>NC_139350.1:14160150-16648106 GCF_055883805.1 Amblyomma maculatum
TCGGGCAGCAGCATTCATTTGCGCTGTCTACGGCAAATCCTTCTGGGCCAGATGCTTCAAGCTTCTGCGTTTTCACTGAACACCTTCCACGTTCAGCCCCGGTCTATTTGCTGGCAGGAGTCGCGTATTAGATGTTTCTCGATCAGCGCAGAATCTCTACCAACCAGTACAGCTTCCAGTAATGCAGCGTCTTTCTGGAGGCCGTAATGATAAACTCCGGGCGCATTGTGGCTTCTGTGTGTGTTTCTGCAGACGTTATCGTGCAAGTCTGATTCATGCTGTGTCAACAGTTTATGGTTAATGCTTAAAACTCTTGCACTGAAATGTGTGAATGAGTATGTGCCACGTAGTTGCAAATTTGCACACAACACTAATCCCTGGATCACTAAAGAAATTGTACGTCTAAAACGGAAAACGAAAAAGATGAGAAAAAAAATCCGGCAGTATGCGCCAACAGCTGAAGAGTTCAATAAAAACAGCGAAATATAACTACCACAATATAACAATGAAAAACTTTCTTCTTTCATCTCCTGCTAAGTTTTGGCGACATTTTTCACCTAGAAAAGACCCATTCCCCGCTATGTCCATTGCAGATGTAACTGTCACTTACAAATATCAAATATCCAATTCTTTTAATCAGTTTTTCTGCTCCATATATACAGATGACGATGGAAAGATACCGCATTTTGCAGTCAATAACACGAACCCTCCGATAAATAATATATGTATATTTGAAGAAGGCGTTCTATCGCTCTTACTTCATATTGGTATTATGAAGTAGCAGGGAATTGATGGGATAGCCAATGCCTTTCTTTTTAGGTATGCAGAATGATACGCTAAGTATCTTTAGCTCATATTTAGGAAATCTCTGTCAGAAGCAGCACTTCCTAACGATTGGAAGTATGCTGAAATCACACCGATACCCCAAATCAGAAAACAAATCACTTCTTTCGTCTTCCAGACCAATTTCACCTTTGTGCACATGCAGAAAATTTATGCAACATATCATCTTTAAACACATATTCATTGATCTTGAAAAACACAA
Source organism: Amblyomma maculatum (assembly GCF_055883805.1). NCBI lineage: Eukaryota > Metazoa > Arthropoda > Arachnida > Ixodida > Ixodidae > Amblyomma > Amblyomma maculatum. Next base: position 14,161,196 of record NC_139350.1, read on the forward strand.
TTACATAGATCCTTGGCAGCACGGTTTCCGCAGGGGTGTATCAACGGTCACACAACTACTTGAGGCAGTACATGATTTTGCGGCAGCTATAGATAGAGCCAAATAGATATTATCTTTTAGATTTTGAGAAAGCGTTTGACTGCGTTTCCCACCAAAAGCTGTTATTAAAACTGCAACCAATACTTAGAATGGACACATTGCTTTCCTGGATAGCGGCGTATCTTTCGTCGCGGCACCAGTGCGTTTCGATTGAAGGTGCGTGTTCCAGTTACGAGCCGGTCCGGTCGGGCGTTCCGCAGGGGTCTGTTCTGGGACCTCTTTTCTTTTTAGTATTTATTAACGATATCATCAGCAATGCTTCCGTGAAAATAAAACTTTTCGCAGATGACTGCATTATTTACAATGAAATTAAATATCGAAATGACCAGTCTGAGTTAAATTTTTCGCTAGCCCATAGAATACTGGTGCACAACATGGCAAATGAAAATAAATAAGTAGAAAACAGTAGCTATGACAATGACTCGTAAAAGGAAGAACCTAGCCTTACCCTACTCCATTAATAGTCACCTACTAGCATCCGTTAAAAGTTAAAAATATTTAGGTCTAATTCTAACCTCTCATCTCAGATGGAATGAACATGTGTGTTACATTGAAAAAAAGGCGATGCAAAAACTTCGATACTTGCGAACAACCCTACAACAGTCTACTCAAGAAATAAAACTTCTAGCTCACAAAATATTTATCAGGCCACTTCTTGAATACGCTTCAGCAGTACGGGATCCTTATACTAAGATGAATATTAACAAACTCGAAAACATTAAAGAAAATCAGCAAGGTTTGTTTATAGGTCGTACAGTTGGCACACTTCAGCAACTGCTCTAGTGCAAAAAGCTAATTTAGATCCTCTGCATTTACGTCGCTTTCATGAACGACTGAAGTACATGCATCTTCTCTACCATTCTAAGCTAGGAATAAACCAGAAGCTATATACCGAACCTGTTATTCGGCGCAATACGCGCGCAAAACATTCTAAACAAATGAAAGAATACACCAGCAAAACCAATGTGTTTAAAAATCCTGTCTTCCCTAGAACAGTCAGCGAGTGGAACGCACTTCCTGCTGATATTGCAGAATGCCGGACAGTCGAGTCTCTGCTATCAAAATTGAAAAATTGTTCTTGATATATTCACGTGCCGTGCTTCTTTATTACGGTGGGCGTTTCTCGTCCATGTGGTTTGCCGTTGTTTATCTGTTCGGGTATTTTACTCCTGTATTGCTCTCACAGTTTCCTTGCGTATGTGGTTACATATGTCTGCTTTTAATGACGTTTTGTTTCTTTTAACTTTTTTTTTCTGGTGGTCACTTTCGCTGTACGAACAGCGTGTTGATGTGTGAGTCTTTTAATCCACATCCCTAGCTTCCGAGCTGGTCCCTAAGCAGCTATAATACATTGTATTTTTGCACTTTCGCTCTCTTTAACTTCAGCCCCTTCCAGGGCTGAAGGTAAAGAGAGCGACAGTTTTTTAACCGAAGCGGTGGCCTTGTGGTAGAGCATCCGCCTCGCATTCGGGAGGTACCGGGTTCGATCCCTGGTGCCGCCGGTTACCCACCGGTTTTTAAATGGGTACAAGCTTTCCCCCGGCCTGGTGCTCGGCTCTTCTGGGGAGAAATGCTTGGGAAAAGGGGTCACGGCCCAAATAGTTGCGCCGATGTGGCAGTGATTCGTTCCGCCATCGGACAACAATAAGTCCGCCTTGTGCGGCAACAGCCCATTATGTGGCCCTTTTTCGGCACGGCCTTTGCAGGCCATGGTTGTTCGAAACAAAGCCCCCGAAGGGGCACAGCAGGGTTAGCAGAGCTTCTTCCAAACGCACACCCCTAAAGGAGCCGGGCGCCGGGCCGGGGGACGCTTGTACCCAATTTTACCGGTGGGTGTCCGGCGGCGGGTTTCGAACTGACCACCTCCCGCAGCCGAGAAGGGCGCCCAAACCACTCGGCCACGACTGCCCCTTCCAGGGCTGAAGTTAAAGAGAGCGACAGTGCAAAAATACAATGTATTATAGCTGCTTAGGGACCATCTCGGAAGCCATTTGTAGCGGCTGGGCTAAAGCCAAAAGGACGCTCAGTTGTGGATGTGTCGGGAAGCGACCGGAAAGTCCGATGTTGCAAGGAGATATATCACATAGCAACATGGAATGTAAGATCTATGACGCAAGGTTAACTGGATGTCGTCAAGCCAGAAATGGACAGATTGAACATTGATATCTTGGGTATCAGCGAGCTCAAGTGGACCGGAATGGGAGAATTGAACTCCGGCGACCATTATGTCTTTTATTGTGGGCACGAATCCAAGAGAAGCAATGGGGTCGCTCTCATAGTAAACAGAAGAATGGGCAAAGCAGTGCTAGGGTACAACCCCAAAAACGACCGAATGATTTCATTTCGAATCCAAGGTCACCCTTTCAACATAACAGTTATCCAAGTCTATGCACCGACCACTACTGCTGAAGAAGCTGACGTTGAGAGATTTTATGCGGACCTACAATGCCTTTTAGACCGCACCCCATCATCAGACGTCGTTTTTCTTATAGGAGACTGGAATGCTAAGGTCGAGAGTGAAGAAATATCCGGAATTATAGGCAAGTTCGGTCTTGGCGAGCCAAATGAAGCTGGGCAGAGGCTAGTAGAGTTTTGTCAAGAAAACAACCTGACCATAGCGAATACTCATTTTCAACAGCACAAGAGGCGCCTGTACACATGGACTTCACCGGACGGTCTGTACAGGAATCAGATCGACTATATTCTTTGCCGGCAGAGATGGAGAAGCGCTATACAAGCAGTAAAAACAAGGCCTGGGGCCGATTGTGGCACCGATCATCAGCTTTTTGTCGCCAAAATTAAGCTTCGAGTGAGGAAAACGCGGAAAACTAGAAGGCCTTTCAGGTATGATCTGGATAAAATTCCATTAGAATATGCTGTGGAAGTGAGGAATCGATTTCAAGAATTAGATCTAGAAGACAGAGAGCCCGAATAGACATGGACTGATGTTCGTGATACAATACAAGAAGTTGCTACTAAAGTAGTTCCAAAGCAAAAGAAATGCAAGAAAGCAAACTGGTTATCTGAAGAGGCTTTGCAAATAGCTGAGGAAAGGAGGATGGCAAAAGTTATAGGGGAAAGAGAAAGAGACAAGGTTCTCAATGCGGATTTTCAGAAAATAGCAAGGAGAGATAAGAATGCCTTCCTGAACATACAGTGCCAAGCAGTTGAGGACAATAGCCAATTAAGGAACACAAGACCTCTGTATAAGACAATCAAAGATATCAAAGGAAGCTTCTGTGCTAAGCTGGGCGTGATAAAGGACAAACGAGGCAAGGACCTCACTGAAGCCTCAGAGATAAAGAAGAGGTGGCAGGAATACATAGAAGAACTGTACAAGAAGGACCCGAATGTGCAAACCCAACATAAGACGGTTGTTAATACTGATCTCGAGCCGGGCATCCTGAAGAGTGAAGTTGAATGGACCTTAGCCAGCCTTGCTAAGAACAAAGCTAGCGGAATTGATGGCATTCCAGCTGAGTTGCTTCAAAACCTCAACGTTAACGTTCTGCATACATTATGTCAGAATATTTGGACAACCCTGCAGTGGCCACAGGATTGGAGGAGGTCAGTTTACATCCCCATTCCAAAGAAAGGCAGTGCCAAAGATTGTTCCAACTACCGCACGATCGAGCTTATTTCGCATGCTAGCAAGGTGATGTTGAAAATCCTCCAAGGAAGGCTGCAGCGGTATGTGGATCGGGAGCTTCCGGACGTGCAAGCTGGGTTTCGCAAGGGCAGAGGAACTAGAGACCAAATTACCAACCTTCGCTGGATCATGGAAAAAGCAAGAGAGTTCCATAAACCCATCTACTTCTGCTTTATCGATTATGCGAAAACGTTTGACTGCGTAGATCACAGCAGATTGTGGCAAGCTCTCTAAGAGATTGGAGTTCCAATTCACCTCATCTGTCTCCTCAGGAACCTGTATGAAGGACAAGAGGCTACAGTCAGAACTGGGCATGGTCTTACTGATTGGTTTCCGATTGAGAAAGGAGTGAGGCAAGGCTGCATACTGTCGCCCTGCCTATTTAACCTATATGCAGAGTGCATCATGAGGAAGGCCGGTCTGGACGAGTCTTCAGCTGGAGTGAAGATAGCTGGAAAACGTATCAACCACCTTAGATATGCGGATGATACCACTTTAATGGCAGAAAGTGAAGTGGAACTCAAAAGACTTCTGATGCGCATACAAGAAGAGAGTGAGAAGTTTGAGCTTAAACTGAACATTAAAAAAAACAAAGATCATGGCCTCTTGCCCTATCAAGTCCTGGAGCATCAATGGTCAAGAAGTGGAAGCTGTGACAGATTTTCTCTTCTTGGGCTCCAAGATTACCTCGGAAGGAGACTGCAGCCATGAAACTAGGAGACGCCTGCTTCTGGGAAAGAAAGCAATGGTTAGCTTTGACCGCCTAGTAAAGAGCAGAGACATTAGCCTGCCAACCAAGATCCGTATAACTCGTGCTATTGTCTTTCCAGTTTGGATGTATGGATGCGAGAGTTGGACTGTGAAAAAGGCTGACCGCCGAAGAATTGACGCGTTTGAATTGTGGTGCTGGCGAAGACTCTTGAGAGTTCCTTGGACTGCCAGAAGATCAAATCAGTCGATATTGTCGACCATAAACCCTGACTACTCATTGGAGGGTCAAATTCTAAAGTTAAAGCTCAGCTACTTTGGTCATCTGATGAGAAGAGAGGAGTCGCTGGAGAAAGACGTTGGGAAAGGTTGAGGGTCGCCGAAGAAGGGATAGGCAGCGAACGCAATGGTTAGGTGGCATCCTCGAGGCACTGCAGATGAAGTTATGTGATGTTAGGAATATAGTGAGAGACCGGAAAGCGTGGCGTGACATGGTCCATAGGGTCACGAAGAGTCGGACACGACTGAACGACTGAACTGAACTGAACTGAACTTCAGCCCGCACGGGCGCGTTCGGAGCTCCGAACACGCTTTTTTGCTCGTGCTTTCGGGCATGCATCATCTGTTTCTCAATTTTTCCAGTGCACAGGTCTGAAAGAGTAGTAAGCGAATCGCTCTGTGCTGGAGCTTGGTTTGTTGGTTTAACACACCAAAGCGACTCAAGCTATGAGAGACGCCGTAGTGGAGGAATCCTGAAATTTCGACCACCTGGGGTTCCTCAACGTGCACTGACATCGCACAGCCCACGGGCGCCTTGCTTTTCGGCTCCACTGGAAAGCTGCCGCCGTGGTCACGATTTGATCCTGCGTCCTTGGCCACAGTAGTCGAGCGCCCTACCAATTGCGCCTCCCCAGCGGGGCTGTGCTGGAGCAACAATCGCTTGTTTTAAACGATTTTGCAGGCGCTGTAGTTTGCTTAAGTGAGCAGTGAGTTGGGCCCTTGGAAGACTTACCGAGCAGTAGTGGCAAATCAAATTCGGCCAAATTGAGTTGTGTCAAACGCTTCCTTTTCAGGTATGTCTCGCTACGTTCGCGAAAAGCATCGATTTACTCCCGCCTTTGTTATCCATCTTTAGTATTAGGCGCGCGGCAGTAACCGACGTGGGCCGTTACTGCGAAGAGAACTACATCGTGATGACTGATTATTGGCATCGTCTGCCAAAGCATTCGACACGCAGCAGCTTCCAAGTTCATGCAACCATAAACCTTCTGCCTCTCTGAGCGGAAGCCAAGACTGGAGGGCAGAAAATAGCAACCCGTCAGAGCCCCAGCATGGTGCTTTGCTGAACACACACACACATATATATATATATATATACCGGGTGTCCCAGCTAACTTGCACCAAGGGTACAAAATAATATATTTGAGGTAGGTCAGTGAAATCACGCGTATAACTACAAGCCTGCTTGTGCACTACAAGCAATTTTTTGTTTTGCAATTACTTAATTGGCTAATTATGTTAATTTTCTAATTTAATAAATCTTCAGCTTAGACAAAAAATGTGAATTGGATAGTTGTAGAGCACCTTCAGAAACCCCCATTCCATTAATTGCGATAAAGAAAGTCTCACGTGTATTTTTTTCCTGGCCCAAAAGAAAGCCCGCGATATACAAATAATACCACGTGACTAGCACATTTGAGCGCCGCGATTGTGGTGCTCTCAGTCGTGGTTTGAGCGAACGAAATCAGCTGCGACCGTGACCCGATTGTCCCGTTGCAGCGGCAGGCAGATGTTGGCGATGGTTGGAGCGAGCTAGAGATCGCCCGTCGCCACCGCGATCTTGGCCAGGTCTACGCACCGCAGCAGCCTACATCACGACAGGCGGATGATGATAAAGAACCGGCAAATGAAGGTGCAGCGCTAATTCTAGTCGAGTCACATGATGTCATCTCGCCCCTTTACCCAAGCCTGTATGCGCAGATTCAGTGGCTCGTACCTTATCGCTCATGCGTTTGTCGTGACGTTCGCTGATGGGAAAGAAGCAGGCCTTGTTATAAACTCCGTGGTGTCGGCTCGCCGCTCTCGCAGCTACTTGCACCGTCACGTGGGCCGGCTGTCTGACGCGGGCGAAGAAGCCATTGCAGGCCTATCGGCCTGCCACTTTAACGGGGCCGAGACACGGCCGCCGCTAATTTCGTTCGCTCAAACCACGACTGAGAGCACCGAATCGCGGCGCACAAATGCACTAGTCACGTGGTATTATTTGTATTTCGCGGGCTTTCTTTTGAGCCCAGAAAAAAAGATACACGTGAGACTTTCTTTATCGCAATTCATGGAATGGGGGTTTCTCAAGCTGCTCTACAAGTTTCCAATTCACATGTTTGGTCTAAAGACGATATTTAATAAATTAGAAAAATTAACATAATTAGCTAATCATTAATTGCAAAACAAAAAATTGCCTTTAGTGCGCAAGGAGGCTGGTAGTTCCATGCAATTGGTTTCACTGACCTACCTCAAATGTATTATTTTGTATCCCTTGGTTCAAGTTAGCTGGGACACCCGGTATATATATATATATATATATATATATATATATATATATATATATATATATATATATATATATATATATATATATATATACACAAGTGAAAAATTGCTTCATACTGTTGCCAAGTTCATTTGGAGTCGACGTTTCGGCAGGAGCCCTGCCTTTCTCAAGACTGAGGGTGCATGTTTCTTGTTTGTCTTCTTGTAGCGTTGGCAAGAGGTGATACAAACAGAATATAGGCACATGAGCGTTCACCAGCGCCACCCATGACCCTAGCGGTGGATTTGGCATTTATATATATATACAGCTGAAAGAGCACCGGACGCGATATTCGGAGGTCGTGGGTTCGGTCCCCACCATCGGCACGTTGTTTTTCCTTCTACTTTGTGTTTTTCCCGTGAACAGATTACATTACTAATTTATGTGATTACCGAAGTAAAAATACAAAAGAAAAGACAAAGTACAATCCCCAAAGCTTTCCTTGGCCTCGCCGACTGTTGGCTTCTTTTCTTCATATATATGTATATATATATATATATATAGAGAGAGAGAGAGAGAGATAAATGCCAAATCCGTCGCTAGGGTCAAAGGTGGCACTGGTGAACGCTCACAGGTTTCGGTGAGCAATCACTTAAGGCCAAAGGGCGAAGGAATGCCGGGTTAATGAAGTATAAGGCATTGTGGGGATACAATAGGTATGAGGTTTTGAGGGGTACTTGGAAAGGAATTATGGTGTCCGGACTTACTTTCGGAAATGCGGTTTTGTGCCTAAAATCAGAGGTACAGTCTACATTAGAAATAAATCAGAGATCCGTTGGACGACTAGCACTAGGTGCCCACGGCAAAACTACAAATGAGGTGGTACAGGGAGATATGGGCTGGGCATCTTTAGAAGTACGGGAAGCTCAGAGTAAAATATTATATGATGAACGCCTGAGGAAATTGGACAATAACAGATGGGCAGCTAAAGTATTTAAATACCTGTACTTAAAAAGCACTGATTGACAATGGAGGAAAAGAACTAGGAAACTAACTAGTAAGTATGCTAGTCACAAGGACGGAGAAATAAAGAGCATTAAGCAACAGGTGAAAAACACAGAAGGTAAAAATTAGATAAATTCGATGGAAAAGAAACAGAGTGTTGAATTATACCGAAAGTAGAAAATGCAGATCAGGAAGGAAGATTTCTTTGATAACTCAAGAGGCAGTGCCTTACTTTTTGAAGCTAGATCAGGGTGCCTTAGAACACGCAGCTACAAAAAGAAATTTAACAATGGAGATGACGCATGTGCTGTATGTGGTAACTCCAGTGAAACAATTGACCATATTATACTCGAATGTAATGGTATCCATCCGGAAGTTGATGCAGGCGCAATCACTGTTCCTGAAGTTCTGGGGTTTATAGATACCAGTGTCCGGGTGAATAAACCGGCGGTGGAAACTAGCAAAAAACGACTGGAAGTTTGGTGGCTTAAGAGCAGAGAAGTGACATAAAGTTAGTAATGTAGAAACAACAATTTCATAGATGGAATGATGGTTTAGTTAACCAATCTGAATCATTAATTATGTTATAGGGAGAAAAATGAGCATAATAGCTACTGCTACCACCCCGTTTCAAAGGGGACGCTCCTATATTCCATCCATCCATCCATCCATCCATCCATCCATCCATCCAGGTTTCGGTAAGTCAACATAAATGCCCAAGCAAGAGGTGTGTTGCACAGCCGCTGACGTAGCTCAGTTAGAAGAGCAATGGACGCGACGTTCGGAGGTCGTGGGTTTGACTTCCACCATCGGCGTTGTGTCTTTCCTTCCGCTTGTCGTTTAATCTTTATACCGATAATCACCATAAGACTAACTATATATATATATATATATATATATATATATATATATATATATATATATATATATATATATATATATATATATATATATATATATATATATATATATACACTGCCACATGTATGTGGAACTGGTGTGGCGCCTCGTGGGCTGGGCAGACAAAAGTGCGTTGCCGCACGGACTGCTGCTGTTCTTCTATTTTCACCCGTAACATTTGGTGCAGGTGCTCGAGAGATCTATGCGATTTGTCCCCGACGGAAGCGCTCAGAGTAGTAACGACATTACTGGATGCTACAGGCTCCTCGTTCCTCATCTATTCGCCACGCGTTCTAAGAACCTTCCATGGGGACCCATTTGAAGATGTTGAAGTCTGGCTCGACCACTACGATCGTGTCGCCGCCTATAACGGCTGCAACGACCATCGTAAGTTGTGGAACGTCTACTTTGCTCTTGAGGACTCCGCCAAGACCTCGTTCGAGAATCATGAGTCGACCCGCACGACTTGGAACAAGTTTCGTAGTCAGCTTCTTCGTAACTTTGGAAGCTACGAACGGAAAGAAAGGGCTGAACAAATTCTACAGTGTGGAATCCAAAGGACGAACAAAAGCGTCATGATGTTCGTTGAAGACCTGATCCGACTTTTCGGCGTGCTGAACCGAACATGGGCGAATCCAAATAGGTGAGTTTATTATTGCACGGTGTAAAGCAGCAGCTGTTTGGTGGTATAGCTCGTAGCGCCCCGACAGCCGTGGATGACTTTATCCGCGAAGCTACCAGCATAGAACGAGCACTGCAGCAACGTGCCGTCCACTATGACCGCGCTCTCTAATTGACCAAAGATGCCAACTCGGGCTTCAATTTTCAAATGACTGGTGAGATGTTCACCTTTGGGCGATAAGCAAGACACGCAAGTCTTCAGCCATGCCAGCATATACGCATGCCTTTGTTAAAGCGGACCTCCATAAATGCCTATATCTTTCACAGAATGAAGTAGCTTACGACTGCAACATAAGAAATAATATATATATACCGGGTGTCCCAACTAACTTGAACCAAGGGATACAAAATAATTCATTTGAGGTAGGTCAGTGAAACCAATTGCATTCAACTGCCAGCCTCCTTGCGCACTACAGGCGATTTTTTGTTTCGCAATTACTTAATTAGCTAATTATGTTAATTTCTCTAATTTATTAAATATCGGCTTTAGACCAAACATGTGAATTGGAAACTTGTAGAGCACCTTCAGAAACCCCGTTCCATTAATTGCGATAACGAAAGTCTCACGTCTATCTTTTTTTCTGAGCTCAAAAGAAAGCCCGCGAAATACAAATAATACCACGTGACTAGTGAATTTGTGCGCCGCTATTGTGGTGCTCTCAGTCGTGGTTTGAGCGAACGAAATTAGCTGCGGCCGTGTCTCCTTTGCCCCGTTAAAGCGGCAGGCCGATATGCCTGCGATGGCTTCTTCGCCCGCGTCCGACAGCCGGCCCACGTGATGGTGCAAGTAGCACCGAGAGCGGCGAGCCGACACCACCGATATTCTAACAAGGCCTCCTTCTCTCCCATCAGCGAACGTCACGACAAACGGATGAGCGATAAGGTATCAGCCACTGAATCTGCGCATACATGCTTGGGTAAAGGGGCGAGATGACATCATGTGACTCAACTGAAATTAGTGCTGCCCCTTCATTTGCCGGTTCTTTATCGTCATCCGGCTGTCGGGATGTAGGCTGCTGCGGTGCACAGGCCTGGCCAATATCGCGGTGACGACGGGCGAGCTCGAGCTCGCTCCAGCCATCGCCAACATTTCTGCCTGCCGCTGCAACGGGACCATCGGGTCACGGCCTCAGCTGATTTCGTTCGCTCAAACCACGACTGAGAGCACCACGATCGCTGCGCTCAAAAGCGCTAGTCACGTGGTATTATTTGTATTTCGCGGGCTTTCTTTTGAGCCCAGAAGAAAAGATACACGTGAGACTTTCTTTATCGCAATTAATGGAATGGGGGTTTCTGAAGGTGCTCTACAACTTTCCAATTCACATTTTTGTTCTAAGGTGAATATTTATTAAATTAGAAAAATTAACATAATTAGCCAATTAACTAATTGCAAAACAAAAAATTGCCTGTAGTGCGCAAGGAGGCTGGCAGTTGAATGCAATTGGTTTCACTGACCTACCTCAAATGTATTATTTTGTATCCCTTGGTTCAAGTTAGTTGGGACACCCGGTATATATATATATATATATATATTTTTTTTTTTTCTTATGTTGCAGTCGTAAGCTACTTCATATATATATATATATATATATATATATATATATATATATATATATATATATATATATATATATATATATATGGCCATGGCATAAGATCCCGTGACGTGCCGCAATCGGCTGTTATGTTTCGTACAGTCGTGTGGGATTGCTGCCGGGCTGCAGTGGCCACGGGGTCGCGCAGAGCGGCAGATATACATATATATATATATATATATATATATATATATATATATATATATATATATATATATATATATATATATATATATATGAAATAATAGAGGCACAAATTAAAAGATTAAAGATTAGCAGCGCAGCAAAGTTGATATACGAGAGTGAGGACACACAAGAGGAGCGAAGAAGGAAGCCATTAACGATATCGCACGCCATACGCTGAAAGGATGAGATCAGGTTTCCCTGCATATTTTACTTATACTTTGTTCTTGATTTTAGCCTCTAATCAGATAATCGGATTTGGTAATTAATACGAAAGCATGCCTAACCCTGTTATGTGACAATCCGTCTGACCTTGTTGCTATTATCAACACTTGACAGTGCCCATAATTATGGCGGGGAGTGAAACGGTTGGTTGGTTGTTTCACAGGAAGGGAAAGGCGCAGTATCTGTCACACTTGCTCTTTGGACACCTGAACCGCGCCGTAAGGGAAGGGAGGAAGGTGGGAGTGAAAGTGGAAAGAGAGAAAGGGGAGCCGTAGTGGAGGGCTTCGGAGTAATTTCGACCACCTGGGGATCTTTAACGTGCGCTGACATCGCACAGCACAAGGACGCCACTTCGTTCCGCCTCCATCGAAACGCAGCCGCCGAGGTCGGGTTCGAACCCGGGAGCTCCGGCACAGTAGTCGGGCGTCTTACCACTGCGCCACCCCGGCGGGGCGAAGGAGTGAAACGGCAAGAAGGTAGATTTCCATAAATTAACTTCTTCATTTTAGGGATTCAAGCCCTGACCCTCTACGAGCCAGGCAGGCGCGCAGCACCGAGGGCACGAATGGCACCTCGTTCAAGCGTCTCAGAGGGGCACCTACAGAACGCATCGTGCTGCGCATAACTTCTTAACGTTTCTTTGGGATGCGTACTAAAATTACGCTACTGATAATCGTACAATGCAACCGGGGAGTGCGGTGGCTGCACCTACGTGGCGATTGATGATGACAGATCTCCTCCTATTGTTTCCTTCTTCTCTGCTTTATCTCTTACCAACATTGCGCAATATCCCATCTTAAAGTTGTCGCTTTGGATCGTGTTGACAATCTGCCGCTTTTTCTCTTTCCCTTTGTGAAGCCCTAATTTCTGACATATCGAGATTAGGTCTGTTATTTCAAGCTTTTGCCAGTCGATGGCTGCCCTATTTGCCAGCGCAGGTTTCTCAGGAGTACGCCGGTGCAAAGCAAGACACGGGATGAGGTTATCCGAATGCTCTCATCGTGTCCTGTGGTGAAAGGATGTCTAAAACGGTGAAGGCATCCGGGTCCTCCTCAGAACTCTGTTCTGGTCCAAAAGAAAGAAGGTTGGTGGTCATGCTGTACCTTCATGCCTTGGGGCTCGATACGGAGCAAGCTTGATTTTATCGGCTCCCAATAAACTGGGAAAATTAGGGGCTGCAGTACAGAGAAAACGCGTGGGGAAGGTCAGTAAAAAGCTTTGCAATATTGAGCATAGGGACAAGTATGCTACATCGGAGAAGAACGTGGTCTATCTTATCCCCTTGTCTTGCGGTCGTGTGTACATCGACCAGACCGACCGGTGCATCAATGTTCGCCTCATAGAACAAGCCAAGTTCATAAGGAGCAAGGAAAATAGAAATGTAGCACAAGACTGCCTTACGTGCGAGTGTTCACCGGTTTTTGTTGACACAGCAGTGGTGTTTGCGCATGATGGCCAGCGCACAAGAGAGATTGCTGAATCATTCCACATTATCAGAAAGGGATTGGGCTGTGTGAGCAAAGCCTCGAATAGCTTGTAGAGTAGGAAAATGAGTATGCTTCACCGTGGGTAGCGATATTGGAATAACAGCACATGTGCCGTGGGAAGGTGTTTAAACTTCTTTCTGTCTATCTTCTTTTTTTTTGTACAGCAAGTGAGTGGTTGCAGTGTATCCGTATTTGACACGCTGTCTTCTCGCTCGTGTTTGTATGTGTATGAATTGACTGCTTACTTTCGTATAAAATTCAGCTGTAAGTTAAGCGCCTTCTGTTTGGCCTAGTCCTCTGTCTGTGTCGCAAGCGCTGGTTTTTGAACTATGAATCACCACCAACTCGCCCAATCTCCAGTTCTTTCATAGTGCAAAGCAACGTTCAAATTCGACCAGACTTCTACAACCATTTTTTTACCAAGAATAACACCTTAGGTTAAGACTGGCTAAAGTGGAGGATAGGAGGTGACGCAATCACCAAACCGGAGCGAAAATATTACGCAGAAAGGTCCAGTGCCGCCAACCAGCTGTCGCGGTTCGAGTACGGGTGCAAAGGCTCCATGTCCACGAGACAATCCGAACAAAAGGCGACGTACCGTACATATTGCCGCAATGTTATCGTACTGGCGCCGCCATGTGGCGAGCTCGGGAGACTGGCACGCGCTCGTCTTCTAGTGCGAAATAAACATTCTGCAATTTTCGCTCCTCGTCCCACGCATTAAACACAGCGACCCGGTCGTAGCTGGTCAGCCAGTCCTCAACGTCTTCGAACTTGTCGCCATGAAACGGCGTGGGCATACGTGGAGTATGGCAGATCCGCTGCTGGGCACTCACGGGAAACTGAGTGGTGGTCTGAATTGCCGCTGTAGTCATCGTGGTTCGCGGTGGGGAAACAAGAGGACCACACTCGGGTGCTAAGCCTCTCAAGCGACGGCTCGCCTTGTGCACAGGTGTCGTGTCCACGGTGTGTAGATGGGCGTAGGGGGCAGCCAGAGGCTCTTCGTACATGGGATCTACCCAGAAGCTCCACCAAAAATGTCACAGAAGCCAGTGAAACTGGTTCAGCAGGTTTACTTAGGATTAAGTAAAGGTACCGGCAAGATCAGGCACGGAACCGATTGGCGGGCGAGCACCGAGAGCGAAGAAGACGAGCGCGTGCCAGTCTCCCGAGCTCGCCACATGGCGGCGCCAGTACGATAACATTGCGGCAATATTATTTACAGTCATGGCACAAAACACAACAATATCGGCACAGGGGCCGAAAGCTGCTGGCCACACGCGACTTCCTTCTCACAGCGAAGGTTGGGGGGATTCCGTTACGTCTCCTTTGAGCAAGCAACACTCCACAAGACGGACGCTCACGATGGTTTCTCTCTCTAAGCGGCAGCGCTCCTTTTTTGTAGGCTAGGCAATTATTGGCACTCAAACTGTCCAATCCGCAGACAGCATTTGTTGGCGGCCCGAGAGGTCCAAGCAGCGATCGCACTGGTCACCTTCTTCGAATTAGCCGCGGCGCGAGGGGGGAGGAGGACGCTCCGTCGCCGGTGCACAGGCGCCTAAAGTCTAGGTCACGTCCTAACTTGGTCGCCGAGGCTTCCTTTCAGTGCTCCGCTATCATGCGGTGCAACACCGGGACTTGTAATGGGGCGATAGCCGGAAGTGGCGTCCGGCGCTCACCGCCACCCGCTCAGCTCCTGTCGTCGACCGCGGGAGGAGTCGTGCGAACCCCGGCTGTAACCCTCATCATAGCACCAGGGCTGACCTAGACGAGGTTTCATAGGCCAGCCCGTGGTGGCTGGATATTGCCCGACCACTGGAGCAGCGCATGCGTGGACGTCTTCCTAGTCCTTTAGTCGGCCAAGATAGTGTGAGCCTGCTCTGTCTTGCTGACCAAGCGGCGCACGCGCTGTCTAGGAATGTGCGAACTATATATATATATATATATATATATATATATATATATATATATATATATATATATATATCTTGATGTAGGGTTTTTTTAGCGCAAACAAAGACAAGGACAAGAAAGGCGAGACGTACACACGCAAGCGCTTCTTGTCCTTGTCTTAGCGCTAAAAAAAAACCTACATCAAGATGAACTACCAACTCGCCCAGCAGGAAGTTTCAATGAAGTGTATATATATATATATATATATATATATATATATATATATATAATATATTGGTACAATATGGAACACATAATTACTAGTCGAGCTGACAACCAGCATGTGTGAGAGATTCGCACTGGCAACCTTAGATCCCCGAACCGTATTTGGGGGCTAACTTCGGAGAGCCGTGGCGGCCGAACCAGTGGTTGCAAATGGACGCCCTTCATCGCTTCGGGCTGAACACGCTGGCACCCAAATTTGGAACCTATAAGAATGAAATTCTGATATAACGAATTAAGCCCACCATATATTACGCAGACGGTATTGCCAAAATAAGCTTATAACACTCGCGAGAGGTGGCGTTAAAGGGATAGCCGAGGCGTAAAACAGTTCTCCGGATCGAGCGCGCTCAAATACACGGCGATGGACGAGGAAGGGAGACCCAACCCGCGTAGGGCGACGGTGTACCACCGCCGCCGGGCAGCTTGCGACAATCTGGAGCAGCGGGGGGCCCGCGAATATGCTTTGCTCGTGGACTGAGAAGCCAAGCACACCGAACCATTGCTAACAGTCCTCAGTAGAACTAGAGTCTTCAATTGGGCTTGTTCTTGAGAATACATACTAATAGGTGCTAGCGCGAATAGACACTGACGTTCACACAACAAAAACACTCAGCGCCAGCCCTGTTGTTGTGTGTTCGTCTGTGTCTATTCGCACTGCCACTTTTCAGTAGAACACCTGCAAAGGTGGTGGTGGCATTTTTTTTCTCATAGCAGAAACCCTTGTAATGTTTATACATTATTATTCGACTGGGCAAATGAAGTCCAGCTTTCTAGGACCGACTTTAATTGTGAGGCGATTTGGTGATGTTAAGGATATTGTAATACACACGATAATGCCAGTGGTCTAACAATCCGACCCGCGGGAAAAAATATCCTTTAAAGTTTTTCTCCTGTTCGGATCGAGTAGTTAAATTTTCTTGGAAATCACTGAGAGGGTTTTTTTCTTTAATTGTTTTGAGGAATCTGTGCAATATTGCAAGATACTTTTTGAACGTGCAAATGGTCTTTTTCCAATGCCTAATAAAATTTTGGTTTTGAATTTTGTCCTGTGCTCACAGCGATTAACTATGCTGCCATAAAAAACCAATAGGTGCTATTCCGAAAATAAAGAGGAATAAAGTACCATGCTGCCGAGGGAGGGTCTGCGCGTATGTTGATTGTTATGGTAGATTTTGTTTTTATCATCCGTACAATTTACGTTCAAGAAATTACAAGAAATTATAGAATTGGTCATAACTTCCAGTGTAGTTACCTATTACTCTGATGCAGATTGCCGAAAAAAAAAAGATTATTTGGCGAATTCTCATCGCACAATTGATGCGCTTCTTTCGGAAATAAAAGGTTTTGATCTCGTGGGTGCATTCAGGAGTGAACCAAACTATTTTATTCTAGACCACTAAAAGTATATTCGTAGACTGATATAATCTATTTGAAGAATTCGACGAAATGCGTGAGCTGCGGGCGAGATATTCGAGGAAACAAGAGCAGGCTCAGCGGGGAGGTGGCGAGACTCTCACGTACTGCTGCGCCGGTTTCTCGAATCACTTGATACCGCGCAGTACATAACAATGCTCACTTAAACATAGCCCACCGAAAGCACCGGTGCTAGTACGATCGGCGTGTGTAAGCATGAACGGCGGAATGCGTGAGTATACGAAATATAAAAAGTTTGAATAATATGTCTCAGTTGGGGTGTGCTGGGAAGTAGAAGTACGGCACAAAGAGCGTCCAACACTTAATCTGTAATGAAAAAAAAAAAACACTCACAAAAATATTGCTGCGAAAAATTAAGGTCCTGGTACATATGAATTGTGCAGCATATTGTATTGCTTCTTGAATTCCCTCAGCATGCAACACAGTGCGCGAAAAATTATTTTTCCTAGATATCTTGTCTTAACATTATCCTGTTCCGCTTCACTTCGCAGGCACTTCGACTAAATAGTAGATCTTTCTTCGCTTGTGGATATATATGCCTAGTGATGATGTTCCTGCATTATTGAGGAAGTGTTTAGCAAAAAAACTTTAATTTGTTCGTTGCCTTTTTTATATATGGCAAAATAGCAGCGCTCCCTGGGCGCTGCCATATTTTCACTCGACAGTCTTGTTCACCGCCCGCAAGCTCTGTGGAAGCTGCACCAAAACCGATTTCCGACTGCCCAGAGAGAAGGAATTTCGACAACTCCCTCGCCTGATACAAAGGTCCATATGCTAACGAGCAATCAAATTTTCGAAATAAATACAGAAGGATCGAGCGCAAGCTGTGATCCGTTTGAAATGGAGTGGTCGCATTGACAACGTTGATTCAGATTTTTTTTTTTTGCGCAGACACTTTTGGAAAACCATTCTTGACACACATGGCCGCCGTTCGGCGGCATGTTGTTTTTCTGATTGGTTGTCAGAAAAGTCACGTGTTTCAAATTTGTGGCGCAAAATTGCGGTCTTTCGAAACGGCATTTTGCGGTGACGTAAAAATTACGTGAACGTAAAAACTGATTTTTAGTGCGGTATTCATGATGTCTGGATGGTAGTTATAAGTAATTTTGCAACAAAAACCGAGGTATATATGATAGAAAGGGAAGCACTTACGCTTGTATTACGAATGGGCTGAAGTGAACTGCCCACTGTCAAGAGCCGGCTCCTGAAATCTGATTGGGTGACGTTGTGTAGTGCGAAATACGCCATACATAAACATTTATTGATGACGTCAAAATAACGTTTCATTACACAAAGGATGTTCTGTCATTGCTGTAAATGACAAAAATTAGGCGCCGCATTTCGAACCACTTGAGGCGGCCGCATAAAAAACATCGCCAAATCGACGTGCAGTGTAGGTGGCCGTTAGCTCACCGCAGATTGGTAGACAGTTTGGTGGCTGGTGAAGTAAGCTGACACATCTTTTTGTAATTGTAGAAAGCACTGAAATGACGTCATAAGGAAACTTTTCAGCGGCGTCATCTTTTAGAGGATTAATAATGAAGACGCAGATTCACAGCCACACGAGGGTCGTAGCTAACCTCCGTTGCAAATGCTTTGCTCTCATAGAGAAACCATCGATTCGCGCCGTCGTTGCCAAGCGCAGAAATGCGGCCCGCTAATTGAAGCGGTTGATCTGCACGAGACGAGGCATTTCAGAGAGCAACAGAAGGGGAAGTTGTGCGAGTTGGTAGATTGTTCGTGATGGATTCGTGGGTGCTCTTTAACAGAGAGACAAAGAAGAGAAATAAAGGCGCCAGTCCTTTGTTTTCTTCTCTTTCTGTCTGTGGTAAACAGCGCCCATCAAACAATCATGAATTTCAGAGAGCACCGCGATGCTTTCTAAATATCTGTCTGATGGGTTCGTGAGTACAACTAGAAGGGTAATATGATTCGATGGCTGTGCAAAACCTTCGCCCGACAGGCATCGAGGGATCACCAAACACTTTCTTAAACGTCAGTCCTATAAACACTGCCTTTTATATCTTGCATTATGCACTCACTGCAAGGTTAATGAATTGAACAGCCTTTGCAATGCGAAAAAAGCAATCAGATATACTCACTGCTTCTATTTTAATAAAGGAGTGTGTTCAATGTACATGGCACAGGTTTGCATGCCACATGGGATGTGTTTCATATATAAAGTTTTATTTAATTATGCATGCGGGCTTACCATTTGCTTATTTTTTAGAAAAAATATGTACTCCAAAGCACGTTATGACGGTGCACTATAATCATGATGTAGTTGAGTGACATTTTGTGTTGATTGCTTTTTTAATACAGCCGGGCAATAATTTGCCTTTATTGATTTGTATTTTACAGTTTCGACAGTAAGTAATATGCGCGCGCGTTACCGCCTTAGCTTCATACCACGATTTTCTCAGTCATCTTTCGCTCTCTTTCCTTATTCTTCGTTTATTGCCCTCTGCACGTGTACGGTAGCCTGAGAATCGCCTAATTAACCTTCCCTCTATTCTGTTCTTCTGTTTCTTTCTCTTTCTCGGACATCTTTTGCGTTTCGCAAGAACTTTTCGCCCGCCAGCGCATGAAAATTTAACCGACTAGGTGTAAGGCTCAGCGTATGCCTTCCACTTCGCGCGCGCGCGTGTGTGTGTGTGTGTGTGTGTGTGTGTGTGTGTGTGTGTGTGTGTGTGTGTGTGTGTGTGTGTGTGTGTGTGTGTGTGTGTGTGTGCGTGTGTGTGTGTGTGTGTGTGTGTGTGTGTGTGTGTGTGTGTGTGTGTGTGTGTGTGTGTGTGTGTGTGTGTGTGTGTGTGTGTGTGTGTGTGTGTGTGTGTGTGTGTGTGTGTGTGTGTGTGTGTGTGTGTGAGAGAGAGACTCTCTCCCTCCCTCCATCTCACTCTCTGCACTGCTTTCCGCGCTCTACACAACTCAAGCCGACACAATATGTTAGAAACTTAAGCAGACTTGGTGACTTGATGGTAGATAGTCATAACGTGGCTTTTCAAAAAAGGTGTGTAACACAGCCAGTACCTAACAGTTTTTGATACTTTGAGACTGCGACCGTTGTCCTCAGACATTCAATTAGGCTGAATTTACACTACCTTACATGCCATACGTGACTTCATACGCAAAATAAAATAAAAGGACATTCCGTGCTGCACTCCAGACAAAGTTAGCAAGCTTTTTTTATTTATTTTGCATTGAAACTGTACGCTAGCAGTGCTGTCGCCTATACAAATAAATGAGAAAGAGAACACTATCCGATCGCGTTCAACCAGCTCAGACTGGTATAGAGAATGATCGAGGCCTAAAGAGACAAACCCGTAGAGCGAGCTGTTGATTCTCTTTACGAATGGGCGACATAATTGAAATCGGAATTCCAGTCACGTCCGCTTAACATTTAGCGCGCCAGCAGCAGTATGCCGAAGTTTAATGGCTCCAACATCATCCACTACCGAACGTTTAGTGCCTTTATTATATCGAACGTGACACAACCAGAAGACCTCGTCGGGAAGCGCGTATAGAGTGCAAATTTCGTGCGACGGTAAAAGTTGGACTTGGTGGCTATTTTAACGCTGATCACATTGGCGAGGCTTCCGATGGGAAGGCGTATACGCTGCCGATGCAACTTGTGAAGCCAGTTCCGAATTGCGCAAGGTGAAGGTTTCATCGGAGTCCTGCACTTGGTATCCCTTTAGAGTGGTCAGCATCGTTCTCTTTTTTGCAAAGTTGCATGTGCACTCTTTCCTAAAGGGGGCGTGAAATACGACCACCCGGCAGGCAAAACGAGACGGCCAGGGTGTTCTTATTTGCTTAGCTCTAGGGTGCTGGTATCCACAGGCGACAGCCGTGCGGATAGCGAGCACGCCGCATTGATTTATACTCTTGGCAGCCTTGACTGTGCACACGAGTTTATTGGTTCTGTGGTTGCCTAGGGGCCGATATCGACATTTTAGGTGCTTTACCACCATGGGCAAGACCGATTTGCGATAGGGTAGGGGTTAAGATTGCATTAGCGTGACAGTAGACGTAACAAAATTATGTCAGCGTGCCGAAAACTTGCCCCAGAGTTCAATTGCAGCGTTCCAAAAACGTTAAAGACGATCCAATTTACACGGGGGTGACATGTCTTCAACATTATAGCTGTCGCAGCTGCTGCGGCAGATATCATGCATCAGAGCCTGTTACAACCTTGTTATAGATTACATAGTAACAATTATTTCGAAGAGTGAATTGCCGGAGTAATACGTCAAGGATTAAAGGTACATGCTATATATAAGTGACTTGTACCGCCTAATTATACCGCAACGCTTATTATCATGGTAAAAAAGCTTGAGGAATACTAAGGGTTTAACATCCAAAAGCGACTCATGCTATGAGAGACGCCGTAGTGGTGGGCTCCGACAATTTGGACCACCTGGGGTTCTTTAACGTGCACTGACAGCGCACAGCACACGGACGCCACTCCGTTTCGCCTTAATCGAAATGCAGCCACCGGCGGTCGGAATCGAACCCGGGAGCTCCGAAACAGTAGTCGGGAATCTGAACCACTGTACCACCGCGTGGCGGGATGCGTCAGCAATTAAATATACGCCGCGTAAAATGCGTGAACACTGCGCCACTCCCTGGGTAACGAAATGGTTAGTACACAAACCATTTGATATGGTCTACTTTTGCACTACACTACGCGCACTCGAAATAATATTTGGAATTTATGAAAGGTTATTGCGTTAACTTACCGAATTGTAAAAGCATGGCGACAAACCTTCGCAGCGGTGTGAGCAGTTGCAAACGTTTGCAGCGCGATTGGAGGCCGTATTTGGCCTGGGCGTTCCAAAATATCTGATACGCACGAAGAACGATTCCAAGTTAGTGCTGGCATTTTGTTGCTGAAGCAAGAACAGTCTTAGCAAAAGGGAACGACTTGTAATTGAGAGAGTGAGAGGTTCTTGTTCTGAAGTACGTAGCTATGTTTTGTCGCCAAGTTCGCAAAATGCCGAAAACCAAACTTCCCAAAGCTTCGTGGAGACGCTAACGCTATCTGCTTCTCAGCGTCCTTCGTATGCGCATTCTAGGTCCAACCTTCCGCCTAACACACAATCAAGTAAGGCCTGTGGTACTAAAGCTCTCCAGCATCGCTCCCTATCAAGAACAAGGCAGCACCGCAACGCAATCTGCACGTACAAAACGCCAAATTGAAATAAAATATGTGTCATTACCTCCCAGACTGGTTGTTCACAGAGAGGTGTAGACCGGTATGTCGCACCCTACCTGAAACCGGCTGCTTCTTGAAGAAATCTTGCAATTGAAACTCTCTGCACTCGCAGTTGATCAAACGCTTGATAAAGCTAGATGTCTTGAACAAATCAGCCGAACAATGTCAGAGAATTACGAGCATGCAGATGCTTAATTTCTCAAATGGAACTGCAAATGGTGTAGTTACATTTAGCCCAAAACTAATCGCCTACGAAATCACAGCCCGCGTGCTTGCTCATTCCTCGCCGCACCAACCGCTCGCAAACTTTATCGATGCTAACAGGCGTCATCAAGAAAAGTCCTTTTTTTTTACGTAAAGAGCACTATCCCCTATCGTAAGATGGGGAAGGAGGGGGGGGGGGGTGCTGGGGAGCGGACGATGCGACATGCACCACAGCATCCGATCTCTTTTTCTTTCCAAAGTTGGTCATAATAAAGCCACTCAAAGCCAACCTTGGCCGCACAAACTCCTTAGTTGCTACCGAAGAACAAACGTTACTCACGGCTCTGCTTCGCGAATATCATTTCATGGCTCTAATTTTTGTGCGTATAATGATAGCTGAAAGCGTGCAAAAAGCAATCGCCGGTTTGCGCCTGCTTTTAAATTGATCTGTATGCATGCACCGTGGGAATGCATACCCACAGTGCTACTGTGGTGACCTACCTGACCTTACCAGCTCGTATTTGATAGAACTCGCGCTCATGTACAAGCCCACCGTTTGTTGCCCTGCCACGGTTCAGCCACTTATTAGACAGGCATTACAGACCTCACCTGCTTGGCGATGGGAGACTGCCGATGGTAGTGTCTTTTACGATCGCTACTCTGGGTTTAAGAGTGACGCTCGCAATTTATGTTGTGGTACTGCAGGAGCAGCTCTCACCATTCATGTGAATCGCAAAAGCAGAACAATAAAAACACTCAGGCGCTTGTGTGAATGTGTTTTTTTTTTATTTTGGAAAGAAGAAAGGTAGCGAAATGTAGCCGAAAGTGAGCGACATTTTGCGCTCAGTATTGCGATGTTTCGGCTAGTTAACGTGATGCCCCGACGGCGCGTTTGCTTTATTATTTTTTTTTTATTTTCAATAGGGCATGGCCTGTGAATGCAGTCCGGGACAGAGGGCATGCTAGAAGCTCCTCTCCCACAGGTCTCAAGGCTTAACAACGGATGCGTGACACCCCGACAACGCATAGATGACTCGTCGCGTAATGTTTTGTTCCCGAGTCCAAAAGCAATTAAACTTGGCGTGCGATGCCGCCCAGGAAAAGAATACAAATGCTGGCGTTGCTGAGAGGTTTCCCGCGTTCATGAACACTTGGCACGCAATCTCGAAGCCTTAAAGTGAGGTTTTAGACGCGAGTTACTGCTGTCTTTTTCTCGGTCTGCACTTAAATGGAGCAAAGTTGATTCCTTGAAGGTAGTGGGCGTCCAAATAAATCTCAATGCGCCTTCAATGGCGGCACAAGGGCGGCATAAAACACGTCTCCTTGGTCCCAAATGCTTATTCTGATGGCGTGGTATCCAGGCTGCCATTCAGCTGTGAATGACAGCGCGCGTCTTCTCTTTGTGTTCACTGGCCAATATGACAAGACCGAAAAACCTCAAGACAACGAAGCACCTGCCCTGTAGGAACACATGCATGAGTGTGAGTGGTGCTCGGGTGTCCTGTGGACGTTCCTATGCGGCCGCACAAGCTTTGTTGCGCCTATCTAGGATATGTTTGGGCCCTTTTAAAATCCAGCCGCAACTGCCCATGGGAGCCGGTGGGAGCAGGAGCACGCCTTCTATCCCAGAATGCGGACGGGGTGGGCGCATTGTATACACGGAGGAGGAGGAGGCAACAGCAGCACACTTGACGTGATGTGGTTCACTACGAAGAGGAGGTCGCCTCGTCAGACGACGACGACGACGACTGCCGGCCGCCCTTCTTGTGCGTCTGGGCCTTCTTGAGAGTCTTCACGTCCAGGTCGCCGTAGTAGTTTTCACTGCACAAGCAAAGGAAGCGCATCGTTGGCAGCGCCACCGCAATAGCGGCTCAAAAATCAAGCAAGGTCAAAACAGAATAGTAGCACGTACTCAAGGTATCATCGCGTTTTAGGGAAAACTGCACCGGATTTAGTTTTCAATCAGTTTCGAGAGGTCGAATGATTATAGCTTGCGGTTTAAGCATGTGCAATATTGTGGCGCTAGCATTTGAAACTGAGGCGGATATAGCAACTAAACTCGCAGCGATTATCAGGCTTCTCTGCAGTGCGCAGTGACGCGTGGCGGGCGCATAATGACGTCAATGACAGTACCAGCATATTTCTCACATAGAAACGCTTGGTTTGCAGAACCTAAAACAACGCTACTAGAAACGGAGCCTTAAAATATTGTTTCGCGGCATCAGAAAAGGCACCGCAGGGTGCGGGCAAAGGCACCGAAAACAAGAAATATTACCGCTCGTGATGTTATCACCGAGCTTCTCCGTATTCCTTCAATGCTGTGAGGAGAAGCTCGAGTTTTAATAGTTGATTACGTTATGGATTTGAATGCTAACGTA
Source organism: Amblyomma maculatum (assembly GCF_055883805.1). Classification (NCBI taxonomy): domain Eukaryota; kingdom Metazoa; phylum Arthropoda; class Arachnida; order Ixodida; family Ixodidae; genus Amblyomma; species Amblyomma maculatum. The sequence continues at coordinate 14,185,667 of NC_139350.1, forward strand.
CATACGCTTTGCTTGAATTATAACTACAGCCTATATAGATCTGAATTTCTGAACAACACAAATCTCTCAAAAAGTAATGCAGTTACCTTTTCAATAGCATATCACAAGGAAAGCAGAGGTCATCAAATGCATCACGTAATAAATTCGGTTTCAAAAAGGGACCAGTTTTAATGGGTATGTTTTTTTTATACTCGCCGCTGGTATCGCCATTTGGATTCGGCCAATAGCAGCATTGTCTAGCTTCTTTATTATCTCCTGAAAAGCGCTTTCCTTCTCCTTTTTCATTATCTTTCAAGCTATTGATACCGCAGATGCAGCATATATCAGCTCTTGACACTGCATCTTCTAAACTGATGTTTTTGCCAGGTGACCGCTCCTTTGTCACCAGTTTCAAAGTTTGCTACTTTTGCACAGTTTGATGACTGAAGCTGTCGCCACTTTCCATTAACATAAAATTTTAGTAAACTTAGGCTATAGTATTTTTATATGTGGGCTCTAGGGGAAGTTTTACGACTGATAATGTCGCAGAGCTCTTACTGCAAGCAGCCTGTATGTATTCCTTTGCTTGTCCCTACCGAGAGATTTTCATAGCCGTGAGCTGGCGATGTTTATAATGCGGCTAACTGTCGACGTTGCATCTCACAGCTTGTTCATCCGTCGCTCCTTTACGCCTGGCAGAATCCCTTTTGGTTTCTTCTATTATGCATTTTTTTTTCTTTTTTTAAGTGTGTGTGCGTCCGCTTTGTCAGTACCAAATATATTTTTATGGTCGAAGTTTTCTCTACTAAAATCTTCTGTATTCTACCTCTGCTGCTCAGAAGATAACTGTTCCACAGCATATAATAATTACAATGAATAAATAAAACTTAGGCCTCAAATTGTTAGAAAAAATTAAAAGCTGATATTGTACTCCTCGGACCCTTGAAACTGAAATCTGGACTAAATGGGAAGCTTCATTTAACGGCTGATCCCTGAGTCTAGACTGCGCGGACGTTGCCTTTCGAAACATTGATCGCAGAGTCGATCAGTGCTTCTGGCGTCAATATTTTGAAGAAATGAGAAAGGTCCAAACAAATTTCAGTTTTTATTTTAAGCCCGACTTTCGCGTCCCAAGAGCGTGATGTGGGGACAGAAAGCCAAAAACTGTAAGGAATAAAAATTAGATTGAGTGGCCCTTAATGACTCCACTCCCGACCCCATGAAACTAGGGCAGCTCCATTGCACTGCATGGGCAGTTACGGCCTTTTCCTTCCCGAAATAGGCCTACCTCGTAAAAAGAGGTGTAAAAAAGAGCGAAACAAATATGAATCCCTCCACGATATTGCCCAAGATTGATTCGAAGCGCCATGCCTTCATCAGACAATAAAGTAGTACAAATGCGTTACTCCGTTGCCAATCTGCCGTATAATATGCTATGCCGCCAAAGTGCTGCAATTGCCAGAGAGACGGCCACGTTTAGAGCGAAATCACTACTTCATGGAGGGAAGTATGTCAGAAGCCTCCACCTTTCATCTTCCCAGATAGAAAAACTCGTCGGAGCTCATTCAAACCCCGGAAGATAGTATGGAACCTCAGTGCTACTGCTGCAGTTGGTCGCCAAGAGAGTTTAACTGCCATTCTCTGGCGCTGGGTGTTGCATGTCGTGGTCTGCATTAACTTCGATCCGTGATCAATAAATCCAAACGCTATCGCGCTGGCCTCTTTAGGTGCGTTAAGCGATCCGAAAACTATGCATTTTAAAAGAACATAATGGACGCGGAAAAGGACGCAAGTGGATATACACGGCTCCGTGTGCGTCCTCTTGTGCCTTTGTCTGCTTCATTTGAGCTGTTTTACAGAGCCGTCGTGAACAAATTATGGTGTAATGCTTGATAAACGATGGCTTATTCCACATTAAGTACTATCAACTTACAGCATGAAATAGGCTCATAATAGAGAGAGGTCAGGGAGATGGGTTTCTGGCACGGCACAATGCAAAATGAACAAGAGTTGAGGCAGCCTCAGTGTACTGATGAACGTTTCTACAAGAGCACTTGTCTTTGTCAAGGCCAGACAAAGCCAAGTCCTTACGTCGAAACGTTGGCTAACGCGCTGAGGGTTCCCTGAACCCTTGTTCACTATGTAATAGACGCAATTGCAGATCTTTCACTGACTAATTCGCGCTCAAGCATATCGCATCCCGACAGGTACCGAGCAGGGTGCGTTACAGAACTTGCAGTCATTCACACAAGCTAAGAAATCCAAGACAAAACCAAGAGGACAACGCCGCGATGGAAAAGTATTTTAGCATAAAGAGCTCCAGGCTGTGAGCATACGCGGCAGTTCTGCGACTCGCTTTTTTGTGGAATATCTTGATATTTAAAGCTCTGTAATTGTGAGAATAAATGCGGCTGGTTCACTTTTTTAGTCTGTAATTTCGGTCTAGGTGTACCTATTTGCAAGCTAAGTTTACTCATTGCGACGTATAACAATTCGTTTGTTAATCTGCTTCATTCTTATTTCGGCAGTTATGCAGACTAATGTGCATACGAAGAGCCAGGGCAAACACAACTGCGAGCAGAAGGCGCTCTATTTCTAGCAAAAATGTAGCCATCAATCATTTAACTTTCACCATCCACTGAATTACCGGCCCCAGTTGTTTCTTGAGTCGGAGAAGTCAAGTTGCATTAGTACTTAGGCTGCGGAGTACGAACCGCTTCAACTTCTCCAGCCATGAACTGAGGCGGGCGCAAAAATGAGGGCACACATCTGCAAAGCGACCCTCCTGGAAGGAGACCTGACCGGCATCGCAAATGAGAGCCGGCTCCCACTTTCGCGTCTCTTACGGAATCGACATGGCCGAGAAAAATGAAAGTAAAAGAGGGGCGGAGGAAAACAAGAAAAACTGGCCGGCGACAACCCGCCAGGCAAGTGCCGTTTGTTCCTCGTATACCGTGCGGTGTCTATCGTGTGACGTAACGGCGTAACGGGTTCGAAGAAGGTCTCCCGTTGTCGCCGCCGGCTCTTGGCACGGGACCAGGCAGACAGGGCAAGAGAAGCCTGGAACACGCCCAAGAAATGTCTTCGCCTTGTTGCAGCGCGTGCCACAGATTACGCGTCCGATCAGAGTGCGCCCTGCCTTCCGCCAAGACTTGGTCCCCCTCATTGCTGCTCCTCAAGTCGGCTCAGCGACCGTTGCGCAACCGATGGGCTCTATCGACAAGGCCGCGCCGACATCGTCATCATCCTCCTCGGCGATATCGCGGAATGCAGATGTCTCGGGACAAGCACCGCACGCCAAACGGCTCTCATCCGACTCGTCTTGGAACGCGAAGGTGAAATCCCGGCTGCCGAAGGCTTCAAGGAACGCGTTCGGCTGCTAAACTGGTTGGTCACGTCCGATTCCCGGACCGAAAGAATTCGGCTCATGTTGAGGACGATGCAATACCGCGACTTGAGCTGCTCGCGTTTTGGCAGCCAGACGCACATTCTCCACGTTCATTGACTCACTTCGATCACCCAGACGTTTAGGCCAAGGTCCGCATGGAAGCATTGCAGTGACTGCGAAATCAACGCTGCCTCTCTTTCGGGATATGCTTTCTTCACGAGGCATGGCAAAAAAGGCAGGTTACAGCTGCACATCTTACAGAGACAGACGGCGAATAGAGACAGTATCTGCATTTTCTGGATTCGGTATGCTTTTCTGTTTGCCTGCCTTCACAGTGGGATAGACATTTGGCGACTGGAAACAATCAAGTGGAAACAATCAAGCAATCAATCAATCAATGAACGTTACTTCATCAGCGGAGTAAAATTAGTGAAAAAGAGTGGAGCGAAAAGGCTGCTTCTATATAGTTCGACAAGAGACCCGTCCACTCGTTGAGAATTGAGTAGGCTATGTGACTTAAATATGTGGCGAAAGAAGAAACTGCAAGCTTATAAATGAGCAAAGGTGTCATCGACAAGCACAGTGCTTCAAAAAGAAAGATACCACTCCAAAATTTCATTTATGGTTGGAGAAAATACGGACAGAAAAGACTGTCTGCTAGAAGTTAAAATAATGAGGGAGGGTAACTTTTTTGTGGTGCATAGAAAACGTTTCTTACACAAAGTTGATATGGCATTCGCGGACTCACGAATCACTGGATTTCTTTCTAGTAAATTTATACCTACGCTAGTAACCCACTCAGGTGTCAATCACGTCACATCAGTACATCGATACATTTTTGGTCAAAGTTGCTCATTTTGCCGCCGCTGCTGACCGTACTCAACGCGTGGAAATGTAATTTGACACGGGGATGGTGTTGATATGGATACAGCTTTTGAGCTTTCGTTAGAGATGCCATTTAAAAAAAAAAGATTTGTTTGCCGCGTATTACGTTTTTAAACAATCTAAATAAGTCTTGGTTATATGCGTCTTCAAGTTTATGTATTTAATGTGTAAGTTTTCAAAATTGATTTCGCGTATCGTTCACACTCCTTTCTTTCGAAAAACCTGAAAACGTTTGCGTCGAAGCGATCACAGTGTGGCTAGGTGGTCGGGTTTCATGTCCCACATCTTCATCATAGCGTAGAGCAGCTTTGCAGGATGACTCTGACTAAGGTTTTTCCTCTTCTCAAAAAAGGCGCCCTGAGTAAGCTGACAGCCCGTAGGGTAGCTCGCCATAAACCAAATGTGTATCTTACACCTGGAAGTGAGAATTTGTGTCCCCAAACGAATTTGCATGAATCTGCTACCATCGTTTTTCTCGTTCTTCCAGCTGTGAGAAGCTCTTCACAAATGGGGAAAGCTCGACACAGTGAAACCTGCCAACAGTTCAGATAAATTGTCCCGCTGAAAGGCATTCGCGAGCATGCGCGACTGTCGGTTTTCCCCTCAGACAATGACAGGGCAGGGCGTTAAAAGAGCGAGAGAAAGGTAGACCAGATAACGCAGACGATGAAGCCGGCGCATCTTGCTTTTTTTTTTTTTTTGCTCAAAAATTAGCGTAAGCATCCCTTCGAAAGGCGAAAACGCGGACTTATACTCACCATCCCTGGACATTTTCGGGCTCGTCGCATTGGAGCGAGTCGACGTTGAAGACGGTGCCCAGGCTGCATCCGTACGGCCTGGCCTGCCCCTCGATACACACGTAGAACTTGCGGCAGTCGGTGGGGTGGGCGTGGCGCGTGAACACTCCTGGCTGATCCACTTCGGCGGGATCAGGGCAGACGAATCCCTCCGCGACCTCACGCTGGTCACAGCGGTCCACCATGTCGGCCCACACGCACACCCGCTGGTCGTTGTCGTAGGCCAGGCCCGGTGGGCACTCGTACCGCGAGCTCTCGCCGTTCCAGCACGAGAAAAACACGCGGCAGTTGTGGTTGTCGGGGAAAATTCCGTACAGCCGAGGGCAGTTAGGCGTGCTGATGGGCGGCTCTGCGCATCAAAAAGAAAGCGACATGAGCAGCTGTAGCTTTAGGGATCGAAGGCAGCTTTTGCTATATGCTCTTAGCTAACAGCATGCGCTGACACCTTACGGATGTAGGTATTTAATATGACGGTATGGTCAAAGTGTTTCCTCCTAGAGTGTGTGAACTGCTCGTTCTTCGGCAGTGCATGTTGAAACAAAAATTTCTTGACCCCGTACCCCCCGTATAACTTCAAAGCGTTTTTTTTTTTTTTTCTGGTCTGAATTTCTGGCTTCGGCAAATAGTTTACAAGCCTATCTTGTACTAAGTCCTGTTTCCTTCAATTCAGTGCAGCGTCTTGTCAGCCGGTGTCAGACTGACGCAGAGCACTCCAGCAATGGACTGCAGAAAATAAAACAAATACTAAAAACGCAACATCATAATGAAGCTTATGGTTTGCAAATAACAGTACTACGCCTTAATCCTCTCAAACGTATGCGCCTCTACTTTTCCCCGAGCATTGACTCTAGTACCCTGAAGTAGTAACGAAATGTCGCATTTTTTTTTTTTTTCCGAAGCAATATAAACCAACATAGCCCTGGCTCTATATACGAACCTTCCACCGACTATGCAGATGGCGGCATTAGGAAAGGAGACACATTATATTATTTCACATTTTTTTCACCTCGGTGGAGTGAGATCTATAAGACATTTTCAAATTAACAGCGGCAAGAACAACACATTCGTTATTGTCTGCAAACTTTCTATACCCTTCATGCTGCAGCTACTTATACCTTCATTGGGCCCTCTTACCAAGGTCCGTGCGGTCACCGCAGCTGACCGAGAATGGGTAGGCGCAGTTCTCTCTTAGCGGGTCGACGTCATCGAATACGAGTCCGTTGCCGCATGTCTTGAGGGAAGCCGTCCCATTACTGCAGGCGTAGTACTTGTCGCAACTTTTGTGGTGAGGGTAGAAGCCGAACTGGTCCGGACACTGGAAGTCATCGGCCTTCTGCCCAGCCGCTGCAGAAGCAAAAAAAGGAAAAAAAAAACAATAATGCTATAAGTGCTCATGCGGTCAGTGAAATGCGCTAGCCGCGAATTTATGTATATAGACTAGGTACAGTGAAGAAAGAATAAATACTCTTCACACATTTTAACTCCATTCCCCGCCGCTCCATTAGAGTACTGTAAATTCTTTGCTTCTCGTTAGCAATGTTCCAGCCGATTCCCTATGGTAACCTTCAAGATCGGTTTTGCTCTCAACCCTTCCCAGTGTTACGTATACTAAGTACCACACATTTCGACCCTCACGAGTCTGCGATATTGTAAACTTTTATCGCGGATCGATAAAAATTTTTGCTGGACTGTGAATAAAATGATGTTGAACAGCTTTCGCAACCATTTAATTGTTTCTTTTTCTTTTCTCCAATGTATTAAGAAATGTTACGGGCTTGTTCGCCTGCAGTTTCCGTAAGACGAACAAGTCTGAGAAATCTGATAACCTTCTCAGCGCGCGTGACCACGTCATATATGCTGCTAGGACTTCAAGACACCACAACGATTTGACTAAAACTTTGTTTACTTCACTCACAAGTAGAGTGTATTTATAAAATGTAATGTTTTGAAAACAAGGAGGCAAAACAATTTTCTTTCTTGATGGAACAGCGCAAAACATCGGGACAAGAGACAAGCGCTGACTTACAACTGGTTTTTATTTCGAAGAAACATAGCTTCTTATACCTTCATCACCCTCTCAAAAAACACATGCGTCGCAACCATATCGTTCAAGCGTCCACAAAAAAGCATAAGACACATAATCGCAGATATTTATAATCACATTTTTAACATGTCAAATTCTTTCTTTGTCAAAGCAACGGACGGTGTGCTGACACAATCGTCGCGCAGACTCGCTATCGAAGCTGCCTCGATTATTTCCCGGACTAGCTGGTCTTTGTGATTAGCCAAAGCTTTGCATTTTTGGAAAACCGGTGCAAAAACAAAAATGCAAAGCTTTGGCTAATCACAAAGACCAGCTAGTCCGGGAAATAATCGAGGCAGCTTCGATAGCGAGTCTGCGCGACGATTGTGTCAGCACACCGTCCGTTGCTTTGACAAAGAAAGAATTTGACATGTTAAAAATGTGATTATAAATATCTGCGATTATGTGTCTTATGCTTTTTTGTGGACGCTTGAACGATATGGTTGCGACGCATGTGTTTTTTGAGAGGGTGATGAAGGTATAAGAAGCAATGTTTCTTCGAAATAAAAACCAGTTGTAAGTCAGCGCTTGTCTCTTGTCCCGATGTTTTGCGCTGTTCCATCAAGAATGAATAACCAACATGCTCAAGCTGCTGTCCTGGCGGAAAACAATTTTGCAGCGTGGTACATACGCTGGCGAGGCTAGGTAGTTTCTGAGTTGCGCACTACGAGCAATCACTGCCTGCCCCATCCACACAAAAATTATACGTAGCCATTCATGTGAACTGTGCAAACTCCCTGCTCCAGAGGCACATTTTCCCCAAACCTTTCGTTTTGTTTTGAAGATAACTATTCGAATAGAAAGTCATGCGGGTTCCTTTAGACCACAGCATGTGGTTGAGGAAGATGAGATTGTAATTCTGTCTCTTAAGACACCTTTCCTGCCTTATATGACTATCTGGCGCTTATAACTCCACATTCTAGTTCATCTCTCATGATAACGCAATCAGATTAAGCGCGAACGTTATTACACAGAAACGAAGGTTGATTTTTGGCCGCGCGAAAAATCTGGCATTTTTTCCCTGTTTGCTATCATTCAAACAGACCCCTTAAAGTGTTGAAAACAATGAGTATTCAGCTATGAAGGGTTGGTGGACACTGCCTTCTGCGTAAAGAGCTTTCCTCCTGGCTTTCATCGTTGTTGCGTGAGTGTGTCTGCAGCAAAAAAAAAAAAAAAAGACTGCATGATGGCAGTGACTTTGTTGTTTCGAAGACGTCATGAACATGTTTTTTTTTTTTTTCTCCATCCCGAGCAAAAAGCAAAGAAAACTAGCTCACTTGCCACGATTTACCCCCTCCTGCTCTTTTACTCTAGACACCTACAGGAACAAAATTCCCTCGAAAGACATTACAAGTCTTCCAGAGTAAGTATGCTTTTTATGATCAGGATTCCGCTCTGCTCGGCCTCCGTGTTTCAAAATAAACACGTGAACGTCAGCGTACGCGGTGCTTTGGGCCAGATGTAAGCGCGAGCCGCTAGAGTGCGCAGAGTGCACAAAAGCCCAGTAAGCCAGCCTAGCGTTGAGAGAGGCAAAAGAAAATTGAAGCCAAATGGCGTAGTGCGCAAACGATCCGGAACGCGTGCTGATTTTTCTGTATGTTTTAGCAGCGTTTTGGAACGTTTTAGTCGAAGGCGTATTTTTAGCCTCCATGACGAGAATACACGTTGTTTTGCGGGTACCGTTGCTAGAGAGGTTTCACAACGCTACAGGCTTCGGCTTAGATACGCAACATTTCTTTGTCGCCTCTAAATGGCGTTCAATATGTGTGAGAATGGGAATTAGGCTGTTATTGAAAGCTTAGCATGTCTAACGCCGCATTGTGAAAACCAATTCGGCAGCCGACCCGAACGGCTAGCATGACTCGGTGCAACGCGGGCTTTACGGGCTCTAGGCTTCAGGTAGAGCCAAGCAGGCAAAGGAGGGTACAAACTCTTTTCGTGAAAAAAGAGACCACCCTCAACCGCAGCATCCTAGCAGGCCAAGGACGCCTACGCGCTGCGAGCAGACGCATCCGACCACCCACACCTAAGACTCTCCTCCGTGCCTACAGAGCTTGAAAGCCACCGGCAAACGTGCTGTTAAACCACAGTCAGATAAATGCGACTCCTGATTAGTCGAACGGGCTCGGCTTCATTTGCGCAAGACACTCCCGACGAGGGCAAGCACTACTGATTTTTTTTTTTTTGCCCAAGGCCACCGAACATCCAAAAATATCCATAATGATAACTGCGTGAATGCGGGACTAGGAGAGAAAGGAAACCGCGCCACAGATGGTCGCTATCATGTACAGTTACAAACAGCTTGGCTCATTCGCTGTCCGGGTGAACGTGATAATGATAATGAAAGTGGGGATGCGTTCGGCTGCAGCGCTAAACTTGGCTGGTTCCAACGGCGGGGTTGAATGAAAAAAAAAAAAAAATACATAGAATGTGCGTGTACTAAAACTCTATGCATTCGGATCCCTTCACCGGTTGAAAATTGATTCCGTCCTACCGTAAAGAAAAGATGCGCATAAAATAGACGCATTCCTTAAATGAATACACTCGGAAGTAAAAGGAGAAACCTCTCCCGCACACGTAGGCATATCGCTAGGGACATCCGGACCCAGATTTGGCACAGTGTTACAACGGTATAGCATAAATCGCTCTCAATGAAAGTACAATTTACTCGGACAGTCAGCAGCGGCCAGGTACTCAGCAGCGTATACGCCCCGTACCGCGCCGTGCACATCGTCTGGCGGCCGCCAGGGCGTGGGAGAAGTACGGTTCCCTGGCGAGTTTCTTTTCGCGGCGTCCTTCGGAGAATGCGAAACTCGTCGCGGCTCGCGAGAGCGGAGACGAGGCCATTTCCGGGGGGCACCGGCGCTGCCCCTCAGCGACGTCGCTTCGCGGCCCAAATGGGACGGCGCGTACCTCGGCGCTGCAGTTGCCACGCTCGCGTATGCATGATCTGCGCAGCTCAGCCTCAATCAGCGTGTGGTTTACAGCCCCGCTTTTCTTTTTGATCATAGCGCAACTGCCCCCTTCCCGCTATTTCTTCGCGTTGGTGCTAGTTTTTTCATTCATTTCTTTTTTTTTTTTTGTCGTGTTATAAGCGAGAGAATTACCGCACCGGTTAGTGCGGGCGCGCCTTCTAAGACCCTTCTCGTACTCCTGAAAGAGTGCGGCTACCTTGGTTCTGCTTTCTCTTAGTTATGCTCACTTGAGAGCATTTAATGGCCCCGATTTTTATATGCCTTTTATTTTCTTGCTTCTTGACCGTCCCAGGTACGGTCAAGTGGCGGCTACAACATTGTGCTTGCTCCATATAAGCTTATAAGACACGTCTTTTTGATCTTATCGGGCATTTTCAATAGTGTTTTTTCTTTTATCAGCCTTGTTTTAGAGATAAACTTTTCGATCCAGTGATCATAACGGCGCCCTGCCAAGCCACCCTAAATATTTTCATGCCGATGAGTCCTTTTCTTTACATATTCCCGAATGCTGGGACTTTCTCACCCGATTATTATCTCGTAATCGCGTACCGTAAGGAAAATGAGTCGGCTGTATAGTGAATATCGTGCGATACTATCACCTGATCACAATCAATAATGCTAGTTTAATTCCATGCCATCCTGTTAGAACAATCCTGAACGCCCTCCTCCCTTATCGCGTGCAACGAAGCCAGCCAACGAAGAATTTCATATGAAAACCGCGAGGAAACTTTAAAACTAATGGCAGGAGGGAAGCGAATGCTAAACAAAATTGAAAAACAGAAGAGAAAACTTGTAACCTGTTCGGCTTTCTTCTGTTTAAACGATCGCAAATGTGTGAAAGTTGCCAACTATTAACAGAGTAAGCAATTCTCCTTCAATTAAATAAATCAATCGTTAATATGCCGTAGGCAATCGGGTAAGTAGAGAACGAAGACACGGTAGCACTCGAGCTGAGAGCAGAGGACAGCTGGATCCTGCTTTTACGTCGACACTGCGCATGTAGACTGCAGCGCAATATACCCTATTCCTCATTACCAGCAAAATAAAGTAGTCAGTCCCTAAAATTTGTAAAGGAAGCCTGCTGCGTGTAAGTGTGAATCCACGACGATTTATCATACGCATCAGTAAACAAAGCGTACCAATGCAAAAGCGATCACCTAGACGCAAGGGATAGCAGGCGAGGACAGAACAGGCGCGAGACCCCTTGGTTTGCGTCACTGACACATGCACTGAGGTAGACCGTAGACAGCAAGCTTATCACAACAAGATCACGCCTGACCTCCAGGTTCGTGCGCGGATGCCCTCGTCTTGCGCTTCGATGCAGCGTTTCAGCGCGTCGTAGCGGGTTTGCACTGGACAGGCGCGCAGAGCAGCGCATCGATTAGTGGGCTAACCGACGTCCGTCCCCGATTAGCGCAGCCACGGCGAGCGCGTGTATCGTTTCCCGTTCCACTTGGACGCCAGCTTCCGCTGCTTCCTGTTCGCGTGGCACGAGCTGACGCGTGCCGCTGTCCTGAATAATTCATCGCCCGCAAGGAGGGAATGTCGGCCACACGAGACGAGCGCACCCGTCGTGTGACCCGCTGCGACATGCTTCTTCCGCCGCTGCTACCGAGCAGCGGGAAGGAGAAGAAATGCGCTGCAGACACAAATACGCGGCCCATTTGGCTTTGAACGGGACCCATATTTTACGCAGCCTTCGCTCTGCTCCCTTTGGGCGCGCTGCATGGGCCCCCGGAATTCTCGGAGCGAACCGGGACAGGCATCTGAGAACCGGCCCCTCGGACGGGCAGCCGCCGCGGGACTGCGCGCGACGGCCATGCAAGGTGGTGACCTCCTGCGCAGCTACCGAGCAGACAGTCTTGTGGAATTACATCTGTACTGCTGATTCCCGGGGGACATGTGTCGCCGTAGACTGCAGCCACACGCGGGCTCTCGAATGCGACCTGGAATACTCATCTCTTGAGTCTTCCGGCTCGGTAGATCTGTAAGATATGTGCTACCAAGTCCATGTAATCTACTGAACAGGCGTAGTGTGATTCTGGCGCACGGGAGGTAATGTATTTGGTACTGACGCATGCGTTGTAAAAATAAACGCAACAAGTGAAGGCAGGGAGGTATTGGAGCTGCGGCGTAGCGTCGTCGCATGGTCGGGAGCACCGACATGGGCTACCCCTGATTTCTCCATGGGCGGCAATATCTGCTATGACAGTTAAGCTATGAAATTAGTTGTTAGCTTTGATGCTTCGTGTTTTCAGATTGTGCGAACTACCCTGAACACAAATGGCATCAAAAGGCATCAATTTGTAAGCTGCGCGGAATTTAACTATTGGCCGTCTTGTGCGAAAGGCGTCTCCATGCGACCCTGTCCCGTGCCCTCTCTCTTACGTTTTATCATGGCAAATTCCACACACTTGAACCGTAACATCAAAAAGAGTGTAGTGCAGAAACGAGCAGGGCTTAGCGGTGACTAAGTACCTTGCTAATGTTGCCACATGAAAACTGGTCTTGACCAAGCAAAGACTAATGAAGCTGGCCAGTTGGCTAATCCTCCTGAAATATGCGTGCTACTCCAGCACGCGAGGACAGAAAGGTAACAAAGAATGCGCGCTTTTTCCGTCCGTCCTTAATGAATGCCAAGCTTAGATCTGGGTGATCAGTGCCGGCTGGTGGAAAGTACAAGGCAGACTTCTTTGTATTACAGCAGATAGGCGTTTCCTATCATCGGCAAAAAAGCACATTTTTGTCCAAATTTTTGCTCTGCTACATAAGCACGGCAACCTACGCTTCATATTGAGCTCTGGAGTATGGTACCGCAATTGCTATATTTCATTTCTCGAATGTCATCTGTAGCCGGATTTCATCTCGCTATTTCAATATTTCGGAGCTAGCAGTCTCAGCAACTACAAAGCCAATGGGAGGAAAAACTAAGTTCCGTTAGAAAATAGTTCTGCAGTACCCCCCGCCCCTCCTTAGAGCCTCTCTGTGCGGTGACAGAGCGTTCGCTTGTGCAGTCGGCTCTAAAATACTCCCAACCATTATAGCGTGCACAATGTTTCAACAGCGATGTGCCGTGGACCACGTGCTGAGCACGAGTATCTTCAGTCATCCCCTGCGCACGCCTTGGTGACTTGGGCGAGCTCAGAAAAACTACACCGCTTTGAGTACAAGAGGAAGAAATATGCCACAATATGCAGCTAATCCCGACTCAACTATAGTCGACAGTTTGGGTGGGGATTCATGCAATAATCGAGACGCTCTGCTCGTCAACGTAGAGTCTCAACCGTCACTACGTTTATATGCTACGATGAGGAATGTATGGGCCACTTTATGCTATCTGCAAATCATTACCTCTTGCACTTGGACCACTGCTTAATACCAGGCAATCGCGGACGTTGCCCCAAAATAAGCACTTTTACTCAAAAGACGAACCTGCAATGTTATGCGCTAAAGAGGAAACTGCAGCAGGAAAAAAAAATGTTTCCTTTGGCTGCTAAGAGCAACCTTTCACCTCTTCGTTCGCGTCTGCAAAGTGAGGCAGTCGAGAGTCGAAGTTCCCGCTTTAGAACCCACCATGAGGCATTATTGAGGCTGCTGCCGCGTCCGCTGTCGCAGCGACGTGCCTCGATTTCCAAAGGTCGCACGAGTTTCCATGGCCTCAGGGTTCGTCCAGACGCAGTTCTCTTCCTCCACTTACACCGCTTCCTGGCTTGAATGGACGCTGTTCCGGGGTCTCAGAACGGGCTCGCTATTTGTCTTTCGAGTGAATAGGCACCTCCAGCAAACTGCCGTCGCGCTGTCACTTTGTCCGAATAAAGTGCTCGAACGTGAACCGTTTGCGACCTACTTGAGGCGCCTCTTTCAACTCGATGAAAGCAACTTTTCTGCCCCTTCCTTACTGCACATGGGATATACTGTGGTGGTTAGAACAGAGAAAGTCCAATTCTGGTCGCGACTTTTTGACGCAGCGTTCTAAGTACCAAATAAACACTAGAAACGAAAGTTTGCCTTGCACTAACAAAACATCTTCGTCTATATCTCTTCTCTTCCTAATCACTGAGCGCATTCCTGGTCGCCAGATTCTGTGAATAAACTGCGGTTGGCGTGAAATATGGACACCTTCGTGTCTGCTTCTACCTATCGGTAAAACATTCGCTATTTTCATGCAGAGTGTCCACATGTATTGGAACTGACGTCAGCTTTAATGGTGTAAGCAGCGCATGCACTTCACGCAAAGTACAAGCTTCGCCCACTTCCCGCAACTGTGTTCGAGTGTTCGGGAACTTTGGCTGAGTATTTTTTTTTTTTTTTTTTGTAGACTCGTTGCTATGTCGGCATTGTGATTTTTCGAGTCCCGGGTTCTCAGCTTGCTTTACTGCTTCGACTGCGGGCAACGCCCTTTGCGAAGCCGCCTCTAGACCTCGAGCCACGCCCCTCGAAGAGCGCGCACCCGGGCACCGTCGACGGCACTGTACGGCGCAGAGCGGTCCTTCGTGCTGACGCCCTTGACTGCGCCTCGAAATGGGCGCTCCAGGAAAAGAAACAGCCCCAGGAAAAGTCCTCCGAATGCGATAACAACGTGCTCCCGTTGTTTTCGCGGAAAAGTAATCGAACAGGTTCCTTTTTTCTGGTTATCGCCTATTGCGCCGAAGCGGCGGTGCAGGCGCTTACCGCCGTAGCCGGAAATGGAACCGTAACAATCGGCGCCCGGTTGCGCGCGATTGAATGGCACCTTTCGCTTGAAGCCGAAGTATCGGGCTCAGCGCCCAGTACGGCGTGCATTATATGTATTTACTCCAAGAAAATGAAGATTAGTACGAAAAGTTGTGTATGTAAGTAGGTCGGCCAATTCGTTTTTTTACGCGCCGAGCCGAAGAGCTGCGAGACAAAAGCACTCCTTCCGTACGAACTGCAAGGAAAGAAGACTGGCGGGCGGATCACGGACAGTTCAACCTTCTACCTCAAAAGGCACAATGTTGTTCTTCGAGAACTGGACGGCGCCAGCTGAAGCGTTCTAAACAGTGTCACTGAAGCGGCCAGCACTTTTCTTAACACAGTCATTAACAAAAGCGCCGGAAAAACGCGACGTTAGGGCATTCGAATGCCGCTGCGGCAAATATATGTGCAATTTAGTATGAGGAGGCGAGACTGCGCTCACTGTATACGCCAGCAATGTCATTGCTGGCGTGTCCGAACTCCAATTTTTCTTTGTTTTGATCTCTAAGGTCCTTATCGCGGCAAAAACATAAGATGGATGAAATGACGAATATACGACTCCCCCATTTCAAATCACTAGAGATTTAGGGATTTACGTGTTGATTGCGCAGTGAGGGAAAGGTAGCAGACCAACGTGCGCGCAAAAGAAGAGCATCGACGCGCATCCCATGACATCCAAATGAGAGTCTCCTCGTATTAGCAGTGAGTTCACGCAGCTAGTGGACAGCCGAGTGGACGTGCAAAAGAGGAGAGAGATGTCGCGTCGCCGAGCCTTCTTTCGGTGGTCCCGTTCCCACGCGCCAGATCGAAGCGAACAGCAGAGTTAGCAAGAAAAGCAAGTCGTATCGCTTGACACGCCTCGCTTTCTATAGGCGTGTTTATGTCGATTATATATTGCTCTGGAGACCCTCGGAGCGCCAGGGAGAAAGGACGCACGGCTAGACGACACGCTGTATGTAGGTCCGTAGAAAGCGCTGCCTTTTCTGATTATGCCCTCGTTACCTCTATTCAAATTTTACCCGATGACTCTTAGTGATCTCCTAACTACGCTGTTAGTCGATCAATGTATCGCAGTTAATACCTCAAAGAGTATCGTGAATGATACAAGGCAAGGTGTTGTCATGTTCTGTATGTCCCAGGCATAGCCGAAACCGTGTACTCAGCTCAAGGTACTATCATCGAAACCGTCTTCAGTTAAGTGCGCCTTGCCCGCCATGCACACTTGTTCTCGCAGTACCCAACGTTCGCAAAAAAGCTATTGTTTCTGTTTCGACTGCTCAAAAAGAATGGGCAACGTACACGCAAGCTCCAGTGTCCTATGTTGGAAAACATGAAAACATTTGGGATGACTTCAATGCAATCTAACGGCTGTGCTGTTCAACCCCTGCAGCATTCAGAAGGTTCGCTCGAAAGAGCCGTCGGCCATCGGCCGGCACATTGACTGTTGTAATCTGAGCTTCCACTAATGCAGAGGTCACGTGCGCGAGGAACAGTTGTTGCTACTTTGCCAACGTTTTGCGTCAGATTTCCTGACTAATGCTGAAATTGTAAAACGACTAAAGCGGTGAATATAGAAAGGAGTAGAAAGGAATGGTTTATTTTTTAAACACTAAGACAGCTGGCACGTTCAACCTATTCGACAGAGCAAAAACGCTATCATCCTCTCCGATTATCGTCAAGAAAAGAATGGCCGCTTTCGTGGAGTGCGGGACGCGCCTTGGAATGGCAGGACAATGAAGAATGTTTCGGAAAAAGAAGCAAACGAGGAAGCAAGCCTCCCAAGAAGGTTTCACTGCCACGGCCATTGCGCCCGAGCTGGGCTATTACACTCAGTGGGTGTGCTGCACAGGCGCCTCCCCCTCTCCGTTTCTGGGCGATGGAGGCCATCGGTTGCCGGTGACGAAGGCCAGAAGAAACAGAACCCGTCGTTAGGAAGGTTGCCGCCGTTTCGTCTTGCCGTTGCCCCAAACGACGTATGCGCCGTTCGTCTTTGCAAAAATGGGTGCTTCGACTTGAGCGGGCCACAATACAAAGAAAGCTGTGAGCTGGTTTTCATTTCCAATGCTTCATTCTTTTACGACAACCAGACCTGGAAAGAACTTCAACAATAGCGAGTACACTGCTCCATAAATGTGCGGCGCTAAAGGGCTAGAAGAAATCTGGAGCAATGCGCTGCTAGCGCTACACGACACACATTTGAGGTGTTTACAGATGACACACAAGATGAGAAACGGTTCAACGGCTCAAATTATTTCCGAAAACAATTCAACAGCGCTAACGAGACTCTCCGCTGCAGCCGCGCACATAAATATACCCATTTGGAATAATCAAGTGATTGATCAATGATCATAGGTCACGCGCACTTGTTGCAAGAGCGCTCTATGTGCCGACAAACAAAGCTTTACAATATTCAACGCAGAAACAGAGCACCTAATTAGATTAACACACTCCACTCAAACGTAGTGCTCTCTACTACAGAAAGACAGCTATGAAAACTGGGTGTCATCTGAATCTTTTTATCGTTACCATGCGTGAGGACAGGACTCAAGAACAATGGAGAACCCTACAACGTGAGGTGCCCATTTCTGCACAATGCCATGCTAAAGAGTTCAAGTGGCCGAGCTGACTTCGCTGACGATAAAAATGAAAGCGTCTGCTATCCGCGTCACCTTTTGCAGCGGGCAGCTAGACTATACAGAGACACGATGGTGTCAAACCCTTGACCATAACTGAACCGTGCGATCAGCGACGACGTATGGCGAAAATCTGTGGCCGAGATCGAATGTTAATGACGCTGAATATTCTCGCAGGCGCGTCGACGAAGGCGGCCGTTGCGCCAGGCAAGGCCGGTCTCGCCCAGAACAAAGCGCGGCGGCTTTCCCCACCTGGCTGCGCCTGGCAATAAATCGCCGAGCAATCCGCGCAAACGATTCGGCGAGCCACTGCCGCTGGGCACGCCATAAATAGACGCCGCCGCCGTCGCGGTGGCAGACGCACGGGGGTCACACGGAGGGGTCGGGGCAGCCGCAAGCGATAAGTGGGCCAGCTACGACGCCGTCCAGGGGCTCGCGCCAGCCAGTTACGTGCAGCCCTTCGTAGGCTGTGCATGCGCTCCAGCCGCCCTATGAGCACTCAAACACTGTGGCGCACTCGCCTCGATCGAGCCGTGCGTTACCGCAGTGCAAGACTAGCATGCTTCCGGATGCTCTCAATGCGGTGAGAGTTTGAGGGCATCCCTGGCTGTGTCAATCACCGGTACAAATCCGCGCACTCATCCCCGCTGCACGGTGTCGACGCTATAATAGGACGGAGAGTGCATACCTTGAAAACGAAACCGGTCTCGCAGGCGGGGTTAAGAGCCGCGATTTCTATCCGCGCACGCTTCGTGGCGACGCTGGTTAGCCGACTCGGCGCTGACCGCGGAGGCCCGCGACGGCGCCATGACAAACGGCTGGATGCGAGGGCGCTCATTCATTTCGTGCGCTGTGTGAAGTGGTCGCAGTGTTCCTTCGCTAAACTGTTCGTGCGGACTCTGCGTTCAGCGTGGATGTGGGATAGTGCGTCCAACGGAGGTCACTAGTGTGTGACAAACGATGCTTCGTTAATCGGATCATGTGTATCCCCACCGTAGCAAGGAATCTGAGTGGCGCTGCGGTCCCGCGGAGTGTCAAATCGAACATTTATCATTGTGCTGTCCCTCGGGGATGGCGGGGATTCAGACTTGGAAAGTCGAGAACGACTCGCACAAAAGAAAGATCCATTTTACTCCAGTACGGTCGTACATTTTAACGGATGGCTTGCTTCGAGATAAAGCGACAACAAAGAACTTAGCAAAAAAAAAAAATCAAGGCACCTACTCCCCCTTCGCTTTGAGGACTGCTTCTCCCCTATTTTTTTTTTCTTTTCTTTTCTTTTGAAGGTACTGGAGAGGCGCTGAAAGCGAAAGGCAATCCATTCGCATTCTCTGCATTTTACGAACTTCTGATGGCATCCAGCATGAAAGCTGAGTCTGCTTTGAGCGTGAAGCTCATCAAGCGGGAGATGTAGACAGCTGCAATGAAGACATGAATTCGGACATAGTACTGCCACTAATGCTGTGAACTAGCCCGGCCGAGCCAGATTTGCGTATCTGCTTCTCCTATTTCCCCATCACACCCCCGCGCTAGCCTCCTATTTTGTTTTTTCTCCTTTAACAATGTTCACGGTTCTTGCTAACTTTACTTGATTCTGTTAGCGACACCACTCGCCCTCTCGTAGATTAGATGGATTACAAACAAACTAGTCAAAAAATGGATGATTAACTGCGCACGTAAGATGGCCGATCCCAAAAAAAGATGCGATTATGAATGTGCAATGCAGGCATCAGTATCTTGTGAGCGCCTCTCTCAAGGCGCCCAAAAACCTCGCGCTTGAACCTAAAGCGCCACATTAGCATCTGCAGCAATACCTTGAAGTGACAGTTGGAAAAAAAAAAGATAGTACATCCGACTCGGCCAGCAAGACACAGTTTTTAATCTGAGACGGGCAAGCAGACGCCTACAGCTTAATCCATGAGCCAGAAATCAAGGGCAAGCTAAAGACTCTGGAAAGTCGTCTCACGCGATCGCCTTCCATTTATGAATACAATATAATTTGCTGCAATATTCATATCTAATATATTAAGAAGTCTTCTTTTCTGAAAGTACGTGTAAACGTAGAATTTGTGGACGCTCCTGCTTGCGCATCGCCTTCCACCACTGGTGTGCACCAGGAGCTCGTCCCCTTAGCTGCTGCCTTTCTGAAAGTGGACCAATGCTCTTTTTCTTTTATATTGCCTGGCAGCATGCATTCTGCTACGAAAGTTGGATTTTCAACTTATGATTGAATTATTGTGGTTATGGTTAACAGGAATATTGAATTATGATTATGGCGAGTCATGCGTACTTTTATGATTGCTTTGTCTCCGACATAGACTCCGATAAGCGTCACAAATGTGGCCCGTACTCGCAAAGCCCTGTTCGAGAGTGAATTTGCCGCTGACCTATACCAGGGCGCGTCAGCATCGCCCGAGTATCTTCTGTCACAAGCGTTCGCGATAGAAAACAAACAAAGCGGTGCCTAGGTGCTCCGTTGCTGGGATGTCTTCATCGCGCTAGCACCTCGGTGGCAACAAAAACGCGCTTCAGTCGTCAACGGTTAATCATGGACGAATCACGGGTGTTTTGTTGCCGCCCAGGTACGAGAACGGCGACAAGAAATTCGAAGAGCGGTGCGCGTAGGCACCGCTTTGTTCGCGTTTTTTTTATTGCCCCTGCACTTGCTCGCTCGTGACCCAGCTTCTAAGGGCTGCAACTCAGCCGTGCTAACCGTGCGAGCTGGCTGCCCTCATAGCGGAAACGTGGCGCTGACGAGTTCGACGCTGACCCCGACGGAGAAAGCTGTCGGCGAGGTCTCGTTCCCCTTCTGACGAAGCTGACAAGGGGCCACGAAACGAGACCCCGCAATCGGCGCCCGCTCTGCGGCGGCTACCGGTCGCCGGGGAGTTGAGGGGCTAAAAAGGGGGCCGCCAACAAATTTGCCGTTTCTGTTCCCAGCGGGCGGCCGGCTACTCAGCCCGTTTCAGCGTGGCGTGCGTGCATTGCTTAGAGCGACCGCACTTGCACCTTCCAATGAACAGCCACTCGGCACAAATTGGCGAAGAAGGCACAGACGCTGATTCCAGTTGTATCAAACTGTTCTGAGCAAAGAGTTAAAATAAGAGAGAGCTCGAGACAAACTGAGAAATGGTGAAGAAATGAGGCCATCGTTTGGACGTCGTCACTGTCACTTCAGCTCACAGCGGAGCGCACTCATAGGGAAACAGATAGCTGCAGCTGTATAGGCAGTAGGCGCTGGAGAAGCGCATAAAGAGAAATTTTGAAAATAAGAAGACCGAGAACTTTTGTATGACTATGGAGGACGAGCCTGAGTGTAAAAACGGAAATATCGCGCTTCCCAAAAAGACTGCATTCTTCGACATTGCACGAATGCAGATGGGAAAGCACACTGTCACCTTGAAGGTCTTCTGAAATCTGTTCCAATGCCGACACTCATCACGCCCTGTTTGATTGCCTTAGTCACTGGGCATTTCAGAAGAGAGTCACTCATAAGCAGGTCCAAGGTTTAACGACGCCTGGAGAAAAATACTGCCGTGCTTTGATTCCTATAAGCGACTTTCTCCAAACATAACCTGCATCGCGGTTTCAACCGACATCGTTCATCATACATAAGAATAAGAGTTTCGAAGCCGCCAGCACTTCTTAGATGGGCTCTCTGCTGGCCCACAAAGCCCGACTAGCCAAAACCGATCTTGCGGGTAATGCTGGAGGGAGCAACTATTGGGCCCCAAGAGCAAGAGGCCTCCAATTCAGTAGCATAACCTAATATCTATTAAATAATGTTTTCCCTTCTCCTTCTCCTAATTCGGATGCTGATGCTTCCGACCGACTGCAACTGCGAATGAGTACTTTAGACTACCATGCGTCCGACCCGCCTTCTATTCTCGGTCTCTATATCCCTCTCTCCTTTATGATTGCCCATGGCGCCCTTTCAATTCACCCTCTCCCTTACTGCCACGCTCAGCCTCTCGCCTCTTCACGTCTCTCACTGCGCCTTTCCACCTTTTCATTGCTTGCCACGTGTGGATTCACCAACGACGTCAGATAAGGCACTTCGTTCATATACGGGGGTCCTAAAGGTATGCATTAAAACATAATCGGAAAGACCATATCTCCTTGGGGTCACAAGCATTCACATTGGCGGCACGAACTTCGGCAAAGCGAAGCGCCTCTTACCAATGGGAAGGGGCACACCGGCCCACTTTCCGGTACGAACCTTAGGTAACGGAGGAACGGTAGATCAGGATGTGTGGCTGAAATCGCCGGCAGTCTCTCCTATTCCCGGCTCTCTGACCAGAAGGGACGGCGCAACCGAAGTTCTTTGTTACTGTCATTATAAAATATTGAGAGTTGACAGCGCACTGCTAATGAGGAAAACCGTCATGTGCTTCGTTACAGGGTCACAATTTGCAGATCAACTGTGATGCCGTAGCGAGTAAAAAAAGGGACTGTCACACAGCTGGAACACACCTCCAAAGATCCCAATCAACTCCATTGTGAGTTATTTGGTGATCCCAATCAAAGCGCATAAGCGGATATCCGATGCCATAAAAAGCACATTGCACGCAGCGCTGCATAAACGGCTTCCAATAGAAAAGATATCACGTGACCGCTCATTGCTTTCCTCTGCGGTGTCAAGCATCGTTGTCCCAGCGCTGTAGATACTGTGTGAATCTACCCTGGGGCGGACTGAGGCTCCTCCTGAACCCTTGTTAAATGTGTTTTGAGATGTGCGATGGAGATGCTTTGAAGCTAGTACTTGTAAGCAACGTCTTTCCGGCATTTTGCATGCTCATATCTTAGGTGGGAGGAAGCCAAAGGAAAAAGTAAACATAAAATTGCGTGCTTTAACAGCCTATGACACAACGGGCTCAAATCATGTTAACGTAATGAGGCAAAAAATAATTAAGTATGACCTACAACCGAAGAAACAAGCAGTTACACCTCAAAAGCCCGCTGACTAAGAAGCATGCCTTCCTTCCGCATGCCAGCACGGTCATGTAATGAACTAAAGTACCATGTAAACACGGGATCATCCGCTCTCAACAGCCGTTACAAATCCCGTTAGTGGTAAAGAATGGCGTTGTCGAAACAATAACTTACATCAATGATTTTTGCGTTTAACGCTTCGGGATGATCTGTAAATGGTGCAATATTCAAGTGGTGAATTTTGCGCAAACCAACGATCATGCAAAGAGCGCGCTATAGCAGCGGGAACAGTGCAGCGACCTTCCACCACGACACCATGAAAAACCGGGTCCGCGGCGCGCATTGCGGACGCATTCGCGCAGTTCGCAGGCATGGCGCGCCGTTGACGCCCCGCCCACGCCGCTCAGGGCAGACGACGCCTCGTGGGTAGAAGAAACGGGACCCATCTTTCTTCCACACACGCCCGCTCAAGCCAGTACAGCTTCGGGAGCTATGATCGCTCAAGGCAAACCAGTTTGGTTCGGGAGAACCACGTGGCAGGGGCGGCCCTAACTTGTCGCGCCCGCACGCGGAGACAGGTGCGAATATTCGAAACTTTCGAATCTCGAATTGAGTGATTGTTGCACTCGACTCGAAACATGGGAGGCCAGACGCGCCAGGAATGTTGAAGAATTTCGAATAGCGCACCGCCCGGATATGAGCCTCGCAGCGCGATGCTGGGCAGCGTCGAGTCAAGGTGAAGCGATCGATGTCTTTATATAGGTACTGGTCGTGCTCGCTGCGTCGTGTGTATTCTCCGCGTTGCAGCCAGCTTAACGTGACTGCAAAGAAGAAACCACAATTTCAACGAGCGCGAATGCGACGGCTGCCAATGAAACGCGGCACTGCGAGCAAGTGTAATCGGATTCAAGAGAACATCTGTCAATATCCAAGATTTGGTGGAAACCATGTCAGTTGATGTTGCTGAGAAGAAGACATCGTAGAGGACGTCAAAAGCACATCCTCCCGCGCTTAAACAAACGTTAGCCTGTCGTTCCTAATATCAAACACTCTGTCTAATTGCCCCTGCTGCTTCTCTAATAAATCTAATTTAAGCGTCGGTTCCCTGAATTACACCACCTCTGATTGATATAAGCTAGGAAATATTCATTCCCATCTTTCACTACAAAGGAATGCTGCTTTCACATGTTTCACATGCTACCGTTATAATTTCTTGTGTATAGCTCGTTGTGCTCTCCTCTGCTTCATTTAGGCTTACAAGCATTGATAAAAACATAAGCCTGGCAGGTGATTTTTTTTACCTGTGTTAATTTTTAGCAGGCGCTTTAATGGGCTTGTCTCGTGGTTTAGTTTTAGGCGCTGTATGTGCTGTCATCCTTGAGTGAGCAGCGCCCAGTTGGAACTAAGATGGAACGAAGATTGGAATTTTAATAGCTTATAGTACAGCAAAAGCGAAAAAAAAAAAAAACAGCTGCCCTTAACACTGCCATTACATATACTCACACCAAAAGCAACCGCCTAGAAGTGATACAGGTGAGCGGGTTGTTGTCATGACGTCTTAGGGTTCATTCGAAGGCATGTACTTTAGCTGAATGTTTTATTTGTGTGCCTTTTGGTCTCAAGTTGAGTGCCTTTTACAGCGCCCTCCGAAAAAGCTGCTATCTTAAAACCAGATTTTAAAGCGAAGCGTTTCTGCTCCTAGCTGCGAAAGGAGGTTGTTTATATCCTGGCCTTAACTATATGGCGAAGTACCTCCTCGACACTCAGGAGCCGTTTGTTGGTGTCACAAAAAAAAAAAAAACTCCCTCCCACGTAGATAAAAACCTTGCTTGCCGAGAACACATGACCTGCCCCTGCTATAATAAAACTGTTAACAAGGAAATCCTCCAGAAGGTGTTTTACCCCAGGTATTACCAAACCCACTTTGCAGTATTTCGCATAATGAAGATTTATATAGAAAGAGCACTGCTTGGAGCGAACGGTAAGAGAAGCCAAGTCGCCCACCTCTCTCAATCCTTCCGGAGAATTGCCGCTCCCAGGGCGAGATCTGACAGCCGCTTCAGTGGAGGCCGCGACAAGCAGCACTTAGCCTCACAGTCCACTGATTATCGGGCACACCGCGGACGTTAAATAATGAAGCCAACGGCCGCTCGCACGGTGCGCGCCTTGTTGCCAGTGCCGGTCCCGGAAGGCAGGCAGTGCGCACCCGTGGGACGTGTGTGCGCAGCTCCAACAGTATCGGACGACGGCAGCGAAAGGACACGGGCGCCGCAGCCACCGCTCAAAGGTGCGCTGCCGGGAGGGCGCGTAGCGCCTCGAAGGTGGCTGTTCCTTTCCTCAAGCGACTCCTGCTGCGAGCTGATGGCTGCGCAAAGAATCAATCGCTGCACCTGCCCTGCTGTCTAGCCTAGGCGTGTACGCAGTCGGATTAAAAAGGCAGCCTTGGAAAAAAGAGTAAAGGAATTCAGTTGGACTCCCCGCTCAACGGTGCACTCGAAGACCACAGCTGTGGCGGTAGAGCGCAGAGACAACTCTAATGGAACAATGTAATGCTATATTGCAATGGCGCTCCCTCCACACTCTCGTAGACCGCGTTGGGATGTCCTGGTTGGTGTTGTTGCATGTCTTTGACAGCCAACGTCTCTCTCGCGAGCCAGTACGCCCCACGCACTTAACGGATGATCACGAGATTCTCATCGCAGAGACGCTGTTTTTGAGCCTCGGTTTCTGCGCGCCACAACGCAATGCTACTGGCAATACTAGAAACTGATCGGTGACTATCAGTAGTTTTAAGCAGCAACGCGCAGTAATTAAGATGCAGAACCAACTGGCCACTGTTTCACCAATGTTGCATTCCTGCAAATTTCCTAAGAGTGTGTTGCTCTGAAGGAAGAAATTAACCACTTTATATACATTCTGACGTTCGCTGAAGTAATGCATCTTTGTTTAATTCTTACCGAAGCCTTTTCTGCCGACGCAGGCATAGCCCACCATCCGCGCTACTTCGCGCTTTAATGGCAAACGTAAAATGAAGGCGAGGATAACCTGCACAAGGGGTGAGCTGTTAGCTTCCAACGCGCCTATGTATGCTTACGCAAGGATACAAACCTAGCTGCGGTATTTTATCAGCCGCTACTTGCGGGCCACATTTTTAACAACTCTTCGATTCGAAATACTGTTCCTTCACTATGAGCAGCTTCTATATCTAGCATCTGTCAAGACGCCAGTGCTATTCGCGGCTTTATCAAACCCACCGCCCATCTGTGGACACATAATTTATAAACAAGCAAACAGAAGATGTGGACCCAGAAGACGCTTCTTTTGACGTTTTGTAAAGTGGCTGGTGTTCGAAGAAACGAAGTTTTAGCACACGCAAATGCCAGTCCTGTCACAGCGCCGGGCGTAATTGCTGCTGAAGTGGCACGGAGGCTGATCAAATAGAAAACGGTAAATTTAGCCGCTAAGAAAGCACGTTCCGGGCAGTAATAACTTATTGTGGGAAAAACATCACTGTAAGTAAATAGTGCCTTAATTAACAGTTTATTACATCATTAAATTTTGTAGATGTTATGCCCACTAATGATTAACATTTTCACAAGTGCCTGTGGCTTTGGTGATTTGTTCACTGCCCCAAACACAGTAAGCAAATAAGTAGAGAAACACATTACATTATTTCAGTGCAAACACGGCCCAGGTTAAATGAAAAATTTGTAAGGTGAACAATGAGTAAGAAGCAGAAGGCAGCAGAAGTAGGCTAACCTGCTCAGTATGTGTGTGTACTCATTCTAGCAAAGGGGACACTAGCGCCGTGACGTGCCGGCATATAATAGGGAATGTCCCAGCAGGTGATCCTTTCCTGGTTTCCATATTTTATGGCGAGGTGCATGCCGGAAAGCGACATTGTGCAGGAAGAGATGGCGTTCACAACAATTTGTGAATTCTCTCATCTAGAAGGTAAAGCTATTCAGAATGGAGTCAACATGAACCTGGCAGGCGCACTTCAAGAACCGCTTCGCGCCTCAGTTCACCTAAAAAGAACAGTGAGAGCAGGGCATGCGAACGAGCACTCTTCCCACTTTCTAAGCTCAGAAAACCTCGTCAGCGACTCGTAAGCGAGAACGACAATGACATCGCGAACATTCTAATGTCACATTTTCCGTAACGTTAGCAGCTCGAAATCAGGTGTAATGAATGCTTGCTTCAAGGTAGCATGAGTAGAAAAAACAGTGTCAAGGCAAAGTAAAGGACGAAATCACTTGCGAAAACCACAATGCAATTAACTTCACTTAGCATGCCATGCAACCATATTAAATTCATGTCACACGCAAGCAGTGTGCCACGGTAAGTGCCGAGCATACTGTGAGCTCCTAGGCACCGGTCGCGTCTGCGGTGCTGGACGATAGGCGCGGGCAAAAATTCAGACAAAAAGAAAAAACAAATTAGTGTTCGGCTTGTCCGCACAGCGCTATTGGATAATGTTGCAGTCAGTAATGGCCAGTACGTTGTTGGAATAAATGTAAAACTATCCGATTGTATTTGCGATAATAAAACTTGCATATGATGCAGTGATCAATGTCTCGATTACACGAGTATTAGACAACCTGTTTACTCGAACGCACATCACAGCGCTTGATAACGGCCCTTCCACGCTCTCAAGGCTAAGCAGATCGCTCTGAAGATGTCTGGTACGGAGTGCGGGAGTTCAAAAGCGACCTCTTCAAATCAGACTTTCAATCTCCAGAGACGTAGGACGTTAGACTGCAAGGTTTCGGGGTGTTCCTGAGTGCTTTCCAATAGCTTACATAAAAGGAAAACAAGCGCGATGTCTACAGACAAAAAGACAGAGGCGTGCAGTTCAGTTTGACATGCGCTGCGGCCTGCCACAGATTCAACCCACGGCACAGCTTGGCTGTAATATCAAGTATACATCAAGAGCTTTGTTTCCAGTACTGAAGGTTGTACAATAATTACCGGCCTGGAGTACGTTGTATACGCAAATCCAGCTAGAAAATGCGTTGAACGTATAAATAAAATGGCCAAGAACGTTCGCGAATCCGATCATGTCGCATTATAAAGACTCCAGCCAGCTCTACCGAGCTGTGGAGCTCTGGTTGCCTTTAGATTGCCCTACGAGTTTCTGACGCATCACCAGCTAGGTGGCATATGGTGACACCTGTTTGTATCAGCTCGCTGCATGATTGGAGAAGCCTTGAAAGCCGACTTCGTCTCATATCCTGGGTCCTTGTCTGCCAGACGCATCCTCGGTACCAAGCACAGCATCAAGAGCGAAGAAGACATCCAACCACACAACCTTGCATAAGGCGGGCTACCAGGCGTCTCCTGGCGGTATCCCTTCCCTCTCAGAGACGCCTGGCTTGCCATCGAACATTTGCCACAACCTTCAGAGAGCGGAACCTCTGGACGTCACCAGAACCTTACACGGCCTGGAAGATAGTTTTCCCGGCATGATTCCGCGCAGTATTTCAAACCACAGTAAGAGCTCGGCATGAAGCACGCCACCCCCTCCCCCCCCTCCCAGTGTATGGGCAAAGGAGCTGTATGTTTAGGCCCAGTTTTTCTTTTTCTGTACCTTGACCATTGAAAAATCACACCAACCTAAGCATCACGGTAGTCAAAGACTGCGAGAACGACTGAAAGAACGGAAGCACTCCATGCTTTTGGCAGCGCATGGCACCTTTTCAATGCACACACTCCCGCTGCTGACCACGCACTGCCGCGCTGAGGTCCCCAAAGAAGCCACGAGTGCCACGGCGCCATTGGTGGCGACTCACCGTACGAGGCGGCCGCAAGGAGAGCGCAGAGGAGCGAGAGCAGCGGCATCCCCATGGCAGCAGGTCGAGTCGTCTGAGCGTAAGTGCACTGGGCGCCGCGGCGTTGGCCGCCTTTTCATACCGGTTCACTTTCCGACTTAGCCTCAAAACCAGGACAGCGCCGCCTCGAGGGGCCGGTCACGTTCGCCCCCACACGCTCGTTTTTCCCGCTCCCCAGGAATGCCAACCAAAGCAACAGCAGCCAGCGTTGTCGCAGCAACGTGCCGGCAGAGGCAGCGATCAGGTCCCGCGATAGCGCGTCGGCGGACGCCTACGGCCTTTGGCCAACGGAACACGCATTCGCCCTCGTCAAATGCCACCACCTTGGAGACACGTGCTGGCGCGGATGCGCGGAAACAACGGCGCGTGGGGCGTGAGCGGTGAAAGCGCCGCGACGATGACGCATAGCCTGGCGAGCTCTGCGCCGAGATTTTCGCTGTGGCGTCTCCTGCCACGGAAGCGTCGTTTCTGCCAAAGGAAGGTACACACTTTGGTTGGACCGTTGTCACGGGACTAGTCATGACTGTGTGTGATTGCATCGGCTCACTTCGTGCCACCTGAGAAGTGCCCCAGTGGGTTGTGGAATCAACTTACGCTCATTGGCTCGCTTATTCGTTAAACCTCCAGGCAAGCGCGCCACGCAGCCTTCGAGTAAGAGCACGCAACTCCTTGGTGTTAGAGCTCGCGCCCTACCTAGGGAATGCGTCGGAACACGGACATATACCGAGAGGGTTGTGGCACTACTGCTTCATAGCTGCCTCATGAAGGCAGTGTAACGGCAAACAGGATTTTTACCGGTCAGTTTCCTCTGCGTCCTTAGCGAACGCTGCCAGATCGTGGAAGTATGCGCGCACTTAGTGTGAGTCATCTTGCGCGTTGTGTGCTGCTCAGGGCATTCTCGGAGCTGCTGTCAGGAAGGAAATTAGCTCTCGAGAAATGATGGCTGTCGAGAGCGCGACGTGAATTAATAAAAGATAACACAGCTGGTTGTAAGGTTACTGAAATGTGGGTTTGCTTCATTGAGCTCTTATTCAGTAGGCAATAACTGAATGGTTTTTGTTTTCTTTTAGCTCTGTCGGACTGCGGTTACCGGCGATATGACGGCAAGACCAGGCCTTTTTCAGTTAGGGATGTTCAGTAATGGACTCTTTAATGTCATTTGCGTACTGTGCACAAACACTACCTCTTTCCAGTTTCACGAGTGACGAAGGGTACTCTATGCTTACAGACGGAGCAACGATGTTTTTGGCACAGGCTTTTGTCCTTCACGGGGTCCGCTCCTCATCTCTCGCCTTCCGGAGATTCTTCAAGAGACTTCGCGCAGCATACCGCACGTACGGATTATCGTGTTTCACAGACCGACGGCTAAATGCCGGAGCGTCAGCCAGGCACTCGGGCAGCTTCCGTGTGGCTGTAGGGATCGCGTATCACGCGCGAGTGCCGATTATTGCAGCTGCTTTTCCAACGTAGCACTCTGGAGGCCGCAACAGAAGTTGGAGAAGGCGGCCGGAAAGGGAAATGCAGTGAAGAGCGCACTAGTTTCTTTTGCGAGTTCTTTTGATGAGCGGCCCCGGCCGGACGTTCACGACTGCCTCTTTGGAAATAGTCAATTGCGAACATCTACTGCGTCGGGCTGGTCATGGGAAGTTGCCGCCTCTTCTCATTGCTCGATGGCTTTATCTGGCCGCCCGCGGAATTCATAAGGCCATTCTTGGCTGTAATCATAAGCGAGATGACAGGTCGGTGATGCTCGGTACGACGCAAGTACGCACACGCATGGAGATCTGGGGTTCCACTTGTTTGTCGGCAGCGCTAGAGAGTAAGATCGTCTGCATCTGCCAGGTCACATGTTGTTCTTTCAATTGTAACGCGAATTGAGTTCTGCTCGGGAGTATGACGTCATATATCTTCTAGTAGAATGACCTTTCGTTGTCCTTCTGTTTGAGCCACTGCTCGAATGCACGAGAATAATGTGGTCAGTGTCATCAAGAACAACCATAACTACGCCATAAGACAAGACTCTACTCCTCTTACGAGGAATCAGTGCCAATAAGCAATGCCATATCAATTCTTGGGTGTATATCAAGTTAAAGGAACCAGAGCGCCTAGACATAGAAATTTTATGGGCGCTTAGACATTGGAATTAGTATTTTACGTTGTCGAACCTCAAGGCGGTGAAAACGTTTCCGTGTAAACGGTGGCCTTGTATATGCAGGGCCCATGATGCAGATTTCTACGTTGATTTTAGTCAAGTGTATTTTTATACTCATGTCATGTGTCCTTCGGTATAATAATATAGTCTACAAAGGTATGCTAATAGTATATGCAAGAGAGTAAAGGCCCAGTCAAGAAGATATTGAAAAAGTACGTTTCCAAAAACATGTACACGACCGAGGATTCGGTGGAGAAGCCGACAAACAGGATTCACTCCTGCTGCAGCGTCATACACTTAAATGTGTAGTTTGTGTCCCTACAAGCATTTTAAGGTAGTCACCCTTCTGCGCTTGTTAACACCGTGCTGTGGCTGCACATTAATCGGCGCTCGTCGTAACTCCAGCATATTGTTTCTATAGTAGCCAGGTGCCTCGTTCATCCCGTGTGGTAGTCGCCTTTCGGCTGTGCATGCCCTCATCCTCGACAGCTACTATGCCAACCTTTCTCTCTCACACTATCTCGTTTTCTTCTAAATGGGAAGAGGGGATTTTCGACTCCCACCTGCTAGCCGCCACATGCGGCCGATGGCACTCTGCGCTGCTAGAAAATACCGCGTATCTTAGGCGCTGGTAATACCACAAATATTGACCCGAGGCCAAGCGGAATCTTACGCCACAGGGTGGGCCTTTGCCACTGACTGTAGGGTAGCCACCCAGGGAATCTTCCTCAGTGTGCACTTAAGCTTCGCCTTTAGGTGCAGGGCATGATATTTTTAAGGTGACCCTAAGGATCCCCAAGCTGCCATTCACCAGAATCTCCGAGACATCTGTGTTCCGGATGACCATTGCGGGTTGCAGGTGGCCGAGCAGAATGTTGAGCCAGTGGTTACCCATTGCAAATTGTGATAAAGAAAAGTCCCCGGTGCACCCTACAGTTGCCAACCGTTACGCCGACTGCAACGCCGCTCAAGCCAAGAACGCATGCGTAAAAACTGAGGTCTAAAAGAAGTTGAATATTAGAAAACACTGGAACGTTTTCAATTATGGAGAGCCTTTTTTCTGGATTCTGTGTTACTTATTCTAATTAGAAAATCTCGTCTCACCACGAACTAATTAGCTGGAATAAGACTTTCACGGGAATATTGCGTTATATAATAAAGGTGAGATATTAGGTGGCAATAAAAACTGTCGAAATATGTTTATGATACTTCTGCTTTATTGATTATGCGAAAGCATTTGACTGCGTAGATCACAGCAGATTGTGGCAAGCTCTCCAAGAGATGGGAGTTCCAATTCACCTCATCTGTCTCCTCAAGAACCTGTATGAAGGACGAGAGGCCACAGTCAGAACTGGGCATGGTCTTACTGATTGGTTTCCGATTGAGAAAGGAGTGAGGCAAGGCTGCATACTGTCGCCCTGCCTATTTAACCTATATGCAGAGTGCATCATGAGGAAGGCCGGTTTGGACTTGTCTTCAGCTGGAGTGAAGATTGCTGGAAAACGTATCAACAACCTTAGATATGCGGATGATACCACTTTAATGGCAGAAAGTGAAGGGGAACTCAAGAGACTTCTGATGCGCGTACAAGAAGAGAGTGAGAAGTTTGGGCTTAAACTGAACATTAAAAAGACAAAGATCATGGCGTCTTGCCCTATAAAGTCCTGGAGCATCAATGGACAAGAAGTAGAAGCTGTGACAGATTTTCTGTTCTTGGGCTCCAAGATTACCTCGGAAAGAGACTGCAGCCATGAAATTAGGAGACGCCTGCTTCTGGGAAATAGAGCAATGGTTAGCCTTGACCGCCTAGTAATGGGGAGAGACATTAGTCTGCCAACCAAGATCCGTATAACTCGTGCTATGGTCTTTCCTGTTGTGATGTATGGATGCGAGAGTTGGACTGTGAAAAAGGCTGACCGCCGAAGAATTGACGCGTTTGAATTGTGGTGCTGGCGAAGACTCTTGAGGGTTCCTTGGATTGCCAGAAGATCAAATCAGTCGATATTGTCGACCATAAACCCTGGCTGCTCATCATCATCATCATCATCAGCCTGATTATACCGACTGCAGGGCGAAGGCCTCTCCCATATTTCTCCACTTAACCCGGTTCTGTGCTAGCTGCATCCACTTGACCCCTGCGAACTTCTTAATTTCATCCGCCCACCTAACTTTCTGCCGCCCCCTGCTACGCTTTCCTTCCCTTGGAATCCAGTTTGTTACCCTCAGCGACCATCGGTTATCCTCTCTTCGCACTACATGTCCTGCCCATGTCCATTTCTTCTTCTTAATTTCTACTAGAATGTCGGTAACTTGAGTTATTTCTCTGACCCACTCTGCACGCTTTCTATCTCTTAATGTTACCCCTACCATTTTTCGTTCCATAGCCTTCTGGGTTGTCCTCAACTTAAGTAGAACTCTCTTGGTTAGCCTCCACGTTTCAGCCCCATAGGTGAGTACAGGCAAGATGCAACTGTTGTATACTTTCCTCTTGAGCGATACCGGTAAGCTGCTAGTCATAATCTGCGAGTGCTTGCCAAATGCGCTCCATCCCAATCGTATTCTTCTTGTTATTTCCTTTTCGTGGTCCGGGTCTGCGGTTACTACTTGTCCTAAGTAGACATATTCGCCTACTACTTCCAGTATTTCGCTACCTAATGTAAACTGCTGTTCCTTCCCGAGGCTGTTGAACATTACCTTAGTCTTCTGCATATTGATTTTCAAGCCTACCTTTCTACTTTTCCTGTCTAGGTCATCAATCATTATTTGCAGTTCATCCCCCGAGTTGCTTAGCAAGGCAATGTCATCAGCAAATCGCAGATTACTGAGGTATTCTCCATCTACCCTTATCCCTAACTGCTCCCATTCCAAGTCTCTGAATACTTCCTCTAAACAAGCTGTGAATAGTGCTGGGGAGATTGTGTCTCCTTGCCTAACACCTCTCTTTATGGGAATTTTGTCACTTTCTTTATGCAGAACTATGGTTGCTGTGCAGCCGCTATATATATCTTCCAGCACTTTCACGTATGGCTCGTCTACCCCCTGATTTCGCAATGCCTGCATCACCGCCGAGGTTTCAACTGAGTCAAATGCTTTTTCGTAATCAATGAATGCTATGTATAAGGGCTGGTTATATTCCGAGCATTTTTCTATCACCTGATTGATGGTATGGATATGATCGATAGTAGAGTACCGTTTCCGAAACCCTGCTTGATCCTTTGCTTGATTGCAGTCTAAGGTTGTCCTGATTCTATTAGCGATTACCTTAGTAAATACCTTATACGTAACAGACAGTAAGCTGATTGGTCTGTAATTTTTAAGGTCCTTAGAGTCCCCTTTCTTGTGAATGAGGATAATGTTTGCATTCTTCCATGGTTCCGGTACGGTCGATGACACCAGGCACTGCGTATACAGGGTGGCCAGGTTTTCTAGCACGATATCCCCCCCGTCCTTCAGCAAATCTGTAGTTATCTGATCCTCTCCAGCTGATTTCCCCCTTTTCATAGTTTTTAGTGCTTTATTGACCTCGTCCTTCGTCACTGGTGGAACGTCTGACTGTTTTTCCCTACCGCCAATCTCATTACGGTCCTGACTACTTTGGCTACTGTAGAGATCTGTATAGAACTCCTCGGCTACTTTGACTATCTTTTCCATATTAGTGATGACGTTGCCCGCCTTGTCCCTTATCGCATACATCTGGTTTTTGCCTGTGCCCAATTTCTTTTTTACCGCTTTAAGGCTTCCCCCGTTCTTTACAGCATGCTCAATTTTCTCCATGTTATACTTCCTAATATCGGCCACCTTGCGCTTATTGATTAGCTTCGATATCTCGGCCAATTCGATCTGGTCTGTTGGATTGGAAGCTTTCATACTCTGGCGTTTCTTAATCAAATCTTTCGTCTCCTTAGACAGCTTACCGGTATCCTCTCTAACTATCCTACCGCCTACTTCTACCGCGCACTCAGTAATGATATCTCTGAAATTATTGTTCCTTGCCTCTAGGGTAATGTCGCCATCCTCAGTTAGAGCTGAAAACCTATTCTGTAGCGAGATCCTGAACTCTTCTGCCCTCCCCCTCACCGCTAATTCGTTGATGGGTTTCTTTCTTACTAATCTGTTGCGTTCCTTCTTCAGATTTAGGCTAATTCGGGACCTCACCATCCTGTGGTCACTGCATCGCACTTTCCCGATTACCTCAACATCTTGCATAATGGCGGGGGTTGAACACATTATGAAGTCGATTTCATTTTAGTCTCTCCGTTAGGACTTTTCCATGTCCATTTCCGGTTCTTCCGTTTGCTGAAGAAGGTATTCATGATTCGTAAGTTATGATTCGTGGCTGCTCATTGGAAGGTCAAATTCTAAAGTTAAAGCCCAGCTACTTTGGTTATCTGATGAGAAGAGAGGAGTCGCTGGAGAACGATTTGATGTTGGGAAAGGTTGAGGGTCGTCGGAGAAGGGGCAGGCAGCAAACGCGATGGTTAGATGGCATCCTCGAGGCACTGCAGATGAAGTTATGTGATGTTAGGAAGATAGTGAGAGACCAGAAAGCGTGGCGTGACATGGTCTATAGGGTCACGAAGAGTCGTACACGACTGAACGACTGAACTGGTTGTTGATTGTAATACCTCAATATTTTATTGATTCTTTCTCCTCCAAGGCTGCTCTAATAATTAAAATATTGAGGCTAGAAGTGTTAACAAACTTATTTCTGTGACGAAATAAAACAAATTTTGTTCTTGATTTAATTACGGTGAGTTCATTGCAGTTAAACCATTCATTTATTCGACATGCCTCGGAAATTATTACTGCTTCCAATTCTAACAGTGCCTGAAAATATTACTGCTGTGTCATCAGTGTATAGAACCACCTTGGATAAAGATAAAATTTGTGGGAAATCATTGATATATAAAGAGAACAAAATGGGGCCTAGGACGGAACCTTGGGGAACGCCTGTTTCAACAGTTTGAAGGGGGGAGGAAAAACCATCAAGATAAACGTATTGCTTCCTGTTTGAAAGACAACTAGCAAGAAAGTCAAGTGTAGACCCGAGGAATCCGTAGTGTCCAAGCTTTTTAAACAGAATAGAGTAACTAACAGTATGGAAAGCTTTTTTTTTAAATCATGAAACAGTACTATCAGAATTTCATTATTGTGTACAGATGTGTATATAGACTGTGTAAGTTCGAAAAACGCTGTGGATGTAGATCTGTTAGATCGGAAGCCACGCTGACATTGAGATACAATATTATTTTCTTCCAAATAATGGCGTACTTTTAATGATATAGCTTTTTCAATATAATGTTTATTACACTAAAAACCGATATCGGACGATAGCTGCCTGGATCATTATCATCCTTTTTATATGATGACGATACGAGCATATAAACATCATGCGACC
Source organism: Amblyomma maculatum (assembly GCF_055883805.1). NCBI lineage: Eukaryota > Metazoa > Arthropoda > Arachnida > Ixodida > Ixodidae > Amblyomma > Amblyomma maculatum. Next base: position 14,221,436 of record NC_139350.1, read on the forward strand.
AGAATATGCCCATTGTGAGTTGGTGAGTTCTTCGCGCACACTCGGCCTCACCTTGAGTTTAGTGAATTGTATTTTACTTAATATTTGGCCCACTTATCCTCTTGACACGGAGAGCACTGTACATGGAAGTGGTGGTGGTGGTTACAAAGTGCAGAGGCATTCGCACGTACCAAAATTAGTAGGCAGGCACATGTGCCCAAAAAGGACATAATGCCAAACTATGGCAAAGTGGAGTGAAGAAACTCAAGAAACAAACATAAAGAAAAACATTCCTCAATACAGGATCAATGCAGAATCATTTTAGGGGACATTGAAGAACAAGAACTTCAAAATGGGGTGACACTTATGACTTGCCTTTGAGAGCATGGTGCGACATTGTGCCTCGTGTCTCTCGTTCCCTTTGCGCATCATCATTCGCCTACATGAACCTTCTTGCGCGCTCACGCACTAATCCCTCAATTTATGCCCGTGGAATCGCGCACTCCTTCACATATACATTCGTCAGCTACCACATCATGGGAGAGACGGCTCGACATAGATGAAACCCCATTTGGCCAAGCCGTAAAATATCTCGTCCTAATAGTTCAGCTTCCTGCTGTTGCCTTGCTGTTGAAATGATTGTTGAAGGACGCATCTACAGCTGACGCCTATCATCCGCATAAGCGGCGGGTACGAATAATTTAAGATATGCATTAGGCTGAGCTTACTCTTCGTTGAGAGCGTGTCTTAAAATTTTTTTTATGTTGGTTCCATAGCCTAGTGAAACGCAAAGTACACGAGCAGTTTATAAATAAAAAATACTTTTACGACGGTGTCATAGAAAAGTACCATTGCATCTAGTTGGCAGCACAAACAATGGGCCTAATATTGGCACAGCATTTTGAAAGTCAAGCCCTACATATGGCCAGTGCATTGCTAACATACTCAATGTTGGGCCATGCAGCATGCCAGCATGGTTGAGGGAATGTAAATTACGTTCCAAGTAACGCTCGATGCGAGAATAACGCTGAGGTAATGCTGGGATTTTACCCACTATGGCGCCATTATTAATATGAGAGAATATAAAATTGCGTGGCATGAAAAGTGATATTCATTGAATTTATTCAAGTCTCGTGCTAAACATCATATTAATAACGAGCATAAATAAGAAATCGTAGCAAGATAACCTTTACCCACTGTAACACCTTTAGTTTGTACGGTTGTGTAGACAATACAATTGGGAATAAAAAGTCTGAATGAGGATGTAAGGTTGTTAGGCAAGTCATTGATAAGAGTGAAAAAAATAAAGTGAAAATGAAGACTGGTTCGTTGCGGTTCACATGAGATTGCGGGAACGTATGAGTACCGGAAACCTTGCATCGCGCGCACGATCTGAAAGTGAATAGTTATCCCTTTTCGATTCGCCTACCGCGCTTATGCAAATCGTTCAGTTCAAACGATGGAGCAGCCACATATTGAGTGATTGGGGATACTTCTCCAAAAGCAGCACTATACTGTGTGCTACATAATCGCTGTATATGAATTCCGCAGTCTATTGTTTGTCATTCGTATGGGGGACAATTTTTAAATGTAACAAAACACCTTTCAACATGGAACGAAGGTGGCAAGCCCAGCGCCTGAGGTGGCGTCCCAGGATTGCACTCGCCCAGCTGCACACTATTCCCGCGTGGTCGCAGCCTATGCGCAAAAATTTGTACATGACTCGGACAACTTTGTGCGAATTGATGACGCTGTTAGTTCAGGGAAAAATGACTGCTCTGCTCAGGCCGGCCTATCGACAGGTACTTGTCTGTAACTTTACTTTTCGCCGTGTCCGAGCAGATGCGTCTGTTTTAGGGGCTCTACTAAGGGGTCGGGCATGTTGGCAACTATTCTTTGCCCCGAGGAGAGTAGCGCACACAATTTTCTGAGACGCTGCGAGGTAGTCTTAAAACTAAACAGGGTAGAAGCCCAAAACACTGCGCGCGAGGAATTGGATTATTATTAGCCTTTCTTTTTTTTTTTTTTTGCTGACCGCGAAGGACGTGCTCATCACCACCGCCTAAAAAAAAAGAAAAAAACAACCAACAACACAGATTGATTGCCGAGTTCGTATGTCATCATAAAGATGATGGAGCTACACGCTTATTATCCACTGGTGAAAAAGCGCTATTATAAAGGCTTCAGAGGTTGTGATTATGAAGCTCAGTTGTCAGTCCAGCGTTGTCCTATGTACCTCTCTTGTCTGCGTCCTTCCGATGGTTTCAATCTTTACCAATATGTACCAACTGGCGCAGCTCTCCAATATGCTAAATTATGAAGCTTAGTACGCGTTATAATGATATTTAAAAAAAAAAAAGAACATGTGTATATCGCGTCGTCGTGCGTTCTCTTGCTATTCAGTTTTTTTTTGTGCGAAGGAGCAAATTTACTTGCCTTATGTTACCCTGGATGTTATCCAGATTTTCTTTACGGTTTTTTCAGTGGCGCCCGCGTTTGCTCAAACGCTAGCGCTCTGATTATATTCGTCAACACCTGTTGCTTCGTCTCTGTGTTGGTGCGCCGCTATACCATTATGAATATCCGATAATGGATGAAAAAAAAAGTTAAATGTTTGGGTGAACAAATATTTGTGAATGCGATTTTGAAAGCCTCTGTTCCTTCGCATTAAGAAAACAGTTAAAAAGAGGCTTTGAGTTTTTGCTTACAAGTTCTTAAGTCTTCCTTGAGTCATTTTCGAGGAAAAGTGTTTTTAAGTTAAATAAACAGAAATTAAAAATAAATAATAATTGACAACGAAATTCTGTTTCAGTGGCAAGTGTAGAGTTATTGATATTTATCTATAGCATAGGCTCCGGGTGGTGGCGCTTGCCATCTTTCGGTCTCGCTTCGCTCTCAATTGATTGTTCCAGTGAGCCGGTGGCAGCCGGTTTTATTTCCCCACCTTGAATACGGTGCTGGGCGCGCCGACGTGCTTCTTTACGCTTGCAGTGTTTCCCGATTTAACACGATCAAGCCGTCGCAAGTTTCATCCGTCTAGTTAACCATAGAAGCCCGCTGTAGGAGCTGCTCAGCGAGTGTACGCAAATCAGCAGCCTTTCTTCATGCGTGTTTCCTATCAACTGTCAAAGTCAGGTAATATTTCGCATCAAAAATATGTGATTGTACTTATCGAAAGTTTTCTTTGTATCATTGAATTAAAATCTTCTTGATTCTTGAACTAGTCCTTACTGCTACTTCAAAGGTGTAGTAGCTTTTTAGGCGCGCACTACCTTTTTTTTTTTAGCTCCCAAAAACGTTGCTGTTTTGACGTCGAAGTAAGAGAAACATTTGTGAGTTTATACATTGTGCGTGCTTGTTATCCTGTATGCGTGGATATTGACCCAATTTTGTCCTGATAATTGGCCGATTGCTGAGGTGCCATTACACAGTTTTTTTTTTATGGCAACCGTGGCCATCCCAAGCGGTAAGTGCCACGCAAGTTCAAGAACACGTTTTATATCTTTTAACTATGACGACTCACCGCATCATAGGTTAACTCGTGGCTACTGTAACAAAACGAGGCGTTTTCTTCTTGATGGATGTACATTTACACTCCGCATGGATTAGAAGGACATAATATTGTTTTTGCTGTTTCTCGGACGCGTTTAAGGAAAAATGGCGGTTGCACCCGTAGTGCATGAGAGGTCGAAGCTGAATTAAATTTGTCATTCTTTTTCTTTGTTCTGCGTCACTTGTTTGCTTTCTCCGCTTAAGCGCTAGAACAGTTTTCTAGTTTCAGGACATCAAGGTCAGCAGCGCAGCATGAAAGAGAAACGCCGACCGTTTTACGTTTCTCGGAAGAGCGCGTGCTAACAGGCACCTCTTCCCGCCCGCTGGGTGTTTCTCTTCTTCGTTCATGCACTTGCGGCACGCATCGATTGCCCGGATTGCCGGATCTCCATACGTGCATACGTGCTTCTGCTTGAGCATGTGAAGCGTATTTTGGACTAGTTTTGGTGCAGTGGTGTGCGCGTTTACGAGTTAGTATATATATATATATATATATATATATATATATATATATATATATATATATATATATATATATTCAGATTGGTTTTATGGGCACAAAAAGACAAGGGAGACACGACGGAGCGCTCCGTCCTGTCTCCCTTGTTTTTTTGTGTCGTCTTTTTGTGCGCATAAAACCAATCTGAGTATGAACCAACTAGCCCCACCACGCATATTAGTGGAATACCTTTCTTCGACAGTGGGCCCTTTTTTGAGGTGCTCCGTTATGTCTCCCTTGTCTTTTTGTGTCGTCTTTTTGTGAGCATAAAACCGATCTGAGTATGAACCAACTAGCCCCACAACGCATATTACTGGAATACCTTTCTTCGACAGTGGGACCTTTTTTGAGGCGCTCCGTCCTGTCTCCCTTGTCTTTTTGTGTCGTCTTTTTGTGCGCATAAGACCAATCTGAGTATGAACCAACTAGCCCCACAACGCATATTACTGGAATACCTTTCTTCGACAGTGAGCCCTTTTTTGAGGCGCTCCGTTCTGTCTCCCTTGTCTTTTTGTGTCGTCTTTTTGTGAGCATAAAACCAATCTGAGTATGAACCAACTAGCCCCACAACGCATATTACTGGAATACCTTTCTTCGACAGTGGGCCCTTTTTTGAGGCGCTCCGTTCTGTCTCCCTTGTCTTTTTGTGTCGTCTTTTTGTGAGCATAAAACCAATCTCAGTATGAACCAACTAGCCCCACAACGCATATTACTGGAATACCTTTCTTCGACAGTGGGCCCTTTTTTGAGGCGCTCCGTTCTGTCTCCCTTGTCTTTTTGTGTCGTCTTTTTGTGCGCATAAAACCAATCTGAGAATGAACCAACTAGTCCCACAACGCATATTACTGGAATACCTTTCTTCGACAGTGGGCCCTTTTTTGAGGCGCTCCGTTCTGTCTCCCTTGTCTTTTTGTGTCGTCTTTTTGTGAGCATAAAACCAATCTGAGTATGAATCAACTAGCCCCACAACGCATATTACTGGAATACCTTTCTTCGACAGTGGGCCCTTTTTTGCGGCGCTCCGTTCTGTCTCCCTTGTCTTTTTGTGTCGTCTTTTTGTGAGCATAAAACCAATCTGAGTATGAATCAACTAGCCCCACAACGCATATTACTGGAATACCATTCTTCGACAGTGGGCCCTTTTTTGAGGCGCTCCGTTCTGTCTCCCTTGTCTTGTTGTGACGTCTTTTTGTGAGCATAAAACCAATCTGAGTGTGAACCAACTAGCCCCACAATGCATATTACTGGAATACCTTTCTTCGGCAGTGGGCCCTTTTTTGAGGCGCTCCGTTCTGTCTCCCTTGTCTTTTTGTGTCGTCTTTTTGTGCGCATAAAACCAATCTGAGAATGAACCAACTAGTCCCACAACGCATATTACTGGAACACCTTTCTTCGACAGTGGGCCCTTTTTTGAGGCGCTCCGTTCTGTCTCCCTTGTCTTTTTGTGTCGTCTTTTTGTGAGCATAAAACCAATCTGAGTATGAACCAACTAGCCCCACAAAGCATATTACTGGAATACCTTTCTTCGACAGTGGGCCCTTTTTTGAGGCGCTCCGTTCTGTCTCCCTTGTCTTTTTGTGTCGTCTTTTTGTGAGCATAAAACCAATCTGAGTATGAACCAACTAGCCCCACAACGCATATTACTGGAATACCTTTCTTCGACAGTGGGCCCTTTTTTGAGGCGCTCCGTTCTGTCTCCCTTGTCTTTTTGTGTCGTCTTTTTGTGCGCATAAAACCAATCTGAGTATGAACCAACTAGCCCCACAACGCATATTACTGGAATACCTTTCTTCGACAGTGGGCCCTTTTTTGAGGCGCTCCGTTCTGTCTCCGTTGTCTTTTTGTGTCGTCTTTTTGTGAGCATAAAACCAATCTGAGTATGAACTAACTAGCCCCACAACGCATATTACTGGAATACCTTTCTTCGACAGTGGGCCCTTTTTTGAGGCGCTCCGTTCTGTCTCCCTTGTCTTTTTGTGAGCATAAAACCAATCTGAGTATGAACCAACTAGCCCCACAACGCATATTACTGGAATATATATATATATATATATATATATATATATATATATATATATATATATATATATATATATATGCTTGCGAAAAAGGCGTTCTTGGCTGCAGAAGACATAAATAGCGAAGATCATTAACACTTCATTTATTCTTCGTGGACATTTCGACCGGGGTGCGGTCTGTCGAAACGTCCACGAAGAATAAATGAAATGTTAATGATCTTCGCTATTTATATATATATATATATATATATATATATATATATATATATATATATATATATTGGGTGCCGCTTCTCAGGGCGCGGAGCGGCGCCCTGAGAAGCGGCACCAGTGTCAACCAAAGCATCCGTTTTAACATTGTCTATACGCACTGACACTTTGTTCTTTAGCATGACGATAGGTAGAGGTATGCGTGAAATTGACCGTCCGGCGACCTTACCTCCATCGTTCGCACCACCTAGTTTCCCAGCGGTGGAGAAACAAAGCGGCGACGTGGGGATGGCGAGCGGGGTTGTCGCTGCGGTGGGGTAGTGATGCTGCGATCGGACACAGGGGAGTCATTCCGTGCATGGTGTTGAGGGGAAGAGAGCCGATAGAAGGTAGCGGATGGCTGCTGCTCCCACTGGGCACCATTCTTGAAGCGCGGTGCTCGTTGGACAGGGGTCGGGTAAATTGACGACGTGGGCAAAAGCTGAAGATATGTCCGCTGCCCTCACAGCCGTAAAATACGGGTGGCTGGCGGCTCTGGTAGTTCACCTCAGGATCTCTTGGAGGCCGAGATGGGGGGACAGAAGGGCGACGAAGAGCACCACGAGGCACTTCATCCGGATGGGCTGGACGCTGCTGCAAATAAGGGTGCGATGTTGGTTGCAGGGTCCGCTCCACGCCGTTGTTGTAAGATGGTTGGCCGTTATTTTGTGCAGCCCATGGCGTGCGCTGTTCCCATACGGACCTCGATGTCGGGTGGTAGGGTACATCGAAATTTGTACGTTGCCGCTGAATATCCAGCTCCTCGCGTATAATACTCCTGATCATAGAAGCGATGTCTTCAGCCTCCGGAATGTCGATACCGGCAACAGTTGTCACATTTGAAAGACGGCCAAATTTGGGCGCTATGCGATGTGCCTTTAACGTCTGAAATGCCCGGCACTGCTTGATGACATCTGCAACTGTGGCAAGGGTGTCCCGCGAAATAAGGAAGTTGTACACATCCTCAGCAATCCCCTTGTGAAGGTGCCCTACCTTGTCTTCTTCTGACATCTGCCGGTTTACAATGCGACAAAGTTTTAATATTTCTTCGATATAACGTGTGCATGTCTCACCGGGCAGCTGGGCTCTCTGGGAAAGCTGATGCTCAGCTCGTTCTTTCTTCGCAAGAGTATCCCCAAAGGACTTCGTAATTTCTTTAACAAATCGGTTCCAGGTCGTCAGGATTTCTTCGTGGTTATCAAACCACGTCAGGGCCGTGCCAGCGAGGAAGAAAACAACATTGTACAGACGTGCGATCCAATTCCAGCGGTTGTACTTGCTGCATCTTTCGTAATGTCGGAGCCATTCCTCAACGTCATCTTCGGGCTCACCGTGGAACGTACGCGGCTCTCGCTGGTGGGGAAAGGCCGTCGTCTCTTCATGTCGCTGTTCATGAGTCTGCTTTGTTTGGGTGGTAGCCATTGAAATGTACTGTTGAGGAGATAAAGGTGGCAAACCTGCTACACGACGGCTGCGACGAGGTACTGGGGGATTCAGAACGTTTTTACCGAGCGCCTAGCACCAAATGTAACGGATGAAATGGTTTTAATACAGGTGAACTTTGTATGAAGGACGGTCGCACACGGCTCAGAAGAACCCGGAACAGTCTGCGCGCGTCTCGCTTCCTCCGCTTCTTCTTCTGCTGCTCCTGCCGCTTCTCAGTGCGCCGCTACGCGGCGTAACAATACACCTATATAGCGGGTGCCCCAGCTAAGTTGAACTAAGGGTTAAAAAATAAAATATTTGAGATAGGTCAGGAAAACCACTTTCATATCACTGCCCGCCGCCTTGCGCACCACAGGCAATTTCTTGTTTTTAAATTACTTAATTAGCTAATTATGTTAATTTTTCTAATTTTCTAAATATTGACTTTAGACCATAAATATGAATTGGAAAGTTAGAGAGCACCTACAGAAAACCCCATTCCATTCATTGAGATCAAGAAAGTCCCACGTGTATTCTTTTTCTAGGCTCAAGAGGAATCCCGCGAAATGCAAATAAAATCACGTACTAGAGCATTTGAGCGCCATGATTGTGGTGCTCTCAGTCGTGATTTGAGCGAAAGAAATCAACTGCGGCCGTCACACGGCGGTCCCGTTGCAGCGGCAGGCTGACATATGTTGGCGGCGGGTAGAGCGAGCTCGCCGCGCTCGCTGCTACTTACACCGTCGCGTGCGCCGGCTGGGTGAAGCGGGCCGTCACCAACAAGATTCTGACAAGGGCTTTGCATCACCTTCTCTCCGATCAGTGAACGTCACGACAAGCGGATGAGCGATAAAGGATCACCCACTGAATCTATGCGTACAGGCTTGGGTAAAGGAGCGAGACATCATGTGACTCGCCTCAGATTCGCGCTCGCACCTTTATTTCCCGGCACTTTATCGTCATCCGCCTGTCGTGACGTAGACTGCTGGGGTGCGCAGGCCTAGATCTCGGTGGTGACGCAATGTCTTCCTCTATGGGTAACGTTCGGGCACGCGGGTGAAGGAACTATAGCAAGCATATCAGCCTGCCGCGGCAACTGTGCCGAAGAGATACGGCCGCAGTTGATTTCGTTCAATCAAGCCACCACTGAGAGCACCACAATCGTTGCGCGCTAATGCTATAGGCACGTGATTTTATTTGTATTTCACGGGCTTTAATTTGAGTCTGAAAATAAAGATGCACGTGACGCTTTCTTCGTCGCAGTTAATGGAAGGAAGGTTTCTGAAGGTGCTCTCCAACTTTCCAATTCCCACGTTTGGTCTTAAGTCATCGTTTAGCAAATTAGAAAAATTAACATAATTAGCTAAATAAGTAATTTCATAACAAAAAATTGCCTTTGGTGCGCAAAGTGGCTGGCAGTTGTATGCAAATGGTTTCCCTGGCCGACCTCACGTATAGTATTATTTAACCCTTGGTTCAAGTTAGCTGGGACACCCGGTATATATATATATATATACCCGGTGTCCCAGCTAACTTGAACCAAGGGTTAATATATATATATATATATATATATATATATATATATATATATATATATATATATATATATATATATATATATATATATATATACATATATATGCGCAACGAGAAGAAACAGACGATCCATAACGGTGGCCCTCGATATCGCGAAAACGCCAGCGTTATCATGTTCTTGTTCGTGTCAGTGTTCAGACAAACATGAAAGCTCATTTCTCTGCCCTCAAAAAGTAAAAAAAAAAAAGATAGTATTTTGCTAATACGTCAACTCGCTCTAGGCTTGCGTCAGCGACACGATGTCTTCTCTATCTTATTTTCGTCTCGTGCGTTTATCCCAATTCGGCGCACTTAAAATCAAGCTTCCTGCTAATATCAATTGTCGCCTGTCAAGGTACGTGACGAAGGCTGCGCCTAAAAACGAAATCACTGCACCACAATTGCGCCGGCGCTTACAGGTACGAAGCGTTCGAAGTCATACCGTTGCGTTTCGCGCGTCCATTGGAGAGTATCGTTAATTCCAAGAAGTGCAAGTGCCAGGATTGTAAGCGCATCTAAGCCAACGTGGCTGGCGTCGAGCGCTTTATAAGACAGCCTGACTGAAGTACCTCTTTCCTTTAAAAAATGGTTACTCAGGGTGCGTGGCCAGGAATAGTTGTGCGCGTGTCCTCACCCCACTTGACGGCATGGGATGAGGACCACAGAAGTCAACATCATGGCAAATGAGCCCTTTGTGGACGACTCTTTTGGTTGCTAAGCCATAAGCCGTGAGTTGCAGTTGTTACTTCGAGGCTGAGGCGCTAGAAGGCGTAAAGCCGTACTCACCTGAAACGAAATGACGACAGGCTTCTCATCTTCCGACAATAAGGAACCGACACAGAGGCTAATCCAAAACCCTTGTGTCACATTAACACTTTCCACTAGATGATACCGCAGGGCTGGGCAAGATACTTCAAAACGTGTCTTCGATACCGATACTCGATACCTAGAAAAATTGGTTGGCTTGTGGGGTTTAACGTCCCAAAGCGACTCAAGCTATGAGGGACGCCGTAGTGGAGGACTCCGGAATTTTCGACCAGCTGGGGTTCTTTAGCTTGCACTGACATTGCACAGCACACGGGCGCCTGGCTTTTCGCCTGCATCGAAAGCTGCCGCCGAGGCCGGGATCCGATCCCGTGTCCTTGGGAACAGCAGTCGAGCGCCGTAACCACTGCGCAACCCCAGCGGGGTGATACCTTGAAAAATAGTATTTTCAATGCCGATACAAGATACAGAATCGCAATCGAGTTTCGATTCAGATACTCAGTACTGTGTCTTCGATACTTGGATACATCACTGAATTCCTAACATAATAAAGGGGACAATACGATTAGCGACATCAGGAAGTTGTACTGTTCTGTCTGGAATCTTTAGTGGAATCATATAGCGTAGTTTTTCTAAAAAGGCTTAAATGAATACGCCAGCATGGAGCTATTGAAGCTCCTCTGTGTGGGCAGCTGTCCTTGTCAGAACTTCACTGCCATTAGTGCGATAGCAAACTTTTGAAGCCCTACATATTGTTAAAAGCCCGAAGGAAAATAAGAAAAATAAGATGGCTGAACCTTTTTTAGTCCGGAAAGAGCGCGATGTGGGCGTGCTAAAAGTGACGCAAAAGCGAAAAGCCTACCTACATACGCACACGAGCACAGCGCAGTGTTGTATTAGATCAAGATGTCTTTTATCAGCGGGTAAGAGTTAACCACTGACGCGTTGACTCAATCATCCTGAGGTAGTTAGGAAACTTGAGGTTCACTTGCATCGCTGGAGAACTACGGCTGGTTGTGGATAAAATATAGAAGTCCTTTTTTTTAGAAAAAGTGGTAATATGGTCCCAATTAATTCGCATATTTCGAAAAGGTAATTTTTTGAGTCAGAGATATACAAGTTTTATTCAAGGTTTGCTGAAATAAATTTCGCAAAATAAAATATTTGACAACGTATAACTTGTTATTCGATCTGTGCTGGAAAATTGCATTCATAACTTTCATGTCGTGCATTTCAAAAACATTTCGACGTAATATTTTTTCCAAAAAAAAAGTATAGCGGAAGCCTCTTCCCTTTGCAATTACAAAGAATAGATTTGCTTACAGTCAAACGCAGTAACTTCAAGAACAGCGGTTAGCCGACTGCGTTGTGGCGGACTGAGGCCTTAGAAGCTTGTGTTCTTGCTGCCAAGCAGAGGCAGGACCGTGCATAAGTTACTGCGTCCGACAGCCCACTAAGGACGCTGCTTGACGAGAAGCAGATGTCGCAGAGACGGACGAATTGGGGGGGGGGGGGGGGGTGATTGCAAAGGGTGCGAAGAGCACCTAGGGTTACAGCAGTGTGCGTAACCACTACTGTGTGTTCGCCTTGTGTTTACGCTTTGTTCATATCTTAATGTGTGTGTGTGTTAACGGCTTAGCAGCTTCGTGGTACGCAGTCGGTGCTCAAAAGTAAAGCACCTCGTGAGCACGTGCTTACCATTGCCCCCTGCAGTTTTAAATAAAGGGAATCTGGAAATGCGGTTAACGTTGAGGGGGGGGGGGGGCATTTGTAGGGAACTCGGGCAGTACTACAAGCCGAGCTGTCTCAGGACCTATACTAGCATCTGAGCGAGCGCCGTCAACCCAAAATTTCACTGCGGTTTCAACATTCGAAGTTTTCTTTAGCATCGAGTGTCTTCAAAATACACGCTACTTTAAAAATGTATTTTCGATACCGATACTTTCATTTTCAGCACATGATACCTAATACCGGTGCGCAAACTGTACCTAAAGATAGTATCGAAGATACAAGTATCTTCGATACTGCCCAAGACTGGATGAACGGCTGGATATATCCTCCGAATGGAGGTAGTGCTCTAAGATGAGACAGCATAGAGAAAATTATAAAAATATTTAGTTTTCGATGCAGACCTAGTATAACTGCCTCCCAGTATGTAATGTATGTATTGAGCGCTTAGTCTAGATATCACTATATGAATTAAACCGCCCATGCAGAGTTCTTTCCTCGAAGCCCTGCCCTACGCAGTAACGAACCGGTGAAGCTGGGAAAGGCTTTCTATAGACCGGCATGCGAGAAGCAAGGGTATAGTAGGCACCACTGAAAATCTTGGTGAGAGTGACTGGATCCACTGTGTACAGGATCCTTAACTGAACACACTCTTTTTCCCATTTTGGGGATTTGTCCAGAATACTGTATCTTAGAAAGAAGCACATTCAAGCCACTTCCATTTAACTCGCGTGCTGCAACGCGCCGAAGTTTTAGCCTTGAGTCGTTGGAGCTTAGCGTGAATAATCCAGAAACAGTTGTATTGCGGAAGATAGAACAGTTCATTTTTATGCCGCAAACGGAGTATTTTAAGTTACGAAACAGCATATACCTATAATTCCGAGTCAGTGACACTGCCCGAAATTGCCGACAACTAAAACAGTAAACTTTCGCTGATTACATTTATTGACATCCCGAAGTTGCGCGTGGGCTGTGAGAGACGACGAAGTAGAAGCCGGCTTGCGCATTGAAAGGCTCTTGGTCTTTGACGTGCACTGACATGACACAAGCGAGATATTAATTTTGGAGGCCAATGAAAGCGATGACCGACTACGCCTAATAGCGTTAACGTTAAGAGCAGGATATAACACAAGAAGAAGATTACTGATAGTTTCTCACTGTTGCAGAGTCGATTCCAAGAGAGGACAAGCATAGCAACAGCGACAGAGTTCTTGTGGGCTGGTGGGATTAGGAAGCTTGCTTTCCTCTTAACTTGGGCCGTGAGGCCGCGAGTTACCAGGAAAGACACTTGGATAATTTTGGCGCCACGTCATTGTTTTGAGTGTAGCCGCTCCTGTCCGCCGCATTGCTTCATTGATATTCTTGAAGCTTTCCGAAGTGGCATGGGCTGCAGCTGCCGTGTGCGGCGGTGGCTCCGCCCACTGTCTTTAATGAGGGACTTAGTACGTCGCCAATGTTCCGTTAACACTACGGGATGCAACAAAACATAGTTGAGAATTCAGGGAGGGGGATATTTGGCCGCTGTCCTAACAACACGCCTTTGCCAAGTAGACACAAGTGGGAGGTGAAGGCCTCTTAATAACAGTGGATAATTCCTATGCCTCACAACTGCTCAGACCACGCGATATTGAGGTCACTCTTCACTCACGTTACTAACGACGCGCTGCGTGACGTTAAGTGCCCGGCTTCGCAAAAAGCAGGTAAAGTTAGAAAAAAACACACAGTTAAATCTTGGCAGTGGTTCTCCAATGCAAAAATTCTGAAATGTTTCAGTTGCGTTAGGGGACTGCAGCGTAGCCCGCTTTGTTTTAGCGTGTGCTTACAGCAATAGCTGGCCCAGAGTGAGCATGGGCAGAACGCTGACAAGGAAACATGCCGTTAGAATGCGTACGCAGTTTTTAGCACTCAACGTTGTGGCTCTTCTGAAATCCGCGTTAAGATGTAGGATCATACATCGAGACGAAAGCAGCCCGTTTTGGCCGATTAATCATTCGCAGAGCTCTATAAATGTTTACTACAGTACCTGCAGGTAATATTGTTTTGAACTGTGCCTGGCCTTGTTTCGGCGACAATTTTTCAGCTGTTATTTAACTAGATGTTCTGAGGAGTAGTCTCGCCTCAGGCCCAGCTTCTGTGACTCTGTGGTTAGGACGCTCGACTATTGAGCCAAATACACGGGGTAAAATCCCGGCCTCGGCGGCCGCTTTTCGATGGAGGCGAAAAGCAAGGCGTCCGCGTGCTCTGAGATGTCCGTGCAGGTTGAAGAAACTAAAGGTCAAAATTTCCGGAGTCCTCCACTACGGCGTCACTCGTAGCCTGAGTGGTTTTGGGACGTTAAACTCCACAAACCAAACCATGTGGACGCTTGCGTACGCGGGCCCAAGTAAGCCTCCAGCTGCGCTGCAACCATCTAGAACTACTGAGATCGCCGCAGATATACGTTTTGAGCTATCGCACGGTGTTTTATTTATTGCACTGATATAGCACCGCAATTATCAACAAATCAGCTAAAGTTTTTCGTGCATTTGATGTCGTGTTGGAATGCATTCCTGAACTAGGCGTTGGTGGTTACCATTTCCGTTATTAGATGTCGCCACGGTGTTTACCTATTTTATTAGCTAAGACACTATCACTACTTTCAAAACAACAGTACATCCGACCCGGCCACGCAACAAAGCAAGCAGCAGCCCATTAAAAGCACCATCTCCGGATCCCTCTGCGCTTGTATTGCTTTGCTTTGACGTGCGCCTGCGTCGGACGAAATGTTGCTTCGTAAGCAGTGATCGTGTTATAGTTAGAAGTAGATGACCCTGTACCTATAACCGGCGAGGCATTTCTTCAGGATTTTACGAGCTGAAGTCAACGTTACTGTATTTTCACCACTGTAACTCTCTTTGAAGTAATTTGCTTGTGGCATGCTAACGTGATTTTCATTACGTCTGCAAACACGCTAACGATATGCATGCTTTCGAACAAAGGTGCGAGGCTGCTTTTTTGCAGTAACTCTACGGTCAAGTTAGAAAGGCCCTATGTGTCTGCATATACTCCTGTCGTGTTTCTGCGCACAAGCTACAGGCTCACAACTAATATGTTGCTGTGATTTTTCACGTTCTGATATCCTAGCATTTCACTATTACTTTTTCTTACGTTGCAGAGACTAAAAAAGTGTTTTGTGTCTCTATAGTTATGTTGCTATTGCCTAATTAATATCACTAAATTATGGTAATTACTAAACATATAAATGAAATAAAGCTGTGCACAGTTGACCAACCACATATAACACATCAATGAGAAACTTCGAGGCATTTCGTTTACTGCCGATAAAGGAATTCGTCCTTTGAGATTTTAGGATGCTTCCCATCCTGAAATTGCTTTTTATAACTATGCCACCTTTTTCCAATGGCATCATATATTACACTACAGTATATTTTTATTCTAGTCTTCTTTTCGAGTTTGTTGCAGTTTCCGGGTCTCATCAATGCTGTCATCTGTGCATGGTCTTTGCGGGCGAACTTATGGTACGGCGCTTGGTTAAGGCTTTGACTACAGAAAAAATTAGAAGAGTTCAACGCTGCTGAACCGATTATGGAGCGAAAGCATTAGCTGCGCATGACCGAGCGTTCTTCTTCTTGCTTGATTCTTATCTTCTGCTTCTTTTCCTTCTTCTTTTTCTTCTTCTTTTCATTCTCCTTTTCCTTTTTCTTCTTTTCCCTTTTCATTTTCTTCTTTTCCTTTTTCTTCTCTTTCTTCTTCTTCTGTTAGGCGCAGCGCCGGCTCGGGAAACGCGGACACTGACGCGGCACGCAGCGACGGCCGGTTAGACCTGGCGTAGTATTTCTGTGACAGTAAAGCAAACATGCACTGCCTTCTCCCGCAGCCTTGGTATGAGGCTGAATATTTTCATTTATTTGCTCCAATTTTTCTTTTTTCTACTCTAAATGAAGTAGAAGAAAAACAAATTTTAAACAATGAGAATTGCAGCTGTTTACTGTCTGTTTTTTTTTTTTGCGCGATAGACATGCTGGCCTTTTGGGACTGGCCATGTTTGATTGCTTTTTAAGCGCTATCTGGAAGGAGTGGGTTCAAAAGGGACGAGACTCTCGTAGAAATGTAATCAAGAAACTCTTCAACTTCGAAACAGAGATTTGACTGTAGGATTAATCGGATGCGCTAGAGATGCAATTGCTACGCTATCCGAGAGAAAGAATGCCACTGTATAGTAAGCATTTTTTCATATTTGCGTGTTTTATACTGTGATTTTCAGTTCATACTTTCATAATTCTAATTAATAAACAGTTTGAAGAAGAAAAATATTAGAGGAGCGTTGAACCTTGTCTTTAAAGTACGTGACAGCGTTAATGGTTCCAATCGGCGGTTCCCTCCGAGGATCATCATTTGAACATATGCACTTTGCTAATTTTTCACCAACCATTTCTTGATTTTTGCTTTTATTATCCCATGCAGGCTGATTAAGAGAGGCTTACGCTCCCGTTACATAAAATCCACCCGCGATAGATATAACCGAGACGTACAAACATGCCTCTATGGCCTAGGAGAAACGACTCAATTTTGAAAAGGACACCACATCAATCGATGTATATATATATGCACACACACACACGCATGTACGTACGCAAAACTACTAGAAAGTATCAAAGTACTCACTTTCGGCCTCGCTGTTATCAGGCTAAATTGTGTCAGCGCACGAAAGCACACTACCTATCGAGAAAAAAAAGCTTCTAGGACTGAGTCTCATGTCTGCCCACGCGCAAAATAATAAGAATAAAAGACAAAATAAATGCGAATTTAGCTACTTATAACATATGAACGTATGTTTAATGCGACAAAAAGCTATAACCTTAATGTTTATGAACTCTTAAGGTCGCAATCAAATGCGACTTAGATGGAGGAAGTCCACCAAAAGTCACATACTTGAGTACAATTGCTAGTTCGCAGCTCATGTTGACATTGGAATTTTTTTTTTCTCACACGTCGTCCAGAATTATTTGAACTATTCGTTTTCTGTTAGCCCAACATTGACTCTATGAATATTCTTTCTTTCAACTGCGACAGTGTCTTGATCGAAAAACATACCGTGACACCTCGAAACAAGACACGCGGAACGTAAAACACTACGAAAATCTATTGTGCAAGGCACACAATACACAATAAATTTTTAAGAGAAATATTCGTACAAATTCGCCGCACTGGATCAATTAGAGGGGAAGGAAAGGAAATGCTACACAGTGCCGCTTCAACAGAGTACGTACAACGTTGTACATTGCCCTCTCAGAGCTCGGCGAGAGCGGGTGCGTGCGGCGCTTGCTCCGGCGAGCTCGTGCGTTCCCGCTCTCGCCGCGCTCTCGTCAGCCTTGACCGTCCCTCACGTATTCGTGCGTCCTGCTGCGCCCCCTTCGGGGGTTCAATCCTCCCTGCCCCAGCCCACTGGTGCATATTCCCTGGGCCATCGTCCCCATCTCGCTGGCTTCTGCCAACCTTCCTGCTGTCGTGGTGCCCCGGACCCGTGACTTCCTTCGCGCACCTCGTAGCTGCTGCGTGCGAGGTGCGACCCAGTGCTGCAACCGACTCCAGGATCGCCGGACCCTCACAGTGCGCCCCTTCCGCCCTCGAGGCGTCGACCCAGTGCTGTGCCGGTGGCCTGGATTTCCCCGCGGCACACCCCTCGTCGCCTTCACGTTTGCGGCGCGCCCCTGCGTTGGACCGGGCTCATGGCTACTGTGGCGGCCCACTGCAGCTCCTCCGTGGGCGCAGCCCTGCTGGCCACTGCCAGTCTCCCGCGGACTTCCCGTTCCGCGGGCCCTGACGCACCCGCGTCCCCTGCCGCTCCTGCGGTCCCCCCGCTGCTTCGCCAGCATTCCCGTGTTCCTTGTGCTCACGGCCCTCGACGCGCCGCCTTGCCAGCGGCTTCTTCAGCGTCATTCGCCGCATCTCTGCCACGGCAGAAGTAAATCAGCGGTCCCCCCTGCTGCCGCCCGGATTCTCCAGCGACACAGCTTTCCGTGGGCTCCCTGGTCGCGGGCCTCGGCGCGCTGTCCACGGACGGTCCCCTCAGCGCCACCCGCCGCGCTGCTGCCTTGGCAGCAGTCTATCGCGGTCCCCTACTGCGGCGGCGGTTGCCCCAATCGCCGTGGCGTCCTGCTGTCACCAGCAGTCCTTCCTGTGCCTCGCAGAGGCGCAGTACCAGGCTTCGCCTGGAACACCCATAAGCGCTGCTGCACCGGAGGCTGCACACCGGACTACCGACCTGCCGACGTTCACCGGGCTGTTTGCTTGGTGAGGGCCAAGACGATCTCTCCCCCACCCCTCCCCACGTCCCACTTCCCCATCCCCCGGACACCAAGAGTGCCGCCGCGACATTAGGCCGGCATAACCCGTGTCCGGTCCCCCCCCCCCCCATGAATATGCCAAAGTTCCCAACCAACCCAACCAACAACGTTGCAGATATATTATACCGTCCCACCGGTTAATTAATTTCTGTACTAAAAAGCCTAAGGGACTATTAATCCTCTCATGCATACGAGCCTCATTTGAGAGCACATATTTATCTTGCTATAAAAGTTTTTCACTTACTGAGAGCGTCCAGCTCCATCTTTTAATGGGGAGTAGGCTAGTCTGAGGTTATCGGATTTTCCTAAAAAATAAAAAAAGCGTTGATTGAGCGGTAGTGGCTCTGTCCGAGTATACAAATATATGCGCAAAGTACAACCCCTATTTCATTTTAGCCAGTCTTCCTGTTTTTGTTTTCTTGGCTATGGCCTGTATAGATGGAAACACATGTGTCCTCAAATGGGGACATCATAAATGATAAGCGTAGCCTCATTTATAGCGCCACGTAAGAAAAACTCACTTGCAGAATTGCAGGGTTGGTTTCAAAGTGCCTGTGTTTTTCATGCGCGGTGCAGGCTGTTTTGACGTGAATTTTGTTGTGTGTAAGTGTCGCATTTCTACTGACCGTTGAAAAAAACGGTACTTTTCCAAAAGGTCTTCAAAGCGAGGACTGTCAAAAGAGGAAATCGATGCTCCTTTGGATCTCTAATTTGATCTAGATGAAGAAGCGGATGATTGGGAGAGGTACCTTGGCACTTCAAGCAGCTCAGGAGGGGAGGTGAATGACGGCGAGCCTCTACATTCGAACGGCACTTCAGTAAATTATGGCCTAAGTGCTGCCTCAAGGACACCACTACTACGAGAAAGTACAGCACATTGTGGATCTCCAGTACAGACGAATATGCAGGGATGGCTGCTGGATTTATTGGTGAGGACAGGGTCTGCACGCCCGATTACATATCGACTGACTACCTCCTTGCTGTTATTTGTGTCTTTAAAACATTTCTTTCCAAACAACTTTGTATGCAGTTTAAAAAAACAACAAGAAAAAGAGCAGTGTAATAGTTGTCCCCAGTCTGCACTCCGTAGAGGTTTACAACAAACGTATGGGGGTGTCGACATCATCGATTCCTTGATTGCGAAGTACAGAAATAATGTCCGGAGCAAGAGGGGTTAAATGAGAATGACCTTCCACCTACTAAATGCGGCAGTTGCGCACGTCTCGACGGTATGGAAGTGCAACAAAGGCAACATGCTTCAAGAACCAACTTGATTTCCGAGTTCGCGTTGCCAAGGGGCTTATAAACTGAGTTGAACCAGCACAGAGCGCGACGCGACGAGTATGATCACTCAATAAGCCTGCGCCGTCTTTCATATAGAAAACAGTGCTTCACCATGCGTCTCTGGCAAAAATATACCACGTCGGGTAGCATTTTCTAAACAAGAGTAACCAGAAGTAAGATAACTGCTGTCGAAGTCCTGCACGTTATAGCAAGATGGGTACCTTTGCAGTCGCTGAAATTGTCCGTCTCTGTACCGAGGGCTCCGAGTCCTTCCACAGCGCATGAGCGGAGTGTGCAAAACCCATCATCAACCTTTCACTTTAAACTTTTTTTTTGTTATGCTGTTATGGCAAGGACGTCCTTTTTTTTTTTTTGGAGCATTACTATTTTATTTTGTACTTATACAAATTACCTGGACCAGCTTCCGGCATGATGTCCTCATATGGGGACACAATGAAAATATAATAAGGAGGTTGATGATTACTGTAAATTAGTCTTTTTTCGACATCTTTGTGGCCTAGAGAGATATTTATGGGCGAGAAAATTTTTTCAATCCACTGCGTTTATTTCATGCATGTGAGGGTTAAGTACCACAAATATTTTATTCGTTAGCATTGTCGCGGGGAGGATATAGAATGTTACTGCGCAATAGTCTTGATTGTTTTCTAATTAGTAGCCTTAATAAGCAGGTGATACTTTTACAAACCGTAAGCAGGCCTAATTTTTATTGAGACTTAGTAGTTCTTAGTAGAGACAAAGTTGTAATGCTATAAAGAGGACTGCTCTGGAGTGGAAATTAGTGTCCAAATTTTAACTAAATGTTGCTGGAATGCAATGTAAGGCTCCTGTGTATCTGCAGACGCAGCAGACTCAAAACTTGCTGCTGATTTAGCTACGGTTAAACCTAGTGTGCAGCTCTAGCTTAATGCTCTCCACTACGGTACCACTTTTTCTCTATTTTCACTCCCACCTTCCTCCTTTTCCTTACGACTCGGTTAAGATGCCCGCGGATAATTGTGACAGATACTGTGCATTTTCTTTCCTGTAAACTAATCTGAAATGCCGCTGATGCCTGCTGCACTGAACCTGCTTCTATATGCTATGTGGCGCTGCATTCGAGAAAGCGCCAAATGAATGGCGCTGCACGGACGCCTGGATCAAACACCCGTAGTGGTTAACTTCGCAGGGTGACTTCATCACTAGTAGTGACGTCATGGCCGGATGTAATGTTATTATGACGTCACTTCTATTTATGAGACATGACCGGATATCACGTCACCATGTGATGACGTCATAGCCAGTCATAGCATTAAATAAGACTTTTTAGTCAGGACTAATGAATATTTAGTACTAGTTAGTGACTAGTTAGTCCCAATTCAATCCAAACCAGTTAAATGTAATCTATTCCAACTCAGTCCTGTCCATTGCTGAGTACACGCTCGCCTAAAATGCAGCGCTGAGTAGACTATCATCACTACTGTCATCTGCACGCTAGAGAAGGAGAATATAGATGCGTAGCTCACGATCTTGGGCATGGAGAAAGCCGAAGACGCTATTCGAAGCGGTTGTGCTTTTCGATTTTCAAAATTTCCAACGTCTCCATTACCCCAGTCACAAGCCTCTCCTTTCTGCGCTGGGTTACAAACACCTGAAATGGCCTTGGCGTGGACGCCTGTGTAGTTCAAGGCAATGTGAAGTGTCTATGACTTACTTGGGCTACAGATTACCGGAACTAAATCTGTATTTATGTCATTGGGGCTATCCGTTACTAACTTCTGTGAGTCTTGCAAAGAAATTAAATCGATAGATCATTTTTTCTTCTGCCGGCAGTTCACATCTATCCGCAAAATTTACTTATCAACTCCCTTTTCGAGATTAGGCCTTACTCTAACCATTCTAGTTCTCCTCCCCTTGGGGGAAGTGTCAAGATATGCCTTAAAACCAGTGTGCGATTCTATTCATGATTACATAATTTCAACAGGCAGATTCCTATGCTAGGAAAGACTTCATTACTTTTAGAGCGCAGCTCTTTGGCGCCCGTTCCTGGGTTTCGCAGCGTCGTCGTCGGCCTCGTAACCAGTTTCGCCCCCCTTTCAGCCCCCTGAGTTCGAGCCGGCACTCGGCAACCGGAGCATCGCAGGAAGAGGGGGGGGGGTACACTCAGCGGCGAACAATGGGAGCAGGAGCATGCGCAGAAACCGGAGAAGACGAGGAAGGGGGGGGGGAAGCGCCGGAGGCAGCGCTAGCAGCGACTGACTGACGCCGCTGACGCCGCTGGAGAGTCAAGACAACGAGCTGCGTGTCCTCCATGGCTGCGTAGAACGCCGTCGCCGCCATGCAGAAAGAGGAGGAGCCCCCCCCCCCCCCCTTTTTCCTGAGTGGCGGCGAGGGTGCTTTCCGTTTACCGAAACAACGCCGTCTTGCTAAGCGGATGACAGTGCGGGCATCCCGTTCTCACTCGCTTCACTCGCTAGCGGCGTCAGCGGCATCAGTCAATCGCTGCTATCTGTTCGTCGAGCAACATTCATATGGACCCACGCGCTGCCACCCGCAAACTCCTGATAACTCAATTGCTCTCTTCATTTCTCCGACCACAAACCTTCTTTCATGACTTCCAAGAACTGCAAGTTAAGTGTTTCTTGAAGGAATACGTGTGCAAAATGAAAAAAATTTTCTCTGTAATTGTACATACGCGTCTTGTTCGAAATCTTTACCTCAATTTATGGAAAAGATGAAACAGCTGATGAGCTGCGCTCAAATTTTGCATTAGGAAGTAGCGTAATCGTGGGTAATTTTTTTTCTTTTCCTTTTTATTTTTATTTGAATTCTAGTTAAACACTTTTTTTATCTGAATACACCAGTACTTTACCATATATATTTACGATCTACAATTTACCCTGACCAATCTCCCGCCATGGGTATGTGCCATTTTGGCTGATGTCAACATCGTCATCATCACCACCATCATCACCTTGATGTTCTCCGCACAAAGGCTTCAATCGGCCTCTGGCCCAGGTAGTGCTCAGGCTATTACCAGCAGTAATGACTACCGTATTGTTTTGTTCCGTCTCCCAATTGGTAAGCTGATCGCTGACTCCGTTTTCTTGCATGCGGAGCTTGCCTGGCGCCCGTACCACGCGCAAGACTTCAGAGACTCTCTTAGGAATGTATGGTGTCGTGACGCTGGGACTAAGTCGACCCGGCCTTCACTTGGTAGCGTGCAGAGACTCCGGGTTGATGAAGTTTTGAATCTTTGAAGTTGGTAAAATATATACAAGCAGGTTTATTGGCACTTTGAGAAAACTTATTTACTTGAAAAAAGGGTATATCAGCAAAATGGCAAGCGTTAAGAGTTCATAACGAGAAGCGTTTGGATGAGCTGTTTACCCAGAGCTCAGAGCAACATTTCGTGCTCTGCAACGTCCTTAAATCCCCTATGTCCAGCCCCTCTCTGAAGATGCTGACCAATCAGTTCCAGGGCGCACCCCTCAGATATCGGCAACGAATCGAACACATCACTGCACTTATGGTCTGATGCACTGACTGGTTCAGTATTGTTTCGTCGGGCGTGGTCACTTGTTGTCGGGTAATTTCGGGTCACTTGTTGTCGGGTAAAGTTAAATTTCGATTCTTCTGCAAAGATCCGCTATGTTGGCTCCGGCAAGTGGATTTCCTTCTCAGAAATCCAAGTGTACGTGCGCGCCACGAATACTGCTCCCAGCATTGTCCCTTTCCGGCAATTGCAACTTTTTCATTCATTCACGGGAAATCATCTAATGGCCGTAATCCTCATGCTCCTTTCTTCTCCTGTACGTCAGCGGACGTGTCACTCCGATCGTCTCCTTTGGACAATAGGCATTCCTCACTTGACAATAGCGCCTCTCGACGGGAAGGGTGAACAGTTGAACAAAAGCACTTCCGGCTATTTCTCACAGGGCGACGTTTCTTTGAATTTTGCTTGACGTTTCCTTGACAAGGCCAACTTGGCAGTTGTAGGGTCACGACAAAGCAAAGCATGCTCACACAAAAAATTCATGTGAACACGCTCACTTAGAGCCCTTGCACAAACAGCACATATCAATACCATGCCCACAGGCGCACAATAGTGCGCGCAAGCGCGGACCATGCACGGTCACAACAATGGACCTCAAGAAAATTCGATCAGTTGACCAATTTTTTAATGTCTCAAGTATGAATGGTTGGCACAATCGAAAGAGAAACTGGTAGCTTGCGGTGATGTCGTTGGTAGGGATCGTCGCTATGCCGTCGTGGACCCAGAACCAAGAGTGGTGAAATTGAAGCTTCTGTGGCTTCCAGAGCACTTGTAAGATGCATTCATACGTGAGGCACTACAGGCGTAAGGGAAGATGACTTGGATTTCGACGGAAAACTAGAAAGTGGCGAAAATGGAAGATTTGAGAACGGGATGTTGTGTCTGTTTCTGAAGGATTCGGCGTTGGAGACATTCGATATGTACTGATTATTTGTGGTATACAGAGCCTTGTTTAATTGTTTAATATCGGGAAGACCACTGCTATGCCTCCGATGCAATCGTGCTGGGCACATTCGTAGGCACTGCCGTACGCGACATTGTAAGGACTGCCGACGCTTCTGTCACGCCGCAAAATATTGCTTCGTTACCTATGCGGATAAGCTGCGGCATCGTGTGCGGCCCCTCGACGACGTTCTACAAGAGCATATAATAGACGCCACAGGAGTGCTTGACGCGCCTGGTGTCTTTTCAGCCGCTACTGTGGACACGGCTTCCATAGCTAACACATCGGTTGCTCCTCAGGGTGGCTCCAAGGAGAGCGAGGAGAAAGTCGAAGAACGTGAGAGGCTGCCTCGATGCGAGACGCCGAATACGGAACTGCTCTAATCCTACCAAAGATGCCTCCGAGGTTACTCCAGCCCCTGAGGTCAATGCTGAGGTAGAGCCTGCGGGTCAGGCCACTCTACCTGCAACTGAAGCCGTCTCTCCTGTCGAAGAACCTCTTCATAAGCGCCAGGTACATTACGCATCTGACTCAAGCGAAGATTGTGATCCGATAAGCCTGAATCCTCGTCACAGCCGGCGCACTCCGAAACACAAGAGGAAGTGCCAGCGCACACGTTTTCGCAGTCGTGGCGGAGGTCCGGAGGCAACGAAAAACAAATGCAAGTCTAGGTAGCGCTTGTGTGGTCCCAATGGCAACCCCTGAGGAGCTGGTGTTTACAACGCCTAATCTGCGACGCCTTAGGTGCCATCAGAAGCAGGTACAACTTTACCGACTTTTCAGCAGCAGACGGCTTGATTTTGTCGCCGTCCAGAAAACGAAGATTGAGAGTGAGCAGGATACAGAGAAGGCACTAGGGCCCTTTTTGCCTGAATACAAATATTATGGCGCATGTTGTTGGTTTTCGGCGGGTTGCTTCTTGTTTTTGCGAAAGGCATTCCCTTATTCTGCGTTATCTTACAATACCGACTCTGAAGGGCGGCTAATAAGCTGTTATTGTTTGCTCCACAGGAAGCCACTGCGATTTATCATTATTTATGCGTGCAGTACTGCATCTCAGCGTGTCGATATGTTTGAAGGCATGGCTACCCTCCTAGATTGTGATAAGATTATTGTGCTAATGGGAGAGACTGTAATTGTGTGTCACCTGAATTATCGTGCCGTGCCTAGAGCACACAGATACAGAAGCGGTGAAGTGTTGTCGCGTGTTATAGATGACTAAGGACTCTTTGATACAGGGGCCTTATGTCATGAAACTACACTATTCACGCATATCCAGGGGAGGTCCCATGCGCGCCTAGACAGGATTTATGCTTCTTCCTCGCTGGTTTCCCGTGATTTGTTGTGTGAAACTGTACCGGTTACTTTTTCAGGTCGTTGTATTGTCACGTAGTGGTGACGAGGCCGTACACGCCAAAAGAAGACACAGGCGTGATGGTACTGAAATAACTCTTTATTGGGGCTGATTTGCGCCCGCAAAAGAACTAAGCAACTCGACGGCGGCGATAGCAACAAACGTGCTCGTCGGTCGTCGAACAAAGAATGCCCGTCACACTCGTCAACGCTCAATTTAAAGGCTGCACAGAACAATCTAGATAACGTCGCAAAAAGCTACCAGCACGGGCTGGAACATTGTGGAAAGACACCCGAGTGGCCGGAACCTTCGAGACAGATCTCGGTGCATTTTGCGCTACAACAAAGCTGATAAAGGAGGTGACTCGCCACATCGAGCATTAACAAACAAAGATTACGGAACTGATACGCGGTCCAGAATCAGAGTGATAAGCCTGTATGCCGGCGGCTGTTAAACAACAAATACTGTTTTGAAGGTTTCGCGGCATTACTCCCCCCTTAAAAAAACATCGCCTCGATGTTCCAAAACAAAGAAACTTCAACATAAACACTGCAAAGTTTAAACACCACAGATTCTTTAACGCGCGTAATATGGCTTCAGTCGTACAACATGTACAATTTTTGGGCGTGCGCGTCGCCGTTGTGATGCTGACGTTCCGTCGGGAATGACTTCATAGTCCAGAGGTCCGACGAGGCGAAGTATTTTGTATGGCCCAAAGTATCGATGCAACAACTTTTCACTTAATCCGCGACGGCTAATTGGTGTCCAAACCCACACTTGGCCTCCTGGATTGTACTCTGCGTGGCATTGTCGGAAATTGTATCGTCGACTGTCGGTGCGCTGTTAGTCTTTAATACGCAGCCGTGCGAGTCGTCGGGCTTCCTCTGCAAGCTGCAGGTAGGCGGCGACGTCAAGGTTGTCTTCGCTGGTTACGTGCGGCAGCATTGCGTCGAGCGTCGTCGTGGGCTCCCTGCCGTACACAAGCTTAAACGGGTTCGCTCTGGTCGTCTCCTGGACTGCCGTGTTATACGCGGAGATCACGTACCGCAAAATGGCGTCCCAGGTCTTGTGTTCAGCGTCGACGTACATAGCGATCATGTCCGCGATCGTTTTGTTCAGGCGCTCCGTAAGGCCATGGGTCTGGGGATGGTACGCAGTTGGTCGTCGATGGCTTGTGTGACTGTATTCCAGGATGGCTTGCGTCAACTCTTCCGTAAACGCCGTTCCCCTGTCCGTGATGAGCACTTCTGGGGCGCCGTGTCGCAAGAGAATTTGTTCGAAAAAAATTTGGCGACTTCTGCCGCGGTACCATTTGGTAGTGCTCTTGCTTGGGCGTAACAGGTAAGGTAGTCAGTGGCCACGATGATTAACTTGTTACCCATAGACGAAGATGGTAAGGGGACGAGGCGATCCATCCCAATTTGTTGAAAGGTCAGGATTGGGGGCGTAATCCGGTTTAGTAGTCCTGCTGGTCTGTTCGGCGGCGTCTTGCGTCTTTGGCACTCACGACACGTCTTCACGTAGTGGGCAACTTCGGCAGGCAGTCGCGGCCAGTAATACTTCTCCTGGATTCGACGCAACGTGCGCGCAAATCCGAGGTGGCCTGCTGTGGGCTCATCGTGCAACGCCTGCAGAATTTCTTGCCGAAGGGTTTTAGGCACTACGAGAAGCTGCGCGGTCTTGTTGGGTGCGAAGTTCTTCTTCACGAGGAGGCCATTACTTAACAGGAAGGATGATAAATGTTGCCTGAACACACCAGGAGGGGAAGCGGTCTTTCCTTCCAAGTAATCGGCTAGCGCTTTCAGCACAGGGTCTGATCGCTGTTGTTCTGCGAAACTGCTGGCGCTTACCGGTCCCAAAAAGGTGTCGTCGTCATCGTCCTTCGGGGGAGCATCGACGGGAGCGCGGGATAAGCAGTCTGCGTCGGAATGCTACCGGCCCGACTTATAGACTATACTCATGTCAAATTCTTGAAGTCGTAGGCTCCATCTGGCAAGGCGGCCGGAGGGATCTTTCAAATTAGCTAGCCAGCAGAGCGAGTGATGGTCGCTTACCAACTTGAATGGTCGGCCGTATAGTTATGGACGAAACTTAGAAGTGGCCCAGATGATTGCAAGGCACTCCTTCTCGGTCGTCGAGTAATTGACTTCGGCTTTTGTGAAGGACCTGCTAGCGTAGGCGATTAATTTCTCCTGTCCGGCACTCTTCTGGACGAGAACGGCTCCTAGGCCCACACTGCTCGCGTCGGTGTGAATTTCGGTCTCGGCGTTTTCATCAAAGTGGCCAAGTACAGGAGGGCATTGCAGGCGGCGCTTAAGTTCGTCGAAGGCTTCTCCTTGCGGCGCTTCCCATTTAAAAGGTACGTCAGCCTTTGTAAGCTGCGTCAACGGTTCGGCAATCCGGGAAAAGTTTCTGACAAATCGTCGATAATAAGCGCACAGCCCAAGGAATCGGCGCACAGCTTTCTTGTCAGCAGGCGGAGGGAATTGTGCGATTGCAGCTGTTTTCTCCGGGTCTTGGCGAATACCGTCCTTGCTAACGATGTGACCTAGGAACCGGAGTTCTTCGTAGGCGAAGTGACACTTCTCTGCTTTTAGCGTTAGTCCCGATGACTTGATGGCTTCCAGCACTGTCTGTAGTCGTTTTAGGTGGTCTTCAGAGTTTGACGAGAAAACAACAACGTCGTCCAAATATACCAAACAAATTTGCCACTTCAAGCCTGCCAGGACTGTGTCCATCACTCGTTGAAACGTGGCTGGTGCAGAGCAGAGGCCAAATGGCATCACCTTGAACTCATAAAGGCCGTCCGGTGTGATGAATGCGGTCTTCTCGCGATCTCTTTCGTAGACCTCAAATTGCCAATATCAGCTCTTCAGGTCCATCGGTACCTTGCATTGCAGAGCCGGTCGAGAGTGTCGTCGATGCGGGGAAGCGGGTAGACATCCGTCTTCGTTATGCTATTCAAGCGGCGGTAATCAACGCAGAAGCGAAGTGTGCTGTCTTTCTTGACCAAAACGACTGGTGCCGCCCAGAAGATGTTCGATGGCTGGATTACGTCATCACGCAGCATTTCCTCAACTTGATCGCGAATGGCCTGCCGTTCTCGCGGCGATACACGATAAGGGCTTTGGCGCAGTGGTCGGTCGTGTTCGTCCGTTATAATGCGGTGCTTGGCCAGTGGTGTTTGTCGTACCTTCGATGATGGCGAGAAGCACTCCCTGTAGTTTCGAAGAAGACTGCGAATCTGGTTTTTCCTGCTGTGGGTCAATACTGGGTTGATGTCAAATGTGGGCTGACGGAATTGGTCCGGTGCGTCTTCCAGTGGTTGGTCGTGGAGGGCGAATACGTCTTTGAGGTCCGCTAGTTCGTCGAGAAAAGCGATGGTCGTGCCCGTGTTGAGATGCCGGTATTCTTCAGTGAAGTTTGTTACCAGCACCTGAGCTGCTCCTCTCCGGAATTTCGCGATGCCTCTTGCGATGCCGATACCTCGTTCCAAGAGCAATTGGATATTTCCTTCGACGATGCCTTCAGTGGTTTCGATGTCTGTGCTACCTACTCTGACGGCGACGCTTGATCGGGGCGGCACGGTCAATTCTCCGTCGAGGACGTTTAGAGCGACGTGTTGCGTCGAAGTAGTCGTAGCAGGTATGGCTTTGTCTGCAGAGAGCTTGATGAGCTTGGATCGGAGGTCGATGATAGCACTATTTTCATTTAGGAAGTCCATGCCTAAAATCACGTCGCAGGAACACGGCTGCAAGACCACAAAGCTGGTGGGGTAAGTACGCCCGTTTTCGGTTATTCTTCCAGTACATCCTCCAGATGGAGTAATCAGGTTGCCACCTGCGGTGCGAATCAGCGGACCATCCCAAGCGGTTGTAACTTTACTGAGATGGGAGGCTAGCGGTCCACTGATGACTGAATAGTCAGCACCGGTGTCTACAAAGGCAGTGACTATGCGACCGTCGATATCAACTTCACGGTCACTTGTTCGCGTCCTCGCATTGCACGTGGGCCTTAGTGTCCGATCTCGGCTCCGTCGTTTCTTCAGGTCATGGCCGGGGCATACCGTTGTTACTTCGCTGGGCGGCGGTGTCTGCTTGCACTCTGGTCGTGCTGTCGTCGATGTCGTCGTGCGGAGCAGCGATGAAATGGTGGCGTCGTCGTTAGTGGTCCTCGGCGGCGGAGGATCTTCGTCTTTTCGCCGTTGAGCAACCTCACCTCCAAAGGTTGCTGCCTTTAGTTTCCCCTACGGGGGCTAGGAGACCGACCTTGCACGTAACTGCGGCCCGGCGACGCGACGCAAATCGGGCATTGTACGGCGATGGGCAGCGCGACAGACGCCTTGGCGACGAATGCTCTCCGCTGCGCAGGAAGTCATTGATTTCCTGTGGTCGCTCGCCAGGACGGGGTCGTGGAGCGTCGACAGCGAAACCACGGAGGCCGATCCGCCTGTACGGGCAGTGGCGGAGGATGTGTCCTGCCTCGCCACAATGGAAGCAGAGCGGTCGGTTGTTTGCTGTCCTCCAGGCGTCGCACTTTCTGGGGCTTGGTAGGCTTGGCGGGCGGGGACCAAGGGGCGGCTTTCGGAAGCAGGATGGCAGCGACGAGGGCTTGGGAGGTCGCGTCGGCTTGGGAGGTCCCGTCGGGGTGCAAGACGACATAATGCAGCTGCATAGTCCATCGCTACTGATTCATGCTCGGGAGCCGTCGGAGTCGTCGCTTTAGGAACGCCCAGCGCCTGCTGAACTTCTTTACGAACGACGTCCGCGAGCTTCGCCACCTGGTGTTGTTGCGATGATGGTAGCATTCGGCGGAGCTCTTCGCGCACGATCTCCCGGATGAGGTCCCGAAGGTTCTCTCCGCTTGCAGATGCGTCGAGGTAGTGGGTTGAGCAGTTAGGCTGAAGTAGTCGCTCGTAGTGGTGCATCCGGGTGGCCAACGTCTTCTCGATAGTAGACGCCTCCGTTTCGAATTCCGCCACGGTGTTTGGCGGATTTCGGACAAGACTTCCAAAAAGCGATTCTTTGACGCCTCGTATTAAAAAATTGACTCTCTCACCTTCGGTCATGTTAGGGTCGGCGCGGCGAAAGAGGCGCTTCATCTCCTCAACGTATGCCAGGACAGGCTTGTCAGTAAGTTGAAGTCTTGACTGAAGGAGGGCCTGGGCTCTTTCCTTTCTGACGATGCTTGAAAAAGCAGTCAAAAACGCTTCCTTGAAAGTCTCCCAATCCTTCATAGCTGCCTCATGATTTTCGAACCAAACTCGGGCATGTCCTTGAAGAGCAAAGTAGACCTGCCTGAGTTTCGCAGCGTCGTTCCAGCCGTTGAATTCTGCCACACGGCCGAAAAGGTCCATCCAGTCCCCAGCATCTTCATCCGGTCGTTCATGGAAGCAGGGGGGCTCATGGGGTTGGACGAAAACAACCGGTGCTGTAGTAGGTTGGGCCATTGTCAGCGTCGATGCCTTCCGAGATCGGATGGGGTCAGGCAGCAGACCGTGTTCGGGTTGTAGGCCTTGAAGTCGACGGCTGGCTCGGTGACCTGTAGGCTGGTCTTCCAGGGTGACAGGAACACGGCTTGGGTCTTCGCTTGAAGGATCAAAGGCAGCACCTCCGCCAGATGTCACGTAGCTGTGACAAGGCCGTACACGCCAAAAGAAGATACAGGCGTGATGGTACTGAAATAACTCTTTATTGGGGCTGACTTGCGCCCGCAAAAGAACTAAGCAACTCGGCGGCGGCGATAGCAACAAATGCGCTCGTCGGTCGTCGAACAAAGAATGCCCGTCACACTCGTCAACGCTCAATTTAAAGGCTGCACAGAACAATCTAGATAACGTCGCAAACAGCTACCAGCACGGGCTGGAACATTGTGGAAAGACACCCGAGTGGCCGGAACCTTCGAGACAGATCTCGGTGCATCTTGGGCTACAAGAAAACTGATAAAGGTGCGACTTGCGACATCGAGCATTAACAAACAAAGATTACGGAACTGATACGCGGTCCAGAATCAGAGTGATAAGCCTGTATGCCGGCGGCTGTTAAACATCAAATACTGTTTTTAAGGTTTCGCGGCATTATGGTGGTTGCTCGGCTCGGGAAAACTTATTGTTCAAAATTTAAGCCGCAATGGGAGCTTTTGAAGATAAATTCTTCGCTTGTAAACACCCATCAGTTTGCCTTTCGGATACACTCGCAACTGGAAGTGTGACAGGTGCCATGCCAATCTTTGCAGTTTTGGAGCTGTTTAAACAGGAGGCGCGAGCGATAGCTATTGAAATAGGGTCTGTTAGGTTTTTTACAAGAAATTTCAAGAGAAGACATATGCTGCATAAGCGCTTGTATAACCTCTATGTATTTGAATGTGAGGCACCTGGAGTATATTTAGACGAAATTGCTAGTGCAAAGTGTAATCTACAAAAACAGGACGATAAACGATACAGGGGTGCCCGAGTTCGAACTCGTAGAAATCGTGCTTTGCACTGTATAACCACTACGCGACAAGCTGGACTTGACGAGGACCGTCATGCTACTGCCAAGTTGGTACCGGAAATGATTTCCAATGGCACCCTTGTAACGAAAACGTGTGATAGCTCAATGTTTGGGAGCTATTACACGACATTGTTCAGTGATGCTTCTGCTACTCCTAATTCAGACCTACTAGTAACTTCACAGCTCTTATAACGCCTTCACCAGATGATGACTGCGCAGTTATCAATGGCCCTGTGAAGCTGGAAGAAATATAACATGCAACTGACCAATTACCCCTCTCTAAAACCCCTGGCCCTGATGGCATATCATGCGAATTTACAAAGCTTTTAGACCTCTGCTGAGTCCTGTCCTGCTGCAGATTGTCGCTATTAGTTTAGATGTAGGGGTCCTTCCTCATTCCTTTACTAGCAATCACACACTCTTAATTCCAAACAGCACGGATAAAAAGAATTGCTCTCATTGGATGGCTATATGCCAATCACGTTGGCAAATGAGGGCTACAAAATGTTAGCGAAAGTTCTATCAAATCGTTTACAACATGCGATGGCAGTTCTCATTGGCCCTCATCAGACGTGTGGCTTGAGGGCCGTCCATACAAAATAACATACATATTGCACGTACAATGCTCGACTCTTGCTCTGGATTTTATGATCAGCTTGCTCTACTCCAGATATACCTTGCAAAGGCATTTTATCGTGTCCGGCATTCGTTTCTGCTTTCTCTTCTCGAGCGTGCCAATGTTGGATCAACTGTACTGAAAGGGGTACAACTTTGTTACGACAACTGTAACACTCGCTTGATTGTTAATGGTCACCTCTCAGAGCCTATGCCAATTCGATCATCCATGAAGCAAGGCTGTCCTATGTCCTCTTTGCCTTTTACCTAGAACCACTTTGTTTGAGTGTATTGCGAAACAACAATATCCGTGGTTATGTTGCCTTTGGTAATGAAGTCAAAGTGCTTGCGTACGCCGATGATTTGGTATTTTTCTGCACTGACAAACCCAGCATTGTCAAAATTATAACGAGCATTGAGCAGTTTGCAATTTTATCTGGCGCTCAAATGAATAGGCCTAAAAGTTCTGGTCTGTGGCTCCGTTCATGGGGAGCAATGCCGACTCATTATGCTGGAATTAAATGGTCTCGTGTCCCGTCTAAATACCTTGGAATTCCCTTTCATGCATTCAAGTCTGGTGGGTGCTACTGGAAAGAGCGGGTCCCGATACTCCAAAGCTATGCTCAGACTTTTGATCCGCACCACCTATCAATTTTTGGAGAGCAAAGACCTGTAATATGTTCCTGGCAACAAAAATTTATATGTTGTGCAGGTAGCCCATTGCGCGACGCATTACATCCAAAGTTTTCACCGAACGTTTACGACGTTCATATGGTCCTCCAGTTTTGAGCCTATGTGCCGCGATAGCCTATTCAGGCATGTTTCTGCTGGCGGACTAGGTTTGGCGCATCTCTATGTCAGACAGTTAGTTGCTCGTTTCTTCTTTTTTCCGTAGTAGCTCTCATCGAATTACCAGAGCATCCCTGTAAACTAACGTTGTGAACCTTCTTCTAAACTTAGTGTTCTCTTCCAATTTCACCGATCGGCCGTTACTATTTTGGTTTTATGAAAGAAGTGTACGATTCAGTGCGTTTTTTGGCAGTTCACTTTTCTTATGAGTACTTATTCTGTTTCACAGAAAAATGTATACAAACAATTGATATCCATAGGGTTCCCGCCTGAATTATATCGTTAAGTCTGTTCTAATTGTATGTGGCATAATGTCTTAAAAAGAGTACGCAAAATGCCGATCTCCCCTTCTAATAACACGTTTTTCATTAAACTTCGTGCCGAAGTTCTACCTGCTAAAGTGTGCCTTAACAAAAAAAAAATATTTTCGTTTCTTCTGTTAATTGCCGGCTATGTGATAAACCATCGAAAATTGTTTTATTGCCTGTAAAGATGCGATATTATTTTGGGACTTTCTGCAAAGAACACTGAAGAAAGACTATTTTGAATTCCCACAGTGTGCGTTACTTAATGGCCACCGAACATGACTATATGAACTCTTTGACATAATTTTCCTCCTTGGACTGCACAGCCGGTGGAAAACGCGAATGTTGGACCGGAGTGCTGAGCCTCTCGTTTCCCCCAGTACTCATTTCGGCTAGGTGGTGAACCAGCTGAGAGACGCGAAGATAGTGACTATCAACCGGACTGGCTGCCATTGTTGATGTGTTGTCTTTCCTCGTCACCATTTTAGTGAAGTTGTGATAAGTCGTATTCTAGTTGTGTGGTGTTGTGTTGTATGTTTCAATTGGACTTTTCTGCTGCAGGCTGATTACTTTGTAAATAATGTATATAGCTCTTTCCTGCATTTAAAGGCGTGAAATAAACACCATGCTGACAAAAACAAATTCTGGGCGTTGCGTGGCTGGTAAAGCGCTCGGCTGGGGATTCGACGTATGTAGGTTTGATTCCCTGTGGAGACGTTTTTTTTTTTATGAGGAGACTGGCCCAGTGGTGTGTCGTAACGTCACGCGCATGCGCAGCTGGCGCAGCGCCGGCATCGACACGGCCGTCGCAGCCACGATTGCACTAAGTGCCAGGGAAGGCAAGGCCCCATCCCAGCTGCGGCGGTTGCCATGACAACTGCTATGCTCTCCTGCACCTACACGGCTGAGGCGCAGCCACGGTTACGGCTTGAAACCTGACGTAGTGAAGCTATCGCTTCAAAAAATGTTTATCCTATCGTACTGACAAAATCTGATAGTGATGTTGAGGCATTTCGTCCATGTCGCTACCCAAAGGGCGGCAGTTCTATTCATCTCGCTGTATGGTGCACAAAATTGCTCGTAAAGTGAACACGACGTAGGTAAGGGACACGCACACGAGCGCTTCATCGTTCCCTTCGAGGAGAGCGTTACCTTCGTAGTACGTTTTCCCCAATATTTTTCACCCCTAAACGACGTTGCGTTGCCTGGTTTTACGTCTTTGTGCCTCCTTTTCAGAGGAATAACACTTGTTTCTTCGTGGAACTGTTTAATGCTTTCCTGGCTCATGTTTCGAACCTTTGGATAGCGTCAGAATTCTGCGAGCGCACTCGCCGACTCTGTCACTGACGTGGTCTTGTGACGTCACCCACCCACCTCGCCAGTCAGCGCTTGGCCACGTCATCTGCCAATAGCCACCTGCTAATTTGGGTGAGAAATTCACTGTTTTAGAAGTTCTCAGCGGCGTACGTCCACGTGACCCGACCGCGAGCACTGACTGGTAAGACGCCCGATACCATATTATCATCTTGATCAATCAGGAATTCTTATGCAGACCATAAACTGCAATTTCTTGGAATAGAGACTGCAGTGATGTCACCTTAGAGATTATGAATGCGGGGAGAATTGCTTCAACTGTTGAGTTTCGCTTATCAGGTTTTAACGCCGCAAAGAGACTCAGACTGCGCGGGACACCGTTGTGGAGGGCTCCGAAAAATATAACCACATGGGCTTTATTAAAGTGCGCTTACCTCGAGGAGCATACGGTGGCTTTGCTTTTCTCCTTTATGGAAAGGCGCGGACACGACTAAGATCAAACTTCAATCCTTGGAATTAGCAGTCGAGCGACCTAACCAGTGAGCTACCGCGGCGGGGAAGAAATGCTTGCAAGCTTAGAGTCTGATGGAGCCCAGGCCGACCGGGATAGGTCATGACGGAAGTAAATGGCACCAGCCAAAAGAAAGAAGAGGGAAAGACGGTTCGCTTCCCTCCGTCTTTCCATCACCACGAGTCTTGTTCACGACCTAACTGTTTAGCAAGACTCAGTCCAAAATCTATAGGAATAAAGCGACCAATCATAAAACCGCATTTATATGGCCTAGGGTTTGCTTTTTATGGGAACGTTATTCTTTTTTTTTTTAATTTGTCTTTAGTTGTCTTTACCGAGAGTTATCTTACTTAACTAATAAAGAAAGGAATTTTTGTCAATACGGGGGCCCCAGCACGCTGAAACCTTCACCTTCGATCTCAGCAACACAAGCCTGGACACAAGAGCAGCAACGCCTTTAACTCGCATCGTCACAAACGAGTTCAGCACGGCGACCATGCACTTCCTATCGTTGCGCCTGATTTGAACTGAGGAAAAGCTTGGAGTAAATGAAGACATCTTGGTATTTACTGCACGTGCTCCTAAGAAGTTCACGACAGGAGAAAAAATGAAAGCAGTGAGTTAAGAGAAAAAAATTGCTAGCAAAACGTAATGTCTATTCCCCCCCCCCCCCCTCCCCTTCTCCAAATTTTGAGGCATGCTTTCTTTCTCGGGTAAAGGTGCTAGCCGGACGTGTACGCCGAAATCGCGAAGTCGCCCCAAGAATGAGTTTCAGCAATACCATTTTTGGGTTATTTACGGCATTCGGTCTTTCCCTATGTTCATGTGCTTTCTTATGTCCCAAATTGCGTCACTACGCTGATACCCATCGAAATACGATTACGTGGCCAGCGACATCGGCCATGCGCTGAAGACGTCCAATACCTTGGAACACGGTAGAAAAAAATTTGCAAATCTGGCTCTACTGAGGTTCACGTTTAACAGATGTAATGTCATACAGCTGGGGTAACAAGGTCGGCAACACTTCATTTGCAGTGTTCTGCGGTGCAGAAGGCATGATTTTAATTTGACCGGAAGATTCTTACCTGATAATATTCAAGGGCTCTTTCAATTCGTCATCATCATAATCAGTCGGATCATACCCCCTACATGGCGAAGGCCGCTGCCATATTCCTCCAATAAACTTCAACTTGTATTCAAACCTCCTTCAAGCAAAATCATACGAAATGACCGCAATTTTGTAAACGAAATATTTGAAGTCAATATTATCGGCTGTAATCATTCAATCAGCGGTAAGTCAGTGTTCTTGAAACTTTAAAGAAAACAAACTTTTTTTGGCAGCAGGTGTGCGAGATTGGGAATCTTTGATATGTGAGACGATTCTTTTAGTATAAAAATGTGCTCATGCTCATAAACAGCAGTTAGCTGGTTCCATCTACCTTGATATGTGGTATGTGCTGTGTGTGCGCAGTGGAGTAAACCATCTAAAACCCTGAAAGTGAAATTGTTCACCGTGGAACAGTCCGATTGCTTTGCCGCTTCACACCGATTTTCATAATTTCGTACTGCGTGCTGCGTATCTCAAGAGGGAAATGTGCATTTCTGGAGGACGTTCGAGGTACGAAACAGAACCCATGCTCAGGCATCGTCACTTTTCATGCCGCGCATACAATGGCTGGGAGAGAAATTTGCGCCCCCACAAAAAAGAGACGAATTTCGGCGATTTTCTCCCTATATCTGTCTTTTCCTACTTGTAATTTTAAGCAGGCTTTCAAATTGCAACACCTGCATCTCTCTTTTTTTTTAATAAATACGCTGCTTGTTGAGGCCGTATGGGCAACATGAACAATCGCTCTGGGTAAATGGTAAATACACGCCCGCAAGTACGGCCGTTCGTAAGAGTACGGAGGTCACGGGCGTTAGTAGAACTGCAGATCAGCGTTTTGTTTCTATACGGTGGCAGTTTTTGATGTATGCATATGGTACCCACTATGATATGTTTGTATGCTTTCCCAACATCTGCTGTCAGGCATGCCATTATGGAAACAAACAAACCAATAAACAAAGAAACAAAAAAGACAGCAACCGTTGTGGTTCGCGTAGCGTCTTGATATTTGCTCACGATTCACGGCCTGCTGCTAAACGGTCCACTGGTTAATACTTTCTTGACCTGAAAGCTGTGGAGCTTTTTCAAGTTCGAAAAAAAGAAAATACTTGTCGCGTGGTTTATGATCTTGCGTATAACATACAGTTTATAAAAGGACGTGCGGCGAGTGTATCGATGCTCGCCCACGCGCCGGTTTTCAACTTAAAATCAGTAATCGATGGCAAAACAAATAAGCAGGCGATCAAAATTCTTTCGTTCCAGGTATGAGAACGTCTGCGTGATAAGTTAATTTTGTGCGGAGTTTAATTCACTCATCTAAAGGTGGCGAATATTTCGGTTTTACTCAACTACTGGTCGCGTTCTTGCACAGATTTGCTTGTATACAGGGACGCACTTCCTTGAACGAAGTCCGTTCGCACTTTTATCTGGCTTGAATGCCGGGTTCTTCCCCTCGGGGGTGGAGTTGCCGCTTACTGATCGTAAGGTGAAAGCCACGATGTTTTCAGCGCCCTGTCTCGTAAACTGCTCCCAGCATTTATATATGCACCGCTTTCCGAGAACACAGAGGTGAAGCTCTCTAGAAAATGAATAATTCATTAGCGTTCGCAGGCATCTCTCGGTGCCTAGGACCTGCACGTGGTTCTGCCGTGGTAACCTGGTGCCAGAGAAATAAGTAACGCAGCTTATAAAAGGGAGAAAAAGTGGGCGAGAGCCTAAATGAAGTGAGCTCTTGCGGTAGTCTCGTTGCTACAAGCTTTCCTTTTATTTTTAGCTTCTTTAACGTTCATATACTGAGAAAGCCAGGAGCATGAGGAAAAGCCAAAGGCTGCTGCACATTGGATCCATGGTGCTTCTGGTTCTAGAAAACGAAAGACGGGGCGCCAAATGCGACATGCCCGACTTGTTTTCCGCAATTCCGTGTTGCTACGCGAGTCCCATTGAGTGACAACAGGCGACAAGAAATTCCCTCTATCTCTCTCTCTCTCTCTCCGGTGGTTTCAAGTCGGCCGGATGGTAGCTTCGCCCTCTTTGTCTGCGTACGAACATACTAGGTGTTTCAGCGAACACATTAAAACAATCGTAATTAGGAAGGTCCGCATTAAAACAAAAACAAATATTTTGATAAAGAAACTCAGAGAGCATTCAAACAATCGTAATTAGGAAGGTCCGAATTAAAGAAAAAACAAATATTTTGATAAAGAAACTCAGAGAGCATTCAAAGAATCGTAATTACGAAGGTCCGAATTAAAGAAAAAACAATTATTTTGATAAAGAAACTCAGAGAGCAATATACTGCCAAAATTCTTGTAATTATACAGTTCACTGAAGTTTCCTAATTAACTTTTTGATGTCAACAGTGAGTTCAACATCGTCAACAGAATGGCCAAGCAGAAGCCCACGCCAAATTCTAAAAATGTCCTCTTGGCGCAGGTTACATGACGCATGGAACAAAAGTTGTTAAAACATGGTACGTAATGCGCCGCAAAAGCCAGTGCAGGGAGGTATGTATAATAAGAGGAAGGGGAAGACAGGGATGTTAGCCAGAAATGTGTTCTTGTTCGCTATCTTGCACTGGGAGAGGCAACCAATGGATTAAAAAGAGGAAGGGAGAAGTAGCCATGAACACAGCCACAATTTGTCACTCAAGCTATTCGCTTTCAAGTAACAAAAAAGCCAACGCACATGAGTGTAATTTGAAGGCTTTGTACAGAAGATGGCCTATATAGTTATTTCATCATATTTAAGTAGTTTATGTTGGACTGCTAGTGATTGCTGTGAAAGAAATGTTGATTATCTAGGATTAAGTTCGATTAGGATGCATTGCGGTGCATAACAACTGCAATGACTTGGCGAGTGCATGGTGCGTATAATTTAAGTTGCAGTAGGATGCAATACTGCAGATTAAGATTGGTCAAGCTAGGCTACTGACTGCGGTAGATACCGGAATCATTGGTACCGTGATTGAATCAATTCCAATACAAGAGGCGACAGCTCTTGTGATAACTCTTTTTTGGCTTTTGCGACGCTCTTGAAAAATCGAGTCATTATGTCAAACAGCCAGAACGTCACGCTTACCAGTAAGTTGTCAAACCAGCCTAACTCTCCCAATGAGTTAATCACTAGGGCCAACAAGAACCATGCAATAATGGGAAACCGCTTCAAGGTTTTAAGGAGAACATGTACATTACGTCCTATCGTGCACACGTCGCGGCTGCCACCTTTCAAGCAACCTTCGCACAGTGCATGGTTATCACGAGCAACAAGTGGATCCTTTCCGCTTCAGAGGGGCTAAGAATCACGATCACGTTTTACCGCCGAGGGGATCGACGGACGGGCGGACGGACGGACGGACGCCCACTCACACACGCATGCACGCACGCACGCACACTCACACACTCAAGCACGCACGCACACACACGCACACGCGCAAATACAGCTGAGTTCTGCTAGTATTGGTGTCTACCTTAAGGAAGCACATGCTTATTGCAGTCAGCGTGGTTGTGCACACGACAAAAAGTGAGGTCAGCATATTTATCTAATCATGTGAATGAAACACAGGCCATAGGAAGCCAGTCTAGCGTTTTAACGTAATTAAAGTAAATGTGCGAAAGCTTTTGCACACCGACGGAAGTTGATGGAGAGGAACACGCGTAATGCAAAGCGCGAGTGTGTGTCGCATTCCGTACTTGGGGCGGCCGGCTGCGTCAACAGCTAAAACTTTACTCGCTACTCAATAATTCATGGGTTCTAAACCGCTTGTTTTCCTCCGAATTTCGTGTCGTCCAATCTCGGCAGATGCAAGCCATAACATTTATGGTTGGGTTTTACTGTATAAAGTAGTGCCTCCGGACTGAAAATGGGGACGTCAAAGGTGTCAGGTCAAAGCTGTTATTGTGCACTGTTGGAATTATCTGCGCCAGGGGACGTGGGCTGTGACGTCACGATCAGGCAGTCCGGTCAGGAGTCGGCAGAAGGAAGATTGCTCAGCCCGGACGCCCGCATTAGTGCGTTCGAACCAGAACGCCAGCTACAAACTCGAGCTGTTTGCACACAAACCGCCTCTAAAGGGAGAAGGCGGTAATTTTCAGTGTTTGTATACGTAACGTCAAACCGAATGTTTGCGAAGATCTTTATATTGGCAAGGCATGTCCCCACAGAACTAAACAACGGCCCGCAGCGGTGGTGCCGTTGTTACGGCGCTCGACTACTGTTCCCAAGGATGCGGGATCGAATCCCGGCAGCGGCGGCCGCTTTTCGATGGAGGCGAAAAGCAAGGCACTCGGGTGCTGTGTGATATCAGTGCACGTTAAAGTGCAGCTTAAATGTCCGGAGGCACCGCTCATAGACTAAGTTGCATAGGAACGTTACACACCATAAAACAACCAAACCAGAACTGAACAACTCCGCCGCGGCTTTAGTGTACAAAGATGCTCGGCGGTCATCGATAAACGCAACCACAGTTGCCCTTGGGAGCGCTCCATTAAAGCGGGCGAAGAAATTTCAAAAGCATGCACAGAAAATTCTGTAGTGCACTGGAACGTCGAACCACAGATGTGCAGAAAAATCTCGTCACATGTTGGGTAGCAAACGCGACCGCGTGCTCGTAGGTTTGATGAAGAAAAAATTGCCGACGATTACGTTACTTCCTAATGCGAAATTTGAGCGCAGCTCGTCAGCTGTTTCACCTTTTCGATAGATTGAGACAAATATTTCGAGCAAGACTTGTATACACAATTACAGACTTTTATTTTTTCACACATATTCTTTCAAGGAACACTCCACTAACAGTTCTTAACTGTGATGGAGGAAGCTTTGTGGTTTTAGAAATGAAGAGAGCAATTAAGTTATCGGAAGGCCGCGGGAGGTGCGCGTGGGCCCATAGGAACGTTGCACGGCGAAGACATAGCAGCGACTGATTGATGCCGCTGACGCCACTAGCGAGTCAACTCAACGTGGCTCTGCGTTTCGGCGTGGGATGCACGGACCGTGATCCGCTGAAGCCTCGCCGGTGCTTCGGCAACCGGAGAACACCGTCGGCGCCATGAAGGAAGAGGGGGTTGGGGTACACGCAGCGGCGAACGGTGGCGGGAGGAGCGCGCGCAGCATTTGAAGAACACGGAAGGTCGACACCACGGAGGAAGAGGAAGGGGGGAAGGTACACGCAGCAGCGAACGGTGGCTGCAGGAGCGCGCGCTTCCCCTGCCGCGGAGCTGTTTGCGAGGGACAACGACGACGGTAACGACGACGACGACGCGAAACGCAATAACGTATGTCAAATAGCTGCGCTTTAAAACAAAATTAAGAAGCGTTTGTGTCAGTCGCCTTTATTAATACCGCATCGGGCTGATGCGGGGAAAGATAGGTTTCGTTTATGCGACTTAACGTCCCAAAGCGACTCAGGCTATGAGATACGCCGTAGGGCTCCGAAAATTTCGACCACCTGGGATTCTTTAATGTGCACTGACAACACACGAAAGAAACATTTTGAATGCTTATGTAGGCAATGTGTGTAAACAGTTTCAGCCACATAACGTCAACTATTACTTCTTGTAAGTGTAGGACAGGATTCGGGAAGACGACGGTTCTGGGCAAAAGTGGGAATTATAAGGCAAGACTTCTCTTAGAGGCATATCATATAGATAAGCTATCCGATCGTTGTGTTTGTGATACGTCTGTACACATTTACTCTGCGGAATGTGCCTTTCTAGACATGTGTTTGCATTACTACAACTGTTTTATCTATCCCCTTCTGCGCATGCTCGATTTTTCCATATATAAGCTGTGTACTTCGGCTTGAATGAGGATTTGGTAGTTAGCGCTTGTCAAACGTCTTATATGTTCTTCTTTGTCCTTTGTGTTCTATTTTTACGCTAAATTTTTTACTTAATGGATCACCAACTAGCCCGGCAACATGCTCTCCTCAACGTCAACTACTTTTCGACGTGCACTTTATTGTTTCGTCAGCAACTATTTCGAAGACCATTTCACCTATACTCCGTTTTAAAAGCAATTTTCTACACTACTTTTCAGATAAGGACGACATGTGCCAATCCAGGCGGCGAGCACTACATGATTGTGCTTCTACGCTCCTGTGGTCGAGGGTGGCACGCGAGTAAACCAATACCATGACCTTAAGGAGGTCGGTGCAACACCCTCATTTCCTGCCTTGATCGTCAACACTACACGATGGGCGGTGAAGGGTCCGTAAAGAAGGTGAGTGCACGGGTAACAGTCAAGCAAGCTTCAAGGGGACACCTCATGAATAAACGCACATCCGCGCTGGCAGCTTCTCCTGCTGACCTTTCAAGCCGCATCCCGTGATGGTGACGTAGGCTGCTCAGGTGCGCTGGCCTTGTGAAGCTCTCTGGTAGTGATCAGTAAACAATCATGGAGCGTGCACCATCATGATTGACCGAGATTGCCCTTAACATACGAGTAGAGCAGCAAATGTTTTGTGAAATGCAGTGTTGTCCACGTTGGATCATATCTAAAAGAGCACGTGATGGGTGGTTTCATCCTTCATTATCGCATAGGTAATTGTCAAAGCCAGCGTTTTGTGCGCCAGCAGTTGCAATCTTTCCTTACGAATGCCAGTTCTCGTATTTCCCACGTGCATGTTTCGGCTATCCGGTCGCCTGCAAACGCATGCTATAGATATCACATTTGTTAAATATTTATGCTCGGAAATTTCGTGTATAGATACAAAATTCATACAACAGTAAAAAAAAAAAACAGCTGTTTTTCCTGTTACGATGGAGTAAAATGGTTTTTGACATGTTATATTTTACGGGCCATGTGTTACACGATATATATATCTTATTCAAGCCGTTGCTAAGAGAACTTGATCACTAGGTCTTGTAAAGTCAAGAAAATTCATCCTCTGCAAATAAGCGA
This sequence comes from Amblyomma maculatum, assembly GCF_055883805.1. Lineage (NCBI taxonomy): Eukaryota > Metazoa > Arthropoda > Arachnida > Ixodida > Ixodidae > Amblyomma > Amblyomma maculatum. Next base: position 14,264,794 of record NC_139350.1, read on the forward strand.
ATGTGGAAAGCCATGATTTTCATAAACATAAGACAGTATGTTCAAGCACGTTTTTATAGGAACTGTAAGATGGTTCCGTTTGGTTTTGTGGGGTTTAACGTCCAAAAGCAACTCAGGCTATGAGAGATGCCGTAGTGGAGAACTCCGGAAATTTCGTCCACCTGGGGTTCCTTAACGTGCACTGACATTGCTCAGCACACGGCACGGGCGCCTGGCTTTTCGCCTCCATCGAAAAGCTGCCGCCGAGGCCGGGATTTGATCCCGCATCCTTGGGAACAGTAGTCGAGCGCCGTAACCACTGCGCCACCTCGGCGGGGGAAGCGTAAGATGAAAGAGCTAAAATGTTTGAAATACATCCTTCGATCTTCTCTGTATGATTCCAATTTTAGCATGGCCCCTGCACAAGGGTGACACGCAAAATCGTGAAGCATATCCTTTGAGCTGTATAAATTTGGCCGCGTTTCTTAAGAGTTTATTGTAGCTGAAGAGAATTCACGGCAAGCCAATACCAGCTGATTTGTTTAAAGTGCGGCATTAGAACCCGATCAAAAGCAAGCTTGCTGAAGTCGGATGGGGTAAAATCAATTTGATTTGATGAATCTAGAAATAACATTATTTTGTGAAATGTGGTTAAAAGCTGCATAGATGTGGAGAGGTCTCTAGAAAAACGGGGCTGAAATTCAGAGCGTATAGTTATTGTTATCGTGGATAATTTCACAGTCTTCCGTAATAGCTTCCGTTTATGGATTACGGCCTTGCTGTACTGAGTTTTTAAAAATATATTGTACCTTTCACTATACTTCAATTTCTCAGAACAGCCTCTGTTGGCAAGCAACTCTGGACTTTTACCGATGGGCCGTTCAAGGCGGTGAATTCTTGCTACTGGACTACATGACGTCCAGATATATATTTTTTATTTTTTCAAGCGCCAGCTCTAACACCGCTGCACGCACATTTTCTTTGGTTCGCTGCTCTGCTCTATGATAGAATAAATTCCAAGGTTTCATTGGCGGATACGCTCTGCAGTTCATTAACATTTCCCTGTGCTCTTCGATTAGCCATTCTACAATACCGACTCTCATACAAAACGACTGAGTTTCGGATGAGTTATCATGAATTTCAATGATCGGTTTCTCATAGCTCAATGCATTGTCAGTACAGGACATAAATTATACATTCTGGTGCGCCTGTTTGGACACACATGACGGGAAGTTATTCCAGAATGTATGCCTGGACGAGAATTTCAAGAATTAAGGCTAGGTCCAGGGTTCACTTTATTATTCTGATAAACGGGGAAACTTGCAGACATTGAAACAGTCATAACCTATAAGGAATTCGAGGGACACTAAATCTTGACCTCAAGTGTTAATGGGCTTCATTAACGGATACTCTTGCCCACCCAGACACGGACATTGATACCACTTACACAGTCGTACGATACTGAGTAGGCGCCTTACGCGCCTCATCGGAGACAGTCACTGCACGCCCCTCTTTCCGGCATTCGTCGCAATAGCATACAAACAGTCTTTCGCTTTGGTTCACATTTCCCCTGAATAAACCTTGCTGCTCATCCCGCCGGTGTGGCGCAGTGGTTACGGCGCTCGATTACGATTCCCAAGGATGCGGGATCAAATCCCGGCCTCGGCGGCCGCTTTTCGGTGGAGGCGAAAAGCAAGGTGCCCGTGTGCTGTGCGATGTCAGTGCACGTTAAAGAACCCCAGGTGGTCGAAATTTCCGGAGTCCTCAACTACGGCGTCTCTCATAGCCTGAGTCGCTTTGGGACGTTAAAGCCCACAAAACCAAAACCAAACATTGCTGCACACTTCTGCACTCACACACATTCTCATTAGCATAGAGTCGTCAACAACCATATATTATCATTCGACATATGCGTATAAAACCCGCTTTTACCAAGTGCCAGGAACAGGAAATTGTTAGGGAAGGCGACATTTCAGTTACAAACCCAACAAATCGCACCTTCCTTCGGCCGAGGTCCGTGTACTTGTGGAGTCATGGAGACTTAAAGGGACAGTGTGCTGCCGGAGACAAGTATAAACATATTGGCAATTTTTGTTGACCTTACCATTCGGTTGCGGTATCAAAGAGAAGTCGTGCTTCAACCAGAAATTTGTGCTTTAAACTGATCACGAATGTCTGCTTTTATCATATGATGGCGTCATTCTGTGTACTTTCTTTGCTACCAGCATGTAATTTGTTTGGAACGTCTGAAGTTAGTATACTACGCTTTATGACTATGCCAGAGAGTCATACAAGCAGGTGTTTGTGCACATATATACTTTAGGCAGCTTTATTCCTCTATTATTAAATTACAGCAACCTTTAGTCTTTATTCGTGCTCTATTTGCTTTTAAAATGCGTTCAAAAGGAAACCACTTAAAGTTTGGTTGGGTATCGTAGCACCTGAAAACGCGACCGCCGGCCGGCAGCAGCATTTCAAAGGGGGCAAAACGGAGAGGCGTCTGTGTGCTGTGCGATATCAGTGTACGTTAAAAATCGCCAAGTGGTCGACATTACTCCGTAGCCGTACATGCAGCAGCTCCTCTATAGGCAAACACTGTTGTTGACACCTAGGTTAAATGTCACCAAGTGTATTAGCTTGTTTATTCATTTTATTTATTTGAAGCTATTTCGTTCTCTCAATCATAGATTAAACTTAGTCTCTGCATCTATATAATGACACATTCTGCACACCAGTTCATCGGCGCGGCACTCATGGTGTTCATAGATGGTTCACAGAATTATTATGCTAACCTAACTGCAGGTCGCATTCACGACGTCAGTGTTTACAGAGGAGGACTACCACCGAGAAAACGAGAATACCATATGGAAAATGAGGTTTTGAATAATTCTGCCGTATTTCTCGGGTCCACAGCCGGGTATTCATTAATTCAGGGATGGAGCTTTCCAATGAAACAGGTGAAAGATTCTTGAAAAGTCAGTAGACTGTCAATTTAAAGATTGCCCTCTCTTCTCATCTTTCTGGTAACGTAGTGCGCAACAGCGTATGGCATGATGGCTGAGTGCATAGATTCTAAAAATCTAAAATGAACTCCGCTGCCACCCCCTCCTGCGTCTTCTTTTGGCACTAATATCAGTACTAGGCGGGCGCAAGAAATGATAATGTATTGGGCAAGCAATCTTGGCAAACATCCTCGGCAAACGAGATTACAGTTCGCTTATTGGCTTAAACGCCCGAGTTGTAAACGGACTTGTACAAACTCATTCCAATTTCGTTATGGCTCTCAAACGTGTGACACTAAAGCACCAACGTGCGCCCGCGATGCCCGTGAAGCCTGCTGAGCGTCGCCGATATCAGCAAGGATATCAGTCGTCGTGACCAGAAGCTCATAGATCGGTGAGGTTGGTTTTGGCCGGTATTCGGCGTTCTGTGTCGCCATCTGTCATGCAGTGTCGGAACAAAGCAGCACATCCAACCGGAAATCACGTTACGGACTTCGTGCCAGCTCGGACTCGTGACAGGTCCGGCTCGACGACATAGAGTATAAGCGCGCTTGGGGGCGTGCAATAACCTCTCAGTTTAGAACGAAAGGGGCTACTTATACTTTCTGCTGCAAATTTTTTTTTGCGAAAATAGGGCGGGGGGGGGGAACCATCCTTTATCCCCGAGCTCTCGACTTTAGGGCTGCCCTCACCCTTGTTATGGCGGCCTTGCATAAACTTAGCCTTGTCGGGATACTGACTTGTGATATTAGTGCATCAAAATAAAAGCTCGTTGACAAGGTACAGCGGCGCGTAAAACGGCTGAAATCTATTCTGATCCGAAAACTAGAACCGTCAAGTTGAAGTTTCTCTGGGTTCCGCGCCACGAGGACAATCCCGTGTCTGTGGAAGCTTTGGAACCTCCTCGCAATATCTATTCAATTGGGCGCAAAAAGTGGCGCTGCCCTTGGAGGGATCATATGTAAATAGTAAGCCGTGACGTTTATGTCATACTGAAACAAAACGTTTCAAGATTTAAAACTCCACATATCCTAAAGATGTTTAGGAATGAGGCCTCGGTAGTTGTATGGCCATGCCTTTACGCCCGGCGACCGTGTCGTAATGCCTCGGTGCACACAGTATCACCGTTTTGGTTACACTTTGGATGGTGTCTTAACGAGACGTTACATCAGGGCCGCACGTCAGGGCCATAGCGGTGTCGTAGCGGTAGAACATCCGCCTCGCATGCAAAAGGACCGGGGTTCAAATCCTGGTCCTGCGCAATTCTCCAGCGGATAATGCCAAAAATGTCCACCTGTCGATGGAATTGCATAAAAAGGTTTGGGGTGCGACGCCGGTGAACAACTCCTGCAACGCACTCCCTCACCATAACAGCAGTTGGCCACCCTGGTGCAGTTATTGGCCGCAACCTCCCATGATTAGTCCTATAAAGCCCTGGCCCTCAGTCACCAGCGGATGCGGAGCAAATGACCGTGGCGGCGGTCAGACCTGTGACGCGGCAGGGACTGCTAAGAATTCCTGGCTCCGCTGGACAGGCCGCCGTTGGAAACTGACCCTGGTAACGTTCAACGCCTGAGCCCTAGCTAGTGAAGCTACTGAAGCTAGTTTAGTAGTACTGTCAGAGGAATATGAGGGTATGAAATGGGATGTGGTAGGGCTTAGTAAGGTTAGGAGGCCGAATGAAGCATATGCTGTACTGAAGGATGAGCATGTACGGTGTTATCGAGGTTTACCGGAGAGGCGAGAACTAGGAGTTCGTTTCCCTGTCACTAAGTAAGTAGCTGGTAATATAGATGAACTCTATAGCATCAATGAGAGGGTTGCTGGCATCGTAATTGGGCCCAATAAGCGGTATAAACTGAAAGTTGTACAGGCCTAGCACCTACATGCAGTCATGATGACCAAGCAGGCAGTTGAACGCTTCTACGAAGATGTACAATCGGCGATGCGGAAGATAAAGACGCAGTATACTGTACTAATGGGCGACTGCAATGCCATGGTAAGCAAAAGCATGCAGGAGACCAGACAGTGGGTGGCTATGGCTTTGGCTCTACGAATAGAAAGGGGGGGTTACTAGTTGAGTTTGAACAGCGTAATAACTTAAGAATCATGAATACCTTCTTCAGCAAACGGAAGAAGCGGAATTGGACATGAAGAACTCTTAGCGGCGAGACTAAAAGTGAAATTGACCTCATACTGTGTTCAAACCCCGTCACTATGCAGGATGTAGAGGTAATCGGGAAAGTGCGTATGAAGTGACCACAGGATGGTAAGGTCCCGAATTAGTCTAAATCTGAAGAAGGAACGAAACATATTAGTTGAGAAAAGTTCTTCAACAGATTAGCGATGAGTGGGAGGGAGGAAGAGTTCAAGATCTCGTTACAGAATAGATATTCAGCTCTAACCGAGGAGGACGACATTAGAGTAGAAGCAATGAACTATAATTTCAAGATATCATTACCGAGCGCGCTGTAGAAGTAGGCAATATTATTGTTAGAAAGGATACCGGTAAGCTGTCTAAGGAGACGAAAGCTTTGATGAGGAAACGTCAGAATATGAAAGCTTATAATCCAACAGACCCCATAGAACTGGCAGAGATATCAAAGCTAATCAGTAAGCGCTAAGTGGCCGATATAAGGAAGTATAACATGCAGAAATATGAGCATGCTGTAAAGAAGGGGGAAGCCGTAAAGCGACGAAAAAATTAGGCATAGGCAAAAATCAGACGTATGCGGACGCATGAGCTAAGGGACAAGGCGGACAACGTCATCACGAATATGGACAAGATAATCAAAGTAGCCGAGGAGTTCTATACTGATCTCTACAGTAGCCAAAGTAGTCAGAACAATAACGAGATTGGCGGTAGGGAAAAACAGTCAGACGTTCCGTCAGTGACGAAGGACGAGGCTAAGAAATCAATAGAAACTCTGAAAAGGGGGAAATACGCTGGAGAGAATCAAACAACTATAGATTTGTTTAAGGATGGAGGAGGGGGGGGGATATCGTGCTAGAGAAACTGGCCACCCTGTGCACGTAGTGCCTGGTGTTATCGACGATACAAGAACCATTGAAGAATGCAAACATTATCCTTATTCATAACAAAGGTGATGCTAAGGATATGAAAAATTTCAGACCAGTCAGCTTACTGTCTGTTACGTATAAGGTATTTACTAAGGTAATCGCTAATATTATGAGGACAACCTTAGACTACAATCAAGGAAGGGATCAAGCAGGTTTTCGGAAACGGTACACTACTATCGGTCATATTCATACCATCAAGCAGGTGATAGAAAAATGCTCGGAATATAAGCAGCCCTTATACATAGCATTCATTCATTACGAAAAAGCATTTGACTCAGTTGAAACATCGGCGGTGATGCAGGCATTGCAAAATCAGGGTGTAAGCGAGCCGTACGGGAAAGTGTTGGAAGATATATATATAGTGGCTGCACAGCAACCTTAGTTCTGCATTAAGAAAGTGACAAAATCCTTATGAAGAGAGGTGTTAGGCTAGGAGACATAACCTCCCCAGTATTATTCACAGCTTGCTTAGACGGAGTGTTCAGACTTGGAATGGGACCAGGTAGGGATAAGGGTAGATGGAGAATACCTCAGTAATCTGCGATTTGCTGACGACATTGCCTTGCTAAGTAACTCAGGTTATGAACGGCACAGAATGATTGGTGACCTAGACAGGAAAAGTAGAAAGGTAGGCTTGAAAATCAATATGCAGAAGACTAAGGTAATGTTCAACAGCCTCGGGAAGGAACAAGAGTTTACGTTAGGTAGCGAAGCACTGGAAGTAGTAGGCGATTATGTCTACTTAGGATAGGTAGTAACCGCAAATCTTGACCATGAAAAGAAAATAACAAGAAGAATAAGATTGGGATGGAGTGCATTTGGTAAGCACTCGCAGGTTATGACTAGAAGCTTGCCGGTATCGCTCAACAGGAAATTATTCAACAATTACATCTTACCTGTACTCACCTATGGGGCTGAAACGTGGACGCTAATGAAGAGGGTTCTACTTATGTTGAGGACAACGCAGAGGGCTATGGAAGGAAAATGGTAGGGGTAACATTAAGAGATAGGAAGCGTGCAGAGTGGGTCAGAGAAACAACTCAAGTTACTGACATTCCACTGGAAATCAAGTTGCATGGACAAGACATGTTGTGCGAAGAGAGGATAACCGATGGTCGCATAGGGTAACAAACTGGATTCGAAGGGAAGGAAAGCGAAGCAGAGGGCGGGAGAAAGTTAGGTGGGCGGATAAGGTTAAGAAGTTCGCAGGGGTCAAGTGGATGCAGCTAGCGCAGGACAGGGTTAATTGGAAAAATATGGTAGAGGCCTTCGCCCTCCAGTGGCTATAGTCAGGATGATGATGATGACGTAAGGGCCCCTGGCCCAAGGACGAGTAGCTTTAGAGCCGGCCATTCATACCATGAAGGTTGTGGGCGCTTCCAGCGAGCTCAGCACTGCGTGTTTCGACGCAAAGAATTCCGAAGATACCAAGCCGCTACCTCCTAAATCGCCCGAACCGAGATGGCGGGCCTGAGCAAGGTGTATTTGAGCTCTAGCTGGCTCAAAAGCCACGTTATGCCGCGGATAAAACGTCATATCTGCCGCAAAAGTATGCCAAAAGGGCAGCGTATCTACGTCCTGGCTTCTTCCTCAGTGTCCGTCAGCTGAGCACTGTACCGCGCCTGGAGTCAACCGCTCACGTCCGCAAAGAGCTGTCGGACGACTTTCTTGCAACAAGGAATGTACAGCTCAATCAATCAATCAATCAATCAATCAATCAATCCATCCATCAATCAATCAATCAATCAATCATTCATATGCCCAGAGATGCGGGATCGAATCCCAGCTTCGGCGGCCGCTTTTCGTTATGGTCAAAAAGCTAGGGGTCCGTGTGCTTTGTTGTGCGATGTCAACGCACGTTAAAAAACTTTAGTTGGCCGAAATTTCCGTAGCACTCCACTACGGGGTCTCGCATAGCCTGAGTCGCTTTGGGACGTTAAACCCCACAAACCAAAACCGAAATGATAATTATTAAATATTTATTTACTTAATCATAATTTTTGTTACATCTGATGGTTGGAAGCCTGAGTTACGCGGATGTCTCTACCACGCGCTCATGAAGCGTCCCGCGTATGAAGAGCCAAGACCCAGACAGCATTTCCGATACGGAGGATAAATAAAGGATTTGTTGTAAAAAGAAGATAGTGGCATCACTAAAGGCCACCAATCCTCCGGCAGCCATCCCTGCCCGACGGATGTAGTTGAACAAGGCTCACACGCAAAATAGTGGAGTCACAGCTCTTGAAGTCGCTACCATCACCTTTAGGTGTTTACGCAGTCGACGTTGTCTTAGACATATTTGAAAGATGCAAGTTGAATGTTGAAGCAGTTCAGAAAACTAAACGGCTGATGAAGAGGCACAAGCTGTTTGTCTGTTTGGGCTCGATTACATTAATATCGTCAGCCGCTCCACAGAACTGCCTTTGGCGCGCATGTTGCTTTTGAGTAAGATGCTGGTACGACGACTGGCCTGCTCAGGGGGGCTCATTTAACTTCATAATTTCGGTGTGTGCCGTGGCAGCGCTCCTTGCTGGCGTAAGGAGCGGGCGTGCCCGGCTTGGAATCTATAGCATAGGGATCTGATTCCAGCGCTTCGAGCAATACTTCTTTTCAGGGAAATTTCGTGGCTTTGATATCACGCTCCTTTCAATCAATCTAGATTGTCTCGTCACGGCGCCGGCATCACATTATTCACCGAATTGGACGATTAAAGCTGTCACGTTAAAACCGGGACGTTTTTCGCTGGCGCCTCTGTGAATAATATTTAGCAGAAAGTTATTCCGGAATTTGATCGATATGAGTAGAAGTTGGAAGAAACCTGTCTCGACCAGGACATGCCGAAGGCATTCTTCAGCGCAAAAGTGGGTATATAGTCTGCTTCATTAAATTTTATTGGGCAGAATGGAACAGAAGCTAGGCGCGTTTCAAATGCACAAGTGAGCATGCGCAAAATACGTTTATAGTTCTGGCTGTCCAGAAGTAGATTTTGAGTTTTCTTTTTTTTTTAATAGTATAAGTATTACACTCGAATTGTGTTTACACGCAGGTAATGATTTTTTGGTTACGGTGTTTAATGTACAAAATAGCCAGGTTTTGAGAGGTGTCCCAACGGATCGGGGCTCCGGAAATTTCGACCAATTGGGGTTCTTCAGCGTACTCTGACATCGCACAGCATGCGGGTAATGAAACAAGAAATTATTGTGGATGTAGTAATCACCTTCAATCCTTTATTGTCAAATATTTTTTTTTTTTCATTTACTCTAGCTACGATAAACATTTTTCTTACCAGTGTGAAAAAAAACGATGGTAATAATGTATTCTGCTTTTTGCAAAACTCTCGCTGCACGCTCGTTTCGCTCAGCCTCCTCCTTCAATTTTCGATTTAATTTACGCAATTAAGCATGCGACACCTCGAATAAGAGATAGACAACTCCTTTCCAGTTTGACGAAAAAAATCTTAGTCCTGGGTTTTGCTTGCCAACAGCCTTCTGCTAGAGAGCAAGCAAAATCAATTGCACTCTATAGCATTTGCTTAGTCACAACAAGCGGTTATCATACCCACTTCGAAAAGGAAGTAAAGAGCGCTATTTATAAAGGATCTCTTGTATATATCCGTCAGAAAACATGCCTTTGGCTGTCTATTCTGCATGTACAACATCTACTGCAGCTGTACAGATCATTTGGTGGGTATTTCTTAATGCGGTACTATGCGACAAAGATTGTGGCCAATAAACTAGATTAGAATGTCAATCGAGGCTAAAACTTTAGCGCAAGGTAAGCGTAGTGCAACTGCAGTAAATTAGTTTATTAAATAGCACTATTTATTTACCTCCCGCCGGGGTGGCGCAGTGTTTAAGGCGCTCGACTACCATTCCCAAGAACGGCTGGATCGAATCCCGGCCTCGGCGGCCGCTTTTCGATGGAGGCAAAAAGCAAGGCGCCCGTGTGCTGTGCGATGTCAGTGCAAGTTAAAGAACACCAGGTGGTCGAAATTTCCAGAGTCCTCCACTACGGCGCCTCTCATAGCCTGAGTCGCTTTGGGACGTTAAACCCCATAAACCAACTAAACCAACTATTTATTTACCTGACTGGTGCCAGAAAATAGAGCTACAGGTTTTGCCATCTTGTTCGCAGTACCTGCGTAAGAAAAAAAGAGAAAGCACGTTTCGTTTGATGGTTTTCGTTTTTAAAAGAGAGCCTGTGATACTCTATATTCAAAGGGGTTTTGGTAATACACATAGCAGTGGCTCAGTCTCTTGTGCGTTCTGACGCTGATATGGAAGTCACGGATTTGTTTGTGGGCGCCAGAGTTTGATAAAACCGTAATGGGAAAGCTTCCATGCGCTGTGCGATGTCACCACACGTCAGTGACACACTACAGACTGCTCTATAAAAATGATTATGCTAACCGCCGTAGCTCCGAGCTTACGCATCGGCGGCCCGGTGCTGGGACGCCTTTGGATTACGGCAACTTTCTAGACGATGCCCGAAAGCTTCGTACTCTGCTGGTCTCCAACATGCGCTGCATGTCTGGTGTCATCCATGGCCTACCTCAGCCCTGGTACTTTCTCGTTGAAGTCGCTCTCCTCCAAAGGCTCCAAGCGATGCCCCGACTACACGAGCCGTTTTCGCATCGTAGCAGGAACAACAATCAAGCGTAAGTTCATTTCTTTATACTTGCTTTCATGCCCGAAGTGACCGGCAGCTACATACGAGCTAATCTCTCAGAAAGTCCTCACCCTTACCTTCCTGCCTTCCCTCTAGAGCAGCAGCGGAGAAGGTGGAGGAGCGGCAACTGTGACGACGCTAGTGGCCTCCCCGCTCTAGTGGCATAGTGGTTCCGCGCAAGCAGCGGGGACAGACGTGAACAAGAAGCCGGCACGGCTGGGCGCAGCCAATGCGATAATCAGGGTTCCCGAGCTGACAAAGCCTTTGTTGTGCTTGCCTGCGGCCTGCGAGCGACCGAGGAAGGCCATAAAATCGGGTTAACAGGTTTCCTGCATTCTATTCATGAGTGCGCTCGGAGCAATGGATTTGGTCCGAGCAAGCTGAGCGGTGTTGGCTCTGAGTGCACGGCCACTATCCGCGCCATGAAACACACAAAGGCCATTGAAGTGCGATCTTCCTCTCAGCTAATACGCATGGGGACTCTTTCCTTGGCATTTATTAACATACTCCATTTCTCGCTCAATAAAACCGCACTGAGCAAGAATTCTCCATATTGTGCTAGCCTGAAACGGAAAATATTTAGGTGTACTACACGCAGTCATCAACAAGCAGATCAATTGTGATCGTTGGATAACAAAATCATTTGCATGAATCAAGAATAAGAAGGAAACGAGCATACTTCCCCGAGGGATGCTGAAATTTATTGGAGTAGCGAAGAAGAAGCAACATCGTTCTCCACAAATTGCATGCTGAGTTGTTCGGGCGAGGTGGAGGAAAGTACACAACTGTTTTAATTTGAAAAGAGGGTAGCAATGTGGCACTTTGTCATAACTTTTGGCAAAATCTGAGAAATAGATCGTGAATTCGTCCTGATTTGTCCACAGCAGCACTAAAATTGTAACTGACAGTTTCCATCTGGCTAGTGCGAGAAAACCCTTTGCGGAAGCCGTGTAAAACAGCGCTCAAGGCGTTGAGTTACTCCGAGGCATTTATAGCTCTCTACTTATGAAACCCCGCCGGGGTGGCGCAGTGGCTACGGCGCTTGACTATTGTTCCCAAGGATGCGGGATCGAATCCAGGCCTCGGCGGTCGCTTTTCGATGGAGGCAAAAAGCAAGGCGCCCGTGTGCTGTGCGATGTCAGTGCACGCTAGAAAGCCTCAGGTAGTCGAAACTTCCGGAGTCATCCACTATGGCGTCTCTCAAAGCCCGAGTCACTTTGGGACGTTAAACCTCACAAACCAAACCAAATCATCTACTTATAAAACAAGGAGGCTGTGCAGTGTGCTGCTATGAACCACTGAAAACCTTATTTGTTGTTATTGGTTTCAATAGCCGCCAGCATGCGGACTTATCACTGTGATTGTAGCGCACGGAACGATCTTTTTCATGGTCGTTGCTGGGAGACGCGGCCTTTCCACCTTTCTTTGCAGCGCGATATGTGCGAAACATTTTCCGCAGTGATCACAGCAAGCAGAACTGTTTACGTATCAATCCAGATGTTTCCTGATTCTTTTGGCCGGTTATCTAGAAGGTTTTTCGGCCAATATAAATTGAGCGCTGACGAATGCAACGGGCATCCTCTAATCACCGACCAACGAGCAAGCCTGCTGTTATCTCCGCCGCCGAATTGATTAGTTCTTTGCGGGCTTAAGTCAGCCCAAAGAATAGCCCACTTAGTTCAAAGCCCGTTTCTTCGTTTGCTGGCTTCGGCATCGGCCCCAATACGTGACAATATTACGATTTATCCTGGAAACTTTGTATCTCGTTGTTCGTAACAATAGTTTTTCCTTGCTTAATGCCAATACCCCAGCGCGTACACAAGTCTGTGATTGCGACAACGAGTTTTTCAACACTTTTTTTTTCAACACAAAATCGCCGGTGAATTGCCGTACAGTTACATACTTTTCAGCAGCATACTTTTCAGCAGCAATCACTCAGATTAAAAGTAAGATTTCCCAAGACGCTACCTTGGAGAACCCCTGATGCCACATGTAGCATGTCAAAACAACAATCGTGTATCGGTACAAATTTATGCAAAATATCAATACGAACCCGATACGCTCAATTATTTAGGTAAAAACTAACACAATATTACTGCATATGGTCGCAAAAGTTATTAGGAATGCAGTCCTTTCGTGCTGTACACTTTGCATTCATTATAGAAATAGTATTTCAACGATGTCTTCATAAGGTAGAGTGTCAGGAGTTGTCAAATGGACTACGAACGACACGGCAATGAACACGTCATCATTTGACAATATCATGGCCGCCATCAGTTGAGACCACAGAGTAAGATTGTTAAAACATGCGACGATATTCTTTTGCTATGAAAGTGAGCTTTTATTTATAATTTTTCGGTAAAATATAAGTCTCTAACATGATGGAATAATTTAGCGACGTAACATTTTATGAACTGAGCAAGACATAATGCGAAACAACACTTGAGCATGCAGCTATATTAGTATCTATGAACGTTCTGCTAGTACTGTTTGTAGTTTGTATGGTAGTAATTTGAGATGGACATAAATAGTTGTATACGCTTCTGGCTGTGCAAAATCTTATGAAGCATATCATCAGCCTGGAAAACCGGGTGGTGTTCAATATCCTCATATAAGAGGAGATTACAAGTAGGTAGAAAGTGGCAAGCTAAGAAAACCAGATTCCGTGGGTACGACATGACCTGCTGAAAAGGGTCATCGTGCTCATAAGCATACTTGACACATGCCAGATGACAAAGGAGGGCGGCATGTGTAGTGACAACTTTCGGCGCGGTCCGCCATACTCACTGAAGACGAATAATTGCAGATCGTCCTCGATAGCCGTAGCTGCTGATAACATCAAACCTCGAACGATGTGGCCAGAAGGAAGCCGATCACAGGAAGGAGCGTCACCAAAGAGAAACATACGTGAAGAGCAGACACTTCTATAGGGCCCTGCGGCCGAGCTACTGCAGTGCCGCCAGCGCCCTGAGCGGCTGATCACACCGCTAATTACGTCCTCCGAGATTTCAGGCACGTGCTTTAGCTCTCTTTCAGTTTTGGTTTCGATAGGAATGCTTTGGATTCTAATTTCTAATTAAAATATTCAACTACAACGTCTATAATGGCAGGTAAGGTCTTCCACGATGATATTCTTACAGACGTTAAAAAGTCGCGGATCGCAGCCTTTTTACTAGGAATACCGCCAAGGTTCTCGAATAACCTAAGCGCAACTTACTTTGTTCATACAGCTTGGAATAATATGATCGAAGCTGTTCTTGTACTTTTTTGATGTCATTTAGCGGGTTTTCTCAATTGAACACATAGGACGCATGTGTTGCACCCAAAATGTTTATTTCTCTTGTTTTTATTTTGAATTGCATAAAATAATACTGGACCGCACTTCATAAAATTCAAAAAATCACAAAAAGCAATAAGAAAGAAGGCATGGTAATGCACGCTGCACCGTGTCGCGAAGAAAAGAAAAAATTGCGCATACCCGCTGTGCGTTTTTCCTCCAAAACATCACCCGTGAGAGCAACACAAAAGTTATGAACGTCTAGACACAAGGCAGGAGGAAGAAATGCAGGTACAGACCGCGCCAAACTTCTATACTTCTGCCTTGAGCAATATATATGCTGCTCAAACATGTCAACACAACACACTGAATACATTATAGTTTCACAACACTATACTTCTACTCCTGATCGCGATCAAAAGTGCCATCTGCCCGTATGAGGAAGGCATTACAGGAAGCCCACTAAGCGCGACTAAGAGCAGTAGATGTCCTCAAAACTGCAGGCCACGAACAGGTAGCAGCGCTTTTCCAACCACAGCGAGAATGCTTTAGCCTCGCTATGTAAAAATGGTGCTTACGAATCGGCAAATTCGCATGCATTGTGCAAATGGCGATTCACAAGACGATCTCAAATGCTGAATACAGTGTTATCGCAGTGCCAAATAAAAGTTTGTGTTATGCTACATGTGAGCCGCCGATAGATTCAGTATTTTAAACCGCAGTTGTTACGGGTAACTTTAGAAAATTACGCAATGGAAGGAAGCGCATGTTGTTCAGAAAAACGCGATCCAAAAACAGACAGTAACTACACACTGAAAGGGCGTGATGGCTCATATTCTATGTTACATGTGGAAAATACGGTCACGCAGCGCAAAAAAAAAACGTGCTTAAAGCATCCTTTGATCAAGAATCACCGAAATAATTCTGCACGCAAAAGGAAAAAAGTTACCCACAAAACGAGGCGACGAATTTAAAAGCGCGGTGAGGTGGGCGTACCCGGCGGCAGATGACCGGCGCAGCATCAACGTTTATATGGAAAGGGCAAGGAAAGAGGAAGCGTAGGTGCAATCCAGTGTAGGTATATATATATATATATATGATAAGCTACCTTTGAGGTGAAGTGGAAGCGCAAATGGCTACGCCGCCTCGCGAGTGGTCAGACCCTTACTCGCTTGGCCGTGAAACGGCTCGAGTGTCCACTCTTTACGTATGTTTCTCTATGGCGTCACATCCAGGCACACACAGGTGATATGGGTGAAGCGCAGCTGATGGGCGTATGGTTGATAACGGCGCTTCCGAGCAGAAATACCGGTGAACAAAAACAAAACATGCTTAAGGCTAGCTCACGCTTAGGCTTTCAGCGGCAAGAGCGAGCGATACCCGACACAGAGGGAATCTAATTTTTTCACGCCTGCAGGCCATAGCGCCCGCGGTTCGGCTGCGAGCGCTCAAACTTTAACCAAGTTTCTACGCGTGGAGCCATTCACGGCAGCCCCTATCAACGGACATTCTGTGTTGGGGCTGCCAGAACAGGAGTTGGCCACCCTGGTGCAGTAATTGGCCGCAACCTCCTATGATAAGCTCCATAAAACCCCGGCCCTCAGTCACCAGCGGCTGCGGAACAACTGACCACGGCGGCGGTCAGACCTGTGACGCAGCAGGGGATGCTAAGAATACCTGGCTTCGCTGGACAGGCCGCCATTGGAAACTGACCCTGGCAACGTTTAATGCTAGAACCCTAGCTAGGGAAGCTAGTTTAGCAGTGCTGTTAGAGGAACTAGAGGGTATGAAATGGGATATCATAGGGCTTAGTGAGGTTAGGAGGCCGAATGAGGCATATACTGTACTGAACGATGGGCATGTTCTGTGTTATCGAGGTTTACCTGAGAGGCGACACCTAGGAGTAGGTTTCCTTGTCAATAAGTATATAGCGGGTAATATAGATGAATCCCATAGTATTAATGGGAGGGTGGCAGGCATCGTTATCAGGCTTAAAAAGCGATATAAACTGAAGGTTGTACAGGCCTACGCACCTATATGTAGTTATGATGACCAGGCAGTTGAAAGCTTCAAAGATGTAGAATCGGCAATGCGAAAAGTAAAGACGCAGTATACTGTACTAATGGGCGACTTCAATGCCAAGGTAGGGAAACAGCAGACAGGAGACCAGGTAGTAGGTGACTATGGCATTGGTTCTAGGAATAGCAGGGGGGAGTTACTAGTTGAGTTTGCAGAGCGCAATAACTTAAGAATCATGAATACCTTATTTAGCAAACGGAGGAACCGGAAATGGACATGGAAAAGTCCTAACGGGGAGACTAAAAATGAAATTGGCTTCATAATGTGTTCAACTCCCGCCATTATGCAAGATGTAGAGGTAATCGGGAAAGTGCGATGCAGTGACCACAGGATGGTGAGGTCCCGAATTAGCCTAAATCTGAAGAAGGAACGTAACAATTTAGTAAAAAAGAAACCCATCAACGAATTAGCGGTGAGGGGGAGGGCAGAAGAGTTCAGGATCTCGCTACAGAATCGATATTCAGCTCTAACGAGAATGGCGACATTACCCTAGAACCAATGAACAATAATTTCAGAGATATAATTGCTGAATGTGCGGTAGAAGTAGGTGGTAGGATAGTTAGAGAGGATACCGGTAAGCTGTCTAAGGAGACGAAAGATTTGATTAAGAAACGCCAAAGTATGAAAGCTTCCAATCCAACAGACCAGATTGAATTGGCCGAGATATCAAAGCTAATCAATAAGCGCAAGGTGGCCAATATAAGGAAGTATAACATGGAGAAAATTGAGCATGCTGTTAAGAACGGGGGAAGCCTTAAAGCGGTAAAGAAGAAATTGGGCATTGACAAAAACGAGATGTATGCGATAAGGGACACGGCGGGCGACGTCATCACGAATATAGACAAGATAGTCAAAGTAGCCGAGGAGTTCTACACAGATCTCTAAAGCAGCCAAAGTAGTCAGGGCCGTAAGGAGATTGACGGTAGGGAAAAACAGTCAGACGTTCCATCAGTTACGAAGGACGAGGTCAAGAAAGCATTAGAAACTATGGAAAGGGGGAAATCAGCTGGAGAGGATCCGATAACTACAGATTTGCTGAATGACGGAGGGGATATCGTGTTAGAAAAGCCGACCACCTTGTATAATCAGTGCCTGGAGTCAACGACGGTACCAGAACCATGGGAGAATGTTAACATTATTCTCATTCATAAGGAAGGGGACCCTAAGGACCTTAAAAATTACAGACCAATCAGCTTACTGTCTGTTACGTATAAAGTATTTACTAAGGTAATCGCTAATAGAATCAGGACAACCTTAGACTGCAATCAAGCAAAGGAACAAGCAGGTTTTCAGAAACAGTACTATCGATCATATCCATACCATCAATCAGGTGATAGAAAAATGCTCGGAATATAACCAGCCCGTATACATAGCATTCATTGATTACGAAAAGGCATTTGACTCAGTTGAAACCTCGGCGGTGATGCAGGAACTGCGAAATCAGGGGGTAGACGAGCCGTGCGTGAAAGTGCTGGAAGATATATATAGTGGCTGCACAGCAACCATAGTTCTGCATAAAGAAAGTAAAAAAATTCCCATAAAGAAAGGTGTTAGACATGGAGACACGGTCTCCCCGGTACTATTCACAGCTTGCTTAGAGGAAGCATTCAGAGACTTGGAATGGGAGCAGTTAGGGATAAGGGTAGATGGAGAATACCTTAGTAATCTGCGATTTGCTGATGACATTGCCTTGCTAAGCAGCTCGGGGGATGAACTGCAAATAATGATTGATGACTTAGACAGGAAAAGTAGAAAGGTAGGCTTGAAAATCAATATGCAGAAGACTAAGGTAATGTTCAACAGCCTCGGAAAGCAACACCAGTTTACATTAGGTAGCGAAGTACTGGAAGCAGTAGTCGAATATGTCTACTTAGGACAGGTAGTAACCGCAGATCCGGACCATGAAAAGGAAATAACAGGAAGAATAAGATTGGGTTGGAGCGCATTTGGCAAGCACTCACAGATTATGACTAGCAGCTTGCCGTTATCGCTCAAGAGGAAAGTATACAACAGTTGCATCTTGCCTGTAAGCACCTATGGGGCTGAAACGTGGAGGCTAACCAAGAGAGTTCTACTTAAGTTGAGGACAACCCATTGGGCTATGGAACGAAAAATGGTAGGGGTAACATTGAGAGATACGAAGTATGCAGAGTGGGTTAGAGAAATAAGTCAGGTTACCGACATACTAGTGGAAATTAACAAGAAGAAATGGGCATGGGCAGGACATGCAGTGCGAAGAGAGGATAACCGATGGTCGCTTAGGGTAACAAACTGGATTCCAAGGGAAGGAAAGCGTAGCAGG
The DNA here is from genome assembly GCF_055883805.1 of Amblyomma maculatum. Lineage (NCBI taxonomy): Eukaryota > Metazoa > Arthropoda > Arachnida > Ixodida > Ixodidae > Amblyomma > Amblyomma maculatum. The sequence continues at coordinate 14,283,182 of NC_139350.1, forward strand.
GGGCTGCAGAAAGTTAGGTGGGCGGATGAGGTTAAGAAGTTCGCAGGGGTCAAGTGGATGCAGCTAGCACAGAACCGGGTTAAGTGGAGAAATATGGGAGAGGCCTTCGCCCTGCAGTGGGTATAGTCAGGCTGATGATGATGATGATCACTACGATATATAATAATATATGTGGGCTTTTATGCAATAACGGAAGCGTGTAAAGAGCTCACCATATACGAAAAAATCACTTTTATACAGTCGTATCTTTATTTACAGCCAATAACAGCGAGTTCTGGATCCAATTCAGTTTCTAGGAAAAACAACCACGACGGAGTAGAATCAGATGATGGCTCCAAAGTTTTAATTAATTTCTCTCTTTTTTGGTCGTAGTCGAGGTCGATGTTGTTTTAGGCTCCTTCGTCTGCGAACGACCTCGGGAACTGCCACCAGTCTGTCATTTCGACATTAGCAGGCGAGGGCGTCGAGCGCGAAGCCCAGTCGTCGAGCATCGGTGGTAAAGTTTCGCAGGTCAGCGGCGCACGCCAGCGGTCATAGGCATTGCCGAAAAACTCCAAACGTTATGCAAAGTCACGCACGCCTCAACGACTCAAGAAGGTATCGTTTGAACAATGATGTCAATGGCTTAGTGTTATTTGAGACAAGAAAACTCTGTTTCTTTAAGTCTGATGACGTCATGAAGGCATTAAAGCTCTTTTGAAGTGAACGCTTCACTGCGCCACCTCGGGCCAAGGTTAGGACAAGCTAATTGACCTTCAAGAAGCAAGATGAGAAAGGCTTGTTACAAGAAGAAAAATTTCTCTCCACCTGCAATCGAGCCACAAACCCTCCGAACACCAGCGGTGTGCGCAAACCACTACTCCAGTCCGCGATCCTGGGAAGCAGATCATAATTTTACTTATTTAGCGTATGAAGGATAGTAGCGATGACAATGGGGATGACGTTAATAAAGGCAGTCCTGTAAAGCGGCTTTCGCCATTTCCGCTCACAAGCAGACTTAAGTGCAGTCCCGTATTATGGTCTATGCACCCTGATATGTGGCTAAGCGACTCGAACTACTGAAAATAATATAAGAGAGACATAAGATGGCATGGGCTGCTTAAACACAAAGACATAACGGGCTGCGAGGCTAGCTTTCGCTCTACCGTTGACCGTGCTTCAACCTGCCTATCTTTTTTCTTCTGGCATCTTTGGAAAGTTACGCTTCTGCGCACGAACACGGATGATTGCTTGCGCGGCGAGTCAAACGCAAACTTTCATGGAGGGGTGCGTCTGTCGAATTGCTTCCTCGCTGCCAAGACATAAGCTTCCACGAGCAAAACTACAACGCATGCACCTACCGCTCCACCAAAGAGCCCCTTCGCGAACGCCACAGAGTTTTTTTACCTATTTCGCAACTAATTATTGCACTGTTTCTTTCCTTAGTTAAAAGTGGCGTCTGAACTATTCCTCAGTATGTCGTTCGCGTGTTGGTAGTCGCCACCATTGACATAGCGCAAGAGCCGCCGGCAAGACTAGAAACGATAAAATAAGCATTTCTCATGATCATAGAGCATAAGCGTCTAAACGGCAATTTGACATCAATTTTATTGTTTGCTTTCTTGTGACGCTGCGTGACATCCTGAAACGCAAACTCGTTATGCACATATTAAAATTTTGGTCGACCACCCGCAGCGAGGGCGATGGTATGGAACTATTTTGTGATGAAATCTTTGATTTGTTATAGATGTGTTATTCCATTCCTGATATCCTCTATTGCAACTAAACACGCCATGTTGACATTCGCATGCAGGTTGTTTAGTTTTGCGTTCGCCATGCGAACTATTCATTTATGGAGCCGAAATGATCTTTGTAATAGTGGCCGTACTATAGCGTGTTGTAGTGCCGATCAAAAGCAATTAAGCCTTGCCAGCACGAGGCTGTGCGTTTTGTTCTTCCATGGGCCCTGAAAGTATGCGCATAGGTACACGGCATTTGTAAATTCGTGGGTCGTGGGTACGAGGCTTTATCACTGGGCTTTCCGTCTCATTTTGTAGCAGTTCCCACCGGGTCTGTCCGAGGTATCTTCAAACAAAGTAGACAGATCCGTGCGGCATACTATAGAAAACAAATGTAGAAGAAACAGTGATTCTAAAGTACCGTACCACCGATTGTTTTGCGGTGTTTATCGCCCCGAAGCAACTCACGCTTTGAGAGACGCCGCAGTGGAGGGCTCCGGAAATTTCAACCACCTGGGGTTTTATTGTGCACTGAAATCGCACAGTACATGGGCGCCCTAGCCACAGCACCATAGGGGTGGGGTGCGTACGTACCACCAATAGACGATTGATTCCGAAGTGGTCATAGATTACAGGATGCACACTGCTTTCACGGGAAATAATTTGTGGCAACGGTTGCGACATCGCAGTCAGAAATCTGAATGAATCGCAGCTCTGAGAGCCTCGCACTCGTGCCTGGCGCAGATCCCAGCGCAGTTCATGTACAGGTAGAAAAAAACACGAGAAGGAACACGGGAGCGCGTGGTATCCATGCTCTGAAAAGCGCTGCAGCGAACATAGACTCGATGGCATCAGGAGCATGTTCGGAAGGAGCAGCTGACTAAGCTTACTTTGCATGTGCTGCTGATTCTCATCACATGTCGGTGGCAGCGCTTTGCAAAGTGTGGAGACCACGCGCTCCCGTGTTTTTCCTCTCGTACGGTTTCTAGCAATACGGCGCGGAAGCGTTCAAGAAACGTGGCGGAATGAAGTTTCAGACTCAGTGTAATTCCTGCGTGAAGTAAAATTCACCCTGCTCGCATACCCGCACCATGTTGCGACGGGCCGGTTGCCGATTGCGAACGCTTCGCTCTCGTTTCCACTCTTTTTTCCGCTGGAAATAGGTGGAATTCTTCTAATAGCAGACTGATCCCAGACCAATCGAGCTTTCCCGCTCAATATTTGGGCGTAATCTTTCGAATTTCCGTCACCTTCGCCACCGATCTTTTAATTGTTTGCTAGGACTTAGTTTATATGGTCTAACAGCCGAAATGAACATCGCGACCCCACTTGCGCAGGGCTCGGTAACGCCACTTTCATATCCTAGTACGCGGGCGTCTTGCATTGCCCCTTTATAGAAATGTGAATGGAGACATCAGTATCGAACTCTCACATTCGTGATCAGCAGCCAAGCTCTATGACCACCTAATTTGCAGCCACGGTGGGCCGAATGCCGAATTCTGAACGCGCCATTAGTGTCACGTTTCAGTGCGGTTCGGCGTGCCCATTCGCTGTGGAAAGTGTCGAAACATCTTCAGCATGTCCGCGCTTTACTACGATGACGAAAACCGTGCTCTGAAGCACAAAGATTTTACAGCCGTGGAGTGGCCAGTAGAGCGCAGGCTGACTACGGAGACTAGGCTGACTATGGCAGTATGAGAAGGAAACCAACACATGAAGTATTACGGTAACGAAAATATGTGTAATTAAGCTTATTTGGCCAAATCAAGTAGGTGCCCTAAATTATCTCATTTCTATTTCTGTTTGAGACTACGATTTTAAGGTCAGGTTTCAAGCAAGGCCGATGAAATTGGTGATTGGGGACATCAGTGGTAGCACACATTAAAATTGTGGAATGATCGATGCTTCCTGAGAGGGAAATACAAGAACGGTGTGTTTAGATCCATTGCGCACACGGATGGAAGGTGATGAATACGACGGCATTCAACGGATAGCGCGAGAGCTAGACGTACAGATATGCAAGTCTACTTTTATGAGGGCAACAACATAAACACGTAAGGTAGTCGGCTGCCGTGATGGCGTAGTGCTCTCGGGCTAGTCTCCAGAGAAGTTGATCTGTTGGCGCCGCCGGGGGATTGAAACTCACTTCCGCTGTACTCGTGGCCACAATTTTAATTTATTTCATGGCTAAAAGGAGCGCATACACAGCCAACGGTCTCTCGACTTAGTGAAATCTTTAGTTCCAGGGCACTAAAAAGAGGCATAATGAATTGAACGCACGTCTGTTTGGTCTGTTTGACAAACCAACCGCTGGGCTGCTCTGTTCAACATGAACTTCTAGTTCAAGAGGGTGCGTTGTTCGGCAACTCGGTCAATCATGGTCAAATTCGAGAGCTTCTACAGGGCACTTAAAATTAAAAAAAAAATCACAATTAAGTAAGCATTTACTTCTCGGGTTTCTTTATTTCATCCTTCTTACTGGAGTGCTATAGAAACAAAAGTTAACAATAAAAAAATTTCCTTTATCTCCTTTCCTAAGGTGTGTGTAAATGCGTAAGATCGTTTTGTGAACCAGGAATTCGACTTTTAAATTTACCTTAGTTTCAGCTAATGTTCACTCATTTTAGGCAAAAAAACACTGCGCTCGAAACCTGCCACTAGAGGTTCACCAAAGCCAGCAGGGTGGACGGCACGCTTGCTTCGATATTCACGATTAATTAAGTATGCTTCCCCTATTTAAAAACTGGAAGTTCATCTTTGCGATTCTGCGTGCTCGCGAACCCACCGCATTTACTCTGTCTGTTATACCTGAAGCAACAGCCATGGCGAAGTCATTGCACCTTAGCACAGCAAGAACTGTGGAAAGGGCCGACGCTTTGCGTACTGAGCGCCGGTCAAGTCGAGGACATACCGGCTTGTTGGCCTGGCACAAGTGGCGTCAGCTATCATCGGCAGAGTGCTTACCGCTCGCACGTCATCGCATGCAAGCGGCAGAGGTCAAACACCACCAAGGACACCGATAATGCACCGGGAACGAGGGATCGTAGCTCATCTAAACTCGTTGGGCGGCGATTCGGCAGCGCACCGGCAATGCGAGCCAGGTAATAAAATCCATCCACCCCCTTCTCACTGCGAGTGCTGGCCACTGAACTGGCGGTCCTCTTCGCAGTGCCATGGATGATTCACAATAGGAACCCTCGCTATAAACGGGGACACGCCGCAGGAAAGAGTAACAAGATCGCTTTCTCTGTGCTGTGGAAGCAGCCAGAACAGAAGGGCAATATGAACCATTATGTGCCGGAAATTGTTCTAGCTAATGCAGCGGAAAAGATGATGCGCGTCCGTTTTATTGTACTAATGATGGGTTGAACCCTTCCGCGAATATATGTGTGCACGCACATTTTGGACGCGCCGTTTTTGGCACACACTACGGGCGCTGCTTTTTTATCACTCAAGGTGGCGTCAAGGGCGCTGTCACCGGCAGCATTCTAAAAACATTTCCATCGGGCGGGGGCTTATGCTGCGACGTGCTAAAGCCCCTCCATTTTGTGAGAACATGGTAAGAACTGGCTTCCTCAGGCTTCTCTGAAACTATACTTATACCGGTCATCCCAGCTGAAGGCAACATACTTTATATGCTTGGTTTGGTTTGGGTTAGTTTGTGGGGTTTAACGTCCCAAAGCGACTCAGACTATGAGAGACGACGTAGTGCAGGGCTCCGAAAATTTCGGCCACCTGAGGTTCTTTAACGTGCACTGACATCGCACAGCACACGGCCACCTAGATTTTAGACCCCATCAAAAAGTGGCCGTCGAGGTCGGGATTCCATCCCGCGTCCTTGTGAACAGTAGTCGAGAGCCGTAACAACTGCTCCAGTTTAAAGGGGCTGACACTCTACGAGTCCAAGGCAAACGTTGCGGATTCTTTTTTTCATGTTTTGTTGTTGGCGTTTGATAAGAATTAGTCTTTGGTGATTATCGGCATAAAGAATATAAATGCAAAGCGGAGGGAAAATCAACGCGCCGATGGTGGGAGTCGAAAACACGACACCCGCGTATCGCGTCCAGCGCTCTTCCAACTGAGCTACATCGACGGCTGTCCAAACTTCCGCTTGCTTGGGTATTTATGTTGACTGACCGAAACCTGTGAGCATTCAGCACCGCCATCCTCGTCCCTAGCGGCGGATGTATATATATATATATATATATATATAGAAGAAGGGGATTCGTCGGGCTCGGTTTAGAACAGAATCAGGTGTTTTTTTTTTTCGACGAAGGCCGGTCCGGCGGCATAAACGTTAATACCCCCTCTCTCTATTTATATATATATATATATATATATATATATATATATATATATATATAAATCTGCGAGTAATCTGCGATTTGCTGATGACATTGCCTTGCTAAGCAACTCGGGGGATGAACTGCAGATAATGATTGATGACCTAGACAGGAACAGTAGAAAGGTAGGCTTGAAAATCAATATGCAGAAGACTAAGGTAATGTTCAACAGCCTCGGGAAGGAACAGCAGTTTACATTAGGTAGCGAAATACTGGAAGTAGTAGGCGAATATGTCTACTTAGGACAGGTAGTAACCGCATACCCGGATCACGAAAAGGAAATAACAAGAAGAATACGATTGGGATGGAGCGCATTTGGCAAGCACTCGCAGATTATGACTAGCAGCTTACCGGTATCGCTCAAGAGGAAAGTATACAACAGTTGCATCTTGCCTCTACTCACCTATGGGGCTGAAACGTGGAGGCTAACCAAGAGAGTTCTACTTAAGTTGAGGACAACCCAGAGGGCTATGGAACGAAAAATGGTAGGGGTAACATTAAGAGATAGAAAGCGTGCAGAGTGGGTCAGAGAAATAACTCAAGTTACCGACATTCTAGTAGAAATTAAGAAGAAGAAATGGACATGGGCAGGACATGTAGTGCGAAGAGAGGATAACCGATGGTCGCTGAGGGTAACAAAATGGATTTCAAGGGAAGGAAAGCGTAGCAGGGGGCGGCAGAAAGTTAGGTGGGCGGATTAGATTAAGAAGTTCGCAGGGGTCAAGTGGATGCAGCTAGCACAGAACCGGGTTAAGTGGAGAAATATGGGAGAGGCCTTCGCCCTGCAGTGGGTATAATCAGGCTGATGATGATATATATATATATATATATATATATATATATATATATATATATATATGTTTCATAAAAGTCTTCCAGGATCCAGAAATATGTATAAGATGAGGTAGGGGCGCACAAACGAAAACAAAGGTTTATTTCCGACGTTTCGGCCGGGGCCCGGCCTTCGTCAAGGAATGCGCAGAGCAGCCTATGCTTTCCGCTTAAATACATGCGCTATCGAAGGACATGTGACAAGTAGTGACACTGTAATGACAATAGAATAAAATGCGCGTAAAACCACAAATATTACATTGTCAAAGAGGCTATATCATTTCATAATGGCGCGTGTGGCGCTCATGCAGTACATGTTCGGCGTGGCATGCAGATACATAACAATTCGACACACAATGTCCGCTCACATGCGCACAAGGTAATGATTAATGCGTATTGCATCTTTTAAGATATTACCAGAAATCATACATAAGATATGTAATCATTTTTTGCACACAAAATAAATGCAAAATCCAACACACGAGGAGCAGTCGCTAGTGAAACATACAGAGAAAGATATTTTATATGCTGACATGTAGAAAGTTCAATTCAAGTTTACTGGAGCACTCTTTTGTATTAAAAGCAAATACATGTAAAAACGTAAACATAGCATGTCATGCACCTTCACTTCAATACTAATCACGCGTCTTGGGAAAAAAAGATATTTTCCCTAGGTTTTCATTGAGACCAGAAGTAACTGCATTGAATTTGTAGATTAAAAAGGATTCTCGGACCTCTCTTTCATGATGAGATATAAATCCAGATTCCAGTATTGTGGCTGTAATGTTGTCAAAAGAATGGCCCGAAATCGCGACATGTTTGGAAAGCGGAAGGTTAGGCAAGCTTTTAGCATGTGATCTGTGGTTGTTGAATCGTAACCGGAACGGCAGTTCCGTCTGTCCAATGTATTGGAGTCCGCACACAGAACACTGGAGCAGATAAATGACATTGCTACTGTCGCAAGTGAAATTACCCTTTATTTTACAGTAAAAGTCTGATGCTGTGCTTTTTACTACTGTAGTAGTGGTCATGTGATCGCACACCTTACAACGTGGCTTTTGGCAAGGACGGCAGCCAGTTGAAAGAGGGTTAGTCATTTTAGATGAAGTTAGCAAGTCGTGCAAATTTCGCGACCTTCGGTATGCGACACGAGGTGGTTGTGGGAAGATTTGGGTCAGGCGAGTGCTCTGCATAAGAATATTGTGATGTTTTCGGAGAATGCCGTTAACATTTGGGGCTGACGCGCAATGGGTTAGCACTAAAGTGGGGTTCGGTGATTGTCGAGTACGTTCATGTGAGCTAAGAAGATCTTTGCGGTCCATTACATCGGCGCGTTTTATTGCGTCGTCAATAATTTGCGTTGGATACCTTTGTCTTGTTAGGGCCTCACGCAGTTTCCCGCAGTTGTCAACGAAGTCGGAATCTTTTGAACAAATTTTTTTAAAACGAAGTGCTTGGCTGTATGGTATACTTGTCTTACAGTGCCTTGCATGGCTGCTCTGGAAATGGAGGTATTGATGCCTGTCAGTCGGTTTCCTATAAAGTTTAGTCACAAGTTTAGTGCCAGACAAGGACACTGTTACGTCCAAAAAATTTATCGACGATGCCGAATATGATTCTGTAAAAGAAATGGATGGGTGCACGCTGTTGAATCCTGCTATAAAGGACATAAGTTCTGATTCACCGTGGTGCCAGATGAAAAAAATATCATCTATGTAGCGCTTGTAATAAAAGGGTTTTAAGCTACATCTACCAATGAATTTGTCCTCAAGTAGTCCCATGAAAATGTTGGCGTAATTTGGGCCTATCTTGGTTCCCATCGAGGTACCGCTCACCTGTACAAAATGATCCCCATTGAATTCGAAATTATTAAACTGTAGAATGAGCTTGAGCAGGACTGCAAGAGTGGAGGAGTCGACCGGTTTTGTAAATGATAAATCGTCGTATGCGTCGGGCACCGCACGGATACCATCTACATGGGGAATATTAGTGTACAAAGAAGCTACATCCATCGTCATTATCATTTACATTCCATTATCATTTACAAAACCGGTCGACTCCTCCACTCTTGCAGTCCTGCTCAAGCTCATTCTACAGTTTAATAATTTCGAATTCAATGGGGATCATTTTGTACAGGTGAGCGGTACCTCGATGGGAACCAAGATAGGCCCAAATTACGCCAACATTTTCATGGGACTACTTGAGGACAAATTCATTGGTAGATGTAGCTTAAAACCCTTTTATTACAAGCGCTACATAGATGATATTTTTTTCATCTGGCACCACGGTGAATCAGAACTTATGTCCTTTATAGCAGGATTCAACAGCGTGCACCCATCCATTTCTTTTACAGAATCATATTCGGCATCGTCGATAAATTTTTTGGACGTAACAGTGTCCTTGTCTGGCACTAAACTTGTGACTAAACTTTATAGGAAACCGACTGACAGGCATCAATACCTCCATTTCCAGAGCAGCCATGCAAGGCCTGTAAGACAAGTATACCATACAGCCAAGCACTTCGTTTTAAAAAAATTTGTTCAAAAGATTCCGACTTCGTTGACAACTGCGGGAAACTGCGTGAGGCCCTAACAAGACAAAGGTATCCAACGCAAATTATTGACGACGCAATAAAACGCGCCGATGTAATGGACCGCAAAGAGCTTCTTAGCTCACATGAACGTACTCGACAATCACCGAACCCCACTTTAGTGCTAACCCATTGCGCGTCAGCCCCAAATGTTAACGGCATTCTCCGAAAACATCACAATATTCTTATGCAGAGCACTCGCCTGACCCAAATCTTCCCACAACCACCTCGTGTCGCATACCGAAGGTCGCGAAATTTGCACGACTTGCTAACTTCATCTAAAATGACTAACCCTCTTTCAACTGGCTGCCGTCCTTGCCAAAAGCCACGTTGTAAGGTGTGCGATCACATGACCACTACTACAGTAGTAAAAAGCACAGCATCAGACTTTTACTGTAAAATAAAGGGTAATTTCACTTGCGACAGTAGCAATGTCATTTATCTGCTCCAGTGTTCTGTGTGCGGACTCCAATACATTGGACAGACGGAACTGCCGTTCCGGTTACGATTCAACAACCACAGATCACATGCTAAAAGCTTGCCTAACCTTCCGCTTTCCAAACATGTCGCGATTTCGGGCCATTCTTTTGACAACATTACAGCCACAATACTGGAATCTGGATTTATATCTCATCATGAAAGAGAGGTCCGAGAATCCTTTTTAATCTACAAATTCAATGCAGTTACTTCTGGTCTCAATGAAAACCTAGGGAAAATATCTTTTTTTCCCAAGACGCGTGATTAGTATTGAAGTGAAGGTGCATGACATGCTATGTTTACGTTTTTACATGTATTTGCTTTTAATACAAAAGAGTGCTCCAGTAAACTTGAATTGAACTTTCTACATGTCAGCATATAAAATATCTTTCTCTGTATGTTTCACTAGCGACTGCTCCTCGTGTGTTGGATTTTGCATTTATTTTGTGTGCAAAAAATGATTACATATCTTATGTATGATTTCTGGTAATATCTTAAAAGATGCAATACGCATTAATCATTACCTTGTGCGCATGTGAGCGGACATTGTGTGTCGAATTGTTATGTATCTGCATGCCACGCCGAACATGTACTGCATGAGCGCCACACGCGCCATTATGAAATGATATAGCCTCTTTGACAATGTATTATTTGTGGTTTTACGCGCATTTTATTCTATTGTCATTACAGTGTCACTACTTGTCACATGTCCTTCGATAGCGCATGTATTTAAGCGGAAAGCATAGGCTGCTCTGCGCATTCCTTGACGAAGGCCGGGCCCCGGCCGAAACGTCGGAAATAAACCTTTGTTTTCGTTTGTGCGCCCCTACCTCATCTTATACATATTTCTGGATCCTGGAAGACTTTTATGAAACATACATAACAATGGATCCTGAGCGGGCCACTACGAAAACCATCGCTTGGAAGTTCCCAAAGACTCCAGTAACTACGGTGGTCATAGGAGACTCTCAAACCAAGTACTTGTTCCAGCACTTCGATCCTCTTCGAGTTGGCACACCAGCCTTCATTTCGCAGTGTGGCGCCACTATTGGTGATGTCCGCACCCTCGTCGATTTTGTGCCGTCATCTGCTACCACACTTATCCTGCACGTCGGGACCAATGATTTGACCCGCAGCACAGGACGCATCACCTTTGAGAAGTATCGAGACCTACTGACCTTCGTTGCTGAAGCACGTCCTACAGTACGTCGGATTTACGTCAGCCTTTTGCTTCCTCGATGCACAAACCGCCGTCGTGGGAATCGCAACGCTGCCACTGTGCGACACTGCAACCGTGAGGCGTGCAGCTTTAACAGCCGTCTACGAAATTTCTGCCGGCGTTCACGACACGTTTTCTTCCTCGACCATGGTTTTGAGTGGTATCCATCGGTACGTGTTCTTGCAGCTGACGGCGTCCACCCAAGTTTCGAGGGCGTTGCACTGATGGCTAGCCACATACAGCAGCGGTGTTTCCGCTTTTCTACGAACGTTTCGTCTACATCTTGGAGCGATCATGCGCCCACTGGATCTACCGAGAAAGACGGCTCCTTGGACCAACCTGCCGCAAGCCAAATGTCCACAGCCCTGCCATCCACATCGGGACCTACTGCAAAAGAACTGTGCCCTACCGGGACAAATGGAAGCAAGTCCACAACGAAACAGCCCCCTAAGACATCTGGCAGCACCCGGCTGCCGCACAACTACCCTCTAAGGAGCAAGTCTACGAACGGAGCGAAGGCCACGCAGAACTGACTAGGCACTGCTTCAAACGGTATGGTGACATCCTCGACCGGTTTTCTTAGGTTGAGAAAGTTGATTGACTAGCGCGTCCGATACCAACTTCATGCGTCCACTTTAAGTTCTTATGTCGCAGCGTCGATTCCTCCGAGAGGCCTTAGACTCGCTTTAAGGCCTGCTACATCTGAAATGTCGAGCCGAAACGCAAATATGTGGAAGGATACTCTAAAGAAAGCATCCTTAGAACTCACGCGAATTGTCATTGATCATTACCAGTCATCCGTTAAAGACTTAACGAACAGGGAACGACAATTGCGTGCTACTCTCGATTTAACACCTTTGCAGTACACTTTATTAGATGAATATCAAGCAAAAAGGACTGCACAAGTGGAAGTTACAAAATCTAACAAGCTCCTGCGTGATAACGTTCCTTCCGCGTTCTCCCCAGAAGTGAACGCCAGTGCTAAAGCTCCGTCCCAAACAAACATCGTCAACATATCAAATTTTGCCTTATCTGAAAAAGAAATTGCAGTGCTTTCGCGCGGCTTGAACTTTTGTCCGGCGACAGGCGGGTATAACGAGTTCCAGCTAGTAAAAGACTTGGAGAACTTCACACGCACTATGAGACTACGGGAGTTTTTTCATGAACGGCCCTCTTCTACGCATATGCCGTCACATTATCAATGGACCCCGCCTACTCAGCGAGATAAATACCTCGACCTATATATATCCGCTGTGCAACAAGACATTTTAAAGGTGTACGAAAAGCGCACTGTTTTCAAGCACAACTTGTCTGCAGATAAAAAGAAGGCAATTGATTCACTGCAGAACCGGCATGATATTGTTATCAAGCCCGCAGATAAAGGTGGAGCAGTGGTAGTCATGAATATAAGTGATTATATCGCTGAAGCAGAAAGGCAACTTAATGATACCACGTTTTATAAACGTTTGGACGCTGATCCTACCTGTAGATATAAAGAAATTGTAATAGACAGCATAGCTGAACTTGTCAAAGACGGAAAACTATTCGAAAAGGCAAGCCACTCGTTAGTACCCCTCAGCCCAATCGCAGGGAGATTTTATCTCTTACCCAAGATTCACAAGCCTGGAAACCCCGGCCGTCCAATAGTGTCAGGCATTGGAACGGTTACTGAGCCTTTGTCCCGCTATGTCGACAGCATAATCAACATCATTCCGCCCACATTTTCGTCATACCTAAAAGACACCAACCACTTCTTAACAGATATTATCGACCTTGACGTTCCTCATGACTCCCTACTGGTGACGATGGATGTAGCTTCTTTGTACACTAATATTCCCCATGTAGATGGTATCCGTGCGGTGCTCGACGCATACGACGATTTATCATTTACAAAACCGGTCGACTCCTCCACTCTTGCAGTCCTGCTCAAGCTCATTCTACAGTTTAATAATTTCGAATTCAATGGGGATCATTTTGTACAGGTGAGCGGTACCTCGATGGGAACCAAGATAGGCCCAAATTACGCCAACATTTTCATGGGACTACTTGAGGACAAATTCATTGGTAGATGTAGCTTAAAACCCTTTTATTACAAGCGCTACATAGATGATATTTTTTTTCATCTGGCACCACGGTGAATCAGAACTTATGTCCTTTATAGCAGGATTCAACAGCGTGCACCCATCCATTTCTTTTACAGAATCATATTCGGCATCGTCGATAAATTTTTTGGACGTAACAGTGTCCTTGTCTGGCACTAAACTTGTGACTAAACTTTATAGGAAACCGACTGACAGGCATCAATACCTCCATTTCCAGAGCAGCCATGCAAGGCACTGTAAGACAAGTATACCATACAGCCAAGCACTTCGTTTTAAAAAAATTTGTTCAAAAGATTCCGACTTCGTTGACAACTGCGGGAAACTGCGTGAGGCCCTAACAAGACAAAGGTATCCAACGCAAATTATTGACGACGCAATAAAACGCGCCGATGTAATGGACCGCAAAGATCTTCTTAGCTCACATGAACGTACTCGACAATCACCGAACCCCACTTTAGTGCTAACCCATTGCGCGTCAGCCCCAAATGTTAACGGCATTCTCCGAAAACATCACAATATTCTTATGCAGAGCACTCGCCTGACCCAAATCTTCCCACAACCACCTCGTGTCGCATACCGAAGGTCGCGAAATTTGCACGACTTGCTAACTTCATCTAAAATGACTAACCCTCTTTCAACTGGCTGCCGTCCTTGCCAAAAGCCACGTTGTAAGGTGTGCGATCACATGACCACTACTACAGTAGTAAAAAGCACAGCATCAGACTTTTACTGTAAAATAAAGGGTAATTTCACTTGCGACAGTAGCAATGTCATTTATCTGCTCCAGTGTTCTGTGTGCGGACTCCAATACATTGGACAGACGGAACTGCCGTTCCGGTTACGATTCAACAACCACAGATCACATGCTAAAAGCTTGCCTAACCTTCCGCTTTCCAAACATGTCGCGATTTCGGGCCATTCTTTTGACAACATTACAGCCACAATACTGGAATCTGGATTTATATCTCATCATGAAAGAGAGGTCCGAGAATCCTTTTTAATCTACAAATTCAATGCAGTTACTTCTGGTCTCAATGAAAACCTAGGGAAAATATCTTTTTTTCCCAAGACGCGTGATTAGTATTGAAGTGAAGGTGCATGACATGCTATGTTTACGTTTTTACATGTATTTGCTTTTAATACAAAAGAGTGCTCCAGTAAACTTGAATTGAACTTTCTACATGTCAGCATATAAAATATCTTTCTCTGTATGTTTCACTAGCGACTGCTCCTCGTGTGTTGGATTTTGCATTTATTTTGTGTGCAAAAAATGATTACATATCTTATGTATGATTTCTGGTAATATCTTAAAAGATGCAATACGCATTAATCATTACCTTGTGCGCATGTGAGCGGACATTGTGTGTCGAATTGTTATGTATCTGCATGCCACGCCGAACATGTACTGCATGAGCGCCACACGCGCCATTATGAAATGATATAGCCTCTTTGACAATGTATTATTTGTGGTTTTACGCGCATTTTATTCTATTGTCATTACAGTGTCACTACTTGTCACATGTCCTTCGATAGCGCATGTATTTAAGCGGAAAGCATAGGCTGCTCTGCGCATTCCTTGACGAAGGCCGGGCCCCGGCCGAAACGTCGGAAATAAACCTTTGTTTTCGTTTGTGCGCCCCTACCTCATCTTATATATATATATATATATATATATATATATATATATATATATATATATATATATAGCAGTACTATCCCCATTGCAAAAACCATTGCCGCTGGGTCCCAGCGCCCCAGTGTCATACTTCACTATGGGCCCAGTGTGACGCTGGAGACTGCGCGTACTGGGACGCGGCATACTGGCCGGCGCCGCACTGGTGGACTGGTCGCCGGGAGAAAAAAAATCTCGTTGGTTAAAAAGTAAAAGCTAAAAAGTAACAAAGCACCTCAACTACATCAAAAAAAGCTAAAAAATAAACAAGTCAAAACTAGGCAAAAAAAAAAACTGCAGCACTAGCGCACTTCAAACTCGGTACCTCTTTCTGAGCTAACCACTCGGCCACGCCGATAACTGGGAAGCTTTGAAACATTTTTGCATATTACGTCGTGATCGCATTTATAAGGTTGGGACTTCATGTTTCGAAGTGTACAGGCCATTACTGCCGCTCTAACCGTATGCCTATGCGCACTGTTTCCTGCACTGGAATAATTTTAACCATGTGGAGTTTGACATCGATGGCAAATTTACCAACGTCGGCTCTTTCGGTGGTGCTCTTCTACCATGGGCGTAATTTTCACTGAACACGGAGCTGTAGCACAAACCTTCAAGGAAAAAAGTGCGACCACGCTTCAATACCGGCAAGCGCAGCAGCGACGACACTATTGTGCTGATAATTATTTTTTTTGCATATAAATATTTCGAGAAGCGATGCGATTACCGAGGGCTTGGCTGGTTTATACGCATGCAGAGCAAGAAGGAGCTCAAAAGCTTGAGAAACACGCAAAATAGAATGCATTACAAGTCCTGTATGTTGTTTTGTTTTCTCATGGGCCCGTCGCTCGGTAAACTACCCTCTTCCTTGTTTTATTTTTTTTATTTCTGCTGTTTATACGGGCCTGTGGTGCATGCTACGCTCGCTAATTCGTATACCCCTGTTTGGAGCCTGCGAATGAGCCCGCATTGAACATTATGGCAGTAATCATTGGGTTAGTTTGCCCTCAAGATCAGCTGGGAAGTTTGATATGCATGGTAGCCCACATTATTCAATTCCAGTTTTAGTTGTACGAAATCGCTAGTGTGTCATGAGATATGAGAGGCGCGCTGCAATCGTGGTGTCTCTCGAAAGCTCAAAACGACCTGGAACGACGGCATGGAAACTCTAGTAATAGATGCTGCCTTTGTTTTCTTACAAATGCGCAACGACTTTGCAGTAAAAAGCACTTACTTGAACCATATCGCTTCAAATGCGCCCCGATGGTCGATTGCGAGTACGCTGTTGCCATGTTCGCCCCTGAGGGATGCTAATCGGTCGACGCCGCAGGCCGCATCGGCTCAACTTCCTCGCTTTCTAGTTTCCGGACTTACGATTATTTCCAAAGCGATACTGGGACCAGTGCGGCCCCAGCGCTTCTCCCAGTGCATCGCGGATGCCAGTGACACACCCAGCATCAAAACAAAAATCTAATCCCAGCATTTTTCTCTCATCGTATCATTGCAACAAGTGCCTTCCCGTCACTGCTCCAGTGAATATCACAGATCTCCAGCGTCCCCAGAAGATCCAATCCAGCGCGAAACCAGGGCGAAAATCTTACTGGTTTCGCACTGGAAGACGCTGGGAGGCGCTGGGTTTTGCAATAGGGTGCAGTTAGCACCGTCGGGGTAGCGCAGTGAAAACCGGGATCCCAGCAGTCTATAAAAACGTGATCGATGGTCTCTGGTTTTGCAGTTGAGGGTCCGAGGTGTACAAATATACAATTATCATTAAGTTGGGATATATTACAAAGAACTCTGAAAAAGAACTACCCATTAATCCTTCCGGCATCCGGTTTCTACCCGTACAAAGTGACGAAGCCCCATATGACATGATTATGGTGCTGTGCCTCCACAGCATTTGGAAAACGCGGATGACATTTAGGCACGCCGAAGAAAATGTACGATCAGTCAGGGACAACTTCATTGAATGTGTTGCATTTCTCAGAGATGTGCTCCGCAGTCAGCCTGAGCAGCCTCAGTGGATGGATGTGGTAGACAGATTCAATAAAATGAAAAGGTTTTAGTACATCGCTTAAGCCAAAGGTAGGCTAGTGATTTTTATGCCTGTATGTACTTTGTTTATCGGCAATAAAGGAAAAAAAGTCGGGGTAGAGCAGTGATAATGACGCTCGATTACAGCGCCCAATGACGCGAGATCGATCCCGTTCCAGGCGGTGCCGCAGTGTTCACGCCTTCTACTCGGGGTATATTTAATTGCTGACGCACCCAGCCACGTGGTGGTGCAGTGCTTAAGACGCCCGGCTGCTGTGTCGGAGTTCCCGGATTCGATCCCAAACGCCGGTGGCTGCGTTTCGATTGACGTAAAACGGAGTGGCGTCCGTGTGCTGTGCGATGCCAGTGCATGCTAAAACCCCAGGTGGTCGAAAATTTCGGACTCCTCCACTACGGCGTCTCTCATTGCCTGAGTCGCTTTAGGACGTAAAACCACACAAACCAAACAAAAATAATTTTGAATTGCTTTCTGGTTTGTAAGCTATTAGTAAACCCGATTTACACACATATATATTTATCTTTATAAACCAAGTGTCAAATCAGAAGCCGTAGATTGTCTCCAAAAACAGCTGGCTGCTATGTATACAAAGAGGGACCACTTTCTGAAGTATCTTGTAAGTCCGCCTGAAAATGAAATTCACAGGAGGGACTGCTTCGCGCTATAGGCTCTAGAGCAACCGGTTCATGTGCAATGCGACCGTGGTTGAAATTTAAGTTTTTCGCCGGATAATAAAAGAAAACAACAATTTTCGATGACATTGCATTGCCCTGGCATGGAGAGCAACCTATTCCCATTGGCCCACAACCGTCAACGCACTCCCTTCTAGATCAGAGTTCAACCACTCTGGTACAGTATGCTAAAATTACGCCGCAACTATCTTCGCGGCAGAGTCGGGCACAGAGCGCTCTGCATACTCCATTCTGGGGGCCACACAACACAACGACAACCAAACGAAGAACCAATCAAGCATACGATAGTATGGACGCCGGCACACGCGGGTGTAACAGGGAATCAAGAGGCGGACAGGATAGCTCGAGGGTACACTTATTACCGAGCATCCAACGTAGGCGACCTCGAGGGGAACGAACCTGTACCCCAAGATAATTTGGCGATACTAAACCATTACAACGGCTGCAGAAAGCGGTACCCACAACCACACAACTCCCTTAGCAGAGAGGACTCAGTCGCGTGGGGGCAGATACAAACGGGCTCTACCCGAACCTACACGTACTCAACAAAATGTATCCCACACAGTACACTGACAAATGCCCTTGGTGCCAAGAACCACCCACTCTGTACCACATAACGTGGGCATGCCAGAGGATAAGCGTGGTATCCGTTAAAACAAACTTCAGTGCGGAGCAATGGAAGGGAGTGCTCTCCAGCGATCGCCGAGTCGACCAAGAAAGTCTGATTCGGCGAGAACTGGCAGCAGTATCCAGCGGAGCCTTGGACTAAGGGCAACCAACCTTAGTCCTAGAAGATGGACGAAGCCATCTGAAAACCGGAGAAGACAAGCCAATCTAGAGCTAAATAATGTTTTTCACTCACTCACTCGCACACTTCGACATGAATACACAAATTACCTCTCCTCTCCCCCTGCCCTCAATCTTCAACGGCAGCAGCGCTACTTATAAAGGTGGCCACATCTGTGACGCAGCGGATGATGCTAAGAATTTCCGCAGGCTGGAGACGAGCCAGTGGATGATTATGACACAGGCTATAGGAGTGGAAGGCAAGCTCCTATATGAATGCACCATGAACCTCCAGCACTAAGTCTACACTTACCATTTTTATTTGGTCTCTCAATACAAATCAGAAAACACGAATATAAATAAACAACGAGGAAGTCCGAACGAACAAAGGTGTTACCATGCTTAGAGCCAATTGAAATTTTTTTTAACTATGGGTGCTAAACCAGCAAAAGCTTGAAAACAAGAAAAAAAATCAATAAAAAGAAAAAACTCTAAATAATAAAGAAATCCGAAGAAAAAAACGATGCAGTAGAAAAATTAATAAAGCAGGGCCAGTCCTAGAGAGAAAATCTATAAAGGGAAGCACAGGCTTCTGTAAGGCAGTAGACAAAATTGCAAAATGAGCTGTCGAGTTGGCAGGAGCTGCCAACTCGGGTCTCTGATTTCATATGGGAGGGTAATATCACAATCAGCCTGCCAAGACCCTTGCATTCACGTTATCCCTATAGGCCACTAAAGCACGTTCATAAGGCTCGGTTAAAGCGGGGCTTTATATTTTGGCTGGTAGCTTACGCTATCGCGTCATCGCGAAGGCGGGAGAGAAAGCAAAAGAACGAGGTGCCGTACTGGGTATTTGTCGAGTACGGCGAAAAAAATTATCTGCGGGTCTGTGATGAGTTTTTTTTTTGTGTTTTTCAAATGGGGAAACAGGACATGGGCTTGGAAAAGCCCGAATGGCGAGAAAATACGAAAGAGATAGGCACTGTCTTCACCATATCATCGTGCAGGAAATGCAGCTAGTCAGCAAGGTGAGCTATGGTGACGATATGATGGCGAGGGCTGATTTAAACTAGATCTGAAGAGCGAATGGAAGTATTTTGTAAGAAAGAAGACCATCAGAGTTAGTGTAAGATGGACACGAGAGGTAGTTATGATGTTATTGCATAACAGACATTGTAATGTAATGCAGGACGGTTACCTTAGCGCCCGAGCAATTAATTATGAAATGGCAGATATCGTCACAGAGTGCGTAAGCAGTTGGTGGTATTATAGTTGCCCAGGGTGTCTGTGAGCTCTTTCAGGAGGGATTCTATTGGAAATCTCAAGAGCATGGAGCTTTTAACTCAAGTGATATAACTGAAAGAGTTGTGCAATTTCATAAGTCTAAGTAACTTACGGAAAAAGAATATGGAGAGAACCGAGCATGCTGTAATAAACGGAGTCTGAAAGCGGTTAAGGGGAATTAGGTACTTGCAAAAATCAGACGAAAAAAGTGCTCTCAAATTTATTGCATCAAGGAAAACCCTAACAGCCATCAGTATGAACTGATGAATCCGCCCCCACCCCCCCTCCTTCTCCACGATCTCCCTCATTTTTGCTGTCCTGATAGACGATGCTGCTGGCTGTGGATAGGCCTCTGCTACGTACGATGCCTACGGAAAGACGTGGAACTAAGGAACGAGCTCAAATAAGAAATGCCAACGCCCTAAAATAGGGTTTCAACTAGCTTGAACGAACTAGATGCTATGCATGGAGTTTGAGAACCACTGCGCTTAGAGATAAGTAAGGCAGCAATGCTTATACAATAGTTTTTGTAGCGGAGGAATTCTACACTCCTGTAGAACACATTGTTGGGCTAGTTCGTGCATTGCATGAGGATAGAATGAGCCAGCCAAAAAAGACGCACACAGGAAAACAGCGAAGCGGACGGGAAGGAGGAAACGGAAAGAGTTATACACGTGTCTATAGAGTAGGCGAACAAATAGGGACGATAATAAGAGACGCAGCACTGAAGTGCAGTGGAACATTCCACCAGTAATTAAAGAAGAAGTAACGAAATTAAGGCTCGGGAGCTACGGAAGAGGGAAAATTGAGAAAACAGCTGTAAAGCGACAGATAAAAAATCTATTGAAGAACGATTAGAAGTTTCTGCCAAAAAACTGACAATTTTTAACGCGACGTCAAACGTACTTGAGCATGCGAAAAGCTTGGAAGGGCGCTAACATTACCTTAACGTTAAATATAGGCACCGTGAAGGACTTGAAAAATAACATACCAGACAGCTTACCATTATTTGCCTACAAGCTAACAAGTTAATCGCTAATCGAATCAAGAGAACTTTGGACTTGAACTAACCAAGCACCGGGTAATCATTACTAAATACTACTCCGAACTCCCTCCACAACTTGATGTACCCATTTGACCTCAAAGTGAACAAAAAATATTTTTCAAAATTTTTCTTAGTTAATTAACCAATGGAGCAGAACTTAAAAATCCGGAACTATCCGGAAACGAGAGCATGCGCTTCGGCGTAAGTTGTGAGATAGCCCACAGCGGTGACTATCGAACGATTGCTTTGCCGGTATCAGTGGACTGGATTGAGTTAGGGTTTTAACGTCCCAAAGCGACTCAGGCTCTGAGCGACGCCATAGCGGAGAGCTCCAAAACTTTTTGACCACCTGAGGTTCGTTAACGTGCACTTAACTAAGCGGCGGCTTTTCGCCTTCATCGAAACGTTGCCGCCGAAGCCGCAATTCGATCCTGCATCATTGGGTATAGTGGCATCAATGATAAATCTTCATAAAGATAGATGCCAATGACTTAGAACCAGGGTGCAGGGCCAAAGCAGTCGCAATAAGCCCAAAGAAGGAGCTGCTGAGCGTTTACGGCATTGAAAGAAGAAGAAGATGATGATGATAACTTTACTTTCCACCAGATTAGGAGGCCCCCAATTCCGCCCCCGGCACGCAGGCCTAAGGGACGGGAGCAGAGACCTCCGCGATCAGAAGCAGGCAAAGAGGTCTTGGCTCTTCGCGGCTTCTTCCGCCAGGCGGATGGCTTGTAGCTGTGGAGCAGGGACCTCGCTCCGCAGCAGGGCTTCCCAGGCTTCTCTACAATTTATATTTGTTTTAGCCCCTGGGCGAGCTAGTACATTCCCAGATTATATGGTCGAGGGTCCCTATCTCCCCACAGTGCTTGCATTTATCGTTTCTCCTATCTTCCATTTGGACATAATATGCCCAGGCCGGGTTTACAAAATTCCCAGCTTGCAGGCCCGACCATACGAAGAAGCTTCTAAAGGATCACTGACTCCCATAAGCACTAAAATGTGAGCTAACGTGGTCGCTTATGCATCGTGGTCGCTTATGCACGAGGGGCCTTAAAATATTTTTCGGAGGGTGCAGTTAGCGCAGTTACAGCCATGAAAATCAATCCCTTCAACCTCCGAACATAGTGTCTCCCTCGTGTCTTGTCGAATAGACTCCGCAAGCAAAATTCGCCCTCTTCCGATTATAGTGGGAGGCGTGCAATCATGGCCACGCCTTTGTAGGTTTTTATTTTTGTTTCATGCTTTCTGCTTCACAACAGTTTCAAGGATGCGAGAACGCGAGAACACAGACCCACAGACACGGCCAGACTGAAGAAGGGGCGGCGGCTGCTCGGCGCCGCCGCTCAGGTCCGGCCGTGCCCCAGCGAGCATTTGTTCGGAAGTCGAGAAGGAAGCTTTCAGAGGCATTCGAGATCGCGTCGGTTGCGTGTGGCCCGGGGAAAGACAGATGCGCCGTGGACGTTTGTCGAGAGACGCGTGCGGTGATTGCAGTGCAGTGGACAGAGTGGAGCATATGTTGCCCCGCTGTGCCGCATCCGCAAAGCCGCTTCGCGAGATACTCGCGGCCTACAGCCTCGGGGAAGGGACGTAAAATTTCTGAAAATTTTGAAGTTTGGAGAAAAAACTACGAAATAAACCCATTTTTTCCCGAAAATATTGAAAAATGTAATTCATTTGTTTAGTAAAGAGGTATAGCTGCATTGAAACACCAGTCTTTTTTCTTAGCAGTTCTCGATTTGTGCAAATGTTGTGGCTCTTTTTGATGGTTATAAAAAGATATAAAATGTCACCTTTGATGGTTCTAGAAGATTGCTGCCATATGTGTTGCAGCCTCCACTACTGCGTGTGAGATCTGGTCAAGGTTCGGCTGGGTGCACACCAAGTGCAGAAGTAGGCTCACGGGACAATAGACCACAGAAGCAGTGTTCATGCATTCTAATACACAGCTTACGGTCTATAGTTTGATGAGCGCCGCCGGAAATGGGACCAGCAACGATTCGGTGTAGTATGAGTAGAAGTTCTGGGTTTGATCGTGTACCTCGTTTTTCCTAGCGCGTTCTTTTTTCGCTACTTAGTTTTAACTTGTGATACGTTTTTTTCCCTAGTGAAATCTTACGCGCAGTTCAATCTATATCTGATTATTATTATTATTATTACTATTATTATTATTTGCAATCAGTGATCTCACAATAAAGGTCTGACCATGTTTCTGTATTTACTTTTTCTGGTACTTTCTAGTCGTGTAATATTTGGGCTGAAATGTGCCTCTTTATACTGCAGTGTGTTCTCTTGTACTGTTTTAGCGTTATCTCATTTTTGCTTACAATAAACACGTCACTAAATGCACCGGAAACATTTCTGTTTGTTCCACCTGTGCTTTTAGCTATGCGTACACTTAGTCGTGTTTTTTTGTATTAATTATACGCTGTAGTTCGTGTTCCACCACATTTTCCTACAAATAGGCCATGCAGAAATAAGTGTTGAACATAATTCTGCACATTAAAACTATATTGTAGTCCTTCGCTGTGAACAGCTCCTTTCACCTCAATGGAATCTTAGCAGTTGATTACTTACCCCATTTTTCTCCTGTACGATCAGCCTTGTGAGAAAAAGAAAAGCTCACCTCTTCCGTGTGGGTTCTCCTCAGTTTGTTCTAGTCATTATAATTACAAAGTGTCCAAGCTAACTTTAGTCAAGTGTTAAAAAAATGAAACATTTGAAGTACGCCAGAGAAACCACTTCTACCAGCCATCTGGCGCACCACAGGACGTCTTTTGTTTTGTTAATTAGTAATTAAGATATATAGATAGGGAAGAGGAAGGAAGGCAAGGATGTTACCCAGCAAGGCCTTCGGTTGGCTACCCTAAAATAATAAATAAATGGATAACAATAAATGGATGAGCAAAGTTGGAGAGCACCTTCTAAAATCAATTTTCAATTACTTCCGATAAAGAAAGCCTTACCTATGTTGTTTTTCAAATCTCTAAATAAAGCCCGCGAAATACATAAAATATCACGTGACTGGCGCATTCGCGCGCCACGATAGTACTGCGTTCAAGCAGGGTTTCAGTGAATGAAATCAGCCTTGGCTCCACGATTCCTTTTCAGCGGGAGGCTGATATGTCTGCGGTGGTTTCTTCATGCAGTCGGCGCACGTGACGGTGCAAGTGGCAGCGAGCTCACCGCGCTGGTTGCAAACTTTAGACAGCATGTCAACTTACAGCTGGGACTTGGCTGTAGAGTCAAAGCCGCAACTAATTTCGTTCCCTCAAACCACGAATGAGAGCACCACAATCGTGCCGCACGAATGCGCCAGTCACCTGATTTTTTTTTTGTATTTCGCGGGATTTCTTAAAAGATTGTAAAAATGATATACGTGAGACCTTATTTTGTTTGGTTTAGTTTGGGGGGTTAACGTCGCACTGCAGTTGAGGCTGGGAGAAACGCGGTATTGGAGGGCTCCGGAAATTTCGACAACATGGAGTACTTTATCGTCCACTGACATCGCACAGCACACAGACTCCACTGATATCGCAGCGCCTCCATCAAAAAGCAGCCACCGAGGCCGGAATTCGATCCCGCATCCTTGGGAACAGCTGTTGGGCGCCGTAACCACTGCGCCACCCCAGCGGGGCGTGAAGCTTTCTTTATCGATGGAATGGTGGTTCCAGAAGGTGCTCTCCAACTTTACAAGCCATTTCATTGTCTAACGGCAATCCTTAGTAAAATAGAAAAATTATCTTAAATACTGATTAGTTATTTGCAAAATAAAAAATTGCCGCTTCTGCTCCAGACGGCTGGCAGCTGTATACAATGGTTTTGGGGCCATGGTAGTTTACAGAATTTTTTTTCCCTCAAGTACATGGGCTTCGTGGCTTCGTAGATGTTGGCAAGTTTAAGTTACTCAATACATAGGGACTACACAAGTTATGTGGTGTGGATGGACATGTCCTACTGTATATGTGTGGCGGTGGTTTTTAGGGTATGACTATGTGACTATGTGGTGATATTTGCTTGTCCAGCATGGTATGAGTTACTGGGCAAAGCAGAGGTGTGGAGTAACAAGACAGTGTAGAATTTGTGACTGTCATGTTTGAACGATGTTTATGGTCTGAGAGGAAGAAAGTGCCACTATCCCCTTGGTAAAGAAGAGGAAGATGAGATTGGTCACCGCCATGTTTGGACGATGTTATGGTCTGCGAGGAAGAGAGTGCCATTATCCCCTTTGCAAAGAAGAGGAAGATGAGACGTGCCTGAGTGTAGAAGAGGAGGAGTGGTGAAGAGGAAGTGTTTTCAGATTCTTATTACAGTTGGTAGTGTGCGCGTGTGTTCTGTATCTTCTCTTGTGTTTGTGTTTGTTGCGCCACATATCTGAATACGATGCAGCACCAACTAGCCCCTCAAGCCGTTATTTTGTGTTTCACTAGCCTATCTCTAATGTTTTATTTTTTAACTCTTGGCTAAATGTAGCTCGGACACCCGGTACATTGCTGCGAACCATTCAAATCGTTATTTGTTCTCTTTCGACAGCCGCCGGCATGCGATATTATTATTGTCGATCTGGCACGCTGATCACTTCTGTATTCTTTGCTTTGTCATGCTCGTTGTCGCGAGACGCACTTTATTATTTCCTTTGTTGCGGTAGATGATTCGAGATGCAACTCAAAGGATACCAGCAACATGCTTGTATTTCTGTAATGTTCCCGGTTATGCTAGTCACTGTTCGCGGTTTTATCTAGACGTTTCTGCACCGCTTTTAAATTGAGCGCTGAAGAGTGAAATGCACGTTTGTTGTCATCGCCGCCGCCGATTATCTTTGTTATTTTGCGGGCGCAAGTCAGCCCAATAAAGAGTTCATTACAGCGCTACACCTACCCATCTGTTCATTGTGGCGTACGGCATTGTCACCAACGCGTGACACCATGTGGAGGTGCTGGACTTAGTCAACGCGCCCAAGCCTCTGAATATGAAGCCTGACGAACAGACCCGGCCTCTAGCTTTCAAGCATCCTCGTGAGCACCCTCCCCCTATTACAAGGACTTCCCAATGAATATGTGAAAGAATGGATTGAGCCCTACGACCGCGCGGCGAAATTCAATGCTTGGATGAACGCTGCAAAGTAGAAGTGTTCTTTGCACTTCAGGGTTCTGGGAGAATCTGGTTTGAAAACTAAGAGGGTTTTTTAAAGGACTAGGACCTATGCAGGCAGGAGATTTTAAAGATATTTACCAGTGTCTTCAGAAAAGAAAAAGCGCAGTTCCTGCTTCAATCAAATATTCAACTTCCCAACGAACTAGTCTTTGCTTACGTTGATGAAATGAAGCGCCTTTTTCACCGCGCAAGGAATGTGAAATATTTGATGAGAGGTGTTAAAGAGTCAATTTTCGCAGGGCTTTCCTGAAATTATTCAAAAACGGTGGCAGAATTCGAAAGCGAAGCGTCCACCATCCAGAAGAAAATGGATACCCGGATGCGCTATTACGACTGACATCCAAAAGCCACTACAGCAGCGCACCGGCGAGTGAAGACAGCCTTCGGGACCTTATCCGCGAGATTGTCCGACAAGAGCTGAATCGGTTGCTCCTATCGCCACAGCGGGCTCAAATAGCGATGATCACTGACATCGTCCGCGAAGGGGTTCAGCAGGTTCTTGGTGCAATTCCGACACCGACTACCGCTCCCAAACAGCCACCGACCGTGAACTACACCGGCGTGCTAAGTAGCTGGCCTCCACGACGTGAGGCACCAAGCTCTCGTCGCTTCCATCATGTTCCCAAACGCCGCCACTTAGCGCCCGTCCGAGAAATCCACGAACGACCCTCAAGCCCCAGGAAATGCGACACCTGGAGGACTTCCAACAACCGACCACTTCATTTCCATTGATGTGAGGATGGACCCAATCTTCGCCACTGCCCGTACAGGCGAATCGGCCTCTGAGGTTTTTCAATTGATGCCCCACGGCCTCTACTCGGTGAACGACCATACGAAATCGAGAACTATCGCTTGTGCCATTAAGCCATCGGTTCAGGTTCCCATCGCCGTACACGGTCCACGTTGCATCGCCAGGCCGCCACTATGGTTACGAGGAAGGTCCCCTAGTCCCCGTAAGGGAAACTAAAGGTAGCAACCTTTGGAGGTGAGGTTGCTCAACAGCTAAAAACCGAAGATCCTCCGCCAATGACGATGAGAAATGACGACACCGCTTTTACAACGACGCACCCTACGAAGACAACCTCGACGATCACGCCCCTAAGGTCTAAAGTGACACCACCGCTACGTACGACAACATCGACGATAACACGATCAGAGTGCAAGCCGACACCACCGCTCAGCGAAGTGAGAACGGTGTGCCCTGACCGTGACCTCATTAAACCACGGAGCCGAGATCGGATACCAAGGCCGACATGCAATGCAAGGACGCGAACAAGCGACCTTGGCGTTGCTGTAGACGGTCGCACAGTCAGTCCCCTAGTAGACACCGGAGCTGACTATTCAGTCCTCAGTGGACCGTTTGCCTCCCAGTTGAAGAAACTAACGACCCCTTGGGATGGCCCGCTGATTCGCATCGCTGGTGGTCCCTTCAATACTCCGTCAGGAAGATGCATTGCAAGAGTAACCGTAAATAGACTTATTTACCCTAAGATCTTCGGGGTTCTACAGCAGTGTTCGCGCGAGGTGTTTTTCGGCATGGACTTTCTAAATGAGCATAGGGCGATAATCGACTTCCGATCCAAGCTCATCAAGCTCTCCGACGTTGCATATTAAGAGAAGGCATGCCGCGAGTGTCAGCAACGCAACACGCCTCCAATAAAACCTGCTGGGCTACTAAACCCCATACTACACCGACCAAGACTTTTCAGCAAATTGGAATGAATCTCCTCTGCACCTTTGCGACTTCATCTACAGGTAGCAAGTGGGTCGTCATGGAGACCGATTACAGTACCCGCTGCGACGAAGCTAAAGCGCTGCCCAATGGTACCGCAGGAGAAATCGCTAAGGTTTTTGACGAGCGTATTATCCTGCGACACGGCGCCCCCGAAGTGCTCATCACGGACAGGGGGACAGCGGAGCTAACTCAAGCCATCTTGAAGTACAGCCAGACAAGCCATCGGAGGACGACCGCCTACCACCCGCAGACGAACGGACTCACCGAACGTCTGAATAAAACAATGGGGGACACGCTCGCCATGTACGTCGACACCGAACACAAGACCTGGAACGCCATCTTGCCTTACAGGATCTTCGCATATAGCACAGCCATCCAGGGGACAACCAGAGCGACCCCGTTCAAGCTTGTGTACGGTAGGGAGTCCACGACAACCCTTGAGTAGTAGTAGTGGTAGTAGTATAGGTGGTGGTAGTGGTGGTGGTGGTAGTAGTAGTAGCAGTAGTAGTAGTAGTATCAGCAGCAGCAGCAGTACTAGTAGTAGTAGTAGTAGTATAGGTAGTAGTAGTAGCAGTAGTAGTAGTAGTAGTAGTAGTAGTAGTAGTAGTAGCAGTAGTAGTAGTAGTAGTAGTAGTCGTCGTCGTCGTCGTCACAACGGCGGCAGTAACGGCAGCGGCAGCAGCAGCGGCATCGGAAGCGCTAGCAGCGGTGGCGGCAGCGGCAGCAGCAGAGGGGCAGCAAACGCCGCCGCCGGACTAGGCCCACTGCAGGGCGAAGGCCTCTCCCATATTCCTCCGATCAACCCGACCCTGTGTTACCGGTCCTGCGAATGTATTCACCTCATTTAGCCACCAAATTTTCTGCCGCTCCCTGCTACGCTTTCCTTCCCGTGAAAACCAATTTTTTACCCTTAGCTACCATCGGTTGTCCTCTCTAAGCACTACATGCACTGCCGATGCCTAATTATCCTTCTTGATGTCCATTAGAATGTCAGTAACTTGAGATTTCTCTGACCCACTCTCCGCGCTTCTTATCTCCTAACGTTACACCTACCATTTCCGTCGGGTATGATGCATCTGTTGTATATTTTCTGTTGAGCGAACCGGTGAGGTGCGAGTCATATTATAGATTACTTTCGAAATACACTCCACCACAATCTTATAACAGTTTTTTCCCTTTCATGGTCTCGATCTGCGATTACTACCTGTCTTAAGTAGACATATCCGCCTACCACTTGAAGTGCCTCTACCTTGAGCGAACTGCTGTTCTTTCCCTCTTATATATATACATGCATACGGGAAGGTACAGCAGTTCACAATAGGTAGCGAGCCAGTACAAGTGATAGGCAAATATATATATGTATGTATATATATATATATATATATATATATATATATATATATATATATATATATGTGTGTGTGTGTGTGTGTGTGTGTGTGTGTGTGTGTGTGTGTGTGTGTGTGTGTGTGTGTGTGTGTGTGTGTGTGTGTGTGTGTGTGTGTGTGTGTGTGTGTGTGTGTGTGTAGAGCGATGTAGATCACGTTGGTAAGAGCACTGACGCGACATTCGGATGTCGTGAGTTGTTTCCACATTCGGCGCGTAGTTTTTTTGTTCTGCTTCGAATTTTTTTCAAGTCAATAGCAGGAAAAATCCCCTGCGCTTTCCTTGGCCTCGCCGTCTGTTGGGTTCCTTTATTTCAGATACATAGAAAAAAACCAGCCTTAGTTGCTGTGTGACGTTAAACCTTAAAAAACCACGTCAAACGAACCCCCCCCCCCCCCCCCGCCCCCGCACTCTTTATATATATTGTGATGTGTTTTGCAGTGTGATGAAAAGAAGTTGAAGAGTGAGAGAAGAAACAGAAGGCAAGCGCGCTTGGGGAACTCGCATTCCCTCGACTAAAAACAAATGCTCCCGTTATGTACTGAGTATGTAACAGTTGTGATGGAGCTTGCAGTGTTACTCAGCACAGATCCCTGTGGTGTACAACGAAGCCACCGACTTACTGGCTTAACGCCTCTACCATTCTATATGGCTCAAGGCGGTGACTCTGGCCGAGCAAAACCTGCGGTGAGGAACTGGTAGCTTTATCGCGAACCATTCACCGTTGGTGAAAGATCTGACGAGGATGTCAGAGACTGGCGAAACAAATATGTATGGGTGAGCCTTTATAATCATTGGGATTCGACCGTAAAACTAGCAAACGTAGCGTTCTCCTTGAAAGGCACTGCACTAATTGGTTTCACAATCATGAGGGCTCACTAGCTGGGATTGATTCGCAGAAGAAATCAAAAAGTGCTTTGGTGACAGATGCACGAAGAAGAAAGGCGCAGAGCAAACGGTTCTTCAACGAGCCCAGATACCTGGCGAGAAAGCACTCCATATATCAAGAATATTGTGAAATTGTGCAAGGTTGTAAAACCATGGATGTCCGAGGAAGATAATGTGGGGCACTTGCTTAAAGGGATCACTGAAGATGGTTATACGTTCCTTATTAGTACAGCTAATTTAAACTTCGCTGCTGACCTCATCAGACACTGCCACACTTTCGAAACCTTGAAGCTGCGTTGCATCACAGCTAAGTTTGGGCGACAGGCCAACGTCACATCCTTCGCGAGCGTTGCTATCAGTGCTCCGGAGTCAATGGCTGATTTCATACGCCGGATCGTGCGAGAAATGCTGCGTAACAAAGATGTTGCGTGCCTATGACGGTTGCGCGCTGCAGGCAGAACCCGCCACCCAATGAACATCCTGGACTCAGGCTCTAAATGCGCCACGCTTTGAAGACCGTGGTCAATATGACGATTTAATCTCTTCCCAGCTACGGATGGGACGAAGTACCTCCTATACAGGCGGAGTGGTTCGCCAACGCAGGCCCGATTGCAGTTGCCATCTAGAAAACGTTCGCACTAACTTTAATTCTGACCTGTGGCGCCCGAAACTCGTGTGTTATAACTATGGCATGACCGGACACATCTACCGGTACTGCCGTCGACGGGGCCTGCTGCCACAATACCATCGCCCACTGTCCAGCGCTTCTGAGGGTCTCAACACTGAATGTTATCCGCCGATGCCTACACCGACTATGGATACCTACCGCCTGGCACAGATGCGAAATGGCTAACCTGCTTCACCCGCAGCCGCACGCCGCCAACCCAAAAACAACGTCGCTCACTGTCTCCTCGGCGCCGTGCTTCCCCTTTGGGAAACTAGATAGCGCAGTCGATGGAAATGAGGGCAGCGGAGAATCAACGTTCCCAATACTTTGCATGTATTTGTGTTAAAGAAGAGACTTGAAGTATTCAATGATAGCATCCACTCTATGGCGGTAATTGACATCGCAGGAACAGCCTCTGTTATGCATAACAGAGACGGTTCCTCCGATGTCAATTACCGCCATAGAGTGGATGCTATGAGTTTGGCATTCAAGAATCGTTTAGGAAGCAAAGTAATGTTCAGCGCAAATCTAACGTTCGCATTCCGCGATGTTGGCGGTGAATCATTGGTGCTTTTGGGTGTGTGTTGTGCGAACGTTGTGATTGGTGGCCAAATGTTTCAAACAGAATTCAGTGTTGTCTCGTTCTACACATGAAGTGATTTTAGGTATAACTTTTGCAACAGTGTGGTGCAAAGGTTTAGACTGCTGGAGTGGACGGATTTTAATGAATACTAAGTTGATGTCAGCTCTTGTAAAAGCCTCGTCGTTCGATTTGGGAGCGCTTTCGGTGTCTGAAGACAAAATGGTTCCTGCGATGTCTACAGAATTCATCCAAGTTGTATCATCTGTAAATTTGTGCAATGATTTCGATTCCGTAGTGGAACCTACAACAATTACCTGTGAAAAGAAGAGTGTCTTAGTGCCCCGTTGCAATGTTTCTGCGGTTTTACGTCCAAATGCGACTCAGGCTATGAGAGACGCCGCAGTGGACTGCTCCGGAACTCATACTTTCAGTGACCGGAGGCCACACCTTGCTGTGGACTGTGAACTATTCGGACAAGCCAGCCGTGTTACCTCGTGACATGAAACTCGCTCATTTCGATGAAGGTCTGTCGATTTGAGTTGCGGCACTAAGGGTGTCTGCTATTGAAGAGAAATCGCACCCCCCTACAAGTCTCGAATCCAGAGAATGATAAACACATCATTGAATTTTGTCTGACCTACTTTCCAAGCATGTTTCTGTTTGCGACTTCGCCAGGGATCATACGCGGCCGATACCAACTTCTCGCATTCATTATTCGATTGATAAATGAACCTCTCACACGATCAGAAAAATTCCATACCCTGTGTCGCAGAGCGAACGTCACCTAACTGACGAACAAGTTCACGATATGCTTCAACGTTTCGTCATTCAGGAGTCATCCAATCCTTGGGCGACTCCAGTTATCCTCATTGTAAAGAAAGATAATACATGGCGTTTCTGTATGGACTATCGTTGGCTGAATCGCGCAATCAAAAAAGGTGTGTATCCGCTTCCATGTATCGACGATGTAATCGACTGTCGTCACACAGCGTCATACTTCTCGGTGGACTTGAAATCAGGTATTACCGAATACCAATGCATTCGAGCGACAAAAAACACGGCATTTGTGACACCCAACGGTCTGTACGAGTTTAACGTAATGCCCTTTGAAGTTTGCAATGCGCCTAACACGTTTTAACGATTCATAGTCACAATTCTGCGTGGACTTAAGTGGAAATTTTGTTTGTGCTAGTTGAACGGCGTTTTGATAATCGGCAGGACCTTTCAGGAGCATAATAGCCGCCTCGCCATTCCTTCTTTACTGCACTGAAAGGGCAGGCATCGCCATCAATTCTAAGAAATGCCACTTTTGCGAACACCAAACAATTATTCTTTGTCACTTTGTCGATAAGCATGGTGTTCGGCCGGATCCTCAGACGATTGAGGCTGTAACCACCTTTACAGCGCCTAAATCAGTGAAGCACCTTCGGAGCTTTTAGGTCTATGTTCCTCTGTTCGACGTTTTGTGCCCAGATTCGCTGATATCGCCTACCCGCTCACACGCCTCTTGCACAAAGATGCACCGTTCAGTTGGACTGTTGATTGTAATTCTGCCTTCCACCGCCTCAAATTTTTTCTGACATCGGGACCTATTTTACGCCATCTCTGCTCTTCTGCCCCATTGAAGTTCACACCGAAGCTAGAGGCGTGGGCGTTGGAGCTGTACTCATTCAACGTGTATGCTAGTCGTTCGCTGAGGAAATCGGAACGTAACGACACTGTTACTGAACAAGAGCGCTTCGCAGTCGTTTTCGCGGTGCAACGATTTCATTGCTAACTCATTAGAAATGTTTTTACCATCGTCACCGACCATTCGCTCTGTTAGCTGGTGAATCTACGTTACGCTTCCGGCCAGCTTGCCCGAAGGTTTTGCGGTTGCTAGAGTTTACCTCACTGTGGCATACAAAAGCGGCCGTCGGCATGCTGACGCTGACTGTATGTCACGCTTGCCGTTTTTTTCAGCTTGTAGTGATGGTGACAACTTTGGTGACTACCTGGCGCCTATCTCGCCAATGTTTTTGATTCTCAACTGTTCCAGACAGAACAGCGCAACGATCAGACTGTGGCACCGCTCTTCTCTGCCGCTCATGTTTCAAG
Source organism: Amblyomma maculatum (assembly GCF_055883805.1). Lineage (NCBI taxonomy): Eukaryota > Metazoa > Arthropoda > Arachnida > Ixodida > Ixodidae > Amblyomma > Amblyomma maculatum. The sequence goes on from NC_139350.1 coordinate 14,316,501, forward strand.
AGATGCGCGTTTCTGCTTTTGTGCCGGCCTGCTTTACAAAAAGAATTTCAGCCCAGGAGGCGCGCGCTTTCATCTCGTCGTGCCGGAAAATCTCCGCATTCCCGTTTTTGAAATGATGCACGACGATACCACGTCGGGCCACTTGGGTGTCGCCCGGACCCTTCGCTGCACACAGGAACGATTTTACTGGCCGAACGTGCGTCAGACCATTCAGCGCTATGTAGCCAGTTGTGTCAAGTGCCAGCGGTAAAAGCTCCCTACTTCGCATCCACTAGGACCGCTGCACCCTATCGTACCTCCAACCGCACCATTTGAGCAGGTGGGCGTCGACCTCTTGGGTCCTTTCCCGCGGTCTTAAAGCGGTAACCGATGGATAGTGGTATGTGTTGACCACCTCACTGAATATTCAGAGGCTGCAGCCACATCCTCAGCCACTTCTCCAAAATATCCCTATTTCTTATGCGATTTCTAGTCCTACGACACGACCCTCCTCGAGTTCTGATCAGTGACTGTAAGCGCCATTTTACAGTTGAAGTAGTTGAAGAACTCCTTAGTATCCGTGCGTGCGATTACCGTCATTTAACGCCGCACGATGGCCCAGCAAGCACTATTGTAGCTTTGATTATAGTGCTGGGCGCCACAAGTTGTCATCTCAAAATTTCAAAACACTCGGGTATGTTTATTCTGGGCACCTATTCAAATGCGTAGAACAGGAATGCACTTCAGTTTGAGATAATAATAATAATAATAATAATAATAATAATAATAATAATAATAATAATAATAATAATAATAATAATAATAATAATAATAATAATAATAATAATAATAATAATAATAATAATAATAATCCGGCGTTACGGTGTCGTCTCTCCCAGGATGCAGATGCTGTCTCCCGAGATGAGAGGGGAGGGCGAAGGAGGGGCCGTCCGGCTCTCTACGTAAGTTTTCTCACCCAGACCACCTCCGCAGAAGCAGGCCCGGAGGGGAATGATGAGAGCTTCCCATGAAAGAGAGACAGGGTGTTTCCCGCGTCGTGCGGGTGAGGTGAATGTTGAATCCCCACAACATTCTTCTATAATTACTTTGACTGGTACGTTCAGCTCCTCGCCAATATTTTATTATGTGTTCAGTAAATTCAACGAAATTTTTTATTTGCCAGCATAGAAAGACCGAAGGAAGAGCCCATTGTCGAGGGTTACTACAGACATCCGGGTTAGATGACAAGACAGGATATACTTTTAGTCCATAAAATGCTCTCTCGACGCTGACTTGTGTATATGGCCCAGCAAGCACTACTGTAGCTTTGATTATAGTGCTGGGCGCCACAAGTTGTCATCTCAAAATTTCAAAACACTCGGGTCTGTTTATTCTGTGCACCTATTCAAATGAGTAGAACAGGAATGCACTTCAGTTTGAGAGAATAATAATAATAATAATAATCAATCAATCAATCAATCAATCAATCTTTATTTAATGTGCGCAGGAACAACCATGTGGTTTTGTGCTGCAGCACAAATAAAAAAAAAAAGGAACAAAAATGAAAAAGCACAAACATGTTTACACACACAAAGAGAACACAAAAAAAAGAAATAAATAATACATGAAATGAAACAGACGAAAAGTATCACGGAAAGTAAGCAAACAATGAGTAGCATCACTTATATACACAGTGAGATAATTTTTTAGCACACCAGGAAATAAAAAAAAAAACGAACGGTAGATAGAAGACAAAAAAAAAACAACAACAAATAACTGACATTGATTATAGTAATATAGAAATATACATAAAATAAACAACCCTTCCAAGCGCAACAAGTGCATGGTACTTAAAACACAGGCTAGAAATACAGAATAATACAATAAAGAAGTAAAATTGAACAAGGGACAGTAAGATTCGAATATAAAGTTTAAAGTTGAAATATAAGTAAGAAACGGATAAAGAGTAGTTCACGATACAGACAGCATTGAACAGGAGAAAAAGCAAAAAGTGAAGTAAATATAATTTAAGGCTAGAAAGTGGGAGTTTTAAGTGATAAAGTACTATTTAGAATACAACGCTACGAACATCCAATGTAAATGAACAGAGCGAGTTTTGGAAGATGTCAAGGTGAGGACAAAAAGAGTTAAATAACCACTGCATCCTGTCCAGAGGGGAGTGGGAATGAAGAGGAGAAACCTGAAATGGTCTGAATTCCCTCATGCTCTTTCGCGGAACGCGCAGTAGGATGTACTCTAAGAGCTGAGGGCACATAATGTGGCCATGAAGGAGTTTGTACAGAAATATGATATCAAGTCTGATACGACGGCAGTGAAGGGTAGGAAGATTCAGTTGGGCGCTCCTGGTGGAGCGAGAGGGGGAAGTTGCGCAAGGAAAGCGATAATGAAATATCCGTAAAAATTTTTTTTGTACTCTGTCAACCTTGTCCAAGTTCGATTTGCAAGTGCCATTCCAAACAACCGACGCATACTCCAAGACCGGCAGGCATATGGACAGGTACAGTTTTAGGAAAGGAAGTGGAGTATGGAACTCTCTCGAAAGTCTGCAAACGAATCCGAGTGTGCGCATAGCCCGCTGAGCAATGCGGTTAGTGTGAGAGGAGAAGCTGAGGGTGCGGTCAAAAAGTACACCAAGGTCATTAATTTCATCAACCCTATCCAACAGCACAGAATTCACAGAATAATGGTAGAGAAAGCTATGTGTTTTACGGTTAAAGGACACAACCCTAGTTTTGGAAGAATTGAGGGTAAGTCGATTCATCGCACACCAATCAGAAAAAGCAGATATGTCCGATTGCAACAACACGCAATCTTGAAAAGAATGTATTACCTTGAATATTTTTATATCATCAGCATAAAGAAGAAACGAGGAGTTCTTTATCGCCGCGGAAACATCATTAATAAAAACGGAGAAGAGAAGCGGGCCTAGTACTGAACCTTGAGGAACTCCATTCGTTGCAGGGTAAACGAAAGAAGTCTGTCCATTGACACTGACAAAGCAGAAGCGATCAAGGAGATAGTTGCGTAGGAGGGCTACGAGTGAGACTTCAACGCCAGAGAGTAGAAGTTTTTCAAGAAGTAGTGAGTGAGTAACAACATCGAAAGCTTTGCTCATATCACAGTACACAGTGTCAACCTGACCCCTCTGAAGGACTGCTGCAGAGGCATACGTCATAAACGTGACAAGGTTGGTAGAAGTAGAGCGGCCCGACATGAAGCCATGTTGATTCGGTACTATGATATGTTTGAGATGGAAGGAAAGTACGCTGTGCAAAGCTAATTCGAACAGCTTAGAGGTTGCACATAGAAGAGAAATCGGACGATAATTGGAAACATCAGATTTGTTTCCAGACTTGAAGACAGGAAACACGCGTGCCATTTTCCACACGCGAGGAAAGGCAGCATTTTTTAAACAGTTATTAAATATGGCAGTCAGTACTGGTACGAAGATATAACTGAAGACTTTTATTATGGCAGCTGGAATGCCATCAGGTCCAGGAGACAAAGATGGTCTCAGACGCTTAAGACTCTCAGTTATCAACTTCTCGTCAAAGAGAATGGAATTAGATAGTGCACCAGATGGGAGGCAAACGGAATCACAATGTGGATGTTTATAAGCGGAGGAAAAATGTTGTGCAAAACTATCGGCAACATCCCGAATTTCCGAACCCTGAGAGTCAACTAAGCTGATACTTAAATCTGATTTAATGGAACGCTTGCGAACGTAACGCCAGAACTGACTAGGACGATTTGAGGCATTCCTCTCTAAAGACTCAAGATAGGAGTCGTAGTCCCGCTTGTATAAGCGTTTGCAAAGAGAACGCACACGGCGAAACTCATCTGCCCAATTGTGAAACCCAGGGCGTTTCGCTTTACGATGGGCCCGTTCCTTGAGCTTTAACGCCGTTATTAGTTCCCTTGAAAACCAGGAAGGGAACTTCCTACGCGTAGGAGTATGCAAAGGTATGTACCGACGCATACCATCAAGAACTATTTCTGTAAAGCGACTGATTTGTCTATCTGAATCATTAATGTCATTTAAAAGGGACCAGTCGACGGAAGAGAAGAAATTGAAAAGACCGACATAATCACCACGTGCATACGCGAAACGGGGCGAATTCCCCACCTGATCTGAATTAGTAGAAGGTGAGGCAGAGAGAGCAGTAGTAACTAGAAGCGGAGGGTGAAATTTGTCACATCGAGTCAGCGGTATGTCTGAACTCGAGACTCGAACACTTTCAAAATTCGATAGACAGATGTCAAGAATATTACCGCAACAGTTTGCAATGAAATTGTGTTGCTGCAAAGAGTTAAAGGCTATAAAATCAAGTAGAGCGTTACACTTACTTAATATGTAATGATTGTTGTGAGAAGAAATAAGTGAGTTCCAGTTGATACCAGGAGTATTAAAATCACCTAAAATAAGAAGTTTGTGTTTGCTATGACGGGTTATAACATGTTCGATTGAGAGCAGAACATCATCATAGGCTGAAGGAGGTAGATTCGGAGGAATGTAGAAAGCTGCAAGTAAAAGTTTTTCATATCGATTTAAAATGAGCTCGAGCCACACACATTCTTCAACAGTTTCCAGATCGGAACGTCGAACACACTTCACAAAACTGTCAATAGCAATGAGCACTCCACCTCCTCTTGATTTGGGACCTGTTTCAGGGCGGTCGCTACGAAAAACAGTAATTATTTGGAAAGAAATCATTGGAAGGAATATCACTTGACAGCCAGGTTTCGGTAACCACAACAGCGGTATAACAAGAGGACAATAATAATAATAATAATAATAATAATAATAATAATAATAATAATAATAATAATAATAATAATAATAATAATAATAATAATAATAATAATAATAATAATAATAATAATAATAATAATATAGTAATTAGTTTACAGAAAAAGAAAGGTGCAGTATCTGTTACACTTGTTCTGTGGACATCTGAACCGCGCCGTAGAGGAAAGAGAGGGAGGTGGGAGTGAAAGCACAAAGAGAGAAAGGGCTGCCGTAGTGGAGGACTCCGTAGTAATTTCGACCAATTTGGGATCTTTAACGTGCACTGACGTCGAAAAGCACTCGGATGCCACTTCGTTTCGCCTCCATCGGCAGCTGCGTGCGTTTCGGTGGAGGCGAAACGAAGTAGCGTCCGTGTGCTGGGCGATGTCAGTGCAAGTTAAAGATCCCCAGCTGACTCTGTCTCCGCGTCCTTGCAGGAAATTTTGTTCTCCAATCTCATCCTCAGCTTGTAAGCTCTTAGGGAGAGATTTTCCTCCCGCCTTTAGCGGTACTTGATCGCCGCTGGCGGTACTGCGAACCCCCTTCTATGTGGTGACCAAATGCTGTGTTGTTCGGCACATTTCCTCGCTTGTCAACGTAATGTAATACCAAAGGTCTCATGCTGCAGTTACCGATTGCACAGTTACTGCAATTGAATTATCTGTTTTTTTTCCCTTAAGGCCTAGTAGCAGGCTTGCTTCAGTCCGCTTGACCTCGTCCCTTTCCCTACTTTTTAAGATTTTTGCATCAACTTCTCTCGTCGTCACGCAACCCACAGATCAAGTTACTCAGTAGTAAAATTTTCTCTCACTAGTACACTTCTAGGTTTCAGTGCACCTTTCTAGACTGCCCTAGGCATTCGTATCACTGATGTTAGATAAAGCGATGAAATGCATTCTGTTTTCGTCAATGTAGCTGTACGGGCTGAAATGATAGCACAAAAAATAAAGCTTGTGAATTAATACTCCCTAATACTCCTACCAGTAATTCCACTCAGTTCCTTGCTCACCCAGTCTTTACCTTTGAACATGGGAGCTTCATGCCTAGTGTAGTTTAACTTGCCAAGGGAAATAAAACAAGCAGACATCGCTAAGGGCAACAGCAAGAGCAGGTAAATGGGGAAATCGACTGATAAAATTATCAAGTGTTAAATTCAGATACAGCTCAAGATCAGACCGGTAAAAAGCTGCCAAAGGCGACCTTCCCACCATCAGTCTCAGCGTATTATGAAATTTTATCATCCAAATGGCATCTGCTGAATCGCATACGGCTGCTATGCACGTGACATGGCACTCATTGCGACATCGTCCAACGATAAGAAAATATCATTTGCGTGAGTTTTTTTAAGATTCGCATTTGGTTTTAAGTTGCACATAGTTATATATTTATTTATCTCAATATGCAACTCAACATACTAATTATCTGCTATTTTTTCGCGACGTGGAAGGCTCTTGAATGGGCCAACTTTCTCCATGGGCGACGCAATTGCATACTGCAGCGGCCGCTCGTTTCCGGAATGGAACGATAGCCCGATATCAAAGATTGGTGCTATGCACGTGGCAATATATGTTCTTTTGTTCTTGTCATCCTTTTGAAGGGATGATTTTGCTGTCTAGTTTTGATGATTGCGATGTGCAGTGGCGCTTAGGAGCGTGCGCTGCCCCGGCTGCGGAGCTTGTTACGAGGGGCAACGCCCATGGCGACGGCGACGACGACGCGAAAGCAGGAACGGATGTCAAAGAGCTGCGCTCTAGAACAATAAATTTTTGCATGAAGCATTGAAAGCACCCGTGGCGAGCAGTGGTAGTGGATGCACTCGCGTCGGCGGTGAGGCGGGCATCAGGTAACCTGTGTGCACTCCCCGTCGCTCCCTGCATCTAATCTGCTGATAGAGTGCGCTAGCATGCAGTTTTTTTTTTCGCTTTGGCACCGCTCGCGTGCCCCGTTTTACTTCGGGTGCATCTGTAAAAGGGCTGGGCATCATTTGAAGCGCAAGAAGCTCAGAGAAAAATATAAGAAGGCTGTTTAGGAAAACTGGCAATATTAGGTGTCCAGCAGAGGCATATAAATATTCATACCCAAAGTACCTTGGATTACAATGGTGTAAAAGAACCAGAAAAATAGCAAAACCTCTAGCAGCAGTGCCCTTCTCTTTTAGGCTACATTAGGATGTCTTAGAGCATGAAACTACAAAAAGAACTTTAATAACCAAACAGAAGAAACCTGGTTTATATAAAAACTGGTTTTGGTCAAATGTGTAGTTTCATGCTTAGTTTCATGGATGTAGTTTTCACGCTTGGGTGGATGCAATGAGTAATTACTCCCGTATTGAAAACTGGTTATATATATATATATATATATATATATATATATATATATATATATATATATATATATATATATTATGCAGATAATTGAAAGGGATACGAGGGCTCGTTATTACAAAGTTTAAAGGAGCTGACAGTCTACGAGTCCAAAGCAATCGTTGGGTGTTTTTTTTTTATGTTTGGTCGTTGGTATTTGACAAAAATTAGTCTTACGGTGATTATTGGGATAAATAATATGAAATGCAAAGCGGGAGCAAAAACAACGCGCAGATGGTGGGAGTCAAACCCACGACCTCCTAATATCGCGTCCAGTGCCCTTCTAACTGAGGTACTTCGACTTTATTTTTCTTTACTAACTGAGCTACGTCGACGGCGCGTTGTTTTTACTTCGGCTTTGCATTACATATTATTTATCGCGATAATCACTGTAAGGCTAATTCTTCTCAAATACCTACCACCAAACATAAAAAATACCCCAAACGCTTGCTTTGTACTCTTAGACTGTCATCTCTTTGAAAGTATATATGTATATATATATATATATATCATGTGTGTGTGTGTGTGTGTGCGTGTGTGTGTGTGTGTGTAGACATGTAGAGAAACACCTGAAAATCTAACCGGAAATTTATCAGTATCCATTGAATGTCATTGTCGACGTAGTAACTCTTCCATAGTACCTACGGTTTAGGGATAACGCAGAAAACACAGAAACGCTCTGTATAAGTTCGCAAGAATCGTTTGGAGGATTGGCAATGGACGCTAAATAAGAATAACGCTAGCATTTAAAATAGAGTGAGTTCATGGTCATTGAAAAGATAAAGAATTGTTTAGAAAATAAAAAGAAGGCCGAGCATCGGTCTTGCGGTCATTGCACCAAACTAAAAGGCATTCCAAATGCTTCTATCCTTTAATCAACAAAAAACGTGCATAGTAAAACTAGTCACTTTTTGAAGCGGAGTTTCACAAATCATATGTTGAAGGTTCTGTGAAGTGCAGTCATGAATGGTGTCCTTGGAAAACCACCGAACGTTTGGGTGTTCTCCTTCCGTCAGAGCTTGGAAGGGCGCATTGCCTGAGAGGGCGTAGTTTTCACGCCTAACCCTTTGTTGCTGCCCATGCGAATGATATGAAATGCATGTTTTTAACGGGGCCGTTCCCTTTGCTTGATGTAGACCTTACCATCAACAAGCAGCTAGTAATCAGTTTTATACTGTTACATTTTTAAAGGGCCTTCGACACTGTATCACGTTAAATAGAAGTATTAGTAGTGTAAGCCATATTTGACTCATAATTAAACATCAAGAAGGCCGGCGTCTTCTTTAACAATGGCCATTGATGCTTTAATGTGGAGGACTTCAGCGATCTAAGCGAAGATACAGGAGTGAGGGTCCGGATGATGGTTGGGCGGAGGGGGGTAATCAGCCAAACGAAGCAGCAGTGACGAAGGTGGGAAAGCCGCGGCAAACCGACATAGAGGAAAGTGGTATAAGAACAGAAGCGCTGGAAGGATGACATCGGTATTCTCTTACGACATGGCAGCCATTGCCAGTGAGGAAACATGCAGCGCATGAAAATGGGGTAGATAATCCCGAAGCTGCTTGTTGTGACTCTTTGAGTCGTGATTGTCCATATTCGCTTCACTTATCGTCAGTGCCGTTGCCAAAGGGATTCGTGGAATGCGAGATGCCTCCCTCTTAATCTTGTTCACGTTACCTCCTAGTAACTCGCGTAATAATGTAATTACGGCAAAATATGTTGATTTCTTCACAATAAAGACACTTTCCGGGATGTTACGTAAGGTAGCCTCTTGAAAAGTTGTGCGCTGTGTGGATGGTAGTTTATCAATATCTGTTCCAGTTACTTTTGGCACGCCAGAAGGTTTCGTGCAGGGGCTTTTTTTGTTTTTATTGCATATTAATGACTACATCTTGTATGGATTCATCATTGTGCGAGTTAGATAATGATTTTACAGTATTATCACTAATAAGAATAGCATTGCTTCCTTAGATTAGTGGCTTCATGAACACGTTGGGGGCAGACGCATAATACAAACATTGGGGCACATTTACCCGTTGCAAGAAGTCTCGTCAGCCGACAGAATACGTGGTAGGTAATCTTGCTCTAGTTGAATTCACAAAAAAAATTTGGCCATTAAGTATATATTTATGGCGATGTGACAGGTCTGCCACAGGCGGACAAATGCAGTCATGATTTGGCCGGATTTATATCATCAATCAGTAATTATCATCGAGAAAATGGCGAAATCTGTTCAGCTCAAAGCCTTTATTAATAACGAATAAGCATTTGAATAATTCTAAACATCAATTATCAACAGATTACAAACAGCACTAGTGATTCCCGGACATCACACGTCTAATGAACGACGAACTTAGGAGCGTGATGAAGCATACTGTAGCGCAAAAATCAGCGGCAAGCCTGAAATCGAAGGTGAGAAAATATGTAATAACAGCTGATAGCAAATGCAGTAGCGAAGGAATTAGGAAAATGTTCGTACAATGAGAATATAGCACTAACAGGTAGAAGGTCGTTGAGTCCATTGGGTAGCCCTTCCTTGAACGTCTCCTTATCAATGTCCCTTAAAATAAATAGTATAAAACCCCGCCAGGGCTCATGTGTCGTACTGAGCAAACAAAACAGACCAGCGGCGTATGAAAGCAAGATGGCCGGAGTAATGTTAGACAGAGAAAGGCAGCAACGTGTCAAGGAACATACAACAAATAGTGATATCATGGGAGATGGACTTGCCTGAAAGTTTCGCGAATGGTGGGAAATGCCCTTGAGCTGTTAAGCTCAAGGGCATTTCCCACCGTTCGCGATATGTTCAGGCAAGTGCATCTCCCATGATATGACTATTTATTCTATGTTCCGTGACACGTTGTAACAAAGGCAACAAAGTGTAAGCCAACAGAAGAAAGGCGCAGGGCAGGTAAGCACTTATTTCGGGAGATGGGCGTGATAAATTGTCCAGAATGGAATGGATGAAGCTTGTCCAAAGCTTGTCTAATTGGAGATGAGTGCGTTATTGCTATGATATAGAATGGCTGGAAGCGCATTGAGCATTTTAGCGTTACGTCACTGTTTGTAGAGTTAACGTCTGTATACCGATCATGTTCACGTCCAAGGACGAATAGCTGGACATTAATGAGACCGGCTAGCGCACCCCCCTTCCCCCCTCCCGCTTGCTCCCGCAGGTTTGCTAGCTTAGTGTTTTACGGCATTTAGAATTTTTCCGTATCAAAAAAAAAAAAAGAAACATGCCTCGAAAGCTCTTACTAGGCTTATAGTTGCTTCTGTGCCAACGAATTGTAGGGTGCCTTTCAGACGGGAAATGAAAATTAATAGGAATAAATGCGGCGCTGCACTTTCTCAGCAACCGGTTTTTCTGGCTTCCCTATTGAGCACATGTGGACACCTTGAAGTTGGGTTATTCAGGTAGTGACGTACAAGAAAATCCGAAAAAGTTAAGGTTTAAGGTGGACGCTTTATTCCATTGCACAGCATTCAAAACGGTTCGTTCAGATATAACACGAAAGTAACGAAGTTTTATTCGTCGACTCCAGTCAGCGAAGCGTATACGTGTGATGTTTGATGAGACTAATACGCAATAAATCGATTTAATTCATGATAACAAGAAGCGCATCACACTTGAAAGGATAGGCAAAGCACTAGATTCTCAGCGTGCAAAAACACGTGTAAGTCATCGATCTTACGATAGTAATAGATGCTGATAAACAGTAAAGTAAACGCAGTAAAATATTTTATCCCTTTTAAGGGAAGCTTTTTTTGCTGGCTGCGTATTTTATTTTGTATCGAGTGCGTGTTACGTTCAAAGCCAGCTAGCAATTCTGCGCGATTGAATGCAATAGTAGCACACGCCAGCAGATGCAATAAATATCACAAGTCGGAGTTGTCTACACAGGCACGAAAAATACTTCTGAAGAACACAATGACAAAAAAGGGAGAAATGTACACTCTTCGTCTGCCAACCGTAGCGGCAGCGGGCCGCACAAGCCAGTTTTAGCCGCCCTAGTCGGTCTAGGAGCCAGATGGCACTGCTTACCGGAAGAAGTTTGCACGTGCATGCGGCATAATCACATCCATGTTCTCGTTCTAGAAATAAGAGCTAAAAGGCTGTTGTTTTCTTTGGACTCTGTGCAAATGGCACGCACCCACCGCGGTAAACTGGCAACTTTATGGGGCAGCCCCTGCTCTCAGTGAATTCGAGCGACAGAAGGAAATATAGGTTAGGATGCTCGGAAAGTTTCCAGGAGTGCTGAAAGACGTTGCTATGTGTAAATACTAAAAACTAAAAAAAAAGAAAAAAATGAAATGTACTGAACGTTACAGAAGAAATATTACGCTTGGCAACAGTGCGCCCTAATTGAGCGTAAGCAAACGCAAAAAAAGTGGTATAAAGCAGAGATCGTGTGCAGTAGAGTACCCTGCTATTCAGGAATTCGACAGCAATAAATGACAACGCTGGCGGTAACAAAGGACGTCCCACGTCCGCCGCTATGGCTGAGGGTGGCGCTGGTGAACACTCTCAAGGTTCGTATACAGACAACATAAATACCCAAGAAAGTAGCAGGGGGGACAGCGGCCGATGTAGCTCAGTTGGAAGAGCACCGGACGCGTTATTCGGAGGTCGTAGGTTCGGGTCCCACCATCGGCACGTTGTTTTTTCTTCTACTTTGTGTCTAATTATCTTTCCCCTAAACAAATTACATTACTAATTTCTGTGATTATCCAAGTAAACATTAAAAAATTAAGGCATAAAGTACCATCCCCAACGCTTTCCTTGGCCTCGCCGTCTGTTGGCTTCTTTCCTTCAATGCTTTTTTCAGGAATTCACACCACCACATTACTCGTAAAGGTTCAGCCTGGTCAACCCTGCAAGGAATGAATATTTGGTGTGCAATTCTGCAGTGCAAGAATGCCACCGACATCCGACATTGCGATGAAATCCATGAACAAATTACATCGGAAGTTTAGGGCCGGTACTCCGACATAGCATAATATGTATTCATTTGTCTTCACCCTCAGGGCCATACAGGCATTTCAGAGGGAAGTGGGCAAAAATAAATACCGAGAAAACAATGTAAAAATCGGTAGATAAATAATAGATCTGCCTCGCTTGACACAGCTCTGCGAACGTCACAATTCAACCAAGAAGGGCCTTCGCTTAAAATTCACATTGTAGCGGGGTTAAAGGTCGGGACCACTGCCTACCCGGAGCAGTAGTTCTGAGATAACTGGTGAGGACCCCAGATCAGACGGTATAGCGACAGCTCTGATCGACAAGTTGAAGTTGAGAACGGTGTTCCAGTAATGTTTAGGAGATCCCCCTTGGTGCGCTAGACTTTTCAATGAGCAAGTAAATTGGTGCGGCCACCTAAGAGCAGTCATACAGGTACAAAAAAAGCTATACAGCGTCCGCAGGAGCTTAGTGCCTGAAACATTCGTCTTGCTTATTAGCCGCAGATCCAATAACGGTTGAAAGGAAAGACGAGGAGACAAGGGTGCAAATAACCAGCAGCGTGTTCTCGTTGATTATCCTACATTGTGGAGGAAGTATATTGAAGAGGATGGGGGAAATATCGGGGAGCACAGTGGCAACTGTCTCTCAAACAAGGTGCATTAGGCTACGAAACAGTGCTTTGTATACATTGACAGCCGATGATTTCAATAAACCAGCTCTTCTGAATAAACTTTTCAGTTTCGTTGTGCCTATCGAGACGCACAATTCTGACACCTGCAGTTAAATAAAAAAAAGGTGTAATCTGTAAAGATTCTTGCGCTGTGTTTTGAGTCAGAGAGATCACACGCCTGTCGAACCTTTATTTTGTTACGTGGTGGCATGACAAGCGATGGAACACGGCGACACAACAAAGACAGAACGACTTGATGACATGATGATGAAATATGCTTTAATGGACAGCAGGCCTGGCGCGAGTGCTCCGCTCCGCGCCACTGCCCACTTCTTCATCTTCGTAGCACTACCCGGGGCCACCGAGCGATCATCCCGATCGATTGCTAGAACTCTATTGCATGAAGTGACGATGAACACAGACACAGGATTAGGACATGAAACGCTGGACATCACAATGAATGCGAAGATGGGATGAATGTTTGCCCCGGAGCATCAGGTCCAATCTTCACCGTTTGCCGAAGGCCAAGGCTCATGGACACGCCGAACGGTTTGGGCGGGGGTGCTGTCTTCGCTCGAGTGGTCGAGAGGTCGCTTTGTCGTAGGGTCGGTCTGGTAGGCTTTGGGCTCTTCCTGGTCGTCATGTGTTGTGGTCAAGGCTGGGGACGGGGCTGGGGAAAGCGGCTGTTCGGGTCTGAGCACAAAGGGCTGGGGTTAAGCTTGGCGGCGATCTCCACGGGCTCTCGGCCGATGGACCAGGCGTACGGTTGGCTTCGACGGGGCAAAGCGAGAATGGGGATGAACCGCACCTCCAACCAAATGTTACGTGGTGGCATGACAAGCGATGGAACACGGCGACACAACAAAAACAGAACGACTTGATGACATGACGATGAAATACGGTTTAATGGCCAGCAGGCCTGGCGCGAGTGCTCCGCCCCGCGCCACTGCCCACTTCTTCATCTTCGTAGCAATATTGTCCGCTTTTGCTCCTTGGCTGGATGTTTTCCTGTTTGTGTGCTACCAAGGAACGCATTTCGAGGCTGCTGTTTTCTCTGATTCCTTGCTCTATCTCCCCCCTGATCTTCCGCGAAGCGTATAGAGCTCGTTCGGTCGAAAAGGAGCCTCCATCGCCGTAACCCGGAATTGAGAAAAACTTTGTTGGAGAAAATACGTACGTCAATTCATGCCGAAATTGTGACGCAACCGTTCTTTGTTCAGCGTTAAGGGAGGTGTCATTCCGTCTCGCTTGTAATTTAGCACCCACCTGTTAGTAAGGTTGGAGAAAATTTTGCGATAGGTATTCGAAACGGCAACGTATGTACAAGCTTTGTCTAAAGTGTAGAGGCCAGGGAGTCTGCTTCTGAGCCGCGCTGTGGCTCTGATGTAGAATTAGAGGAGATCCTTCCCATTGGAATGGGTAGGACAAAACATCTTACCATCAAATGATTCGGAACGCTGGAAATGCATTACAAGCCGCATGAAGTCGCTCAGAAGAACAACCCTCTACACTTTGACAAAGACTGTACCTGAGATAAGTGTAGGTGTCCACTAAAAATTAAAAGAAATTCAGTGCCTTTCTGTCCCCGAAAATCAACCAAAATAAGAAATATAAAAGTACGCGCGGAATCAAAAAGGCAGCGTCAAGAACATAACTGAGCCTACCCTTAAGACCAAGCTTGAGCTTGCCCCTTAATTTGCTTGCTGTGGACAGCCTTGACTTTTCAATGAGGACCTCATAGGGATTTTAAAGCTTAGTTATTTGTCCTGATATAAAGAGGGAAATGCGATAATGGTAGAAAAGAAAAAAAAAGATGGAAGTGGTAACGATTTTTGCATGACACTTGCTTGTCTGGAGCGTATTTTCTTGCGATTTATACTCCGTACTACTTAATTCGATCACCAGCGCCTTCTACACTCGCACTGCGAACGGGAATTGCTTGCGGCTATCAGTCTTGACATCCCAGGCAGACGCTGCACATGAGAACGTAATATTCGGTGAGATATGGCCTCTCTGTAAATTGGATCATTGTTTTATTTACTTGGCTATCTTTTATCATATACTCATATAGGAACATTTTTAACAATCGAGGAAAAGGCCCAAGCAGGACTGCGAAAAATTTTTGGAAACCTTATGGCAATAGGGTACATTTGTGTGAGAAGGCAGTATTAAAGCGGAATCAACGAAGCTGTTGGGATGGCCTGACGACCTTCGTAGTTTTAAATGATGACGTTGCCCAATAATTAGTGAGCAGCTTTTATGACTGCTAGATGATATAAAAAGCGCTCTACACAGCTCCGTCAGGTTGGCAAATGAATTTAAGTTAGAAAAGAAAAGAATGCCAGCAAAAAAAGAAACAAAAAAAAACGCGACGTTTCAGAACCCACTCGGTTCTTTCATCAGGTGTCACTGATGACGAGTGACAGCTTGCCTCTTACAGCCATTCTTTTTAACCATGTGTCTACACTCGAAATATATTATGATCGCGCTTTAAAACGATGACATTGTCACGTTTGTCACAGTGTTGGCGACTGGGGCTAGTTTAAAAGAGCCGGTGCAGGTGGAATTCCACGGTCCGAGTTTTAGGTACGTCCTGCGAGTGCGGAGCGAATTCACGTCAACGTCTTTTTTTCACTCCTAGCGCCCCCTGGCAATATTCTAAATGTACCTGTAACTTTGCACAAAGGATAGACACACTATCTTTCGCTGCTACCTCAGAATGCGTATTCAGTCATTGCGTCAGATGACATACGTCCACAAAAGGTGCTTCCCTTTTTGCTTACCGCTTTCTTACCTCAGTGCACTGCAGTCCTATACATTTTAATCGGAAGACTGTTTTAAACATAGCTTCCGGTCGAAACAACACTAGTCCAGTGCTCCAGAGCGTGCTTTGTGGAGCAAGCGCTCGCAGTTGCGTTCAGGTGTGTGCTTCCCCGGATCTGAAAGAGACCGGTCGCAGCTTTGTGAGGGACTTAATTTAAGCAGATGGAATTCCGGAGAGGTCGACTGCCGAGGCACCTAGCAACGAGGAAGCTTTGAAAGAGAAAGAGGGAAGAGACAGGTCATGAAAAAAAAAATCAAGAGCACAATCTCGTAGAAGAAAGGTAGCGACTGGGGTGAGAGCGATAATCCTAGGCGATCAGTTCCGTTATCTGGGCCCTAGTGCCTCTTCGCGGGCGATCTACCGATTCCGCCGCGAAGTCGGTGGTCTATCGGTTTCCGACTAGGCATCGCCAAGCAGGCGTTCCACGTGGGCAGCTCAACCCATCGACGACCCGGCCTTGCCCTTTCGCGCTGCACCTGGTTGTCGCCTCGCATGCCAATGGCATGGACCGGCTACGATGAGCGCCGCTGCTTAGGGCGCGTGCCGGTGCCGTACCCTATGCGAGGCTCCTTGCGTGCGCATTGGCTCGAGTGAGCACCCCGTTTGCAGCTGGCTTGAATCCAACGGTGCTCCTAAGTCCGGTTTGCGATAAAGACCAGCCGGTGCAGGATTTCTTGTTCTGTATGATCCTGGAACGTGTAATTCCTTGCACGTTACGCGCAGTAGCGCGGACATTACGGCCTCTCGCGATGAAACAGTACGATCAGAAGGACAGCAGGTCCTTCACTCTAATAAGATCGGACGCTATCTGCTGTTAATGAGGGCTCAGAAATTCCTTGGGAGGAAGGGACTGTATTTAGAGTGGGCCTGATCTCGGCAATGAGGTTCCTATAAATTCCTTTTTACTCGCCTGTATCAACACAGTAGCTGCGGAACACTCGTTTTGGTGCTCGAATCAGAGCAAGGTTAGGACACGTTTTCTGGTTTCAGAAACAGATGTGCGGACGCAGGCGCCAAGGTTCGGCGCTTCCCCGAATGAGCTCTCTACCTTGATCGCGTCAAAGGCCGGGCTGTAAAGAACGCAAACATTTATCGTCACCTCGACTATGCTACGAAAGGTGTAGTGATGCTTGCGTGTTTTTATTTCGAGCCGAGTTGAGGTTGGTCTTGCTGTGACCACGATTAAGCTTTGCCTTGACAGCAATAGGGTTGTCATTCATTGCCTCATTTGTTGCTACTCTGATGCTACTTCATTCACACCCGCTTCTTTGCCTATATTATTAAACGACGTTTACTTTCTAGCACGGCATCTTTGCCGTTAAGGACGAAAACCACTTCAGCCCTGCTTTACGATCGTTGACAGCTTGCTGACGTTCCAGCTCGTTTTCCTCCCATAATTAAGGCACTTCGCTTCCGTTTCTAAGTTCATTCCTTGGCATCCCACCTTCGAATCGACCGTCTAGCTGCCTCATACCGAGCTTTCCTTTCCACCATCTTGGCATCCGTCTTATGAATCGTCTCTAGTCATCGAGCGCCATTATCATCATAAGATACATCCTACTAAATGCATCTGACAAGCGTCAGATAACGTTGTCCAACTGGTACCAGCCACAGGGCATCACTCGTGTTAAAATTCAGAGACACACGTAGTTTTCGTTCACACCTCGCTGGTTTTATTCAATCGTCCCCAATAGATCACTCATTACTAATCAGTCAACCTATCAAGTTATCAACCGCCTCCAATAGATGAACCAACACTACGTATATCATTTCAAAAAACGATGGGAAGAACGACGAAATGCTTCAGGGAAAAGACAATACAGATTTAAGCCCACCAGTGACTCAACGGGGAGCACGGTCAAGGAATTGACTATTATCACCATAAATGCGAGAAGCATTATAAATAAAGTCGAATCGCTCGAAAACATTATTCTTGAAAACGAACCGGATGTAATTGCGATTACAGAAACATGGCTTTCACCAGACATTAACAATGGGGAAATAGCTCCACCAAACTACGAAGTAATCCGTAAAGATCGTGCTTCCCGTGGGGGTGGTGTGGCTCTTCTTATAAAAAAATGCATTTCATTTGTCACCTTAACTGAAGAAACTGACGCGGAAGCAGTTTTTTGCAAGGTTATTTGCAGCAATACTAACATTGTTGTCGGCAGCTTCTACAGAAGCCCTTCTTGTGGTCAAGAATGTGCGTTCGCAGTACACGATTTCCTCCAGCAGTATGGTTGCAATTCTGGAATCATACTCATGGGTGATTTTAACCTACCAGATATTGATTGGACTACCATGCAGCACTCTTCCCTTATTTCAGACGCGGTAATTAATTTGATGATGACCTTTAATCTTCATCAAATGGTTCTCGCTCCTACACGTGTACAGGAATCAGCAGAAAACATTCTTGACTTGATTCTAATCAGTGATCACTTCCCTATACATCGTGTTGTAACTCACATCATCGAAGGTATCTCAGACCACAGTATACCAGTCTGTCGGCTACCCCTCGAATGTAGCGTAAAGTACCACTCCTTAACCACTACCATAAACAACTTTGCTAGGCCAGATGACGCCGGGATTCTAACTCATCTCGCACATGAGTTCGACAGTTTTTCCGAAAGTGCATTAGACATATGTACAGGACAACATTAGACTGCAACCAAGCAAAGGATTAAGCAGGGTTTCGGAAACGGTACTCTACTATCGATCATATCCATACCATCAATCAGGTGATAGAAAAATGCTCGGAATATAACCAGCCATTATACCTAGCATTCACTGATTACGAAAAAGCATTTGACTCAGTTGAAACCTCGGCTGTGATGCAGGTATTGCGAAATCAGGGGGTAGACGAGCCGTACGTGAAAGTGCTGGAAGATATATATAGCGGCTGCACAGCAGCCATAGTTCTGCATAAAGACAGTAACAAAATTCCCATAAAGAAAGGTGTTAGGCAAGGAGACACAATCTCCCCAGTACTATTCACAGCTTGTTTAGAGGAAGTATTCAGAGACTTGGAATGGGACCAGTTAGGGATAAGGGTAGATAGAGAATACCTCAGTAATCTGCGATTTGCTGATGACATTGCCTTTCTAAGCAACTCGGGGGATGAACTGCAAATAATGATTGATGACCTAGACAGGAAAAGTAGAAAGGTAGGCTTGAAAATCAATATGCAGAAGACTAAGGTAATGTTCAACAGCCTCGGGAAGGAACAGCAGTTTACTTTAGGTAGCGAAATACTGGAAGTAGTAGGCGAATATGTCTACTTAGGACAGGTAGTAACCGCAGATCCGGACCACGAAAAGGAAATAACAAGAAGAATACGATTGGGATGGAGCGCATTTGGCAAGCACTCGCAGATTATGACTAGCAGCTTACCGGTATCGCTCAAGAGGAAAGTATACAACAGTTGCATCTTGCCTCTACTCACCTATGGGGCTGAAACGTGGAGGCTAACCAAGAGAGTTCTACTTAAGTTGAGGACAACCCAGAGGGCTATGGAACGAAAAATGGTAGGGGTAACATTAAGAGATAGAAATCGTGCAGAGTGGGTCAGAGAAATAACTCAAGTTACCGACATTCTAGCAGAAATTAAGAAGAAGAAATGGACATGGGCAGGACATGTAGTGCGAAGAGAGGATAACCGATGGTCGCTGAGGGTAACTAACTGGATTCCAAGGGAAGGAAAGCGTAGCAGGGGGAGGCAGAAAGTTAGGTGGGCGGATGAGATTAAGAAGTTCGCAGGGGTCAAGTGGATGCAGCTAGCACAGAACCGGGGTAAGTGGAGAAATATGGGAGAGGCCTTCGCCCTGCAGTGGGTATAATCAGGCTGATGATGATGATGATGATGATGATGACAGAAATAGATACATTTTGGCTCGCCTTCAAAAACATAATAAATAACTGTATGACAAACTTTGTTCCGCTAAAGATTAAACGTGTCTCAAAAAACAATCCTTGGATCACAAGGGACGTTATTCACGTGCAACGTCAAGTAAAGCGAATGCGCAAATCAATTATGATTCAAGGTGTAAGTGAACTGAAAAAGCTTAAGTTAGGAATGGCTGTTGAAAAGCTCAGGAAAGCTACAAAACAAGCGAAGGACCATTATTTCAACGTGACCTTCCCGAACGTTTTGAAAAATAACCCTCAAAGGTTTTGGAACCATATTCGTGACCATGAAAAGACACCATCCGGACTGTCACCAGAAGAAAAGACTAAAACTGCGAACATGTACAACGATTTTTTCTTCTCAGTATTCACTCAAGATAACCGAATCTGCCCAGAAACTTGCGCATCGCCCTGTAACTGTATTGAACCTCTCAGTATTACAGATGACGGTATTTTTAACCTTCTTCTCAGACTAGATCCTAAAAAAGCGGCCGGCCCTGATAATATTCCCAACGAGTTTTTAAAAAGGTACGCGGAGTGGTGTAGCAAATACCTTGGAGTTATTTTTCGCAAATCTGTTTCGTCGTCAAGATTGCCGAAAGAGTGAAAAATAGCGAAAATAATACCTATCCACAAATCAGGGGACATAGCTTCGCCCGGAAACTATAGACCAATATCCCTTACAAGTACATCATGTAAACTTCTTGAGCATATCATTTCGAAGCATATAACCACTTTTCTCGAGAGCAATAACATGTTAACACCTCATCAGCATGGATTCCGTCGCGGGCTCTCAACCGTTATTCAGCTAACTGAGGTTGTACATGACCTAGCACTTAGCAATAATAATTGTAGCCAGACAGACATTGTGATGCTCGATTTTTCGAAAGCTTTCGATTGTGTATCTCACATTAAGTTAATAGGAAAACTAAAAACCTTTATCGGAGACGGAGAATTACTATCATGGTTAACAGACTTTCTGTCACATCGCTTCGAGTACGTAGTTTATGAGCATGTCCCATCCAAAACAGTACCAGTTACGTCGGGAGTGCCCCAGGGATCAGTTCCTGGGCCACTGTTATTCCTAATTTTTATCAATGACATAACTAAAAACATTAACTGCAGCATTAAACTTTTTCCAGATGACTGTATGATTTACAAAACAATCAACACCCACGAAGATCACCTGTTACTAAACAGTTCCCTCACACAAATAACCGAATGGTGTAGAACATGGCAAATGACAATTAACACTCAAAAATCAGTTTACATGACCATAATAAGAAAAAAGCACCCGTCGCGCTTTTTGTACACAATAAACGGAGCGCCATTAACAGATGTTAGGCACCATAAATGTTTAGGTATCGCACTGTCATCAGACCTTAGGTGGGACCCTCCCATCACTAACATCACATCAGCTGCTTTGCGAAAACGTTTTTGTATAACGGAGATTCCTAAGATTCACACCAGTAGCCTCTAAACTCCTAGCATACACAACTTTCGTAAGGCCAATTCTAGAATACGCGAATACTGTCTGGTTCCCTCATTCGGTAACAAACATAAAAAAAACTAGAAGCCGTTCAGCGCAAGGCATTACGAGTTATATATAACAAATACAAGCGCACCGATTCTCCGTCTTTGCTTGCAGATTCATGCGGCCTTCCTACTTCATCATCGAGGGCAAAACAAGCGCGCCTGAAGTTTCTGTTTTGGTTATTACATAACCACTACAAAATAGGCTGGGAAAAATACATAACCTTTTCAGAATCGCGACCATCTCGGCACAAACACTCGTACACACTAACAGAGTACAGCTGTCACAATGACACATTCAAGCATTCCTTCCTTCCTCTCGCTATCAGTGAATGGAATCGCTTAGATCATCGCATTACTAGCGTGCAATCTCTATCTTCGTTCATATCAGAAGTAGATCATTTAACAAATTCATGATAGCGCTGCAAGAGTCGTACCTGCTACCTGTTGATTGGAATACGGTCACGTGTACAATTTTGTGATTTACGGGATGTGCATTGCATTGTGAAGTTTTTTTTTTTTTTTTATTGCTGATCCTTCAGCTTTGTATGTGATTTTAGCCCATGTAATGTTCCCTCTTTTCGCGTATGTGTACTTTTATATCCTGTTGTGTTGCCCGTGAAATATATGTACATATGTTCTACTCAAAGTGTACTAAAAGCCCCCTGCTATGGTCTTGGAAGAAGACCGGCAGTATTGTAAATAAATATGCATTTCATACAAGGCGCGTCATTTTCCCGCATCTCTTTCGATTCCACCTTGACGTGGACGCGCAGTTTGATGATGGTGCACTAGGACGCGGAGGCACAAACATAGAGTAACATATATATAAAGAGAGGACACTCCCATAGGGCCCCTGCGGCCCACTCTTGGGTTTCAGCGCACAGCGGAGTGGGCGAAGCGTGCCAGCCTCAGAACGGGGCGCTTCAAAATACCAAATCTCGGAGGCCGCAATGTTATTTTCGGGTTCGGTTTTATGCATGCGTCCCGTAGTTTGATACGCAGGCGCTTGCGCCACTTGCAAGAAGTAGTTACCGGAATTGTTTAAAAGAGTGGAGGCAGTACCTGAAGCAATAAAGAACGATGTTGCTCGTCATCAACCCACTCTCGCACCCTTTTTATAGGGCATGACAGGGACGCAAAAAGTTTTCGCAATGGCATATGGGGCTTGATAAAGGAGAACCCTTTGAAACTGGAGGTTGCGGTGCATGCCACCTAACCGTGAGAATTAATACTATTTGCACTTAATCTTGCCTTACTTTTAGTAGCCAAATATTCTATATTCCGTTACTTCGATCTGTTTTTAATTAATTTTTATTTACATACAGTCCTGCAGATAGAACTTTTTTATTGTAAGTGCAACGCCGTCTGGCGGAGTCGTGGAAGTTTTAGCTGGACCGCAAATGGCGTCGAATGTCCTCTATTTTTATATATGTTACTCTATGTCCCAATTGCCTTGACGAACACGTACCAGATCTGTAGTTCCGGCAGCTGCCGCATCGTATGACACCGCGCCGCCCAAACGTTTGCGCCTGCAAGAATCTCACTAGTCCATGAAAGCTCACTTTCAAAGCTGTTTACAGCAATGATTTTCCTCGCGACGAGCAGTAGGCTTCGGGTACAAAGTCTTCTAAAACTTCTCTCTTGGTCAGTGGCTCTTAGTTCTTTTCGTAAGTATATCATAATAATGAAGCCCGCTATTTATATTTCTCTACATTTTGTTGCTGATAAGTGTTTTGGAAGCGTCATGTCATGCCATTTTACTTTTAAGCTAGCGTATATTTGCTAGTCAAGTTGGAGGTAAATTTACGATATCAAACCGAGGAAATGTGTCCTTCAATTTTACGCTTTCCAACAGAGAACACAACTTTCGGGCTTAAAGACGTACTAAAGAGAATTTCGAAGGTGTATTTTAATTCTTAGAACTCAATGAATACGCTGGAAGCATGCTTATCAACTTCGAATCATTGCATTGCGCGGTGGATTTTGCTTTTTAAACCACATAAAGCGCCCTGGCTCCCAACCTTTTTTTTTTTTTTTTTTGAACTCGCCGCATTGAGAAGTCACTTAAGGCGCGAGTATCGTTTCCGGCGTAATACGTGGAGTGATCTGGTAAACATAGTCCGCCTGCATCGGGATTGTTGATGACGCGCTCTCTGAATCCCAAATATGTAGCGGTTATTCTAGCAAAATGTCATTTGCATCTATCAAAACCACAAGTAAGGGTTACTTTGGGCGTGTTCAGAGACTCCCAAAGTATCTTCAGTACCTTCATTGGCCACTGGAGAGTGATGAAGCCGCGAAAACAAGGGTGTATTTTTTTGCCGTGGACGTAACCTACGGCTGCTTTGAGCCTGAAACTAATTATTCAGAGAAACCCCCAAAAATAAAAGCGAGAACGGCATTTTGCAGAAAACTTTAGTGCACTTTCAATGGTTGCCAGGTTATGGTTACGTTAACACATGTCGAAAACATCAGTCGCAAGTATTCAGCCCGCGCTAATGTAACGCTTTCGCATTCTTACACGCAAGCACTCTTAACTGCTTCGGCTAGATTTTTTGCTTCGGTTTCTTAAATTTATGCAGGAACTTACCTTTTAACTGGCGCGTTTTACCAGAGTAGCCACCATAAAACGTGTCAGTTTATTTTAGTGTCTAATAATTCTTCAAAAGTATTAGCATCATAAAGATGTTTGTTTTGGATTTTTTTTTTTTTTCAGTTTATACACACGACGAAGGTGCGCTTTGGACGTGGTCGGCATCGTACAAATAGCGCTCCCTTGTGATAGCTCGCTTGTGAAATACCATCAGCCTGACCATGTCCACTGTACAACAAATACATCAGCCACATCGCACGATTAACCTGTTCGTGGGCCGACTATTGTGCACGTTCACCCACATCACTCTCCGATGTACCATGGCTACTCTTGCCCTCTCTTGCAATCCCCTACTGCAGACCGGGAGACTATTAGTTATTTTCGTGTAACCGTACAGCCTCCCTTCTTTGCCTGAACACAATAGGTCGATAGCGCCACGAGAAGGAGCACAGTGCTGAACAGTCATAAAATACGCACATGATAGCTGTCATCACTCTAGTGCACCTTCTTAGCTGTTCTGGCAGTCGGACCGCATTTTCCCTTCTGACGGTTATCACCTTCATCCTCTTCATTTTTTGTAGGCAGTAACTAAGTTATAGGGTTGGGTGGTACGTAGCCCTTGAGATTGATGGAACACGATATACGCCCACTGATTGCATCACGTATATGTTAGTTTTTCTTCCTTTTTTTTTCTATGGCTTACACAGTACTTTACTGCCGCAAAAGAAAGGTTGTAACTTCACGCCATCGTGATCAGAACCTTTCCTCTTGCAAAGAACAGCGCAGACGCCTTTCTATTGTCATACCAGGAATAAATTAATTAAAAAAATCAAATGAAAAATAAAGCCTCGATATGGACTCCTTTGCTAGCGCTGGTAAGGAAGCAATTTAAAGGCGGTTCATAACTTCAAGTGCTACAGCCATGGTATCTGATCGGAATATTTCGTTGATGATTTCATACCTTCCTCGCCTACAGGAAAGAAGGGGATACCCCGCTTCCTTTTGCAATAATTTCTTGCGGGCGTGCATAAACCAGATGAAAAAGCGATCACGGACAAAAAAGCAGGTGAGCTTGGGTTCGTTGCTTGTAAAAGCCTGGAAGAGGAAAGTATAAATAATTCAATAAAATGAAGTGATCTAATTTTCTGTGTTGGAGACTGAGCCTAGGTACTTCCCTTGCCGAACGCGAACGCTACGAACGGGCAACAAAAGCTTGTTCGTGCAAGCGTGTTAAAGAGGGCTTAGACAGCACATTTCTGTGTTTACTTTGCTTTGTGCGGTTTTAACGTCCCAAAACGACTCAGGCTATGAGAGACGCCGTAGCGGAGGACTCCGAGAATTTCGACCACCTGGGGTTCTTTAACGTGCGCTGACATTGCACAGAACACAGGCAACTTGGCTTCCACCTCCTCCGGAAAAGCGGCCGCTGAGGTCGCGATTCAATCCTGGATCCTTGGGAACAGTGGTCTAGCGCAGTAACCACTGCGCCACCCCAGCGGGATAATTGCTGTATGAGTTGCTCTGTAGTCCATGTATGAGAACTGCAGTGGCGCAGTATTAATAAACGCAGGCAACCGTGAAATAAGGATTGACACTATCACGTTTCTTACTTCAGGCGAGGCATGAGCGACGTCGAAGTTTTTAGGGCGAAAGCCTTTAATGGCTCATACTGACGTCGACAAAAGCTTTCCGCGCGAGCGGCGCACATGATTGGTCGACACGTGACTCCGTTCCCTCAACGGTAGGCTCCTGAGTTCTCGTGACTTTAGTATGGATAGATGGATGGATGGAATGGAATATAGGAGCGTCCCCTTTGAAACGGGGTGGTAGCAGTAGCTATCATGCTCATTTTTCTGCCTATATCCTAATTATTGATTTAGATTGGTTAACTAAACCATCATTCTATCTATGAAATTTTTGTTTCTACATTACTAACTTTATGTCACTTCTTTGCTCTTAAGCCACCAAACTTCCAGTCGTTTTTTGCTAGTTTCCT
This sequence comes from Amblyomma maculatum, assembly GCF_055883805.1. Taxonomy (NCBI): domain Eukaryota; kingdom Metazoa; phylum Arthropoda; class Arachnida; order Ixodida; family Ixodidae; genus Amblyomma; species Amblyomma maculatum. The sequence continues at coordinate 14,342,138 of NC_139350.1, forward strand.
CCGCCGGTTTATTCACCCGGCCACTGGTATCTCTAGACCCCAGAGCTTCAGGAACAGTGATTGCGCCTGCATCAACTTCCGGATGGATACCATTATATTCGAGTATAATATGATCAATTGTTTCACTGGAGTTACCACATACAGCACATGCGTCATCTCCATTGTTAAATTTCTTTTTGTAGCTGCGTGTTCTAAGGCACCCTGATCTAGCTTCAAAACGTAGGGCACTGCCTCTTGAGTTATCAAAGAAATCTTCCTTACTGATCTGCATTTTCCACTTTCGGTAGAATTTCACGCTCTGTTTCTTTTCCATCGAATATATCCAATTTTTACCTTCTGTGTTTTTCACCTGTTGCTTAATGCTCTCTATTTTTCCGTCCTTGTGACTAGCATACTTACTAGTTAGTTTCCTAGTTCTTTTCCTCAATTGTGAGTCAAAACTTTTTAAGTACAGGTATTTAAATACTTTAGCTGCCCATCTGTTACTGTACAATTTCCTCAGGCGTTCTTCATATAATATTTTACTCTGAGCTTCCCGTACTTCGAAAGATGCCCAGCCCATATCTCCCTATACCGCCTCGTTTGTAGTCATTTGCTAATCGTCCAACGGATCTCTGATTTATTTCTAATGTCGACTGTACTTCTGATTTTAGAACAAAACCGCATTTCCGAAAGTAGGTCCGGGCACCATAATTCCTTTCCAAATACCCCTGAAAACCTCATACCTATTGTATCCCCACAATGCCGTATGCTTCATTATCCCGGCATTCCTTCGCCCTTTGGCCTTAAGTGATTGCTCATGTAGGATCCTCTGAGCAGCGTCACCTGGCGACAGATAGCAGAAATATTGTAAAAATATATAATAGCTTGTTTAAAGCTTGCCGTACTCGTTGCTTCAGTGGCGCAATTAACCGAAACATTTAAATAAGCTACCAAGATCATTCCTTGGGAGTGTTCCCCTTTAGGTTGCAATATGTAGTGTTTTTATTTCTTGATAGCCGCAAAACGAGCCGTGAACAGAGCCACGAGGTGATGGCATGACAATGGTAACACTAATCAATTACCTTCGCCGTAATCATTTCCTGCCTTCAGTGGGTGTATGTTACCTTTAGGTTGCGTTCAGAGACACCTTTCGGTAACTATCGCCGTTTAACCCGCTGAGAAGCAACCAATGAGGAGAAAGAAGCTGCGCGACCCTACCGCAGATGAGACGGAATTACGCTTGGTGGACAGAGAAGGGACGTCAGCAGCCAAAAACTTCGAAGCGACCAACCAGAAGTCTCACCTTGTCTAGCGTTCCTGCCATCTGCAATCCCACACTTGAACGCGCGCCAAGGAACGTCCAAACATACACTTGTCGGATAAAGTGTGACAGATACTGCACCTTTCCTTTCCTATAAACCAAGTATAATTATATGTAGCACTGCAACGAACGCCGATAAAAGGCAAACAATGACAGGCAAATGATAGGAGAGGAAGGGTGGGCTTTTGTCATTCTCCTTATTAGAGACATCTAAGAGATCCTCTAATTTTTTTTCGTCCGAGCTCGGCAGATGCGAGCCACAACATTGTTGAGTTTCAATGTGTAAAGAAGCGCTTGCGCATGGACGCTACAGTTAATGACATTCACGTCGAAATCAAGACGAAGCAGGAATGTGGCTTATTGAGAAAGCAAGATAATCGTTAATCGCTAAGGGTAACACAGTTGGTTTGAAGATAAAGCAAGCAAGAGTGATAATGATGATGACTGGAGGGGTTTTTGCTCTCCACGGTTTTATTGAATATGATGATAATTGTTTCAAGCATCCCACTCTGTCGTAACTTACCGTTCTGTTCTGTGATGGTTGGGTGTTTGCTTCTATGTCATTAAACTTCAGACTCACCAACCCGCTTTCCTTGCCATTTCAGGGGCCCCGCTGTGGTAGCCAAGTGGATATGGCGCCAGAGTGCTGGACGAGGGATCAAATCCTGTCCGCTTCGGCCTGTTTTCGATAGACGGGAAGGACAAAGTTGATGACTGGGCTAGTTTCCGGCTGGTTTTGAGGGAAAAACTAAGCTCCCGTTTGCTGTGGGATACCAGTGCAGTGCCATAAAAATTTCCAGCGTCCTCTACTACGGCGGCCATCACAATATAAGTTACTTTGCGAAGCAAAGTTTTATAAACCAGACAATCTATTTTGTTGATCAAGGTCCGCAATTCGTCCCCTATGTTTCTTGGAAGGCCGTGTGATCACTGAATTGCACTCTGAGGACTAGCTATTAACTCTTATTTTCAGGTGTCCACAAACCAGACAGCTGAATACCTCTTGTAAACGCGGGGAACATTGGAAAGATTCTGCATCCCTGCCCGCCATGCTTCTTTAATGGTAATTATTCTAGTTGAAGAAGCACATTTGCAGCCTCCATAGCCTCGGCGAATATAGAAGAAGCAGGGACCTGGATCCCGCTCCCTATGCATTGATAGTGCTGACATAGCATCAGACTGCCTCTCGGTGTTCAGTTCAAACCATGTCGGTATATGTCACCTCGTATACGCTCTGAGTATTAAAACGTTTTTCAAGCGTTCCTCATTAACTCCGTGCGAGCGCAGCGCTCATTTGTTCGTTGATTGGTGACCCTGACGTGATACGACCCTAGGCTACAAGTTTGAGACCCGCAATCTCCAATTCCGTGTGACATGTTAGTGCATCGACCAAAAAGGTAAATCCTTCATCGGCACCAGGGCATCCCCAAACGTCTGCAGCCAGCCCTCGTGCAGGCTTCCCTACTGACCAAACTAGCGTGCGCTATTTGACATTTCAAAGCAGTCAAACAGTGGCCATTTATATAGGTACTGACTATTTTCTCAGAAGTTCTTAAGCTGCCTCTTGACGCCTCGCAACAATGTCACAATAGCCACACTTCCAGGGCAAACCCTATTAGAGCCGCTCAAATAGGGTAAGGGTGATTTCCCTGAGATTTACAGTTTGGCGCCGTTTTACGCCGCCGATCCACATAGGATGCTGGTAAGTTCTGCATATAAGCATCTCCAGCTATGCGGGCCGTTGCTCTCTTACCTAGGCGTGTCATCCTGAAGAAGCTCTTCCTACGCATTGTATTATTACGTAAGCAATACTGCGCCAGGGTTCGAGCCGTCGCGTATCCCCGGCGGACGCCATGCTTGACCTTGAGCCGCAGCTGCGTCGACACCTGAACCGCGCCGTAAGGGAAGGGAGGAAGAGCACACGCACGTTCACACACAGTTTTCAAGCATCCGCTCACACGCACCACTCACTCCCGTCCTCACGCACTTCGCACTCCTGGCGTTCCCCGGATCGCACTCTTACACCGCATGCGATGCGAGCAAGGTCCGATGTTGCATGCGCGCCATGCACATGCGCCAAAGCAGTGCTCGGGACGCACCACTCAGGGTCCAAAGGGCGGACGGCCGCTGCCCAGGGTAAGGAATTGCGCAGTAATAAAAAGACGATGATCGCTAACAGCCCAGGCGGCCCCTGACGTCCGACGGACAACCGAACTCGGCCGCAACTCGGCGGCCGATTTCGGACGTCCGCCAGAATTCCGGCGTACATACGAAAGCGGATGGTCGAATCCGTTCGCCCAGCGGACAGCAGCCGTACGTCCGCCACTGGATTTGCTTTTACACAGCTATAATATAGTTTGTAGTCGTCGTGCTCGTCTGAACTGCGTATAAATCAGTAATGCCGTCAAGTCTGCAGTATATGATGCCAGAGCGAATCTATGCGATAGAAAGCGTTTCCATTAAACAGTTTTTTTTATTTTCCGCATGTTTCATCGTTGAATTCTTCCATCAAAAATTTTTGATTAAAAGTTAAATGACCATTAAACATTTTTCTACCATGATGCTTCGGTGAAATTTTAATCAGTGGCTGAATAGACGCAGCAAGCAGCAAGCTCAAAAAGAACGAAACCGAACCTATCCTCAAAAAAATCTGAAATGAGCCAATCCAATCCACCTGACAAGTTGAAGTTTAGTCATGGAAGATGGCTTCACATTTCCGTGTTCTGCATTTTCTGCGCAGTTAAAAATACCTACGGCTGTAATGCACTGCTAGCATTGTTTTTGCTGTGGCTTGGTGCGGCTGGCACACTTTGTTCACCCGCCGATTCCAAAGTAAGTATTTCACCGAACTTTTGTTTCTTTAGTGGAACTTGTCGATGCACCGATGGTGCTGAGCTTTTGGGTAAGGAAACAGCTCTGTACAGCAGCCGAACGGTCGAGTGTTTTAGGCGAGACTGACAGGATGGCTCCGCGCCGACTAACTAAAGTGCAGCCTCAAGTCTGAGGGCCATCTTTCTCGGCATTACTGGACGCTGCGCCAGTAAGCCGCGCAACTTCTCTGTCTCTGATAAAGGAGTCCCTCCCCGAGCTTTAAAGGAGTTAATTTGTTAACCATGCGCAACGTGCTGAGTTGTAAAAACTATACGAGAAAACTTTTGCACTCCTCGAGCCTATCGTGCGACATGCCTACACTTGTGAAAACGTCGCGAGTTTTTTTTTTTTTTTTATGGACAGCCGCTGATCTTTCTCTCTTGAGCTTTACGGCAACTACAGTTTCTAGAAGGAACGGCTGTAGCTACTAAATAACTAAAGGTTTAGTACTCTCCTTCAGCTTTGACAAACCAGGACCGCAACTTGCGCATGTTGGTTATGCATGTGGGACCGAACCGCGCAGAACAACCGGACAAGGAGATGAGAGAAAAAAAAAGTCAGCACTTGTCTTTTTCTTGACCCGTTGTTCTGCGCTGTTCTGGCACGAATTTGACATACCGGCGCCGCGATACAGTTGGTCAGTGAGCTCTGGTGCCTGCAACGCCTTCTTTTATGCAAAACAGGCATACTGGGAGGCCATGCAAGCCGCGGGCTAAAAAAATAAAAAAAATACACGAGCTGAGCAAAAGTGAGATGAAAACAAAATTGTTGTTGCTTTGTCCTTACAGATATTCAAAGGCTCCTGAGAACTTCACTGCATTATTGACAGCGAGATAATGCCAAAGCTACGCTAGAGCCATGCAGCACCTTGTAGTGCATGATACTGAGCTTATGTCTCACACTGAAAGCTCTTACCATGTTTTTAGATTATCATATTAAAGTAGCTTTAAACCCATCCTTGTTAATACAGTGGTAGCCATAAATTGAATCTAGGGCATCATGCTCACATACAAGGCTTTTGATAACCGCTGGTCACATGATGTGGGCTATAGCAGAAACCTATACCTGGTCATCTTACAAGCATTTGTGCAATTGATGCTTTTAATGTGTTGTAAAAGTTTTTGTGTTCTGTTTCTGTATGGGAATGCTTTCCTTATTGAAGGCTAACATTTGGCTTGCTACAGCAAAACCTGTACCTAGTCATCCTAAAAACAGCACCGCAGTTGGTGCTTTTAGTGTGTTGCAAGAGTATTTGTGTTCTGCTTCTGTATGGCAATGCTTTTCTCGTTGAAGACTAGCATGAGGCTTCCAAAAATTTTTCAGATGCCATTTGCTGTAGCCGATTTCGTAGGCCAACAGGAAGCAGCACTTTGAGCATGGAAAACTGTCATCCACGGGGAAAAAACAGCAACATCCCTTTGCATTCTCATTTCTTTGGTATGGCTAAAACTGAGTATTGTATCATTATCTATATTATTAATATTGAATCATGATTGCCAGTGTTGAAGTTGTTTGAGCGTGATGATTTTAAACACACAGGACATCCCTTCGACATTAAGGTTTTAGCTTGTTTACATGTAGGATGCAGAACTGGTTTCAACAAGCTTTGTGCAGCAAATTCTTTTTACATTGTCCACCATGTTACTTTTTTCATTGTCCATTGAAGTAAATAACCAGTATTTTACGTTTACACAGTCGTCCACTCTTAGCTTGCATGGAAATGTGTGGCATGCAGTTTGCAAAATAGCAATGCATCCGTCACAGTCATGCATCAAGGCTAAGTGGCTTGTGCGTAGAGGGACCAGCCGCTCCAGCTTCACGTCATCTGCCTCTTTGCTCCGGTGTGCAGACGTGCATTGAGGCAAAGTGGTTTATGTGTAGAGAAACCAGGAGCTTCTTTGTCACATCTGGCTGTTTGTTACGGTGTGCAGATGCGCATCGAAGCAAAATGGCTGATGTGTAGAGGGACCAGGAGCTGCTGCTTAACGTCCTTCGCCTCTTTACTACAGTGCACAGCTGTGCATTGATGCTAAGTGGCTTGTGCATGGAGGGCCCAGGAGCTGCAGCTTCATGTCTGCCTCTTCGGTCAGGTACGCAGGTGCGTATTGAGGCAAAATGGCTTATGCATAGAGGGACCAGGAGCTGCTGTGTGGCGTAGTCTGTATATTTGCTATGGTGCGTATCGAAGTACAATGGGGGGGCTCATGTGTAAAGGTACCATGAGCTGCTGCATCATGTCGTCTGCCTCTTTACTATGGTGCGCAGGCATGCATCAAGGCAAAGTGGCTTATGCGTAGAAGGACCAGGAGCTGTTGCTTCACATCTGCTATGATGCGCAGCTGCGTATTGTGGGTGGTGGTGGAAAACATTTCCATCAGATACAAATACAGGAGGTTACTCACTAGCTGACCCTGAGGGGGCCTGTCCTGACAAAAACAAGGGGTCCCTAGTTTGGGACCCCAGTGGTGGTAGAGGGACTAGAGGCTGGTACTTCACGCTGTCTGCCTCTTCGCTACGGTGTGCAGCTGCGATGGATGCAGTGGCATCTCAAAAAGTGCATGCCACGCACTCGCATGTTCAGCCTGAGGGGACGACTGTGTACCTGCTATAGCTTTGTTATTCATAGAATAAACCTAGGCCAAGTTGGATAAATTATAGCTCACCTCATATGTGGTCAGCAAAGAAAAGCCACTCCAGAAAATCTGATGCATTTACTGTCATAGGATTCTTATTCATATACATGCTACTGACAAGTCAGATTCTTCACCCTCAGAAATGCCAGAAAAACAACCAAGGGTGCGTCTGTAATAGTCTAGCTTGCTCTTTCTCTGCAGACTTGAGTCAGATGTGTGTTCCATTGCTATGGGTGGGACAGGTGTGAGTCTTTGATTTTAAGCTTGCAACAAGTATGTTATTGTAGTTTAAAGACAAAACGGTACTAATAATCGTAGCCCCCCGTGGCGTTTATCCCCTTTTAATAGTGTTGCTAGACACTGAATTATTAGTTTACTCTGCATTGTTTCTGTCTAGTTAATGTGCGGAGGTGTACATATATTTATATGACTTGGAGTTGTCGACTTTGCACTTAGAAACATTGTAGCGTTATCTGATGTGTTGCTTTCATTTCTTTAATGATTTCTGTAAGGGATCGGTGGGTATGCTAGGCACCATTATTAGTATGCTCTTTTTGGGTCACCTGTTCAATGCCCAGCTGCGGCAGTCTCCCACTTGCCCTCGGACAGGAGGCGGAGAGACGCGCACAGAGAGGCAGCTACAGCAGCTACAGTGCTTAACGAAAACGTAGACAGATAGGGAAAGAAGTCCCCTCTTCCGCGGACTTTGCTGTCGCACTCAAAGACGCAGGGACAGGCAGTTCGTTCTCGTTGCTGTGTCATCTAGGGGGCTCATTTTTATTTAAGGAGCTTTACGAACAGTATACAACTAAGGGGTCCTTAGTACTAAGCGTACTAAGGGGTTAAAACAGAAGCTTGGGCATGTTGGCAATCCATTGGGTAGAACAGCGCGAAAAAACGACAGGGACGAAGGACTACAAGACGAGCGCTGTTATGTAGAACAGCGCGAAAAAACGACAGGGACGAAGGAAGACAACAAGACAGCGCTCGTCTTGTTGTCTTCCTTCGTCCCTGCCATTTTTTCGCGCTGTTCTACACAACAGTACTAAGGGGTCCTTAGTACGCTGACTGGACTCATCACCCGGAGGCAGCACAGCTTTGAAACGAGCACCACTTTTGGAAGAACTGCTTATCGTTCAAAGAAAAAACAGTGTCAGGTTGAAGGGTGTAAGGCCCTCTTCCTTGTTGGGGAGCCCATAAAAGTGACAATTATTCAGTGCAGGCGCGCTGAGTGGGGTCTCGTTGAGGATTCCAACCCTGGATGTCAACAATGGTGGGAGATGGCGGCGTTGAAAAAGGGCAAGTTTGTAACAGTGACGGTATGATGCGGAGCGGGAGGATGTGGGTTGGCTCTTCTGATGTGGTCCGCAATGGTGCTGACTCGGACGCCCATAATTGCCTAATTGCCCTGTAAAAGGAGCCGCCAAGGATGCAAGCTTTGGGCAATGGTTGCGCACGTGGGACACCGTTTTGATGGGTTCTAATTTTTTTCTTTTTTTATTTCCTAGGGGAGAGAGTTTGGCATGTGACCTAGTGAGCCAATCATTTCGAGGTCCATTCTCTAAATTCCGTTTGTTGTGAAACGAATTTGTTGTCCCTTTTACATTGCTTGTATTAGGGAGAGGGTGAAGAACCTTATGAAAGTGGAAAGACATGCCAAAATGTTTGATAGCCAGTCATGTGTGAGTTCGCTGTCATTGGGGATGAGAAATGTGGGCGGAGTCCCGAAGTTAATGAAACGGCCCCGCGGCCTGGAGAACTCGTTCTGAGCTAGATTTTGATTTTTCTCTTCGGCATAGATCATGGTCATTGTTTCACCTGTTGTAAATACGCACATTCATGTATAAAGTTTTCAGTTCATCTTCCTCTTCGTGTGCAAGTTGTTGTGGCCAGATGCAGTAAATTCACTATTTTCATTTCTATATAACATGCCTTTCTGAAGATGGTGAGCTCTTTTGTCCAATCCTGTAAGAAAGCAGCAAAGCGCTCCCAAATCTTCCACAAAACTGTGTGATATCTTCAATGCAAACTGCGGCTTGGTGTCACTCAAAACATGTAGTTGAGGTAGATTTCTTCCCCCCCCCCCCCTCTTTTTGTTCGTTCAAAATGAGGACCAGCGGACACTAACTCTTGCTTTTGTAATTCCCTAGGCCCCGCCTTAAGGCAGTACTCCAATGTCAATACCATTTTTATAGCTATGGCTGTCCAACAGCACTGATGTCTTTTATACACTTCTTTTACTAATCTCTTACCCAAGTGGTGGCTTATACTGCGGGGGCGAAAGTCTCTGGACAGTATGTCTGGAGATTTTGGACTATAATCGCGATGTAAACGAATTGTGACCTTATTTCTCTTGCACACATGAAAGAACTAACTTTCAACTTTCACATCGACAAGTATGGTCCGAGTTTCCTGGTCGATGTGAAAGTTATGTGCTTTGATTGCAGTTTGTGTAGTCCACACACTTTTGTCCCCGATATTACATAGGGGCAAATTAGGCGCCTTTACAGGGGCAGTTTCTTTGGCGCCCACTACCTTCCCCATAAAAAAGCTACAGTGTTTCTTGTGAACAGCTGGCTGCATTTATAAAGACCATTATTTTTTTGTAATTTGTTGTGCGTAGTTGAGAAATCCATGACATACATTCACAGCTGGTTGCCAGAATTATGCAACCATATTTCACTAAGTAACATCCATGCTGCATGCTGCCGGTAATACATCAGGAGCTTGTGGTTGTCAGCTTTTTGTGTTTTGTGTAACTAAGTCTTGCTATTGTAATGTCACATATAGCGCTATGGGTAAACAAATAACTTTACTTTTAACTCTTGTAGAAGCATGAACACTGCGCAATCACTGCGGCGGGCTATGCTTCCACATTGGGCTTTAGCCACATGTCAAATGTCTATCTTTATTCTGCTGCAGCAGCTTGCATGTTATCAGATAAGTTACTTCGTCGCAGCTGCTCTAAGGAGACGCTTTCTAGACGTAGCCTAGATGTTGATGTCGATATACCCCTAACACGCCCAGGGAATGCCTTCGGTAGAGGGTACATGGAAACCAGCGAAATGTGCAGTTTACGGAACAGAAAGGTAACAATTTTAAATGATGTTATTATTGATCACTTCTTTTCAGAGCAGGAACAATGACTTTAGAAATCTGCCTGTTAAACCGCTCAAAATGCAGGTTTCTGCCGCCAATGCGTACCTGTGTAATACTGCAATGCTCTGGCTGTGCTTTATGTTCATATACAGCATCCTTTATGCTTAGTTTCTCTGCATGTGCACTCCATGTCTTGGGCATTGCTGAGGGCGCATAGCAGCAAGCATAAGATGCCATGTTTGGTCAGAGTGGCATGTTCAAAGAGACGACATAAAAACACTAAAATACTGAATGCCAGGTTCTGGTCAAACTACGTTTGTATCTTTTGTTATTCTGCATGGGTTTTGCTGCAGTTATATGACCTTTCTATATAATATGTGACAGTTCTGAATGGAGATGCATGCGTACAGTGCCATCTGGAAAAAGCAATTGAGAGAAACTGGCAGTTGCCCTTGGAGATGTGTAATCAAAGTTCAGCACAGATAACTTGAATTTCATTTTCCCTTCTATTGCAGGAGGAGCCCAACCTGCTCTTTCCATCTTAGGCCTGAAAGACCAGCAACAGCTGATCGAGCAAATGCACAGGATAGTAACTGCTCCTGGAATCCCGGCCTGCGGAGGCCGCCCACAGAGAACTCGATCATCTCCTCGCTAATTCCGAAATATTAGGTTTCAATAAATACCTTTTTCTCCACCACCTCCCCAAGGGAAGAGCTGTCACGGCCAAGGATAATTAAAAAAATTATTCAAGTAGGTTCATAATACTTCAGTTGGCCTGCATTTTACCATGCCATTCCTTAACATCGATATTTTTTTAGTGTAGACTATTTATGCATTCAGTTTTTGCAATAAAGCGAAAAAAAATGCTTTTTTTACAACCTTGCATGCTGGTATGCCTATGCACTTCGCATGTTTTCAGGAATGGTGCATTTGTGTAAAGCTCAGCTAGCATATGTGCCTCTTTGATGGAAGTTTTAATTGCACACTGCTGTTCAGTGCTTTGTGTGTGAAAGTAAAGCAGACAACAGGAAACTTGAACCTGTTGCATATTCTATTGTCTGCTTTACTCTCACGACAAAGGCACTAAGCACTAGTATGTGACTGAAATTTCCATGGCACATGCTTGCTGAGCTTTACACGAATGTCATTGGCAAGTTTTTACACCAATAGCAGGCCCTGCAAGCAAGTTCCGGGAAACGTCCGAATGTCCGCCTCCGGCTGTCCGTCGGACGTCCGTGGGACGCGATGCGGATCCACGACCGATAGTCGGACGCACGTCCGCTGTACGTATACCGAACATTACCGGACTTCCGTCGCATGTCCGAAGGTCCGAAAACGGACGTCCGTCGGTCGACCGTCGGACGTCTATGGCCGTCTGGGAGGAGTGAAAGTGGAAAGACAGAAATAGGAGTTCGCGTTGGTGTAAATCAGTTCCTATGCAGTCTTACAAGAAGAAACATCGGCGAGGCGGACGCCAGATAACGGCAACGGGCTCGAGAGGCTGCTGAACGTGAACGTCTAGCAAAACGGCGAGCGCAAGATGTGTTTTCATCGGTGTAAATAAAGCCAAAGAAGAATACTACACCCGCACCTACACTACTTGCCGAACCTTAAGCGCAACCATTGCAGTATTGCTTGCGCAACTTACCAGGTGTAACCAGAGCTGGACTACTGCAAATTCCTTCACACCTCTGTGCCCGAAAGTATAGAATGACCTCAAGGCGGCGGTCGTCACCTACGATGGTTTTGCATATTCTGTCAGTCGCATCTTGATCTCGCAACAATGGTACAAGTGGAGCTAAATTTGTGTCCTGAAAAACCCTATTGTGCCACTGTGACTTGCATAAGCAGGGCTGTGAAACTGTCACCTGTTGATAATTAGAAGATTAATAACAATGCGCCCTTAATGGTGACCACATTCTCATGCACCCTAGAGTGAGGAGGGGTAGCTGTTCCGGTTGCAAAGGAGATGCCCTCGACTTGCGTGGCAAGATCAGCCGGAATTCAACTAACTTGTAGTGACAGAAAGGGGTGGCCGTTTGGTGGCCAGCTTTCACCGGTTCAAGCTAGAGTAAGGATCGGAGTCAGAAGTAACAAACAAGACAAACTTTATACACAGCAAGTGACAATACAGAGGAATACACACGAACACTAAAATTGCACAGACGAGAAGTTCACAAAAAACAAACGCTAAGCATGTGTCTAAAGAGGTATTCAATAACACAGAGGCTTTACAACACAGATCCAACACGAGAGAGTCACATAAACACCAAATTGTTCACCGGGCACTTTTGCAGTTCGACGCCTCGAGAGTCACGATGTGGCCGCCATGTAAAACGAGCGCCGCTCCCTCGCAGGATGTGGGCTTGCCAGCAGCGGGTGAACCCCAGGAGTTGAACCGTAGCACTTGCGAACACGCCGAAATACTAGGTAAACACTGACTGATGGACTCAAGCGACGCGACATCCACAAAAAGGCGCGCTGCGTCTGTCAGTTCCAGCGCGCCAAGGTTAGCGCGCACGTTTCCTTTTCCTCCCGGCCAGCCGCGGGTCGTTATTGGCTAGGCGCAGTCGAAAAATCTAGATAGGACGACTACATTCCGGCCGGTTGAGTCACCGTCATCGCCGAGTCATGAGAAAGAGGGTGACGCCGATGTGTACAAGGTTACGCCCTCTCTCGTGCGGAGAGGGAGGCTTTTCTCGAAAGACATCGAACCTTCTATGCGGCGCTGCGCGTGCTTCGCGCCGCATTGGCTTAATAAAATGTGCGCCGATTTCGCGACAGAAACCTACTAACTCTGTGGTGCTGACATTTGTTCTCGGCACGGAATACCGGAAAAAAATTTTACCTAGTGTTGAATAAACATGTAGTATTTGAGTTTGCCTAAACTCCTCCCCGGTGCTTTGTTTGAGTACGCGGCCAAAGTTTGTAACACGGATCAATGCTACAAACTGTGAGCTGGAGCTCATATTTTTGAAGCCTGCGAAGCAGATTTGCTTGTCTGAACTGCGGTGGCGACCATTCAGCTAGTTTATTTGGCTGCGCCTTTCAAGTGAGCGCCCTACACCAGCGAATGTCCTTAATTTATGGTCCTAAAATAACCGACTGAGAAGCCTGTGCCTGGAAGTGACGAGTTCTCTGCTTTGGAGTCTGATGTTTGCGCTCTGTCAAAAAGCAGTCGTTTTTAGAGACTTGAGTCTAGCAAGACTCCAAGCTCGCCTGCCTGCAAGTGGGATGGTTTAGCGTCGGCAGCAAAAAGGGTCAATATTACCGAGGAATCGGATCACAACGGGACTGGACGGCACGATGGACTGACCCATGCTTCATAAGCGAAAAAAATTAGCTCAGATGGCCAAAAGTGTGTCCCAGTAAGAATCATTTTTGGAAGTTGTGAGCCAATGGGTTGTAGAAAATAAGGAGCTCAAAAATCAAGGTATATCCTACCATCTGCACGTTTTTTCCAAGCCCTGCCTCACATGTTTCAGTCATGCCGCCTGGTAGCCTAAACAATTTCCTGCAGGTGGCAATTTTTTTTTACCCCACATTAGTTCCTTCCCGACCTTCCCTTTAATATGGCTGTTCTTCGACCTCCGAGAACTAAAAACAACCGAAAAGTGCCCTTTATACAGCAATGGAACTGCGGTGGGATATTGTTCTCATTAGCTGAACTGAAAGTATCCTTAAATAAACTAGCGGGCCAGTATTGGGTGTTTCGGAAGCTGGCCTGCCAAGCGGACATTTTTGACAGTATATGTTGCTCGTAAAAACTGCAGGAATAAGTGCCGCACTTCACATCCGCCAAGAACATCAGAGGTCTGTGCCCGGAATATATCGAGGTAGTGGCTTTGATAATAGAGCTCGGCTATAGAACTGTTTTGTAACCTTAGTGTACTTGATTCCGCGGAACAAGGCTGCATTGCATTTGTTTCTACAAAGGCTATGTGACCACTTGCGGGGATTTCAAGGCTCATTTTGAGTCTGCGGTGATAGGAACACAGATTACCGTTGACGCCCTTGTCGACGTCATTGAGAGTTTTCGCCTATCTATGGCAACTCATGGAAGCCCCACTTTCTTTCGACCTCCACCCTCAGCTACAGCTGTAGATCTGGCTTTACATTCACCTGACATCCGGGTGAAATCTTTACCAGCACCCAACCGCATGGAAAGTGACCACTACTCAATTTTTCTGCTTTCGGACGACTTCCACAAACGTGAATTTAAAATCAGCCATGTTGCCGAGGAAAATTACATAGAGTATCTGGGAGGTGTTTCTAGTGATGTTATCGACAAAATGATTTCCAGTAAGGTTGCAGCAACTACGGCAGTGGAGCTACTTTACCATTTTCCTGTCCCCGATTTAATACTCGGGAACTTTTGTGCAGTGCGCAGAAGGGCGGAGTGAAAGCTCCTGCCAACGAAGAACGACATAGACCTAAAAATAACCTTAAAATGAGCCGAATCTCGTCATTCAATGACACCCGAAAAAGCTCGGCAGGTCGCAGTGGGCCTCCTATGCAAGCTTGACTGCATTCTTTCCGGGGAATTTTGTTCTTGGAAGCCTTTTGAAGTTCTTTCAATGCGCAAACAGAAATCTCTTGCAGGTCTGGCAAAAAAAATTAGCAGGGGTGTTTGTACATGTGAATTATGGAATAAGCTATATTCTCCACCTGCTGCCTCCACGTCTGTCATGGATCTCCCATTGAAGCTCAGGTAGCTTGAGACAGTACTCAGCGGCCTGCGGCACCGGCGTGCAGGTGGCCCCGATGGCATAACCAACCATGTGCTGTGGAATGTTCCTCTGGAACACAGGAAGGCGCTCCTAAACTACCTAAATTGATTTGGGAGACTGGCGATGCTCCTTCGTCATAGAAAGGGTGTTTTCCAAATGCTGAAGCCTGGCCCAAAGATGACGCACTTGACCTTGTATCGTCCTGAGTCATTGACATCCTGTATGGCTAATCTGATGAAGTTGGCAAGAGAACGTTTATAGCGATGGCTTGAGGAGAGCAAAAATGTATAACTGGATTTCGCAGAGGTTTAAGTGTTCAAGAGAGCGCCTTGAACTTGTTAAACACATTGCCACATTGATCATCAGACCGCCTTTCGCCTTTCCAGACTAGCCACTTTCCTTGACGTCGCAAAAGTATATGATGTCGTCCTTCCGAGCTCAATTCTCAGTAGTTTGCAAGGAACAGGTGCCAGGGCTATCTGCCCATATTAATTCACTCGTTTTTTCGGTGATTGTGCAATTCGAGGGAAGCAAGGGAGTACTATAGGCTCCGTGCAACGAGACAGCCACGCCGCTCATAGCGCAGTTGAAAAGTGAATCCAGCAGCGAAGCCGACCGCGTCATCTATAGCTGTGTTTCTATGCCATCGTCACGTCATGAATTCCTTTTCCGACGGCTTTCGAATCGTTGCATAAACAACATCCGCTACCGATGCACAGCGACACAAACTACGGGGTGGCCTCTGTATTAGTTTTTCCTTGGGTAAATGTTCGAAAACTATAAAGAACGAATTGCACATTGTACTTACTCATCTCAGCTCAGCAAGCAATACAACCGACAGCGCACGTTAATAAGCCGCCTGTATATTCCTGTCTTTATTTCGATATTAAAGCACTTGAAACAATGTCGGTGTGTCATCGTACATTTTATGACAATCGCTATCATTCTCATTTAGCATAGGAAACAAAATATGTTGTTTACTGAGTAAATGTGGAATATTTTATTGATTATTGCAGTGCTGTACATTGTTGTGGAGCACAATTTTTCAACTAAATCTATGGGCTCTTAGTGCAAAGAAAAAATGGATATAATGAGCATCAGGTACGAGATTTAATGAATTAAACATGGTGCTCTAAACGCATAGTACATGCAATGGCCTATAAGCGGTGCTTGGCAAGGGCTGCATCCTTGAATATTTTGTCCTTTCATCAAAGCGCATAAATTTACGTAGAGTGGAAGTTATCGAAGGTTGTAAGCGGTCGGTTTATTTCGGTGTAATCATTTCCGACTGTATTCATTTTCACGGCTAATCTAATCGGGGATGCTTTAAACATGGGAGCCTTTAGTTAAACATCTCCTAATAAGATCACAACGCAAATGCGTTATCAAACACCTCATCATGGATTCAGTAGGCTACTTTGATTCAGCTTGAACCAGCGGCCCTTCCCGATCCATGAGTGTGTGTCTGTAACGCAACACGAGAGTCCTGGGTTCGACTATCACCTCCACTCAAAGTTGATACGGTTTTCATTTGTTCTTACTTATCTTCTTTTCGTTACGGCACATATTTGAGAAATTTAGCGTCAGTCTGAACATTTGAAACTTGTCCTGAATTTTCTGAATGACGACGACGACGATGATGAATTTTCGGCGACACGGGATGCTTAGCGACATCGCATAAAATCCTGTTAAATCGGCCGATTAATCGCTATATCTAAGGAGAGCGGTGCGGGAACGATGTAACGGCGGGTGGCTCAGAATGCGTCATATGTTGGGTCGAGGTGTGTTACCATAAGCACATATGAAAAGAGTTCATAGCAATGACAAGGTTAATGAAAAAGAAAAAGAGAACAGCGAATATCCTGTCAAAATAAATTATCAGTCGAAGCACCATATAAGCATAGTAAAACGGGGCTCAACATGCAGCTGGCCCTTTAGCGCATGGCTGTATGAAGCGAATGACGCGTGTACGCATTAGTTTCTCACAGATGGCTGCAGGCAGCATCATGAATGGTTTAGCTTGTATACAATGGGGTACCTTATTTTTATGCTTTAGGCCACTGTAAAAAAAAAAAAAATATAGGAAGAAGATAAAAAAGCAAAGCGAAAAATCGCCGCTGTGAACGTCGGCAAATCTCGCAGCGACGTGTGTGCAGTGGCGACTCGTATCCCGGAGACACTTTTGAAAATGACCGCTAGGCGGCTTTCAGCGGCGCCCCTATAGGTGGTTCACGGGGCATATAAGCACCGTAATGGCTGTGTTGCGAGGAGTGCCTCGAGGAGATGTTTTCCCTCCCACGCTTTTTAACGCTGTGATAGTTGACCTTCCGGGGTTGGTTTCAAGCATGTGCGGATGTCGATATATGTACACCACATTTTCATTTTGTTTACCGCTTACCAACAGAAGCGATTAGCCGTGATGATTTGGCAGGCCCTAGTTTTGATACGGCTTCATTCTGTTTCCGGGTAAAGACAATTTTAGTTTCGATGCCTAAGCTCCGGCATCTTAATTTGATGGCGGCGTTCCGTATGAACCAAACAATAAGGGTCTGTCCCGGATCCTTTTGGCGCCATCTTGGGCAATGCGTACACTTTAGTAATACGGCAGCGGCAGTGTACAACGGCTACTGCGTCTTGCTCGTAAAAGCTATCTGGCACCGCGATGCCATATTGTGTTTTGTTTGAAAGCAAAAAAGTTTTACAAGTGCACTCCGCTGCCATCAGTCGCAAGTACCAACAGGATATGCCCTCCCATTTCGTAACGCCCAACCACCATGGGTGATAGATAAATCTTCGGTGCACCTACGTGTTACATGGATGCTAAAGAAATCAATGGTGTCCTTTAATGGGCTCAAACAACTTACTGTGGCGCACATCTGGTCAGAATAGCATAATTATATTCACGTTTACACTGACGGGTCTGCGTCAACACAGGCATCCGCTGTAGCGGTGGTCATACCCGCTCAGCAAAACGACTCCACATTTCCTTTTGGGACACACTGCTGCATCAACCGCTACTGAACTTGTAGGCCTTTGGGAATCTAGTCGGTACATATGTGGGGAACCACCTCAAAAAAGTGGGTATATTCATGGACTGAAAGGCTGCAGAGCAAATTTTGGAAAATTTTTTATGCCACCCGAACTGCCAGCCTCTGGCACTCAACATCATAGAGCTCCTTACATCTGCCAAACTGCAAGGCCACAGGATACAGTTTCAATGGATCCCTGCACGCCCATCGTGGACTCCATGGAAATGAACAGGTCGATGCTAAAGTAAACGTGCCCTCACAAATGCCCTCCAAACAGCTGTGCCTTTTTCAAGACCAGATATCACGCGTCTTCTTACGAACTGTATGAAGAATGCTAGACAGGTTACTTGGCCCAGCCAGACGCCCGGCACATCCTTCTAAGACTCGATCGAACACTGACATTTTATGTTCCGCGTGAAATTTCACGCCATCATGCATGCTTGCTACATAAGCTTCGTTTAAACGTGACTTTCACACCCAGGTACTTGAATTTATTTGGAAAGGTGGACTCCCCAGAATGTTAAACTTGTGGCATCAGCGAGGTGGTAACACCACCAACCGCTCCTGTCGCAAAACGATCTTAGCAAATGTACGCGTCTGTGGCGCGCCGGCGCCTAAGTGCGAAGGACGTGCGATCGGGATGGCCCGCTTCAACATCGTACTTTCCACCATAAATCACGTTTTAAGAAAAGCACATCCGACAAGCAATGTCAGCGTGCCGTACGCCATTTTATCCAGTCTTCGAGTACATCTCCGACGGCGCAGCAACAGCCTACCTCCTCCCCTCATTACAGCATCGTGTAGGGCCGCTGTACGGTTGCGTTTTAGACCCGCTCCGCACGTATGCGGCCGCACCGAGACGACTGGTCCGGAGGGGCATACAATAGCCCACACCCGCATCCTTCGTCCGCAGAAAAGCTGACTCAATCTCAACTTTTTGCCCGCACGTGCTGGTCAGCAAGGCGATCGGATTGCAGCTATTGGTTGCGCTGTAGGCGACGTCTCCGGCTCCTTCACCTCGATCTCGCCAGGCCAACACGGCCGCCAGCGGTGCGAAGCGAAGCGACGAGCGAAGCGTAGATGGTAGTAGCACGCATTGCTAATATTAGTGTTCCTATCGACTGTGATTTCCCCTCATGTCGGATCATATGTGCCACTGTTACGTGCGCTGAGCTGAAGACAATCTTCCAACCGGCGAAGTGTAGGTCGCAACGGTGTCACGATGTGTTTGTGATTATCCCTAGCCGCGAGGATCTTCACGGCCGACGGCCAGCAACAGTAGTTCACTGTTATTTTCATGCGCACGAATCGGCTCCTCAGCGCATCGAAAAGTGCCCGTGCATTTGTTGTGAAAGTGTTTACGACTTGAGCGACTGCCTCATAGCAAAGAAGAAGCTGTCCATGTTTGCAAAGTTCGTCACACACTGTGTTTTCCTCATGCTGAAAAACTTGGTGACAGCTAGTCTGGCACCCGTTCCGCTGGTCGCAGTGACCAGGACAGAAACGAGCACACGACGTTTCCGCGATGTGTCGATCACCTGTGTGGATCGCGCTCCGTATATGTGCTGCGCTTGCCGAGCCCTTCCCGTGCGAGCCCCGAGCCCTTCGACGACGTTAGTTGCACGGCTTTCGGGCTACTAATATGCCACTAATCCGCGGTTTGCGCTCTGTGCGTATATGGGTGCTCGACGGCACTGTGTAAACTGTGAAAATATCGTGTACTTTCACGGCAGCTGTCACTTTGAGAGTACCTTCCTGTTTATTTTTATTTCCTGCTAGCTATGTGAACCTATGTCTGCAATAAGTATCTGTGCGATGAATCGGTCGACTGAACACTTCTGTATGTGATGGGCTAAACACTTTATCACCACACCAGGGCTTTAAAAAAATTTAGACGCGATATAAAAAAAAAGTACAGTATGACGGGCGGTTATGTTTATAAAAAAGGTACACCATATGCAACTGTGCCTCATGATATGGACACTTTGGTGTACCTAAGGCATGTTGAGCATGAAAACATATTTGGTTAAAAAGAAAGAAAACAATTGAAAAATCATTGTGATTACAATCTGCTTTCTTCCTTCAAAACTTGGGTGGGTTAAGTTCGTTGGACAACTGCTTAGACAAATGATGTATGCTGGCTTTATACTGACATGATTTTGTTATAGAGTTGCACAATTACATCCCATACTTGTTGCTTTGACAACTCTACTCTCGCCAGACTGCATGCCAACTCAGTTTCATTGGTATTGAGTAGCTATTCAGCTGCATTTATTTGCAAAGGGATACCAGTTGAGATATTTCTGATGCCATCAAAATCAGATGTCGTCGATGCTCATGTACGTGCCTATATGCTGCTTTCATTTTGCTGTGACGCCCATGAATACTTGCCTACTGAGTGATATTGATGATGTATGTGTGCGAACCTTACAACAATGTAGGATGCAATACAGATTTTTTTTTAGTCCTATGTTACATTTGCTGCTCGCCTAAACTTTTTTGCACCTTGCAAAGTGATCAACTAGGTTTTCTCACATATCAGTTTAAATTTGCTGTATGGCTACCACTGTGCATGGTCTCATACCACATTTACAAAGATTAATTACCTTATCGTTTCATCGTGTGTTAAGCATTATCACATGGGTATTGGTTCTATAATGCTGATGTTGATCCACTATGAATGTCTGAGGCATGGATGTAATGCCTGAATTGTTGACACTGAGGTCACGTGTAACTTAATCTGAATTCAATCCTTTTCTGCTTCGATTGGATTTGCTGTTTCCCAGGTAGCACAGAATGTGGGGCCCCAGCAGATCTGATGTAGGCAAGTAGGCTGGGGCAACCATCATAAAACCTGCATCGGTCTCCGATGGGGCAAAATTCGGCAAGCCCCATTTGGGCTTGCCCCTGTTCCTCCTGCATGGGTCCCATAGCGGCATTGCTCGGGCTACTGCAGATCACATTCCTGCATTCAGACCACAAGGGCCCCTTTCCGGATATTTGAGGGCAATCCAACCTAAATGTGGGTTTTTTATGGGAAAGCCCTCATAGATCCGAAATGAGGCCGCCTCCATTGAATCTTTGTGGGACCAACTTAGGCTGTAGTGGGGCAAGAAAACGGACATACACACACTAATCGGCCCCTTGCAGGTTACTTGAGGGCAGGTGAAATATGAATAAGAGCTCAATTTGGGCAAGCCCTCGTGAAGCCCAAATTAGGCAGCCTTAAATAAACCGCTTTAGGTCCCACATAGGCTGTAATTAGGCTGGAAGGCGGGCGTGCCCGCATGGTACCAAAATCGGTCCCTTGTGGGGACCTTGAAGGCACGTGCAACAGCAAGTCGGCTTTAGGTTCAAAACCAACACCCAGCCCAATTGGGGCAGCCCACACAAAACCGCTCTAGGTCCCTTATCGGCCGTAATGGGGCTAGAAGGTGTGCGTGCTATTGCGTAATCATTGTTTCCAACCTTTATTTGTATTAGATGTTGCCCTAAATTGCTATTATAGATGATTTGCATAACAAATGTTGCCGTGTTTAGTCGATTAGAAATTTACATAGCTTTAGTTCTCGCGCTCATGCAAATTGCGCTAAAAATACTAAAACAAACTGATTGCTAATTGTTGCCCCTTACGTGGTTGCTGTGGACAGCCTGCACCTATCAGCACAATATTACTGTTCAGAACACACAACTCCGTAGCCAGAACAAGAAGTACATGAAGTCATTTAGGCTAGATGAATGTTATGAATTATTGTAAAATTTAATATTGTGGCTGTTTAGAAAGTGCAGACATGTATAAAATATTACTTAATTATGTGCATAAATATTGATTGGCAAAACTTGGACTAGGGCTTTCCATCAATTTCCTGCATCGGATCCCTATGAGAATATTGATGGCGAGCCCAAGTGCGGCTTGCGCTATAGAACCCGCATCGGTCCTATGCCATTATCTAAGGGGCTAACCGAAATAAAAAAAATGTTCATCCAGAGCGGCTGCCCAAATCTGTCCAAAGTAGGACAATCGGGGGGAGTTGGCGGGATGTGCCCTTTTGGCAATGCGGAAAAATGTGGGCAGCCCCGCAAGGGCTGCCTGCATCGGTCCCTAGTGGGGCCCATCGGGGCTTTGTGGACAGCCCCCTTCAGGACTACGTCGGTCCCTCTTGCAGCACCCATATTGAGCCCACCGGGGCTGTCCTGCATTGCCTACATCGGACCCACCGGGGCCCATCCTTCATAGCCCACTTTGTGCTACCTGGGTTGCATTCGCAGATTCACTACTCTGCTTTGCATCTATGCAGAGTGTTACCTTAGCTTTGCAGGATAAGGTTATAACAGAATGGTTCCAATCTAAGCGGGCAGCGTAATTCATTTTGTGCAATGACTAGCAAATGAGCTGCCAAGCCTTGCAGTGGTGACATACTGCTTACTATTTTAACATATAAAAAGTGATTTGGGAAGCAGAGTGTGTGAGCTAACGGTCTCAGTGTGCTTCACAATTCATGATTTCACAAAAATATTGTACACAGTGCAATGAACGGTATGATGGCTGTTTCACAGAGTAACAGCCATGTAATTCAGTCTGTTTTACTTTCCTTCGCAAATACAAAGAGCCTTCAAAGCCCTCACACACGATAATATAAACATCGGTACCACAGTGGCAGTTTTGTTTGCAAGCAATGCTGTGCTTATTAATGAAAAATACATGGGTACAAAAATACATTTTAACGAGGTGTAGCTGCATATGTGAACTTATTTCTTTTTTAGTTACGGTAATGACACAAACAGCCAGGCTGTGTTTTTAAACTGTGGGACTCAAGAAGGACATTTCTCTTTGGAAAGTGTGCAAGATAGTTACAACACTGTGTTTTATGGAAGATAAATTTGTTCACTTGAAAATATGTCGGCTTAACTTGCTCTTAAAACTTTTACACAACACATTAAAATGGGTCTTGGTGAGCTGCCAAAAAGCTAAAGGGCAAGGACAGTAGGAAAGAATAAATGCAATTGTACTATGTAGCAATTCTTGTTCTCCTTGCTTCTTCAAGCAGTTTCTTCTTTTCTTTTCCCACAAGCTATCCCTACGGTGCACTGGGATCAAGCTTTTTAGAATTTACGCAAAGTGGCGACAGGACAAGGTACATTAAGCATGGGTATGTGTACTTGTAATGCCCACTGTAGTTACCCACCTATTACATAGCTAGAAACCAACCACCGGACACCCACCGGTAAAAATGGGTACAAGCGTCCCCCGGCCTGGCGCTCGGCTTTTCTAGGGGTCTGCGTTTGGGAGAAGCTCCGTAAACCCCGCTGCGCACCCCTCTTCCGCAGTGGGCCCAAACCCAGTTTCGAATCTCGCAGCCTGCAAAGGAGTTCCAGTTTGTCTTGCAAAGGTACTTCCTTTGAGCCTTACCTGAAGGGCTCCCTTAGAGCCTCAGCTGCAGCTGCATCTGAGGCTCCAAGGGAGCCCTTCAGGTGAGGCTGCAGCTGAGGCTCTAAGGGAGCCCTTCAGGTGAGGCTCAAAGGAAGTACCTTTGCAAGACAAACTGGAACACCTTTGCAGGCTGCGAGGTTCGAAACTGCATTTGGGCCCACTGCGGAGGAGGGGCGCGCAGTGGGGTTTACGGAGCTTCTCCCAAACGCATACCACTAGAAAAGCTGAGCGCCAGGCCGGGGGACTCTTGTACCCATTTTTACCGGTGGGTGTCCGGCGGTGGGTTTCGAACTAACCACCTCCCGCAGACGAGACGGGCGCTCTAACCACTAGGCCCTCAAAGTGCTGCTTATTCTAATGATGACCTCAAAAGCATGCACCGCCTTCCAATACAAAGCATCTGATAAGAGACTACACGACTATTTGAGCATTGCATATGACACACACGTCATTTATACTGACTCTACCTATGTAGTCTCAATGCATTACCAACCTGCATAAAGAATATATTGCTACGAAGATGACGAAGCGGGCAGTGGCGCAAGGCGGAGCGCTCGCGCCAGGCCCGCTGGCCGTTAAAGCATATTTCATTGTCATGTCATCACGTCGTTCTGTTTCTATTGTGTCGCCGTGTTCCATCGCTTTTCATGCCACCACGTAACATTTGGTTGGAGGTGCGGTTCATCCCCATCCTCGCCTTGGACCGTCGAAGCCAACCATACGCCGGGTCCATCGGTCAACAGCCCGTGGAGATCGCCGCCCAGCTTTACCCCAGCCCTTTGTGCTCAGGCCCGACCAGCCGCTCTCCCCAGCCACGTCCCCAGCCCAGACCACAACACATGACGACCAGGAAGAGCCCAAAGCCGATCCAACCGACCTCACGACGAAGCGACCTCACGACCACTCGAGCGAAAACAGCACCCCCGCCCAAGCCGTTCGGCGTGTCCATGAGCCCTGGCCTTCGGCAAACAGTGAAGATTGGACCTGATGCTCCGGGGCAAGCATTCATCCTATCTTCGCATTCACTGTGGTGTCCAGCGTTTCTTGTCCGAATCCTGTGTATGTGTTCATCGTCACTTCATGCAATAGATTTCTAGCAATCGATCGGGATGATCGCTCGGTGGCCCCGGGTAGTGCTACGAAGATGAAGAAGTGGGCAGTGGCGCGGGGCGGAGCACTCGCGCCAGGCCTGCTGGCCATTAAAGCATATTTCATCGTCATTTCATCGCGTCGTTCTGTTTCTATTGTGTCGCCGTGTTCCATCGCTTTTCATGCCACCACGTAACAATATTTTAATTGGCAGTTAAGGATGGCACTTCATTTCATATTGAGCACAATCTATAGTCTCAATGCATTACCAAACTGTACAATGAATGTGTTACATTGGCAGTCAAAGATGGCACTTCGTTTAATATTGGGCACACTGTATGCTGTGCAGTAGATTTATAGAGATAGCTCTTGAATGCCTTTAACAGCAATGACAAATACAACATACATTCTTCAAATCACTGAAGAGGCATATTGAACAAAATTCTAAGTAGTAATGTTGACGCCAATTTTTAAGGCCTCTCTAGAGTGCAAGCAGATGCCGGAAGCAAAGGTTCTGTCCTAGATGAAAAGGCTGCAGAATTTCTGCTAGTTTGTTCAGGAGAACATTGTTACATGTATGTGTTTCCAATGTTCAATGTGACCAAAGTGGACATCTGTTTTTCTTGCATAGCAACCTTAAATCTAAACCTCAAGTAAATATGACCTGGCAGAGCATGACATGGTCCATGACATGCAGAACATGTTAATATAATATTTGCGGAGTAATCAACCTTTTGCATATCATGGTGTTGGCAGCCCCAGGGTTTGGTTCTAGGAGGAGCAAAAAGGCTTCCTTTTAACCAAAAAATAATAGCAACAATTTCCTTTGAAGAGGGGTTTATTGGGGGTTATTCGAAAGACTGTAGACGGCGACCGATGACACAAGGCGATCGTAGAGCGAAGCACAATCTCGTCCGAAGAAGACAGTTAGAGCTCTCCGTGTGCGCGCCAGCTGATCGGCGTCTTCATCGTCGTTAGCTTCGGCGCTGTATCATCTTCTTCCTTACAATTGCCCCGGCGGAAAGAGGGAGCCATCCTGGCGACTTAGGGCGAGGGTATGACAAAGGGGTTGTAGTATGGCTTAAGTCGACTGACGTGAACAACTTCTCGCCCGCGGCGACGGTGGTCTGAAGAAGGCGTTGCCGGCTCCACGACGTAGTTAACTGGTGATGTACACTCTAATACACGATAAGGACCATTATACTTTGCAGAGAATTTAGGATCAGCCAGAACACACAGCCAAACGAGGGTGTTGGTAGGAAAGTCAGCAGCGGGCTTTCCGTGATCGCTCTTATGTCGGCGAAGATCTTGAATGTCCGACGTAAATGAGCGCGCCAGCTGACGGCACTGCTCAGCATTACGGGCAACAGCAGAAAGAGCAGTGTACACTGAACTGTCGGGGTGGTAAGGAAGTATGGTGTCCAGCAGACAAGAAGGCTCACGACCGTATAGGAGAAAGAATGGGGGAAATCCAGTCGTTGCCTGAGACGCTGTGTTATAGGCATAGGTGATGTATGGAAGCACCTGATCCCAATTAGACGCTTGAGAAGAAACGTACATGGCGAGCATGTCACCAAGCGTTCGGTTAAACCTTTCTGTGAGGCCGTTGGTTTGAGGATGGTAAGCTGTGGTGGTTCGATGTATTGTTTGGCAATCTTCCAACAGCTCGCTGACCACTTCAGATAAGAAGACGCGGCCACGGTCACTGAGAAGTTCACGAGGAGCCCCGTGTCGTAGAACGAAGTGACGCAGGATGAATGAGGCGACGTCACGAGCACTAGCAGTAGGCAGGGCTGCAGTCTCCGCGTAGCGAGTGAGGTGATCCATGGCGATTATTATCCAGCGGTTGCCTGATGTCGAAGATGGAAGGGGACCATAGAGGTCGATGCCGACACGATCAAACAGTCGCGCTGGACAAGGCAATGACTGTAATGGGCCGGCGGAGGGGCGCGGTGACGACTTCCACTGCTGACAAGCAGTACAGGACCGAATATAGCGGCGGAGAAAGTTGTACATCCCCCGCCAGTAGTACGGCTGGCGAAGACGCTCGTATGTCTTCAACAGGCCAACATGTGCGCTTTGTGGGTTGGTAT
Source organism: Amblyomma maculatum (assembly GCF_055883805.1). Classification (NCBI taxonomy): domain Eukaryota; kingdom Metazoa; phylum Arthropoda; class Arachnida; order Ixodida; family Ixodidae; genus Amblyomma; species Amblyomma maculatum. The sequence goes on from NC_139350.1 coordinate 14,368,416, forward strand.
GGTGATGGGCACACATTTCTGTGCGAAGATGGCGGGGAATGACCAAGACCCATTTGCGACCATCCGGGCGATAGCTTTTGCGATACAGCAGATCACCCCGAATCGTAAAATGGGAAGCTTGGCGACGAAGGGCTCGCGGGAATGAAGACGTTGAGGACGCGGTGAGGACGTCTAGGAGCGAAGATATCCAGGGATCCCGGCGTTGTTCAAAAGGCAGGTCGTCGGAGGTGAGGGCTGCAACGGAGGATTCGGATATCGAGTTCGAGGGTGCAGGAGATGGCAGCGGTGAGCGTGAGAAGGCGTCAGCGTCGGAGTGTTTGCGTCCCGATCGATATATCACTTCAAAGTCAAAGTCTTGAAGGCGAGGAGCCCAGCGGCCGAGGCACCCAGATGGGTCTTTTAGGGAAGCCAACCAGCAGAAGGCATGGTGGTCGGTGATGACGTTGAAGCGGCGGCCGTATAAGTAAGGGCGAAACGTCGTTAAGGCCCACACGATTGCAAGACACTCCTTTTCTGTGGCGGTGTAGTTATATTCAGCTTTCGTTAGCGCTCGGCTAGCGGAAGCAACCATATATTCGGAAAAGCCTTGCTTGCGTTGAGCGAGGACAGCACCGAGGCAGATGCCGCTGGCGTCGGTGTGCACCTCTGTAGGAGCGGATGGGTCGCAATGGCGGAGAATAGGCGGTGAAGTTAGTAGACGTCGGAGCGTAGTGAAATCATCGTCGCAGAGTGGGGTCCATGTAGACAAGTCGGCGGGACCATTCAGCAATTTGGTAAGCGGTGCAATGATGGTAGCGAAATTGCGGACAAAACGGCGAAAATATGAGCATAGGCCGACGAAGCTACGCAGCTCTTTAACAGACGTCGGTTTCGGGAATTCAGTGACCGCAGGTAGTTTGTCCGGATCGGGCAGGATGCCATCTTTGGACACGACATGACCCAGTATTGTCAGCTTGCGAGCGCCAAAACGACACTTCTTCAGGTTAAGTTGGAGACCGGCGCCAGTGAGACAGCTCAGGATTTGGTGCAAGCGCACGAGGTGCGTCGGAAAATCGGGAGAGAAAACGACGATGTCATCCAAATAACAAAGAAAAATGTTTCACTTCAGGCCGCGTAATATGTTGTCCATCATTCGCTCAAACGTAGCAGGAGCGTTGCAAAGACCCAACAGCATCACAGTGAACTCATATAGTCCATCAGGGGTAATAAAGGCTGTCTTGGGTCGGTCAGACTCAGCCATAGGGACTTGTCAATAGCCAGAACGCAGGTCCAGGGACGAAAAGAATTCGGCTCCTTGTAAACAAACGATGGCGTCGTCAATGCGGGGTAGCGGGTATACGTCTTTACGAGTAATTTTGTTAAGACGGCGGTAGTCAACGCAAAATCTTATGGAGCCATCCTTCTTTTTCACAAGTACCACAGGAGACGACCAAGGACTAGATGAAGGCTGAATTACACCGCGTTGTGGCATGTCGTCGACTTGGTCAGCAATAACACGGCGCTCCGTAGGCGAAACACGGTAAGGGCGCTGGCGAAGAGGGGCATGACTGCCGGTGTCGATGTGGTGAACAACCTCAGTCGCACGGCCCAAGGAAGTCATCTGGACATCAAACGAAGAACGGAATTGGTTGAGTAGAGCAAACAGTTGTTCACGGTGAGTCGGGTCGAGGTCACTGGCCACAGACGATTGAAAAAGGTCCCAACTTGGTATATCGGAAGATTCATTAATCGGTGTTACGGAGGCTACGTGGAAACTCTGTGGTATATACCCATCAACCTCAAACGGCGAGATGAGGTCAGCAACTTCAATATGACCAAGGCATTCTCCAACAAGTAGCGGGACCACAGCGGAGGAGGCATTAGCAACAACTATGTCAGCAGCACCGCGGTCAATATCGATGATAGCAAAAGGAAGAAGGAGGTGACGGCAAGAGGCGAACATGGGAGAAGGCGCAAAAAGAACAGTTGCATCGAAAGAAAACGAGTACACACACGGGAACAATCACGGCACAGTTGGGCGGAATGTCGGTGTCGTCGGCGACAACAAGTTTGGCGCAAGAAAAAGACGGCGCATCGTCAAGAACCGCAGCATAGAGCGCAGAGAAGGCAACGTGGGCGCGGGCGCAGTCAATAACAGCATTGTGGCGGGAAAGGAAATCCCGGACAAGAATTAAGTCATGCGAGCATGACGCAAGCACTATAAAAACTAGACGACGTATAAGACGTCCGCGATAACTACACGCATTGTGCAAGCAGTAGACGGACGAACGGAATCGGCGCTGGCGGTGCGAAGAGAAAGTCCAGAAGGCGGGGTGGTGACTTTATGAAGCGAGAGGCAAAAACTTTCGCTAATGACTGGCAGAGTGGCCCCGGTATCGACGAGTGCAAGGGCACGAATACCGTCGACAAAAACTTCGAGAACGTTCGGCGGAGACAGACGAGGACTTGTCGTAGGCGAAGTGTGCGCAGTTCGTGCCCCAGGAACTGCGGCTGCTAGTTTTCCGAGTCTTGTGTCACGCTGCGACGCCGCATTGGCGACAAGGAACGACGACGAGGGGCGGCGAGCGGTGCAATGGAATGTTCTGGCGGCCCGATGAGCTATGCGGCTGCCCTGGAGATGTCCCTAAAGGCGGGCGCAAAGTGTCGTACTGATAATTGCTGTCAGCCATAGTATGTGCTGGGGCAGAACGCAGAGTACGACGGCACAGGCGGGCGACGTGGCCTGGAATACCGCAGGCAAAACAGATAGGCCAGTTGTCATTCGTGCGCCAAGGATTGTAGGGAGGAGTCGTTGATAGGTACCGTGAAGCGAACGTCGGTGGCGCCATAGTCGGCACGTACGCAAAAGACTGTGGTGGCGGCGGAGGGCGGGCGGTCACTTCTGCATATGTGGGAGGCATTTGTACTGGTACAGGTACAGGCGGCACGACCACTTCGGGGTTGTGACTTAATGGTGCAGCAAGAGGTGTGGGCTGCAGTGGAACAGGGTCGACATGTGGTGTGACAGGCGCTGGCTGGCCAAAACTGAGAAGTGGATCGGCAACCTCCTGCGTGATGGTGTGTCGGATCGCAGGAGTAAGTAGCTGGGCTGTAGACGTGCGTGGACCAGAAAAAAGCCCAAGCTGTCGAGAGACCTCATCTCGAACGAAGTCTTTGATGTCAGTCAAAAGATCGCTGCTCACAGCCAGGCCAGAGATGGACGGAGCAGGTGTGGGAGAGCGACGAGTGCAGAGTCGTTGCTTGAGCATTTCGTCGAAACTTTGGCAAAGGTTGTATACTGATGCCACCGTGGTTGGGCTCTTTGCCCACAGCATGTGAAATGCATCCACATCAATGCCCTTCATTATGTATTTAATCTCAGCAGCCTCATCCATAAAGGGGTCGACACGCTTGCATAAATTAACGACGTCTTCAATGTAGCTTGTGAAGCTTTCCCCTTCATGCTGAACTCGTACGCGCAGGGCTTCTTCAGCGCGTAGTTTCCGAACTGTGGGACGACCGAAAACGTCCGTTAACTTTGCCTTGAAGTTGGCCCAAGTTGGCGTGTCGGCCTCATGATTTCGATACCAGAGGTTAGCAACGTCACTCAGGTAGAAGATGACGTTGTTGATTTTCATGCGGTCATTCCAGTTGTTATGACCACTCACCCGCTCGTAGGAGGCCAGTCAATCTTCAACGTCCTGGTCACCCTGCCCGCTGAAAACTGCGGGATCTCGCTGCCGAATGGTAAAGGAGCATGAGATGGACTGCAAAGGGGCTGCCACTGGCTGTTGGCCTACCTCGTTTGTCGCCATAGGTATCGTACGGCTGCGGAGCTCCACGGTGATCGTTTAAGGGTCGTACCTCGGCACGTTCCACCAATTGAAGAGGGGTTTATTGGGGGTTATTCGAAGGACTGTAGACGGCGACCGATGACACAAGGCGATCGTAGAGCGAAGCACAATCTCGTCCGAAGAAGACAGTTCGAGCTCTCCGTGCGCGCGCCAGCTAATCGGCGTCTTCATCGTCGTTAGCTTCGGCGCTGTATCATCTTCCTTACACCTTGTTTACTTTTTATTTGTCAAACAATACCATGCGCTTTGTTGCTGAGCAATAAATGGCAAACAAAGTAAATGTTTTAACTTAACTCATGCTTTGCATACAACGGTCCTGTGAGCAATATTCATATGTAATCATTTTTATATTTAGTTTACAATATTATAGCTTGAATAATAGTGTTCAGCTTCTAAGGCCTTTGTATCTTGATTTGAAAAATGACCAGTGGAATATTTTACTTGCTAGAAGGCTTCAGGGTGGGGGGGGGGGGGGGGCAGCTCATTTAGCTTCCACAGTTGCATCACGACTTTTTCTCTCGAAGCTGACCCCAAGAGGAAAGCTTACCTGTCTTTATGCCAGCAAACCATGTATACCAAGTGTCCCTGCTGAATTTAATCAAAATTTAAATTGGGTAAAGTGGTCTGGGCTAGTAAAACCAACAAAGAACTATTCAGAGTTGATTGCCCTAGTCTCCAGTGGCTTCTCATTTGCCGTGGTTTTTCTGCAGTTAGCAAAAACTAATTATTGACTTCTTTATTTATTGTCCCCAAGAGCAATGCATCAGTTCTAAAGTTGTAGACAGTGTTGAAAAACAGCTACCCACAATGTTTGCACCACGGTATGATTTTCAGGCAAGGAGACACAATCTCCCCAGTACTATTCACAGCTTGCTTAGAGGAAGTATTCAGAGACTTGGAATGGGAGCAGTTAGGGATAAGGGTAGATGGAGAATACCTCAGTAATCTGCGATTTACTGATGACATTGCCTTGCTAAGCAACTCAGGAGATGAACTACAAACAATGATTGATGACCTAGACAGGAAAAGTAGAAAGGTAGACTTGGAAATCAATATGCAGAAGACTAAGGTAATGTTCAACAGCCTCGGAAAGGAACATCAGTTTACATTAGGTGGCGAAGTACTGGAAGTAGTAGGCGAATATGTCTACTTAGGACAGGTAGTAACCGCAGGTCCGGACCATGAAAAGGAAATAACAAGAAGAATAAGATTGGGATGGAGCGCATTTGGCAAGCACTCGCATTATGTCTAGCAGCTTACCGGTATCGCTAAAGAGGAAAGTATATAACAGTTGCATCTTACCTGTACTCACCTATGGCGTTGAAACGTGGAGGCTAACCAAGAGAGTTCTATTTAAGTTGAGGACAACCCAGAGGGCTATGGAACAAAAAATGATAGGGGTAACATTAAGAGATAGGAAGCGTGCAGAGTGGGTCCGAGAAATAACTCAAGTTACCGACATTCTAGTGGAAATTAAGAAGAAGAAATGGACATGGGCAGAACTTATAGTGCGAAGAAAGGATAACCGATGGTCGCTTAGGGTAACAAACTGGATTCCAAGGGAAGGAAAGCGTAGCAGGGGGCGGCAGAAAGTTAGGTGGGCGGATGAGATTAAGAAGTTCGCAGGGGTCAAGTGGATGCAGCTAGCACAGAACCAGGTTAAGTGGAGAAATATGGGAGCGGCCTTCGCCCTGCAGTGGGTATAGTCAGGCTGATGATGATGATGATTATTATTATTTTCATAGATTTATTCACTGCCTTCCAAATCGAGTTACCCTGTGACCAGCTGCTCACACGTATATTTCACCCTCATCATGCAGAGCCACAATATGGAGAGCACTTCTGACAAAAGTTGATTTTGTTCTCTGAGCCATGTTTTGGGACATTGAAGTGAAATTGCTGTCATGCAGACGCATCCTTTATTGGGCTTGTTGCCATTGAAGATCATGAAAAAGAAATATGCAAAATAGAAGGCACCTTGGTGCAAGCATTTCTGTCAGCTGTTTTTGAAGACACTTTACTACTTGCTTATTGATACTAATTGTTCTTGAAGCCATAGTTTAAATGTTAACTATATAGCCTTAATCATTATAAGGTTAAATGATGAAACACCAGCCTATGCCAGGCAACTCTCAACAGCCCGCAGCTGGATTAATTCACTGGGCTAGGGCACATCAATTTTCTGAAAGCAGGACCCCTGGTATATAACACACTCCATGGTCTCTCTCTTTTTTTTAGTTGTTCTAATGTCACAGCCACCTTCTGTTTTAAGTACATAACACAATATGGTAGGAGTTGGTTTCTGGAACTCTAGGATTAAATGAATGTATTCGACTGCCTACATCAATGCTTTCATAAAGCAGCAGCACAAAGAGAGCCCTGTGGAACATGCATGTAGTAACAACAGGGCGAACTGCAGTTAGTGTAAATACCTTAACTGCCATCCCGGGCAATAATTAATTACCCTGGCTCTAGTCCCACAAAGCAATAGCTACACATGCTGCATGCCGAAATCAATCAGCTGTGAGTGAGCTGTTTTTCTGTTCAGGTAATGCCGTCGAGTTTCTATTTCTTTTTCACACATCTGTCCCATATTTAATTTTAATTTTCCTTTAGGAGGATTGGGCGGGAGTCGTAAGAAAGCTTGCATTTGTTCATACTTGAGGCTATTCAATGTTAGATCCCATTCCAGAATTGATATATTTCCCTGGTTGCGCTAGTTCAGTCTTCACTAAATTTTTTTTAGCTGTATGCTGGAACCGTCGACCATATCATTCCTTTTTGAATGTTTCTTTCACCATTTGTGATTTTAACGCCTAGTGAATGTCGCTATTGCAGATTCTCGTCTTTTATCCTCACTGCACACATCATAGAAAAGTCATACAGTTCTGACATAGAAAAGTCAGAAAAGTGGGCAGACGATTGCGGCGGCAGCTACGAACCGTGCGAGCAAAGGCCAATTCAAATTTGCGGTGGTGGCCATGTAAGCAATCAAGAACAGTAGTGAAGCGCTACTCACTTGGCAGCTGACGAGAGCCCATGATCACAGAAAAAAGCACGCCATGGTGATCCCGAGGCAAGCGAACAGCGCCGAGGTGTCGAAATCGGTAGCACCCTGCAACACGTGTTGCGCGCCAGCTTGGAATTTCATTTGAGGGAGCATGCTATTGTACAGAAGGCGATGCCCGGGCGCGCCAATCGGGACGCTGAAACCGTCCGGCTGAACGGCAGTCAGCAAAACGATCGTACAACACCCCTTCCGCACCACGTCTGCAAGCGGACAGAAAACGTGCGCCCGCATGCGTGCGGAGCGGGTCTAAAAAGCATCCGTACAGCGGCCTTTACGCGGAGTTTTGTTAAGCGCGACGTCTGAAAATGTGCGACCTCTGCTGCACCATGAAAGCAGACGACAAATTAGCAACACCTATAGCGCGAGATGTCGCGAGCTTATCAAAGCGGCGCCGCCCGCTGGCACGGCAGACCACGCTCTCGCCGTGTGCTACTAGTTATAGGTCTGAATTGTGTCGCATTGAAGGCACATCGGACGGCGCTTTGGAAATCCTCAGCGCTAGAGTAAACAGTCTCCCATGGAACATTCTTAGTACCGATCCCATACTGTATCAATAAAAGAAAGGTATGATAATTTCCGGTCTTAGTAGCGGAGCCAGCGTGCAAGCAGATGATCAAGTCGCGCCGCCTCGGTGTCAGCTGGCTGTACCGAAAGCAAGCCGGAGAGGAGGAAAATGCTCTCTAATCCCGTTCATTGCGGCGGCCTACTGTTTCTGCTCGAGTGGGCTGTAGATTGCTTTATGCATATTAGAGCGGCCTTGCTCCTCACTATTTTGCCGTTTAAAATACTTAAATCCTTCTATTAGTGCCATTATTTGCAGTAACGTCATCGCGACAGCAATGCATGATCGTTGACTGCGCAGATAGATAGATAGGGAGGAGGAGAGAAGGTAGGGATGTTAACCAGAAAGGCTTCCGGTTGGCTACCCCACACTGTAGGAATGGGCTAAGGGGATTCAAGAGGGGAAGAACTAAAATCGTCTGTAGGAAAACGCTCTGCGAGTTTTAATGGCCTTAAGCATCTGGTATTCGCCAATTTAAATTCATGCGCTTTTTTGGCCGTCATTATTTGCTCCCGTCTACAGTGATGACGAGCTGTGGGATCGATTGTCTCATCTCTATCTCTCCATTGCATATGTTCTATTGCATATATCTATTGAATATGTATTGCATAAGTTGATGCCGCAATGTCGTCTGCAATACCTCGCAAGTGAACAATGAGAAAACCCCCTTTCTTCAATGGTCAGACTTCACGAAGCGCTGGTGATTAGTGGTGTTATGTATCAATTACCTTTAATTTCATTCATGGTTTCACAGCATAAACACCTCAAAATTTTCTACAGAAAGTGCTTAAGAAGATCCATTAGAATTCTACGACTGGACCGAACAATGCTGTACTTCATGAGGCACTATCCAAACAACTTAACCTTGTCGCTTCACAGAAACTACTAATGCAATTTGGCCGCCTCAGATAGTCGATAGCTGGACGAGGTCTTCTCCAGTGGCTACGCAAAAGATCTGAGTCTCAAGCGTACTTCATATTTAATACTTTAGCTCTCTAAGCCTTAATATTCGAAGGCAAAACAATCGTTCCAAACCACCCTGGTCATTTCCGAGTCTTAAATGTACAGTCACTATACCTCACGTGCGCTCGCAGTTCTTTGGCGTCAATTCGTTCGCTCGTATAGTTGAGCATTTGAAAACAGAGTTTGCCCGTAATGTTAACATTTTCATTGACGGTTCTGGACAGGGTCAGAGGAGATAGCGGAGTAACTTTTTACATTCCTTCCTTGAATAATTCATGATCTCTACGCTTTACTGAAGACGTGTCTTCCCCAACGGCCGAAAATGTTGCCATTCAGACGGTTTTACGGAAGCTACGGTCATGTCTGGCTCAACCTGTTCTAATACTGACGGATTTTAAATACGCCCTTCAAAGGTTAGAGTGTGGGTTCCCTATTGATGAATTGTCTTTTAGGTATCTGCTATTGGCGCTTGCTCTCCAGAGCAGAGGTTGCCATCACACATAAATGTCATAGGCAACGACGTGAGCCCGTGAAGTGCTTTACAGATATCTATCAAGAATAGTTCCTCAAGACGACGATTCCACATGCATCTCAATTCATTTCGGAGTTCACCCTGCAATCCATGCAGGGCCAAATGACTAAAAAGGCCCTGAGCGACTTTACTATATCGTATTCACAGCGGCTCGGCTCGCGCTCCTGCACGAATGCATAAGACAGCCTCCGCTGTGTTCCATATTTGATGTATGCGGGACAACATAACATTACATTATGTTCTGTGCAGGGTACATCTCGGAAGGGAGTATGCTGTTAGCTTGCCTAAAAAAAAAGAAAAAAGAGGAGTGTCCCCAGCTTACCTCAGGAAATTATCTACCCGTGCGGAAACCGGTTTTGTAGAAAGGTGGTTTTGCCCCTTCTTTTAATTTTCCTGCAGGACTCGGATCTTGATTTCAGATGGTGACAGTAAGCATGGCTATTAACTATTGCATGTGAGTGTGTGTATATGCCTGATTTGTGGGCACTATTTAATACTGAAGGGGCGCTGCGCTCCGTGAAATTACCGGTAGAACCAGCAAGGCTAACGATACTGTAGCCAACAACTTCAACCTCTTAACCTCTCTTGCATAAGCCGCAATGCCGTTTGCATACCTCGACTCAGCGTCGCTGGCCTGATGCCATTCTATTGACACATTACTACTCTCTATCTTCATTGGCTGATATATGTGTGTTTCGACGAGCTCTTGCCAGAATACCCCGAAATTCGAATAGCTGCTTCGCACAAAAAAAGCGACGCAGTAATTTTCTCCCCAGGCACGTGGCTCTCGGCTTCCACCCAGGCCACTTCCGAAGCTCGAAGAACGTTACTGCACCACCCAGCAGGTTGGAAACCGCCCGCTGTTCAAACCCTGCCATCTGCTTCCCGCATTGGCCCTGATTTTTCGCTTTTCGCTTGTAACGCCGAAACCGCATTTTCTGAGTAATGAGGCCTCCAACGCCTCTAAAGGCATCGCCGGCACATGTCGTAGTGCGCACAGTAACAGTGCAGCAACAAGAAGCCGCGGGAGCACCGTTGCAACTGTGATCCAGCATATCTAAATAGTTGGGCGTGGAGAACTCCTTAGAAAATGGTTCCGAAACAGCTTTCGTGCTCTGGCACCTATTCTGCTTTCGCGCCAAGTTTTCTCCCGTATGCTCATGAACCAACTAGCCTAGCAACAAGTTTTTCTTCGGTACCTGGCACCTTGTTCTGTCTATTCATTATTGTACAGTTCAAGTCACGGAATAAAATTCATAAAAAGTGGCAGAAATAAACAAGGAAGGTGCGACGAGCGGAAGAAAAGCTCACAACTCGATAGCTTTAGTCATGCTGGAAGGGCTTAGGGATCCTGGCATCTGGGGGTCCTTGAAGTGAGTAGCGTTTTAGAGTGCAGCTTAAGGTGCCTTCCCATGGTTTCAGAGGCGTCGTCGTCGGTGTAACCAGTGGATATCTTATGGGGTTGTCAAGAGGGTCAGTTTGTCACAGTTGCCACTGGTCCACCTGGGGCGTAAGGTTCTGCTCAGCCTCCCACAACTCGCCATGATCACCAGGAAGAAAGATGCCTCGCCCAGTCTGGTGAATGACAGCACTGAGTTGCAGAGCATCCCTAAACGCTTTCATTTATACGCTTAAAGGTGAAGTTTAAGTATACCCTTGTAGCAGAGCGAAGTGCTACCGGCTTCCGCAACCTACCACGGCTAGCAGTTGACAAAACGGCGAGTTGAAATTCCCCTCTCTGCATTGAAGGAAGAGGGAGAAAGGGTAAGAGCAAATAGGCGCTTAGTGGCTTGGAGATATGGCGAGAAAAGAGGCGGCGACGCGAGAACTCCGACAGGAAAGAGACTGCCACGTGAGAACTTGGGGGGTGCCTAACATGGAAAGAAGGAGGTATGACGATTGTTGCATAATATGCACCCACAGGCTGGGGTTATGAGAACAAAGGTGGCAGCCGTGAAAGCAGATGATTATGGCTAGGAAGGAGGAATGGCACAACGGGAGGGCGAGAATGAAAGGCGGATGAATCGGATGCGGCTGAAGAGAGGGAGAAATGGTGGCAGAAGAGAGAAAGCGGTGTCGAAAGGTGGACAGTTGAGCAGAATACGGCAGGGGTAGGAGAGAGGAGTCCCTTTCAATTTGCACCCTCTGATACGCAAAATGCCAAGGTGAAATATGAGCGTGCAGAAAAGAAACGTACTCACGCCTCGATTCCTCCCACTTCGATGATGAGCTCACGTTACACGAAGATCGACTTCGCCTCTCAGAACTAGGCGTTGGTCTGGCACTTGAAAAACATTTTTGCCTTCGCAGATCACAGGCCTCATTTTAGCACTCGGCAACTGGGAAAGAAGTGTTAGGTGAAAGGCGATTTTATGTGGAAAAATAAAGAGTAGTGCACGCGTCCCTTAAACGCTTTACATCAAACTGGGGCAGAACCAAAATCCTAGATTAGCTGCGATCAAGTTTCACATACCGAGTAACACAAACATATGGCTTTTTTTAGTCATGTTTTTGGGACGTCCGCCATAGCTCAGAGATTCAGAGTAGGCGACAGCGTGGAAGAAAATGTAATAATTGATGCTGAGGAAACAATATCACTAATCAGACGGGGGAGAAATATGCAGAAATTATGTTTTCAGCCAATATGGTCTACTTCGACGCCTATAGCGTTATGTCATCCATGTGGAAGCCGCATAAGCAGCATAATGGAATTCATAATTGAGGAATCCTAACTGGAGAAAGGTTGAGCTAAACATTCCAAAAAGTACCAACGCAGGGATGTACAAAATTGAAATGAGACTAATTATTCATCTTGGTGAAAGCAGGTAGGAAGTGTTATTGAAACCATTGAAAACAAATTTATGAGATAGGCGAATTAGGGTCAACTGTAGAAAGAGCGTGATTAATGTCTTGAAAATTTACTATCGCAGCACCAACATAAAGTCCTTTACGTCTATTATGATAACGATAAGCTTAGACGCAAGCTGGAATGCAGGCTGTGAGATCATCATCATCATCATCATCATCAGCCTGATTATACCCACTGCAGGGTGAAGGCCTCTCCCATATTTCTCCACTTAACCCGGTTCTGTGCTAGCTGCATCCACTTGACCCCTGCGAACTTCTTAATCTCATCCGCCCACCTAACTTTCTGCCTCCCCCTGCTACGCTTTCCTTCCCTTGGAATCCAGTTTGTTACCCTCAGCGACCATCGGTTATCCTCTCTTCGCACTACATGTCCTGCCCATGTCCATTTCTTCTTCTTAATTTCCACTAGAATGTCATTAGTGGAAAAAATACTCGCGTATAAAAACTTTAAGGCTGAATTCGAAGCGGCAGTGGCCTAGCCGATAGCCTATTTTTACTTAGTCAATGTATGCAAATAACTAGGACGGTAAACCAGCTGCTGTGTTCAGCATCTCTGACAATAAGCGGCAAGTATTAGAAAGTAAAAAGGGTTCTCTTGTTGAGCATACGCAGATATGAAGTAATCAATCTTGAGACATAAGAAATACTAAAGAAATGTACTGATATAAAGCTGAAATTAAATATGAAGGGACACTACCAGCAGCACCGAAGGCATAGAAAGGAATAAGGACGGTTACAAGAAAGTAATTGAAGTCAACACCTCTTGCAAAATAAGGTGGAATGGTTGACGAGAGGCTTCTGGGGTTCATATGGGGGGATATCTTTGTACTATTAGTGGGTAGCCAGGCCGGCTTGCATGCTATTGCTACCTGCTGTAAAGGAGACAATTTTGGCTTAACGTTTAGTGGCGAGTAAGTTTAATGATAATAAACGGTTCCATTAATCGGGTGGTTACAATATAAGGCGGAGAGGAATCCACACTGGGGGAATACAGATATCTTAGGGTACAGGTAAACGAAGTACAAATGTTAGTGAAAAAGCTCAAACGAATATTATTTCAAAAGGGCGAAGAAATGAAACTATAATGAAGCACGCATAATTTTGAGGTAGAGCAGGTCTGAAGTATAGGGAGGTCTTACTTTTGGGAAAGGAGTTTTTCGCTTAATGACAAACAATCTGTCGTTGCAATGAATAAACGATACAGCGACTGATAGATAAGCATAGCTACCCATCGTGATACACAAATGAGGCATGCAGTACACGGGAATTGGGCATCGCTGCGACATCAAAGCCTAAGAATAACATATACCAAGATGGCCTGGGGAAGCAAATTGGAACGGAAGATGTGGGCCGCTAGGGTGCTTAAATACTTCTACAGGGATAGCTTTGACTTACAATGGTTGAAAAAGACTAGAAAGGGAATAATTGTGCAGTGATGCGGAACGGAGGAGTGAAGAACTTCAATGATATGTCGAAAACTTACGAGTACTGCAGCACCTGCAACTGAAAAGTGCGAAAGCCTCAACATTGCTGCTGCTATTGTGACACTAGAGGAGTAGCTTTCTGTTTTTATTTTTATTTCGTTTCGTTTTTTTATGTTTTTTTTTATTTCTTTTTCTCGATTTATATTTTAATGCCTATTTTTAAATGTGTCAGTGCCTGCCAGCTTAACTGCGCTAGACAAGGAGAATTCCGAACACGTTCACAGTAAGTCGGAGCACTCGGGGTATTTCATGAAGGTGTCTTACGTCTGAGGGAAGGGTAACTTGGATTAATATTATTGATGACTCGGTAGAGCTGAACACAATTTAAGGACTAATGGGACACTTAAGCTCCGCCATTAAGGGTTTGACGCGATAGCATTGCACACACATTAAAGTAGTTTTCTTAGATTCTATCTATATTTTTATATATATCTTTTTTTTTCTTCTTATAATCAGCCGAACGATGACGACAGCGATATACTCGAACGCCGTTTCTTAAAACTTGATGCGTGCCAACGCGTGCTCACGGAACGCACTGTTAGCGTTCGATGCAAAAATGGCGGGAGTCCGCCGTTAATTAGGCAATAGCGTTTCACAAACGGCAGATGTTTTTTACTTTTCTTCTTTCATTTATCGTTGATTTTTGTGTTATAACGGACAACAACAACACGCGCATGGGCGGTTCTTCGACACAAGGCCCTAAAGCTTTCGCGTAACAAATATGCCTTGTCAGTGCAAGTGTTTGTAAAAATGCGCTAAAAAAAATTATTTAGCGCACTCGGCAGGGGAAAGAAAGGATGGTGGTGCGAGTTCTGGTGTGGGCACGTCTTTTTTTTTTTTTTCTTAATAATAGTTTACAGCTCGTGAAGATACGCCGTGGTGACATGCTCTGGTGTTACGCTCTGTTGCAGGTTCTGTACGCGCCACTTATGTGGCTAGAACTGTTTTCCAATTGAAGATCCAAACGATAACAACAGACTGAACTCCATTGACAAAGTGTACCCTCTAGACCTGTATAGAAAGTGGCAAAGCCAGATAGGAGGGGATCGATTTTATAACTGAAAAGGCTGAGCTTTACTCTTTGAAGCGATGTCAGGGTGGCACCGGAATGTGTTGCTGCATATGAAAATTTAACTGAGCATATTACACAGGTCCACTGTGAAAGAAACCTGTAGAAGCAATTGTCACATAGTGATTGCAAGGCTGTAGGCAACAATCGGAGATATTCGTATTACACCGAAATAAACTCTTTAATGGGATGACTTGAGCCCGCAAAAGAAGCAAGCAATATGGCGTCGGCTATAACAGGGATCGAGGTCGGCGGTCGTCGAATTGGGATTGCCCGGTGCACTTGTCAGGGCTCAATATAAAGTCGTCACAGGAACGTCTCGATAAAAACAAAATGTATGACTAGCATAACTGAGAACAATGTAGAAACTGACGAGCGTGGCTGGGACCTTTCACGATATATCTCAGCACACCATCAAAACAACGAAAAATAACTCCCCGTCTCGGGACAACAAGCATGAGCAAACAATGATTTCAAAATCGTTCCGTGTTCTAATTGATAACGTCGCATACTAGCGTATGTTAAAACGCAACAAATAAAGGTTTAATCATGTTTGACTAGAGGGCGTCAGTATCCATCAGAATATCGACACAAGCAGATCTCTCTTCGCAGCGATGCTCTCTCTGAGCCCAAAGATATACGTATAGCAAAGGTAATGTGAAATATATAAGTGATTGACGTTAGCCAATTGCGAATTGGACATCGGTTGCGTAAAATCAATGCGGGGACGTAAAACGACAACTCTAAGATTACAAATTTCTCGAGCGTTTATGTCCACGTATCAAAACAGAAAGGCGAAATTTGTACATAATCCTGCTAATATGAAAGACTGGTTGAGAAACATTAAGAAAACAAAGACCAAATATAGTAGCGTCTACCACCAGCTCGTTAGAAAGGCGACGCTCCTATCACCCAACCATCCACGCAAGGGCTTAAGCAAACACAGCGGCCATTGTGGCGCTGTGAGCCATACTTCCCACTCCGCAAGGCACGTTCCGCCACCGAACGCAGAGCCGGAAGACGCCTGCCGCGCTACGCCCGCACAGTCGCCTTTCTTCCTCGGAGATGACACTCGCGTTCCGGGCTCCCACGTTTTCCGGGATACAGAAAACGCAGCGGCCTGCAGAGCGGAAAAAACGCGCGCCCTTGCGGGCGTGCGCGGCGACCACCCGACGAGACAGTTTTCTGTCTACTTTTTGCTCGCTCGCATTTCTTTCCGTCCCGTATTCAGCGCACGGACGACATGTCAGCTCTACAGGTCACACAGAACCTCTGCTGCAACGATGCGGAGTAATCCTCGTTTCGGTAATTGAAGGAAACT
Organism: Amblyomma maculatum; assembly: GCF_055883805.1. NCBI lineage: Eukaryota > Metazoa > Arthropoda > Arachnida > Ixodida > Ixodidae > Amblyomma > Amblyomma maculatum. The sequence goes on from NC_139350.1 coordinate 14,384,118, forward strand.
GCTCCGCATGCAGGTATCCCGAGACGACTGTAAAATTAACGCCGCGGTCTCCGAGTACCCAAAGGCCGCCTCTCAACTCATATTGGTGGTGAGATGTAACATGTAAGTGAAAATGGTCAAAAAAGGGCGCAATTCAACAGTCCATATATCGTTGAAACTGTCAAGTGTCGAGGCTGCAAATGCGACTTCAAGGCCTTTACACTAACAGGTTTTATAGGGGCGGGGAGCTGGTGGTAGGAACCATACGCGGCATATTAATTACGCTTGACCTATTAGCACTGGAGGCTCTTCAGTCGCAGCGCGAGTCCCTTGTGAGCTTGTTGCTAGCCAATGAAGAGTCATTAGGCTGGACTTTATAATATTGCGCCGATGGGCCAATGATTTGTTCCGTCATAGGGCAAACATAAGTCCGCCTGATGCGACAGAAGCCCATTATGTGGCCCTTTTGTTTTATTCCATGACTCCTTTCCCAAGCATTTCATTCCAAAGAGCCGAGCACCAGGCCGGGGGAAAGCTTGTACCCATTGGCAGCCGGTGTGTGCCCGGCGGCACCACACAGCGTTATTGTTCGTAATCACAAGCATCAGTAGTGCGGCTGCAAAATACGATGCCATATATAACCTTGTTGAACCACGTTCGGTCAGATAATGACTAAATTCCAACCTGAAGAAAGAATATTGCGCCTAATAGGGTAAAAAATGCAAGCGAGGAGTCCTACAGAGTGCTTGATACACTTTGTTTTATCGCTGCATCCAGCCCCTGCCAGTCTAGTCCCGTGACATCCAGCGCACCCGCCTGGTCTTTAAGCTTTGCCACATTAAAAAAAAAAAAAAGAAACCATCAGGTGGCATCTTTGAATGCGAGACATAAAGGTATACTCGCTACAGCGCCTTCTAGGACTACTGTCCATTCGTCTTCCGTGCAAATATCTCAAGGCCAATGATGTGAGGCCAAATAAGGCCTCACCTTTAAAATGCACTATCGCAGGCTGTTGGTTGGGAATGTATTCGACCAGACCCTTATTTAATGTAGTTGTATAGGAACCCTAAAAATTATTTCAACAAAAGTAAACACAGCTAAACAGCCACACTGTTTTCATTTGCCATTCATATTCGTAAAAATCCGCAAAGTTATAACAAAGCACGATGCTTGCATAATATACCGTAAACTTTCGAGCAAGTGCAGCTCCCCCCGCCCCCTTATTTTACTGTCAATTTCACATTTCCCCACCCTTCCGTGAAAGCCTCCCCTTCCCCGCTCGCCGGAGGAGCACCTGCCCGCTTCCTACACTCTAAAAAAAAAGGTGTGATCTTAGTCTTTTTGGGGGGTAAACTGCTTGTCGCTGAGCTAACACCTTTTTGGGGTAAGGTTACGCTGTGTCTTGAAGACTAAGTATTTATACCATTGCATGTAGTGTAACATTACGCTTCTGGTAGCATAAACTTGCACCTTCACAAGCAGTGTAACTGTATTCTACCTAGGCATAACGTTGCATCTTTCATAAAGGCCTATGTTTTAGTCTGTCGATGGCATAAGCATACCCTTGCATCAAAGGTGCAAGTTTGCACCTTGACAACGTAAACTTATCCTGTATGTACAGGTGCAAAGTTACCATTTTAGAGTATAAATTTATATTACGACAAAGAGCGCAAAATTTTGCACCTTTATGGCGCAAGCTTATACCACCAGGAGAAGGATAACGTTGCCCTCCAAGCAGTTTCCATATTACATAGGGTATCTAAGCATCATCTTGTGGCATATATATGCTATCCACACAAGAGTACTATTACCAATCTGCATCGTAAACTTGGTCACTGGAAGCAGGAATAAAGCTAACCAATACATTTCAAGATTTTCTGGAAGGAAAGATTATGTTGAAACATTGCAATATCTTAGTGTCGTCTGGAGTGTGACAGTGAGCAATGTTTCAGGTGAGGTAGGCTGTGTCATGTTGTGTTCAAGCTGTAAGTTATGTTGCAGACTGAACAAAAAGAATTTACAGAACAATCGGTTAAGATAACATACCATGGTGTTTATTTCACCTCATTATACACCGAAGTTGCAGCAAGGGACTGGATAATCATCTCCGCACAGTCAGGGCAGGGATGTACCACATATTTGACCTGCATAGAAAAGAGAACTTGTAATCGGTTACTCACGAAGAAAGTCTCACAAAACATGCTTATGGAGTAATTAATTCACATATAAACATAACACTGCACAAAGGGCAAGTAAAAAGGAAGACAGATAGAAATAGTGCACCAGTACAGGCTTCCAAGTGTTTATATAATGGGAATTGTGAACTCACACAATATATAGATCAATGAAAATTCTCCAAATCTGAGCTTTACCTGTGCCACTAACACACACATAGGCAACTAGCACATTGCAATCTCAGAAAAAATTGACAATATGCTCAATAAGACACAATATACAATGAGACATATTCTTGTTAGGAGCAGGGTCAAGCCTTAATACCGTTTCTTGGGCTAGTTGGTTCATATTTGTACTGTGAAAAAACTGCGCCGAAATAAACACACCACAAGACAGAAGACGGGACAAAGGCGCTTGTCCCGCCTTTGTCCCGTCTTCTGTCTTGTGGTGTGTTTATTTCTGCGCAGTTTTTTCACAGTACAGGGTCAAGCCATAGGCATCACTGATGTTGGACTACCCAGAGGGTCATTTAAAGAAATATGAATGAAAACATATTGATAAAATAGAAGCTAGCCTAATAAAGGCAAAAGATGTGATTTAAAAAACCGCTCCCTCTACTGGTTCATATGTGCAGTTCTCCTTTTTTTATCATTAGCTTTTTATGTTAAACTTTGTTTTATCACCTTCACTTTCACCTTTGTTGTTTGCTGGTTTCCACTCCAAAACCCAAACATTATAGTTTGCTTTCACACCTCACCATACCAGTGGTCTTGTTTCTAGTCACTATGGTCTCACCCTCCTAGAAAACACTGTCTCTGGTCCTTCATGACATTATCTTATGTTGCCTATAGTGTTAATGTTTTCCTGAGACTACACTGTCTTTAGTCATCTGATCATCCATCACAAGTGACAACTGCAAATCTCTTCTTTTTTTTTTTTTTGGGGGGGGGGGGGGACGGGGGGAGGTTCTTTTGTTCTTGCATTCGTTGTCATTTCTCATGAATATAACGAATGAAGCTTGTTCCTGCAGAGCTTGCTCCTGCAGGGGTATGTCTAAGGCCATTCTATTGTTTCTGCCTTTAGTGCAGTTTACATTCCTGGAAAAAGGCATGAATATACCACAGAGGCTATGCCTTATAAAATGCGGGATACCACTTCTGAAAGATGGAACATTTCATGCTAAAAGAGCAATGATAGCAAGGCACATCCAAAGCACCTTCTGCACATGTGCATTACTGCAGTGATGTCACAGATGCAGAATTATGTAAAGCATGGCAATAAAATGCAACTTTTACATAAGTTCATTGCTAGTTTCACACCACACTCAGCTTATGCCGATGCCAAAAACTTCTCAAGACTGCCGTTCACTTCAAAACTACATTATCTTGCTCAGGACGCAAAAAACAATACACTTCAATACCCCTATAATTCCTTGAACAAACCACAAAGCTTGAGATTCTATGTATTGCTGCTTAATGTAATGCTCGCAGCACATGCAGCAGGAATAAAATTTCTCATAAACTGCAATTTGCCAGAACTGTCCACTGCTTATCTCTTTAGATGCCTAACTAATGAAATTGTAAATGCTGACCAATATTATACAAGAATGATTATTAAAAAGTATTTACAATAAATTTCTCGAAGATTATGTTCTTTACCTTTACAGATTGCAAATCATAAACTATGAAGAGACACCCCTGCAGTCTCTGCCGGTGGGTTGTGCAGCAATGTGGACTTTGGGTATCTGGTACAGCTTCAGGATTAGACTTAATTATTTATTCTTTTTGTTTATAAGAGGCAATATGAAAACTGCAAAATTGAAGGCTATTAATGAGTGAGCCTAGGCCTAAAACCCTCCTAATAATCTATGTGGTCTAACATAATGACCATCAAAAATATTCCTTTAAAAGCTTTGTAAGTTGGTTTTTCCACATTACATGACTAAAAAAGGGTGTTGCTGACATTTCTTATTCAGATAATATAGACATATTTTGTGTTTTTGATGATGCAGAAGAAGCTAACATGATTCTGGCAACAATACCAAGTGCAGCAACATTTTTTACATGCAATGTGGGAAAGCAAGACAATAGTTTTCAAATATGCCTTTCCTTGTTCAATATTCTGAACTACATTGCTCTTTAAGAAAATTTAAGAACTGGGCTCACCTATAATATTGGGACCTCATTTCTGGTATATAATACTGTCCCCTAAAATTAAAATGCAAAAGTTAAGTTAATTTTCGTTGATTAGCCATTCAACCATTATCCTCTACCACAGACATGTCCACTGTGCTGCACAATCCAGTTCTAATTGTACTGCAAATTTCATTTCATTCATTCTCTCTTTATAGGCCCATAGATATGACATAAGGGGTGGGGGCATATATATATATATATATATATATATATATATATATATATATATATATTGTTAAATGGTAGTGGTGGGACACAATGAAAATACGCTGAGTACAAATGGCACAAAACAATATAAAGAACACGAAAGAAACAATAAAGCTGAAAGTGCTAAAATACCGTCCATTACATATCACCTGCAGTACTTCATTTTTAGTTTCATTCTATTGTGGACATACCTAGCAACATAAGAGCATGTGAGTTGTTGAAAATTACACCCATCAGAGAACATAACCTTACTGCTGAGAACCAAGTGCAAACAATATAAATATTAGGTTTTGAAGAAAAAAAGAAAAGAGGCATACATTTACAGCTCACTCAATAAAAAGAAGTCAACATGTTCAGATCGATTACATACTGAAAAAATTCCTCCCTTGCTAACTTGCTCAATAGCACTGAATGGTTCCAAAATGAATGTAATGCCAAGGCTATTGCTCCTCAGCATAGAAAAATATGCTCTTTGATAGACATAAAGCAACAATGAACAGATCACAATGCCACAGCTATGTCGAAAAATACATACCACACAAATCTTGCCGTAAGTAGTCGTCCAGCGCTGAAGAAAGCAGGTTGATCTTTAGAAGCAGGAGTAACAGCACTTCTACACCGTATTCCTCCTACTGGCAGGTACGCTGCAGCAAAGGTATCATTCATAACATTAGCATGATACTCGTAACTAGTACATACATAGCTATAGTACAAAAAATAATGGCACCACACATGCCAAAACAATGACTCAAATATTTTGACAATGAGCTTAAAAGCTACAATTCCTGTTCCTAGATATATCTGTAACAATATCTTCCACCTCTTTACAGTCGAAATAACTGCTTAAATAAACTAGAATAGCAGATTTATGACGAACTGCTAGCACAATGACAATACACATTAACTTCAATGAGGGAATGTCTCAGTACCAGTGAATTGTAGTAATGAGTATAACACAATGTCTGACAACAGAAACTACAGAAGGAAAAGAATGTGTTGTTATTGGTCAGGCATAGCCTCCTTTCTATGGGTCAGGAGGCTGAAAAGTTCAGAATGGAAATAACTGAGTAGAAACTATAGCAAATCCCCAAATGAAAAATATTAGTGATATAAAAATTTTCCTTAGCTCGCTAACGAAAATTAGCACATTTAATCAAAATAGCTGTTTGGGCCAGTTGGTTCATACTTACACCCTAAAAGACCAGCGAAAAAAAAAGAAAACAGGTACAAAGGCGCACAAAACGTATTTCAGCGCCCGTCCTGTCATTTTTTGTTCCTTTGTCCCCGTAATTATTTTTTTTTGCGTTGGTCTTTTTATGTACCGATTACAAAAAGAAAGTCAGTCTTAAAGCAGAGAAGGGGTGACACATGGTTTGCTTCAATGCTGAAGACATCTGATCACCAGCTAACCCAGATTTTTCACTTGTTAAGTGATTTGATCGAGTCCAATATTTATTATCAGTTCTTAACATAAGTGATCAGCAAGCTAAATAACACTATTTACTCGCACACGCCCTCAAACACAATGAAACTCAATTGATAAGTCACTGTCTGGGCGTGCACCATATTGCACGGCATGAGCGAAAATGGCAACACGCAAGGAGACACACACATGGCACGTGACATAAATATTCTCCGACGAGAATCCCAAGCAGTATACATTGAGGCAGATGTCAGTGATCAGCAATATGTGCCACAAAAGTGCGCGTGTCAATTTAAACGCCCATTTCTGGACGGAAACAATGCTTTGGACTTACCAGCACGGATAGCAGAGACCAGTTTCAAATTCTTTGAAGAAACGACAGTCTACGTTCTTGCGCAGACGAGACGAAGGACTTGAGCCTGCAGCGAAAAAAAAAAAATAAAGCGTGAGAAATGTCTTTCCTGCACATTGCGTCACTGCGACAGTATACATGTACACGAATCGGCTCGGTCCCACCTCTGGTCTCGACGCCATCAGCTCAAAAGTGCGGGGTTAAATCGGCGTTCTGAAAGTGTGACTTTAGGATATCAAGCGCTCTGCCTTCGAACGTACAGGTTGCTGGCAAAAGAACCGTAAACCTAACCCATCACCCTGCATGCTCTCCCGCATTTATGGCAACGTTCCCGTAAAGCAGCAACAACAGACGATCAAAATCGATTGTAGGCAGCGAGCAAAAATAATGCGGCATGTAAACACGTCAATGCGTATCACCGGGACTGCATTAGCGCTCGTCGACGCATACTTTCGACCGCTGGATATGCTTGTGAGCGTCGTAGACGACTATAAATGCACCATTAACATCCCGCAAAAAGGTCGTGACCATCTGAAAATTTTGGGACGCGGCGCTCCTCCAGTCTGAACTGAGGGAGTGGTATGCTCAGGTTGGGATCCAAGACGTCGTGCTCAGAGGCCGTTTCACAGACAAACAAGCAGCGTCGTGGACGTAAGCAATAACAAAACATGTTCAGGCCAATTTAAATAGCAGAGAAACGTCACTTACATGCGCGGCTGAAATTTGGCGCCAAGGATCCGTTGGAACACCACCACCGCGACGACCAGCCATCCGCCGTTTCATTCCGAAGTTCACACTTTCACAAAGTCGTTTCATAGTGAGGCATCGATGAGCGCACTCGATGAAATAATCGCTGAGAGCAACCGAACTTTTCTAAAAACACAGATGAGTACCAACGACAAAGAGCACGAACGCTGACTCGTGCGGCAATGGCCGTCGTCGTCTTCTCGGACTCGCAGAGTCGCAGGGAACGCAGGCAGGCTCAAGCAACTACGAACACGTGACGCTGTGTTGAGAATAAAAGCAACAAAACTAAAAAGCAACTGCTTCGCTTCTCGCCTCACCACCACTCCCCCTCACCTCCCCTTTCTCCCTGTTTTGCAGCGTACACACTTGTCTGTCCGCCCTTGTCCTGAGTTCGGCCTTGCTCCCTCCACGGTCAAGCTCGCGTAGGAGTCAAAAGACGGGACGACCAAGGGGTGTTGGGGGGGGAGGTGAAGGGGGGAGGCACCGCTTTTTGTAAGAAGATAAGATGCTCCCAACTTTCGACGATTCCCCACCTCATCCGGGGAAAAACGGGGGGTCCTTTTGTGGTAGCTCTTGAAGGGACATCGCACGGGAAGTAGAAACACAGCCGCACCCAGCTTGAAACCGGTTACCATCATAAAAAAAGAAGAAACAAGCGCCAAACTTTTTTTTGCTTGAGCTGCAGGGACGAAATGGTGTAAAGTCATGCGAAAGAGACTAACGTCTTCCGTGCGGGTAATTGCGCAGGGTATATTTAAGCCATGCGGTTTCAGATAGCATAAATCCCGAAGTTACCCTCCTTTTACACTCTTTTTTTTTAGAGTGTACCCTTAGCGGGCACCTCACCCAAAGGCAACACTGCCAGCCCTATCCAGTCCGAGTATCCACTTCCATATCAACTTTAAGAACATCACAAACAAAAATGGCATCTATAAGGCGCCGACTCTTCCGGATGCGCATATGCCGAAAGGTGACGGCTGGCGCTAGATGATCTCCGAGCGAAACATCCCATGCGGGCGACCAAAAGATAAAATAGACACCGTCTAGGCGAGAGCTGGCGCCGAAATGAAATCAGACAATCGCTAAGATGTTTAAATAACGTGCCGAAATAAAAGGTCGGCGGTTGGCGCCGATGAGTTTACCTTGGCCGCATCTGCGGCCCGCCGATGACAAGGCGCACACTCTAGCCAGATCAGCGCGATGAGAAATAAATGGAATTGTTAATCCATACGCTCAGTTTCTTTTTTGTGGTGGCAAACTTTTTCAGCGCCATCTTGAGTTTAGGCCCCGTTCCGGAAAAGCGCTCCCCTCCATTTTTCCTTCCGGTAATTTTGGAGCGTGAAGGGTAGATGGAGGGGGGGGGGGGGGGGGGGCGCTTGTTTAGAATTTTGCAGTAGGTGCGGTATGTTCATCTGATAAAGCTTTTCTGGCCCAAAACTTGGCTTTCCCTTTCTCCATTTTTCACGACATTGAGCTACGGTCCTCTTTTCTTAATTTTGACCGTATCGCAGTGGCACAAGAAAGATGGAGAGGAGAGGGCGTTAGCACCAGTGATTACACATTGTTTTCATCGAGTGGACATTTCAAGCTGACTACAAAGGAATCGCTTGGCTATCTGCGTGCTATAACTGCAATCCGTTATCGTCCTCTATTCCTTATTTGATGGACATTGCTCGAACAGGCTAACAACGATTCATTGCAGTACTCCGAACTTATTGTTTGGCGACTTCAACTATCCATCTATCAATTGATCCGATCTCGCTTTCAAAATCTAACCCCGGCATTGAGCTTTCTCACACATGTTCTCTAATCGGGTTAGCTCAAATAACTGACTGTATAGCTCGAGGCATACATTATTCTGCTATTGTTTTCATGCTGATATCTTAACCCCGTAACTGTCCATTGTGCGGTGGCTAATTGGATCGGGCACTCGACTATGAACGCACGTACGCCGGATCGAATTCCTACCGTGGCGGCCGCTTTCTGATGGAGGTGGAAAGCAAGGCTCCTGTACACTGCGCGATCTCTACCGAGATTGAAGAACCCCCGGTAGTCGAGATTACCGGAGCCTTCTACTACAACGTTACTTATAGCCTGAGTCACTTGGGGACCTGAAACCCTCGAAACCAAAGCAACCAACCTTGTAACTTGTCACCTATCACTGGAAAGACTTAGCGATCTTTTAGCCATGCATACTTAGTCTCTTTTCAATAAGTCTACTCATTCTTACCATCGCCATATCAGGACATAGTTCCTCATGACACAACAAAGCACTAAAACACCTAAAGGGGTTATGACAGCTAACATTTGAGTATAAACTGATTATTGCATTTCACTCCCCACACAGATTATAAACCCTCGAAATTTGAGCTCATTCGGTGTGTAGGGCGCCGTGAACCCCGGAGAAAGGACGAGACAACGAAGGCGTGCGTCCACTTTGAGAGGGGAGCGGCGGCGGAGAGCCTGCGAAGGCGCGCTACCGCTGCTAGGCTGAGAGAAAGAGAGAAGGAAAGAAGCGCGCGGTGCTGTCGGTAGTGCTGCGCATGGCCACGGTCATGGGATAGCCAGTAACACACAGCTCAGAATGCGGCGCCAAACTCCAACCAGGAACCGTGCCGCTACAGGTGCAGTAGTTAGTTTTAAATGAATTTTTATTATTAATAGCAAATTCAGCTTTATATGGTCTAGAAACTATGTGTCGCTGACGTCAAAACGAGATATCATCCCCATGTTGTCTGCTATTCGCGGTGTCGGCTGCCCTTTGCATGCACGCCGTTGATGGTGGTCACTAGTCAATGAGAGTTCTTTTTTCAGCAATACTATTTTACTCGCATATTCTTTTTTCTTTGACAAGCCTTCACTTTAATATGCGACCTCCGTGAACCTCGGACTTGTTTTGAGCTTCGTCTAGAGATCGTCGAGAAGGCCGAAATCGACGTGTTCTTGCTGTAGTTTTAAGCATACACTCAGAAGTTAGCTTTTTAACAGAAGCGCTCCCGCATAAAAAAAGGCACAAGTCCAACATTTCCATCCGCCGTGTGCGTGGCGAAAGGGGGAATGGGTTAGCGTCATCTTGCTGATCGCTGAGCGAGCCGTCGCTATTTCGGTCCAACCTCCAAGAGGAAATCCCAAACAAGCATACGTTGACGCGAGAGCATACCTTGCAAAATTGGAGGAGCAGAAAAAACTTTTGGGCGAAGCGCTACCCCTTGACTTGCTGTTATATGCGCGTGTTAGTCAAACTTAGTTATTTTCGGCTGGTAAAACATTTTTGCAAAACTATGTTCAGTCTGGCAACGGCGCTTCAGTCCCGTCATCACAAAACCCAGCTCGATTCGAATGCGCTTCACTGCCCGTACCGAACCAGAGCCTCCCATCCGCTGCCGTTTCAGTCTCGCCTCCGCCGCAGCCACGCAAGCGACTGCGGGCAATAGCCTTGCGTTTTTCTAGTGTTTGTCCAGCGAATGACTCGTGAGTGCTTTAACGTAAACATTAGTATTTAGTGTGTGAGCCCTAAAATACTGAAGGAATGCACTTATTCGCCGATTACGACTGCGCCCCTATAGCCCAGCGTGTTTGTTTACGTAGCTTTTGTAATGACTGGATGTATGCTGCTCGTTCGCACGGCATACAATTCAAGCTGAGCTAGCAGCACCAAAACTATCCACTTCTTTTTGCACCGGTTAGAACTATATTTATTCAAAAACTACAACTCGGTCTGCTGCAAGAAGCGCCGTGGACGCTGCTTACCCTGATTTCGCCGGGTATACATACAAGCGGCGCCAAAAGCTGTCGTCTGCGCTCGCTAGACAGGGTCACGTATCGACGCTTCCCGCTCAATGTGCACTCGCTTTGTGATGTAAGCAGTCGTCAATTCGGGGTCGCCAGAACGACACTCGATGGCCACATTCAAGGGCTAAAGCTTGTGAATGCGCACTCCATAATCGCCGAAACTATGACCCGAACTCTGCGTATTCGCGCCAGGTTTACTCCTCGCTGAATGGGCCGGCACGTCGGAACCGACTCCCATTTGTGGCCAAGATCATTACTGATGACACGGGGGAACATATATATGTAGCTTCTTGTTTTCTTTTTTCTAACACGGTTAAACTACAGACAAGCGCAGCTGTTCCCTCCGATCCGACCAACAGATTGGGCGACCGTCCGCTGATCAGTTCCGTCGGTGTCGCAAGGGCGAAAGCCTCACATTACGGTGGTAGGCGACCGTTGGTCGCGCTGGCGTCATCGTCGATGTAATGCGACTAGATCAGTGCGTCGATAAGCTATAAGGAACCCATGCGTTCAGCCCACTGAATGTTACCGTGCACCTTATGCTGAAGAAAACGTGCGCTACTCTGTATCGCTTTCGTGCGGTAACATCTTCATCAAGCACTTCAGCGTGAGGGATTACCATTGTGTCTGTCGTCCACGAAAGAAAAATAGAAGCGTCCTTTGATTTGCAGTCTGCATTGCAGACGAAGCTCTGCCGCGTATTCTCATGACACGAACATTTAAAAGTGACGGTTGCTCCCGGTGGAAGGAGCTTTTCAATTCCGATTTCTATCCAGCTTTTTTTTTTTTTTTTGCAATAAGCGCCGCGCGCTAGGCACTGAAACTTTGCGAGTAGAATCACGGACCCGTAGATTATTTACAGAAGTAAAAAACAGCAATACGACAAACGACCTATCGTCGCTCCTTTAAGATAATATGCAACAAAATGAAACGATTGTTTTGTGTATATAAAGCTACTTAACAAATATTGCACTACCGCTTCTGGCGTCGACACCAGCGCAGCACTCAGATTTAGACATTAAGATTGAATCGCTAGGTGGCAGTCGCATCAACTGCAGCACAGAGTTACTACATAGTGCGGGAGGAGGGGGCTCGTGGGTCGATGCACCCTATACTCAGTTTCATACTTAGCTGTCAACGCAGCGAAGGCTACGGTGCCTGTTTGCGATCCTCGTTCGCAGCATAATGTAGCGCGTCAAAACTCAAAATAGAAATGAATATGCAAGCGAAGGGAACATTGGTTGATATTATAGTAGACCGATCGAAATGTTTTATTTTGCAAATGGATGGATTTTCCTTTTATGTTCTCTAGAACCGACTGACGTAGATTTTTAGTTTTCTCCGGCGCCTGATGTACCAGGTTTTCGCAGCTGAGCCGGCAGGTCACCTTTATTTTTGAATTTGTGAAAATGGCGTCGCTGTCACCTACTCGCTTGTTTTCGTCCCCCGCTGCGACTTCTAAAACATCTCCTACTCGCCTATTTTCCAAGGTGAAGTTTCCAAAGTTTTCTAAAGACTGCAAGGCGGTGATCGGTAATGTCTACGCAAGCATAAAGATGCGCTTACCTGAGAAGATTGTGTATGACATTCTCGCAATTGTGGGCGAGATGACCAGGGTTAGCCCTCGGACAGTCGCGAGCCTAAAGAAAGAAGGTTTCTCTGGCGGAGTAAAATCAACGCAAAAAAAAAAGAAAAGAAAAAGTAAAGGGTGGCAATATCCAGCTCTCGCAGTGCAAAATACGACATGTTTACGGTCAACGCCATCTGGCTCAAGTTGCATTTTATGTATGCCGAAAGACAAATACCTTCTTTGGACAGTGTCCTGCTTGAAGTGAACAGAGATGCCGATTTGCCAGATATGAGCAAAGCCACCTTGTGCAGGTTGCTGAAAGACATGGGCTTCAAGCTCTAAAAACGAAAGCGAACTCTCGCACACATAGAGCGATACGGCGTAGTATATAGCCTGGCGCCGCCGATATCTCAGAGCTATAAAAGCATTCTGGAGCCAAGGGAGGTAAGCGCTTCGTTTTTAATGATCGTTCACAGAGCGACTTTTACATGGCTACCTACATTTCACCTGTCTACGTCATGCACTCGTTTTGTGATATCATAATTACTGCTTTTAAAATATAATAAAATGCGAATCAAACAGCGATGGCACGGAATCGCGGATGTTGCAACGAAGAATTAGTTCCTCGCTCTTTATTCCATTCTCCGTGTCCCTGCGCCTTTGCACCGAATAATCGACATCATTAAAATATAATTTTTGTTTTGAATAGCCACTATTCCGTTCGAATGACGAACTGAAGAATATTCTAACAGCCATTCAAAAGTTTGTTATAATTGCATTCGCAATATTTTATATTTCTATGAATAATACATTGATAACAAAAACTCAAGAAATATTTTATCTGCCTCCCCGTGCAGGTGCATCATATACCTCGATGAGACGTGGGTCAACGCTGGCCACACCAGGCAACATGTGTGGAAGGACAGCACTGTCAAGTCATCGCAAGATGTCTTTCGTAGGGGTTGACTACAGGTATGCCAGCGCTATCGGGGATAGGAGGCCGCCTGATCCTCGTTCATGCAGGCAGTAGCCTCACCGGCTTTGCGAGCTGTGATGCCGAGTTCTTCAGATCCAAGAAGAGCGCTTCAGATGATTACCATGATTACCACTCCGAGATAGACGGCAAGTACTTCGAGGAGTGGTTTGGAGCAAATTACGACCAAACATTCCTAACAGCAGTATTATTCTATGAATAATTCCCCTTAGGATAGTGTTGCGCTCGAAAAGCCACCAGCGAGAACAACTGCGAAGATTAAATTTCAGGCATGGCTCACAAGGAAGAGCATATCCTGGTCAATAGACATGGTGCGAGCTGAGTTGATTGATTGGTGTAAAACAAAGACCAGTGGACACACTGTGTATGCGATTGGCACACTTGCTTCGAAACATGGCTACAAAATGTCACGTCTGCCTCCGTACCATTGCGAGTTTAATCCCATTGAGCAGGTGCGGAGCATGGGGAAGACCCTACTTGTCACTTAATACTCTTACTTGTCTAGGCATTGATGTTCGAAGGCAAAGGAAATGATTGAAACCACCGTAGTTATTTCCGGTCCTCGACTGTAATGTCACGATTCCCCATGTGAGCGCAAAGCGCAGTTCTCCTGTAGCAGCAAGGCGTTCGCTCGAACTTGAACATTTGGAAAGATGGTATGCCCGCCACCTGCACATTTCGCTGATGTTTCTGTAGACAAGGACAGAAAATATAACTCAGCGGCTGTTTACATTCCTTCTATGAACTATACGTGATCTGCACGCTTTACTGAAGTCGTATCCTCCACAACGGCCGAAAACGTTGCTATTGAGGTGGCTTTGCGGAAGCTATAAGGTCTTCTCCGACTCAACCTCTTGCCATTCGAACAGATTCAAAATATGGCCTTCAAACGTTAGAGTGCGGTTTTCCTACTGATGCCTTGTCTGTAAACCCTCTTCACTTGGTGCAGAATCTGCACAGTAGAGGTTTTACTTTAAATTTCCAATGGGTGCCCTCACACAGGTGTAAGAGGCAACGAGGTGGCTGACAGTCTCGCCCGTAAAGCACTGTCAGGTACTTCCTAAAAAAAAGTCTGTCAAGATAAAACAAAGATAAAACCATTTTAGTACCCTGTGGCGTGCGCCCCTATGTGTGACCAAGGAACTGAGAAAACATCAAGACACTCTACTACATCGAATGCGCACGGGCTCTGCTCGTACTCCTGCCTGGATGAAAAAGACGGGCCTGGCATCGTCTCCGCTATGTTCTATGTGTGGTGTGTGCGGGAATATAGAGCATTATATTATGTGCTGTCCAGAGTACAATGCTGAAAGGTGCATGATTCTCGCTTCCTTCAAGAAGATAGGAGCCCTTCATAGTGCTCTTCAGGACACTGTCTACCAGATACCAGAGTGGAAACCAGACATGCAGAAGGGAGGCTTCGCGCCTTCTTTTACAATTTCTGCAGGACACTGATCTTGACTCAAGATGGTGACAGCTGCAATGGACTATGTTCTTTTTTGAGTTACTGTGTGCGTAGATGGTGACTTCTGGAGAGGGCTATGTTATAGTATGAGTGAATGTGTGTACAGATGTGGCAGATTAAATGGACTCTGTTTTATTGTGAGTGAATGTGTGCATAGATGGTGACTTATGATGTGGATTATGTTATGTGATTGAATGTGTGCATAGATGGTGACTGCTGTAGTAGAATATATAATGTTATAAGTGACTGTGCGCATTTAGTGGGGCAGATTTAACTGATATTAGGACTTAAAAAAAACGTAAGTGACGCTTTGGTGGAGCAATTACCGGCAGAATAAGCAAGGCTAATCCCACCTGTAGCATACAACAATTCAACTCAGCTCAACTTCGTAGCAAAGAAGGACAAAGCTTTCACCTTGGCTGAAGTTGAGGAGCTTCTGCACTTTTGTCAAAGGAAGCCTAAAATTTTTTTGCACATGCTGAGCGCATTGATGATGAAGCCTGTAAAGGGATTTAATTTTTGATGACAAAATTGACCCAGTAGTGTTTGCCATTGGCAGTTCAAGCAGTTCGTCTGAGGAGTCCAGCTGTGAACTTAGTGGCATTGAGGAGGTGGAATAAAACTGTTTTCTTTGGAGGTTTTTAATTTAATGTTTGTCGGTTAGTTTATGGGGTTTAACTTCCTAAAGCGACTCAGGCTATGAGACGCTGTAGTGGAGGCCCCCGGAAATTTCGACCACCTGGGGTTCTTTTCCGAGCACTGACATCGCAAAGCACACGGGAGCCTTGCTTTTCTCCTCGATCGAAATGCGGCCGCTGCGGCCGAGATACGATCCCGCATCCTTGGGTACAGCAGCCGAGCACCATAACCAGTGCGCCATCACAGCGGGTTTTTTTCATTTAATGTGAACATTACTTGCCTCCTTTGAGGATTTATCCGTCAGGGGTCTGCTACGGCATCTGGTTAACGCTTGGATACTGGTCACACTATCGTCGAAAGTCATTGTGAAATAGGTTCTGCCCGAATTTTCAGGTGACAGGTGAAAGACGAACACAGGTTTCCTTGTCGAAACATTGGCTCGGCTTGCGAAATGAGGCTGCTGCTCAACATTTGTTCAGTACTGTCTCATACTGTGCAGCCATCTTCTTCCTATCTTTCTACCATGCATGTGTTCAATGCTACTGCTTTGTATTAAGCACAAGTGCCCGTGTCAAAGAACTAACGAAATGTTTAACGTCCACACGTCCTCATGATTGTTTGTGGGAAGAAAGGGGACTCTAAGGACCTTAAAAATTACAGACCAATGAGCTTGCTGTCTGTTACGTTAGGGTATTTACTAAGGTAATCGCTAACAGAATCAGGACAACCTTAGACTGCAATCAACCAAAGGATCAAGCAGGTTTCCGGAAACGGTACTCTACTATCGATCATATCCTTACATCAACCAGGTGATAGAAAAATGCTCGGAATATAACCAGCCCTTATACATAGCATTCATTGATTACGAAAAAGCATTTGACTCAATTGAAACTTCGGCGGTGGTGCCGGCATTGCGAAATCAGGGTATAGACGAGCCCTACGTGATAGTGGTGGAAGATATATATAGTGGCTGCACAGCAACCATAGTTCTGCATAAAGAAAGTAACAAAATTCCCATAAACAAAGGTGTTAGGCAAGGAGACACGATCTCCCCAATACTATTCACAGCTTGCTTAGAGGAAGTATTCAGAGACTTGGAATGGGAGCAGTTAGGGATAAGGGTGGATGGAGAATACCTCAGTAATCTGCGATTTGCTGATGACATTGCCTTGCTAAGTTACTCGGGGGATGAACTGCAAAAAATGATTGATGACCTAGACAGGAAACGTAGACAGGTCGGCTTAGAAATCAATATGCAGAAGATTAAGGTAATGTTCAACAGCCTCAGGAAGGAACAGCAGTTTACGTTATGTAGCGAAGCACTGGAATTAGTAGGCGAATATGTCTACTTAGGACAGGTAGCAACCGCAGATCCGGACCATGAAAAGGAAATAACAAGAAGAATAAGATTGGGATGGAGCGCTTTCGGCAAGCACTCGCAGATTATGACTAGCAGCTTACCGGTATCGCTCAAGAGGAAAGTATACAACAGTTGCATCTTACCTGTACTCACCTATGGGGCTGAAACGTGGAGGCTAACCAAGAGAGTTCTACTTACGTTTAAGACAACCCAGAGGGCTATGGAACGCAAAATGGTAGGGGTAACATTAAGAGATAGTAAGCGTGCAGAGTGGGTCAGAGAAATAACTCAAGTTACTGACATTCTAGTGGAAATTAAGAAGAAATGGGAATGGGCAGGACATGTGGTGCGAAGAGAGGATAACCGATGATCGCTTAGGGCAACAAACTGGATTCCAAGGGAAGGATAGCGTAGCAGGGGGCGGCAGAAAGTTAGGTGGGCGGATGAGGTTAAGAAGTTCGCCGGGGTCAAGTGGATGCAGCTAGCACAGAACCGGGTTAATTGGAGAAATATGGGAGAGGCCTTCACCCTGCAGTGGGTATAGTCAGGCTGGTGGTGATAATTATGACTGTTTGTCCTTTCTTCCTCTCTATTTTATGAGGGTCTCACTGTGCAACACTGATTTGTTGGCCATTTTTATATAATATTACTCATGTCTGCTGTGTCATGTCGGCGTTGTTTTCATCTGGATGTAACCTCTACAGTGTGAATACCGGGACTGGGTTTTACTGCAATAGCACTACTCCAGGCGTATGAAACGTGAGCAAGAAAATTGAGTGCTAAAAAGAGTTAGAGGATGCGCACAGATATAAAATAGTTTGTTTTGCTGAGCAGCATTAGAATTCTCCATGTTATCAAATGGAGCAGTTATCATGTTTGAAATTTTTTTTTACTTGTTACTCACTTTTTTGCTTTGTTGTACTGCAGTTGGTATTTTATTTGAATTTGGGGCATTGTGATAGTTTGGTCGTATTATTCAGTTCGAATGTACTAAAGCAACAAAGGCTATGAAGACACCATCACCGTAGCTGCTGAGCCACTTGTGATAGTAAGATGCCATATATGTTGTATGTAGTATCAGTAACTGCCATTGTTCATAGTCAAGGGTTCAAAGTCTTCATAATTGTGAGCATTTTTTTCCTTGTGAATATCATGCTTTGGTCCTTACTTCATTTCTGTCTCAACTGGCATTCTGAATTATCTATTATGTTTATATATTTCTAGGTTCTTAAGTGCCTTGCGGCCTCCCCCCTCTAAAACCACATTACCCTTATGACTTCATTCTCTGCAACTGGCGTCACAGACAATTCTTCACAAAAAATATATTTAGTATTGCCTGTATGATTAGCCTCATCCTATTGTGTAGCTCACTGTATAAATTGTGCTCCTATATATGATATTTGTCCCAAGTTGTTGGCGACATTGCTTTGCTAGTCTTTGACTCTGTATGCCAAAGTTTGGCCATTTTCATGCTTGTTCCCTGTTGATGTTAAATAGTATTTATGCCATGCTCCAGCTCTGAACTGTCGGCCTACTACTAAACCGCGAGAGCACATGGCACACGAGATACTGAGAGGGCGCCGTTTAACAAAAAAAAATGAAATGAACAATTGGTATTTGTGGACTTTTGGCATTTGGGGACATACGTCTCAGTGGTTCACCTGATATCAAGCCGTTTTTGTGTATGTGTTGTTGGGCTAGCAACCGCTAGTAATTAAAAATTGAGTGTCTCAAGCATGTAAAGGAAGAAAACAGTCTTGGACAAGAGAATATCGGCACACTGTTCTTTTACACTAAAATACAGGCCGTACAAACATTGTCGGCCATTCACACGACATTCGTAGCAAGCGTCGATATATGACATTCTCTAATCTGCAACACCAGTTTTTAAACCCTTGTATGTCTGGGCAGCAGTCAAAAAGCTACAGTAGCTCACGATCGAGCACAAAAGGTTATCTCCAGGTGTATAGTTGTGAATTTTGACCCGGAGTCAAGTTTTAGAATTTTGAAGGCTTATTACCTCAGTGAGGATGCCTTAAGAGCGACGCGCCTTTGTTCGGTAAATATTATAAAGCGCCCTAAACAAGGAGCGCATTTCGAGGCGAACTTAATTCACAGAACGAGGTCACGCACCTCTGACAGCATCCTCACTGAGGTAAGGAGCGTTATAACTTTTTTCCCTAAGTCTGTGCGTTTGTAGAGCCCCCGTTTACTAACCGAATTGGAAGTATTTAAGTCTTTGTGTTTAGACCGATTCCCACTATAACACAGTGTCACACTAAGACATTTGATTTTGTTATGCGCTCTTGTTGGGGCCTCTTGATAACATAGTAGTAAATTTTCTATTACTGGGAGTGATTTATGCGGTATTGGTAAAGTTATTCTCATTTGCCATTTTCGTAAAAATGGGTAGCATTAATTAGAACGGCACAAATCAAAGGGCGACTAGGAATGCGCGACTTTCAACCAATCATTCACAGCAGATTCGTGTGAGTAGGTGTGTTCAGGTGGATGCAACAGAATGCGACTCCACCTCATCGTATTATTCAGCTCATCAGGATTACTTCTACGCGTCAGAGTTTAAATCCAGCGCATTACCTCTGGCGCGATAGTGGCGGTGCATGTTTTCGCATAGTCAACACTAAGGGGGCGCCTCCAGCGCAGCAGGGTTTCGTTTTTTCCGTGCTTCATGCTTGGTCGTCACCTGCTGTGTGACGGCATGGTCATCATCATCATCAGCCGGATAATACCCACTGCAGTGAAAAGGACTCTCTCATATTCCTCCAACTATTCCAGTCCTGTGCCAGCTGCATCTCCTTGTCTCTTGAGAACGTATTAACCTCGTCCACCCACCTAATATCCTGCCGCCCCATGCTACCCTTTCCTCCCCTTGAAATACAGTTTGTTATCCTAAGCGAGCATTGGTTATTCTCTCTTCGCACTACATGTCTTGCCCATGCCCATTTCTTCTTGATGTCCACGAAAGTCAGTAACTAGAGTTATTTCTCTGGCCTACTCTGCACGCTTTCGTTATGCCTATTTTATTGCTCTCTGCGTTGTCCTTAACATAAGTAGAACCCTCTTCGTTAGCCTCCACGGTTCACCCCATAGGCGAGTACAGGTAAGATGCAACTGTTGTATACTGTCCACTTTGAACGATAACGGTACGTTATTGGTCCAAATGTGCGAGTACATTCCAAATGTGCGAGTACATTCCAATCTCAATCCTAATATGGGGCGGTATTACCTCGTAAAACAATTTTAGCAGCCAGTTTTTTAATTATACTTTTTTTCGCACCTTCTGTTACTTTTCTCGGCTTCCTTTGCACTGTGACTTGCATACATCCCCAGCGTAGCCGCAAGATATGGTTACCTCATCGCAGCTAATTTCCGCACGCAACAGGAGTCACAGTGCGCTCGGCCGCGAACAACTGCCCTTTCACGCAAGGCGAAAGCATGCGATTTTGAAGCACGCCATTTTTGAAGTCGTGACTCCAGCCTGCTAAACATTCATTGATACCACGCCCAATTTGGCCAATGTGCTACATTTTAATGGGCGTTAGTGGGATGATATATGACGCGCTACTTGAATTTTATATTTCTTTTTTCATCCTATTACGCGAAGCGTGTACAGATCGTTTGGTCGAATAGGTGCCAACATCGTCGCCGTCATTGCTATCGCCTTTACCTAGATATGAAAAAAAACGTATTTCAAGAAATAGGCATGTAAGTTCGGATTGAAATTATGACGCAACCGTTCGCTGTGCAGCGTTCAGGGTGTTGTCATAACATTCCACTTTCTATCCATCTGCTAGTTAACTTGTAGGCTACCTTGCAACAGGGCTTCTAACCAACTACATATGTAGAGTCTTTGTCCAAAGTTCAGAGTCCAGAGGGTCTGCTTCTGAGGCATGCAGTGGCGGTTCTTTAGAACTCATGGAAGTTTTCCTGGTGAAGAGGGTAGGGCAAAATGTTTGAGAGATTCAACGCGGCTGAACTGAATGTGGAACGAAAGCTTTGGCCGGGGGCGACCGAGCGTTGCTTTGAACACAACCAGCGTTTCGTTGAACGCATAAAAGTTCACTCGCGTTCTAGACAGAATCCACTTTCATACCCAGCGCATGCGATGCCGGCGGAAGCTTTCCTGCTCCGCTCGGTCAGCTCTCCGCGTCAGCGCGCATGCGTAACGAGAAAACAACCTTTCTCTCCGCGCCAGCGCGGGCTGCTGGGATGCCGCTACTCTCCTCCTCCTCGATTGTACTCATCTCAGTAGGGAACGCAGTGGCGGAACACCTTTGGAAAGGCACACATGGTTGCCGTGGTAACGGCGCATGCGCAGTAGTGGCCTCTGCCCGGTCCGCGAAAAATACGCTTATACTAGCCTAGTGTACATTTCGGTAAAAAAATAAAATCCTTCAGTTTTCTAAAACTGGCACACAACAAGCCAAACTGTGCGGCTTAGAAGCAAATCACCTAGGCCCTAAGCTTTGTATAAGTAGTGTACCTGCAATTGTATGTCGTTCACTATATCGTTGGAGTACACCGAGGCTGCGCCTTTTTTTACTAAGGCCGAAACCAGCCAAACACGTTGAATAATTTGCCAAAGTATACTTACTACTGAATGATGAAAATCCATAGAATGAAAAGGCGTTCTTACGGTTCTATGGCGTCTACTCCTAAAGCGAAGCTTAAACTTCCTCCTAATTATTTGTTTTTGCTTGGTGGGATCATCACTGTCACAGCACAGGAAACAAAGATTGATCCCTGCAGCATGATTCAAATTATGCAATACTTATTCCGTTTCTGTTAGGTAACTTTGTGCTATCTGCTTACGCTATCTTTTCCTCTTTTCACCTTTTTTTGAGCAAGGCTTCCGCGACTGAGCTTATCGTGAAAGTTAGATTGCTTGCTTGTTGTAGCTTTTGAACCTCTATCCGGCGCTTTAAGGCACCGTGATTTTTCTTTTCTACAAGAATGCTCCTAGAAATGTTTCAGCCATCGCTTCTTTAAATATCCGGGAATGGATTGAATCGTCGGAAAATAATATTTAGCGCGGTTTCTCCATCTCTCCTATGCCCTTTCTTCTATTCGAAATCTCGCTGCCCGATTTGACACGGCGCTTATTTTGGTCTTAACATGAACAACTGTATATTGGAACGGAGCAGATGAGCCGTGCGATTGTGGGTGAGCCGGTCATCGTATTGCCGCATTGTTCTTATCTGAGTTTTATTATTCAAAAAACGCCAAATTTACGCGATCTGCTTGACAGTGAAACTTGACCATAGCAGTTCCTAGTCAGCTTGATTACAAGGTGTGGTGTTATAGCAATACGGGAAACATACCGCCGGTTACATTTTCACTTTTGAACGGTTACATTGAACGGTTACATTTTCACTTTTCTTCATCCATCTGTGCGTCCACTGCATAACAAAATGTCTAATGCCACAATATAGTTCCAGGAATAGGTCTAAAATACTAGAATAGATGCCATATATTCACTTTTCTTCATCCATACGTGCGTCCACAGCGTAAAAAAATGGATAATGCCACCATATAGTTACAGGAACAGGTTTAAAATACTAGGCTGGATGTCCCATGTGTCGGGGATGTTCCTGAATTTAAAGAGAAGTTAATGAACTCAAAATATAGTTGCGTTAACTCCGGTTGGTTGGATATCGAACCAAGGACTTGCAGTCTGCTAGAATGGCACGCTACCCTTAAGCCACCAGAAAAACATACAAAAGGTACACTTTCTTTTTATGCTCGTGGGACGACCAAAAAGAATCTCATTGAAAACGCTGCGTTTTATCGTTTAAGAACGCGCAAAAGGTCTTTCTTTATGACGCGTTCTCTGGTGCATTCACAAACGCTCACACGTGCGTGATGTGCACGCGCACGCGTGCTTGCGTGCCTGTGTGTACGTGCGTGTGTGCGTGTTGTATGTGTAGATGTGTGTGTTGTGCACACACACGCCCACGTGGATTCCGCCGATAACGGGGTAGGATTTTGTACCGCACACGCTACGCTGTCGCTTCTGCAAACTGGGTGCTAACAAGTGGCGTAATGAGGAATGCGCGAATGTTTCCTTAGTCCCAGCCGCCGTCTCTGTGCTGTTCTGCGCGTATGTGTGGATTCAGTTAACGACGCGCATGCATTCCTGGATTGGGTGAATCTAGGTGAAACATGGATCAAACGGCATGGACACTTCTTAGCACTTCACACATGGAGCGCAGGACATATCACCTTTGCATCTTTATTCCCCTTTTGAAGATATGTGAGCAGTCAAAGAAATTTAAGGCAGAAACCTGTTCACTTGAGTTGCTCGGTAAGAAAAATGTATTTTTATGAAAGGGAATAGATTAATCAAATCCATAAAGAAACAGATTCTTGCCATTTTGCTTCGATACTTGTCATCTTACGGCCGCGAATGACAAGCATTTCATAATTTTAGTTTCATGTTCTGAGTATTCTTCAAAAAGGGTAGACAACGAGATCCGCAGATAAAGGCTTGTTTTTGTGCCGTCGCATTTGTGACTCCGCCATCACCGTGTTGATGAATTACGGCAAGAAGTTGTCGGTGACATAATAATGGAGACCAGGGGAGGGGGAATAGATATCACCTCTTGTAATCTCTTTATCTTGAGCACGGCGCTTGTGTCTCGTCTCTTGTCTTTAGTGGTTGTGTGTGTTTGCGCTCTTTCAAAGTTTTCCAAATATGTACCAACTCGCTTAAAAAGAAGTGTTAATGAACCATCTGTAAGAGCAAGAAAGAATCGCATCGGGGGATGGTGATCAGTTCAGAGTCGTTGGTTACAGTTACGAATAAGTGCAAGCTTCAAAGCTTTTGAGAATACTGCAGAGACCTGCGTTGGAGAAACGCAAAAACATGTGCGCTGGCTGCTCTTTAATACTCCTAGAGTGTCAATACACAGCACATTTGAGAGCCATGAGTAGACTTCAGTCATGCTCATGACCTTGGCTTACACAACTCATACACTCCATGATCATGCACATTTTATCTCCGATCTGAATGGCGCATGACAACTGATTATGACCCGTGACTATACATAAGGACTCACAAGGCATGACATGAAATTTATATAGTACTTGCCATTACATACACTTTCATGACTACCACACTCATCTTAACGTGACATCATACTGCGCGTTTCATTTTGCTTCCACGTTTTGTCGACTCGTTTTCGCAAATGTAGCCCAGTAAACATTTTTCCTTAAAAAGGAAAGTTTCTGCGGCCGCTGCGGCCAAAATCAGGCTTGCATAATTTTGTGGACAAAAAAGACGTAACAATGCATTCACTTATGATCTGCGTGCTTTAAAAATGTCAATTTTCAAGGCACCGAGCCTGAACATCACGTTAATAATACCCAAATTGTTCAGGTTGTAAAGAAAATAATAAATTTTGCGTAATTGCAAAAGACGGAATTGAATACATGCTGAAGAAAAATGTGGTGGAAAGGATTTGAGCGCTTGGAAAAGCCTGGACCTATGTAACTTAGAAATAACAAGAGCCTCCATTACAGTGATAGACTTGTATTCTTAGTCGAAGCAAACAGTGACCAATTTCTATGACGAGGAGTTGTTTTCCAATGCGGCTCACTTATTGTGGCGTTCCGAAATTCCTAAGGTGTCGCCAGATGACTCCCGTTCGTGTATTGCTGGGAAAACTACCGACGCATGCCGTTAGGTGGGACTACCGCTATCTTAGCATTGACGACAAACACTACATACGCAGATATCGGTCCTAGCTCCCTTGGTTTTAAGTCTGTATTGTCGCCACCTCAACACTAGAATGCAACGTACTGTGCAGCTGAGTACGAGCTGCACCACACGAGCGCATGGCCCAGCGCACGCCTTGTTTTATAGCGGTGATTATCGCTTTGCTTGCCACTGATAGAGAGAGATGCAGCTCTCTCTCAACAGCAGGGCATCACCCCTATTGCTCGCCATCATCCTCATCTGGTTTATGTTGTCGGCACCTTTGCCATTTTTACGAATGTCTCTATGTATCGAAGTACAGCAACAATTTCAAAAGCCTTGAGCCCATGTCAGTCTCTCGTGCATCCGTTCTGCCTTCCCAGGTAAATGAAGTGATGGCACATACGAATTAGGGGACACTTAAGCTCTGCTTTTAGGGGCATGACGCGACATCGTTAATGGCTCCCGTTTGCCAGCTCCCCTTGCGACTCCTCATTCAGGGAAACGTAGCGCAACGAAGACAAGGACAAAATGAGGGATACAAAGCGCTCGTGTGTGTATCCCTCATTTTGTCCTTGTCTTCTTTGCGCAACGTTTCCTAAAATGCTAATGTCCAAATCGCCCAATTCAGCATTCTTGTGCGACTCCTCATTCGCCTAATCATTAATGCCTTAATTTATTCTCATAATATTTCACGCAATCTCTTTAGCATATACAGTCGCATTTGGGAACGTTATATTAGATATCGATTATCTATACCGCAGAGACGTGCCTGTGTGGCTTAGGTGTTGTATTTGTGATTTATACGTGTTTCAGTGCTTGTTTCTGTTTCTGCTAGTTCTTGTTTCGGTTCTGTGAATTGTCTTGTACATGTCTTTGTATTTGCGTCTGTGACGTCACTTTGTCTGCATATATACCGTGTCCCGCCAATAAACGGCTCTCTCGGACATGGAACAGTGTCGTCGCCCTGCGGTGTCGGCCGGGGCGGCCGTTAGTAAGGGAAATCAGTCACTGATGCTGTTCCATGGCCGAGAGCCGAGATTGCGCACACAGCCTGGCGTAGAGCAGCACACTTGACTTGACGGCTCAACACAAAAATTTCTTACATGCCTTCAAGAAAAGTTTCACTGAATGAAAATATATGTTGACGCATAGATTTTCAGCGGTGAATTTGGCCCGCTTCGGCGTCTCAGCAGACGGTGGCTCATCAGGCGACCTCTTCGCTAGGCGACGACCACGCTGAGTGACGTAAAGTTGAAATCTGGAGGAAAATGTGCTGAATTTTCGAAATATGTATCCATTCCGACGGGGCTTTCTCGTGAAGCTTACATAGCGAACAGCGGCAAGACGATTACTTGATGGGATGATGGATGTCATCAGATTATTCAAGGCTTATCCCATCCTCGTAGCCATGTAGTGTCGGCCGGGGCGGCCGTTAATTAGGAGAGCCAGAGTCGCTGAATGTTGTATTGAGGTAGAATGAGAGCATTTAAATAAAAAAGACTACAAGTTCGAAGAAATTAAATTATATATTCTCCTGTCCAGCTTTAAATCTGCAAGGGAGAAAAAGAGGCATATCTAATTCATAAATTTAGAACATTGAAGCCAGCAGGAATATATACCTCTAAAGGAACGTTAAAATTCCTAAATATATTCCATCTGTACCATAATTATTCGGGAAAACAATCACATATAGCAATTACTGTGCAGTTGATTCACAGCACGGGTACACTTTATCCCCCTTCGAAATAGCATAAGCTGCATGTGTTCCTCCTCTTATCACTTCCTACTTGAGTTCACCCTCGAAATTTCTTTTTTTTTTTTTGACGTGCCAGGTGTGGTTCACTGTGCGGTTATTATTGTGTTCCTTTGTCCTTCTCCCCCCCCCCCTTCTTTGAACAAAGTTTTTAGGAATTATTCCTCTGCAGATATATTCTTTATCAGGACCCTTTGTAATGTGTGTCCCTTTTTAAGAAAGTTGTATCTGCTCTGCTCTGAACCTGCTTTAGGCGGTGACTATAATCATTCATCCAGCATTGCAGTCTTTCCTGTTACTGCTGCTTTTATTTGTTTTTAAGGCCACATGATCATGGTTTCCAGGCTGATAAATACATACTGAACAAACTTTTTTTTTTCACTCCTTGACCTACTTTCTTCTCATCCCCTATGCCCCTCCCCAGCTTTTTCTCTTCAGAAGCAAAGTGGTGTTTAAACCGCTGCCAGTGCTGATCGCTTTACCCAGACGAAGAGAAGTCAACTTGTCGAAACGTTGGCTCGACTTGCGAACTGAAGCTTCCCCCCCACGTTTCCCCCCCCCCCCCGCTCTACCCTTGTTCAGTGCTCTTTCATATGACTGTTGAATTGTGATTTTTATGTGTTTCACTTATTTGAATTGTCTTGTAGTTGTCTTTGGATTTGTGTGTGTGACGTCATCTTGTTTGTATATATACCGTGTGCCGCCAATAGACGGTTCTAACCCATGGAACAGCGAAGAAAAAAGCGTCAGTGACTGCAGCTCTCCTTACTAGCGGCCGCCCCGGCCGACACCACACTAGGGGTAGCGTGTACGACTCAGAAAGCAAGGGTCTTGGCAAGCTGATTCTATTCTGGCCATCCCATGGGATATGGGAGGTGCGAGTTGGATGCTAATGCAAATTGTCTGGTTATGTGGTCACGTGGTGCCAGAGAGTCCTACGTCGAATCAGTGCTCGCCCATGCTAGCCACCATCTACCACCAGCTAGCATGGCCGGATTATCCAGGGTTCAAATAAACCGGGTCCTCCGTTCTCAGAAGCCCCCGTGAGTAGAAAAAAAATGACAGATTTCCAGGTTTTGTTCGAAAATTGGTGAGATCGTCTTTCTGATTTCCCAAGATTAAAATTATAGGTTATGTATTGCAATGTCGAATGCTTCAAAAGCACTAAGTGGTTCTAGATCCTACCAGCTTGAAATGATCTGGTCGAACTTGGTTTCCATGTGTATTCAACAGGTTCTTGCTGGTTTTCAGTTGGGAGTCAATTCGCAACAGCTGCTAAACCAGCTGACCTCTGTCGTTACTGCTGTCGAGGTCAGTTTTATTATCTTGAGCGTGTTCAATGAAAGCTGTGACTAATCAGTGCATTATTAGTTAGAGATTACGGCTGCTAATGGCTGACAGCCGCGTCAGGGATTTGTCGCTGCTGTAAGAGTAAACACGAGATTCCCAGACAGGTCAACGCTGTAGACCTCATGAACTCCAAGAAAAAGGCTCGAAAACACTTCAAATACCTTTATTCACTTGCTTAAAAGTGGAATGAAACATAAACACGCATGTTATACGAATATACGACTCCTTTAAAGGGTGAATTCGTGTGAAGCTTATAATGTTTCTGCAAAAATTAAAGAAAACCTTCGCCATGTAGACGCAATAGTACAGTTTAAGTGTTCACACTGGTTTAAAGGAAAGACATGGAGAGCCGGCAAATAGTAGCCACCAACGTTTAAGTGCTCACCCCATTTTTTTCGACTGCCGTCTCCGGCGGCGGCCGCTTCTCGGTGGAACGAGCTGCGTACGCTATCTTGTAAAATGTAAATGTGTTCTCTGAAGCAGCAAAGGTGTATAACCGCACACCCGGAGCTGAAACGCGGAGGCTAATGAAAAGGCTTCTACTTAAAATGAGATTAACGCAAAGAGCTCTTTGAAATGTGATTTCAATAGTTTGATCGAACGTCTAGCGCTGGCACAGTTCGGGCACAGCAGGATAGAATGGCCAGCCTCGGGGCACAGCTTCAGCGAGAGAGATGGGCGCCGTAGACAAGCAATGATGATGATGACCTCAGACAAAATGGCACATACCGACGGTGGGGGATTGGCCAGGGTGTATTGCAGATATGTAAATATATATGTTCAAGGATAGGAGTATTCAGGTTATAATGGATGTTTAACTAGAATTTAGAAAAAATAAAAAAGGAAAAGAGAAAGTAATTAATTCATACATAGCATAGGAATCTACTTGTTGAAATTATGTAATCATGAATAGAATCGCACACTTGTTTTAAGGCAAATCCCTTGACGCTTGCCCGGAAGGAGAGAACAGGAATTGTTAGTGGAAGGCCTAATGTCGAAAGGGAGTCACTAATTAAATTTTGTGGAGGGATGCGAACCTCCGGCAGAAGAGCAAAAAATGATATATGGATTCAATTTCTTTGAAAGACTCACAGAGCTTAGTGATGGCGATGCCACAGCGTTGTCTGTTCTTTGTCTTCTTTACATACGGAACAAAAAATGGTGAGTGCAGCGCAAAGCAATAGGAAGCATGCAGAGTGGGTCAGAGAAATAGCTCGAGTTAATTAGTGGAAATCAAGAAGAAATGGTCATTGCCACAGCATGTAGGGCGAAGAGAGCATAACTTATGTTTGCTTAGGGTAACAAATTGGAGAGAAGTAAAGTGTAGCAGGGAGAGATAGAAAGTAAGGTGGACGGATGAGGTAAAGTTCACAGAGGTAAACTGGATGCTGCTAGCACAGAACCGGGTTAATTGGAGGAATATGGGAGAGGCCTTTGCCTTACGCTGGGTATAGTCCGTCTGCTGACGATAACGATGACAAGCAGAATTGTTTCCTTCTGTTTAAAAAGTGCAAATCTTGCAAAAAATGAAAATATACTCTCTTTTTAAATAAAGGGAAGCTGTGTAAATTTGAATATACATTACTGTTTATTTGAGCATGTTGAATCCAGTTTTCTGCCAGTTGAGTAGCGATGTGATTTTCTACACGCGCCACCATTCGAAAACATTTAGCTCCCCTCATTATGACAGCATTTGTAGTAATAAACATTATTTTCTGCACCCTAAGTTAGCATACAGTAGAACATAATGTCGCAGTTTCTGTAAAAACACTGCTATAGACAATCTTCATTTCGTCTTGCTGGATGATGCGTTGCGTATTTACGGTAAGGATTTGAGAACAACTTATGGACAAGACACATCTCTACTTTGTGCACAGAAGCAGAAATTGGTCCTGCGCTATCGAATCAGCCAAAATAATAATTACTCTAGAAATTCATTTTTCACGAATGATTTTCTAATTTTTGAGGGTGGATGTTGTGCGCACAGCCATGTTTTAGAATAGCTCATTCTAGATCCCTGTCTTTTTGTATGCTCTTCGGGAAAGTATACCTCAGACGATCCTCACAAGCTGTCCTCAAATTCTTCAAGTAAATATCGCTTATGTGCTCCGTAGGAAATTCTAAAACGCTTAAAATCTGAAACATGACAAGAGGGGGCGGGGTAAGGCCGGAAGGTATGTCACAGGGGCCCTCCAAACTTTTTTTTTAACCAGGCCCTCATCGCTGTTATTCCGGCCCTGCCTGCCAGATGTCATGCCCATGACTCAAAACGCCTATGTTAGATCATCGTGAAAACGGGCCCTTTCACGCCAATGCGTTAAAGGTGCCGATTTCAAAAAGCAAGAATATCCCTAGCAGACAGTTAAGCGTCGCGTCAGGACTGCCGCTTTCGCTATCGAAAATTGTATCGCAACAAAAGGATAAATGCGGGCAGCCGTGAGAGGAAGCAAACGGTGGTGATCTTTGTTGTTGTTGCGACTGAAGGAAATAAGAAAAGAAAATGCATGGGCGAGCTACTGGCTCTGTAGTTAAGCCACCTCCGCTACCTCGTGCGTACAGAAGAAAAAATAGACAAGAAATAAAAAGAAGATGGAGAGAAAGACGCGCGCCGCAACAACAGCCGCCGTCCACCACCAAAGCGGTGGCGGGTGCAACGACGGCCCACAACAGATAAACATTCGTGGCCTGGCTAGCCCCCCCCCCCCCCCTCAAGCGACGTTGGCCTACCGTCCCAGACCTGTAGGGCTAGGAATAGCCCCTGATGCCCCCTCTCAGTAACAGCTACACTATATCTCTATATATTTTTTTTCAAAGCGTTTAAGCAACACGGATGGAAAAAGAACAAAAAAAAAGGACGATACCTATTTACATGTAACTTATTTTGTGGAGCCGCAAGCTTGTGTTTTATACAAATCCACGGCACTCATATGTCAATGACAGAACACTGCACGTGCGCGATAACAGTGCGTACTTGTGGAGAGGAATTATTAACCATGTGCAAGGTTACGTTTTCATACTGAGGAAGGGTAGCTATTTTTTATTATGAAACAGGAGAGCTGGCACAAGCACTTCTCATAGATGCTATTCTGCGTGCTTCTGTTATCTCCCATGTCAACTGATCTCGATTTCGTCCAAAGATGTGGCACTGATTTTGCAATAGAACACAATTACATTACGGCACTTACTTCAGTGAATCGCGAGGTTGCTTCCAATAACTTCTAACACTATTTCTGGGCTGGCGTAGTCGATCGTTGAGACGAGAACCTGTTTACCGAACGGACTTTTCGCCACAAGATAGAGGGAGGCAGTAAATAACGCAATCATCGCAGCTGACTCAGTCTGCTAGGTCTTTAAAGCTGCATGTTTGCTTAAGTGAAAAGTAAGGCTTAGTGAGTTGGCAGAGCTTGTTTAGTATAGTGGAGCCTCAACACTGCTCTTGTGTACCTTTTCTGTGCTATATTTATAATTTGTGAGAAACGCTATGCCCGTAAGGGAGCAAACACCACCTGCCTTTTTGTATTCGTCTTGGCGTTCTGTTAAAGATGCTCTCTGCCGTCATACCTGCAGTGAAACAAGGTAGCCAGTGGCGAATCATCATATTTGTTCAAATTGCGGGGTAAACTTTGAAAAAAAAAAAGAAGTCAAATTTGCGCCAACCAGCCAAATCCGTTAATAATGCGGAAACACGTCACAAAAGGCGCCACTTTCCAACGACGGAGTGCGGTCGGGCTCACGGTGCGCCTCATACTGTACGCGATAGCGTACCACTCTTCTCTCTCATTTCCCTCAATGATGCTTTTCTCCCCTTCCTGGTCTGCGCATTAGTCTTGGTCAATGGTCTGATGGCAGACTGAAGCTCTTGCTCACACGCAGATTAAACGGGCACACCACACCATATTCTCATCTCAAGTGTACGCAAACAATATGGCCGAATAATAAAAGTGGTTTTCACATACAGTACGACATTTCACGCCACACAAATTAGAGCGCGCTAAAGCAGTGCATAAACTAAAGGTGAAATGGCCTACAGTATATCCAGCTCTGCCGCTGCTCTCTTTTGAACGGCCGAGGTAAAAATGAGTACATAGCAACATTTGTAGCATAGCTTAGCGCTTTTAGATACCCCAGCATGCATTCGATTGCAGTGATCACGACGACGGAAGTGCGCCCTTATGCGCCTCCAACCTAAGCAGTCGTAGTTGTCCTACTCAGTTATTGGTGCGACGGCCACAAGTCGGCGCTAGTGGTAAGCTGGAAACTATAGTGCTGGATCTGTATATATTCACTCGCATCCACTCTGAATTAACAGTTTTGACTTCAGCATGGTTGGTCGCTCTTCATTCTCGTCGGCGCTACGTATCTTTACGATAGAACCTCGCAAAGTATTACTAATCTTCTTCAAGGCGGAGTCTTTAGAGTAGAACGACGGGAAGAAGATTGCTACACACTATATGAAAGAGAACTGAACCGTGATTGATGGGGAGTCTCCGTTCTCAAACCGAGCCAAAGTTTTGACAAGATGACCTGTCTTTGTCTGGGCAGCATGATCACCTCTGGCAAGGTTTATATGCGTCTTTCCTTCAGAAGCAGTCCTCTACAAGTCCTCACAATAAATTATTTCAAATTTAATTCATTTGCTAATCTGCAGGTATTTTAAATCAGCATGGGCATTCTATTCACGACGGCTTGCACAAATATATTCAAGGGAGTTCTGGAATACAATGTACTAAATCCATCCCCTGAAAAGCAACTTATACACCTGCGCTATCTTCATGATATGGCCGCATGGATCAGAATCACTCCTATCTTTTCGAAAACTCACAACGCCAAAAAAGAAAGAAAAAAATTGGTTCCAGTTCACCAGCTCATTAGGCATTCAGTAAGACAGGTCTCCTTAGCTGGATAATATTACTCATTCAGAAACGCACAGTTGGCTGGTTGTTGGGAACAGTACTTGGCAGGAGGTGTCACTGGAGCCCCCTCGCAGATGTTCTGAAGATGGGCGTCAACTTTCGATGGCAACAGTGTGGAATTCTTGCTCCATTTCTGGTAATGATGGAGATACCGTACCAGGGACAGCAAACCCATATGTAATCGGTGGTTGACCATGGCCACCTGAAGCAGTGTTCCCAGTGACCGTCCCACCCAAAGGCGGTGGTCAGCGCATCCTTAATGACGAAAAATAAAGAAGCAGCTGTAAACGGGGAAGCTGTTAGCGCATAACAGATCACAGCAAGACAGTGTAGCGCGGGCCATGCCATGAAGCATCACACTACAGAACATTTCGTCCAGTGATGTGGTTGAAAGACAGAATGACCAAGAGTGGCATTTTCTTTCGCCCAATAATTTTTTGCTACCATCATTATTTTTGTCCTGAACGTCGAGCATCGTTATGATGTTTGGCCGTTCGGCCATTTCAGATTTGACGGGTGAACGCGCTGCAGAACGTACGCCACAGGCAAACGCAATGAATATAACGTTTGAAGAAAACTCGTCTGGTCGGGTAGAAGATTCATGTATTAAGAAAAAGGAGTGGCGAGAAAATGTGGCAGTTAATAATACGAAGACGCTTCGGCTTCCATAAGGAAGCCTTGATCACGCCGAAACATCTTCGTGTTTTTAGTAACACCCTTTGGGTCGGCGTTCCTTGCAAGGCTTTAAGAATGGAACGCGATAGCGTAATCGCGCCCCGTTCGCACTGTCTACTCATTTGCTTGTCGCGCTTTTGAGTGACACAAAGACGTAGTTGACATAATACAACACTCGTTAACTTGTCCAAAGCATGATTGTTTGGTAATTACTTGTTCTGAAACGTGATTCTGGGACGTAGAAGCGCTGCCAGCCACCTTGCCGAAACGCGCGGGCCTCAAGTTGCAGTCGTAGTTCGCCGGCAACATCGTTGCCGATCCGAGCCGATGCAATGAAGATCTCGGAGGCCATGCCTGCCTATCTTATTCCGTGCGCCACACGCATGATGGCGCTACGTGCACGCCAAGCGAAGAGGAAGTACAGCGGAAAAGTAATTTGCCACTCGCTTAACTACGTGTTCTGTAATTCTGTAATTTACATGCTCATAATTATTATTCTACGCCGCAATACACTTCTCTAAGGGACATTTCTGAGACAACACCGCAATCAATAGACGCACGTTCGTCCATTTCAAACCATCTAGATAGCGTGGCCATCTGGACAGCGAATGCGTCCGCACTTGCGCATCGGCTACGGGTCATGGGTCGAGTGACGAGTCAGCACAACTTCTAATGGACGTAGTAGAGGCGAAAGAAGCGGCGAAAGGTACCGAGGGGTTCGGGAAGACGACAGAGGAGACACCTTCTGTAGTGAGCAAGGACACCAGTACGTCTGCCAGCGGAGGAAGGGCACCTGAAGCGGCACTACCTCTCAAGACAGACGGTGGAAGGACTAGGGAAGAAACCAGCTCTACGGACGTCTATGCTGACATTTCGTTGAGATGGGAAGTGCAGCAGACTAATACCGGCGACCACAACACCAGCGTGACGGCTCCGGCTAAGCGACCACACGCCCAGACCGACACCGAGGTCAACAATGCATCATCCTGCAGCGTGCCGGGGCGGTCGGAGAGGCGAGCCGTCGACAAGGTCCTACGGCAGCATGCGGAGGCCCTCCCACCGGATGACTCCTTGTAAGCACCATGCTCTCGGCCTCCTTACACTTCGCGAAAATGGCTCCTGCACCCCCGTTGAAGGTGGCCACATTTAATGTCAGAGGTCTGGCAGGAAAGAAAAAGCAGAGCCAAGTGCACCGACTTTTAACGGAGGAGGGGATCGATCTCTTGGCTGTACAGGAAACGAAAATTAGGGGTGAAGAAGAGACCGGGAGCATGGTGCGGTGTTTCATGTCTAGGTTTTATGCTGTAGTGAGTCACGCAATAGGCACTTCTGCAGGATGTGTATGTTTGTTAAGAAGCTGCCAGGTCTTGCAGTGAAGGCCCATTTCTCACATTTGTCGGGTAGGTGTGTTTTTGTTGATTTCATTCTCGGAAACGCTTAGTGGCGCATTGTATGTTTGTATGCACTAAATCAAACAGAGGAAAGGGCAGCGTTTTTTGAAAGCATTGAACAGCATCTCAGTTTGCAAAAACACCTCATTCTTATGGGCAAATTCAACTGCGTCCTTAGTAGTCGTGATAAAACCAGTGTGCGCGGATTCAGAGACGTAAGTACTGAGGTAGTGTCCAAAATTGTGGGGGAGCGGAACCTTGAGGATGTGGCGGAATGTCTTGAAGGCGCGTGTGGTGTAAAATACATCTTCAGCGTGCAAGCCACGCTCGTCTTGACCGCATATATGTTTAGCTTGATGTGATTCCAAAATGTAGTAGCTATCGTGTTGTTCTCGTATCTTTTTCTGACCACTGTTTAGTAAGTGTATGATAGGATCACAAAAACGGGACAGTACTTTAAATTGGGACCAGTGGAAATTTAATGTCAAGTTGATTAAAGACGAAATTTTCAGAGATGCAGTAACGGAAGAAATAGGCAAGATAGACCCTAATAATACACTGAGAACATGGCAGCAATGAGAGCTTTGTAAGGAACAGCTTAAAATAATAGCAGTTAGTAGATCTAGTGTCCTTGCCCACGAACAGAAACATATTGAACGCAAATTAAGGTCCCTGCTTGAAAACATGCTTGAAAATGAATGTGCAGTGCCTGGCAAATGGAGAGAAGATATAAGGAAGATTAAACAAAAAATCGAACTGATAGAGCAAGAGCGTTATCGCGGTGCGCTTGTACGTGCGTGAGCGTAAAAGAGACCTCCAGGGGAGGTACCGTCGAGACGAGCGCTAGGAGTTGAAAAGGCGCACCCACAGAGAAATCACCTCGGAAATATAGAATGGGGCGGTGTCTTATCGGATGACAATGAGCATATTCAGCGAGCATTCTTCCAATACTACCAGGCACTGTTTGTATTGCACGACTTTGATATGAGAGCGTTTAAGGACAGGTATCTCGGGGCACAACCAAGACTAAATGAAGAAAAGAAACAAAGATTAGAGCTGCCAATAACAGAATCAGAGGTCGAACTGGCGATAAACAATTTAAACCCGGCAAAATCACCCGGTCCAGACGGTTTAAGTGCGGAATTTTACAAAGAATTTAAGCTCGAAATAGCGCCAGTGCTGACTGTAGTGTTTAACGAAGCTTATGACGTTAACGAACTGCCCCCTTCTTATGGCAAATCTCACACAGTCCTCATACCCAAAACTGAGGAAGCAGATAGGCTACTACAAGTAACATCATACCGGCCAATTGCGCTCACGAACGTTGATTACAAAATTTATATGAAGGTGTTAGCACGAAGGCTGCAGTCAGTTATCCAGGAAGCCGTTGGACCACATCAAACGTGTGGGATAAAGGACGGTCCATTTTTACAAATATACACAAAGCAAGAAGTGCATTAGAATGTTGTGATCGTTGGGGGTCGTCATAGATGGCCGTGTGGCCATCCTGCAGCTTGACCTTGAAAAGGCGTTCGATCGTGTGCCCATGAAATTCTACTTTGTATAATGGACCATATAAATGTTGGTTTTGTTATTCGTGAGGGCGTGGCCCTAGCGTACCGAAATTGCACTACGATGTTAGTCGTAAATAAAAATCTGGGGGGCCCCCATTAGCGTGCAGCGTTCTGTGCGGTAAGGCTGCCCCCTCAGCCCTCTTTTATTCTGCATTTACATTGAAACCCTTTGCTGAAATATATTGGACAATGAGAATATTACTCGTTTTCGTTTGCAAGCCGTGGAAGTGAAGCTGCTGGCGTACGCCGATGATGTTGTGGTTTTTACGGTTAACCAGGAGGGTATAATCGAAATTGTTGATTCTGTGAAAACCTTTAGCGAAGTTACAGGCAGTAGGGTAAACTGGTCCAAGTCCCTGCGACTCTGGCATGGTAGATGGCAAAGCGCTTCTGATAATTTTGCAAACGTGTCCTGGATGACGACTCCGCCAAAGTACCTTGGCGTGCTACTAGAATGCTATCGTGATAGTGAGACATATTGGAGAGCATGCACAGATGACATGCGGGAAAGGGCAGATAAGTGGAAAGGGACTGGTTTATCAATTTTTGTAAGAGCCACAGTGTGCAACCTCTTCTTTATTTCTAGGCTGTGGTATATGATGCAAGTTTTACACTGAGCAACATTGAGTGTGCAGAAGCTGCATAGGATATTCGCGGTTTTTTTGTGGGCTTCAAAATGGGAAAGATGCAGCCGCACTAATTTATTCAGAAGTATCCAGTATGGCGGCGTGGGCATAGGGCATCTTTTTTTGCGGCAGATTGTCAGCAGATTTCTGTTCCTGCGTGATGTTCGTGATCCATTTTTGTTCACTGTCTGCCAAATTAGGCTTGAACGTACACTGCCAGATTTTGTTGTGCCAACCGAATGTTACACGGGAGGTATTTTTGGTTACTTTAGAGAAGTTGTTCAAAGTGTGCGATTTCTTTATGCAAGATTTTCAAAAGAATATTTATCAACTGGGAAAAAGAAAAAGTTGTACAAAGATTTGTCCGACGTTGTTCTTCCGGAGCCCATCTATAGGGCCATATACAGGGGGCAGAAATGTACTGAAGAGGGTAAAGAAAATGGAAGTGCCGGCAGCGGCTAAATCTTTCTTTTTTAAGGCGCATACTGGAACGTTGCCAGTAAAAGTGTTTTTGCGAGAAAAGGGTATTCTTTAGTTGGATGCACATCGCTTAATTTGTAAACAGCCAGAAACGATAGATCATGTATTTCTTCACTGTTGGGAAGGGGTTTATTTTTGGGACGTACTTCGAAGAACCATAAAGATTTACCTATTAATCCTTGCGGAATACGGTACTTACCCACGAAAAATGAGGAGGGGGTTCCATATGATTCAATCATGTTAATAGGCCTCCGCAGTATATGGCAATCACGCATGGCAGGATATCACTGTGATGCTGATACGCGTCCTGCACGAATTTTTTTCCGCGAGGCTCTTTATTGGTTTATCGAGATTGTGAAGTTTGACGAAGATAATTCTGGGTGGTTGCCATAGGTGGAACCTTTGATGGATCTAAAGGAATTTTAGAACGACGAAGCCAGCCCCTGGCAGGCTTATATCAACGTCTTGTGTGTGTTTGTGTTCTCTTGCAAAAGTCAGGCAATAAAGAAAAAGAAAGATGGCGTGGCCGAGTAGTTAGCGTGCTCGTCTCGCACCCCGCAGGCCCACGTTCGATATATATATATATATATATATATATATATATATATATATATATATATATATATATATATAAATATATGTATATATATATATATATATATATATATATATATATATATATATATATATATATTGTGAAGAGGAACATTCTAGTCAGTGGCATCGTGATCGCTGCGCGTGCTGGACCTGACTGTATTCGCTGCCGCTGTGTTCGCCGCTGATCTGCCCAGTCTTACTGATCGAGTCCTGTTGATCTGCTAAATAAAACCCCCATCTTACATTTTGCTGGAGGTGCTGGGTGAGACTATCCTCTCGCCCTGGAACTCCGCAGCCGTACATTGCCACCTCCTGCGATGCCTGAGGACGTTAACCACCAAGCCGTACAAGTCGGCTCTGCCATCATCTGTCCCGGCTCCCTCCGCTAGCGAGACACCATCTTCAGCGGCACTGACGACCACGATGTCGAGGACTGGCTCACATCCTATGAACGAGTGAGCGTTTACAAAAAATGGGACGCGGAAACAAAGTTAGGCAACATCATTTTCTATCTCACCGGCGTAGCAAACCTATGGTTTCGAAACCATGAAGCGGACATTCCATCATGGTCCACGTTTAAATCCAGCTTCTCTGAAGTTTTTCGGCCGACCAGCTGTGAGGAAACTCCGCGCTGAACAGCGCTTGCGTACGCGGTCTCAGCAAGTTGGCGAAAATTTCACGAGTTATATCGAGGACATCGTCGACTTGTGCAAGCCTGTTAACCCACACATGTCAGAGGCCGAGAAGATCAAGCACATTATGCAGGCATCGATGACGATGCCTTTCAGATGCTGTCGGCTCGAGATATCCGCACCGTCGCGGAAGTGGTCACTCTGCGTCAAAGTTATGATGAACTGCGGAAACAAAGGGCCATAACTCGCGCGAACGCCATCCACTCTGAGTCCCTTGCTGGACTGACAGATGCAGGCGAACATTCTGCGCTCCTGTCACAAATTAAGAGCTTCATTCGGGAAGAAGTTGCTCGACAGCTCTCCCTTATATCCTGCCATCAAGAACCTTCCTCACACCTAGCTCCCAGTTTGTGCCACATTATTCCAGAACAGGTAGCTGAATCTCTTCCTCCAGCCCCTCAATCCATGCCTATTAAAGCGCCGTTAACATATGCGGCTCTTGCGGCCCGACCGCCACCTACATATGCTCCACCGCCACCTGCCTACGTTCAGCCGCCTCCTGCGCCTGCGCGAGAACCTGCGCAGTTTATGCGACCGGCTCCAAGACCACGTAATCCCTGGCCCACGTCGGATAGCCGGCCAATTTGTTACACTTGCGTGCTTGCTGGACACATTTCTGGTTATTGCCGCAACCGTCTCCCGGTGTCGGCACCATCTACTCATGGTTCTGGGTACTGGTCTCCGACGCCTCAGTATTCCGCGCCTACTGAGCCTCCAGCCCGCCGTCATTTCTCCCCAGACCGCTCAGCCATGTCCGACCACCGTTCACCGTCACCGCGACGCCGCTCTATCTCTCCGATGCGACGTCGACAGAACGCTTCACATGAGGAAAACTAGAGGCCGCAGTTCCTGAGGCGAGAACTGCTACCCCGTCGAACTTCCCGAGTCCTCATCTGTCGCCGACAAACCTAATTGAAGTTTTCGTCGAGGGTGTTGCTGTTATGGCTCTAATTGACACTGGTGCTGCGATTTCGGTAATGGACGCAAAACTATGTAGCACTTTTAAAGAGAGTGGAGACACTAATTGCGGGACTTTCGTTGCGAACGGCCAGCACTCAGCATATCAAGCCTTTAGCAGCGTGCACCGCTCGGGTAGCTTGCAGAATTGCCTTTATACGATTGAGTTCGTCGTGCTGCCAAGTTGCTCACACGCTGTAATTTTAGGCTGGGATTTCCTGTCGCGTCATGCTGCTATTATCGATTGTGCTCGAGCTGAAGCGGGGTTCTCGACTGTGCCCATGCGTAACCAGACGCTGATCAATCAAATTTCTGTGCTAAAGCCCTCGTCGCCGAAGATATCGACCTTCCTCCCTGCTCTTCTGTGCTTGTTCGTGTCGCTTGTGCCTCTGTTAACGATGACACCGTTCTCTTCACACCAGCCCATACTTTCCTGCGCCGCAATGCCTTCCATTGCCCTACACAATGCTCGCCATTTCCGCTGGCCTTTCCATGTTATGGGTCTCTAACCCATTTAACTCCCCTACTGCTTTGCGCCATGGCGAATGCCTCGGAAGTATGCAGCCAATCGCATCTCTTCTGAACTCTGAGAAACCTGACGATGCGCCGCACTGTGCCGTGACTGCGCTCAGCCCCCCTTCACCTGCGCCCGCTCCCCCCTCTACAGACTTGTTCCTCCGTTCCATCGATGCCGATCTTCCTCCAGAGCAGCGCACACAGCTTTTGAACCTACTACATCACTTTCGCTCCTCCTTCGACTCTCATCAAAGTTCTTTGGGTCAAACTTCTACAGTCACTCATCGCATCGACACCGGCACCCACGCACCACTGCTACAGCGCCCCTATCGTGTGTCTGCAACCAAACGCCAGGCTATTGAAGAACAAGTCGACCTAATGATCCAGAATGACGTGATTCAGCCCTCAAACAGCCCTTGGGCGTCACCTGTTGTCCTCCTAAAAATGAAAGATGGTTCTATCCGCTTCTGTGTCGATTATCGCCGCCTTAATAAGATTACGCGAAAGGACACCTATCCTCTCCCACGCATCGACGACGCTCTCGATTGTTTGCAAGGCGCCGAGCTCTTTTCTTCCCTAGATTTACATTCCGGGTACTGGCAAGTTCCCTTGGAAGCGGCTGATCGCCCCAAAACTGCCTTTGTAACTTCCGATGGCTTGTACAAATTTACAGTTATGCCGTTTGGCCTTTGTAATGCTCCGGCAACATCTGAGCGGAGGATGGACACCATTTTGCGTGGCCTAAAGTGGAAGACATGCCTCTGCTACCTTGACGACATTGTCGTCTTTTCTCCTGACTTTGATACACACCTCTACCATCTGAAGCACGTTTTGCTCTGCCTATCTGATGCCGGACTGCAGCTGAATTTGAAAAAAATGTCGTTTTGCGGCCCGCCAGCTCACCATTCTCGGCCACGCTGTTTCCAAAGAAGGTGTATCTCCAGACCCTGCCCAACTTCGTGCCGTAGCAGCCTTTCCCAAACCGACTTCCATCAAAGATCTACGTAGCTTCCTTGGGCTGTGCTCTTACTTTCGCCGCTTTATTATGAAATTTGCTTCCATTGCTCCTCCCTTGACAGAACTTCTGTCCGGCGTTTCCGACCTTTCGTCGTGGTCACTAGCGTGCGATGATGCCTTCAATGCTTTACGCCACATCCTCACTGCACCGCTTGCCCTACACGTCACTTCGACCCCACAGCGCCTACTGAGGTCCACACAGACGCCAGTGGTATTGGTCTCAGCGCTGTGCTTGCTCAGCGCAAATCAGGTTATACTGAATACGTGGTCGCCTATGCTAGCCGTACACTCACGAAGGCTGAGTCCAATTACTCTACCACTGAAAAAGAGTGCTTAGCGATTATTTGGGCTCTTAGTAAATTCCGCCCTTACCTCTATGGTCGCCCTTTTGACGTAGTGACGGACCGCCATGCGCTTTGCTGGCTTTCCTCACTGAGAGACCCGTCCGGCAGACTGGCAAGATGGGCTCTTCGCCTTCAGGAATATGATGTCCGCGTTGTTTACCGCTCTGGCCGCAAACATCACGACGCCGATGCACTTTCCCGCTGCCCCCTTAGAGCTGAGGACGTGCGCCTTTCCTGTTCCCACGATTCCCAGCCATCGCTTGACATCAATGACATGCCGTCAGCGCAGCGGCAAGATCCTTGGATAAACTCAATCCTCGATTTTATCTCCGATCCTACAGCTGCTTCTCTATCGCGTGCTCTCCTCCGCCGTGCTTCCCACTTCGCCATTCGTGATAACCTCCTCTACCACCGCAACTACTGCGCAGATGGCCGCAAGTGGTTGCTAGTTATTCCCCGGCAGCTACGTTCGCAAATCTGTGACTATTTCGACGCTGACCCGCAATCCAGTCACACGGGCGTCTTCAAGACATACACTGGACTCCGGCTGCGTTAATACTGGCGGGGTATTCGCACCTTCGTACTCAAGCACGTTCGCTCATGCCTCACCTGTCAACGTCGCGAGCCATCTCCTCAACGTTCTGCTGGAGAGTTGCTGCCGTTACCCAGCCCACCACGCCCTTTCGACCGCGTCGGCATTGATTTGTATGGGCCGCTTCCCTACACTGCAGACGGCAACTGCTGGGCTATTGTAGCCGTTGATCATCTGACGAGGTATGCAGAAACCGCCGCACTTCCATCTGCCACAGCGTCAGAAGTAGCTTCCTTCATTTTGCAGCGATTTGTTCTTCGCCATGGCGCACCTCGAGAGCTGTCCAGCGCCAGAGGACGCGTTTTCTTGAGTGACGTTGTGAAAGCCTTGCGCACAAAGGACAACATTATTCATAGAACCAGCTCCGCCTATCATTCCCAGACTAATGGCCTCACTGAGCGTTTCAGTCGTACCCTTGGCGACATGCTCTATATGTACGTCTCCTCCAACCCCTCAAACTGGGACTTCGTCCTTCCGTATGCCACGTATGCATACAATACCTCAACGCAGTCTACTATTGCCTTCTCTTATTTTTTTCTCTTCTATGGCCGTCACCCCTCTGCTATAATCGACACCATACTCCCGTATCAGCCAGACATATCAGAGTATACTCCTGCGTCGCAAGCAGCCCAGCATGCGGAAGACTGTCGACAAATAGCCCGCGCATTCACGGCTAACACCCAGTACCGCCATAAATCCAACCGTGACAGCCAACACTCGACACCGGATTTCTCGTCTGGCGCTCTTGTGTGTGGCTGTGGATACCTTCTAATGCTCCTGGGCTGTCTTCAAATTTTCTTGTAAAATATCATGGCCCATACCGAGTTCTGGAGCGCACCTCTCCGGTTAGTTATGTGATGGAACCTGTTAGGCCGTCCCATGATTTACGCCGGCGCACACGCGAGATTGTTCACGCCCAGCGCCTCAAACCCTATTGCGACACTGCCGTCTTGCTTACGCCGTAAGTCGTCAGGATGTCTCCTCTTCGTCCCGTGGGTAATTGTGAAGAGGAAGAAGTGTACGAGGAACATTCCAGTCAGTGGCATCGTGATCGCTGCGCGTGCTGGACCTGACTGTGTGCGCTGCAGCTGTGTTCGCCGCTGATCTGCACACTCCTGCTGATCGAGTCCGGCTGATCTGCTGAATAAACCCCCATCTTACAATACATATATTTTTATCATTCTATTGAACACGAGCTCCACGACGCTCTTTCTTGTTATACGAAAATAGTCCTGTTTCTTCACGA
Source organism: Amblyomma maculatum (assembly GCF_055883805.1). Classification (NCBI taxonomy): domain Eukaryota; kingdom Metazoa; phylum Arthropoda; class Arachnida; order Ixodida; family Ixodidae; genus Amblyomma; species Amblyomma maculatum. The sequence continues at coordinate 14,427,459 of NC_139350.1, forward strand.
TGATCATACATCCATGTTCGCAAGTCACATATAAATGTCATATCCCATCTTTCTGAAAAAAGCTTTGAATAAATCCCCCACGTAGGCCTAGTTCCTACATTATCACGCTTTATCAGCCTTGCAGATATTGATAGGATCCATGCGCACTAAATAATCGCTGCCGATTCTTTCGCGCTAACTCACAGTCGCCATCTGCCTCCAATGCTGTGTTTTGCGTTCCCCAAGATATCTTTACAAGCAACATTTGTAGATATACTTCAGCTTCGATACTCCCTCGCCGCAGCCGGTCGCGACTTGATATATACAGAGTGTGAGGGCACTGCAGTCTACGGTTGCGCCAACGCTCCGCTTGTATTGTGCGAGCAGGTGGCTGTTTTTTCGTTTTCGTTTTTTCGCAGATCCGTCCGCTTTTTAGCTCCAGATTTATTTATTTTTCCTGTCATGTATTTCAATGGTTTTCTTTAAAAGCATAACTATTTACTTAACGAGGCGACAACTCGGTGATTTAAACGCTGCCACAAAGTCGTCTAATCCCACTGCCGGCTGCTACTGTCCAGCCATTTTTTTTTCATTGCCACCGAGGGCTGCACTAATTGGCTCATTTAAGTTCAAACGCGGTAACATTCAGCTAACATATCAACCTGGTTCGTGCCTAGTGCTTGAATGGATATTGAATCAACCCTGAAAAGTGTCCTTAGGCCCAGTTTGTGCATCTTGAAACCTTAACGAAAGGGGAGGGGGAGAGGGACAAGCAGGTGTAAAAGACACGGGCAGAGGAAACGAGGTGGTGGAAACGGACGGCGCAGGACTTCAATTGAAGTCCAGTTTAAAGTGCAGCACATTGAAAGTAAAGAGTCGTCTCCATCTATACGCCTCTTTTTCTTGTGTATGCGTCTTTTCCATCTGCCGGTACCGCCTTCTCGTTACATTTTAATGAAAGAGGAACCTGTCATTTGCTCCAGCATTGCACCTACAGCTTCGTGAAAGGTGGGCTCCAGCGATACATGTCTGCGCTGAAAAGCTAGTCAGCAAACATGCTAGATGTTCTACGTTAATTTCCAGCCGTCAGATAGAAAAATGTACAATCATCATCAACGGCGAGGCTGACAAGAGGGGGCGGGGTTCTTACGCCCTGAAAAATGGCGTATTTTTCATGCTGCTTCCCAACTGCTCCTGTTATAAGTACCTTCCCTTCACATCCTAGATGCGGCGATCACCAAAGAAAAGAGGCGGAACTGCTAGGCATGCAGAGCGTGGGGCTTAAGATTCCTCTCAATAAGAGCTTGTGGATGATGTGGACAGCGCTGACATTTGCAATATCATTGATAACGACACGTAACTGCGACTGCCTCGAAACTGCGTGAAAATTATCAGCTGTGGGAGACCGGGGAACGTCGTAAGCAGTTTTCTACGAAGCAGAAATGAAAACCGGTCTATTCGCCATTCCAGAAATGTGTGTGATAAAGAAAACACTTCGCATACTTCATTTCAGGGAGTTAAAAACTACTGCAAAGGTCACTTGTCCCTGTGCCTATGTGCTCGAGAAAAACATTTGGACGAATTAGTGCATATTGGGCACAAAATCTATAGCTATTCTCTTCAAGAATTTTAGAATTTTAGCCGCATTTAGAAGTAAGCGCACCGCTAGCCAAGAGAAAACATTTGATTATAAAAAGAACATGTACGCAGTCAAATCTGCTATCGCACGCAGGCGTAATTAACTAATGAGCTAAAATTGACGAAGGACTTTTAGCGTTGGTAAAATGTTAGCTACCCGCTGCTGTTAGGTGGCGGGCTCAAACAAAGTTATTCTCCAATAGACCGCAATGCTTATCGTCACAAGCTCGTGCACATGCGCACCTTGAATAGCCACCGCGCTGGTAAATCCGTCGAGCGTGCCCACTGCCACAAAAACTCTAAGCGTGAATGGGATTACTTCTTATTTTAAAACAGTGCTACCACACGGGCAAATCGAAAGACACACACACACACACACACACACACACACACACACACACACACACACACACACACACACACACACACACACACACACACACACACACACACACACACACACACACACACACACACACACACACACACACACACACACACACACACACACACACACACACACACACACACACACACACACACACACACACACACACACACACACACACACACACACACACACACACACACACACACACACACACACACACACACACACACACACACACACACACACACACACACACACACACACACACACACACACACACACACACACACACACGCATACACGCACGCACACACATTTTTATCTGTCTGTGTTCTAACGTTGCTTTAATATATTGTTCAACTATCTCGTCCAACAAGCTTCCATTATGATTACTTCTTCCAGCAAAGACAGCAAATTGTCAACATCTAGTCCCATGATAAAATTACCGCCAATCGAAAAGGTTAGTAAACAAAACCCAGCTGTACAGGCCCTGTGCAAATAGTACTTTTCCGCATTGAATCGAATACAGTTAGCGTAGCGTCGCTGTCGCATGGAATAAGAATCTAATATTTGGGCAAATAATCGCTACGCATGCGAATAATTACTCAAAATGAGCAGTAACGTGAAAGAGTGAAGCGCAAGCGACGGCGCTATGGTGCATTGTTGGTCGAAGCTACAACGGTTTAAGATGTTGCATTAATCTCCAATAATTGCCTACAATAAGTGTTCATTATGGTACCTGCCGCAGAGACAAGTTGTACTTGTAAAACAATTCTGTTATTTTCCTTTAGGACTTAAGAAAATAAACTAAGTCTACATCTTACGACCTAAGACAGCCGATGGCACTTCAGAGCCATAGCCTCCGAGATCGGAAATCTAGGCATGTAATGCTGCCAAACTTGCCTGTCATTTGTCGCGTTGCCCAGTCTTAGAGGCCATATATGACCATTATGAAAGCAGGTAGATGAATAAAGACTTAAAAGGATTAATCACTTCATGTCGTTTTTAATGATCCCTGCAGGAGGGTACGAAGCATCGGTGTGGGCCCTGTTTTTCGAGCAGTGGTCGGAGAAAAAGTCTTTGACGCGACTTAATAAACTGGGTGCCAGTTACTCGAAATGGATTCCAAAAGTTCATGAAATAGTCAATTCTGTTCGAATCGTTTTTAGAATGCACCATTTGATTCGTTCAAATAATGAAATAGGTGGATATGCTATATTCGCGATTCGAAATCTTGGAATACTCGCAGACCGCAAGTATTTACACAGTAAGATTTTTTTTGTCAACCGTTTCATAAAATCTCGTTAACGTGTCGTTATTGCGTTTAAAACATATTTTCGCATTCGACGCATATGCGTCCTACCATGGTGTCCTGATCACGACACTCAAAACAGTTCAGAGCCACATAATCAGCATAATTTGCATCGAATATCCATACTAACCGCATTTCAGCCAGACTTGTACGTAACGCGTTACAACCAATCGATTACTTGTAATAAGTTATGTTTTTGTATAATTTTTGCATTTAACTGATTACGTTTTCAAACGGTAACTCTTTGGTCTGTTTAATTACTTGCAATGTAATTCATTACTGCTAATAAATTACTTTTTCAACCATAGAAACAAGTAATAGTCAGTGAACCCGGCACAACAGCACAGCTGCTTTTGAGCAGGGAGCACTCTTGTACAAGCTAGAGGGCTGCAGTGATACGGCGATCATACCGGAAAAAAAGCTTTCTTTGTGCGTAAAGGAATGGCATAGAGGTAAGCGCGAGTGATCGTGCCATTCCAGCAAATAGTATGGCCACATGCGCCTGTGGCTACCTTGCGCGTTGCCCTTTCCGCGATCTCAGACTTTGCTGGTGTCGCCATCTCTGGGTGGTTTCTGTAACAGTACATGCATTTCGAAATTGTTTCGTACAAGAATACCGCTTTTTTCCCGACTTTGTAACGTTGAAGATTGCCATTTTTTCTCCACTAAATTTGCTATTCTGTCTATCTGCTAGAAGAACAATATCATTGATATATATCAGCGCCGATGTGCATAACTTTCCCAATCCACCCGTCTTCCGCCATGACATCGTAAACCACAATCCGTTCAATTCTAACTTCCCTTTAACTCCGTAATGTAGATCATGAATAGAAGTGTTCATAAAGAACATCCCTAGATGGATGGATGGATGGATGGAGGCGGATGGAGATGGATGGGGATGGATGAGGATGGAAGGATGGAGATGGATGGGGATGGATGGATGGGGATGAGGATGAGGATGAAAGGCTGGTATGTTAACCAGAAAGTCCACCGGTTGGCTACGCTACACTGAGAAAAAGGGGTAAGGGGAGTAAAGAGGGGAAGAGAAAGGGGGCGTGGCGCAAAGTCAGTTTGTCACACAATTCCTTCCTAAGCCCTTTTTAACCACACGTCGTCCTGCACCATCCAAATCTTGCCACTGCACTGCTGCGTTATTCTTCTCGTAAATCTCCTTAAATAAGCTTATAGTTTCGTTGTTCACATAATACTTATTTCAGAACTTTGCCACATCAGAGCGTATACTACATTACCGTAAGCCCCTTTGACTTTTAAGTATGCCGTCCACAGAAATCGTTCAATTGCCGCACAGCGCCACTATGATTTAAAATGAGCAATCGTGTAGTAGGACGGAGCAATCGAGTCACCTGAGATTGGCTGCGTCGGTGGGCGGATTGCAAGATTCTCTTTCGTACGACGTACTTTTTTGTGAGTGTTATTTTTATAATGTTGATCAAGTGCGGTTTTTAGAGATTGGCTTAAAAGCACAACTGACCGCCGCAGCTGCCCGCCAACATGACTGCGAGCCGCGCACTCGCTCCATTACGGACTACAACGTCGCTACGGTCATGGCCTCAAAATGAAACCTTAGATTTGTGTGTGCGTTCGTGTGTGAGTGTGTATGCTGTGGAATGCTTCCTAAATGCCGTGTCTCTGCTCAGCAAATTACGCGTATGATTTCTAGTGTAAGCTTTTGCTGCAAGGAAGCATCGCTACTGAAGGCGAACTCCGACGTGAACATTCAGATGGATTTCCGCATGCTCAACGTGCTAGCGCAGTGAACGCGCGTAATACTTATCGATTGTAATTGAGAATAATTAAATTGAATCAAGGTTAGGGCGAGAGAAAGATAATCGCTACACAGTATGGAAGAGCAAGGGTTGAAGGGGAACCTCATTTCGCTTGCCAAGTCAACGTTTCGACAAGTCGACTTAAAATAAGCAAATAAGTAGGCGAAAACGTCTTATTGATAAAAGGCGGACAGAATGCCAATAAGCGCCAATGTTAAAGCGTGGGGAAGAGCTACCAAATCTGTAATATCCTTAGCTTCAGCCCGTGCTCTCCGTCTAAAGAGCCAAGAATGAACTGCATCAATGGATGGTATTACAGTTAGTGCCGACTTATGAAAAAAAAATCAAATTCACTGTTGAAAAAACTATGTTGCTATGCATTGACATCCTGCACAAGGTGAAATATGCGGCTAATAGACTTTTAACTCTGTGAAGTGCGTAACTATTTACTGCCACACTCCCCCCTCCCTTTCCTGTGCATTCGCAACGATCAGAACTTGGACTAGAGAATTTCGCCACCATGAGAAAGACTCGGCGATGCCTCAGTCAGCAGCATGCGTAGATAAAACAGTCCTCCACTGAGGTGCTGTTTTAGCTTGCAGCACGATATTATTTTGAGTAGGAAAGGCGTTTTATATTCAATTTAAAGCAATCTTCCCAATCGCACACAGATTCCTTATGTAGGCTCAAACAAGTCTTGCTGAAGGTTTTCAGCGATGCGTAAACAACCACATTCAAACAAGCAAGAAAACTAAAAGCAAAAAGCACTTTATTCGATGTACATTGCAGCAAACGAATTTCGTAGTCGAAGAGTTGTTTCAAACATGGCTCACTTACTCTGCCTCCGAAATTTTAAAGTGGTCACTAGAAGAGTTGCGATTGTTCACTGCAGGAAGAATTGTCAACAGATGTCGGTTTGGGCAGTACCTCATTGTAAGCATTTCGGAGAAAATACTAGACATTAAGATAGGCCGTTGTTTGCCATCTAAAGACTCTCGTCATCTACACGAGTTTGGCACGTACGTCAGCCTTCACTATCCTCTTCTTTCCGTCCATCTCGCGATGGCCCACGCAAGCGCAAGAGCAGCGTTGAGCGGTCCGATGTTCGAGCGCGAATCTGGAGCTCAGACACCGTTGAGACACCACGTTGTTACCTCAGATAATGCAAATATATAAAAGCGAATGAACAAAATGATATTTATGCGCACAGTACGATAGTCGAAGCGCTATTATAAAACAGGATAAAGTAGTGTGAAAACGAGAAGCACAACGAAATGCCGTTCTCATTCAGCCGCACAAGTCCACCTATTCCGGCTCATTTATGTGCGGGGACGGTAGAATCAAATACACAGCAACCATTTTATTGTAGCCAAGTAGTTTCAAACGTAGCAGTAATGCATTGGTTTTGCGATAATTTAGCCGCCATTCCGCGCCTCCAGCCGTGATAGCCGCCATCTTCGTACTAAGCGAGTGGCTCGACGGCCACTGGGTGGCGCTAGCGATACGCGGAAAGCTAAAGAGCAGGTTCCCTATGCCGCATGAATTTTATATCCCCTCCAAAATTAGTTGCTGCATAGCAAAATCGATTTGTGAGTAGAATTTTTAGGCACGTTTCAAAAACAGGCCACACTACAAACATAACTGCGCAACATAACTTCGCAACAGCTGAGAACAGTCATTGTTTTTTCTCCTTTTTTCTTGCAATTAGAAGTGAGAATACTTTGAGTTACGTGGTGTGTGGTACTGGCAGCCGGATGGCACCAGTGCCGGTGATGTTCAGAGAAACTGAGCTGTCCGAAACCTGTAGACGAGAAAAACTGCCAGCGCGCTGTGTGTGCTGCGCAGCGACGAATTGGCATTTGGGGCTGATCTTGCAGGGACAGTAAGCAAATTTGTTATTGCGTAAACAGTGGACATCACAGCAAGTGCTTAGACAAGGACGCAAAAAGGTTGTAAGCACGTTGTTTCATTGTTTAGCTTGATAACTCGAATTAGTAATGAGCAAGGCAAGCTTGAAAATAAAGACTGATTTGTTGCGCATGTTTCCGTATTGATCCGTGAGCTGCTACGCTCCTCTCCTGAAAGAGGGTTCGAATGCACTTCGAATGCACATTGTTCATTTTGCAGCTGCTTTGTCTTCTTTACCGCAGCGGCCGCTCAACGGAAAATGCAATAAATGTACCTTTCAACAAGCCCTCTAACCTGTGCTGCTTTAAAAGGTCGTGCACAATCGAACGACACAGAGGAGTGACAGGAAATGCAGCTTACATCGGCGCCGCGAGAACGACGTACAAAGGCCCAGCCTCAACGCCTGATTGGCGCGAACATACGGGCACTCTCTGCAGCCCTTTCATCTTCGACCGGCTGGACCCGCGTACAGGGAAGTCAAGCGAGGATTGCCTAACTGGGGCCCTGCTTTTGTCGGCCTTGCCTTCGGCCGCTCCCTTGAGCGCTGGGCCAGCTGCATTTTGCGCAACACCGCTCTCGATTCAAGACGCTGCCCGAGTGCCCGTATTTAAAGCTCTTGGCGGCGACCTTGCGGCGCACCGGTGCGCCTCGGCGACCGCGCGCGCGACGGGTCCATTCAGCGGGCGGATGAATGCGGTTTCCACTGCTTCTGAGAAGAGACGACACTGCTCGGCGACCTACGCTGCCGTCGCCATTTTTCGCGCTGTGCGTCACCTCCATGATTGCCTGCCGGATGGGGAAAGAGGGCCGAGCTCTGAGCTGCGCATGCAGCCTAGCTACACCGCAATGCATGAAATTAACAGGCGGTCATTTCCACCGTGAAAATTGTCGTGGTGCAGCCAAAGACGAGTGAAGGTAATTGTTGGTCTGGAGGAGCGGTCGGCTCAGTTATTGTCAGTATTTGGTGCAAAACAAACGCACTTCCCAAAGACGTTACACACATTGTTATTTCTTTTCAAAAAACGCTGTTGCTTGTAATTCAAGCGCAATATTAGAGCGCACTGAACAAATAGGTATATTTCAGTTTCTCGACAAAGATAAAGAAAACCAGACAAAAACAAAAGGCACATTAGCAACCAATATTTGACGTCAAATTGAGCCGCATTTTGTTTCCGCAGCAAACACATCGAAGAACTGCTTTCTCTACTGTGTTTGAATGTATCTGCATCAATATTTTGTTTTGTTTATAGTGAAGGGATTCCTATAAAAGAGAGGGGGTTCAACGCTGTTGAACCTAGTTTCAAGCGTTAGCTCAAATGAGAGAAGGCACTGGATCGGCTTCATCGTGGGATGCTTTTATTTGAGCTTTTTTTGATGTTTTTAATCGAAACGGAACACAGCCTGGAAATTAAGGGCCCACGCCTCATTCACTGCTGCCACTTCGATCTTGAGTCGCTTCTGCGCTTGGTAAGCTTCTCGGGCTAGTCTCGCTTCTCGTTGTTCTATGATCTCGGCAGCCTTTCTGCCACGGCTACGGTCTCTGTCTTTAGCGAGATGGTGTATTTAGCCAGGTTAAAATAAAGAGCGGCACAGCTGGAACATCATGAATACGATGATGTTCACTACACAGCACGCGAGTGTGTTGTAGTTTTACACGAGGCGTGATCGGCCGCGGCGATAGTATAGTGCTGTCGTGCCTGGATACGACAACGAAGATGACGATGTTTGCTGCAAAACGGAAGAGTTCAAGATCACAGTTGCACCTCCACTAACCTTGAGGTGCTTGCATTGGACCAGTATAGCTAATGCTCTCAAATGACTTTTCAAAGTTTCCGAACCCCTTTTGTACTTTCGGCTCAAAACATTTTTTGGTAATTTTGAATTTTATAGCCAATTTGGTTTTCAGGGAAGTCCAACGTGACGCCGTGGACTCATGAAGTCAGGAAGATACCAATGAGCGCCTAGTCCGTGCTTCCTTACCCGTGCAGTAGGTGGTGAAATTTCTTCTAGAGCTTACGACCGATTTGTTGCTTGATTGCGGCAAGAAAGTTGTGAAATTATTTTAAGCTCGGATAGTTTAAACATTTCGGCTTGGCCGTTCGGGAAAGCAAAGCCCTACTATCCTTGTGCTATTTTCCCACAAGCGTAGAAGAATGATTCGGGTTGCAGTTCTGTTTAAACAAATATTCAAAGCTGACGTGTTTGCGTCGCTATGCAAGCAAAGCCTTTCTAGCAACTGCCTTATAAGCCTGTCTGCGTATCATATCTTGAATTCGGTGAACGAGGCCAACTCCGTGACAGGATCGAGAATGGGAACCGAGCCCTAACGTTCTGGCGTCAATGGTCTAACGTCGAAAGCTGAAATAAGGACCATATAAATTGGGTTTAGAGCAATGTATGCAGCAAATTATTTCATCTGCAAACAAGAACTTCAATTATGAATAAAGTCACTACTTAAAGTTCGGCACCTCCTCATAATTGCTCCTTTTCCTATATCATAATGCGCAGCTAGAACCTTTTCACAGATATCTATGTAATTAGCTGAGTACCAGGTGTTCACTTAAGCGCAGGGCACACAACGTTTCAGTCCGTGAGGCCGTTTCCAATCTTATTATCAGATAATTGTTGTAATTTGGATAGTATATGGTCAATAGTTCTAACATCCTATGTTAACAGTGCCTTCCTAAAGGTACATTGAAATGCTTGCGGCAAAATTCTAATTCGAGAAATCCATAGAGGTGGTCTTTGGGAGTATTTTTACACACCTTTGGGTTTTGTAACGCTAAAAGACATACGCGAAAGGAAGAAAATGCCAGGACAAGCGCTTGTATTGGCTTTTTATTGATTCCATGTGTGTCCTTTAGATCGTTTTTTCCCTTACCCAAGCTTGTGATTATTCAATTCAAACTTGAAAGCCTTGCATGGAGCCAGTAACTTACAACTAATTTAAAAACTATTTTTAAAAGCGCTATTGGCAACAACTCGCAACCGATTTGGGCGACACAACTACGCGCGCAAACCTCCCCAATGACGCTTAGGGAGTTTGCTGGACTGGTTCAGGACCGGTTCAAACCCGTTTGTCGCGATACGGGATTTTTCACTAGGGTATGCATGAAAGATAAGGCATCAACGTTTTGTTGATTTCCCAGTTGAGGAACAAGACCTCATTTCTAGTCAAGCCGGAAGAGCCAAATCTGCAATCAGCACAATAGTGCGCACCATCTTCATGTGTATTTCTCAACATGTGCTGAACACATAGCTTTAAAGCTGTGAAAGGACCCATTCATAAGGCATCAAAAGCACATCTGGTGAACTGCGGTTATCTCGAGCATTTTAGCGCTTTGGGACGTTAAACCCCATAAACCAAACCATACCAAGTTACAAAAGCTTCCAAAGCATTATTCCTCTCGTAAATTGAAGAAATCACCTTTATGAGCGAAGATTAAAAACATAATAGGCAAAGTAGTTCTTGTGCGGAACTGGAATGGTCACTTCGCTCAGGGAGGGTTCCCTACGATACATGCTGAAGTTTACCTTTTTTCATCACTATCCTGTGTACCTCCCACTTACTGCGTGTCCATCCATTGCTAATGTCTGATTCGAGGCTAGTATTCTTAGTCATTACAGGCCCGTCATACACCCATATCATGTATCAGTCAACGGTGTTGAAGCCTGCCGTCAAGACATGCACCTAACTCAATTGCATACCCATTCATGCACTAACAATGACTAGCTAACGCCACGGCTGTTGGTGGAACAAAGAGGTAACTCAAGCCAGAGGAACAGAGCTTTTCACACATATTCATCATCCGTAAGGAACCTTTGCTGAGAAAGTGTGGTGGATTTCACGGTAAAGTACCACATCTGTTCTACTGTCATGAGAACCTCCCACTTCTGCTTACGCACTGCATGCATCTTCTCTAGACAGGGAACATTTAAGACTATTTTTGAGCGTTCCTGTTTCTCACTGAGACAATACGATAAAGTTTAAGGAAATGGCGCGTGCCACGTGACCCTAGCAAACGACGGCGCGCACTGCCAGCGATGTGCGCACCAGGTGTCTCCGCCGTTTCAGTCCCCCCCCCCTCCTTTTCTTTTTAATAATTTCTTCGAAACAACAATAAGTGCTTATATAAAATTTATTTTTATACAGATGCTGAGCAGAAAACGTGGTTCGAACTTTTGGATTACTCCAAAAGGTCCGGGATCATAGTCCACATGGTGTTTTGGGCCCTCAATGTGGCGGTTTCGGCAAACTGTGTTTTTTGACATTTTTTACAAAGCCACGCAATGAAATTTTGGGACTCAAACAGATGCGATAGGAAAACCAGCTTCCAGACAACCCGTGAAAAACATTTCGTGGACGCCATCTCTATTTAAGTAAAAAGATAAAATTAATAAAAAACACAAGAATTCAGCAACATATAGAGTGGCATTTTTCATAAACAGGAACGTCCTTAAAGTTTAAAGGTTTTAGGTAAAAAAACGCATGCATTTACGTTTCCAAAGGTCGCCATGGATGCCTGCGCGAGCTAGAGCTTTAACGAAAAATTTGAGATGTTGCCCACATTAGAAGACTTTCTTGCATTTTAGAACATGACATCAGCAATGAAAATTTCTGCTTTTGCAAAAATAATGTTTCTGCTATTGTTGTCACACATGTCTTCAAGCTGTATTTTATTTTGCGCTGAAAACAGAATATCAAAATTTATTACGCCTCCTTTCGCGTTGAATGACCTAGTCAGAAGTTGCAGTGCAGCGGGATCGAGTGTCAACAAACATGACTTTGTGCTGGCGTGTCAACACGCCGAAAAATCAGTGTCAGGACGGTGATTCCCCTGAACCTACTACGGATTTTTGTCTTGTAAGCAGTAGCAGAGTTTCCCATAGTGACTTCACATGCTCTGAGTAGAGCATGTAATGATTAGAGTAGAGCATACTGTAAGGATTCAGGTGATGATCAACCTGAAACATCAGCATGTGGCCCAAGTTCAGCATTCATTCGGTCTCAGCCCGTTATCCAGCAGTAATGTGTAATGGGTGTTCAAACTTTGATCGCTAGGATTTCACAACAGGCCGTGATCATTTGACACCGCCGCCAAACCAGGACGAGTTTTCTCTTCGCTGGGAACTCGGCGCGTTCCTTTACGCAACGTGGGCACTGACAAGCGGATCATAAACTTCTTGTCATTGCTTGGCGCCTTCCTTCTGTTATTCTCAAATGAGGTAATCGAAAATGCTTTCTTGAACACGAAGAAACGCGCATGAACCCGTGTCTAAGAAAACGCGTCTGATATGCTGTTTCAGACAGATCCTACAGGAAGCAGTCACTTACAGGGAAATGCCCAGATTGATATGTCTAGCGACATACATAGTCAGCGTAGAGGCACCACAACCGAAACTGCGGGAATATAGAAATTTCCTGAAGCAGTCATCTCCGGCCGTAGATCCCGACATCCCGAAGCCGCTTCTATAGCTTTTGCCAGGGCGCCTCCGAGCTGCAGACTTGTACGATGGGAGTTAGAAGTCCCGAAAAAAGCTACAGTACTTTTGGTGGCTTCTCCAGTGTAACACCCAAGTGTCGCTGAAGCGCTTTCGAGGCTGGTTTGATATTTAGCGTTAAGTGAACAGTTCCTTTAGCAGATTTTTTTCTTGATGGCAAATCACCCACCAATCCACCACCCACCGCAATGCGTGCCGATCTAGACCCGCGAAAAGATCAAAATGAAAAAAAGGGCTCTGAGGAAAAAAATGGCGGAGTTGTAAACGAATGTTTTTTGGTAATGCAGACAAATTTCGCCTCCTTTTCATCATTGCAAGGGGATACTTCCTCGTTTGAAACAAAAATTATGGCTAACACTTCCCTAGCCTTATAGGAACCGGATGTTAGGTTCTGGTGCTCACAATTTAAACTTCCAAATTTTCATACCCAAGAAAAGAGGTTATGCTGACAATTTTTTATGTTCTGAAACGTTTTTATCTTTGATTTTCATTTTACGTTGATGCATTTTTCGACCTTATTTGTTGTTTTTGAATGAAAGTGTGAACAGAGACCTCAATTCAGCGTGATGCATAGTCATTTTAGTTGCATAAACGTTCCATGAAACGTTTTGTAACTGTTCTAAATACCCTTTAAATAGCTACATGTGAGTGTATGTTATAGCAGGAGCGTGTAAATGATTGATTTGTTAATTTGTTTCACAGGTCTCCCGGAATACCTCGTTCCTTCCATGATTGCAAAAGAACTAACTCGTGAAACTATGAATGCGCTCAAACCTCAGTAGATCCCTGCGCTAATCTGATTTTAAATGTGTAAATACCTAATGCCTATTGTTTTTCTTGCCTGCAAACTCCGGTAATGGCGTTCAAGATTAGGTTGAGCGTAACTTTATCTGTAGTTACCAGTGCGTTAGTAATTGAATGGAAACGGCTAACTAGCTGTCTCATGCAGAATTCCGAAATTTAGTCGCAGCTGTGAATGCATCAATGCTAGTGTACTTGCTACACTGCTTGTAATATTACTACCACTACTACCGGCTGTCTGGCGCAATAAAGAATAAAGGTGCTGTTGTTTTTTAAGAAGATAGATCTGATTACCTCTTACTGCGTGGTTTGGTTCAACTGACACATCCTGAGGAGGCTTTCGATAGCGCCTCAGAACGAAGGGTGAAGTAACAGAGTGAAACGGGGCGCTAACTGTTGAGCCCGTTTATGAACTCGGGTTGAAAGAAAATTGTTTTGCGAAAGACGAAGTGCCAGCCCGAAACACGCTGGTTGTTTGTTTCGTACATCCTGTATTTTAACGCAAAGCATTCCTTGCAGTGAGGATTTTATTTGAAAAGCAAAACTATCCGCATTCTCGGATTTCTTCGATATGGTTGTGTAGCCTGCTTCGAGAAATCGCTAAAAAAAGAACAAAAAATTCGCCGCCAGTGTTCTTCGAACACCTGCGCCTAAGCAAAAACCTGCTTCCCTGCCCACACTGCGTCAGACTGAAGTCCTATATGTTTTGCTTGGTTTGGCCATTGTGCCATCACAGCTTATTCTCCTTACTGCCTTTATTTCACAGAAACTACCGGCTGCCAGATTTTTCACAAGTGAGATAGTTTACATGCAGCACATTTCATTATATAAAGCTCAAATCGATCACTTTTTTTTTTTTCAAATTATTCATATACTCAGGTACTCATGGCTGAGTTTTCAAAGCATCATTAATCTGTACGACGGAATAGCCAAACTACTTCCGGATAGGTCTGATGTGAAAATCAGCATGGTGAGAGGCGATTCGGCGTTTCCAGACACCGTGCAAACTTAATGGCATTAACATGTCACACAGAATACCGTCATTTTCTAGAGTTGGGAACCGAATGTCTTGGTGCGCCATCTTTGCAGCCGGTTCCTTCAAGTGCTGAGCTGCCAGCCCTTCACTCTACGCTTCGAATGTCCTCATCTCCATTACCTTCATATCATTCTTCAAAGCAGCATTAAAGACCTTAGGAAGGCCTCCTTCATCCTGATAAAAATTTCAAGCATTCGTTAAATGTTTCTGTAACATGACAAGACGTGGCAGAGGGATTCTGCATAAAATGCGCTTCAATTCCTAGCCTAGCCAGCTACTTCGTCGTCGTGCTGTTGCTAGAACTTGTGGTCGTGGTGATGGTTGAACATAGCAAAACAGCTAAACGTGCAAGCCCTGGCTGAAAACCTAAAGGAAGCAGAACGTAGCTTAACGACTATGAAATCTTGCTTCCACATGCATATGCGTGCTTGGCCAAGCTCGACTGCTGCCTATTTTTTTTACAACGGAGTTCCTAGATCTTCGTCGCCATCAACTTCATTAGAATGATGCTTGAAGCTGGACTTTGTAAGGGAAAGGAAGATGTGAAATTGCGGACGATGCTTAGTAAAAAAAGAAGTTGTAAAGTTATTTTTCACTCTATGCATTCGTTTCTCTCAACTGACATTTTGACAAGTTTTCTTATTACCATTATTATATTAAGTGCGCTGAGTGCGCTGTAGAAGTAGGTGGTAGGATAGTTACAGAGGATACCGGTAAGCTATCTAAGGAGACGAAAGATTTGATTAAGAAACGCCAGAGTATGAAATCTTCCAATCCAACAGACCAGATAGAATTGGCCGAGATATCAAAGATAATCAATAAGCGCAAGGTGGCCGATATAAGGAAGTATAACATGGATAAAATTGAGCATGCTGTAAAGAACGGGGGAAGTCTTAAAGCGGTAAAGAAGAAATTGGGCATAGGCAAACACCAGATGTATGCGATAAGAGACAAGGCGGGCAACGTCATTACGACTATGGAGAAGATAGTCAAAGTAGCCGAGGAGCTCTATACAATCTCTACAGTAACCAAAAAAAGTCAGGAACGTAATGAGATTGGCTTTAGGAAAAAACTGTCAGACGTTCCACCAGTGACGAAGGACGAGGTCAAGAAAGCATTAGAAACTGCGAAAAGGGAGAAATCAGTTGGAGAAGATCAGATAACTGCAGATTTGTTGAAGGACGGGGGGATATCGTGCTAGAAAAACTGGCCACCATGTATACGCAGTGCCTGGTGTCATCGACGGTACCGGAACCATGGAAGAATGCAAACATTATCCTCATTCATATGAAAAGGGACTCTAAGGACCTTAAAAATTACAGACCAATCAGCTTACCGTCTGTTACGTATAAGGTATTTACTAAGGTAATCGCTAATAGAATCAGGACAACCTTAGACTGCAATCAAGCAAAGGATCAAGCAGGTTTTCGGAAATGGTACTCTACTATAGATCATATCCATACCATCAACCAGGTGATAGAAAAATGCTCAGAATATAACCATCCCTTATACATAGCATTCATTGATTACGAAAAAGCATTTGACTCAGTTGAAACCTCGGCGGTGATGCAGGCATTGCGAAATCAGGGGGTAGACAAGCCGTACGTGAAAGTGGTGGAAGATACATATAGTGGCTGCACAGCAACCATAGTTCTGCATAAAGAAAGTAACAAAATTCCCATAAATAGCGGAGTTAGGCAAGGAGACACAATCTCACCAGTACTATTCACAGCTTGCTTAGAGGAAGTATTCAGAGGCGTGGAATGGGAGCAGTTAGGGATAAGTGTATATAAAGAATACCTCAGTAATCTGCGATTTGCTGATAACATTGTTTGCTAAGCAACTCGGGGGATGAACTGCAAATAATGACTGATGACCTAGACAGGAAAAGTAGAAAGGTAGGCTTGAGAATCAATATGCAGAGGACTAAGGTAATGTTCAACAGCCTCGGGAAGGAACAGCAGTTTGCATTAGGTAGCGATGTACTGGAAGTAGTAAGCGAATATGTCTACTTAGGACAGATAGTAACCGCAGATCCGGACATGAAAAGGAAATAACAAGAATAAGATTGGGATGGAGCGCATTTGGCAAGCACTCTCAGATTATGACTAGCAGCTTACCGGTATCGCTCAAGAAGAAAGTATTCAACAGTTGCATCTTACCTGTACTCACCTATGGGGTGGAAACGTGGAGGCTAACCAAGAGGGTTCTACTTAGGTTAAGGACAACTCAGAGGGCTATGGAACGAAAAATGGTAGGGGTAACATTAAGAGATACGAAGCGTGTAGAGTGGGTCAGAGAAATAACTCATTACCGACATCCTAGCGGAAATTAAGAAGAAGAAATGGACATGGGCAGGACATGTAGTGCGAAGAGAGGATAACCGATGGTCGCTTAGGGTAACAAACTGGATTCCAAGGGAAGGAAAGCGTAGCAGGGGGCGGCCGAAAGTTAGGTGGGCGGATGAGGTTAAGAAGTTCGCAGGGGTCAAGTGGATGCAGCTAGCACAGAACCGGGTTAGTGGAGACATATGGGAGAGGCCTTCGCCCTACAGTGGGTATAGTCAGGCTGATGATGATGACGATGTTATCAAGAAAGTCTGAAGGCATTTTTTTCATGTGATTTTGATTGTGAACGTTATTTTGAGCATATTGTAATATTCCGTTTTTACGGTATATGTACAAATTTCCCCTGAAGAGGCTTGTAGTTTTTGGTGCCTGATATTTTTAGTCTCAAAAATGTTACCAATGGTTAATTATGGCAGTCGTAAGTATTTAATGCGAGCACAGGAGGTACTTTAAAAACTGTTCTCCGCATCAGAGCAGTTAATAATATTATCTTGTAATATTCGATAGTTGCCTCGAAAGAGTGCAAGAAAACTGAAATGGACGCTTCCTAACTCCAGAATACATACGTTCCGATGAGGAGCAGCTTCACTTCGCCCTGGTTTTGAGCTACGTGATTTGAATGCCTTTAGGACTCGGGAGTCGTCCTCAGAAACTTTAAGGGATGATAACTGGTACGACCCAGAAAACAGTCGTGCGCCCTTATACTCCAAGTTTGTGACATAGCTGTCATCAGTGTACCTCCTGGGAATTAGGTATTAATCAGATGCATCACTAATTGTAAAATGGTTTGGCTTATGAGGTTTAAAGTCCCAAAGCGACTCAGACTATGAGAGACATCGTAGTGGAAGGCTACGGTAATTTCGACCACCTGGCGTTCTTTAACGTGCACTAACATCGCACAGCACACGGGCGCCTTTCTTTCCCCTACAATCGAAAAGCGACCGCCACGGCCGGGATTCGATCCCGCATTGTTAGGCACAGTAATAGAGAGCCCTAACTACTGTACCCCCGCGGTGAGGCCGTTGTAATAGGAAAATGCATGCCAGCATAGAAAGGGAGCTTTGGGCCTGAGCTACACGAGAAGACTAGACTGTTGTAATAACACAAAGGGCAAAATAAGCGCGCAGAATGAATGGACTGCTAACCGTATATCGTTCTTCACGACACTTGTATTTTCATTTTATATATTGTCAAACATGAATCAGGGATTTTCTTAATCGCAGTCTTAACCGCACGGTGCGACCGAATAAACATTTTCGGTGCAAAACTTGGGGGTACATCGCATGATTGAAGCATTCCCAACAATATTTTGGCGCCAGTATATATATATATATATATATGTATAGGTGTTTTGCCCAGCAATTTCACAATTCACATTTTTGAGTAGGAAAGCTGACTGTGATATCTGAAATTTTTATTTAGTCTCTTTCTCCGGCGACCTTTCCTAGCGATGTGCTGCAAGCGACGATGAGTCGTAAACTGCTGCTCGCGATGCACCGAACATGCAGCATGCGTGGCGTGCTTTAGATGCTGGTGAAGGATGCTGCGCCATGACCTGCTTCTTCGGGAGAAATGTGGAACGTGTTTATAAACACGTTCCCCCTTTATCTTCGAAAAAGTGTTAGCACTGTATGAAATAATGAACGAAGAGGAATTTCTGGTTGCTGGTGTAGAACAGCATTAGGCCAATATCCAGGCAACGCATCTTCCGTTCTCTGAACTCTCTTGCGACCGGCAGGCGTGGCTACAGACATCAGTGAGCTGCATTGGGCCGTGTGCTAGCTGAGGAGTTGGACGTGCTGGCCTTCTTGCTATGCTTCACTGACAGAAAAGAATATCTGAACAGCTTCATCTTTTTTGTCTGCAGTAATCCAGCAAGGTTATCAATGTTAACAACTGGCTTGTTTTTAAGGTAATGTGTTACAATGTGAAACATTAGCCTTGATATGCCATGATTGAAGAGAAAACATGGGTGATGAAGCAATGTTCAGAGTAAAGCGGCAGCTTTTATGCCAAGTTCAACACTTGTTTAGCCTTCATAATTCGCAAGAACTGTTTTGAAGCTGTGCAGGGAAACGTCTGCACATAGTGGTATCGACTGGCGTATTTTTTGAGGGCCCGAACGCAGCCAAAGCAAACGACTGTTTCTGGTGGCGTTCCGGCTGCTGTTTTCTCTCTTCATTTTGGGCGTCTCTAGGCAAGATTCATGACTGTGGTTGTGATCTGCTTGTTTATCGGTCACCGAGGTTGACCAGCAGGAGGTAAGTGAGAACTGTATACATTCTCATCACGGCTGGTGTTCCGCACTAAAAGGTATGGGGACACTGACGAAAATTGTGTTTCCTTTTGTTTTCATAGCAGAATACAGCTTTACGCATTTCGTGTCTTTCCTGGTGCTTGTCCGGGATCAATAGATGCGATTTCATTACGGACACATTTTGATTTGATTTGGAAGGCTTTTTTTCCGCCACTATAATTTAACTCAGTTTTTTTTCATGTGAAGAAAAAGAACGCAAAATTAACATGATGTAAACGCAGAAGAGCAAAATCCGCAATTAGTGGACCTCTTCTTCCATCCATACCTAATACCGTTTACTTACCTTTCGCACGATTTCAAAATTTCCAACGTCTCTATCACCTCAGTAACGAGCCTCTCCTTTCTGCACCAGGTTACCAACACCTCAGATGGCCTTGGCGTGGCCGCATGTGTGTTTCAAGGATATGTGAAGTGTCTATGACTCTCTTGCGCTGCAGATTACCGAAACTAAATCGGTATTTATGTCGTTTTGGGCTATCCGCTACCTGTGAGTCTTGCAAAGAAATTGAATCCATCGATCATTTTTTTCTCTTCTGCAGGAAGTTCGCATCTCTCCGCAAAATTTACTTAGCAACTCCCCTCTGAAGATTAGGCCTTCCATTAACCATTCAAGTTCTCCTCTCCTTCGGAGCAAGCGTCAAGGGATATGCCTTAAAACCAGTTTGCGATTTAATTCATGGTTACATAATTTCAACTGATAGATTCCTATGCTAGGTACGATTTCATCTTTTCTTTTCCTTTTTATTTTTTCCAAATTCTAGTTAAAGATCCATATTTATCTGAATACTCCAGTCCTTGAACATAATTATTTACAAACTACAATTCACCCTGGCCAATCCCCCGCCGTAGGTATGTGCCATTTTGTCCCAGATCATCATCATCATCATCATCATCATCATTCGTGATTGCTGGCAGGCGGCGAGTGCTGCGATCTAGGAGCAGCCGAAGACAAAGCTACTGCTGACCTCACACCATGTGGCTCCGTATGCACCAACCATCAATCCCGCTCCCGACCGCGATAACGGCATATTCATTCCCAACGGTGCCCTGCGCTTCAGCGACCTCAGCCCCACAAAGTGTGTGATGATTTTTAGAGCTCAGGCGGCTCTACTAGGAGGATATCACGAGCGCCGACGCAGTGAAAGCGCTGGCAGCAAGCGAGGTTATGGGTGCAGCTGCTGATATTGCCGAGCCACCGTCGCGACATATGGTAGAAAACGCTGCTTGCAGTGGTCAGCAGCCATGTCTAGACCGTGCCGATGGAGCTCCATGGACCAAATCAGTGCCATCTAACGTTATGCCCTGGAGTTCAGGTATACCTCCCATGCGCATGCACGGCCAAAATAAAGCGATGCCTGCTCGTGGGTTCTCGGCTGGATTTCCGGTCAATGCTTGTGCTTCAGGCCGCAAAATACGCGCCTAAAAAATGTAACAGTGGCCGCAAAACCAAAGCATTTTGCGCTAATCACGAAGCGGCTATAAGCAAGCAAGGGCGAGTGATATTGTGAGATCGTTCGGTTCAAAAGAAACTGCAAGCGATAGCGGATTATCGCATGTTTCCAACACGCACCAGCTAAGATTGCGAGAATTCGGACTAGTTGGTTGTTTGCTGTCTGTTTCCGTCTTGTTCGTATAAGGTTACCGCCACACACCTACCTAGCGTTACAGGCGTATTATTTGATGACGTGTCTGCGCTAGGCCATGAGTTACCAGTGAAGCCACATTTTGGCCTCCCTACAGATCTAGGAACTAACCTTTCTGCCCGCGAAAGCACAAGGCGGGAATTACTGAGCACGCAGGAATGTGCATTAATCAGCTATCGCTCACATTTGCTTTCCAGGCTGTCTCGTTACACTTGAGAAACACGGGGCCATTGCGACGCCCTGGCGATTGTCGCAGCCTCAAAAATTCAGGCACCGCGGTCCTAGCGGCACGAAATGTACTCGCAAGGTGGGGCTGAACAAGGAAGTGATGAGCAGGCATCCCTCCGACGTGCCGCACATGCGCACAGGACACATAGCTCAAACTCTGGGTCTAACGTTAGATGTCGCGGACTTGCTCCGCAGGGTGCCGTCGTGCGCTCTAGATAAAAAGATACAGTGGTAAGAAGCTTTAAGGCTTCTTACCACTGTATGGGCACTTTCAAAGAGCAGCAAGGACTGGACATGCTTTCCTGCAGAAACAAATATGAACACAGGGCTTGTTTTGTTCGTCCCTTTTATTCTCGGTTGTAGTCCTTAATATATAAACCAACCGAGCTACACTTCAACGCAACCTCGCAAATAATTTAATAGAGAGTTAATTATCAGCATCTCTGCTCCGTAGGACTTATTCGAAGCTATATTACTCATTATGGCAAAAATAGTGAGCCATTTAGAGTTATGCGACACATAGGTGTATGTAAATGACAACAAAAAACAGTGCAAAAGAACGTGGACAACAACAGACGAGCACTTCACCAACTAGCCCAGATGAAAGTCATGATTACATCTATATGTGAATCAAGAATTACGGGGTTTCTCAGCAAACAAATTATTCAAACGGTTACCAAATAAATGGATGGAAGATGAGGGGCTTGTTATAAAAATTTTATGAAGGGAGCCGACAGCCACTGACACCAACATAAGCATAGGGAATTTATTTTATTAGTGTAAAAAGGCAATGTGATCATAGAGAGAGAGATGATGAGAAAGTGAAAAAAAAATCACATACCGCCGGTCGGATACAAAGCCACGGCCTCCGGAGGCACGTGGTTGTTGTTTCTTCTACTTTCTCATTAACTATCTGTATGATAATACTGCTATTTTACGATGTTAATAAAACAAATTCCCCTATATTTTGTTGCTGTAAGCGGCTGTAGGATCCGTCCATGTGGGCTCTGAGAGGGTAGCAGAACGACGAGCGTTAACAGATTATGACGTCCTGAGATGCTTCTACAAGATCTGGTGCCTGTTGAAGATGCAGGATATGGACGCCACCGCCCAACAGTCAGCAGAAAACTTTGAGCACGCATACAGGGAAATTGCTTACCTACGACTCCAAGTTGAACACCTGAGAAATTTTTTTTATCTCCTTTTCAACAAGGAGTTACGCAACAAACGTAAAAGCAATTCTTAGAGTAAACTTTCTGGCCGGTAACGCACTAACATAGACGCGTGTGGGTTTGCGGGAAACCTCCTACGCACGCGCAGTGGCCTCACCTCGCCTCGCCCCTGCCACTGCACGTACTAAACGGGCGCCCGATAAACCGGTATGCGTTTACGTCAGTACGTCTCAAGCAAGCTGACGTTTTTTTAAGTTTCAATGCTCAATGCGGCGTAATAGGTAAGGTGGTTGATTGGGTCCTCATGGACGACGGTTCAGATTGTTTGGGGTGGTGTTTTTTAAGGCGAAAGTTTTTTTAGGCTCATGAAACGAAATCCCGTGCGCAAGAGTTGTGCGCGTGACGTGCTCAGGACCTGTGTGTCGGATCTCTGCATTGCATCAGTGCGCTGATGTGTCACTCCTGATGAGGCCATCAGAAAACTGAAAATTCTGCCTTCACCGGTAACCGAAACTCCATCTCTTGGGTCCCAAGCCGAAAGCTTTAACCAATTGCGTCAAGCCCGGGATCGGAAAACGCACACTATAATTCTCCTTGTCTACCATGAGGATGATAGTAGCAGTGACAATGACGCTATAATTAGTGATAATGACCATGACAGTAGGAATGATAATGAAGGTGCGTTTAGTTGATTGTGAAAATGAGAGCAAGCATGATGAACCGTTTGCAGCAGCAACGCTCCGGCTTTCTCATTTCAGGAGTGTACATATGCGCAGTGCCCTCAAAATGTTTTCTCTCGCCCTTTTCTTTTCCTAACGTGGAGGCCATAATAAATTATTGAATACATTTTCCAGCCTTCCTTATCCCTCCCAGCAAGCAAGAAAGCAAAGTTATAGGGGTCAACCTGTCCAACAGATCCACCTCATTTCATGCGGGTCGAAAATACAGAATCGGTGTAAATTTCATAAAGTAATCTTACAATGAATGAAAAATGCCCTTCAAGGTATCAAATTCATCCACTAAAACCTTGGACTTCCTATGCTGCTGAGCACATGTAAGTTGGCGCAAGGCCGGAGCGAAAAGCCACCTTGTCATTCAAGAGGCCATACCTGTCACTGCAAAGCACAGCAGCCGAAATACACAACGGTACTGGGCGCTTGTGGCGCCGCCAACTCTAGGCTAACTTGGCCCCCAACATTTATATTGTCTTTGTACCAATGTCGTTGCGTCTTAAAAGGGCGCAAAATTACGAAGGAAAACCTGTTCCAGAAGTTGATGATAAATGGCGGCGCAGCCTCCAAGATATGTTGCCCGTAATGGTGCTCGCACTTCTAAGCCCGCGCTATGGCAGAGATAATTTTACTTGCGTTCTTGCACTTTCAGCCTTCATATAGCTTTGTTTTCAATAAGACTGATGTTTTGTGATTAAGAGCTGCAATTCTATCGATCAATGACAACTTCATTTTTTTTTCTCAGTGCCCTCTTATTGAATAAAAAGGTAGACGTTGAAGGTTGGGGGTCAGCACGTGTCTCCGAGACCATGAAGGTCCCGGGAATACAAGCCCATGCCATGGTTCGGGATAAAATGACCGGGTCGTCAATGGTATTTATTTTATCTATGTGTCAAGGGAAGGGTCAGGCATGAGTTCTCTGGTAGGTAGATGTGCCCAAGAATCCCAAATTACATGGTTTATGACCACATTTCACCGCAGAAGCGACAGGTAGGATTAATTTCAGAAAAGAGGAATTTTGAAAAAAAATTGCGTGTTACGGAAAGTATCAGCTTGAAGATTTCTGCACACCGCCTGTTGGTCTCTGATGAGTGAGCTGTGTGGTCGTGGCTATGTTCTCCCGAGTCTGTCGTGTGTGGTGTAGTCGTGGTACGAGGTGAACGGCTATCCGAAGGGGTCCAGGTTCAAGGCAATGTACACAGCTCGGTCGGCTTCTACTCGAGGATATAAATCAGCTGTCTCGTTACATGGGTTCCCCGCGTGCGGTATCCCTCAAATTGAGTCAATTTCTTTTCACCGTTCAGTTCAGTTTAGGTTGAGGAGTGTCAATTCTTATGATTCTTCCTTTGATATACCTAACATATACCGCCTGCTTAGAGTCGCTCACAATGGTGGTGAGTCTGTTGTAGACTACAGCCGCTGTGATGGCAACTTCTTCCGCGGCAAGGTAGTTGGAGGTTGCCATGGTTTCTGACACCGTCAGTCCAGCCTGTCTTCCTACCTTGGGTTGAGTCACCCCGCAAATGGTGGAACTATGCGGAACGCCTTGATTACAAGCGCCGTCTACATATAAGACGTCTTCCAGTTTTTCCAAATTTTGATGCAAACATCTTGCTCTATAGTTTCACTCTGGCCTTGTCGCGCTTGTAGATTCATGTTTTTTTGGTAATGGCTTGATCATGATGCATTTTTGTACGTTTGCTGGTACTGGTCCAGGGAAGTCCATCATCGGTTCCCCTTCGATGCCCACAGGCAGGCGCGAACGGAGGGGGTACAAGGGTTTCAGAGTGTCAGACTTTCTGCCATTGAAACAAGGGATCTCAAAGCTTTCCACTGGCCTGGACCATCAGCAAGCGGCTTCAACGCACAACCAACTTGTTGAGATGACGCGGGGTATGCACAAAAGCGGTCTCTTGGTGAGGTCTTTCGATCCCTAAGAAGCGCCACGTCGAAAACACTTCCAGAGAGATAAATGCACACCACTGTTGAGAAGTTCGGTTCATTTTGGTCTATGGGGTTTAACGTCTCAAAACGACTCAGGCTGTGACGGATGCCACCATGGAAGGCTCCTGAAATTTAGGCTTCTCGGATATTTTTAACGCGCACTGACATCGCACAGTACAAGCGCGTATTGTTTTCGCCTCCATCGAAATGCGGCCGCTACGGCCGCAATTCAATATGAGCATCCCAGATAAATAGACGACCGCTCCCTAAGCACTGTCCAACCACGGCGGGGACATTCCCGGACGGGATGATCGCATACCTTTTCTCTCTCGAATTCGCTACCTTTACAGTATAGTTGACGCATTTTTAAGCTCTCTAGTCCAGGGTGTGGTCTGAATGTCCAGCTCTGGTTTCATTTCGGCATCAATCGTGAGGTGGCGGCCGTTAACCTGCACAGAAATCAAAGTCTATGACGCGCCTTATTTTGCAGTGTATGAGCCGCACTTTGTTTTTTGCTGAAAATTTTGTCAGTGCGTCTTATTCACCTGTACGTACTTGTGTACGGCGCCTGGTCAGCGCCAGAAAAGCTGTCTGTGCGCTGCGCGATGCTGTCAGAGCATGTTAAGGAATGGGTCGTTCAAATTAATACGAAGTCCATAACTATGACGTAGCTCATGGCCAATATATCACTTCGGGAAATTAAACCTATCAATATAAAATGTTAGCATGGTAAAATATCGAGTGAGTGGCGCAGGCATGCGCCCGAGCCGGAAAATTGCGCGCCACAACTGCGCGCTATCTTATGCCATCGCACCGCATTTCGAGAAAACTGAAAAGTAGCATCAAGTTGTCACGCGAAAACAAAATGCAGCCCATAGGTTTTTATATACATCTTAGTTGTGAGGGAGGAAATGTGTCGCTCCTTTAAAAAGGCTAGCTTGTCACTAACAAGGTTTTATTTTGGAGACGCTACCATTCGCGTCATTTCTGTCCTCCACGGCATGTTCATTATATTCATATCTGTAGCAGCTTCATGGCCTGAACGCCGCAACCGGCATCCCGAATGCCGCCCGCCACGCTGCTATGTGACTTTTTTGCCTTTGGCCTTCATGCCAGTAAAATGTTTCTTCCACCATGCGGGCTTCACATCTCTTGCGTTGTGTCTTATTTTTCGCTAATCATATCATCGTCCACGATGCGAAATTGTTACGACGAGAGATTCAAGCGGCGTGCAGATGAGTTTGCCGAGCAGCATGGGTACCGCGCTGTATTGAACGCCGTTTCTGATTGGCGAAAACTTTATTTGGGACTGGCGCAAAGCTGCCCGTCTGTTTCGGACAATGATGTCAACCATGAAGGCCACGTAGTTTTCTAGCTGGCGTGGCATTGTTCTCCTCGCTGCTCCGGACCTCTACTTCTCTTAATTTTCTTCTCTCCCCTTTTTCCTCCGTGGGTACTGCCTAAACGCCGTATGTAAATGCATATACCATTTGTATGTATAAAAATAAAACATTTCTGAAAAAGTACTGTTTAGACATTGGACGCTACAACCACCTGTGTGAGCACTGCGTGTCAGGGGATATGGGTATAGGCGGCGGCCGACACGAGCATATATTTTCGTTGCACTTTCTGACGGCGTGATCCTCAACGAGGTTCCTGCCGAGTGAGCGGGTGCGTATTATACAACGGTGCGACTTGTTTGTGTCTTTGTTCTCAAACTTGCCGTTTGGAGGGGAGTGTGACTTATAAAAAGGTGCGACTTATGCACTGGAAAATACCGTATATGGAATGTATAAGAAGATGTATAATGCCTTGAGAAGTATTAAGGCAGCACCTGCCCGACTCATCCAGCCATGTTAAGAGGAGCACTGTACCTCAATGAAATTCTCTACGAGGAGGTGGCGCTGGCTTGACGTCATAACGAAACCGTCATAATCGTCAAGCTGCGTCAACACTAGGACGGAGGCTTCTGCTTTTGATATTAAACTAGTCAATACTGCCCCAAGCACGGCCAATCTATCCGCGCAAACGTTCTGGCCTCTATCAACCTATCTCAACATTCATTTATTCTCTGAATGTTTATGTTTGGTTTGTGGAGTCTTACGTCCCAGATTGGTCCAAGCTATCAGAGGTGACGTACTGGAGCTTTCTTTTTATTTACCGTGCACTGTCATGACACAGTATACGCGGACGTCCGCATTGAATTTCTCCTCCTTTGAAACACGGCCGCCGCGGTCGGGATCCAGCCCGGGCCTCCTGGGTAGGTAGTCAACCTCCATAAGCTCTAGGCCACTACAGCGGGGGCATTACCGGAAGGGATGATCATTTATCGTTTCTCTCTCAAATTCACTACCTTCCCATAAATGACACAATTTTGCCCTCTGGAGACCGAGGGTTGGACACAAGTGTCTAGCTCAGATTTAATTTCGGCATGAATGTAAGGTAAGGGCCGTTATCCTACTCAGAACACTCACTCCATCGAAATGCCGTCGAGGTCTGGATGGAAAAAAACCCACAACTTTTTGCCCCACAGCGCACCACACGCTGAGCAACCGCGGACTCTACCATTTGCACAATATTCCGCCAAAGGACATAGAGTACAAAATCGGGAAAGATTCGATGAGTCCTGTGTATTTGGAGAGCCCGACAAATTCGCGTGGCTTTGACGCATGTCACTGGTGAAAAAAGCCGTCATTGTGAGCAATGAGGTCATACGTTTAGAATCAGTGCAACGCGAAGCCCAGCTCACAGAAAATGGCATACTCTTTCTAGAAAGCCTTAATTTATGTAGACCAGGCAATACTGCAGACTAGGACATAAGCTCCTGTTATAACTATGAGAACTCACTGTCACGGTGACGGCAAGATGAGAATGCCGGTGCCAATGTCCTGTTTGTGTTGCTGTGACCGCGTCTGTTTGGCACTATGTCGCAAGTGAACCGTCACCAAATCGCTCAGGCTTCTATTCAGGCCAATGTCTCCCTGGCATTTCCCCATCCGGCGTCATCTCAAAGAATTCAGTTCACAGCTTGGACTTCAGTGCTGTATCGCCTCTCATTCAAGTTATTCCTTTACGTTTTATACGTGACGATTCTCGTTAGGAAACCCCAACAGAAACGGGCCGCGTAGTTTTTGTGCAAAGAAGGCCCCGCAAAAGCCTGACCACTGGACGCAACAGCCGAGAATAACACTGACCTCGCGGTCTCTTCCTAACCGTCATCGGTGGGCTGCGCTCTGTACTGTACGTCTTTCTGATCAGTATGCTAATGAGATAGCATCTTCAAAGCGTCCTGCACCGTGTGCATTGAAGCACCGACGCGGGAGGAGGAAGGTGCAAGCCGACTGGGGCTCCTTGACCACAATGCACGCTCCTCTTTTACCACCGGCCGTCACACTTGTTATGCCGCACGTGCGTGTGACGTGCACTCTATAATACGGCGCTGGGCGGACAGCAGCCCAGGGACGTCTATACTTACCAAGGTCTCCCCTCCAGAGAGACGCCGCCGCGACAAGGAGGATGCCGCGCTCGAGAGCGGGGCCGTCTTTGAGGGCGACGCTTGCCTTTTTCGGCAGGAAGAAGACGTCGCGCCTGTCATTGACACAGTTGCGCGTCCATTTGCAATGGTGCGCCGCGGCCCCGACGCAGCGGTGCTTTGGACGCTGCCGGAGCGCTTATGGCGGCGGCCAGGAAGTGAGCGCCGAAATAGCCAATCCGACAGGAAGCAAGCGCCGCGCGTTGCACAACACCCCACCTCCCTCATTCCCGGAGGATTCCTCACGTTTGGCCGGCCAGACTGGAAACAACACAGCCAGCCACGCGCCCACCTTTCGCCCCGCGCCGAGACGTTACTCCTTTCGGGGTAATAAACGCCGCTGCGTTAGACACGACCTGCCCGCCGCGGCACGATTTCTTCTTTCTCTTTCGTTGTGCAGACGCGAGACTTCTGTTTCTGGCGTTGGAGAAAGCCAAAACTGCACTACAAAAAGAAAAATAAAACTGGTGTTTTTTTCTTCACCGGGAAAAAAACGCAGTGCGTGCCGCGACCTCTGCCCTTCCTAGCTGCCCTAGTCCGGAACCGGCATTATCTTACTCTCTTTAGGGAAGGCTGCACTTCGTTCCTAACTCGGCTAGCCTCGCAGCGCGGGCTTTCTTTGCGCAGTGGGGGGTATCAGCAGTCAGAAAACGGGCAATAGAGAGCACAATAAAATGAGCTGGGCTATAATAATAAAACATATGAACCTGTAGGTGAAGGATTTGCAGCGTTTGAAACACTGTTGCTAGGTCCGCTGCATCGACAGTGAACTGTCTAGCGGACGCAGTGAAAGCTGAAAAATATTAAGTACTGTAAGTAGGTTAACGAAGTCTAATTCCCTGTAGCAACATCAGACGAGAGGAAAATTTCCACGGAAACTGAAAACGACCAAGGAAACAGCGGTAGAGCTCTAAAATATATGCGAGCCTTAGCAAAGTTCCAGTCTGTGAATACTTGATCAGATTTCATTCATGGATTGTTTAGCGCGCTCGCATTTCACAAAAAGCCAAAACTTGCTTTTCTTCTGCATCGAAAGCCAGCCGCAGCTTATAATATCCAAGTGGCAACCTTGCTTTTCTTCTGCATCAAAAGCCAGCCGCAGCTTATAATATCCAAGTGGCAACCTTGAACTTGGAAACCAATTTCACGCCATTCGGCCGCGATGCAAGGTGAGTTTGTGAGATTAGCACCCTGAGCAGAATATTAGCCGTCACTCGGCCGTGGTTGCCATGACACCCCCATCCCAACTTATTCAGACATATTGACGTACAGCCCTGGCAACGCACTTAATAGAGATATGATTTGGTGTCCCGTAACTCAACAGTGCATGGGCGGACAAGCGTCTTTTATAGCGCCCTTCATATATCCCGATGCCTTTCATGCTGCAGCGCTTCACAGTGCGAGGCCATATTAGCTAGAGTATCAATGGTTCGCTCCGTTTAAACCACATTTTTGGCAACCGTGCGGTAGCGCGGCTTTGCGATGGTGGGCAACCACTAGACGGCAAGTTTTGTTGGATTGTTCGGTTTGAACGTTCCGCAGCGACTCAAACGTTAGGGACACAAAAGTGTGTATGGGAGGGGGGGTCTCCAGATTACTTCGATCAGTTAGGTTTCTTGGTAAACGTGGCTAACATCGCAGATAGTGCAGAAGTTTTCGCACTACCTCTCCACTGAAATTTGGTCAACGGGACGGCATTAAACCCTTCACCTTGGTAACAGTGGCCGAACAGCGTAGCCACTGAGCCAATGCGCCGATTAACAGGCGGCGAGAGCTCGGTGCAAACAGTTACCTGTCCCGGCCCTCATTTGTACTCGTGTAAATTGATCTTTATAACAAATTTCCGATTGCGCTGTAGTTTTTTATAAGCCGCTGTAACTATTTCAGATCATTGCAGATGAACCGACTCAAGCGTTGGGCTGCTGTGTTTTAACGCCTCACTAAATTCTCCACCTACATGCAAGCATGAAATGCCGAATTAAACTTACAATTGGCCGCATTTGTTCTTCGACTTAAAATCGCGCGCCCTCTCTGTGCAAAACATTCAAGTGCCGATGTTTCAAAGCGCCTGTACGGTGTGTGCCTTGCGAAATCCCATAAACTTTATGCGGCAGAAAAGTTTCAAAATAGCGGCCGGATGAAGTATTGTCTCAAAGTTTCGCCATCTAATCCCGCGCTCAGAGACTGGAAGCCGGGAGAGATAAATAAACGAGAAAACCAATGAAATATTTGCGTGAACTGCGAACGTTTTTTGGGATCAGCCACGTAAGACGGGTGCCTAGCTCTGAACGTGCTCGCAGCAGAGAAAGGATACCAAGGCAGAAAACCATTAAATTCTGGTGATCGATCAATTCTTGCGGTAAAAACATATTGTTGCAGATATTTTACATGGGTTGATATCGGGGTTATGAAAAATTCCAAACGGCCGGTAGCTTTTTACGGTCCACATTTTTCGAAAGTAATTTAACCATGGCATTTGTCTGCTGGCGGCAAAACATTTTATCAAGGTCAGCGAAGAAGCCAGTTTAAGCAAGTTTAGCACGCTGCGACATCTGGCGACCTAAAAAGCAACCAATGTCGCAATCAGTACTGGAAGGGACCTAGTAGCCCGCCAGATGGCCCAGCTGGTGAAATTAGCTGCTCCAGTTACCCGAGACCCTATTCTCGACAATTTGCCATTTTGTTCAAATTGTGACCCACGCGTGACGTGTGCAGTAGGATGGTGCCAGGTTACGTAAGCACACAATCGGGTTACGCATTCTGAAGAAAACGAGAAATAAAGTGGCAGAAAAAAGCGCGCGGTCGTCTGCTACTATATATTGGCGCCAAGCATGAAAAACGATGGTGCTCCTGCAGGAACCGATACGCTGTGGTGCATTCGTGATTTGGAAGCCTCGGGTTGCAGTGAGGCGAGTGAAGTATGTTGTGGCGTTGCGGTATTAGTGTGTCATGACATACTTGCGGTCGAACATTCGGCATCAGCTACTTAAGGAAAGGCTGCGCGAGTTTCAGCTGAAGAGCAAGAACGGCAATGGGATATTCGCAGTAGTGCAAAATGGGAGCGGAGAGTAGCATTGCTGTTCATAAGCGCCGATGGTCTCTCACGTTCACTTATCAGCGGCTTTTTAAATGCAGGAACTAAAATGTTTAAGGCCTTTGTCATAAAAAGTAGGAATCGACAGATTTCCAAAGTGTGTCTTGGTATATCAAACATTTGTCCGCCCTCAACTTGAAAACGCATCTTTCATTTCGTCACCCCACCAACATTACTTAATTCATTCCCTAGAGCGCGAACAAAATTGTGACGCTCGTTTCATTTCTCGCAACTATTGCCGACATTCCAGCATAACTAACATTAAGGCGTCGTTACCCCTTCCATCCTTAGAATCTCGCAGAACAATAGCCCTTATCTGCTTCTTCCATAAAGTTGTTTACAGACATCCTTACTTCATGCTACCTCTTACAAAACCGGCCCGCACATCTCATTGATTGCATAATCACCCAGTTTTAAATGCCTTTCGGGAAGAACCACTGCATTTTACTCTTCAGCCCTACCCCGCGCAATCATTTATTGGAATAGCCTTCCTTACAACAATGTTCACATTTCAGACTGTTATTTTCAAAGAAAAAATAAGCAGCATTTTGTTCTGAAGTGTGTTGTTACTGAAGTGTGTTTTATAGTGTGCTTTTCAAACTTTGTTTTCTTTTCTTGTGTTTGTTTGCCATTGTATAACGATAACGTTTTGAAAATAACGATGTTAAAATAATCATCTTCTACTTGTTTCTGTTTCGCACCCCAGTTATGTAACCCCCTTCACATAATACTCGAATCGGAGCCCGGGATGTATTTGAATAAATAAATAAATAAATAAATAAAGTAGCTCCAGCACTGACGAAGAGGCGCTGGCGCAGCCAGTAATGTCCATCTCTGAGGACAAAGTTCGCAGTCTAAAAGTATCAATTAGTGCTCGGTACTGGCTGCGCTACCCACCTTTTTCGAAAAGCCGCGTTATGACCAGCTACCGTCAGGTCACCAAGTCTGCTTAAGTTTCCTACATATTTTGTCGGCTTGAGCTGTGTAAAGAGCGGAAAGCAGCGTAGAGAGTGAGATGGAGGGAGAGCGAGTCTTCCACACACACACACACACACACACACACACACACACACACACACACACACACACACACACACACACACACACACACACACACACACACACACACACACACACACACACACACACACACACACACACACACACACACACACACACACACACACACACACACACACACACACACACACACACACACACACACACACACACACACACACACACACACACACACACACACACACACACACACACACACACACACACACACACACACACACACACACACACACACACACACACACACACACACACACACACACACGCACACACACACACGCACACACACACACACACACAAACACACACACACACGAAGTGGAAGGCATACGCTGAACCTTACACCTAGTCGGTCAAATTTTCATGCGCTGGCGGGCGAAAAGCTTTTGCGAAACGCAAAAGATGTCCGAGAAAGAGGACGAAACAGAAGAACAGAATAGAGGGAAGGTTAATTAGGCGATTCTCAGGCTACCGTACACGTGCAGAGGGCAATAAACGGACAATAAGGTAAGAAAGCGAAAGATGACTGAGGAAGTCATGGTATGAAGCTAGGGCGACGCAGTGCGCGCGCGTATTCCTTACTGTCGAAACGGTACAATGGAAATCAATAAAGGGAGATTATTTTCAGACTGTATTAAAAAAAAACAATCAACACAAAATGTCTCTCATCTACATCATATGATTAGAGCATACCGTCATAACGGGCTCCGGATACTTACGTTTTTTTCTGAAAAATAAGCAAAAGGTGAGCCCGCATGCATATTAAAGAAACCTTTATATATGAAACACATCACATGTGGCAAGCACACATGTCTCATGTACATGGAACGTACACATTATTTTATTAAACTAGAAGCTGTGAGTATTTTCGCTTGCTTTGCCCATCGTGGAAAGGCTGTTCAAATCATTAACATTGCAGTGAGTGCATAGGGCAAGGCAAAAAAGGCAGTGCTTAGGACCGACGTTTAAGAAAGTATTTAGTGATCCCTCGCTGCCTATCGCGCGAAGTTTCTGCACAGCCATCGAACCATATCACCCCTCCAGTGGTAATCACTAACCGACCAGAAAGATAATTAGAAAGCATAGCGGTGCTCCCTGAAATTCATGATGGTTTGGTGGGCGCTGTTTAACACTGAGACAAAGAAAAGAAAACACGGGACTGGCGCTTTTATTTTTCTTCTTTTCTTTGTCTCTGTGTTAAAGAGCGCCCACTAAGCCATCATGAACGACGTACAACTCGCCAAACTTCCTCTTCTGTTGCTCTCTGAAATGCCTCGTCTCGCGTAGATCAACCGCTTGAGTTAGCGGGCCGCATTGCTGCGCTTGGCAACGACGGCGCGGATCGATGGTTTCTCTATGAGAGCAAAGCATTTGCAACGGGAGGGTAGGTACGACCCTCGTGCGGCTGTAAATCTGCATCTTCATTATTAATCCTCTAAAAGATGACGCCACTGAAAAGTTCCCTTATGACGTCGTTTCAGTGTTTTCTGCAATTACAAGAAGATGTGTCAGCTTACTTCACCACGCACCAAACTCTCTACCAAACTGCGGTGAGCTATCAGCCGCCTATACTGCACATCCAATTCGCCACGCTTTTTTCACGGCCGCCTCAAGTCCCAGGCAGCACATTTCATCGGCTCAATAATGGGGATTGTGATTGGGGATTACTGGCCCACAAGTGGCCCAATGGTGCGATTGAGCTACCAATAATGTGAAGCCACGCTATACCATAATCATTATTGGCCCAGTGAAATTCACCCATATCCGTTATTGGCATTCAACCGGCTAAGAGCGGTCAATAATGCCCATTCATATTGAACAGTTTGCCATTATTGTATACACAATGAGGCAGCCTGGTCATTATTGGCCAACCAGCTGCAATTGTTTGCCAATATCTTCCACACCATGGTATAACCTGGTAAATATTGTCCGGTCAATAACAACGGCTTCTCAATATTGAATATATCTAGGCACACAGTGGTCAATAATGTCCAACCAACTTTGGCGGCTTCCTAACAATGTAATATCTTGGTTTTTAGTGGTCGATATTGTCTAATGAGCCTTGATGGCTGACCAGCATTGCACATATCATGGCATAGCTTGGCTAATATTGTCCGGCCATTATGGTTGCCTCGTCAACATTGAATATATCTTGGCATACATTGGTCAATATTGCCCCACCAGCTTTGGTGGCATCCTAACATTGTATATATCTTGGATTATAGCGGTAAATATTGCCTAATGAGGTCTGATGGCTGGCCAGCATTGCACATATAATGGCATAAATAGGTTAATATTGTCCGGCCATTATGGTTGTCTTGTCAGCAATAAATAAATCATGGCATATATTGGTCAATAGTGACCCGCCTGTCATGGCGGCCTGCCAACAATGTATACATAGGCATTATATTGTTCAATATTGTTCGATGGACTGTGATGGCTAGCCAGCATTGCACCGTAATGGCATAGGTTGGGCAATAATGTTCTGCCAATATGGATGGCTTGTCGACATTGCATATATATTGACATAGATTGGTCAATATTGTCCCATCAGCTTTGATGGCATCCCAACATTGTATATATCATGGTTTCTAGTGGTCGATATCGTCTAACGAGCTTTGATAGCTGGCCAACTTTGCACATTTCAGGCTGCGGCGGCGCTAAAAGAACAGTAGAAGCAGCTCTGACCGACAGAGACATTTCTAATGCTTGCATCTCAATATGACAGTGTGTTGGGGCTAATTTCGTCGCAACTAAATTTTTCGCTGGCCCGGACGTCAGTTTACGTTCAACTGTAGAAAATATTCATACGCCATACGTAATTTGAGCCACCATGTATATAATGTTTATTGGGATTAATGTATAGATTGCCCTAAAATTGTTTCACTGAGCTGACCAGACAAAATGAACAGAAGTGCCCATCACGGAAAATGTAGAATATATTTTTCTGAATACATTTTTCGTGATTCGCTAATTGTTGTGGATGACCTGCGATTATACTTGACAATTTTGGTAGAAAACTCTTTTATTGACGACTTTAGGCACGATTAACTGTTATTTAAAATTCTGCATATAATATCTTCGAGACAATTCCTGCAGACTAGAGGCCCGGATGTCGATCACGCGTGGACGTAGCTAACACAGATAGTGTCCCAAACTTTAGCCAAGTGTTGAAAAAATTCTGACAGCACGTGGAATCTACACTGCAGAAATTAGCGAAGGCGAGATTAATGCTACTGCATACGGTGCATTACGTATCATTATCGTTATCAACTAAACGCAGCGTGATTACCATTGATTCTGTCATCATTGTCATTATCACTAATTGCAGCGTCATTCTCGTCGCTATCCTCACGGTAGACAATGAGAATTACGTATGGTGCTAGTTTCGCGATCCAGGGTTTAGCGCAGTTGGTTAAAGCGTTAACTAGGCTAGGAATTCGATTCCCGGTGGAGACGATTTGTTTTTCTGATCTCGTCAAATCAGGATGATTGAAAGTGATTGACACATCAATGCACAGATCCGATGCACAGATCTCGAACACATCTCGCGCACAACTCTCGCGCACGGGATTTCGTTCCATGGGCCTATTTATACGCATACGAGTACAAGCATACGCGCACGCTCGAGCACACATCTGATCTGACAAGCAAATGTGCAATAGATGCGTGTCTGCGAAAAAAATCCTGCGCAGTCAAGAAACGCAAGGTACTCAAATGCAAAGAACGCAACAGAACGTGCGTGTCACTTGAACAAACACCAGGGGTTACGTTTGGATAGTAAACGCAGAAACGATCGAATATATCCGGTGAATCCACATCTGTAAACGTTTGTCCATGATTGGAAACACGCACGCGTAGCATCATTATTTTCGCCATTTTTTTACGTGATGGAAAGAAACCCAACATGTTCAAGCTAAGCAGAGGTGGGAGAGATCTATCGCGCTAGCCAATCAAGCACGCACTGCATGATTCGCCATTACCCTAGCTGTTTCCGGCATTCAGCATAAGCACCGACTATACCACGCCTCAGTACTAGCTGTTCTTATAGACAGATATGTCGGGCTGCTTTCAAGGCCTTCGAGTTCTAATATCTACTAAACACAAATTTGCATCTTATTCCTGTACTCTTTTGCGCTCTGCTGTGGGCTTCAGCAACAGACAGATGAAGACTGAACGACTTTGGCCACCGGTGCAGCAGCGCATAAAATATTTCAGCTCAAAGAAAAAATACAAGCAACATATTGTAACAGTACGGAAGAAGATGAAGTTTAGAAGACAAGTGAAGGAGAAAGACGTTGAAAAAGGACTCTCGTGCCGGACGCGCTGCCGTTGACCAGCTGAGCTCCCTACCCTATCGTCTTGTAGTTCAGCGCTCCGACGTCTTACCCCTTCGTAACAAATTGGTGGTCAGGTGCTGGGTACGACTACCCTCAAGACGCATCCTCAATCGCTGGAGCTTCGTCGGAGCCGTCGCCTCGCTGGTCTCCCACCCTTTTCAACAAGAATGCAGCAGACTACCGAGCAGCCCCGAACAACAACACGGGACCCTCTACCCTCGTCTCGCGATGCGCCGCCGACCACCACGAATGCGACGCTACCATTTCGCGAGCCTCGTTCCTTTGCCGGCCAAGCAGGGGAAGATGTTGATGACTGGCTCACTCATTATGAACGTGTGAGCCGCTATAACCGCTGGGATTCAGTGGCTAAACTAGCCAATGTAGTCTTTTTTTTGACGCAAACCGCCTTGATGTGGTATGAGAACCACGAGGACTCCCTGACAACTTGGGAAAGCTTTGTCGAAGCCATCAAGGAATGTTTCGGTGACCTATCTGCAAAGAAGAAACAGGCAGAGCAGACACTTGCTCAGAGGGCCCAGGCAGCCGGAGAAACCTGCACCACCGACATAGAGGCCATACTCAAGTTGTGCAAGACCGTCGACAGCAGGATGACTGAAGATGATAAGGTAGGCCATCTGCTCAAGGGCATTGCGGAAGATGTCTACCACTTCCTAATTGCCAAGGAAAACTTAAGTTCGGTCTCTGACGTTATCGGGCACTGCCGAACATTCGAGGCCCTAAAGACTCGCCGCATTACACCGAAATTTGGACGGCTCGCAAATGTGACTACAGTGGCTAGCATTGAAGAGTCGCCATCTCGAAGCCTCCTGTGCGCCATCCGTGAAATTGTTCGAGATGAGATGTCACGACGTGAGCAGCTTGTCCGGCCCAATGGCTTCGGAGGGGACGTATATGCTCGTGCAACTTGTGGGGGTGCGTGCCCGCCGATGTCCGCGAATGTCACCGACTTTGTCTGCCGCGAAGACCTATACACTCCGCGACCAAGACCTGAAGAGAATTTCCAACAATTCTCTTGCCATCAGCGTACAGATCCTCGCTCTTACTCCAGTCGCACATCGCGCCGACCGCCGGACAACTACATCGTTCCGGAACCACCATCCGGATATTCGTCGCGGCCTACCATGCAGGAACCAGCTGACACGCCACTTTTTCAGCGACCTCTTCCGGTGTGCTACCGGTGTGGTGCCGCGGGTCACATTTCCCGCTACTGTAATCGGCGCACATCGTTTCGGAATCCCCCGACGGCACCGAACCGACGCATCGTCCAGCCCTACATCGACAACTATCGGCCAGAAAATCCTTCCCGGAGGGGCCGTTTTCAAAACGAAGGGCACCGCAGCCATTCGCCAGCGTCTGACCGTAGTGTGACACCACCTCCGTCATTTCGTGTGCGCCGCTCCCTGTCTCCACGGCGCCGATCTCCACCACCAACGCAGGAAAACTAGCCAGCGCGGCCAATGGAGGTGAGGTCGCTGGACAATGTGCGCTGCTACCTATTATTCCTCCGTCTGTGTTCATGTTAAAGAACAAGGTCAATGTGATTGTTGATGGTTTGCCAACGATGGCGTTGGTAGACACTGGTGCTACAGTTTCAGTAATGAGTTTAAATTTTAAGAACCTTTTGAAGAACAAAGTTATGTTTGTTTGGGACAAAACTTCGAATTTTTATGGAGTAAGTGGAGAGTTATTGTATCCGGTTGGGGTATGCAGCGTTAAAGTTTCCTTGGGGGGCACAGTGTTTCCGGCGGAGTTTGCAGTACTGCCCCGATCTACACATGACGTAATCTTGGGAATTGACTTCCTGCGTATGTGCGGCGCTACAGTTGACTGTCGAACGGGAGAGCTAGGTGTTAGTGGTTCTCTTCCTCGTGAACTTTTGGAAGAGACATCAAATTATGAAGACGTTTTGTGTGTGTGTGATGAAGTCGTCATACCGCCACATTCAGCAGTGTGTGTCCAGGTGTCCTGCTCCCGTGCTATTAACGACTCTTTTGAGGCTACTGTGGCGCCTCTTAATTTACAGTGCGTAAAGAAAAATGCGTTAGTGCCGCATTGTTTGGTTCGCGTGAAAGAGGGCCGTACCGGACTGTGGACTATAAATTGCTCATCAGAACCAGTTGTTTTTCCAGCGGGTTCCAAACTTGCTTCATGTAGCGCAACTCTCCCGAATTGTGTAGCTGTCGTTACTCCTTCCCTAGACAACCCCGCTACTAACTCACCTGCTGACGAAAAGCTTCTTCCGATGATCAGCGCATCTTTGAACCCCTCACAACGACAGATATTGAAGAACCTCTTGTCCCAGCACCTATCCGTCTTTGATTTCACGCAGTCCAACGGCTCGCAACGTTTTCCGCTGTCGCGCGCACGCCACAGGATTGACACGGGATATGCCCATCCGATCCGTCAAAAGCCGTACCGTGTAACACCATCAGAGCGTAAGATCATCACCGAGCAAGTCCAAGACATGTTAAACAGGGGCGTAATACAGGAATCCTCCAGTCCTTGGGCTGCTGCCGTGATATTGGTGAAGAAAAAAGACGGAACATGGAGGTTCTGCATTGACTATCGTCGCCTCAACTCCATCACTAAAAAGGATGTGTATCCTCTACCACGCATCGACGATGCCATAGATTGCCTTTTTTCCGCGTCTTATTTCTCTTCAGTTGATTTGCGATCGGGTTATTGGCAGATTCCGATGGATCCTGCTGACAAGGAAAAAACTGCATTTGTTACCCCGGACGGCCTATTTGAATTTAACGTGATGCCCTTCGGCCTATGTAATGCGCCGGCCACATTTGAAAGATTTATGGACACAATACTTCGTGGCCTCAAGTGGGAAATCTGCATGTGCTATTTAGACGATGTTGTTTTTTTGGCCGGACTTTTACTGAACATAACACGCGACTCGCTGTTGTGTTAGATTGCCTACAGAAGGCTGGCCTTGTCCTGAATTCTAAAAAGTGCCGTTTTGGTGAACGTCAAGCGCTAGTACTCGGGCATCTCGTCGACCGCGATGGAGTTCGGCCAGATCCACAGAAGACTGCAGCAGTTGCAGCATTCCAACGACCACAGACTCAAAAGGAGCTCCGCAGTTTTCTGGGCCTGTGTTCCTACTTTCGACGATTCATTCCAAGGTTTGCCGACGTTGCCTACCCTCTGACATCCCTTCTACAAAAGGACGTCCCTTTCGACTGGACCTCAGATTGCGACGCGTCTTTCCGCCAACTAAAGTTTCTGCTAACGTCACATCCCATACTACGGCACTTCAACCCCTCCGCTCCGACTGAAGTCCACACTGATGCAAGTGGGATTGGTGTTGGCGCTGTGCTTGTGCAACGTTCGACAACAGGCGAGCATGTAATTGCGTATGCAAGCCGTTCCCTCAGCAAACCTGAGCGTAACTACACTGTTACGGAGCAGGAGTCTCGCTGTAGTTTTCGCTGTTCAGCGGTTTCGGTGCTACCTATATGGACGCCATTTCACGGTTGTGACGGACCATCATGCCCTGTGTTGGCTTGTCAACCTTCGTGATCCATCTGGTCGTCTGGCACGCTGCGCCCTTCGTCTGCAAGAGTACGACTTCACTGTTTCGTACAAGAGTGGCCGCAAACACGCCGATGCAGACTGTCTTTCACGCCTTCCTCTTCCTACGACCGAATGTGACTCTGGTGATTTCGATCATTACATCGCCTCCGTCGTGCCAGAGTTTCCCGACGCCTCGGCTCTGCTGACTGCGCAAGAGACTGACATAAGCCTCGAGCCCCTGCTTGCGGAGGCGCGGGATTCCACTGCTTCCAGCCCATTTTGTCTCCGTGATGGCCTTTTGTACAAAAAGGCTTACTCAAGCACCGGTACGAATTTTCTGCTTGTGGTTCCCGAGAGCTACCGCTCGTGCATCTTACGCGCCATGCACGACGACCCCACTTCCGGTCACCTGGGCTCTGCAAGAACGCTTCATCGTGCCCGCGACCGGTTTTATTGGCCAAAGATGCGCCAGACAACTGAGCGATATGTGGCGAGCTGCACTGAGTGCCAACGACACAAACGCCCTACGTCCACGCCACAGGGCCTGCTGCATCCTGTGACTCCACCAGGTGGCGCATTTGAGAAAATCGGAATCGACCTTATGGGTCCCTTCCCGAAGTCATCCGACGGAAATCGTTGGATCGTGGTTTGTGCCGACTACCTCACCCGCTACTGCGAAACGGCAGCTCTTCCTTCAGCCACCGCTCACCACGTGTCCCTGTTCTTGCTCCGTTCTGTGATCCTCCGCCATGAACCTCCGCGAGTAATCATAAGTGACCGAGGTCGCCAGTTTATGGCAGATGTTGTGGAAGAGCTTCTTCGTTTGTGTGCGTCGCATTTTAGGCATTCCACACCATATCACCCTCAAACCAACGGCTTGACGGAGCGCACAAACCGCACACTCACAAACATGCTATCTATGTACATCGCATCTGACCACAAGAATTGGGATACTATACTGCCATTTATAACGTTTGTATTCAACACCGCAACCCATGAGACTACTGGCTACAGCCCGTTCTTCCTGCTATATGCCCGTCCTCCTCGGTATTGTCTAGATACCATTCTTCCTTACTCCGTCCATGATGAACCGTGCATTGCGGAAACTCTCTGTTGAGCCGAAGAAGCTCGCCGTCTCGCCCGTTTGCGAATTCTCGCTTCTCCAGAGCGTTCAAAAGCTCGGTACGACAGCCGGCATAACCATGTGTCTTACGCCCCTGGAGATTTAGTGTGGCTTTGGCGACCTCTCCGAAAGCGTGGTTTAGCGCAGAAAATGTTGGCGCATTACGCTGGCCCTTACGTTGTGCTTGAACGCGTCAGCGTAGTGAACTACCAAATAGCACGTATGACAGCAAGTGGTCGTCGTTCAGTCAGAACTGAAGTTGCCCATGTCGCCCGGATGAAGCCGTGTCACTCTCGTGGAAATGAATAACTACCTCGCCCGGGGGGCTTCGTCTGCAAAGGGGGAAAATGTAACAGTACGGAAGAAGATGAAGTTTAGAAGACAAGTGAAGGAGAAAGACGTTGAAAAAGGACTCTCGTGCCGGACGCGCTGCCGTTGACCAGCTGAGCTCCCTACCCTATCGTCTTGTAGTTCAGCGCTCCGACGTCTTACCCCTTCGTAACAATATATTCTACGCTATGTCTAGCTAATTCACTTGACAAGAAAAGAAATCTGAACTGTACTGGGATGGTTCGTATTCTAATGCGACGTAAATCGCACACTGCCGAAACATTGTGTGCATGTGGAAGATAAAAAAAAATCAACAGCACTACATGTGGCAAGGCAAACGGAAAAAATAAAAATTTAAAACAATTACCTACGGTGCAATGAATGCGCGCTCGTGTCGCCAGCATATATGGTAACAAAATTGAAATTGCATAATAACGATGCTCTCTATGGAAGTTATTTTTGTTCGAAAGCTGCAATACATGGCTCATAATGATGCATTTGACTACAGCTTTTGACAGCGTTCTCCTAAGCACTGATCAGAAACTATTCTTCAGGCATTCTATGCCTTATTATCCAACCATATAATCACCGCACCAAAGGCGTTTCCCTCCAGAGAACTAAGCAATTCTATCCCATCATGTCAACCAGGCAACTAATTGCAATTCATATATATTAAAAGTAATGCGAGTGCGTTACTTTAGCAGTTTTGAGGCATTTTTAGAGAACACCACTCTTGAAGAATTTAACACATAATTGAGAATTAGGGTTCCTTTGTGAAATATTCTGCCGCTTTCACAAGCGCTGCTTCCGCGGGCTGAAAGATGATTATACCGCGCTTCTTTCTGAGGACAACCTTGTCCCAAGTTCGTAGATATAGTTTCAGTGTTGACCCTTGCTTTCTTTCTATTTTTTCTTTACTGCAAATTTAGTTCTTCAAATCTTAGCTCGTCGAGTATTTTGTATTTCTTGATGTGCCCACGCTTAGTTCTGCGCGGATTTTTTCTTGCTCTAAATGTCCATCTGATTTGAAAAAAAAATATAAAAATGAATAACATGGGAATTTTTAACTTTGAAGTACTCGTAGTTATGGTCGTTTTCGCTTTCTTTTCCTTAATAGGAATACAGCATGTATACGGGCTGTTGCATCGCTCAGTTGCGCGTGATAACGTTTCAAGAGCACTCCGTCATGAACAGTGACCTGTGTGCCATCTTTAATAAAAAAATATGTCCATTTGTTCGAACCGAGAACGATTCCGTGAAAACTGAAGAATGTTTTACGTATGTGATTATTATTTGAAACTATGAGGTAAAACGCATTTTGCATTAACAAAAAAATATAGCGAAATTATCATTCCACTGAAAATGTTACCGAGCCAACAGTCGAGGCGACCAAAGAGCTCCGAACGCACTCCTCGTTGTTTTAGCGAAGCCAAGGGCAAACTCTGCGCATTCCTCCTCTCAAGCTTGGCGCAAAGAACATATGGTTTCCATTCTCTCGTCCTTTTGTCGCCTCTCCGCCCGAGGGCCTTGACTAAAGCAACTCTCCAAACCGCTTTCAACTTCCCGTCTTGTAGCCTTTTCTCCCCGTAAAGCAGTCATCGCGGAAGGCCAGCGACCTTCACTGCCCTCTCTTTCCTCCCGGCTAGGCAGGCGTTGCTTAAAATGCCCCCCACTCTACTCCCCCTCACTCTTCCCTTCCTTCCCGCCAACTTTCCTGGCCGGCAGCCTTCTGGGCTCACGTGGTCCTGCTGGACCTCTTTCATTTCTCTCACCCCCTCTCGAGCTTTATGCCTTCTTTCGACAGATCTCAAGCAAAAAAAAAGAGGGAGAGAAAACACAACCATCCTTCTGCCCCCTTCCAACCGTGCCTCAAAACTCGACACAAGCCGCTGATTCAGAGGCGTCTGGTCGGCCACACAATCGCCACCCGCTCGAGCTGCTCGAGCTCCCGCAGCTTTGGACAGCAGAACCGAAAGACCAAGCCTTGTGAAAGTTCCGATTCGTTTTAATGGCCATGCCTGAAAGAGGATATTTGTGAGTACCACCAGCATTTTAAGTTGTTTGTTCATAACTGAGCTCTCTGAGATTATTTCTCGCTTTGTCTCCTTGTAAGATCGCTACTTTTTCTTACCAGGTGTATAAAGCATCAGATCCCTGGGATGTACTTTGCGTGGCAGCATTCATTTTGGATTGTTGCAACTGAGGTCTGCAAATCTGCGCTAGACGTATGGTAAGATACTTTTTTTTGCATTATTTGGTCAGTATGTTGTCAGCCTTGATCATCATGTCAATAACCGATATGCTTGCGAGAACGGAAAGTCATTTATTTCGACCGCACCACGCTAGTCAGTTCTGAACTGTATTATCAGCGCACTATTTTGTATGCATAAACTCTGGTCATAATGACAAAATTTACGGCGCAGAGGTGGCCAATTTGTATTGCAAAAGAAAAACGTGGTCCTGTAAAACATGACGCGTGTTTTGTGTGATTTTCAGGTTACAACTTCATCGCGCGTGTGTTGTGTCTCTGAAGTGGTCAGTTTCTTTTACAAACTATATTCAAAACTAAGAGTTAAGTCTAGCTTTCTGGGACATGATTTTTAGTTGCGAGCGAATATTTAATATTGTAATTTGCCGTTATGAATGCGCTATTGGATTGGTCTAAACGACGCGTAGCTTATTCACGTGTTTGATCTTTCTCTTGCGCTAATTCCGAGTAGTAGAAGTGTCATAAAATAGCCGCTTAAAATAGGTTATTTACAGTTGCTACCATAGTTCTTATACTTTACCACACGTACAAACTTGTTCCCACTACAAACGTGATGCTAAGTTACGGATTTCTTTATTTTTTCAGTTCGAGTGTATCATACAAACCCCAAAGCATCTGTGTCGTACGTTGTTTTGGCTGCAGCTTTGACAACTTTTAAATCGTTCTGTTTGCAGTAATGATGCGGTGCACACTAAATTTAGCAGCCGCGGTTGGAGTGCAACTGCTATTTTTTGTCTGTTTTTTCCTTTGTAGTTTCTTTTTAGTTCTTGCGGCAATCTATTCAAAGGAAAGCTATTGATTTGAAGCTTCCAGTTATGACGACATCTTTCTTCTACAGGTGTTCGATCAGAAAGGCACTACAAGTATAAGGGGGCAAGCACTGACTACCGTTTAACGAATAGATAACGGCAAA
Source organism: Amblyomma maculatum (assembly GCF_055883805.1). Taxonomy (NCBI): domain Eukaryota; kingdom Metazoa; phylum Arthropoda; class Arachnida; order Ixodida; family Ixodidae; genus Amblyomma; species Amblyomma maculatum. The sequence goes on from NC_139350.1 coordinate 14,472,423, forward strand.
TATCATTTTGTTTTATGTTTCCAGCGTCAACAACACATCCACATGGGAAGCCGTGTACTGCCAGATGTCGCAACCAATGTAACCAAGTTAATATGGCCGGCCTCACTGAGCATGCAGCTTATTTCGACCTGAGTAAATCAGACAAGAAAATTGCCTGAGGCCCAACAGGTAGTGCTTTATTTTGCATTTTTACTCCACGGTCTAGCTGCACTTCCACTTTCCAAAAGTTTCCTGTCTTAATGGGATTTATGAATGTTGCTTTTATTTCCAGGTGCCATCTGCGAAAAGAAATACATTGTTATGCACGCTGCTCAAGTCCATATCTTTAAAGGCTGCATGGAGCTGCTGCCCCTACAATCGACCACAAAAGAAGCTGTGATGAACGCAGCGCCTTCCTCCAACATGGGACCTGAGAACACCTTGCCAAGGGACGCGAAGACAGGAGGAGCACTGAAGTCTAAGAGTTCTGCCTAAATGTTTCCATGCCCTGTAACACGTGCACACCTAATAAATCACCATGCAGTGAACCTTTCAGCTGTATTATTTTCTGTGCATGGATATCCTCAGCATGCTTTATATAAATAAAAAGCTGCATGAAAAATATCTGCACTGCATAAGTAGGGGATGGCTTTGCAGGTGCCTATTAGTCATAGCACGAAAAAGCAACTAGCCGGATTGCCAATTGCTCTGGCTGGATGCCAATAATGCAAAACCACTGAGCAAGATTGGATTGGAAATATTGGGTAGCCGATAAATCTGGCTGGATGCCAGTTGTGAATATCCAGTGAACAAGCATGGATACAAGATATTGGATGGCCAGTGAGCTGGGCGGGATGGCCGTGATATAACAACCAGTGAATGAGCTTGGGTGGAAGATATTGAGTAGCCATTGAGTGCCGTTGAATGCCAGTAAACAAGGTAGTATGCCAATACTGGTTTTGATAAGAGAGCCGATCAAATTGGTTGGCATACATCCTGGCTCTTTGTGCGCCCCAATCAGGCGCCAATATTGACCAATATTGGGACCAATATATCCCAATATTGGACCATTGGAGGTCCATTGACGGCGGGCTTGGGGTAGTTCAAAATGCGGCGCCCAACTTTGGTCATTTACAGCAATGGCAGAACATTCTTTGTGTAATGAAACGTCATTTTGACGTCCTCTATAAATATTTATGCATGACTTATTTCCCTACACGCAACGTCAGCCAATCAGATTTCAGGAGTCGGCTTTTGACAGTGGGTGGTTCTTATCAGCCCATTCGTAATTCAAGCGTATGTGCTTCCCTTTCTACCATATATACCCCTGTTTTCCCTCCACAGTTACTTATATATACCCTCCATGCATCATGAATACCGCTGCTAAAAATTTACGTCACCGCGTCATTTTTACGTCACCGCAAAAAGCCGTTTCGAAAGACCGCAATTACGCGCCACAAATTTGAAGCATATGAGTGTTCTGAGAACCAATCAGAGAAAAAAAATGGCACTGAACGGCGGCCATGTGGGTCGAGAATAGGGCCCCCGTACAAATATTTGCCGCAACTGACTCTTGTTGTTTGCCGATTCATGAAAATGCAATCAAGTTGCATTGTTAAGCTACTTACCGAAACTCGTGTGCTGTCAAAACTATACCTTGTGGTAGGTGTTTGAGCCTGGATGTTTCTGTAGTTGGTGCAGGGTGACATTTACAACTCGTACATAGAAATACGAAACGCACTAGAAAATCATCTGCGTCCCGAACTTGGTTGAAAAACTTTTTGGCTCATTGAAGTAATCCTGTAAACAAGATCCTACGGAAGCAACTTGCCGCGATATTTCAACAAAGGTCTGCTTGAATACGCCAAAAGCCCGCGTCCAGCTTCTAACGCCATGGGGTCCTGTTTGAAAATGGAAATCTTTTATTGTGGCAGTATGCTATGACTTTTCGCTTAAAGGCTATCATAATGTGCTTCTTATTCTCCAAATGAACAAATATCAACTTGCACGCTAACTTACAATCACCCGAGTTTCAGCGCTTCATATGCAAATCGCATCACTGATGTTGAAACTTATCTTAGTATGGCTTATTATAGCTCCAACGTTTTTTATGTTGTTGCTGATTTAGGGAGGCCAGCAAAAGAAATAAAAACTTCAGGAGCCATTAGCTTCACATAGCAAAATCATAATATCCTACGGCCACTGTGTGATTCCTGCTCTAGTTCTACTGCCAGATGAGATAGGATTATATTATCGCGAAAGCAATACTGCTCGCAGTTCGAGCCTTCAGCGTGAAACGGCGGTGACCACCAATAACCTTTCACCTTTCGACGACCCCCGTAGACGGCCCCAAGCTGGTAGGAGCTGCCAACTTGGGTCTCTCGTTCCACATGGGATGGTTATGTCAGAATCAGCCTGCTAGGCCCCTGACATTCACGTTACCCCTATAGGCCACTAAGGCACGTTCATACGGCTTGGTTAAAGCGGGGCTTTATATGTGGGCTAAGGAAGAAGAAGAAGAGAAGGAGAAGAAGAACGCTCGGTCCCTCGCAGCTAATGCTTTCGCTCAATATTTGGTTCAACAGCGTTGAACCCTTGCAATTTCTTACTATAGGCTGCTATTACAATACAATGTTGAGTTGGTCAGAAACTGCCGCAATGTTGCATCACCGAGCTACATATTTAGCCCGCATCTTTTCTGAGTCCCTAGTCGGGTAACTATCCAAGAATAAAAATGTCTTATAGCATTTCACAACATGTGCTCATCATAGCCTATTGAAACTAATTTTCAGTCGTTTAGTCAAAGGAAATTCAACAAGTATTGAGGAAGAGCGTCAGGCAACGTTTCGACAAGTGAACCTGTCTGCCTCTGCGCAGTACGGTCATCGCTGGCAGTATCTATATACGGTTTTACCTTCGATGAACAGGAGCAAGGAAGGGATCGAGTGTAGGCGAGTATAGTGAAGAGCAAAGATATGGAAATATACTGCTTTGTAGATAGTTTTGTTCTAACTGAGAAACTGCGATTCCTGACCTGAAAAAGATAACACAGAAGCGGCAGCCGCAAGGAAAAGAGCAGCGCGCTGTACATAGTGGATTAGCACCAGAAGCAGGCTGGATGTTTGATGCGTTCGTAAATGATTAGCGATTGCACGGCTCCTGATAACAAATGGAGTTTTAGCACAATACTTGATGGAATACCTACCTATGTATCCTATTACTGCTTAAGTTTTGTACTGTTTGTTGGATTTGTTGGTTTACGAGGTTTAATGTCCCACAGCTACTCGGACTATTAAAGACGTATGCTTGTTTGTTTCCGCTCGAAGCTGTCGTTACGCGGCTTTATCCAATCCTTTATGGCTTGAGAAGCGCCGGGATTAACTTCAAATCGTCGCAGCCAAGCGCAGTTGCTGCCATGGTGCTAGAATGCTGTAGCAGTTTATGCCGACTTTGTCTACTTTGTGAAAACCGCCGAGCATGCGTGTCGCTGTCTCCGTCACCGTGTTATGCAAGTCTTTTCGGGTGGGAGTCAGCACAATGAAGAGCTCATTTCAGCGATTCGCTAGTCTGCTCATCTGCACTACCCGCTTGCGGCATCTCTATTTTCTGCAATTCCAGCCAAATAACTCATTTCGTAATAGGATCCGTTTGTACGCCTGACTTCAGTTACTTGCCGCGATATGTGGCGTTACACGAAGGGTGAGTGAGTGAGTGAGTGAGAAGACTTTATTTACACCGACATGGACCTCGGGGCAGGGGCTCAGCCAGGGGGATGGTCTCCTTGCCGGCTTTCTTGTGCCGTGGCCGCAGAGAAGGTCTTGGAGTAAGCCTTCTCCACCAGGCATAGGACGATCTTTTGTTCATCCACATTTGGGCTGCGGATGTAGGACTCCCAGGTAATTTGATCAAGGGGATCAGTTTCTTTAGCTCCCGGAGAATCGGGGCATTGCCAGATTAGGTGATTTTTACTCAGATGTACGTTGCAGAGATTGCAAGCCTCTGAGTTCCCTGTCAACTGATTATGCAGAGAAACATGAGGAAAGAAACGATTGGCCTGAATATTTCGCCAGGCCCTGCAATTTGAGGGTATTAGGGACCTATCTGGTGGTGGATAGATCCTTCTGTTTAGTCTGGGAGTCTCAGAGAGCTCCTTGCAGGGGATGAGGGGGTCTTTGCCTTCGGGTAGCGGGGTCTCTTTGGCCGCTCGGGTGCATACATCTCCATCGAGGCAATGGGCAGCCTCATTGCCTGGTAGACACTCGTGAGCTGGAACCCAGATGACTGAAACCTTCCGGTTTAGCGGGTCCTTTTCTCAGTAGACTGGCCGCCTGCTTGGAAATTAGGCTTTTGCCGAAGTTCGTAACAGCCGCCTTATTATCTGAAAGGATAGTTCTGGCTTTAGTGCCTGTACATGCTAGCGCTATCGCAGCCTCTTCAGCTATTAAAGCGTTACGCGTATTAATAGATCCAATTACTTTCTGGGAGTGGTTCCCATCTACCACTGCTATGACCGCGGTCCCTTCTAGCCCGCAGGCAGCATCGCAATAGGCTGATTCCTCAGGGGGGTCGTTTATTAGTTTGAATAAATTTTGCTCTATGCTGTCTTCGTTCCTCGTCATGAATCGGGTGCATATTCTTAGGGATCGGTACAATTTTGAATAGTTTCCGCGTCTCAAGCTCTAGGAGTTCAGCGACATAGGGTGGCTCACCTGACTGAAGCTGTAGTTCTTGCAGTATTTTTCGGCCCACTACAATGGAGTTGAACCGCCAAACCTGAGCCTCCCTGACCGCTTTAGCAATCTCTTCCCAGGTATTATGCATTCCCATAGCTAGAAGCTTCTCTAGTCGACGAGTTAGACGAAGGGCAGGAGCGCTTGCGCCCTACTTGAATCCACGCGCCGCGCTGGCGTTGTTATGGTGCTCTAGAATATGGGTAGTGGGTTCAGAGAGTTGCCGCGGTTGAGGTGTCTCGTGTCGACGACTCGAGATGGCGTTACCAGAGCATAGACTGTATGAAACGCGGTGCGCCGCGCCTGGCTGCGCGCTCTGCGTAGAATCGTTGGAGAAATAAACAAAATCAAGGCTTTGCTTGTTCACATACGTCCTGCAAATAGGTGGTATACAGCAGGAATATTGGCAAATAAAGAGGAGTAAACGTTGTAGCAACCAGCACCCTATTAATAGCGTGCTTAGTGTTCCCGGAGACTGTGATGGGGTCCGATTGATTAGATTGGGCGAGACACTGATGAAGCCAGCCTGTTAGTTAAGCCGCCATGTTTCTATTCCATAGTGGCCAACAGAGTGGTAACATTCGGCTAGATGGAAATTACAAACACAACACTACCCTCCTTGGGGAAAGTTAAATGGATGTGCACACACTGTCACAGACCACTGTAGAAAGGTATCACACTGGCAAACAGTCACAAAGACAGGTTTCAAAGTCAGACAGATGATATGGAGGTTTCCTGTTTCTTTGTGGATAGCGCCGTGTTGGAGAACTTTGGTGCAATGCAGGTGGTGTAGCGGGTGCAATATAGGAGGTGCAGGCTGGTTCACTACAGGTTGTGGATATATTATGTTATCGCGGTCGAGTGGTGTTGTGGCTGATGCTTGTTTGATGCCAGAGACATCCTTGAAAAAACTTGAGTTGCGCGTTATTACTCTTTTTCCTCTCGATGCCTTGATTTGTGATCCATGAATGCTTACAATGATATAAGGGTCTGGATTATAGTATGGAGTGAACTTGTCGAGTTTCTCTTGCTTGCACAGGACTCGTTGACCGATAGAGAAGCGATGTGGTTGATTATGTCTTCGTGCGTCAGCATGATGTTTGTTGTATGCCTTTTTCTCGAGTGCGGTGGTTTTTCAACCTTGTTAAGTCTTCATTGTGCGAAGGAGCTTCAGGGTATCACGGCAGAAGATTCCTCATTAGTCTGCCAAACAGCAGTTCATATGGTGATTTTCCTGTTGTAAGGTGTTTGGAAGATCTGTATGATATTAGGAAAGTGTCAAGCTCTACTTTCCATTCTGTGTTCTCAAGCTGACTTGTGTGAACATGCTTTTTCAATGTTCTGATGAACCGTTCAGCTTCACCATTAGCTTTAGGCCACAAAGGTGTGATCCGATTGTGACGAAATCCTTTTTGAGAGTGCAGCAAACTCTCTGCCTTGAAATAATGGTTCATTGTCAGTTTTTACCTGTGCAGGGATTCCGAACTGGCAAAAAACACTCGTCGCAGCAAGGGGAGCACATTGTTCGCACTCGTGGAATGTGTGACTTGTACTACTGGGTATCGCGAGAAGTCATCTATTACCACCATAGTGGTTCTTGCTTTGCTTGGGGAACGACTGCTAGACATGGTAGGCAGCTTTTAATCAAAGTGTGTACTAGTTCGTCCATGCCTGGAAACCAAACTTTTTCTCTCATCATTTGTTTTGTTTTGACAATCCCTTGATGATCCTTGTGGGCGAGCAGCAGTAATTGCGTCTGCAGGATAGTGAGAAGAACTTAGCGCATTCCTCGAAGGATGATGCCCTCAGGTGTTGTTGTTAGTTCAGTTTTTATGGAGGCAAATGGCTTCAGTTCAACTGAGAACCAGCTGCTAGGTTTGGGGTGCTGAATAGCACTGACAAGTAATTGTAGCGGCTGGTCTGCTTTAGTTTCTTCAGCAACTTCTTGAACTGAGAAGGCATTTGGGATGCTGTGGCACTGGATGAAGTTTAAGTACTCGTTGGGTACTTTGTCGATGCTGGCATGTATTTTCATCTCAGGAACCGGATGCCTGGAAAGGTAATCGGAAGGGTTCTTACTTTCTGCGGTGTGCTGTACATCAAACTTGTACTGTTGAGTGCGTAGAGCGAGGCGCTCAATGCGGGCAGATGGTGATGATCTTGGGTTTCCCTGTATGCTCACTAAAGGCTTGTGATCAGTCAGCAAAAGAAAGTGAATTCCACAAAACTAAAGGCGAAAGTGTTCTATTGCCCATACAGCTGCGAGCATTTCACATTCTATTTGGGAATAGCGGCTTTCAACAGGTGTGAGCGCTCTACTTGCATAGGCTATCACTGCAATGTGTTCACTGACACGTTGTGTGAGGATACCACCCAGTCCATGTGGACTTGCATCTACTATCAGTTCTGTCGGCTTGGATGGGTCAAAGTAAGCAAGGGTGGAGGCATCAGACATGGCTTGCTTTAAGCTCTTAAAAGCATTCTGCTGTCGTTCTGTCCACTCGCATGCACCGTTCTTCAATGTCAGTTCACGTAATGGCTGTGTGAGGTCGGCTAGATTTTTCAGGAATCTGCCTGAATATTTGGTCATGCCTAGCAGGCTCTTTACTTCTTGCGGTGACTCTGGTGTTTTGATTTGCAGGAATGCTGCTATCTTGGGATCAGGACGAACGCCGTCAGCTGAGAAAATAAATCCAAAGAAGTTCAGTTCTCGTTGATGAAAGTGACACTTTTTTCCGTTGTGTGCCAGTCCAACTTCTTGGAGTCGCTGCAGAACTGCTTTCAATGAGGCGTGATGCTCCGGTTTTGTTTGTCCAAAAACAAGGATGTCGTCACTAACATTCAGGTTATTGGGGATGCCATTGAGCACTTGGCGGATGGTGTTTTGAAAGATTTCAGCCGCATTGCTGATGCCAAAGTTGACACGTTTGTAACGAAACAAGCCAACATGTGTCGAGAAAGTTGTGAGCTGCCTTGAAGAAGTGTCAAGTTCCAACTGGTGATACCCATTCTTCAGGTCAAGGTTGGAGATTACTGTTGCTCCGTTTAAGGCAACAACGATGTCATCCACTGTCGGACACAAATGTCGCCCTTGTTGAATGACACTGTTCACAACACGCATGTTAATGCAGATTCGAATTTTATCAGGCGGATGTGGTTTGGGCACAATAACCACAGGGGACACCTATGGTGTAGGTCCATGGCTGGCTCTATGATGTCTTCTCACAGGAGGCGTTCAAGTTCTTTTTCTGTGGCATCACGTAAGGCAAACGGAATACGTCTGTGTGGTTGTGCAACAGGTGGGACTGAGTCGTTCACAAAAAGGTGGATGTGCTGGTTTTTGAGGTTTTCAACTCCACTAAACAATTTGGGGAATGCTTCCACAACTGACTTATCACCTAGATTGTCAGACAATTGGTACGTGATCTGGACAAGCCCCAGTGTGGTTGCTGTTGTGAAGCTTAACAGTGGTGCACAGTTTCCTGGAATGACAAAAATGACTTCTTCAATGCACTTATCTTTGTATCTCATTGTACCAGACTTTGCCCAAAAGTTCAAGTGAAGACGTTGATTTGTATGGGAACACTCTGATGGATATTTCTTGGAGATTCACATTTAGGTGACAGCTCTTGAAGTCATTTTCGCCAACAATTGACACTGCAGCACCCGTGTCGATTACGAAAGTGACTGGCATATTGTTGACAGTGACAATAGCCTTTGGAGATGAACTTGTTTGAGGGGAAGTCATGGCAACAAAATGTACTCGTCGCTGCTTGGACTGGCGTCACAGGTGGCTGCAGGCTCTCTAGTACTTGAACTCTTCTTACTGCATGCTGTGGGTCTGAGTCAGTGTCACAGTCCTCTGAGTGCACTGTTCTCCTGGTTGAGTGACAGAATTGTGCAAAATGACCAACCTTGTTACATGCCTTTTAAGTCTTGCCCCTTGCACGACAACTGGATCGACCGCCTTGGTGAGGCCACTTGCTGCCACAGTTGCGACAATCTGCTGACGAGACACGAAGTTGCTGCGGTGTGTAGGCCTGCCGTGGCATCTGTCGTTCATTTCTTGGGTGTTGGCCATGGTGTTGTCTTTCCTTGTGTACTTCGAACACCGCCGCTTGTTATCGACGTGCTTTTCGATTTCGGACACATCCCGTTCGACATCCTCGAGCAGTCTTCCTTGCTTAAGTAAGTCCGGTAACGAGAGGAGATGAAGCATGGCATACTTTCGTAGGCGACACGACGTAGTGGCGAGAATGATTTGGTTCTTGACTTCAGAGTCGACGTTTTCGAAGTTACCGTGGCGAGAAAGCTGCCAGAGGCGCGCGTAGAAGGCGTCCAGTGACTCACCAACGTTTTGCTGAGCTTGACGAAAGTTATAGATAGCAAATGTTGAGTTCACTCGCGGCGCGAAATATGCATTCAGTTTCACTCGAGCGGCATCATATTCTGGCGTCGATGTACTCTGCGTGGTTTGGGTCGTGCTTGTAGCCGTCGCACCTTGCGCAGCACTCTCGGGGAGCAAGCGATATATGTCGTAGACTTCTTCACCGACGTAGTGCATGAGGAGCGTTTTTTTGCGTGCATCTGCCGAGATATCGCAAGCTAAAAGAGAGTTTTCGAACCTTTCTATCCACTTCGTCCATTCGTGACCAATATTGTTGTCGTCGGTAGCGCGCAGGTCAAAACTTGGGAAGGCAGGGAGCACATGTGCCATGGCTACGACTGCCGGTAGCCACTTGTTGCTGATGGGTGATTGGACGGACTGACTCTTGATGTAGTGGTACTCACATGAGGTAAAAGAGCACTTCTAACACCATCTTAGTGTTCCCGGAAACTGTGATGGGGTCCGATTGATTAGATTGGGCAAGACATTGATGAAGCGAGCCTGTTAAGCCGCCATGTTTCTATTCCATAGTGGCCAACAGAGTGGTAACATTCGGCTAGATGCCGATTACAAACACTACAGCGTGATGTTGCGAATGCACAGCCTCGAGAATAAACCACAAATACTTCGCAAGGCTTATCACGCTCTATTGTAGCCATTCAGGCCTTACAGTAAACATTTAGCTGTGTATAGCTTGTGGTTGAACCTGGAGTTACGCGAAAGCAAATCTGCATGGCTACGCTTATGTTCGGCTTCAAAGTAGACATGGCTTTTCCGCACAGTAGTTTACTCTATGGCTTCAGTTTTATTTATGCTATAGGAGAATCACTTAACGTATGGGTCATTCGGGTGTAGAAGACTTCTAGTGGTATGACATCGTCTCTGCGTCGGACTCCGGGGAAACACCACCGCTGTTGTCGTTCGCTTCTACCAACTACCGAGTTATTTGTCTTCTTCTTTTTCTTCTTCTTTTCTTTCTTCGTTTCCTTTTTTACTTCTTATTTGCTTTCTTCTCTTTCTTGTACTTCTTTTCCTTCTTATTCTTCGTCTTCGTCTTTCACAGAGCCATGGTGCTATACGGTAACATGGTGCCACGCCGGCGGCTTTCGCTACAAAAATTGGGGCCGTGGGCATGTCGTCACCTGCTCTTCCCCGCACTTGGCGGTCCCTACCCAACTCCGCCCTACAGCGCTACTTGAATATACCCCCAATTTCATTTGAAGTGGAGAACTATATTTTCACAAATTCGCAGACAGTCAATTAGGTTGATCGGAATATTTATACGGAGAGAGTACTACAGCTTGCTAAACGATTATGTTGTGGAGCTGGACTGCTGAAACCATGGACGCACGACAAATGCTTGGCCGCGGCGGCCGCTTTTCGATGGAGGCGAAAAGCGAGGCTCCCTTCTACTATGCAATGTCGGCGCAAGTAAAGAAACCTCAAGTGGTCGAAATTTCCGGAGCGTTTTACATGAAGTCCCTAGCTCGAGTTGGTTTCGGACGTTAAACTCTGCTTACCAAACGATTATGTCTTGCCTATGATCTCTGATTGTGCTTTGACAAAATCTTTTTTTTTTTGTTTTGAATATATCGGATGTCTAGTAGCTATAACGTTCTATCACGTGATGATTTCGAGCTCCGTGGGACTTACCCTTGCGCTCAGAAGGCGGGCCCCCACCTTCCAAAAGCATATACGTGAATTTTCGAGGCTGCGAGGTTTCAAACTGACGGGGCAAGGGTCAGAGATCGATTTGCATCTCATCCTTCAGTATAAAAGAAGCAGACCGAGTTGGCAGCTCCTTACAACTCAAAATGGCATCTGGCCTCGTGACATCGAATCCACCGACCATTCACACCTTTGGGAACTTCCATGAGTGAAGGAAAAATGCTCGGCGGATCCCCATTGCCCGGCCATGCCAACTACCATTTACGACCTTCCAAAGGCATACCTTGATTTTCCAAGGCTGTGGCTGTCCTTTAAATGAAGGGTCAGTGTTTGCACATCAAACATCACGTATCACAGGCATACTAGTGATTTTTAGAGACTACGAGGCTTGAAACCGTTGACGTCGATGCCGGCGGACAATTCGACGACATACGAATTTAACATTTTCGCACTGAAAGCCTGCCAGCATGCTCAAAAGTATTAGAGGATGTTTGAAGCCTCACAGTCGGTCGAGTGAGTTGTCGGCGCAGCAGGCAGAGACTGTTTTTCGAGATGGGGGCCACATTTACTACTCTGGTGCTAAAAGAACAAAAGCTATGAATGGGATTCACGCGATAGCAATAGCGTTTGCTTTACAGAACGCAAATGGAACCAGCGCTCATATAGGGAGACAACAAGGAACTTGCTTTGCAAGGCATCGTGGCGTATTTTTTCTATTTCCCTCTCCGAAAGTTGGAGAAAGGGAGCAATGAAAGTCTTTGAGAGGTAGAGTACGTACACGAGCCCTGTACGGGGTGGTGGAAGGAATGAGGAATATTTTCTTTTTTACATACTGTCGCCGTTAGAAGAGATTTTTCTAGAGTACTATCAGGGCTATATTTGTTGTTTACTGACTGCAACAACGTGAACAGCCTTTTTATTTTATTTTTATTTTATTTTAGGCTTACACACGCAAACGTAACAATCAATGAGCACAGAAAGTAAAGTACAAAAAACATAAAATACATAACAGCGTAGAAATGAAAAGCAGGCATGCACATACACAAATCATTTTATGCGAATTGCATAATTGATAGATCACGGAATACAATTCCCTATCTGATGAAAATGAATACAACCAAGACATACCAGTTTGGTAGCGCAAGAAATGGAAGCATTTGTTATCTATTCTATTTATTGTTATAATAATAGAATTCTGTCAAAATAAAATCGTTTAATAGAAAATAAAAGTTATTTGCCACTTTAATTTGAAGTTGAATATTATTCCATATCTTTACACCGACATACTGTTTTAGGCGCTGGCCGTAAAAGTTTCTTGTGATAGGAAGGTTAAAAATTATGTTGCTTGCATTTCTGGTGTTCCTGTTTGGTGTAACAAAAAATATTATTGGTGAAGGGTGAGCATTCAGGAGAATTGCATTACCTGCACGGCACACTTACTTTTCTGACACGAGAGTAAGAGGGAGTATATGAAGCTATGAGAACAATAAAGGTTTATGTGAGTGCCAGTGCGAGAAGGTCATTATGCGTACAGCTCTTTCTGAAGACAAATGATGGGATCTAAGTATGTTTTAAATGTGAATGCCCATGACTCGCTGCAATAGATAAGGTTGGAATGAAATATGGCAAAGTAAACAATTTTTAATATACGGGTACAGAAATATATTCCTGTTCGAAAAAGAATATAGAAAGCCGAAGCAAGTTTCGAACACACATTTGCAATGTACTCTTTAAAGCTTAACTGGATGTCGATTGTAATACCTAAATATTTTATCGATCCTTTCTCCTCCAAACCTACTCCATCAATTAAAATATTGAGACTAGAAGTGTTAACGAACTTATTTCTGGGACGAAATAAAACAAATTTAGTTTTTGATTTATTTAGCGTGAGTTTATTGCATTTAAACCATTCATTCATGCGATATGCTTCGGAAATAATTACTGCTTCCAATTCTACAGTAACTTGCCTGAAAATATCACTGTATAGAATAGCCTTAAATGAAGATAAAATTTGTGGGAAATCATTGATATATAAAGAGAACAAAATGGGGCCTAGGACAGAACCTTGGGAACGCTTGTTTCAACAGTTTGAAGGGGGGAGGAAACGCCATCAAGATAAACGTATTACTTCCTGTTTGAAAGATAATTAGCAAAAACGTCAAGTGTAGACCCGAGGAATCCGTAGTGTTCAAGCTTTTTCAACAGAATAGAGTAACTAACAGTATCGAAAGCTTTTTTAAAACCAAGAAACAGTACTACCGGAATTTCATTATTGTGTAGGGATGTGTATATAGACTGTATAAGTTCGAGAACCGCTATGGATGCAGATCTGTTAGATCGGAAGCCATGCTGACATTGAGATACAATATTATTTTCTTCCAAATATTGCGTACTTCTAATACTATAGCTTTTTCAAATATAGTGTTTATTACACTGAGCACCGATATCGGACGATAGTTGTCTGGATCATTGTTATCAACGTTTTTATATACAGGAAAGACTTTTCCTTTTTTCAGTATATCAGGATAAATACCTTCCTCTTTTGCGTGATTAAATATATGGAACAAAAGGGGTGCAATAATCTCAACATTATATTTCACTACTTTCGCATGTATCCCGTGCGGCCCTGTAGCTTTGGCGCTACTAAACCTTCCAATTATATCAATAATTGTATCAAGTGTAAGTGCAGTTAGGGTAAAGCTACTATTGCCAGGTCCTTAATACATCCTCCACGGAGTAAGTGGTATATGTTGTGCCAGCTGCGGGCCTATGCTGGCAAAATATGTATTAAATTTCAATACTGTCATTATTCACTACATCGGGATTGATGTGCTTTGTAGGAGGGTTGCCAATTACATCATATGTTGATGTTGATCTGCTCGCCTCGAAAAAGGTTTGCAATGCAATGGTAGTATGTGATATCCTCAGCGCACGAGTGCATGGCTAACCACCGCGATTAACAGAAAATGAGACGTGTGTGCATTCACTGCATGCTAGCTCCAGCGCTGCAGGCCCCCTTCGATCGTCGCTATTCACAGTGCGTGTAGGCTGTCTTATCGCCAGTGCTATAGTGAAGGCGCAAAGCTTGCACGATATCTACGTGCCCTCGTTGGGTCCCATTAAAAGATAATTATTAACATCCCGGGATGCCGTGCCTTAATTTATAGATTAATGTCACATGACATCTCCGCACGGTAGAAGACTATTGGTAACCATGGCAGTGAAGAGAGGGAGCGTAGTCCGCCTTTTTTTGGTCAAGGTGATTGGGTGACGCTGTCCGCTCATCGCATGCCCAGTTCGCGTCTGGTGGACTCACACGACAGACTGCTGAAACTCTGAAGTTAGTGGGTTTCAATGTACCTAGTGACAACCATGAACAAACCAAAACCTTCTCGTGCATTTGCATCGAAATAAACATTAGGCTTTTGTTCACGTTCAAGCGAAGTTTACGCCGTCAATTTCGTCTCTATGAGTTTCTTTATTTTCGCGCCGAAACCCGGGAACTGTTCATCCAGTTTCACTTCTGATGGCAAACTAAAGCAAGAAGAACGTGGGCTACAAGCGTCAACAACGAGTTAGCCGCCGCACCAGCGTAAACCTGCGAATAAATGGCCGTACTAGACGCACAACCACGGACACAACCCCGCATCGGGGCCCAGCGGAGCTTCGCAACTCCACGAAACCGGAGACGCAACGATGAAGCGCCTCAAACTGAAGAGGGCTGCTTGGAGAGCTGAAGTTAAGACGCTGCTCGCGAACATTGACTCATGCAATCGCAGCAATGCTGAGGAAGAGTCGTAAACGTTTTGTTGGCCAGGTTACGTGCACTACAGACGAAGCTTACAGAAGTGGATGCAGCTATCGAACGAGTAGTACCAGACAGCAACGCTGAACAAGACTACATCCACACCATCGAGAGAAGCGACCGAGATCGTCGCGTACATGGCGAAGGTGGACCAGGAACTAAAAGAGGCTATACTAAAATGATCACTGGCAGAGAGAACGACATGTCCTCCAAATGAAGATAGAAACAGTCATGCATCAAAGGTTAAATTGCCGAAATTGAAGCTTTTAAAGATATGGCGGTGCCACGACATAATGGCCACCGTTCTGGCAACAGCTTCAACACGCTGTACACGACAACGCTGCGCTCTCCAACTCCGAGAAATTTCTCTACTTGCGCTGAAGGCTTACAGGAAAGGCACTCTCAGCTGTAAAAGGCATTCAGGCGACGGGATATAATTACAACGACGCCATTGACCTCCTCAAGGAACGTTTCGATAGGCCGGATGTCCTGATTCAAGAACATCTGACACAGCTGCTTGACTTGCTACCGGTACGCAACACGAACGAGATGAGATCTTTACGACAACTCTACGATCCCCTACAGCGTAGTATGGCAGCTCTAACGACTCTTGAAGTTCAGAGGAGTAGTTATGGAGCTATACTGGTTCAGAATGCGACCTGGTGTTTTCGTCATCGTTTAACAAATGCCGATCTTCAAATAATACGAATGACAATCTGAAGATAGAGAGCTTGCTAGAATTCCTGAAGTTGGAAGTCAAACATCGAGAGAAGGCACTTAAAGTCGGTCAGTGGGAGAGCAAGGACGCAAGTCACAACCCCAGAAAAGCGAATCAAAGGTTCAGAACTTCTAAATGGCCGAACACGCCAAAAGGATCGGCAGATGCCTGAAGCAGTCCGAAAATTGCGCATTTTTTGCATCGAAAGGTCATGTTAGTCAGGAATGCTAAGAATCACTTTCTTTGGAAGGAAAAAAAACTAAGTTACCGGAGCTTCCGGTGCGCGATCAGAGGGCACACTTATAAGCAGTGTCGCAACAAAAGAATCAAATGTGGAATTTGTGGAAGGAGGCAGATCACTCCGATGTGCGACCCATACTGGAAAAGGTCAGATACCAGATCTGATAACACAGTGCTTAAGTTGCACTCTGCGGCGAACAGTAAGGCAAAATTGACGTCCACTGTGCTGCTGCAGACAGCTCAAGTCCGGACAGAGAGTAGCCAGCAAATAGTTCTCGCTCGTGCACGTTTTGATAGTGGAAGTCAACGAACGTTTGTTACAAAAGAACTTTAATGTCAACTGAGCCTAGAGGCACTAGGCGAGAAAGACATAACTATCTACCCTTTCGGTGGATCAGGAAATGCCATCAAAGAAAAGCGCAGGCGAGTTAGAATTTGGTAGAGGGGCCATACGACGAAGAGATCACTCTCTGGAGGCGTTAGAAATACCTGAGATCTGTTCTGATGAGCCTCTGCTCCCCGAGGATGTCGTTCAACGGCTCAGACAGAACGTGACCGAGCTTGTAGACGTTACTTTACCACCTGCACGATTAGCAAGAAATGGCATTAGCATTCTCATCGGAGCTGACTACAACTGGACACGAGTCACTGGCGAAGTGCAGAAGCTACAGGGCGGTCTGGTGGCAATTAACACACATTTTGGATGGACTCTTCAGGGAACGATACCCTGCAGCAACGGCACGAAACAATGGGGAACTGGCCACTGACCTTAGGTACTTCTGAAAACTTGAAAACATGGACATCGTCGAACCCCTTACGCAAAAGAAAGGACACGAAGAGGTTCATCAATCATTCAAAACTTCTATTAGGCTCATCAACGGAAGGTACAAAGTAGTTCTTCCATGGAAGCCAGTGAACATTCCTATGGTTGAAAATGAAGGAATTGCGAAAAAACGCTTAGCCAGCCTTCCGCAAAAGCTGCTGAAAAATGAGATAATGCTAGCAAGTACGATGAGGCCATGCGTCAGTACCTCGAACAGGGAATGTCGGAGAGGGTTCCAGAGAATGAAATAAGCAAAATTGATAGCAGACTGTACTACATGCCTCACCGAGCTGTGCTGCGGCCTGAAAGCTGTTCAACAAAAATGAGAATTGTTTTTGACGCGTCATCGAGCGATGTAGATTGCGTGGCACTCAGCGAAGCATTAGATCCAGGGTCGAACTTAAACCGAGATATCCTGAAAATGATGCTAAATTTCCGAACGCACTGAATCGGACTAATTGCAGATACCGGAAAGGCGTTTCTGCAGATCGCACTGAAAAAGGAAGATTGTGATGCTGTGCGCTTTTTTTTCGTATGAGCAATTGCCAACAATGAAATGACCGAATCCTCTAGAGGTTTGGAGAATGACAAGGGTTCCATTCGGGGTGACCAGTAGTACATTTCTACTAGCCGCGAGAATAAGCCATCCTCTCCTTGCGATTAACAACTGTACTGACCGAGGAATGACGCTTGCCGAAAGCTTCTATGGCGACGACCTTATCATGGGTACAGAAACAGAAGAAGAAGCTAAAGAATTCTATCGAGAGGTCTTGAGCCTAATGAAAGCATCAAGCATGACTCTTGTAAAGTGGAAGTCAAATTTCAAAAGGCTACAGCAGGTCGTTGAGAAGGAAGGAACTGGGTGTCCTACAAGCCAAGTGGAAAGCCCCACAGCCAGCATAACACGCGTGCTTGGTTTTGTGTGGAACAAAGAAGACCTACTGTCCTTTTCGATGGAACGCGTTTGAAATTTTCATATCACAACTGCAACACAGATTTATTCTCCAAGTGTCAGCGGGCATTTACGGTCCTCTCAAGCTGATTTCCCCAGTTACCGTGACAGCTAAATTGATGTTCCAGAAGCTGTGGGAACTGGGAGTTGACTGGGATGCACCACTGCCTGATGAGGTGCGAATAGCGTGGACGCAGTGGTACACAGCTCTGCCCAACTTAGCAGAGATACCCGTTCCTCAACGCTGCGGATGACAAATTGGAGATTCACATTTTCACATATGCAAGTCCAAAGGCCTATGGAGCTGTAGTATAGTTGCGTACATTTCAACAAGGCAGGCTGACAGTGACTTTGATCGTGTCTAAATCAAGGGTCGCCACATTGAAGAAGCTCTCCCTCCCAAGACTTGAACTGATGGGAATGCTCATAGGCGCCAGGCTCAAAGACTACCTCGCACGATCACTCGGTTTCCATGTCGAAAAGTTGTTTCTTTGGTCAGACTCGACAATCTCACTTCACTGGGTGCGGGGTTTGCTCAACAGTGAAAACCTGTCGTCTCCAACCGCGTGTAGGAAATTCAACAGCTGATAGATCCAGAAATCTGGAATAACTGTTTAGGAGTAGATAATCTTGCCGACCTTCTAACAAGAAGAGTGACCGCCGAAGCTCTTAATTCAAACAGGGTTTGGTGGACTAGACCTGCTTGCTCTAGGAACCAACCTTTGCTTGGACGAGTCATGAACCGGACTTCGATATGTCTGCTGCAGAGAAGTAAATAGAAGTGCTAGTGCACAACGCAGCGATAGAAAACCCTTTTATCACTCCAAAGGCACAGCTCCCTATCTAAACTTGGTCATGTGGTTGCATGGATGGAGCGATTTGTAAATAACTCAAGGAACCTTAACCAGAAGCGCAGGGGATACGTGACAACAGAAGAGGTCACTCAAGCACAAACTTGTGTTGTACGCCAGGTGCAACGGCACATTTTTTATGCAGAGCTACAGTATGTAGGCCATGCATTATGCTTGGCCTGCAATTCTCTTTTGCAGGATTTGAAACCTTACTGCGATGAGGAAGGAGTGTTAAAATTTGGGTGCTGTCCGAGCAATGTTTGCCTCTCCTAAAGCATTACACATTCAATCATCTTCCCTACCGATCATCATTTCACTGAACTCTTGATAGTCGTCACCCATTACCGCCTTCTACATGCCGGCGCGCTTGAGACTCTCGCAGTGCTTAGGAAGCAGTTTTAGATAGTTCGAGGAAAACACACGGTAAAAAGGGTGTTGAAGAAATGCGTGACTTGTAACCGTTTCAACAGCCATCCTGCAACTGAACCAGTTGCCCCTTTTCCTCGTGACACGGTAACCCAGGCTGCATCATTCGATGTGACGGGCATCTACTTAGCCGGAACGTTGAAAACAAAGGATCAAGGCAGCAAGAAATCTTATATCGCGACATTCACATGTGCAGTTTCCCGTGCGGTGCAGCTAGAACTGGTCACCGACGTGTCTACGTACTTCAAAAGGTTCATTTCCAGAAGAGGCGTCTGTCGAGTCATATTTTCGGACAATGCTAAGACATTTCAGTGCGCTTCAAGATATCTGAAAAGGCTGTGGACCGCGCTAAGTGGTACAGGAATGCAAAGTTATTTCTCGAACCACTAGATCAAATGGAAGTTTATCTTCGAGAGAGCCGCCTGGTGGGGAGAATTCCCGGAGCGAATGGTTCTTTCAGTGAATACTTCTTTAAAGAAAGTTTTAGGCAACAAGCTTCTGTACTTTTAATAAGCTCAATACGATCTTGACAGAGCTAGACGCCGTGATCAACTCAAGAGCTCTAACCTATGTATCCACGAGCCGGAGCCACTCACTCCATCTCATTTTCTCGTGCGAAAGCGTTTAATATCCCTGCAGTAGCCTGTTGTCAACATCTGCCTCACCTGGTCAACTGACATGACGCTGGCGATACCGCCAAAGTTTGGCTGATCACTTCTGCCGTAGGTGGCAGGAGGAGTATCTGACTGGTCCGCGCTCCGCTCATTTTGCTATGCCAAGCTGATCTAGAGCCTTGAAAAAAAGAAACTCTCGTCCTAGTTCAAAGCCTCATTTGCCAAGACAGCTGTGGAAAACCGGACAAGTGGTGATGTGCTTGTCGGCCGTGATGAGCACACTAGAGCCTGCATGGGGAGCCTACCTAGTGGGACCATCTTAAGAATTCCGTTCTAGCTGCGTTACCCCCTGGAATCCCTCTACAAATGAGTTAGCTCATTGAGAGAGGGGGGGGGGGGAGTGTGTTTAAACTATCAAGTCAGCGGGTTTCAATATGCCTGCTGGAAACCATGGACAAACCGAACCCTTCTCGTGCATTCGCGTCGCAATAAGCATTAGTCTTTTGTCCACGTTCAAGCGAAGTGTATGCCGTCATTTTCGTCTCAGTGAGTTTCTTCACAACCCAAATCGTAAAGCGCTCTCGCGATCATACATGACCTAACTATACAGTACTAGAACATTCTAGCACACTATTGACGTGCACCTATATCAGTGATCCCGTTGCGCTTTTCTTCAGTCCGTAAGCAGCGCTTTCACGATCTTCCATCATTCCGATCTTTCATGAACGCCACTATTTGTTTGTATTTACCTAGGGAAAGCTTTCCAGCCGTTCCTCCCGTGCCCAAGCATGCACAATGTAACGTATATTGCCCTGAAGCCGGAAGAAAGCAAAGAAACAGGTTTAAGGGACTAATTTGTCCGGCCACGAATAAGCATGAACAGGCGTCACACGTTTCCTTATCCTGATCATCTTAGCCCGATGCTTGTACGGCGCGCAACGGTATGTCTGTTACCCACAGTCACAAAGAAATAAGAGCAAGAGATCATTGGTAACGTGCGACAGCGAGAAGGTATTCGTCGCTTTCATATAGAGCTTTCACGCGCTTACATCCATGCTACGTAATCTTCGGTTTTCACACGTACTGCCAGCACATGGGATCTGTCCAAATGGTTCTTTTCTAAGGGTTGAATGGTGGCATGTTTATGAAGTTGACATTGAGTGAGTACTATTGCCTGCACTACACGAAATCGACTGCGTATTATATCAAATTGAGGGGGACAGCAACAGAGTAGGCATGAAGGGAAAAATGTACAGGTGACAACAGCACGCCCGCACGAGGCTCTCCCCTTGCAAAGTGCTCTAAGAGCGAGAGTATGTCTACCCTGTCGTCTGCTATTTTTTACTGCCATTTGAATGCTCACCGCGGACGCACCTCAGAGGCGACAGCATGGCAGTATGATCAATAACACTCTATTTCGCCCATACGCTTACTCGGAAGCATGGATCCTACGACGAAAAGCGCTACGAAGACAAAATGAAATTGTGCGGTGGCGTTGATTCCTGCTGCTTGAAAGCGATGAAATGGGCTTTGGTTTAGATCTTGTGCCGAAGCGCGGGCTTTCGGATATCGAGAACTATTTGGCTCACACTACCAGCTACGTTACTCGTTCGTAACTGAAGGCTAAGAGGTCGCTCGAAGCCCACAATTATTTGACGATCGGCTTCGTCCAGGAGCCTCTTTTTAAGAAATGGATGGCATCTTATTGTCCGTTGAAATGTAAGGGTCTCCGTTGAAACTATGGCTTTTGAAACCGCGAAAACCTCGATCATCGGTTAGTGCTGTGCCGAGTCTCCCTTCAGGTGTCGCGTCTTAGCAATGCGGAAATGTGCTCTTACTGCGGCTGCAGATGTGTGAAATGATCAGGAGGCACTGAAGCTTCTGCTTCCCCTGTACGCGTAGCAAGTTAGCGCAGTTTGAAGTGCGGCTCTTTCACAATCGTATGTGCGCAATCTCTGCTTCAGTGATGCAATTCACTAGAGTAGTATGCCATTTCGATACTTTAATGGTCGCTAGTTTTGAACGTTAGCTCGCATGCTACGATATGACTGCGGCGATGCCGGACACCGCGCGTCTCAGCTCTTCCGCTGAGTTGAAATATTTTTTAACTCTTAGGCAGTAGACGTAGATAGCGCAATTCACATTTACTGCAGCAAATTACAGGGTTCAGAACTTCCCTGATCTCCTAATGCTCCCAACTACTGCAATTAAATGACGACGCGGCGACGACTAAGGCTATGGCGGACCGGAAGCGGAAAACGGTTTCTTTTTTCCCGTTGTCCTCTGCTCAGTGTAGATAGCAGCTGACAGTGAATGCAACCTTTAACGGGGTGGTCAAAACTATATGTGAGATGTTTTGTACTTTGTAGAAGTTTGTCGAGTGACTAAAAGACTGATAACAATAAAGTCTTCAACATCATCACCACAACGATGATGTTGAAGACGCCGCATATACGTATTAAGATGATTATCTTAATTGGTATATGCGGCGTCGACACATTCGAAGCTAGTTGGCGAGCGGCGGCAACGCGACGCACATTCGCGCACTGCGCCGTCTGCGATGGCACGCTGGCACGCAAGTCATAGTGCAAGTCGCCACCGCACATTTGTTCGTCGTCCAAGCGGCGGCGCAAAGGGCGCACACGTACATGTTGCGTTTCTCTTCTACAAGAAGCTAATATTAAGAGTATTAGTTTATTTTACACCGTTCTTTTCTTTTTATTATTATCTACAAAAATACGCTAAACAACTATTTTATACAGTGACGCCATTTACGTCTTTTACTCTCTACTTCCGGGCATTTCGGGATTCCAACAATCAATGCGGCACCTGGCGGCGAAACCATGCAACGAGCTAAAGAGGTCCAGTAGGAGACTCCCGGCCTCGCTTGCGCTATGGAAGCCCGCTAGCACCGAACTCGCGGCACCGCAAAAAAAAGCAACAAAAAAAGATTCTTCAGCGTTCCGCAGTGCGTGCCAGTACAGTGGCACATAGTGTCATGCATTTTCTTCGTCCTCTAGCAATCGGCGTCAGAGAATCGATGCATTCTCAATCTCCGCGGAACACACTGAAAGTGCTGTCGACAATTCTATATAGCCTCGCCAGTTTTTCCTGCACGATTTCTTTCGGGTATCAACTGCTTTCTACACGCACGCAGCCCAGAAATCTGCCAGAATATACATATCGTCTGGCGGCTCGGATCTCGCAAAACGTTCGAATTAAGTGGGTCCCACGTGATCTACTCAGTCCGCAAACCTCTGCAGATTCTGCAACCCGCCAGGTTACTCTATTTTCATCAATACCACGCTTCCTCACTATGGATGATACCACTCTGCTTTTCACAAGAAAGGAGCACCTCCGGCGCCGCACACGTGCTCTTGTCCCACCGTGTGCGGTAACTCTCCCCAACAGTCTTACACGCGCAGAGGAGGTTGCGCTACGGAGGATCCGAATCGGGGTTGCCCTCACACCTGCTTTAACATGAACATGGCCTCCATACCGATATTTATAACAACGTCTAGAATGTCCTGACCACAATAATTTGTGGTCAGGACATTCTAGACGTTGTTATGAGGCAGATATTCAGCACTTATTCAGCACTTGTGCGTTTGCCCAGCTCTGAAGCTGGCAAGAAATCGGCACCTGACGGCAGTGGGCCATTCGCCGAACAATTAATCTTAATTCGTACATTGCTTAGTTGAAACAGCTTTACTATCGTTCCATCTTGAACGTTATTAGAGCTGCGAACCTTTTTGTTCATTTAATAATCCTTTATTTTTTTACATATTCCAATATGCCCTGAGGCAATAAACACCGTTAATAAAAAAAACACTGCGTAATATACAGCTCGACTTCTCGCGTCGCATCCATAATTCGATATCAGTGCACGTATGGACAACTCTTAGTTGTGACCACCTAATTGTAGCGCTTTTTAGGCTCGTTCTGCTGAGAACGTCATCACCAAATGCGCGTAAGGAAGAAGTCTAGGACAATCGGCTGAATTCTTCGCCGCGTCAAGCAGGCGTCTCGAGATTTGCAGGCCACGCAGCGCGTGATCTTGGACGGCGCAGTTAAAGGGGCCCAGAGACACCTCCCGTGCATTACTCACAAACTATCTCAGTCACTAGATTATGCTGCGATGCACATTTGAACGTAATAACACGCGTCTACACGCAGTACAGCTCCCACTATCCTATTCGAAAGTTGGCGCTCTCTTTCCTTCGACTTTTGCTATCCTCCTCCTCCTCTGTGCAACGCTACTATGTATTAGCGTTTTCAAAAGACTATCGGTCTGCTTCTTTGTGACGTCACGCATCTAGACCGGCACATTATTTTGAAAGCTTTTTTGCTTGCAGTTCTTGTCTCGCGCCGGCACCGCGGCAAACACAGCGCGGTCGTGCGCGAGGACCTAGTTTCAGTTCCCTGCGGGGCGCTTTCCCACCTGTGTCTGTTCTCGAAGTCGGCTTACTGGTCTATAGCATTAAGGCCGCTGTACGGTTGCTTTTTAGACTCACTCCGAGCGTATGCGGGCGCACCGAGACGACCGGTCCGGAGGGTCATACAATAGCACTCACCCGCGTTCGTCGTCCGCAGAAAAGTTAACTCAGTCTCAACTTTTCGCACGCACGTGCTGATCAGCAAGGAGCCCGGATTAGGCGACGTCTCCGGCACCTCGATCTCGCCAGGGCAACATTGTATCGACTGTGAACATTTCCCCTCAAGTCGGATCATATGCGCCACTGTTATCTGCGCTGAGCTGAAGACAGTGATCTTCCAACCGGCGAAGTGTACGACGCACCGGTCTCATGATGTGTCTGTGATTATCGCAAGTGTTTCTAATACCCGTGAGGATCTTTACGGCCGACGACCAGCAACAGTAGTTAGTGATTTTCATAGCACGAATTGGCTCCTCAGCGCACCGAAAAGTGCTCGTGCATGTGTTGCGAAGGTGTTTGCGATTTTGGCGACTGCCTCCTAGCAAGGAAGAGGACTGTCCATGTTTGCTAAGTTCGTCACACACTATGTTTTTCTAATGCTGAAATTAACTTGGTGATAGCTAGTCTGGCACCCGTTCCTCTGGTCGCAGTGACCTCAACAGAAAGGAGCACACGACGTTGTTTCCGCGCCGTGTCGGTCACATGTGTTGATCGCGCTTCGTGTGTGTGCTGTGCTTGAAAAATGCCGTGCGTACACAAAACGACCTTAGCTGCACGGCTTTCGGGCTACCTGCCACTATTCTGCGGTTTATGCTTTGTGCTGATATGGGTGCTCCACAGTACTGTGTAAACTATGAAAATGTCTGTGTACTTTCATGGCAGCTGTCACTTCGAGAGTACCTTTCTTGTAATTTATTTTTATTTCCTGCTTGCTATGTGCACCTACGTCTGCAATACGTATATGTGCAATGAAATGGTCTGCGTGGAGTGCGGACGCGCTTCACGTCGGCTCCGTGAGAAGACGGCGAAATTCGCCACTCGCCCGAACTAGTGGCCTATACTTCACCAAGAGCCCTGTGAAGGTGAGCGCCACGCGCAGACCACTTTTTAGCCCGATCAGCCTATTTTTCGGGCCCCCACGGCCCATTTCGCCTTAAGCCGCCGCATCGCTCGAGTAGGCCTCGCTCCGCAGAGAGCTAGGCCTACTCCGAACACGACCTCCAAGCACAAAGTCGTCATGAAGGTGCAAGTGCCAGGCGAAGCTGTTGACCCTCGGGACTTCAATCCGCGGGACTGGACGCACATCCTTAGCGTTCCCTCCTGCACCCAGGAGCGTCCACTACAGGAAAATCGCGAGATCTCCACCACGCAAACCGACGAGGCAGACAAGCCTACCACAGATGCTGGAGCTGCATCACCTGCCACCCAAAACACTATCAAGGCCCAGGTATCCGAGCAACTGCGCGCCGCACGCGCCGCCGCACAAAGGTCACGACAGCAGCCGCTACTACCGACTGAAGTACAAGGTGAGTTTCCGCTCCCGTGGAGGACTTCACCTTACCTCGATACCGCCACGACAGCTCCGCGTCTCAATCGTGAACGCCACCGCTTCACTCCAGAAGCCCACCCGCACCCAGCTACGGATTCATCCCACCAATAACACGTGCACAATGAGCACGCCACACCAGACTGACGCACTTATGCTGGTGCAAATCATCAAAATCCATTACCGAGGCACCGACTACGCCCCGTAGCAGCCTACATCTCTCCCCCAGACGACGCGGTGAGAGGAGTGATCTTGAATGCCTACTGGAATGAAACCCGCAGGGGCGATCATGCCTACTGAATAATCTCGTGAACAGCAATCCCCGTGCAACAATAGTGGATGCTCGACGCATGGGTGCCACTCGATAAATATTAATTACCTTTAGAGAAGGACCGGTTCCTCGCACATTTCTTTATGGCGGGGGGCTCCACCGGTGCACCCCTTACAGAGGCCACATGGACGCTTGCATTAACTGCAGACAACCAGGCCACAGGACAGATGTGTGCACACTGCCACATACAGATAACTGCCCGAGGTGTGGCAAACCGCATCCCACGGAGACTATCCCTTCCTGCGCTCCTAAATGTATATCATGTGGAGAAGCAAACATGATGGGCACGGGCAGATTCAAGGCCAAAGGGTGAAGACCTACAACCAACCCTGCATTTCAACACCTCTCTCGTAAGCACAAGCCACTCGGAAACGCTACTCAAAATGTGTAACTCAACGCCACTCGCTCCATGTCGTTTCGCAAAGGTAAGCACGCAAAGGACCCACCAAATATGTCATGGGACGACCGAGCAGCTGGAGGCTTCTCAAAACATACCCCGCCCTCAAGCCCCTCCTCCCCAGGAGGATTCACGCGACAAGAAACTCAGGGCCCTGCGGGAAGAGGTAAGCTGCCTTTCCTCCCTCATACAGACCCCACACCAACCTTCCTCATCCAACCTCCTTTCCCAAGCCTTACCTCCCGCCTTCTCTCCAGCATCGCCAGCCACGCAAGCGCCCCCCAAAAAGAAACGTACATCAGAACCCCTACCAGTCATACATGATGACCTTGTGCAAGTTGAGGCAAAATTTGAAGCAAAGCTAAAGGCTTAAAAAGCCCCGATAGATTACAAAATTGACTCCCTCTTCACCCAACTCGAGAACACAATTGACTCGATGTTCCAATGCCTGGTTCCTACGCTCGACATGAGAATGATCAACATAGACACCCGCATTCAAACCTTTGAGCACACGCAAACAGTTATCCTGAACCACATCAATCTCCAACTATCTCTCGTATTCATCCCTCGCAACCACCACCCCATATACCGTCTAGCGTACTTGCCCCCAAATCACTCCACTATAGCGGGGCAGCAACTTAACCCATTCTCCAGTGGAATTGCCGCGGCTTCCGGGGCAAGCACGCGCATTTCCAATTACTCGTTCCCACCCTCACCTCGCCACCCAAAATTATCCTTCTCCAGGATACGGCCACTAGGGCATCACTATCTAGTTTTATGCCCGACCACTCAGATACCAGGGACCAACCCAGGGTGTCCACTCTTCTTCACAGTTCAATCACTCCGAAAACACACACTATTACGTCAGAGACACTCGGCGTAATCACGGAAATCATTCATCACGCACACACAGTACCTTCCTTCTTCATTGCAAATATGTATCACCCCCCCCCTCCCATCCAATGTCTTCCCTGGAGACGCTCTTGCGGGACCTCCACCGACTCTCTGGCAGGCACCCTCTAATCATCGGAGGAGACTTCAACTGCCAGCACACCGACTGGGGGTACGTACAGCTATACTACAGGCCGTGGTCGACGCCTCTGATCCCTAGTACAGGATCTGCAACTCACTACACACAACATTTTTCACACACACACGCGGATCAGCACTAGCGTCAGCAGGGACACCAGTTCTTCTGTGGGATCCCTGACACCACTACTAATGAGACCTATGCTCAGTCTGAGGAAATAGTTATCCAGGTTTGTCGTGATAACCTACAAACTGATATTAACCCCACAGATACAGAACGCGCACATCGTTTAGGGGAACACTCAGAGGATCGAAATCGTCTCATAATAGTAAAATTCACACAATGGAAAATCAAGGATGCTCTTCTATCAAAAGGCCGAATGCTCAAATGAACAAACTATAGTATCGGCGAAGACTTCAATCGTCGAGTTCAGAAAGCAAGAAAGCATCTGTCATGTGCTAAATCCAAATCAGTTGCTTATTCCCTCTGCTACAAGACTTTGTGCATTGATCCCTAAACGTTACATTTTAGACGATACATCTAACCGCTTCACAGAAATAGAGTAGCAATCATCTCGTCCCTTAACAAGAAAAAATAATCCAAGACCCAGTTCCAGAAAGGACCTTTCGTTTTCCAATATTTTCACTAACATACACAGTTATCTTCGAAAGCGAGAGCTCGTGTCTAATATCATGTCATCAACAGGCAGCAACTTACTCATTCTAACAGAAACCTGACTACACAATGACGTCGTCACTGATACCGAAGTTTTGGCGGACTTGACGGACTTTTAAGTTTATCGAACTGACCGCGATGGATCAAGGTGTGGTGGTGTCCTCACAGCAGTTCATCAGCAATTTCTTTGTTCCATTGTAAATGTAAAATCTAAGCTCGAAATAATCTGGTTACTGTGTCGCGCATCACCAATATGCTACTACACAACCAAATTTGTTGCGTACTAACCCAAAACAGTTTTCGCAAGTAATTAACCTTCGCCCAACATGTGCTATTACCCTAATCAATGGCTCACACGAAGTTATTAGCAATGATGAATGCGCTGAAGCCTTTAACTCCGCATTTGCTTCAGTCTTCACGAAAGAAATAGAAACGCCCTTTTCTCTTCCTTTTGTCAATGTTAAAGGCACCATCCCAAGCATGACATTTTACGAAGACAGAATTTCGTCCGTAATCCAGAAGTCTAAGCTATCCTCATCATTTGGCATCGATGGTATTAACTCTAAAATTTTAAGAAACATAAGAAACGCGGTTGTTTCATACTTGTCATTGCTGTTCTCACGGTCACTTCCTTCAGGAACCATACCGGATGATTGGAAGGTGGGAAAGGTCATTCCAGGCTACAAATCAGGTAACAAAATTTCTCCATTAAATTATCGACCTATCTCATTAACAAATGCCCCATGCAAAATAATGGAACATGTAATCTACAGCCAAATTATTTCCTTCTTAGACTGTAACTGCTTTTTTCACCCCTCAAAGCATAGTTTCGGCAAAGGTTTTTCCTGTGAAACCCAATTAGCTCTCTTTGTTCACGACTTGCATGCTAACATGAATATAAATGTACAAACTGACGCAATCTATCTGGATTTTGCAAAAGTCTTTGATAAAGTATCTCACCAGCGCTTGCTACTAAACCCTAACTGCTGAACCTGGACCCTAACTTTCCTACATGGATAAAGGAATTCTTGTCTAATCGTGCCCAAATGGTTTCGGTCAACAATAATTTATGTAGCCCCCTCCCAGTAACTTCCGGCGTGCCCCAAGGATCTGTCCTTGGACCCCTGTTGTTTTTAATATACATTAATGACTTACCTCAGTGTGTCTCTTGTAATATACGCATGTTTGCAGACGACGGCGTCATTTATCGCACTATTAATAACCCATCTGACCAATCTGCTCTCCACACCCATCTTAATAGCATTTCAGAATGGTGAAACAATTCCTTAATGACCTTAAACACCACAAAATGTAAGTGCATGTCCTTTTCGCACCGTCGAAGTCGTATTTTCTTCCCTTACACAGTTGTTAATGCTTGCCTAGAACTGGTGCAGTCTAACAAATATTTATGTGTAATCTTATCTCACGATTTGTCTTGAAGCACACCTGTCACCAACACTTTCCTCAGCTAACAAAACCTAAGGTTTTCTTAAACGGAATCTGCGGAATGCCCCGGCACATGTAAAGCTACTAGCATTAAATCGCTTGTTAGGCCTGAACTTGAATACGCATCGCCCATCTGGAATCCG
Source organism: Amblyomma maculatum (assembly GCF_055883805.1). NCBI lineage: Eukaryota > Metazoa > Arthropoda > Arachnida > Ixodida > Ixodidae > Amblyomma > Amblyomma maculatum. Next base: position 14,501,620 of record NC_139350.1, read on the forward strand.
CACCAAGCATCTCTCCTAAGTGTTATAATCGGTTCAAAATCGCGCTGCAAGATTTATTCATGCATCATACTCGTATAACGTCAGCGTTACATCTCTAAAAGCAGAATCAGGTTTATCAATGCTTTTATGTCAGCGTCGCATTTCCAGCCTTTCATTGTATCACACGTTCTTTTTTTCATCTCTTAATCAAGCACCCTACATCACAGCAGCAGCACGCATATCGTATCAAACCAGCAATCCGCTTCAAGCTGTGCTCCTGCGCGCCCGGACCCACCAACTTCACTGCTTCATTCTTCTCCCGAACCACCACAGACTGGAACGGCCTTCCTCACGAAATCGCAGCTAATACTTGCCCATCTTCGTGTTTGCAAATTGTATCTGATCATTTTTGTCAATAACTACTTACCATTGTACTTCCTGTTTGTATAAGAACCCGCCCCTTATGTAATGCCCATATGGGGGACTTTTAAGGTAATAAACTGGACTGACCTGACGCTCAGTCGCTTCCTCGGTAGTGTCACCTGAACAAGAACAAAACTCACTGGGAAGTGATCACTACTCATCATTAACATCTCGCTCCCCTTTAAAAAATCCCGCTACACACACATCTTCTAAAAACTGGTGAACTGGAATGTCATCCGTGCATTGCGGAAGGACGAACCCACGCACACCCATCACGGACATCGAAGAATGAGTACAATTACTTACGACCGATGTCCAACGCAATACCTGGCTAATAACAACCACACAGGACACCCCACCCTAGATTCCCGCATCGCCCAGCTCTGTTGGGCTTACCACAGCCTACTCGAGCGTTGGAAACGCAACAAATTAAAAAGAACGCTTAAAAGGCGACTGGCTGCACTGCAGGCGCAAATATAACAACATGCAGAGGAGGCCTCCCGCTCTAATTGGGGGCAAGTTTGCAACGGACTCGCAGGCAAACTATCCACCAAGCATGCTTGGCAACTTATGAGACATCTCATAGATCCCACACAGTCCGAATCCGCTATACAACACCATTATACACGCCCCGTACACACACACAATAGCGACCCGGACGTTCTCCTTGACATAGTTCAACGGATATACACCTCACCCGGCACATCCAACCCCATGCCCCATTACTCAGGAAAACCTAACCAGGAACTACACGCTGATATTTCAGAAGCGGAGCTAAGAGCGGCCCTCCTGACTCTCCTCACGAATTCAGCACCGGGACTTGACAAAATCTCCAATTCTATACTCCGCAACCTGGATAACAAATCACTTCCACAAATTACAGACTACTTCAACAAATGCTGGACGGAGGGCACCGTTCCCCAGTCCTGGCGACGCGCCAAGGTAATATTTATACTAAAACCGAACAAGCCTCTAAAACTAGAAAACCTGCGCTCAAACTCACTCACCTCGTGTCTCGGGAAACTTTTCGAGCACGTGGCACTTGCGAGATTGACACTTCACATGGCGAACAACGACCTTACGACCTTTATCCACACATATTGGTGGGCTTCCGCCCCCATCTCTCCGCTCAAGAAGCCATGTGCAGCTCATTCAGGACATCTTCGACCCGGCTATTCCGGGTCACAGAAAGGCAGTCCTGGCTTTGGATCTGTCCAAAGCCTTTGATCGCGTCAAACGTCAGGCGATCATGACTGCCCTTTCTCCCCTTAACACAGGTTTACGGATCTACACTTACATTCGGATTTTTTAACGGACCGCATGGCTGAGGTTCATTTTGGCCTACTTGCTTCCCCACCCTACACTCTCAGGAGCGTCAGTAGTCCACAGGGTCCGTCCTGTCTCCTTTCCTATTCAACGCCACCCTCTTTCCCATCGCCCGGAAAGTGTCCACGATTCCTCTTCTCAGACACGCCCTTTATGCGGACGACATCACACTGTGCACTACGCACGTAGCGATGACGACATAGAGGATACCTTGCAAAGCACCGCACCATTCATAAAAGAACACGCCCAGAGCATAGGCATCTCATGCTCCCCAGAGAACTCTGAGCTACTTATAATTAGCCCACGACCCACGGATACCCCACCACACTCATTCTCACTGAACTCGATGGCCGTCCCGTCCCAGAGGTGAATACACTCCGCGTTCTGGGACTTCACATTCAGAACAATGACAAGCACACCTTATCTCTCAAGAAACTAAGACAGGTGACAGGCGCATATCACACCTCATCCGCCGAGTTTCAGGCCATCACAGAGGCATGAAGGTGAACGACCTATATCCTCTAATTCAGCCCTTCGTCCTTAGCTCTTTCTCATACACAGTCCCCTATCTCTGACTCAACAGGCAGGAAACGGACGCCTTCGACGTTATGTTGCGCACGGTGTTGAAGACGGCCCTACATCTCCCAATCAATACTTTCACAAAATGCCATCTACAGCTTGGCCTCCACAACACAGTTGGGGAGCTTGCGGAGGTCCATCGCCAAGCCCAATACTTGCGTCTCACCAAGACCTCCACCAGTCGCCATATCATGGAGAATTAAGATATTCGCGTCCCAGAAATGACCCTACCCTCCTTGCCATACCTCGCCCCCTCCACCGAAACCTACTCATCAAGCCTCTCTCGCAACATGCACCCCCAGTATCACGAGAATGCCGCCGCGCCCGAGCTGCGGCACTCCACAAAGACTATGGCACCGAAATGGACGCCGTATGGGTGGACGCCGCATGCACGAATGAAGGAGCGGTATTGGCCGTTACCTAGTTCCTTCCTGCAACCTCTTGCGATTGTCCCCCTCCCTTCGGTTACCTCCTCGGAGGCAGCCGAGGAAGCAGCCATCGCCTATGCGCTTGCACACACGGAAGCACGCTACATAATATCCGACTCTAAAACGTTGATATTAAATTTTGCGTGTGGTAGAGTTCACGTTTCTGCGTTCGGCATACTAAGCTTGCCCGCCGCCAACCCGCCCCGCTATGTGGAGCTGATGTGGGTGCCTGCGCACTCCGGGAGCATCGGCAACGAGGCCGCCAATGTGTTAACCCAAGGCTCTTTAAACTGGGCGCCGGCGGCCTCCGATCCGGGATTCATGCGTGATCTCATGCACTCCTTCAGTGAGCTAACGCATGCGTATCGGGCCGAGCGCCTTCACTACCCCCCACCCCACCCATCCCTAGGTAACTACCGCCAGACGCTCTGGCGACGACTCCAGATGCGCACCCTCCCTTCCCCTTATAGTGCGTCTCGCTACCATCACAACCTTACCGATCCCTCCTGCACCCTTTGCAACAACTCCACCGTCACCCTCGCCCACATCCTGTTCCAAAGCCGGCGGATTTCCCCCGCGGGGTCTAGAGCACCTTACCACCTGGGAGGATTGGGAGACCCTGCTGCACTCTGAGGACCCAGTTCGGCAGAAGATCGCCACAGACTGGGCTGCCGACATCATGAATATAGGAATATGAATGCTTGAGTGTAGTGGGGCCGTGCGGGCGCCCAGGGGCATGCATGCCCCAGACTCCTCTGTTTTAATAAATTTATTACTACTATTACTCGACTGAAAACAACTTTTGTATGTGATGGGCTAACACTATCACCAAATCGGGTCTTTTTCAAAAGAATAATAATCTGACGGGGATGCCAAAAAATGTACAGTATGGCGGGAGGTTAGGCTTATAACAAAATGCACACCATACGCAAATGGGCCTCACAATCTGCTTTCTTCCTGCATAACTTGGATAAGTTAAGTTCATTGGACAACTAATTAGACAAATTATGTGATGTAGGCTTTATAGTGACATGATGCTGTTATTGAGTTGCACACATTGCATTCCGTACTTGTTGCTTTGACAGCCCTATTCTCATAAGACTACATGCAAACTCCGTTTTATCGGTATTGAGTAGCCATTCAGCGGCATTTCATTGCTAAGGTGCAGCAACTGAGATATTTCCGATGCCATCAAAATCAGATGCTGTCGATGCACATGTATGTGTCTATTTGCTGCTTTCATTTTGCAGTGACGCCCATGATTACTTGCCTGCTGAGTGATATCGATGGTTGGCATGCGCAAACCTTACGGTTTTCGACAATGTTGGATGCATTACAGATTGTTTTAGTCCTTTTTGCATTTGCTGCTCGCCTAAATTTGTTTACACCTCGCACAGTTATCATCTGTATTTTCTGGTGCACATTTCAGTTCACATCTGTTGTATGGCCACCACTGTACATGGTATCATACCAATTTTGCAAAGATTAATTAACTTATTTTTATCATGTTAAGCATTATCACATGGTTATTGGTTCTATAATGCTGATGTTGATCCATTCTGAAAGCTCTAAGGCATGAATGCACCATCTGACATGTCGACACTCAGGTCGCATGTAACTTAATCTGAATTCATTCCTTTTCTGCTTGGATTGGATTTGCTGTTTGCATTCACAGATTCACTGCTTTGCTTTGCACCTATGCAGACCTTAACATTGTAGGATAAGGTTAAGCAGCATGGTTACAATCTAAGCCGGCACTTTAATCAGTGGTGGAAGTGCTGCTCCAATTGCTCCATTCTGCTCCAAACTGCTTTCCCTGCTGCATCCTGCTCCAAAATGCAATATTGCTCCAAAACGGCTAGAAACTGGCTGTTTTAATGGAAATTCAGCTGATCATGGGAACACTGTCATTGCACCAGTAGCAGAGATATAACATATTTTGCGCTGGGCTTAATAAAATGAATTTTTTGCAAAGGAAGGAAGCATGGAGCATAATGAATATTTGTTCGCAAGTAAATTTAGTGTGAGCCACCAGCGATTAGAGATAATTGTGAAAAAAATGCACTGTGCATGTGAGGTAGCACCTCCTCTGTCCATTGAATCGCCGGTAGAGAAGTGAGATCAGCAAGCAGAGCAGGTAGCACGAACTACTGTGAACCGTTAGGAAGAATGCTTGTCCGACTTCAAAAACTACGTGATTTATTTCAATGGTTCTGGTGCGCAAACAAGCAGGTACTTCACCATCGAGCCTCTTTGTCAGTAACAAGCATGCCAGGCCTATGGCAGACAAAACCATACTTGAAGCATTATGGGTTGGTACGTCAAAGCTATCAATTACTAGGGAGCTTCTAAATAGTGTTAGAAAGGCATACCGGCTCTGTCAACAAAGTATTAAAAATGAGCTCCAGCATTGCTCAAGCAAAGAATGGACTATTGGCAGGAGGCAGTGAAGTAAAAAAGGTATAGGATGCACAGGCTACCCTTCAATGCCATCTTCTTTATCGCAAAGCTGTTCCAAAATGCTTGAGCCTGCGTCCGCACCTGTAAACCTCCGCCATATTTACAAACGGCAAGACGATCGAGATCGTGTTGTAGTTGTCTGCGATCCCTCAGTAGGCAAAAAGCACGGGAACTGCACTAGCACCAAGCTTGTCAAGGTACATTATTGTGGTCTGAAGTTGCCTTTTTGGCAGCATAAATATCCATGTATTCAGGAATTCATCAGCCCAACCATACGATATAAAAGTATCATGTAATAGCCCATAACTAGGGACTTTCAGGTGTATTCTAAGTAAATAAAATAAAACAGATATCCACAAGATAGAGAGATAAATGTCATGACCATTATTCTGAACTCCAAATTAGTATCGCTGGAAGAGCGCATCGAAGTGGTAGACTGGACATTGGAATCTATCAAGTCAAAATAGGTAAACACATTAAGTCAGACTACATGTTCAGTTATGAAGCGCACCAGCAAGCGTTACGTTTGTTGCTAGTCTGTTCCAAGTTTTTGCTAAGGTCAGCCTTTGCTATCTACCTTTATATGCTTTGACCGTTTGTCATGTCAGAGATGAGTGCGAAGTTGGAAAGGCAATGAACTTACATAAAAAAGAATCAGATTTGAGGTTGTGTATTTCCGAAAACAAATATTGCAATTATAATGCCATTTGATCTTACAAACGTGCTGCGAAGCATAATTCAAATGCTCCAAAACTTGTTTTGTTGCTCTAAAGCTGCTTCAAATTTGCTTTACTACTGCTCCCAAAGCTGCTCCGAAATGGTCGAGCCTGCTTCCACTCCTGCCTAATTCATTTTGTGCAATGACAAGCAAATGAGCTACCAAGCCTTGCAGTGGTGACTTACTGCTAACTATTTAACATTAGAAAAAGTGATTTGGGAACCAGTGAGTGGGAGCTGAAGGACTTAATGTGCCTGACAGTTCATTTGTTTACAGAAATATTGCGCACAGTGCCGTGAACGATATGATGGCAGTTTCGCAGAGTAACAGCCATGTAATTCAGTCTGTTTTACTTTCCTACGCAAATACAAAGAGCCCTAAAAGCCCTCACATACAATAATATAAACCGTGGTACCACAGTGACAGTTTTGTTTGCAAGCATTTCAGTGCTTATTAATTAAACATACATGGGTCACAAGACCCCAATAGAGTCTTGTTTATTGTCCAAACAGCAAGCTTCTATGTTAAGGAAGTGTAAAGACATTGCAAGTTTCATCAGCAGAAAATCTTTGTAATATGAGTCGTGCATGTCCATATTAACAAGGTCCATGTTAATGAGGCTGTATATGTGAACATATTTCATTTTAGCTATGGTAATGACACAAACAGCCAGACTACGTGTTTTTAAACCGTGGGACTCAAGAAGGACATTTCTTACAACACTGTGTTTCATGGAACAAAAATTTGTTGAGTGGAAAATATGTCGGCTTGACCTGCTCTGGAAACTTCTACACAACAGATTAAAATGGGTCTTGCGGAGCTGGCAAAAACATTGCTTAAGGACACGGACAGTAGGAAAAAATAAATGCCATTGTACTAGGTAGCAATTCTTGTTCTCCTTGTTTCTTCATGCAGTTTCCTCTTTTATTTTTCCACAAGATATCCCAATAGTGCACTCAGATCAAGCCTTTTAGAATTCACGCAAAGTGGTGACAGGACAAAGTAGAGGAAGCAGTGTGTATGTGTACTTGTAATGCACACTCTAGTTGCCCACCTCATATACATTGGCCTCAAAGTGCTACTTATTCTTATCATGATCCCAAAAGCATGCACCCCCTTCCAATACAAAGCATCTGGTAGGAAACTACAGGATTATTTGAGCATTGCATATGACACACACATCATTTATACGGACTCTACCTATGTAGTCTCAAATGCATTACCAACCTGCATAACGAATGTATTACATTGGCAATTAAGCATGGCACTTCAGTTCGTATTGAACACAATGTATAGTCTCAATGCATTACAGACCTGTATAAAGAATGTATTACAGAGGAAATCAAGGATGGCTCTTCGTTTCATATCGGGCACAATGTATTTTGTGCAGTATATTTCTAGAGATAGCTCTTGAATTCATGTAACAGTAGTGACAAATGCAGCATACATTCTTCACATCACTGAATAGGCATATTGAACAAAATTCTAAGTAGTAATGTTGATGACGCCAATTTTTGAGGCCTCTCTCTTAGAGTGCAAGCAGAGGTCGGAAGCAAAGGTTATCTAGTAGATGAAAAGGCTGTGAGAATTTCTGCTAGTTTGTTCAGAAGAACATTGTTACATGTTGTTGTATGTGTTTCCAATGTGCAATGTGACCATAGTGGACATCTGTTTCCCTTGCATAGCAAGCTTAAATCTACACCTCAAGTAAATATGACCAGGCAAAGGATGACACGATTCATGACATGCAGAACATGTTAATACAATATGTGCCGAGTAATCAATCTTTTGCATATTACGGTGGTAGCAGCCCCAGGGTTTAGTTCTAGGGAGAGCAAAAAAGGCTTCCATTTAACCAAAAAAACAAAAAAGAATAGCAACGATTTCCTTGTTTACGTTTTATTTGTCAAAAAATACCATGCGCTTTGCTGTTGAGCAATAAATTGCAAAGTAAACGTTTTAACTTAACTCATGATTTGCATACAACAGTTCTGTGAGGAATATTAATTATAATCATTTTTATATTTAGCTTACAATATAGCTTGAGTGTTCTGCTTCCAAGGTCTTCATATCTTGATTTCAAAAATGACCAGAGAAAAAGTTTACTTGCTAGAAGGCTTCTGAGGGGAAGAGGGGGGACCTCATTCAGCTTCCACCATATCAGTTAAGACCGCAGCTGCATCATGACCGTTTCACTTGAAGCTGACCACAAGAGGAAAGCTTACCCATCTTTATGCCAGCAAACCAAGCATATCAAGTATCCTGCCTGAATTTAATCAAGCTTTAAATTAGGTAGAGCGGTCTAAGCTAGTGAAACCAACAGATAACAATTCAGAGTTGATTGCCCTTGTTTCCAGTGGCTTTCCATTTGCCATGGTTTTCCTGCAGTTAGTAAAAACTAATTAGTGACTGTTTTTACTAACTGCAGAAAAACCATGGCAAATGGAAAGCCACTGGAGACGAGGGCAAGGATAAAGATTCTGCAGGAAGTGGGACTAACCACAGCAAGGGAAGAGGACTTCTCAGAATCGCTCAACAACAGTAAAAAGAGCAAAAACCTTCTCAGGTTGCATACGGAAAAACATTTACACGGGTTTTTATACTATGCCTTATGGCAAGCTTGTGCAAATAAAAAAAATCGGACTTTTTTATTTATTGGCCCCAGGAGCAAAGCATCAGTTCTAAAGTTTTAGATAGTGTTGAAAAATAGCTACCTGGATTGCTTGCATCACGGTACGATTTCCACATCTTTATTCACTGGCTTCCAAGTCCAGCTACCATATGTATAACTTCTCACACATATCTCTCATCCACATCATGTAATGCCACATCATAGAGAGCACTTTTGACAAAAGTCGATTTTGCTCTCTGAACCACGTTTTGGGACATTGAAGTGGAGTTGCTGTCATGCAGATGCTTCCTTTATTGGGCTTGTTGCTATTTAGGATCACGAAAAAAAAGTTATGCAAAATAGAAGGCACCTTTGTGCAAACTTTTGTCAGCTGTTTCGGAAGACAGTTTACTACTTCGTTATTGATAGTAATTGTTCTAAGCCAAAGCTTTAAATGCTAACTATATAGTCTTAATTATTATAAGGTTCAATGCTGAAAACCAAACTAGGCCAGGCAACTCTGAACAGCCCGCTGCTGGAGTAATTCACTGGGCTAGGTCACATTGACTTTTTGAAATCTAGGACACCTGGTATATAACACGCTCCCTTCGTTTCTCCCTCTCTCTTTTTTTTTAGTTGCTTTTATGTCACAGCCACCTTCTGTTTTAAGCACATCACACAGTATACTAGGATTTGATTTCGGGAACTCTAGAATTAAAAGAATTTGTTTTATTGCACAAGCATTTCTCAAATGAAAATAAATTACACTCACGAGACATCAACACTTTCAAAAAACAAGAAGCACAAAGACAGCCCTGTGGAACAAACGTAGTAACAACAGGACAAACTGCAGCTAATGCAAATACCCCGATTGCCTTCCTGGGCTCTATTTTTATATAGCTATAGCTACACATCTTTCGTTCCTAAATGCTCATGTTTCAGTTTGCATGTTACAGCCCTGAACTGCATCCTAGAAATCAATAAGTTGTGAGTGGGCTGTTTTTCTTTTCTGGTAATGTCATTAAGTCTCCAATTATTTTTCACACGTCAGTTTCATATTTTATTTTAACTTTCCTTTAGAAGGACGGGGTGGAAGTCGAAAGAGAGTTTGCATTTGTTCACACTTCAGGCTATTCATTCTTAGATCCTATTTCATAATTGATATCTTTCCCGGGTTGCGCTGGTTCAAGATTCACTACGTTTCTTTTGTTGCCCTTTTCTGTATGCTGGAACCGTTATATCATTCTTTTTTGAATGTTTCAGCATTCTTGATTTTAGCGCCTCGTGAATGTCTCTGTGGTAGATTCTCGTCTTTTATTCTTACTGCACCCATATACCGTTTCATCAACGGGACCGGTGCGTGCTACTTTTGCACCTATAACTTGGGCTGACTAGGGCCCACATTGGGCTGACTAGGGCCCACAAAATAATGATGCAAAACGGCTTCGTCAATAGCAGCAATCGTGCTCATCGCTCGTCGAACTAAAAATGTAGGTTCATTCGAGAGTGCACAATTTAAATTCGGCATAGAAACATCTAGATCATCAGCAAAGGCATACTATAAAAGTCAGAAAAGGTGACATACGATTGCGGCGGCAGCTACGAACTGTGCGATCAAAGGCCAATTCAAATTTACTGGAGTGGCCATGTAAGCACTCAAAAACTATACTGAAGCGCTACTCCATTTGGCAGCTGACGAGAGCCCATGAGCAGAGCAAAACCAAGGCCATGGTAGGTGGCAGTAATAACTTTATTAAAACAGAGGCGCTTGGGGCATGCATGCCTCTGGGCCCCCGCAAGGCCCCACTACCCTCAAACGTTCATGTTCCTATGGTTCATGACGTCGGCAGCCCAGTCTGTGGCGATCTTCTGCCGAATCGGGTCCTCAGAGTACGGCTGGGTGTCTCAGTTCTCCCAGGTGGTAAGGTGCTCTAGATCCTACGGGGGAGGATCCGCCGGGCATTCGAACAGGATGAGGGCGAGTGTGGCGGCGGGTTGTGGCAAAGGGTGCAGGAGGGATCAGTGAGGGTGTGGTGGTAGTGACACCCTCTATAAGGGGACAGGAGGGTGCGCGTCTGTAGTCGTCGCCAGAGTGTTTGGTGGTAGTTATCTAGAGATGGGTGAGGTGGAGGTTTAAGACGTCGCTCGGCCCGATAGGCCTGCATTAGCTCACTAAAGGAGTGCGTGCGAACAAGCGTGAATCCCGGATCGGAGGCCGCCGGCGCCCGGTTTAAAGAACATCAGGCTAACGCTTGGGCGGCCTCGTTACCGGGATTCCCGGAGTGCGCAGGCACCCATATCAGCTCCTCACAGCGGGGCGGGTTGGCTGTGTGGGCGAGCTCAGTATGCTGAACGCAGAAACGTGAACTCTACCACGCGCAAAATTTATCACAGTTTCAGAGTCGGATATTATGTAGCATGCTTCCTTTTGTGCAAGCGCATAGGCGATGGCTGCTTCCTCGGCTGCCTTCGAGGAGGCAACCGAAGAAGGGGGACAATCGCAAGAGGTTGCAGGAAGGAATCGATGACGCCAATACCGCTCCTTCATTCGTGCATGCGGCGTCCACCCATACGGCGTCCGTTTTGGTGCTGTAGTATTTGTGGAGTGCCGCTGCTCGGGCTCGGCGGCGTTCTCGTGATACTGGGGTGCATGTTGCGAGAGAGAGGCTTGATGAGTAGGCTTCGGTGGCAGGGGCGAGGTATGGGAAGGAGGGTAGGATCACTTCTGGGACGCGAATATCTTAATTCTCCATGATATGGCGACCGGTGGAGGTCTTGGTGAGATGCAAGTATTGGGCCTGGTGATGGGCCTCCACAGGCTCCCCAACTGTGTTGTGGAGGCCAAGCTGTAGAAGGCGTTCTGTGAAAGTATTGATTGGGAGATGCAGAGCCGTCTTGAACGCCGCGGGCAATATGACGTCCAAGGCTTCCGTTTCCTGCCTGTTGAGTCGGAGATAGGGGACTGTGTATAAGAAACGGCTGAGGACGAAGGCATCAATTAGATGACGCAGGTCGTTCTCCTTCATGCTTCTGTGATGGCGCGAAACTCGGCGGATGAGGTGCGATATCACGCCTGTCACCCGTTTAATTTCTTCAGAGTTGAGGTGTTCTTGCCATTGTTCTGAATGCGAAGTCCCAGAACCCGGAGTGTATTCATCTCTGGGACAGGACGGCTATCGAGTTCAATGAGAATGACTGTGGTAGGGCATCCGTGGGTCGTGGGCCTAAGTATAAGTAGCTCAGAGTTCTCTGGAGAGTGTGAGATTCCGATGCTCTGGGCGTGTTCTTGTGTAAGTGATGCGGCGCTTTGTAAGGTACCCTCTATGCCGCCATCACTACCATGTGTGGTCCATAGTGTGATGTCGTCCGCATAAAGGGTGTGTCTAAGATGAGGTATTGTGGACAGTTTCCGGGCGAGGGGAATGAGGGTGGCATTGAATAGGAAAGGTGAGAGGATGGACCCCCTGTGCAGTACCGACGCTCCCAAGGGTGTAGGGTGGCGAGGCAAGGGGGCCAAAATGAACCTCAGCCATGAGGTCCGTGGAAAAAGCGTGAATGTAAGTGTACATCGGTACACGTGTGTTCAGGGGAGAGAGGGCTGTCATGATCGCCTGATGTTCGACGCGATCAAAAGCTTTCGACAGATCCATAGCCAGGACTGCCTTTGTGTGGCACGCAATAGCCGGGTAGAAGATGTTGTGAGTGAGTTGCAGCATGGCGTCCTGAGCTTAGATCGGGGCTGAAATGCCGCGTGCTCGAAGTTTCCCGAGACATGAGATGAGCGAGATTGGGCACAGGTTTTCTAGTTTCAGAGGCTTGTTCGATTTTGGGATGAATATTAGCTTGGCGTGTGGCCAGGACTGGAGGAGGGTGTCCTCCGCCCATCATTTGTTGAAGTAGTCTGTAATCTGTACGATTGATTTGTCATCGAGATTGTGGAGTATAGAATTGGAGATTTTCTCTAGACCCGGTGCTGAACTTGTGCGGAGAGTCAGGATGGCCGCTCTTAACAGCGCTTCCGAAATATCAGCGTCTAGTTCCGGGTTAGGTTTTCCTGAGTAGGGGGCATTGAGTCGGATGTGCCGGGTGAGGTGTATGTGCGCTGAAGAGTGTCAAGGAGAAATTCCGGATCGCTGTTTTGAGTGGTGATGTGGCCGGGGGTTCGGGGGCCTAGGCTTCATCGCTGTGGAACCATGAGTAGCCGGGAAAAAGGAGCAGAAGGAGCTAGGGAGGAGAGGCAAAGAAGAACATTTTTGCAACTATTTACATGGTGGGATATTTACAGGTCAAAAGAGGAAAACGGAGCTCTCTGTGGAGACAATTTTCATTGCCTAAATACAGTCGGTTGTCCACACTTCCCTAGCTGGGGAAACAAAGTTAAATCTGTCCAGTCCAATCACTGGGGCACAACAGGTCAATAGAGGTGTCACCAATGGCCGAGGGTGGTGCTCGAACCTCCTCTCACATCTTTCGGTGGCGAGGGCAAATTTCTCCGATGTCGATTAAACTGCACCAAGCCAAAACATTCCGCGAAGTCGCCCGCTCGCGGCGTTCATTTTTCCCGCGTAATTTCAAGGAGGTCACCTGCTGGCCTCGAGAATTCCGCGAGCGGGGTCAATGCTGCTCGGCGATGCGCCTCATGCCCATTTGGAACAAGGATAGGTTCCCTGTCGTCGCCGCCGTGGCGCCAAGGGGATTAAGGCCCGAAAGGCAACTCGTCTCTATCCCGAAGAAAGGGAGGCGGGAAGGGTTGGTCGCCGCAGCCGGAAACAAAGGTCACTCCGCCGCCGTCGCCACCGCCTCGCTGCCCTTGACGGGGATTGCGTGCCGGCGTCCAGGTTTCTTGCTGTTGCCGCCGTGGGTGCCAAGGGGGTTAATGGCCGAAAGACAGCCCGTCTCCATCCCGAAGGGGCGGAAGGGTTGGCCGCCGGAGCCGGAAAAAAAGCGTCACTCCGCCGCTTCCGCCGCCGCTTCGCTGCTTTTGGCGGCGATCGCTCACCGGCGTCCGCTAGCGACGTCTCCATTTTCAGATGCTGAAGTCTGCGCATACCTTGGCCAGAACCCCGGTCACAACAGTGTGCACGAGGCGTGTAACATGGTGTTTGTAGCGGATCTGGACTGTGTGGGATCTACGAGATGTCTCAGAAGTTTCCAAGCTCGTTTGGTGGACAGTTTTCCGGCGACTTTGTCGCTTACATGCCCCCAATTAGAGCGACAGGCTTCCTCTGCGTGTTGTATCTGTGTCTGCAGTGCGGCCAGCCACTTTTTAAGCATTCTGTTTAACGTGTTGTGTTTCCAACGCTCGAGTAAGCTGTGGTATGCCTCCCAGAGGTGGGCGAGCGAAAACCTAGAGTGGGGGTGTCCTGTGTGGTTGTAATCAGCCATGTATTGTGTTAGACATTGATCATAAGTGATTCTACCGATTCTTTGATGTCCGTGATAGGTGTGTTTGAGTCGTCCTACCGCAATGCGCGGATGGCGTCCCAGTTCACCAGTTTTTCGGTGATGTGTGCGTGGCGGGATTGTTTAAAGGGGAGTGAGGTGTTATTGATGGCGATAATGATCGCTTCCCAGTGTGTGTTGTGTTCTTTTTTAGGTGACGCCATCCAGGAAGCGACTGAGCGTCAGGTCCAGCCTGGTGTCCATCGTGACGCTGGTGCCGATCCGCGTGGGTATGTGGAAGTCACGTCCTGGTGATCCTGAGGCAAGTGAACTGCGCCAAGGTGCAAAAATCGGTAGCACCCCGCAGCACGGGTTGCGCGCCAGCTTTAAATGTCATGTGAGGGAGCATGCTACTGGACAGAAGGCGATGCCTGGACGCGCCAATCGGGACGCTGGAATTATAAGGCTGATCGGCAGTAGGCAAAAAGATTGTGCAACACCGCTTCCGCACCGCGTCCTCAAGCGGACAGAAGTGGTCGAAAAGCGACCGTACAGTGCTCTTAAGGTCGGTGCCTTAAATGTCGTGTCCCAGTGCACCGCGCCGTACGTAGTGCAGCAAAATTTTGAAGGCAACCCCTCCGTTCCCGGGTCCATCAAAACATGGCGCACAGATAAACGATATTTTAACAGGTGCAATGAGTTAGTTAATGTTGTGATGCATCATTACGGTGGCGGCTTTTAAAATCCTACCATCTTACTGTTGACTTGACCGCGTCGAACTCATTTTGTCTCGTAGTAAATTTGTAGTATATAAATTTTTGTCTTATCCTAAATTTGCTAAGAAAACTGTACCTACCTGGTGCGATGCGCGAACCCGCGGTATCGTGTGCTGACGTTTGCGGATTTCGGCCCCTGATACTGGCGCAGACTGCGGTTTCGCATTGCACGCAGCAGCAACGAATTAGGCACCCTTGCCCAACTTACTACGAGCAAATTAAAGTTACCGCAATATCAAAGCTCCGAGTACAGTTTCACCACAATTGCGACTGAGCGGTTCAGCCGGAGAGATACAAGCCGCTGCGGTAAACACGTATCAGGATACGCATGCTGTATCTGCCCCTTGCAAGGTTGCACATGACGTGCAGTGATGAGGAGGCACCAAAGAAACAATGAAAACAACTTTATTTCTAGAGAAGTCCTACAGCATTTCTCTAGATAACCTCTAGATCATATTGCATTATGCCCTGAGGCAATAAACAACGTTATTAATAAAATTATCTCCTAGGCGAAGCGCTGTGCTTTTTTAGTCGCTCAGCAATAGAAATGAGTGCCAAGAACACAGCATTATTATGTTTTCTTTCGAAAAGTTTGCCACAAGGCATAAGTTGAGGAAGGGGGAATGAGATGCAGTAGATAGAAAGTTAAAAGAAAGAGTGAAGTCCAGTATTATTTCGCGCACATAATAATAATCAGCGCAGTTACGCTGTTGCCTTGTAAACTGTGCAGCCTAACGGATGGGGAACAACAAGCCCGTGAAAAGAAACATGTGACATGGTCACTTGAAAAGTCGGCTCACTTTAATTAATTCCACTTCGATCCAGCTTGGCCTCAAGAAGCTGAACAACCCTGACCGCATATTTATTCGAAATCTAGCCTTACACACACCTAGAACCCACAGTTGCTCTGCCTTTACTACTTTTTGTTTCAAGCGACAGCTTTGATGCAATTTTTGAAGAGCCTGCGAGCGGTCGCACACCATGTGGCGTTGCCGCGATAAGCAAACAGCAACATGTTTTGTATGCAGTTTTGGTTGGCCGCAGCCACAAGCGAAACACAGAGACATGGGTACAATAAGACTGCACTCACTCCGACAGAAAAAGTGACATAAAACTATGCTCCACCTATAGCTCCAGTCGCCGCAAATTGTTTCAGCTCCAGCGCCAAGTGCTTTGTGGCGCTATTGATAGTCTGTTGAGCATTTGGGTTAAGTATACTGACAGTTGTACTGTGCTATTGAATAGTCATGATGAAGTGTAGCTCTGTGCATGTGTGCAGCAATTAGTTCTCCTTTTGACGGTCTTTCATAGGCATCAGTCATAAAGAGGCACGCTGGAGCTGTGCTTGCAGAGTTTTGCTGTACGATGAGCCACGAGACCGTTTCTCCGCATCCTGGAGGAGCATGCGGACGTACGCTGCGTAAAAATCATCGAGATTACAATAGTTCACTTAGTTTTTCGTGTAATGTCATAACTAGAACAAAGATTTAACTTAAAACAAGTAGGCTGCATTTTGACTGGAGTGACACTGTAATGTCCTCTTCTTGAGTTTGCCATTTCCCCTTTCCTGCAGTCCTCTCCTTTTTTTCGGTGCCTGCAGCCTTGAGGAATTTTCATTGAAGTGAATAACAGCCAGATTTGACCTAAAGAAGGTAAATATGAATGAATTTCTCATACTTTGAAAAACAAAATGTGTTTCTTGTTGTCTACTAGTAAAATTATGCCAAGTAGATGCTATTATAATTAACCATTATGCATTATAATCACATCAATGCAGGTGAGATTGCTTCTGTTTTAGCTTCTATATCCAGAACCTTTATATCAATTAAGAATGTGATGCAATGATCTTCAAGCAGCAAATTGAATGTATGACATGGCCTATAGAACCTATCATTAATCACCTGTGTTATTCCTACTGTTTCATTCTAGCGATCATCATTAGTCCAAGTGATCAAATGAGCCTTGACCATTCTTGCAGTATCCATACAGTAGCTTCGCGACATTCGAGACTGTTCTAGAGGAGGGGTCGGAAACTTGCGCTGATAAGTTCCAATTACTACCTTTGTCTTAGGACTGAACAAGATGAGGAGCACAAAAGAGAAACGAGTCGTTTTTCCAGCCAGACCTAAATGCTTGCGCTCAACGTTTTGTCATTTCAGTGTATCAGCTCTTGTCCTTTCTGTCTGTGTTCCTGGCATGCTGTTCTTTATCTCATCCCATCTGTCTATTCTAACATAACAGCAATGACTTTCAATAAAGACCCTTGGGGGGCCTCTGCAGTGCGTTTATAGCCTCCCGTCTCCCTTTTTCCACAGAAGGGGAATGCAGAATGGCTAGTGCTACCAACCTAGCAATTATGTTTGTACCATATTATATCAAGCATCCTCAGAATGCCAGAAATGTGCCCCAGAGTCTCCTCCAAATGTATCAAAACTACCTTTGACAAGGCAGTGTTCCAAGTTTTGAAAAGAAATACACAAGATAAGGTTAGCTAATTTTACAGCAGTGTATTTACTATCAAGATAGAAAGATTGTGGCAACTGGCGCACCGGGTGCACTGGGTGCCTTATTTATGCAGAAGTTGGAATTGAGTTACATGGCGGGCACTTTTTTTTTGCAGATGTCCGGGTCGACTCCTGTGAATCGCAATTTTAGTGTCTTGTATTACCTAACCTGATAACATGAGAGCCCCAGATCAAGCACTGCACTAAGGAGACTGAAGTCAAGCCCAACTTCTATAAAAAGAAGACACTCAATGAGTCCAGTAACAAAGCAGCTGCTCCCCCTTCACATTAAAAAACAACCACTTGCACTCGTTTTCTCTTCTTCTCCAGACCTTAGCACTACACCATATGAAATTTTGGTTTGCGGTGATTGAAATTGGTCCCAGTGCAATTTTTCAGCCCTCCAGGGCTATTCCATTCATGACATAGAAGCAATCTGCTCAGTTGCAACTTTCAATGGGCTGCTTAGCAAGTTGAAGAATCACAAGGAGCAAAAGGGAATGAAGCAAATGACGCACAAGCTTGCATAAATGAACTTCTGTTGCTTTTTTTTGCACTGTGTTCTATTTCTTATGGCCTCTGTCCCTTTTATAATGAAAATATTATGTACATACAGTAAAAGCTTCATGCAAAGATTTTTTGTTTGCACATGCTTTGGAGAAAAGTTGGACTGCAGTCACACTAGAGAAAACATAATTTCTTTGTCTTCTCTTTCATTCAACTTACCTTACTGCATTCCCACCATCCAAGTATGCAATTGATTTGGGAGAAAATCTGATGACCAAGTTGTGAAAAGGTTGAAGGGAAGATGTTTGGGCTTTGGGACACAGTTGTCGAATGTCCTTCAAAAACCAGGAGCTATTCAGAATGGAGTTCAGGTTCTTGAAAGCATAAAAATATGTACATATAAATGTATGCCGTGTCTGGCGTTTTACTCCGATGACAAAACCCAGGGACGATGATGATGGTATGTACAAATGAAAGAGGAAAATCATGGCATGTACAAATTAAAGAACGTTCACAGAAGGCTCACAATATATATATATATATATATATATATGTGTGTAATGCGTTGCGGTGTGGGTGTGTAGTTTACTCAATTATAGATGCTGAACATGCTTACAGTTGCTGCATTGCAGCTTAAAAAAGTTTTGGCAACATATTCATAAAAAGACTCCAGGTCTTGTATTACTATTTTACTGTGAAAATATATCTAAGAGATGTTGTCGAGCAAACATACTGCACTTTGTCTTTATAATTGTTAGTGTAGGACAGTGTGGAAAATCACATTGTATTTGTGTTCCATACTGGCATGTATAACCCAGCTGCCTCAGTAATAAATTATCTTGCAGTCTCAGCCTTCACATTTACACTGTTGTTTATTTACTTAATTTTGGGTTTCTTTCTCAGTTATGTCATATGTGAACATTCTGTTATGCGCGGATGTGCAGAAAGTTTTTCCATGAAGTTCTATTTAGGTTACCTATCCCTTAAAATTATCATTGGTTGTCTAATTCCACAAGTGTTGGCCGTGAAACTGCCAAACAACATCAAAGTGAAAACTTTACAAAAAAAACCTATACAAAACAAATTACCTCTGCTCATTCATTGCCTGTTTGCAAGAAGCTCATGCAGGAATTTGCTGTATGGTTCATTATGGTCATCATTTTATTGCATATGTGACTCAACAGGCTGTAACCCATGCTGATGATCTGGTCACCATCACTCTTGCAGCAACATAGGAAAAATGACTTGTGATTGTTTGGATCTATGGTTCTATTACTTCACAGTGCTTTGACCTGGTCGCAGCTTTCAACTTCTTAAATCTAGTGCAAAATAGTGTTATGACCATGTGTTGGCGCTAATTAATAAAGGAAGCAACTGCCCGCATCTTTAATAATGTGCCACGCATCAAAGTAGTGCTGCATGTACGATTTGCTGTCCTTGCAATATATCCGTATAGCTGGCTGGGCGGTGGCCTGTACATCGATAAAAAACGTGTTACATAATAATATATGGTAGCAAATATACCTCTTCCCCAATGGTTTACAATGATGAAACATTCTTTAATTCAATTGGTTTATTGTATAATGATGAATTTGATTCTTTTTATATACAGACGTGCAAGCAGCACTTGCCAAGAGCACTCTTAATGAGATTGAAAATAATTTCTTTTAATAATATGCAAAAATTGTCACCTGTTCTTAAAGACTGCACTAAGACTCGTTATGTTAAGTCAGGCCTTCCTTCCCCATGCTCGCGCTATTGGGCACTGCAGCTGACTGCACACAAATAATATGAATTACAGCTTGCCAATTTTCGTATCGCAACATCGCTTTTCCTCTCCTATTCTCAACTGTTTCCATTGTGGGATATTGTCAGTCTGAATGACAACAATGCTGTACGTGCAGTACTTGGTGCTTTAGCCGGGGGAGTCGCAACTCCCATCTCCTGTGACGTCCACTTCCATTCCATCCAGCTGGCTGATGATCCGCACCTGCTGCTCTAGGAAAAGCTGGGGCAAACATAAATATGCATATGTGAGCCACTTGTAACAATTGCGCCGAACTGTCAATTGTTGCACTTTTGTATTTGCGCGCGCTGGTTTTTTAGTTTATCTCCTTCCTCCCCCCTTTCCGCAGGAAAAATATAGCTGCGTATAACTCCTGTTAACCAGCACTTACACTTCCGATCGGCAGCCGATCGCTTAGGGATTAATAGGCACAACTTGGAGCACCGAAGCGAGTTCACGCGAGTGATAACGCTTCATTGCTGACCTCCCCTCCCTCCTGCCTGCTCAAGGGTAAAGACCTTGGGCACTTTTTTTTCTGTTTCCATCTCTTCATTCCTGACAGTGTCCCTTCTTTCTTCTCCTTCTTCGTTCTTTCATCTCCCGCCCATCTCTGTTTTCACGTGTTTCTTTCCAGGCCGCCTCGGTTGGTGAACTTGGACGCGGCTCCATCCGCGTGACATTTCAAGGTGCGCGCCACACGGCGTAAAAAAAAGCTACCCGGTGGGAGTCATGCTGTGATCATAATCAGGCTCCGAACAGTTTGTTTACATTCTGTCGGAGTGCGCGTTCTCCGTTTTCCCGCTATCAGCTGACACTGAACCGCTCCTGACAAACTACACCACTGCGTACAACTGCGCAGTCCCCTTCTCCTCATCCCTTTTTGCTTTAGTATCGATCGTTATCTTTCAAGAAGGAACATTGTATAGACTAAAGGCAAGACGAGCCTTAACACGAAGGTTTCAGGGTTTGATCGAGATGCACGACAGAGTTTCCCTCCGCAACGCCCGGAAGACCGCTCTCTGCGATCTCGATCCTGAATTTCTAGTCTTTCTCTGATATCTCATAGACTCGCTGCGGCACGAATATTATGGACCCCGAGCTCGAAAAGCGGCTTTGGCAAATGAATGGTGAGATATGGGACTCGACCCCCATGTGTACACGCCGCTAAAGAATCCGGGGCTGAACCCAGACGTGGTACCCTAGTGAAAATCCCGTATCGCGACAAACGGATTTTAACCGGTCCTGCATTATCCCGTATAAATTCAATACTGGTGTGACCAGTCCTGTATGAAGCTTAAACGGGTTTATATCGGACAAGTCTTGTCCGGTATGAATCTCAATGCGGACGGTCCAGTCCGGCATAGAGCTAATATAGGGCAGACCATTTCCTGTATGCATCTTATACATGACATGTCTGACTATTGATTTGTCCGGTTTAACAGAAACCGGACAAACCTGATATGAATGAAACTGCTCGAAGTTGCTTGAACATATCATATCTAAACACCTGCTCAACTACCTCGACCAGCATGATATCCTGTATTATCGCCAGCATGGCTTCCGAAAGGGACTGTCCACAACTACCCAACTAATAGAAATATTTCATGACCTCGCAGTAGCAATAAATTCACGTGGTCAAACAGACATTATATACCTTGACTTTGCGAAAGCATTTGATAAAGTTTCACACCAAAAATTGTTATATAAGGTTAATGCGGTCTTTAAAAATCAAACACTCACACAGTGGTTTTCTGCGTATATATCCTCTCGTGAACAGTATGTATTTGTTAGAGGTTGTGAATCTAGCACTCTTCCTGTTGCTTCTTGTGTGCCGCAGGGTACCATTTTAGGCCCACTCCTCTTTCTCATTTTTATTAATGTTTGCAAAGTAGCACTGATGTTCCAATAAGACTGTTTGCTGACGACTGCGTGTTGTACAGTAGCGTAAATACGATTGATGATCAGATTAAATTAAATTTAAACCTACGAAGAATAGTCAATTGGTGTAACGACTGGCAGATGGAGTTAAACTTAAAAAAGTCTGTGTTCATATCAGTAACTAGGAAAAAGAATGTTCTTAATTTCAATTATCAAATAAATGGTTACATGCTCGAAAGAGTTGATCAGTATAAATACCTAGGCTTAACATTTACATCAGTCCTACGATGGAATACCTACATTGAAAATGTCATCTCCAAAGCTTTTAAAACACTATGGTACCTGCGGCGCACAATGCACAGTGCTACCGCGGATGTAAAGTGCCTGGCTTACAAAACCCTAGTCAGACCAATTATTGAATATGCCAAAGTAGTATGGGATCCTCACACAGAAACTAACATTCACAAGCTAGATAGGATTCAGCGGCTCGCTGCAAGGTTTATATATAATAAATACCGCCGTAACCATTCTTCAACGCACCTCTGCCAACAAGCCCAACTACCAATGTTAGAAAGCAGAACCAGGTATGAAAGACTAAAAACTCTTTACCTCATTATCAATAATTATCTAAAAAATAATTAATCAGACTACTTTGAGATCAAAACTAATGAGACATCAAGGCATCGTCATAGTAGGTTCATTCCATTGCCGGCTATAAAAAATAATTGCTTCAAGTTTAGTTATTTCCCGCGAACTTGTAAGGACTGGAACTCTCTTCCGGATTCTGCTGTTCGATCATCATCATTATCTGAATTTGTACGCCATTTAAAAAATTTCATCTATGGCTCTACCACAGGAGGATGAGGTTCTATTGCTGTTGTGTAGGATGGTTGTTGTTCTGATTTCTGTGTAATTCATTTTTATTTTGTTTGTGTGTGTATTCAGAGACAATTTTTGATTGACTATTGATTTTCATCGTCTTCTATATTGCTCATTTTTTGTTTTGTATTTTCCACTCCTGTTACAGCTCCTTATGGTGGCTGACAGTATTAATAAATGAAATGAAATGAAATGAATGATACGGGACAGAATATTTCCGCTTCTCGGCACAATTCGGGCGCATCGTGAAGCTCAACCAGGATGACCACGTCGGAACATGCCTTTGCGCTAAATAAGCATGAAACCATACATATTATACGTTACAACTATTCTGTATATGTGCAGTACGCGCTGTTTCGAAAATACGCGAAACAGCGCGTATTTGCGCGAAAGTGCAAGAAAAAACGTAGCGTTTCGTTAGCGAGGATAGAATACGCTCGAGAATAAATGAAAAACATCGCTGACCATCGAAATATGCACAGGTCAGCCGGACATCGGGAGTCACTTCGTCGAGTGTTTACGTATGCAAAACACTTGGTCAGAGGTAAATTCGTTGATGTCGCGGCTCCGCTGGCAGCAGGTGAAGCTAAAACAAGCAGTTTTACAAGTGTTGGTGCACCAAATATATCTATATGTAGCAAAAATTGCATGCGTTTGAAGAGGATGACAAAACACATCAGCAGTAGTAAATTGTGACATTCTGAGGTTTGTCTGCAAGAAAGCGATACACTGTAAAGATGCGGGACACGGATAAGCCTTCGTGATAGTCAGGAAAAATATTCAGTGTGCTTAAAGCGCGATCGTTCAATTACAACTACCAATTCTACACCCTAAGAAATACACAAACTACAAAAGAGCAATGTCGACTATATAAACGGAAATATAACCATACCTGCCGTGGTGTACTATCGCGTATTTGCGGTCTTCATTTGGTCGTCCAACTGGGAACGAATTAGCAGAGAAAATCTCTTTAGGCGAGTTGAAGACGGAGGGTTGTCTCTAATGCATCTATATGTGCGGCAGATGGTTTTAAGGTTTTGTTTCCTACGTGATCAAAAAGATGCATTCCTGAGAACCTTTATGCAAATCAGGCTGTCCAGTGCAATTCCAGAGTTTATAGTCTCTTCATGCTCTGCTCGGGGAACACTGTGTCACGCTTCCTGCGAGAAGTGGTGTGGTCGTTCAGGTTTTTGCGCGTGCGGTACTCTGTAGAGTATTTAGCGACGGTACCACCTAAGCGGCTGTGCAAGGATCTTGTTTCACAATTGTTCCCAGCTCCATTGTACAGAACCTTATACTGTGAAGGCCCAGGGAAAGACGTGATCAAGAGAGTTGAAAACATGACTGTTGCACCGGGCGTAAAAACGTTCTTTTTTAAATTGCATACAGGAACCCCCCCAGTCAAAACATGTATGGAAGAAAAGGGCCTTTTTGTACTTGGGGCTCTAAGTGCCTACTATGTAGGAAACCTGAAACAGTTGAGCCCGTGTTCCAGGATTGTTCGGATGCGGTGTTTTATTGGGATGTGTGACAAAGAAAACATAAAAAAGACCTGCCATTGACGCCACATGGAATTTGGTACTTGACAACTGTTAATGATGATTTTCAGTATGACCTTATGCTATTGGACCTTCACAGTATTTGGAGGAGTATAATGGCTTATAGACACTGTGATGTAGATGCACGATCTGTATGTGATTATTTTGTTGAACAAGTTTACAAACTAAAAGAAATTTTGAAGCAGCAAGATGCTGCGGAGGAGGTCTTGAGTCTGATGGGCGAACTTGTGGTAATGAAAGTCCATTAAACACGGTTGTCAGCCAAGGGGCATGGCAACCACGAACTTTTACTGATGTATTTGTACCAATTCATGCAATAAAGAAAAAAACAAACAAAAAAACATGCCGTGGGGTCGTGGATAGAGTGCGTGCTTGCTGACTTTTATAAAAAGACCGAAGTTCGAATCACATGTAAAAATTTTTTCTTTTCTATTTTTTTTTCTTTTTTTTCGTTTCCTTTTTTTTCTTTTTCTTTTTCAAATGTAGTGGTGTTATTTTATAGCTCTGCATGCTTTTTCCAGCCTGGCATTCAGTTTTTGTTTACTGAAACAAGGGCCACGGACCATACAGGAATTTCCGGAGTGAGAGCTCCGCGCGGTTTCATTTCGGTTTAGCCTGTATCAATTACCCTGAAACCGGACGAACCCGTCATTTCTGGAACTGATACCGGGCAGAGTATTCCGCTTCTGAACAGAAGCCGGGCCGATCGACGATGCTCAACCAGAATGACCATGCCGGACACGTCAGCACACGAAATAAGTATGATACCAAACATATTATACAACTATTCTGTATATAAAGAGCACACTTCGTTCCCAAATACCTCGAAAATACGAAGCAGTCGAAGTGTGCGCTAGCAAGCATATACGCGCGTTGCGTCGCTTTTTCGCGTACAACAGTCGCTGCAGCTCGTATGATCTTGCGGTGCGTCTTCATATCTGCGACTGAAGATCTGCCGCCTTCAACGCGAAAGTGGAAGCACGAACGTATCGTTTCGCTAGCAATGACAAAAAACTGTTCGAGAAAAAATAAACAAACATCGCTGACCATCGAAAGATGAGCAGGAAGCCGCACACCGGGCGATGCGTTCTCGAATGTTTACATATTGAAACCGCTCAGTTGGAAGTGTATTCATTGACATCGATGCTTCGCTGGTAGCACGTGAAGCTAAAACGCCCAGTATTACAAGTATTAGTGCACCGGACATCTCTGTATGCAGGAAAGCTTACAAGCGTTCGTAGCTGATGAAAAACACATCAACACTAGTAAATTACGGTATCTTGAGGTTTGCCGTCAATAAAGAGACGGATTATAAAGATACGGCACATTTGTGAACCCTCGTGATAGCCTGGAAAAATATTCAGCGTGTTTAAAGGGCGATCGGTGAATTACGGCCACAAATCTACAGCCAAGAAAAATATACAAAGTACGAAAGAGCGAAAGTAGCTACATATACTGAATAATAACCATTGTAATCATAACCCGCTGTAGAGTAGTGTTTTTTTTTCTTTATTACCATTTTTTTTAAGCACACAGCATACACTCTGAATACACAACAACAAAGGTTAAGGTGCCCCTCTGACGCCCACGAGTACCGAGGTTCGATTCCACACTTGGTAGTAAATGTTGTTTTCATTTTTTAATTTTATTTATTGTTTTATATGTAGTCTTTTTATTTAATATTGTTGCATGCTTTTTCCAGCCTGGCGACGCGTTTCTTTCCGGAAACGAGGGCCATCAACCATACAGGCCTTTCCGATATCAGAGCTACGCGCGGTTTCCTTCCGGACTTTCCAGGGCAGTACAGGAATTTCCTGCAATAGCCCACAATCCTGTTTCCCAGATCCTGTACAGTAAACCAGTATACAATTTCCTGTACGAATTTTATACAGGATTTTTCAGTAGGGTAAGCTTGCCACTGGTTTATTTTGAGCAGTTTAATTCACAGTGATCATGACAAATTGCGCTTATGCAAGTCACAACGCCGAGCAAGATCGCCCGAGTTAAAAAGATAAAATCCACACTGTATGATAACGCGTCAAAAGCTGATATTATCACAATCTTTTGATTTTACACTTACAAGCAGTGATGGAAGAAACCGCGTTGCACCGCTCCTTCACGCAGACGCAGTCTTGTTGGGATCCCCAAATTGCGAACCACATCCGGGCAAGAGTAATACGCATCGGGAGAGAAATACCATCCACAAACGTAGATAAACGATTTTTTCACCGATGCTGGCTATCCGATGAGCTGTAGCCACTGTTTCCGGCGGTTCGCGTCTTGAGGCACTCTATGCAGAATGCTTTTCCTGACGTCACTAGTAATACCTTCGCAGCCAGGGACTGCACACTGTAGCAACATCCCGCTCATGTCCCGTCAAATTGACAATTCAAATCTTTAATAACTGCAGTCGCGAACTTAGAAAGTGGGTAGTCCAGCACAGAGCTGTCCTGCACCCATCGCGCCCACGACATAACACAAATCGAGGCAACAAAACTTCCGAGTTGCACCGAAGGGAAACGACGATGAAGCAGACGACGAGATACCCCCGGCGGCGCGTTGGCAAGCAAGCGCGCCAAAACGGAAGTTTGGGGCGTGTGGCGCAAAGCAAAAAAGTAAAAGCGCAAATGCGTCAGTTGTGACGTGTCAGTGGGCGAGGCCCTTGGAGGAGGAGCAGCCTTTGCGCATGCTAGAAAGTTGAAAGGGGGAGAAAAGCCGCGAAAGCGCAGATATTCGAACTTTGAGTACAAATAACTCTGCTTCCAAATGCCATACTTCAAAAATTTTTGCGGGAAGGTTATCTTACATCGACCTTTTTTCTATACAAAAAATTGTGTCGCGAGCTCTTTAGAGCCCCTTAAAAAGAATTGGGCCCGTTGCGTTATCGTTCGCCTATGGCAGCCGCTCATTTTCCGCGTCGCAGCTTATCACACTTGAATAAGATCTCTGAATCGGTACAGTTTGGTCGGCGACAGTTCTGCGACGACTACCGCGGTCAACCGATTTAGCTGCTGCACATATTTTTATTTTATTCTCAAATGAACGTAATTCGCTAGACAAAGCACGCTTGCAGGGTGCTCATTTGGTCAAGTGCTGGAATGCGTATCACACCTCGTCAATCCCCGAAATAGAAGTGATTGTAGTCATCCATACATATAATACACTCATTGGATCCAGAATTAGCCTAATTACTGCATAATCAAACAATCAAGGAGTTGTTGGATTAAATCAAAAAGACATTGAAATCAACAGCTTCTCTGTGCTCAAAATGCGACTTAGATGAGTTCATCTTTTGAAATTAAGTTCCTGATGGCCCTTCATAAATTTCGCCCGAAACAAATTTAATTCTAGCATATTCCTACATGTGATATATGCTGAAGTAAATGTGAAGTAAACATTGCACATTAAGAAAAAAATATTAATATAACAAATTATTTGCAGATATATAAACACAATCACCTTGTCAACTGCAGTATGAATAGCCAGTGTGAATAAGTGAAAGTGAATGCAGATTGGCCGTACAAACTGACGCACACAACCTTCCTTAGATATGCATAGTATGTGCTTTCATGGACACCTGGCAATAATTTGCAAGAAATTTTTTGTGACTGCTCTAAAGGCTGACTTAAAAATCAGCTGTTTAATAGAGCTTTATCAGCTGTATGAGCAGGACTACACATTCATTAGTTTTTCATGTTTGATGACACACTACTAAATTTGATGGCTTTCTCGACAGCACCTTATTTTACCTGATTCAACAGCTGTGTCCTCGTCGTTTGCTGCGCTATAATGTATTGGAGCTTGAAGGTTTTTCTGCATATGCAGTGCACAAGAGTATTGCAAGTGTGCATAAGCACTCATTAAAATGAGGGCAAGATGTATACACAGAATCAAAACCAAACAAGTGTTGAGCATGAGCCTCAGTTCACAAGCAAACATTTCAACAAGAGGATCAGTCTTCACCAGGACGAAGAGAAGTTCTCATGTTGAAATGCTTGCTTACAAACTGAGGCTTCCCCTAAAATCTTGTTTTTATTTGATATTACATGTCCAACACTTCAATTTGTTACTTTTCTAATGCTCTATTTTCGCACTGTTAAATTCAAGGTTGAAGGCTCATCATCTGGCACCATCAGTAATTGGCATGTGCCTGCTGCACCTGATATCAGATTGCTTGTTCTCTTTACAGCAAAGCATTTTCAACATTTCCATCCAGCTGAAGATTCTGTTGCATCCTACTATGCACTGTATAAGCCACACTGACTCGACAACAAGTTAGCTCTGAAAGGTGTCACAAACTGTTTTCAGTAAGCTCGCAGAATTGCGTTAACAAAATACTTTTGCATCAACATCGAAACAGTGCGACATACTGTACTACTGTACATGACTGCATGTCTGATCGACATATAGTTCCCTTGAGACATATTGCTTTCGGCAATATTTTTCACTTTTCCAGTTTACATCTTTGAAGCTAAGAAGGGAACAGCAGCAAGCATGGAATTGTTCGAGTTGTGCAAAACAATAAATAAGCATCAGGTAAAAAAAACATGAGATATGACAGCCATAAAGCATAAGTACACATCATTAGTTTCTCTACAGTGCAGCTTACATGAAAGGCAAAACTACTTATTACATACAGACAAGATAATCAGCACAGCCTTTGGCTGGAACATAGTATTTCCACAATCACTGAAGCCACACCTTATGCTTTCACTTGGGGTTGACACATGAGTATTATCTATCCATGTTTAAATTTCAATGCAGCGTTTTCCTGCTACAACTATGACATTACTGTAGTCAGCGTGCAGTGAGTAGGAACTGTGTTGTTTTTCTCATGAGAATGCACACTAAGACATTACACATGAATTATTTTTATTACAAACAAAGGAATGATACACTAGTTTTCTCCATGGCAGCTTTGCACTCTTCTTCTGTCCTACCTTGAACAGCTATAACAAACACATAAGGTGGCCCTGCCCTCAGTTTCAGCAATGAGCACAGTTACACTCAGTGTCAAAGATGTTGTCTTCAACAAACACCACAAATCGTATCATTTGTGTAGTTTGACGATATAAGACCAGGAAGCATGCTTGAAGAGGATGGTGACAAAGCATATATTTAATGCATAATATATATTCAGAGCAAAAATGGAAGGACGAAAAATGAATTAACCAAAACAACTACTTTCCCCTTGTTAGGGCCTAAGCACCTGAATGGTTACAACCTAAACATATTAAATGACTAAGCATGGAGTACAAGCTCAAAATGGACTGGACTAGCTTATCTCAATCCCTTGATTAACAAAGAAATAAGGGCAGTAATTTTCAGTAGACAAGCCAACAAGGTTTAAAAGGAATTGAGCTAATTATCTGAATGATATATGAAATGTAGAAGAGGTTGGAAACAAACTGATGGTCTTGTATAAAGATGCATGAAGCCTGCTCGCGTTCATGAATAATTATAGTCTTAAGCTTGCTTTCTTAACCTAAAAAGGTTAAGAAAGCAAGCTTAAGATTATAAGTTACAATGTGTGGGGTATGTGAGGTACTAGAAAATGTTTAAATTGAAAAATTGTCCCTGTATGTCCTACAGATTTGAACTTTATGTAATCATCCTCATCAGCCTGACAATACCCACTACAGGGCAAGGCCTCTCCCATATCACTCCAATTAACCCGGTTTTGTGCTAGCTGCATCCACTTCACCCCTGCGAACTTCTTAACCTCATCCGCACACCTAACTTTCTGCTGCCCCCTGCTGCGCTTTCCTACTCTTGGAATCCAGTTTGTTACCGTAAGCGACCATCGGTTATACATTCTTCACACTTCATGTCCTGCCCATGCCCATTGTTTCTTAATTTCCACTAGAATGTCAGTAACTTGAGTTCTTTTTCTGACCCACTCTGCACGCTTCCTATCTCTTAATGTTACCCCAACCATTTTTCGTTCCATAGCCCTCTGCGTTGTTCTCAACTTAAGTAGAACCCTCTTGGTTAGCCTCCACGTTTCAGCCCCATAGGCGAGTACAGGTAAGATGCAACTGTTGTATACTTACCTCTTGAGTGATACCGGTATGCTGCTAATCATAATCTGCGAGCGCTTTTCAAATGCACTTCATTCCAATTTTATTCTTCTTGTTATTTCCTTTTTATGGTCCGGCACTGCAGTTACTACCAGTCCTAAGTAGATATATTCGCTTACTAGCAGTGCTTCGCTACCTACCGTAGATTGCTGTTCCTTCCCGAGGCTGTTGAACATTACCTTAGTCTTCTGCATATTGATTTTCAATCCTAACTTTCCACTTTTCCTATCTAGGTTAGCAATCTTCCTTAGCAGTTCATCTCCTGAGTTACTTATCAAGGCAATGTCATCAGCAAATCGCAGATTACTGAGGTGTTCTCTGTCTACCCTTATCTCTAGCTGCTCCCATTCCAAGTCTCTGAATACTTTATGTGGAGTGGAGCTTTACTGTACAAAATTATGAAGTTACAATTATAGATAAGCACATAAGTAAGCTCAAGGGAGTCTAGTTGTGACAGTCTAACAGTGTGTGAGCAACCTTACTGAAGATCCGGTGCCTGAATAAATATTTTTACCTTCTCCAAGTGGCAACTAGAAATGCCCGACAGCCTTTGTGAAGAAACCGTGATTTTTGCTTAGTACACTTTTAGAAACAACTCTTTAGATCCATAGAGTGCAGCACTGTCATAGCATAGATTCACAATACACAATAATCACAACCGGAAAAGTCAAAGCCAACTAGTTTAGATGGCATTCAGGCGAGTTGAGTCACCCACCTGCCATTCAAGCGATCCATAATTGAACTTAATTTACCAGCTTCATGGGCACAAAGCACCCACCGACAGGAAACTGGACTGAAGTGATGCTCATCTTGTATATCTCAACTCAGTGCAAGATAAAAAATTTTCTTTTGGCCTTCAAGCAATCGTGTCTAGAGTGCAGACAGGTTTATGTTTAAGATTCGAGTAAGCAATGGATAAATATCTGAATGAAATTTTGCATGAACTATATCTGCACAACTGCAGATATAGTTTGTAAAAATTGACAAAGAATCCAATTTTATTTCTTAGTCATGCAATACAGCACCATGCTATTTTCAAGCTATAAATTTCTACAAGGTATGGAGCACCCTTTTCCTGGAATTATGAATGTTCTTGTCTTTGGGACTGTTACTTGGCATACACTAAGTGGCTGAGAAGCAAGCCTTGTTGCCTGCTAACGATGGCATGCGCGATAATTGCAGTAATGCAATCCTTTTAATATCTAAACCACTCAAGTGAATGTTCAGTGTCATTGACTCGACTGTTTTTCTTTCATCTTTTGCACAGCATGTTCCACACACACGCACTCGCCAGTCCTTTCGCATCTTTCTGCAGAAGCTATTTAGCCTTGGAAGCTTCGGTGAAGTAGGGTGATGCAGACGGCAGGTCTTTTCAATGCATTGTTAAAATACACAATGAGAACAATGACAAATTCTAGCAGTAAATGAAAAGAGCACTATGCTTCATTGAAATTCTGTAAACATAAAAATATGGTGAAGAAAGCCTCTGCAAACTGAGTACAAATAGAATAAGGAGATAGAAACGGATATTGGAGAAAAAAATACTCACTTCCTTTGCCAAAAATATGTAACATCCTAAGAAACATATTTAAAACAACTGTAGTGTGGTAATCTTTGTCTTCATAGCCACTGCCATGCATCGCGTGCTGGCACACTCGAGGACGAAGAAGTTGGTCGCTGCCTAGCTGATTCGCCACTCCTGACGCTTGATCCAGCACGCAGTCTGGATCTATTTTATCATCGGATGACTACCTGAATGTCAAGTATTCCTGGAATAGGAAATCATGTCAATCAAGGCAGACTGAGGTCTCTCTAACCAGGCTACGCTGTCGTATTCCGCCCCTAAATTTCTATATGCACAGGTCTGGTATGGCGCTTTCTCCTGTCTGCGCATTTTGCGGGGAACCGGAAACAATAGATCATTTCTTGATATTTTGCCGCCGTTTTACCATGATGAGAAAACGGTATTTAGAGAAGCCATTACAACAGCTGGGTCTTAATTTGAGCAGACAAATTTTATTATCGTTCGGTGCCACCACGCTTGGGTACAGCCACAGGCCTCTTTTTAACGCCATTCAAAACTTCTTAATAGCAACAAAACGTCTACCTTGCTAATATGCTTTGAAGTTTTAATCTGTACATATAAATGTCACTATTCTCCTACGGCGTGCATCAGTATTTACTCTTTTTTATTTTGGTTTTTCATATTTACATTTCCTTCTCTATTCTCTAGCATTTATTTTTATTTTTGCGATGTAGTTATACATCTCAAAATCTAATATCTCTGCACCCCAATTCTTGGCCGATTCCCCTGTGTGGGTATGTGCCATCACATTAGAGGAGAACAACAACAACAACGCTCCGCAGCGAGTTCCTCCTTGGCGGCTGCATCCATCTGGGTTTACCGAATAAACGCACCCCTACAATTGGTGGAGGAGAGGGGTGCAACGACAATTCAACAAATCAAAGTCTTCGTTCGAGAAGAGGTCGCCCGCCAGCTATCACTGGTCGCTCAGTTACAAGATACTGGCCGCCTTGTTCCTGACATGGCTCCGTGTTTGGCCCCTACCATACGGCGTGCCGTGCAAGACCACATCGCTGATGTGGTCTTGCAGCCCAGTGCTGCCGTCCAGCCCCGTGCCAGCGCAAGTAACGGCACCATTAACGTACGCCCAAGTTGCGGCCAGGCCGCTAATGCCATCAGGACCTCTTTCCTACCAGGCCGCTCCTTCTAACCTTCCTTCGCCTTTGGCTGAGTCTGCATTCAATGTCCCTATTCCATGGGTACGCCAAAGCCCTACGAACGCTTGGCCTACCACGGACAACAGACCAATCTGCTACTCTTGTGGGCTGCCGGGTCATGTCGCACGCCTTTGCCGCCAACGCCTTTCACCTTCTCGCCCTAACCTTTAGAACTACTCTTACGATGCCGACCAGCCCTTGCCGAGAACTCCGCCCGGTTCCGACTTTGTATATCGCGACAATCAAACATCAAACCTACACCACTCGCCGATCATGTTCCCCTCGTCGCCGTTCGTCATCTCCGCTACTATGTTCTACCGGCACTGTTGAGGGGAACTAGCAGTCGCAGTTCCCGGGGCAATAACTGCGCTTGGTTCGAACTCTTCAAGTCGTCCGTGTTCTCCCGCTAACGTAATACAAGTGTTTGTCGACGGCGTCGCAATACTCGCTCTTGTCGACACAGGCGCTGCCGTATCCGTCATCAGGGAAGCTCTTTGCCGTCATCTTCGCAAGGTGACCACCGCGCTTTCCGACTTTTCGCTTCGAACCGCCTCATCACAGCGCATTCCTCCCTCAGCGGCGTGCACGGCCCGTGTTCTCATCGAAGACGTCTCATACACAATCGAGTTTATTGTACTGTCTCAGTGCTCACACGACATCATCCTGGGCTACGATTTCTTTTCCGCTCATCGTGCCGTTGTTGACTGCACCCACGCGGAAGTTTCCTTTTTACTTCTTTGTGATACTGTCTTGTGTGATGTCCCTACCTAGTCTCCAAAACTCCTTGTAGCCATTGACACAGACATTCCTCCATTTTCTGCTGCCCTCGTTCCATTCTCCTGTGAAAGCGTTACTACTTCGACTGTCTTCTTCACACCTTCCGACGCCACTTCACGCCATCCCTGCCTCCTGCTCCCATTTGCTGTTCTGAAGTTCGAATGGCCTTAGTGCAATGTACTTCTCAAATCCATTTTCGTGCCCGTCCGTCCTGCTACGGGGCGAGTGTCTCGGTCGTATTGAAGAACTTGATCCTGCGCTTGTATATACTCTTCCTCCCACACCTACTTCATTAGACGTTAATGTTCTCAGCTCTTGCGATATTCCGACCCGACACCACCCAATGCTCTTCAACAAGCTGTTGACGCAGACCTTCCACCCACACAACGCGAGCAACTCGCCCCTCTTCAACAGAACTTCCCTTCTGCCTTGGACCTTCCTCACACCACGCTGGGTCGCACGTCTGTCTGTACGCACACAATCGACACTGGTACAAACGCACCTTTACGACAGCGCCCTTATAGCGTGTCGGCCTCTGAGCGCCAAGTCATTGCTGATAACGTGGACGACATGCTTCGCCGGGGCGTCATACAGCCATCTAACAGTCCATGGGCTTCTCCGGTTGTTTCGGTCACCAAGAAAGATGGTTCCATCCGGTTTTGCGTCCATTACCATAGGCTAAACAAAATCACGCACAAAGATGTTTATTCTCTGCCGCAAATCGACGATGCCTTGGACTGTTTACAGGGAGCAGAGTATTTCTCCTCTTTGGATTTGCGCTCCGGCTACTGGCAGGTACCGATGGCTGATGATGACCGCTCGAAAGCTGCCTTTATAACATCTGACGGCTTATACGAGTTCAACATTATGCTGTTTGGCTTTTGCTATGCCCCAGCTACTTTCGGGCGCCTGATGGACACTGTTCTTCGTGAACTGAAGTGGCAGACCTGTCTTTGTTATCTAGATGACACCGTAGTTTTCTCTACCGACTTTTCTTCTCACCTTCTCCGCCTAAAGCATGTCCTCACGTGTCTCGCCGACGCTGGGCTGCAGTTGAATTTGAAGAAGTGCCACTTTGCCGCTCAAAAACTCACCATTTCAGGCCACGTAGTCCCTAGAGACGGCATTCTTCCCGACCCCACCAAACTTCGCACAGTTGCAGAGTTCCCGAAGCCAACCTCCCTGAAGCAGCTTCGGAGCTTTATCGGCCTCTGCTCCTACTTTCGACGCTTAATCTTGAACTTCGCCTCTATCAATTGCTCCTCGGACCCGGCTCCTTGCCGGCAGTTCCGATCTTTCAGCCTGGACTCCAGCCTGCGATAAAGCCTTCGACACTTAATGCCGCCTTCTGGTTTCGCCGCCCATTCTACGCCACTTTGATCCGACTGCGCCTACGGAGATCCACACTGATGACAGCTGTATCGAGTTTAGTGCCGTCCTTACACAACGTAAGCCTGGTTACAGCGCGTATGTTGTGGCATACGCCAGCCGAACATTGACGAAAACAGAGTTCAATTATTCAGTCACAGAAAGAGAATGTCTGGCCATTATTTTGCCATCGGAAAATTTCGTCCCTATGTGTATGGCCGACCGTTTTATGTTATGACCGATCACCACGCTTTGTGCTGGCTGGCCTCTCTG
Source organism: Amblyomma maculatum (assembly GCF_055883805.1). Taxonomy (NCBI): domain Eukaryota; kingdom Metazoa; phylum Arthropoda; class Arachnida; order Ixodida; family Ixodidae; genus Amblyomma; species Amblyomma maculatum. The sequence goes on from NC_139350.1 coordinate 14,536,655, forward strand.
AAAGGCCCATCCGGTAGCCTTGCTCGCTGGGCTCTCCGCCTCCAGGAGTATGACATCCATGTCATTTATCGATCAGGTCTGAAGCATACGGACGCGGATGCTCTTTCCTGCTCGCCATTAGCTAGTGATACCTCGTCTGACCAAGTGTGTGCTTACGATTTGTCGACTCTTGCCACTATCGACATGGCTACCGAGCAGCGGAATGACCCCTGGATCAATGCACTTTTGGATTTTCTCTCAAGTCCTACTCCTGGTCATTCATCCAAAGCACTCGTCCGGCAAGCCCACAACTTCTCCATTCGTGAAGATCTTCTCTCTCGCCGCAATTATTTGCTTGATGGACGGAAATGGCTTCTAGTCATCTCCGTGCCGACATTTGTGCTGTGTACCATGGTGACCCACAATGTGCTCACGGTGGCGTATTGAGAACCTACACGCGCTAAGTCTGCGATTTTACTGGCGTGAAATGTACCGCTTTGTACGATATTTCGTGCGCGCTTGCGAATCTTGTCAACGCTGAAAAACTCCTAAGTCCCCTGTTTCGTTGCAGCCGTTACTCTGTCCTGTTCGTCTATTTCACCCCGTTGGCATAGATCTCTATGGCCCTCTTCCTCCTATTCCCGCTGGAAACCGGTGGATTATTGTGGCAGTAGACCATCTTACTCGTTACACTGAAACATCATCGTTAACCTCTGCCTTTGCAAGAGACGTTACTTTGTTCCTTCTCAGAAACTTGATTTTTTGTCACGGGACTCCGAAGGAACTGCTCAGTGACCGCGGACGCGTTTTCTTGTCCGACTCTCTTGAGGCCCTACTGAAAGAATGCCGCATCATTCATCGCACCGCTACTTCTTACCACCCTCAGACGAATGGCCTGACTGAACGCTTCAACTGTACTCTGAGTCACATGCTGGCCATGTACATCAACGACGCTCATTTGAACTGGGACCAGGTTCTTCCCTTCGTAACCTACGCGTACAACACTGCGATACAGACAACCACTTCCCTTCTATACGGGCGCGAGCCAACCTGCACAATGGACGCGCTTTTTCCCTACCACCCTGATGTTTCTGAATCGACGCCACTCTCGGACGCCACCCAGTACGCAGAAGAATGGCGTCAGCTCGCTCGTTCGCTTACAAAGGAAAACCATTTTCATGAAAAACACCATCGTGACACTGGCGAGACGTCTTCATATGCACCCAACTCCCTGGTGTGGCTCTGGGTTCCTGCCACAACCGCCGGCCTTTCAAAGAAGCTTCTTGTTCGGTATCACGGTCTATACCGAGTCCTTCAAAAAACATCTGTCTACTACGTAGTTGAGCCTGTTACCCCCTCTGAGGACTTGCGTCGCCGTGGAGGTGACAGTTCATGTGAACCGAATCAAGCCCTACTACGATCCGTCTGTTCTTTTGGCTCCATAAGTCGCCAGGACGGCTCCTTCTCTACCCAAAGGGAAAATGTAGTGCGGTAATCTTCGTCTTCATAGCCACTGCCATGCATCGCGTGCTGGCACACTCGAGGACGAAAACGTTGGTCTCTGCCTTGCTGATCTGCCACGCCTGACGCTCCGCAGCGAGTTCCTCCTGAGCGGCTGAATACATCTGGGTTTACCGAATAAATGCACCTCTGCCCAACAAATAAAAATAACAATCAAATGTTGTTCCACAGTCTAGTAAAAAGGTCTACCATAATAAAGGAAGGACAAGTGGATCTTCTTATACCATGCTAGTGTTATTAGCACAGAAACTGCGTAGAGGCATATTCTTCCTCAAGCAGAACTTTTTTCTCTCCTGAAATATCATCCTAGTAGTACTTGCAGGCTATAGTGAACAGGTTATACATCATTTAACCAGAAAAGTTCCAAACTCCGAAGTTGGTGCCAAAAAACTCTCTTTCCACCAATTCTACACCAGCGGTGCCATGCTCCCTGAATCAGACACCAGGCCAGTGGCAATAGTAATGGGTGAGATACCATGTAATACATGTTATGGTCCGAACGATTGAGGCCCACCAATTTAGGCCTCCGAATAAGAAAGGCACATGCATCCAGAGCATGTGCCTTGTAACAGGTAACTGCAGTGTAGAGTGCAGAGTAGAGGAGCCAAAGGTGCCATAATAATTTCACTTTCACTTCAGTTGTTGAATGACTCTGCTGGTGCAAGCATCTAAGGAGAAAGACGAAATTGAGGGTGATGAACCATGCAGTCCACCAGAAAGCACTGTTTTATGGTTTAATTTCTTGTCTGTACTTTTAGCCATTTTCTCAGCAGCATTTTTAACCCTATAACTGGGTTGGAAGTACTTTGCTGAAAGGTACACAGCCAAGGGGCCGAGCAGCCTGTGAATACGACATAATTTGGAATTTATACTAACAAGTTTCACGGTCACAGACCACCTTGGGGAGCAAGAATTCTCAAGGGCCTCGCTAAAGATGAGTTTATAGTATTCGATAGCGTACTAGAATACATACGCGGAAGAGGTGACACAGACCGCAGGCATTTCGAAGTCATCGCTTATCACGCTTGCACTCTCGAGGAAACCACATGGATACGTGCACGTCACACTCAGTCGGCGTAGCGACATAACACGCAAACGCAAGACACCTGCGTGCTAAAGCCGACACCGAGCAATGCAAGCGGCACTATCAATCCCGAAAGAATTGTTGCAGTAGTTCAGTGAAATGCGTCTTATTTTAAACTGCACTATCGTGCACAAGCCAAATCTCATCAAAAATCACATTTGTTTAAAATAATTCTGATTACTCTTCTCGCCATGAAACCTTCATATTATTCTTGAAAACGAAAGCATACTGCAGACTGGAAAGAAAGGGGTTATTCTGCTGATAGCTATCAAACAGCGGCAACAAGCTCAACGACCAGAGGCTCGTACGATAAGCGTGGCGCCTTTCCATTCACGCTGTATAATTGCGAAATCGTTGAGGTTTTACCTGTTGTAATATGTAAATACAGTGCAGTGCCAACGTGCTTACGTTTCTCAGAAGCATCGGCAACGCAGTAAGATGTCGTTTTTCTCCGCGGTAGATTTAATAAACACGTTCTTCAGCTGATCCCTATTTTTTCAGGATCTCCAGCGGCACCGGCGCCTGAACTTAGTTTGATAGTCTCGGGTGCACTTGGGGCATGTCAGAATACAGCATGAACCGTCACAAACGCGATCACTCTTCAGAAAACACCACATATTTCGTCACAAGCAAGGAACCGCAATGCATTTTAAAAAGATGTGTTGCGCATAGACTCTAATATTGCCGCCCTCTTGCCCAATCTGGCCAGACATCGCAGTGCACCTTGTTGTGGTGGTGGTAGTGATTATTTTATTTGTATACAAAAGAAAGGAAACGCCATTTGCCAGCCCCGGTATCTGCTATCTGATATCTGAAGCACCTGAACTGGGGCGGCAAAAATAAAGGGATGGCGAGGAAGGGGTAGAGCAAATCAAAGAGATGAGCGATAGGGAGAAAGGAAAGGGTAGGTAAAAATAAAAAAGAAATATATACACTATAGAACAATATACAGTAGTTTGCTTGAGGCCCACCCGCAACCTTGTTGTAGCCGAATACTTCATTTTCCTCTTCTCTTTCCGTGCACGTCCGCCTTATCGCCATCATCACCTTTTTTTTTTTTCTCAAACCTCTATATTTATTCTTTTTCGTCTGTTACAATTGTCACAGGCATATACAATAGGCATCAGAATAAACATACGTCAGTCTACTTTTAGCAAAATGAAAAATTGCTTTCAGGATAGTTCCAGAGTCCCTCAATACTTCTTTTCTAGTCACGAAACTCCCGCCAAAATTGCGTATAGAGTCAGCGCTGGCCGCTAGAGGCGCAGTTGGGCTCTGAAGGGCATGCCTCCGCTGCCGGAGCTTCAGGCGGCCGTCACATTTCTAGATTTATTTGCCCGTAAAAGTTCAAATTGTCTCGTGATTGACGTATTAGGTGACGTAAGGATGTGCTACCCATTAGGCAATTGCATGAGAGACGAGGACAACGCTAATGATAAATGCGTATGCCTCACCAGAGCAGACGGCAGGCGTGAAACTAACTGCACAGCATAGAACCAGCTTTGAATGAATTTTATAATGTTGCAGCACACTTAGTCCCACTCTAACCTCACTAAACGAGCCGCAGCACCATTTACTTGTTTCCTGCCTACACGCTGCTCTCTCCGACTGCAACACGAGCAGTACCCAAGCGAAAACGCCCCCCCTCCCCCCCCCCCCCAAGTTTGTGTTGAACCCGTAGCGCGTCATCGCTACGCTAAAGCACAGGCACAGATCTTCGTCACCCGATATCGGTTGACAGATCGTCAGCAAGCACATTTTCTGTGCTTTATTTGTCCTTGTCGCTCTATGGTGATGGTCCGTGGCGTGCCGATGTCAGGTTACAGTGTCACCGGTGCCACCACGTCGTCGAGATCGAAGCTGTCGGCGCGCGTCCGCCTGCACGTCGTCGCGGTGTTCCGCTGTCCTCGCCGACCAATAAACGCCGCCATTTTCTCTTCAGCCCGACCACAGCCGCGGCGCGCATCTGATACGGATCCCGTGGCTTGATTTTGATCTCTGCTTGAAGCTTTCTTTGGCCGTTTGTTTTGCACTTATGTCATGAATTCGAGAAACGAATACTTAAGGATAACAGCACAAGATTCTACACTTCGCCAGTGTGCGCGATGTTTTCCCAGGAACGCACCGATGGCGACGGCTGCACCTCGGACAGGGTACCCTCGGCGCTACGACTGTTTACTTGCTGTATACCAACAGATATCGCTGTTTACGTCGCGTAAAATGTAAGGTGAGCCAGCTCAGCTCTCTCTGTTATCACTAAATTCGGGACCTTCGCGGTCTCCCCTGTTTTTCGGGACGAATTGGCGCCGGTCGTCGGAAGATGGGTGGACGGCCTCGTCAACATCCTTCAGTGCTTGCATCGCCGGAAAGCCAATGACGCACGGACGAGGAAAATGACACTTTATGGGTCTTGTAAGGCTGCGTGGGAGTAATTGTTTTGGTGGTGCACGTGAGAGTAAAAGTTCACGGCGGCAGCGCAACCGCAAGGCCAGGCAGAGCGCTTGGCCGGCTAATCGATGCGTGCGGACGTGAGCGTGTTCAGGCAAGGATGTGATCTGCTAGTGTTTGGGACTTCTATCAAAACCTACTATGTTAACACTCGTTATGCTGAGGCACTGCGAGTAGCTAACATCACACGTTTTACCCTTCCAAAGGTATCGACACTGAATCAACTCAGCAGCGACCTCCTTCGGACGCACTCGATATCTACATCCCTGCATGCAGATAAGCACTCTGTTACTCTTTCTTTCAACCTCTCTTTTTCCTATTCCTCTCTAAATGCCTCACTTTCAGTTGTTTTGGATCCAGGCTGAAAGAGAGAAAGAAGATAACTTGCAAGGTAGGAGGGAGCGCTGAACAAGGGTAGAGGGGAGAAGCCTCAGTTCGCAGGTTGAGCCAACATTTCAACTTCTCCACACGAAGACAGGTCCACTCCTCGAAACGTTGGCTCGACCTGCGAACTAAGGCTACCTCCCTCTACCCTTGTTCAGTTCTCCTTCCTTTCAATTATTTTGTGACCTAACATCTAAGTGCTTATTGTTGTCACTAGTTGCATAATTGTTACTCAAATATTTCATAAGCCATATCATTATATTTAAATAGTCTTCATTTGAAGTTTATAATTGTTGTTTATAATTTTATAATTTAGTTTGGTTTGTGGGGTTTAGTCCCAAAGCGACTCAGGCTATGAGAGACACCGTAGTGGAAGAATCCGGAAATTTCGACCACCTGGGGTTCTTTAACGTTTACCGACATCACAGAGCCACGGGCGCGTTGCTTTTCGCCCCCATCGAAAAGCGGCCGCCGAGGCTAGGATTCGATCCCGCGTCTATAGGAACAGTTGTCGAGCGCCGTAACCACTGCGCCACCCCGGCGGGGCATCCCACCTTCTGTAAAATAGGCTCTATGTAAGCTGTAGTAACAGTGCATTTTTGTCGTAAGCAGCTGTGTTATTAATTGCCGCATAGCTCATGGGGTCAGCAGCTCATCATTTGATGTGTCTAAAGTTCATTTTTCTTGCATGCCTAAGACGAATTGTTGGTACTTCTACCATTCTAAAATTCTAAATGATTACAACAATATGTGCACTGGCCTATTTAATTGGCAAACTCGTAGGTACAATTTACTGCTCACCCACCCCATTCCGAGTGCTCTTCATAATGCCGCTCACAAATTTATTTTATTTTAAATTGTTGCACCATCAAAAAGCTGTCGAAAACTGCAAACATTCTCTACATATTTTTGCACAGCGACAATCAATCTTTAAAAAGTCGACCTATACATAGCAGGGTTAACAAAAGTACATATAAACGATTAAAAAAATAAAAATACAAAATAGGTATTCACAGATAGTCTTGTTTAATATGTAAAGACAGGAAAATATCATTACACAGCTGATACCAGGCATTATTGTGTACATATTTTTGAAACACGAACCCACAAAATGCTTCTCAGAAAGCATTGCTTTAACACCAATATATATTGTACATATAATGGAAAGAGATTGTTGCTAAGTACTTATACGATGAAATATTCAATACGCAAGTTTCATAAAGAATGAGAACACATTTGTAGCTACAAATCAGTGAAATGAACCTGTTGCTACAGGACATTTCAATGCAGGGAAACAATAGACTGTCTTGTAGTAGAGCTTGTAAATACAAAGGAAAAGAAAGCCATCTTGAAAGCCAGCAGGCAACTCTGTGTATGAGAGCAAAAAAAAGCAGCATGTCTTGGTTGACTATGCAAATATACAAGACAAAATTATACTTTTTAAAATGAAGAATCACAGTAATGTTCAATGCACTGGCATATAAAAAAGGTTCATGTGAGCAGCAATGCCTTTATTGGGGCCCATATATATAGTGACAGGAATCCCTGACCATAACAATCGAATAGCCAAACAAGAATGTGCTACAGAATGTTTAACAGGTAGTCCCCATTTCAACTCATTTCCAAAAAGGAAGATGACAATTGGTGCTGGCATTAACATTTCAATTAGCAGATTAAGTACATTTCAATTAGAAGTTTAAATTATCAGTGGAAATTACAAGAAACAAAATAAGGTGTTGCAATTAATGAAGAACAAACGTACCCTAATAATGTTTTATTTTACAACACTGCCAGGGCGGCCTTCTTTTAGCAGCTAAATCGGGAGTAAACAGGTGCATGCGTCATATAGATCGAGTGTGATGAATGTTAAACAGATACAACAGGCTGCTTCAAAAGCAAGGCATGTGTGCAAAGTTTAACGAAGTGTTGTGCGTTCTACAAAGAAGGTAAAGGTATATATTGAACTGTGATCAGAAAAATAGACACAACAGTTACATCAGCAACAAGGCATGCGCAGAGTTCTACAAACTTTTGTATGTTTGTCAAAAAAGAAAAGGTCTTACCTTTTGACGCATAGCCAAAAACCAAAATCACACACATTGTAGCCATAAGCAGAGGAGTCAAGCTTATATCAAGAGGAGCAACTGAGCATGTATTAAGAACAGACTACTCATTTTTTACAGCAGAGTACATGCTAAGAAAAATTTAGTAGAGTGCGGCAGAGATTCAGGTGAAGAGACGAGCTTAATATACAACAGACTGGCATAGTGTGGTTCCCAGCAGGCGCAGGGTAAAGTTAACGAAAATAAATGAGAAAGGCCTTCATTCTGCAATGAATGCAATTTAGTGGATGATTGTGAAGTAGCTTCTTTCACTATTCAGATTAAGACGCCAGCTTTCTTCCACCACCTGCTGGACATATGGCACGCCCAGTGGCCCGCATCTGGTCCTCTTTTCCCTTATAAAAATGCAATCGTGTCCTCAGGAGGAAAAGAACCACTTCTGCTGTTGTGCTTACAAAGGGAGAGTTACACCCAACAGCAGCCAAAGCAGTATGGCCGTCAAGCAGAACCTTCTCAACAATGTTCATGTAGATGCTAGTGCAAGCAATTCTGTCCACTGTAAGTGATTCGATATGGTCATCCACAGTTTTGAGCAGAGACATTAGCTGGTTTGAGGGAACTTAAAGATATCCTTGAAATCTTGCAAGTATCAGGCCAGAAGGGTTCGGTTGACACTTTTCAGTGTTTCCACACAACTGGAGCAGCTCAGTGTTGAGAATTTTTTAGCAACATGACCTGCGAGGTAGTCTAGTATACCCTCTTTTGGGGAGTTCTGATGATGGGCAACCTCGACATCAGGTGTAGTCACCAGGCTCAAAAAGGACGTCGTCCAGAAGACTGGCCAAGGAGTCAGCCTGAAATTTAAATTGGATTTTTTTTCGAGATGCAGTGCTGATTATAGAAAAGCAAAGAATTATTAGTACCGTTTCTCAAAAAGGTGCTAATTTTCCTAAAATGATTAGCAAGGTTACTATCTTTTGTAGATTGCATTTGCATCTGACAACACTTTCACTTCAGTTACACTTCATCAGTAATTCACCTATCTACATCCCCAATCTATAGTCAGCTAGTAGACTACATGGCACACTCTGAAGGCACTCACAATCTAATAGCATAGCAGAGAACAGAAAAGCCCCACTGTACCCTTCTACAAGAGCAACAAACTTGACAAAATGAAAATTTTGATTACGTTTTTTTAAGAGCACTATTATCCAGCTGGTTTCTACATTTGGCTGAACATTGTTTTGAGAGCCTAAAACTACAGGTTTAAATACAAATCTGAACTTTTTTTCAAATATAGCACTGCTCACAAGGTTAGCAGCAGAGCTCTCCTGGTTGAACAGGTCTTGAAGCTTGAGAAGCAGTTTCAGCCCATCTCCACTGACTGACGCTCGCTTTGGTGGTTGGATTAAGTTCACTGAAAGCATTCGATAGATGAACAAAAACTGCTGGACTGTTGGCTGCCCTCCATCCCCAGCAATGTGCCGCACTATACCGAAGCATTTCTGGAAGATAAAATTTTTATTGCTGGTATTGTAAAATAAAAGTATGGTAAGAATCGTATTTACCTCCAAAGGGTCCTGTCCAAACTTTTCTACCAATATATAGCAAAAACCAGACGACAAGAGGCTCTCAACAAGTGAAATAGTGCTGAGAAGGGTTATTGAAAGAGCCTCACATGTGGGCTTGCTAAGGAAACACATCTACTTTTGTTTTGGATGCTTTTCTATGTATTTGCAGCAGTTATCCAGCCATGCAACATTCTCTTTCAAAATCTGGAAGAAAAACATTTGTAGGCTCAAAGTTAAAAGAGAGGAGAAAGCATTTTACACAAAAGACTGGCATATTTTCTACAGCAATGTGTTCAACTTCATTGTACTGGATGTGCTCAGGCCTTCCATAATTCAAATGGTGAAAAAGGGTGTCTATTCTCCTGGTGAAGTCTGATGTCGCTGTAGAATCATGTAGCTTCTTGCAGGTGTCATGCTTACTGTAAAATTTCATAACTGTGGCAGTGGATTCACTGAAAAGCTGAAAAGAAAAAAATTGCTCAAGTTACAAGCCTAGCAGTGTTCAGAAACTAACAGTAACACTACATATTATTTATAAAATGTGCATAAAGAATTTTCACCTGAACTGCAAGTTTGACACTCATTTGCTGAAAGGCATTTGGGTGTATGTATGCTTTTGTCAGATTTGGTACAGCATGGAGTCTAGCCGGTTGCTCCTCGTAGTCCAAGAGTGCCTCATAATAACAGTGGAATACCTCTTGTCCTTGTGACAGCTATGAAATGGGAAACGAATTCCTGGTGAAAGCATAATCTGTGCATATCGCGAAAACATAAACAATGCTTTCCCTTACCAGAAACTTTCCAACTTTCAGCAAATTATTTATGATGCACTTCATTATGTGCGGTGCATCAATGATGCAATGATGATCTTTGATGGGTCACAAGAGTGTTGGAATGATGTTGATGGTTGTTCCATTGCACCAGTTATGCCTATAAGAAGCACTCAAGTTTCATGAGGGAATCTGGTTTTACAGTAAATTTAGCAAGCTTTCAGAGAGATGAAATTAATGCAGTGCCTGATAATTACTTAAGGACCTCAAGCCGGACCGATTGCTCATGGAATTGTCGCATGTCACTACATCAACAACAGCACCAGAATCTGACAGGTGCACAATGCAATCAATAAGTAGTTTTTCAATGATAGAGCCAGGAGCAGCACTAGATGCAAAAATGTTTCAACTGTTTGGAACCATTCACCAAGAAAATGCCCAATCAGAAGCACCAACACATGGTCAGCATCTTTTTGACGGTCCCCCTGCATGGTGTGCCCCCCAAAGTTCACTTTCCCCGAAACTTTCATGTCAGATTCTCTAACATACAGGCTTCTTCGCAAACTCATCTCGTCAAACATGACTACACCTGCAAAGAAATATATTTTATAAAAAAAGAAGAAAAAAATAAAAATTTGGAAAGGCCCATACATAATGAGAAATAATGTCAAACCTTGTCATTCTCTCTCGGGGACTTCTTGTAGTTTCTCTTTCAGCAGATTAAACAGGCTAGCATCAAACCCGAAGTCGGCCTTTAAGTTTTTCATATATGAGTAGAGGGTATGTGGGTTTGGCAAAGGCAGAAACACATTTTCATGAAGAAGATTATAGGCAGCAGTTGGCTTAATTTTCATCAGTGGGCAGTCATAAAGCCATTCCTCCCGATACCTGGTGGAGAAAGGTTGCAGTGCATTTTGCATTCATGCTAATTCTATCAAATATATTTATGTGCAGGATTCAAGTGCATTAAGGAAATAAAGCGGAGAGGCTGAATGCATGTATATGCCATGACATGTGCTCTTTACAAACCACGATAATAAGTAGAAGCCCACCACCAAAATCAGAGCAAAGAATCCAATGTTACACATAAACGCTGGAGAATTATTTCGCCCTCATAGACATGTGAAGTCAGACACTAAGAAATTTTGCCCGATGCACTTGCCCGTGTAAAATACACATGTAATCAAATAAATAGAACCAGCCATGTGATATTCAAAACATGCAAAGTTCCCTTTAGAATGTTTCACTGCATGCGTTTGAGTAATTTTTGCACATACGTTTGGCATCTAAATTAAGAACTGCAATACAAGGCACCAAAGCCTTTTATGCATCCCATCTCTTATTCCCATGAGGGCTTTGTAAGCATGATTGCAAAACATGTGCACAAGATTAGACTGGTAATCTAAAAGAGGAAACTTAAGTACACCGGAAAAAACAGCATCCTAAGTTTTGTAATGATGCCAGCAAGAATTCATTACTTTATTTTGCAACAAAAAGCATTATTTATGCATTAAAAGGGGCATATGGTGAAAAAGAGGTTGACACAATAAGGAGATACGGAATGCAAACAAGTGCCTCAGTCTAAATCATCATTTAATTAGGACAGTGCAGTATTTTCTGATGACATACACTATTGTGGTCAAAGATGAATGCAATAATCAATACAAAAGATGTCATATTATATTGAAAGAAGGCACATTTGCCAAGCGCGACTGAAATCTGATAGGTTGCAGATTGATAGATTACAGTTTATGCATATTAATTATTCCTTCTATGTCTGAACAGTAACACGAACTAGTAAAAGAGAGGAGACTTCTTCGATATTTACCACGCAGCATGCATGTTTTGATACTTGCCGAACAGCTCTCGCAGACTTTGCGTTTTCCTTCATCATGTTCTGATCCAGTACCAGCTTTCCGCAATCCGAGAGCTTCTCAATGTTCAGGTGAAGCCTCTTTAGCTTTTTAACCTCAACTTTCAATTTCGTCAGCTTTTTCTGGCTAAACTCAAGCTGCTGCTTTGCGACACGAAGCTGGCGCTTCAATAATTGCACTCCAACACAATTTGCACAGCCGATGACATGTTCTGTTTGGCAGGCCTCGTCCGAGGTTCGGTCCCCATCACTGTCACTGTTAAGTGCTACTGCAGCAAAAAAGCAAAATACTGCTTAAAAATACTCCTCTCAAGCTTCGAACTAGTGACAAAAAAACTAGCGATTTACAGATACAATAAGCAAACAAAAAATAAGGCTACAAGCAAAGCTTACCGTCAACGCCATCATCCGCAGGTGCAGGATCAGTCGTAGACGAGCACGCTTCGGAGTCATTTTGAGTCGGCAGGTTGGAATATGACAACTCACGACGTCGTTTCACCTGTTTCCGAGCTACTCGTGACCGCCTACATGCTTTTGGCTTTGTCAAGTAGCTTGGAAGGCCTTCAAAAATCTTCCGAATAGCGTCAGGCCAGAGCGCTGGTCTCCCCCGTTGTAGTGATGCCGCGTCGCCGTTCACAGTAAATTCCTCGACACGAATGATGTCCGCGGCGTGAAAGTATTTTTAATAAACACATGCATATTTTGAATCGAAAGTGAAGTCACCAGTCTCCACCCGCGGAATTGCACGCTTTCATTTATCCGACAGCTCCTTGTCAGCAAGGAAGCGAAACAACGAGACCGTCTCGGTCGCACCGTTTTAGCCAGAACGGCATCCTGGTAAGCAGCAAGTGTTCGATGTGGTAGACGTAGCCGGTACAAAAAGCAAAACTGTTTATTTATACATCAGTTAATGGCACCCGTTTTCGCTCTGATTGGTGCGGTCGCCCATGTCAGGCCTCCCGGCGGTCCGCCTGGTTAGCTTGCCACTTGGGGCGCAGTCGTCAGTGGCGCCCACAACACCACCCTTTCTTGAAAGGTTTGATCTCGTAGGTCCAGGCGTTCTGATCGCTTACAAAAACTTCCAATTTTTGTGGTGCTCGTCTCCTGCAACAGTAGCAGGTGTCTTGCTGTATGTCTTGCTTGCCCTCGGTCGGTTTGTACAACATAGGACCTTGGTTCTGATGTTGGTTGTGTTACGACGCCGTGTGATGCAGCTCTAGCGAGGATGCGCACCGCTGTGTCTAGTGGTAAGCGCTCTGGGCTCCGTACCTTGTGCCGGGTGTAGTGTGATCATTTGGCACGAGCTCTGTGGGCTTCATTATTTTGTCTGAATTCGCTGTCGTCCCACTTCGGGGCTAGCAGCTTCGAAGTGGTTGGTACTGTGGTGTTCAGACGACGACCCATTAAGAGTTCTGGCGAAAACCCTTTCACGTTGGGTGTGGCCCTGTAGGCAAGCAGCGCTTCGTGTATGTTGGAAGACTTCCTCAAAAGCTACTTTGCTGTCCGCACAGCCCTCTTAGCCATACCGTTGCTCTGCGGGTAGTAAGGGCTTGAGGTTGTGTGTGAGGCTCCCCAGTGATGCACTAGTTAGTTCAGTGGAAGTGAACTGCGGCCCGTTGTCTGTGCGTATTGTCCGTGGAATACCGTACCATGCAAACATTTGCTCCAAGACTAGGGCTATGTATTTTGTAGCTGTCCTCAGCAGCTGTTCTAGCTCGAAAAACCGGGAGTAGTAGTCTACTGCTACAACATACTCTTTCCCCTCCAGCGTGAAGAGATCCATGCCGACTGTGTCCCAAGGGTGTGCTGGCAATGGGGTTTGAAGCAGGTGTTCTGTTTCTGGCTTTCGATGCTCTCTGCAAGTTGGACACTTTTCCACATAGTCGTGAATGTGCTTGCCTATGCCTGGCCACCACATGCATTCTCTTGCCCTCGTTTGGCACCTCGTTGTGCCCAATTGGCCTGCACGGAGTTTTTCCAGAACCTCTACTCTGATGTCTAGCTGGATGATTATTCTGTCGCCTTTGAATAGCAGGCCATTAACGAGCGAAATTTCACTAGCCATCTCAACGTACCTTTTCAGGTCAGGTGACAGCCCATGCACAGTTGGCCATGATGTAGTGCACAAGGTAGCCACCCTGGAAAGTGTTTCGTCTGACTGGATGCTTGCCCTGATTCTGTCCAGCATTTGATTTGAAGCAGGGAGCTGTTCAAGTGCTAATTCTTCAAACTCGCGCACTGCACTCTCGAGAGTTCTTTCTTTGTCTGCTGGTTTCCAAGATGGCTTCCGGGACAGAAGGTCAGCTGTGTACAGCTTTTTTGCCGGGAGTGTGGGACATGGTGTAGTCGTACTCCAAAAGGCACATCCTGAAACGTTGAACTCAGCTCGTCAAGTCGTTTAGTCGTCAGCAGCGGTATTAACGGCTTGTCGTCCATTTCCACGTGAAAGGTTGATTCCATAAGGTATTTGCGGAAATGTTCGCAAGCCCATGTGATTGCCAGTGCCTCCATTTCCATTTAGGCATATCTTTGTTCTGTATCCGTAAGGGAGCGTGATGCATATGCCACAGGTAGGAGCTTTTCATGCGACTGCTGTAGAAGTACAGCCCCAAGACCGTATCAGGAAGCATCCACAGACACTATGTGAGGCGACAGAGCATCGTAGTGAGTGAGAATCGGCGTCCTGCATAAAGCGTGCTTAAGTTTGTCAAAACTCTGCTACTGAGCTGGGCCCCAGTGCCAGTCAGCGTGTTTGCGGAGCAAGTCTCTGTGAGGCTTCGTAAAGTCTGCTAGCTCTGGAATAAATTTCGCTAGGTGGTTTGCAGAGCCCAACAAAGACCTGACTTCTGACACATCACATGTTGGGTCGAGCTGGACTAAATCCGGACCTTTTCCAGGTCGGCGCTGACTCCTGTTGAGTTTATGACATGTCCTAAGAATGTTACTTCTGTTTGTCGAAAGGAGCACTTGTCGATGTTGAGGGTAACACCTGATCTTGCAGCTTCCTCACCACCAGCAGTAGGTTGGTGTCGTGTTCCTCAGTTGTCTTCCCTGAGACAATGATGTAATCTTGTAGACAACTCACACCATCTAGTCCTTCGAGCACACGGAGCATTTCTCGTTGGTAGAACTCTGGCGCTGTGGAGATTCCGAAGGGAAGCCTCAGGAACTGGAACCTGCCAACTGGTGTGATGAAGGTTGTGCATTCGCGAGAGTCCTTGGACAGTGGCACCTACCAGTACCCTTCTCGTGCATCTGGCGGCTGAAAACTGTTGCACCTGCTAATTTTGCAAGACACTCGTCCGCCGTAGGCATGAGCACATGTTCGCGTATTATTTGTTGGTTGAGTTGACCATAGTCCACGCAGATGCGCCGCTCATTGTTCTTTTTTCGTGCGACAACCATTGGAAAACACCACTGGGTTGCTCGCTCGATCTTCTGGATGACTCCCAAGTCTTCCATCCTTTCTAGTTCTTTCTTCACAAGTGGAAGCAGTGGAAGAGGCACGCGCCTAGGATAACTGCGTGTAGCTCAGCATCTTTTATGACTTTGATGTGGTACTCAGTCTTCATGACTCCACGCCCAAATGTTAGCTTTGGGTATGACGCCAAGAATGTAATGGGTATGACGCCCCCTTATGTAATGCCCTAACAAAAGGGCCCTTAAGGGTAAATAAATGATGATGATGATGATGAAGAAGTTGGGGACATCAGTTGATTGTGCGAGGGTTTCGTCTAGCTCAAGAGGGCGCTGTAGAATCCCAAGGGATTCTATAGCTGCTCGACTGAGCAGCGGTTCTTTTAACCCTTTGATGATGAAGACTGCTTCTTGGACTTCAATGTTGCGCCGGGTGGCTGTTGCATCGATGTAGCCAAAACTGGTTATCGCTGTCTGGCCTGGGCCTATCAACAGCTGTTGCGTTCACTTTATGGGTCCCATGACGGTTCTGTCGTACTGGTCGTGTGCGATTGCAGTCACATCCGCGCCTGTGTCGACCTTGAAGGTAAAAGGCAAGTTGTTCACGGTAGCAGTAATCCTCCACGGCGTGCTCACTCCCAGTTTGATTTCGCCTAGATATAGCTCTCCGAGACCTTTTGGTCATTTCGGATACTCGAGGTCTGGTCCTTCGGCTTAGACATGCAGACGCGGGCGTAGTAGCCTTTTTTCCCACACTGGTTACACGTCTTGTCTACGCGGGACACTGTGTCTTCGTGTGGTCACGCACACCACCACACCACTTGCAGCGTTCGTCTCCCGTCTTGCCTGGACGTTGAGGGCGGGACTTGAAAGGCACCTTCACTTCGTTCCGGTGAGTTTTGACGTTTGTCTGGCCGCGAACTTCTCTCATGTCGAGAGCTGGCTGTTCGATGGAGCGAACTTCCTTGCTTTGAAGTTTCACGCTCTCTGAATTGCGGGCAGCTGTGACTGCTTTTTGGAGAGTGCGTTCTGCGTCAAGCTGCAAGCTCTCGCTGAGTTTTACGTCTCGCAAGCCGACCACGAGCCTGTCCCGAATCAGTTCGTCTTTGAGCGTTCCGCAATCGCATCTTTCGGCCATCTTAAACAGTTCAGTCGCAATTGCGTCGACGTTTTCATGCTGCTCTTGTTTCCGAGAGTTAAATCGTGCTTTCTCATAGATGACATTCTTTCGAGGTAGTAAATGCTTTTCAAAAGCACTCACCACGGCGGAGTATGATGCCATCTGCTCGTCTGTCAGTTTCAAAGCAGCGAGCACGTCCTCTGCTTCTTCGCCCATGACGTAGAATAATGTGTTGATTTACGTCGTCTCGTCCTGTCCTGTCAGACCGGAGATGCGTCGGTAGCGTTCCCACCTGCGGTACCATCGTGTCCAATCTTCGGGCTTGCAGAAATCGAG
Source organism: Amblyomma maculatum (assembly GCF_055883805.1). Lineage (NCBI taxonomy): Eukaryota > Metazoa > Arthropoda > Arachnida > Ixodida > Ixodidae > Amblyomma > Amblyomma maculatum. Next base: position 14,553,221 of record NC_139350.1, read on the forward strand.
CTTTGTCGGCAGTTCCACGGCGAGCGGTTTGCACGTAATTCTCGGAGTGCCGCTCACGCGCTCTTCGTTCGCGCCGCGAGTGTCTGGCATGACGCTGCGGCCGCTTACGTTGGGCTCGCCGTCCTTCTGGGTCTCACGCTGCGTTGGTTATCCCGCCGCTGCCGCCATGTGGTAGACGTAGCCGGTATAACAAGCAAAACTGTTTATTTATACATCAGGTAATTGCGCCCGTTTTCGCTCTGCTTGGCGCGGTCGCCCATGCCGGGGTTTCCCGGCTTTCCGCCTGGTTAGCTTGCCACTTGGAGCGCTGTCGTCAGTGGCGCCCACAACAGTCGTCATGGTTCCACGCGCACAAGTTACACGATGTCAACGCACAGCATAACACGAGACGTCGAAATTCGTACCAGCGACAATGCTTTCTATCAGTCGCGAAAGTGCCCAGCCAGCTGAGCTCCTCAACGGTGTCCTTCCGTGCCCGGCGACGGCGTGGCGCGGCGTGGCGCGGCAGGCGCGGGCGGTATGGGGGATATACACTGAAGCGCTGTGCGTGGTGCATTGTGAGTAATTGAGGCGCAGTCGGCCATTTTTGTGTCCACGGAACAGAGCGAACGTACGTATCAAGTGCTGTCGTGTGGTTCTACAAGCAGTGGCATCCGCAGCAATATGTTGTTTATTGAGCTATCGTAGGCTGTAATAGAAGCGTGCAAAGTGTAAACAACGGAAGCTAAAGAGCTGCGCGAACGACCTCGGCATTTTAAGGTTCCGGAAGTACACACGAACAACTCCACTCGTAGGAGACACCTCACCGAGATACGACGTCACGTATGGCTGGCACGGCTCAACCGCACATGCATCATGGAATATGAGAAATGTATGCCAAAACGGGCTGGACTGGAATCTTCCGGATGTGCTCTAGCAGCCAGTTCTTATCACTATCCGTACACGACTGTTCTTCACGCACTCGGAAGATACATTCCCGGTAAAAGAACAGCGCGGCAATGTATCGCATCCAGTCATACGCATGCATGCAGCGCGCCGCCACAACCTCGTCGTGTTTTGCTGCAATAAAATACTTCAAAGAGGGCTCGCTAAACTTTGTGTTTGCCGTACTTGCCTCATTCGATCAGAAGAAGACGGATGTTCGCATCGTCTATGTCGGCTGCTGATCAAAGCAGAGCGCATGCAGATTCGGAGAAAGAACGTAGGCGGGCAGACTTGTTTTGCAGAAGGTTTGAAGAACTTTATAACCTTATTTATGTCTTAATAACAAATCAAGTTTAGCTTGGCCAAAACTGCACTGTATTTCAAGAGTTTTGTTGCAATAAGTTATTTCGAGCCCGCAAGGCAACGAGGTGGCGTCACCGGTGCCATCGCTGTAGCCTGTGGCAGCGGTTTCGTTTGCTTCCTTACCGCCACAAACAATACAAACATCCGACTTCATCTGATCGATTGAGGCAAGTACACCAAACTAGTTTTGCATAAAAGATACTGACTACCAAACGCCATTTCTATGCAGAATATCAGCTACAAAAACGCAGCGGTTTAGTAGGTATAAACGTTTAATGGCGCGCACGTAATTGCATAAAGAGCGAGTGCGTCTGCTTCAACCGCGGCTCTTTACCCAATCGCTTGTAACGCAGTGGCGTTCCTTGAGTGGCCAGTAGGCTTGCGATTGGTTGCTTGTGACGAAGCTCATCCGTAGGATAAGGAATTCATGAATTTCGCAGAGAGAGGAGCTCGTATGAGTCTCCAAGAGCAAATTTAATATCATGACAAAGCATTTTTTTTTAAATTACTAGTAGGGAAACAATATTATTCACCGTTGCACTTCACTTACGGCGAACCCCCTTCTTTATGCGCTCTTGGCTCGGGGTCCGTGGTACCTTGATCATAGAAAAGGAATATTTTTATTTCATTAATAAAGGCGTTTGGAAGCTAGGACGCAAGTACGTATTCGAAATGTACCATACAAAGCGTACAAGCGAAGCGAGGAATGCATATTGCATTCAGCTATGTAGCTGAGTCACCCACAAAAATCGTCGTGCGCGTTTGCAAATCATTTTCATTTTTCATTTAGCTCGTTCATGGATAAAACAGGGCCAATAATAAGCATGACAAACTGCAACGAATGCCACCGCAAAATGTGAAGCGGCTATTTCTCCGGCCAGACAATTACACATCTATAAGGTCCACCAGCGACAGCATCTTAATATTTCCATATGCACAATGAAGCTCGAAGGAACAGAAATCGGAAGCGAATGTTTTTGTTCCTTAGTTGTTTTGCATCACTTCGTGGTGGTAAACTTGATTCGCCTAAAACGTCGAGGAAGCGTTGTCCTACAAGCGCGACGGCCGCCTGAAAGCTGACGCGCTTTAAAGTGCGGTCGCTTACAGCGCCACCGCACCTTTCTTCCGCTGAAAGCCCTCTGCATCTAGCCACCATACCTGTGTAGCAGAGGCGGTCGCGCCATGGAGAAACATACGTAAAGAGCGGACACTCGAGCCGTTTAACGGCCGAGCGAGTAAGGGTCTGACCACTCGCGAGGCGGCGTAGCGATGTGCGCTTCCACTTCCCTCATAGGTAGACAGCTTATCACACATAACCGGATTGCACCTTAGCTTCCCCTTTCCTTGCCCTTTCCATATAAACGTTGATGCTGCGCCGGTCGATCGTCTGCCTCCGGGCACGGCCACCTCACCGCGCTTTTCAATGCGTCGCCTCGTTTTGCCGGTAACTTGATTCCTATTGCGTGCAGAATTATTATGGGGATTCTTGATCAAAGGATGTTTTAGGCAGGTCTTTTGTTGTTGTTGTTGTTGTTGAAAACTTTTATTGTCCTACAGAGAAGGACCACACCGCCTGGGCCACTCTGTCTCACCCCCCTTTAAGGGGGAGGGGACTTAGCGGCCCAGCCGCACGGGATGGTCGCATTAGATGCTGGCCGGTTTGGTTTCGCCGGCGGCCTCTGCTGCCAGTTGGACGGCGGTGAGTTGGAGCTCAGGGTCCGAGCTTCGCAATAAGGTTTCCCAGGCTTCCCTACTGTTAACGTTTTGCGCCCTGCCTGGTGAGTAAGCGCACTCCCAAATTATGTGGTCGAAGGTTCCTCTCGCCCCACATTTTTTACATTTATCGTCCTCGCAGTCCGATCGGATATGTTTATTTAGTACTGGGTTTGGGTATACTCCAGTCTACAGGCGTCTCCACGCCATTGCCTGACCTCTATTTAACGCCGTGTTTGGTGGGGGGAAACGCCTCCGGCATTGCCTGTAGTCTTCTGTAATGTCTTGATACGAGATTAATCGCCCTTCTCTATTATGTTCTCCCTGAGCCGAGCCATCCTGTACAGCTCGGAGGTAGAGATCTCGAGCTGCACTGTGGGCCGCCTCGTTACCGCTGACAGATTCGTGCGCCGGGGTCCAGATGATGTTGATCATCCTATCAATCACTCCTTGTGTTAAAATTTTGGTGGTGAGGGGGTTTACCCTCCCCCTACTGAAATTTTGGATTGGAGTTTTACTGTCGCTAATAATATATCTAGCTTTGGTGCCAACGCAAGCGATCGCTATCGCAGCTTCCTCCGCTATCTCGGTTTCTTTCCCTAGTATGGTAGCCACCGTGATGACGGTGCCTCCCCCATCTACCGCCGCTATGGTCATGTATCGACTGTGTCTGTTTCCTGCCGCATCTACGTAGGCAACTTCATTTGGGGGTTTGCTCCGATATATTGTTTCTATCGCTTCCGCGCTTTTCTGTCGCCTTTCCCTATTAAACTCAGGGTGCATGTGTTTGGGTAGAGGAGGGAATCTTAGGTGCGCCCTGATTTTCCTGTCAATGTCAACCCTTTCCTTTTGCCCCCTGTCTGTGGCTATTCCAAGGTTACTTAGCGCAGCTCTTCCCACTCGCGTCGAGCTGAGTCTTTCAAGTTGCGAGGTTTTAACCGCTTCCGTGATTTGTGAAATCGTATTGTGCAGTCCTAGGGCCAGTAGCTGCCCCGTCGATGTACACGTTGGGAGACTTAGCGCCTTTTTAACGCATTTTCTGATGAGCGCGTCTTTCTTTCTCCTCTCCTTTCTGCCTTTAGGTTCAGGTATGGCGTGGCGTAGCCCACTCTGCTAATGATGAAGGCTTGTACCAATCTCAGGAGGTTTTTTTCCTTGAGGCGCTGCGTGACCGTATTTTCTACATGCAACATAGAACATGAGCCATGATGCCCTTTTAGTGTGTAGTTGCTCTCTGTTTTTGGATCGTGTTTTTCTGAACAACATGCGCTTCCTGCCATTGCGTAATTTTCTAAAGTTACCCGTAACAACTGCGGCTTAAAACATTGAATCTATCGGCGGCTCCCATGGAACATAACACAAACTTTTATTTGGCACTACGATAAAACTGTATTCAGCATTTGAGATCGTCTTGGGAATCGCCATTTTCACAATGCATGCGATTTTGCCGATTCGTAAGCACTATTTTTACATGCCGAGGCTAAAGCATTCTCGCTGTGGTCTGAAAAGCGCTGCTGCCTGTTCGTGGCCAGCATTTTTGAGGACATCTACCGCTCTTAGTCGCGCTCAGTAGGCTGCCTGTAATGCCTTCCTCATACGGGCAGATGACAATTTTGATCGCGATCAGGAGTATAAGCATAGTATTGTGAAACTTGTGTATTCAGTGTGTTGTGTTTACATGTTTGAGCAGCATATATTGCTCAAGGCTGAAGTATAGAAATTTCGCGTGGGCTATACCTGCATTTCTTCCTCCTGACTTGTGTCTAGTGGTTCAGAACTTCTTTTGTGTTGCTCTTACGGGGGATGTTTTGGATGAAAAACGCGAAGCGGGTATGCGCAATATTCTCTTTTCTGCATGACATGGTGCAGCGGGCTTTACGATGCCTTCTTTCCTATTGCTTTTTGTGATTTTTTGCACTTTATGAAGTGTGATCCAGTATTTTTTTGTGCAATTCAAAATAAAAACAAGAGAAATAAACTTTTTGCGTGCAACACATGCCTCCTATGTTTTCAACTGAGAAAACCGGCTAAATGGCATTAAAAAAGTACAAGAACAGCTTCGATCATATTATTCCAAGCTGCATGAACAAAGTAAGTTGCGCTTAGGTTCTTCGAGAACCTTGGCGGTATTCCTAGTAAAAAGGCTGCGATCCGCGACTTTTTTACGTCTGTATGAATGTCATCATTGAAGACCTTATCCGCCACTATAGACGTTGTAGTTGAATATTTTAACAGCCAAAGGTAAATCAGAATCAAAAGCATTGCTATCGAAACCAAAACTGAAACAGAGCAAAAACACGTGCCTAAAATCTCGGAGGATGCAATTAGCGGTCTGACCAGCCTCTCGGGGCGCTGGCGGCAGTGCAGTAGCTCGGCCGCGCATTGCCTTTCCCTGCTGCAGCAACGGAAGTGCCGGGTGGCGTAACTAAAAAATAAAACACAACAAAAAGGAAGTCACAAAAATATATGTTTTTCTAGCATATATTGCAGTGCATAAACTAAAATGCATACACAGTAAAATAGTTTCCTGGATTAAAATTCTTTGCACTAATCATCTGATCACGCCAGTAGCGTCCGTCTCGCCATCTTGAGTACATTTAATGAAAACGAATAAGAGCGCATTTAAAGCCCGCGCTTCCCGTCGCTTCTGTGACGCAATGAATTAGCACCACGTACCTGATTGTAAGACGTGTTCGATTCTTGTAGCTACAATTTTTTATTATTTTTTTTTTCAATTCACAACATTCAAATAAATTACGACCATATTTCCGGGAGTATGTTCCTTTTTAGGTTGCATAATACCATGTTTTTGTTCCTAACAGCAGCAAAATCAGCCGCAAACGCAGCCAGGATGTGACTGTATGACAATGGTACAGTGAACTAGAAGTATTTGGTAGTGGAAGAAGCGGAGGGCTGGACGCACGGGCTTCGTGAAGCTAAGAGCGAAGACTCGCTAGGGGCGCGGGTGTGCTCTTCCCGAGGAGATCGCGCCGGCCGCACGGAGACGCGCTCGCGTAGTTGCGACTACGTTTTTCTTGGTGCTGCGAGACAGCGTGCTCTCCATGTTTCTGCTAGTGAAGGTACCAAAAGTGCCTAGTGTGACCGTTTCTCTGTTGGATGCTGCTCTCCTGTAGATTTTTGGATTATGGAAAAGAAGAAAAAAAAGCGATACGCATTGCTATGCGCCCGGATGCAAGAGCGGGTATCCTGGTTTTCGGCAAGCAAATGGGCGCACATTGTCGCTTTTTGGAGTTCCTAAGGACAATGATCGGCGGAAGCAATGGGAGAGGAATCTTCACCGCAAAGATAAACCACTCTCCGAGACTTCAACTGTGTGTGAGAGGCACTTTGAAGCGCATTTCATTTTGCGTGACTGTGTTCATTTCATCAATGGTCAGGTAGTAAGGATTCCTCCAGGTAAACCGGCGCTCACTGAAGACGCGGTGCCCACGCTCCTGCCCGATTTGCCGTCCTACCTCTCAAAGGAAATGCGTCAAAAAAGACCAGAGAGAAAACACGTTGCAGTGTGCCCAGCTGCACGCACGAAGAAGGCGCGGCTGTCTCCTCGCGATGCTCAAGATTCGTCATCACCAGATATGAGTGCGGATGGCAACGGCAGCCTGGATGTGACAGAGCAAGATCTCCAAACGATCGCAAACAGTGTGAGCGTCCCGAAAAGCTGGACAAGACTTAATGCGGCCGACTTTGATGGAGTTCTGTTTGTCAGGACAAAAGTCAGCAAAAATCCATTTGCTCTTGTCCACGAAAGAGTGATGACGTTTAAAGCTGACTGCGCAAACACAGTTACCGCCCGCCTATACTTTCGAGGAAAAGAGAACAAGGAGGTCGGTAAAAGACGCGGAAGAAATTTTGCAAGACGCAGAATCTGCTATTCTCTGCAAGGGTGCCATGGACCAAGCAGAGTTTGACAACTACAGCAAGGATATCACATGCCACTTCAAGCACTCCGTTGACCTTGCACAAGGCATTGTTTTCAGCAGATCTTGCTCAGGAATAGTGAGCAATGAAGGTAAGCATTAGTTCGGTTCTAATCACTCGGCCTTTTCTGTGACAGTGGGCTATTAGACATTTTTTTGGTTGTTCGATAAAGCATCCTTTGAGACATTAAAAAAAGGCAATATCAGCTTTGCATTTAGACTGGCTTGCACGTGATATCATGAAGCTCCAAACTTGAGGCATCTGCAAGGCACTTAGCAAGTGTCGGCAAACCCCGTGAATGCCATATCACAAGGCCATTCTGTCTATCCAAGTAGAAACTAAACGTTTAAATGAAAAAATGCTATTCTCACTGTTTACAGCACCAACAGCTAGGGAACTATCCATTTGACGAACGAAGATTATGATGGAAGCAGTTATCCTTGCAGAAAATGCAGGGCTGTTTGTTGACTTTATCACTAGAGATGGTGCAACATGGAACAGGAAGATGTGGTCAATGATGGGAATTGGAGCAACTCCCTCACTCACAAAGTGCAAGGTGCAGCACCCAGTTGATGCAAGCCGCTCACTTCACTTTGTGTCTGACTTTCCGCACCTCATTAAGTGCGTCAGGAACGGGCTCCTGAAGAGCAGCTTCAACACACCAGCAGGCAAGGTAATAACATAGCTTAATTTGTTTTCGTTACCCTTCACTCTGCAAGCAGGCCTTGTTTATATGTCTAGGGATGTATGTTGTAGAACTGGCTTGTCATTTGTGCGTGTGTGTATGTCGCAGGTATCCCTTCGTCCGCTGCGTAAGGCACTGGAACTTGATGGCTCAAATGTCACTTTTCAAGCCATGGCGGGAATTACAAGTCGTCACACCAATCCCAACAACTTCGAAAAAATGAGAGTGTGTTATGCGTTCCAACTGTTCAGCAACAAGGTGCTGAATGGTGTTCGGCTGTATCAGACAGAGGTGGAAAGCAACTGTGGAAAGATTCAACCAGTGCTTATCTTCTTTGGGTAAGTTTACGCACTATACTTTTTCTAAAATGCAATTCTCTCGCACTGCAGAAAAATTACATTGCTATTTATTTAACCAAGAACTTTACTTTAGAAAATAAATCCTTGGTGCATTTTTTTTGCAGGATCATCCGAGACGTCATTCAAATAAGGGCATCCAGATTCCCAAGCCAAGCCTTGCGGCCAGACTCGGCTTCTGAGGAAAAGCTGCTTTCGTTTTTAGCGTACCTGACCGAATGGGAGCTGCATGCAGGTGGTCGAGGCGGCTTCCTATCTGTATCTACTGCTGTTGGCCTGAGAGTCACGGTAGCAAGCGCTCTGTCTTTGCTGACCTACCTGGCGAAAAATGTCAGCTACAAGTACTTAAATGACTTCAAAATTGAGTCAGGAGAGTCAGGACCCAGTCGAAAGTCTCTTCGGTATAGCACGGCAGTCAAGCGGTTGCAATACCCATCCAACACCCCAACAGTTTCTCATTACTGTGTTTTGCCTAAGTTTTTATGGACTTGCCAGATCTGTTGCTAATGGTAATGCTGAACCTGGTGTTCTTACAGCCCTACTTGAGCCAGACTTGATGGAAGGCCCGAAGCCCGACAAAACTGACATAATTCAAAGTCTTCTTAATGATCATGTTTCCACGACAGGACATCGAATGCAGGGCCCTGTACCTGACCACGCCTCATGTGTGACAGCAAAAAGTGACGATCGGGTGATTTTTTACGTTTGTGGTTATGTTGCCAGGAAGTTTCTGTTGAAACTGGAGTGTGATGAATGCCACAAATTGCTTCTCACAAAAAAGGAGGATGTTGATTGTCTTGCTGCAGCTCAGTACACCAGGTTGCGAGACAGCGGTTGCCTACTGTATCCAACCGGATGGCTTTTCAGGTTTATTCGAAGGTTGGAAAACTTTTTCACAGCCATTTTCAATACACAAGAGCTGCATCATGACAGTGTAATGGATGTAATTGCTCTTGTTAAAAGAAAACACCAAGACAGAATAGGATGCGCCAGCCATGCAGAATTATTGACAATGAAGGTTGTAGCTTTTTATGTTATCACACGGCTGCACTTTTTTGTGAAGTCCCTAAACCGTTCTAAAAATAAGAGCCGGGAGACTTCAAGGTATCTGAAGTTGAGCCGCTGTACATAAGTAGGTGCCAGTTTAATTGTGCACTTTGCCATGGAACACTTCTCTTGTATTTTTGCCATGGAACACTTCTCTTGTATTTTTCTTGAAAACGCCTCCACCTACCCATTGATACTGAGACTGAAATAAACTGTCTGCATGGAGGCTCATGGGTTTTCAAATGGACATGTTCGTGGCGTGGTTCAATCATATTGATAGAAGAACGCAGCAGTATGCGTGCATTCAGCACAGGAATCTTTTCTATGTTTCGAACATGACGTGTGACTGGTGGAACTGGGTAAAAAAAATTGAAATAAGGATGATAAAGGCCCCAATATAGTCCGACGTAACGCACGCGCGCGCGCATGTCGGCCTCCGCGACGTTACGTCGGCGAAAAACTGAGGTCTATAGTCCAACGTCACGGCGTGATGGACGTAGCAAGCGCGAGCCGACGCGGACCAACGTCGCCGACGCGCAAATAGAATCTTGCCTATTTCTCGCCGACCGCGTCAGCCGCGTCGGCCACGCATCCCAGAATTCGTCACGCGCAGTGAAGATGGCGGCTTGCTGTAGATAGCGACCGCGCGCGCATTTCAGACACAGTTGCGGAAAAGCTGCTAGAAGGCATTCGAGGACAGCCCTGCGTCTATGATACCAAGCGGATTGACTACAGAGACGTTCAGAGGAAAGAAAAATGCCTGGGATGCAAACTGTCAGTAGAGCGGCCGGGCACAGCTGTGAGTTCTTAGCTGCGGTGCGTGTGCCATACACGTTTTAATGCATTGCTCTAGGAGGTGTAACGATGGTATTGCTTCACTTATCTGCAGTACATTCAGTGGAAGAATACCAAAATCTGCTGAAGCGGCTTCGCATCTATACCTCTTCTGTAATCGTACAGATACTTAAATTATGATTAGTTTTCAGTAAAACACGCACGTACACAATCATCGTTCCGTCTGTAGCCGTCGTCGACGCGGGCTCAGACCGTTTCTGGGCTGGACGTCTCCACGGCTGGCTGTACATGCTTTGTGCCATTTGAACATTCGCAGTAAACACATCGCATCATTGCCTTGATCACAGCAATAATTAGTGCCTCGATAGGCAGCCAGTTCGTCCCTGTAGGTGACCTGTCGTCTGCTCGAAAATGCACACCGAAAACGTACCAGCCCTTGAGGGCGTCTTGTGCGCATGCGCGACGCGGCACCGGGCACGCCAGCCGCGCCAGACTGTAGAAACGGTAGTTTTTTGACGCGTCCGTCGTAGCCGACGTGCCGTGGATTACGTCGCCGACTCAGCCAGTCGCGTCGAAAACGTCGGACTATATTGGGGCCTTAAAAGTGCAATCTGATCTGCCGCCGCTGTATAAACTGCGTGATCGCAAAAAGAATCATTGCAGATAAGCGCCTCGCCCTGCCATCCCTATGCTATAGAGATCTTACCATTATTCACATAAAACAGCATTGATATATTTGCCCCGCCGCTGTGGCTCAGTAGTTGTGTTACACGGCTGCTGACCCGAAAGACGCGGTTTCGATCCCGGCCGCGGCGGCTGCATTTCGATGGAGGCGAAATGTTGAGGCCCGTGTACTGTGCGATGACAGTGCACGTTAATGAACCCCAGGTAGTCGAAATTACTCGGAGCCCTCCACTATGGCGTGCCAACCCTATCTAAAAATGTTGAGCATCCCTCATAGCCTGACTCGCTTTGGGACGTTAAACCCCACAAACAAACAAACATTGATATATTTGGCATGAAGAAAAATGAACACAGCATTCTAAAACTCCGTGCCGCCGCACTCGCTGCTGCTGCGTCCTGCGGCTCCTGCCGTAGACCGCCTCAGCCGGTGCTCGGGAAGTGAGCGCGCGCGCCATCTCGTGAGCTTCTACACAACCTCCCTCACATCCAGGTCGCTGCTCCTTCCACTACCCAATACTTCTAGTTCACTGTAGACAATGGTTACACCAAGAACGACTGAAATACAGACCTGCACAGATAGCACTGCTCCAGCGCGCACCTTCTAGTTCATAGCCTTCGCCCCTAGGGAACGAACACTGCGGGTAGCCTGGCTCTACTGTAAACCTGTTAATAAAAAGGGTCTATTAGTTCTATCATTTTTCTTCGTCGTTATAGTTTAAATATCTGGCCACGCTGTAATACACAAGCACCTGTTCTGCGCATGTGCAACGAGTAACTGCAGTGCCGTCGCAAAAAGCGGAATCGCGGTATGTCTTCTGGCGAGAGAAAGACATAAAAATAAACATTCTCCGCTAAAATACAAAATGCAAAATTTTCGAAGTATAACTCGGGCAAAGATTTTTTTTTATTTTGGTACAGTTTGTTTATATTAATTTGTGATTTGATGATGATGAAAATGACAAACGAACGGGTCAATCGAGCGCCCTCAACTTTGAGATAGGTAACGAAAGTTGGCGCACGAGGTCCTATATAGGACCCTGTTATATGTGTAGGTCTGTATTTCAGTCGGCCTTGGGTTACACTATACAATTACCTTCACCGTAATCAACTCCTGCCTTCAGTGAGTGTGCTACCCTTAGGTTGCGTGCAGAGACAGCTCTCACCAACAATCGCTTTAAAACATGCTTTTAACTCTTTTTACGCATTTACGCCGCGCCGATTTTTCAAATTAACTTATGCAATGTCGCAAAGATGGCGCGACGGACGCCTGATGTATTACGCTCTTTACAGCAATTTTAGTACATAAAGTAATTTATTAATATTGCATTTCAATTTCCGTAGAGCGCTTCATGCTCCAGAAAAAAAAAAACTAAGGTTATGTTTTATTTTTGAGCGACGCACCCGGCACTTCCGTTGCTGCAATTTTCGGGGAACGGCAATACGCCGCTCGGCTGCAGGGCCCTATGTAAATGTATGCTCTTTGCGTAAGTACGTTTCTCTATAGGGGGTATTCACTGACGCTCTGTCAGCGGTGCATTGTGGGTAATTGAGGCGCAGTCAGCCATTTTTGTGTCCACGGAACGAACAGGGCGAACGTGCGTATCAAGTGCTGTCGTGCGGTTCTACAAGCAGTGGCATCCGCAGCTATATGTTGTTTATTGAGCTATAGTAGACTGTAATAGACGCGTGCACAGTGTAAACAACTGAAGCTGAAGAGCTGCGCGAAAGACGTCGGCATTTTAAGGTTCCGGAAGTACACACGAACAACTCCACCCGAACGAGACACTTCCCGGAGATGCGACGCCACGTATGGCTGGCACGGCACAACAGCACAATTATCCTGGAATATGACAAATGTATGTCAAAATGGGCTCAACTGGAATCTTCCGGATGTGCCCTAGCAGTCATCTCTTGGCACTATCCGTGCACGACTGTTCTTCACGCACTCGGAGGACGCATTCCCGGTAAAAGAGCAGCGCGGCAGTGTATCGTTTCCAGTCATGCGCATGCATGCAGCGCTCCGCCAACACCTCCTCGTCGTGTTTTGCTGCAATGAAATCCTTCAAAGAGGGCTCGCTAAACTTTGTGTTTGCCGTACTTGCCTCATTCGATCAGAAGAAGTTGGATGTTCGCATCGTCTGTGCCGGCTGCTAATCAAAGCAGACCGCATGCAGATTCGGAGAAAGAACGTAGGCGGGCAGACTTGTTTTGCAGAAGGTTTGAAGAACTTTATAACCTTATTTATGTCTTAATAACAAATCAAGTTTAGCTTGGCCAAAACTGCACTGTATTTCAAGAGTTTTGTTGCAAAAAGTTATTTCGAGTCCGCAAGGCAACGAGGTGGCGTCACCGGTGCCATCGCTGTAGCCTGTGGCAGCGGTTTCGTTTGCTTCCTTACCGCCACAAACAATACAAACATCCGACTTCATCTGATCGATTGAGGCAAGTACGCCAAACAAGTTTTGTATAATAGATACTGACTACCAAACGCCATTTATATGCAGAATATCAGCTACAAAAACTCAGCGGTTTAGTTGGTATAAATGTTGGACAGCACGCACGTAATTGCAGAAAGAGCGAGTTCGTCTGCTTCAACCGCGGCTCTTAATCCAGCCGCTTGTAACGTAGTTGCGTTCTTCGAGTGGTCAGTAGGCTTGCGATTGGTTTCTTGTGACGACGCTCGTCCGTAGCACAAGGAATTCATTAATGTTGCACATATTTATGCGTGGACACAGGCCGACGCTTACCGTGCAGTTGGGCATATCGACTGCACACGGGTCGGTACCAAAGTTTTGTTTCATACAGATCTCTGTCCGCATCGCGCACATTTTGCCGATAAATCGAACTGTCACTCATGATACCGATTGAGTTTTCATAACAATGGTGCTAGCAAGAGGCAGAATGACAGAGCAAACGGACGCGCACGAACAGCTAAGCTAACCGCCGCCCCGTAGTAGTACTAGTCAGAACAGGACGCAAAGATGGCGTCGGCTGCATACTGACATCAGCTGTGACGTCATGTGAATACCCCCTATAGTCGTGTCACTAGAAAGTATTCTAGTTCACTATACCGGTGTGGTTGACGTCTTGGGGTGAATCACCGAATATCTCATTACACACCAGGCTGCTTGACTTGCAACAAAGGTAAGATCAACTTTTAGATAAGACGGGAAGCAGATTGTCTCGAAGCTAGGCATTGGCAGATGGCCCGATGCGGAGCGTAAACCTAATGGCCAAAATACGTATCATTGTTATTAATATCTTTTATAGCTTTCTTAATAAATCAGTGCACAATATAACACTAATATTATTTAGCTTGATGCTGAAGTTTATGTGATCTTTTGTAGAATGTGCATGCATAAGAAAATAGCAATCAATTAAATTTGTGCAGTTTATGGTGCAAGCCTTGATGCACGATGCAACCCTGCGTCTGTGCTTTTTGTGATCGCCTTTCTAGAGGAGGCGACGCTTTTGTGCGATCGCCTGTTTGAAAGGGTACGGCCTCACTCATCACCTTCGCCGGTGCGATTGACGCTTTGGCCCTCCCTCACTCCCCCCCCCCTGAATTAAAAACGGCACAGCTAGTTTCACTACTACCACCGCACTTTTAAGATGTTCTTCCACACTTGCCCGTGTTTCCCTTTTCTATTCAGACATGGACACAACCACCCCATGGTCCATACTGCAAAGTGAATGTATGCATATTATCCATTTCATTATAGTGGCGAAATTATAAACGCTTTTGCAAAGTATAATGATGTTGATTTTAAGAACTGTTTTAGCTCCGCTTTGGCATCAATGGACAATCGTCCCCTGATGCCTGAGCGACTCATATTTTATGAATGCGCGCTTTCAGATTTCTGAACGGGAGCAGAGCTGTTACTCTACGTGTCACTGCTTGAAGGCTCTTGTGTACTGAGGTTCAGATGCCATGGCAGCATGACAATAATACGTTGGACTGGTTTGGGCGTGCGATCTAGCATGTGGGGCGCTTCTGCAGTCAATGTTGCATCGCTGCGCGCATAATATCTTGCATTTGCTACCCAGTAAATACGTACTGTGAACAAGGAAGCACTGTAGCGCATTTTTGATATCATTACCCACTTGCGCAGTTGCAAGTGGATGGTTTTTTCGTCAAGTAGGCGGGGGCAAATGAAAAGGGGGAGGGGGGTCTGTGCCTTCAATGGCATCTCACGGTGCACACGCGTTTTGCCTACCGCCTCCACCGAAACGCTTCCACCGCTGCTGAAGCCTCATCTCGTTCTAATGCGAAGACTCGTGTTGTCTTACTTCATAGAACCATAACATAAAGCTATAGCAGCACTGCTTCATCCCATTCTGCTCTTGCCATTGAACTCGAGCAGCCTGTTTGGGGGCAGTTGACAAGATCCTTTTGAAGCATTAAAGAGCATGCTAGCTCATTAATTTCGCAGATTGTGCGATAGTATGCCTAGTGTTTTCACGTTAATTTTATGGGCATTCCTGAAACCAGCTGTTTTTGTCACATGATGACCATGTCATTTGAGTTGTTATGTATGACCTCAACAAAGTGTATAGTCATTTAGAGAATGCCTATTTGGTTAATGATGGGCCATGTTGTGCAGAATACTTCTTACATTGGGGCTCATAGCCAGAATCTGAGCCCTTTTTATGTAAGAGATATTTGAAAGCTTGAGGAGTAAATAACATATTTTTATAATATAGAACAGGACTTCACAAACTGAACTAAAACTGTCACTTCAAAATATATTATGAGTGCTGAATTTGCGAATACAGTTCCGAGGTGTTTAGTGCTCCTGTGTGCAAATTGGACACCAACTTTTTCCAAATTCTCTGATTTGTGAAAAATGAATTGTCAACAAAAACTATGTAGTTCATGGCTTTCTTTTCAGGGACCTCAATGCATTACAACCATACAATGACATGACTATAGTCATCTTACTTGAGTTGCATGTTTTTTTTATTGATGTCCGAGACAGTATACTTTTGCTGCCATGTGATAATTGGCTGCAACTATTAAATAATTTGGTATAGAATATTTTCTCTCAAGCTATTTCATTGGCATGAGCTGAGCAAAGGCTGGAATGTGAAAAGTATCTTTAGGTGACATGCAGCATGGAAAAACTGAAATATATATATGCCAAATTGTACATTATCATTCTGGCTCTTAACGCAGGCTGGCTGAAAGCATTGTAGTGAATTGAGAGTATGCGTTGGCTATATACTACAGCTTCTTTCCATGCCTTGTGACCTAAAATCCCATTTCACCTGTGCCTTTCTTCAGTTGTCACTAGTTGAAACCCACAAAGCATCAACAAGCATTCTACCTGTAAATTATTTATTGGTAGTACAGGAGTATGGAGAGTGTTATTTCTGCATACAAACTCATGACGCATCGTTTCAAAGGCAAAAACACGCACGGCAAGTTTTAGTGTATTATTTAAGAGGTAGCAATTATATTATCTGCCTAAACAGAGCCTTTACAAACTGTGTGCCACAAAAAAATGATAAAAATCAAATGACGATTTTTATCACTGCCTGCTCTTCACTTCATTTTATATTAGTCAGTGTTTGATACCCCAATCCCATGGCCATTTTAAAGACGATTGAGTCAATCGTCTTTGGGATTTTCAATTATGATGGAACTCAGAGCTGTAGTGCTACTGCATGGCAAAACTCGAAGGCTTTTGAAAACTTTATGGTATTTGGCGTCAAACGTTTGTGACACTGCTATTGTTGTTTTTGGGTTTCTCTTAAGGAACTAAAATATTTTCATATCTGCAAAATAAAATATAACTGTGAGCTTTCTTTTAGTGATTGCAGGTTTTTAGTTGTTACTATAGAACAGTTTTTTAAATGCATTGACATTCATACGGCTGTGCTTTTCATTGTGGTTGCTTTTCACAGTGGCACAGGTTGCAGAAATGTCGTACAATGGTAGAGAGAAAGGAAATATTGTGCCTTAAAAAAGAGTAATGCTACATATGAATTTTTTCGTACACTAATATTTTACAACCTAAATTAAAGGCATGAAATAATATTGCTTGTTCATGTTTATTTTTATTATAAATGCACTGTACACGTGAGTGTGCACATGGCACTCCTCAGGTCAACACTAGCTACCTTGCGCAATGTTCAAAGGCCTTTGAGACTTCGATAATATTCTGAGATGTTCCATTCCCTCAATAGACTATCAATGCAATGACCATTGAAAATGTTCATGTGGCAGCGTTTGAAGGCCTTCAAGTTACAGACAATCGGTTCGAGGGCCTTTGAAATGCCTGTGTGACAGCGGTATAGGCCTTATTACCTCTTCTAATTTTCAAACATATTAAACAGTAAACAGCAACCATTTCGTAAAACAGTCAAATAATTCAAAACAGTTAACTGCTGGGCTTGTTGGTTTTCATTTATTGCAATGATATGAGTTGAAAACACACCAACTATACACATAGGATGAAACATGAGCAATACTCCCATTAAAATGTCAGTAGTCGCATGAAATGAAAAAAGGCAAGGTGTATATATGCTTGCAGACCTCAGCAGGGGCTACTGTACATTTATCTTAGAAATCAGTATGCAGTGCATTCAACAGATCATGTAAAAAAATTTATCTCCTTTTTATAGAGGGCAAGGAAACTGCCAATTACACAGTCATGTTCTGCTTTCTTGAACTTCCATATTCACAAACAAGAAGTATACTTATATCATCACCTTGCGCCCTTAACAGGGGCTTAACATGCTTCAGGATTCAAACTTATGCAGAAACTAAACTTTTTCGCGATCTTAGCTTAACAATAGGTGAGCATTTCAAGGGGTGATGTGGGAGCTATCTTAACGCACCCCTTATGGCATCCAAGATGGCTACCCACTACGAAAGTTACTTGGCATTCGTCGACTTCGTCGCCCTCATAAAAAAAAATTGAAAGCTACATAGGTTGCCCATAAGTGACAACATTATGGTGCATATTCATTGACCGCACCACCCAATGAAGGAGTACAAGGATCGTAACTTTTGATCTCCCAATACTGCTTCTCGAAGCAGGCCATTCTGCAGCTGCTAGCAATGCTGCCGCTTCAAGTGAATAGAGATGACCGTGGTTGCTCAGTGCTGCCACTTCTTCAGCTGTTAGTGGCATTGTGCTTCTATGGCACCGGAACCTTTGAGGTAATCAGTGGCGACCTCGTGAAAATTTTGCAACCCACGATGTCGCGAATCATTAAGTGCATTACTTTGATGATCGCTGAAAGAATGTTTCCGGCACTCATAAAACAGCCACACTCCACACAAGCAGCACAAGTAATGCAGGATTATTATACGATAAAAGTTTTTCCTGGAATGCTTGGGTGCCTAGACTGCACTGATATCTGCATATAGAGTCCCGTAGGTGATGATGCCAAAGTATACAGGAGTAGAAAAGGATACTTCTCCATCAACATCCCCATATGTGTTCTCACTCCCCGTAAGTTTGTGACAGGAAATAAACCCTAACAGAGATTAGTTTTTCTGTTGAGTTTACATTACTCGGAAAAACATGAAGGCTTGCTCTTTTATCTCAATATGCAGGGAAATGTCCTTTCAAAATATTGTAAATGATAATACAGATTCTCAGATGCTATATATTTCACAGCGAGCCTCCTAATCGGTGTTAACCTGTATAGCATTTAACTCAGTATTACTAAAGCTGATTCTGTGTGACTTCCTCGTAATGAATAATTTGAATTCAAGCACTAGCAAAGAGTCTCATATCAGAAAGCTAGCAAATTCTATGCAGATTGCAATGTCGTTTTTGCCACAGAACTAGCTGTATTCACAGAACCTTGCATACTATTTTTTATGCAGCCAAGTAACTTATGCCTTTGTAAAATTATTCACTAATAGACAATGAACACAATTTCTTAGGTTATTGGCTTATGCTGCTTGTGTAGAGTGTGGCCTGCTGCTATCAATCGTGTCGAGGTATATGTTTTGCCATAGAAGTAGACCAGAATTGAGCAGATAGCAAAGGCATCTTCATTTCATAAGCAGCCACTAATGTCGACAAAAAGTTACTTCACTTTGTTGTTGGCAAACCAGGTCCCACATTTGAAACTTTCAAAAATATAGCTTTATTTGAGCTAACCAGCTTGAAAAACAATTATTCACATCATGCAGCAATATTGTGAATGTTATTGATAAAGATTTTATAGATTTTCTGTGTTGAGAGTGGCTTGTTGCCATTAGCCATAATGAGATGTGCCTCTTACCCTAAATGTAGGCACCAAATAGGCTAACAGCAAGACATCTTTGCTTCACAAGCAGCAACTGGACATCGACAACAGTTCCTTCACTTTGTTGTTGGCAAACCAGGTGTCACACATTTGAAACCTCCAAAAATAGAGCTCGACTTGAGGTAACCAGCTTGCAAACAAGAGTTCACATTATGCCGTAATATTGTGAATGTTATTAAGGAAGATGTCATAGATTGTCTGTGTTGAGAGTAGCTTGTTACTGTTAACCGTGTTGAGATGTAGCTTACCCTACATCTAGGCTAAATATAAGCCAATACCAAGGGCATCTTTGTTTCACATGCAGCCACTGAATGTCGACCATTGTTCCTTCACTTTGTTCTAGGCAAAAAACGAGTCACACATTTGAAACTTTGTAAATTATAGTGCTACTTGAGTTAACCAGCTTGTACACAAGTGTTCACATCATCGAGTACTATTGTGAATGTCATTCATAAAGATGTCATAGATTGCGTTGAGTGTGCATGTTCCTGTTAGTTGAGCTGAGTTGGCTGAAAATGTAGGCTGGAAATGGGATAACATCTAGGGCATCTTTGTTTCACAAGCAACAACTGAACATTTACAATTTTTCCTTCACTTTGTTCTAGGTATAACAGGAGTCACACATTTCTAAATTTAGAAATTATGGGTTGACAGGAGTTAACCAGCTTGCAAACATGTGTTCGCATTGTTAAATACGATTGTGAATGTTAACGATAAAGATATTGTCATAGATTGTCTGTGTTGAGAGGGGCTTGTCACTGTTAGTCGTGTTGAGTTGTGGCTCTTGGCCAAAACGTAGGCTAGAAAAGGGCCAATACTAAGGGCACCTGTGTTTCACAAGCAACCACTGAATGTCGGCAATAGTTCCTGCACTTTGTCTCAGGTAAAACTGGAGTCACACATTTGAAACTTGAATTTATAGCTCGACTTGAGCTAAACAGCTTGCAAACAAGTGTTCACATAGTGCATTTTTCTCCGAATGCTATTGATAGTCATATCATAGATTATCTATGTTGAGAGTGGCTTGTTACAGTTAGCCATGTTGAGTTGTGACTCTTGCACTAATGTTAGGCTGAAGATGAGCCAGGAACAAGGGCATCTTTGATTCACATGCAGGCACTGGACATCAACAACAGTTCTTTCTCTTTGTTGTTGGCAAACCAGACATCACACATTTGAAACCTTCGAAGTTATAGCGCTACTTGAGTTAAGAAGCTTGTAAGTGTTCACATCGTGCCGAACTATAGTGAATGTTACTGATAAAAATGTTATCATATATTGTCTTCGTCAAGGATGGCATGTTACTGTTAGCCATCTTGAGTTGTGGATCTTGCCCTGAATGTAGGCTAAAAATGGGCCAATATCAAGGTCACCTTTGTTTTACAAGCAGCGACTTAACATCGATGATTGTTCTTTCCCTTTGTTCTAGGCAAAACAGGAGTAACTAATTTCTAACTTTGGAAATTATAGGTTGAATTGAGTTTACCAGCTTGGAAACAATTGTTCACATTGTTAAGTACCATTGTGAATGTTATTGATAAAGATGTTGGCATAGATTGTCTGAGTTGAGGGGTGCTTTTACTGTGTTTTGACTTGAGGCTCTTGCACTAAATGTAGGCTGAAAATGAGCCAACAACAAGGGCATCTTAATTTCACAAGCAGCCACTGGACATGAACAATTTCTGCTTCACATATTTTTGGCAAACCAGGCATCACAAAATTGAAACTTTTGAAGATATAGTGCGTATTGAGTTAGAAAGCTTGTAAGTGTTCATATCGCGCAGTACAATTGTTAATGTTACTGATAAAGATGTTATCATTTATTGTTTTGTCGAGGGTGGCTGGTTACTGTTAGCCATGTTGAGCTGTGACTCCTGCCATAAATCTAGGCTGGAAATGGGCCAATACAAAGGGTGTCTTTGTTTCATAAGCAGCCAATAAATGTCGACAATTTTTTCTTCACTTTGATTTAGGCAAAACAGGAGTCACAAAGTTCTAAATTTACAAATTATAGCTCGACTTGAGTTAACCAAATCGGAAACAAGAGTTCAAGTCGCAATGTACTATTGTGAATGTTATTGATAAATATGTTGTCATACATTGTCTGTCTGTAGACTGGTGTGTTGCCATTAGCTGTGTTGAGTTGTGTCTGTTACTCTACATGTAGGATGTAAATAGGCCAAAGCCAAGGGCAACATTGTTTCGCAAGCAGCCACTGACTGTGGACTATTGTTTCTTCACTTTGTTCTAGGCAAAACATTAATCACACATTTATAAGTTAGGAAATTACTACTTGACTTGAGCTCACCAGCTTGCAAACAAGTGTTCACATTCTGCAGCATAGTTGTGAATTTTATTGGTAAAGATGTCGTAGAGTGTCTGTGTTGAGAGTGACTTGTTGCCATTACCCACGTTGAGACGTGCCTCAAACCCCCAATGTTGGCTTGAAAAAGGCCAACAGCAAAAGCATCTTTGTTTCACAAGCAGCCACTGAACATCAACAATAGGTGCTTCACCTTGTTCTAAGTAAAGCAGGTGTTACACATTTCCAACTTTATAATAGCTCGACTTGAGTTAACCAGCTTGTACATAGGTGTTCACACTGTGCAGTACTAGTGTGAACGTTGTTGATAAAGATGCTGTCATAGATTGTCAGCGCTGACAGTGGATTGTTAGTGTTGGCCAAGTTCACTTATAGCTCTTGCTTTATTGTAGACTGGAAATGTGCCAGTATCCAGGGCATGATTTTTTCACAAGTAGCCACTGAACATCAATGTTTGTTCCTTCACTTTGTTTTATGTAAAACAATAGTCAAGCATTTTTAACTTTAGAAATTATAGCTCAACATGAGTTAACTAGCTCTCAAACAAGTGTTCACATCGTGCAGTTTTATTGTGAATGTTATTGATAGATATGTCATAGATATTAGGTGTTTGGAGTGTCTTCTTGCTGTTAGCCTCGCAAAACAGGAAAGACCGACATGGGGACTATGTGGAAAAGAGATGACAATAATACACATTTTATGCTCTTGCAAAAAACAGGAGAAAAGAAGAAAAAACACTTCCAAGAATTCATCAACGAACGCATTAGTTTCCATCCTCGCCTACTTCTAGGAGATGACTCTCTTGTAACCACATCGTGTGTTGTTTCATTCATAAATGATTATAGATATTTTAACCCACGTTTCAGACCCCATCACATGCATAACAAACTAAATCTTGCGATTGCCGCATGATTGCCTTAGTAGCCTATTTGCCATTAAACCCCACTAAACTAACTAACTGCTGTTTGAGTTGTTGAGCTGTTGCTCTTGCAGTAAATGTAGGCCAGAAATGAGCCATCAGCTAGGGCATCTTTGTTTCACATGCACCACTGAATATTGCAATATTTCCTTCACTTTCTTCCAAGCTATTCAGGCATCACACATTTCTTACTTTAGAATTTTTTGCACGACTTCAGTTAACTAGCTTGTAAACAAGTGTTCACATCGTGCAGTACTATTATGAATGTATTGATAAAGATGTCATAGACTGTTGGCATTGAGAGGGGCTTGTTACTGTTAGCCATGTTGACTTGTGGCTCCTGCCCTGAATATAGGCTGAAAATGGGCCAATATCAAGGTCATCTTTGTTTCACAAGCAGCCACTTAACATTGATGATTGTTCTTTAATTTTTTTCTAGGCAAAACAGGAGTAACACATTTCTAACCTTAAAAATTATAGGTTGACTTGAGTTTACCAGCATAGAAACGAGTGTTCTAGGCAAAACAGTCGAAACAAGTGTTCACATAGGTAAATACTACTGAGAATTTTATTGATATAGATGTTGACATAGATTGTCTGTGTTTAGAGTGGCTTGTTACTGTAAGCCGTGTTGATTTGTGGCTCTTGAAGGCTTAAAATTACCCAACAGCAAGGGCATCTTAGTTTCACAAGCAGTGACTGGACATCAACAATTGTTGCTTCACATAATTATTGGCACATCAGGCATCACAAATTTGAAACTTTTGAAGTTATAGTGCGAATTGAGTTAGCAAGCTTGTAACTGTTCACATCGTGCAGTACAATTGTGAATGTTACTGATAAAGATGATATCATGTATTGTCGTTGTCGAGCGTGGCTTGTTACTGTTAGCCATGTTGAGTTGTGGCTCGTGCCCTAAATATAGGCTGCAAATGGGCCAATATCACGGGTGTCTTTCTTTCATAAGTAGGCAATAAATGTCGACTATTGTTCGTTCACATTGGTTTAGGCAAAACCAGATTCACAAAGTTCTAACTTTACAAATTATAGCTCGACTTGTGTTAACCAGATTGGAAACAAGTGTTCACATCGCAAAGTACTATTGTGAATGGTATGGATAAATATGTTGTCTTAGATTGCCTGTGTTTAGACCGGCTTCTTGCCATTGGCTGTTTTGATTTGAGTCTGTTACTCTACCTGTAGGCTGGAAATAGGCCAATACAATGGGCAACTTTGTTTCACAAGCAGCGACTGAATGTGGACAATTGTTCCTTCATTTTGTCCTAGGCAAAACAGGAATCACACACTTATTAGTAAGACAATTATCGCTCAACTTTAGCTAACCAGCTTGCAAACAAGTGTTTACACCCGGCAGTATTGTTGTGAATTTTATTGGTAAAGATGTCACTGAGTGTCTGAGTTGAGAGTGACATGTTGCCATTAGCCACGTTGAGACGTGCCTCTAAACCTCAATGTAGGCTGGAAATAGGCCAACACCAAGAGCATCTTTTTTTCACAAGCAGCCACTGAACATCAACAATAGGTGCTTCACCTTGTTCTAAGTAAACCAGGTGTTACACATTTCTAACTTTATAAGTAATAGCTCGACTTGAGTTAACCAGCTTGTACATAGGTGTTCACACTGTGCAGTACTAGTGTGAACGTTGTTGATAAAGATGCTGTCATAGATTGTCAGCGCTGACAGTGGATTGTTAGTGTTGGCCAAGTTCACTTATAGCTCTTGCTTTATTGTAGACTGGAAATGTGCCAGTATCCAGGGCATGATTTTTTCACAAGTAGCCACTGAACATCAATGTTTGTTCCTTCACTTTGTTTTATGTAAAACAATAGTCAAGCATTTTTAACTTTAGAAATTATAGCTCAACATGAGTTAACTAGCCTGGAAACAAGTGTTCACATCGTGCAGTTTTATTGTGAATGGTATTGATAGAGATGTCACAGATATTAGGTGTTCAGAGTGTCTTCATGCTGTAAGTCTCGCAAAATAAGAAAGACCGACATGGGGACTATGTGGAAAAGAGATGACAATAATACATATTTATAGCTCATGCAAAAAACTGGACAAGATGAGAAAAAAACACTTCCCACAATTCTTCGACCATATCATTTCTTTCTATCCTCACCTACTTCTAGGAGATAACTCACTTGTAAATACATCATGTGTTGTTTCATTCCTAAATGAGTTATAGATTATTTAAGCAATGTTTCAGACCCCATCACATGCATAACAAACTGAACCTCGGACTTGGCGCACGATGGCCTTATTAGCCTATTTGCCATTATTCCCCACTAAACTAGCTAACTGTTGCTTGTCTTGTTGAGTTGTCGCCCTTGCAGCAAATGTAGGCTAGAAATGAGCCATTAGCTAGGGAGTCTTTGTTTCACACGCTCCACTTGACATTGCAATATTTCCTTCACTTTCTTCCAAGCAAACCGGGCATCATACATTTCTAACTTTAGAAGTTTTTGCTCGTGTTCAGTTAACCAGCTTGGAAACAAGTGTACACATGCATTACTATTATGAATGCATTGATAAAGATGTCATAGATTGACTGCATTGAGAGTGGCTTGTTACTGTTAGCCATGTTGGCTTGCGGCTCTTCCTTT
This sequence comes from Amblyomma maculatum, assembly GCF_055883805.1. Classification (NCBI taxonomy): domain Eukaryota; kingdom Metazoa; phylum Arthropoda; class Arachnida; order Ixodida; family Ixodidae; genus Amblyomma; species Amblyomma maculatum. The sequence continues at coordinate 14,577,868 of NC_139350.1, forward strand.
GAATGTAGGCTGAAAATGGACCAGTATCAATGTCTTTTTTGTTTCACAAGCAGTCACTTAACATCGATGATTGTTCTTTCACTTTGTTCTAGGCAAAACAGGGGTAACACATTTCCAACTTTAAAAATTATAGGTTGACTTGAGTTTACCAGCTTGGAAACAATTGTTCACATCATTAAATACTATTGTGATTGTTATTGATAAAGATATTGACATAGATTGTCTGTGTTGAGGGAGCTTGTTACTGTAAGCCGTGTTGACTTGTGGCTCTTGCACTAAATGTAGGCTGAAATTGAGCCAACAGCAAGGGCATCTTAGTTTCACAAGCAGCCACTGGACATGAACAATTGTTGCTTCACATATTTGGTGACAAACCAGGCATCACAAAATTGAAGCTTTCAAAGTTATAGTGCGAGTTGAGTTAGCAAGCTTTTAAGTGCTCACGTCGCGCAGTACAATTGTGAATGTTACTGATAAAGATGTTATGATATATTGTTTTGTCAAGGGTGGCTTGTTACTGTTAGCCATGTTGAGCTGCAGCTCCTGCCCTAAATCAAGGCTGGAAAGGGGCCAATACCAAGGGCATCTTTTTTCATAAGCAGCCAATAAATATCGACAATTTTTTCTTCACTTTAATTTAGGCATAACAGGAGTCACAATGTTCTAACTTTGCAAATTATAGCTCAATTTGAGTTAACTAGATTGGAAACAACAGCTCGCATCGCAATGTAGTATTGTGAATGTTATTGATAAATATGTTGTCATAGATTATCTGTGTGTAGACCAGCTTCTTGCCATTAGCTGCGTTGAGTTGTGTCTGTTACTCTACTTGTATAATGGAAATAGGCCAAAACCAAGGGCAACTTTATTTCACAAGCAGCCACTGAATGTGGACTGTTGTTCCTTCACTTTGTTCAAGGCAAAACAGGAATCATGCATATATAAGTTAGGAAATTATTGCTTGACTTGAGCTCACCAGCTAGCAAAGAAGTGTTCACATTCTGCAGTATTGTTGTGATTTTATTGGTAAAGATGTCATAGCAGGGCATAGCAGACCCACAGCAAGGCGAAGGCCTCTCCCATATTTCTCCACTTAACCGAGTTCTGTGCTAGCTGCATCCACTTGACCCCAGCGAATTTCTTAACCTCATCTGCCCATCTAATTTTCTGCCGCCCCTGCTACGCTTTCCTTCGCTTGGAATCCAGTTTGTTACCCTAAGCGACCATCGGTTACCCTCTTTTCGCCCTACATGTCCTGCCCATACCCATTTCTTCTTAATTTCCACTAGAATGTCGGTAACTTGAGTTATTTCTCTGACCCACTCTGCACGCTTCCTATCTCTTAATGTTACCCCTACCATTTTTCGTTCCATAGCCCTCTGGGTTGTCCTCAACTTAAGTAGAACTCTCTTGGTTAGCGTCCACGTTTGAGCCCAATAGGTGAGTACAGGTAAGATGCAACTGATGTATACGTTAGGCAGACGGCCAGATTTCGGAGTTATGCGACGCAGCTTTAAAGCTTCGAACGTACGACATTGCTTGATCACGGCCGTGGGAGAATCCAAGTTGTGTTTTGTAATTATAAAGTTATATGCGTCCATCGCGATGCCCTTTAAGAGGTGGCCAACTCTTTCTTCAGCAGACATGTTCGGATTCACCGTTTTGCAGAATTTTAGGACCTCTTCAGTGTACATTGTGCATGTTTCGCCAGGCACTTGGGCTTGCTGGAATAAAGTTTCCTCTGTGTATTTTGGTTTTGCCCTGGGTTCCTCGAAACAAATTCGAATCTCCTCATCAAAACGATCGCAGCTCGTTGGGGAGGCTTCATGGTTCTCAAACCATGTCAGGGCTCTAGAATCTAAGCAAAAACAACATTTGCTAGCTTTACTGTGGCATCCCAGCGGTTTTGCTTGTTCACCCGCTGGTAACTGGTGAGCCATTCGTGCACGCCGTCGCCAGCCTGCCCAGAAAAGGTCCACGGCTCACGGCAATGCTGCCAAGAGGGTGCCGCTGGGCCTGGCTGCCGTGCGTTGCCGTCTTGGATCATTGTGGTGGTCAAAGGGGGGAACCCAGCGAGTCGTCGGCTCGAACGAGTTAGAGAAGAATCCGTGGTGATCGTTGCAGCACCTGCCACCTCACTGTTAAAGTTTATTTACAGAGCGATTCTTCACCTTAGCCAGGTGCGCTGATCAACAAAATCAACAGATGGTGAGCTTCCTCTTCCCCAACCTCTATTCTGGAGAACATCTTTTTCACACGTCCTTGCCCCCTTCTGTGCGCATGCCTAACAATATAATATACCTGAGATTTATTCTCCACAGATTTATTAGCTGTTTAAATTAACTGCCACTGCAGTTGCGAAAAGATTGGTACTGATTAGTATATAATGTTACACCGATTGGAATACCTTGCGCAATAGATTTGTTGTGCATTCCCAACTGATAACGTTTGGCTGCTGTGTGTGAACCACACATGAAAGCAATCTACTCTATCGCATTGATTTGTGATGCCAGATAATTAGCCAGGGTCTAGCAAATGGGCGGCACTAGGGGAATGGCGATGAAACGACATCAGTGGCACCATCTAGCAACTGAAAAGTGCAATATTTTCGAAACCTGATAAAGAAATATGATATAGTAAACCTAATATTTTTCACGGCTCGGTGGAAATGGCCGATACCACTGCGTTACAGTTACTTCCTTTCACTTATTGATGGTGCTTAAAAGAATTAAGTTCAGAGAAACAAATCAGGTTCAACAAAGGAGCTCACTTGGCATCTTGGTGCAGTGAAAGCAATGTAAATGATACTGTTACTTTTAAAGACATTCGCGCGATATATGTAGGTTTGTGCATGCTGTCTTGGCGAATCTGCTGCTTTCCTTTTTGTTCCTTATACAAAGCGGGCCATCGTTTCAGAGCGTAATCAAGTAATCAAATTCCGCACCCCATCGTTGGTGTCTGATGCAGCGGCGTCGATATAGGCATTCTCCATTAATATACACATGTTCCTGCTATTTTCGAAGACAGTCTTTCTCATAGAGTCAGTTTACAATGTTGTAACAGCACTGCGCGGTGCGTAGAAGAGGAAGTGATCTAGACGGCCGGGGAATAGGTAGTGCAGGAGACCTGGAGTTTTCGCCGATCCACTTGCACACTAATGTTTTGCTATCGATGGCTGTCTACGGTATTAAAGGTAGCGGCCACACAATCACTGTTGGTACTATTCTTAATAAACCTGCCGGAAACTTCCTGTTTTGCTGAACTTAAAAACATGTTTCAAAACATGTTGCAAACCTACGAATGCGGTCACTCGCCTTTAAGACAGCGGCCGGGCGCGGCTGTCTTCAAGTAAAATGAGGCACGCGGGCACCTTTACGGTACTGTGAAAATTTTCTTGCGACTCCAGCCGGCGCCGAAGGGCAGTGCCTCCTGGAGTACAGTGGTACAGTGCCTGCAGCGTCGCACCCGTTCCCACAGTATTCACATTGCTCATCTGTTTCACTGACTGACTGTGTGGTCGTATGTTTTCTTTTTTTTTTGCATTCCTTTTTGTAAGTATTAATCTTGAAGGCCGTATTTTATAAGCTTTAAAAATAGCACAGTTTTTGGGAAGTGCGCTCATGTCTACAAATATCTTTTTGACGTTTCGCGCTGTGGACGAATGGGGTGCCACAATTCAATTGTTCAGCCTTATTGGGAAAGGATAACAGTAGAGGGTCTGGCGTCTATGTAGATGCCCCACACTGCAGATAATGTATAAAGGAGACACTGGGCCCGGCTGCCTACCTGACACCTCCGCGCACAGCCCTCCTACGTCACCACGACAATGGAGTTCTTCGCGCTCGCATTGGCTGTTGCAGTCCGCCGCATTCAGTCTTGCAAAAAGTTCGACTGCCGTAAGTAATCACGTGTGCGCGATCGTCATAGCGCTGAAAAAGGACAGCACCAATGCTTGTACCCCTTGCGTCAGTATGAATTTCTCTTGGAACAGAAGGATTGAAGTGCCGGAAGATAGAATGTGATGTTAGGGGGAACTTCATTTGTCGGAAAGACGAGTCGCGGTCGGATGTCCCCTAGAATGAAGCATCTTTAAGTAGGAGGCACGTGAGCGGGTAGGCGACGTCTGCAAAACGAGGGATGAATTGTCGAAATATGAGTAAAGCCCAAAACACTGCGGAGCTTCTTCACATTTTGAGGTTGCTGAAGCGCAGCAACGGCAACAATCTCTTGTGGATCAGGCCGGACGCCATCACCATCGATGAGGCGACCAAGCACCAACGCCCGTCGCTCACCAAAAAGGTGCTGTTTTGAATTCAGAACGAGGTCAGCTTAGTGCAAGAAGTCCAACGAGAGCATTATGCGGTCGTTGTGCTCTTTGTATGTCCGGCCAAAAATGAGGCATTGCCCACATAGCACATACAGACCTCCCATTTCAGTCCGCCTGGTGTAACGTCCATGAATCTCAAATGTCGCGGGTGCATTGCACAAACCGAAGGGCTTAACATTAAATTCGGACGGTCCATCGAGAGTGATGAAGGCGGTCTTCTCCATATTTGCTAGGTGCAATGGGATCTGCCTGTATCCCCACTGCAGATCGACTGATGAAAAATGCGATGCTGAGTACAAGCAGTCAGTGACGTCATAAATGCGAGGAAGTGGGTAGATGTCTTTTAATGAATGAATTTAGGCGGCTGTTCTCTACACAAAATCGCCAGGTGCCATCTTCTGCACAAGAATTACTAAGGCCGCCCAAGGACTACATGACTCTTGAATGACACCTTGTTTCAACATTTCGCTTACTTGCTCATTTATCTTGCGTTCGGACGGTGCCACACGGTGTAGCTTTTGACGAATTGGGTTCGCATATCCGGTGTCAATGCGATGATTCGTGCGTGACCTGGGAAAGGAGCATGAACTGGCGGCCTTCGAGAAGTCAAAAACGTATGAATACATCAATAGCAGTTCTTCCAAAGCTTCGCGATCTGTGACATCAATGGAATTAGTATGCTATTATACCACGCAGTTTAACGTGCACTGGGGATGCTGCGACATGCAGCTCTCGCACATTGGTGACAAAAGTTCTTGATATTTGCGCGTTTCCACTACAACAGGCAAGGTTCATTTCTGGTGCTAAAAGAACTTACTTCGTGGAGAAATTAAGGGTCAACATCGCGTGTAGCCCTGGGTTACCAACAACAAACAATGAGGGACTAGAAGAGATGCCTTCGCGCAGTTGGAATAATTAGGTGCCATGGCCGCATAGCGAAAACATAAAACCGGAACGCGCTGCATAGACATTGGGCCACAACGGCATCGTCGAACACGTAAAGTGCGTCCTCAGAAACAAAATGTTCTTTGAACATCTTTGAACAAAATGTTCTTTGCGCCCCACATGTGCAGAAAATCAATGCCAAGAAATACATCATGCATGGATTGGGGTAGGATGATTAATTCCGCCAAAACTACAGCTCTTGCAGGAAACACCTAAATACTACAATTCAACAGGACACAACAAATCGCCACTAACACTGAAAATTTGCATTTTCGCCCCAAGAAAACGTGACTGGATGCCACGTTTTAAACGGTAAACTCATAACCGAAATAGTTGCAACCGTGTATACTAACGCTACTGTGAAAATACCGTGAACAAAAAATAGATCTTATTTTTTAGTATTGTCACAGAAGGAGGTATTTCTGCAATCGTTTCCATCGGCCGCGGCGCCTAGTTTTCCTGAACCGGTGGCGGTTTTCCGGATACGGTTTTCCGGATACGGCGATCACGACATGAGGGCGGCGGTGTAAGACTCCGGTCAGAAGACGGGGAGTGGTTATGAACGCATCCGGGCTGAAACTGGCCGTGCGGAGGAGGCGGCCAGCATGAGGGGAGTCAACTGGTTGACCACTGGTACTGCCTGGGAACGCTAGTCGGTCATGCCGCGGTGGTGCACGATGGCGGAATTGTCTTGAAATATGGCCCGGGGTGCTGCGCTGGTAACAGACTGGAGTAGGGCGGAGCATGGAGTGGTAAGTAAAGCAACAATGAGGGCTAGTTGGTTGAACCCACGAAGATCGACAGGAGCGCCGACTCCGCTGTTCGGAAGGGCGAAATTTTGTTCATCGTTGAAAGCTTTGTGGCGGTTCCTCTACATAGCGCTCAGATTTAGCACGTCGCTAGACCGCAGCCAGGCACATGCGGAAGGGCTATAAAGTACCAGCGAATGAAGGTGCGAGTGCTCATCGGAGTAGAGTCACGTGTCCTCTCGCCACTTTACCCAAGCCCGTGCGCAGAGGTTCATTGGATGACTGTTTATCGCTCATTCGCTCGTCTTGACATTTGCTGATGGAATGGTAGGTGATGCAACACCATTGTAGCACGGTGGTGGAGCGCGCCGCCTCCTGTCTCCTAGTTCGTGTAGCTGCAGTTTGGTGTTACTTGCGTCAATGCGGACGTATAACCTTTGTAATTTCATTTGTCGTCTAAATCGTCGAACTGCACTGGCGTGTCATCCCTTCCTGCATCACCGCTTGTATATATCCCTCGCAGACGCGGTTGTCATTTGCTTTATACAACTCCTGGATCCTTCGTATATGGGCTAGCGCCCATTCAGACAACGCGTTTCACATCTATGGCATCGCGCATTCTTTGGACAACCGTGCGGCATGTATTTTTCATGCCATTATGAATACAAAATGGCACAGTTATTGCTTTGCGATACTCCGATTCACAGATGACAAAACATTTCATCGCTTCCCTTGTGCTTTTGTACAATCAGCACTAAAATACCAGTACACAGAATGTGCCTCTCACACTTCTGCTGTGCTGTGAGCCACATCGTATGTTTCCTGGTGGTCTCGTTGCGTTGCTTGTCGTCTGAATGGCCTTGTCAATTTATTCACTAAAAACATCACGGGCAGAGCTTTGTTGTAAAGTTTTCTCATAAACATACAGGTTGTAGTACACCCAACAATGACCACAATTGCACTTGAGCATATTCTGGCTTGCAGGCGACGCCCAAAGTAGTTCACTGTACCCAAAGCTACCGCGCGTTGTTCGCGAGGCTCGCACGGTCGCCAGGATCAAACGTGGGGGCATTTCGTTTCGCGGCGCTGTCTAGTGGTGGCGCTCCAATTTGGGTCTTTCTCCAAGGAGGGTAGAGAGAGGAGGAAAGCTTGATCAAAGCCGCGTCGGCGAGGAAAGGGAAACGGAGGACAAGAGTAAAGAGCGAAGCTGAGCACCGGACGCGGCCTCAGTTTTCGCGTAGCAAACTCAGCCTATGCCGAATGCACTGCAGCGCGCCAGAGTCGGCGCTCATCTCTTATCTTACTCCGTGGTTTAATATTTCAAGAACTGGGCACGCTACGCTATAAACAGACACACAGCAAAGCAGGGAAACTGACAATGTCTTCTAGAGGAGGGGTTGGTCCTGAAGGAAATCGATGACGGGATGTCGATAATAACCAAGGTCACACTAATCTGCAAACCTGGATGCTCACCTAGGTCCTCACTGGCGAAGGTCGTTATGCTGATCAAGCTGCTTAAGAAACAGGGCTTGCAAAATATTGCCACAACCATTCGTTGGAAGATTCAGGGTATGCTGTATGAACAGAAGAAAACACTGGCCGAGATTGCTGATTGTAGGCGGGTTCGCCCAGAAAAGATGGGTCAGAGGACGCTGATGAGGTATGAAGGCCGTTGGGATTGAACCGGAGGAGCTCTTCACGAATCATTTGCAGATAGTCGTGGAAACGTCCGAGGAGACGGTTGTTTGTCATATTGGCCAGCCTTCTAAACTTAGGCGTTATTCACGGGTTATGAGTACTTTGAATGTAAGGATGAGCCAGAGGACCACGGAGAAAGTAGAGAGATCATCATTGGCAATGAGAAATTTGTAAACATCTGCAATGCCTTTCAAAAGGTGCCTGACTTTGTTTTCCTCCGACATGCCAGAGTCGATGGTCTTACATAGTTTTAGGACCTCTCCGGTACATTTAGTGCAGGTCTCGGCGGGTAGTTGGGCATGATGGGTAAGGGCGGTCGTGCAGCTGAGTGCCGGAGTCCCAACAGTAGTAACGGTTTACACCTCACCCCTTGGTAGTTGCGGAGTCAGGCGCCAACGTTCACGCCAGCTGCACCAGTGAAAGAGTGAGGCTGCTCCCGGTATTATGGATAAAGGCAGGAAGCCGCCCTACATGGAGTGGTGAAGAGCACAGAGCACTCGGGCGGCAGCGGCATGAAAACGTGTAGCGGCAAGAGTCCACATAGGAGCGCCTACGACGAGGCTCCAGGGGCACGCTGATGGCGAGGCGATGCCGCGGCATATAAACCGCACTCTCCAGAAAAATATAACACCTTAACGGCTCTACGTAATGCAATGTTACTGATACAAAAGAACAGTGCGCACGAGCTAGGCGACTCCTACACTCACAGCCCGCTCTTCATCCACCTACACCGAGTTCCTCATCTTCATCATCATTATGCTGGTCTGTAACCTCATCTATATATATATATATATATATATATATATATATATATATATATATATATATATATATATATATATATATATATATATATATATATATATATATATATATATATACCGGGTGTCCTAGCTAACTTGAACCAAGGGTTACAAAATAATATATTTGAGGTAGGTAAGTGAAATCAGTTGCATAAAACTACCAGCCTGCTTGGGCACTACATGCAATTTTTTGTTTCGCAATTACTTAATTGGCTAATTATGTTAATTTTTCTAATTTAATAAATATCGACTTTAGACCAAACATGTGAATTGGAACCTTGTAGAGCACCTTCAGAAACCCCCCTTCCATTAATTGCGATAAAGAAAGTCTCACGTGTATCTTTTTTTCCGGGCTCAAAAGAAAGCCCGCCAAATACAAATAATACTACGTGACTAGCGCATTTGAGCGCCGCGATTGTGGTGCTCTCTCTCGCTATTGTGGTGCTGGTCTTTTAAAGCTGAGAGGGATACGGAACGTTTGGCACCAGTATCCACTAAAGCTAACGTACTTACACCATTACAGTAACATAAACTTTGTTCTTCAACATCACAGTAGGCGAAGATGACCGTTCCGCGACCTCACATCCATCGACCGCTCCTGCTAGTTTCCTGACAGTTGCGTTGGCGAGCGTCGCCGTGGAGACGAAGACCGTTCACGTCGCGGGGGCGGCGGTGTGAAGCTGCGGTCAAAAGCGGTAGACTCATTGCAAAAGACGCCTGAGCGAGACAGTAGTGGGCGAGGTTGACATCATTCAATGTTGTCATGGTCACACAAACCTGCCCAAGGGCGGGTCCAAGAACATGAGGCCTGCTGTCACCGGCGCTGACAAAACCGCGCGATGTGCCCGCGGCGGCCGCCGTTGTAACAAACGGGCGACTCACGAAACTCGTAGGCACTGGAGCCGAATGAATTTTATGGTGGTTGATAGACGATGAGAGCTGCATGACGTACGTTCGAATGTGTGGAAAATCGGCTGGTCAGAGGTGCAGCAGCGCACTCATTGCCATAGGAATAGCGCGGAAGTTCTGGTTGCCACACCCACGAGGCTGAATGTTCACACTGCTGTATTTGAACTGCGCATTCCGAGCACACAGGTCGCGTTTCGACGCCTTGCAGTTGCTTGGCCAGCTCTCCACTCACAACTCTGAAGACCAGAGAGGCAAGATCGTCGTGAACAGTATTGTCAACGCTGGCGATAGTTGGCACGTTGGAGAGGCGTCCATATTTGGGTAAAATGCTCCGCATTTTCAAAGCTTCAAACGTACGGCAGTACTGGATAACGTCCGAAGTACTGGCTAGGGTTTCGTTTGCGATAAGGAAATAATAAACATCTGCAGCCAATCCTTTTAGGAGGTGGCCAATCTCGTCTTTTTTGGGAAATGCGTCTATTAAAATGCGGCAGAACGTCAGGACTTCATCTGTGTATATCGCGCAGGTATCTCCAAGCAACTGTGCTCGTCGGGAAAGGGTTTGTTCTGCATTGCGTCTTGTTAATGCGGAGTCTCCAGAGCTGGTATCTTTTCCACAAACCCGTCACATGTAAAAAGGTTGTCTTCATGGTTCTCAAACCACAGCAGCGTTGTGCCGGCCAGCAAGAAGGCCACGTTCACGAGTTGCATCGTATTTGCTGACACGTTTGTAGTGTGTCAGCCAGTCCTCGACATTCTCATCGGGCAGAGCAGAAAATGTTCTGTGCTCCCGCTGATGCGTCCAGGAGCTGAACAGTACTTGACGTTCATGGCCTGAATTAGAAGAAGCTGCAGTTGAGTATGAAGAGTGACCTCCATCATGGTCGTGGCTCTTAGGTGAGGCGGAAGCCCGTCCAAGCGTCTGCTATTTCGATGTTCGATACGGTCCAGGGCTATACCGCACTTTTCATCGGGAGAATGGGTTTATTATTTACAAAATGTGCGGGGGATGCATGAAAGCTAGGCACAGTCGCAGTAAGGCTTGTCTCAGAACCAGTCCTCGCGTATCCACTTCGTCCTTCTCTTTTACATGCGCAACAACGCGCGGCGCAGCATAATTGACGTAACAGTGTATGTATATGTTGTGAGCCTTCAACGGAGCATTATTCCGTTCCTTCAACGGTTGGGTCCTCTGAGCAGCGTCACCTGGCGACAGATAGCGGAAATATTGTAAAAAGAAATAATAGCGGGTTTAAATCGTGCCGTACTCGTTGCTTCAGTGGCGCAATGGAACTTAAAAAAGAAAGTTTTAGCCGCTGCCGGCACTTTCATTCTCTTTACCCTCTGCAGTACATTCCTGCCAGGGCCTCCCCTGTATATGGCCCTATAGATGGGCTCCGGAAGAACAACGTCGCAGAAACCTTTGTACACCTTTTTCTTTTTCACATTTGATAAATAATCTTTTAAAAATCTTGCAGAAAGAAATCGCACACTTTGAACAACTTCTCTAAAGTAACCAAAAATACCTCCCGTGTAACCTTCGGTTGGCACAACAAAATGTGGCAGTGCACGTCCAAGCCTAATTTGTCAGACAGTGAACAAAAATGAATCACAAACGCCACGCAGGAACAGAAATCTGCTGACAATCTGCCGCAAAAAAAAGATACCTTAAGCCCACGCCTCCATCCTTGACACTTCTGAATAAATTCGTAAATCTTTCCCATTTTGAAACCCACACAAAAACTGCAAATATCCTAGGCAGCTTCTGCACACTCAATATTGCACAGTGTAAAACTTGCATTACATACCACAGCCTAGAAATGAAGAAGAGGTTGCACACTGTGGCTATTGCAAAAATTGATAAATCAGTTCCTTTCCACTTATTTGCCCTTTCCCGCATGTCATCTGTGCATGCTCTCCAATATGTCTCGCTATCACGATAGCCTTCTAGTGGCACGCCAAGGTACTTTGGCGGAGTCGTCACCCTGGACACGTTCGCAAAATTATCAGGACCACTTTGCCATCTACCATGCCAGAGCCCCAGGGACTTGGACCAGTTTACCCTACTGCCTGTCACCTCGCTAAAGGTTTTTACAGAATCAACAATTTCGGTTATACCCTCATGGTTAACCGTAAAAACGGCAACATCACCGCCGTGCGCCAGCAGCTTCACTTCCACGGCTTGCAAACGAAAACCAGTAATATTCTCATTGTCCACGATATTTAAACAAAGGATTTCAATGTAAATGCAGAATAAAAGAGCGCTGAGGGGCAGCCCTGCCGCACAGAACGCTGCACGCTAATGGGGACCCCCAGATTTTTATTTACGACTAATATCGTAGTGCAATTTCGGTACGCAAGGGCCGCGCCTTCACGAATAATAAAACCAACATTTATATGGTCCCTTATACAAAGTAGAATTTCATGGGCAACACGATAAGCTGCAGGATGGCCACACGGCCATTTATGACCCCCCCCCGCCCCCCATCACAACATTCTAATGAACTTCTTGCTTTGTGTATATTTGTAACAATGGACCGTCCCTTTATCCCACACGTTTGATGTGGCCCAACAATTTTCTGGATACCCGACTGCAGCCTTCGTGCTAACACCTTCATATAAATTTTGTAATCAACGTTCGTGAGCGCAATTGGCCGGTATGATGTTACTTGTAGTAGCCTATCTGCTTCATCAGTTTTGGGTGTGAGGACTGTGCGAGATTTGCCATAAGAAAGGGGCAGTTCGTTTACGTCATAAGCTTCGTTAAACACTACAGTCAGGACTGGCGCTATTTCGAGTTTAAATTCTTTGTAAAATGCCGCACTTAAGCCGTCTTGACCAGGTGATTTTCCCGGGTTTAAATTGTTTATCGCCAGTTCGACCTCTGATTCAGTTATTGGCAGCTCTACTCTTTGTTTCTTTTCTTCATTTAGTCTTGGTAGTGCCCCGAGATACCTGTCCTTAAACGCTATCATATCAAAGTCGTGCAATGCAAACGGTGTCTGGTAGTATTGGAAGAATGCTCGCTGAATATGCTCATTGTCATCCGTTAAGACGCCGCCCCATTCTATTTTTCCGATGTGATTTCTCTGTGCGTGGGCCTTTTCAGTTCCTAGCGCTCGTCTCGACGGTGCCTCCCCTGGAGCTCTCTTTTACGCTCTCGCACGTACAAAGGCACCGCGATAATGCTCTTGCTCTATCAGTTCGATTTTTTGCTTATTCTTCCTTATATCTTCTGTCCATTTGCTAGGCGATGCACATTCATTTTCAAGCATTTTTTCAAGCAGGGACCTTAAGTTGCGTTCAATATTTTTCTGCTCGTGGGCAAGGACACTAGAATTAATTATTGCTATTATTTTAAGTTGTTCCTTACAAAGCTCCCATTGCTGCCATGTTCCCAGTGTACTATTAGGGTCTATCTTGCCTATTTCTTCCGTTACTACATCTCTGAAAATTTTGTCTTTGATCAACTTGTCATTTAATTTCCACTGGTCCCAATTAAATGCACTGCCCCGTTTTTGTGATCCTATCACACATATTACTAAACAGTGGTCACAAAAAGAAACGGGAACAACGTGATAGCTACTACATTTTTTTAATCACATCAAGCGAAACATATATGCGGTCAATACGAGCGTGGCTTGCATGCTGAAAACGTGTGTATTTTACACCGCACGCGCCGTCAAGGCATTCCGCCACATTTTCAAGGTTCCACTCCCCCACAATTTTTGCATACTGGAACTTTGCCAGTAAAAGGGTTTTTGCAAGAAAAAGGGTTATTTCTTCCGTGGGGTGCACATTGCCTAATTTGTAAACAGCCAGAAACGATAGATCATCTATTTCTTCACTGTTGGGAAGGGGTTTATTTTTGGGACGTACTTCAAAGAACTATAAAGATTTACCTAATAATCCTTACTGAATACGGTACTTACCCACGCAAAATGAGGAGGGGGTTCCATATGATTCAATCATGCTACTGGGCCTCCACAGTATATTGCTTTCACGCATGGCAGGATATCACTGTGATCCTGATGCGCGTCCTGCAACAATTTTTTTCCGCGAAGCTCTCCATTGGTTTATCGGGATTGTGAAGTTTCACGATGATAATCCTGAGTGGTTGCCAAGGGTAGAACCTTTGATGGATCTTAAGAATTTTAGAAAAGCCAGCCCCTGGCAGGTTTATTATATCAATGTCTTGTGTGTTTGTTTGTCTTGCAAAAGTCAGGCAGTAAAGAAAAAAAACATCAGTAGCGCAATGGATTGACACTACTTATCTAAGCAATAAGCGATTAAAACGTGTGTTCGAATCCGGTAATATCAACTTTTTATTTTTTCGTTTTTTTTTACGCAAAATTACAATAAGCTACCAAGCTCATTCCTGGGGAGTGTTCCCCTTTAGGTTATATTATGTAGTGCTTTTATTTCTTAATAGTTGCAAAACCAGCCGTGAACAGAGCCACGAGGTGATGGCATGACAATGGTAACACTAATAAATTACCTTCACCGTAATCCTTTTCTGCCTTAAGTGAGTGCATGTTACCCTTAGGTTGCGTTCAGAGAAACCTCTCGGTAACACTTGCCGTTTAACCCGCTGAGAAGCAACCAGTGAGGAGAAAGAAGCTGCAGGACCCTACCGTTGAGGAGACGGAACTACGCTTCCACGGATCTTCTTTTATTTCGAAATACCATAATCTTCTTTCTTTTGTACATACCATCATCATCGTCCCGCGGCGCCGGCTCCAGCACGCGCCTGAGTTCACCATCAGATTAAAACGCTGACACGGCGTACCTTGCCTTGCCGTCCCGACTTTGGCGTCTCGACCTGGCCTTCTTTCACAATATATATATATATATATATATATATATATATATATATATATATATATATATATATATATCTGTGTGTGTGTGTGTGTGTGTGTGTGTGTGTGTGTGTGTGTGTGTGTGTGTGTGTGTGTGTGTGTGTGTGTGTGTGTGTGTGTGTGTGTGTGTGTGTGTGTGTGTGTGTGTGTGTGTGTGTGTGTGTGTGTGTGTGTGTGTGTGTGTGTGTGTGTGTGTGTGTGTGTGTGTGTGTGTGTGTGTGTGTGTGTGTGTGTGTGTGTGCTTGTATAGGCCTTTGGATGCCTGTACTACAGTTAGACATATTAAATGGCGATAAACAGACCAGTGACTGTACCGAAGGATGGGGCCGCTACACAAAATTGCCTACCTCAAACAAGGCGAAGCTGTTGCAATCACTTCTCCAGTAATCGCCTTCCCACCATGGTGAAGCGGCTGCATGACAGCAGGAAGTGTTCTATTTTTACTGTTCACCGCAGATTGCGCAGGTGAGGAAGAGCGCCAAACCAGACCTGTGCATGTAGAAAATTAGTGGCAGGATTAATAGCGCACCCTTGTTACCTTGCTACGGAGACTTCTGCCATTTTGATATGATTTCCTGCTCCACGAATACCTGAAATAAATAAATCATCAGAGATCCATTTCGTTTGTCTAAGGTGAAAATGAGAGCTCCGTCGCATGTCCCGTCTTTCTTCTTTCTGTGTGCCGTCTTTGCAGCGCTTGCTTTAAGCCTTCCTACCCGATCACTGAAATTTTCTGCTTCACCGATCGCAGGAAGTTGCAGCCGTGGCTCGGCTTTCGAGTTGAGAGGCGCATACACGAGGGTATAGAATTTCCTTCTGTAATAAACGTTAAAATTCCTCTCTATCACTGCATAAGCTTGAAGGAGGACGAAGACCGAAACGCAAAAGACGAGGAAGAGGATAAGCACTATATATTAGAGTAGGTCGAGAGCAAGGGGTGTTTTGAAATCCTTTGCCTCTGTGCCTCATTTTTTTTACTTGATTTCTTTTTTCACCCCCTCCCCCACACACATTTGGGCTTTAGTCATATTCTTACAGAGCCCGAGAATACATGTCGCGAAAGGCACCCTTTGCCTAGCCAGAGAAAGAAGATGTAAAAGCGTTCTTGCATGCATGGCATCTTGCGCAGCTCGAGCCGACAGTACTGTGTATTTGGCAGAGCTCCGCGGTACTAGCAGCCTTGCAGAAAGTCTCCCCAGCACGGACACTGCTATTCGGACTTCCGCTCAAAGGGGCAAAGTAAGTTTCAGCAGAAGCGCGTGTATGCACAGCGTGCACTGTACTCTTTTTGTAATGCAGTGGACGTCCCTCCTCGCGCCACTTTGGATGACCGGGGAGACCCGTGTTGTAGTTGCTGCTGCTGCTCCGGCACATGCCTGGCGGCGCAGAATGAGCGTGACCCACCCGTCGTGCACTACCGCTTGATGGGCAACTTCGAACGCAGCTACGATATCACCAGTGAGCTACAGACGCTTAATTTCGAGCAGGTCAGCTCCGGTAGTGGCACGGATCAGAACATCAAGGCGGAGCCAGGCGGTGATGCCGGCCTTTTCCACAACAGACCCATCAGTGAGATGGTTACAGTAGTGGATCGCTGCTCCTGCGGTGACCACCGAGGAGTAGACGATATGGATAAGCAGAAGGACGAGGCCACGGGTGTGGTCGTGGCAAGTGCTGGCAGGTAAGCCGAGCTTTTCGGGCGGCGACTGCCTATAAGGCATGCACGTATTGTTATTTAGGAACTTAAGCTGATTGATACCATTCATCTGCGCAAGCTCGGTACTTGGCGTGCGCCAGTTTCGCAAGTGCCTCGCACAGCTGCGCCGCACGCTTGTTCCTTCGGCTCTGCGCCGGCCGAACCGTGAGTGACGTACTTCTTGCAATCACATGACCGCCAGTTACGACATGCACTACTCGCTGGTGTAGATTTAAAGCAGTGCTCTTGCCGCCACATGATAACTGCTTAGACCTTTTCAATATAGGCGTCGCGATACTTCTCGTTTATCGTCTCTGGACTGATGTGAAACGGTTCGGTGGCGGCTTCCACCATGCTAGCGCCAAGCGCACAAAGCAGTACAGCGAAAAATACGGCGACGCTTATTTGCCTCCGTCTTGCTTCCTCAGTCTAGCCATGGTTAGTGCGGTGCCAGCGCCGTAAACAGATAGCCCAGCCATAACAGATCTTACGCTCGTTAACTAGGTACCGCTGAGTTGTCCGCGCCAATTGCTCACATATGTTATTCCGCCTGGGATGGTAGGATCCCAATATGTTAAAATATTATATCGCATGTCCTTGAAACTGCAAGAAGACAAGAGGGAAATTTTCTTATGCTTTGCGGCGCCACGACCAAGACGTGCTTTACGACGTTCGTGGTTTTACGAAACTATCGTCGTCGTCCAAGACTGTGGCCGTTTCTGTTTGGGTATATACAAGTGTTGCTTTCAGATGATGTCTTGCCGGCTCCTCTGTACGAGTGTACAGATCGTACTCTCTTAGAACCTCGCCGCGTAGCAGTCCTTTATTGCAACAATGCTGATGAATCGCACTATTACGAGCCTCTCAACGTTCACTCCTGACATCGTCTGAGGAACTACGCGATTGTCGCTACGCTGCGGTTGCTGGATGCGTTGAAACACAATGGGAGGTTCTGACATGTTTACTCTGAATATAGAGGGATTGATTCGGAATGAAACAGAAGAGAAATAATGGGGTCTGGTTTTTAGGGCGGAGGAGGGGATTCCGCGGATCGCTGATCGCCTTTTTTTTGTGGGGTGTGCTCCGAATACAGTTTAAGAATACCAAGATGTTCACACTTTGTTGGAGCGTCCATTGTATGTTCGGCCGCGGTGAGGCGAACCTGGTAGTTATGCTGCGAACCGATAGATGGCCCTGATTTCAGCGGTCCCAGTTCAGCGGGGCTGGCGACTGGAGACTGCTTTGCCGGCGCTCGGTTTCGAGTTATGTGACCTGAGCACAAGTCAGTGCTCAATCAAAATTTGTTTCTCGAAATTAGAATCTCAAGTATCGCAGCGTTGATGATTTGCTGATGTGAAATTAGTTTTGCAGGCCATTTAATGATGAGAACACGAGTCAAGCAGCACTTAAAGTCCTATAACCTTCCCCTCGCCCACAGAATTAATCTTTCTTCCGAAATACACGTTCTTTTAAGGATATACATATAAGTGATGGCCTTTGTGCCTCCATCACTCCGCCCACAAAAGCAGCAAATTTTGCGCTTCATATTTATTGTTGGTTATTCAGTTTTGTGTTTACTGAAACTGTTAAAGCATTGTTTCTTTTAAGTGACAAGTACAATGCGGTATTTCATATGTGTTTACTTAAGACTGTTAAAGCATTGTTTCTTTAAGTGACAAGTACAGCACGGTGTTTCATGACAGACAATATTCATGACCTGAAATTGTAACGGGGTCGCACATGATTGGAATAACATTTTCTCACACGGGAAGCGTCACAAACGAGAAGGGATGCGTCAGATCTGTCATAATGTGACTAAACAGCTTACGTGAGCGGCCTTAGCAGACGGCATTTCTATTCCGGTGTAGATTACCATAAAACGGGTATAAAGTTCATTACGCGCCCTTCCACTTGATGTCAAATGACTCTTGAAGACCCTGGAAGGGCTTAAATGTACATACTTAAGCTTGCATTAATATATACTTGCAAACCACACATTGAAGAGCAAAAAATTTGTTAGGAGATAACGATCTCTGAAGCTAACATTTCCAAGCATTCACACAATTACGAAAGGAGTGAACAAAAATCAGAGATGAACTACACATCATATGTGCAATACAAACAAAAAATTCAGTAAGTCGGTGGAATAAATGTGAAAGGCGCATGCGTTTTCTGCAATGGTAGCAACAGTTTTATTCCTCACAGAAATAGCAAGACAATCGCTTGAATGCTTATACTGTAGATTGCTCCCACAGGGCTTCCGAGGACTATCTCGCCGCTTAAGGTAATTCGAAGAGGTCGTGTATAGGGTGGGATACCTTATCTAGAGAGTGAGGCCTTTTTGTCACATTAATTAGAATTCTGATGTCGAGATCCCCATAATTTTCTCTAGATATAACGTCCACTGAAAAATTCTTGGCGCAGATATGGTTACTAGGCATTTACGTCCGGTCTGTTCTCAAAATTGTCCGGAGCTACATTGCTAAACGAACGTTGTAGGACGAGCTTGTAAGATATATGCATAATCTCCGCACAAGTCCTCTAACCTCAATTTCATTTCTGGGCGAAATAAGCACTTTTTTTCCTGTTACAAGCACGTCTCATTAAAAAAAAAACAGCACTGATGTTTTCGTCTAGGTCCGCTACATACCGATGATTCCCAAACACAAGATCTTTAAGCACAAAAATTGAAGGAACACGTGTAAGGAAGAAGATCGACCCCTTCACCTGACTCGGACGAGGAGAAGCAGTTGTGGAATTGCCATCACGCAGATCGTGTTGTTCTTGATCGCCCCGCTTCCTCGCCGACCTCGACGCCGACCTCGACGCCGTCCTCGGCGTCCCTTTTCTACATTTGGTGGAGGTGCGGGGAGATATCCTTCCGTCACACTGGAGCTTCGCACCCGCACGCTCCCGGTAACTCGTATGGCTGAAGACAAGCATCCACCGGCCGCCCCAATGACCCCGCCGGTTTTCTGCTCTGGCTCCTTACGCCAGCGAGACCCTGCGCTCTTCAGCGCGACCGACGAAACAGACTGTGAGACTGGCTTGAGTCGTACGAGCGAGTAAGTTCCTACAATAAGTGGGACGACACCACGAAGTTAACAACGTCATATTTTATTTGGCCGGCGTTGCCAACTTGTGGTATCGTAACCATGAAGCCGATATCACGACAGGGGACTCCTTCAAATCTAATCTTACAACCGCGTTTGGTCGTCCTGCTGTACGTAAGCTCCGTGCCGAACAACGCCTGCACGATCGATTACAGCGGCCTGACGAAACATTTACAAGTTACATTGAAGATGTGGTCCATCTGCGCAGTCGCGTCGACGCACAGATGTCCGAGAAAGCCAAGATAAAGCATATCCTGAAGGGCATCGAACATGATGGCTTTCAAATGCTAACGTTCCGGGATTTGACTACTGTTGCCCAAGTTGTCAACCTTTGCCAGAGTTACGATGAGTTGCGCAAGCAGCGTCTCATCACTCGACCGCCTCCCGGGCCTGTGGAACCACTTTCTGGTATCTCCTCTACATCTGGGAGCTCCACGCTGCTGCAGCAGCTCAAAGACTTCATCCGGGAGAACGTTATTCGCCAGATATCATTACTTCCCAAAAACTGTGAGTTGTCTCAAATATTGACGGCCATTCGACAGGCCATCGCCGACCGCGTGGCGGATGCTCTTCCCTCTGTCGCTCCGCCAGCGCCCATGCCTCAGCCCGCACCAGCTGTTGAGACCCTCGCATACGCCGACGTTCCTGTCGCTTCACCAATGACGCCCGCTCCTATCGCACCGCTGACGTACGCTGCCGTCGCTGCCAGACCACGGCCACCTAGCTACCCTGTGGTGGACGCTACGCCTCCAGAGCCTGTACAGCAATTTCTTCAGGCGCCGCAGCCTTTTATTCCACCTCGTCCATAGCACTGCAACCCATGGCGAAAAACTGAGCACCGTCCCATCTGCTATTCCTGTGGGTTTGGTGGCATTATTGCCCGGCACTGCCGAAATCGCACTCCCGGCGATTTTGTACCGCGCCGAATGTCAGCTTGATGCCGCCCCGAAGCCAGTACGCAGCCGCCGATCCATCGGCAAGTTTCGTCGCGAATGACCATGCCACCTTTTCTTCTCGCCGCTAAAACCGGCCACGTCGTGGCTCCGTATCACCTCTTCGACGGCGTTCTAAACTTGCGCAAGAGGAAAACTAGATGCCGCAGTTCCTAAGTTGAGAACTGCGCAACGAGCCAACTGTCAAGGCCTCACGTATCTCCCGCAAATCTGCTTGAAGTTTCTGTTGAGGGCGTTTAGTACTGGCTCTGGTCGACACCGGCGCGGCTGCTTTTGCCATGGCTGCAAGTCTTTGTCGTTCATTGCGCAAAGTAACGACACCTATTTCAGGATTCTCGCTATGCACGGCAAGTGCTCAGCCAGCAGAGCCTATAGCGGTGTGCACAGCACGAGTCATCATTCAAGAATTCATTCAAGATGGACCCCTTCACTGCACTCTGACAAAGAAGAAGCAGCTGTGAAATTGCCATCGCGCAGATCGTGCTGTCCTTGATGGCCCCGCTTCCTCGCCGACCTCGACGCCGACCTAGACGCCGTCCTCGACGTCCCTTTTTTACACACGTTTCAAATAGAGTACAAATGCATTCGTACAGGAACATCTTTGGGGGGCGCTCCAGTTCCACCGGTTTCACAACACGGACGATGTTTTTCCCTTTTTTTTTCATTTTAGTTCACTGTATGTTTTTCTTCTCCTCTAATGCTTAGTAACGAACATTATTTTTCAGCTCTGAGCACTTCGACATCTTGTAGGGCAATTTTCATGATTCGCATTTTTTTAATAAATAATGCGTCAGTTACACACTCAACTTTTCTTATGCCACATCACCAGGTATTGCATTTTGATTAAAGCATTTTCAGACATTTGAAATCTATATATTTATATTTATATTTTATTTTTTTCAAGTATTTCAATTATGTGCAAAGCCTGACTATACCTACTGCAGGGTGAAGGCCTCTCCCATATTTCTCGAATTAACCCAGCTCTGTGCTATCTGCTCCACGTCACCCCTGCGAACTTCTTAACCTCATCTATATATATATATATATATATATATATATATATATATATATATATATATATATATATATATATATATATATATATATATATATATACATACACATTGCGAAGAAGATAGGCAGTGCCGTGAGAGGAGCCCTCGCGCTAGACCAGACATTAAATCGTCGTTCATCCTGTCACCATGTTGTGCCGTCTTTTTGCTTGTCACCACGTAACATTTTGCTTAGAGGTGCGGCGTATGTCATCCCCATCCTCGCCTTGGAGAATCGACGCCATCTGTAAGCCGGGACCATAGACCGAGGGCTCTGGGACATCGCCTAGCAGCTCCGCCCCAGCCCTGCCAGCCCAGACCCACCAACTACCACCCAGCCGGATCTGAAGACAAGGAGAACAGACAGACCAAGCAAACCCGAGACGAAGGAACTGAAAGACTCGAATGACCAAAAGAAACCGGACATGTACGCGCAACCACGGCCCAGCCACTGGTCGCGACCCTCGAGCCATCGGTCCCATGGACTCTTGTGGCAGATGGTTGAACAGCTCCGGGGGGGGGGGGGGGGGATTACACAAGCATCATCGTGTTCATCATCATCGTGGTGGCAAGCGCATCGTTCTCTTTTATCTTTTCTTGAACCTCTACACCATAACGTCCCCATCGAGGTCAACGAAACGATCGGGACGATCGCTCGGTGGCCCCGGGAAGTGTTGCGAAGAATGAAGACCGGCAGTGGCGCGAGAGGAGCCCTCACGCTAGGCCAGACATTAAATCATTGTTCATCCTGTCACCATGTTGTGCCGTCTCTGCTTGTCAACACGTAATATTATATATATATATATATATATATATATATATATATATATATATATATATATATATATAATATATATATATTGAAGAGGGGTCTATTGGGATTGTTCGCGGAAGACAGGAGACGGCGACCGGGGATGTAAGACGCGAAGCACAATCTAGTGCGCGCGACAGCTGATCGGCCAGGAGACCAGCAGCCTTCATCGCCATTTGGTGTCGGGGCTGTGTCATGTTCTTTACAATTGCGCCGGCGGTAGAAGGGAGCCGTCCTGGCGACTTAAGGCGAGGGTACAATAAGCGGATCGTAGTATGGCTTAGGTTGACTGACGTGAACAACTTCTTGCCCGTGGCGACGGTGGTCCCAAGAAGGCGTTGCCGCCACCACGACATAGTGTACTGAAGATGCACGCTGCTATGCACTGTATGGGCCATTTAACTTTGCTGAGGATTTCGAATCAGGTCCTTCATTATGTTCTTTATTTTGTTTGCCTCAGCCATAGACGCGTCGACAGGCTTGCATAAATCGACATCTTCAATGTAGCTTGTGAAGATTTCACCTTCATGCTGAGCTTGCACGCGCAAGGCTTGTTCAGCGCGTTTTTTCCGCACCGTGGGACGACCGAAACCGTCCGTGAACGTTGCCTTGAAGGTAGTCGAAGATGGTATATGTCGGCCTCATTACTTCAAGACCATAGGTTAGCACGTCACTCAGGTATAAGATGACGTTGTTGATCTTCATGCGGTCATCCCAGTTATGACGACTCACCCGCTCACACGAGGCAAACCAATTTTGAACGTCCTGGTCGCCCTGCCCGCGGAAAACTGTGGTGTCTCCCTGCCAAATGGTACCGCAACATGACATGGACTGCGAAAGGGCTGCCACAGGCAATTGGCCTACCTCGCCTGTTGCCATGGGTATCGTACTTCTGCGGAGCTCTATGATGATTGTGTACGAATCGTACCCGGCACGCACGGGTCACCAAATGTAGAAGAAGAAATTAAGAGGAAGACTGGAGACTGTAACCGGTGACGCAAGACGCGAAGCACAATCTCGTCCGATCAAGACAGCTCGAGCTTCCAGTGCGCGCGAGAGCTGATCGGCCAGGATCCCAGCAGCCTTCATCGTCGTTTGTGTCGGCGCTGTGGCAAGTGCAAAGTAGCTTAGAGCCGCGTGGGACGTCTTATATGGAAGGGCCCTTCGGAGATACGTACTTCTTTGTTGCCTCTCCCACGATGGCGGATGCGGGCTTTTCATGCACTGCCTTCGCTCCAAATGTTCTATATAACCACCTTGCATGGAGGAAGGAAGCGGCGCGAGCGCCGCCATGGATTCCTCGATGCGAAAACAAATGTATCAGCCAGCGGAAATAACCGCAGAGTGAGGTACGTGAGAGAAGCGACACTGTCCCCTGTGTTAAAATCGCGAAAGGGCTCATGGCAATGTTAATGTGCTAAAGGTAGAAAGCGTACATAGGTCGCACAAGGATTTGGCGTGCTCGAACAAAGACAAATCTGGAATGCCCTCTCGGTTGCGGACACAAGCGGCAACGTTTTGTTTCTTCTTGGTGTACAAAGTTTGCTTCATGGAAGAAACAGACATTACGTTCCGAAAGTGGTTCGTATACCAACAAAAAAAAAATTGGCAGTGGCTTTGCTCTGCAATGCCACGCAGCGCAGCAATACGCACCGTAAAGCATGCGCAGTAGCACACGGCGCCACTGTCGCAAACACGGCTCCAGCTAAAGGTCACGCAATGAATGGATGGATAAATGAAAAACAGCGTGGTAGCAGTTGTATCATGCTCATTTTTCGCACCTATATCTTAATTATTGTTTTAAATTGAAAATTAGACGCGTCGGAGAGAAGCGCACGGCGGCTTTGGAGAGGAAGCGACGCACCGGCGATTTTCATGACCTCACGCGGCTCTCGCGCATGCGCATAACGGGCGGCGCATACTCACGCGAAACTCGTCACTCATCCGCGTAGTGTAGATTTACGCTACAATGAGCGACATTCCGTGCTTGGTAAAGCCCAGAATACGTGGAGCGTTTTTACCGCGTCAAGCTGGCATTTTTCGCTGGACGGAACGCACTCGACGCCGCCGTCGCAATATACGTTCGCCGCAGCCAATCTGACCCTGCCAAACCCATGAATACATGGAGCCTTTTTGCAGCGTCAAGCCGGCGTTTTTCGCCCGACGGCGTGCACTCGACGTTACGCGTGCCGCCGCCCCTCTGGCCGTGCCAGATATCTGACGCGCGGGGGGCTCGGCGTTCTCTTGAACCGGAAGCTGCGGTTCCAAAAAAGCGCAGGAAGCTGGCATTTCTGGTGTGAGCAGACTCTGTCAACATGGCCGCTATTTCCGACGAGGTGCGCGGCAGTTTGGCCGCAGAAATGTGATTATCGTGCAGATAAACGCTTTATCAAACATGGAATGTCGCATTTCTGTGAGTATAAGACCTACTTTTGGATCGTAATGTATGTGTTTTCTCCCTGAAATGAAACGTGTAAAAAAGAGAACATTTCCGCTGGTATCCGAGCGGGCATTCCGAGGTATTTTCGGTCGTTCGAGCACACCAAATTCTTGTGCGACCTATGTACGCTTTCTACATTTAGCACAGTAGCGTTTTAAATTTTTTTAATTGGTTAACAGGAAGGGAAAGGTGCAGTATCTGTCACACTTGTTTCTGTGGACACCTGAACCGCGCCGTAAGGAAAGGGAGAAAGGTTGGAGTGAAAGTGGAAAGAGAAAAAGGGGAGTCGTAGTGGAGGGCTACGGAGTAATTTCGACCACCTGGGGATCTTTAACGTGCGCTGACATCGCACAGCACACGGACGCCACTTCGTTTCGCCTCCATCGATACGCAGCCGCCGCGGTCGGATTCGAGCCCGGGAACTCCGGAACAGTACTCGGGCGTCTTACCTGTGCACCACCCCGGCGGGGATTTTAAACGAGCCCTTTCGTGATTTTAACACAAGATACAGCGTCACTTCTCTTACGTACCTCGCTCTGCGGCTACTTCTGCTCACTGATGCATTTTCTTTCACATCGAGGGATTCAAGGCGGCACTCGCGCCGCTTCGTCCTTCTATGTGTCTCGAGCTGGGCTTCTTCTCCAAAGTAACGTTGGTCGCGTCGGCGTGGCACTTTCCGACGAGCAAAAAACATGGAAAACACGCCGCATGTATTCTGGGCTTATAGCCCGGAATACATGCGGCGTTTACTTTCACGATAATCACAATTCTGCGGCAAATTGTCGCACAGCTCGTCGGCCATGTTGAAAGTGGCCGCTCAAACCGGAAATGCCAGCTTTCCTATTTGGCTCGCAAAAGCTTTCGATGCGAGAGGACGGCGCGTGTTGAATATCTGGCCGCTGGTTTTTTCCAACGCCGGGCGTCGCGCTGTCGGGCGAAAAACGCCGGCGGAAAAACGCTTCATGTATTCCTGGCATAAACCTCTGTTGCTATCATTCACCGCAGATTCCCCTGCCTGCACGTGGCTTTCGAGGGTCTTCAGCCGAACTGGAAGTACTTCATTGCTCTGGACTTGGAGGAAGCTGCACAAGGAAGGCACGCTGCTTCTTCAATTCGAACAGGTACGTTGACATGCACAAAACGACGCCTGCGGGTTAAGCACCTTCTGTTTTTAGTGTGTGACACGGCTGTTTTGTTGCACGTCATTAAAACTCTCAGAACAGCTTACAAATTAGGAAGGGCTTGCAAGCTTTCTCACCTAAGAGGGGTAAATTTGCTGACGTTTTTAATGAAACTGGCGTATGTGATCAGCCTGAGTATACCGGCGGTATAACTTAAAACGCGGGACTGCTAACCGCAACGCGTGTCAAGACAGCCTGGTGGCCGCGGCAGAATGAAATGGAGAGCGTTTTTCTACCGGCCATATGCATCTTCGTACCCGCACACTCCTCCGGGAAGACATTGGCGCTCCGATGAGTACGGTTCGCACAGGATCGTTTGCCTTGCCTTGATGGCTGACTCCCGTAGTCGGCCACATTCAGGTGCAAAAGAAATGCCGTTCATTTCAACGGTATTACTTTTCCACGAATTGGAGCAGCTCTGAAGATCAGAACAATGCAACGGAACTCAAAACAGGAAAGAAGAACATGGAAGAGAACCGCTTCGGTGACACGGTAAATGATCAGTGAATTACCCCGCCCTCCCTCGATTAAAGCGTTCTCCAAGGAAGCGTTTCAGTACTAAAGATCATCTATAAAGCAGAATGGTTGACGGAAAGAACAACCATGGTGTACGAATACACAGAAAGGTTGACACTCCGCCTGCCGGGGAGAATATACAAGGCGTTTCACATTATTAAATTCAATATTTTTGTAATCAAAGTTTAGGAAACGTACGCCAGGGTGGTCTCTTTTGGTAGATTTTGCGGTAAAGCGGATATTTTAGACAATATAAAGCTTAATGATTAGATGGTTATTTAAACAATGCTACCTAACTAATTTTTTTTATTTTAAACGGGAAAATTATAATGCGAAATTAAGGCCGCTAACAGGAAATGCGGGTCCCTCTTTCAAATTTTCGTAATCGCCAGTGGTGGCTCGAAATGTCGAGCGTCAAATAAACGCATCTCAAACCCCTTCGAGTTTGTTTCCACTCATTGGACTTTTACAAAATGGTGTCGCCGTGTGTGCACGCAAAAAACAAGTAATACGTTTGGAATATGCACCAGTGTATTCGCAATCTAAACATATTTTGTATCCAGCATTGCGCTCAAAATCAAAATAGGATTTTAAGGTTTAATCGCGAATGTTTTAAATATATTTCAGTACCTTTCACAAATGCCATATTCGAAAGAGCACGTTGAGCATATTTCTAATGCGTGAAAAGTTTCTCATGCGGTTTTTAGCATTTCTGCAAGTAATTAAAAATGTAGTTTTGAAAATATCAAATTCTTCTGAAACATTTTTGTCGTGCTCAATAATCGAAATATATCCTAACATTTGTCTAAACGTCTTGACCTGAGAGCACGCTTCCAGCATATTTCGAATACGAGAAAAATGCAAATGTTTTTTAGCATGCTGGTAATGAAATAAAGTCGTACTTTTCTATATATAAAATTCGTCTGAGGTACATTTCAAGGCAAGCGCAATATTGGAAGTACATTTTTAAAACCTATGGTAAATTCTAGACCTGAAAGTAGGGCCAGAACATATTTCAAATGCGAGAAAAATAGATATGTGCTTTTTACCATTTTGCCGATGAGTCTGAAATGTACTTGCTTAAGTAGAAAAGGCGGTTGAGGTGGTTGCGGCTCGAGCGCGAGCTGAACATGCAGATTGTTACTTTTGCGGGCGGTTATCGCTTCTCAAAAGCTAAACTTAACATCAGCCGCTAGTTTTATTTTAGACACTGAATAAAAAGCAGACCTTGCCCTCGCGAGTACTTTTCGCAGCTCTGAATAAGTAAAAATGCATCGATGATTGTTTCCCTGTCACATGCGGAACACGAAGCGCAGTCACCGGTTCGCTCAGACATCCGTGATCCTTTACATTTAGCAGAGCGGCTTCCCCATGCCTAAATGTCTTTATTGACATTTAGGCATGGAGAAGCCGCTCTGCTAAATGTCTTTATAGACATTTAGCAGAGCGGATACATACTGTCGTAGATGTATACTGCTTTACCGGATGCTCCTATACGCATGCCCATTGGCGGCAGTTTGCCCCTCTCCCGCCAGTGCGTGTGCGCAAAGACGCACGGTAAACCAGCATATGTCTACATTAGTCCGCCCGAAACAGCAAACCTAAAAAACCGATACTCTCACTGCGCTGCTGCAGGAAGTCATCCCGGCAGCATGGCGTCCAACCACTGTGTACGAGAGCGGTAAAGGCCTGTTTCATTTTAGTTGCATCGTTATGTTACGTATATTTTTTTTTCTGGGGTGAAGAAAGATTGGTCGCATTTTAATTTGGGTTGCAAACTCGTCTTCACGTTGTCTCATGGAGATGCAGATGCAGGGAATTGCAAGACAAGGAAGATCGCATCGCGCGCGCGCTCACGCGCCGTCAGGTGGCGGTTCGCAGGTAGTTTTGTCACAGCTGCTGCGGTCTTTCCACTTCTGTTTCTCGTCTATCGGAAGTAACTTACATAACAAACGAAGGGAGCATAAAGCGTCCCACGATGTTGCTCCATATCGGAATCGACATTGCCTTTTATGCCCGGTTCATGGCGCCAGAGATTGTTCCGTATAGCTGATTCGAATGCGCATTAGCTGCGTGAGATGGCGAAAACCTCGTGCAAACAGTAGAGACGCGAGATAAAAATCACTTTTTCTGTACTGCGCAAAAATAAAAACCAATAGAACTAAAGTCAAACAGTCCATTAGAGCTTAGTGGTTTGAAGCTCTGGTGCTGTACACATGCAATTAATTCGCTATTATGCGACAACGCCATTTTCTGGTTAGAAATCTGCGATTCGTGTTACGGTCCTGTGTTGTGTTGGGGCACATTGACGAACACGCCAAGCTCTTCTAATTATTGTCAGTTGCTCTATATTAAACGGCACGTAATAAACGGCTCAGTGATCGATGAAGCAGCGCGTAACGAGAAAAAAAAAGTATTCGCGCGTAGATGAAATATTTACATCAGAGCCACAATAAAAACATGTACTTGCGAGCCAGAACTTTTCCGCGCTTGTCATTTGCATTTCGTGTTCTCTGTCGTTGCTTCGTCCGCGATCAGTGGTTAGGACGTTGGACTGCTGATTTGGAAAGCGGATGCGATCCCGGCCCCGGCAGCCGCTTTCCTGTGAAGGCGACGAGCAAGGCATATGTGTGCTATGCGATGTCAGTGCATGATGAAGAACTTCAGGTGGCCAAACTTTCCTCTACTTTCCAAGCGGCCTTCATTGTCAGCCTACACTGCTTTGGAACATTGAATCCTATGACAAACCGCTTATCCACAATCAACTCCTTTTGAGTTCAATGCCAAATGATGCTTGTTAACTGTGCTGTATTCGTAGGTTATTTTTAGCAGAATTCGACAGGTGCACTCCCAGAACAGTGTTGCGTAGAGGGCCTTTTCCTGATTTGAGGAGTGCCCCGATCCACTGTAATCCGACAGCGGCGCAGCGATGGTTTTGAATTAATGAACGAATGCGTGGTGAGATAAGAGCAAAAATGCGCCTTTTTACCTCTCGTATTTAAGGAAAATAGCGCTCGAAAACAGAACTAGCCTTCAATAGTGTTTAAGATATCTAAGGTCCCCTTGTAATAGCTTGATATTTCTTGCAGAGAACTTCTACCTGCCGGTGCCGAACAAGTTGCTAGGGAGTCAATGAATGTGGGGGCACCGTTGGTACAGCCTCAAAATGATCGTGGAAAATGCACTAATCTTGAGTGGGGTAAGTGTCTCACACTTCTTTTCACAGCGCACTAATTGTTTCCACTGGTTTCCTCGCCTCTTGGCGCATTTAAACCAGATCAGGGGTCTTGAGCAACGAGTAGGAAATAGAGTGCACGTGGTAGGCACTCTCAGTAGTATATTCTCTAATGACTGTCAGAAAATGCACGAATGTGTCTCTGACACCCCTAATTTATCAGCTAGCTGAGGTGGCTCGCAAAATCTTGTTAAAAACCAAACAGTACGACGACTGCTAGATGCCTTTTTTCCCAATATCCCAGCTGACACTCTCAAGAATCTCCAGAGGTATGAGTGAAGCTCGGAGATGCTGGCAGTCATTACGTTTCATCGTAACTGGTCGCTAAGGATGGGATGTCGTTTCAGCTAGCAACCCGGATTGAGTCTCGTTTTTACCTTTGGGGAAGCTCACTGCAGAACCTATTTCCCTGCAATTCAGTCACTCCACTGGTATTGAACATACTTCACCTGGTGCATATGAGCAGCCTCATGTGGAAAGACTTTTTTTTTACTGCGACTGCAAAATGCTATCCAGAGTAGCGGGAGTGCATTTGCTCTGGCAACTCATATGCGTACGCGCAACCTCTGCTCAAAGCACGCTCTCCAGCTGACCAAGTTTCATGGGGTCGCGTATCTCTCTTATGCAATACGGCAACATCAAGTATATCAGCCTTGGCGTCCGGGCGATGCCATTGATTTCATGAAACTCGCGGTTTGACCCTCGTCAACTCTTGCCGTTTCTAGAAGTGTGAGGTCGTTATTAAAATAACTGTAAAGGCACGAAAATAATTTTAGCCAGTCGCGACTTGTCTCAAACACAGACAGTTAAGCTGCGGTGGCAGAAATCAAGGCATTTCGATAAGATTAAATTAAACAGGGCAGCGGCACGTACAAAGACCATGACACCGAATAAGAGAAATAACAAAAATAGCAGGGTTATATCTAAGGTTGAACCGAGTTAGACATGTAAATGCATGGCTTAATTCATTTTAGCTGTTGGTCAGTTCTTTTGTGCTTTAAGCTTCGATTTGATTACGCTCTAGGATATACACACATCCGGAAACATGTTCACGTGTATGCTGTCTTCTCATCCGCTTCAACTCCCGCCGGACACGGCTCGCTTCTTCTGCCGAGACAGTAGAAGGACGAGGCTAACTCGAAATCCTGACGTCGTGTGACGCGCCAAAGCAAGTTCACGGGGAGCCTATGCAGGCAACCGTGGTGCGCAGCAAGATGCCAGTCCCATCGCGTCGGGACTGAGTCACTGTCGGCGCCACAGCAGCGAGACAATCCTGTTGCCCGCATAATCCGATAATGGCCCCCGTCCCGACTTTGACGGAGGGGAAATACACCCCTCAGTTAAACTGAAGATCAAGCTACACATATCCCTAAGTAGCGGTTAGACCTCGTAAAATAGTACGTTCGTACTAAGCCAATAGCATTAGATCATGTACTGAAGCATTCCGCACACCTGTTGTCTCTGCTCGGCATTGCTTGGCACAGTAGTATGCTTTGCTTCCTCTCTCCCAGCGAAGAAGGCTACCAGTAACACATGTGGCAGCGCCGAATGGAAAGTAGGAGGCGCCGCATGTAAGACGGGATGCTACATGCGCAGTGAATGCGAGGAAAGAGACGTGCACAAGCCAAGCGCGCGTCATGTCCTCGGGACGTAAGAAGAAACACCGCGCTGTACACTGCAGATATAACAGCAGTTGTGGGGGCGGCCGGCGTTGACTTAACCACCTTGACCTTGACAACGCAGGCGCACCACAGCAGCCTATGTCAGACCTGCGGATGGGCAATAAGTGCCAGAGAGTCAAGCTGCGAGCGCAGATTTGAGTAGAGTCAACTGGTGTCCTTTCATCACTTTAGCCATATTTGTGCACACTGATTCACTTGTTGACCCCTTATCGCTTATCCCCTGTCGCGACGTTCGCAGCTGGAGGTCATGTATGGACTTCATTAGATTCTTCAAGGTGATGGCTGGGATCGTAGTAGGCAGCACATCTGGAGCGTTCTGTAACCGCGCGTGCTCCCTTGGCGAGATTGAACAAATGGGCGCCAAGCCAATCTGCTCGAAGTACACACAGAGGCCCACATGAGTTCACTCCCGGGTATACGCATTGCTATTCAGTTCAAGTAGTAGGCGAATATTTCTACTTAGGACAGGTAGTAACCGCAGATCCGGACCATGAAAAGGAAATAACAAGAAGGATAAGGTTGGGATGGAGCGCATTTGGAAAGCACTCACAGATTATGACTAGCAGCTTACCGGTATCGCTCAATAGGAAAGTATACAACAGTTGCATCTTACCTGTACTCACCTATGGGTCTGAAACGTGGAGGCTAACCAAGAAATTTCTACTTAAGTTGAGGACAACCCCGAAGGCTATGGAACGAAAAATGGTAGGGGTGAATGGAAGCGTGCAGAGTGGGTCAGAGAAATAACCCAAATTACTGACATTCTAGTGAATATTAAGAAGAAGAAATGGACACGGGCAGGGCATGTAGGGCGAAGAGAGGATAACCAATGGTCGCTTAGGGTAACAAAGTGGATTCCAAGGGAAGGAAAGCGTAGCAGGGGGCGGCAGAAAGTTAGGTGGGCCGATGAGGTCAAGTGGATGCAGCTAGCACAGAACCGGGTTAAGTAGAGAAATATGGGAGAGGCCTTCGCCCTGCAGTGGGTATAGTCAGGATGATGATGATGATGATGATGATGATGATGATGATGATGATGATTCAGTCGAAATCGCGTCATGACTTTCCCCAGATACACCATGCGATTTGTACTGCACGAACTTCTCATGATCCAGCTGTGCTAACGAGGCATAACTGAGGATCAAGGGCCGTTTCCTCAAGACCACAGCCACCACACACGTTGCTTGTGCGAGTTCATGGTGCACTCATTCTTTCCAAGGGCGCAAGCATCCAACAAATGCTCAAAGGATAATTGTGTACAGCCATGGCAGCGAGCGTCCGCTCATGCGGCGCCTCTTCTCATGCCTCCCAATACGTGGGTCGGGGTGCAGCCCATACACTTCCTCCAGGTGGAGATGCTAAATGTTGGGAGGCATCTATTGGGATGCGGGAGCGAGTTTGTCGGCTCTTTGGTTTTCCTCAGTGCACCGAAGCATTCACCATGGCCAAATTCGAGCAGCGGCGGCGGCGGCGGCGGTACGAAAGCATGCGCCGCCGCCGCCTGAGTCTTGCCGTGCATTCACGTGAAGTTTCGAGTTGCTGGGCCTCCAGCTTTCGTAGAGAACATCTACCGCCACGTGCGCGGCGTTTGTCACGCCCAGCGGCTCTTGGCGAGCAATGTCATGGTCTGAAGCGGTGAATTTGCGCACAGCGGCGAAGGCCTTGGTGGTTGCCACGGGGCGGAAAGCAATCGGCGAGTCGCATACCCCACAGAGGACACTGCGATGAATTTTCGCCCTGTGTGAGCTGGAGGAGGCGCGACCGTGAAACACAAACCATGGCGATGGATTTGTTCACACAGGGCGACAGTCCACTGCTGCTAAATTAGAGGCTTGCTACGGTCAGGGATTCTTGCTCATCCGCACTGTCCCCCGATGGAAGCAGACATAACAAGGCAATGTCTTCTGCGTGCACGTCATGTCAGGTGCCCGCAGGCAGGCGGCTCAGCGGCACCAACATCGTTACATTGTGTTAGAAATATGATACAACAGGGCCTTGGGGCAAGCTTTACTTAAGCGAGCGAGGTGAGGAGGGAGCCTCTCGAACTGGCATGCTGCGCACGCGCTCAGAACACGGCCATGGTTGGAGTGCGGCGGACACCAAAGCCACCAAAGCGCCCGACATGTGAAACAGTAGCGCTACCTGCCTCACCGCCAAGTGCTCGAGCGCGCCCACAACGTCGGAGATGGAATTGGCCATGCACGGCATCCAACAGTTTATATAGGTCTCGCAAAAGCCCATCACCAATTGATCCAACAAATCCTCCTCTGCCGTCAGCTCGTTTAGCCATGTGTTCTATGAGGATTCCCTCAACAGTTGTTAATGTCACTGGACGGAATCTCACAGGTTGATCTGGTGGGCGTCCTGTGTTGAGAATGGACAGCTGGTCGCAGTGAACCTGGTCTGATGGACGTTCCGTGTTCCCGCACCAAGGCGATCTGCTACAGAAGGAGCTGACGTTAATAAGCCTCCAAATTGTGCACTATCTGGTGGGTGGTGGGTAGAAATCAAGAATAAATAGGCATGAGCCGGACTTGGGGTGCGAAGAGAGGATAACCGATGGTCGTTTAGGGTAACAAACTGGATTCCAGGGGAAGGAAAGCGTAGCACGGGGTGGCAGAAAGTTAGGTGGGCGGGTGAGGTTAGGAAGTTGGCATGGGTGAGGTGGATGCAGCTAGCACAGAACCGGGTTAATGGGAGAAATATGGGAGAGGCCTTCGCCGGGCAGTGCGTATAGTCAGGCTGGTGATGATGATGATGGTAGTGGTGGGTTAATCGTCCGATACTGCTGCCGAGCGACGATGGATGCGCTGGAGAGCATCGTTTAACTTTATCCTAATAAACAGTCCGTCGCGTGGATCTTACGAATGTTGAGGAGGTACACTGGCATCAATTCCGGGGCTCGAAATGTCAGCAAACCGATCAGTAATTTCTTTGTAACTGAGGCCACTCGGGATGGCGAGAGTGGCCATGGGAGGAGGGGACTTTGTCCAGCCTCCTGTACAGTCATGGCCATTTCCGACGGTACAGCTTTTCCGTGTCGCCTCTCTGCCATATCCAGTCGGCGTATTCATGAGCATCATTCAGGTCGACTCGCCATCGTTGTATGGCGTTGCCGACACGGCTTCAAGGGCAGTGGGCGCTTTTCTCCATTTCAGCGCCCTGAACACCGAGCGGGTTCAGATGTCTTCTTTCCAGGGGTGAAATAATATGACAATTCTATTCAATTAGAAAAGGAGTGAATGTCGTCGCCCTCTGTGGGATCGGTCAGCGAAAATTTCAGCGAAAGGAATTGATCAGCGAAAGAATGTGAGAAAGAATGTCGTCAAAATGTCGTTGCCACATTGATTATGATCATGAGATGAATTTTTGTTCGAATTGTTTCAGCTAGCCCCATACATGTCAAATAAAAAATGGCGGCGTCATTTTTGTGGTGGCACTTTGCAAGACAGGAACGGGAGCACTCATCTCATCTCATCATCAGCTGGATTACAGGAGCTGCAGGGTGAAAGCCTCTCCTGCCTTACTCCAATTAACCCCTTCCTGTGCTAGCTCAATCCACTTGACCCAAGCGAAAGTCATAGCCTCATCCGCCAAACTAACTTTCTGGTGCCCCCTGCTTCGTTTTTATTGCCTTGCAATCCATTATTACTGCTAGCGACCATCGGTTGTCCTCCTTTCGCACCGCAGGCCCCACACATGCCCATTTCTTCTTACTTTTTACTAGAGTGTAAGTAAATCAGCTTATTTCTCTGATCCACTCTGCACACTTCCAAATATCTAGACATCTACCGAATAATATATGGTCTACATTCAGGATGTGCTTGAACTTTACCACAAAGTGGATTTGCTTTGGGACATTAAACCCCACAAACTAAACCAAACCAAAAAATGGAACCCAAAATTTCCGAGTCCGAAAGAGTTGGTCATGTCTTGAAGGACATCGCTGACGACGCATTTAATTTGATTCTATACAAAGACTGCCACACAGGTGATACAAAAAAGGATGCCGCCGTTCTGAAGACGCCAAAAGCCGACGCATCACACCATCCTTTTCCTGCCTTCCTAATACTGCTCCAACATCGTCGTGTGAAGATTTGCCGCCCCAACGCCGGCCATCATCGACCGAAATTTTGACTCGTATCATCCGCCGCCAAATTGGGGCCACCTCTCCCGCTACCTACCTTGCCGCCAATTTTTGCCAACGGCCGCCACCCGCACGTTCCTCTAATTCAGACCGTTGTCCGTCATGAGCTAGCCACCTGGACCTCACTCCTTTGCTGCCAACAGCCCGCCAAATACCGTCGTCGCTCGCGCAATTAGTCCTGTTTGACCTGCTTACGACACCGACGTTCGCACAGTTTATCCTGACCGACTTGCCTATCTCCCCCCGCGCCACCGTAATCCAGACGACTGACACACATCTGATAACTGGCCTGTTTTGCTTGCTCCTGCGTCGACTATCGCCCGTTATTGCCGAAATAGATGGTTCCAGTCACAAAGGTCCCACCTTCCACCCTCATCTCTCTATGACGACTACTCCCGTCCCTTCTCTCCTCGTCGAGACCCTTCAAGCCCTGCCGTTGACACTGAGCCTCCATGCCTCAGCTGATCGCCCTCCACGTACCGCCATCAGTCCCGTTCGCTCCAATGATGTCTATTTTATCTCCCAGTTCGTATGGCCGCTGCAGCATCTAGAGGTTTTTTTTAGGACTAGTGCAGCTGAGGCTCTAAGGGAGCACTTCAGGTGAGGCTCAAAGGAAGTACCTTTGCAAGAACCACCTTTGCAGGCTGCGAGGTTCGAAACTGGGTTTGGGCCCACTGCGGAGGAGGGGCGCGCAGCGGGGTTTACGGAGCCTCTCCCAAACGCACACCCCTGGAAAAGCCGAGCGCCAGGCCGGGGGACGCTTGTACCCATTTTTACCGGTGGGTGTCCGGCGGTGGGTTTCGAACTAACCACCTCCCGCA
Organism: Amblyomma maculatum; assembly: GCF_055883805.1. Taxonomy (NCBI): domain Eukaryota; kingdom Metazoa; phylum Arthropoda; class Arachnida; order Ixodida; family Ixodidae; genus Amblyomma; species Amblyomma maculatum. The sequence continues at coordinate 14,613,805 of NC_139350.1, forward strand.
GCCGAGACGGGCGCTCTAACCACTAGGTCCCAACTGCAGCATCTAATGGTGATGCTGCAGTTGGGACCACGCTCTCAAATTCTCGTCTAGTTCTTCATGAGTGCTGTAATTTGTTCACAGTACTCGTCGATGGAACACCCGTTCAAGTCCTGATTCATACCTGTGCGCAAGTTTCTGTAATAAGCTCAAAACTCCGCTGTTGCTTGTGGAACGTGCTGACCCCTACCCCTGTACAGGTTGTGCGTGTCGTAGATGGCGCAATATCAAAGGTCGTTGGCTTGTGTTCTGCCCGCGTAGCGATGTCTAGCCGCCATACTACCGTGTTGTTCACTATTCAACAGCATTGCTCTCAAGACGTTATTCTTGGGCTCGATTTCGTGACCATGCAGCTATCATAAACTATGCTACAAGCCTCGTTGAACTTGACCTTGTCTTTTCTATTGTCCTCTCCTGTTGTGCTACGCCTTTGTAGCGTCGACTTTGTCCGCTTGCCACTTGAAACTGCAACTCATTTCACATTCTCCTCTGTACCCCTATTCCCAATGGACATTATGTCGTTACCCCAACCTTTGCCTTGCTCATACCATCGTCATTATGAACGCGAGCCAAACAGGCCTCGTTGTTCTGAACTTTGCGTCACAAGTTCAACCCCTCCCTCAAGGCATCCAGCTCGCCACACTTTGTCCTATGAATGAATGTGATATCTGTTGTGACCACCGGTTTACCGTCCTCTTCTGACGGCTCTCTCTCTCTCTCTCTCTCTCTCTCAAGTGTCCAGTCTCCAAGACTATGCCAAGATGGTCGCTACAGATCTTTCTCCTCCACAAGCTCACGCACTTCGCCGTCTGCTGACTTCTTTCAGATACATTTTCGAGTTTAAACAGCCCTTTGTCTCGAACCGCTCTTGTGCAGCATCGCATACACACCAGCGACGCCGCTCCTAATCATCGTCATTCGTATCACGAATTCTGTGCTGAAAATAAAGTAATCCAAAAGCAGGTTGACAAGATGCTCGTTCAAGATATCATCGAACTCTCAACGAGCCCATGGGTATCCCCAGTCGTTTTGGGTAAAAAGAAAGACGGTAGTTGGCGCTTCTGTGTCGAATATTGCCATCTCAACAGCATCACTAAAAAGGACGTGTACCCTCTTCCCAGAATTGATGATGCCCTGGATTGCCTCCACGGAGCTAAATACTTCTATCGATTTACGGTCCGGTGTTGGCACATTGCTGTTGATGAGAAGGATGTGAAAAAACAGCCTTTGTCATCCCAGATGGCTTGTACCACTCCAAAGTCATGCTCTTTGGTCTCAGCAATGCTCCGGTGACCTTTGAACGAATGATGGACTCCCTTCTTCGCGGATTTAAATGGACAACCTGTCTTTACTACCTCGACTTATCATTGTTTTCTCGCCAACATTTTCTTCTCACCGTGACCGCCTCACCAGTATTCTCAGTGTTGTCCATACAGCCAGCGTCCAGCTCAATTCATCGAAATGCAACTTTGGTCACCGTCAACTCACCCTTCTTGGAGACATGGTTGATGCCCTCTGAATACGACCTGATCCGGCCAAACTTCAAGCCGTTTGAATTTCCGCGTCCCCAGTTTTCGAAGGATATGAAGATTTTGCCTGTATCGTTCGTTTTCTCACCGACCTACTAATGATCGACACCACTTTTATATGGGGCCCTGACCAGCAAAGTGCGTTTTAAATGCTTATAAGCTTACGCACTCAAAGAATTTGGAAATGTGGTTGGCGCTGAGGGGCCGGGGCATTTGTAGGGAACTCACATGGTTCTACAAACCGAGCTGTCTCAGGGCCTGTACTACCGTCTGAGCGAGCACCGTCAAACCAAAATCTCACAGTAGTTTCGATATTTTGTTTGCTTTAGTATTAGTATCTTCAAAATACAAAATACTTTATTTTTCGATACCGATACTCCGATATTTCAAATTCCAGCACACGCTACCTAATACCGATACACAAAATGTATCTAAATATATTATCGAAGATACATGTATCTTCGATACTGCCCATGACTTGTGGGGCTCGAAGAGCAGTGTGAGCGCCATGTTGGGACTTTAGTAAAGAACGGCTAGCATAGGGTGGTGTGCCTTCCTTCTTCTACGGGCAGTATTCTTAGCGTCCTGGTGCCGAAGGCGTAATGTTCGCGCCTCAAAGGCTATTATTCCGTTCACATCATTGTTGAAATGATACATTTTCTGTCGTATCTAGACGCGTGCGCGACCTTGTTTGGTGGTCGTAGTTTCTTAAAAATGCTTAACCGCAGGTATGCGACACATGCATGCACATTTTCGCCATGAATGCTCAATAGCCGTGCTTGGCGCACGACGCATTCACCTAGCGATGTCGGACCCAAGGAGCGATTGCAGTCTGCAAGGTTATTCGCACACGAGAGGGCCTCGGACAACATCGATCGCAACCAAATGCACTCAACCACGGCCACAGAATAACAAAATTGTTAAAATGGTTGGAGCCATCACCAAATCCTATACCCGCATTGTGGGTTTGGCTAGAAGAACCCATATTGCATTTGGAACGTATTGTTGTTGGTTGTACATGAGGCTGCTACTATTTAAAAGCGATTTGTTTTGTATATTGCGAGCTCTTCAGACTTTACATTACTGCATAAAAGTCAGCATCTGTTGTTATAAATCCAAATCGTACTAACTTATTACAATATGAACTTTGTTTGAGCCTTTGTTAGAAAACAAGGCAAGGCATTTCGACGTGCATTTACGATGTCATTAGCTCTTTTCCGCATAAACGTTGCGTTTATGCGTCATGGTGACGTCCCGGTTGTTATCAGCTAGATTTGCAATTTTACGCGTCATCATCAGGGGAATAGAATCGTTTTTTTTGGCATTGTTATATTATTGCACACCTGGTGTCGTGTGTGTGTTCGTGCATAGCTTCCTATATTATCTATGCCTGGTCACAGGCGGCGAGATCAAAGGATACCGACCGTTGCGTTCAAGGTCACGGCGGAAGTATAGTGTTGCTTAGGCGCTTCCTCGCTGTGGGTAGGAAGCGGCCACTTGTGTTCGCTCATAGCCTCCTTTATATGCCCCGTCAACCACTCCGGCGTGGTCGTTCAAGAATGTGGCCGTTCGAGAAAGTTGTCTAAAGCTCGGGTTGTTGGCGCAGCTCAGTATAACGCAACAAAAGCAAGTTGCTCGTTGTGATAATGCGCAATACCGCAATGAAGAGCTCGCAAGAGTTTGCGCCTTTAAAGGGGTGGGACTTACTGCACGAGCGCAACCAAATGCATGCAGACAGACTGGATATACGTAAAAGAACAAGTTTTAACAACAGCAACGAGCGAAAGTAGGTAAATTTGTTAAAATGGGGGACGAAAATGAGGGTCGAGAAACCGGAAATATAGAGAACGGTTGAATAGCGTTATGTACATGTACTTAACTGTTGTGCAGAACGCACCATTGTATGAATTTTATTAACCGAGCCTATAGAAGTCAGCAAATATGTTAGAATTCAAGTATCGCTTTACGGTTTATGTGGCATTACGTGCACACATTCATACAATAGACTTGTAGTAGCTGTACTGATCAAGATGTCATTCTATTTAGAAGTCAGTAAGGTCCTTGACGATTTTAAGGATCACGTTAACGATGATTCATACACACTGTACAGTTGCTGAACATGAAAAAAAAGAATTCAAGCTTATAATGAAACGAAATAACTTATTAACGAGTGGTATACAGAGCGTTAAAATTATGTGCGAGTCATCTCACAGATGGTCGTCTACATTCAATTCTGCATACATGTGCCGAGAGGTAGCAATAGAGCCGCTGAAAGGGCATAGGCGCTGGCGCAGAGAAGGCGGCTGGCAACAGCTATAGGATCGCCACGCAGATGCATGGTGACTGGTCGTTTCAAGAGCACGCTCTTCTGCTCCCTTCGCGACTGGATATGGTATAAGATGCCGTCAGTAGATGAGTGCGGTAGAGGAGGACTTCCCACTACCCGAGCACGACAGCAAGCATTGAGATGCGAGAGCCCTGTTTCGGGAAATCGAAGTACATAATTTTGTAGCTCATTGTGATGCGGCGGTTCCCCGCTCAGGCCACCAACTCACCAAATCAGGCTCCTTCAGGTACAGAGAAGGCGATCCGTCAGAGCCACGAGGCCCAGCCAAGTAATGTAAATTTACGTCGTGTATTAAGTAGTGTACTAGTAGTGTCATTTTTGTTGCTATTTTCGCAAGCATTTCTGCGACGCATATTGACCATGCCACTTCAATGCAAACTGCAAACATAATACTTGGGGACTTGAAACAATTTTTTTTTGGGCTGAAGGGACATTCCTTTATAGACCTACGCTCTAGCTTCCGTCGTTAGAAGCGCCGGAGAGTCAGACCTTCTGCTTGCAGGGCGCTTGTCCATGGCTGCAGCAACGTAGAAAGCACTTATTTGCAGTCTGCATATAGTTATGCTGCCTTTGACGAGCCCGAATGGATAAAATATTCAATGGCAGCTGATTAAGGTGCCAGCCTGTCTGGAGTTAGTCAAAAGGAATGCACGAGTTGGTCTCTTGACATCGCTATTCCTTCTTCAGCTGCCGATCATACAACCACTAATCGGTGTTGGCGACTTAAAGTTATTGAACGGTCTTCGTCAGACGAGGTTAGCTACCACAGGAGGATTTCGCGCTACCTTCTCTATTGCTGCTCGACCAGACGACGCCTGTCTGTGAGTTCGCAAATTATGTAATTTGGGCAGTATGTGGAATGATCGTACCTAACTGCATCTCGATAGACATTTAAATAAATATTGTTACGGTGAAATAACAAAGGGGTTGTTTATTTACAGTGATATGGCAGTGGGACAAGGTGAGGTCTTACTAGCCCCCAGGCACCAACGCTTCCTTCTCTTCTTCTGCCAGACCAGCACAATCCTTCCTCGTCGTCAGTAGCGTGACATTTCCCCCCTACTCCGCCTAAGCCCTCTGGACGTGTTCGTGAGTCGTGCGAGGCTGACACGGCTTCAAGCGGGCAACATGACATGGTTCGGTTTTGGCAGACCGACGACCCAGTGCTGTCAGGCGGGCTTTTGCATAAGTTAAATCATTGATGCGTTTGACAACCACATATGGGTCGTCATAGTCGGCCAAGAGTTTTTGATGTAGGCCACGGCCCCGAATTGGACGCCACAGCCAAACTAAATCGCCTATAGAGTGCGTGACCCGCCTGTGACTGGTGTTGTGACCGGGGTTCTGGCCGAGGTATGCGCAGACTCCAGCAGCTGAAAATGGAGGCGTACCTAGCGGACGCCGGCAAGCGACCGCCAACAAAGGAGCGAGGGGGCGGCGGAGGCAGCGGAATGACGCTTTGTTCCCGGCTGCGGCGGCTAACCCTTCCCGCCTTTCGGGCATTAACCCCCCTTGGCACCCATGGCGGCAACAGTGAGAAACCTGGACGCCGGCAAGCAACCCCTGTCAAGGGCAGCGAGGCAGTGGCGACAGCGGCGGAATGACCTTTGTTTCCGGCTGCAGCGACCACCCTTCCCGCCTCCCCTCCTTCGGGATAGAGACGAGCTGTCTTGCGAGTCTTAATCCCTTTGGCGCCACGGCGGTGACAGCAGGGAACTTATTCCTGTGCTGAATGGGCAAGAGGCGCGTCGCCGAGCAGCATTGACCCCGCTCGCCGAATTCTCGAGGCAAGCGGGTGACCTCCTTGGAATTACGCGGGGGAAATGGCCGCCGCGAGCAGGCGACTTCGCGGGATTTTTCACCGTGGTGCAGAAACTCCATCGCCCGCACAAGCTCGTCATCGACATCGGAAGATTTGCCCTCGCCACCGGACGATGTGCAAGAAGGTTCAACCTCGGCAGTGGGCGGCACCTCGAGTGATCCCTTGCCCCCACTGATTGGATTGTAACGATGAACTTTGTTTCCCCAGCTAGGGAACTGGGGATAACAAACCGTATTTACCTGATGGATTTTGTACGGAGAGCTCCGTTTTCCTTTCTTGACCTGTAAATATCCAACCATCTAAAAAGTTGTATAAAATGTTCTTCTTTGCCTCTCCTCCCTGGCTGCTCCGGCTCCTTCATCTCAGCTCCTCATGGTTTGATGGCAGTGAAGCCTAGGCCCCCGAATCCCGGCTACATCAGTGGCATCGTATCGCACTTTAGAACGTTCTTGTGAAGCACCGGACCGTAATCGGCGATTCTCCGAGCTTCTTCGGCGAGACAGAGGGTCTCAGCTAGGCAGGGGTATTCACGGCTTAAGAAGGGCAGCATAGTATCCAGGGAGTAGCGTGGCGGTCTGACATACAGCAGGAAGAATGGACTGTACCCAGCCGTCTCATGCGTGGCGGTATTAAACGCATGCGTGATGAAGGGTAGTACGGTGTTCAGTTCTTATGTCCTGCATCCACATACATGGCTAACATGTTGATAAGCATTCTGTTGACGCGCTCAGTCAAGCCATTTGTCTGGGTATGGTATGGCGCCGAGTGTTGGGAAGTTACGGCGCATAAACGAATGAGCTCTTCAGCAACATCAGCAGTGAATTGTCGACCACGATCAGTGATGAGAATTCGGCGGCCCGTGAATTGGCGGCCCGTGTCATACGATGACTGAGTGCAGCAAGAAAAGCGACACCTGATGCGCTGTAACAGATGGAAGAGCGGCGGTTTCGCAGTAACGTGTGAGATAGTCCACGCAGATTACAATCCAGCGATTTCCATCCATGGACTTCGGAATCGGACCTACGAGGTCGATGCCTACTTGATCAAACGGAGCTCTTGGGGTCTTCACAGGGTGCAGCAAGCCATATGGAGTTGCAGTTGGACGTTTGCGGCGTTGAAATTGCTTGCAACTCGTAACGTATTGTTCAATCGTCGAGCGCATTCTGGGCCAGTAAAATCTTTCTTGAGCACGGTGGAGTGTTCGAACCGATCCCAAATGCTCAAGTTGGATCATCATGCATGACACGCAATACGTCCGTGCAAAGCGTCTTGGGAACTACGAGTAGGTATCGATGGCCGACAGGCGAATAACTCTTTTTCCATAGGAGGCCATCACGCACACAAAAGCGGCTTGTAGGTGCGCTGGCTTAGGCGGCGGCAAAGAGAGGCTGCAGACTGTTATCACTTTGCTGTTCCGTTTTGAAAACATTCGTGGCGGGGAACGCTGGCTCGAGGGTCGAAACATAATTGTCGAAACCGTCACTGTCAGGTCCTATCTTGGCCATTGGCATCCTAGAAAGACAATCAGCGTCTGCATGATGCCTTCCGCTTTTGTACACCACGGCAAATTCATATTCCTGTAACCGGAGGGCCTAGCGTGCGAGGCGACCACATGGGTCTCGAAGGTTCTGCAGCCAACAGAGTGAAAGAAGGTCAGTTACGATAGTAAACGACCGTCCGTACAAATATGAACAGAAACGCTGCACAGCGAAAAAAGGAATATTTCTATGTTGTACAGTTTCAAGGTTAACAGCGGCTCCGAAATCAGCATTCCGCGTGCCACGGCCCTATGGGAACGCGACGGTTGGCACCCCTTGACCTCGGCGCCTATGAAACGGAGGGATAATATAGCAGGGTATGGTTAACTGCCAGCGGTAGCCCATTTTTTAGGGAACTCTTCTTTGCGCCGATACTGCTGATATTCCTAAGGCGAAATTACATTCACCGTGAAATCGCACGAACTCTTCCTCAAAAAACCACTGAAACATTCAAATACGCCTGTTTCACATAATTAAATGGCTAATTCTAAGCAAGTACAATGTTCCTCGCTGGCTTTACTGACCAAACTACTTTATTTCTTAACACGGAGACACGCGTCGTCTGCTCCAGCTGTGATGCACACAGAACCATAGGAGACTCTAGTATACGTTTGCTTGGTCTGATAAAAAACCGTCGCCAAAAACTACCGCTGGTTAAATCTGGTGACATGTGTATAGCAAAGTGCAGAACCTACTCGCAAATTCTCTCCAACTGCAAACGTAGATAGGTTTTAGCTGTAGTATTGTATATTTTGTCCATTTGGCTATAGAAGAAAGAGAACAATTGTGCGTTTTCTGCGGAGAAGAATTTTATGCGTTGCTGCGCTCGCGGCTACGCGTCCTCCAGAGAGCAGGTATTGTTTTCATTCAATCCAGAATGAGGAATTCGAAGTGCAGGGCTATAAAAGGGCATGTCTCCAGTCCTAAAAAACCATTATTTCAAAGCAATTGGACATATATGCGTCAAATTTACTCTGGTGCCAAGCACCACTTCGGAAAAAGTCCTTACAATGCTGGCGCTGCCCTTTGTGGCCGTCGATTCGCGAAACCAAAATAAATGCTTCTCTCGACGGTTATCAAAAAGCTTTTTTTGGCGAGCATTAGGGCGCTCGTGTGGATGGGTGGTAGTGTGCATTGAAGCGACACTTCGCGTCGAACGACAAACCTAGGTGCTTGCGCCGCTATGAATGCATAAGTGAAGCGTTTATTCACAATGAGGAGGCAAATCGCACGGAAAGAATTGCAAGCGCATATTGTAAGTAGAAACGCAGCGCCTGAAATGCCAGTCTCGAGAGGCGAGCATATCACAGCGGAAAATTGCGCCATCGCGGCTAATGCCTACGTTTAAGCGCGCTTCGCATATTGACGCTTCGTGTGAACGCTTTTCAAGCTCGGCGCTCGAGAAGGGAGGAATCGCCCTAGACGAGTGCGAGGAGGTTTAGGGGTGTCTAATGGTGTCTTCGAGAAAGGAGTAAGGAGTTCTCGATCAGAGTAAATTTGATCGAGAAAGGAGTGAGGCAAGGCTGCATACTGTCGCCCTGCCTATTTAACCTATATGCAGAGTGCATCATGAGGAAGGCCTGTCTGGACGAGTCTTCAGCTGGATTGAAAATTGCTGGAAAACGGATCAACAACCTTAGATATGCGGATGATACCACTTTAATGGCAGAAAGTGAAGTGGAACTCAAGAGACTTCTGATGCGCGTACAAGGAGAGAGTGAGAAGTTTGGGCTTAAACTGGACATTAAAAAGACAAAGATAACGGCGTCTTGCTCTATCAAGTCCTGGAGCATCAATGGACAAGAAGTGGAAGCTGTGACAGATGTTCTGTTCTTGGGCTCCAAGATTACCTCGGAAGGAGACTGCAGCCATGAAATTAGGAGATGCCTGCTTCTGGGAAAGAGAGCAATGGTTAGCCTTGACCGCCTAGTAAAGAGCAGAGACATTAGTCTGCCAACCAAGATCCGTATAACTCGTGCTATGGTCTTTCCAGTTGTGATGCATGGGTGCGAGAGTTGGACTGTGAAAAAGGCTGACCGCCGAAGAATTGACGCGTTTGAATTGTGGTGCTGGCGAAGACTCTTGAGAGTTCCTTGGACTGCCAGAAGATCAAATCAGTCGATATTGGCAACCATAAACCCTGACTGCTCATTGGAGGGTGAAATTCTAAAGTAAAGCTCAGCTACTTTGGTCATCTGATGAGAAGAGAGGAGTCACGGGAGAAAGATTTGATGTTGGGAAAGGTTGAGGGTCGCCGGAGAAGGGGTAGGCAGCGAACGCAATGGTTAGATGGCATCCTCGAGGCATTGCAGATGAAGTTATGTGATGTTAGGAAGATAGTGAGAGACCGGAAAGCGTGGCGTGACATGGTCCATAGGGACACGAAGAGTCGGACAAGACTGAACTGAACTGAATGGTGTCCGGCTGACGGCACTCGTGCGTGGCCACACGTTTGGCTGGTCGCCATTTCTACAGGGCTGTACGTTTGGCTAGAGCCAGCACGACACGCGTGTGCGGCACCGTTCCATCGTGAGGACCGACGGTGGGAGAGTAGTGAAATCCAATCGGGTAGCGCGCGCTAGCAGACGCTGCGCGCAGACGACGCTCTCATCGTATCCGTATTTGCTCTGCAGCGGCCGATAGCGAGCTTCGACGAAGAAAATAAGAGAGGAAGCAATTCAGGTGGGCGTATAGTAAGAAAATGATGAACATGTTAGCTACTGCAACGTACTACACTGCCATTACGCAGCCACCGGCCGACGACCTGTGCGTAGCTGATCAGGTCTACAATGTGCTCATTGTGCAACGTACCGATAGTAGCGCTGTTGTAGTGCCTGACAAACAAACACCTCCAAAGTCGCAACGTTTCGCAGCGTGCTCCGGCGTCTCTAGTTAGCCCTAGTTGTACACTCCATTTGTAGGAACGTAGGATGGCCGCCGAGACAGCCAAAAGTCTCGGAGGCTCTGTAGAATAGACGGCAGAAACAATTACGACGGCACTCTCCGTGCGCTTCACACGTTCGGCTGAAGTACACAGAGACGGTCTACTCGTGCCGTGTTTGATGTGAACTCCTGCACACCGCCGCGCGGCGCATGTGCGTCTCAGTGGCAGACACTATCGGCGATGAATCCCTTAGCCGACACATTTGCTTCTACTGGCTCCTTCCCCTTTCAAGTGTGGCGGTATCCCCCGCCGGGCGATTCGTCGTCAAGGTACCTGCTCTGCAAACGTGTATCACTTTACTCTTTGGCATACTTCAATATCCGGTATTACCAGATGCAAATATAAAGGTTGGTCTTGTTAGACGATCCCTCGTCTGTCGGGAACTTCAGATGATTTCTGCTGGGCTCCACGGCGCTTGGACCCTTGGGGCTAGCGAGCACCTTGCGACAGCTGTTTGTAGGGATGTGATGTCTGAAAACCCTAGCAACAGCGCACAGGTCAAGAATTTCGTTCAAGGATGTGATCTGCCCTGTTCCTACTTTTGAGCACGTAATTAGCGGCCGAGAATGCAGAGTAGACCCCGCTGGAGGTCTACTCTGCATAGGACGCGGTTGCATCTTATACCTTGCAATGTAAGTGGCTACAGCTGACAGCTGAGTATATATTCGTTTAACGCGCGTTTCTGTAGCAGGGGCACAATACAGGTGGAGTAATGGTTTGAGCCCCAGAGTGATAGTGATAGACGCCAGGCCGCCTCGATACAACTGTACGCGAAGGCAACGTCGACGCACTTGCCGTGTATGCCACGTCGCCGAAAAGGGCTGCAGCGGAGTTGAGGGGTGTAATTTCTATCTGTGTCGTGCTGACCGTCGTTTCACGCGATATCACGCGTACTGCCCTACGCGTAATGATGGGCGTTTACCTAACCTAAGATGAACTAGCGTGGGACACAACACGAGGGCACCATGCGGAACCACGTGCGTTAAAGGCTAGAACTGGATGCTAATCAACACAAGTCACCGATGTGTTAGCACCACCCTTGAGCACTCTTGAAAGTCACTCGTCGCCACCGCCGGCCCATCAAGGACGTGTTCGATATTTGTGCCATACGTACACTGCACACGGTGGTCTCCAAGGCTGTGAAGAGATGGGAGCATAGATGTGCAGCGCAGATCTTATCCCCAGAGGTCGTCGGGGAGTGACAGTCAGCCTATCCGGGTAGCCGCTTTTGGGGATTGCAGTCTTTTATTGCGATAGCAATACTACGCCAGGTTTCAGGCCACCGCGTAGTCATTGGCCGCAGTCGCTAATGACCTTGAACAGCCGCGAGGAAGCCGAAGAAGATGAAGACGAAGAAGAAGACGACGAAGACGAAGAAAACGAAGACAAGACGATGAAGAAGACCACGAAGAAGGCGAAGTAGCAGACGAAGAAGAAGGCGAAGAAGAAGAGGACGGAAAAGAAGACGAAGAAGAAGAAGAAGACGATGAATACGAAGAACGGTCGGTAACCCGCTGCTAATGCTTTCGCTCCACATTCGGTTCAGCAGCATTGAACCCTTTTCATTTATATGTCGGCTGGTAGCTTACGCTTTCGCGTCATACTTTTAAAGTATGAGCTTAAGTGTCCTCAATAATTTAGCACCTTATATTGATAGAGCGTGATAGGGGAATAATGTAGTAGGCAGAAGCTTTTGCTGTTGCTTTCGCAATTCAACTAGGGTTGACAAGAGCTAAACCACAATTTTTTCACGTCCTTAAAGTAGAAAAATGCATTCTTGGCATCTGTCAATATTCTTGCCAGCTCTGGAACCCATCATCGTTTCTCATTTGGCGCTTCTGGATTGCACGAGAGCTAGCTAGTGGTGAGGGAAGGTACGATGTCAACAGGCATGCATTCAATTATTGTTATGTGCATGTAGAGAGGTGGTGAATTTCTTCTTTCTACTTGTACTGAAAGCATGTGTCAGAATTTATTCACAAGTGTGACCCCATGAAAATGATTCCTCCTTTTGACACACAGCAACCAGCGCTCAAGGATGGCTTTGAATACGTGCCTACGGTTCGTGTGGTGCCACTGAAGAAGGGCGTGCCTTTCGAGTCACTACCAGCTACACGGTTTACTTTATGGAATTATGCTTTTTTCAACATCGTCAGGCGGGGTCAGGTGAGCCGTAACCATTTTATGTTGGGTTGTACAGAAAAGCTTTCACGCACCTTTTGGCTCCCATCAAAAAGGCGAGCCAGCTCTCACCTCAGTGAGGCCTCGAAAGATTATGCCTTATGACTACGAGTCTAAAAAATTTGCGCGGTCACTGCAACTTCTCCTACCAATTGTAAGTGATATATTTATTTGAAAAAAAAAAACAATTGCGTTCGCTTTTAATTTGTGTGCATTGCTATTGCTTGTTGCATTCCTTATTGCTGCTGCGAGTGAAGGGATGAAAATCTTCATAAATCAATACCTTAGCTGGGATGTCCTGACTGTGTTAGCTTTTGGCGATACTACAGAATCATAGGAATGTTTTATACTCAGTGCTTAAATAAGGAGTAAGCTAAAGAAATGCCGACCGGGTATTGACTGTAGTATACAGTTTATTTAGAAATGGAATGCTAAATATTGACCAAATATGATGCGTAACAGAGCCCTATTACGTTCCGGCCTAACAAATAAAACCTTTTTTTGTGCTTTTATGACTCGTCCACATTGTAATAAGCGCGCATATTTTTTTAGCTTAATTTACTAGTTCTGCATCTTTCGATATTCAAAGTTAAAAAAGCCCCACGGTGGTCCTGGCACAAGCTATACACAAATCTTCATGGTCAGCAGTTTTTAAGTGACGATTTACTGAACGAGTTAAATTTGTAACCGTTTTACCTACCCAAAGCGATAATGCTATAAATACTGCAAAAAATAATTGCCCTAGCTTGGGACGATGGCGGGGCAGTTTCCATTTATTTGATCTTAGTCTCAGGGTCAAAAAACAGTTCAGATGGAAGAGGGCTGAACAAACATGCCAAATATTCACAGAGGGAACATAAAAATGCGAGAAACCTATTAGTAACATCTCAGGGGTTTTTACACAAAGCGTTAATTATTTTCTGTACATATAATCATGTGCACCAAGAAATTGTAACATAATATGCAGGCGCGAATTTCATAGGAGCCTCTCGTAATACACAAAGTGGTGAAATGAAATATGTTTAAGGCGTCACAAATAAAGGCAGTTTATGCATGATTAAAGGTTAATTGCTTGTTGTATATTGCATGCGGCACACTGCAATAAAGATTGGTTGATTTTTGCAACAGCAGAGTGGAGGAGGTTCCAGTCTTTTGATGATTGTCCATGGTAATGACTGAGTCGGTTAAAGTTGCGGAATTATGCCAAGTTGGGGAACGTGGTGTATACTTTATGATACCATCGCGTGCAGACCACATCCAATCGTTTGTTTTTTGCCAAAAGCTCCGCCGTATTGATGCAGCGGTTAAGATGTCTGACTATTGTGTCGGAGTATCCCGGTTTGATTCCGAGCGCCGTCGGCTGCGTTTTGATGGAGGCGAAACGGAGTGGCGTCCGTGTGCTGTGCGATGTCGGTGCACGTTAAAGAACCCCAGGTGGTCGGAATTCTCGGAGTCTTCCACTACGCTGTCTCTCATAGCCTGGGTCGCTTTGGGACATTAAACCCTACAAACCAACAACCCTTTTTCAAACGTAGCCGCAGTGCATTGTTTACTTCTTAGGCGTGTTATGGAGCTCTCATGCCTTCCCTCGCGCTCTAGATCTCTGTAAGATAAGGTCTTCTTGTGGGTCATCTTGCAATAATAATAATAATACCATTATTGCACAAATATAATCAAAAATTGGTTTATGCTCAAATGTTAGATGTCATGACCCCTTTAAAGCAGAGGTTGTATCAAAACAATGAGCAGTAGGTGTCCACGACATTCGTGGCAGCGTAGACCCACGAAACACAGAAAGAGCTAATTGACATCTAGAATATGTCTAGGCCAAGAAATGGGCACTTCTAAAAGAAGACTCATTTGAGACGTTCTGTAGACCCAAGAGCTACAAGCCTTCTTGTAGCTCCGATTTAGCTCTGCTAACGCTACGCCAGTAGAAGTCTTGAAAACTTCTCGCCTTGAAAATTTTTATACTTGTTCTAGACATTGCTTCTAGCTGTAGCTCTGCTATAGCTGTGCTAGTAGACATCTTGAAACCCTCTTGGCTAGAACGTTTCTATTCTTGTTTTAGATGTGTAACGATTTGCAGTTTTTGCTCATTGTCCTCAATTCTGCATGTGCGGTCACAGTGCTCTGCTTTGAGAGCATTTTTTTCTAAATTTAATAAAATGACAGTTAACTGGGGAGAAGGCGAATTCATGAAGGCTTGCGCTTTGTACAACACAATAAGACACAGCTAGAGATGGCGAAAAATCGGTTGGGCTGAAGAGAATTAAAATTTTAATTTTTTTATGGAATTTTCAATTTTACTCCTTTAACACCCCACCGATTATGCGCCATCTCTAGCTGTTTCTTATTGTGCTGTAGAAAATGCAAGCCTTCAACAATTCACCCTCTCCCCAGTTAACTGTAATTTAAAATTTAGAAGAAAAAAAATGCTCTCAAAGCAGACTATTGTGTGATCTCACATACAGAATTGAGGACAATGAGCACAAACTACATCGCCACACTCAATAGTGAATGCACATGCTGAATGTATAAATAACACATGCTTCTCCAGTCCGAATTTTTATTGCACTCCATCTACAAAAGTAAAAGCAATCAGCAAATAAACTTGTTGACAATATGGATTTGAGAAGCCTTTTTTTGAAGGTTCTTCTGCAAAAGTAAATTCCAAACAACCTGCACTGGCAAAAAAACAGTTAAGTTACAGGCATGCATGCAAATGCACTGGTGTAAACTCACTAGAACCATCCGCCCAGGAAGTTCTGCATAAAAATATTTTTTTTTATAACTTGCAGATATATAAAATTAATGCACACTCAAGGCATTGGCTGATGAGCTAAATTCAATGGCTTATCGTAAGCTCCAGGTTCTGCCTTTTCCAGGGGTTTTTAAGACAGACAAGATTCCAGCAACCTGCAAAGACACAAAAAAAGCTCAAAATAATCAAACGAGCCAAAGGCAGTGGCAGTTGAGCTACGTGCCTGAGTTTTGTGGGGAAGAAAAATATGCACGGAGAAAGGAAACACCAAAATACGGTGATACCACTAGCACCTATTCAAAATACCTACCATGAACGCCATTGAAATCATTCACCTAGTATCCCCCCCCCCCCCCATGTATGAAAAACAAATATCCCTCATAGCTCGCACCACAAAACGAGGTCGAGGCAGTGGCCTTATGCTTCGGGCATTGACCTACCGTGAACTGAAAGAACAGTCTTTTCTAGTGTGTTTTAAAAGAAGAAAGTTTTATTCACCCTGTACATACACAGAAAACCGTAAAAGAAGCTGAGGTTACTGATTTGAAAACGCTACGGTACAGAGATGACAACAAAAACGAATAGGACACCATATGCGCACAACTACCAACTATTTATGGAAGAAAACACGAATATTCTACATCTGATGCCAGTGAAGTGCCGGAATTTTTTCACAGACTCATATAGTTCCACATCTTCAACACGACCATTAGCAACAAAATAACTCAGATATATTACTTCAGTTCTACAGGGTTTTGAATATTTGGGGGCTGGGATTTAAAACATTCCTATGCAAAATCTACTACACCATTCGAGCTGAAATAACGTTCACAAAGTAGCAAAATATCGTCTACGTTATCTGATAAGTGATTCAACATCGGTACTTGCCTAGATTTTTCGAAATCGAGAAAAAACTGCTCTCGGCGGCGTGCACAATTTTCGCAGAAGAGAGTCGAAAAGCTATTTTAACATGGTGCGTCATCTGTCGGGCAGCGAGGCAAGCGCGCCAACGGCCGGGATGGAGCTTGTCTCACTGCTCGACAGATGGCGCATCATGTTAAAACAGCTTTTCGACTGTCTTCTGCGAAAATTGTGCACGCCACCGAGAGCAGTTTTTTCTCGATTTCGAGAAATCTAGGCAAGTACCGATGTTGAATCACTTATCAGATAACGTAGACTATGTTTTGCTACTTTGTGAACGTTATTTCAGACTGAATGGGTTAGTAGATTTTGCATAGGAATTTTTTAAATCCCAGCCCCCAAATATTCAAGACCCGATACATTTGCTACCGCACATACTTAGCACGCATCAGTGAAGTTAACAAAGCCAATACAATACAGCTAAGTTGCTTGTTGGGCGAGTTGGTTGGACAGTACGTTCAAACAGCGCTAGAAACATAGACAGATAGAAAGACAAACACGCATTGCTATCTACCCGTGTTTCTAGCGCGCTAGTCAGACGCATATGCGGTTCAACTTCGGCGCGCTGCATTCACCATACAAGAGTAGTGGAAAGTTACTTACTGTTGAGAAATATGAGCTCCATATTACAGCGCAGCAGTGGTAAAATACAGCGCGGGAAAGTTGCAAAATCAGCGTAAATGTCCAAGCGCGGGAAACAAAGACAGCACACCGAACACACACCATCGAGAGCACGTTGAGCAAACGTTGAGCATGCAAGGGAGCATGTCGAAAGACGAGAAAAGATGAGTTGAACGATCGGTGCGCGCGGGTAGCAAGCAATCGCTAGCGACTGCAACGCCAAAATGCTAATAGAGCAATAATTGCCTACAAAACCCAACTATTACAAAAAAAATTATGAATTGTTTTTCAATTTAACCTTATGCTTTGCAAAGAAAAAAGAAAAAAAAACATGAAATAATAAAGCAAGGTTGACAAATTGTAAATTGCATCGGCATCGAGCAGAGCGCCACCACGCAGCAGGCTTCAGCGCACGGAACAATGTTTGAGCGTACGATCGGCTCTCCTGCTGACTGTTCTCTTGCCCAAGCAACAAATTTCCGGCAGTGCGGTGGTTTTCTCGTGCTCCCAAGCAAGCCGGAGTAGTAGCATGTCATTCGCGTGCCTCCCGTCTTCTTTCAGGACCCGTATGCTACCCCAGTGCGGCCTTACGAGCGGCAATACGGTGGTTTTCTGGTGTTGGCCAGGCAAACTGGAATGAAGAGGCATTCGAGCATAAAAAAGTGTTGTCATTCGCGTGCCTCCCCTCGTCGTTCAGGACCGGTGTGCAACCCAGTGCAGCCTTACGAGCGGTAGGTTAGCTGGACCGTAAATGACGGGGCTTTGGTTCCCGCTAGAACGAACCGCAGTTTCAAAGTTCGAGGTTATTTTAAAGCAGTCTCCTACCTTCTGTTCCTGATTATCAAATAATCAAGTTGAGACATTGGAGTAATGCAAAGCTGTCTAACAATTTGTGCTGTAATTATTGCTTAATTCCGTGGCTGCAATAAACCATGCGTAGAAAATATTCGCTGTGATTCTTGAACATTCTTTGAATAGGGATTCAACATTCTGAACAGGGGAAACATGGAGTATTTTCGTGGACTTTTCGAAGTTAGTAAACCCTGAATAAACATCGCTGAGAAGTCTTTGGAAAAAATATCTAATGGATGTCTCTAAAAAAAACATACCTGACACGTCTTTGAAAAGGCGTCTTAGTATAGACGTGCTAACGAAGTTTTCCAGGAAACTTCTTTCCGTCGACGTCTGTGAGAGGTTTTGTTCCAGAACAAGATGTTTGTAGCCTTCCAGAGCTGTTTAAAGAAGTTTATTAGACGTTATGTGTTTCGTGGGGATCCAGTTGTGTGCAGCTTCATATAGTCCGGACAAATATATTTCCTTTTCCAGCCGTAAACACATCGACGAAATTGCGCCAGTGCGCTTAGCACCAGCATTTAGCACTATCACTATCGGCTATAGGCAGCCCGTGCTGGTCCTTCATGTGACTCACATTTGATGCGCTTCATAAAGCACTATAAAGTATTCTACTAGCTTCGTGCTGGAGTCAGAGAGTGAGCAGCGTTCTTCTCTTCTACAATAAAGTTTGGTTGGAGGTTGCTGAGTCAAAATGGGTGCAGTGATTAGGGGAAGCCGCGTACATTGATTTGTAGTAAGAGTGCAGATACCTCTTTATCATTCACATAAGCGGGTCATACGGGTACAGAAAAAAAATCTATGTACATTTTACAGAAAATTACTGGTTGAAAAATGATTCATCCTTGTAAGCTGTTTTCAAAACAGGGTTAATTTTTCGTTAAGAAGTTTAGGTTAAAGATGTTCACCTTTATTTTGTAGCCCCACCGCAGCGCTTAGTAGGAAGCTAATAAGTTCTTTGATTGCTATTTTAAGAACGTAATTAATGTTATCCAGTTTCGCTATTTTGCCATAATTTTATAATAGGTATTTATGTTAAACCATTGATTTTGGTACAGCTAGAGTTTGGCTTGGCGCACGAGACAAAACACACTTTGTGTTAGGCTCTGAAATAACGTATTGTACTTGTTTTAGGGAGAACATCGGCCTTTCACATCACTATCCCGTTGTGAGCAAACACTTCCGTGAATATGTTTTGATATTTTCCTTGACGAAAGCTCAAAAAATATCTGCAATGTTATTTTCTGCGTTTCATTTACACAGGTACAAGAGCCTCTAAGCAATGCATACAACAATTTTCACCTTCTCTGATCTCTGGATATCATCAAGTAAGCGAAAATTGCAATTGCATTGTAATGTATTGCAAATAATTATGTCAGAGGTGATTGGCACAGTCATGCCTAAAGGAACACTGAAGAGTCCCGCAGAATGTGAATTCTGGTGGTGCTGCTAGATATTGAGTAGCTAATTATCTTCCAGCCATAATTTTCGATCTACGACTGTTCTACGACATTTGCGAAGGTAGATTCCGAACGCAGGTGAGCTGATTCTGAATGCTGGTTTTTTATACATCTTTCTCATCATTTCACAATGATAACTGCTAGGGTTATCAAAATTCACTAGACCAGGGATTATGACCCGTTTTACGCTCGGCAGTCACAAATGGAATAACACGAACCTCACTCTAGAAGTGTAAAAAAATAACGCCACGGCAAACACTGCAAGGATGAAGCGGAAAACATGCCTGAACAAAAGAGTCAAGTAGAACACGCTAAATGGTCACTACTCACTTGACGTGTCCAATCTTCACGCCTCAGTGGGCTCGAGAGAAAAAAAAAACCTCAACGCTGGTTCACCTCTTCCTGTCCTGAAAAATCAAGGCATAGACCTCAATGTAACAAGTGCAAATGTATGCATGTTAGACGAGTGACTGCTAGTTTGCCCTCCTATCACCTTAACGGCATGCTTATAGGTTCAGTATTCTTGTATAAATACCTCGGTGTTCACATAATTAGCAACATTAGCTGGACTGTTCATATTACTCATGTTATTAACAACGCCAAAACTCACTTGGATGTCTTCGTCGTAACGTTCAAAAAGCACCTTCTTCTCTCAAACTTCTACTCTACAAGCACTCGTATTATCTAAACTTGAGTATGCAGCATCAATATTGGATTCCTATCAGCAAAACTTGACGCACTAACTGGAAATGGTCCAATATATTTCTGTACGGTTTATCCTTTCTAATTATAACAAAACAGCAAGTGTATCCGACATAAAAGCCAGCTTGGTCTGTCATCCCTCGTGTTTCGTCGCAATACACTTCGTCTTCGTCTTTTTCAAACAAAAACTTTCATCATTCTCACCTGCGCGAAGAACGTATTTCACTCACACAGTACGTGTCAGCCCGGATGGATCACGCCCACAAAGTTGTAGTATCTCTCTGCCAAATGAAAACCTACTTTCATTCATTTTTAGCCCGTACATCTGACGATTGGAATCACCTTCTCGCATCACTGGTTCTAACTAATGACCATCGTTTATTTCAAGAATGCCTTAAGTAAAAATGTACAACCAGCAACATTTTGTAAAACTATGCCCATATTGTTATGTTTTTTTTATTACATTGCATAACCAATCCCCTCTTTAATTTTGTATGACCCAGAGGGTACTTTAAATAAATAAATAAATAAAGTTCCAGGGATAAAAAGAACTGATCCTAATGCGCCAGTGTTCGTAAATAAATCGCAAAAAAATTTGCCTGCCGTTAGCTTGTCTAGTCAGATGAACACAAATCGATAACTTGTTGATGTGACTGGTACACACCACGCAAACGACAACACAACCTAATTGTTGAAGTTCGAAATGGCTGGCAGGAAGAAAGAAGAGCGCATTGGAAGTGGAATTATATGCGAGTCATACGCAAGAGTAATGATTGCAATTCTTTAAAAACGTTTTATCGTCAGAAAGGCACTGAAACGGCATCCTTAACGCAGCATTGTGATGAGACCCAGCACTGTTAACGGGAACGTAAACTTAAATCCCATAAATAACAAGTCGATTTTAACTCTACGCCAATGCAAATAAACATGCTCCAGCAAAGCCGTACGGTGAAACTATTTTCGGTGATTTTCTCTAGCGCCCCAAGGCTAGCTGAACGCGGCTGCCGTGCAGGCTCAGCTGCTGCGATACCGCGGCCCCGCAGTCCCCAAGGAAGCGCCCGCACGGCGGCGCGCTGGTCGGCAGAAAATGGCCGCGGCTGGGAGTGACTAAAAAATCTGGTTTTAGCGCACCCTGTTCCCAATGGCAATTTTCGCTAACATGAAGCACAGATAAGTCTCACCAGTGTATAAGGTGCACCTTTTCGCTACGTAAAACTCGTTGAATGTCACCTTTTTAGAAAGTGTGACGAAAATACATGCTTGCGGTGGTGGCTGCATATTCCCTTATACCGTGATACGCAGTGCTCAAAGAGGGGCATGTAGAATCCAGTCTGAACAGTACTTTTCAGGAATGTTTTATTTTGATACATAGAGATAGTACATACACTTACAGGCAGTGTTTAGACATTACCATCAGAGAAAACAGATAAAAGAAAGGAGAAGGGGCCGGAGCATCTAGGCGAAATGTGAAATGCCAGCTAGGCAGTTACCTGGCCTTCATAGTCTACTTCATTGTCCGGAACGCACTGGCAGCTTCGCGCAAGTAGCGGATATTTTTGCTAACTGCACACTGTCTTCCTGCAGCCCAGTATGCATGCTACTCAGCAAATGTTTTTGCCTCATAGGGGATGCCATGTTTACCGAGAAATAAGGCAAGATGCGATAGATCTAAAGCGCGCCTGATGGGTGCGGCCAAAAACGTTTATTTGTATTCAGGACAAAAGTAAAGAAAATTGCATACAAGCGTTACGGATAGCCTTCGAGATGTATCAGTTTATTGACGGCGGTTTAATATCAGCAATTCCTGTACTGTAGATGTATCACCTGGCATTTTTCAAGTTCGGTGCTTGGTCTTTTATTATTCCTAATATACAATGACTACTCTTTTAGTTCGTCTACAAATCGAAACGATAATTTGTATTCTGCGGTGCGCATGAAGCATAAAACAACGAAAGGCTTGCTTTTGGCTACAGAATAAGTACCAATAAGTACCCCGACAGCTTTCTGACGGAGCCTTATAGCAATGCGGTTGCACTTTGTTTAAGGTGGCTCGAAACGGGCTTCGTTTCTGGGACATGTGGCAGCACCTGTCTGGTGCCTTATAGCGAACGCACCCGCTTTCGTTCTGGCAAATAGTGGTAGCATGCCACAGTGATTCGTGTGGCTGGACGGCCAGCATCGAGGCACCCTAGGAGGGCTTTGGAACCAGAACCACTGAAGTGTGTGCAGTCAACGTGTTCATGTGAGCCTTCCGTGCTTGAAGAGGGCTATTGCCCGTGAGGGGTGTTTGCCTGCCTAACGAATTAGCATCCCACGATTGAAGTAGGAAGGACTCACCAGGATGGGCGCAGTTTATATCAATAAGCTATAGGCGGACTCAAAGAACAGGCCTTAACAAGGGCTGTTGCAAGCTAGTTTTGCGCACACTTGCTTGCGATTTATGATGCTGGCAGCGAGGAGTGCACTCAGTATAATTCTTATCTGAGGTAAGGCGCTGAATATGCACAGAAATGGTACATGGTCGCCAATATAGTTTATACCAAATTTGTTTGAGGTACTTGCATCATTTGATCAGAAATCGGATGGTTGCATCAATTCAGCGGCATTGAAGCAAACCAAGCCGCTGTCCAGTAATGGAACCTGTGGCGCCACCCCGCAGAGTTTGAGCTCAATAAGACTTATTATGGTACACGAAAAGCAATGCATAATTAGTGTCCTTTTAGTCCAAATAAGTTTTTCTGATTAATATCAATAAATCAGTATTGCTGTTCAGCCTTTGAGTAATCCAGCTCTGCACGCCAAACTTCCTTCGCCACATTTGCATGCTAGCTTTCCCATACAAAACGTGATGGCGCTACATTGGCGTAGCTGGGGCACAGACTCCGACTTCTTATGAAATGTTGGATGTACTCCAAACAAATTTTGGTATAAGAAGTACTGATTACAAAATGTCCTTTCTGTGCGAAATTCAATCTAGAAGGATTCAGTGGTCTAGCTGGGAGAAGCATTTTTTGGGAAGCAGGTAATTGGGCGACGAGTTGTATGTCTAATTCAGCGTCAGATGCGACCACGTTTAAGCAATATTTCACTGGTACCTGTTGTACGTAATTAATATTGGGTAGTTCTACTTCGATAATTTACGCTATATTTAGCAGCAGAAAACTAGCAAGGAGCGCTAAGTGCCAGCTGCCCACTCTCCCCCTCCCTTCGCCCTCCCCTCATAAAAAATGATTTATTGGTGGGCAGCTTGAAGCTCGTTTTTGTGTCTCTTGAAGCGCGTAGCACACAGCACGCAGGCAGAGTCAGGCGATGGGGCGACAGCGGGGGAGGGTGGCTGGCAGTGGCTACGGAGTGGTCGGTGATTACTTTGGGCGAGACTTGGACAGCGTCCAAGCTCGAGTCCAGAAACCGAGTTACGTTACGATCAATTCACCGAAACAGTCACAAAACCTGTCAGTCAGCTCCTGCTCCTAATCATCGATATATCCGCCGGCCGGAATCTAGCAATGAGAGCGGGGCTAGTCAATCGGTTTGTGACAGTTTTCGTGCTGCGATTGCATCGTAACTCGGCCGCATCGATCAGATGTCTGGACGCGAGCAGGCACCCTGCGCTGACTGCGTTGTCTTCTTGCGAAGGAGGCTTTTGCGTGGCTTCACGTTGTCTTCAGATGATGTTTGAAGCTTCTGTAATTAACTTCTAGAGATAGCAACCTACGCCGCTGAGGCGGCTGAAGCGGTCGATAGGTATAGTGCGTCGTCGAATGTTTTTTGATAATGACTAGGGTAGCAGTGCGAAAGAATATACACTATGTAGCTCGCTGCGACCCGACATTATTCTGCGCTATTGTGGTTATTCGATGAGAAGTTTACATGTGGGATGCCTTGATAAAAATTAGGCGGACGAGCATGTTTTCTCTAAGAGAGGCCGCAATAGCGCATTTAAAGGGACACTGCAGCGGTTTTCAAATGTACCAATACTGTAGGCTTTTGAAGCAAATTATTTGTTGATCATTCCTGTGAAGTTATTTTTTTCGATTATAATAATAATCCACTTTATTTCCAACCTAAAAGTTGGGGGCCCACAGGGTTGCCTCATCATAAAATTTGTTAATTCGTGTCTAAATGTGTTAAGCGGGGCAGTAAAGTCAATGTGGGCTTTAAGTTTATTATAAAGTGATGGTATGCGGTAGCCAAGAGTGGCCCGGCCATAATTTGTTCGTGTATGTGGCAATGGCGTTAGTTCCCTGCGTAAGCTGTAAGCATGCAAGGGACGGTGCGTATCATTGGGAAGGTTACGTTTATGCATATAGAGAGACAGTTTGTAATCATATAATTTAGTTGCTTCAAGCATACTATGTTTAGTAAACAAGGGATCAGTAGATAGCTGGCTAAGGTTTCCATAAACGTTTTCAAGAATTCGTAGTAGCTTTTTTTGTAGCCGCTCGAGTTTATTATAATTATGGATGGTTGTAACTCCCCAAACTAAAATGCAATATGAAAGACGAGAGTAGAAATTAGCAAAATATATTGCTTTTTTGAGCCTCACTGGAAGTAATTCTCTCAGCTTATAGAGACAGCCAACTGTTTTGTTTAATTCTATCGCCAGCTTGCTAACATGTGTGTTCCACGACATAGTTTCTTCAAACCAGGCGCCTAAAAAGTTTTCTGAAGTTGCACGCTGCAACGCTGTACCTTGAAAGTTTAGAACTAGCTCAGTGTCACAGGCTTTGTTATAAGGCTTGAAAATAATATATCTAGTATTTTTAACATTCAAGGTTAATCTGTTTTTATGCAACCACTGTTCAAGTTTGATCAAATAACTATTTATGACAGTGTTCAATTGGGTTACGGTTTGTGCGGAGAAAAAAATATTTGTGTCATCAGCGTACATGACCAGTTTCGGTGAAAGAGGCAAATTGCACACATCATTAATATACAAAATGAACAACAAAGGTCCCAGGATCGATCCCTGAGGTACACCATGTCTTACTTTTGTAATCGAAGAAGTCAGGTCACTAACTTTTACACACTGTTTTCTGTCTGAGAGGTAACTTGTGATAAGATCAAGAGCAACACCACGTATGCCATAATCTTGCAACTTTGAGAGTAATATATTATGGCTTACACAGTCAAATGCTTTTTTTAAGTCAATGAATAAACCTACAGTGAATTTTTTGCTATCCATATTTTTAAGTATTTCATCTTTGATTTGTAATCAGGCCATTTCAACTGATTTTCCTTTCTGGAAGCCGTACTGCGATTCACTGATAGCATGGTATTTAGTAAGAAAATTTGTAAGTTGAGCATTAATAACATTCTCAAAAACCTTAGAAAATATGAGCAAAACGGATATTGGGCGATAGTTTGATATATCACTAACACTTCCACAAAGGTGGAAGTGTTAACACCTGCGGAATCGTCGACTGAAAGCGCGCAATTCAAATTTCCCGCTACCCGCGCGACTGCTACAGAGGAGGAAAGCGGAGGGAGAAACCTTGCTTCTCCGTCCCTCGTGACTTCACCGTGAGGAGCCGCAGGCATTCAGAGCCAACGGAGGGGGTTTTCGATGTGCGCTGTTTCTCGTATTGTGTGCGTTGCGGACGAACAAAACATGTCAACTTACTGTTATGCACCTGATACAACACAGCTATACATGTGTTCGGATGCACGAACAGCTGTGGACGCGACGATGTAATCTTCCATTGTATTAAAATTTCGCGGCGCAATGCGGTGTTGATGAGAAGATAGATAAATTCAAACCAACCAAAGGAAACATTCTACTCGAAGCATTTTCGTAACTGTGACTACATGCAGTTTGTTCCTAATGCGATTTCTATAGGGCTTTGACAAAAAAAGCATGGCTGAATCATGACTCGGTTTTTTCTGTTTCCTTCTACAAAACAGTCGGGCACAGTCATCTGCGATCCGTTCATGGGCTGCAATCTCATGATGGGACGGTCAGACAGCATCGACGCATGGCTGTATTCGCCTGTCTCGTATTTTTTTTTGCGCAAAAGCTTTGCGCAACGGCTTCTGTGCTCAACATACACAACTAATCATTAGCATGCGCTGATGATTTTTTCGAACTAGCAGATGATTAAGAAGAGCCCACTGCAGTGTTGAAGCTAGGTTGTGAAGACTGCGACATCTTTTCCAGCACGGCACGTGCCTGACATGTTCGTGGAACCCTTATGGGAGCACTATTAGAAGATAAGGAGTGTACAGCTCTACTGCAGTGTCGAAGCTAGGTTGTGAAGACTGCGAGATCTTTTCCAGCACGGCACGTGCCTGATATGTTCGTGGAACCCTTATGGGAGCACTATTAGAAGATAAGGAGTGTACAGCTCAGCTGGGCATAGGCGCATTCAGGTAAGGAGCGCAAAGAGCGAGGTTCCCTTCTGTGCGTCTAAGATATCCATCATGGAAGTTGTTCATATCATGGCCTTGCGATTTTGCACCCGTTGCTGTCTCGTCATTTTACATAGTCCTGTCTTGTTTGGGGATGCACATTAAGTAGGAAATGAAAACGACGAAGTTCTTGCAAGAAAACACATTTCGGAACATGGTTTTCTGATGAAGGTATGGGTGCGGAAGAGCTGCAGCTTGGGTTTCAACATACGTCAGCCGTCAATTCACTAAACGTGTATTGTGAGAGTATGATAAAAAGAAAGGCTTTCAACGTCTGCTAAATGTCGTATGACTCAAGCAGTTTTCGGTGCGCACGGCCGCTCAATGGAGGCGCACTTGCGCCTCCGTTGAGCGGCCGTGCTGTGCGCATTGGACTTTGTCTCGAGCACAATGGCCCCGTCAATGCCGCGTATGCATTGCAGAGCTCCACAACCGCGCTTCGCTTATTGTTCATTTGTCCGGTGGCAGCTGTGTACTGCTTCACCCTGTCTATAAAACTCTTCATTTCCCCAAATGAGAGTGCTCGTTATAATACATGAAGGAAAGATGCCAACAGTCGGCGAGGCCAAGGAAAGCATTGGGGATTGTACTTTATCC
Source organism: Amblyomma maculatum (assembly GCF_055883805.1). NCBI lineage: Eukaryota > Metazoa > Arthropoda > Arachnida > Ixodida > Ixodidae > Amblyomma > Amblyomma maculatum. The sequence continues at coordinate 14,640,527 of NC_139350.1, forward strand.
TTTTTTAATTTCTACTTCGATAACCACATAAATAAGTAATGCAATCTGTTAGGGGAAATATCATCATCATCAGCCTGACTATACCCACTGCAGGGCGAAGGCCTCTCCAATATTTCTCCACTTAACCCGGTTCTGTGCTAGCTGCATCCACTTGACCCCTGCGAACTTCTTAACCCCATCCGCCCACCTAACTTTCTGCCGTCCCCTGCTACGCTTTCCTTCCCTTGGAATCCAGTTTGTTACCCTAAGCGGCCATCGGTTATCCTCTCTTTGCACTACATGTCCTGCCCATGCCCATTTCTTAATTTCCTCTAGAATGTCGGTAACATGAGTTATTTCTCTGACCCACTCTGCACGCTTCCTATCTCTTAATGTTACCCCTACAATTTTTCGTTCCATAGCCCTCTGGGTTGTTCTCAACTTAAGTAGAACATTCTTGGTTAGCCTCCACGTTTCAGCCCCATAGGTGAGTACAGGTAAGATGCAACTGTTGTATACTTTCCTCTTGAGCGATACCGGTAAGCTGCTAATCATAATCTGCGAGTGCTTGCCAATTTCGCTCCATCCCAATCTTATTCTTCTTGTTATTTTCTTTTCATGGTCTGGATATGCGGTCACTAACTGTCCTAAGTAGACATATTCGCTTACTACTTCCAGTACTTCGCTACCTAATGTAAACTGCTGTTCCTTTCCGAGGCTGTTGAACATTACCTTAGTCTTCTGCATATTGATTTTCAAGCGTACCTTTCTACTTTTCCTGTCTAGGTCACCAATCATTATTTGCAGTTCATCCCCTGAGTTGCTTAGCAAGGCGATGCCACCAGCAAATCGCAGATTACTGAGGTATTCTCCATCTACCTTTATCCCTAACTGCTCCCATTCCAAGTCTCTGAATACTTCCTCTGACAAAAGCTGTGAATAGTACTGGCGAGATCGTGTCTCCTTGCCTAACACCTTTCTTTATGGGAATTTTTTACTTTCTTTATGCAGAACTATGGTTGCTGTGCAGTCACTATATATATCTTCCAGCACTTTCACGTACGGCTCGTCTACCCCTGATTTCGCAATTCCTGAATCACCATCGAGGTTTCAACTGAGTCAAATGCTTTTTCGTAATCAATGAATGCTCTGAATAAAGGCTGGTTATATTCCGAGCATTTTTCTATCACCTGATTGATGGTATGGATATGATCGATTGTAGAGTACAGTTTCCGAAAACCTGCTTGATCTTTTGCTTTATTGCAGTGTAAGGTTGTCTTGATTCTATTAGCGATTACCTTAGTAAATACCTTATACGTAACAGACAGTAAGCTCATTGGTCTGTAATTTTTAAGGTCCTTAGAGTCCCCTTTTTATGAATGAGGATAATGTTTGCATTCTTCCATGATTCCGGTACCGTCAATGACACCAGGCACTGCGTATACAGGATGGCCAGGTTTTCTAACACGATATCTTCCCCGTCCTTCAGCAAATCTGTAGTTATTTGATCCTCTCCAGCTGATTTCCCCTTTTCATAGTTTCTAATGCTTTCTTGACCTCGTCCTTCGTCACTGGTGGAACGTCTAACTGTTTTTCTCTACCGCCGATCTCGTTACGTTCCTGACTTCTTTGGCTACTGTAGAGATCTGCGTAGAACTGCTCCGCTTTGACTATCTAGTCCATATTCGTGATCACGTTGCCCTCCTTGTCCCTTATAGCATACATCTTGTTTTTGCCTATGCCCAAATTCTTCTTTACAGCTTTTAATGTCTTCCCCTGTTCTTTACAGCATGCTCGATTTTCTCCATGCTACACTTCCTTGTATCAGCCACCTTGCGCTTATTGATTAGCTTTGATATCTCGGCCAATTCGATCTAGTCTGTTGAATTGGAAGATTTCATACTCTGGCGCTTCTTAATCAAATCTTTCGTCTCCTTAGACAGCTTACCGGTATCCTCTCTAACTATCCTACCGCCTACTTCTACCGCACACTCCGTAATGATATCTCTGAAATTATTGTTCATTGCTTCCAGGGTAATGCCGCCATCCTCGGTTCGAGCCGAATATCTATTCTGTAGCGAGATCCTTAATTCTTCTGCCCTCCCCCTCACCGCTAATTCGTTGATGGGTTTCTTTCTTACTAATCTGTTGCATTACTTCTTCAGATTTAGGCTAATTCGGGACCTCATCATCCTGTGGTCATTGCATCGCACTTTCCCGATTACGTCAACATTTTGCATAATGGCGGGGGTTGAACACATTATGAAGTGAATTTCATTTTTACTCTCCCTGTTAGGACTTTTCCATGTCCATTTCCGGTTCTTCCGTTTGCTGAAGAAGGTATTGATGATTCTTCAGTTATTGCGCTCTGCAAACTCAACTAGTAACTCCCGGGACCCTGCTATTCCTAGAACCAATGCCATAGTCACCTACTGCCTGGTCTCCTGCCTGCTTTTTCCCTACCTTGGCATGGAAGTCGCCCAATAGTACAGTATACTGCGTCTTTACTTTTTTGATTGCCGATTCTACATCTTCGTAGAAGCTTTCAACTGACTGGTCATCATAACGACATGTAGGTGCATAGGCCTGTACAACCTTCAGTTTATATCGCTTATTAGGCCTAATTGCGATGCCTGCCACCCTCTCATTAAAACTATAGAATTCACCTATATTACCCTCTATATACTTATTGGCAAGGAAACCTACTCCTAGTTGTCACCTCTCTGCTAAACCTCGATAACACCCTACATGCCCATCCTTCAGTACAGCATATGCCTCATTCGGCCTTCTAACCTGACTAAGCCCTATGATATCCCATTTCATACCCTCTAGTTCCTCTAACAGCACTGCTAAACTAGCTTCACTAGCTAGGGTTCTAGCATTAAACGTTGTCAGGGTCTGTTTCCAATGGCGGCCTGTCCAGCGGAGCCAGGAATTCTTAGCACCCCCTGCTGCGTCACAGGTCTGACCGCCGCCGTGGTCAGTTGTTCCGCACCCGCTGGAGACTGAGGGCCGGGGTTTTATGGAGCTTTCATAGGATGTTGCGGCCAATTACTGCACCAGGGTGGCCAACTCCTGTTCTGGTGAGGGAGTGCGTTACCGGAGGTGTTCGCCGGCATCAGGTCGCACCCCAAACCTGTTTATGCAATTCCATCGACACGTGGATTTTTTTTTTTAAATCCTGTGGAGAATTGCGCGGCACTGGGATTTGAGCCCCGGTCCTCTTGCATGCGGGGCAGATGTTCTACCGCTACGCCAGCATTGCACCATAAAAACATTATTAAACACAAAGTAGAAGAAGGAAAAACAACGTGCCGATGGTGGGAACCGAACCCACGACCTCCGAATATCGCGTCCGGTGCTCTTCCAAGTGAACTACATCGGCCGCTGTCCCTCCTGCTATTTGCTTGGGGTATTAATGTTGTCTGTATACGAACATTAAGAGCGTTCACCAGCGCCACCCTCAACCATAGCGGTGGACGTGAAACGTCCTTTGTTACCGTCAGCGTCACGTAGAACGTGATCAAGAGAGAAGGCGAAATCTGTGTTAGAACCCTCTTACGCTACCTATGGCTTCAATACTGTCAGAACCGTGACCCCTGTAAGCTACAAGCAGATAAATGAAGGGGAATTGACAGTGCTCGTTATAATACACAAAGGAAAAAAGCCAACAGTCGGCGAGGTGTGGCGCTGGTGAACGCTCTCAAGGCTAGTATACAGACAACATTAATACCCAAGAAAGTAGCAGGAGGGACAGCGGCCGATGTAGCTCAGTTGGGAGAGCACCGGACGCGACATTCGGTCGTGGTTTCGGTTGCCACCACCAGCATGTTGTTTTTTCTTGTACTTTGTGTTTACGCATCTTTCCCCTAAACAGATTGCATTACTTATTTATGATTATGGAAGTAGAAATTAAAAAAAAAAAAGACGAAGTACAATCCTCAATGCTTTCCATGGCCGCGGCGACTGTTCGCTTTTTTTCCTTCATGTATTATAACGAGCACTATCATTTCCCCCTCATTAATCTGCTTGTAGCTTACGGGGGTCTCGGTTCTGGCAGTCTTGAAGCCATAGGTAGAGTAAGAGGGTTCTAGCACAGATTTCGCCCTCGCTCTTGATCACGTTCTACGTGATGCTGGCGGTAAAACAGGACGTTCCACGTCCGCCGCTATGGTTGAGGGTGGCGCTGGTGAACGGTTCCCACCATCGGCACGTTGTTTTTTCTTCTACTTTGTGTTTAATCATCTTTTCCCTAAACAGATTGCATTACTTGTTTATGTGATTATCGAAGTAGATATAAAAAAAGACAAAGCACAATCCCCAATGCTTTCCTTGGCCTCGCTGACTGTTGGCTTCTTTCCTTCCTTTCCCCAAAGTACAAGGACTGGCATTCAAAGCAATATCTGGTACACCAATCTTTGGGTTCATTTTTTACAATAATGACCTTTCGGGCAGGGCGAGAGGCCTGAGACGGAGGTAGTCGGCTAGGGCATTGTTCGCAGCCCTTCCTTCCCAGGAATATATGGGCCGAGGTTTCACTGAGGGCCATGTAGTTTCTGCTAATACTGACACACACTACTTTTCAAAATGACACACTGCCCCACAACGGAAGTGCTGCATCGTTTCTGGACGTATCTGGTTCGGATACATGCGGTAAAAATCCGATGGTCATGCGCATGGAAATGGCATGCCATAAGGACATTCACAAAGCCACAGAGATCTGCGGCTAACAGCTCAGCGAAGGAGCCGCATCGGCAGCTTCCCTGGTCCTCAGAATGCCGTCACGCGACGTCTTGGTCAATCACGGGCGGCAGCGCTACCCGCGATGAGCCCCGTCGCGTGGGCTGCGTATTTCTGCTGAAAAAAGGCTGTTTCTGCTTTCTTCTGCCTAATTTTAATCTGATATTCGAGTTCGCAGCATGAAAAACTATCGCTGTCTTCTGAAAGCACAACTTTTGCACTGGTCGCCTGTTAATTCAGTGGATTTCTTAGTAACGACAGCTGTTCATTAGCATACCCTCGTACGCAAACATCCAGTGAGCACACCTCTTATACTGCTTGTGCGCCACCTTTACTGTATCATCATCATCATCATCATCATCAGCCTGATTATACCCACTGCAGGGCGAAGGCCTCTCCCATATTTCTCCACTTAACCCGGTTCTGTGCTAGCTGCATCCACTTGACCCCTGCGAACTTCTTAATCTCATCCGCCCACCTAACTTTCTGCCTCCCCCTGCTACGCTTTCCTTCCCTTGGAATCCAGTTTGTTACCCTCAGCGACCATCGGTTATCCTCTCTTCGCACTACATGTCCTGCCCATGTCCATTTCTTCTTCTTAATTTCCACTAGAATGTCGGTAACTTGAGTTATTTCTCTGACCCACTCTGCACGCTTTCTATCTCTTAATGTTACCCCTACCATTTTTCGTTCCATAGCCCTCTGGGTTGTCCTCAACTTAAGTAGAACTCTCTTGGTTAGCCTCCACGTTTCAGCCCCATAGGTGAGTACAGGCAAGATGCAACTGTTGTATACTTTCCTCTTGAGCGATACCGGTAAGCTGCTAGTCATAATCTGCGAGTGCTTGCCAAATGCGCTCCATCCCAATCTTATTCTTCTTGATATTTCCTTTTCATGGTCCGGATCTGCGGTTACTATCTGTCCTAAGTAGACATATTCGCCTACTATTTCCAGTATTTCGCTACCTAATGTAAACTGCTGTTCCTTCCCGAGGCTGTTGAACATTACCTTAGTCTTCTGCATATTGATTTTCAAGCCTACCTTTCTACTTTTTCTGTCTAGGTCATCAATCATTATTTGCAGTTCATCCCCCGAGTTGCTTAGCAAGGCAATGTCATCAGCAAATCGCAGATTACTGAGGTATTCTCCATCTACCCTTATCCCTAACTGCTCCCATTCCAAGTCTCTGAATACTTCCTCTAAACAAGCTGTGAATAGTACTGGGGAGATTGTGTCTCCTTGCCTAACACCTTTCTTTATGGGAATTTTGTTGCTTTCTTTATGTAGAACTATGGTTGCTGTGCAGCCACTATATATATCTTCCAGCACTTTCACGTACGGCTCGTCTACCCCCTGATTTCGCAATGCCTGCATCACCGCCGAGGTTTCAACTGAGTCAAATGCTTTTTCGTAATCAATGAATGCTATGTATAAGGGCTGGTTATATTCCGAGCATTTTTCTATCACCTGATTGATGGTATGGATATGATCGATAGTAGATCGATACAGTGATAGTTTACTGTATCACTGCATTACAATCACGGGTTTTCTAGTCGGCGCTGCATGCTCGTGCTATTATCGTATTTAAGCGACACGCAAAATGAGCAGAAATGTCATTTCTTGCCGGCCTAATTATTAGTTCCGTTTTGTAATAACACAGCAGTTCACAGCATACCATAGGCCCATCTTTGCTCGAAAGAAGAAACAAGGTTCCGTGGAAAAGGGAGGAGGGGAAAGAGGAGGTTCACTAGAGTGTCGACACACCGCATCATTTCTGTCAAGTCGCCCCGGCACGGGGTTGACCCGCAAAGTCGGGCCTACAGGGAGAAACTATGAAATGCGTTAAAAGAATTTTCACTTGATGTGTAGGTACTTCTTTTAATTCACCCTCACATGCATAAAACATGTGTGTGTGCGCGCAGGAGTTTGTCTCACCTCTAGTCCAATCGCCATCGAGTCAGAATCCAACAGCGTGCTCTGAGAGCTTACTTTATTTTATATATTTATTTATTCATTCTTCAAAGGTCTCCTGTGAGACATTACACGAGGGAGTGGGAGTTATAGGGCAAAGTATACGAAAAATCAAAATGAGATGTTTTCGATGAATCGCTTGAATATTTTGGGGTCGATGATCATAAAGAGATGTTTTTAAGAGCCATTTAAATATTTAGTTGTCGATAATTAGGGTGACTTCGATGGGCAGGCCATTCCAGTCGTGTGCTGTGCGCAGAAAAAATGACTGCTTAAAAGTATTAGTGTGCACCTGTGGGGAATACACTGCATTAATGTGGCGGGCGTGGGTGATTTGGTGGGCCAGTTACGTACGGGTTATCAGATGGCAAAGAATGGAAAAAATTTATGAAAAAGGTTAAGACGCATAATTTTACACCGTGAGGCTAGAGGAGGTACATTTATTATGCTTTAAGTGCTGAGATACTCTAATAATAGGAATAACTTGACAAAACAAAATTATTTGTGTTGCTGTGTTATGAACTGATTCGAGGGAGTTGGTAAGGCTATTTTGGTATGGGTCAAGAATAGCATTAGCATGCTCAAGTTTAGGATGCACAAATGTTGGGACAGCAAGTTGTTTAATAGGAGGAAAAGCGATGGAAAGGTTACGTCGTATATAACCTAGAGCACGGCTGGCAGAATTTATCATCTTTTTAACATGCTGTATAAGTGCTAAGTCACTTCAATATATGCACATACAGGTATTTCACAGATTCAGTTTTTGCAATCTGGATGTTAGTGATGCTGTAATCAGGAGTAATGTAGTTACGACGGCGGTGAATTGGCAAGTGGACAGTTATAGAGACATTTAAAGGCATGAGTCAAGTGTTAACCCAGTCCTGTATGCGAGATAGATCCCTTTGTAACACGAGAGAGTCAGCGGAATTTGTTGTTGTTCGCTAAACGACGCATTCGTCAGCGAAGAAACGGATATGGGAAGAAATAATAATAGTCAGGTCATTAATGTATATTAAGATAAGGATAGACCCAAGCACGGTACTTGCGGTACGCCTGAAAGCACGTGTGTTAAGGAGGAAGAGTGTGAGTTAGCGTACACGAACGTTTGACGTTTAGCTAAAAATTCTCGAATCCACCTCAGAACGCACGGTATTTACGTTTTTAAGCTTGTGTTAGCGGTTCAGAGGCGACAGCGAGAAGAGTGTCATACCCCGTTATCTCTAGCCCGTGGTGTTCGCGCATTCCAACCATTCCCTGACATTCGACATTTGTCTCTCCGCGACATTTCTTTTCAGCGCACGCTACTCGGCTGGCGCTTCGCCCTTATAGTAGAATGCTTTTTAATTCAATTCGGTCTAAAAAAATATAACTGTTTAGCAAGGGAGAACGAATATATTACTCCAGTAGTGCAGAGCTTAATTACAAGGTGTACACAGACGTGTGTTACCAAGCGAAGATGTTTCTAGTAGCCTGTGGCAGGTGCCGGTTTGCAATGTTTGACGCCGACCTCAAATCAGTAATCGACGCTTGCCTTCACACCGTGATGGAAAATAAGCGCTGGTTGGAAATGGCGCTCGTCGGAATTTTGAGACATGTCCATCTGGTACACTGGCGCCGCGTTTTCACGTACCTCGTTATTTATCGTGCGCGTCGTGCAGGGAGAGCTCCGTCGTTGAACCTCAAGCCTTGCCTTTGCCGATGGATTCCGCTGCATATAACGAATCCGGGACCATCAGCAAGGAAGAATGGGATCATCGACTAAGTCTTCTGCCTCAAGACTTGGTACAGAGCTTGGCTGTCAGTGACCAGGGCCACTGTGTACCGGAGCATGAAGTGGCTAGGTTAAATGAGGCACAGGTAAGCGGCTACGGCTTTACCGGTTGGACAAAAAAAATCAACGAAGCATGCCATTGCTTTGAAATATTTCTCACACGTTGTGCAATTCAAACTATTCGCTTTAGTGGGTGCATGCTGGTAAGTGATGATAGCGCGTTTTTGCAGGGCAATAATGCTTAGTTATTTAGGATAGGCAAAACGTGAATGCAATGAGAATGCAAGAGCATGCTCGTTTTGTTTTTGTTCTCGATGCATATTTTTAGCAAACTGCTTGTCGTGGTGCACCAGGTGCTATAGCTTTTATACGCACTATGATTTTGCTTCCACAGTGCGTGCATTCTTTATAGTTTGCATGTTTTCATTGCATTTTTTATCAAGTATCACAGCATATTTTTTACCAAGAACTTCACATGCTCGTTCCGCTGCTTGGACTTTACCGTGACCTGTTCTATTCTAGGATGTTCCCTCCGCATTTCAGTCTTGTTGCGTTTTTATTCTGCGCAGCTTTAAAGCGCGCAATAGTAAATAAATGTCAGCGTATACTTCAACCGTTCTGCAAATATTTCTGCTGAATCGTCGCTCGGGACTCAAGCAATGCTCACGGCTAAATTGTTGCCTCTTTTGGCTCGCGAATTTCGCACAGAGGTTGCATTTGAAGTTGATTTTGTAATATACTCGTTTTGAACGCATATCTCTCTCTTTTTGTTTTTGATGAGAAATATTCTCAAAGGCCCTCGCCAATCAAGAAAGGCGCTTAATTTGACTAGCGTTGTTACGAAGGCAGCAAGAATCATAGTCAGTGTGACGAACTTTGGTATGATTGCGCCGCTCTTTACGGTGTCCCCACAGAACTGAGAGGGAAGCAGGCACGGTTAACTAGACCAGAAATTTAATTAATAGCTCAATATGCATGTGACGTGTGCTGGCGCGGATCACCAAACGGGGTGCGTTCCGACGATTAAGCTGAAGGGTAGCTTTTGGCCATTCTGTCTCAAGCCACTTGGTGCTGTGGAACTGGCTTTAATAAATGGTTTGCGTCTCGGTGGTTACGTGGCTATGCTTTCCCGGTGTGGGGATGGTTGGGGTGGTGGGAGGTAACCCGGACTCGTCGATGTCGCCTCGACATAAAGAAAGGAAACTTTGCGCGGGTCGCTACTATGGAGAGTTCTTGATGGCTCCGGATTTAGTCGAGATGCCTGAAACAAGCTTTTGGATTTTTTTCAAAAAATCGCAGAGCCATTGAGGTGTTTTGCCACCGTTGTTGTAGACGTTCGGCTGGTATTGGGCGCGTTCTGTGTTTGTGGTAACAATCTTGGTATGTGCGGTTATAATAATTTGTAATATGCACTCCACATAATCATGGCATGTCATCGTGGCTTGCATAGCAATTGGTAGTTTCTAGGAGTGTACAGAAGTGACGTCATGTCTAGTGATAAGAGTGCTGTGTGGTATGGTGGGGCAATGATTACTCATTACACATGATGCATGGCCATGGCAAACATCTCATATTGTTACCCATCATCACTAATTTGTTGCTGATTGCTGCGCATACAAGACAGGTCAGTAGTGTGTATTAGTCATGCGACCAGCCATGACTCACATTCATCAAAATTTCGATCATGACTGAGGAAAAACGGGCTAATGAGCTAACTAATATTGATGGCATCACATTAGGCTGGATCATGGAGTCATCGTTCCGTGGGGTTTGACTATGTCTGCTGGCGCTCTGATCATACTTTATTAGGCCTGTCTCAATTCGGGCAACAGTATGGAAGTGTTGTGGCTTTGTGTCGCCATTCATTGAGGTTACGCAGCAAGGGGACCTCGGTTCTCCGGCATTTTTGTTTGATTTGATTTATAGGGTTTAACATCCCTAAGCGACACAAGATATGAGAGATGCTATAGCGGAGAGCTTCGCAACTTTTTACACCTGGGGTTCTTTATTATTCACTGATATCCCACAGCGCACGGCCGCCTTGCTTTTCGCCTCCACCGAAATGTGGCCACACTGGCCAGTATTCTATCCCGCATCCTTGGACACAGCAGTGGAGCGTCCTGGCCACTTCACCACCATGGCAGAACTCCGTACGTCAGCTTCTATACAAAGTGAAATCCCCTTCAGTATTGCGACCAGACCTGTGTTATGGCCGGAAACAGAGTGCAGCAGGAGACTTCTCTTTTGACAATAATGCTTCTACTCAATTCCTGCAACTCACAGTCTGTTGTTGCTGTAGCCATTACCAGATTAAGTGCGCATGCCTCCCAGGTACCATTTAGGACAACCCTTCGACTCCCGCCTTTAAACAGAAAATAAATGCCGCTCACCAGGTTCATGCATCACATGAAGCTTCATATCTGCTCAATACCCAAAATCTCCAGGAACGAAGGGCAGCGCAGCAATTTAAAGGGTTTTTGCTATACCGGAAAGCTGACTTACAGAGGTTTCAAAAGGGTGCATATTACACAGAAATGGCGGATGTCTATATGTATATATCGTGGAGTGCTCGGCCGGAGTTTGGGTTAATGGGTTCCACTGCTGTGGCCAGGGGTGGGATATGGAATCCTGGCAGCGGCTGCTGCTTTTTGGTGCAGCCGATAAGCAAGGCGCCCGTGCTATGTGCGATGTCGGTGCACGTTAAGCACCCCGGATGGTAACAACTTCCTATCCTATATATTGTCACGTAGTGGTGACAAGGCCGTACACGCCAAAAAAAGACACAGGCGTGATGGTACTGAAATAACTCTTTATTTGGGCTGACTTGCGCCCGCAAAAGAACTAAGCAACTCGGCGGCGGCGATAGCAACAAACGCGCTCGTCGGTCGTCGAACAAAGAATGCCCGTCATACTCGGCAACGCTCAATTTAAAGGCTGCACAGAACACTCTAGATAACGTCGCACACAGCTACCAGCACCGACTGGAACATTGTGGAAAGACACCCGAGTGGCCGGAACCTTCGAGACAGATCTCGGTGCATCAAAATTGATAAAGATGTGACTCGCGACATCGAGCATTAACAAACAAAGGTTACGGAACTGATACCCGGTCCAGAATCAGAGTGATAAGCCTGTATGCCGGCGGCTGTTAAAAAAACAACAACAAATACCGTTTTGAAGGTTTCGTGGCATTACTCCCCCCTTAAAAAAAACATCGCCTCGATGTTCCAAAACAAACTTAAACATAAACACTGCAAAGCTTGAACACCACAGAATCTTTAACGCGCGTAATAAGGCTTCAGTCGTACAACATGTCCAATTTGCGTCGCGTCGCCGTTGTGATGCTGACGTTCCGTCGGGAATGACTTCATAGTCCAGTGGTCCGACGCGGTGAAGGATTTTGTATGGCCCAAAGTATCGACGCAACAACTTTTCACTTAATCCCCGACGACGAATGGGTGTCCAAACACACACTTGGTCTCCTGGATTGTACTCTGCGTGGCGTCGTCGTAAATTGTATCGTCGGCTGTCGGTGCGCTGTTGGTCTTTAATACGCAGCCGTGCGAGTCGTCGGGCTTCCTCTGCGCGCTACAGGTAGGCGGCGACGTCAAGGTTGTCTTCGCTCGTTACGTGCGGCAGCATTGCGTCGAGCGTCGTCGTGGGCTCCCTGCCGTACACAAGCTTAAACGGGGTCGCTCTGGTCGTCTCCTGGACTGCCGTGTTATACGCGAAGATCACGTGCGGCAAGATGGCGTCTCAGGTCTTGTGTTCAGCGTCGACGTACATAGCGACCATGTCCGCGATCGTTTGTTCAGGCGCTCCGTAAGGCCATTGGTCTGGGGATGGTACGCAGTTGTTCGTCGATGGCTTGTGTGACTGTATTCCAGGATGGCTTGCGTCAACTCTGCCGTAAACGCCGTTCCTCTGTCCGTGATGAGCACTTCTGGGGCGCCATGTCGCAAGAGACTTTGTTCGACAAAAAACTTGGCGACTTCTGCCGCGGTACCATTTGGTAGTGCTCTTGCTTCGGCGTAACGGGTAAGGTAGTCAGTGGCCACAATGATCCACTTGTTACCCATAGACGAAGATGGAAAGGGGCCGAGGAGATCCATCCCAATTTGTTGAAAGGGCAGGATTGGGGGCGGAATCGGGTTTAGTAGTCCTGCTGGTCTGATCGGCGGCGTCTTGCGTCGTTGGCACTTACGACACGTCTTCACGTAGTGGGCAACTTCGGCAGGCAGTCGCGGCCAGTAATACTTCTCCTGGATTCGACGCAACGTGCCCGAAAATCCGAGGTGGCCTGCTGTGGGCTCATCGTGGAACGCCTGCAGAATTTCTTGCCGAAGGGTTTTAGGCACTATGAGAAGCTGCGCGGTCTTGTTAGGTGCGAAGTTCTTCTTCACGAGGAGGCCATTGCTTAACGTGAAGGATGATAAATGTCACCTGAACACACCAGGAGGGGAAGCGGTCTTTCCTTCCAAGTAATCGGCTAGCGCTTTCAGCTCAGAGTCTGATCGTTGTTGTTCTGCGAAACTGCTGGCGCTTACCGGTCCCAAAAAGGCGTCGTCGTCATCGTCCTTCCGGGGAGCGTCGACGGGAGCGCGTGATAGGCAGTCTGCGTCGGAATGCTTCCGGCCCGACTTATAGACTACAGTCAAGTCGAATTCTTGAAGTCGTAGGCTCCATCTGGCAAGGCGGCCGGAGGGATCTTTCAAATTAGCCAGCCAGCAGAGCGCATGATGGTCGCTAACAACCTTGAATGGTCGGCCGTATAGGTATGGACGAAACTTAGAAGTAGCCCAGATGATCGCAAGGCACTCCTTCTCGGTCGTCGATTAATTGACTTCGGCTTTTGTGAGGAACCTGCTAGCGTAGGCGATTACCTTTTCCTGTCCGGCACTCTTCTGGACGAGAATGGCTCCTAGGCCCACACTGCTCGCGTCGGTGTGAATTTCGGTCTCGGCGTTTTCATCAAAGTGGCCAAGTGCAGGAGGGCATTGCAGGCGGCGCTTAAGTTCGTCGAAGGCTTCTACTTGCGGCGCTTCCCATTTAAAAGGTACGTCAGCCTTTGTAAGCTGCGTCAACGGTTCGGCGATCCGCGAAAAGTTTCTGACAAATCGTCGATAATAAGCGCACAGCCCAAGGAATCGGCGCACAGCTTTCTTGTCGGCAGGCGGTGGGAATTGTGCGATTGCAGCAGTTTTCTCAGGGTCTGGGCGAATACTGTCCTTGCTAACGATGTGACCTAGGAACCGGCGTTCTTCGTAGGCGAAGTAACACTTCTCTGCTTTTAGCGTTAGTCCCGATGACTTGATGGCTTCCAGCACTGTCTGTAGTCGTTTGAGGTGGTCTTCAAAGTTTGCCGAGAAGACAACAACGTCGTCCAAATATACCAAACAAATTTGCCACTTCAAGCCTGCCAGGACTGTGTCCATTACTCGTTGAAATGTGGCTGGTGCGGAGCAGAGGCCAAATGGCATCACCTCGAACTCAAAAAGACCGTCCGGTGTGATGAATGCGGTCTTCTTGCGATCTCTTTCGTCGACCTCAATTTGCCAATATCCGCTTTTCAGGTCCATCGATGAGAAGTACCTTGCATTGCAGAGCCGGTCGAGAGTGTCGTCGATGCGGGGAAGCGGGTGGACATCCTTCTTCGTTATGCTATTCAAGCGGCGGTAATCAACGCAGAAGCGAAGAGTACCGTCTTTCTTCTTCACCAAAACGACTGGTGCCGCCCAGGGGCTGTTCGATGGCTGGATTACGTCATCACGCAGCAATTCCTTAACTTGATAGCGAATGGCCTGGCGTTCTCGCGGCGATACACGATAAGGGCTTTGGCGCAGAGGTCGGGCGTGTTCGTTCGTTATTATGCGGTGCTTGGCCAGTGGTGTTTGTCGTACCTTCGATGACGATGAGAAGCACTCCCCGTAGCTTCGAAGCAGACTGAGAATCTGGTCTTTCCTGTTGTGGGTCAATGCCGGGTTGATGTCAGATGTGGGCTGACGGAATAGGTCCGGTGCGTCTTCCAGCGTTTGGTCGTGGAGGGCGAATACATCTTTGAGGTCCGCTAATTCGTCGAGAAAAGCGATCATCGTGCCCTTGTTGAGATGCCGGTATTCTTCGGTGAAGTTTGTTACCAGAACCTGAGCTTGACTTCTCCGGAATTTCGTGATGCCTCTTGCGATGCCGACACCTCGTTCTAAGAGCAATTGGATATTTCCTTCGACGATGCCTTCAGCGGTTTCGATGTTTGCGCTACCTACGCAGACTGCGATGCTTGATCGGGGCGTACGGTCAATTCTTCATCGAGGATGTTTAGAGCGATGTGTTGCGTCGATGTCGTAGCAGGAATGGCTTTGTCTGCAGAGAGCTTGATGAGCTTGGATCGCAGGTCGATGATAGCCCTATGCTCATTTAGGAAGTCCATGCCTAAAATCACGTCGCGGGAGCACTGCTGCAAGACCACAAAGCTGATGGGGTAAGTACGCCCATTTACTGTTATTCTTGCGGTGCATTTTCCCGATGGAGTAATCAGGTTGCCACCTGCGGTGCGAATCAGCGGGCCATCCCAAACGGTGGTAACTTTTCTGAGCTAAGAGACTAACGGTCCACTAATGACTGAATAGTCAGCTCCGGTGCCTACTAGGGCAGTGACTCTGCGACCGTCGACATCAACTTCAAGGTCACTTGTTCGCGTCCTCGCATTGCACGTGGGCCTTAGTGTCCGATCTCGGCTCCGTCGTTTTTTCAGGTCATAGCCGGGGCATACCGTTGTTACTTCGCTGGGCGGTGGTGTCGGCTTGCACTGTGGTCGTGTTGTCGTCGATGTTGTAGTGTGGAGCGGCGGTGAAATGGCTGCGTCGTCGTTAGTGGTCGTCGGTGGCGGAGGATCTTCGTCTTTTCGCCGTTGAGCAACCTCACCTCCAAAGGTTGCTGCCTTTAGTTTCCCCTACGGGGGCTAGGAGACCGGCCTTGCACGTAACCGCGGCCCGGCGACGCAAATCGGGCATTGTACGGTGATGGGGAGCGTGACAGACGCCTTGGCGACGAGTGCTCTCCACTGCGGAGGAAGTCGTTGATTTCCTGTGGTCGCTCGCCAGGACGGGGTCGTGGGGCATCGACAGCGAAACCACGCAGGCCGATCCGCCTGTACGGGCAGTGACGGAGGATGTGTCCTGCCTCACCACAATGGAAGCAGAGCGGTCGGTCGGTTGTTTGCTGTCCTCCAGGCGTCGCAACTTTCTGGGGCTTGGGGGTCGTTGGTAGGCTTGGCGGGCGGGGACCAAGGGGCGGCTTTCGGAAGCAAAATGGTAGCGACGAGGGCTTGGGAGGTCGCGTCGGCTTGGGAGGTCGCGTCGGGGTGCAGGACGACGTAATGCACCAGCGTAGCTCATTGCTGTTGCCTCTTGCGCTGGAACAGTCGCAGCCGTCGCTTGAGGAACGCCCAGCGCCTGCTGGACTTCTTAACGGACGACGTCCGCGAGCGTCGCCACCCGGGATTGTTGCGATGATGGCATCAATCGGCGGAGCTCCTCTCGCACGATCTCCCGGATGAGGTCCCGAAGGCTCTCTACGCTTGCAGATGCGCTGGGGTAGTGGCATGAGTAGTCTGGTTGAAGTGGTCGCTCATAGTGGCGCATCGGGGTGTCCAACGTCTTCTCGATGGTCGATGCTTCACTCTCAAATTCTTCCACAGTTCTCGGCGTGTTCCGGACAAGCCACGCAAAAAGCGACTCTTTAACGCCTCGCATTAGGAATTTCACTTTCTCACCTTCGGTCATATTAGGGTCGGCGCGCCGAAATAGGCGTTTCATCTCCTCTACGTAGGCCAGGACGGGCTCGTTTGGTAGTTGAATTCTTGACTGGAGGAGGGCCTGAACTCTTTCTTTTCGAACAGAACTTGTAAAGGCAATCAAAAACTGCGCTTTGAATATCTCCCAGTCCTTGAAAGAAGTCTCGTGATTTTCAAACCAAACTCGGGCATGTCCTTGAAGAACAAAGTGAAGAACCTGCCTGAGTTTCGCAGCGTCGTTCCAACCGTTTAATTCTGCCACACGGTCGAAATGGTCCATCCAGTCTCCCGCATCTTCATCCGGTCGTCCAGGGAAGCAGGGGGGCTCACGGGGTTGGACGAAAAGAACCGGTGCTGTAGGCTGGGCCATTGTCAGCGTCGATACTTTCCGAGATCGCATGGGAACAGGCAGCAGACCGTGTTCAGGTTGTAGGCCTTGAAGTCGGTGGCTGGCTCGGTGACCTGTAGGCTGGTCTTCCAGGGCGACAGAAACACTGCTTGGGTCTTCGTTTGAAGGATCAAAGGCAGCACCTCCACCAAATGTCACGTAGTGGTGACAAGGCCGTACACGCCATAAAAAGACACAGGCGTGATGGTACTGAAATAACTCTTTATTTGGGCTGACCTGCGCCCGCAAAAGAACTAAGCAACTCGGCGGCGGCGATAGCAACAAACGCGCTCGTCGGTCGTCGAACAAAGAATGCCCGTCATACTCGGCAGCGCTCAATTTAAAGGCTGCACAGAACAATCTAGATAACGTCGCACACAGCTACCAGCACGGACTGGAACATTATGGAAAGACACCCGAGTGGCCGGAACCTTCGAGACAGATCTCGGTGCATCAAAATTGATAAAGGTGTGACTAGCGACATCGAGCATTAACAAACAAAGGTTACGGAACTGATACCCGGTCCAGAATCAGAGTGATAAGCCTGTATGCCGGCGGCTGCTAAAAAAACAACAACAAATACTGTTTAGAAGGTTTCGCGGCAATATATATATATATATATATATATATATATATATATATATATATATATATATATATATATATATATATATATATATATATATTAAAGGAGAGTAAGCAGAGACATGGCTGTCATGCGAACGCCCTGCTTTATTCACTTTATTCAATCTTCCTCGTCTTCTCCTCCTTCGCTCCTGCATTATTCACTTCATCGTCGCCTTGTACTTAACAATATATATATATATATATATATATATATATATATATATATATATATAGATATATAGATATACATATATACATATACATATATACACCGCTGTGCAGCGGTGGCGTAGTGGTAGAGCATCCGCCCCGCATGCAACAGGACCGGGGTTCAAATCCCGGTGCCGCGCAATTCTCCACCGGATTAAAGAAAGTCCGCGTGTCGATGGAATTGCATAAACAGGTTTGGGGTGCGACCTGATGCCGGTGAACACCTCCGGCAACGCACTCCCTCACCAGAACAGGAGTTGGCCACCCTGGTGCAGTAATTGGCCGCCACCTCTCATGATAAGCTCCACAAAACCCCGGCCCTCAGTCACCAGCGGCTGCAGAACAACTGACCACGGCGGCTGTCAGACCTGTGACGCAGCAGGGGGTGCTAAGAATGCCTGGCTCCGCTGGACAGGGCGCCATTGGAAACTGACCCTGGCAACTTTTAATGCTAGAACCCTAGCTAGTGAAGCTAGTTTAGCAGTGCTGTTAGAGGAACTAGAGGGTATGAAATGGGATGTCATAGGGCGTAGTGAGGTTAGGAGGCCGAATGAGGCATATACTGTACTGAAGGATGGGCATGTACTGTTTTATCGAGGTTTACCAGAGGGGCGACAACTAGGAGTCGGTTTCCTTGTCAATAAGTATATAGCGGGTAATATAGATGAATTCTATAGTATTAATGAGAGGGTGGCAGGCATCGTAATTAGGTCTAATTGGCGGTATAAACTGAAGGTTGTACAGGCCTATGCACCTACATGTAGGTAAGATGACCAGGCAGTTAAAAGCTTCTACGAATATGTAGAATCGGCAATGCGAAAAGTAAAGACGCAGTATACTGTACTTATGGGCAACTTCAATGCCAAGGTAGGGAAAAAGCAGGCAGGAGACAAGGCAGTAGGTGACTATGGCATTGGTTCTAGGAATGGCAGGGGGGGTTACTAGTTGAGTTTGCAGAGCGCAATAACTTACGAATCACGAATACCTTCTTCAGCAAACGGAAGAACCTCAAATGGACATGGTTTGGTTTGGTTTGTGGGGTTTAACGTCCCAAAGCGACTCAGGCTATGAGAGACGCCGTAGTGGAGGACTCCGGAAATTTAGACCACCTGGGGTTCTTTAACGTGCACTGACATCGCACAGCACAAGGGCGCCTTGCTTTCCGCCTCCATCGAAAAGCGGCCGCCGAGGCATCAAATGGACATGGAAAAGTCCCAACGGGGGGACTAAAAATGAAATTGACTTCATAATGTGTTCAACCCCCGCCATTATGCAAATAGTAGAGGTAATCGGGAAAGTGCGATGCAGTGACCACAGAATGGTGAGGTCCCGAATTAGCCTAAATCTGAAGAAGGAACGGAACAGATTAGTAAGAAAGAAGTCCGTCAACGAATTAGCGGTGAGGGGGAGGGCAGAAGAGTTCAGGATCTCGCTACAGAATAGGTATTCAGCTCTAACCGAGGATGGCGACATTACCATGGAAGCAAGAAACAATAACTTCAGAGATATTATTACTGGGTGCGCGATAGAAGGAGGCGGTAGGATAGTTAGAGAGGATGCCGGTAAGCTGTCTAAGCAAACCAAAGGTTTGATTAGGAAACGCCAGAGTATGAAAGCTTCCAATCCAACAGACCAGATCGAATTGGCAGAGATATCAAAACTAATCAATAAGCGCAAGGTGGCCTATATAAGGATGTATAACATGGAGAAAATTGAGCATGCTGTGGAGAACGGGGGAAACCTTAAAGCGGTAAAGAAGAAATTGGGCATAGCATAGGCAAAAACCAGATGTATGCGATAAGGGATAAAGCGGGCAACATCATCACGAATACGGACAAGATAGTCAAAGTAGCTGAGGAGTTCTATACAGATCTCTACAGTAGCCAAAGTAGCCAGAACCGTAATGAGATTGGCGGTAGAGAAAAGCAGTCAGACGTTCCACCAGTGACGAAGGACGAGGTCGAGAAAGCACTAGAAACTATGAAAAGGGGGAAATCAGCTGGAGAGGATCAGATAACTACAGATTTGCTGAAGGACGGGGGGATATCGTGCTTGAAAAACTGGCCACCCTGTATACGCAGTGCCTGGTGTCATCGACAGTATCGGAACCATGGAAGAATGCAAACATTATCCTCATTCATAAGAAAGGGGACTCTGAGGACCTTAAAAATTACAGACCAATCAGCCTACTGTCTGTTACATATAAGGTATTTACTAAGGTAATCGCTAATAGAATCAGGACAACCTTAGACTGCAATCAAGCAAAGGATCAAGCAGGGTTTTCGGAAACTTTACTATCGATCATATCCATACCATCAATCAGGTGATAAAAAAATGCTCGGAATATAACCAGCCCTTATACATAGCATTCATTGATTACGAAAAAGCATTTGACTCAGTTGAAACCTCGATGGTGATGCAGGCATTGCGAAATCAGGGGGTAGACGAGCCGTACGTGAAAGTGCTGGAAGATATATCGTGGTTGCACAGCAACCATAGTTCTGCATAAAGAAAGTAACAAAATTCCCATAAAGAAAGGTGTTAGGCAAGGAGACACTCTTCCCAGTACTATTCACAGCTTGCTTAGAGGAAGTATTCAGAGCCTTGGAATGGGAGCAGTTAGTAATAAGCGTAGATGGAGAATACCTTAGTAATCTGCGATTTGCTGATGACATTGCCTTGCTAAGCAACTCGGGGGATGAACTGCAAATAATGATTAATGACCTAGACAGGAAAAGCAGAAAGGTAGGCTTGAAAATCAATATGCAGAATACTAAGGTAATGTTCAACCACCTCGAGAAGGAACAGCAGTTTATATTAGGTATTAGGTAGAAGGAAAAGCAGAAAGGTAGGCTTGAAAATCAATATGCAGAAGACTAAGGTAATGTTCAACCACCTCGAGAAGGAACAGCAGTTTATATTAGGTAGCGAAGTACTGGAAGTAGTAGGCGAATATGTCTACTTAGGACAGGTAGTAACCGCAGATCCGGACCATGAAGAGGAAATAACAAGAAGAATAAGGTTGGGATGGAGCGCATTTGGCAAGCACTCGCAGATTATGACTAGCAGCTAGCTTACCGGTATCGCTTAAGAGGAAAGTATACAACAGTTGCATCTTACCTGTACCCACCTATGGGACTGAAATGTGGAGGCTAACGAAGAGAGTTCTACTTAAGATGAGGACAACCCAGAGGGCTATGGAACGAAAAATGGTAGGGGTAACATTAAGAAATAGGAAGCATGCAGAGTGGGTCAGAGAAGTAACTCAAGTTACCGACATTCTAGTGGAAATTAAGAAGAAGAATTGGACATGGGCAGGACATGTAGTGCGAAGAGAGGATAACCGATGGTCGCTTAGGGTAACACACTGGATTCCAATGGATGGAAAGCGTAGCAGGGGGCGGCAGAAAGTTAGGTGGACGGATGATATTAAGAAGTTCGCAGGAATGAAGTGGATGCAGCTAGCACAGAGCCGGGTTAACTGGAGAAATATGGGAGAGGCCTTTGCCCTGCAGTTGGTATAGTCAGGCTGCTGCTGCTGCTGCTGCTGCTGCTGCTGCTGCTGCTGCTGCTGCTGCTGCTGCTGCTGCTGCTGCTGCTGCTGCTGCTGCTGCTGCTGCTGCTGCTGCTGCTGCTGCTGCTGCTGCTGCTGCTGCTGCTGCTGCTGCTGCTGCTGCTGCTGCTGCTGCTGCTGCTGCTGCTGCTGCTGCTGCTGCTGCTGCTGCTGCTGCTGCTGCTGCTGCTGCTGCTGCTGCTGCTGCTGCTGCTGCTGCTGCTGCTGCTGCTGCTGCTGCTGCTGCTGCTGCTGCTGCTGCTGCTGCTGCTGCTGCTGCTGCTGCTGCTGCTGCTGCTGCTGCTGCTGCTGCTGCTGCTGCTGCTGCTGCTGCTGCTGCTGCTGCTGCTGCTGCTGCTGCTGCTGCTGCTGCTGCTGCTGCTGCTGCTGCTGCTGCTGCTGCTGCTGCTGCTGCTGCTGCTGCTGCTGCTGCTGCTGCTGCTGCTGCTGCTGCTGATGATGATGATGATGATGATGATGATGATGATGATGATGATGATGATGATGATGATATACATATATTTTGTAATGGCGCGGAAGGGAAGAAGCGCGTTGGTAGAGCGCGGGGCAAGCGTATGGAAGAGAGAGCATGGAAAGAACGAGCGAGTGACTCTACTCAGTATAATCCTACCCCATATGCGTGTCTTCGGAGTGTCGCCTTTTCCCGTAGCAATATATATGTATATATTGATATATATATATGATAGGGGCTGGGGCCTCGGGAGCCCTGGTTTCACCTCAGACTTACCAGGAGACGACGAAACATTGAGGCAGGAATAGACAGGGAGGTGAGCGAACAAATAATTTTATGTACACTTTCTACATAGTGAAGTATGTACAGGTCGAGAGAAGAGAGCAGAAGTGAGCTGGTCTTCTGGTGACTGCAACTCCATCTCCTAAATACTGCTTAATGTTCCCAGCTGCGGAGCCGGAGAATTAAAGTTCATATCGGCCAGACCACTCAATTAGACTCTGGGGAACATTTTAGGTCCCACCCACGGCCGGAGGTGACGAGTCTCCTGGCACACCTTCATGTGGCGATGGTGAACCTTGGTGGCGATGGCTGTCCTGCGCACATGGTGGAAATTCACCACCACTTAGACTGAATAACTTCCAAAAAAAAATAACTTTAGGAGAGCACAGAGGCATGACATATAGTGCACCTCCCTTTTCCTGAAAACCAGCCAAAAGAATAAATATAGAAATTGAAGGATAGTAAGCAATGACATTGGCCTAATTGGGTGTACTTTCCACCCAAATCGGAGGCAGATACTATGTGTTCCTTTCCCTAAAGCCATGTGATGTAATGGAAACGTGTAATAATAAAAGTAGGCTATAGAAGGCGATAGTAAACACGCTATGGTGTTCCCTCTTACGACAAAATTTTCTCGTACTGTTTATTAACACAACGTTAAATCATGTAGAACCTAGCTAAATGATTAAAAACCTCTCATCCAGACCAAAGTTCTCGCTTGCATCTCCTGGTTAAAGCCTCGACTAAACTGCCAAAGTTTATTGCCACTGCGGAAGTTTTCGATCTAGGAAAAAACACATGGGTCTTGCCACACCCAACTCAACGTTTTACTGTATAGCATGTGTGTTATTTCTCTCTAGCACTACTGAAAACGGGTTATACTAAGGCACCATGCAGTCAGTGCAAATAAATTATATCCTGTTATGGAAAAACAATCGGAAAGAACACTGTATAGGTTTTTTGTGCAAGTATTAGACTTGTAGTGGAATAAAACTAGTCTTTGGCAGGGATGTATATACGATCACAATTGATATTTAAGCTGGTCAACTCTGCTTCCTAGTAAGTAGATTGGTGCGGATCTGTTTACTTAGTGTGACCGGGATTGTGGCCATAGATTGTGTCCGGAGACCCCTGAATGAGATGAATTTGCCTGGAACTCATCGACGACCTCACCATGCAGCGTTTCCACGGGCAGGCTTGTCACTAAGCAAATATTTCATAAGGTGCAGTGTGGTCATCTCACGGCCACTACTCGCTACCATTTTCAATAGGTTCTTGTCTACTATTAATATGTGCCTGAAATTTAATCCCCTTATCTAAAATTTATTCTTGACCGTTGCCTACAATGCGAAAAGAGCCGCTCCAATTGGGCGGCAATTTTGTTATCCACGAGGTGTTTGAAATTCCACGTTCCAGTATACCCGGTCACCAGTGTTAAAATATAATGACATTACTGCTTCTGTCAAACCTCATTATCCGCACCACCGCGGTTCTGCTTGTTTCCTCGATTTTGTTGGGCAATGAAAGTCGCTGTGCTGGCCCTGCATGAGAGCCCACCCCGTCTCATATGACTTTGCTTGTCTATAGCCATGATAGCCATGCTCAGGATCATGGAATCAGGCTTCTTGTAGAGGAAAAAGGAAATGCGCTGGTTACCGCGTGAGCAGAGGTATTGTAGCAAGTACGCAAATGATAACCTATCTTACCAGTCGCTCTGATCATGTGAAACCTATTAACACGTCTTTAAGATGTTTTCTGAAGTCCACGGATTCATTACTTTCTGAATAAAACGTGGTCTTTTGCAGTTTATCGAAGCCAGGTCGTAAGCTTCTTTTATTGAACGAGATAGGTGTCTTGGACAGTTGTATGTTTTCCAGGCAGTTCTTGTCCTAACAGCACGTCCTCTATGAACATCCGGGCTACCATTCCCGCTTTCTGATTGGCCAAAGTAAAAGCCTCCGCGTAACGACTCAGGAAGCCGGCATACTCTATTATATGGCCAGCCAAAATTTCCGGCATCAAGGGCCGCTATATTCATCGCTGTGAATAAAACGGAGAGCTCCTTGAGTACTTAGAGAAGTGCATGAGCGCTTTGGCTTCCATGTTATTGAATGCACCGCAAAATGGCACTGTCGAGTTTTTCCAGCACTCGCGTCTCAGGCGAGAAATACTCTTTACTCATTCTCTAGCACGTTCTCCATTCCCCTTGCTGGCCAGTGCACAGCTCATGGCACAGCTGCAGCAATTCACCCTTCATGGATAAGGGGACCACTAAGCACCATGTTAATCAATATGTTGAACTTCTGCCGTCCACATAATACTGCCCATCTTCAACGCCTCAGAACAGCTGAACATGACCTCTGTTCCTGGTTGTCGAACTATTCAGAAACGATATGTTCCTCCTCCAGAGTCGGTACGAACATCTTCGTCTGAATTTTGATTTGCCTTTGACAGTGCCCTGAAATTCTGCGAGCAATATTCGTAGAAGAGCAAGTCTCACCATGGTAGTCACTAGATTGCATCGCGAGTATTTATCAGCCACATAAAGGGAAGCGGAAACGCCTTTTCGAGGATTTGGCCAGATGCAGGTACGGAAATTGTAGACTGGGCTTACCTTCGCGCTCTATTTAAATATATTGCATGGTACACGGAGGTAACCGCAACAGTTCACCGTGAGATACACACCATCAGAACTAATGGCTCCTTCACACTTGAGCATTCGGCGGCGAGAGCGAGCGACTTCCGCCGCCGCGGGAGAGAATCCGCCTGAAATCTCGGCGGAAGGCCAAATCGGTCCGGGATAAAGTCTCACCGCCGGATTTTTTTCGCCGAATTCCATCAGCCGATAGGAAGGCTGGATTGATGGATGGAATATAGGACCATCCTCTTTGAAACGTGCTGATAGCAGATGCTCTCATGTTGATTTATCCACCCTATAAATTATTGTTTTAGATTGGTTAACTATACCATCATTCTATTTACTGAATATTTGTTTCTACATTACTAACATTAGGTCAC
Source organism: Amblyomma maculatum (assembly GCF_055883805.1). Taxonomy (NCBI): domain Eukaryota; kingdom Metazoa; phylum Arthropoda; class Arachnida; order Ixodida; family Ixodidae; genus Amblyomma; species Amblyomma maculatum. Next base: position 14,665,330 of record NC_139350.1, read on the forward strand.
TTTTCTTCTTTTAAGCCACCATCTTTTAAATTGTTTTTTTGCTAGCTTCCACGTCAGGTTCATTCACCCGGCCACTGGTATCTCTACACCTCTGGGCTTCAGGAAGAGTACCTGCACCTGCATCGACTTCCGGGTGGATAACATTGCATTCGACTATAATATGGTCAATTGTGTCAGTGGAGTTACCACATACAGCACATGCGTCATCTTCATTGTTAAATTTATTTTTGTGGCTGCGTGTTCTAAGGCACCCTGATCTAGCTTCAATAAGAAGGGCACTGCCTCTTGAGTTATCAAAGAAATCTTCCTTCCTGATCTGCCTTTTACACTTTCGGTATAGTTCCACACTCTGTTTCTTTTCCATCGATTTTGTCCAATTTTTACCTTATATGTTCTTCACCTGTTGCTTAACGCTCTTTATTTCTTCGTCCTTGTGACCAGCATACTTACTAGTTAGTTTCCTAGTTCTTTTCCTCCATTGTGAGTCAACGCTCTTTAAGTACAGGTATTTAAATACTTTAGCTGCCCATATGTTACTGTACAATTTCCTCAGACATTCCTCATATAATATTTTATTCTGAGCTTCCCGTACTTCGAGAGATGCCCAGCCCATATCTCCCTGTACCGCCTCATTTGTGGTTTTGCCGTGGGCACCCAGTGTTAATCGTCCAACGGCTCTCTGACTTATTTCTAATGTCGACTGTACCTCTGATTTTAGGTACAAAACCGCATTTCCGAAAGTAAGTCCGGGCACCATAATTCCTTTCCAAATATCCCTTAAAACCTCATGCCTGTTGTATCCCAACAAAGCCCTATGCTTCATTTTCCCGGCATTTCTTCACCGTTTTGCCTTAAGTGATTGCTCATGCTTTTCAATGTATGCCAAATCTTCGTTAACCCATACCCCGAGATATTTAGATTTTGCTAATGTGGGTATTTCGTGGCCTTCTAATTTAAGACCCTAATCAGTTGAGCCGATGAAAATCTACAGACCTGACTTAACTACACTAAAACTGAAGCCTAGAGCGTCCCTTTCGTCTCCGCAATATCTAACTAGAGTTTGCATTTCTTCCTGACTCTCTGCTAGCAGCACAATATCGTCTGCACACATTAGACCGGGGAGGCGCTGCTCTACCGCCTTTCTTCTTCTTTAGCGCCTCCATTTCCGATTTATCATATAAAGCATGAACTGCAGCGGTGATAGAGGACAACCTTCTCTTAATCTTTTGGCTACCTTGACAGCTTCCGTATTTTTTTCCCTTCCCAAATAATGTCTACTTTGTTATCCCGGTATATTTCCTGTAGGAACTCTTATTTCATAACCGATACCTTCTTTTTTAATGTGTTCAACAGGAGTTCCCTGTTTACGTTGTCGTACGCCCCGTTTATGTCCAGGAAGGCGAAATACAAATGTCTGTTTTCCACTCTAGATATTTTTTGCATTGGGTAAACACGATCAGGCTATCATCTAAGCGCCTACCATTTCTAAAGTCATTCTAAAGTTCTCCGAGTATCTTGTTAATTTCTACCCATGCTTGCATCTTTAATATCACGGCCTGCATGGTCAACCTGTACATAACAAATTTTATGGTAATCGGCTTGTAGGATTCTATTTGCATCCTTTCTCCTTTTCCTTTATAAATCAAATTAATTTTACTCTGCCGCGAGCGGTCCGGAATTCGCTTATTCGTTATGACTGTTTCCAGAGATTTTAACAACGTTTCTTTACTTTTTGGACCGAGTTCATTAATCAGCTTGATCGGAATTCCATCTATTCCTGTAGACGTGGTTTTAGAAATATTTTTTTCTGCCTTTTTCCAGTTTACATTGGTCAGCTCGAAGCTGCTTCGCATTGTTGTGTTGCTTCCTCAATTGCGGAGATTCTAAATGACTCAGCTATAGCTGATGTAATGTAGTTGACTGCGTTGTCTCCCTTTAAACAATTTCCCTCGTTATCTTGAATCCGATCCTGCTTTCTTCGATTCTTTTCCCCTAGCCAGCTTATATGGTTCCAGAATTTTCTTGCTCCGCCTCTAGAGGCATCGTGTATGTCAGCCATCCAGCGATCGGTGAACTGCCTTATTTTACTTTGGACGAGGGCCTGTACCTCAAGTTTTTTTGTCGATATGATTCCCATTTTTGGTCAATTTCCTCCTGAGATACCTGTGCTTACTTTGCCACTCGGTGTTCCCTTGAAGCAGCCCGTCGTTGTTCAATAGCTTCCCTGATTTCCTTATTCCACCAGCTCCGTGGCTTCCTCTTTCCATTCCAGCGGTTTGCTACTTTAACCTCCTGAATTTTTCTCCTTATGATGCGAGGAAGTTGAGAGGAAGTGATGCGAGGAAGGTTAGCATCCCTCAGGGGCCAACAAGGCAACATGGTACTCACAATCGACTATCGGCTGAAAATAAGTGACGGCCACAGCCGAAAAAAATAAAACGATTAGGAGAGTAATTTGCCAAGCGATGGGTCCATGAAAGAAAAAAGACAGAGCACTTGTAATGCATAATACTTTACGCGTTTCTCAAGCTTTTGCGCTCCTTCTTGCACTGCATATAAACAAACCAAGCCCTCGGTCATCACAAGGCTTCCCGAAATTTTTACATACAAACAAGGTTTAGTTACACGCAAAATAGTGTCTTCGCTGCTGCGCTTGCCAGGTTGAAAGCTTCGTCACGCTTTTTTTCTTGAAGGGTTGTGCTACAGCTCCGTGTTCAGCGAAAATTACGTCCGTGGTAGCAGAGCATGACCAAAGAGGCACGCTCCTAAATTTGCCAGCGCTGTGAAACTCCACATGTTAAAATGATTTTGGCACACAATATAGTGCGCATTGACATCCAGAACATTAGTTACAAGACCTGAGAGGCGGTAGCAAGCTCCGATGGTCAAAATGTCACTTTTTAGAGCGGCAGCAATGGCCTGTAAACCTCAGAACATGGAATTCCAACTTTATAAATGAGGCCATGACATAACATGCAAAATTATTTCCCCGGTTCCCAAATCTCGACGTGGTCGAGTGCTAAGCGCACAGTTCTACGGAACAACAAGTAGCGAGTTTGAATCGCGCTGCCGTTGTTTTCTCTATCTGAAAAATATTTTTTTTTCACTTTTGTAGATTTTTTAATGTATTTCAGGTGCTTCGTTTCTTTTCAGTTTTTACTTTTTATCCCAGGCTCTTTTTTTCGCCGGGCGACCAGCGCAATAGGGAAGGATGCAATAGGGGAAGAATGATATTTGGAATAAGATCGACGCTGTCCTTGGTATGAGCGGCAAATACGGCCCTTTTATTTACTATGCCTGCAAATAGCAAGTTGAAGCTCTTGTTGCCACATTACGCGGGCCAAATGTGCCATGATTTAGTGAAGAATTGAATGATAATGCGTTTTTCCTTCGGCACTTAGCATAGCTGTATGCCTTTCGTGGCATTCGTAGTTGCAGTCTAGCGGTCAGGTCGGAGTTAACGGGAGTTCGCAGTCGAAGCGGCGACGGCGGCGGCGACATGTTGGCTCAGAGGTGTGAACGAAGGAGCGTGTCGGCGGCAGCGGACTTCGCTCACTCGCGCCGCCGAATGCTCAAGTGGGAATGAGCCATAACGCAGCTTCAGCGTCGTCGTTGTTCACCACATTACACCAGCACATTGTTGTCGTCTCGATTCTGCATACCATACAGTACCCCCAGATGGGAAAAGCACTGGCCTGATGCATACTATTGTCGCGAATTTAGTGAACGCGTCCGCAAATGTAAGGGGGGAGGGCTATTGAAAGCAGGTACGAACTAGATCATAAGCAAATGAAACCAAGCGAAGCCGTTTTGGTAATTTAAAGCTAAGACGCCAATACGAAGTCACACAAAAGCAAAGCACACATAAAACACGCACACAAGTACAAGCTAAATAAGAGCGTTCACCGAGTGAAGAATGCCTTAATAAAAAGAGCAGGGTTATCCTGTAGCCAGGGCGGACGCGGTAACGTGAGCGCGGAGCGTTCACGTATGCTCTACGAAGCGCCAGGTGGCAGCAGGAGCAGAGAGGACCCTAAGGAGACGCCGGTAGACTTGAGTCGGTAGCGCCAGGAACTTGGCAGTGGCAGTATAACCAATTCCGAGTCCGAGAAAAATTTGCACGTAAGTTGATCTATGCGGATTAGGAAACACGTGCATGGCTCGAACATTGTCAGGGTAGGGCTGCACACCAGTTGCATAAAAGATGTCCCAGGACTTTGATTTGACACTGGTCGAAACTGCCATTCTTGGCGTTCAGTTGAAACTGGCGACTCTAAAACCACTAGCATGGTAGAAAATATGTCAAGGTGGTTTGAGAACGTGGGCAGCAACGACGTGACATCTAAGTAGCGTTTATATGTCCATTTTAAGCCACGCAGGAGCGAGTCCATCATGTGCTTCATTCTTCCGGAGCGCTACAGAGGCCAATGACATCGCCTTTAAATAATATAACCCGTCGAAGCTAACGAATGTAATTTTCACGCGATCAGGTTCGTCGACAGCGAAATGCCTGTAGGCATGTCGATGAAAAAATAGCTGGCAACATACAAGCAGTGAAACATGCCATCAATTATCAAAAAGCATAAATAGCTTTGTTGTTTTCTGATTAAGGTGGCAAACGGCACAAAATCTTCGACTTTGGTTTTCCGTCCTGTTTAAAACCACAGGAGACGTGAAGGGACTACAGAAAGGCTCAGTAATTTTGTTCGCTAGTATCTTGTCAACCTCCTTCTGTATGACATGGCGCTTAGCAAAGGAGACCCTATACTTCCGTCTGTGAATGGGGCTCGTGTCACCCGTACTGATGCGTTGGGTCACGACAGATGTTTGACTAGTGGTCGGTTCCTGAAATCAAATATATCGCTATATGAAACAAAAGGTTGGAGAGAGCTCCGGCTTAGTAACCTGGCAAATCCGCTACTACCAAGTCAGAAAAGAGGCTCGAATGTGAAGAAGTCTATATATGCGACCTCGACAGATTCACAAGCGTGAGCGCAGCAACTTCACAGTCAGCCAAATGAAACAGATGAGCGAGTGTTAAGACTTCAGGTTAATCTTAAGTCGAGTGGCTGAAGTTAAGGATGGGATGATAGGTGCGATTATCGGTGAAATTCACTATGGTATGAAGGATTATGATTAGGATGGAGAACAACATCAGCGATTGAGCAAATCATGTATGTACCGCCAGCAAGAGCAGGGAACGGGGCCAACGGCGTAGATGGTAGCCTCGCGCGGTAGAGGAACAAACTTCATTGATCGGCTTGATATCGGGGTTTTCGGAGAAGAACATGTACCAGCAAAGAAGGCCTGTTGAGCAACCAATCAGGACCGCATAGGCCATTTAAAAGCCGATGCCTATGATCATATCATGAGAACAATGGTCAATGATAGTGAATAGCACAGGCGTAGTGCGACGGCATGTGGTCACACGCTCAGTGCAGTCCCACGATGGCAGCGGCACTTCCATCGGTGACACGAACGGCTGATGAAGCGGCGTGTAAAGGCGCGTATATAGTCCGACGTGTTCCGCGCGGGCGCGAGCGTCGCTCGCGGTCAGTCACGCTACGCCGGTTTCTCTTCGCCAGACGAAATATATCCCCGTTATACTTCAGCGCTCCGCGCCGTCAGCGGCTCTCTTCGGGGCATGCGCAGAAAGATCGCCAACAGCGGGCCGTCTGAATCCCGTTCGCAGCCTCAACCGTTCGCGGGTAAAGTGATCTCAGAGCTTCTTCCACAACTTATAGCATTCTTCAACTACAGATAGAAACGACAGACAAAAAAAGATCAAAGCTTACAGTGTAATGGTGCGTGCAGCAAGTGGGGAAACTCGCTTCGGCCGGCAAGCATACAAATGAAATCGAACACAGCAGCAGCGAACAGCTCATCTGTCAAGAGACCGCAAGTCCGCCTTACCTATTCACACGCGTTCTATTTGCGCTGCTGGACTCTGAAGTAGTGAAATAAAAGACTGGTCACACAAATACAATACGAAAAAGAACAATGGCTATATTGAAAATTAGCTACTCGATTACAAATACACTTCTTCATTTTGCACACGCACTTCGCACATTTCTTCACGCGCCCGGTCTCATTGTCGACGAAACGCGCACTGCTGCTCGGTATCCCGTGATCGCACTCTCTCGCACCAAAACATGGACGCTGTATTCGCTGCGCACTAGGCCCATTCCAAACGAAAACACCACAACCAAAATAAGGTAAACACGGACGGACGAGACAGCGTCAGCCACTGCGGCGCCGACTCGTCGGAGGCACGCTGCAGGTGGGGGTTAGTTTACATCGCACTTACGGGACGCTCACGTGTGGTTCAAGGTTCACACAGCCGCCGCCCAGGCGGGAATTCCCGGCGCAATAAGTCAGCCGCTAGCTTCAATAAGCCTCTCCACCAAGCTGTCCGAAGCGGACCGTCCGCCATCTTTCTCTGCGCGATGCATTGTGGGTCGACGCGGTCGGTGGCGCCGACGCTCGAATGGAACAATAAAAGCAATCTCTGCGCCGGGCCCGTCGGGTCTAGTCGGAGCGCGCTGGTCGCCGCCGGTTACGGTGGGCGCTGGAGCTCGCGGAACTATCGACGGAGTGTTTTCGCCAGCGTGACGCAGCGTGTGCGAGCACACGCGCGCGCGTTGCCTCGTACTATATTCGCGCCTGAAGACAACCTTCTTGAAACGACGGTGAAACGAAGAGCTGAGGACAGAAATCTGAGCACCAGTGTAAATGAGCAAATTAACAGGGACAACGTCTATACAGATATCTAAAATGTTGAGCGATAAGCAGGAGTCAGCAGATTATTTTCAGGTCGGGTCGTCAATGCAACGTCAGCTCTGGGCTATGCATTGGATAGTTTTTGAAAGAGCCAGAGAAACTGGATACGTTAAGCAGCGAGGTTAGGGTGAGCTGGGAAGACAGCTAGAGCATAGAAGTGCACGCGGCCACATAGTTAAAATCACGCTTGGGCCTTTCACACAGTTTTGAAAAGGGGCGTAATCATCGCTGCAATCATGAGAGCAGCCAGCTCGAGGGAGCGGTACCCAACGGCTGAGGTAATGGCGAGAAAATTGGCCATCAGGGGAGGCGTGATGAAAGCACGAAGTGCACTTATTTGAAGGTTTTGTTCTCTGTTGGGAGCGGGGAGTGCATCGGCGCCCAGTGCGCCAGCACCCGTGATCGATTGCAGAGGGGGGGGGGGGGGGCAATCTCATGAGTCATGAGGGGGGGTTGCGAGTTGCTGAAGGATACTTTGGCGTTTATGTCCACTCAGATTGAGGGATAGAGGTTGTAGGCATGTCACATGGAACGCAAGCCTCCATACCCTCACCATTCCCCCTATTACTAGGCGAGTGGTGGTAGCATTAATTACGACAGCAGAAGAGCAGAGTCCCTAGCAAACAAATTCGTGTTAATGTTCAATCAAGGCCGCGGCAAGCGCGTTTCCATGCAGGCGCAACGCAGAAGGCATACATGTACTGTGTAGTATTTGAACGCATCTCAAGAAAGAAAAGATTTTTTCGCTTTAAGGAACCACTCATCCTGAAGAAAACTGCATCGATGGATCCTCAATACATAATAAATAATCTCTGCTAGCGTGAACGTGCAGGATGTGGAAGGGAAGTTCGCCGTGCTTCAAACAAATTGGCCGGGTGTACGAGAACTCCATGGGCGATGCCATTGCTCTCGAGCCTCCTTCGAAGGGTATCTTCAGCTCTTTCGTCTGCATATGATTGACGTGCGTACCTCAGTTGGTCAAATTTATTTGAGCCCCCGCAACGCCCCCGCCCCAAAATGTATTACCAATTTTCTGATAGAAGAGCAAACTCGATAACTGTACATAATGCCCCCAGAAGGTTTAGATAAGGGCATGCGACACTGGAAAGTTTGCTTAGGGTTGTTGTGTCACTTTGGACGGTGGCTTTATATGTTGTGGTATTTGATCCTGTCGCAGGTACCCCCGAACATGACTGTAGCCCCAGTCCACTCGGAACACCGCATGGGGTGCATGGAACGTGTGAATTATACATCTCATCAACCTTCGGTGCAGGAGGCGCTCCCTGCCGTGGGATTCATGGAATGCGGGCAGCAGGCATCCCATGATTCTCCGATGTCACAGGCCCTCCCTGGCATGGGATGCACAGAACGCGTGCTAGAGCCACCTCATCGATACCCCGTGCGGGAGGCTCTCCCCATTCTGCGGTGCGCGGATTTTGCGCAGAAACCATTCCACGTGGCTCCGGTAGCGGAAGCTTCGCCAAAAACTAACATCATCGCGCCAAGGCCAAATTTTGAAATCCTCTTACGTCAACCACCACCACCTGTGGTTCACCAAGTGACAAACTTCTATCCTAAGCCGACAGCTTATGTAAAGCAAGTACCTCCACATCATACAGTTGAACCGCCAGTTCTAAGTCGGCAGCTAAGGCCTGTACAAAACGGCACCAACTTCACGCACACCCTCTCTCACCCAGCCACTCCTCGGCCCCTGCGTGCTGTTCTCCAACCAGTCCAGCCCCTTTTCCACCGTGGGGTGGAGCAGGTGGGCACCAGACCTTTTAATTTTACTTCCCACGAATATTAGCAAATTAGCAAACGCAGACGATTTTCGGCAGGTTAATGATGTGAGGACCTTTTATATGTATTTAGACGATGCTGTTTTATAGAATGCAGCTGCAGCAAAACCTTTATGTAAGGAGAGTATCTTTAGCAAATATTTCGATATTAGCAGTGTTATTGATTCGACAGCGCCGCCCTATTCACGCGCGTGTATTTGAAAACCATACAACAAATTTTTCGCGGCAGTTCGGCTTGATGTACCGAATTTGCTACGCCACTGCCGGTTGGTAGTTACGAGAAAGCTGGCAGGATCGCTGAAACTTTCGGTAGAAATCGCGAACCTAAATGACAGTAACAGAGCAGTGAGAAACCGCACTTCATTGAGCGTACCGCGTTCCAGTGCCAACTGGCGGACGCATCAGTCTGCACTGCCTCTGCCTTTGGAACGTCGCACTGCAATTGCTAATCCTCAAAAGCCGTGAAAAATAGTACGACGAAGAAAAAGAGACGAAGCGAGCTGTATTATTCCATTGTCGCCACGTGGTTGCTTGAGAGATTCCCGCGGCTATGACTTTCGCACATCGGTAACCGGAAGAGTGTAAAACACCGGCAAACAGCAGGCCGTTTCCTGGAGTGGCGTTGACCGAAAGGACATACAGCAGGATCATAAGCAAAAGAAACACGCTCCATGGTACCTCCGCGGCCGCCGGCGGCACTACCACTGCTCCGCCACCCCAACTCTCCCCGCCCGCATCGCAGCAGCGTCGTGCGAGCTGCGGTGGAGGTAGTGTGGCTCCTAACGCCATCGCGGTGTCTGCGCGACCACGTAACTAATCACCAGTTTTATAACTTCTAGTATGAAATTTAGGCAAGCTTTTGCAGAGCAATTTCTCCTGTATGTTTTGTTTCCATTCTTCATTGTTGTTTAGAATCATGACGCGGAAACGGCAAATAGCCAAATATGCGGTCATAAGAAAATGTGGGGTTTTATCAGTTTCTTAGTACGTAACCTAGTTTAATTCACTGTAATTGGGTGTGGAATATTTCATGTCTACTGGGATGAGGAATCAATAATCACCTGCTGAAGTTTCGGCATAATGAAATTGGTGTGACATAAGATTTTTTGGCCTTATAATGATGTAACTGTGTTTGATGATACCCGGATGAGTCAAACCAAATTTGTTACATTTTTTAAATTTAATTTGGTAAATGATAGTAAGCTGCTAGATTATACAGAGAAAAATGCTTGTGTGAAAGCAAAGTTAATATAGTGCCACAATGAGTGGTTGGTATTGCATCTCGTAGTTTATCAGAGATGATACAGATTCAGTGTAATGCTCTCGCATGACACTTCAATTATATTTTGAGCTAGTCCTGAATAGAAATGAGGGATTTTGTATGCAGTGAAACTTCCTCGCAGGACTGGGAGACTGAAGTTAGTGTTTTTCAAAGCCTTCATTACTTTCAAGTTGAAGCTCTAGCTATAACTTCCACTGTAACGGCCTCTCTTGAAAATTAAAATTACTTTTTTCATTTATAAACACATTGTTGGAAATGGCACAATTTAAAGCAAGATTCTTTAAATCGATCAATTTTCATTTCAGCAGATGCCGCCACGACCTCCGGTGCCCCACAATTTCACGGAGCAAGTGGTCTGTGACTGGCGCCCAACTTTGGAATGGCGTCCTACTCACGGGTTGAGTCTTCCACAGGGCTGTGCAGTCCTGCCCTTTAATGCTCGAACAGCTGGAGCTGCACGGGCTCAGCAAGACAACTGCTCCCCTAGAGCTCCGTTCGTTCCGGAACAAGGGACACCACAACCATCTAACTACTTTCGTTGACGCCAGCGGCTTTTCTAAGCAGATCAGGTATGAATGGGACTAACATCTGTTTAAATCACACCTGTTCTGAAACTTTAAAACCTCCCTCTGACCTAGGCGGTCAACTATAAGTGAATTGTTTTTGCACTATGGCCATGTTTAAAGCTGCTCTGAGCAATTTGTCTGAACACCCCAAATGGCTTGAGGGTCATGTAAATGTTTGAAGAGTAGTAGAACTGAAAGTTAATTAGTGCATAACGTTCATTAAATATGGCACATGGGCTAAACATGAAGCCTGTAGACAGGACTGGTGCTACTTGCTCAGTCTTTTCTCTTTAAGCTGCATTTAGCAGTGTGGGGTTTCTCACGGGGCTCGGGCTCTGCTCTTAGAGCCAAATGCCTTGCCGCGCCGCTAGCTCTGGCCGCATCCATGCAGAGAAGAATGAAACACCGAGGCACAGCTAACGGACCAAGATGTTTATTGCTTTTCTTCCTCGGTCATAGCAGCATCCACGCGCACCGGCGTTGAAGCCTCGTCTCCTCGGATTAAGGTGCTGTCTGCTGCGATGAGAAGAGAGTGAAGGAGGCCAGGAGGGAAAAGATGGCTTCCAGTGAAAGAAACAGGATGTTCGCCGCATTGTGCGGGCGAGGGGAATGTAGAATTCCTACACCCTTCCTCCCTTAATTGTGACCTCCCCCTGGGCGCCGCTTTCTCTTTAGAGTCGCACGGCTGTTCCTCCAGCAGATCCATGCCACAGGACAGTAGTCGGGACTCAGGTGGTAGGCCGTGCCTCTGGCGCCGACAAAGTGAGGACGGCCACCTCCACGTCGGGCTGTCTCCGCGTGCAAACTGCATATCGGCCTCGAGCTACTGATATCCCCACCGCTACCATCACGGGGATGAAGAGGGGGCGAAATCTAATGGCCCGCCACACAGTCATGGGCTGCTTGTACGCCCGCTGTGCGCTACTCTCCCTGAGTCGCGCCGACACTCCGCAGGTCGTAAATTAGGGCAGCAGGCTCTGTTCCTTCATGCACCCGCAACCTTGCAGAGCTCCGTGTACAGAAACCACTCTGGCATGCATACCTACAGGGGCCGGGTTCTTCACCCAGGGCTGAATCGGTGTGATCAAGTGCGGGAAATAGTAGACAGTAGCGGGAGAGGTCAGATTGCAGTGGCTCGCCCTTCCGTTCATGAGTTAATCGTTCGAGCTCAAATCCGAGCTGCCCCAAGGACCTTTGTACTCTGGCGCAGCCACAGGGCGCTCCATCTAAAGATCGTCTTTGCCGCTCTCGCCGCCTGATTGCAAACGGTGTCGCTTGTACGTGCGCCCGGAGTGCCGGTGTCGTAAATAAGGCCAGTCAGTGGTTCTTGGTCCGTCTGAAAGTATTTAGCACAGGCTTCGCGTAAAGGAACGGCGCCGACGTGTGTATTGACACGTGCCGGATAACTTCACACGAGACTTCTAGTGCTTTTTCGGTTGACATTTTGTGGCATCGCCGCCTTCCGCTCTGTAACATCGCGGGAAGAACTGTAACAGTCAGTTTGGTATGTTAAGGTATATCATAATATGGTAAGACATCATTACAGAAGGGCATTTGGGCAAGGAGGCATGATCTCACTGCTGTATATATAGACTGTTCACAGAAGGCATTCAGAAAATATAATAGGGAAGCCTTGGGGTTAAAAACTAATATAGTGCATACGTTAGCGGTAATTCGTAGTACCAGCGATTTAGTAGCAGAAATGGAACAATAATATATATTTTGCTTATGATATTGTCTTACTAAGTTACACAAGACTAAATAGCAATGCATGGTCAGGACCCATCAGAGCAAAGCAGTACTAAGCCATATGGCTAGTATATTGCAATAAGCTACAGCTACACACAAGGTACATTGTTTCTTTGAGTTGCACACCTTGTTTTCCATTTTTTAATGCCTTCACTTGATGATAGAAGCAGCAACTTTAGACAGAATTCTCAATGAGCTTAGATTTTCCAAGTTGCTAGTGATGTAAATTTAAGGTCTCAATCCCCTTTATTATAGTGTCGCTTCATGCAGCCTTAGCTATTTATCTCCTCTTAGTCCTTGAGTATCCTCTTGCACAGCATTGCTGAACAAAAGGCACAATGTGCCTAGACAATTCATTACTTCATCTAGGAAACTGGTGCTGTTTCAAAAATGGCACTTGAGCTTAAATACTTTTGTAGTCTTCATTGAATCAACATAAAATAAAAGTTAAAAACATTATGCTTGTTTTTGGGCTGCTCCGCTAAGTATATGCACAAGTAATTCGGGAGATAGCACAATGACTTAAGGTTCATTAGCCTAAAAGAAAGAAAAATACAGAATAATTCTGCTTTATACCAGAACATATGTGATAGTTTAGGTGTTGCAGATAATATTTCATTGGAGTTCCATGAGCTCATCATTATGCAGATTTACCCATGCATTCAAGGCATGGTTGCATGTATAACTGAAACTATATCATATGCAACATCGACATGAGACTGGATATTGCATGGACGTGATTCTATCTTTGCAGACCTCAATATGTCCACTGACTGCCAAGTCATGCATGACATACAGTTCTTACAAAATGTTGTGCCTAACTTCATTGACTGTGAGAAATTATACACCACAAATTTTATGTGCTGATTGTAAAAGCTGCCAAATGTTTCGTCACGTTTTCACCTTATATGCCGAGAATTTATCCCACAGCTCGATTGCACGTGTCATATAATTCAATATTTATTAACATGGACATACTTTTATGAATTGTTGTTTTTCGTGGCTCATTTTAAATGATTGTTCTTAAATTGTCTAAGTATTGTTGGGTATTAAGGCATACCGAAAAAAATCTAGCTCTAAAAAACTTATCAATAAAATATTGCATATTGTCAGGTGAAACTTCTGAAAATTTCGAAATACAGTAGTTGGAAAGGAAAGTGTTTTCCAACAGGCTGCTTCAATATATTTTCAGGCTAATGAACTGAAGTTAATGCTTCAGGAGAGTTAGGTGATTATGAATAATGGGGAGATTGTTACATTGGTACAATTATTAGCTCATATGGCATTAACCCACTGGCCTTGCCATGAGCAACTTGGATAACAGCAAAATGGTACTCTTTAGTAAATTAATACCTGTTTCCTAAAATTATTTTCGTTAATCATGGCTAATAGTTTGTTACCCGTTTCTAATTTACAATAACTTTCAAAAATATTTTAATATTAATATACCAGGTATAATTTAAATGAGGCCCATAAATTTGTGGGACAACAGTCTCATGAGTTGATAAACATGTCCAAGCATAAACAAATGACAATTGCTTTTTGAATTTCGTCATTCCACCATTCAATATATTTTAAATAATTGGTATAACATTTGCAATACCAGATTAACATATGTGCATGTAATGTTGATTTTGCATGTTTTGCATATGGAGATCAGCAACAGTGTTTATCAGCCAACCTTTTTTAATTTATTTGAAAGCAATCTTCGTCTTTAACAACATATCTTTTTATGCCCGGAGACGATAAATATCGAAAAATAGAGGCTCTTAGATATCACTAAAGAGGAGAATAGCGAAAGCTTACCTTTCCTCTCCTATCATTTGCCCTCATCATATGCCTTTTATCAGTATTCATTGCAGTGCTACATATAAATATAATTGATTTACAAGAGCGGAAAGGCGCAGTATCTGTCACACTTTCTCCGGCAAGTGTGAGTTTGAAAGGTACACGCCTGGCGTGCCTTGGCGCATGATCAAGTTTAACATTGCAGATGGCAGGATGCTAACAAAAGCTAATCTCGTGGAATCTCATCGAATGTGACAGATCTTACGCACAACTCTCGCGTACGGAATTTCGTTGCATAACCTAGAAAAGTTTTTGTCCTCTAAAGTGTTACTGTATAATGTTGCAGGAGGCGCACAGGGATTTGAATAGTGTCAAGCAATATAGCATACTTTAAATTGCATTGCTCGTAATAAGTGACAGGTGGTTACAACATAATTTGCAGTATGATGGTATCGCACATATTTTTTATTTATTTATTTATTTTATATATTTTACTGACAGCAATAAATCAACATCCTTGGCTGCTATATGAAAGTTGCTTCCGCGCAGGCTGTGCTATACCTTGATAACAAGGCCGTGTGCAGATGTTGGGCACAAAAGGTGACAGAATAGAGGCTGTTTCTTAATAATTTCCAGTCACCAACAAAAACAAAGAAATTTGTATTCTGCAGTACTGCAGTGCAAACCAATGTTGGTGAAGTGTAATTGTCATTTACTCTAACAATGGTACAATACCGCATAAACATCGACCAGTTTGAAAGGAATACTGCCGCATTCCTAATATCTCTTCTAGCGCCGTCATGCGGCCGGACGGCATTACCGGACGTTTTAGCTGGCCGTAGCCATGCTAGTGATCCCGACGTTCTTCGTCGTCCTCTCTTGAGCTCCCGGGAGCCTTGCCGCGTCACAGTGCAGCATTACTTTGAATAATCCTACCAGCTAAACGGCGTTTGCTGCTCTTGCTGTTTGACGGCGACATTTGGTGGAGCCGAGCCACGCATCGTCCCATGTATGCTGACTTCGAAGGTAGCTTTGAAGTCAGTTCCGAGCACGTGGATACACCTTTCCACAAGGCGAGTCGTCGCCTGCGAGGCCTACTGCCTGAGGTCAGCGGCCTGAGAACGCCTCCAAGAGCCATGACGTCTACCTTGGGCAGCCATCCTTCTCAGCAGACTGGAGCGGTGGCGCCGTTTGTCCTCCACACACACCCTCGGTCAGCACCTTCGTTCCATGATTATAGGTTTGAAGACGCTGAAGAGTAGTTGGCAAGTTTCGACCGTGTGGCGGACTTCAACCAGTGGCACGGTGAGCGCCAGTTACAAAACGACTACTTCTCATTGCAGGATTCGACCTAAATAGGGTACGAGAATCACGAAGCTCCTTTTACCATCTGGAAAGCTTTTCGCCCATAGTTGTTGGCGACATTTTGTACCGACTAGAGGGAAGAGAAAGCCAAACTTGCCCTGCACTCAAGATGACAGCAGCCAAATGTTAGTGTTGTCATGTTCATTGAAGACATGACCCGACTCTTCAATCGGGCTGATCCAGCTATGCCCCAGCTATGCTCGAGCTCAAGAAGGTGCGCCACCTAAAAAGGGCGGTGAAGGAGAAGTTGTTTGTCGGACTTCTCCACAACCCTCCGAGAACTGTGGCGGAATTTACAAAAGAGGCAACGGGAATCGAGCGTTCCTTGCAAGAGCGGAGCGCGCAGTACGGTCGACTTGCTTCTATAACAACCTCCCATCACTACCCGCCTACCTCGCTGTCCGCTGAGGAACTTCGAGAGCTTGTGCGGAACATTGTGCGTACGCAGTTCCAGAAACTACGCTTCGAAGCTCCACAGGCAAGCGTCGTTGCTGTAGCGGATGTGGTCCGGGATGCAATCCGGCGAGTGGTACAGCCAGCTCCAACAAACCCGGAACCGGAGTCCTACATAATGACTTACAGAGATGTACTGCTAAAACCTGTGCCAGTGCCACAAGCATTTCCTCCTCTTGCCACTTTATATCCTGTGCAGAACCAATTCCCAGCTGTCCCCGTCCCACCACAGGAATTCACGCCCGTCATCCGTAAAGCACACATGTGACGAACGCAAAACAATCGGACATCGTGCTACTACTGCGGGGAACCCGGCCATGTTCGGCGCGACTGCCCCTACCGCCAGATGCGTATTAGGGTATTCACCCGACGCACCTCGACCACGCTATGGTGAGCGACCGTAGGAAATCGAGGACTACTTGGTCGCTAACGTCAATATAGCATGCGGGTTTGCGTGCCCAAATGGCGGAAGGTGGACTGTTTTGAGCGCTGCCAATGAAGGACTGAGGGCGACAGTCCTGGTGTGGGTCGCCGCCTGTAGGAAGGCCAGAATGGCCAGCAAAATTTATTTTGGGGTGTAGTTTTGCGTGCAAATTCGAGTCACCAAATCTGTCGTTCAGTGTCGCCAAATCTGTCGGAGCTACGGCGAGGCAAAACCAACTCTAACGGCATACCAGTTAGAATTCAGTCTACTTTCGCTGCTCGCGCTTCTCGCGCTGCTGCGCCACGTACCCACTTCGTCACTGTGCGGCGTCGTACCATGGCTCACAACCGAGCGTGGCGTGGGGAATGCTACGCACTGATCCTATTCTTATCCAGCAATCTAATCAAGAATCAATATAACAAGCCACCGAAAGCCAAAGCAGATGCTCCTGTGAGCTTGCTCATTACCACACGTAAATTCGCTTAATAGCACCCCTTTAATTTTTCCAACTATTTCATTGCAAAAAAATGCCAAGATAACACATGTTTGTGGAATACAAAACAAATGGGGGCTGAAATCACTTTGGATTTCCCGGAAACTTTTGTTGATGTCTATAGGACGTCCACGGGAATTTCCGTGCCCAATAGGTGCTTCTAATTTCGGTTAACAAGCATATTTTTCGGGTACACCAGTTAAGGACGCAGGGGCTTTTCTTCTATTTAGTATGAAGGATCAGAGTACACGGAACTATGGAGTACCACTAAGCCATCTTTAGTCTTCTGAATCCATCCGAGTGACTTGTGAATCACATTTTTAGTTGTGGTGAGTTAGTTTAGTTACTAAGATACAGTTAAGATCCGCCAAATGTATTTATTGCAAAAGATTGAATGGAGCAGTCTTTATATTTGATGCCTGCTAGGAAAAGATGGACCATTTTTGCTGTACTGCCAGCGCCCAGCTGGAGGCAAGCAGAAGCAGATACGGCTGGCAGAGAATGAACCGTTTATTGTCGGAGCAAAGGGCAGTACATAGCGAAAAGTGGGAAAGGGGCTCAGTGAGACAGCAGAGTAGAATGGCTATCCCTCGAGCAATCGACAATGCGCAAACAAGGGAAAGGGGGTTCAGCTTGTCAGATGCGCTGGGAACACCTCTCTCTGCATAAAAATTGAACCGCTGGACTGGTTTGGGTTACCTGGTAGAGCGTGGCAGCACTTGCTTCGTGGTTGCCACTTTTGCTGATTTAAAATTGCAGCCCTGTTGCCATCTACTTTCGTGCGGGACCTGCGGTAACGACCTCTTGAACTTCGGAACCTGTGGCTGACGGAAGTGATGACTGATTAGGATGCACGTATTGATTAGTCTCTAGTGAAGTTTATAAGCTAGGCGAAGTTGGTGAGGGCGATTGGTGTAGAATGTGTACTTGGTCTACACGGCGTCTGACCAAGGAAGTAGGAGTTTGGACAGCCACCATGCGAGGTCACGACGTCGATTTCAGGAGTCGCGGCGTCCGCTTTTCTCCCACGCCGCAGTTCCGAACGTACACGCTTGTTTCCGGGGAAACCATCCAGATCCGACTCCTGCCGCGACTCTGAAACAGCTGGAGGAAAACATGTGTCTCGGCGAGATCGCATCTGATAACTCCAGTAGTAACTTGGGCGGTGATTTCCACGGCTTCTGGAGAGTCCTCCTGTAGTTGAACAACAGCCTGACAAGATTGCCTCCTAAATTTCTCTCCGCACTTTTCCGAAGTCCATCCTTATTCGTACGGACTGCTCTTTCGGCCGCTATTAGACTGGGTGAAAAGGGGTGGTTCGCAGGTGCATTATATTATTCTTTAGCTGGAACTTCTTTCTAGAAAACTGTTTAGCGTTATCAGATATGATGATTCGCGGGGTACTAATCTGCTGAACATGGTGCGCAGGCAACTGATCGGGCGAAAAGTGGCCCATGTGATTGGCACGGCTTCGATCTACTTCGTGTGTGAATCCACGGCCGCTAAAATTATCTTTCCTGCTATCGATCCGGAAAAAATCGACATGTGTCCGTGACCATTTTTCCTGCGTTTGCGGCCAGTTGACCAGAGATGCTGCAGACGGCATAGAATGTTTTGAATGCAATTAGGAAATTTGGCTAATTCTTCAATATCGCCGTCTAACGCGGCCACCAAAACTTTGACCTTGCAACCGCCTTCATTCCTGACGAGCCTTGATGAGTCTAGTGCAACAGCTTTAAAAGTCAGCCCTGAGCTCTTTCGGGTATGATTACGCGATGTTCCTAATACACGAGACCGTTACCTACAGACAGCTCTAACTTGCGGTCAAAATACGGCCGCACTGTTACCTCCAGCTGTTTTACACTTTTAGGCGAGCCATATTTTATATGTTTAATCGTACCGAGCGTAGGATCAGAGGGAGATGGCTGCTGCAGTTCATGTGTTATTACCACACCGTCGTCGAAATGTTCGAGAACAAGAACGTGTTCCAGCGGCTCACTTACCGCAGTGGCAGTCTGTTGAGGGTGTCGGAGTTGAGGAGTTATTTCCCCGGCGCGCAGTGCAGCTTGTAACTGTAGCCTCCAAAGTATAACGCCCAGCGTTGGATGCGCGCTGCAGCCAGGTGTGGTGTTAGGCGGTCAGGCCGTAATAAATCAGAAGGAGTCGGTGGTCCGTCACAAGGGTAAACTCCCAACCTAGAAAGTGATCACAAAACTTTAACACTGAACACCAGAGCAGGGGCCTCTCTCCAAATGAGAATCGTTCTTTTCAGCAGCTGACAGTGTATGCGTCCGGAAACCATTGTTCTTGACCATGACATCGATTCTACGAAAAAGCGCAGCGCCTGAATCATACAGAGAAGCATCGCATTCCAGCTTCAACTCTTTCGACGGATCGAAGTGTCCAGACATGAGCTTGCTTTAAGCTTTCCTTGGCTTTGTAGAAGGCAGCGTCTTGCTGCTGTCCCCACTGCACTTTGTGCCCTTCTCCAGGAGCTTGTTAAGCGGAAAAAGTAGAGAAGACATATTTGGCAAAAATTTAGAATAAAATGTGAGCATCCCTAAAAAGGACCGCAGCTGACCGACGTTATTTGGGCGAGGTGTTTCAACGATAGCATTTAAATTCTTTTCGGTGAGGTGCATGCCCTCGCTGTCTATTCGATGGCGGAGGTACTTAACGGCTGGCTGCCAAAACTTCATTTGTCCTACCTCAGCTTACCTCCGTGTTACAGGGAGCAGTCTAGTACCCTTTTCAGACATTCGAATTCATTTACATGTATCTCCTAAGCTAGTACATCATCGAGTAAGGCTTGGACGCCTGATAAACCAGAGTACCGCATCCATTTTCATTTGGAAAATAGCTTGAGCGGAAAATATTCCGAAATGAAGCCTAATATAACGAAACAGTCCACTGTGTGTGTTAATGATGCAGAGCTTTCTAGATGCTTCATCCAAGGATACCTGATTGTATGCATCTCGGAAGTCTAGTATGCTAAAACCTCTCCTCCACTCAATGATACGAACATATCCGCAATAATTGGCAGTGGGAACTGCTCAACTGCACAGGCCGGGTTCGGATTTGCTTTGAAGTCGCCTCAAATTCTGATCATTCCATCCTTTTTAAGTACTGGCACAAGGGATGTTGGCCAGTCAGAATGTTTTACGGGCGAAAGTACGCCACTAGCGACCATCCGATCCAATTCTCGCGGTACCTTGTCTCTCAGAGCGGATGGAATAGATGTTGCCTTGCAGAATTTCCGCATGGCTCCAGCTTTCAGTTGCAGGCAGGCAGGAGGAACCTTGATAAGGCCGAGATTTCCGGAGAACACGCCGTGGTAGTCACCTACTATGTGGTTGATCGTTTCTGTAGATTCTTGCGCTACGGCTGGAAAGCGCTGTGCTGATGACTGGAGAACTGAAACCCTCGCTCTGTCTAGTAGTTTGGTCCGGAACAGTTCAGTACGATCAGCGAGCAGCTCACGGAGACCGCCTTGTATCCCACACATAGATGCAATAGACCTAGGACTGACAGTGGTCCAAAGTAACATGATAGCTTCACACATGAAGACTTAAGCGCCGGCCACTGTTCGCGATGCTCGTCAAAACTATCGCGAGAAATGACGCAGACAGACGGCCTGTATCCAGTTCCATGGGAAATTGTACACCATCCCAAATGAAAGTGCGAGGTATAGGATGCTCGAGACGGCTTTTTTGGGCAGAAATCAATGTTCATAAATTCGCCTTTCAATTCTTTCACTATTGTCCTCAGACAGACTTATCTGAGAGCCAAATGTTTTCTTCTCATTACTTGTGTGACGCGCCCTTTATCGCCGCTGCGGCGACACATTTGCAAGATGACCCAGGCGACCACAGCAATATCTTGCTCTGATACAACGAGAGCTGCTGTTGTCATTCTTTCTGCTACCGTGTCTACCACACTGCTGCGGCACAGAATGAAGACCTGAAGTCTGGATCGACTACGACTGACAAACTTATAGCTTAAGCAAATGAGCGGACTCTGGCGTCATATTTTCAGCATTGTTTTCTGCTGCTTCGGCATAAAGTGCCAATGCTTCGGTCTCTTCAAATGTTAGGTATTTTCATGGTAACATTTCTTTTCGAAGAGAAATAGAGCGTACACCGCACACAATGCGATCCCTTAACATGTGGTCAAGGGACGTGCTGAAGTTAGTTGTATGCTATGCCGCTAATAGCAGCAAGAAACGTGCTAGCGTCTTCGCTTCGAAGTTGTGAGCGGTTAAAGAATTTTGTAGCTCTCGGTTATCTCGTGCTTCTTCGGCTCATAGTACTCATCCAAGCTTTGAAGACTTCTTATGTCAATTCGTTTGGCGCACATGTGGCTACTCTGCCAGCTAGCACTTTAATCGTCTTGCTAGACCAAAGCAGAAACCAATAGTGCTCTCTTTTTAGTCGGGTCCGTTATACTGTTCGCTTCGAATATGCTTCAGCTCTGACCAGGTAAGGCTTCCACTTATCTTTTGTTTCGTCGAAATCCGGCCACTGTAGGTAGGCCATCGTTGCGCCCCGGGGTCAGCTTGAAGGCGGGTACCTTCAAGATCCGTCTTGTTAGCGTGGGTAAAGCGGCCTCGTCGCCACTGGTGTACCGCCAGTGCACAGCCAGAGGCCAGCAGACGCAGACACGGCTGGCGTTGAATGAACCGTTTATTGTCGAAGCACAGGCCAATATATAGCGAAAAGTGAGAAGGGAGTTCTGGGGGAAAGCAGAGTAGAATGGCTATTGCTCAAGCCATCAACAAAACGCAAACAGGGCAAAGGGGGTTCAGCTTGGCAGATGCGCTGTGCACAATTTTCATATGCGGAATTTCCACCGCTTCAACTCAATGTTCCGGTATTGTTCACCTATCACTAGCTCATCGCCACGCTCCTATACAAAATCCGACTCCCGCCGCAAGCTCGTGGTCCTAAATGGCCACGAAAAAGATGGAGTCAGATTTTGCTACCATAATCAAGTTTTCAAGTTGTGTTCATAATAATATTAAGTTTATGTTACCATCACAAAGTACATGGTGGCAGGGTGCCTACAGTAAAAGATGCCTGTTGGGCAGCTTGACAAGACCACAGGCACTCATCCGCTGACTTTGGCAGCAAAAGCAGTACATCATATTTAGAAAACGACAAAACATGTATAAAGAAAACTGCATAAGCACGTGACAAGTATTGGACACAAAAGTAATAATAAAACCACATGCATATTATTCACATGTAAAATAAAATCCCCATGTAGAATTTTACTTTCACAATCGAGTGTCGTTTAGTATGAAATATTAAACAGTTTTTTTGTAGGAGGTATTTTTAATGGGATATTATTGTAACGAAGAGAATTCAGGAGACATAAAAGTGTATTTTCCAATGTGTGACAGCCGTATGTTCTTCGGTATGTTTTAATATACCACTTATCAATGTTTCTTCTTTCGTAGACTTTGTAGCTGAGTAAACATGGATTAGCACAGAGACTTCGTCACCACCAAACGAATAACTTGTATTTGCCTAGCCTGCGTCTTTTTCAGGGGGCTGAACGGTGCTCCGTCGTGACAAGAGAGCATTAGATCCCGTGGTCCGTAAAGATGGTGCAATACGCACGCTATTTGCAGATTTATTCACGTAATGTTTCAAACTAGCCGGTCCAGTAGCCGGCAGGACAGAAATTGAACAAATAGCTATGTATAAAAGTTTTCTAGGCTTCACTTGATCGCACAAGTAGATCGCGGATATATCGAACTCGTAGGGGATCGCAAAATAGTTCTATATTTGAATGATTCTGTAACTACAACAGAATAATGGCAAGAGATGAGCTCCTGTGTAACACAAGTATTAATTTTGTCACGTCCTAGTCTAAGGACGGGAAGATGATATCGACCGCAGGCCAGCAGGGTGGCAGCAAGAACCAGCGCGACTGCGAAAGAATCGCCCGCATCAGCGTCTTCTTTCTTCCCCGAACATTCGCACTTCCTCTTCGGCTACACTGCCTCCCTCCGAAAAGCAGCATCGTCCCGATGCTAAACAAAAAATGAATTAATCGCCGCGCAGAAGCACACACATTTGCTAGTAGAAGGAAGGGTTCTCGGGGATCACTGGTAATAAGGCTTAAGCCGCACTACGTGCACAATGTCCGGACGCGAGGAAACGGCGTGACGACGGTTGCGTTACACAGGGCAGCACCTCATAATGAAGTTCACCGACTCGTCGAACAACTGCGTACGGTCCAAAATACCGCTTCATGAGTTTTTCTGAAAGCCCTCGACGATGAACCGGTGTCCACACCCACACCTTGTCTCCCGGGCAGAAATTGACGTCACGTCTCCGGAGGTTGTAGTGACGAGCATCGGTACGCTGTTGCTGTCGTATGTGGAGTCTGGCCAGTTATCGAGCCTCCTCCGCGCGTTCGCATACTAGCTGGGTATCATCAAGTACGTCGTCTGGTGGTGCGTGACGCAGCATAGAGTCAATCATGGTGGTGATTTGCCTTCCATGCACCAGCTGGAAGGGGGACATACGGGTGGTCCCCTGGACTGCGCTATTATAAGCGAATGTGACATAAGGCAGTACCTCGTCCCAGTTCCGGTGGTCGACGTCCACGCACAGTCGAACGCGATTTGAAGGTTATCACGAGAGCGTCGACCGAGAACATGAACAGCGCCATGGCCCAGAATTCTCTGCCGAGGCGAGGGAGGTATGAAGCCAACTTCCCTCACTCTGTTTGCTGTTCCTTCAGCAGCCGTCACTCCCTGCTGGACATCACTGTCTTTTTTTTTTCTTTTGGTTCTGCAAACAGGCAGTGATCGTTGTGCGCATGACGTATTCTGTGGTATTATATGAAATTGGACATTTTATCGTAACAATTGGAAAGCTTAGAATAGAGTGGAAGGGCGGTGAGTTTGTCGCGGTGGTGATGGCTGCTGTATGGAACAGCGAACGAGAGAGAGAAGATTGCGAAATCATGATTTTTTCTGTTCCAAACCCGGCCGCCAGGTGCCTGGAGTGCTAGGCTGGTCGACGCTCGCGCGATAACGTTCAAATCGCGCTCGACTGTACATGGCGATCATATCGGCTATAGTTCTGTTGAGCCTCTCCGTCAGTCCATTAGTTTGCGGATGATAAGCTGTAGTTCGGTGGGTGGCTGGTGCAGCTTAGGCGCGAGATCTCCTGAGTGAGTTGCGCCACAAACGTGGCGCCACGGTCAGTAATCTGCACAGCTGGGGCACCATGCCGGACGACAATGCTCTCGATGAAAAATTTGGTTACCTCAGCAGCTGGCCCCGACGGCAGTGCGCGGGACTCCGCGTAGTGCGTTAGATAGTCCGTTGCTATGATAATATACTTGTTGCCTGATTGCGACGTCGGAAATTGGCCCAAAAATGCCATTTCAATCATATGAAACGAAGCACTCGGTGGCTCGATTGGCTGGAGAAGATCCTCCGGTCGCGTAGGAGGTGTTTTTTGCCTTTGGCACTCACGACAGATTCTTGTATATTGACGCACGTACTTTGCGAGTTTCGGCCAATAATATTTTTCTCTAATACGCGAAAGCATTCTGGTGTATCCTAGATTACCAGCGGTAGGATCGTCGAGGCACGCTTTAGTGACCTCACTGCGCAGCTCTTCTGGCACGACAAGAAGCCGCGATCTCTGGCTGCTGTCGAAATTCTTCTTGTACAAGACACCATTTCGGATCTTAAATGCAGGAAGAATATGCAGGAAGTCCCGAGGTACCGCATCTTCGAGATGCGCCATCAGTTGATGAAGCTGTGGATCATCTCGGTGCCGATCTGCCAAATCATCAGGATTCAAGGCCCCAAGGAAGCTGTCTTCCTCATCATCTGTGCCACCTGGTGATGGTCCCACGGGTACCCGGGACAAGCAGTCCGCATCATGATGTTTTCTTCCGGATTTATGCACGATCGTGACTTCGTACTCCTGTAGCCGAAGGCTCCACCTTGCAAGTCGGCCCGCGGGATCCTTAAGACTGGTCAGCCAGCAGAGCGAATGGTGGTCGGTGATCACACGAAACGGGCGGCAATACAGATAAGGCCGAAACTTGGTTATGGCGCAGATTACGGCGAGGCACTCTTTTTCTGTCGAGTAATTGCCTTCCGCCTTGCAAAGAGTTCGGCTTGCGTACGCAATAACACGCTCAGCGCCATCCTGGAATTGTACAAGCACGCCCCTAGTCCTTTGTTGCTGGCGTCCGTGTGGAGTTCAGTGTCGGCATTTTGATCGATGTAGCCTAATATTCAGTTCAGTTCAGTCGTTCAGTCGTGTCCGACTCTTCGTGACCCTATGGACCATGTCACGCCACGCTTTCCGGTCTCTCACTATCTTCCTAACATCACATAACTTCATCTGCAGTGCCTCGAGGATGCCATCTAACCATCGCGTTCGCTGCCTACCCCTTCTCCGGCGACCCTCAACCTTTCCCAATATCAAATCTTTCTCCAGCGACTCCTCTCTTCTCATCAGATGACCAAAGTAGCTGAGCTTTAACTTTAAAATTTGACCCTCCAATGAGCACTCAGGGTTTATGGTCGACAATATCGACTGATTTGATCTTCTGGCAGTCCAAGGAACTCTCAAGAGTCTTCGCCAGCACCACAATTCAAACGCGTCAATTCTTCGGCGGTCAGCCTTTTTCACAGTCCAACTCTCGCATCCATACATCACAACTGGAAAGACCATAGCACGAGTTATACGGATCTTGGTTGGCAGCCTAATATAGGTGGTGACAAAAGGGCTTGCTTTAATTGCCTGAATGCTAACACTTGCTCTTCATTCCACAAAAAGTCGACGCTGTCTTTCGTAAGGTGGATTAGCGGCGCTGCGATCTGGGCGAAGTTGCAAACGAAACATCTGAAGTAAGCGCAGAGACCAAGGAAGCTTCTGACAGGTTTCTTGTTCGACGGTGGTGGGAATGACGCCATGGCCGCTGCTTTCTCGGGATCTAGTTTCACGCCTCTGTGGCTGACTATATGCCCAAGAAACTTGAGCTCACCATCTGCGAACCGGCATTTCGAAGGCTTGAGTGTGAGTCCGGCGTTCTGTTGTAGCATGAATAATCGCTTCGAGGCTCACAAGATGGTCAGCGAAGGTGCTTGAAAAGATAAGAACGTCATCCAGGTAAACTAGCCACGTCTGCCACTTCAGTCCGGCGAGCATAGTGTCCATGACGCGTTGAAATCTCGCGGGCGCTGTACATGAGCCAAACAGCATCACCTTGAACTCATAAAGGCCACCTGGTGTTATAAACGTGGTCTTCTCTCGCTCTCGCTCATCCACTTCGATCTGCCAGTATCTACTTTTCAAATCAATAGAAGAAAAATAGCGGGCGTGACTAAGCCGATCGAGTGTGTCGTCGATTCGGGGCAGTGCATACACATCCTGCTTTGTCATCTTGTTGAGTCGCCTGTAGTCCACACAGAACCGAAGCGTCCAGTATTTTTTCTTTACCAGCCCAACAGGTGCGGCCCACGGACTGTTTGAAGGCTGAATGACATTGGCATGTAGCATTTCCCACACTTGGTCCTGTATTGCTTCTCTTTCCTTCATGGAACCTCGGTACGGCGGTTGGCGAATCGGGTTAACCGCGCCATCGACAATAACTCTGTTTCGCGACCGGCATCTGGCGTACCCTGGATGTCGTTGCGTTGAAAAACAATCGCGGTAACGATGCAAAAGTTCGAGTAAATCGCGGTCTGGGACGACTCAAGTTTTTCATCGATGTTCACTTGCAAGGGTTTTTCTTCTTCGTGCTGTTCTGGCGGAATATCTCTCTCAGGCAACACAACAGTCTCACGAGCGTCACTTATCTCTCCAATATGGGCTATAACTGCCCCTTTTTTCACGTGCGGCGGCTCGTTCCTAAAGTTCGTCACCAAGGTGTTCACACGTCCTCCCTGAACATCGGCTATTCCTATCGCAACACCAATTTCCTTCGAAAGCAAGGTTTGTGCACTTCCTTCCAGGAAGCCTTCGCCAGAGGCGGGGGTCTCGGCTCGAACAGAAAGAAATACTGTCGAGAGCGGTGGCACGTTAACATGCTCGGCATCAACGTTAAGGGCAACTGGGGTGCCTCTGCGAAACCTCGGCGATAAAGAACGTGCTCGGAGGGTCAAATTATTCTGCCCTACATCGATGACTGTGCCATATTCACGAAGAAAGTCCATTCCGAGAATAACATCCTTGGAGTAATTCTCTAAGATAACAATTGTGGCGGGACATGCCTCACCGTGAATTTCGACATGGGCGGTGCATTTTCCAACTGGAACGACGAGGTGACCTCCTGCGGTTCTTATCGGAGTCCCATACCACTGGGTCGTCACCTTGCGAAGTCGGAGACATAACTTTCCGCTGAATACCGAGTAATCGGCGCCAGTGTCAAGGAGTGCAGTCACCGCGTGACCATCGATAATAACGCCTACATTACTAAAGGACTAAAGGCCGCCAAACCATTTTCGTTTCCACGTGTGCCATTTCTCGTGATGTCAAACGTAAGTGGAGGTTCTTTCTTCCGGCCGAATTCGGCAACGCCACCTCCTGGCGTCGCCGCACTCAGTTTTCCCGACGAGGAAGAGGAGACAAGCTCTCACGGCGAGACCTGTGAGGAGGCATGAGAGGGGGGCGTGGCGAGTGCGAGCGAGATACACGGTCATCGGTTTGCATCGGATATGAAGAGCGTCGAAGATAATCACGATCATCGGTTCGCGTCGGGGTGAAGTCCGTCCAAGATACTCCTGAATATCTCGAGGTTGTTCGCCGTAACGAGGTAGTCGGTCGCTCCAGCTGAATCTTCGCGGGCCGAGATCTCGGTATGGGCAGCGGCAGTACATGTGGTCCAGTTCGCCACAGTGGAAACACAATGGTCGACTGTCAGCAGTTCTCCAGATGTCGGCTTTTCGTCGTCTCCGCGGCTCCGAGTATGTGTCCTGCTGCGCCAGGAATTCCGGGCGTCGAGGCACAGAATCCGTAACCCGTTGGTACTGGTGAGATACGGGCGGAAGCCGACGGAGAACGGCAGCATAACTTTCAGCCGGGTGTTCTGCAGCAGGACCCACTAACCCAGTAAAGATGGCTTCCGGTGTGAGTGCCTGTCGCGCTTCCTCATGAACGGCCGTAGCGATGGATACTCGGGAAGGCTGCTCAGGAGCTGGGAAAAACCTCCTGAGCTCTTCGCGCACCACTTCGCGAATGATTTCGCGGATGTCAGTGAGGCCAGCACCACTAGGTCTAGACGACGCAAGACTCGAGACGTTGGGGTAGGTTCCCAGTCGCTGATAGTGGTTTGTTCGCGTGGCCAATGCGCGCTCAATGTTTGTCGCTTCGGCCACAAAACTGGTTACTGCAATCGGCAGATCGCGTATAAGTCCGCCAAAGATCTCGTTTCGGACGCCCCGCATCAAGGCGCGCACTTTTTTTTCCTCCTTAGCCTGTGGGTCCGCGCGAGCACTTAGGCGAAGCACGTCCTCTACAAAGCTCCTCACACTTTCGGCAGGGCCCTGAATTCGAGCTTGGAGGAGATCTTCGGCGTGCTCTCGCCGGTGCTGGTTCGCAAATGTACGCACCAATTCGTTCTTGCAGACCTCCCAAGAGGTCAACGAGGCCTCGTGGTTCTCGAACCACTACCGTGCTGTTGCCTCCAGAGAGAAGTAGATATTCAGAAGGCACTGATCGGGGGTCCACCCGTTGTGGCGCGCAACCCACTCGTAATGTTGAACCCAAGCTTCAACATCGTCCAGGCCATCGCCACAAAAATAGGGGTGACAGTCCCTGCGGTCACCGGCACGTAGATTATCCGCGCGGCAGCAGCATGTCGGTTTGCTGTGGTTGGAAGGCTATGGTGATGTGGGCCCTGGTGGTCTTCCCGTCGGGCAAGGGTGCGAATTCCGGAGCTTGGCCTTGTTGACGTCGACTGGAGCGGCTTTTAGGTGCTGTAGCAGATTCCAAGAAAATTCGGTGGCCTGGACTTAAGACCGGGCTCGAATTACGTGTAGAGCTACGTTGCATGAGATTCGCACCCCACACCTCCATCAAATGTCACGTTCTAGCCTAAGGACGGGACGATGATATCGCAGGTCAGCAAGGCAACAGCAGGAACCAGCGCGATGGCGAAAGAATCGCCCGCATCAGCGTCTTCTTTCTTCCCCGAACGTTCGCACTTCCTCTTCTTCGGCTACAATATGGTATACCCAAGCAAGCGGCACACTTACAACAGCGATATGCGGCTCCACGCTAGCATACCGGCAGCCCATCTGATTCATTTATGGTTGAACATTTATTTGAATCACAAAAAGGCCATCTACCTGCCGCCATCGATACGTGGGCTTGAGAAAACGAGGAGTAATAAGACCGTGGATTAGAGGTTGAAAGGCAGTGCTTGGCTTCTTGTGGACTTTTGCTCCAAATTAATGGTTTTTGCTAGATCACAGGGCCCACGCTTTCGCAGCAATGTCTCCCAAGCTTCTCTGCTTATTTTATATAGTCCCACACCTGAGAAATGTAGGCAGTCCCAGATTGTGATTCAGGGTCCCTCTCGCCCCACAGTGTTTGCACTGATCATTGTTTAGAAGTTGTGGTACCGCGTGGAACACCAACACCGGGTCCTGGATGGACTTTCTTTAGTGGCCTCCACATGAGAGTTTATTAATTATACTAGCATCTCTGGGGGTGCCAGTCTACATCTAAATTTATAATAGTCGTTTTCCCCTTAAATATGCAGACGCTCGTCGAATGTCACTGTGCGGTGTTTCGTATGATACCCAGAAGTAGAGCGTTCGGGCCAGGTTGTGAACCACCTCGTCACCGGGTATAGTAGCATGCACCCATATCCGAATTGATTGAATTTTTTTCTTCAACCACCTTTCCGTGAGGATTTGGGCCGCTTCCGGTGATATCATCCCCTCTCTTAAATTTTTGTAGGCCAGTGTAAGCCCACGCTGCGGAATGCGGAGAAGGAAAAGTCCAGCGGCGCGTACCCGGGGCGCAAGCTGCGCACACACAGTTTGGTGCTGGAAGCCTGATACGTTGCACGCCTATTTCTTGTCCTCCGCTGTAACCCCATAGCTAAGCGGGCGTGTTGGTGATACATATTCCAAAAAATTAAAAGCGCGAACAACGGGGACATTTTTTCTTTCTTCGCCCCCGCTGTAGCGCTGTTATTTTTTTAAGCTATAACGCCGTTCAGACCGACAGCATTTTAGATATCACTAATTATGAATATGGCTTCCATTACTACTCAAGCAAGCGCCATCGCAACTACCTTTCAGTCTATGCGGCTTATGATGGCTGCCGCGGATAGCTTCGAATACCGAGGCTACTACCGCACCTGTTCTGCCACTCGCTGCATCGAGATAAGCTACTTCCTTCGCTTCCTTCTTTTCGAACCTCCGCTCTCTAGCTTCAGCTCGTATGGCCCTTCTTTCAGTGTTTATAACATTCTATATGCATGTTGTTAGGAAGGGGGCACTACCAAGGCATTCCTGCTTTCTCTACTAATTTCGACTTTCATTTGGATCCCTGTGCTTGGGTTGAGTTCTAGTTTTACAAAGGTCACCCTGCCCATTTCGGTTGTAAGTACTCTCTCTAACTGGGAGACTCGCAGTCTCGCACTGCACCCGCCAATTCCACCCATGAGTTGTGCACCCACAAATCGAGCTCTAGCTCAGTCGAGGCAACTATGGGCAGTCCAAGAGCCTTCTTAAAGAGTCTCCAGATCATAAAATTTGTTTTCCGCTTTGCCCCTGCCTTGATGTCAAGCTGTGGCGTAGCGTGATTCTATACCGTACGCCTGGTTAGTTGCGGTAATTTACTTTCCTTAAGGCCTATTCCTTTAATCGCGATCTTCCTCAAGTCCGAGTGTTTGCACCGCCTGGTTTTCCCTTCTAAACTTCTGTGTTATGCTCATACTAATGTATGACCGTCCCCAGGATCCTTATCTGTTCTTCTTTTGGCCCTGAATTCCCTCTACTGGATTTTAAAAATCATCGATGGGTTTGCAGTGGAGGTATTCTAGGTTTTGCAAGACCCATTTCGGCCGCGTATTCGCCAATGATGTCGGTCGCGGCCTGCATGTGTTCCAACGGGCACGCATCGCTGCCCTATTTAATCGAGAGGTTGATATTGTCCATATACATGCTAAAATATAACCCTCGACTTGGCTGAGTTTCTTCGGGAGGCCTCTCACTGCCACATGAAGAGGAAAGGCGACAACACTGAGCCCTGCAGTGTGCCTTTATTTCCTTACTCTACCGTTGGAGACTAAATTGCGAAATTTCCTGCATTTCCCCGATATGAAGTATGATGTAGTTACACGTTCGCGGCTCTACTCCGACCCCTTCGAAGGCAGCTTCGTGTCTGACATTATTGAAGGCCGTGGTGAGATATAGGCGTGTTCCGATCGCAAATCAGTATGTTTCATTCGAAGCATGGCGTCCTGCGTACGCAAGTGTGTTCTGAAACCGACTATCTCGTGCTGCTACAGAGCGTTTTGCTTCATTAGGCACGCTAATCTCGTCTGGATTACCTGCCCCATTACTTCTCTACGCATGATATTAGAGACATTTGTCTCGAATTTTCTGCTTGAGGAGGTCTGCCCGGCTTGGATTGAGCGCCAGTTGCCAGACCAATGGAAAACGGCAAACATAATAATAATACCGGAAGCTCATCGCTTGCGTGGGGCGTGGTGACCCGCGTACATCTCACCGCATGCGCGAAAAAGAGGAGCGCATACCCACAAGTTTCTCCATGGAAGTGAGTGCGTGGTCTAAACATTTGGTAATCATAACGGCGCTTCGAAAGGCAGGATGCTCGCACATAGCGTCTAGCGCCGCGTGGCGCACATCATGCCATACGATGGGGCTGGGGTTCCCTTTATAGCGGCTGCGGGTGGTGTTTTAGGCAACGCCACTGCTCACCATAAGAGATATTGCTACTGCCACACTATAATCACTGCGCTGACCCAGTTAAAAAGCAGTCCATGCGACAACCACCGCAACCCTTCGATTGGCTAGGCTGGCTTCACCGCACAAATTTCAGAGCATCGAACTCTAGCTTTCCCGCATAACACCAGGGTCACGTTTAAAATAAGAGCGTGAGACACAAAGCCACTTTTAATCGAACACATCATTCAGCTCATCAAGCGGTTTTACAGCATTAACGCTGCCAGAGGTTGCTCAAGGTTAGGCATCCAATATGGCATCGCGCGGGACAAATGATCCCAGGGGCACCATTCAGACAAGGCCATCTGCAGAGGGGCGGCGAGCAGTTCGATATATCTAATGCTCCGCTGAGTGCAAGTTCGATATACGAGATGACAAGGTCTGTACTTTTTGCGTGGGATCTTCAACGCAACATTGTGAGCGTTTATATTTTATTTATTTATGAATACTGCGGTCTTAAATATGAGACCATAGGAGACGGGTTCATACATTTGCACAACAATGAAAAAAAGACAAAAAAAAAAGATACAGCAGGGAAGGCATTACCAACAGCAAAATTCTACCATCACATTACATAACAGTTAGAATACCACACACGCACACACACTATATATGTTCATCACGCCCAAATTAAAAAAAAATTATTGGATAAGGATTCTACAAATTCGAAAATAACCGTACAAATGATATCGCGGCAGAAGCCAGTTCAAATCACTTAGTAGTTGAGTACTCAGATGATCAGCAATTATGTAAACTACGCTTCAAATAGGGATAAAGAATTCATAGGTACTGCATGAGCAGAAAGGTCATTCGATTCAGTGATAGTTCTATTACAATAGGAATATTTGTAGTAGTCTGTTCTCAATAGCGACGGGGTTATGGAAAAATGGTGCGCATGCGTGTAGCATAAACACTAGTGTAACTAATGACTTCTGTTACGTCAATATTGTAATGACCATTAATCATCTGGAAAAAGAATTTCAAGCGACAAATATGGTTCCTATTACTAACTGATCATAAGCTGCTTTTTCTAAAAAGGATAGTAATGGAGGTGCAGCCATATCAATTATAGACAAATCTCATTGACTTTTTAGCTATTTTTTAATTTTTGGATATTGGCCTTAGTTAGCGGTCCCAGATTATTGCAGCGTATTCTAAGGGTGATCTAACAACAGTGTTATAAACAAGAAAACATGTTTCAGGTGTAGCCAGCCGTCACGCGCGTCTTAAAAAGAATCATTTGCGAACAGCATTTGCTGACGCAGTATGGATATGTTTCCTCCAGGAGAAATTATTGGAAATCTAAAGGACGCGTTATTTAAAACATGTCCCCACAGAAAGCTCGTTATTGGCCTTTCCATGTTGGTCGAGTAGGGAGTTCTTTTGGAGCGTTATTCCCATAGAGACTGGCTTACCAAAGTTTATCGCCATTTACCATTTTTCATACCTACGCATTACTTTCTTACAGTCATTATATAGCCGGTCTTCATTTGATTTAATTGTTTCATAGATGACACAATTATCATCGTATAGTTTAACATGAAAAGAAAGGTTCAGCCAATGTCGTTAATAAATATGAGAAACGAAAGCTGGCCAAGAACAGATCATTTTGGAACCACAGACCCAACTGGAATGCTGTCCAAGGAAGCATCATACAAGCTATAAAACTGACGCCTGTTTGACAAATTAGCTTTGATCCAGGCTATAAAGTTTTCGTTGTTTGTTGCTGAACTTAATTTATGAATTACTTTGTGTACTGTACAACCGTGTCAAAAGCCTTCCGGAAATCGAAAATATTGCATCAGTTTGTGCTCCGTCTGGGTGGTGCAGTGGTAAGACGCCCGA
Source organism: Amblyomma maculatum (assembly GCF_055883805.1). Classification (NCBI taxonomy): domain Eukaryota; kingdom Metazoa; phylum Arthropoda; class Arachnida; order Ixodida; family Ixodidae; genus Amblyomma; species Amblyomma maculatum. The sequence continues at coordinate 14,698,839 of NC_139350.1, forward strand.
CCACTGTGTCGGAGTACCCGGGTTTGAACCCGACCATGGCGGCTGAGTTTCAATGGAGGTGAAACGAAGAGGATTCCGTGTGCTGTGCGAAGTCGGCGCACGATAAACGTCCCCAGGTGGTCGAAATTACTCTATAGCCCTCCACTGCGGCTCCTCTTTCTCTCTTTCCACTGTTACTCCCACCTTCCTCCCTTTCTTTACGGCACGGTTCAGGTGTCCACAAAAACAAGTGTGACAGATGCTGTGCCTGTCCCTTCCTGGGAACCAATTATTATTGCATCAGTTTGTTTGCCTTCCATTATTTTGTCTGCAAAGTCATGTTTTCTATTAGTTTGTACTGTCGAGTATCCTTTTGGGAAACCATGTTGAAATTTTGATACTACGTCATGTTCTTCGAGAAAGGCAGATAAATGTTCATGAAAAATGTGTTCGAGTAGCTTACGTTATGTAGGAGTAAATGAAATGGGACGATAATTTTGTACATCTTTTGTCACCACTTTTATGTGAGGGTTTCTCTCGCAGCTTGCCAGTCAATAGGTAATACGCTTTCCTTTAGGGATCTTATAAATATGACACACAGATACACGGCACACCACTACTCGTACTGTTTTAAAAAGGCATTTGGAATATCATCCGTGCTGGTTAATTTCTTTGCGTCAAGATTTCACAATTAATTACACTCCATTTTCAGATATGATAAACATCTGAAATAGGTTGCAGAGAGAGACGGAATACCGAGAGGTAACAAATAACTTCAGTGAAAAAGTTTTAAAGGGGTTATTAAACGCAACGCAGGCCACGTTTTCGTCCCATACACATCTAAAAAAACGTCAGTAGAGCAAGAACTTGGAGTAATCAATCTCCAAAATTTTCCATGTGATATTTAATTGAATGGTGGGAGTTTAGTTAAATGATGGGAGTGCCAAAGTATCTTTGTTTATCAACTGAAAACTGGGGCTATGAAAGGAACGGCTGATTTTGCTCTTATCTTATGTTTCAGCCTACGCTGCAAATGCTACGTCTCTCTCCTAATCAAAGGATTGCGGTTACGAATCTTTTTGTAAATCTTTGTAAAAAAGCGCTGAATACATTCATTAACAAGGTTCTTGAAGCTGAGCCACAGGTCAATAATACAGCAAAGAATGTCTTTGAAATTGTCAAAACAAAGGTCAAGCATGTCAAAATTGATTCATTGTTTCACCAGGGTAAACATTTGGGCCAGTAGGTATTGATCCATACATATGAGAAGCTCAACACTAGTACGACGGACACAAGGGGAGCGAACACATACCACAACACAGGCGCTGTGCTGTGGTGTGTGTTCGCTCCCCTTGTGTCCGTCGCCCTGGTGTTGCGCTTCTCACATGGTATGATTCATTGTCTGCCCTTGTATGTATGTATGTATAACTTTATAAAGGAACTGGCAAACGACGGGTTAAAGCGTCGGGACGTTGGTCAAGCGTCGACATGGGGTTATGCCTTACTCTGCACTACTTCATTTGGCACGTTTGTGGTGGGTTGTGAGGCTTGTGCTTTTCGAGCGCACCCCGGGACTGCTGGACGGCTCATAGTTGAATGTCGTTGTCTGTACTTTACACAGCACTTGGGTCACTCCTACCCCCGGCAGTGCTACGTGTCCTCCACCCAGACATCTACACGAGTGATATGAGCAGTGTATGTCAAGTGGGTCTGTTGGTTCAATGGCACATCATGTGGGACTGGGCCAGGCTCCCGACCGAAGCTGCATCCAGGACATTGTCTGCATTTGAAAAAAATGGGAGACACTGAGTAGTATTTCTAGGTTTTAAGAAAACGTCTTCAAGAGACAATAAAACTGCCTGATGATCTGATATACCAGTGGCGACACTCAACACACGTTTCCCGTAACCCCCCCCCCCCCATTGCCACAGAAAAAAATATCAAGGACGGACTTAATTTTGAATCATGCTGTATTCTTGTAGGTTCGATTACAACTTGCATGAGATCAAAGTTGAAGACAAGATTTAGCGTTTTACTTTGCATAGCAATACATGACTGGGTAGAAAACGTGCACCAGTCACTTTTAGCGAAACAGAAACCAACAGCCATAACTAATCAATCTTGTGACTTTCCGTAGCACTGAATATATCTTTTAAATGGTGCAAGATAGCGATAGGGTAGTTGGGAGGTCTATAGACTGCTCCCATGTTATATTTTATGTTATTAGCGAAAACTTTGCAAAATGTGCCCTCGACATCAGTGATGTCCGGTAACCTTATATTCAATATGAGAAATTGTGCGAAATAACCGGTTTCAACCTAACCGGGATCGACTCTGCTAGCCTGTGACGTTGGAACCTTCCTGCAGAAGCCTGAAACCGAGACTGGAGCTATATGCGTGAAGGAATGTGTAAGGTTATAAATTACTACCGGGTGGAGGCAAGCTTCCCGCGGTGATTCAGGCTTACTCAGTTCTTTTGTATGATTCCAAAACACAGATTCACTTAAAATTTCACTTTTGTACACCTTTACGTTAAAGCTGAATGCGAACGCGCCAGTATTCCAGCTTTGAAGCGCAACAATAGCACTGTATCCCAAGTTCTTATCGCGACTCCATTAGCCCTGGAGTCGACTTTGATTGCCTCAGTTCCCGGTTCCCGGTGAAGGAGTGTCATTGATGTACTAAATTGGAAGATATTAGGTGAATGCATGTATTCATGGGTCTGTATGCTTCGCGTGAGCTATGGCGTTGTCAAAATGACGCAGGACGGCAGAGCTCACAGGCGGACCGGAGTGAAAGTACACCGTAGCGGAAGCACATTTTGGAGAATGGAGCCGCCTGGAAGATAGCAAGCTTGTCCAGCACGGAGAAAGAAACCAGCATTGTTGCCTCCGTGAACCATCGTTCATGGCGTCCCACTTCACATCTTTTGTAGTGTGTGTCATTGACTTATGAACTGTTTTTCTTTCCGACCTTGTCTCATCCTCTTGGTTCAAAGTATTTCTGTATATAATCCAGTTTAGGAACAGCTCATAGTGGTCTACATGACCTGGTATTATTTAATCAGTCGTGGACATTAAGAGTTCGTTCTTTTGTGTCATCAACATTAGACATAGTTCGCAAACCTGGTGCTGCTCTCGTCACCCTCTTTTGAACGTCTGATGCGCACATTAAAAGAAAGTGTCTTCCTTGAACGTTGCTTGTCGATTCAATTGAGCAGTTGATGCATGATCATCTGTATGATGTATCTAGTACATATGTATGCTCAACACTATGAATGAATAAATAAATGAAACATTTAGCCCCTTATTATTCATATGTGAGCATCGCAGGTAAGGAGATTTAACTGTGAAAATAATAAAAAGGCTGCTCTACTCAGGCTCATTTAAAATAAAGGGCGAAGTTTCGCTCGAATGCTCGTACTTTCATTTATTTGATCTGACAATCATTCTGACAAATGTTACGGTGAAAGTATGAAGGTGTTATTAGGTTAAATCTAGATGATAACCTGGGATCTTCGACTCAGTTGGAGACCTTAAACTTTGTACACCGGAACGCTATCCACCATTGCTTCTCGCATTTTGCATGACCGGACTAACTAAGCGCGCTTCATAGAGCCGGTCTGCCTCAAGGTGCTACGTATATGAGCCGCAAGTTTTTATTACTATTTTTATTGGCTGCTCGCAAACCAATACAATTTCGCTGGTTTTCATTTTTCAATGGAAGAATGCGCACAGAGTGTTCCTGCTGTGAAACTGTTAGCTGCGATCACAAGAATGTTCACGCTTCAGAACGCAGCTGCAGCTGAGATTCAGCGAGCAGCCGAGTGCGCTAATGAAATGGCCACACAAAAAAAGAAAGAAAAATACCAATCGCAGACGGAAAACCTTTCTTGAGAGAGGTTTATGTCATAGCCATAAACGCTGCTCCACTGTTGAGTTGACATTTCCAACACAGCTCACTATGAGTGGGTGCAGCAACTTAACGATATCTTGCATGCCTTTGTCTTTTGCAATGTCCCAGCAACCTTGGAACGTATGATGGACTGTTTGCTCAGAGGCTTCAAGGGGGAAATCAGCTGGAGAAGATCAGATAACTACCGTTTTGCTGAAGGACAAGGGGGATATCGTGCTAGAAAAACTGCCCACCCTGTATACGCAGTGCCTGGTGTCATCGACGGTACCGGAACCATGGAAGAATGCAAACATTATCCTCATTCATAAAAAGGGGACTCTAAGGACCTTAAAAATTACAGACCAATAAGCTTACTGTCTGTTACGTATAAGGTATTTACTGTTGTGGGCGCCACTGACGACAGCGCCCAAAGCGGCAAGCTAACCAGGCGGACCGCCGGGAGACCCCGGCATGGGCCACCGCGCCAAGCAGAGCGAAAACGGGCACCCCCATTACCGGATGCATAAATAAACAGTTTTGCTTGTTATTACAGCTACGCATACCACATGACGGCAGCGGCGGGATAACCAACGCAGCGTGACACCCAGAAGGACAGCGAGCACAATGTAAGCGGCCGCATGCAGCGTCATGCCAGACATTCGCGGCGCGAACGAAGAGCGCGCGAGAGGCACTCCGAGAATGACGTTCAACCCGCTCGCCGTGAAACTGCTGACAAAGCTCGATTTCCGCAAGCCCGAAGATTGGACACGATGGCAGTTCAGGTGGGAACGCTACCGACTCATCTCCGGTCTGACAGAACAGGACGAGACGACGCAAATCAACACATTACTCTACGCCATGGGCGAAGAAGCAGAGGACGGGCTCGCTGAGTTGAAACTGACAGACGAACAGATGGCATCATACTCCGCCGTGGTGAGTGCTTTTGAAAAGCATTTCCTACCTCAAAAGAATGTCATCTATGAGAGAGCGCGATTTACCTCTCGGAAACAAGAGCAGCATGAAAACGTCGACGCATTTGCGACTGAACTGTTCAAGATGGCCGAAAGATGCGATTACGGAACTCTCAAAGACGAACTGATTCGGAACAGGCTCGTGGTCGGCTTGCGAGACGTAAAACTCAGCGAGAGCCTGCAGCTTGCAAAGAACTAACTCTCGAAAAAGCAATCACAGCTGCCCGCAATTCAGAGAGCGTGAAACTTCAACACAAGGAAATTCGCTTTATCGAACAGCCAGCTCTCGACATGGGAAAACTCCGCGGCCAGACAAACGTCAAACCTCGCCGGAACGAAGCGAAGGTGCCTTTCAAGTCGCGCCCTCAACGTACACACAAGACGGGAGACGAGCGCTGCAAGTGGTGTGGTGGTGGGCGTGACCACACGAAGACACAGTGTCCCGCGATAGAAGATACGCGCAACCAGTGTGGGAAAAAAGGCCACTACGCCCGCGTCTGCATGTCTAAGCCGAAGGAGGAGACCTCGAGTATCAGACAACGACCAAAAGATCTCAGAGAGCTATATCTAGGCGAAATCAAAGTCGGAACGAACACGCCGTGGAGGATTACTGCTACCGTGAACAACTTGCCTTTTACCTTCAAGGTCGACACAGGCGCGGATGTGACTGCACTCGCACACGACCAGTACGACAGAACCGCCATGGGACCCATCAAGCCAACGCAACAGCAGTTGATAGGCTCAGGTCAGACAGCGATAGCCACTGTGGGCTACATCGATGCAACAGTAACCTGGCGCAACACTGAAGTCCAAGAAGCAGTATTCATCATCAAAGCATTACGGCGCAAAATCCCACTCTAAGTGATCTCCGATAACTTTTTCTTAGTATGGGATAGGATTTTGTATTCACTTGGTTTCATAGCTACTTTCTATATATTTATGAAGATTGTGTTCCAGATAATTTACACTATTTTAAGAACCGCTGCTCAGTCGACCAGCTATAGAATCACTTGAGATTCTACAGCACCCTCTTGAGCAAGACGAAACCCTCGCACAATCAACTGATGTCCTCAACTTCTTGGCGTCATACCCAAAGCTAACGTCTGGGCTTGGAGTCATGAAGACTGAGTACCGCATCAAAGTCAAAAAGGATGCTGAGCCATACGCAGTTATTTTAGGCGCGTGCCTTTTCCACTGCTTCCACTTGTGAAGAAAGAACTAGAAAGGATGGAAGACTTGGGAGTCATCCAGAAGATCGAGAGAGGAATCGACTGGTGTTTTCCAATGGTTGTCGCACGAAAAAAGAACAATGAGCTGCGCAACTGCGTGGACTATGGTAAACTCAAGCAACCAATATACGCGAACGTGTGCTAATGCCTTTGGTGGACGACCGTCTTGCAAAATTAGCAGGTGCAACAGTTTTCAGCAGCCTAGATGCACGAGCAGGGTACTGGCAGGTGCCACTGTTCAAGGACTCTCGCGAATACACAACCTTCATCACGCCAGTTGGCAGGTTTCAGTTCCTGATGCTTCCCTTCGGAATCTCCACAGCGCCAAAGTTATACTAACGAGAAATGCTCTGTGTGCTCGAAGGACTAGATGGTGTGAGTTGTCTACACGATGACATTGTTGTCTCAGGAAAGACAACTGAGGAACACGACACCAACCTACTGCTGGTGCTGAGGAAGCTGGAAGATGCAGGTGTTACCCTCAACATCGACAAGTGCTCCTTTCGACAAACAGAACTAACATTCTTAGGACACGTCCTAAACTCAACAGGAGTCAGCGCCGACCCGGAAAAGGTCAGGGCCATAGTCCAGCTCGACCCACCATGTGATGTGTCAGAAGTCAGGACTTTGTTGGGCTCTCCAAACCACCAAGCTAAATTTCTTCCAGAGCTAGCAGACTTTACGAAGCCTCTCAGAGACTTGCTCCACCAAGACGCCGACTGGAACTGGGGCCCAGCTCAGCAGCAGAGTTTTGACAAACTCAAGCAAACTTTAAGCAGGACGCCGATTCCCATTCACTACAATGCTCAGTCGCCTCAGAGAGTGTCTGTGGATGCTTCCTGATACGGTCTTGGTGCTGTACTTCTACGGCGGTCGCACGAAAAGCTCCTACCTGTGGCATATGAATCACGTTCCCTTACGGATACAGAACAAAGATATGCCCAAATCAAAAAGGAGGCACTGGCAATCACATAGGCTTGCGAACGTTTTCTCAAATACCTGCTGGGATCAACCTTTCACGTGGAAACGGACCGCAAGCCGTTAATACCGCTGCTGACGACTAAACGACTTGACGAGCTGAGTCCTCGCCTTCAACGTTCCAGGATGTGCCTTTTGGAGTACGACTACACCATGTCCCACACTCCCAGCAAAAAGCTGTACACAGCTGACCTTCTGTCCCGGAAGCCATCTGGGAAACCAGCAGACAAAGAAAGAACTCTCTAGAGTGCAGTGCGCGAGTTTGAAGAATTAGCACTTGAACAGCTCCCTGCTTCAAACCAAATGCTGAACAGAATCAGGGCAAGCATCCAGTCAGACGAAACACTTTCCAGGGTGGCTACCCTCTGCACTACATCATGGCCAACTGTACATGGGCTGTCACCTGACCTGAAAAGGTACATCGAGGTAGATAGTGAGATTTCGCTCGTTGATAGTCTGCTATTCAAAGGCGACACAATAATCATCCCGCCAGACATCAGAGTAGAGGTTCTGGAAACCCTCCATGCAGGCCACTTGGGCACAACGAGGTGCCGAGCGAGGCAAGAGAATGCATATGGTGGCCAGGCATAGGCATGCACATTGAAGACTATGTGGAAACGTGTCGAACTTGCAGAGAGCACCGAAAGTCCGAAACAGAACCCCTGTTTCTAACCCCATTGCAGCACACTCTTGGGACACCGTCGGCATGGATCTCTTCACGCTGGAGGGGAAAGAGTATGCTGTAGTAGTAGACTATTACTACCGATTTTTCTAGCTAGAGCAGCTGCCGAGGACAGCTACAAAAAAATAGTCCTAGTCTTGGAGCCAAGTTTGCATGGCACGATGTTCCACGGACAATACGCACAGACAACGGGCCGCAGTTCCCTTCCACAGAGTTCAAAGAACTAGTGCATCACTCGGGAGCCTCACACACAACCTCAAGCCCTTACTGCCCGCAGAGCAACGGTATGGCCGAGAGGGCTGTGCAAAACAGCAAAGCAGCTTTTGGGGAAGTCTTCCAACATGCACGAAGCGCTGCTTGCCTACAAGGCCACACCCAGCATGGAAGGGTTTTCATCAGGCGAACTCTTAATGGTTCGTTGTCTGAACACCACAGTACCAACTACTTCGAAGCTGCTAGCCCCGAAGTGGGACGACAGCGAATTCAGACAAAATAATGAAGCCTACAGAGCTCGTGCGAAACGATCATACGACACCTGGCATAAGGTACGGAGCCGAGAGCGCTTACCACCAGGCACAGCGGTGCGCATCCTCACTGGAGCTGCATCACACAGCGTGTTAACACAGCCAACATGAGAACCAAGGTCCTGCGTTCTACAAACCGACAGAGGACAAGCAAGTCGTACAGCAAGGCACCTGCAACCGTTGCAGGACACGAGCACCACAAGAAGTGGACGTGTTTGTAAGCGAACCGAATGCCTGGACCTGTGAGATCAAACCTTTCAAAAAAGGGGGTGCCGCTTGGGGCGCTTTCTTTCAAGAAAGAAAGCGCCCCAAGCGGCAAGCTAACCAGGCGGACCGCCGGGAGACCCCAACATGGGCGACCGCGCCAAGCCGAGCGAAAACGGGTGCTATTACCTGATGCATAAATAGTTTTGCTTGTTATACCGGCTACGTCTACCACAGCCACCCTTCTACTGCTATTAAACACCACCATGCATAGTGTTTGCTTTCCTCCCTCAAAGATCCTACTGGCCATTTGGGGACTGGGCGCTACGATTGCAAGAATATATACCTTTTCCGTCCTCTACAATTAGGTCCGGCCGGCTTCACCAAGATGTAGACTACATGTGCTGTCATCCTGCCAACTCCCCTAATCCTATTGACTCTGATGCTGATGCATGTGTCTTGTATGTCTCGCACTTTTCTAACATTACTGACAAACAGCATTTAGATCTTTCACTGCATTCCCTTATCCTTCGTATTACCTCCAACTGCCCTGATCCATCCCTCACCTTATTTGTACTCCACGAGAACACCCTATACCGACGTATTATGCGACCGGATGGCGCAGACCATTTGCTTGTCGTTCCCCCAACTTTTGCGTTCCACCATCTTTGAACAGTTCTATGATGCTCTCACGGTTGGCCACCTGGCTGCCTCTCGCACATATCACAGCCTGCGCGGACGTTTCTACTAAGGGGGGCTCTACCGCTCCGTCCAGCAGTACATTGCCGCATGTGAACTGTGTCAGCGTTGGAAGAAGCTCACAATTTTGCCTTCAGGTCATTTGCGGCTGATACCCATACCAACTGACCTGTTTTCCTGTGTAGACATTGACCTTCTTGAGCCCTTCCCAGTTTCCGCCTCGGGCAGCAAATGGATCGCCGTCGCCACCCCACCGATTACGCTACGTGGTACGCTATTACTCGAGCCATTCCGACAAGCTGCGCCACAGACGTCGCTGACTTGCTTCTAGAAAACGTCTTTCTTCATCATACCGCTACTCATGAACTACTAACTGAACGTGTCCGCTGCTTCCTGTCGTGAATGGTTGACGAAATTCTATTTTCGTGCTCCGTCTGCTACAATTCACCACCGCCTATATCACCCCTCACCAAGGCCTCAAGGAACATCTAAACCGTGTGCTCACAGTCATGATAGCCATGTATGTGTCTGACGACCAACAGGACTGGACATTCAGCTGCTCTTTGTAATATTCGCCTACAAGTCATCTGCCTATTCCACCGCTGAATACTCTCCATTTTATCTGTTATTTGGCCGACACCTGTTACTGCCCTTCGGCAGCTCACTAACCGCTGCCAATGACCCCAGTACTTACACCAAAGATGCCGTCGCCCGCGCTCATGATGCCCACCGGATAGCGCGTGCCAGGCTCCCTGCATCTCAAACCTCCCAAAAATTCCGGTACAACAGTCGCCATCATGATGTCCGCTACACTCTTGGATCTCTCGTCTTGCTGTGGCAGCGTGCTGTGGCAGTCTTGCTGTGGCAACGTTGATGACAGCTCAGAGCTCATCACCCCAGCGTCACCTTCTTCTGGCAGTCTGTTCCACTTCATTATCCTCTTCAGCACGACCAGCGAATACAGCTAAGTAACCGTCTCATCGTATCAGGCATTGTGCAGAATCCCAGTAGTAACAACTTCATTTTCACTAATCAGCATGGGTTCAGGAAAGGCTTTTCGTGTGAGACTCAATTATTGGAATTTACTACCGAACTGCTACATAACATTGATGAGAACTTTCACACAGACTGAAAATTCGAGGACGTCTTAAAGCCTTTAATGGCATTGCGCTTTTACGGTAAATAGCTAAAATCAGTTTCCTTAACCTAGACTCATTAACCACATCATGAATTAGAAATTTCTTGTCATCTCACAAGCAGTTTATTGTTGTTAATGATCACCAATCTCCACTTAGCGAAGTCCTGTCTAGTGTACCTAAAGTTAGCGTCATGGGCCCATTGCTCTTCCTCATTTGCATAGGCAATCTACCATCTAACATTAATTCAACTACTAGCTTGTTCCCAGATGACTGCAGCATTTACCGCAAAATTCACTAAACTACCGATCACCTAGACCTTAAAAGAAACATCGATCGCATAACAACTTGGTGCAAGTTATGGCAAAGGTCACTTAACACCAAAAACAAGAATATAATAATATTCTGTCCGAAAAATCGAACTCTTCTTTCAGTTACTCAATAATACTTCAGTGTCTTACGCGTGTTCATGCAGATACCCCAGCGTTCGTTTCTCGAGCAACCTCTCTTGGTCCACTCACGTACAGAAAGCAAAAGCTAAAGCATCACGCACATTAGGCTATCTAAAACGCAATCTTCATGGAAGTCCTACCAGTACCTGTAGGCTCGCCTACCAAACATCTGTTCATCCACAACTAGAATTTACATCTCCAACCTGGTCATCTCATCAGGCTCATTTAATTCATACCCTTGAATCGGTTCAGTATCATGCTCCAAGTTTAATTTCCGATAACTACAACAATCACTGAACCTAACAAATATCAAATCCTCGCTCTCTACATTGCAACCACGAAGATTAATCGCCCTGATCTACCTATTTCACAGAATATTCTACAGTTCCTACTTTTCAGTGCTGTCTCTTGTAAAATCATACCGCACCCTGCATCGTTTAAACAATAATCTCAGCATCCAAAGAATTTCTGGTAAAACTGTTACATTTATTTCATCTGCCCTGCCGCAGACTATCATCCACTGGAATGGTCTTCCAGAACATGTTGGGAATATTTGGGATCCAACTAGTTTTAGAACAGAAATAAAGGCCATTTTTTTCGAGCTACTAACGTGCCATTAAACAGTATATAATGATGTTCCTACTTTTCAGTTACGAGTACTAACAGTAACAGTTGTGTATAAGCGTGTTACTCATGCTCCTGTCATTACTCCGTTCTGTGCATCCCCCTCGCACAATACTCTGTCCTTGGAGCCTGTAAGATGAAATTGAATAAATAAATAGATAAATATTTCTTTTCCAGAAAATGCTTTTTGTTGTGGCATATTCTTGATTTGTTGGGGATGTGCAATTTTCAATATATATCTCTCTTACATGGTCAATTTTGTTTTGGGGGGTGGGTTTCTTGTTTTCATTTGCGCCCGCAAAATGTTGGTGTCTACATTCGTTAAGAATGACTTCAATGAACAGTCAGGCTAAAATCAACTTCGCGTTGCGTCCCTTGCAGTTGCTTTTTCGATCGTGTCCCGCTACGCTGTTTCAAGTAGCACATTTTCAAATTGAGGCTGTCAGGTTGATTCGCCTATTAGGAATTACACTGGAGGGGCTTGACCTTTTCCATTGCCGTTTAGGCACCTATCAGCGTAATGGCGTTCAGCCGCCACCAACGAGATCTTGGCAAGGCCAGCGGACTGTAGCAGCCTACGTTATGACTGCGGAATGCGCCGTCAAACGCAGCAAATGAAGGTACGAAGGTGGATTTGATTGACATCACGATGTTTCCCCTCATCACTTTATTAGTAACCATATGCGGAGATTCATTTGCAGGTCCTGCATCGCCCATCCGGTTGTCGGGACTTTCACTACTGCGAAAGATGGTAATGCATCGCCATGGTTAAGTCCCGAATGTCACAGTTCATCGTGCTGAGAATAAATGTGTGACAGAGTAAATGTATTTGTTGACAAGCGTAAAAGGCGTCCTTATGATTCTTGTGCTGTGTCTGGCTAGAAAACGAGCCTGGCTTTATTCTTTCTCTTTAATAGCTTAAGGTCTCACGTCTGGCATTTTATGTCGGCTTTTTCAGGGTTCCGAATTTCTCTTAAGTATAAAGCAGGGTTCATAATGGTGATGTGCCACTTTAGCAATCTAAGGTAGCGTACAGCCTAAAGTCCGAGGTTTGGACCAGTGCAAAACGGTTCGTTGGTTCATGCACAAAATATTGCCAGTCGAGTTTAGCTGTACAATGTGTGATGTAGTCGTACCGATGATCTCTGGTCACTACAATCATAACGGGGGCTTAACGTTCGGCGGCTGTGACGATAAATTTTGAATTGGTTTAGAGGAAAGAAGAGGCACCTACATCTGTCACACTGCTCGGTAGACACCTGATCCGTACCGTAAGGAATGGGAGGAAGGCGGCGGGCGGTAAAAAAAGAAAGAAAAAGAGGTGCCATAGTAAAAGGCTACAGAATAATTTCAGCCACTAGGAGGTCTTTTAAGTGCGGTGACATTGCACAGCACACAGACATTTTTGCGTTTGGCCTCAATCGAAAAGCGGCCGCCGTGGTCGGGTCGAACCGGATACCATGCCCAGCTTTCCGGGACATGGGTCTTTAGTTCGGCAAACTGGCACAACGCGGCGTACCACCGTTAACTTCGCCTTTCCCTTTTTTTCTGCCCTTCCTTCCCTCGCCTAAGGGAGGGCACGAGCACCGGCCAGAGCTGCCGGGTTCAGCGGTGGGGCTTTTTTACGTTGCTTCGCAGACGGGAGGGTGGGGAGAATAGGAGACTCTGCACCACGCACTTATTTTTCTTTCGTTTCTTTTGGGCCCTTTTTTGGAAGCTCGACCACCGACCACCACCACCACAGGGGGTAGGGATGCATGGGCACGGGGAGACGAAGCTCACGCGTGGGCGCCAGTCCCTCGCTTTCTCGCCACTCGCATCGTCGCGCGGTTGCTCGCCCCAGCAGTCTACACTGTCCGAGCGGAGCGGCGAGGAAGTCGAGTCGGCAAGAAGGCTGGCACAACGACGATCGCGTCAGCGCTGCACTGGCGCGTTGTATGTACAGTCCCAGCCATAATAATATGGAGCATGCCTCGGTGATAAAAACTCTCGCCACACGTAACGTAGTGAATATTAGGAGGTATCTAATTGCATATATTAGTACATGCCGCTGATGCATACACGGAAAAATTGCGTTTCAAAAGGAATAAAAAAACAATACCAATTACGGCTCCGAAAATCATTCACATTAAATTACAATTGTTTTCGTTATGTAATCCATTTAGTCTCAGATTACTTTCCAGTTATACATAAAAAAATCAAAACCAAAACTAAGTGAACGAACCTGCAACCACTCTCGAGATCGCATTTATTACCACTTTATTTCAGAAAAGCACAGTAACGGCTCTTAGGACGCGCGTGAGGGGTGGAAAACCACAGTAGGATATTTTCCGCAATGGCAACGAGCCGCCGAATCCATACTGCGCCGCAATATTAAAATGTAATGCCAATTCAATAATGCCGCTTGATTTCCAAGAATTCATCTAATTTCTACTTCTAGCTTGAAATTCAGATCTCATTGTTTCGGATTCCACAGCTTGCATACGTTTTTTTCTTCTTCTTCTTCTTTATAATAAGTTCTCCATTGACGCTCCATTATTTATTTTGCATTGATGAACTCACCCCCTCCTCAAAACACACACACACAAACCCCTTGTTTTCATTTGTGTCGGTAGTGGCTGTTGGCTCTTCTTGTATGTATCTCATTGCGAGCCCCTCATTGTACTTTAATTTTCATCGGCGCACCATTGCATACAAACAAACCGGCTCTGTCTGAAGCTCCACCTGGAACCGAACTGCCATGGTACTTTTTGTTGAGATACTATATGAGCAGTGGGTTCTCGTTTAATTTTGCTGCCCTTTATCGTGAACCGCTGGTATCTGAGCGTTGCGCACTACTTTTTCTTTTTTTGCCAACTTTTAGCCATAAGCCTAGAGTGCTGCGGACCAGGCAGAGCACATAGGGTGCCTGCTCGGAGCACAACCTAGCGAACCAACAAACAAAAGAAACAAGTTGAGTCGCGTACGCAAAACTCCTTGTCAGTACGCCCCTTGAAGATAACCGCAAAGCGAAAAGGGGCGCGAGGAGGGGGAGGGGGGGGGGGTAGAGAACGTGAGCAAACGAAAAACAAGCAAACAATTAAGGAAGGAAACGAAGCGGACGCCACGCACGCGGAGTGCACTTGGAAAAAAAAGAAAAAATACAGAAAAAACGAAACTTTTTGGGCAGCCATCAACACACGAAGGGCGCGTAGCGGATGTGTGTGCACAGTTCAGGGAGGCGATCATTAGGAAACCTTTCAATTTGCTCCACACACTTTTTTCCACAATATATCGGCATGCTATATGCTTCTGTGATTCGAAACAAATTGTTGCGAGTTAGCGTTCATGTGTATCCTGTCCTTCCTGGTCCTCAGCTGGGTGTGCGCTTATGATTCCATGTCATGTATATCAGCAAGCCCAAACTGATAGTCTCAAGAAGGCAACGACCCATCACGGAGCCCCTAACGATTTCACGCTAACATTTACTGTCGATTATGGGAGAGGCAGATAATTGTGGGCGTCATCTAGTTCACATAATATTAATTTTATAAAGTCGAACCCCGTCATAAAAGGCATGGATATAACAGGTAGTCGGATATAAGAAACACCGTTCACCCAAATGGATGGCTGCCATATGAAATTGAATAATTGGACCTGTTCGATGTAAAAACAGTCGGCTATAAAGGACGAGTTAGCCTTGAATTTTGGTATACTAGCAGTCCCGCTTGTAACAGACATTTTTACATTAGGTGCGGCACCATCGATCGCCAGGTTCAGTTACAGCTATAGTGAAAACAAAAAAGAGAGACACGCTTGCGTCATCACGATTAATTATAACTTCAGTAAAAAAAAAAAAGAGCAAGTCAGTCACCTATCAAATGACTAAAAGAAGCACCTGCAGTGGGAATGCAACTTAGATGAGCTCCTCAGGCTTGCCGCGAGGAGCACAAACGCGACTGCACATGCGAGCATCTGCGCGAGCTTACCGTGAGTGCCGTTGGGTTCTACATTATTGGAGCTTCCTATCAGGGATATACCATAGATGTTGCGTCCGCTAGTTAGAAGATTACAGCAGGAATTGTCAATTACGTTGACTTTCAGTATAAACAACAGTCTATCCGAAGAAGGATAGACAATTGGGCAAGTTGGTATTGGTCAATATTGGAAAGGTACAGTGCAAAAAGACACAAGGCGAAAAGGAGACGGATAGACGTGCGCTGACTCGCAACTAAATTTTATTGGAAAGAAAGACATTTTTATGCGTCTTTCAAGCGATTACAAGAAGCCTATAGCACTTGCGCGAAGCCCATTGCAAGGGGTCAAAACATATCATACGTCATAAACACCGGATGATAGATTTTTGGGGATGTTTTTCTCCCATCTCCCCTGAAGACTAAGGCCAAGATTATGAATTTGCCAGGAACGACAAATCCTTATCTAATAGTATAACTGAAGGCTGGCTTAAACATTGCGACTGTCTTTTTCGGATCAAGTAGGCTTCCATCAGCTCTCTTGTTTTATCCCGGTGTCGAAATAAAATCTTAGTGTTCGCAGCTAAAGGGCGGTAGATTTTTTTTTCTTTCTCCTTTCATTTTTACACAGTTGCGACAGTTCATCTTGTGTCTTTTAGCGCTGTACCTTTCCAATATAAACAATCTATCCGGTAAATGCGAAGAAAGCGATCAGCTGGTGTTGCTAACGTAAACAAACCATTGTGACTAGAAAGGAAGACATAGCCAAACCAAGACCAAAACAAACAACATCACAGAAGTGATTCTGCTCTAGCCAAGACAAATAAACTGCTCTGGCTGCTATTGCACCATGGTTTCAACTGCACTCAAAAATGCCCTTTTGGCTTTTTATTTATTTTTCATCTCAGTAGCGACATTCACAAGTTTGTTACTCAAAGCAGATGTTACCCTTTGACAAACAAGCAAAACTTTCCGAGTGATATTTCTGCTTGTGATGTTTTATAGTTCTGGCTGTTTCTAGCCCCTTGGTGTATAAGCTGGCTACATTCACAATATAGTGGCGCTTTTTATTTCTCTTTACTTGAGTTCGTGTAGTGTTACGAGACACATAACTTTTACCGGAGTTGGGAATCGCTAGCTGCGGTGCACGTCACATCGCGATGGCACTTTGCAATTGCTGCAAACGCAGTTCGCAAATAATATAAGAAAGTTGCGAAGTGTGTTCAGTGTGTGGTGGTCCATTAAGGAAATTAAGTATCTAAATGAAAGCGATAATAACGCTTATGCTAAAGGATATATATTTCCTTTTTGCGCATTTTACCCGTAGAATGCCGAGGTCGAAATAAGGTCTGGTTAGAAAATGGGATTGTATACCCTGCTTATAAGGGACCACTGATATTGGAGATAAAAAACTGCTCCACAGTGCACGTACCTTATAAAAGAGTTCAACTGTAGTTGTAAGATTTGCAAAAGGAGTCTCCAGGAGGTTGAGAAGTGATGCACCCCTGGAAAGAAGGGCGTTGTGACAAACAGTATGATATTTCTCTTCACGCAGGAGGCGTATATTTTCGTTGTGTAATACCAACTAGCCCAAAGCGCCACCTTAGTAAACTCAGATTAACACCCGTGATCAGAGGCCAAATTAAAGTTTGTAAAAAGATTCACGCAGTCAATGATGCTGAAAGCAGGGATACCGGGTGTTTGAAGAGGCATCTTTGGGTGAAGGCAATTAAAGCGTCTGACGAACCAATCTCAAAAATCATTCAGGGATGCTGCAGGTTGCCGCAAAGATTCTATATTTGCTTTCGCCTGCCTTTGCTGCGGCTGAGTGAACCAGCTGTTTTAGCGACGTAATGCTAGTACGTGTTTCGTGTCCGGAACCTAACTTGTCTGATATGAACCAACATTCATGGATAGCTGCGCTCTTCAAGAAATTTGTGACGGGAGTGAGACACTCCGGTACAAGCTGAGGAAACAACGTTTTGTTAGACGACGTATCTCGCTTCGTGCATGCTGGCAGTTTGTGAAATGAGCTGCCAGCAGTGACAAAAAACACTTTCGAAGTTTTTCGGAAACTTTGGCTTTAGCGGACTGTGGTAGAAACACGATCTTCAAGTTTAAGAACTCATGTCGCGGAATTGCCGACAGACCAGAGTAAGGATAATCCCCCCAGAGACACCCCCACCACTGCTCTCGCAAAAAGCCGCAAAGAGCATGAAAAGATTATTTCTTGGTTCTTTTACATAGTTGTCAACAAATGCATGTACCATTGCTTGAGTTCCGTTGTTTTTCCGCTAAAACAAGGCCTGGATAATACTCATCATAGTATTACAACAGGCCATAATTTAAAAAAAAAAAAAACGAAGTTGGTCGAGTACAAAGTCTGGATGAGTAGTCCCCGTAGACTCTACAACCCGCATTGCGCGCTGAGCCTTTCGCAAGGACCTCATATTAAGCCGTAACTATTAGTGCAATAAATTTTTAGTGATTGTGAAAGCTGATGTAGAGGAGAATATGTGGAGAAAGTTTAAGAAATACGAAGTATTTTCATTGTTGTCCGAATTTTCCATTGCGCAGCGTTTGTTGATGTTAGCCCGATCATAACGCTTAATCGGAAACGTTAAATAGGAGCGCTGGCAGTTTGATAAGTTTTCATGGAACATAATGCGCATTACTGCTGCTTTGTAGTAGCATTTTCTTATTTAGATACTACAAATAGCAAAAAGAAAAAGATGTTTCCATGGGCTGACGTTTCGTTAACAATTTCGCTATAAAAACAACAAAAATAAAAATAACTGAGCGGAAATAAAAACATTTTGATATGTAGTCAAACGGTTTTCATTTTATTAACTTTAACAATTTATGTAATTCATAAAACCTTAGCCAAATAGCAGAGCATTTAATCGCGGCGATAGACCTCTTGGACATTAATTATACCCGGTGCTTATGAAAAACAAAAATGGATTAAAATCAGTTTCAGATCTTATTTTATTTAAACATCAGGAAACATCACATAAAAATTTCGACCATCCACGCTTTCATTCAGCTTATGTGAAATCACCCAACCATCTCTTCTGCATAACTGCCCACTGCAGGCGCCGTATTTCATATGCGAGGCGACATCAGGTTACACATAAAACGGCCCCAGGAAGCTGCATGATTAAACCTATGCCAGATCGACGCAAGCCATTTTAATCAGCATATGTTAGATTACCTAAAACCGGGAATCATTTTCGATATCTATCCGCGTTACGCTGCTATACAGTTTTAAAGTCTGAAAAACAGGGAAATTTAGATGTCTTGCCATATGAAGCAATGCATAATATTCAGACGCGCTGGGAAGCTCGTGTAATAATAGCACAGAGCTGAAACTTCGGTACAATCTTCGGCTAACTGTATATTATATAAATCCCGGAATCATTTTGCGTACGCTTTTGTTCACGTTTTACGTATTTTTTTGTAGCCGTTCCCATTAAGATACGCACCCTGTCGCCGCCACCGGCCGGTAGATGGTTCGAGTAGTACATGTCCCGGAAAGCTGGGCATGAGTGGTTCAATACCCGAGTGCATTAGCCACTGAGCCACCGTGGCAGTTATAGCGGGTGTACCAGTAGCAGCAGGAGGAGGCGGGTGGTGCAAAACAAATCGCCGTTACGGGCTCAACTTGTTGATACCCAAATTTGTAACCTAGGATTGAAATTCAAACGTGCCTGCCACTCAGTGGGGAACCTCTTTGGACAGTTTATTCTCTTCAATCGAATGCCGATCACTGCTGCACTTAAATGTATATACCAATATATAATATTGTTACGTGGTTTATTTACACGGTGGGTGTTAGGTGAGCTGGTTGTTTGCACACCCAGAGTGAACCAAATAAGCTTCCCCTTCCTCGTCAGCTTCTCCTGCAACACCTCATCTTCCTCCAATACAGGACGGCGGGACGTGCTTGAGACTGCCCCCTTTGCAGACGAAGCCTGCCGGACGAGTCAAGGTTCGTCACGCTGATAGTAGTGCTTCATGCGGGCCACGTGAACTATTTGAGTCTTCCGAGAACGACGACCATGGATAGTCAGGCGAGCGACAACAAAGTTGACTGCGGTGATGCGTTCCAGCACAACGAAAGGACCAGTATACTGGTGCAACAGTTTCTGGGACAGGCCGCGCTTACACAACGGCGTCCAAAGCCACACCAAGTCACCAGGGGCATAATTAACATCTTGGTGACGCTTGTCGTAGTGTTGCTTGTAGCATTCCTGGAAGGCTAAAGTGCGAAGTCTAGCGAGGAGGCGAGCTTCTTCAGCCAAAGAGAGAGTATGCGCTAATAAAGTGTCAGCTGGGAGTGAGAAAAGTAAAACTGAGTCCAGAATACTTCGTGGACGTCGAGCATTAGGAAGTAAAAAAGGACTGCAGCCTGTAGTTTCGTGGTTAGCAGTGTTAAATGCGTATGTTATAAACGGAAGCACTTCACCCCAGTTTGTGTGGCAGGAGTCGATATACATTGCGAGCATATTGCTAAGCGTACGATTGGTGCGTTCGGTAAGGCCATTTGTTTGCGTATGGTAAGGAGTAGAATGGCGAAAATGGCATGGGCAGGAACGAAGAAGTTCTACAACTTCTGCCGTAAACAGTCGCCTCCGGTCACTTATTAGCACACAAGGAGGCCCATGTCGAAGAATTATGGACCGTAGGAGGAAAGCCGAGACATCAGAAGCAGTGGCTGACGCTATGACATCATTTTCACAGTACTGCGTAAGGTATTCTACTCACACGATGATGCAGCGGTTCCCGTTGGTGAAACAGAGAAACGGTCCTAACAGGTCAATTCTCGCCTGTTCGAATGGAGTTCGTGGCGGTGTTATAGGCTGAAGATAACCCGACGGAGAGCAGGCTGGGTGTTTGAAACGCTGGCACTAAAGGCAGCTGGCCACGTAATGTTTAGTAGTTTGACTCATCTTCGGTTAATAAAAATGTTCCTTAGTCCTGTGCAATCTCCTGGCAAAACCCGTGTCCAGCCGTGGGATCGTCGTGCATTACCCGAAGAACCCGACACTGAAGACGTGTAGGAACTACCAGAAGAAAGCGCGCACCTACTGACGAGTAGTTCTTCCTGTGTAGTAGACCATCACGAATGCAGAATGAGGTCACAGTGTTCGGGAAACTTGCGGCATAAAAAAGCGGTGCCAACTCGCTGTCGTTCCGCTGTGCAATCATGATTTCCCCAACATCGGGGAAGCTCGAAGAGGTAGAAGCTATATATTCATTCAGGATCTCACTCTCGATATCAGTACTTTCAAGAGGCAACCGTGGCAGGCAGTCAGCATCACCATGCTTACGACCGCTCTTGAAAGATACAGTAAAACTTAATTCTTGGAGGCGCAAAGCCCACAACATAAGGTGTCGACAGGGGTCACAGAGTTTTACAAGCCAACATAAGGAATTATGGTCCGTCACAATTTTAAATGCACATCCGTTAAGATATGACTGAAACCGTTGCACAACGAAAACAACAGGTAAGCATTCCTGTTCAGTTAATGTGTAATTGCTCTCAGCCTTGCTTAGAAAACAGCTTGATATGCAACAACATGTTCATTGCCATTGTGGCGCTGTATGAGGACTGCACCAACTCCAACTGCGCTGGCGTCAGTGCGAAGTTGTGTTGGAGCTGATGGGTAGAAGTAGCATAGTACAGGTCCTGATGTCAACAAAAATTTAACTGACGAAAGGTGGAGTCACAATCAGTAGTCACCTTGAAAGGCACATCTTTTTGCAGAAGACAAGTAAGTGGATATGCTAGGTCGACAAACTTCGGAAGAAAATGCCGGAAGTAGGAGCAAAGCTTCAAAAAACTCCTGAGCTGTTTTAATGATCGGTGGTTTAAAACAAGTGACAGCTTCAATTTTTTTCGAATCAGGCCTGACCCCATCCTTGTCTACGAGATGTCCAAGTACTACTGTCTGGCATTCTCCAAAATGACATTTCTTGGAATTGAGTACCAGACCAGCTTGCTTAATACACTCCAAGACAACCTCTAATCGACTGTTGTGTTGACAAAAGGTAGTTCCGAATATTACTACATCGTCCAAATAACACATACAAATGTTCCACTTCAGTCCGCGCAAAACTGTATCCATGAATCTTTCGAAGGTGGCTGGAGCATTGCATAATCCAAGCAGCATCAAATTAAACTCATATAGCCCGTCTGGGGTAATGAATGCAGTCTTTGTCTTTCGGGTGCATGGGAATCTGCCAATAGCCTGATCGCAGATCAACTGACGAAAATTAAAAGGCAGAATGCAAACAATCAATGGTGTCATCAATGCGTGGCAGAGGATACGCGACCTTCCCAGTCAACCACGGATATCCGTGGTACGTCCGATTAGGATCCGAATCTCTATGCCATGAGAGGACGTTCGTAAAGCGTCCGTACGGACATCCAAATTCGGATATCCGTATCGGAGATTCCGTGTATGTCTCAGGGGCATCCGTTATTGTATAGCGAGCGGATGTACGCACGCAGACGTCCGAGGGGTATCCGTGAACATCCGTCTATAAGGGGTATTCACTGAAGCCCTATGCGCGCTGAATTGTGGGTAATTGAGGCGCAGTCGGCCAATTTTGTGTCCACGGAACGAACAGAGCGAAGGTACGTATCAAATGCTGTCGTGCGGTTCCACAAGCAGTGGCATTCGCAGCTATATGTTGTTATTGAGCTATCGTAGACTGTAATAGATGCGTGCACAGTGTAAACAACGGAAGCTGAAGAGCTGCGCGAACCTCGGCATTTTAAGGTTCCAGAAGTACACACGAACAACTGCACTCCAACGAGACACCTCACAAAGATGCGACGTCACGTATGGCTGGCACGGCTCACCCGCACAATTATGTATCATGGAATATGAGAAATGTATGTCAAAACGAGCTCGACTGGAATCTTTCGGATGTGCCCTAGCAGCCAGCTCTTTTCACTATCCATGCATGACTATTCTTCACACACTCGCAAGACACATTCCCGGTAAAAGAGCAGCGCCGCAATGTATGGCTTCCAGTCATGCGCATGCAAGCAGCGCACCGCCAACACCTCCTCATAGTATTTTGCTGCAATAAAATCCTTCAAAAAAGGCTCGCTAAACTTTGTGCTTGCCGTACTTGCCTCATTCGATCAGAAGTCGCATGCTCTCATTGTCTGTGTCGGCTGCTAATCAAAGCAGACCGCATGCAGATTTGCCGAAGGAACATAGGCGGGCAGAGTTGTTTTGCAGAAGGTTTGAAGAACTTTATACACTTATTTATCTCTAATAACAAATCAAGTTTAGCTTGGTCAGAACTGCACTGTAGGTCAAGAGTTCTGTTGCAGAAAGTTATTTCGAGCCTGCAAGGCAACGAGGTAGCACCATCGGTGTAATCGCTGTGGGTGGCAGCGGTTTCTTTTGCTTCTTTACCACCACCGAGGGTGCAAACATCCGACTTCTTCTGATCGATTGAGGCAAGTATACCAAACAAGTTTAGTATAAAGGTTACTGACTGCCAAACGCCATTTCTATGCAGGATATCAGCAGCGGTTTTAGTTGGTATAAACGTTGGAAGGCACGCACGTAATTGCCCAAAGAGCAAGTTCGTCTGCTTCGACCGCGGCTCTAAACCCAGCCGCTTGTAACGTAGTTGCATTCTTCGAGTGGTCAGTAGGCTTGCGATTGGTTTCTTGTGATGAAGTTCGTCCGTAGGAAAGGAATTCATGAATGTCGCACATATTTATGCGTAGGCACAGGCCGACGCTTACCGTGCAGTTGCGCATGTCGACTGCACACGGGTTGGCACCAAAGTTTTGTTTCGTACAGGTCTGTCCGCATCGCGCACACTTTGGCAATAAAACGAACTGTCACTCATGATACCGATTGAGTTTTCATAACAACGGTGCCGGCATGAGGCAGAGTGACAGAGCAAATGGACGCGCACAAGCAACTAAGCTAACCGCCATCCCATACTAGTACTAGTCAGAAAAGGACGCAAAGATGGCGTCGGCTGCCTATTGACGTCAGTGGGACGTCCCGTGAATACCCCCTATAGCTAATAATTTGTGGCTGACATACATGTTTTAATAGAGGGTTTACAAAAGTACGTCTGGCAATCATGAGCGGCACGCTGATCCCGCTCTGGCCGCCATATTTTGTTCGCTTCATCCGTTCGCTTCGTGTCCGTCCGTCAGCGCTCGCCGTTCTGTTTGCGCTTTTCACGTTTTAACCTAGTGTGCTGTGCTTGGACCTCTCTTCGGTCCCTGGCGGTTTCTATTAGCGACGCCTAGAAGCGTATTTTGACATCCGAGACGTGGCGGGGCCCACCGGCCGCGCTGCCGAGCGCAGTTACAAATTGCTCTATGAATCGTGTATGAGCCCCTCGGCAATCCGCAGCGTCATCCCTATCCTGGTACATTATCCGGAGTTCTGTAATGTGGATTTTTTTTTATCTGTGCGCCTTTGCTGTTTACTTAAACGCCTATGAGAGATCATCGCGAGTATGTTTGCTTGGTTTGCGCAATCACCGTCGCTCATCCCACTGGAAGATACTTGGTTGGTGAAATGAGCGAGGATGCATTTTATTTTATGATAAAAGGATCGTGCGTAATTTTACGTAAGTTGGACTGGCGCTTAGCACTTTCCTTCCCATGCCGTCGATGCAGTAGTTGGCATTAGTCTCGGAAATAATCGGGGTCTGCGTAAAAAAAAAGTGCCATGGTAATTTGTGCTTCCAGTGATTGAATATTGATTGGTGTGCGATAGGCGATGACGAGTTAATAAAATCTTTGTAAATAATTGATTAATTGATGAAATAAAGAAACTAAAAAAAAGGAAAAATCGGAAAGCAAGGGTTTAAAGGTGACAGAATGAAAAACCAGTGCTTGGTGATGCTAAGGAAGAAAATTTAGAATGTGTAATTTATTAATTGAAATAATTGAAGAATGTGTTCAAAAGTGTCAAATTGCTCAGAATGGAAAACCGAATGTTGCTGACACATGTGTATTGGTGTATAAAAATATAAAACGTGAAATAAAATAAAAATAAAGAAAGAAATGATAGAAATGAACATAACATAGAAATAAGCATACATAACAACATATAACATACTACACTTGTGTGTAGTATGTTACTTTTGATGAATTCATATTTCACTGCATTGTATTCTTTTCGCCCCTCCTGCTAGGGCCCAATTGGGACCTGCAGTATTTGATAAATAAAATAAATAAATAATATAATAAGAGAGCTAAAATATAACACGTGAACAAAGAAAAAATCGTGCGTGTGTGTGTATGAGAAAGAGAGACACTATCGCGTTATACCTTTAACGGTGGAGTTAAGTGACCCCCTAATTTTTCTATAACGATATGACATAATATAAATCTGATTTTATGAACACAGCCAGTTGCACAAGGCACAAACACTTCGCAGTAATGTAAGTTGACTTTTCAAATTTCTTTTCGTTTCAGCCGAGTTCCTCCTCCTCCGAATTCCTCGAAGCTTCCAATGTCAGCGCTTTCATATGAGATTACGGCTTCAAATGTTTACTTTCTGACAGAAGGAATAAACAAGAAATCGACATATTTAAAAATTCCAGTGAATTTCAGGTAGTTGTGAATTAGCGAACCATCGGATGACTCGAAAAAATGCACAAAAGTGAAGCGCACGCTTCGTTAGTTTATCGGCCGCGCTGGCAGGTACAAAACCTGAGCTGCGCGCTATGGACGTGGACCGGTCGAAACGGGCTGCACGTGAGCATATTACATCACACTAGTGGGATGTCATCTTTTCCTGCTTTTCTAGACGCCGCGGGTTTGGCAGCCGCTTGCTTTTGCAGCGTGAAACACGCACCTCGGGCACACTAGACAACCGTATTGCTCTCTGCACCAAGCACTACCATTTCGTACGACTGTGAAAAGTAGTTTCGGTAATCATGCCCGTGTCTTAAATCCAATACACAATGGTAAATGCCACCTACGTACAAAATGTTTCAAAGAACGTATTTGCACAATAGCGTTCGTTATACATGGATTGCTCCTTCTCCCGTGTCTTCCATCGCAGCATAAGCTTATCCTTCAAGTTCACAAGGCTCCATAGCGCGCAAAACAACCTTGCTATTTTGGGTGATAGCACATTCTGTGAGCTAGCTCCTAGTCAGAGGGACGTGTAGTAATGCTTTACATGACCCTTGTAAAGCCGATTAGGACTGCAAACGAACGGTCGCATACACGCGTATACATTGATTCCGTGCGCGTCTACGACGGTGCGCTGCCTGCAGAAGGGCACGCAACAACATGCTGGCATCATTCCGAGTAGAGCTTGGAGCTAACAGCGACTGCTCTGATGTTAAAAAATGAAACAATCGCTTGTGAGCATTCCAATGCACATTTCGGTGCATGCACGGGTTCTACGAAGGCGCACGTTGACAGCGTACTCGATGGGAGGCGCGGGCGGACTGAACAAAACATGGCCGCCGCGCACAGTTTCGGTTTCTTTCACTAGATGGCGCTAACTTTTGTAAAGCCTCGATTGTACTCATGCAAAATATCTAAGTGATTCGGCTGTTGTGCAGATGACGAAATTATGTGACCCCATTCCAATTAGCGCTGATATAAAATAACATCTAAATTAATCATGCGACTTTCTAGCATCTTACCTATGATTAATGCCATTTTTCTTTCTCCAGCATTCTTATGTGCCGAGGCATGCAATCTTCGTTCGGTGAAAACGAAACTCCTACCAAGCTGCACAGCATAGGAGTACACCTCTAACACCTTAAAGTCGATGCAATCGAATCCAATCCAGCAGACATGTTTTTTTTTAGGAAATTCGTTTTTCGAACTCATTTTGTGCTGTTTATTTAACGTATGGTCATTTGGCTGTGCTACAAAAGTGATGTTCCACTTATGCTCTAGTAGAGACCTTCTTTCGGCCCTGGAGTTTTCTGCAACTGACTTTGCCAAGACTCTGGTGCTTTGTTGTTTTGAAAGAACGGAACCGCTGCTCACTCCCAAATTTAAGTAAGAGTGCGTGAATATTACTTTTAGAATGTTATTGCTAGATGGGTGAAGTGCTATAACACGGGGCTTCGTTCCGGTTGGCGTAACTTAACCTGTTGCCAGACTATGCTACCAGTGTTTCCACCAAATTTGACGGCCAGACACTCCTACAAGTTTGACGGGCACAGTGTGGCTGTTACCACTCCGTCCAACGCTCCCTCACTCACTTCCTCGGAACTTTCCTCCTCGCAATCCCACGCTTACAATACCGCGCTTGCCGCTGCAGAATAATCTCCGCGCACGCTCACGCGCGCTCGTATGACCGTTGGCGGCTGCGAATTTCGACTACGCGTGCTGTGAAAGTTTTTTTTTTTCTTCCGGTTATTCTTGGCAATGTTTTCCTCCTTTCAGCTGCTGTCAAATACCGCGATTGCCGTTACACAATGACCGTTCGATCGGCACGCATGTTTACCGGCTGACGCTCCACGGCCAAATTTTTATTTTACGGCAATGTCCTCGACGGCGCTAATGGTAGTCTTAGCAGCGTTGACGCTTGTGATAGCCTTAGCGGCGTGCTCTGATATCTACTTCCAAACTTCGCAGCTGCGAATTTTGACTACGCGTTCTCCTATTTATTTATTTTTTTTATTTTGCTTCGGTGTACTCTTGAGAACGTTTTTCTCCTTTAAGACATGGCTGCGAATGTCGGCACGCCTGTTTTCCGGCTGGCGTTACATAACCTCGACGGCGCTTATGGCAGTCTTAGCGGCTTTGACGCTTGTGGTAGCCTTAGCGGCGTGCTTTGATATCTACTTCCGAACTTCGCAGCTGAGAATTTTGACTACGCGTTCTCTTATTTATTTATTTTTTATTTTGCTTCGGTGTACTCTTGACAACGTTTTTCTCCTTTAAGACATGGCTACGAATGTCGGCACGCCTGTTTTCCGGCTGGCGTTACATAACCTCAACGGCGCTTATGGCAGTCTTAGCGGCTTTGACGCTTGTGATAGCCTTAGCGGCGTGCTCTGATATCTACTTCCAAACTTCGCAGCTGCGAATTTTGACTACGCGTTCTCTTATTTATTTATTTTTTATTTTGCTTCGGTGTACTCTTGACAACGTTTTTCTCCTATAAGACACGGCTGCGAATGTCGGCACGCCTGTTTTCCGGCTGGCGTTACATAACCTCAACGGCGCTTATGGCAGTCTTAGCGGCTTTGACGCTTGTGATAGCCTTAGCGGCGTGCTTTGATATCTACTTCCGAACTTCGCAGCTGAGAATTTTGACTACGCGTTCTCTTATTTATTTATTTTTTATTTTGCTTCGGTGTACTCTTGACAACGTTTTTCTCCTTTAAGACATGGCTACGAATGTCGGCACGCCTGTTTTCCGGCTGGCGTTACATAACCTCGACGGCGCTTATGGCAGTCTTAGCGGCTTTGACGCTTGTGGTAGCCTTAGCGGCGTGCTTTGATATCTACTTCCGAACTTCGCAGCTGCGAATTTTGACTACGCGTTCTCTTATTTATTTATTTTTTATTTTGCTTCGGTGTACTCTTGACAACGTTTTTCTCCTATAAGACACGGCTGCGAATGTCGGCACGCCTGTTTTCCGGCTGGCGTTACATAACCTCGACGGCGCTTATGGCAGTCTTAGCGGCTTTGACGCTTGTGATAGCCTTAGCGGCGTGCTTTGATATCTACTTCCGAACTTCGCAGCTGCGAATTTTGACTACGCGTTCTCTTATTTATTTATTTTTTTATTTTGCTTCGGTGTACTCTTGACAACGTTTTTCTCCTATAAGAAACGGCTGCGAATGTCGGCACGCCTGTTTTCCGGCTGGCGTTACATAACCTCGACGGCGCTTAAGGCAGTCTTAGCGGCTTTGACGCTTGTGATAGCCTTAGCGGCGTGCTTTGATATCTACTTCCGAACTTCGCAGCTGCGAGTTTTGACTACGCGTTCTCTTATTTATTTATTTTTTTATTTTGCTTCGGTGTACTCTTGACAACGTTTTTCTCCTTTAAGACACGGCTGCGAATGTCGGCACGCCTGTTTTCCGGCTGGCGTTACATAACCTCGACGGCGCTTATGGCAGTCTTAGCGGCTTTGACGCTTGTGATAGCCTTAGCGGCGTGCTCTGATATCTACTTCCGAACTTCGCAGCTGCGAATTTTGACTACGCGTTCTCTTATTTATTTATTTTTTTGCTTCGGTGTACCCTTGACAACGTTTTTCTCCTTTAAGAAACGGCTGCGAATGTCGACACGCCTGTTTTCCGGTTTGCAACCTACTACGCACTTTGTTCACCCTAGCGTGAAGTTTTCAAGCACGGAGTGGTTACAAGCGTGAGGCGATACCTGCCAAGAGACATGTTTATTCGCGTTGACGAACGTACCACGAAGTACCGGAAAGGAGTGCCTCGCGCCTATCTTTTCTATCTGCGTTTTTGTAGTATGAGTGTTTGGTAATATTTTAGACGAAGCCCTCAAGGCAAAGTCGAGTTTTGGATTGAGGGAGTAATTATTACGTTCACCCGTGCGCATCCGCACAGCGACAAAAGAAAGCTCACAGATTTCGTGGTTAAGCATAAAAATTAATCTTTAAGTGTGAATCCTTAATAATATTGATACGTGGCAAGTTTAGTACACGAAGGTTAGTCCAGGATGGCACAGCCCATAAAGCACAGAAGCACAGCAGCGTCAACCTTCTTCTAGTCCCAAATGTTGCTACCACTTTGTCTTCTTCTGTGTCACTGTTGCTGATCGTTGTCTTCTTTGTGTCCAGCGATGCAGGGCATATATGTCACATTACCCCCCCCCCCCCCGCGAAAAGCACAGTCGCGGTGCGCACTAGGATGAACTACTGCAGGGGTAGTACGGCTTCATTCTGGTGACATGAACAATCTCGGTGCGTGGCATAGAGGACTGTCGCAGCGGACGTACAGGGGCGACCTCGTAAGTCACAGGATTGACTGGCCGTAAAACACGGTAGGGTCCTGCGTAGCGTGGCAACAGCTTCTCACACAGGCCAACTTTACGAGCGGGAGTCCAGAGCGAGACGAGAGACCCCGGAGAGTAGTGGACATCCCGGTGGCGAGAATCATGGCGCCGTTTTTGAGAATTTTGGGAGGAGGCCAGTCGGCGGCGAGCAATAACACGGGCAGCGTCAGCTCGGGAGATGGCGTCACGAACGTAGCAACTGGCGTTAGCGATGGGAGGCAGTACGCTGTCAAAAGGAAGGGGACGGTCGCGGCCGTATAGAAGATAAAACCGTCAGTAGCCCATTGTGCCATGACGAGAGGAATTGTACGCGAACGTTACAAACAGCAAAGTAATATCCCAGTCACGGTGATCATCCGAGACATACATTGACAGCATGTCCATGAACGTGCAGTTGAGGTTTTCGGTGAGGCCGTTCGTCTGTGGTATGTAAGCGGTGGAAACATTATGCTTAATGGAGCAGTACCGAAGAATTTCATCGACTACTCGAGCAAAAAAGCAACGGCCACGGTCAGTGAGCAGCTGGCATGGAGCACCATGGAGCAGGATGACGTCGTGGAGAAAAAACGCACCCACGTCAGTTGCACAGCTGGTGGGTGTCGCTCTGGTGACAGCGTAGCGCGTAGTATAAACCGTGGCCACAGCAATCCATTTATTTCCCGACGCAGAAAGTGGGAAAGGCCCGAGAAGGTGAAGGCCAACTCGGGAAAACGGGTCTACTAGGATGTCGATCGGCTGCAGGGATCCAGCAGGCATAACCGAGGGCTTCTTCCGTCGCTGACACCGGTCACAAGAAGCCACGCAACGACGAACAGAGCGATAGAGGCCTGGCCAAAAGAAGCGGCAGTGGACGCTATCGTACGTATGAGATACGCCAAGATGACCTGCTGTGGGTGCGTCGTGCAGCTGTTGAAGAACGGTGGTACGAAGGTGTTCGGGGACTACGAGCAGAAGCTCGGCGCCATCTGGTCGCATATTAAGTCGGTACAAGGTGCCGTTGTGGAGCACAAACAGAGCAAGGGTAGCATCAAGGTGATCAGTGCTGAGGCAATTGATAATGCTGCAAAGTTTGGGATCTAAGCGCTGCTCATGGCGAATGTTTGAAAGGTCAGAGATGGCCAACACATATGTGTCATAGTCGCACTCGCTCGCAGGTGGCGGATCCGGGTTGCGGGACAGGCAATCGGCGTCAGCGTGCAGCCGGCCAGACTTGTGGACGACATAAAAAGTGTATTCCTGAAGGCGGAGGTCCCAACGGCCCAGACGACTAGTAGGGTCCTTCAGCGTAGAAAGCCAGCATAAGGCATGGTGGTCGGTGATGACGGAGAACGGGCGGCCAAACAGGTAAGGGCGAAACTTTGTTATGGCCCACACGAGGGCTAAGCACTCACGTTCTGTGATCGAGCAATTTCGTTCAGCCCCAGAAAGGAGGCGACTGGCATAAGCAATGACGCGAGTGCGACCCATTTGCTGTTGGGCGAGTATGGCACCAATACCGTGACCACTGGCGTCGGTGCGTACCTCCGTTGGTGCCGAAGGATTGAAGTGTGCCAGGACGAGCGGGTTGGTGAGGGCTGCAATGAGCGCAGAAAAGGCTTGGGATTGTTCTTGGTCCCAGCAAATGGAGCGTCGTTCTTCAAAAGATTGGTGAGTGGACGAGTTGTCTCTGCAAAGCTGGGTACAAACCGCCGAAAATAGGAGCAAAGCCCTAGAAAACTACGCACGTCACTGGTATAACGGGGTGTAGAAATTCACTTACAGCACGTATTTTGTCTGGATCGGGTTGAACGCCACGGGTGTCGACCACGTGACCGAGCACCTTGAGTTTAAGTCGGCCGAAGCTACATTTTTTCGAGTTCAGCTGAAGGCCAGCTCTTCGGAAGACGCCAACAATGACGTCAAGGCGATGGAGATGGTTCTCGAATGTAGAAGAAAACAGAAGGACGTCATCGAGATAGCACAAGCACGTCGTCCATTTCAAGCCGTACAGGAGAGAGTCCATCATGCGCTCGAATGTTGCGGGCGCATTACACAAGCCGAAAGGCATTACCTTGAATTGATACAGGCCATCGGGAGTGACGAAGGCGGTCTTCTCTCGGTCCCGTTCATCGACTGCGATCTGCCAATAACCGGAACGAAGATTAATGGAAGAGAAATAGCTGGCACCGTGCAAGCAGTCGAGGGCATCATTTATCCTGGGGAGTGGGTAAACGTCTTTCTTTGTAATTTTGTTGAGGTGTCGGTAATCAACGCAGAATCTCCAGGTATTGTCCTTCTTTTTAACAAGCACGACAGACGACGCCCAGGAACTGCTCGAAGACTCTATGGTTTTTTGCTAACATCTTGTCCACTTCATCTTGTATGACGAGTCGTTCAGAAATGGCGACTCGATAAGGTCTTCTGTGAATTGGGCGGGCGTCTCCGGTATCGATACGATGTGTAACGAGGGACGTTTGACCTAAGGGGCGGTCACCAAAATCGAAAATATCGCTGTACGAATTCAGAAGACTCGTAAGTGCCGTAGCACGGTCAGGGCGCAAGTTAGGTGCAAGTATTCCTGATATTTGGGCCTCCGGAGGTGGAGGGACGGTGCAGGGCGTGTCGACACTTGAGCATTAGGGTCAGGTAAAAGAGCGGCAACTGTGACATCAGACAGTGGGGTCAGTTCGGGAAGAGTAATACCCTCAGGAAGAATGTGCAGAAAAAGGCCGAAGTTCAAGACGAATATATTCGTTATTTTCTACGTGCACGATGTTATGAGGGAGAGCGATTCTACGCTGCAGTGTCACGTCGATTATAGGGCAAACAACGTAGTCGCCATCAGGAACGGAGGGGAAAGGCGACATGAGCACATATACTGCAGCTTCTGGTGGCAGACGAGTAAATGTAGAGGAGCGGGGACGGAGCGTTGAAGTATTAGCAGCCTGTTTGTCAGGACAGAGTGGCAGGTCCAGATGAAGCAGTCCAGAAGAACAGTCAATGAGCGCGGAATGTGCAGTTAAAAAGTCGAGTCCTAATATAATGTCGTGAGGGCAACTGGTGAGGACTGTAAATAGCACAGCGATATGGCGGTCGGCAATGGTAATTTTCGCAGTACACATACCAATCACAGTAGCTGTGTTGCCATTAGCGACACGAACAGTAGATGAGGAAGCGGGTGTGAGGACTTTGTTGAGGTGTTGACGGAGCGAGGAACTGAGGGCGGAAATGTGGGCGCCAGTGTCAATAAGGGCAGAAACTGCGACTCCGTCCGCAAAAATGTCAATGAGGTTACGTCTGGGTGCGAGGGTCAGTTCCAAGTTGACAGTCCGGGTCGGTAATGCAGCGTCACTCCCGGGCGCTGCACTCACTAGTTTCCCGAGTAGGCGCCGGCGTATGATGGGGATAAGTTGCGACGAGGCAGCGGTGAACGAGATCGACGAAACCGTGGAGATGAAGATCGGCTGGAGTGACGAACACTTGAGACGGCTTCGGTGTGAGGTTCATCTGGGTGAGGAGTAAAGTGTCCAGGTCCATCATATGCGGGGCGGAGCTGTTCAGTTTGGGCAGGGAAGCGTCGAGGTCCGTAGTAGTACCGACGGTCAGCGTTGTAATAAGAACGAGAGGTGGGGAAGGTGCGATTGCGGCAATAACGTGCAGTGTGGCCGGCTCGATAGCAAATAAAACAAATTGGCCGGTCATCGGAGGCGCCGCCACTCTGCAGGATTGCGACTAACGTAGCGACGTGGGGGAGCTTGGCTAGTGGTTGCAGCAGCCACTACAGGAACAGGATGCGATGGTGACGAGGGCGGTACGGGGTTGGAGGAAAGACCGACATTGGCAAGTTCCTGGCGGACAACAGCCTGTATCATGGCCACGGTGTCGGGCACTGGAGATAGGAGTGGTGAAGGAGCTAAGGCCTTGAGTTCTCGCCTGACGATCCGAGTCATTGTTGTGGACTGAGAAGGCTGTTGCGGAGGAGCCAGATCATCGCAGGATGATGTAGCTGCCGTGTTCGGAAGTTGCTCAAAGCAATGTACCAGGCGTCGTTGTTTAGCCTGCTCTAATCTTCGGCAAACTTGAAGCACCGACTCGACGGTAGCGCAATCCATGCAGAAGAGTATGTTGAACGCGTCATCTGCGATGCCCTTGAGGATATGCCCTACCTTTTCACTATCCAGCATGGAGCTGTTCGCCTTGCGACACAATGCGAGCACGTCTTGAATGTAGGCCAGGTAGGACTCCGTAGTGGATGGGGTGCGAGACGAAAGTTCGGTTTTGGCTGCGAACGCCTGTCCAATGGGTTTCCCGAACAAGTCGTGAAGCTTTTGCTTGCAAATTTCCCATGTCACTAGCTCGTGCTCGTGATTTTGAAACCACGTGTGAGCGGTTCCCGCCAAATATAAAATCAGATTGGCCAGCATATTGGTCGCGTCCCAGTGATTGTTCCTGCTGCATCGCTCATATTCATCCAGCCAGTCGTCAACATCTGTCTTGTCTTCGCCATTGAAGATGAGAGGGTGGCGGATTTTTGTGAGGATGAGTTGCACCGATGTTGCGGTGATAGGAGCTGCCTCAGAGGGTCATAGTGGCCGTTGTTGATGTTGTGATCCCAGGTAGGTGGCGGCCACTGTGCAAATCCAGCTTTCGGCTGCTTAAATGGATTCATGTGTGCACACGGGGATCTTTAGTCACCTCCACCAAGATGATAAGTGGCAAGGTTAGGCACGAAGGTTAGTCCAGGATGGCACAGCACACAAAGCACAGAAGCGCAGCAGTGTCAACCTTCTTCTAGCACCAAATGTTGCTACCACTTTGTCTTTTTCTGTGTCACTGTTGCTGATCGTTGTCTTCTTTAACGTCCAGCGATGCAGGGCATATATGTCACATTATGTATGTTCGTAGTTGTAGTTAAATGGAATGCGAATGAAGCATAATGTCAGAACTACTAGAGCTTTGCAGTGGTGCATGACTTTGCTATTTTTTTAATTCCTTTTTTTTCCATATGTGACCTGCCCACATAATGGATTGGTGCCGAAATAATGCCATGTCATGAAAAAAACAGGTAGGCTGAAAATGCAATAATATTACTTTTGCATAATATTGACTTGTTTCCTTTGGCTTGCAGAGTGGTTAAACATGTATGGCACAGTATGTCGCACTGTGAAGTAGAAATGTACCACAACGTCCTGTTAGATTTGCTGGCTTCTCTAATATTCTCTACTTAAATCCTTATCTTTGTGCATGGACTGTTGTGAGATGATGGCATGCATTGGTGCAGCCTTGACAAACATGTTATAGCTCACAGAGCTCAATGCTATGAGGGCTTTCTGGCACCCATGGAGCTACAGGTCCCTGAATTGTGATCAGACCACTCTTCCTTACTCCTTTGGCCCTGGTTTTTCAGATATACTGTCAACGCCCAGCTGCATAATTTATCAATGAACACAGGAGCAATGGCGCAACGACTGCAGCAAAAAGAGAGAACCTGCAAGCACACATATGCCATCTGCAATCATTATGAAAACAATGAGCCAAACACTTTTCCTTCACACGTAAGCAGATGGCACATCGCTAACTCGCAAAACCCTTCTACCACCCATGCATAAGGCTAATAAAAAATAAACATTTTTCCTTTCCAAGAATCAAAAAATTACCAAATAAGCCAAAACTGTGTCCGCCCAACACTCATGAAGGGGCGCGTAAATTTTGGCGGCATTTTTGAAACAAAAAAGAAAGGCAGCAGATGTATCAGCGACGCATAATTCCGTTCTCTCATTAGTAGGGTAGTAACTCTAGTAGGGCCTTCTAAGCAGCGTCACCTGGCGACAAACAGCGGAAATATTGTTACACATCAAAATATTGTTATCAAAATGAATAAGAGCGCATTTGAAGCCTGCAGTATCCGTTACTTCAAAAAAAATGTTCTGTGGCACAAGGGATTAATACTACTTACCTGGGCACTGGTACGTCTGCTAAAATCCTCGGAGTGCAAGTGTTTTTAATTTCAAACATTAAAATAGGCTACCAACATCTTTCCTGGGCTGTGTTCCCATTTAGTTTGCATTATGTGATATTTTTGATCCTTAATAGCTGCAAAATCAGCCATGAACATAGCCAGGAGGTGACGGTATGACGATGGTTACACTATACAATGACCTTCACCATGATCATTTCTGGCCTTCATTGGGTGTATGTTACCTTTAGGTTGCATTCAGAGACACTTCTCAGCAGCAATTGCAGTTTAACTCGCTGAGGACAACCAGTGGAGAGAAAAAGTTGTGGTACCTACTGTTGAGGCAACGGAATTACGTGTCAAAGACATATTCGCTAGCTATGCAGAGAAATGAAGTATCTTGGTGCAATTTTCTGTATTGTTGCAAGGGTCGTGTTAAAGCTGTTTTGCTTTATGTTTAGGTGTGTGTGTGGCTCGTGACTGCTTCTGGTCTCATTGTGTGACTGTGCTTTTATTGCATTTGTTTGGCTTTGTTTCTTTGGGTGGACACTGCTTCGGCTAAGACGTTTGGTATGTTTTCATTTTCAAAAAGGTAAACATTTCATTGTTGATTTGCTGAACCAGACTATTAAAAGGAAAAAAATGTGTAAAGTGAAAGTGTGTAAATGATGCAAATAAAATCAAAGATGAAAGCAGCCTCCCTGCGCGAAAAGAAAACAGGCTGTGCTCATGCATTCATCCTCAAGGTTTGCGATAGTGGTGGCTTCAACTATTTTGCATGTGAACTTTTTGGCACTTTTCCAGAATGGCCGTTTATTCAAAAACATGGGTTCATTTTGCCTTGCTGTCACATTTGCAATGTTTACTGCAGATTTCTGAACAGGAAGCATTTATTGTCATTGTTGTGCTTTGTTAATCTTTTATTGATAGGTATGGCAAAGAGAAACACTGGTTGTACTATATGACATAAGAATCCCATCGTAGCATGCACAGGAATGGTCATTACTCCATTACACTATCTTCTGGCAAGCATGCATTAGTCAAACTATCAATAGAAGACTAATTTATAAATTGCAGCAATGATTTTCATAGCACAGAAACCTTCCAGTGCATGGCCATAAATGTGACAGTAATGAACAATATTTCTCAGTTTTGAACAAACACCATTCTGAACACATGCCATAATAAGCTCACACTCAAAATAGTGGAAGCATCCATGATTGTGCAGCTCACGGATGAATGTGCCAGCACAGCCTGTGTCACACTCAAGCACATAGATTGCATTCATCTTTGGTTTTATCTGATTTTATTTGCACCCTTTACATGCCCTCATTTTATACATACCTTTTTTCCTTTTAAGTCTGGTTCAGTGCTTGCTTATCCTGTGCACTTCTCCATGCTCTGTTCTCATCCTGTTTTATGCTGCTGAAACTGATTGAAAACCAACGAGCGCCACAATCTGTTCATTAATAAACCTTTCGTACCGAGTAATTCTGACAAAGGTAGTTTTGCTGCATAATGACAACAGCTAGAAGGCTGCATGTGTGTTACATAAATTGCTCTCTCGCGCTTCATTCCTTGGCCATGTGTAGTGAAGGTGACTGACCTTGGCTAGTGACAGTATAGTACCTGTTTTCAACAGCAGGGTTTAGTTAAGTTTGAACTGTAGTGCAGGTTTCTTCCCCTCACATAATCAGTACTTTGTTTTTGCTTTCTGCAGTATGCAGTCAGCGGAATGCCCAGCTATAGTTCAGTGCACTTGTACCTAGTGCCAAGGCACTGAGTCGCAGATTACTTGCAGCTGTGTGACAAGAAATAGACTGAATCTGTTACTTTTTATTAGGCTCTCAGAGTGGTCATATCTGTAGTGTGTGTTGTATAATGTGGACTTTTTACACTAAGGTATGTGTTTACATTGTGTCTGGAAAACAAATATATGGCATTTCAGTCTTGCCGCAGTGGTGCAATGGTTAGGGCGCTCGGCTGCTGAACCTTAGTATGCAAGATCGAATTCCGACTATGATGGTTACTTTTCTATGGAGGCAAAAAGCAAGGTGCCCGTGTTGTGCAATGTCAGTGCATGGTAAAGAACCCCAGGAGGTTGAAATTTCCAAAGACTTCCGCTATGGTGATAGCCCAAGTCACTTTGGGATGTTAAACCCCTAAGCATGACCAAACCTATATTGCACTTCAAGAAATAATACTTTGTTGCTTATGGATTATGAATTGTGGAAAATATATAGGCTCGCTATTCCAGCTACCTTTGCTAAACTTTATAAGGTTGTGGATTTGGATCCTACTGGCATCATCTGTTTTTTTTTCTTTTTGTTGCCTTCTAATCAATCAAGTTTCAGCCATAAAATAATATGTTTCCTCGTTGATAAATGCTGCAAATTAGGAAGTATAATTACTCCCTTATTCTTTCCTTGGTTTTAGTAACGGCTATATTTTTTCATGTCTATTACTTTGTACTATTATGTATGAAAAGGATGCTGCACTCCTTGCACACCTGCCTGTCAGATCTGGATAAATGATCAGTGTGCATTGATCCTTTATGTTCCACTAATTCCTGTACTCCATCTTGAACCGGTTTGCAGCACTGCCAAGGGCAGGACGACCTGGCCCAATCGTGGTAGCTCTCACCTCTGCGGGCTATTATGTGTGTTTCTACTGTTGACCTCACCAATTGGGGGGAGGGGGGAAGGTGAGGCATGTATGATCACTATTTCTTATCATAATGCATAGGATCTTAAATGGCGCAAGTCACTGTTGCTTTCCCAGGGCTGCTAACATCTTCTGAAAGGAAGTATCCATTTGTGAATGATATGTTTTGCTTAATACCTGCTATAGAATAAAATTGCCATCTTGAAAGTGTTCAGCCTTATTATCCCTGACAGCAAAACATAGTGCTCAATTTTGCCTTCAGGGTGATGGTGATAATGACTATTTTCACTGCAAATGCTTGTCCAAGCCTGGCAGCCATGGAGATGCAATGAATTGAGGCAAGTTTGCAGAAATATGGAGTTGCATATATCTAATATTGTTTGTAATAAAGTATGTTGAACATAAAAATTTCTTAGCCTTTCAATAACAGTGCTTTGCTTTGGCATACTTTAGTTTTGTTTTTCAGAAAATCATCCCAATTTTGGCTACAAGTCCTGCTGTAAGAATACTGCTGACCCGATGCTGTGCCGGTAGGACCACATTGAAAATCTCTTGAAAACTGGAAGCAGCATTAATTTCATCCATAAACCTGCCATCAATGTGCTGCATCATTGTACATTGTGGCCGTTATTGCTTTGTAGAGGCATGCATCCCACATACTTTGGGGTGCATGCCCAATTTCAAGCATTTCATGGACTCGTATAAGTGCATGGAGTCTGCCAGAGTTATTGCCTGCAGTAATCATAGATTGCTTTTTCCAAGTAGAGGAGGCATCACTTCCTAATGTGCTCAATAGATACGCTAACAGATATCCGGCGCGGATCTCCATTGAAGATTCAAATAATCATTTTTGTATATCCGTCGGAGATCCGTGGGAGGTCCGTCGGATATCCGCGGATCTCCGGCGGATATAAAAATAATTGTTTGAATGTCCAGAACCAGACGTACACTGAACGTCTGAAGTACGTCCGGTGGTTGATTGGGTTCTTAGTAACAGTATTCAGCCTTCGATAATCGGCACAAAATCATCATGTGCCATCTTTCTTTTTGGCTATTATAGGGACTGCTCATGGACTACATGATTCTTGAATGATGCCCTTATGCAGCATCTCACGAACTTTTTCTTCGATTGTCTGACGCTTTGATGGGCATAAATGATAAGGCTTCTGACAGATTGGATCAGCAGTCCGAGTATTCATTCTGTGCTGAGTACTGGAAATTGGAATTCGTGGTGGCAAGCCTCGAGAAATCGAAAGCTGCAGCATGTTTTGACAGAACTTCACTAAACTGTAACAGTCACTTGTTGGCAGGGATTTGCTAACCATGGCAAGAAATTTTGTCTGATCTACTTCTGAGCACATGGTTAGCCATTTGTGTCGATCTGAATTTGCAAGATATATTTTTTTAAGGGTGCCAATTCATTGTGCAGCGTGCGGAAGCGCCACATGCTCTTGGCGAAGATACATGCTGTGTGCTTGGCTTTCGTCTTAATTTACAGTGCAATAAGCTTGGAAGTGTTGCACTAATGAAGCAGCTGGAGCTGTTTCCTTTTTAAAATATTTGTTTTAAATATCAAGAAAGTACTTCGTGCCTACCTGCAACTTGGGCTTCCGCACGTATGCCTCTGCATCAGGGCAGTTTGTACTATTTTCACTGTTTGTATCAGACATAACGCTGCTGTTACCTGCCCAGTTAAACTGTTTATCTTGAGTACTAGTTCCTCCAAGCTCCTACATTTTCTTTGTTACGCTTGTATGCTTGCAGCTTAGTCTTTTGATTGGCACGTCTATGAAACTGTAATGTTCTAAGCAGTTTATTTTCTTCTGTGTACTTATCTGACACCGCACACCGTGCCATGGCCGCTGAAGGGCTCAAAGGGCCTACAAGATGCACTTCATATCTCATGGATAGAAGTCCAATGAACAGCACAGTTGTTTTATGATAATTTGTGCCATAATATAATGCCGTTCAATAAGACTCCAACCACAAATATATAACAAAGACATTGCCATAAAAGATCAAATGTGTGCATTCATAAGGTGCGACATATTTCGTGTCTAAAAATTCTTCTAAGTATGTGTATTCTCATTACTCAATAATGACCACACTGTATATTGAGAACTATCGGCGCTTCGAGTAACAATGCTAGCACAGTTTAATGACTTTCCTGTGTACAAAGAGTGACAAGCTTCAAGGGTAAATGTTTTCTAATGAAATGTACATTTTCTTCTGCGGTGCGCATAAGGAGGGAAAAGATGATGGGATATTTGCAACCTAAGGTTATTATACTGAAATCAGCGAGTATAATTGATGACAATATTAAGCGCAATATTAAGTGAGCGTGAGTGCACTCCGATCTGTGTTTGCATCAGTAACAGGTCTATAAGCTTATGGCATTTTTTACCGACAATCATTAGTACTTAACACATATTTTTTGTTTAAATTTCCTATGCGCATTGAGGTTTACTTATGCCAACAAATGCAAAACCTGATGCAGGAAGCAGGGTCACAATGCTGAGCTCAGGCTGCAGATCTCAGGAATGCTGAGGGGCATGTCAAAATATTCAATACAAAATATTTCTAAACCAATGAAAAGCACGCCAGTGCGGTCTCTTCAGGTAGATCTCACGGCAAGGAGCACATTATATGTATCATGGAGCATAAAAATTTCACGATTAATTAACTGAAATTGTCTAACAGTTCACGTTTGATTTGATAGGCATTAAATAACGCGAAACTGAAGGCTGCCAATGTCAAACGAGAGTGTATAATTTGAATGGCCGCAATCGCATTGTAGCTTGAAATATTCAAAAATACGCATTTAAAGGTTTGTTTGGTCAACTTTCACATATTGGACATTTATAAAATGGTGTCTTAGTATTTATTAGGCATCAGACACTGAAGCAATTTCAGCATTTGGAATTTCATAGAAGTTAAGATAGTTTTGGTGGCAATATACCACACACAGTGACATTTTGTAAATGTGCAATGAGTTGAAGCCAACCCAACGAGTTTTCAGATGTGCATTTTTGATGTTCGGTATTTTGGGCCACACTGGGGATTACGAAAATTTTAAAATTACAGATTCATAACTACAGCGCAAGAGACAGGAAGAGACGAAGGACGGACACCACACAGCACTGTGTGGTGTCTGTCCATCTCTTTACTGTGTTTTGCACTGTAGTTAAAGATCATCGAAAATACCAACTCGCCTAACAACTGTTCTTGTCAAAATTACACACTCCGGACAGTAACAGCGAAAGATGCCAAGCTGAGACGTCAACATCGGCAGCAAACTGCTAATGATTGTCAAGACAGTGCTGAAGCAGGGTTGGCCCGTAATGTCAGATGGCATTCTAAAGCGTGAATGTCCTTTATTATTAGGCAAAGAAGCGGGTGTGATCCCATTTAGTAGCATCAGAGTAGTAAAAAAAAAGAGGCATTGATAGCTCATGCTCTAGAGCATAATCCTTATGACATTTTTCCTGCAGCAAGAAAAAAGAATTATGATAGCATGCGAGCAAAAGCATCAAGAGAGCGAGAACAAAATTTTGGCAATGTTACATATCTTATGATGAAAGAGCACTAGCTCCTCTCGGGTTCAATAATTCAACAGAGAACAGAAATTTTGTTAGGGCCTTTTAGCAAAACCCACTCCCCTCCATCTTGAACACTACCGGAACATTGGTGCTAATGCCGGTACCAAACAATATGTTCCCTTCAAGTCTGATTAAGAAAGTAAAATGCAGTACCTCTTCAGCTACACCACTTTCAATTCTGGGGACATATATGTCCTTTCTACCAGAAAGCATTAATACTATCACCGTGATATCCGACGCTGACCCAAACTGGTACCACTATGCTGTGAAAGCAACATTGACCTCAAAAAAGTTTTTTTTTAAGTTTTTGGTGGCTTATTAATGACAAGTCAAGTGCAAACAACCTAGTGAAACCTCAGCCTTTTTCATCTTAGGTAAGCCTGATCAGTGATTTTTATCACAGTTGTGATAACTGCCGTTTACTTAACGGGGATATGAAAGTGTTTCTAAAATGAGAGCACGGCGTCTTGACAGGATTATGTTTGCTGTATTGCAATTATAAACTTTTTTTTTGCTGTGTTAATCAGGTGGCCATGCTTTCAGATGACACATACCATGTGTGCTGCAGCACTAAAAGTTTCAAGACCACAGTGGAATCTGCATTGGAGGAATGCATAAGCCTAAGCGGTGCTGCTACATGGGGTATACATCACGCGGCCCTCGCGTAACACAACCAGAGTTCCGCTGAACGCACCAAAGCTCACCGGCGTACTATAATTGGTTTACAGAAGAAAGGCACACTATCTGTCACTCTTGTTGCTTTCCACACCTGAAGCCCCTCAGAAATGTAAAAGGGCACATCAGCTTGAGACGTCGGGTTTTCACTAGACACCGGTAATAGTGCTGTAGCACTAATCTTCTTGCATTTCACCGCACGAGTTCTAACAGCAACTTCCACGTCGTAAAGCTGTTTAGGCGACAGAAAACTAATACATCAACTATTCAATTGAATTGACAAGCAACCTTTAAGGAACCTACTTTTCTTTATTATGCGCATCAGACACATTTAAAAGAGGGTAGGAGGGCTACCCAGGAAGGCGGACAACAGACACTAATGCAAATCGTACACAAAAATAAAGAGAGCCTAGAGGGCCAGACCAAGCCATCATAAATAAAACGGTTTTATTGCCGATAATACACTAAAACGGGGTAAAATGGGCCAGCGTGAGCATCGGATTTTAATGCTGATATACAAAAAAAAGGTGAGTGAAGAGTCCAGACTGGACCGTTAAAAGAAGAACGATAAACGTCTCCTTATGTGGACAATATTTATGGCCAACAAAAAATGTTCAGTTAAAGCGGCCTTACCAGGCCACCAAGAAAAGCAAATAACGATGATTATTCTCCACTACAAACAGAATAAAAAGGGTCAGTAGGCCATCACAAACGAGATTTTCTGCTGCGCTAGGCTCGCCGGCTGGCTTGCAGACAGCTCCAAGGTCTATCATGATCTCTTCCTACGGTGTACCCCGGCTCCTCTCTTCTTGTCCCGTCTGCCATCCTGTGAAATTTAGATAATGCCATGGTTCACGTGAAGGTTATGGATGCATAACAGACAACCATTCGCTTAATATTTGTAAAATTTTGATCTCAAAGGCAGTCAATCCCTCACTGGGCGCGGAGTGGTGAAGCAAACAAATCCGACTCCAAGACTAGTCGAGCAGTGGTTAGAACTTTGGATCATGATGCTCCTGCTTGGGACATCACAACTGGAATATTGGTGCTAGTAACACTTAGGCCTAATGCAAAGGTGTTGAAAAGTGAATTTATTGTGGGTCTATTTATGCTTTCAATCATTCATTAGATGAATGTAAAAATGAGTTATTGTAAACTTGTGCATACCTCCTGCACACAAGTACAGATTTGGTTTCTTGCTGCATCAGGAAAGTTCTTATGCCACAAGCTAGTATGTGTTCACATGAGGCCCACAAAAAGTGAGGTACCATAGTGCTTGGTTCAATAACTGTCCTTCAGGATTCTGGAGCAGCTTAGTATTTATGAGGATTAGTGTTTACGACAAAGCAGCAAATGTATTGCAGCTTTTGTACGCATCACGTGATCTCATACTCACAAGTGAAGACAAAACCCACACTCAGTGATCAAACTGATGTAAACACCATAGTGAAGACATAAATTCAAATTCAAATTTATTTATTATGTGCTGGCAAAATTTTTAGTGCTTATGATTACAATGTCACACACACAGTTGCAAATATAAAATATGGTAGAAACATGTTACTCCACCCCTTTTGGGCTGCTTTGGAAAGCAAGATCTGCCGGTTGCAGTCCGGTTTTGCATTGGGAAAGATGGTGATAAGCAAGTGACAGACGAGTAATGCAGAAATGTGTCACCAAAGTGGTTAGCAATTACCCCAATGCAAAAAAGTTCTACTTCTATTTTCTTTTTACTCAAACACGCGTATGGTGACCATTCCACTTCTATCTTTTGTAATAATTATATTTACAAGATTGTAATTGTATACCTAGAATTTGATCATCATCATCGTCACTCGCAGTAAGTCAGGCTGATTTACTGCGAGTGAAGGCCTCTCCAATATT
This sequence comes from Amblyomma maculatum, assembly GCF_055883805.1. Taxonomy (NCBI): domain Eukaryota; kingdom Metazoa; phylum Arthropoda; class Arachnida; order Ixodida; family Ixodidae; genus Amblyomma; species Amblyomma maculatum. The sequence goes on from NC_139350.1 coordinate 14,742,933, forward strand.
TCTCTAATTAACCCTGTCCTGGGCTAGCTGCATCCACTTGACCTCGGTGAACTTCTTAACCTCATCCGCCCACCTAACTTCATTCCACCCCAGCAACTCTTTCCTTCTCTTAGAATTCCGTTTGTTACCCTAAGCAGCCTTCGGTTATCCTGTTGCCACACTGCATGCCGCATGTCCTGCCCATGCCCATTTATTCTTGAATTTCACTAGAATGTCAGTAACTTCAATTATTTCTCTGACCCACTCTGCATTCTTCACACCATTTTTCATTCCGTAGCCCTCTGCGTTGTCCTCAACTTAAGTAGAACCCAATTTGTTAGCCTCCATGTTTCAGCCCCATAGGTGAGTACAGGTACCGCTAAGTACTGCTGCATAATGATGCGATTAGTAGACTGCTTAGCTTGTGGCCACTTCCCTCAAAAGCCTGATCGTTATCACTGTGAAATTGCAATTACCAAATCACCACTGAATCTCCCGTGGACAATATGTAGACAATATTTATTGTCCTCGAAACATGCAAAGCAATTTCAACGCTCCTATTGGGTTGCAACTTGGAAAAGTTGCATTATTTTTTCAGGCTAAATGTGTTGAGAAGGTATTGATAACAAATTAATTATCATCCCGATCATCGTGCACACCAGTGCAGAACCACCACGAGCAAAACTGGCCACAAGTATGCAGCATTACTCTCGTCGCATTTCCGCCTGCAAAAGGTTGGTTGAGAGATGAATCTAGCATGCGTTTTGTGTGCTGAGAGGGACATCCAGCATGCATTTGTTTCTTATTATTGCTATGTAAAGCATGCATCATGGTAATTCTGAACTGCTCGAGGAGTCCATCAAAGTAAACATACACTGTATTCAATAAATGCCCGCTATGGGTTGCTGGTGCTCAAAAAGTTTGGTGCTCTCCAGTAGTGGATAAGAGGGGACATATAAATTAAGTTCTTTAAACTTGGAAAATGAATAGAAATCACCACTTCTCAGAGTATTTGATGAAATATCTTCTTGAAAGGATGAAAGATCAGCAAAGACATGAACACCAGCCACATTTAGAAGGAATGACGCTCCTATAACCCTTGCAGAACCCATGTAGATGAGAATAGGTTCAAGAAGGTGCTGGCGGTGGTAGGGTACAAGTTGCGCAATGAACGTAGATGTATATATAGTGGCGCATTTGCCACATGGCTGTAATGAAACATGCCGCTGTCAGAGTGTACAGCTATTGGACAGTTTCTAAAGTGATAATACATATAGCGGTGCCCAAATTTGGAGATGACGCCTTAAGGTGTAAAATTCCCAGAAATGTGGAAATTCAAAAAATTGTTTTCATGAGATGCCCAAAATCTATGAAGACTGGATGACGTAGCTTAAGCTTCAATTTGAAAACAATAGTGCATTTTTAAAATGATAAATTGTGTCCTCTCAATTCTGTCTGGAAATTTATTTTTATAGCGCAGAAATCACTGACTGCTATACACAACTAAAATACTTTTTGGAATGTCATGCAAAGCCATAAAAGTTGGGCTATAAATCTCATTGTTGAATAAATTTATGCAATACCAAGCAGTCATTGTGGTCCTGTACTTGATGTTACCTTCACCCAAACATTTTATTCAACATTATATAGCAGCCTACTATTATTCGCAGAATATTGGCATGTGGTGGTATATGGCAAGCGATGAAACATGGGGACACAATATAAACGAACAATGTGACGACATGACAATAAAATATGCTTTAATAGCCAACAGGCCTGGTGCATGTCTCTGTCTCGCACCACTATATATATTTTTAATGAAATAGATTTTCTTTGACTTGCCAATTATCAGTTTCATTAAAATTTCGAATATAATGCTAAGTTGGTAAGAGCACTGCTCGCAACTATCCCAGGTCGGAGGTTAAGTTCCAATCACTGGTGCATTGTATCTTTTTCTTTGTATTTAATTATCTCTCCCCTTAAATTCGTTACAGCCCTAATTCAAGTCCGTAGTAAAGAAGTTTGAAAAGACATCTATCCTTTCCTTTGCCATGCTAACTGTGGGCTTCTTTTCATCGTGTATCCTTCTAGCAGTTTGATATAGTGCAAATTGTTGCATATGAAATTTAAGAACAATTTCACAAAGTCCTTGATGTAACACTCTTGGACGAAGTTGTTTAATAAGAGCACTTGTTTCAATCTCCACCTATTTTTTAACTTTGTCCTCTTGTGCACACCCACAATGGAAATCTTCAAGAAAGGCTACGTTCAGCTAACACCTCACATAGGTAGCATACCGCTTAAAAAAATCTTTGCGTTCATGCTCTCTGCTCCGCGCATGAATGAAGAAAGCCTTGAACTCCTCCATTGTGAACAGCAAAAGATGAACACAAGCTAATGACCGACCACTTCAGATCGTGGGAGACCGAACGTAATCTCCGTTAACTAGCATGAGGATAATAGTAGCTATGACAACAACAATACAGTCAGTGACAATGATAATAATGATAGTAGCAATCACAATGATGATTCAGTCAGTGAAAACAGTCCTTAATTGGCTTTTGCCATTAGCACTCTTGAGCAGACTTCAACATAGCACTGTAACGTTTTCGCTGCCACTTTACAGTGAGAGATGTTGTATTCAGACCTTCCAAAAGCGAAGGCAGTGGAGATGGATCTGTCTGCCATTTAGCGTATCAAGTCCGGCCTCTCGATGCGATCGAAGACATTGCTCTCATGTTCGTGTTTTCTCAATAAATTCTTATGCGGTTCTCTCAAATTCTCCCGAGTAAACATTAACTGATTTCCCCGTAGTGAGTTCATTAAATCAATGTCAACTATAGAAACAGAACTCTACATTAATTGTCAAACACATGCATTTAAAATAGGAAGGCATTGTATTATAAACTTAGTAATACCAAAATATTCGCTATATGACGGCGCGTTGTATAGATGTTGAACGAGAGCTGCATGCTAGAAAACAGTGTCGTATAAATAGCAGGTAAAACATTTTTACGCCATCACATTTGCAAATGTTTTGAGTTTGCTAATCTTTGATAGCAGGAAGTAAACCTTACCGATCTGGTACCCGCTTGTTGCACTGCACGATAATATTGGGGTCTGAAGGCTTGGCTTACTGGTGGCAGTTGAGGACGTGCAGGGTGAAACGGGTGGATGGCATTGCCGAATGGCATTGTTTGTTGTACAACGGCTGGGTTCCAATCGACAACTGGCTCCACAACTGTTGGAGAAGCCACTTGTGGTATATAAGGTGGCTGAGTGGGCTGCAGGAAACTGGCCACATGCAGAAAGGACGGCTGCTGAGGTACAGGTACAGGTGGCCACAGCATCGGGGTCACGTAAGGAACCATCGGGGAAATGAAGAACTCAACTGGAAGGGCCTCGGTCACCTGTGGTTGTGCAAATGGCTGCTCTATGATGCCAGCCATGCATCCTAGGGGGGATGCCGACCATATCTGGGTCATGTGCTCGGGCTGGGGTGCCTGCAACAGGACCATATACCAGAAAATAATAAAGCCACAATCTGTAGCGCCACCACTCGACCCTGAGAAAAATATTTAAGCCTTACATGCCTCATGCTATATCATCTGAGGCATTACGTGCAAGTATAAAATTTGCTATTCTTCATTTCACCAAATAAATAATAGGTTGTGGACCACAATGTTGTGGAGAGTTCTAGACTAATTAAGGCCAGCCGAGAGATTCGCTTGAATTGGAAACACAAGGATGCTGAAAGCGCGGGCACCCCTCGAAAGAGGCCCTTTACCAACGACATCATCTAGTTCTCGTGGTGCCGCAAGTAATCCAATTAAGGCACAGTGAGCCTCCTTTCCACATAACATTATCATACTCGCAGGGATTATATACAGCGTATGATGAAAGTGGAGGAGGGCACAAAACTAACTTTATTTTCCAGTTTCCTCCCACATTTACATAGCATATGGATGCAATCGTCATTTCACCTACATCTAAATGTGGCTACTGCAACTTGGAATAAACATTACCTTGCGTTTCTTTCATCGAAAACTCCGCTCTTCTGATGCCACCGTTTAACTACCACAGTTGCCTAATGATTGTTGGGAATTGTAGGAGGGAGGCCTTCAGTCACTTGTCACTAGTCTGCAACCTTCATCGCTCTATATTAGTGGTGATCAATGCTGAAGAATGCTCCAGTATAACCAGTAACCTGCGCTCATGACATCTGCTGCCGAATCGATCTAGGATACCAATTAAGATGCCTGGACATGTTTGTCAGGCATTACTGGCCGGTGAATACAACAAGGAGGGCACAGGAGACACAGACACAAGCACTGAACTTACAACTGACATTTATCCAGGCTCTACCAATGTTAAAATAAAGTGGCTAAGAGTGCCAAAAAGGAAAGAACACGCACACTAAAAAATGAGAAGAGGGCATGGCAGGAACTCTGCACGTGGAAACAGTGGCATGGCAAGCTTTGAGCATTTCCTCATCTATAGCTCACAAAATGCATTTCTATTTTACACAGGCCTCATGGATGCGGTGCTTACGCATTGGTTTTGGCATTATGAATTTCATATAATTCTGACTTCTCTAGTTATCTTAATGCAGTTACCAGTCAAAAGTTCCCACTGGTTGAAAATGGGGAAACATGGCTCTCTACTTTTATTCTTTCTTTTCTCTGTACAGTGACTGCAATGAATGCTATGATGACCAGAATCTGCGTCTAACTTGTCTGCATTCATTTCTATCACAATGGGCCCTTGTTCATTTTTTAACGTCAACGCTGCACCTTACAATCCCTGTTTGCGATCACCGTTTGCTGCACCCATAAGCTTTTTTTTTTACCTGACAACAAATGTTCCAGTGCCAGAGATCTTTGTGCAGTTCGGGGGCCTTTGACAACTAAACAACCACAGAAAAGCAATGTGCAAGATCGTGCGTTCAGAATGGTGTGGGCTAGCTCACCTGTACAGACTGGCTCTTCCTGAGAGAGCACTCTGGTGCATTTTCAATGAATGCCACAAATTAAAGGTGTCTGTTATCCCAGACCACTGACAGAACAGCAGAATGCCTGTGGCAATGCCCCCTTATACAGGTTCGAGCCAAAGCCATGAAGAAGCTACCTAAAGGACTTAGCCTGGTCTCATGTGTGGTTATGTGACCTTGCCAAAACAAGTGGAACATGTCTTGAGCCGAGAGCTGAAACTACCTGTGGAAACCAGATGATCTCCTGCGGGGCTTCTGAGGATGGTGAGGCAAGTGTCTACTCTCGCTATGCCCACTGTAGCCAACTGCCATGTTTCTGAAGACGTGGACATTTTTCATAGGTGTTAAAAAGGTGGTAAAAAGAATGATTCGCTAGTTCAACTACAGCTGGTTTAAAAGGCTGTTCTGGAGTTTAATTAAAAGAACTTCATTTTCCAAAAGCGGATAATGCAATTATGTCGACTTTTAAAAAATGAAGTGATGTTGAGATAGGTAAAGTAAAAATGAGAGCTATGTGAATGAATCAACCTAGATAAGTTAGCCAAATCTGGAGAAAATAGTCAGAAGCTCATAAGCTGGATTGTCTACTTTGAACACTAGTCTGTGAGTATGGTACATAGCAAAATTTGTCGCATCATTTCTGGAGGACAAACTGAAACTCCTACCCATTGATGATACTTTTCAGCTAAAAAATTCTAATGATGTTATCAAGTTCTTGGAAGGATGTTCAACACACGGCTTTTCTGCTCGATCCGTTGATATAAAAAATTTATGTCATTCATTTGCCGAAAATAAACTGCTGTTTTTATAGAAGATTCCATTGATTGGAATGGTGGGGTGGCTTGTAGAGGCCTCGCCCTTAAATGTTTTGTCCATTTTTTTCTAAGTGCCTTGACGAACTTGTCTACAAATGATTTGCCTTCACAAAGAACTTTACGGTTCTTAGAACTTTTATTGCACCTCTGATGGCCATATGTGCTGGCGCTAGTACCATGCAGTGAGAAGCATCTCACACCGTGCAAGCCTACCCAATAGAAAAGGCTGACCGAATCACTTTTATTGGATACATAGCAGTCCTAAGAATTGGTAATTGCCCCTTGAAGAAGCCCCTTAAACCAATAACATCGTCTGGTTCTCGTGATGCCACGAATAATCCAATTAAGACAGTGAGACTCCTATCCTCACTCTGCACTGTCACACTAGCAGGAATTATCTATCACGTAATGAGAATCAGTTGACGTCATTGGCAAAAGAAAGTCCATTGAGTCGCAAAAACTGCTTTATTTTCCAGTTTCCTGCAACACTTAAAAGGAACATGGACGCTATCTGCATTTCCTTCGGTCAAAATGTGACCACTGCAGCCTGCACTGAACATTAACATGCCTTTCTTATCTTGAAAAGTGCTCTCTTTTGGTGCTGTCGATTACATTACCACCGGTAGCCTAGTGAATATCAGAAATGGTGAAATGGAGGCATTGAGTCCTGTATGTGAGCAGCTAGTGCCACACGGTGTCTGAAGCTCTTGGCACGAAGGAGCAGAGAAGACGACGTATGTTGCACATGCATTGGAGAACATAGAGTAACATGTAGGACAGAGATCAGTGGAGCAGCGTTGCTTGAAGATGGGTGGTCGAGGAGCTGTGGCTGATCGCGTCCCACCTGGTTCACGGCCGGTTTAAAAACCCTGGAAGTCACCACAGAGGTCTTGCTGATCGCATCCAACCTGTCCTATGACTGGGGTAACCAGACCTGGGAGTGGCTGACTTCTGTTGCGCTCCTGGTGCACGTAGCCAGCAAGCATGTTCGGTGTCATGCTTGGTGCGCTGAATAGAACCACCACAAAATATGTCATCTCTGCCGCATGACGGCAACCTGAGGCCTCTGGCAACAGCCGAGCATCTACCGCCACCAAGCCATCTGCTGGACTGACCCAAGCAACTGTGGACAGCGGGCGTTTCGTGTGCTCCGAGCCCACACAACCAGGAGCATCCTCATGAACTTCATTCTGCTAGTGTCTGGTGACTTTTGCTAGTTTGTGTTCGTCTTGTTTGATAAGACAGAGATGTGGGCCCGGTGGCTGTGCAACCACACAGTCTAACCCGTTTGTCTTCGTCATGCAGATTTTTCCATTCATCGTTCACGTGGCTATTCCCGTCTTGCTGTCTGCGCATCCCGGAACCCCAGTGCTCCCCACGAACGCCGATACAAGGGACAACCGCAGCTCGTACTACAATCCTACCGTCACCGCCCATCATCTCCTGGAGCGCCTTTTGCGCAGCACTGGAGCCTACTTCATCACTGGCAAGTGTAACTGTGAGCGACATCAACAGCACAAGCTATAAAGGAGCAACATCCGTCCGCGTCACTCTGCGGGCCCGGTGGCTGTGCAACCACACAGTCTAACCCGTTCGTCTTCATCATGCAGATTTTTCCGTTCATCGTTCGCGTGGCTATTCCCGTCCTGCTGTCTGCGCATCCCGAAACCCCAGTGCTCCCCACGAACGCGGATACAAGGGACAACCGCAGCTCGTACTGCAATCCTACCGTCATCGTCCCATCATCTCCTGGAGTGCCTTTTGCGCAGCACTGGAACTTACTTCTTCACTGGCAAGTGGGACTGCGAGCGACATCAACAGCACAAGCTATAAAGGAGCAACGCCCGTCCGCGTCGCTCTGTGGGCCTGGTGGCTGTGCAACCACACAGTCTAACCCGTTTGTCTTCGTCAGGCAGGTTGGTAATTCCTACAGCCTATACGCGAAGAAAACTAGCAATTATTTTTTGCTACAACTACCGAGCTCACAGAGCTGTATTTGTATTGGTGTAGAATGTGTTGTACGATCCTTGTTGCTTTTGGCCGGGGATATCGAAACTAACCCGGGACCTGAACCTGATGCCGTGCTTGCTGAGCTAAAGAAACTATCTACCGGGCAATCTACACTTCTATCTGAGATCCAAGACATGAAAAAACAACTTACGGCTACTGACGCTGCAATAGCAGACTTAACTACACGCATGGTTATCCTTGAATCACAAAACCAACTAATCACTGAAATGCGGTTGCGACTGGACTCGATGGAGACAGCGACAGCGCTGATGTCAGCTCATATAAAAAACCTTGAAGCTCGTGTTGACGACGCTGAAAACAGGTCACGTCGGAACAATGTACTGTTTTATGGAATCCCTGACAATGACCCTAGTGAAACTTACACACAGTCTGAAGAAGCTGTAACCCGCCTTTGTTCCGAAGTTTTAGATATAACGGTCGATCCCAAAAATATTGAGCGCGCGCATCGTCTCGGACGTCACGCACCTGGAAAAACCAGACCGATAATTGTAAAATTCTTCTCCCACAAAACGAAGCTCGACATCCTGTCCAAAGGAAAAAAATTCAAAGATACTGAATACAGCGCCGGTGAAGATTTCTCGCATGCAGTTAGGAAGGCACGGAAGCAACTTATCGCATTTGCAAAAAGCAAATCTACAGCTTATAAGCTGAGTTATAAAACCTTGCTTATCGGCCGCACACGGTACGTTTATGACGAATCCTTGGACACTGTTAGGGAAATCATATAGCAGCTGCCTAGAAATGGCATCCCACAGCATCACTCCAGGCCCGCGCCTGGACGTACACCTCAGCCTACTCTTTGTTTTTCAATACTTTCCACTAACATCCGCAGTTTTATTTCCAAGCGCAAAGAATTCTCCAGTCTTGTACCGCTCATCCAATAGCAACATCCTCGTTTTAACCGAAACAGGACTAACTAGCGAAATTAACGACAGTGAGGTTCTGTCAGACTTACCGAACTTTAGGCTTTTTCGTAAAGACTGTCAAGGGTCCCATGGCAGAGGAGTGCTCATTGCTATTTCTGATTATTTACCATTTTCAATAATTTCCATTCATACTGATCTTGAAATAATGTGGCTTTTCTGCTGTTGTGCTCCTCAGTCGGTTCTTCTTGGTGTTTGTTACAGGCCCCCGCACAACAACACGAACTTCTCTGAGAAGCTTAATAACTTGCTGTGTGAACTCACTGCTAAATATAGAAAGTCACATAGTCGAGCCCACTTATAACAATACTCAAGTGCCAAGAAAATGTCATTGTTATAACCAATAATTGTTATAACCGGGTTTGCCAAAAAATGCAGTCAACATAAGGTTCAAAAATTTTAATCAAGCAGAAAAAAAGTTGTCCACTACTTAACAGAAAAAGCATAGTTCGTGAGCTTCGCTTGCTTCACAGAAAGCTTATTAATATTGGTCTCGAGAGCATCTAATTGTTCGACGTGCTCAAGTGGAAGGCCCCTTGAAAAAACGAAGTCCCGGAGGGAATAAATCATATGCAGGGCCTCCTGTGAGGACACTACTTGGAGAGGCTGATCTGCAGTGTCGTCGTCGTCATCGCTGTCGTAGCCCGCCGCTCGCACATTTTTCACGATTGCCTCATCAGTGAGGATTTTGGACGTTTCCACATCATCATCTGCATGCAGAAACTCATCCAGTCCCGATGCATCATTGCTGAGCGCAGACCACAGTTCTGGCATCCCTTCATTGGTCGGAGCTACGCAAGCATCAGCCGCGGCAGTCGTGCGATCCCGAACGAAGCCTGCTTCCCTGAAACAATTCTGCACCGTCGAAGCATTGATTTCTGACCATGCACCGAAGATGAACTGAACTGCCATCAGTAGGCTAATCTTAAAATCAGGCTGCTCATCACTTCTCCGCGCAGCCATGTCCATGGCAAGCACCAACCTGTTCAGGACGCGGCGGCGGTACAGGGCCTTAAAATTAGCGATAATGCCGGCATCCATAGGCTGCAAACCTGAAGTGGTGTTCGGCGGAAGGAAGAAGATTTCCACGCTGGAAAGCTCTGGCATGGAATGATGCGCACTGCAATTATCCAATACCAATGCAACCTTCCTCTTTTGGCGTTTGATGCGGTCATTGAATTCCACGAGCCACTCATGAAAAAGCGCTCGTGTCATCCACGCCTTACCATTGTGGCGGTAGCGTACGGGGATTCTGGCGGCACCTCGAAAGCTGCGGGGATTCCTGGATTTTCCGATGACAAATGCTGGACATTTATCGTTTCCGTCCATACTTGCGCACAGAAATACGGTCACACGCACCTTACTGTTCTTTCCACCCTTGCATGGATCTCCTCGAAGCGCATGGGTTTTCGCGGGAAGCATTTGAAAAAAAAGTCCAGTTTCATCACCGTTGTAGATATCGCTGTCGGCGTACTTCTCGAAGATACGTGGCAGGGTTTCTTCTTCCCAACGGTGTCTCGCTTCCACGTCGAGTGAAGCTCCCTCACCGGTGACTGCTTTATATACAATCCCGTGCCTATCCTTAAAGCGTTGCAGCCAACCATTTCCCGGACGAAAGTCCTTCTCGTGAAGAAGAAAGGCAAACTGACTCGCCTTCGCCGTTAGGATCGGCCCACTAATGGGCAGGTTCTGTGCACGGGCGCTAAGAAACCATTGGAACAAGGCTTCCTCCACTTCCTTGTAGGCGCCCTGCCGGACCCTTTTCCGTTCGTTGTTCTTCGAACCAGAGCATTCTTCTTGAAGCAGCTTATCTGCGGAGCAGATGATTGTAGAAACTGTCGGTTGAGGCAGTCCATACTTCAGCACCAGGGCCGACACCTTCTGTCCATTCTTGTGGTCCTCAACTATGCTGCGCTTCGTCTCCAATGAAATCGCTGTACGTTTTCTTTTTGCTGGCAATAGCGCCGTGCAGTCCGGTGAAGGACGTACGGCAGACGGATCTGCCATTGTACGACGAGAAAGCAAAACGCCACAGGCGTTGCACACACACCACGTGCACCCCACACGTATAAGTACTACGACGACAGCCCGCACACAGCCGCCGCTATCGCCACACAGAGAGTCGGTCGTCGGGACAAGGTCGGGACGGCGGCGGGGACGCGACCATGTGACGGAGCGCGGAGGTGGGGGGGGGGGGGGGCAAGGGTAGAGAAACGGAGTGCTCTCCTCTCTTCGTATCGTGGGCGCAGTCCACTCGTCTCGAGGGTGACATGCGGAGCGAAATGCGCTCGCTTTGCGCGATTGCGGACGCTCGCGTTTTCGTCGGAATCACGCGTATTTTATTTTGAAGCTGGGTCACAGTAGCCGGTTTTAATCGTTATAACCGTTAGTGCGGCAACCCATCATTGTAGTAAATGGATTTTTTTACTATTGGATACATAGTAAATTTGACGGTGACATGGCTGTTCATTGTTATAGCCGATATATTGTAATAACCGGTATCGTTATAAGTGGGCTCGACTGTACTTCTCTTTGGCGATTTTAATTTTCCGGACATTGACTGGACTACTAACACTGTTACAGCATCAGTCACATTGGAAGCAAAGAATTTCATAGAAGTCTGTCTGAACTTTGGCCTTACACAAGCTATTTCGACCCCAACCAGAATAACACAAACGAGCGCAAACATCTTAGACCTGTTACTTGTCAGCCATCCCGAAAGTGTTAAATCAGTTACGATCCTTCCTGGAATAAGTGATCACGAAGTACTTCATGCCGATATAGCCCTAACCTCACTTCGAACCCAAAGCTTAAAAAAAAATCCATCCGTTTGTATGACAAGGGTAACTATACAGAGATTAATCGTGAACTGGGCGCTTTCTTTTCACCTTTCCAAACTAATTTTCATAGGCGGTCTATTGCAAAAATTTGACAATGTTTAAGAATAAAATTACTGAACTAACCAATCAGTTTATTCCTAAGTTCACCTTTCAAGAGAATTCGCAGAAACCATGGTTCACTAAAACACTAAAACGTTTGGAAAATCGAAAGAAACGTCTTTTTCGCACCGGCAAAGCACAAACTAGCCAAAAAGCCTGGGATAAATACTACGCTGCCGAAAAGGCATATAAGTCAACCGCTCGGAAGGCTAAACATTCTTTTTTTAACAAGGACTTGCCCAAAATACTTAATACCAATCCTCAAAAATTCTGGAACATCATCAACCCTAAACACAAAAATGATGTCACTATCACAAATGAAGCGGGAGAAGTGCTTAGTCATGCAGATTGTGCTCACATGTTTAATATTGCATTTCAGTCAGTGTTCACTAACGAATCTGATGTGCCATTTCCTGTGCTAGACAACTTTTTTGATAATATTATGTCACCTGTTGAATTTAACCCCTCTGGGATTCTATCGCTGATTGATAAAATGAAACTTTCATCCTCAGCCGGCTTTGATAATATCAACGCTAAATTCCTTAAGAGTACTAAACCCATCAGTGCCGCATATTTATGCTTGCTATTCCAGCAATCACTTACTACAGGCCAACTTCCACTTGACTGGAAAGTTGGGAAGGTTATTCCAGTCTTCAAATCTGGTAACACCAATTCTCTATTAAATTATCGGCCCATTTCTTTAACAGGTGTGCCTTGTAAGATCATGGAACACGTCATATTCTCCCATATCATTGCCCTCCTGGATTCAAACAATTTTTTTCATTCTGCGCAGCACGGGTTCCGGAAAGGCTTTTCTTGTGATACTCAACTAGCGCTTTTTATACATGACCTGCATGCCAACCTAGATCTTAACCTACAAACTGACGCTATTTTTCTTGATTTTAAAAAAGCTTTCGATAAAGTTCCTCACAAACGCCTGTTACACAAGTTATTTCACATTAACCACGATCCAAATGTGGTTATATGGATTACCGAATTTCTAACTAACCGCACTCAATCCGTCTTCGTAAATGAATATAATTCCAGCTCCCTTCCTGTAACATCTGGCGTCCCTGAAGGTTCCTACTAGGTCCCCTTCTGTTTTTAATATACATAAATGATTTACCTTTTCAAGTGTCCTGTAAAATCCGCATGTTTGCTGATGATTGTGTTCTTTATCAAACAGTTAATAACACCTCCGATCAATTATACCTCCAAAACGACCTTAACAAGATTCAGGAGTGGTGTGAAATTTGGCAAATGGAACTAAACCCTCACAAATGCAGTGTACTGTCTTTTCATCGCCGCCGCAACCCACTCATATCCCTTTATCAAATTGCCTCCATTCTCGTGCTACCAGTGCTATCATACAAATATTTAGGCGTAACTCTGTGCACTGATTTGTCCTGGAAAACTCATATAACTAACATCATTTCTTCAGCTAACAAATCCCTTGGTTTTCTAAGACGTCATCTTCGTGATGCTCCCGTGCACGTCAAGTTACTAGCTTATGAATCACTTGTGAAATCAAAGCTAGAATAGTATGCATCACCCATTTGGCACCCACATCAAGCTTACCTCACCAATGCACTAGAAATTTTGCAGAACCGCGCCGCCAGATTTATTCATTCGTCATACCATTACAGCACCAGTGTATCATATCTGAAATCCCTTCCAGGTTTACAGCCACTCGAGATACGCCGCCGCATAGCCAGTCTTTCACTGTTTCACAAGTTTTTTTACAGCCATCTACAAACTGCACCCTATATGGTCCCACCAGCACGCATATCTCACCGCACTCTCCACCATCTCCAGATCAGCCGTCCACGTGCATGAACTGTCACCTTCGCAAACTCACTTTTTTCACGCGCTGCTGCAGACTGGAATGGCCTTCCCGAAGAGATTGCAACAACAACCTGTCCAATAATCTTCACACAAAAAGCCTACAGCTATTTATCATCATAGCACATGACTTTGTACCATCTCATCCAAAATTTGTATCCACCCCTTATGTAATGCCCCTCAAAAGGGGTCTTTAAGGAAATAAAAATGAAATGAAATGAAATTAAACCTCGTTATTTGGTATCTGTTGTTATTTGTTTATTCCCAGGTTTCTATAAAGATATATGTTCCTAGTTTAACTGGTCGTGTCATGTGTTTGATCCCACCTAATCAACCCTTCGATTGGTGTGTTTTAAAGAACCTCCTCACAATTTTGGCATCCATGGCAGGAACAGGCCGGCCTGAAGCTAGATAGAAACATTTCTTTGGGGGCAGTATGAGCACTTCAGATTTGGTCACCTTAGTCAAGTGCATGGGATTGAAGGCTGATCAGTAACGAGCGTGGGTGCAAGAAGAGCTTTGGAAGGTGCGAGAAGAGAGAATTCCTGAGCGCAAAGCTACAAAGGGTAAAGTGGAGTAAGAGGCATGATCTATGAGGAAGAAATTGAAGTTAGAATGAGCTGCAAAGCAGAAACTGGAGTTCAAAGAGTTCAAAGCACGAGCCAAGAGGGAGAAATGGGAGTTAGAACGATACACTTTCCGCACCATAGTAAGAGGCAAGAAGCATTTGAAGACATTCACTCAAATTAGCCTCAAGCCTCACCATGTCACTGATTACAGAAAGAAAAAAGCATTCACAGGTATCGCAGAATTGCGTGCCACTATTTGTTTTAAACAGGCATTAGAAAGGCAACTTCTGTGTGAAGAGGTAAATCAGAAATACTCCCCTTTCAAGAAGACTATAGAAAAATTGAAATCCTAGGACTGAACGAAGCATTCAATTTTATCACATCTCTAAATTCTAGTGGAAAGCTACACCCAATCTATAATTTCGTGCACTCTGTCTGGTCGGCTTCTTGGGAAAGCATTCATGTGACTCATGAATGCATGAGCCACATGAATGCTTCATATGACTCATGAATGCATGATATGAGAGCTCAGGACTAGCAATGTACAATGTTCCATTCTGTGAGTATCACTTTCTTCCAGAGTACTCTATCGAAAAAGATTACAAGGGTTCAATGCTGCTGAACCGATCATTGAGGGAAAGCATTACGTGCGGGTGACCGAGCATTCTTCCCCGATTCACATATAAAGCTTCACTTTAACCAAACCGTATGAAAGTGCTTTAGTGGCCTATAGCGATAATGTGGATGCCAGGGTCCTGTCAGGTTGATTGACATAACTGTTCTATGTGAAATGAGAGACCCAAGTTGGCAGCTCCTGCAAGGGACCATGGACACGGCGCGGTTAGACCTGGCGTAGTATTGCTCTCGAATTAAAAATTAAAATGCAGATGCATTGGAAACAGCCCACGAGGGGAAGATGTTCATATCAATTGTGTGGGGATCCCCGACCATATGGGAAAAGTTCAACGAACGATAACTGCACGTAGTTTTCAGCTGCTGCAAGGTGTTGAAGCTGGGCAGTACCAATTTGGCCAGCCTCAAAACATATTAGCCAGAAGGGCCCTTAGTAATACCCATCTCTATGAAATGTGAATTCCTCAGTCTATGCTCCGATCCTCTCTTCGCAGCCAAACATCTGCACTGAGAATGCGCTAGAGGATGACCAAATAGTATTTCTGGCCAATGGTATGAGTGCCAGAATGCTTTTATGGAATGGAATGTAGTGGATCGATAAACATAAAAATCGGAAGTATGCATTACTTCTGCAGGTATTCAGGGGCTGCCCATATCAGGCCTCAGCGACAGACATTGTCGGTCCCTATACAGAAATCGACTCATGGTGCACATCAGTGACCAGAGACGTTACGCTGACGCTTTTTCCTTGGCCAGCCAGAAAGTGGAAACGGGAACCCAGGCATTCGAAGAGGGCATGCTGTTAGGACAATGGCTGCTTGAACAACTTTTGTCCTACCAAGGTTATTGTCTTGGGTAACAAAGGAAGTCGATGATTTATCTGGCTTCGAGGAACTGCAGATGAAAGCTTATCATTAATTGAGTAATAGAATCATCAACTTTAGAAACATCAACAAAGGTGCTGTTTCAATGCGCTCCACATCATCAGTACGAATGGGACCAGATGTTATCTTGCTTACAATACTTCGGCTCAGGCAGGAACCAACGCATTCTCCCTCCTCCACAACAATGCTGCAATGATACCAAGCTTACCATAGAGTGACCCGATGACATGACGCAGATACAAATATGAAGAAACAGCTCAGCAACTTTCACTGCCCCACTAAATTGCATCAGATATACCAAACAAAGCTACGGTGGAATGGAAAATCTGTTTTGGAAGAAAAAAACAATAGATGTGACAACTATTTAACAGTCTAAATGGGGTGCATCAACGATGTACGTGAGTATGGAATTGCACAACACTTGACGCAGTGGAATTGTCACCCAAGTGGAAGGCCCTTTTTGAATTGTCGGAAAGCTTCATGTGCAGCTTGTAGAACTAAGGAGATTAAAGTTTTGGGATGATAAAATTGCTCATGCAGATAAGTTAACAATGGCACAGGTGGCGTGCACATACAAACAACCACTGGCCTCTGCAGTATAAATGATCAATGACAATCCCTCCAGCAGTAGTGCGGCATGGTGCAGTCCTCCAAGAACTCCCTTCAATTCATCTCATTCTGGGTGCTCAGGATACACGGCTCTATAGAACCGAAATCAGGCATATACCAAATGAACAGCTCCGCGCAAGTCTACGTGCTCGGAAGCAAGAGATGATCCGCATTTCTGTCAGTTGTCATGGTACGTACATCCATGAAAAAAAGGAAGGCTGAGAAATAAGTCATCCGCAGGGCTCAGAATTGTACTGGCATTTTACAGCATTGTTTATTCTTAAGGTGAATGCTTTTAGAGACCCATGGAGTGTCGGCATATACTGACCCCTAGAGGTGACCTCAAGAAGCGCCTTTAGGAAATGCCTGGTGTACGAAGACAGAATAAAGACAGATTTATTGAAGGGAAATAATTGGTAATGATACTAATAAATAGAGGTTATAATAGAGATTGACACAGGTTAAAATGACTGATAGTGGTTAAATGACTGATGACTGATCTGTAAGAACCCATATGTCTAATGACTACTTGTAAAGAAGACATATGATTAAAAATAATAAATAGCTTAATAATTAATAAAATATACAAGTAAATAATTGCGATAATTGAGACTTAAAATGATTAATATGTCTTGCAACGAATTTTAATGACTATATATGATTAGCAATGGCTTAAATTGCTTAGTAAGTAATAGTAATGGCTACAAGTGACTATAAATGACTGATATGTCTAACGATGACTTGTAATGACTAAAACTGATTAGCAATAATTAAAATGCTTAGTAATCAATAGTAATCACTAGAATGACTACTAATGACCACTACTCTAGGCTTTCCCGATTTGCCTCTTAAGAGATATCTTGAGAGACCCTGTATTTTTTTCTTTTCCTAACAGGCATAACAGGTTTGCACTGACTGCATATTTCTTTTGCTTCCCACATTGTCACTAGTGTTCAAAAGAAAGTGCTACTGCAGAAAACGTAGAGTCGCCTGGGACAAGAACCCTGTGAATTATCATAGCCTTAAACTTCTGCAGATGAAAAGAACACATCTATGCTGTTGCATCAATTTGTATGGATGTGATCCCTGAAACCACTTCTTTCCGCCATCTTTTCTGGTCCGATGCTGGCTCCCACATTGGAATAAACACACATTATGCAAATACATAATCAACAATTAGGCTGCTTTGCGATTTTACAAAGTGCCCAATGCGATCGCCCAACACGAACAAGCCGGGCCTTGCATGATCACCTAGGGTTTGCAGTATTCAAATGCCGGTTGAAGCGAGACAAGCTAACTTCAAACGCCACCTGCAACGTGCCACGAAATGTGAATTGAATGTCTGTGTTCATTGTAAAAACCACCAAGTTACTTTACCTTTATGACTGATTGATCCAGCCATATGAGCAAGTAATAAATGGCTCATTATTAACACATGCTCCTACCAGTCATGATAATGACTTCCACGAGTATGAGTCATGACTTGTCAGATGACTAATACACAGTAATCTTCTGCTATATGGCTTATATAAAATGCAATCAGCACCGAACTAGTCATGATAGCACACAACACGAGATGCTTGCCATGACCATAAATTATGTGTAATGCACAGTCATTGCCTCACCATACCATCAAGAAAAGCTAATCGATGCATGTGACAACATATGCTGCTATAGGCATCATTGACTACCAGTTGTTATTCATGCCATCATGACATGAAATGATCAACGTTCGTGCCTCATGTGCACTTTAATGGTAATGGTAACACATCTTAATGGAGCCACAGTTACCTTGAGTGCTACCAAAAACACACAACAAACCAAATGCCAGCCGAGTCTGACAATGACGTGTCTGCAACAAGGCTGGAACAACATGTCAAATGGCTCCTCGCTATTTTAGATTATATGCCGAAAGCATGTTCCTGAGGCAGCTCGACACTATTCGGGCCAATCATTGATACAGGTATGATCGTAGCCCCTTCTGTTTTCATCAAAATTAAGGCGAAGATGAGGAGCCCTGGTATATCTGAAGAAATTGTCGTCTATGTCATCCCTATTCAAGAAAAGCCTTGCCCTCAGCTGCTGAGACGACACCCTTTTCCTAAATCCAGCGCTGAGCCCAATGAGCTTGACACATTCAAAACAAACCTCACCACACTGACTATCGCACAATGCCATTCACTTGAATCCTTCATACATTTGAAAGAGGGAAGGTGCTGCCGGTACCATTATATATAAAACGTCTTTGTGGAAATAGAGAGGGACATTTGAGAGTGTATTTCCCATAAAAAAGATGCATGTGCATCAAAATGCTGTATATTATAAAATTACGCTCTATGTTTCACACATGTGCATATTTCATGTGCCGAACAATCCAATGTGAGAATTATTCTAATCCCAAATTTCTTTGCTGTACAAATGGTAGTTGTCAATTAAAAGCCGCCTCTACAAGCATTGGAATGAGAGCCACTCTGGGTATTTAAGGTGGCAAAGTGGGCTGCGGGAAACTGACCAGGTTCAGAAAGAATGGCTGCTGAGGTACAGGCGGCCGCTGCACCGGGGTCACATAAGGAACCATCGGTGTGACGAAGGGCTCAATTAGAAGGGAGTCCGGCGGCTGGGCCTGGGTGAGTGGCGGCTCCATCATGCTATTCATGCATACCATGGGGAATGCCAAGCATGTCGGTGTTGTATGCATGGTCTGGGGTGCCTGCAGTGAGACCAAACACAAGGAAATATTAAAGCCACAAGCTGAAGCAAAGCTACTCGAACATATTAAAACTTTCAAGCCTTATACCCCTTCCGCTATACCATTTGGAGGCATCATGTCCAATTATTGAATTTGCTCTTCTTGGTTTCAAAAAAGTAGGTAATTACTGACTGCGAAGTTTTGGAGAGCTCTAGACTAATTGAGGCCAACTGAGGCAAGCATTTCAATCACACACATAACTGGAAAAAAAGTGACAGATGCTCCTTTATTCTAGACAAGAACTATATTTTCTTATATATAATTTAGTTTTCTATAGTATAGTTTACTTTTTGATAAGAATTTCATTCGAACTCCATTACTGGCGCTACACTTCAATTCATATAATTGGCAGATAAATATAAATGATCAAATATGAATACCTTTCACGCATCTATTAATCACAGAATAAGCTATTGTAAAACTACTATGTCGTTCGACATTTATTGTTCAGCTAAGAAACATCAAATATTGTGTACATATCAAAGTAAAGGAAAATAAGATCTCTTCCATAATCTTTTTTTATTCCTTTTCAAGCAGTACAGCTTCCTCTATCCCCCTCCCCTCCTAGATCGAATCCATTCAATCACCAATGGTCAAGACAACCCCAAAATGTAATCATTTGATCACCATGCAAGTTTTCCCACTATAAACAAGTGAATAGAAATTGCACCTAGCAGTTTTGCAAATCATGTATTTTCAGAGGAGTAACAAAACCCTGTGAAGCACCAATGTCAGTAATAACTCTCAACGCCTAGGTGGTGGCATTTTTCCCATGTTCACGCATGATTATGATAAAACTTCTGGTCTCGCATGGAATGAATGCATTTTCATGCTCGTTGATATTTTCATACAGTGAGCACCTTTGCGCTCAGATGCTTATGCAGTAATGGCCAGTCAAGCCATGAACGTTATATGTTTGTGTCTGTGTGCGTGCATGCATGCATGTGTGTGTGTGTGTGTGTGCGCACCACTCATGGTGGTCTGAAAAGTAGCTGTTGCATTGGTTTTATGCTTCTGTGGATGCAAAGCCTAGAAGTGTGAGAAAGGGCTACCTCTGAGATTAAAGTGCAAAAACATGAGATACGTCCAAAACCTCTACCTTTGACATTTGAGGATATATCCGACAGGTGGTAATTGGCAAGTAGCATGGCTAGCCATCGATTTGGCAGGGGTTTCTATGATGTCACGAGACCAGTGCTGTGGCCAAATTTCAGGCGCTGCCACCTGTTGCCTTTCCACTGAAATGGGAGGCAGGGTTCAGAATCCAGCCTCCCAGGACCCATGGATATTGAGTCAGATATGCTGCACTTAGCCCAACCAGGCACATTCTTACAACTTGATTAAATCGAGCTTGATGTTGGTCCTCACAACTTGCATATCATAAAGTCACAGTCCCCCTCATGACCGTTCTCATGAGTGAAATACCTCACTAACATGGTAGGCACTGGGTGAAAACTGCAGGCATTGATTCTCCATTTGTTTCTGGGCTGCCATCTCTAAATTATTTGTTATTTTGTTTAGTTACATTAATTGTCTGTGCCACATAGTTTAAAACTTCTGCGATAGCAACACGATTTCAGCCTGTGCACCTAGAACTTCAGTGCAGTTGCCGAAGACTCAGATAAGCCACGCCATGTGGCGTGAACGACAGCACGTGAGAAGACAGAGGCGATGTAAACTTCATCTTCTATCTACCAAGACAAACTACGCTAAACTAGCGCTTTCACACAATGTTCAAGGTTTAGCCACCTAATTCTTCTGCAATGTTTCTTTTCCTCCATGGCCCTTGGTCTCGAGCAGTTGCTTATTGTGCTTGACACAATCCTAATCCAGTGTTCGGCTACTCGCCTACAATGCTCTTGTCGCAGGCCAGTGCGCATTGCTGGTAATCTGCGACATGGCGCTGGCTCACATTAGTAGAGAAATTCCAAACAGCACCGGGGCTTTGAAATACTGCTCTAAGGAAAAGTAAATGATGGCTTTGCTACTTTGTTTGCATGAACCTTTTTGTCATCTAACTCACCATCAGCCTATTCGGATCGGTCATCCGTAACAAGCTTTCTTGCTTCGTGAACTGAAAAGAACATTTTAAAGGGTGATTTGAATTCACATCTCGAGGTTTCATTCGCTATCGCAATGCTAGATTGCACATTCTGTGCTCCTTTGCTTGCTCACTAACTTCTTTCGGATTGCAGTTAAGCAACTGTGGAAAGGATACAGCCATAAAGTTTCTTACACTAACTAGAGGGAAAGCTCAGAGCGCTGCACTTCAGCCAGCATGGGTGCGTTAAGAATCATGATATAGAGGCTAGAGCATTTGACTAGTGTCATGAACGTGTCTATGGACAGGAAATGATTTGCAATGACGGCTCACAGATAGCGCTGCAGCTAGCAGGGGAGTTGTGCGCGCTCGGCAGCAATGCCAGGAAACGCGTTTCGCTTCATGAATCTCATGTAACGGCTGCGCTATTCGTCTGGCCAAAGCGCAAAATATAATACGAGTGTCCACACGTTTTGCGGTGCATGCGGCATCGGTCAGCAGTGGTATTTTGAGTAAAACGCTTTCGAAGCTTCTGCTTCAGGTGGACACAGACTATTGAAGCCGCAAGCAGTTATATTTTTGCTTGTTTATAACTATGCTTTGGTTGACCCATTTTGGCGGGAAAAGGAACAAGGAAATGCTGCACAAGAAGACAATGACAAAGGGGAAGAAATGAGCACAACACGACATGAGCAGAAGAGAAATTTAGGCTTGTCATCCAAGAGATTGAGCCTGTCTCGTATAGCGACCAAGCGAAATTACGGCGTCACTGTGGAAGACATCACTAGTGGATGGTCGTTACAGCCCGGAATACATTAATGAAATCACATAAATAGCAAAACAGAACACATTAATGCAATGCTTATTTACATGAACATTTCAACGACGCAGTTTCACTGGCACCACCTCATTTTGAGCAGCTGTTGCTTCTCACGATTTGATGCCATAACTTTGCTCATTGCCTTCATAAAAAAATGCCGCCACGTCAATACATAAAACATAATCACATCACCATTGTAAGGGCACAGGAGTGCTCAATGCAGCCAACTTCTTGGAGTTCGTGCCCTTGCAGTAAATGTAAAAAGACATCATATACCAGCATGCAGCTCGTTTCTCCTGAAAAAGGCAGTGAATGCATTTTGCAGTTTACTTATTAGCCCTTCAATGCACTTTGAGGCATACACCAAACCTCCATGGTCGGCCTGCCTCGTCAATGAGGCATTCTCATTTTATCAGCCTGTAGGGGCAAAATAGCCAACAGATGCACATGCGGGCATGAGAATCTTTTCAATTACTTTTTGAAAATCTAGCCAGTGGCATGAAAAATGAGTCGGTTGTTGCTTTTCTTTTCCACATAGCCTTTGTGGTCAGACATGCTGTCCTGTTCTTGCAGCACTGCTGAATCATGCGGCAGATTTCCCGATCGTCAAAGAGATCGTCAATTAAGCTTGCTATTTGTGCCGCCTTTTGTTTTCTTGCATCAGAGATCTGCAGAAGAGAACTCACAATCTCAGCTGGTGAATTTCTATTCCTTGACGACTTTGCCAAGTTGTAAAAGGCAAGGTTATTCACTATAAGCAAAAACTGCTCTGTAGAGGGGTGGTCATTGCAGCCGAATGATTGTCTTACAATGCCAAATAAATTCTCCAATTCGTCCTGGCTCAAATTCGCTGTCAGGAGATATTTGTATTTTAAAGATTATGTCATATAATTCACAAGTGACAGCTGAATGGCAGTTTTGCAGTCGCTAATTATGAACTTGGCTTCCGAGTTTTGGAAAGCGGAGAATATCACTGGAGGTGGCCAAATCCTCACCCAAAGAATGCTGAATTGGAAAATTCAGTTAATTTAGACACCCGCTCACGTTGCCGTCCCTGGAAATGAGGCGGCTCACGAGCTAGCCCGAGCTTCTACCTCCGGGTAGCCGTTGAGCCCCCCGAACACGGCATACTACGAGCATCTGCAAAATTACGTGGACATCATCAACCATTATAAGTTGGGACCTAGACTGGTACTACCGCCAAATGTTAGCCTAAATAATAGAGAAGCTGTCGAGTGGAGGCAGCTACAAACTAATACCTTCATGAACTCGGTGTGGGCGTTTCACACGCTACCAGACCTTAGGAGACAAAGATCTCCGCAAACACTCTGGGGCGAGAGGGAACCTCAACTACACAATTTGGAAGTGCCCATAATCTCCAGGAATAGGACAAAATATTACAAGTAGAGTAGCTTGGGGTACCCTGCTATGAAGCGCGAACTCTCCGATCCAGCACCGCACCATCCATCTGGTGGAAGAGGCTGCAACGAGCCAAGGACTACCTGCCAGCCTCTAATCATCGGGCACACGACTCCCTGTCTGCCGGGGGCGTGGAAGAGGACGCCCATTTCCAATGGAACTAAAGGTTGTGCAACCAACCAAGTGACAGCTGTGTGCTTACCAGCGTCACATGAAGTTCAAAGGCAGTTCCTCCACTAAGAATTCCACTGCTGTGCTGAGCGGCATGTCTTTCCCATTAATTCAAGAAGGTTAGACATTATTCTAGAAAGTTCGCACTTGCCGACTCTGGCTGAAGTCATTTGGAGGGCATCCTTGATGTCATGTTAAAAATCAAGCGCTTCATGAGCTTCCTGAATCATTCTGTTGGCTCAATTGTACGGAACGTTTTGACCAGCTTATCCTTTTAAAAAAAAGTCCTTTCAAAACCTCATCACTGAAGAGCTGGAAGGCAAGGTAGACGTGTATTTTCTCAAACCCAGGTGAAAATCCTAACTGGTTCACTGGCTTTGGGAACAAATTTCCAGTTCATCCCAGTTGGTCCTCAGTGGGATAACAATGGATCTCCAACTGGAATTCAACTGAGAATTTGTTCCTTAAACCAGTTAGACCAGTTAAGATTTTCACCTGGGATTGCATTCGGCTGCAAATGGGACAAAGTTAAACGTGGCATGACTTTCAATGTAAGCGCATCTTTGTCAAACTTCCACGCTTCTTTAATAATGTCGCCATGTGCATTACCACCTGGAATCTGGACTTCTTGGAAGTAAATGAATTCTGTACATTTCACGATGTGAAAAAAAATCAAATAAATGAAGATTCCATGTTTTTTCGACGGGATATTGAACCTTGCCATTCTTCTCGAAGAAGAGTGTCTGCGGGAGCACGGAACAGTGAAACCTTTCCGGAACATGACTTATACCCCCTTTGCAAAGGGGCACAAAACACGTTCTGCCTTTTTTTAGAGGCATTTTCTAGCAGATGCACAAATAACATTCACGGCACTGTTTAACCACTATGCACAAACATGCCTGGAAATCAGAGGCGAAGTGAGTGAAGCCGAAACACATGAAAAAGCGCGCTTTCACTCGATGAGCGACGCAAGAAGCAGCGATGGTGTCGTCTGCTTGGCTGACTCACCTGCTGTGAACAGCGCCACCTATACTATGATCGAAACAGGCTGCGGTGCGCCGCCTGGCGAGGGCGCCTGCTCATGACACTAGCCAAATGCTCTAGCCTCTATTATCATGGTCCGGTGTGCTACTTGTTGGTGCGGGACAGTCGGCTTTTCTCGGGTGCATGAAGTGGCGCTACTATGATATTTCTTTATTCATCATCATCATCTTGTGGTGCGTACATAGACCGCAAAGGTCAGAGTAGCGAAGGTGCAAAAGCAGACATCGCCAATAAAAGATTTTTGTTTCCCAATATGCCATTAAAAACTTTCTTAAGTGATTGCACAACCATAATTATTTTCACGTTTTTTTTTCTTTTCAAAGTGTGTCTATTATGAGCAAAATATTGGTATTTGTTCTGCTCAAAACAAAGCCATTAGGAGAAAGAGCCATCGCTTATATTGGATAAATCTCGCACTTATATGCTGTTTCTCTCTTTTTTTGCAATATGTAGTCACAATATTGGATGTTAGGAGGTTATTTACGGTAGAACAATGTTTATCTTTACATTAGTTTTGTCCAAAGGTTGTAGGTCTGCACATGGTAGCTCTCCGGCCCATGATGCTTTGAGCGTCCATGGTGGCTGAACTAGTCGTCTGGTAACTCCGTGTAAACTCCCATAGATGCTAGCGCAGCTTTCCCTCTAGGTAAGAGTAAGAAACTCAATGGATGCAGCAGATGGGATGCAACTTTGCCAATGGATGGATGGATTGGATGGATTATAAGCCTAGCCTCTTTAAATCAGGGTGGGGACAGTGTCCAGCAAGATCATTTTTTTCTGATATCTTAAAGATATATATATATATATATATATATATATATATATAAACTTGAAGTATGTGACACACGGTGAAAAAACAACACTTTATTCCGATGTTTCGGCCGGGGTCCGGCCTTTGTCAAGGAATGTAGAAAGAAGCTGTCGGTTCCCATTTCTTATATACATGCACAATCGAAGAACACGTGACCAGCCACTGTCAACAAATAAACACCAAAATATCAAAAACAAGATTTCACACGCGTGATTTAATGGCGGTGCAAGGTATATAGACCCAATTACACATGTTGCGCTTAGGTCATACATCTTAATATGTTGCACAAAGAAAAGAAGATATATCACTAAAGAGATTGTTGTCACTATCAGGGCACAAAACAAAATATTGCGAGGTTATAATGGGTGGAGTACATGTCACATTTAAGTCTGCAATATTCAGGAGGGGGGGGGATTAATCAACTGAAATATCATTCTCTTTGGTAGGCGACAGTAGCAGATAATACGTCAGTAGAATTTAACAGTGAAATATAAACTGTGATTAAGCGCGGTACACACACACAAAAAAAAAGTAAACAGTCACTCAAATCGTGGCATGGTGACAAAACTCGATTTTCTGCTCAATGCTATGGGGACAAAAAGAAGCAGTTTAAGTTAACTGTTCGTAACAGTGTTGATAACAAAAGGAATCGTGGGCAAGGTTATTGGATAAGTTGTAATGATGAGTGCATGTTACGGCGGGAAGCAATATGATTGTGAGAAACTGGCAAACATGAAAACGATCAGTGCAAGTAAAGCATGACATACTGTGAGGGGCTTTGGGCTGTGACCGTAAAAGCGCAAGCGAAGAGGCAAACAGTGCAAAATTGAGCCAATGTCGATTAAACATAATATCTTTTAAGAAGCTGCCAATGGTGCTACCATTTAGTTAAAATGCTACGATGAGAGACAAGTTAGCTTGCCAATGTTTTCATTCAGACCACAAGAAACCGTGTTAAACTTGTGTATTAAAAATGATTCGCGAACTTCGCGTTCATGGTGGGTTCTGAAACCTGATTCCAGTAAAGTTACTTGCATTTTTTCAAAGGGGTGCTTGGTAATGTTTACATGCTTAAAGATAGGAAGGTTAGGCAGTGTATTACATTGAGCTTTATGATTATTAAATCGGTATCTGAAGGGTGTTTCGGTTTGGCCAATGTACTGAATTTTGCAGATAGAACATTCAAGCATGTAAATCACGTTGTCCGTATCACATGAGAAATTGCCTCGAATCTTTAAAATAAAGTTCGATGCAGTGCTGAAAGCTTTCACTGATGTAGTCATTTGTGCACAAACTTTGCAGCGTGACTTGTTGCAAGGATGGCAGCCGATTGGTGCAGTGGGGCTAGTTTTAGACGAAGTTAAAATATCACTGAGGTTCTTGTTACGGCGATAGACAACACGGGGGGCTTGCTGATAAATTTCTTTTAGACGATCACTTTGCATGAGAATGCTATGATGTTTCTTTAATATGCCTGCAACGTTGGGGACCGAAGCTGAATGCGTTAGCACGAGATTATTCGTGATTGGCCGGATGGTTCCTTTTCCGCTTTGAGGAGTGCTTTGCGATCAAGGCTTGCTCGTTCCACTGCATCATTTATTAGGCGCTCTAAATATTTGCGTTCCATTAGGATGTTACGAAGGTTGGCACAGTGAAATTCAAAGTCGCGATCGTCTGAACATATCCGTTTAAAGCGGACGGCTTGTCCATATGGGATGCTAGTCTTCCAGTATTTAAGATGGCTGCTGTTGAAGTGCAGGTACTGAGGTCTGTCAATGGGTTTCCGGTATAGATCAGTGATTAGTTTGCCATTCTTTATTGACACTGTCACGTCTAGAAAAGCAATAGTGGTTCGAGAATAAGAATTAGAAAGTTTATGGCCTCATGCACATTATTAAAACTAGAGATGAATGATAGAAGTTCCGCCTCACCATGTTGCCAAATAAAAAAAATGTCGTCTATGAATCTCTTGTAGTAAAAAGGCTTTAGAGGGTAGTCTTCGAGAAACCTGTCTTCTAATAAGCCCATGAATATGTTGGCGTAGTTGGGACCAATACGTGTACCCATCGATGTTCCGTTAATCTGGACATAATGTCTGCCATCAAATTCAAAGTTGTTAAGTTCAAGTATCAATTTAAGAAGGATAGCCAATGTAGAACCGCCAATGTTACTGCACAAGGTTCGATCTTCAAAAGCCTTTACAACTGACCGGATACCATCGGAGTGGGGAATATTGGTATAAAGTGACACAACATCCAGAGTTCCGAGCAAGATGCCTTGAGGGATGGTGATATCAGCTATATCTGCTAGGAAATCAGTTGTATCCTTTATGTAGGACTGGAATGTGGCTGGAATCTTATTGATTAGAGTGTCAACATAGCGTGACAGGTTTTCCGTTACAGTTCCTATACCGTAAATGATGGGTCGTCCAGGGTTGTTAGGTTTATAAATTTTGGGCAATAAATAAAATCGGCCTGGTACAGGGCTGAGGGGAATTATTGACTTTGCAGTGATTTTGTCAATTGTTTCACTCAAGCTAAGACTGGATAAGGTTTCTTCCAAGACAGTTTTAAACTCCTCAGTCGGATCGCTTTCTAGCAGGCGGTAAAAGGAATCATCCGCCAGTTTCCTTTCGGCTTCCGCGATGTAGTCACTTCTGTTCATGACTACGATGGCACCACCTTTGTCAGCGGGCTTTATGACAATATCAGTTTGTGACGCGAGTCGTTTTATTGATGCAGTTTCTTTTCCAGAAGGGTTACGAGAAAATTTCTTTTGGGCATTGTAAGCTTTCAGCACATCATTTTGGACTGCCTTAATATAAATGTCGAGGCAGTTTTCTCTTTGAGTCGGGGGAATCCAGTGATTTTGAGAGGGCAATTTACCATCTTGTACGGGATCTTGTGGCCGGCCATGGAAGTACTTCTTAAGTCTCACATTGCAGGCAAAATTTTCCAAGCCTTTTAACGATTGAAACTCATTGAACCCACCTGATGCAGGTCAAAATTTTAGGCCGTGTGCCAGGGCACTCTCGTCGTCATTAGTCAGGGTGAAGTTTGAGAGATTTACAATTGAGGTTTGAACCTGAGATGACAGTGGCAATGGAGGCTGGGACTGTGCGGGCCGGGAGATTTTGTCGCGCAAAAGCTTTTTGGATGTCACGGAGTTAATCTCTTCCCATTTTTTCTTTTTGTAAGCGTCAAGAGCAGCAAGTTCTTCGCAAGAGAGGTTAAGATGATTAAGCAGTTGTTTTTCTGTATTTGCTAATGACTTTAGGGCAGATTGGTGGTGATCCAAAATAATGCGCGTAAATTCCAAAGCAGCCGTTGCCAATATCCTGTCCAATTTTGCACTGTTGCTCTTAGACAGTTTGGATATTGCTGGTTTTACATTAACCTCGGAGACCACGCGGGGCAGTGGAGCATGCTAGATAAGCCTTTAAAGTCATAACATGCAGTTCTGCACGAATGCGCTTTTCTACTACTTTTCTAACGCGTAGAAATTCGTTGGAGTATTTGAGGCTAGGCTTTTTCTTAGGAACCGAGTTTTTAAGTCATAAGGGTTTTCTTACAGTGTTCGGGAGTTTCTTTCGAAGGTTGTACTGGCGTTCCTCGGTCGAGGCATGGTTAGCTGAAGACGGAGCAGACCTAGCATAGGCTTTGCAAAAGCTCGACTTAGAAGTGGAAGTTCCGGAGCCTCGAGCCCTATAAACACGACTGTTTAAAAACTGAGTATTACACTTCTGAGGGCAAAGATCTCGAGAGTCGGAGACAGCGGGGCAATGAAGGCTGGACCTCTGGGCATTGGAAGCTGAAGGGTCGGCATCATGAGGACCTCTAGATGACACGCTGGGAGCGGGAAGGGCTCCTTCAGCGGGAGCGTCAGAATCAGCAGCATTGAGACCAGGCGAGACTGGAGCAGATTTGGTGTGAGTGAAAATGTCGGTAGTGGAAGAGCCAAGGGTCGGGGCGTCGGGAATAGGGTGAGCGGGAGCCGCAACACGTATCATCATCATCATCATCAGCCTGATTATACCCACTGCAGGGCGAAGGCCTCTCCCATATTTCTCCACTTAACCCGGTTCTGTGCTACCTGCATCCACTTGATCCCTGCGAACTTCTTAATCTCATCCGCCCACCTAACTTTCTGCCGCCCCCTGCTACGCTTTCCTTCCCTTGGAATCCAGTTTGTTACCCTCAGCGACCATCGGTTATCATCTCTTCGCACTACATGTCCTGCCCATGTCCATTTCTTCTTCTTAATTTCTACTAGAATGTCGGTAACTTGAGTTATTTCTCTCACCCACTCTGCACGCTTCCTATCTCTTAATGTTACCCCTACCATTTTTCGTTCCATAGCCCTCTGGGTTGTCCTCAACTTAAGTAGAACTCTCTTGGTTAGCCTCCACGTTTCAGCCCCATAGGTGAGTACAGGCAAGATGCAACTGTTGTATACTTTCCTCTTGAGCGATACCGGTAAGCTGCTAGTCATAATCTGCGAGTGCTTGCCAAATGCGCTCCATCCCAATCGTATTCTTCTTGTTATTTCCTTTTCGTGGTCCGGATCTGCGGTTACTACCTGTCCTAAGTAGACATATTCGCCTACTACTTCCAGTATTTCGCTACCTAATGTTATACGCAACACGTATAATTCGGTCTATATACCTTGCACCGCCATTACATCACGCGTGTGAAATCTTGTTTTTGATATTTTGGTGTTTATTTGTTGACAGTGGCTGGTCACGTGTTCTTCGATTGTGCATGTATATAAGAAATGGGAACCGACAGCTTCTTTCTACATTCCTTGACAAAGGCCGGACCCCGGCCGGAACGTTGGATTAAAGTGTTGTTTTTTCACCGTGTGTCACCTACTTCCAGTTTATGACCTACCGGACCTATTCGAGCTTCAATTCCCTCCTTATGCAACAACAATGGAATCCGGCAAGACCACGGCAAAAAACGTACTTCTGAAGTTCCCACGTCCTGATGTCTCCACTATGATCGTAGGAGATTCCCAAACCAAATACGTGTACCAGCACTTCGACCCTTCCCGACTGGATACTCCAGCTTTCATTACGCAATGCGGTGCCCGCATCGAAGATGCCTACCTCCTCCTGGACATGGTACCTTCTACAGCATCAACTATCCTGCTACATATCGGAACAAACGATCTGGCTTCCAACTCAGGACAGTCCGTGTTTCAAAACTACTGCAAATTACTGGACCACATATCAGCCACCCGGTCCGGTATCACTCGTGTGTACGCTAACCTGGCTACCAAGAACAGAAAATCATCGAAACCACAGAAACAGGGCTTTCGCTGGCAAAATCGAGAGGCATGCCTTTTCAACCGCCTACTGCGGGCCTTCTGCAGGTGCTCCAAGCTCATTTACCATGTTGGCCATGGCTTTGAGTGGCTTCCACCTACACGCGTGCTCGCTGCCTACGGCTTCCATCCAAGCTATGACGGGACCACCCTGATTGCAAGTAAGATTAAGCATTTCTGCTCAAAAGCCACTCCAGATATGGGAGCGCCCTCATGGATTGAGTGCGCACCAAATAAGCCTTCTGCAGGAATAATAAGTGCTTCAATAGGGCATGCACTTTCAGACAATCCCACTACTGGTGCCATTACTTCAAGCCCTACTGCAGTCAACACTTTTGCTACCGGCGTCTGTCCATGGTGGTGTCCTTAATGCAACTACTGCTGTTCCCGACACAGCTGTCCCCGACGAGGCTGCTCCCGTCGACGCACTTACAGGCGATTCTACTACTGGTGCCATTACTTCAAGCCCTAGTGCCGCCAACGTTATTACTACCGGCGTCTGTCCTGATAGTGTCCTTGCTGCAAATACTGCCAAAACACTGCTGTTCCTGACGCAGCTGTCCCCGACGAGGCTGCCCCCTTCGATGCGCCTGTTGCTAACGCTTCTGCTTCCGGCACTTCTCTCGCTGCGGCTCCCGCTCACGCTATTCCCGACGCCCCGACCCTTGGCTCTTCCACTACCGACATTTTCACTCACACAAAATCTGCTCCAGTCTCGCCTGGTCTCGATGCTGCTGATTCTGACGCTCCCACTGAAGGAGCCCTTCCCACTCCCAGCGTATCATCTAGAGGTCCTCATGATGCCAACCCTTCAGCTTCCAACGTCCAGAGCTCCAGCCTTCATTGCCCCGCTGTCTCCGACTCTCGAGATCTTTGCCCTCAGAAGTGTAATACTCAGTTTTTAAACAGTCGTGTTTGTAGGGCTCGAGGCTCCGGAACTTCCACTTCTAAGTCAAACTTTTGCAAAGCCCATGCTAGGTCTGCTCCGTCTTCAGCTAACCATGCCTCGACCGAGGAAAGCCAGCACAACCTTCGAAAGAAACACCCGAACACTGTAAGAAAACCCTTATGACTTAAAAACTCGGTTCCTAAGAAAAAGCCTAGCCTCAAATACTCCAACGAATTTCTACGCGTTAGAAAAGTAGTAGAAAAGCACATTCGTGCAGAACTGCATGTTATGACTTTAAAGGCTTATCTAGCATGCTCCACTGCCCTGCGTTGTCTCCGCGTTAATGTAAAACCAGCAACATCCAAACTGTCTAAGAGCAACAGTGCAAAATGGGACAGGATATTGGCAACGGCTGCTTTGGAATTTATGCGCATTATTTTGGATCACCACCAATCTGCCCTAAAGTCATTAGCTAATACAGAAAAACAACTGCTTAATCATCTTAACCTCTCTTGCGAAGAACTTGCTGCTCTTGACGCTTACAAAAAGAAAAAATGGGAAGAGATTAACTCCGTGAAATCCAAAAAGCTTTTGCGCGACAAAATCTCTCGGCCCGCACAGTCCCAGCCTCCGTTGCCACTGCCATCTCAGGTTCAAACCTCAATTGTAAATCTCTCAAACTTCACCCTGACTAATGACGACAAGGGTGCCCTGGCACACGGCCTAAATTTTTGCCCTGCATCAGGTGGGTTCAATGAGTTTCAATCGTTTAAAGACTTGGAAAATTTTGCCTGCAATATGAGACTTAAGAAGTACTTCCATGACCGGCCACAAGATCCCGTACAAGATGGTAAATTGCCCTCTCAAAATCACTGGACTCCCCCGACTAAAAGAGAAAACTGCCTCGACATTTATATTAAGGCAGTCCAAAATGATGTGCTGAAAGCTTACAATACCCAAAAGAAATTTTGTCGTAACCTTTTTGGAAAAGAAACCGCATCAATAAAACGACTCGCGTCACAAACTGATATTGTCATAAAGCCCGCTGACAATGGTGGTGCCATCGTAGTCATGAACAGAAGTGACTACAACGCGGAAGCCGAAAGGCAACTGGCGGATGGTTCCTTTTACTGCCTGCTAGAAAGCGATCCGACTGAAGAGTTTAAAACTGTCTTGGAAGGAACCTTATCCAGTCTTAGCTTGAGTGAAACAATTGACAAAAGCACTGCAAAGTCAATAATTCCCCTCAGCCCTGTACCAGGCCGATTTTATTTATTGCCCAAAATTCATAAAGCTAACAACCCTGGACGACCCATCATTTCCGGTATAGGAACCGTAACGGAAAACCTGTCACGCTATGTTGACACTCTAATCAATAAGATTCCAGCCACATTCCAGTCCTACATAAAGGATACAACTGATTTCCTAGCAGATATAGCTGATATCACCATCCCTCAAGGCATCTTGCTCGGAACTCTGGATGTTGCGTCACTTTATACCAATATTCCCCACTCCGATGGTGTCCAGTCAGTTGTAAAGCCTTTTGAAGATCGAACCTTGTGCAGTAACATTGACGGTTCTACATTGGCTATCCTTCTTAAAATGATACTTGAACTTAACAACTTTGAATTTGGTAGCAGACATTATGTCCAGATTAACGAAACATCGATGGGTACACGTATTGGTCCCAACTACGCCAACATATTCATGGGCTTATTAGAAGACCGGTTTCTCGAAGACTACCCGCTAAAGCCTTTTTACTACAAGAGATTCATAGACGACATTTTTTTTATTTGGCAACATGGTGAGGCGGAACTTCTATCATTCATCTCTAGTTTTAATAATGTGCATGAGGCCATAAACTTTTCTCATTCTTATTCTCGAACCACTATTGCTTTTCTAGACGTGACAGTGTCAATAAAGAATGGCAAACTAATCACTGATCTATACCGGAAACCCAGTGACAGACCTCAGTACCTGCACTTCAACAGCAGCCATCTTAAATACTGGAAGACTAGCATCCCATATGGACAAGCCGTCCGCTTTAAACGGATATGTTCAGACGATCGCGACTTTGAATTTCACTGTGCCAACCTTCGTAACACCCTAATGGAACGCAAATATTTAGAGCGCCTAATAAATGATGCAGTGGAACGAGCAAGCCTTGATCGCAAAGCACTCCTCAAAGCGGAAAAGAAACCATCCGGCCAATCACGAATAATCTCGTGCTAACGCATTCAGCTTCGGTCCCCAACGTTGCAGGCATATTAAAGAAACATCATAGCATTCTCATGCAAAGTGATCGTCTAAAAGAAATTTATCAGCAAGCCCCCCGTGTTGTCTATCGCCGTAACAAGAACCTCAGTGATATTTTAACTTCGTCTAAAACTAGCCCCACTGCACCAATCGGCTGCCATCCTTGCAAGAAGTCACGCTGCAAAGTTTGTGCACAAATGACTACATCAGTGAAAGCTTTCAGCACTGCATCGAACTTTATTGTAAAGATTCGAGGCAATTTCTCATGTGATACGGACAACGTGATTTACATTCTTGAATGTTCTATCTGCAAAATTCAGTACATTGGCCAAACCGAAACACCCTTCAGATACCGATTTAATAATCATAAAGCTCAATGTAATACACTGCCTAACCTTCCTATCTTTAAGCATGTAAACATTACCAAGCACCCCTTTGAAAAAATGCAAGTAACTTTACTGGAATCAGGTTTCAGAACCCACCATGAACGCGAAGTTTGCGAATAATTTTTAATACACAAGTTTAACACGGTTTCTTGTGGTCTGAATGAAAACATTGCCAAGCTAACTTGTCTCTCGTCGTAGCATTTTAACTAAATGGTAGCACCATTGGCAGCTTCTTAAAAGATAATATGTTTAATCGACATTGGCTCAATTTTGCACTGTTTGCCTCTTCGCTTGCGCTTTTACGGTCACAGCCCAAAGCCCCTCACAGTATGTCATGCTTTACTTGCACTGATCGTTTTCATGTTTCTCAGTTTCTCACAATCATATTGCTTCCCGCCGTAACATGCACTGATCATTACAACTTATCCAATAACCTTGCCCACGATTCCTCTTGTTATCAACACTGTTACGAACAGTTAACTTAAACTGCTTCTTTTTGTCCCCATAGCATTGAGCAGAAAATCGAGTTTTGTCACCATGCCACGATTTGAGTGACTGTTTACTTTTTTTGTGTGTGTGTGTACCGTGCTAAATCACAGTTATATTTCACTGTTAAATTCTACTGACGTTTTATCTGCTACTGTCGCCTACCAATGAGAATGATATTTCAGTTGATCAATCCCCCCCTCCCCCTCCTGAATATTGCAGGAATGAATGTGACATGTACTCCACCCATTATAACCTCGCGATATTTTGTTTTTTGCCCTGATAGTGACAACAATCTTTTTAGTGATATATCTTCTTTTCTTTGTGTAACATATTAAGATGCATGACCTAAGCGCAACACGTGTAATTCGGTCTATATACCTTGCACCGCCATTACATCACGCGTGTGAAATCTTGTTTTTGATATTTTGGTGTTTATTTGTTGACAGTGGCTGGTCACGTGTTCTTCGATTGTGCATGTATATAAGAAATGGGAACCGACAGCTTCTTTCTACATTCCTTGACAAAGGCCGGACCCCGGCCAAAACGTCGGATTAAAGTGTTGTTTTTTCACCGTGTGTCACCTACTTCAAGTTTATGACCTACCGGACCCATCCGAGCTTCAACCCCCTCCCTATATATATATTTATATATAGATATTAAATTGTACCGTAACGAGCCCTTCATTTTTCCTTTCAATTGTCTGCTTAATAGCTTACGAGAATCTCGGTTCTGGCAGTCTTGAGGTCGAAAAGGTAGCGTAAGAGTGTTCTCGCACAGCCGCCCTCCTTAATGATCACGTGCTATGTGACGCTCGCGGTATAACACGTTGTTTCACATCCTCCGCTAGGGATATGGGTAGCACTGGGGAAGAGGCTTCAGTTACAGTCAACATAAATACCTAACAAAGCAGAAGGCTAGACAGCCGTCATTGTAGCTCAGTTGTAAGAGCACTGGATGCGACATTGGGAGGTCGTGGGTTTGACTTGCACCCACGGGGCATTGTTTTTATTGCAAAAGCAATACTGCTTGCACTTTCTGCCATTGATGGCCATGGTGCCTCCTCACACAGCTGCTCACCACGTGACCGTGCGGCGTCACGACAGACCGAGAGATGGGGACTCAGCTAGCGAAAATGATGGCGGAGGTGAGGCTTGACATGCCGGCTGCACTGCTGCCAAGAGAAAGTGCTCGCTAAAGCGGGATAAAACGGGGCACTGCAGCTGCGCTCCTCTCAGTGCGCTATGTCGGATGATGTGTACAAGGCGAGGCTGGAACGATCTGCTGCGGCCAAGTGACGGCGCCGTGCCGAAGAAACGGACTAAGAGCGGGAAGAACGGCAAGCTAAACATTGTGCGTATGTATCAGCCTAGAGAGCACGCCGGTCAAGATCACTTCATATGGAACGGCCAAGTGAAGCTTCGGAGACAAGTTTTATGAACACTCCTAATGCTGGGAATGTTGGTAAGAATCTATGAATAATATGGAGTGACACAGTCAAGAGAAGAAAACGCCGTGCTGAAGAAATGCCGGAACAGAGAGAAGACCAAGGCGTATTCATCGGAATAAATAAAGCAAAATTACAGTAGAACCATGTATCCAGAGTGAATTCATGCATAAGCCATACGGGGCAACCACGTCCAAACTACCAGCTCAACCAAGGCATTGCTTTCGCAATCTTCCAGGCTTAACCAAGCTAAGCCACAGCTAATTTGTTGTTCTGCTTTTCATTTAATGTTCTTCCTCCCTAAAAACACCAGAAGACTGGTGAACATCAACAAAAAATGTAAAAAAGTTACTAAATATACCCTCAACATTTACCTTTGACTTCCAGACTGTTCTCTCCTTTAAATTGTACCGTAACGAGTCAATCATTTTCCCTCTCAATTGTCTGCTTAATAGATTGCGGGAATCTCAGTTCTGGCAGTCTTGAGGTCAAAAAGTTAGCATGAGACTGTTCTCGCACAGCTGCCGCCCTCCTTACTGATCACGTGCTATGTGACGCTCGTGGTATAACAGGATTTTTCGCATCCGCCACTAGGGATGTGGGTGGCGCTGGTGAACGGGCTTTGGCTACAGTCAACATAAATACCTAAGAAAGCAGAAGGCTGGACAGCCATCATTGTTGCTCAGTTGGAAGAGCACTGAATGCGACAATCGGAGGTCGTGGGTTCGACTCCCATCATCTCTTTTTTCTTCTGCTTTTAATTTATTTTCTCCCTAAAATCACCATAAGACTGGTCAACATCCACAACAAACATAAAACAAAGAAAAAAACCTAATAAACCCTCAACGTTTACCGAATCGACTCACAGACTGTTCGCTTCTTTAAATTATTTATATATATATCATCAACAATTTAATCATTTCAGTTACTAAATATTTAGTTCTACCCTTCCAATGTTATGTCACTGTTCTGCTTTTCAGCCTCCAATCTTTCAATAACTTGGAGCTAACTTGCATGGAAGATACATTCACCTGCCTACTGGTGTCTAAGCCCTGGGGCCTCAAGGAGAGTGCATGCGCCTGCACCGACACGTGGATGGATGCCATAACAATCGAACACAAAAGTTTCAGTTATTTATACGGATTTACCACATACCACACAGTGTCATCTTTTCGTGAAAATTTCATTTGCAGCTGCTCATTCCAAGGTATTTCTATCTAACTTGAAAAATACAGCACTGCCAAATCAGTTATTGAAGAAAGGTTCCTTTCCCATCAAGGTTTTCTACTCTCGATACAGTTGTACATTCCACTTCGTTTCCATAGCCTTTATGCAATTTTAATGTTTTGTGTTTTTTACCTTTTGCTTGAACCTCTTTATTATTGTTCCATCTCGGTGCTCTGCATACTTACTGGTTAGTTTCTAAGCAATTTTAATCCATTCTGAGTAAATGAATTTCTGTATAGGTACAAAAACGCTTACTGTTCACCTGCAACTATGAATTTTTCCCATCAGGTGTCCTTCATATATTATTCTACTCTGTGCATCCTATGCTTCGAAAGACTCCTAGCTCGCACTCATTAGTTGGCGTCAGCGCCACCTGATGGCGCTCGACTCTGTGCTCATTGCGAGGTTATCTTGCAATTGCGTTCACCTACAGATGTTTATAAGCATCGTGGAAATGAGCTGCGACTGAAAGCCAAATCAGACCATTCATTCATCAGTCTACAAGGAATACAAAGCATCGGTGCGACTAACAGCAAACCTGCTTTTATCTTCAAGTAAGTAGTGATTTGACGCCTCACTGCCACACTGATTTCCTGTAGCATCATATTGAGAGCATTAGCTTGATATTAGTGAGAATTAGTGTACAATGGTGCACTAATGTGGAAGCATATCGGATTACTGGACACCTCTGCACACTAGCAGTGGCTGGGAAGGTTAAGTTGGGGCCACTGCATGTGCATCGTTGGTGTCCGGTAAGCCTGTATGCAACACTATGTATATAGTATATCTTCGCTCTGGTAAAGCTTTTTTTTCTTTAAAGCAATTGGCTTTAAAGCACCACGCATTCCGATTGAAACCTCTTACTGGTCCTTGTGCCTAAAAAGCAAGCTTGCATATATTATTTTGAAATGCACTCATGCATCTGCTTTAAAGCATCGATTATCTATATTTTTTCCATTCAATTCTTTGGTTGTGGCTTATTCTGGGCTTGTTGATTATGTGCAATTTTCAGTGCATATAACTTTCACAAGGAGAATTATTTGTTCTTGGGTTTTCTTGATTTCATTCCCGCTTTGAAGATGGCTATGTCTACATTTGTGAGGAATGATCCTGACAAACTGGCAGGGTAACGTCAGCTTCGTATTGCGTGCATTGTAGTTCCTACACTCGTGTCCCGCTACGAAGCCTTATCAAAAATTGTTTTCACATTCAGTCCATTAGGGTGACTCTCCTGGTAAGAATTATACGGCAGTAAGTGGAAATTCTCCACTGCACTTTAGGCACTGAATGGCATCATGGCGTCCAGCCGCCACCACTGAGATCTTGCTAAGGCAAGCTACTCTTTCCTTCTCTTAGAATCCTGTTTGTTACCCTAAGCGGCCATTGGTTATCCTGTCTTCCCACTGCATGTCGCATGTCCTGCCCATGCTCATTTCTTCTTCTTGATTTCCACTAGAATGTCAGTAACTTCAGTTATTTCTCTGACCCACTCTGCACGCTTCCTACCATTTTTCGTTCTAGAGCCCTCTGCGTTGTCCTCAGCGTAAGTAGAACCCAATTTGTTAGCCTCCATGCTTCAGCCTAATAGGTGAGTACAGGTACCGCTACGTACCGCTACATAAAGATGCGATTCGTAGACTGCTTAGTTCGTGGCCACTCCCCCCAATAGCCTGATTGTTATCACTGTGAGATTGCAATTACCAAATCACCTCTGAATCTCTCGTGGACGTTATGTAGACATTATTTATGTCCTCGAAACCTGCAAAGCAATTTCAACGCTCCTATTGGGTTGCAACTTGGGAAACTTGCATTATGTTTTCAGGCTAATTGTGGTGACAAGGTATTGATAACAAATTAATTATCATCCCGATCATTGTGCACAGCAGTGCAGAACAACCATGAGCAAAACTGGCCACTAGTATGCATCATTACTCTCGTCACATTTCCGCCTGCAAAAGTTTGGTTGAGAGATCAATCTAGCATAAGTTTTGTGTGCTGAGAGGGACATCCAGCATGCATTTGTTTCTTATTTTTGCTATGTAAAGCATGGATCATGGTAATTCTGAACTGCTCGAGGAGACCGTCAAAGTAAACATACACTGTGTTCAATAAATGCCCGCTATGGGTTACTGGTGCTCTAAAAGTTTGGCGCTCTCCAGTAGTGGATAAGAGGGGGAAATTAAATTAGGTTTTTTAAACTTGGGAAATGAATAGAAAACACCACTTCTTGGAGTATTTGATGAAATATCCTCTTGAAAGTGTAGTGTATCTTTATCGCATCGTCACGACACTGCATTTCTTGCGCCATCACTTATCAGCCACGCAAGTAGCGGTGGGCGTATCACTCGTTCTTCATGCTATAAAAACGGCTGTGCATCAATAAAGATTGTTCAGTTCCACCCTGGCATCCGACTGAGTTACAACAGCTGGCGACGAGGCGGCGACGGTGACGGCCGGCGATGGCCGTCGGCAGGATCGGCGAGTACCGTCTCGGCACGAACGCGTCATGGGACGAATACGTCGAGCGCCTGGAAATGTTCTGCGAAGCGAACCAGATAACGAAGGAAGAGCAGAAGAGGGCAGTCCTGCTGAGTTGCTGCGGCGAAGAGGCGTACGGGCTCATCGTAACTTTGGTGAAGCCAGCAAGACCGACAACAGCAACTTACGATGAAATTAAGACAGCGGTTCGCAAGCACCTGCATCCGAGGCCTTCAGAGCTGTACGCAAGATTTTTGTTCTACAGAAGAAACCAGGCTGCCGAGGAATCTGTTGCGGACTACGTAACGGCGCTGCGGAAGCTAGCCGAAGACTGCGGGTTCAGCGACAAGCAACTCCCACTGGACATCATGATGCGGGATCGTTTCGTATGTGGTCTCCAAAACGAAGGAGTTCAGCAGCGACTACTCGCAGAAAGCGACCTTACATTTACGGTTGCATACGACTTGGCCGCGACCGCAGAAGCAACAGCCAAGCAACAGCAAGACATACGGAAGCAAGGCCGAGACGAGACAGCGGACAACCAGGGTGTGATACAAGTAACCCGCCCGAAACAAGCCTTCAAGAGAGAGAGCTGGAACTGCTACCGGTGCAACGGTAAGCACGCTCCTCATTTATGCCGTTTCAGAAAAGCGACATGCTTCAAATGCAAAAACGTTGGCCACATAGCAAAGGCTTGCCGTTCAAAAGACGAACCTAGAGAGGCCCGGAAGACCATACGTCAGGAAAAAAGGGCAAATAACGACAAGGGCGTGTACGAAATGAGTGCATTATTTTCACTCTGCGAAGTGAATGAGCAGGACCAGAAGTTCATTGTTCAAGTCGTAATTGAAGGGCATGAAGTCCCGATGGAGGTTGATTCCGGAGCGTCGTGCTCAATTGTGAGTGAAGACACATTTCGAGCAATCGAGGGAAGCGGGTGTAAAATTCCGCTGAAAGATTCCGGAACAACTATCGTAACATGGTCCAAAGAGGCGTTACCTGTTTTGGGTCGTGCAGTAGTCTTTGTGGAATTCAAAGGCCGGAAGGCAAAGCTACCTTTGCTGGTAGTAAAGAAGCAAGGCAACAGCCTTATTGGACGAAACTGGTTTACTCCGTTAGGCATTGGCTTGCGAGGAATCCAACAAATGAGCGTGGAAGACGTGCCTTCAAGATTTTGTGAAGTGTTTCGCAGGGACCTTCCTGGCTTCAACGGACCCCCAGTTCATATCGAGCTGAAAGACTACGCCCAACCAGTGTTTCTCAAAAGTCGACCAGTGCCACTGGCACTCAAGGATGCCGTGGCCGAAGAAATTGACCGCTTGGTGCAACAAGGCGTATGGGAACCCGTTGAATACTCAAACTGGGCTACGCCACTGGTAGTGGTAAGAAAAAAAGACGGCACTTTGCATTTGTGCGGCGACTATCGTAGCACAGTAAACAAGTCTCTAAAAAACAGCGGGTACCTACTGCCCACTACAATGGAAATGCTGACTACTTTGGGTTCAAGCAAGTGGTTTACTAAGCTAGATCTAGCCCAGGCTTATCAACAGCTTACGCTAGACGACGAGTCGGCTGAGGTGCTCACAGTTAACACGATTAAAGGACTTTTCAAGGTTAAACGTTTACCTTTTGGTATCTCAGTGGCTCCGTGGGTGTTTCAACGCGTCATCGACACACTCTTAGCAGGCATTCCCGGCGTGAAAGCTTATCTCGATGACATCTTGATATCTGGAAGCAATGCCGAGGAGCACGCCGAGCGATTGCAGACCGTACTAGAGCGTCTTCAGAAGGCACAGCTAAGAGTAAATAAAGAAAAGTGTGAATTCAAACAAACAAGCATTGAATTTTTGGGTCACAAGATTGATGACTCAGGCATACACCCCAGTCAAAGCAAGACGGACGCCATCCAGCAAGCGCCGGCGCCCAAGAGCAAGAGAGAGCTGCAAGCTTTCTTGGGGTTGCTCAATTTTTACAGCAGTTTCCTCAAGGGAAAGACGGAAGCGGCCGAGCCACTGTACAGACTCCTCGATCGTGACCATGAATGGGAGTGGACAGGTGAGCACCAATGTGCCTTTGACAAGCTGAAACAATTGCTCAGCTCAGACTCTGTACTAGCTCCTTATGACAGCAAGCGTCCTTTGGTTTTGTGTTGCGACGCATCTCCTGTTGGGGTGGGGGCAGTACTAGCTCATCGTGCAGATGATGGAAAAGAGCAGCCTATTGCCTATGCTTCACGAACTCTTGGCTGTAGTGAGCGAAACTATGCCCAAATTGATAAAGAGGGATTGGCTGTGGTATTCGGCGTAAAAAGGTTCCACCAGTATCTGGCAGGACGAGAATTTACGGTGATAACTGATCACAAGCCGCTACTCGGCTTGTTTAACCCAGACAAGCGAGTGCCCGAAGTTCTGTCGCCCAGAATGCTTCGTTGGATTTTGTTGTTGTCTGCATATAACTATCGCTTGGAGTACAGACGAGGCGAAGACAACGCCAATGCCGATGCACTTAGTCGTCTGCCAGCTCCGGGAGACGAAGATGAGCCACAACCACCTGGAGACGTGCTGCTGTTAGAAGCTGTTGAAGACGCGCCACTGCAGGCGACGGACATCGCAAAGCTGATCAAGACGGACAAAGTCCTATCCACGGTAAAGGAATGGCTGCTCAGTGGCTGGCCTTCAACGCAACTGGACAGCAAGTTCGCGCCTTACGAGGTGAGGAAGACTGAATTGTCTCTGCATCGTGATTGCGTACTGTGGGGGAATCGCGTAGTCATTCCGAACGCAGCTAGAGAAAGGGTGCTTCAACTCCTGCATGCCAATCACCCAGGGATGAGTGCCATGAAAGCTTCAGCTAGAGGACTCATGTGGTGGCCGAAAATGGACCACGAAATTGAGGAATTCGTGCGGCACTGTCAACCATGCCAGAGTAATCGGCAAAGCGATCCGAAGGCTCCAGTGCATTTTTGGATAAAGCCAGATCAACCTTGGAGTCGACTACACATTGACTTCGCGGGCCCCGTCAAGGGAGAAGTATTTTTAGTCGTAGTGGACGCATATAGCAACTGGGCAGAGGTCGAAATCATGCCTTCCATGAAGGCTACGGCGGTTATCACCAGTTTAAGAAAGATGTTCGCGACTCATGGCGTGCCAGATGTTATCGTTTCAGATAACGGCACAGCCTTCACAAGCTCAGAGATGCAAACATTTTTGAAGTGTAATGGTGTGCGTGCAGTTTTCACTGCACCTTATCATCCAGCCAGCAACGGCAGGGCGGAGAGGATGGTAAGAGAAGTTAAAGAAGCATTAAAGAAGCAGCAGGAAGGGTCGACACAGTGCAAGATTTCGCGGTTCCTGTTTAAACAGCACACGACGCCGCATGCCATCACAGGGAAATCTCCGGCAGAGTTGATGTTCGGGCGTAGGCTGAGGACAGCGTTGGACAAGCTTCATCCGGATAGGCAACACGTGCCTGAGCTCCCACGGCCAGATACTAAAAGGTTTCGTGTCGGTGACTCAGTTTATGCTAAAAGCTTTTGTCCAGGTCCAAGGTGGAAAGCGGCCAGGGTTGTGGCTGTGAGAGGCCCTGTGTCGTACACGGTTCTGCTGGACAACGGTGAGCGCCATCACAGGCACCGGAACCAGTTGAGGTGCGCCTGGACCAGACCCGAGCCTGACCAACTCACAAGTGCGGACTACCACGTCAGGCTCCCTCCTACTGCCAGGCGGCCAGAGAAATCGCCTGCCACCGCGGAAGCAACGCCGGAAGCACGTTCAGGTCAAGCTACACAGGAATCAATCGAACCGAGAAGATCAGCACGTGTTCGACGACCTGTTGTGCGTTACGGCATTAATGATTAGCCAACATCATGATTGTGTTAATAATCTTAGGGGAAAGGAATGTAGTGTATCTTTATCGCATCGTCACGACACTGCATTTCTTGCGCCATCACTTATCAGCCACGCAAGTAGCGGTGGGCGTATCACTCGTTCTTCATGCTATAAAAACGGCTGTGCATCAATAAAGATTGTTCAGTTCCACCCTGGCGTCCGACTGAGTTACAACAGAAAGGATGAAAGATCATCAAAGACACGAACACCAGCCATATTTAGAAGGAATAACACTCCCATAACACCTGCAGAACCCATGTAGATGCGGATATGTTGAAGATGGTGCTGGTGGTTGTAGGGCATAAGTACCACAATGAACATAAATGTATATATATTGGCGCGATTGCCACGTGGCTGGAATGAAACATGCTGCCGTCAGAATGTGCAGTGATTGGACAGTTTCTAAAGTGATAATACACACAGCGGTGCCCAAATTCGGAGATGACGCCTTAAGGTGTAAAATTCCCAGAAATGTGGAAATTTGAAAAATTGTTTTCATGAGATGCACAAAATCTATGAAAATGGATGACGTAGCTAAGGCTTCAATTTGAAAACAATAGTGCATTTTAAAAATGATAAATTGTGTCCTCCCAATTCTGTCTGGAAATTAATTTTTTTATCGCAGAAATCACTGACTGCTATACACAACTAAAATAATTTTTGGAATGTCACGCAAAGCTATAAATG
Source organism: Amblyomma maculatum (assembly GCF_055883805.1). Lineage (NCBI taxonomy): Eukaryota > Metazoa > Arthropoda > Arachnida > Ixodida > Ixodidae > Amblyomma > Amblyomma maculatum. The sequence continues at coordinate 14,787,270 of NC_139350.1, forward strand.
TTGAGCTATATATCTCATTGTTGAATAAAGTTATGCAATCCAAGCAGTCATTGTGGTCCTGTACTTGACGTTACCTTCACCAAACATTTTGTTCAACATTTATAGCAGCTTACTATTATTCGCAGAATATTGGCACGTGGTGGTATATGGCAAGAGATGAAACATGGGGACACAACATAGAGAACAACATGACAGCATGACAATGAAATATGCTTCAATAGCAAATGGGCCTGGTGCATGTCTCTGTCTCGTGCCACTATATATATATTTTTATTGAAATAGATTCTCTTCGACTTGTCAGTTATCAGTTTCATTAAAATTCCTAAAATAATGCTAAGTTGGTAAGAGCACTGCTCGCAACTATTCCAGGTCGAAGGTTAAGTTCCCATCATCGGCGGATTGTTTCTTTTTCTTTGTATTTGATTACCTCTCCCATAAATTTATTACAGCACCAATTCAAGTCTGTAGTAAAATATTGGAAAAGTCATCTATCCTTCCTTTGCCGCACTACCTATGGGCTTCTTTTCATCGTGTATCCTTCTAGAAGTCTGATCCAGCTGCTCGGGAAGAACTCACAGAGGGGCGTAAAGAGTAGCGATCCACACAGACAACGACCAACTTCTTCGTCCTCGAGTGCGCCAGCACGCGATGTATGGCAGTGGCTATGAAGACGAAGATTACCACACTAAATTTCCCCGCCAGTTCGAGAAGGAGCCATCCTGGTGACTTATAGAGCTGAAAGGACCGACGATCGTAGTATGGCTTGATTCGGTTCACATGAACTGTTTCGTGTCCACGGCGCCGCAAGTCCGCAGAGGGCGTAACAGGCTCAACTACGTAGTTGACAGGAGATGTTTGTTGGAAGGCTCGGTATGGACCGTGATATCGAGCAAGAAGCTTGTTTGAAAGGCTGGTGGCTGTGGCAGGGACCCAGAGCCACACCAGGCAGTTAGGTGCATATATAGAAGGCTCGCCAGTGTTGCGGTGGTGTTTTTGTTGCCACTGGTTTTCGTTGTAAGCGAACGGGCGAGCTGACAGCATTCTTCTGCATACTGGGCAGCGTCCGTGAGTGGCGTCGATCAAAGACATCAGGGTGCTAGGGAAAGAGTGCTTCTATTGTACAGGTTGGCTCGCGCCCGTAAAGAAGAAAGAAGGAAGAGAATCCAGTGGTGGTCTGTATCGCAGTATTGTACACGTAGGTTACGAAGGGAAGAACCTGGTCCCAGTTCGAATGAGCGTCGTTGACGTACAAGGCCAGCATGTCACTCAGAGTACCGTTGAAGCGCTCGGTCAGGCCATTCGTCTAAGGGTGGTAAGAAGTTGCAGTGCGGTGAATGATGCGGCATTCTTTCAGTAGGGCCCCAAGGGCTTCGGACAAGAAAACGTGTCCGCAGTCACTGAGCAGTTCCTTTGGAGTCCCGTGGTGAAGAATCAAATTGTTGAGAAGGAACAAAGCAACGTCTTTTGCAGAGGCAGAGGGTAACAGTGTTGTTTCAGTGTAGCGAGTAAGATGGTCTACTGCCACGATAATCCACCGGTATTAAGTAGTAGAAAGAGGGCCGTAGAGATCTATGCCAATGTGGTCAAACGAACGAGCAGGGCAGGGTAACGGCTGCAATGAAACAGGGAACTTTTGAGGAGTTTTTCGGCGTCGACAAGACTTGCAAGCGCACACGAAATGTCGTAGAAAGCGGTAGATTCCACGCCAGTAAAATCGCAGACGTAGGTGCGTGTAAGTTTTCAATACGCCACCGTGAGCACATTGTGGGTCACCATGGTACGCAGCACATATGTCGGCACGGAGATGACGCGAGATGACTAGAAGCCACTTCCGTCCATCAAGCAAATAATTGCAGTGATAGAGAAGACCGTCACGAATGGAGAAGTGGTGGGCTTGGCAGACGAATGCTTTGGATGAATGACCGGGAGTAGGACTTGAGAGAAAATCCAAAAGTGCATTGATTCAGGGGTCATTCCGCTGCTCGGCATCCATGTCAATAGTGGCAAGAGTCGACAAATCATAGGCACAGACATAGACGAAGTATCTCTAGGCAATGGCGAGCGGGAAAGAGCATCCGCGTCCGTATGCTTTAGGCCTGATCGATAAATGACATGAATGTCAAACTCCTGGAGATGGAGAGCCCAGCGAGCAAACTGACCAGATGGGTCTTTCAGAGAGGCTAGCCAGCACAAAGCGTGGTGATCAGTCACAACGTAAAACGGTCTGCCATACACATAGGGGCGAAATTTTCCGATGGCCAAGTATTGGCCAAACATTCCCTTTCTGTGACTGAATAATTAGATTCTTCTTTCGCCAATGTTCAGCTGATGTATGCCACAACATACCCACTGTAACCAGGCTTACGTTGGGTAAGGACAGCACTAAGCCCAATACCGCTGGCATCAGTGTGGATCTCCGTAGGTGCAGTCAGATCAAAGTGGCGTAGAATGGGAGGCGAAACCAAAAGGCGGCGTAAAGTGTCGAAGGCTTTATCGCAGGCTGAAGTCCAGGAGGAAAGGTCGGAGCTGCCGGCAAGGAGCTGGGTCAAAGGAGCAATGATAGAGGTGAAGTTCAAGATGAAACGTCGAAAGTAGGAGCAGAGGCCGATAAAGCTCCAGAGCTGCTTCAGGGAGGTTGGCTTCGGAAACTCTGCAACTGCACGAAGTTTGGTGGGGTCAGAAAGAATGCCGTCCTTAGAGACTACATGGCCCAAAATGATGAGTTTTTGAGCGGCAAAGTGGCACTTCTTCAAATTCAACTGAAGCCCAGCATCGGCAAGACATGTGAGGACATGTTTAGGTAGAGAAGGTGAGAAGAAAAGTCGGTAGAAAAAAACTACGATGTCATCCAGGTAACAAAGGCAGGTCTGCCACTGCCACTTGAGTCCATGAAGAACAGTGTCCATCAGGCACTCGAAAGTAGCTGGGGCATTGCAAAAGCCAAAGGGCATAACGTTGAACTCGTATAAGCCGTCCTGTGTTATAAAGGCAGTTTTGAAGCGGTCATTATATGCCATCGGTACCTGCCAGTAGCCAGAGTGCAAATCCAAAGAGGAGAAATGCTCGGTTCCCTGTAAACAGTCCAAGGCGTCGTCGATTCATGGCAGAGGATAGACATCTTTGCGCGGTATTTTGTTAAGCCTACGGTAATCGACGCAAAACCGGATGGAACCATCTTTCTTGGTGACCAAAACAACTGGAGAAGCCCATGGACTGTTAGATGGCTGTATGACGCCCCGGCGAAGCATGTCGTCCACGTTGTCAGCAATGACTTGGCACTCAGAGGCCGCCATGCGATAAGGACACTGTCGCAAAGGTGCATTTGTACCAGTGTCGATTGTGTGCGTAACGACAGATGTGCAACCCGGAGCAGTGTGAGGAAGGTCGAAGGCAGAAGTGAAGTTCTGTAGAAGAGCAGCGAGTTGATCGCGTTGTGCGGGTGGAAGATCTGTGTCAATAGCTTGTTGAAGAACATCGGGTGGCGTCGAAGTGGTCGCTATATCACAAGAGCTGAAAACATTAATGTCTAATGAAGTAGGCATGGCAGGAAGAGTATTTACAAGCGTGGGATCAAGTTCTTTAATACAACCGAGACACTCGCCGCGTAGCAAGATGGACAGGCAAAAAAATGGATTTGAGACTTACATTGCACTAAGGCCATCTTCGAACCTGAGAACAGCAAATGGAAGCAGGAGGCAGGGATAGCGTGAAGCGGCATCGGAAGGTGTGAAGAAGACAGTTGAAGCAGTAGGGCTTTCACAGGAGTGTGGAACGAGGGCAGCAGAAAAGGGAGGAATGTCTGTGTCATTGGCGACAAGGAGTTTTGCAGACCGGGTAGGGATGTCACACAAGACGGTATCACAAAGAGGTAAAAAGGAAACGTCTGTGCAGGTGCAGTCAATAACGCACGATGAGTGGAAAGGAAATCGTAGCCCAGGATGACGTCGTGTGAGCAGTGAGACAGTACAATAAACTCGATGGTGTATAAGACGTCTTCGATGAGAACACGGGCCGTGCACGCCACTGAGGGATGAATGTGCTGTGATGACGTGGTGTGAAGCGAAAAGTAGGAAAGCGCGGTGGTCCCCTTACGAAGACGACGGCAAAGAGCTTCACTGATGAAGGATACAGCAGCACCCGTGTCGACAAGAGCGAGAACTGCGACGCCGTCGACAAACACTTGTATTATGTTAGCGGGAGAACATGGAGGACTTGAAGAGTTCGAACCAAGCGCAGTTCTTGCCCCAGGAACTGCGACTGTTAGTTTCCCTCAACAGCGCCGCTAGAATGTCGGGGAAGAGGAGGCAGGGAACGGCGACCAGGGGACGATGATCGGCGAGTTGTATACGTTTGATTGTCACGAGATACGAAGTCGGAACCGGGCGGCGTTCTCGGCGAGGGTTGGTCTGTATCGTAGGAGTAGTTTCAGAAGTCAGGTCGAGAAGGTGGAAGGCGGTGGCAAAGGCATGCGACAGGCCCGGCAGCCGCAAGAGTAGCAGATTGGCCTGTTGTCCGCGGTATGCCAAGGGTTCGTAGGGCGTTGGCATACCCTTGGAATGGGGACATGAAATGCAGACCCAGGCAAAGGCGAAGAAATGTTGGAAGGAGCGTCTTGGTAGGAAATAGATGCTGATGGCATTAGTGGCCTGGCTGCAACTTGGGCGTAAGTCAGTGGTGCCTTTACTTGGGCTGGCATGGGGCTGGGCAGCAGCACAGGGCTGGGCAAGAGCATGGAGCTGGGTGGAAGGACATCAGCGATGTGATCTTGCACAGCACGCCATATGGTAGGGGCCAAAGACGGAGCCATGTCAGGAGCAAGGCGGCCAGTATTCTGTAACTAAGGGACCAGTAATAGCTTGTGGGCGACCTCTTCTTGAACAAAGGCTTTGATTTGTTGAAGCAAAGGGCTGTCCTCTGATGGGGAAGAACTGCCCAGTGCTAACACCGGATTGCCGGGTAGTAGCGCACTTCTTACGAAGCACGTCGTAGCTCTGGCAAAGTTTGATTACATCACTGACCGTGGCAGGATTTTTCGCCCAGAGCATCTGGCATGCATCGTCAGAGATGCCTTTCATGATGTTTTCGATCTTATCCGCTTTAGACATTAGCGGATCGACACGCTTGCACAGGTCCATGATGTCTTCTATATAACTGGTTAACAACTCTTCGGCATGCTGAGTGCGCTCACGCAAGCGTTGTTCTACCCGGAGCTTGCGAACTGCAGGGTGGCCGAACACTTCCGCAAAATTCTTTTTAAAAGCAGACCAAGATGGCAGGTCTGCCTCATGGTTGCGAAACCAGAGGTTCGCTACGTCAAATAGAAGATTACATTATTAGCTTGATAGCGTCGTCTCATCTGTTGTAACTACTGACGTGCTCACATGCCGACAACCAGTCGTCGACGCCTTGGTCGGCTGTGCCACTGAAGAGGCACGAATCACACTGCCGTAGAGCTCCAGAACACAGCACGGTGGTTGGGAGGGGTGGTGATGTCGAGGCAGCGTCGTCCGGCCTGCTGGAAGCAGAGGGTAATGTGCGGCTTCTTAGTTCCAGGGTGGACGGGAACATACCCAGCAGCACCTGCACTAATTGTAGGGGTGTGTTTATTCAGTTGACGCAGATGGATCCAGCTGCTTGGGATGAACTCGCAGCGGGGCATAACGTGTAGCGATCCACACAGACAACAGACCAGCTTCTTCGTCCTCGAGCACATCAGCACGCGATGCATGGCAGTGGCTATGAAGACGAAGATTACCACACTATAAGAACAATTTTGCTAAGTCCTCGATGTAACACTTTTGGACGAAGTTTTTTAATAAGAGCACTTGTTTCAATCTCTGCCTATCTTTTAACTCTGTCCTCTTGTGCACACCCACAATGGAAATCTCCAAGAAAGGCTACGTTCAGCTAACACCTCACATAGGTAGCATACCGCTTAAAAAAATCTTCGCATTCATGCTCTCTGCTCGGCGCATGCATAAAGAAAGCCTTGAACTCCTTCATTGTGAAGAAGCAAAAGTTGAACAAAAGGTAATGAGTGACCACTTCAGGTCGTGGGAGACCAAACGTAATCTCCATTAACTAGCATGAGGATAACAGTAGCTTTGACGACAAAGCAGTCAGTGACAATGATAATAATAATAGTAGCGATCACAATGATGATTCAGTCAGTGAAAACTCCTTTAAATGGCTTTTGCACATTTTCACTCTTGAGCAGACTTCAACGCAGCACTGTAACTTTTTTGCCACCACTTTACAGTGTGAGCTGTTGTATTCAGACCTTTCAAAAGCGAAGGCAGTGGAGATGGATCTGTCTGCCACTTAGTCGGTGTACCAAGTCCGGTCTCTTGATGCGATCGAAGACATTCCTCTCATGTTCGTGTTTTCTCATTATATTCTTACATGGTTCTCTCAAATTTTCTCTGAGTAAACACTAACTGAAATTCACTATAGTGAGTTCGTTAAGTCAATGTCAACAGTCTATACAAAACTGATTACATTATTTGTCAAACACATGCATTTGAAATGGGGCGGCATTGTATTATAAACTTAGTAATACCCAAATATTCACTATATGACGGTGCGTTGTATAGATGTTGAACGGCAGCTGCATGCTAGAAAAGAGTGTCGTATAAATCGTAGGTAAAACATTTTTACGCCATCATATTTGCAAATGTTTGAGTTCTCTAATCTTTCATAAGATAGCAGGGAGTAAACCTTACCGATATGGTACCCGCTTGTTGCTCTGCACGATATCGGGGTCTGAAGGCATGGCTTACTGGTGGCAGTTGAGGACGTGCAGGGTGAAACAGGTGGATGGCGTTGCCGAATGTCATTGTCTGTTGTATACCAGCTGGGTTCCAATCGACAACTGGCTCCACAACTGTTGGAAAAGCCACTTGTGGTATATAAGGTGGCTGAGTGGGCTGCAGGAAACTGACCACATGCGGAAAGGACAGCTGCTGAGGTACAGAAGGTGGCCACAGCATCGGGGTCACATAAGGAACCATCGGGGAAATGAAGAACTCGACTGGAAGGGCCTCGGTCACCCGTGGTTGTGCAGATGGCTGCTCTATGATGCCATCCATGCATCCTAGGGGGGATGCCGACCATATCTGGGTCATGTGCACAGGCTGGGGTGCCTGCAACAGGACCATATACCAGAAAATAATAAAGCCACAATCTGTAGTGCCACCACTCGACCCTGAGGAAAATATTTAAGCCTTACATGCCTCATGCTATACCATCTGAGGCATTATGTGCAAGTATAAAATTTGCTATTATTAATTTAGACAAATAAATAATAGGTTGTGGACCACAATGTTGTGTAGAGTTCTAGACTAATTAAGGCCAGCCGAGAGATTCGCTTGAATTGGAAACACAAGGATGCTGAAAGCGCGGACGCCCCTCGAAAGAGGCCCTTATACCAACGACATCATCTAGTTCTCATGGTGCCGCAAGTAATCCGATTAAGGCACAGTGAACCTCTTTTCCACATAACATTATCACGCTCGCAGGGATTATATACAGCGTATGACGAAAGTGGAGGAGGGCACAAAACTAACTTTATTTTCCAGTTTCCTCCCACATTTACATGGCACATGGATGCAATCGTCGTTTCACCTACATCTAAATGTGGCTACTGGAACTTGGAATGAACATTACCTTGCGTTTTTCATCGAAAACTCCGCTCTTCTGATGCCACCATTTAACAACCACAGTTGCCTAATGATTGTTGGGAATTGCAGGAGGGAGGCCTTCAGTCACTTGTCACTAGTCTGCAACCTTCATCGCTCTATATTAGTGTTGATCAATGCTGAAGAATGCTCCAGTATAACCTGTAACCTGCGCTCATGACATCTGCTCCCGAATCGATCTAGGCTACCAATTAAGATACCTGGACATATTTGTCAGGCATTATTGGCCAGTGCATACAACAAGGAGAGCAGAGGAGACACAGACACAAGCACTGAATTTACAACTGACGTTTATCGAGGCTCTGCCAATGTTAAAATAAAGTGTAGAAGAGTCCCAAAATGGAAAGAACACGCACACTAAAAATGAGAAGAGGGCTTGGCAGGAACTCTGCACGTGAAAACAGTGGCATGGCAAGCTGTGAGCATTTCCTCATCTATAGTTCACAAAATGCACTTCTTTTTCACACATACCTTATGGATGCAGTGCTTACGCATTGGTTTTGGCCTTATGAATTTCATATAGTTTTATGACTTCTCTAGTTATCTTAATGCGGTTACAAATCGAAAGTTCCCACTGGTAGAAAATGGGGAAATGTGGCTCTCTAATTTTCTTCTTTCTTTTCTTTGTACAGTCCCTGCAATGAATGCCATGATGACCGAAATCTGCATCTAACTTGTCTGCATTCATTTCTATTGCAATGGACCCTTGTTCATTTTTTAACGTCAACCCTGCACCTTACAATACCTGTTTGTGATCACAGTTTGCTGCACCCGTAAGCTTCCTTTCAACCTGAGAATGAACGTTCCAGCGCCACAGATCTTTGTACAGTTAGGAGGCTTTTGACCACCGATAAACCACAGGAAAGCAATGTGCAAGATCACGCGTTCAGAATGGCATAGGCTAGCTCACCTGTACAAACTGGCTCTTCCTAAGAGAGCACACTGGTGCATTTTCAACGAATGCCACAAATTAAAGGCGTCTGTTGCCCCAGACCACTGACAGAACAGCAGAATGCCTATGGTAAAGCCCCCTTTTACAGGTTCGAGCCAAAACCACAAAGAAGCTACCTAAAGGACTTAGCCCGGTCTGCACGTGGGGTTATGTGACCTTGCCAGAACAAGTGGAACACGTCCTGAGCCGAGAGCTGAAATTACCTGTGGAAACCAGATGATCTCCTGCGGGACTTCTGAGGATGGTGAGGCAAGTGTCTACTCTCGCTACGAGCGCTGTAGCCCACCGCCATGTTTCTGAAGATGTGGACATTTCCATAGGTGTTAAAAAGGTGGTAAAAAGAATGATTCGCTAGTTCAACTACAGCTGGTTTAGAAGGTGCTTCTGGAGTTTTATTAAAAGAACTTCATTTTCCAAAAGTGGAGAATGCATATATGTCGACTTTCAAAAAGTGAAGCGATGTTGAGGTAGGTAAAGTAAAAATGAGAGCTCTGTGAATGAATCAACCTAGATAAGTTAGCCAAGTCTGGGGAAAATCGCCAGAAGCTCATAAGCTGGATTGTGTACTTTGAACACTAGTCTGTGAGTATGGTACATAGCAAAATATGTAGCATTATTTCTGGAGGACAAACTGAAATTCCTACCCATTGACAATACTTTTCAGCTGAAAAGTTCTTATCGTGTTATCATGTTCTTGGAAGGATGTTCAAGACAAGGCTTTTCTGCTCAATCCGTTGATATAAAAAATTTATATCATTCATTTGCCAAAAATAAACTTCTGTGTTTATAGAAGAATGGATTGACTGGTATGGTGGGGTAACTTCTCAGTGTACGGCAGCTATCAGTATCATGATTTCTTTGAGCTTCTGACTTTTTACCTTGACTCGACGTTTTGTACCATGAATGAATCTGTCTGCATCCAAGCGAATGGCATTTGCATCGGCTCATGTGTTGCTCCGCTCCCAATGACATTTTTCTTGCCCATCATGACCAGCTTCTTGACAAAGGACTATAAGGTACAAGGGCTGCATGAGTGTTTAAAATAGCTTATTTTTTTTATTTTTATACCATGTAGAGTTCCTGAGGTAGAGGCCTCACCCTTAAATGTTCTGTCGATTTTTTTCTAAGTGCCTTGACCAACTTGTCTACAAATGATTTGCCTTCACAAGGAACTTTACGGTTCTTTGAACTTTTATTGCACCTCTGAGGCCATGTGTGCAGGCGCTAGTACCATGGAGTGAGAAGCATCTCCCACTGTACAAGCCTACACAATAGAAAAAGATGAGTGAATCACTTTACTTGGATACATAGCAGTCTTAAGAAATGACAATTGCCCCTCGAAGGAGCCCCTTAAGCCAATAACATCGTTTGGTTCTCGTGATGCCACGATTAATCCAATTAAGACAGTGAGACTCCAATCCTCACTCTGCACTGTCACACTAGCAGGAATTATCTATCACGTAATGAGAATCAGTTGACGTCATTGGCAAAAGAAAGTCCTTTGAGTCACAAAAACTGCTTTATTTTCCAGTTTCCTGCAACACTTAAAAGGAACATGGACGCTATCTGCATTTCGCTTTGGTCAAAACGGGATCACTGCAGCCTGGACTGAGCATTAACATGTGTTTCTTATCTCGAAAAGTGCTCTGTTATGGTGCTGCCGGTTATGTTACCACCAGTAGCCTAGTGATTATCAGAAATGGTGAGGTGGAGGCCTTGGGTCCTGGTGTGAGCAGCCAGCGCCACACGGTGTCAAACTCTCAGCACAAAGGAGCAGAGAAGACGACGTATCTTGCGTGTGCTGGGGAGAACATAGTGACATGTAGGACAGAGATCGGCGGAGCAGCGTTGCTTCAAGACGGGTGGTCGAGGAGCTGCGACTGATCACGTCCTGCCTGGTTCACGGCCGGTATAAAAACCCTGGATGTTGCCACGGACGTCTTGCTGATCGCATCCAGCCTGTCCTATGACTGGGGTAACCAGACCTGGGAGTGGCCGACTTCTGTTGCGCTCCTGGTGCACGTAGCCAGCAAGCATGTTCGGCGTTGTGCTTGGTACGCTGGATATAACCACCAGAAATATGTCATCTCTGCCGCGTGACGGCAACTTGAGGCCTCTCGCATCGACCGAGCGTCTACCGCCGCCAAGCCATCTGCTGGACTGACCCAAGCAACTGTACTCAGCGGGCGTTTCTTGCGCTCCGAGCCTAATCAACATGGAGCATCCGCATGGACTTCATTCTGCTAGCGTCTGGTGACATTTACAAGTTTGTGTTCGTCTTGTTTGATAACCTCATTTTTTGGTATCTTGTTATTTGCCTATTCCCAGGTTTCTATAAAAATATATGTTCCTAGTTTGACTGGTCTGGTCATGTGTTTGATCCCACCAAATTAGCCCTTCGATTGGTGTGTTTAAAGAACCTCCTCACAATTTTGGCGTCCATGGCAGGACCAGGCCGGTCTGAAGCTAGATAGAAACATTTCTCAGGGGGCAGTATGAGCACTTTAGAGTTGGTCACCTTAGTCAAGTGCATGGGATTGAAGGCTGATCAGTAATGAGCATGGGTGCAAGAAGAGCTTTGGAAGGTGCGAGAAGAGAGAATTCCTGAGCGCAAAGCTGCAAAGGAGAAAGTGGAGTTCAAAGCACGAGCCAAGAGTGAGAAATTGGAGTTAGAACGATACACTTTCTGCACCGTAGTAAGAGGCTAGAAGCATCTGAAGACATTCACTCAAATTAGCCTCAAGCCTCACCATGTCACTGATTACAGAAAGAAAAAATCATTCAAAGGTATCGCAGCATTGCGGGCTGCTATTTGTATTTAACAGACACTAGAAAGCAAACTCCTGTGTGAAGAGGCAAATCAGAAATACTCCCCTTTCTTGATGGCGATGAAAAAATTGGAATCATAGGACCGAACAGAGTGTTATTTTATCACAACTTTAAACTCTAGTGGAAAGCTACACCCAATCTATAATTTCATGCACTCTGTATCTGGCCGGCTTCTTGTGAAAGCATCGATGTGGCTCATGAATACATGAGCCACATGAATGCTCTATATGACACATTACCCTATACTCCTGGGGTCTTTGAGGTATTGGAAATTGAAAAGTAAATAAACGAATGCATGATATGAGAGCTCAGGACTAGCAACGTACAACATTCCATTCTGCGAGTATCACTTCCTTTCAGAGTACTGTATCGAAAAAGATTAGAAGGGTTCAACGCTGCTGAACCGAACATTGAGTGAAAGCATTACCTGCGGGAGACCGAGTTTTCTTCTTCCCCAACCTACATATAAAGCCCCGCTTGAACCAAACCATGTGAACGTGCCTTAGTGGCCTATAGGGATAATGTAAATGTCAGGGTCCTGTCAGGTTGATTGACATAACGGTCCAATGTGAAACGAGATACCCAAGATGGCAGCTCCTGCCAAGGGATCATGGACACGGCGCGGTTAGACCTGGCGTAGTATTGCTTTCGAATTAAAAATTAAAATGCAGATACATTGAGAACAGTCCACGAGGGGAAGATGTTCGTATTGATTGCGTGGGCATCCCCAACCATATGGGAAGAGTTCAACGAACACTAACTGCAGGTAGTTTTCAGCTGCTGCAAGGCGTTGAAGCTGGGCAGTACAATTTGGACAGCCTCAAAACATATTACCCAGAAGGGCCCTAAGTAATACTTATCTCCATAAAATGTGAATTCCTCAGTCTATGCTCCAATCCTCTCTTCGCAGGCAAACATCTGCACGGTGAATGTGCTAGAGGATGACCAAATAGTATTTCTAGACTGTGGTATGAGTGCCAGAATGCTTTCAACGATGCCTCTTTTGGAATGTAGTGGATCAATAAACATAGAAATATAAAGTGTGCATTACTTCTGCAGGTATTCAGGGGCTGCCCGTATCAGGCCTCAGCGACATTGTCGGTCCCTATACAGAAATCATTGACTCATGGTGCATATCTGCGCCCTAAGATATTACACTGAGGCTTTTTCCTTGGCCAGCCAGAAAGTGGAAATGGGAACCCAGGCATTCGAAGAGGGTATGCTGTTAGGACAGTGGCTGCTTGAACAACTTTTGTCCTACCAAGGTTATTGTCTTGGGTAACAAAAGAAGCCGATGATTTATCTGGCTTTGAGGAACTGCAGATGAAAGCTTATCATTAATTGAGTAATAGAATCATCAACTTTAGAAACATCAACAAAGGTGCTGTTTCAATGCGCTCCACATCATCAGTACGAATGGGACCACATGTTATCTTGCTTAAAATTACTCGGCTTAGGGGGGAACCAATGCATTCTCCCTCCTCCACAACCATGCTGCAATGATACCGAGCTTGCCATAGAGTGACCCGATGACATAACGCAGATGACTAATATGAAGAAACACCTCAGCAACTTTCTCTGCCCCGCTAAATCGCATCAGATGTACCAAACAAAGCTATGATGGAATGGAAAATCGGTTTTGGAAGAAAAAAACAGATGTGACACTCTATTTAAGTCTAAACGAGGTGCATCAAGTGTACGTGAGTATGGAATTGCACAACACTTGAAGCAATAGAACTGTCTCCTAAGTGGAAGGCTCTTTTTGCATTGCTGGAAAACATTCATGTGCGGCTTGTAGAACAAAAGAAATTAAAGTTTCAGGATGATAAAATTGTGCATGTGGATGAGTTAACAATTGCAGCAGGCGGCATGCTCTAGCAAACAACCACTGGCCTCTGCAGTGTAACTGAGCAATGACAATCCCTCCAGCAGAAGTGCGGCATGGTGCAGTCCTCCACAAACTCCCTTAAATTTATCTCATTCTGGGTTCTCGGGATACACGGCTCTATGCAACCGAAATCAGGCTCATACCAAATGTACAGCTCCGTGCAAGTCTACATGCTCAGAAGCAAGAGATGATCTGCGCTTCTGTCAGTTGTCACGGTGCGTACATGCGTGAAAAAAAGGAAGGCTGAGAAATAAGTCATCTGCAGGGCTCAGAAATGTACTGGCATTTTACAGCATTGTTTAATCTTTAAGGCAAAAGCTTTTAGAGGCCCATGCAGTGTCGGCATAAACTGACCACTAGACGTGACCTCCAGAAGCGTCATTAGGAAATGTCTTGTGTATGAAGACTGAATAAAGACAGATTTATTGAAGCAAAATAATTGGTAATGATACCAATACATAGATGTTATAATAGATTGACACAGGTTATAATGACTGATAATGGCCACTAAAGATTGATAAGGACCCATATGTCTAATGACTACTTGTAACAAATACATTTGATTAATAATAATAAATAGCTTAGTAATGAATAAAATAATCAAGTAAATAATTTGCAATAAAAGAGACTTAATATAATTAATATGTCTTGCGACAACTTTTAATGACTATATATGATTAGAAATGGCCTAAATGGCTTAATAAGGAGTAGTAATGGCTACAAGTGACTATAAATGACTGATATGTCTAACGATGACTTGTAATGACTAAAACTGATTAGCAATAATTAAAATGCTTAGTAATCAATAGTAATCACTAGAATGACTACTAATGACCACTACTCTAGGCTTTCCCGATTTGCCTCTTAAGAGATATCTTGAGAGACCCTGTATTTTTTTCTTTTCCTAACAGGCATAACAGGTTTGCACTGACTGCATACTTCCTTTGCTTCCCACATTGTCACTAGTGTTCAAAAGAAAGTGCCACTGCAGAAAACGTACAGTCGCCTGGGACAACAACCCTGTGAATTATCATAGCCAAAAACTTCTGCAGATGAAAGAAATGCATCCGTGCTGTTTCATCAATTTGTATGGACGTGATCCCTGAAACCACTTCTTTTCGGCGTCTTTGCTGGTCTGATGCTGGTTCCCACGTTTGAATAAACAGACATTATGTATATACATAATCGACAATTAGGCTGCTTTCCGATTTTGCAAAGTGCCTGATGGGATCGCCCAACACGAACATGCCGGGCCTTGCATGATCACCTAGGCTTTGCAGTATTCAGACACGGGTTAAAGCGAGACAAGCTAACTTCAAATGCCACCAACGATGTGCCATGAAAGGTGATCCGAATGTCTGCAAACATTGTCAAAACCACCAAGTTACTTTACCTTTATGACTGAATAATCCAGCCATATGAGCGAGTAATAAATGGCTCATTATTAACACATGTTCCTATCAGTCATGATAATGGCTTCCACGAGTATGAGTCATGACTTGTCACATGACTAATACACAGTACTCTTCTGCTATATGGCTTCTATAAAAAGCAATAAGCACCGAAATAGTCATAATAGCACACAACACGAGATGCTTGCCATGACCATGAATTATGTGTAATGCACAGTCACTGCCTCACCATACCACCAAGACAAACAAATTGATGCATGTGACAACATATTCTGCTATAGGCATCATTGACTACCAGTTGTTATTCATGCCCTCATGACATGAAATGATGATCAACAATCGTGCCTCATGTGCACTTTATTGGTAATGGTAACACATTTTAATGGAACCAGTTATCATGAGTGCTACCAAAAACACAACAAACCAAATGCCAACCAAGTCTGACAGTGATGTGTCTGCAACAAGACTGGCAAAACATGTCAAACTGCTCCTCGCTATTTTAGATTATAAGAAGAAAGCATGTTCCTGAGGCAGCTCAACTCTATTCGGGCCAATCATCCATATAGGTACGATCTTAGCACAGTTCTTTTTTAATCAAAATTAAGGCGACGACGAGGAGTCCTGGTATGTCTGAAGAAATCGTCGTCCATGTCATCCCTACTCAAGAAAAGACTTGTCCCACAGCTGCTGGGATGACACCCTTTTCCTAAATCCAGCGCTTAGCCCAATGAGCTTGAAACATTCAAAGCAAACCTCGTCACACTGACTATCGCAGAGTGCCATTCGCTTGAATCCTTTCATACATTTTAACGAGGGAAGGTGCTGCCGGTACCATTATAAACTAAAGCGTCTTTGTGGAAATAGAGAGGGAGATTTGAGAGTGTATTTCCCATGAAAAAAGATACATGTGCATCAAAATACTGTATATTGTAAAATAACACTCGTTTCACATATGTGCATATTTCGTGTGCCGAACAATTCAATGTCAGAATTATTCTAATCGCAAATTTCTTTGTTTGCTGTACAAATGGTAGTTGCCAATTAAAAACTGGCTCTACAAGCATTGGAATGAAAGCCACTCGGGGTATTTAAGGTGGCAAAGTGAGCTGCAGGAAACTAACCAGGTTCGGAAAGAACGGCTGCTGAGGTACAGGTGGCCACTGCACCGGGGTCACAATAGGAACCATCGGTGTGACGAAGGGCTCAATTGGAAGGGTGTCTGGCAGCTGGGCCTGGGCGAGTGGCTGGTCCTCCATCATGCTATCCATGCATCCCATGGGGAATGCCAAGCATGTCGGTGTTGTATGCATGGCCTGGGGTGCCTGCATTGAGACCGAACCCAAGAAAATAATAAAGCCACAATCTGAAGCAAAGCTACTCGACCATATTAAAACTTTCAAGCCTTATACTCCTTCCGCTATACCATCTGGAGGCATCATGACCAATTATCGAATTTGCTCTTCTTGATTTCGTCAAAGTAGGTAATTGCTGACTGCGAAGTTTTGGAGAGCTCTAGACTAATTGAAGCCAACTGAGGCAAGCATTTCAATCGCACACATAACTGGAGAAAAAGCAACAGATGCTCCTTTATTCTAGACAAGAACTATATTTTCTTATATATAATTTAGTTTTCTATAGTATAGTTTACTTTTTGATAATCATTTCGTTTGAGCTCCGTTACTGGCCTTACACTTCAACTCATATAATTGGCAGATAAATATAAATGATCAAATATGAATATCTTTCACGCATCTAATAATCACACGATAAGTTACTGTAAAACGACTATGTGGTTCAACATTTATTGTTCAGCTAAGAAACATCAAATATTGTGTACATATCAAAGTAAAGGAAGATACGGTTTCTTCCATAATCTTTGTTTTATTCCTTTTCAAGCAGTACAGCTTCTTCTATCCCCCTCCGACCCCAGGATTCTGGCTCACGCGCCTCCAAAAACGCCTTGCGCCATCCTGCGGCAGCCAGCAGCGTGATGCTGCGTAACTGAATGGCGCTGCAAAAATAAAAATCGACAGCTCGTCACGCATAAGAGTTAGCAGTTGTTTCCCTCAGTAACTTCTTATAAGCTTCGTGGAGTTTCTTCTTGTAATCCTTTTATCTACCTGGATAGAACAAGCAGGTTTCGTGGGCAATTGAAAAATCAATGTATGGGGCCTATGAGAATTTCGTGAAAAACAAACCACTTCTCGCTATTCAATCATCGACTACTGCGCCAATTAGCAAGATATAAAATGTTTTCCGAACGTTAGGTAGTGCAGTGTTCTGCCTTCAAGGCAATTTAAATTTGGTTACAATTGATTGTAGGGGACAAAAATTATTCCTGTCAGCCGGTGCCTCACGGGATTGGTTGCTCCTCGAAGGCAAAGACATGATGTCCTCGGAGACGTCATGAACCTGACTGCTGGAGGAGTGCGCGACCGTGTTTAGAGGAGACTCCTTTCATCTGTTTTTTTTTTTTTCACCAGTGTGAAAGAGGAGGATGTCGAGATGGCTGGCAGCGAGAGGAGGGGGATGCATTCGACAGCGGATGGCTGTGGTTTAGAGGAAAAATGATTGTCGCGCTTGCTTCTTCGCTCTTTCAGTTTGGTGGGTTTTTACCAGCCTCGTCGGCGCCGGTACTCGACGGAGGCTTTGTGCCGCGGGATTGGAGCTTCGTTTTGAATTGAGAGGGGTATGACAGTTATTCGCGGGCTAGCTTTAGTGCATAGCATTACTTGGCTTATTAATGCGAAAGCATTACTTTGCTATGTTCACAGATTTCTATTCGCAGACTGCATCAGCAAAATCGTGTCTGCAGCAGTTGTAATTGAGAAGTAGTAATGGGTAATGTGTGGTGTCAATAGATAGGTGACGTAATTTTGTGACAGAAAAATAATCGGGCCAATAAGTTAATTGGTAATTAATAAAGAAAAAAATATAAAAGTTCACTGCAACAGTTGTGAGTAATTGAGAAGTGGTAGACGTTAATAAGTGGCGTCAATCGATAGAGGGTGATGTAATGTTGTGTCCGAAAAAATAATTAGGCCTATAAGGTAATTAAGCAATCAATTAGAGGCAAAATATGTAAAATCGTCTCCGTAGCAGTTGTGAGTAATTGAGGAGTGGTAGAGGTTAATGAGTGGTGTCAATCGATTGAGCGTGACATTGTGTTGTGTCCGAAAATTAATTAGGCCAATAAATTAATTAGGTACTCAATGGAAGGCAAACACGCAAAATCGTGTGTGCAGCAGTTGTGAGTAATTTAGAAGTGGTAGAGGGTAATGAGTGGTGTCAATCGATAGAGAGTGATGTAATGTTGCATGTGAAAAGTAATTAGGCAAATAATTTGATTAGGTAATTAGAGGCAAAAATGTAAAAATAACGACGAAAATGGTCTCATTAGCTATTGGCTTGGCACCACATCTGAATGTATCAAATAGTAAAAAAATTAATTAAATTAGTCAATTAAGGTGACGTGAAGGTTATGATGCCACACAACCTGAAGTCGAGCCAATAAAAGGGCATAGGAAGAGATTGGGGCACTATTTGAAAGTATCGAACACTAAAGTAAATAATTAAGGCAGTCAATTAGGGTGAGGTCAAGGATGTGACGTCCTACAACCGGAAGTAGAGCCGAAAAAGGACATAGGAAGGGATTGGCGTGCAATTTGAAAGCACCAAAGACTAAAATGGGTAAACAAGAAATGCATATATGTGTCGTCAGGGATGTGATGTTACGCAACCGGAAGTAGAGCCGAAAAAGACCATAGTAAGGGATTGGCACACAATTTGAAAGTACCAAAGACTAAAATGGGTAAACAAGAAGCAACTAGAAGCAACCAGAAGCAGCCAACAGAAGCATCCGTGCTTTCGCATTACTCCAATGCTGATTATGCAGTGCTCTTTAATTTTATCCTAGCGGTGTAGATTGTGCATAAGGCCTGTGTGCACAGTCTTCAGCAGCGGTGTAGCTCACATCGAGTGAACAGCCACACATGTTCTGTTGTTAGACAGTCTGCCAAGTACAAAATGCACTGGAATAATAGTACGTCCTAATTGATTATAGTTAATTACTGAATTGTGATTAAAATACACTTTACACCACCTCTGCAAGTAATATATCATTGTATAGCTTACGTATGTAATTGCACTGTACCATTTGCACATCTTACTTATGCAAATTTTATTAGTTATTAACTGATTAAAAAATTGAAATTTACACAACTGAATTGTGATATCGTTGGATAGCTTATGTCGACTATAATCATACTGTACTAGTTGCAGGTTTCAATTGTTTACTGTTAATCAGATAAAGAAAAATGAAATTTATGTTATAACATTAAGTCATATCATTGGATACCTTATACCCTAGTTTCAATCTTAGTTGATAATCGTTATTTATTTAAATGTGATGAATGATATATCTTTAAATTACAAATTCAAGTCATATCGTTGAAAAGGTCTCGACACGTAAATCCAAAATATGCCGCGAAATCACGCAAAACTCTGTAGAACCGAGGATTAACCGAGTTCAACTCGGTCCGAAAATGCATCACAGGAACGAACCAACAGAACTTAAGCGCGGTAGTGCGTACTGTTATTTTCGCCCCCCCCCCTTCCACCGCTTATGCTATGTGCTGCGCGCATGTTTAATTAGCTATATGACACTATGCGACCGCAGGTTGTATATACAGTGTATTTTATTATAACTTTATAGTTTCTGTGGCGGCTCCAGCACAGTTATTTTTGCAGACAGTGCCGGCGAACTTTCGCGCGACCGGCGTGAACTTGTTAACCTTTTTGTTTTGCAAATAGTGGAAATAGCTCTCTCTGCAAGCTCCTCGTGTTGCACCCGCTTTAGTGTACATCTTGCAATCCACTCCGTGTCTTTTTTATGCTCGCCGGCAGTAGCTGGGGTTTGATTATTAGATAGCAATTATTGAGACCAGCAGCATGTTTTCCTTCCTTTTTTATTTAAGTTAGGTTTTCAGGCCGCTGAGCACTGAGCACACAAGGAGGTCGGGTTCGTCTGTGCCTTGAATCATTTTTTTTTTCTAAAAGGATCCTCGCGTCCCCCCATTTCAGTTGTCCCAGCTGCCCTCCCTAAACTGGGAGCGATCTGTTGCTTGCAGAGGGTCGTCGAGCGGTAAAGTAAAAACCGTTGCGACAGGAAGGATTCTGGAAGGAGGCGCGCGCTCGGTGACGG
Source organism: Amblyomma maculatum (assembly GCF_055883805.1). Taxonomy (NCBI): domain Eukaryota; kingdom Metazoa; phylum Arthropoda; class Arachnida; order Ixodida; family Ixodidae; genus Amblyomma; species Amblyomma maculatum. Next base: position 14,807,251 of record NC_139350.1, read on the forward strand.
GGTCTGTGTGTCGCGCTCCCCGTGCATTGTCTGGATGGAGTCGTTGATGGCCTTTTTCCGAGAAGCTGCCTTGGGACGGTTGTGAAGTGTAGCGCGGAGGATGGCTACAGACGTACACACCAGCAAAAACACGTGCGAGCCACCACGCTGAAATGGGGTGCTTAAATGGTTTTTGGTCGCGCCTCGTCGATGGCCGGCCAACCAAGTACAGGCACAATATCCGTATGTGCCTGTTCTGCGGGCACCGCTGGTGGATGTAGCGTTTGAACGCGACTTTGTTCTTTCAGTGCTGTTTGGGAGATTGGGTCCCTCTGCATAGTATTTAAGGGGAATATATTGAACGAATTCTTAGAGCACGCTGTGCTCGAAGTAAACCACTGGGACATTGCTTTGTTCAAATTTAAAGAACACTGACTAACTGACTGACTGACTGACACTCCATTGATTCGAATAAATGCTTTCCCGATTGGTCATTCATATGGTCCTCAAAATTCTGGGTGAACTTATGCAAGAAAGTGTTTTGTCACCAAAAAGGAGACTTGGACAGGGTCGGAGGAGTGAGTGGTCGGACCATGTCAAGGTATGGACTGAGCGGAACCCGAGGAATGAGGAACCGCTACGAGTAGCCCGATGATCTTTACAGATTCGTTGCGATCGCACTGGGCGTAGTTTAAAAAGTGTGTATATAGTTTAAATAAATTCATTCGTATATCTTTACCGGGAAGAAACGTCTAACCGTGTCATCCTTCTGCAACATGTTGGACTCAACGAACCACATCTCCACCTAGGACCCGACATTACAACAACAGAAGCAAAGAAATCTAACTCATTATAAATATCGCTTTTGGACAGCTACAAAGTCTTTTTGCGTGTTATAAATAACATACCATTCGATGCATGCGCATCAATGGAAGTGTGGCAAACGAAGTCGGCGAAAGAGTTGTGGTTTCCAGCAAGAGCACTGAATGCCTCGTTATATATGAAAATAAAGTTCCAGCTCAGACAGAAAAATGAAACTTTTATGGTGTTCCTAGCCAACGCTACCACGGCCACAATTTCCTGTAGAAGAATTACGAATCCGCATAATGTTATCAGGTTAAGTGCCAAGGGACTGCTCAAGGATGTGGACGAAATGTGAGGGATTGGCTTAGCGCAATTAATACGTGGTGTAAATAGCATGCGGCGAAAACATAGTCTTCAGAAGATACGACTGTGATGCCCTGCTGCAGATATGATTAAATAAAAACTTCCCGGATTTTTCTACACTTATAAAACCGACGAAAAAGCCATAGTCGCCATAACACTTGGTTAAAATGGTCTAAGGTCAGTATTTTGACATGATATCGTTAAAGGCCGCATTCAACGAATACCCAATGCGGCGGTCATCGTATATATATATGTGGTGAGTGAACAATCACGATCACGGAGCTGGCAGGCAGTAGCTGGCAGCTGAAGTGGCCGAGCACTAACTGGATGTAGGGTTGGCTGACATTACGCTTGGCAGGAATTTCTAATTCGGGTCTCTCCTTTCATATGGGAGGATGATATCTGAATCAACCTGCCAAGACAGTTGCATTCACGATACCAATAAATAAAGTGTTTCTTTCTCTCTCTCTCTCTCCTAGGCCACGCAAGCACTTCATACGGCATGGTTAAAGCGGGATTTTATACGTGGAATCAGGCAGGTCTCTTGATCCGTCCTTCTTTTCAAATCTAAGTTACAAGAAATTTATTTACACAACTGCGAAGACCTCATTTCACTCTGAGTGCGGCCTTTCGTCTAAAAACTCGAGTTCAGTTACTCCACATTGCCGCCTTGTTCAAAGCCACCGCTACCCTCAGAGTCGTCCTTCCCTTCTCTCCTTTCACTTTTGTATCCGGACTCCCGAGCTCCGCCGATTCCTTCTTTCCCAACCGTTTTTTCTTCGTCACCGTTACCGCAGTTTTCCGCGAGCGCAATTCTCGGAAGGCCCTCCCGTTGGCCTGGTCGCCTGGTCTCATTTCGAAGGCGATCTTTTGCTGCTGCCAGCATCTTTCTTTTTGCGCTGGCCGTTCGATAGGTATCAGCCAGCAGACCTCCTCAACAGTTTGAGCGATTTGAGCCGTTTAGCGGAAAGGCGTGTCTACCATGGCCGGTCCGTTCGCGCGCATTCAATAACATGCACACATCCCCATATGGCAGTGGTTTTTTTTTTTTTTTTCTCTCGTGCTGCCCGCGGCCAGGACTATGCAACCGCGCACTTGGCGCGTGGGCTGGTAGCTTACGCTTTCGTCACGTAGTGGTGACGAGGTTGGCGACACAAATGAAGGGGTCGATGATTGCACAAAAGAAACTCTTTATTTGGGCTGACTTGCGCCCGCAAAAGAACTAAGCAACTCGGCGGCGGCGATAGAAACAAACGTGCTCGTCGATCGTCGAACAAAGAATGCCCGTCACACTCGGCAACGCTCAATTTAAAGGCTGCACAGAACAATCTAGATAATGTCGCAAACAGCCACCAGCACGGGCTGGAACATTGTGGAAAGACACCCGAGTGGCCGGAACCTTCGAGACAGATCTCGGTGCATCTTGTGCTACAACAAAACTGATAAAGGTGTGACTCGCGACATCGAGCATAAACAAACAAAGATTACGGAACCGATACGCGGTCCAGAATCAGAGTGATAAGCCTGTATGCCGGCGGCCGCCAAAAAAAAACAACAAATGCTGTTTTGAAGGTTTCGCGGCATTACTCCCCCCTTAAAAAAACATCGCCTCGATGTTCCAAAACAAAGCAACTTAAACATAAACACTGCGAAGTTTAAACACCACAGATTGTTTAACGTGCGTAATAAGGCTTCAGTCGTACAACATGTACAATTTCTGGGCGTGCGCGTCGCCGTTGTGATGCTGAAGTTCCGTCGGGAATGACTTCATAGTCCAGTGGTCCGACGCGGCGAATGATTTTGTACGGCCCAAAGTATCGACGCAACAACTTTTCACTAAGTCCACGACGGCGAATTGGTGTCCAAACCCACACTTGGTCCCCTGGATTGTACTCTGCGTGGCGTCGTCGTAAGTTGTATCGTCGGCTGTCGGTGCGCTGTTGGTCTTTAATACGCAGCCGTGCGAGTCGTCGAGCTTCCTCTGCACGCTGCAGGTAGGCGGCGACGTCGAGATTGTCCTCGTTGGTTACGTGCGGTAGCATTGCGTCGAGCGTCGTCGTGGGCTCTCTACCGTACACAAGCTTGAACGGGGTCGCTCTGGTCGTCTCCTGGATTGCCGTGTTATACGCGAAGATTACGTACGGCAAGATGGCGTCCCAGGTCTTGTGTTCAGCGTCGACGTACATAGCGATCATGTCCGCGATCGTTTTGTTCAGGCGCTCCGTAAGGCCATTGGTCTGGGGATGGTACGCAGTTGTACGTCGATGGCTTGTGTGACTGTATTCCAGGATGGCTTGCGTCAACTCTGCCGTAAACGCCGTTCCCCGGTCCGTGATGAGCACTTCTGGGGCGCCGTGTCGCAAGAGGATTTGTTCGACAAAAAATTTGGCGACTTCTGCCGCGGTACCATTGGGCAGTGCTTTTGCTTCGGCGTAACGGGTAAGGTAGTCAGTGGCCACGATGATCCACTTGTTACCCATAGACGAAGATGGAAAGGGGCCAAGGAGATCCATCCCAATTTGTTGAAAGGGCATGATTGGGGGCGGAATCGGGTTTAGTAGTCCTGCTGGTCTGATCGGCGGCGTCTTGCGTCGTTGGCACTCACGGCACGTCTTCACGTAGTGGGTAACTTCGGCAGGCAGTCGCGGCCAGTAGTACTTCTCCTGGATTCGATGCAACGTGCGCGCAAATCCCAGGTGGCCTGCTATTGGCTCATCGTGTAACGCCTGCAGAATCTCTTGCCGGAGGGTTTTGGGCACTACGAGAAGCTGCGCGGTCTTGTTGGGTGCGAAGTTCTTCTTCACGAGGAGGCCATTGCTTAACGTGAAGGAAGATAAATTTCGCCTGAACACACCAGGAGGGGAAGCGGTCTTTCCTTCCAAGTAATCGGCTAGCGCTTTCAGCTCAGGGTCTGATCGCTGTTGTTCTGCGAAACTGCTGGCGCTTACCGGTCCCAAAAAGGCGTCGTCGTCATCGTCCTTCGGGGGAGCATCGACGGGAGCGCGGGATAAGCAGTCTGCGTCGGAATGCTTTCGGCCCGACTTATAGACAACAGTCATGTCAAATTCTTGAAGTCGTAGGCTCCATCTGGCAAGGCGGCCGGAGGGATCTTTCAAATTAGCCAGCCAGCAGAGCGCGTGATGGTCGCTTACCACCTTGAATGGTCGGCCGTATAGGTATGGACGAAACTTAGAAGTGGCCCAGATGATTGCAAGGCACTCCTTCTCGGTCGTCGAGTAATTGGCTTCGGCTTTTGTGAGTGACCTGCTAGCGTAGGCGATTACTTTCTCCTGTCCGGCACTCTTCTGGACGAGAACGGCTCCTAGGCCCACACTGCTCGCGTCGGTGTGAATTTCGGTCTCGGCGTTTTCATCAAAGTGGCTAAGTACAGGAGGGCATTGCAGGCGGCGCTTGAGTTCGTCGAAGGCTTCTCCTTGCGGCGCTTCCCATTTAAAAGGTACGTCAGCCTTTGTAAGCTGCGTCAACGGTTCGGCGATCCGCGAAAAGTTTCTGACAAATCGTCGATAATAAGCGCACAGCCCAAGAAATCGGCGCACAGCTTTCTTGTCGGCAGGCGGTGGGAATTGTGCGATTGCAGCTGTTTTCTCCGGGTCTGGGCGAATACCGTCCTTGCTAACTATGTGACCTAGGAACCGGAGTTCTTCGTAGGCGAAGTGACACTTCTCTGCTTTTAGTGTTAGTCCCGATGACTTGATGGCTTCCAACACTGTCTGTAGTCGTTTGAGGTGGTCTTCAAAGGTTGACGAGAAGACAACAACGTCGTCCAAATATACCAAACAAATTTGCCACTTCAAGCCTGCCAAGACTGTGTCCATTACTCGTTGAAACGTGGCTGGTGCGGAGCAGAGGCCAAATGGCATCACCTTAAATTCATAAAGGCCGTCCGGTGTGATGAATGCGGTCTTCTCGCGATCTCTTTCGTCGACCTCAATTTGCCAATATCCGCTCTTCAGGTCCATCGATGAGAAGTACCTTGCACTGCAGAGCCGGTCGAGAGTGTCGTCGATGCGGGGAAGCGGGTAGACATCCTTCTTCGTTATGCTATTCAAGCGGCGGTAATCAACGCAAAAGCGAAGGGTGCCGTCTTTCTTCTTCACCAAAACGACTGGTGCCGCCCAGGGGCTGTTCGATGGCTGGATTACGTCATCACGCAGCATTTCCTGAACTTGATCACGAATGGCCTGGCGTTCTCGCGGCGATACACGATAAGGGCTTTGGCGCAGAGGTCGGGCGTGTTCGTCCGTTATTATGCGGTGCTTGGCCAGTGGTGTTTGTCGTACCTTCGATGACGATGAGAAGCACTCCCCGTAGCTTCGAAGAAGACTGAGAATCTGGTCTTTCCTGCTGTGGGTCAATGCCGGGTTGATGTCAAATTTGGGCTGACGGAATTGGTCTGGTGCGTCTTCCAGCGTTTGGTCGTGGAGGGCGAATACATCTTTGAGGTCGGCTAATTCATCGAGAAAAGCGATCGTCGTGCCCTTGTTGAGATGCCGGTATTCTTCGGTGAAGTTTGTTACCAGAACCTGAGCTTGACCTTTCCGGAATTTCGCGATGCCTCTTGCGATGCCGACACCTCGTTCTAAGAGCAATTGGATATTTCCTTCGACGATGCCTTCAGCGGTTTCGATGTCTGTGCTACCTACGCTGACTGCGACGCTTGATCGGGGCGGCACGGTCAATTCTCCGTCGAGGACGTTTAGAGCGACGTGTTGCGTCCAAGTCGTCGTAGCAGGTATGGCTTTGTCTGCAGAGAGCTTGATGAGCTTGGATCGGAGGTCGATGATAGCCCTATGTTCATTTAGGAAGTCCATGCCTAAAATCACGTCGCGGGAGCACTGCTGCAAGACCACAAAGCTGGTTGGGTAAGTACGCCCATTTACGGTTATTCTTGCAGTGCAACGTCCCGATGGAGTAATCAGGTTGCCACCTGCGGTGCGAATCAGCGGGCCATCCCAAGCGGTGGTAACTTTTCTGAGCTGAGAGGCTAGCGGTCCACTAATGACTGAATAGTCAGCTCCGGTGTCTACTAGGGCAGTGACTCTGCGACCGTCGATATCAACTTCAAGGTCACTTGTTCGCGTCCTCGCATTGCACGTGGGCCTTGGTGTCCGATCTCGGCTCCGTCGTTTCTTCAGGTCATGGCCGGGGCATACCGTTGTTACTTCGCTGGGCGGCGGTGTCTGCTTGCACTCTGGTCGTGTTGTCGTCGATGTCGTCGTGTGGAGCGGCGATGAAATTGTTGCGTCGTCGTTAGTGGTCGTCGGCGGCGGAGGATCTTCGTCTTTTCGCCGTTGAGCAACCTCACCTCCAAAGGTTGCTGCCTTTAGTTTCCCCTACGGGGGCTAGGAGACCGTCCTTGCACGTAACTGCGGCCCGGCGACGCAAATCGGGCATTGTACGGCGATGGTGATCGTGATAGACGCCTTGGCGACGAGTGCTCTCCGCTGCGCAGGAAGTCGTTGATTTCCTGTGGTCGCTCGCCAGGACGGGGTCGTGGGGCGTCGACAGCGAAACCACGGAGGCCGATCCGCCTGTACGGGCAGTGACGGAGGATGTGTCCTGCCTCACCACAATGGAAGCAGAGCGGTCGGTTGTTTGCTGTCCTCCAGGCGTCGCACTTTCTGGGGCTTGGGGGTCGTTGGTAGGTTTGGCGGGCGGGGGCCAAGGGGCGGCTTTCGGGAACAGGACGGTTGCGGCGAGGGCTCGAAAAGTCATCACGTCGGGGCGGAGGGCGGCGTAATGCACCAGCGTAGTTCATCGCTGTTGCCTCTTGTGCTTTCGCTTCATACTCTTAAAGGCGCAGCTTGAGTGTCCCCCATAATGTCCCAGACTGCCTGACTTTGAACAGATTAGAATCAATCTGAGTGGCATACGCGATGAACTGTCCCAATCGATAGTGTAGTGAAAAAATGCAGGAGTGAAAAAACGAGCAGCAAAAGGCTGACATGGTATGACGGGCGAGGTGTTTTAAATATACTGACCTCAAACGCGGTTACGATTGATGTTATATATGTTTTGGTCAAATTTTGCATTTGAGTCTATGTGAACCTCCCCCCCCCCTCCCTCCTTTACAGGACTAGCTTGCTGGTATACAGTTACTTCCTGAAGAGATGAACGATGAGATTGAATGCAGTGTTTGATTTCACTCAATGAGTCAATCAATCAATCAATCAGTCATTCAAAGAACCAATCTAACTTTATTTCTCTGACTAAAAGACGTAGAAAAAGCGGTTTGAAGAAGATTGGAGAGCTAATTTTTTAAAGCTTTCTAGCTTTAAAAAATTACGAACTTTCCATACGGAAGGTGTGCGGCTAACGTAAACCTGTAGACATCACAAAGTCCTGACGAGGCTTGCGCCCTGTTAAGTTGTATTCACACGGGGGATTCCGACTAGGATGGGAGTGGAAAGGAGGTGCAAGACGTCACGGGCTGGGCAAACGCGCCCCCGCTGCCGAACTGGCACCAACGTTTTTAGGCACATCAACGTGCTGGCACATTCACACGGGCGATGAAGAGTCGCCGGGGAGAGACATGACTGTTTCAAGCGGCACGCAGCAGGACAGGAACGGAGAAGTACAGAAGACAGCCGTTTCTGACCTACTAACGTTTCTTTACCAGGCAGAGAAACAAGTTCAGTGAAAAAAGCACGGAATATAAAACAAACTCGTCGGAAATGGAAGGGGACCGCCTTATAAGGATCGAATACAAAAGGCCCGGGTGGGGTAGATCTTACCTGCTCGCATGTCGCGTTGCGCTTCTTAGCTACAGGAACTTGAAGGGATTTTCCTTTGGAGGGAGAGCCTAGGCACGCGGTATGGACCAAATGCACGCTATGTGGCTAAAACGCCTTTATACTCGTGTGCGCGCCAATCGTCAACATTTAACTGGCGTACCGTAACCAGCATAAATTGGCAAAAAATGCAGTCCAGTTCCTGCCTTTTCAGTGCTGTTGTGAATTGCAAAGCGCATAATACTGTCGAAAGTGCGCTCTTTTTTAGTTATCATGTACCAATTCTGGGGCCCGGCTACTCTCCTTGATGCATAATACTCATTTCTATTCTCCCTTGGGGCAGCTAGGATCCGTCGTCTGCGGGTCATTACATCTTGGTTTGCCCTTGCTTTTTATTGCGCTAGCATTAGAAGGATAATGTGAGGGCCTGAGTTGTGCAGTTTTTGTATGGCGTCAGCTGCGTATATCAGGGGAGTCCAACTTGGGTTTGAGAAGGCCACCTGACGGGACAAGTGGCGCTTCACTTAACTGCTGCACCACTGCCCCAGGAGTGGTATGAGGACTCATCATTTATGAGCCTGACTACTGGATTATGAGAAAACAGGCCGCCGTGGCAAGGGGCAGTTAAATTAATGATCGGTGGCGAGAGTTGGCTCGGTGTGAGGAACCTAGGTATCACAATCTCATCTCGTAGCTGTGTTTGAAATACCCACCTGTCTAGGCAGGGATGCATGATTTAAGTGGTGCATGTGGCATGCCGGTCTGCGAAGTGATACGCCAAGAGGACCAAGAGTAGAGGCCACCATGACAGCCATCACGCCTGCCGTACTTACAGCCATAAGTACAGCTATTATTGTAGCAGACAGACGAGTCGACTGAAAAGTCGACAATTATAAGTACATTCATAAGCGCAGTAGAATATTGCTAGCACATTCTGGTCTGCTCTGACAACGCATGTGTCTTCTTTTTTTTTTCTTGGGGGAGGGGGGGGGGGGATCGAAATGTCAGTTGTGTGCAATCTCAGCAAAATTACTCTTTCAATGGACAACGCCTCCAGTGCAGTGTTTCCCAAAGGCTCGCGAAGTGCGCGACGAGAAATTGCAGAATATTGTGTGGAGTTTTTAGAGGACACTCTGCCACTTGGCAGGTGTAGATACTTTTCACATGTCATTATCGGCTACAGGCGGAGTAATCACCGCAGCTTCTGATGGCAAGACCCGCCAGTTCATCAACACCACTGCGAGGTTCTAACTTTAATCGGTGGGCGTGAACGAAAGGGACATAAGTTCATAGTATAGGACAGGAAATCACTTTTCTTTTATTATAAAGCTTCGTTCTTAATTGAAATTTGATTATGTGTACTTGATTATGATATGTGTAATTTGATTATGTGTATTACATGCATGCTAGTTTCACGATAAGCGCCGAAGGCGCAAGCGTTGGCTTGCGTTGCATTGTGCTGTGCTGTGTGAGGGCGAAGATCTAGTAGCGAAATTTGCTGACGCAGCTGGCAACTTTGGGGCTTGCCGTGGTGTGTAGTTACAGTTCCTGCTAGAATATAGAGAATATAGCAATCATTCAACTGGACAGCGTCCCACTTTAGTTTGGCCCCTTCACTTTCAGCGCCCACGGCTCTGGATCGCGATCAGCCTGACCGGCCTAAAAGGCACTCGCTCCCAATTTCGAAGTGCTGAGGACCGACCGATCCACAGGCTTCTTCAATGTTCGGTTAGCCCCATCTAACATTTGTTGCACGCTGAATGCAAGGTCGAGATGGCACGAATTGTCCTTCCTTTCGTCTGGCGCATTCCTACTCTTCCGTTATCCGTGTATATTATGCTGCGCTGCCAATTTGATCGCTTACTGTTGGGGGCGTGACAATTGAAAAGTCCATCAATTTCACGTCTTGACGAGCACACATGACGACAGCAAGCGACCGCCTTGGGATGACCTGTCAGTAACATCCCCACATAATATTCACTGCCGCGTTAACCCACTCTTAACAACATGTCTGTTCGATTGAGAACCGAGCTCGTTTTATGGGGCCTTCGTCTAAATGAGCGAGCCACTACGCGTCGCTTCTAGTCCGATAGGAGAGTAAGTTATTGCGTGTTACGTTTTGTCTTCTACCGTGCACTTTAATGACTCAAAGCGTCTTTTCGAATTGCAGTGCTTCAATTATTACGATTAGCGTTTGTTTTTTCTATAACCGCTTCGTCGATAACATACACTGCGTGTCAGCCGGCAAAGAGCGCGAAACTTTTTCTCAATCCTGTTATGACATTTCTTTCTTCCGCTGCACGGTGCTAGAAGTACTTTGACAAAGGGTGTTCCAAGCGTCGACCGCTGATGCCTCTTTTCTGGAAAAAGTTAGCGGACTTACTAAGGTCAGAGTACAATTAAAGCTATTTCCTTCTTCCCTTCTCTGTGCTTGCCTACAGTTCGCGCTTCCTGCCTAGATTGTTTGCAGGTGTTCAGGCCTTGTGGTAGTGGTAGGTGCTCCATAAAATAATAATCAAAAAGTTAGGAAAAGAATTAATGTTGTCTGCTGCGGCAACTGCTATCTAATATCTTAGACACCCGAGATGCGGCTGGCGGGAAAGAAAAGGGAGAGAGAGAAGTTAGGCTAGTGAGGACCATGAAGACATTCGTCGAAGCCTCAGCAGAAAAAAAGAGAGAGGATAGCTGCGAGAGAGAGAAAGAGGATTACTTTATTTATCAGCGCAATATTAAGCGCGAGGAGTTATCGTTTCATAATATGTATTCGCTGGCAAGTGCAAGTCTGTGTCTTCAGACTGACTGGGTGAGGGCCAGTGAAGTCTCGCTTTTCATCAGGTTCACAGTGGGCGGTCAATTGGCTGCTATTTGCGATATTCAGAATTTTGTTCGAGTTTCGTTTTTGAAGGCTTATGCTGTTTTCAGTGCCTTGCTTCGGCGTTTGCGCGCGAGCTCCGTGGTGGGCAATGGGGCTGGACGAGTTTGGTGAAATGGCTGGATTGCGTGGCCGAGAACGATTCCGTCAGATATATCGCAGCCCTTGCGGAGATTTCATGAACTATGACACTGCGAAAGCGTACAAGCTTGACTTCAGCGTTGCACTTACGGGTTGGAATGTTTAATCCTCGCTTTCAGAATATGATCCGGTCACTGGCTCTGGCACTTTCTTTGCGCTTACTTTCCCCGTACGATCATGAACCAACTAGCCCAGCAACAAGTTCTACTTCAGTATGATCCGGTCATTATGTGATTTTGACAATGTTGTACTGTTTGAAGTTCTGGTTACTTAATGTTTTGTAAATGTTAACTGTAAGTCAAAGTAACTTTCTCAAACGTTTTTTTACTCATGAAGCATTTAAGAAATGGAGGATGCGGACATTGTCTGTTTGAATGGGGGTGTATACACGTGGTGAACGCTCCACTCTGTGTGGGAACCCACTCTGTGTGGGAAAACCGCACTGACCACTGCGCGCGCCTCACCATCACCATCGAGCTGGCTCTTCCTCAATCTAATAGGGCCTTGTTCCTAATATATGAGACTCGAGCAGTCGGAAAGTAGCGGATGACCGTGCTGCTTTCCTAAATATAAAAGGAAAAAGGAAAAGTAAAAAAAAAAGGAAAGCGAAAGGCAACTAAGGACCATGGACAGCCAAAGAAGAAACGCAACGCAAATGTTTTAGGAGAAAGAAATAAACAGAGAAGAAAATGTTGTCGGGAAGGGTTCCAAGCAATGCGGGAAGAGGGGAGAGATTTTAGTGAGACAGCGGGAAGTTAAGCGTAGAAAAATAGCGTCAATAGGTTTCTATATTGCAAGCGGGTGCTGGGTTTCACTCGTAAATTCGTGCTCCCTCCGGCGGCAACGACAGCGGCGGAAGGCTACGGCAGAACTGTGGCGTGTGTGCGCCGGCAGCCTCATTTCGATGAAGGCGAAGTGTAAAAGGACTGTATCTTGCGTGATTTCTGTGCAGCCCATTACAGAAACGTTAGCTGTTCTGTGCAACGACAATCGTCCCAGCGACTGACATAGCGCCATGTCTTTCTCTCTCTCAATGTTTAAAGGTATACGTTAATTGCGACCATGTGTCATTGTGGCGAGCTCCTGTTCTTTACGAACGATACAACCATGCGCGCTTGACATGATCTGGAAATGGTGGTATTCGGCTCTGCCTCAGCAGTGAACATGGTGTAAGATAGCGAGCGAATTATCCATGTGCCACGCCCTGACGCTGCACGCGCCAGAGGTGTAGCTTCGGAACGCACAGTCCCAAATTTCAATACCATCGTTACTTGTTCGTTGAAGAGCGAACGAGAATGCAAAAATAATAATAATAATAAAAGCGTAGATAAAAAAGGAGTGAACGCTGCAAACAGCTACAACAGTGAGGAGACTGTCATTTGCCTTTTACCACGTCCGAAGATTCTCGGAAATGGCACTGTTTCTGCTCTTGGTTGACGTCCACGCGATAACTTTGTAATCATGCTAGACTATGTACAGAAAACAAGATGCGTACGCGCATGACACGTCCTATCATTCTCTCCCGCACGCAGATCAACGCAAAAAAAAAAGAATATTACAGGACTGCGCTTACGTCTACTGAAGAGCGGAAATGGTGATGGCCACAACAGGGTTGTTCTCATTAACTGAGCTGCATCTTCATTGTCATCCTTATTATAATCATCATCATAACTATCGCCACTATTATCATCATGAACTAAATGCACCGCAATGCTCAGCGCTACTAACATCATCATCACTAACTGCAGTGTAATTATCATCCTACTGTCATCATTATCACTAACTACATTGTCATTGGTACTATAATCTCATGCTTGACAAAGAGAATTGTGACTGTCTTCTCACAATCCCCACGTGCAGTTTTCGCGCTCTCGGCACGAGATCGGAGGGATAGTGGTTCGATTCCAGGCGGAGACAATTTTTTTATTTGGTGTCAGTTAGTGCGGACATTTCCTGCCGAAATTTGCGAGCCTATGTGCCAAGAAAGGTTTTCGCCTTAAAAGCAGCCGAGGTAAGGCGCCTGGTCGCTGATCGTCCTAGGGCGGCTCGATGGCCAGCGCCGCTAGAGACCAGGGTGTCCCAGCTAACTTGAACCAATGGTTACAAAATAATATATTTGAGGTAGGTCAGTGAAACCAGTTGCATACAACTGGCAATCTCCTTGTGCACCACAGGCATTTTTTTTGTGTTTTGCAAATACTTAATTAGCTAACTATGTAAATTGTTCTAACTTCCTAAATATTCACCTTAGGCCAAAAATGTGAATTGTAAAGTTGTAGAGAAGCTTCAGAAAACCCCATTCCATGAATTGCGATAATGAAAGTCACGCAATTAAGCTCGCATTCAAAACAACGCTTTACTGGAACGTCTTTTCTGAAAATATTCTCTGTGCTTACCGCTCTCGGGCCGCTCCCTTCACTTTTCAAGAGTTTTGCGACAGCTACTGCAGGAACTAACAGATTCTTGCCGCCCTCTCCAAACCATCTTGCCTTATTCTGTCACTTCTGCTTGACTAGGGCTTCACTCAAACAACCACTCGTTGGTTTTGTGGGATCGCAGACGCTCGCTCTGTGTGAATAGAAGAAGGGGTAAGGGAGGGTGACGAGAAAAAAAAAGAATAGAGAGACTTTTCTCTGCGTGAATTTTGTTTGTGCGCTCATTCGCCTTTGTGGGGCCTCACTTTCGACACTCTCCCCTTCCCGCTTAATGCCTGTGAGGTTGTTCGCACCCCCACGCTCTCATCTGCCCTTGATCTTATTTCGCTTTCTACGCCCTTCTCTCCTTTGTCGTCTCCTTTCTTCTGTTCCTCCCTCTGGTCGTTGTTTTCTGAAACAGGATATTGGGGACCGGGAGCTGAGAGTGAAACGGAAAGTAGGAAGGTTGCAGTTATACATTCTATAAACGTAGGAAATAAGACGTAGCTGAAAACACTGATCTCCCTTTCAAATGACCTGCAATCGTCCTCAAAACGTGTCAAGTGGTGCCTTCCACAGCATCAGACACCTCCGATGCCGCGCTATGCTAATAAAGCGGTCAAAATAGGACTTCCTGTTTTGCTCATTGTTCTTGCCACGCACTTATACCCAAATCTTTTCTGTCTCATTCTTTCGCCCGCTATGTTACATCTCCACGCCATTTAAAAAAAAAATAGATAAAACAATATTATTTTCCTACTATTATTATTTATAATGATATTAATTTTGGGCTTACGCTAAAGCTTCAAATGGTATTCTAGGTGGTGCAACAAAAGCCTATTACTGCTAAACTTGGCTTTTTGTTCGTATCGATCGTGTACAGCATAAATTCACAATTTTTGAAGCTTACCAGTGGCACCACATATTTGTAACTTGGAGTGCTTATGTTAAATTCATCGCCGGGTGGCTCATTAAATCTATATGACATGTATAGAGGGCTTTTTGAACTCATTAAAATAGGTTCGCACTCCTGAGACAGCGTATCAAGAATTTTTTTATAATTACCTAATTTTTTTCCAAGTTATAATCACATTTAGGAGGTGACGTAGCGCATTAATTGTTCGAACATAATGTCAATTAAAGAAGGCAAATATGACGAGAGGAACACTGTCGTGCTCGCTGTTTTTTTCGGAGTACTGGCAAAACGAACGGTTGGCTATTTGTGCGTGTGCCTTGAGTCCCGGCGAGTGACAACGGATGAAAAACAACCTCAGAGAATGGAAGCGGAGCGACAGATTGCCTGAAGACCGCCGCATGGAAAGCGACAAGGAGAGACGCTGGTTCGAGAGAGCACGCCGCCCCGTGGGGGCCGAGAAGAGGAGGAAGGGGGGTGGGGGGGGGGGGATGGGGGCGGGTGCTACTTATTGCGGCCGCCGCTTCGGGGCGACTGCGCAGGCCTGCAACGGCCGCTGGGTTCGACGAACCCGCCGTGATTCTTGCCATCGGAAATTTGGACAAAGAAAAGGATAGAAGAGGGATCAGCCAAATGCCTTGGGAGGAGGACCTTGGAAAAGAGGACGTCTTCGAATGGTGCTTAACGACGCAAGAAGAGACTGAACTTTGATGCAGAGATGAGAAGCCGCACTGAGTGAAAATAGGTGTTCGCAATAACGGAAATAAATTCTTGTAAGCTGGATTTGTCAACTGTGTCTGGTCGGTCTTCGTCGGAGAATGGTACAGGGGCGTATTAAGGGATATGCCTAACACACTTTGTGGATTATTGGGTATGGAATTAATTGAAAAATTTAGTCATTTTCTTAAAAGTATGGTTTATCCTGCTTTTCCACACAGCTGAACATTTAAAGGATATGCATTCTAGCATATTCTAAAGACTGGGCAATTACACGTTGAGTGGTAAACGGCAGGTACGCAATTTCGAAGCATACAACAAGCATTCGACGCATTTAAGTTTATTGTTCAGGTAAACGTGTGTGTATTCCACGATAGTTCACCGTCCGTATGTATTCCGACAAATAATGGGGTAACATGGTCGTGAGGTGCTTTTGGCGGTGTGAAAAAAAACGACAAGAAACAAACAAAAAACAGGCTCACTATTCGCGACTAGTTTGTGTGAGCTTCTAAAGCATACAAGCTGCGCTTCCAATGAGTTAATGACGACGAAGATAGATTTAAACTAATACTTAGTAGCAACCTTTTGTACTTCTCTAGGCACGCACAAAAAATAATCCGTATTAGGTGAAATGAGCAGAGTGAAATCTACATATTCATGAATCTCTTAAGATCTTATCACTTAGAAGGTAAAAAACATAAATATTGAATGAGATAAGCGATGGAGACGCATCCTTTCAGAACACCACAATGTAAGCGTCTAAATTTGCTGTGCAGAAATCCAATTCCCCGTTTTGAGATCGCTCAAGCAGATGGTTTAACACAAGAAAAGGACCACGAAAGTAATGACGAGACAGTTTTCCACATAGAATATTGTTATGCATTGTAATAAAAGCCTTTTTAATACCAAACATAAGACTAAATGACGCTTCATTTGTAGACAAACTAAAATGTAGGCAATCCATGATCTTTTCTAATCATATTTCTGTAACCGAACCAACATAAGATCCGTAATTATGCATGTGAAGAAGAAGCAACCTAAATGCAGACATTACAGATAAGATGCGCGTTACTAATATTTGTAATACTTGTAATATTTGTAATAAGAATAATAACGGCAGTTTAAACATATAGGATCCAAATATGTAACCTCTGCGTCTTTTTTGTTCTTTTAACTTGCGAGTCAGCTTAGCGCTCGTGCTTTAGAAAGACTGCGATGCGATACATAGATGGCGAAAACGGCTGTCTGGGTCAGCTGGTTCGGATGCATGGCAGTGGTCATAAGAAGTCAAAAGAGAATAAGCCAGGCTACCCAGCGCCGTCTTTGCAGCCGCTGTGCACAAAAAAACCTAATGCAAAAAAAAACAAGAACAAAAAAAAACACGATTGCTGATAAGCCACAGAGAAGAGTGCGCAGCGTCACAGCAGAGACTCCTCATTTCCTCCCTCCCTCCACCACAAAGGCTACCGTTCTCAAATGGGAAGGGGAGAGGACCCCCGAACATGCCGTGCTGGCCGTGCCCCGGTTGCCCCACGGGCCAGCGCTCGCACTGCTGAAGGGTAGGCAACGCAAGCGCCAAGCTGGGCGCAAACAGCTCCCCCAGTAAAACACGCGCCCCCCGTCGCGCTGTGGGAGGATGAAGCTCCGCCCCTAGAGGAGAGAAGTAAGAAATCGAGGAGGGCTTCAAGGTGGTCAGCCACGTGGTGTTCGTTTCGAAAACTAAAGAGCCATGATCGGGAATCCTGGCCTCGCCCTCCTAGATCGAATCCATGCAACCGCCACTGGCCAAGATAACCCCAAAATGTGATCATTTGTTCACCATGCAAGTTTTACCACTATAAACAAGTGAATAGAAATTGCACCTAGCAGTTCTGCAAATCACGTAATTTCAAATGAATAACAAAACCCTGCGAAGCTCCGACGTTAGTAATAACTGTCAACGCCTAGGTGGTGGCATTTTCCCCATGTTCACGCATGATTACGATAGAACTTCTGGTCTCGCACGGAATAAATGCATTTTCATGCTCTGATATTTTCAAACAGTGAGCGGCTTTGCGCTTAGACGCTTACTCAGTAATGGCCAGTGAAGCCCTGAAAGAAGTTTGTGTGTGTGTGTGTGTGTGTGTGTGTGTGTGTGTGTGTGTGTGTGTGTGTGTGTGTGTGTGTGTGTGTGTGTGTGTGTGTGTGTGTGTGTGTGTGTGTGTGTGTGTGTGTGTGTGTGTGTGTGTGTGTGTGTGTGTGTGTGTGTGTGTGTGTGTGTGTGTGTGTGTGTGTGTGTGTGTGTGTGTGTGTGTGTGTGTGTGTGTGTGTGTGTGTGTGTGTGTGTGTGTGCGTGCGTGCGTGCGTGCGTGCGCGCGCGCGCGCGCGCGCGCCAATCACGGTGGTCTGAAAAGTAGCTGTTGCATTGATTTTATGCGTCTGTGGATGCAATGCCTAGAATTGTTAGTAAGGGCTACCTCTGAGATTAAAGTGCAAAAACATGAGATACGTCCAAAACCTCTACCTTTGACATTTGAGGATATATCTGACAGGTAATAATTGGCAAGTAGCATGGCTAGCCATCGATTTGGCAGGGGTTTCTATGATGTCACGAGACCAGTGCTATGGCCAAAGTTCAGGCGATGCCACCTGTTGCCTCTCCACCGAAATGGGAGGCAGGGTTCACAATCCAGCCTCCCAGGACCCATGGATATTGAGTCAGATATGCTGCACTTAGCCCAACCAGGCACATTCTTACAAATTGATTAAATCGAGCTTGATGTTGGTCCTCGCAACTTGCGTATCATAAAGTCACAGTCCCCCTCATGACCGTTCTCATAAGTGAAATACCTCACTAACATGGTAGGCACCGGGTGAAAACTGCAGGCATTGATTCTCCATTTGTTTCTGGGCTGCCATCTCTCTAAGTTATTTGTTATTTTGTTTAGTTACATTAATTGTCTGTGCCACATAGTTTAAAACTTCTGCGATAGCCACACGATTTCAGCCTGTACACCTAGAACTTCAGTGCAGTTGCCGGAGACTGAGATAAGCCACGCCATGTGGCGTGAACGACAGCGCGTGAGAAGACAGAGGCGATGTAAACTTCATCTTGTATCTACCAAGACAAACTACGCTAAACTAGCGCTTTCACACGATGTTCAAGGTTTAGCCACGTTGATCTTCTGCAATGTTTCTTTTCCTACATAGGCCTTTGCCCACGAGCGGTTGCTTATTATGCTTGACGCAATCCTAGTCCGGTGTTTGTCTACTCTCCTACCGATGCTTTTTTCGCAGGCCAGTGCGCATTGCTGGCAATCCGCGACATGGCGCTGACTCACAGTAGTAGAGAAATTCCAAACAGCACCGGGGCTTCGAAATACTGCCCTAAGGAAAAGTAAATGATGGTTTTGCTACTTTGTTTGCAAGAGTCTTTTTGTCATCTAACTCAACGGCAGCCTATTCGGTTCGGTCATCCGGAACAAGCTCTCTTGCTTCATGAACTGAAAAGAACGTTTTAAAGGGCGATTTGAATTCACATCTTGAGGTTTCGTTCACTATCGCGATGCTATAGATTGCAGATTCTGTGCTCCTTTGCTTGATAAGTTCCTGTCGCTTTTATTTTTCACACAGTTTTGTGGTCAGACATGCTGTCCTGCTCTTGCAGCACTGCTGAAGCATGTGGCAGATTTCCCGATCGTCCAAGAGATCATCAATTAAGCTTACTATTTGTGCCGCCTTTTGTTTCCTTGCATCAGAGAGCTGCAGAAGAGAACTCACAATCTCAGCTGGTGAATTTCTATTCCTTGACGACTTTGCCAAGTTGTAGAAGGCAAGGTTATTCACTATAAGCAAAAACTGCTCTGGAGAGGGGTGGTCATTGCAGCCGAATGATTGTCTTACAATGCGAAATAAATTCTCCAACTCGTCCTGGCTCAAAATTGCTGTCAGGAGAATTTTTATTTTATTGATGTCGTCACATAATTCACAAGTGACAGCTGAATGGCAGTTTTGCTGTCGCTAATTATGAACTTGGCTTCCGAGTTTTGGAAAGGGGAGGATATCGCTGGAGGCGTCCAAATCCTCACTCAAAGAAGCTGAATTGGAAAATTCAGTTAATTTGGACACCCGTTCACGCTGCCGTCCCTGGTAACGGGGTGGCTCACGAGCTAGCCCGAGCTCTTTACTTCCGGATAGCCGTCGAGACCCCGAACACTGGGCATACGATGAGCGTCTGCAAAATTACGGAGAAATCATCTACCATTATAAATTGGGACGTAGACTGGTACACCCGCCAGATGTTAGCCTAAATAATAGAGAAGCAGTGGCTTGGAGGCGGCTACAAACTAATACAATCATGAACCCGCGGTCTGGGCATTTCACGCGCTACCAGACCTTAGGAGACAATGATCTCTGCAAACACTGTGGGGCGAGAGGGACCCTAAACCACATAATTTGGGAGTGCCCACAATCTCCAGGGATAGGACAAAATATTACAAGTAGAGTTGCCTGAGATACCCTGCTGCGAAGCGCGGACCCTGCGATCCAGCACCGCACCGTCCATCTGGCGGAAGAGCCCGCACCAAGCCAAGGGCTGCCTGTCAGCCTCTAATCCGCGGGAGCATGACTCCCAGTCTTCCCCGGCACGCGTGCCGGGGGCGGGGAAGAGGACGCCTATTTCCGATGGAATTAAAAGTTGTGCAACCAACCAAGTGGCAGCTGTGTGCGTTTCAGTGTCACATGAAGTCCAAGGGCAGTTCCTACACTGAGAATTCCACTGCTGTGCTAAGCGGCATATCGTTCCCATTCATTCAAGAAGGCTAGACATTATTCTAGAAAGCTCGCACTTGCCGACTCTGGGCGAAGTCCTTTGGAGGGCACCCTTGATGTCATGATAAAAATCAAGCGTTTCATGAGCTCCCCAAATCGTTCTGTTGGCTGAGATGTACGGAACGTTTTGTCTAGCTTATCCTTGTAAAGAAAAGTCCTTTCAAAACCTCATCACTGAACAGCTGGAAGGCTAGGTAAACACGTATTTTCTTAAACCCAGGCGAAAATCCTAACTGGTCCAACTGGTTTAAGAAACAAATTTCCAGTTCATCCCAATTGGTTGTCAGTGGGATAACAATGGATCCCCAACTGAAATTCAACTGAGAATTTGTTCCTTAAACCAGTTGGACCAGTTAGGATTTTCACCTGGGATTGTATTCGGCTGCAAACTGGACAAAGTTAAATGTGGCATGACTTTCAATGAAAGCGCGTCTTTGTCGACTTCCACGCTTCTGTGATAATGTCGACATGTGCATTGCCACCTGGAATCTGGACTCCCTTAGAAGTAAATGAATTTTATACATTTCACGATGTAAAAAAAAATCAGGAATAAATTAAGATTCTATGTTTTGTCCACGGGATGTTGAACCTTGCCCATTCTTCTCGACGAAGAGTGTCTGTGGGAGCACGGAACAACGAAACCTTTCCGGAACATGACTTATACCCCCCTTTGCAAAGGGGCACAAAACACGTTCTGCCTTTCTTTGGAGGCATTGTCTAGCAGACGCAGAAATAACATTCATGGCACTGTTGAACCGCTGCACACAAACATGCCTGGAAATCAGGCGCAAGTGAGTGAAGCGGGAACACGCGAAAAAGCGCACTTTCACTCGACGAGCGACGCAAGAAGCGGCGTCGTCTGCTTGCCTGACTCGGATGTATGGATGGAATGGATGGAATATAGGAGCGTCCCCTTTGAAATGGGGTGGTAGCAGTAGCTATCATGCTCATTTTTCTCCCGATATCTTAGTTATTTATTTAGAATGGTTAACTAAACCATCATTCTATTTATTAAATTTTTGTTCCTACAATACTAACATTATGTCACTTCTCTGCTTTTAAGCCACCAATCTTCCAGTCGTTTTTTGCTAGTTTCCACCGCCGGTTTATTCAACTGGCCACCGTTATCTCTAAACCCCAGAGCTTCCGGAACAATGAGTGCGCCTGCATCAACTTCCGGGTGGATACCATTACATTCGAGTATAATATGGTCAATTGTTTCGCTGGAGTTTCCACATACAGCACATGCGTCATCTCCATTGTTAAATTTCTTTTTGTAGCTGCGTGTTCTAAGGCATCCTGATCTAGCTTCAAAAAGTAGGGCACTGCCTCTTGAGTTACCTATCAAAGAAATCTTCCTTCCTGATCTGCATTTTCCACTTTCGGTATAATTTCACACTCTGTTTCTTTTCCATCGAATTTATCCAATTTTTACCTTCTGTGTCTTTCACCTGTTGCTTAATGCTCTTTATTTCTCCGTCCTTGTGACTAACATACTTACTAGTTAGTTTCCTAGTTCTTTTCCTCCATTGTGAGTCAACGCTTTTTTAAGTACAGGTATTTAAATACTTTAGCTGCCCATCTGTTACTGTCCAATTTCCTCAGGCGTTCCTCATATAAAATTTTACTCTGAGCTTTCCGTACTTCGAAAGATGCCCAGCCCATATCTTCCTGTACCGCCTCATTTGTAGTTTTGCCGTGGGCACCTAGTGCTAATCATCCAACGGATCTCTGATTTATTTCTAATGTCGAATGTACCTCTGATTTTAGGCACAAAACCACATTTCCGAAAGTAAGTCCGGGCACCATAACTCCTTTCCAAATACCCCTCAAAACCTCATACCTATTGCATCCCCACAATGCCTTATGCTTCATTTTCCCGGCATTCCTTCGCCCTTTGGCCTTAAGTGATTGCTCATGCTTTTCAATGTATGCCAATCCTTCGTTTACCCATACCCCGAGATATTTACAATCTGCTATTCAAGGTATTTCATGGACTTGTATTTTAAGACCCTGATTAATTGAGCCGTTGAAAATCAGCAGACCCGACTTAACTGCACTGAAACTGAAGCCTAGAGCGTCCCCTTCATCTCCGCAATACTTAACTAGAGTTTGCAATTCTTCCAGACTCTCAGCTAGCAGCACAATATCGTCTGCATATATCAAACCGGGGAGGCGCTGCCCTACCGCCTTTCCACCTAATCTATATGACAGGTGGAAAGGTGGAAGGTGGAAAATATGGACAAAAATATGGACAAGATAGTCAAAGTAGCCGAGGAGTTCTATACAGATCTCTACAGTAGCCAAAGTAGTCAGGACCGTAATGAGATTGGCGGTAGGGAAAAACAGTCAGACGTTCCACCAGTGACGAAGGACGAGGTCAAGAAAGCACTAGAAATTATGAAAAGGGGGAAATCAGCTGGAGAGGATCAGATGACTACAGATTTGCTGAAGGAAGGGGGGGGATATCGTGCTAGAAAAACTGGCCACCCTGTATACGCAGTGCCTGGTGTCATCGACGGTACCGGAACCATGGAAGAATGCAAACATTATCCTCTTTCACAAGAAAGGGGACTCTAAAGACCCTAAAAATTACAGACCAATCAGCTTACTGTCTGTTACGTATAAGGTATTTACTAAGGTAATCGCTAATAGATTCAGGACAACCTTAGACTGCAATCAAGCAAAGGATCAAGCAGGGTTTCGGAAACGGTACTCTACTATCGATCATATCCATACCATCAATCAGGTGGTAGAAAAATGCTCGGAATATAACCAGCCCTTATACATAGCATTCATTGATTACGAAAAAGCATTTGACTCAGTTGAAACCTCGGCGGTGATGCAGGCATTGCGAAATCAGGGGGTAGACGAGCCGTACGTGAAAGTGCTGGAAGATATATATAGTGGCTGCACAACAACCATAGTTCTGCATAAAGAAAGTAACAAAATTCCCATAAAGTGAGGTGTTAGGCAAGGAGACACAATCTCCCCAGTACTATTCACAGCTTGTTTAGAGGAAGTATTCAGAGGCTTGGAATGGGAGCAGTTAGGGATAAGGGTAGATGGAGAATACCTCAGTAATCTGCGGTTTGCTGATGACATTGCCTTGCTAAGCAATTCGGGGGATGAACTGCAAATAATGATTGATGACCTAGACAGTAAAAGTAGAAAGGTAGGCCTAAAAATCAATATGCAGAAGACTAAGGTAATGTTCAACAGCCTCGGGAAGGAACAGCAGTTTACATTAGGTAGCGAAATACTGGAAGTAGTAGGCGAATATGTCTACTTAGGACAGGTAGTAACCGCAGATCCGGACCATGAAGAGGAAATAACAAGAATAAGATTGGGATGGAGCGCATTTGGCAAGCACTCGCAGATTATGACTAGCAGCTTACCGGTATCGCTCAAAAGGAAAGTATACAACAGTTGCATCTTGCCTGTACTCACCTATGGGGCTGAAACGTGGAGGCTAACCAAGAGTGTTCTACTTAAGTTGAGGACAACCCAGAGGGCTATGGAACGAAAAATGGTAGGGGTAACATTAAGAGATAGAAAGCGTGCAGAGTGGGTCAGAGAAATAACTCAAGTTGCCGACATTCTAGTGGAAATTAAGAAGAAGAAATGGACATGGGCAGGACATGTAGTGCGAAGAGAGGATAACCGATGGTCGCTGAGGGTAACAAACTGGATTCCAAGGGAAGGAAAGCGTAGCAGGGGACGGCAGAAAGTTAGGTGGGCGGATGAGATCTAGAAGTTCGCAGGGGTCAAGTGGGTGCAGCTAGCACAGAACCGGGCTAAGTGGAGAAATATGGGAGAGGCCTTCGCCCTGCAGTGGGTATAATCAGGCTGATGATGATGATGATGATGATATATGACAGGTTAAAACCTAGGTTACTGTCTTGTATCCTCCGTTCCAGGTTTATGGTATAAAGCATGAACAGCACCGGTGATAGAGGACAGCCTTGTCTTAATCCTTGGCATACTTTGACATCCTCCGTACATCTTATCCCTTCCCACGTAATTTCTACTTTGTTATCCCGTTATATTTCCTGTAGGAACTTTATTATCTCATAACCGATACCTTCTTCTTTTAATATGTTCCACAGAAGTTCCCTGCTTACGTTGTCGTACGCCCCGTTTATGCCCAGGAAGGCCAATTACAAAGGTCTATTTTCCACTCTAGATATTTCGATGCATTGGGTAAGCACGAACAGGCTATCATCCAAGCGCCTACCATTTCTAAAGCCGTTCTGAAGTTCTCCGAGTATCTTGTTACTTTCTACCCATGCTTGAACCTTTAATTTCACCGCCTGCATGGCTAACCTGTACAAAACAGATGTTATGGTAATCGGCCTGTAGGATTGTGTGTGCATCCTGTCTCCTTTCCCTTTATAAATCAAATTCATTTTACTCTGACGCCAGCTGTCCGGAATTTGCTTATTCGTTATGACTGTTTCCAGAGCTTTTAACAACGTTTCGTTACTTTTTGGACCGAGTTCATTAATCAGTTTGATCGGAATTCCATCTATTCCTGTAGTTGTGTTTGTAGGAATATTTTTTTCTGCCTTTTTCCAGTTTAGATTGGTCAGTTCTAAGCGGCTTTGTATTCTGCTACCTTGTGTTGCTTCCTGATTTGCGGAGATTACCCTATCATCGCTCTTAAATGACTCGGCTATAACTGATGTAATGTAGTTCACTGCGTTGACTCCCGTTAAACAATTTCCCTCGTTATCTTGAATCCGATCCTGCTTTCTTTGATTGTTCTTCCCTAGCCAGCTTATATGGTTCCAGAATTTTCTTGCACCGCCTCTAGAGGCATCGTGTATGTCAGCCATCCAGCGATCGGTGGACTGCCTTATTTTACTTTGGACGAGGGCCTGCACCTGAAGTTTCTTTTGTCGATATGATACCCATTTTTGGTCGATTTCCTCCTGAGATACCTGCGCTTTCTTTGTCATTCGGTGTTCTCTTGAAGCAGTCCGTCGTTGTTCAATAGCTTCCCTGATTTCCTTATTCCACCAGCTCTGTGGACTCGCCTGCTGCGAACAGCGCCACCTACGCTATGATCGAACAGGCTGCGGCGCGGCGTCTGGCGAGGGCGCTTGCTCACGACTTTAGTCAAATGCTCTAGCCTCTATTATCATGGTTCGGTGTGCTACTTGTTGGTGTGGGACAGTCGGCTTTTATCGGGTGCATGTAGTGGCGTTACTATGATGTTTCTTTAGTCATCATCATCATCTCGAGGTGCGTAATAAACCGCAAAAGTCATAGTAGCGAAGGCGCAAAAGTAGACGTCACCAATAAAAGATTTTTGTTCCCCGAAATGCCATTAAAAACTTTCTTAAGTGATTGAACAGCCATAACTATTTTCAAGAGTTTTTTTCATTTTCAAAATGTGTCTATTATGAGCAAAATATTGGTATTTGTTCTGCTCAAAACTAAGCCAATAGGAGAAAGAGCCATCGCTTATATTGGATAAATATCACACTGATATGCTGTTTCTCTCTTCTTTTGCAATTTGTAGTCACAATAGGGAATGTTAGGACGTTATTTACGGTAGAACAACGTTTACCTTTGCATTAGTTTTGTCCAAAGGTTGTAGGTCTGCACACGGTAGCTCTCCGGTCCATGATGCTTTGAGCGCCCATGGTGGCTGAACTGGTCATCTGGTAACTACGCGTAAACTCCCATAGATGCCAGAGCAACTTTCCCTTGAGGTAAGAGTAAGAAACTCAATGGATGTAGCAGATGGGACGCAACTTCGCCGATGGATGGATGGATTTGATGGATTTAAGCATGGCCTCTTTAAAACAGGGCGGGGACAGTGTCCAGCAAGATCATTTTTTTTCTGATATCTTAAAGATATATATATATATATATATATATATATATATATATATATATATATATATATATATATATATATATATATATATATAATAAATTGTACCGTAATGAGCCCCTCATTTTCCCTTTCAATTGTCTGCTTAATAGCTTGCGAGAATCTCGGTTCTGGCAGCCTTGAGGTCGAAAAGGTAGCGTAAGAGTGTTCTCGCACAGCCGCCCTCCTTAATGATGACGTGCTACGTGACGTTCGCGGTATAACAGGTTGTTTCACATCCTCCGCCAGGGATATGGGTGGCGCTGGGGAAGAGGCTTCGGTTAATGTTAACCTAAATACCTAAGAAAGCAGAAGGCTGGACAGCCGTCATTGTAGCTCAGTTGGAAGAGCACTGGACGCGACAATCGGAGGTCGTGGGTTCGACTCGCACCCACGGGGCGTTGTTTTTATTGCGAAAGCAATGGGGAATCCAAGCTCAAGTTTCGCCGCGCGATGGCAGCGCCGCATTCCAGGCATGGTGGTGAAATGTGAAACGATGGGACGTCGCCGGAGCAGACGCTCCGCTAGCTTCCTGTGCACGTGCGGCGTTCGCGTTGCGGCTGTCAGTTATTTGGCGATACAAAAACGCTTCCGCTCATGCGAAACGGAGGTACTAAGTAGCATTCTGTCATGGGTAGCCACAATAGTAGGCGAAGCGCCAAAAGACGAAGCTCACGTGTGGAACTTTGCAGATTTCATTGGAAGCGTTTCCACAAGACATGTTTTCCAACCGCATGAGAGCATTATGAGAAGTCTCGCGTTCTTTGTGGAAACTAAAAGGGCCAATTTTCAACATCTCCATAAACTCAGAAATGTTCGACAGTTGACAAAGACGTCTTAGAGAGGCATCAAAAGAGTACAATGGTTTAACACCATCTATACGAAGTGAAGGGGATAGAGGATTATCCTGCTCTTCGCTCCGCGCGTGTCTTGCTTTGCGATTTTCTGTGCTCTCTCCCTGCTTTGCGAGTGCTCTGAAAGCAACCAAATCAACAGATATCCAGCGTGCGACGTCCGCGATCGATAATGATGTGTGAATGTGCCCTACAACCAAGAAAATATCTAGGAACGAGGCCTTTTTTTTTTGGGGGGGGGGGGGGTGGAAAACATGCTTGGCTGAGCTGCTTTTACAGATTTCCGCAAATTGGCCAATAAATGAACCTACATTATTATTATTCATAACCAAAATATGTTGTAAGTGCAATATAAAAGCGATCCTAGTTATGGCTGGATTGACACTACTCGCACGGAGCACCCTATTCGCGTCACAGGTTTCGTAAATGCAAACCAAATATAAATGAAGCACAACCATTTAGTAATAACCGAAATAAAGCACGATTGTAGTACAAGCTTGGATTTCACCTTCCTTCCGAGCCAGCGAGCCGGTTATGTCGTGTGCAGCGCGCGGAGCACGCATGTGCTTTTGAGACTGCTAGCGTTCGTGCCTTTGAAGAAACATCTCCTTCGGACTATAGCTTATTCTTCTACTGCAAGATTTGCTTTAGTAACATCGTAATAATAAAAACAAAACCGTATATAGATCTCATGCTACAGGCCAAAACAATAATCAACAAGCGAGCAACTTTATCTCAAAGTACTGATAATACTTCCGCAGTTTTTAAACATATTATATACGACAATGTAGTTGCATATCTGACTTACCTCGAGATAAACTTCCTACGTTTTCGCTAACGTGGGAAACGCATTCACAATCAATATTTACTCATCGCCGTCTGTCGTCTGCTCTACAGTGCTGACGTGAATAAAAATTTTCTCGCCTATAATTACGTTTCCTCCATGGAAATACGCGGCAGGTTGTCCAATAATCAAGACGGAATGCAGGCGGCATGTTGCGATGCGCCTGCGGGGGCGCGTCAGGGTGCGTGCTCGTTCGAGAGAAAGCGCGCGGCGCACGTCGCGAAGGCAGCGAGCCGAGCCGCCAGCGTCCCAGTGTGTGTTTTTCTGCCACAGATGGCGTTGCCCGTCAGGAGCCGCAGCGCCGCCCAGCGATGCTTTGGGAGCCTGCTTGCACTTTCTGCCATTGATGGTTATGGCGCCTCCTCACACAGCTGCGCGCCACGTGACCGTGTGACGTCACGACAGACAGAGAGACGGGGCCCCGGCTCGCGCCATCAATGGCGGAGGTGAGGCTTCACATGCCGGCTGCACCGCTGCCGAGAGAAAGCGCTCGCTAAAGCGGGATAAAACGGGGGGCCGCTTGCTGCGCTCCTCTCAGTGCGCTGTGTCGGATGATGTGTACAAGGCGAGGCTGGAACGATCTGCTGCGGCCATGTGACGGCGCCGTGCCGAAGAAACAGACGAAGAGCGGGAAGAACGGCAAGCTAAACACCGTGCGTATGTATCAGCCTGGCGAGCACGCCGGTCAAGATCGCTTGATACGGAACGGCCAAGTGAAACTTCGAAGACAAGTTTCATGGACGCTCTTAATGCTGAAGATGTTGGTGAAGAATCTATGAATAATATGAAGCGACGCAATGTCAAGAGAAGAAAACGCCGTGCTGAAGAAACGCCGGAACAGAGAGAAGAGCAAAGCGTATTCATCGGATTAAATAAAGCAAAATTACAGTAGAACCATGTTTTGTCCAGAGTGAATCCATGCATAAGCCATAAGGGGCAACCATGTACAAACTACCAGCTCAACCAAGGCGTTGCTTTCGCAATCTTCCAGGCTTAACCAAGCTAAGCCACAGCCAAGTTTTTCTTCTGCTTTTCAATTAATGTTCTTTCTCCCTAATATTGCCATACGACTGCTGAACATTAACAAAAACGTAAATAAATTACTAAATATACCCTCAACGTTTACCTTCGACTTTCAGACTGTTCTCTCCGTCAAATTGTGCCGTAACGAGCCCCTCATTTTCCCTCACAATTGTCTGCTTAGTAGCTTGCGGGAATCTCAGTTCTGGTAGTTTTGAATCCAAAAACTTAGCGTAAGAGTGTTCTCGCACACCTGCCGCTCTCCTTAATGATCACGTGCTACGTGACGCTCGCTGTATACCAGGATGTTTCACATTCGCCACTAGGGATGTGGGTGGCGCTGGTGAACAGGCTTCGGTTACAGTAAACAGAATTACCTAAAACAGCAGAAGGCTGGACAGCCGTCGTTGTTGCTCAGTTGGAAGAGCACTGGACGCAACATTCGGACCATGGGTTCAACTCCCACCAACGTCTCGATGTTTTTTCTTTTGTTTTTATTTATTTTCTCCATAAAATCATTATAAGACTCTGGTAAATATCCACAACAAACATAAAAGAAAGAAAAAAACTAAATAAACCCTCAACGCTTACCGAATCGACTCGCTAACAGTTCGCTTAATTAAATTACTTATATACATCATCGTCATCATCATCATCATCAGCCTGACTATACCCATAAAGGGTGAAGGCCTCTCCCATATTTCTCCACATAACCCGGGTCTGTGCTAGCTGCATCCACTTGACCCCTGCGAACTTCTTAACCTCATCTACCCACCTAACTTTCTGCCGCCCCCTGCTATGCTTTCCTTCCCTTGGAATCCAGTTTGTTACCCTCAGCGACCATCGGTTATCCTCTCTTCGCACTACATGTCCTGCCCATGTCCATTTCTTCTTCTTAATTTCCACTAGAATGTCGGCAACTTGAGTTATTTCTCTGACCCACTCTGCACGCTTTCTATCTCTTAATGTTACCCCTACCATTTTTCGTTCCATAGCCCTCTGGGTTGGCTCAACATAAGTAAAACTCTCTTGGTTAGCCTCCACGTTTCAGTCCCATAGGTTAGTACAGGTAAGATGCAACTGATGTATACTTTCCTCTTGAGCGATACCGGTAAGCTGCTAATATTAATCTGCGAGTGCTTGCCAAATGCACTCCATTCCAATCTTATTCTTCTTGGTATTTCCTTTTCATGGTCCGGATCTGCGGTTACTACCTGTCCTAAGTAGACATATTCGCCTACTACTTCCAGTACTTCGCTACCTAATGTAAACTGCTGTTCCATCCCAGGCTGTTAGACATTCCATTAGTCTTCTGCATATTGATTTTCAAGCCTACCTTTCCACTTTTCTTGTCTAGGTCATCAATCATTATTTGCAGTTCATCCCCCGAGTTGCTTAGCAAGGTAATGTCATCAGCAAATCGCAGATTACCGAGGTATTCTCCATCTACCCTTATCCCTAACTACTCCCATTCCAAGTCTCGGAATACTTCCTCTAAGCAAGCTGTGAATAGTAATGGGGAGATTGTGTCTCCTTGCCTAACACCTTTCTTTATGGGAATTTTGTTACTTTATGCAGAACTATGGTTGCTGTCCAGCCACTATATATATCTTCCAGCACTTTCACGTACGACTCGTCTACCCCCTGATTTCGCAATGCCTGCATCACCGCCAAGGTTTCAACTGAGTCAAATGCTTTTTCGTAATCAATGAATGCTATCTATAAGGGCTGGTTTTATTCCGAGCATTTTTCTATCACCTGATTGATGGTATGGATGTGATCAATAGTCGAGTACCGTTTCCGAAAACCTGCTTGATCCTTTGCTTGATTGCAGTCTAAGGTTGTCCAGATTTTATTAGCGATTACCGTAGTAAACACCTTATACGTAACAGACAGTAAGGTGATTGGTCTGTAATTTTTAAGGTCCTTAGAGTCCCTTTTCTTATGAATGAGGATAATGTTTGCATTCTTCTATGGTTCCGGTACCGTCGATGACACCAGGTACTGCGTATACAGGGTGGCCAGTTTTTCTAGCACGATATCCCCCCCGTCCTCCAGCAAATTTGTAGTTATTCACGATTCTTAAGTTATTGCGCACTGCAAACTCAACTAGTAACTCCCCCCTGCTATTCCTAGAACCAATGCCATAGTCACTACTGTCTGGTCCCCTGCCTGTTTTTTCCCTACCTTGGCATTGAAGTCGCCCATTAGTACCGTATACTGAGTCTTTACTTTTCTTATTAACGCTTCTACATCTTCTTAGAAGTTTTCAACTGCCTGGTCATCATACTACATGTATTTGCATAGGCCTGTACAACCTTCAGTTTATACCGCTTATTAAGCCTAATTACGATGCCTGCCACCCGCTCATTAATGCTATAGAATGCATCTATATTATCCGCTATATACTTATTGGCAAGGAAACCTACTCCTAGTTGTCGCCTCTCTGGTAAACCTCGATAACACAGTACATGCCCATCCTTCAGTGCAGTATATGCCTCATTTGGCCTCCTAACCTCACTAAGCCCTATGACATCCCATTTCGTACCCTCTAGTTCCTCTAACAGCCAATGCTAAACTAGCTTCACTAGCTAGGGTATAGTGCTCTAGAATATTGGGCAGTGTGACGACCGGCGCCGGAGAGCGGGCCGCTTTTGCGATGACAGGAAGCGACTTCCGCGAGAGGGCGCGACCTGCAACAGGGGTGCCACGTTCGGCGCTCGGCGCGTAGCCGCTGCGGGGACAGCGGAGGTACAGATGAGCGGTGCGGTTCTGTTTGGAGCTATTTTCCAACGCTACGCCATTGGTGCGGTATTTAATAAAGAGACTACTTATTCCAGGGGCTTAAACTGATCCATGCAATTCCTTTACATCTCTGTGGAGACGCCTTGCACGCTTTGGTATTCCTTCAGAGCTGCGTGCGATGTTTGAATTGCTGTTTGAAACTCTTTCAACGTTTTTTATTCCTGCGGACAGCCACAAATTGTCAGATGAGATATTTGTACGCATTGTTTCAAACGAAACGTGGACTTTTGTATTCGTTCTTCCCGTAAGAAGCGATATTATATGCGGAGGAAAACAGTATACGTGAGAATCAATGCTTAATTGAGCTTTATGAGGGCTCTTTGCGAATCTTTTACGAACACCTGCTTATATTTTGCAGCTTGCGCTTATCAGTATATGACTGAACGTTTATCTTAAATCATCAGCAATTTGTAATTTATCTTCTTAATTGGTGTTCTTTCTGCACCTTAATCACCGCTTACACAAATTACAGAGCGCGAGCAAAATATATTTATTCTTAACCATATAAATTGAAGCATTGCACTGGGTACCGGCGAAAATAAATGAACATATACGCCACTCAAGGATTTATTTTTTGTTAGCGATTAACAAATACATATGTCACGGACAATTGTTTACGTGCCGCTCACGAAAGGGTGAAACAGTTGTACAGATGAAAAAAAAAAAAAAGTCAAGTACAACTAGGGCAATGCTTCAAATAAAATACGAAAAATTAAACCAGTCACTTACGAAGGAATGCGGTTATAGTGGGCACTTGAGTGTGGACGTTCAATAGCATAGCAATGGTAGATGTACAGAGCGAATAAAAAAAAAAGCACTTATAATTGCGTGTCACCTTGGCAAGTACTGCGGTTCTTGTCGCGCACCGAGAGAAAACGGAAAAATGCGAAACAAATGAGGAGCACCTAATAAGCAAGTAATTATAATATAAGGTTAAATTCAAATTCGGACACTAATGCGTTTTATTTTCGAGTGTGTGGTACGAAATATGAGTAATCGAATGTACTAGTTAAAGTACTATAATGGGGCGACTTGGCGACTTACAGAAGTAATCAGGCTACAATTGTTTCCCTAAGAAAATTATAACAAGGTTGATATTACACGTGAAATACTTCCAAGGAAATTTAATTATATTTTCCTTTGGGAACTGTTGTCGCGTTTCTTTGACTTCGCAAAAAGCGAAGCCGCAAAAGCACATGAAATTTCATTACTTCAAGTGTAAACTTCCTGTTCCAAGCAGATAAAATGTTCCAGCTTCAACACTCTACAGGAATGTTGCAAGATATCAATTGCGCAGGAGTCCAGAAAGACCACTCGAGTCAAATTGTTGGGCAAACTGTGACCTATAGCTTCGAGCCTATTGCGTAGCTTTTGTTCATGGTGAGAAACCGAGTGCCGGTCTTACAACCTCTCTTTCGCAGCGTGTTAAAAGCTGATCGAAAATCCCGCCATATAGTAAACTAAACGTTTTGACGTTATAATAATGGTCTAGCGGCAGCGAATTACGCGCATACTATAGCATCTGCGTCCTCTATGCGTCGTTTTTTTTTTTTTTTTTCAAAGCTATTCTTTTTCTTTTTCATTTTGTATGTGCACCAAAACATCCCTAGAGCGATTTTCTGGGGGTAAGAATCACTTGCATATTGCCTGTCGCTTGAGCACGCAGAATAAAAAAGCTACTTAGAATGAAAACATTTTCTGGGACAATTGAGTTACCGTCAAGCTATAACGCATTGAGATTAAATGTCTTAAGTAAACACGCACGCGGGTATTTAAAGCCATCCGTTACAAGAAATTCTAGTTTATTCAAAGAAAAGAAAGGTTTGTCCTTAGATTAACGTACACTTTCACTAAGTTGTTGACTCCTAAATATCGGCAGTCATACCTCTACACGCGTTCGATTGCACGCCCGAATTGTAGCTTAAAATTGTGCACTGCTTTCGTCTTCCCATCGCTTCAATTGGTTTTTAAGCTCGGCTGTTTCCGTTTTTCTTTATTGCCTTTCATATGTCTCTATCTTTAATTGTCCGCTTTCTGAGTCGTACGTTTGCCGTGCCGCACAAAAATTTCAACCCTTTCTTCACCTTCACGATCGCTCTATTCACGATGCCGCATGCCTCCCACACACCCCTTTCTCTCTCCCTGTTAGGCGACACTTTTTTTTTTTTTTTTGCAGTCTAACTCCTACTTCTTCCACGTTTCCAGACCCACTGTGTTCTGTTATTCAATAGCCTGTTTACCTGCTTGTCGTTCGTTTTTCATCTCCTTGCTATCATCTACCTTCAGCGGGATACTCTATATTTAATTCAATCGATCTGCAATGCCGACTTTTCTAGTGTTTTCAGGTGACGCAATGTAGTCGGCATGGTTTGCATGTCAATCAACTGAATATACCATTTTGGACTTAATAATTGGTTACTGATGACCAGCTGTATTTATCCAGCGCTCGAACGCATGTGTTGCACGTTTTGACTTCTTCATATATCCTGGCTCCACACCGCCCTCTTTTCAAAACGACTACATTCCAAAACGCGAATTAGGTGCTTTAGGAATGCTAACTCAAGCTGTACGGCGAATGAACCGTGCTGTGCGAGTCTGAATTCGTGCGCGCGCCCCTCTCCAAGCTGTTTTCTTCGGAGCCCAAGAGCACTATAGCCCAACTACTGTCATGTTGCTTCCCCGAGGTGTTGCCGACGGCCAAAATGGAAAATATATTAGATGAGCGCTAATAGTACTGAGCCCCGTTAGTCAGCATATTTGTAAAATGCTGACACTAGCAGATCGAGACGAGGCACAAGCGAAAAAGAAAGTACTGATCCGCCCCGCCGCGCAGCGCGCATACGCGGGCGCTCCGACGGCTGACACACCAGTTGCTGGTGGCGCCCTCTGCGCTGCGGCGCCTCCGTCATCGCAAAAGCGGCCCCCCGCTCCCATGCATTTCGCGCGCGGTCGTCACACTGCCCAATATTCTAGAGCACTATAGCTAGGGTTCTAGCGTTAAACTTTGCCAGGGTCAGTTTCCAATGGCGGCCTGTCCAGCGGAGCCAGGAATTCTTAGCACCCCCTGCTTCGTCACAGGTCTGACCGCCGCCGTGGTCAGTTGTTCCGCAGCCGCTGGTGACTGCGTGCCGGGGTTTTAAGGAGCTTATCATGAGCGGTTGCGGCCAATTACTGCACCAGGGTGGCCAACTCCTGTTCTGGCATTGCCGGAGATGTTCACCGGTATCAGGTCGCACCCCAAAGCTGTTTATGCAATTCCATATATATATATATATATATATATATATATATATATATATATATATATATATATATATATATATATATATATATATATATATATATATATATATATATTAACAATTTATTCATTTCAGTTGCTAAATATTTAGCTCTACCCTTCCAATGTTATGTCACTGTTCTGCTTTTCAGCCTCCAATCTTTCAATTACTTGGAGCCAACTTGCATAGAAGATACATTCACCTGCCTACTGGTGTCTAAACTCTGGGGCCTCAGGGAGAGTGCATGCGCCTGCATCGACACGTGGATGGATGCCATAACAATCGAATACAAAAGTTTCAATTATTTATACGGATTTACCAGATACCACACAGTGTCATCTTTTCGCGAAAATTTCATTTGCAGCTGCTCATTCCAAGGTATTTCTATCTAACTTGAAAAGTACAGCACTGCCAAATCAGTTATTGAAGAAATTCCTTCCCCATCAGGGTTTTCTACTTTCGATATAGTTGTACATACCGCTTCGTTTCCATCGACTTTATGCAATTTTAATGTTTTGTGCTTTTTACCTTTTGCTTGAACCTCTTTATTATTGTTCCATCTCGGTGCCCTGCATACTTACTGATTAGTTTCTAGGTAATTTTAATCCATTTTGAGTAAATGAATTTAGGTATAGGTACAAAAACGCACACGGTAAAGATCCCCAGGTGGTCGAAATTACTCTGTAATGGAAGGGTACAGAGTAATTTCGACCACCTGGGTATCTTTAACGTGTGCTGTGCGATGTCAGCGCACGTTAAAGATCCCCAGGTGGTCGAAATTACTCCGTAGCCCTCCACTACGGCTCCCCTTTCTCTCTTTCCACCTTCATTCCCACCTTCTTCCCTTCCCTTACGGCGCGGTTCAGGTGTCCACACACACAAGTGTGACAGATACTGCGCCTTTCCCTTCCTGTGAACCAATAAAAGAAAAGTTCACCTGCAACTACGAATTTCCCCCATCAAGTGTTCTTCGTATATTATTCTACTCTGTGCATCCTATGCTTCGAAAGACGCCTAGCTCGCGCCCATTAGTTGGAGTCAGCGCCACCTGACGGCGCTTGGCTCTGCGCTCACTGCGAGGTTATCTTGCAATTTCGTTCACCTACGGATGTTTATAAGCATCGTGGAAATGAGCTGCAACTGAAAGCCAAATCAGACCAATCATTCATCAGTCTACAAGGAATACGAAGCATCGGTGCGACTAACAGCAAACCTGCCTTTAACTTCTGGTAAGCAGTGATTGGACGCCGCGCTGCCACACTGACTTCCTGCAGCATCTTAGTGAGAGCATTAGCTTAATATTAGTGAGAATTAGTGTACGGAGGTGCACCAATGTGGAGGCATATCGGATTACTGGACACCTCTGCGCACTAGCAGTGGCTGGGAAGGTTAAGTTGGGGCCACTGCATGCGCATCGTTGGCGTCCGGTAAACCTGTATGCAGACACTATGTATATAGTATATCTTCGCTTTGGTACAATTTCCTTTTCTTTAAAGCAATTGGCTTTAAAGCGCCACGCATTCCGATTGAAACGTCTTACTGGTCCTTGTGCGTAAAAAGCAAGCTTGCATATTTTATTTTGAAATGCACTCATGCATCTGCTTTAGAGCATCGATTATCTATATTTTTTCCATTAAATGCTTTTGTTGTGGCTTATTCTGGGCTTGTTGGTTATGCGCGATTTTCAGTGCATATGTCTATCACAAGGAGAATTCTTTGTTCTTGGGTTTTCTTGATTTCATTCCCGCTTTGAAGATGGCGATGTCTACATTTGTGAGGAATGAACCTGATAAACTGTCAGGGTAAAGTCAGCTTCGTATTGCGTGCATTGTAGTTCCTACATTCATGTCCCGCTATGAAGTCCTATCAAAAAATGTTTTCGCATTCAGTCCGTTAGGGTGACTCCCCTTGTAAGAATTATACGGCAGTGACTGGAAATTCTCCACTGCACTTTAGGCACTGAATGGCGTCATGGCGTTCAGCCGTCACCGCTGAGATCTTGCTAAGGCCAGCGCACTTCAGCTACGTCATGACTGCGGAAGGCGCGTTGAAAGCACAGCAAATGGAGCTATGGAGCAAATGGAGCTATCACTGACATCGTGATAAGGCTTTATTCTTAACCGTGTGCAGAGATTCATTCGATGGCCCTTCATCGCTCCTCTGGTAACGTGACGTTCACTACTTAAAAAATGTGTGATGCACCGGCATGGTTAAGTCCTGGGTGTCAAAGTTCATGATGCTAAGAATAAATGTGTGACAGAGAGTAATTTGTTTGTCGACAAGCGTCACGGGCGTCTGAGTGAACCAGCGACGGAACTTCTTGTTCCGCGTGTGGAGCGAAAACGAGCGTGGCCTCAATCTTTTTTAAAGCGAAAAGCTTCGCTGGGCTAGTCAACTCCGAGTCTCGCGTGTGCCCCACCGTCGGAAAAGGCACAGTTCCGCATGCGTAAACCACGTTACGTCACAGGAGAAGAAGAATGGTGCACTGCGCTAAGTTTTTAAGCCGTCGGCGTTGCACCGTGACACCGTATGCCGGGAAAGAGAAGAAAAATGACAGGAGACTAGGCGTCGGGTGCTGCTGCTCAGGCTGAAGCCACTGCTGCACGGTGGAATGAAAACAAGAGGAGGCGGCGGGCCGAGGAAAGTGAAGAACAGCGTGTCGAGCGGTTGGAAAAGAGACGTATGAGTGACGCAGCAAGACGGGCGCGTTTTACTGCTAAAAAGAACACTGAATGTGACCATGAGTTTAAACGGTTATGAAAAGTGGTCCTTGACATTCGGATAAGTGAGCTTGGCTATGCTACTCATGAGTTTCAGCTTCGCTTCTCAGACAATGTATTTGAAAGTGTGTGTAGTGGGCCAACTACGCCAAGGAACCACAAGCTAAGCCATGGCATCGCCGAACCTTTTCGCTTCTGATATCCAGGGTTAACCAAGCTAAGCCACCACCAAATTTTTTTAAACAGCGTACGTTCTCACCTTTGGCGATTCCTATTGGCTTGTTCAGGGTTCCGGATTTCTCAAAGTCCGAAGTATTGTTCATCATGGTGGTGTGCCACCTTAGCAATTAAAGATGGCGTCCAACTTAGGCTCCGAGGGTCGGGCCGGTGCTAAACGGTTCGTTGGGTTCATGCACAAAATATTTCTACTCGAGTCGAGCATTAAAAATGTCTGACGTAGTCGTACCGACGATATCTGTTCATTGCGACCATAACGCGGGCTTAACGGCCGATGGACATGGGGATAAATTGTTGAAATGGGTATGAGGAAAGAAAAGGCGCACGCATCTGTCACAATGCTTGTTGGACACCTGATCGGCGCCGTCAGGTATAGGAGGGAGGTGGCTGCAAAAGAAGAAAAAAAGGAATAAGTGCCCTAGTGGAGGGCACCGGAATAATTTCGACCACCTGGAGGTCTTTAACGTGCCCTGACATCACACAGCACACGGACGCCTTTGAATTTGGCCTTAATCGAAAAGCGGTCGTCGCGGTCGGGGTCTAACCTGAGTACTGTGGTTCAATACTCGAGCGCATTAGTCATTGAGCCACTGGGGCGCGTATGGTGGGCGAACCAGTAGCAGCAGGAGGAGGCGGGTGGTACGAAACGAATCGTTGTTACGCGCTAAATATTGCCACCTGGTGTCCCCATGTTCTTGCTGCGCCTGGAAGAAGAGGACACTGAAGTTGACTCTCGCGTGCTGTGTGCCGAACTTCGCCTGCTGGTACAGCTTCGTCATGGCGTTTTAGTCAAGTCTATCCCTGTTGTCCGTGACATATTTTGGTGTCGGCGCAGGGTATCGATCCCAGTATATGTCCCGCACTCCTCCGCATACCCAGGATTCAGGTTCGTGCCAATCGACACTCCTGTTCACCGCGCTAGCCGGAGGAACCTAGGCCTATCACCTGAGCACGGGCCGTTGGAATTCACCACCGCCGTCGCCCCTCGACCTGTCATGCAAACTCCAACGTACTACACTCTACAGAGCCCACGACTGCCTAAGGCTTTCCACGGCTTTCAGACGGAAGACGTCGAAGACTGGCTCACCCAGTTTGAACGGGTCGCCCCATTTAATCAGTGGGACGACGCCGCAAAGCTCAGGAACGTCTTCTTTAGCCTGGAAGATGGCGCTCGTACTTGGTACAAGAATCGTGAAGGCGTGCTAACATCGTGGCGCGAGTTCTGCCGCTGCATCCTGGACACCTACACCAGCCCGGATCGCCGAGAACGAGCGGAAAGGGCCTTACGCTCTCGAATACAGATGCCGAACGAGACCATAACCATGTACGTGGAGGACATGACTAGGTTGTTCCGACGATCTGACCCGGCCATGCCCGAAGAGAAAAAGGTGCGCCATCTCATGAACGGCGTTAAGGAACAACTGTTCGCTGGGCTCGTGCGCAACCCGCCGAGCACAGTTGCCGAGTTTGTTTCGGAAGCAATCACGATGGAAAGGATGCTCCAGCAGCGGTCTGCGACCTACGAAGCCGCATTCGGCCTTCGGGGCTAGTCCGGATCTTCTTCGCGACATCATCCGCTCCATTTTGCGTGAAGAGCTCCAGAAGCTTTTCGGTGCTCCCCAGCCGACGGTCAGCTCTGTCGCTAGTATTGTCCGAGAAGAACTCCAGCAAGCACTTCGGCCTTCGGTACCAGCTGCTAACCCGCCATCCTTTTCCACCGAGTCCTGTCGGCCAACGTATGCGGACATCTTGCGACGTCCCCCGACTGATTCCACGCAATTACTGCCACCCGACCAAGGCTCACTTTATTCAGCCCACCCCGAGCCGTACATCTACAACCGCCGACCACCCCAGCGAAAGGCAGACCTGTGGCGTGCCCCAAATCGGCAGCGCCTGTGCTTCCACTGCGGAGAAGATGGTCACCTGTATCGACAGTGCCCATATCGACAACTGGGACTGAAGGGTTTCCCCATCGACATGCGTAACCCTCCTTTAGGCCAACGACCCCGGGATATTGAGGACTACGTAGCCCAGCAGCGCATGGCGCCAACTTTTAGACGACAGTCACGATCTCCGTCTCCACGCCGACTATCCTCGCAGCCCAGCTCATCCGGGATGGCGCAGCGACGGTCGCCTAGTCCGAGCCGGGAAAACTAAAGACAGCGACCTCAGGGGGCGAGGCCGCTTCAAATCGACGCGACGAAGACCCCCCGACAACGCGACCTGTGAGTGACCGCGACTTGACGGCCCCGACGACAGTTCGTACACGTGAAGACAGACTCTCGCTGGATATACCCGTGCTCCTCGACGGCTATAAGGTTAGCGCATTGGTAGACACTGGTGCTGATTTTTCGATTTTAAGCGGGAAGCTAGCGGCGCTTCTAAAGAAAGTGATGACGCCATGGTCTGGCACGCAGATTCGAACCGCTGGCGGACATGTCGTAACTCCGAGCGGTCAGTGCACGGCGAGAGTCCAAATTCGCAACTCCACATTTGTTGTCAGCTGCCTTGTGATACCTGACTGCTCCCGCGACTGTATCCTTGGTGTCGATTTTCTCCGGGAGTATGGGGCCATTATCGATCTCCGGAAGCGCACCGTGACCTTTTCGACCGAGAAAGCTGATGATACTGACACCGCAGACCGCCAAAGCCGTGCCCCTCTTCGAATTTCTGCCGAGAGCGTGTCTATTCCGCCACGTTCTAGTGTTTTTGTGACTGTTAACTGCGATGAACTACGTGACGGAACGGCGGTCGCTGAGGGCAACCAGTCCCTTTTGCTCACCCACGGCGTCACCTCGGCGCGGAGTCTCATCCATCTGCGTAACGGCCGATCTAAACTCCTGGTGACTAACTTTACGAACGAACCCCGCCATCTTTTCCGCGCTACTGCAATCGCATTCGCCGACGCCTTAGCGGACGTTTCTGAATGTTTTACGTTCGGAGAAGTTGAAAATGAGCGCCCATCCCTTGATCGTCTAGGTATTAGTACAGATCTCTCGGAAACACAGCAGCACGATCTGCGGTCTCTCCTTCTAAAATACAGTGCTTGTTTCGCGACGTCATCGAAAATTCGGCAAACGCCTCTTATGAAGCACCGCATAATTACTCCCGACGATGCCCGCCCTATACGCCAGCAGCCGTACCGCATCTCAACGACGGAACGTGAAGCGATTCAGACACAGGTTCAGGAGATGCTGCGTGATGGTGTCATCCAACCCTCCAACAGTCCGTGGTCGTCCCCTGTCGTGCTGGTAAAAAAAAAGGATGGTACCCTTCGCTTCTGTGTTGATTATCGAAAGTTGAACGACATCACTAAAAAAGACGTCTACCCGCTGCCCCGTATCGACGATTCGCTCGACAAGCTTCGCCGTGCCCAGTACTTCTTCTCCATTGACTTGAAGAGCGGGTACTGGCAGATTGAGGTCGATGAGCGGGACCGCGAAAAAACAGCTTTTGTCACCCCAGATGGACTGTATGAGTTTAAAGTGCTGCCATTCGGCCTATGTTCAGCGCCGGCTACTTTTCAGCGCATGATGGACACCGTTCTCGCCGGCCTCAAATGGAAAAACTGTTTAGTTTATCTCGACGACGTTGTCATGTTCTCTGAAACCTTTGGAGAACACCTCGAACGCCTTCGCGCAGTATTAGACGCCCTCCGGTCAGCTGACTTGACGCTCAAGCCCGAGAAGTGCCACTTTGGCTACAAAGAGTTGAAGTTTCTCGGTCATCTTGTGGGTGCCGCAGGCGTTAGGCCAGACCCCGACAAAACTGCCGCTGTCGCCAAATTTCCCGTTCCTGCCACGAAGAGGAGTTTAAAACGTTTCCTGGGTTTGTGTGCGTACTACCGCCGCTTCATCGCCGACTTTTCCAAGATAGCCGCACCCCTGACCCGCCTCACGCGGGATGATACACAGTTCGTGTGGGCTGCCGAGCAACAGGAGGCTTTTGCGGAGCTGCGCAGACGACTGCAAACTACCCCTGTTCTTGCGCACTTTGATGAAGACGCTGCCACCGAAGTCCACACCGACGCCAGCAACATCGGCCTTGGCGCTGTACCCGTACAACACCAAGCTGGCGTGGAAAGGGTCATTGCGTATGCCAGCCGCACGCTCTCCCGCGCTGAAACAAATTATTCCACTACGGAAAAGGAATGCCTCGCGGTTGTGTGGGCAACTATGAAATTTAGGCCTTACCTCTATGGCCGTGCGTTTAAAGTCGTTACTGACCACCATTCTTTGTGTTGGCTGGCCAATCTCCGTGACCCATCGGGGCGCCTAGCACGATGGAGCCTTCGCCTCCAAGAATTTGATTACTCCATTGTGTACAAATCTGGTCAGAAGCACGAAGATGCTGACGCGCTCTCCCGGGCACCCCTCGGATTTGTCGATAACGTCACGGATGACAGAGAGTTTCTTGGACTAGTGAATGCCTCAGACATAATGACCCGACAGCGAGCTGACCCAGAACTTCGACCTGTCATTGACCACCTGGAGGGTCGCGCTGCTGACGTCCCCCGTCAGTTTGGAAGGCACCTGTCCGCATTCTGTCTTCGGAATGGCGTTTTATTCAAGAAAAACTCCAGCACTGTTGATCGAGCGCACCTCCTTGTCGTGCCGGCCGACATTCGCGACGATGTCCTTTTTGCTTGCCACGATGAGCCCACATCCGGTCACTTGGGCTTTGCACGCACACTTGCTCGAGTTCGTCAAGCCTATTATTGGCCTAAACTTTCTGACGCTGTCCATCGCTACGTCAGAGGCTGCCGCGAGTGTCAGCGTCGAAAGGTGCCTCCTCTCAAGCCCGCGGGTTTGCTCCAACCTATTATTCCACCTCGGTCGCCGTTTGACCAAGTCGGCATCGACCTACTGGGCCCATTTCCGCTGTCATCGATGGGTAACAAATGGATTATAGTCGCGACTGACTATCTCACACGTTATGCGGAAACTAAGGCAGTGCAGCGGGGCACATCAATTGAGATCGCCCAATTCTTTATGCAGGAAATCGTGTTGCGTCATGGTGCACCGTCCCTAGTCGTAACCGATCGAGGCACCGCGTTTACGGCACAGCTCATGCATGACGTGCTCGAGCTTAGTCATACCAGCCACCGAAAAACTACTGCATATCACCCGCAGACGAATGGCCTCACGGAGAGACTCAACAAAACCATCGCCGACATGATTGCAATGTACATAGACTCGCAGCACAAAAACTGGGATGAAATTCTCCCCTACATCACATATGCCTACAACACGGCCACCCAAGAGACGACGCGTTTTACACCATTTCGCCTAGTCTACGGACGTGACGTTCAGACGATGTTGGATGCCATGCTTCCGAGCTGCACAGATGATCATCCACTCACGCCAGACGCCGAGCAGTTTGCTCAGCGCGCTGAGGAAGCACGTTAACTTGCCCGAATTCACATTC
Source organism: Amblyomma maculatum (assembly GCF_055883805.1). NCBI lineage: Eukaryota > Metazoa > Arthropoda > Arachnida > Ixodida > Ixodidae > Amblyomma > Amblyomma maculatum. Next base: position 14,850,087 of record NC_139350.1, read on the forward strand.
AACAACAGCAGGGCACGGATGCACGCCGCTACAACCACCGTCATCGACACGTCGCATACCATCCTGGAGAGAAAGTTTGGGTGTGGACCCCGGTGCGTCGGCCCGGCTTGTGTGATAAACTGATTTCCCGTTACTTCGGACCTTACGAAGTTCTGCGCCGAGTCACGGAAGTGACTTACGAAGTTCTTCCAGTGGGTACTGTGCAGCCCTCGCGTCGGCAACCACGCTCCGAGGTCGTGCACGTTGTCCGCATGAAGCCCTATTTCACGCGGTAGTGCGCTATGCGCTTGTTTCGTTGTCGCGTAGGGCACCTTACCCCGCCTCCGTTATCTATGCTGTCAATGTGCTGGTCTTTCGTTTCGCTTACATTGGCCATCGCTCTCGCTCCGTCCCTTATTTGGTTTTTAAGAGGGGGAGTAATGCCACCTGGTGTCCCCATGTTCTTGCTGCGCCTGGAAGAAGAGGACACTGAAGTTGACTCTCGCGTGCTGTGTGCCGAACTTCGCCTGCTGGAACAGCTTCGTCCCGGCGTTTTAGTCAAGTCTAGCCCTGTTGTCCGTGACAATATGTTGACACCCTAATTTGGAAACAAGGAGTAAAATTCGAACGTGCCTACCAATTAGTTGGGAACTGCCTTGGAGAGATAATTATCTTCAGCCGAGCGCCGATATCAGTGATACGCTCAAATTTATGCACTAATATTGTCGTTACGCTAAACTTGTAACAATATTGATGCTGGTAGGGAGACCGGAGGAATTACCAACGTTTAGTTGGGTTCGTACGAGTAAAGTTGGAATTGCAAATTTACTCTCATTTTAAAGGGGAGTCGTACCATCCACCTTTGTAGGTCCAAAATGGTCGAAATTCAAACCACTGCTCGTAGACACATGCAGGTATTATCAAACAATCCGTTTCGGCTAGATGTATACGAAATGACATTGCGATGAGTTTGAATGCGATTGCGAGGAGAACGAGATTGCGAGAGATGTTATAGGATGGATAACAACTTACGTTTTTGCGTTTCCACGCCTATCGGTGATGGCTGCATTTTTTTTTTGCTCATTGAGAGCTGCGAGTTCTCGTAAAGGCTAAAGTATGCGTACTTTACGGTGTCATAATGAAACAAATGTTTTTATTGTCCTCTTTTGAGACCCGATAGCCTGACCCCTTCCCCCTCCTTCCATTTTCCAAATAACTGTTGTCAAGTTCGTCTCACTCTGGAGCCACGAATACCTCAACGTAGACGCGGCCCATCCTTCTTCAGTCAGCAACTATGGAAATGCACTCGCCTTTTCCTGTCTTGATGGCATTAGCCTTGCTCGTAGAATCACTACTTCGATCAAGGCAGCCACTCCCATAACCCCCCCCCCCCCCCCTATACCTTGTTCATTTGGAGCTATCATTAAGTGCAGCGCACGAATAAAAAAGCCGCCGATTCTAGCTCCTTGGGCACTTGCGTTCTTAAGATTTTTCTGGGACCCACGGGTGGGATGGAGGAGGGGGGGGGGGGGGGGACAGGTGGAAGTGAGCAATCGCTCTACCCAAAAGTTATTTCACTGAGTATAAACAGCTCGGATTATCGGTGACATATTATTCTGCCACTGGTGAATTATTTTCCTAGCAGTCATTTTTGGCAGCGCGCTTGTTGCAAACGATTCCGAAAATGATGACCATGGGAGAAGCTCCCTCCTAATAGCTTTAGAAGAATAGCTGGTTAACCTTTGGTGTCGATCTCAGTTGGTAAGAGATATGTTTATAAGGGCGCTGATTCAACGAGCAGCGTGTGGGACCGCGGCATGCACCGGGCGAAGAGAGCACTTTGGTGCAACCAGTAGAAGCGCGGTAGGCGTCAGCTTTGAAGGCGCTACTAAACATGGCTAAACGGGGCCCTAGACTTGGTGGCTCGTCCTGGTATATTGCTTTACTCCGTAGTTGTTCTTGCGTGTAGATCTGCATGCTAGGAATGGTTTCATCACATTACCTTTATTTTCGTCCGAAAAAATCATATGCTTGGCTTTCGTCTTCACAGTGACGCAAGCTTGTAAGCATTGCGTGAATGAAGGTGATGGCGTTGTTTTCTTTCTTAAAATACATATTTTCAGTAGGAATAAACTCCTTCCTTCCGTCCTGCAATTCGGGCTGCCGGACATGTGCCCCTGTATCAAAGTAGTTTGTGCTATTTTTGCCTTTTCTTTGATACATAAACACAACGCTGCTGTTACTTGGTCAGTTACACTGTTTATCTTGAATACTAATTCTGCCAAGCTCCTAAATTTCCTTGACACGTTTTTATGCTTGCAGCTTAGTCTTTTCTTTTGCACGTCTATAAAACTGTAAGCTTCTAAGATGTTTATTTCCTCTTGTGGAATTATTTGCCGCCGCACGCCGCGCTGCGCCTGCTGAAGGGCTCAAAGGGCCTTCAAGAGGCACTTCATCTCTCATGGATGAAACTCGAATGAACAACATACTTGTTCTATGATAATTTGTGTCATAATAAAAAGTGTGCATAAGGCTGCCGTCAGTAATGTGTATTAAAGATGTTATTAAACAAGATTGAATGGGTCCTTTCATTAGGTCTGATTTTTGGCTAAGAATTTCCATATGTTTGTGATTATCCCCATTCGCCATGAACGGCTGCGTAGTATGTTGAAACCTTCCACCGCTTCCATTAACGATGCTTGAACAGTTTTCTGGCCAATATAATCATATGCTTGTCTTTAGTCTTCATATTGCGACAAGCTTGAAAGCATTGGGTGGATGAAGGAGCGATATGCATGAAGTGCAGATATTTCCTAATGAAATCTGGGCCCACTTGCACAAAACAATCTTAAGACTGTCTTAGCTAAGTCCAGACTTAACTGGAGTCTAAAGAATAGGCCACTAGCATGGCCGCTTAAGACTGGAGTCAAGTCTGGGCTTCAGTCCAGACTTGAATAAGTCGCTTGTATGATTACGACTCTAGTGCTGTCTTGGTTAAGACACAAGGACGCCAGGTGTCTAAGTAGAGAAATTAGGGAAATACAGGGATGCGCTGGCACTGTCCCTGCTGTAAGATGTACACATTTCGTCAATTCTGCGTTGTGTAAAATCCGTGCCATTGCTTTTTGCGGCTGAAGATTGTGTTAACAGGAAAAATGCCCCAAGTGGTTGCTGAGGCCGTTCTGGGAAGCCACTCTGGTGAACATGAACCCGAAGCGTTCGACGTTCGGAACACGAGCAGTCTTAAATAAGCTTGGTCTTTCTAAAGACACCATTTAAGTCTGGGCTTAGCTCGGACTTTATCGTGCAAGCCGGCCCTGTATTCTCTGTATCTGTATCTGGTGAGCGTAAGGAGGGAACAGGAGGCAGGATATTCCTGCAGCTTAAGGTTTTATGCACAAATCAACGACTACGTTCGACGACACTTAAATCCTGAGCGCGAATGTGAATGGGCTTCTACTGCTGCTCGATCCGTGTTCGCATCAGTAACAGGTCTATAAGCTTAACAATAAGCATTAAGGCATTTCTTACCAACAATTATTAGGACTTAACGAACATTTTTGATTTTAAACAAACTTTTTGCTAAATGCTTTGAGTTGTACTTACGCCACAAAATGAAAAAATTGACAGCATGCAGCAGGGTCAAAAGACTCCATTGTGAGCTGAGATCTCAGATCCCGGCATCATATGCCGGGCGTGTCAAAACTTAAAAAAAAAATCTTTCAAAACCAGTTCAAGATACGCCTTTGTGGTCTCTTCAGGTGGATTCCACGGCAAGCAGCGCACTAGTATATGCATCGTAGAGCGTGATGATTTCATTATTATTACCAAACTTCCCTAACGACGTTCACTTTTGATTTGATGGGCGAAATTGAACGCCGTAAATACCAGATATGATGGTATGAGTTGGATGATGTATCACCAACTCGCCCGCTTAACTATCCTGTTGAATCCAGATATGAGTCTTTAATTTGAATTGTCACAATCGCAGTGTAGCTCAAAATAGCGAGAGTTAAAAAATACGCATATATGAGGTCCATTGGGTCGGCTTTAACGCATTGTTTATTTATAAAAAGGCGTATTAAAAATTGCGCACCAGACACACAGGCTATATCGGTATTTGGCGATGCAAAATCAGGTAAGGTAATTTTGCCGACAATATACCAAGAGTAGCGATGCCGTTCTTAAATGTGCAATGCGTGGAAGCCAACTTAACGAGCCCCTAAAGCGACAGTGACCCATATCCTTATAACCTGCCCGGTGTCTCCCCCCCGCCCCCCCCGGCGGATCGGTGCCACTCCGGACTTGCGAAGACTGGGAGACCACACTGCGCTCCAAGGACCCGGCGAAGCAAAAGATCGCAGTTCGCCGGGCTGCCGACGTCATGGACAGGTTAACATGAACGTTTGAGTGCGGTGTGGCCGTGCGGGGACCCAGGGGGCCAGGGGGCCCCGAATACCCTTGCGTCAATAAATGTTTTGTCCTCCTCCTCCTCCTTTCAGATGCGCATTTTTGGCGTTCAGTATTTCAAGCCACACTGGCAATTGATAAATTTATATATTACAGGCTTCGGGCAGTAGCAGCGAAAGATGCCAAGCTGAGACGTCATCTTCAGCAGGGAGCTGCTGACGATCATCAAGGCAGGGCTGGTGAGGACTTCTTCCGTAAAGTCAGATGGCGTGCAAAAACGTGAGAGTCTTTTAATAATAGGCAAAAAAGCGGGTTTGGTCCAAGTAGCATCACAGCAGCAACAGGAGGGGCAATGAGGGCCCAGGCTCTCCCGTATAATCCTTAAGTCGTTTTTTCTGCTAGATGAAAGGCTACGGTTAGAAAAAGGGAATGAAGATAGCACGCTCGAATACTCATCAAGATAACAATCTTTTTTTTTCAGTTGTACATAGCTGAAGGAAAAAGAGCACTAGCTGCTCTCACGTTAAATAATTCAACAGAGAAAAGAAATTCCGTCAGGGCCCTTAGGAAAAAAACACTCAGTTTCAGCTGGGAAACCACTTAGTATTTGCCAATGCAGAGACGGAACATTATGGTCCCTACCATAAATCCTTAACAGAGGTTAAAAATGGTCTTGACTTCGTCGCAAGTGCTCTCTAGCCACCTTCCCCGCCATAATGTTGCTTAGTCGACGGAAAGCTCGTGCATCAACTGCGCAATTGAAGCCACACGCAACCTTGAAAGAACACACTTTCTTTTATTACGAGCATCAGACACACAGGGCCCGACCAGGAAATGCGAACAACGGCTACTGAAGTAATAACAAGCAGAGGTGGGCATTTGACCTCAAAAACCTCGACCTCACCTCAAACTCAAAAAATATTTGCCGACCTCACTCAACCTCAACCTCATCAATTGAGGTTGAGGTCCCCCAGGCGACCTCACCTCACTTTTCAGGTGACCATTGGCGACCTCACTCAACCTCACCTCAAACTCAAAATGGGAAGTTGAGGTCGGGCGCTCGACCTCAAAAAAAAATTATTAAATTTAACCGTAACTTAAAGCAAATATACATTTCTCGGTAATCCTGGGGTATATATAGGCTAGCCAGAATTTTGTCGTATGAAGGCTGTATTTTACTTCTAATCTTATACTAAAATTATTATCATGGATAAAAGCAGAGAAACTCTGGACACTACATGTACAACTCTGCACTAAAGTGGCAATACTCTCCCCGTCCTCGCCTACCCTTTTGTGGTCGGTTTCAATCTAAGGCCTACATGGGTACCAGGTTATTACGCATAGGCCCATAATGCAATACAAAGAGTTTATCTCATCTGGCCCACGTGAATAAGATTCGTATTAGAAATAAAACAAACCAATTCTTACCATAAACTGAAAAGACAAATGCTGCTGACCCTAATGACGACGACAACAATGACGATATGCTCTTTTTCTTTTCTTGCCACATAGCGCTAAACAGACAGGGACACAGCGAGACACACGGGACGGGCGCTTTTTTTTATCGCCCGTCCCGTATGTTTGGCTGTGTCCCTGTCTGTTTAGCGCTATCAGGCAAGAAAACCGACACCAACGCGCCCAAGCTTTCATCCTTGCTCTTTTCTTAATACAAAAAAAAATTGATGATTGCTGAGCTTTTTTTTTAATACTCTTGTAAAGAAGACAAAGAACAGACAACGCTGCGGCATCGCCATCACCATCGCTTGTCTCCGGCGCCCATCTCTTGCGCTGAAGCTGTGTCCTGCGGCTGGCAATTCGATCCTGCTGTGCCCGAATTACTGGCAGCGCTAGACGTTCAACCCATCTATTAAATCCATATTTCACACTATGCATTGTTTTTCGACAGAATACATTAAATTAAGAAAAAATAGGAATACAGTCGTACCTGGTTAGTATGGACGCTTTGGTTTCCGACCAAAACTATCCATAAAGCGAGTCATCCATAATAGCGAGTCATGAATAAAAACAAAAATATATAATTGAGAAAAAAAATATAATTAATGGCTGCTGTTTTAATTAATTTGGGTATATAAACACAGCCGAGATGTCGATGCTACCCTCTTCTCCATAAATCCGTCGACCCGAAACGTCATGTCTGTTCTTAAACCTTGTCAGCCATCCTCTTGAGTAGCTGAAGTCAGTAACGCCTAGACAGAGCGTAGAATAATATTTCGCAGTAAACACCCCCTGTTTTACTGAAAAAAAATTCCGTAAGTCATCACAGGTAAAACCTATCAAGACGGAGGAGAGGAAGCACCGATAATGTTGCCGAGGCAGCGAGCCTTCTCTTGAAGCATTTCGTCGCTCACGACAGCACCATTCGCGTGTACATTCCTGAACCACATTAACATGGCAGACTCCATTTCTTCGAACTGTGCTGGGCGCTGTCGGACTGTGGCTTACGCTGTGATGCCGACGTTGAGCCATTTATCGGAGTCCGGTAATATATATAGATGGTATCCCGTCGACCTGGCGAGGCTGAGGCCTAGTTGAACTTGGGTCCAGTCTTTCACGGCTTGGATTGACTGAGATTTTTTTCCTTTGCCGCTTGTATTCACAGATTTGCCGCTTCGCGCCTAAGTTCAGCTCCATTCTTTTGCGTTTAACACCCACCATGCCAAAAGTCGTACTAAAGTTGAGAGTTACAGGCTGCTGCTTCTTTGCACTCTTTTTCCCTAGTTAACCTCCCTGAATTTCCGTTCTTCTGGTTCTTTTTCTTGTCTTGTACTGTTTGTGTAAGGAAGCGAGGGAGTCACGTTAGCTGGCTACTATACAGAGGGCTATCAAACAGCCCTTTCCTGTGCCGTTTGTATGTGTTCCTATGAAACAAACACTGTAAGCTGAAGTACAGTTTATAACGACGGCAAGCCGACTACGAAGAGCTCAGACCTTGTCAAGGCCGCATCGTTGACTCAAGGCGAAGCCGACATGCGTATCGCTGTGGTGCAAAATGTGGTAGTTCGGCAGCGCAACAGTGACAAAAACCAGGAGCATGAGAAGGAAGGGCGTCCAGGACGGGACGCCTGGTCCTGGTTGCGTGGTCGTCGCGTTTCTTTTGTCGCTCTACTTCGTTAGTTTGTCTTTCAGTCGTTCAGTCGTGTCCGACTCTTCGTGACCCTATGGACCATGTCACGCCACGCTTTCCGGTCTCTCACTATCTTCCTAACATCACATAACTTCATCTGCAGTGCCTCGAGGATGCCATCTAACCATCGCGTTCGCTGCCTACCCCTTCTCCGGCGACCCTCAACCTTTCCCAACATCAAATCTTTCTCCAGCGACTCCTCTCTTCTCATCAGATGACCAAAGTAGCCGAGCTTTAACTTTAGAATTTGACCCTCCAATGAGCAGTCAGGGTTTATGGTCGACAATATCGACTGATTTGATCTTCTGGCAGTCCAAGGAACTCTCAAGAGTAGTCGCCAGCACCACAATTCAAATGCATCAATTCTTCGGCGGTCAGCCTTTTTCACAGTCCAACTCTCGCATCCATACATCACAACTGGAAAGACCATAGCACGAGTTATACGGATCTTGGTTGGCAGTGTAATGTCTCTGCTCTTTACTAGGCGGTCAAGGCTAGCAATGGCTCTCTTTCCCAGAAGCAGGCATCTCCTAATTTCATGGCTGCAGTCTCCTCCCGGGGTAATCTTGGAGCCCAAGAAGAGAAAATCTGTCACAGCTTCCACTTCTTGTCCATTGATGCTCCAGGATTTCATAGGGCAAGACGCCATGATCTTTGTCTTTTTAATGTTCAGTTTAAGCCCAAACTTCTCACTCTCTTCTTGTACGCGCATCAGAAGACTCTTGAGTTCCACTTCACTTTCTGCCATTAAAGTGGTATCATCCGCATATCTAAGGTTGTTGATACGTTTTCCAGCAATCTTCACTCCAGCTGAAGACTCGTCCAGACCGGCCTTCCTCATGATGCACTCTGCATATAGGTTAAATAGGCAGGGCGACAGTATGCAGCCTTGTCTCACTCCTTTCTCGATCGGAAACCAATCAGTAAGACCATGCCCAGTTCTGACTGTGGCCTCTTGCCCTTCATACAGGTTCCTGAGGAGACAGATGAGGTGAATTGGAACTCCCATCTCTTGGAGAGCTTGCCACAATCTGCTGTGATCTACGCAGTCAAACGCTTTCGCATAATCAATAAAGCAGAAGTAGATGGGTTTCTTTAACTCTCTTGCTTTTTCCATGATCCAGCGAAGGTTGGCAATTTGGTCTCTAGTTCGTCTGCCCTTGTGAAACCCAGCTTGCACGTCCGGAAGCTCCCGATCCACATACTGCTGCAGCCTACCTTGGAGGATTTTCAACATAAGTTTGTCTTTACCCTGACCGAAACGGCTTCATAGAACACACTTTGTGTTCTGGGATAGAAAAACTTAAGTTCCACCCCCAATTTTGGCGCTTGTCTTTATCTTATTGTTTTTCACGCTTTTACCGGCCTCTCTTCTGTTCGCGTTCAGCAGAATTTATTGCGACCACATGTTGCTGTTTTCCCGACTCCGGCCTCTAGTTGCGGCGCTGCCGCTGTACCCAGAAATCTCCCGGTTCCCTCCTTTTGGGGTCTTTCTTAGTTAGCTGACCCTCGGTTTGCAGTGTACGATCCCTGTCATCCACTCTCCTTTTCTCCTCCTCATCCCTTCCTTTCCGCTCTTGCCCCCCCCCCCCCCCCTCTCCTCCTAAAACGACGACACGCCCGCTTTGGTTCTTTCCAACTCCACAGGACTCGTTCCGGCATCCGGCCGTATCGGCTGTCGCATAGGTTCCCGGCCTGCGCACCCTTCTTTAATTTGCGTTCGGATTCCCTTGCTTTTTTCAAACGATGTCCATATTACCGAGACGAAAATACATGGGCCGAATAGGCTGTGTGCATTCATCCCATCTTCATTGTTCAGAGAGCGAGTTTCTATATTAACGAGACATAAATACATTGAAAAATCTTCGCCCCTAGAAAAACTGTCCATAATTCGGGTCCTCCATACCAACAGATGTCATATTAACGGGCACAAATTTTCCATAATAGCCACTCATGAAACGACTTCTGAAGACTAAATCACCAAGAAAACAAACTAAAGAGGATAAGACAGCAAAGCACCAATTAATCATATAACTCGGCCAATGCCGAATACACCTTCAGAAAATTTCGAAGAGGAATGCTGTTTATCTTATGAGGTCCCAACCGGCCACTCCTGGGCGTTAGTTTATAGTTCTGTGATCCCGTAGCGTATTGCAAGAATTGGCGAAATTGCTTCTTCGAACACCCCGCTTACATTAAAAAATTACAAGGGTCGGAACTGCTAGGAAAGAGGGTTAAACGTGAGCCACTTTGCTGTCGCGAACATCGGCTCACCCGTCAAATTTCGCCGGAGCAAAATGTCCAACTCCCACCCGCCTAAAAAAGAAAAAAAAACCACACACACGATATAAATACTTGTACGCCCGAACCGAATACTGGATGCCATTTCGCCAACAATTCTGAGACGAGCTTCTCTGTGGTATTCACTTGTTTTCCTTTGAAGACTGAACTAATAAATTGCACGGTGGTGTCTCCGAAGCTGCTTCACCGCGTGCACCGTAGGTGAATCTAGAGAAACCGTTTCCCCGTTAGTGTCGTATAGTTACTGCACATAAACGTAAAATAAAGACAAGAGCAACAGAAAGGAGGCGAGCAAGCAGCCCGGAGGAACCGCGCCCCCCGCTGTGCAGGCGCTCCTCTCTTCGCCGTCCGCCTGTAGGCATCTAGTTTTGCTCATGCAGTGAATGCCGAACTGTCACCAATACACGCCAAAAGACAGTGGCGTATGTGTGCCAGCTCCGCTTTCAGAGACTAGATCCCGCTTTCCAATACTTGCAAAAGAAAAAGAAAAAAAACTAAATGACCGCACGGGTAAGTGGAAAGGAGGGTTGTGCTATGGGCCTCTGAAAAGATGCCAGAGAAAGAGCCTAATGTGAGGGAACAAGCCTGTTCTCTTTTCGGCAGTGTACGAACTTAATTGACATACAAGAAAATATATATAAATAAATACCATGTTGACGAACGTAATAACAAATATCGCACACTAAAAACAGAACCGAACTGCGCTTCCCAGAGAGTATAGAAGGTTTCAGACATCGACTTAATACTGCGTTCCTCAGTGCTAGCATGTAATTGGCTTCATATCACGTACATCTAAATTGATTTTTAAAGAAAAAAACAAAAATCTGAAAAAATTATTCCGACATCTGGCCACAAAAATTTTCATCCGATTGATTTGTCCGTCTGGAGCAGACGGGAGCACAAAACAGACACGTTCAGTTCGCCACACCAATTCGTCCGTCTAGACACCAAAATGTCGAGCCGGAAACCATCTCAATAATTTCTAGCTCATTAAAACATGTAGGAGAACGCTTTTCTCTCTTTTTTTTTCTGCGCCTGAAAAAGAGATTTGAAGAGAAACCTGATATTATGAAGTTAAGAATCCCTTACTCTCCTCCTTCCTCCTGCATTGCTTGATTTGACTAGAATTTGAGTGATAAATAAAGGGCCTTAGCGGAGCGAATTCATTTTTTTTTCATTGCACTTTACTGCATACAAGCCCCATACATTTTTTTGTCTCTTCTATCTCGGCAAATGGTTAACATGCGCAGGCTTCTTTCCTGTATACCAGTTGCGTCTTATAAGCTGTGCCGTCCGTTTCAACCGGTTCCATGTTTTACCGCTACACTAGCACCTTCATCCCATTGCAGTTGTTCGGGGCCACCTGTGAATCTGTTAGAAGAAACAAGCAGCACAAGACCAAAGCAAGGTTGTTCTGGAGAATACAAAAATATAAATTTACAGGACCGGAATATAGAACGATGACGTACAATTCGAAAGAGAGGACTTCGATAAAATGCCCAGATGGTATTGTGCCGGTTTTCCTTGTTTGTTCATGTTTTTTTTTTATCTGTCAGTATCACGTCCCCTAACAATTTCGCTGCACCATTTTCTGTTAAGTTTCCGTGTAATGTACAGCGGGGTCCTTTATCGAATGTAAGGCAGCAGCCGCGACGTTAGCGCCTGGAAACGGGCATGCACAAGACACAGTTCTGCTCCGCGCCGTCTGCGCAAAGACAATTTGCTTCGCTTTTTAGTTTGCTGGTTTCTTTGCGGCATACGACAAAAGCACCGCAGGTCAACGTGAGTCATGTGCTTTGCGCGCTCCTGGGTGTTTGAGCCTGCGGCAAGCATCGGCACAAACAAGTCAAAGGAAACGGGGGTGGCGGGCGGGGGGCATGAGGAGTCGTGAAGTAAAAAAAAAAATATATCTCCTTCCAAGTAGACCAGAGGGAAGCGTCCTCGGGCTGCGGACATTATGGTGGAATGCCGAAAGCTGGGCAGGGGCTGCGGCATTCGGTCGTCCGATTGGGGGGTAACCAAACACCGAGAGTCGGCGGGCACACCGCGGCAGTACGCTCGAGCTCCGCGTCAAAAGGAGCGCTCTTCGAAGAAAGCCGCGTCAACAGCAAAAAGCCTGGACCTCACAATTTTGACCTCACACAATGACGACCTTACTCAACCTCAAACTCACGCGTGAGGTTGAGGTCCAATTTCGTGACCTCACTCAAAACATTTCGTGCTGTCACCGACCTCACCTCAACCTAACCTCACTCCGTAAGGTTGAGGTCATTTTGAGGTTGAGGTCGACCTCATGAGGTCGAAACCTCATGAGGTTGCCCACCTCTAATAACAAGTAATTAAAGAGAGAGTCAGGAGGGCCAAACCAAGCCGTCAATTATACGACGATTTTATTGCCAACGACACACTAAAACGCGTCATGTGGGCCACCGTGAGCAATGATTCTTAATGCGGATGTTTTACACAAAGAGGTTCAAGGAGATTCAAGACGGCCAGGCTGGGCAGCTAAATAAAAAAAAAAAAGTCTCTTAAAATGGACATTATGCATGAACACAAAAAAGGTTATGGTGAAAGGAGGCAGATCTGGTAGCTAAAAGAAAAAAAAAACGACGGTTATCAATATTCGCTACCAACGCCGTAAAAATGTCAGTGGGCCATCATGAACAACGGTTCATGAAGGCAATTAGTGCAGCGTTTATTCGCCGCGCTAGGCACGCCATCTGGCTTCTAGATTTCTCCAAAGCCTATCATGTTCTCTTCCTAAGGTGCACCTCGGCTCCTGTCTTTTTTACCCGTCTGCCGTCTTGCGTCATTTAATAGCGCCATGGTTGACGCGAAGGTTATGGACGCCTAACCAACATCCGTTCACTTAATATATGCCAAATTCCTTAAAGACGGTCGATCCCTCACTGGGCACAGTGCGCTTAAAGAAGCAAAACCGACTCCATGCACGGCTAGTCGAGCGACGATTAGAGCTTCGGATCATGGTGCAAGTGCTTGGGACTTCAAGACTGAAAGATTGGGCCGGTCGCATTCAGCCTCAACAAAAAGGCGTAGAATAGTGAAATTATTCCGTGTTTATCTGTGCTTTCAAATATGCGAAAGACGCGAGTAAACATGATTCATTGTAACCTTCTACATTCCTTCTCCCACTCAGGTCCAGTTTTAGTTTCTTTCTGCCGCAGGAACATTCCGACGTCACAAGCTAGTATGTGATTATGTGATCGCGTAAGGCCCACAAAAACTGCTGTAAAATCGCACTTTGTTAATTCGCTTTCCTTCCTGCTTCTAGAGCAGCTTAATATTTACGTAGATTAGTGTTCACTATACAACGCAACGATATGTATTGCAGTTTTTGTCCGCATCACTTGACCTCGTACTCGCTCGTGATTACGGAACCCACGTTGAGCGACCTGAAATTGAGGCAAACTTTCGAGTGAAATTTAAATTCAAATTACATTTTACGGTATTTGTTACGTGCTAGGGAATTTTGTGTAGTATTGGCTACTGATGTCACATACACACACACACTTGCATACATTGCGGTCGAAAAATATAACTACACCCCTTTGGGGCGGCTTTAGAAAGCGAGATCTGTCGGTGGAAGTAGGGTTTGCATGCCGATGAGCAACAAGCAGACGAGTAATGCAAGAACGTGTCCTCGAAGTGGTTAGCAAGTACGGAAACATAAAAGGCCTAACTTCTTTTTTTTTGGCATGAACATGTATGAAGACTTCTGCACTTCGATCATAATAAAAATATTTGGCTGCTCATTTTGTATATCAACATCACCTTAACGCAACGTAAAGATGCGATTTGTAAGCCGCTTCGTTCCCTTTGGAAGCCTATAGGGGGTATTCACATGACGTCACAGCTGACGTCAGTATGCAGCCGACGCCATATTTGCGTCCGGTTCTGACTAGTACTAGTACGGGGCGGCGGTTAGCTTAGCTGTTCGTGCGCGTCCGTTTGATCTGTCACTCTGCCTCATGCCAGCACCGTTTTTATGAAAACTCAATCGATATCATGAGTGTCATTTCGATTTATCGTCAAAGTGTGAGCGATGCGGACTGAGACCTGTACGAAACAAAACTTTGGTACCGACCCGTGTGCAGTCGATATGCGCAACTGCACGGTAAGCGTCGGCCTGTGTCCACGCATAAATATGTGTGACATTAATGAATTCCTTGTCCTACGGACGAGATTCGTCACAAGAAATCAATCGCAAGCCTACTGACCACTCGAAGAACGAAACTACGTTACAAGTGGCTGGGTTAAGAGCCGCGGTTGAAGCAGACGAACTCGCGCTTTTTGTGCAATTACGTGCGTGCCGTCCAACGTTTATACCAACTAAACCGCTGAGTTTTTTTAGCTGATATTCTGCATAGAAATGGCGTTTGGTATTCAGTATCTTTTATACAAAAATTGTTTGGTGTACTTGCCTCAATCGATCAGAAGAAGTCGGATGTTTGCATCGTCTGTGGCGGTAAGGAAGCAAAAGAAACCGCGGCCACAGCGATGACAACGGTGGCGCCACCTCGTTGCCTTGCGGGTTCGAAATAACTTTTTGAAACAAAACTCTTGAAATACAGCACAGCTTTGGCGAAGCTAAACTTAATAAATAGGTTTATATAGTTCTTCAAACCTTCTGCAAAACAACTCTGCTTGCCTAAGTTCCTTCGCCGAATCTGCGCTGTCTGCTTTGATTAGCAGCCGACACAGACGATGCGAACATCCGACTTCTTCTGATCGAGTGAGGCAAGTACGGCAAACGCAAAGTTTAGCGAGCCCCCTTTGAAGGGTTTTATTACAGCAAAACACGACGAGGAGGTGTTGGCGACGCGCTGCATTCATGCGCATGACTGGAAGCGTACATTGCCGCGCTGCTCTTTTACCGGGAATGTGTCTTCCGAGTGCGTGAAGAACAGTCGTGCACGGATAGTGACAAGAGCTGGCTGCTAGTCCAGTCCAGCCCCTTTTGACATACATTTCTCATATTCCATGATACTTGTGCGGTTGAGCCGTGCCAGCCATACGTGTCGTCGCATCTCGTTGAGGTGCCTCGTTCGAGTGGAGTTGTTCGTGTGTACTTCCGAAACCTTAAAATGCCGAGGTCGTTTGCGCAGCTCTTCAGCTTCCGTTGTTTACACTGTGCACGCGTCTATTACAGTCTACGATAGCTCAATAAACAACATATAGCTCCGGATGCCACTGCTTGTAAAACCGCACGACCGCACTTGATACGTACGCTCGCCCTGTTCGTTCCGTGGACACAAAAATGACCGACTGCGCCTCAATTACCCACAATGCACCGCGCACAGCACGTGAGTGAATACCCCCTATAACGAAGGCTAAGTCGCGTTACGAAATTTCCTTCATATATTCTGCTTACTACGTGACGTGCCTTCACGTCTCCGCTTGGCCGAGCGGGCGGTCGGTCAGCTGCTGCGCCGAAACGATTCGAGCGTCGTCTGCATTACTTTGCAACGCAGCGTAAGGAGAAGCTCGCATTGTTTTTGTAGCAAAGACTGTATACTTCCGCCGGGTACTCCGATCATCGACGGTTACTCTTTGCTTTCATTGTGAAAGCAATACTACGACAGGTCTAACATCGCTGTGTGCGTGTCCGTGGCTCCTCATAAAAAAATCAGCCTGCCATGACGTTTGATTTCACGCTACCCCTATGCCATGGGAAGGAGCTGCCAACTCGGGTCGCTTCTTTCATACGAGGGGGTGATAATAGAATCAGCCTGCCAGTACCATTTGCATTCTTGTTACCCCTACGACACGGAGGTACGTAGGGGAATAGTAGCAGGCAAAAGAAGCTTCCGCCGTTGCTTTTGCAATTCAACTAGCGTTAACGAGAGCTAAACCACGGCTAATGTTTTGCGCGCGCTCCTGACGAAGCACAAGGACGTCTCGACCGATACCACTGCTTCATTTTACTGAAAAGAAGCCGACCATGCATGTACCTCGTGAAGCGGGTTGTGCGGCCGTTGTTATTATTGCGTTAGCAATTGGCTACGAGATCGAGCAGAGTCGCCACCTAGCGGCAAAGCGGCGAATCCTACTCAGTTTGGATGCATGTTCGCGCCGCGTGCCAGCACGCAGCGATTTGCGTGCGCGCGTGCGGCGTGTACAAGAGTGCTTCTTTTTCTTTCGTGGTTGCTTTGCGCTTTTGCTTGCCTATCTATCTTTTGCAAAAGATGAACAGGCTATCACCCCACGCTACATAAAAAAATACTCCTCCATATCGAGTATGTCATGCTAAAAAAGACATCATCAGTCGTGGTCTTCGGCGCTTTATATTCTTTGACAAGAGGTGCCTCAAATTTTGCGGTACTATTTTTAGGCGCCATGTCAAAGCAAAACAGGTTGCTTCCGTCAATACAACTTAATGCAAAGGCTCAAAAATCGTATATGCCACTTTCTATTCGGAATACCGCAACTACTGAAACATGCAACCGCAGACGGCTGAATAGCAAAATCCAGTTTGAACAAGCCAATCTGTACATTCTGTATCCAAGATAAAGTTGTCTAATTACCTTTTTTTTTTTTTTGCTGTTAAACCTCTGTCGCAGTGTCTCAGTGATAGGGCGCTAAACTGCCTGTTTCGATAATGTAGGGTCCGATCCCGGCTGCTTCGAAAATCGCTCCTTGGCTATGGGATTTGACTACACGTTAAACAATTCCAAGTGGTAAACGACACCGAAGCCCGCCCCTACATCATCCGTCATACACCGATGTCGCATGGCGCGTTAAACCCATATATGTATTTCATTTCTTCTTTTTGTTTCGGTTGAAGGCTTCTGCGCATCCGTAACAGGGGTTGTGAGCACGTTTCGCTTTAAAGAAATGCTCGAAAGCTTGCGAAATCTTCCCAGCACTTGTTACACTAAATATTACATAATACACATAGATCAATGTACACTGGTAGCCCATTAGAATCACTAGAATTCCTTTTCGTCTTTGCTGTTTATCGAGCAAACTCATTTCTGACAAGGAGAGTAAAATAGCTTCATACGGGCTTAATAATCGGCGTTTAGTTCGGGAACAAATACATATTGTCACATCTCGATAGAACGCCAAGGAGGGCCTAAGATAAGAAGGTTTTAATAATCGACTGGAACGAGTCTTGCACTCAAGCTTCCTCTTTCTTTTTCCAGGGTCGCGCTTTTGTTCCCAGTCGTGATGTTTTGCGTCCTCTTCTATGCGGCAATATTTAGAGTCGCGTGATAAGATGAACTGCATTCCTTTCAGGATAGTTTTATATCCGGCACCTGTTTTTGAAATTTTACCGCCGCTGCGACAGGGGATGAGGAACAAGAAGAGACGACAAAACAAGCAAGTCGCCTGTCGCAGCGCCGGTAGAATATCGAAGATGAACTAACTAGATCAAATTTCTGTGTTACTGTTTTTGAAGTAACCCTAATATTTTGCTTCGCATAAGGTTGAATCACTGCTCAACAATAATTACAATGATAAAGAAATCTGCAGACTTGAAAATTCCTTGCCAGAACATGACAGCGATCAAGCGCGGTTTTTACGATCTGTTCGCAGCTACTGATTCGTAGCTTGCACTTTAACGTTGCTGAAAACTAATCGCTGATAGCCTTCAATTTTTTCAAGTGTGTAAGAGTTCTGTCACATGGTGAAATTCACTGGCATTTAAAAACAAATGAGAAGGGTTCAACGATGCCACGCTGAACCAAATGTGGAGCGAAAGCATTAGCTGCGGGTGACCTAGCGTTCTTATTCTTCTTCTTCGTCTTCGTCTCCCACAGTGCCACGCCGACGGCTTGAAAACCCTAATGCTGTGTAGCTTTCGCTACAAAAAATAATCACACTAGTAATTTACCATTATCAGCATCACATACATAAGAAATTCTTTATACTTTCCTCGGTTTCAGGAAATCATTTAGAGTCATTTCAAAGTGAAACACTACAACATTATCTGCCGCAAGAAGCATCCGCCTTGTTGTGAGCTCAGCAAACTCAATCCACTCACCGCTCTACACGTGAGCCGTTAGCTCTCCTGTGCGGCGAGTTTTCCTGTACAGTGTCTTAGTAATCTTATTTTCGGGGAATACTTGTGCCTGGTTGTATAGTCAGAGTTGATGTCCACTCAGTCCACGGCAACCCGCCGAGCAGTAAGTACGCTGTCAGTGCTACTTTAACCTGCTCAATAATCGAGTCAAGTACGATATAATGAACCAGGCTGCACCGATTCATTCTAATGTACTGCAGGTCAAAGTACGAACTTTGTATCTCCGTGGGCTTGACACTAAATTTGCCCGTCTCAGTCGTATAAGACACCCACACACACTTGAAAAGACGATATGTTATGTACAGGACCAAGTGCCTGTGAGCGCCGTACAACGCAAAAAACGTGAAAAGCAATGCCGGTAAATCCTAAAAACGGGTGATTGCGTGTCTTGCTTTCCTAAAATCTGAGCATCCTTTTTTCTTTTTAGTGTATTGACGAAACCCACAGATTTTCTTCTAGAGTATTGGAACACTCTAAACAGTAAATCCCAAATGCATTGCAGAAGGCACGTTTTCTTCGCCAGCATACCTACGCCGCGTGTGTTTCTGCGAGCGTCGCCGGTTGCCGATCCACCCTATCGGAGCGACGGTGGCGCCACCTGTAAGTCGATCTCACGGCGAATACTACTTTAGGGGCCCTATTTTGTCATGTTGTTTCTCTGATTGATTGTCAGAAAAGTCACATGTTTTAAATTTGTTGCGTGCAATCGTAGTCGGTCGGAACGGCTTTTTGCGGTGACGTAAAAATGACGTGAACGTGAAAAATGATTCTTAGTAGGGCTATTCATGATGTCTGGATGGTATTTATAATTGTGGAGGGAAAACAGAGGTATATATGATAGAAAGGAAAGCACTTACGCTTGTATTACGAATGGGCTGAAATTAACTGCCCACTTTCAAGAGCCGACCTCTGAAATCTGATTGGCTGACGTTGTGTGGCGGGAAATACGTCATGCATAAACATTTATTGATGACGTCAAAATGACGTTTCATTACACAAAAGATGTTCTGCCATTGCTGTAAATGACAAAAATTAGGCGCCGCGTTTCGGACCACTTGAGGCGGCCGCATAAAAAACATCGCGAATTCGACGTGCAGTGTAGGTGGCCGTTAGCTCACCGCGGATTGGTACACAGTTTGGTGGCTGGTGAAGTAAGCTGACACATCTTTTTGTAATTGTAGAAAGCACTGAAATGACGTCATAAGGAAACTTTTCAGCGGAGTCATCTTTTAGAGGATTAATAATGAAGACGCAGATTTACAGCCGCACGAGGATCGTAGCTACCCTCGCGTTGCAAATGCTTTGCTCTCATAGAGAAACCATTGATTCGCGCCGTCGTTGCCAAGCGCAGAAATGCGGCTCGCTAACTCAAGCGCTTGATCTGCGCTTGACGAGGCATTTCAGAGAGCAACAGAAAGGAAAGTTGGGCGAGTTGGCAGATTGTTCATGATAGATTCGTGGGTGCTGTTTAACAGAGAGACAAAGAAGAGAAATAAAGGCGCCAGTCCCTTGTTTTCTTCCCTTTGTCTCTGTGTTAAACAGCGCCCACCAAACAATCATGAATTTCAGAGAGCACCGCGATGCTTTCTAATTAGCTGTCTCCTCGGTTCGTGAGTGCAACCTGAGGGGTCATATAATTCGATGGGTGTGCAGGAACTTTGCGCGACAGGCAGCGAGGAATCACCAAACACTTTCTTAAATGTCGGCCCTAAACACTGCGCTATGCACTCACTGCAATTTTAATGAATTGAACAGCCTTTCCACGATGGGCAAAGCAAGCAAAAATACTCACAGCTTCTATTTTAATAAAGGAATGTATGTTCCATGTACATGGCACATGTTTGCTTGCCACATGTGATGTGCTTCATATATAAAATTCTCATTTCATATGCATGCGGGCTCACCATTTGCTTATTTTCTAGAAGAAAAAAATAAGTACTCCGGAGCACGTTATCACGGTACGCTCTAATCATATGATGGAGTTGAGAGACATTTTGTGTTGATAGCTTTTTTAATACAGCCTGAAAATATTCTCTCTTCGTTAATTTGCATTTTACTTTTTAGACAGTAAAAAATATGCGCGTGGCGCCGCCCTAGATTCATACCATGATTTCCTCCGTAATATTTCGCTTTCTTACCTTATTGCCCATTTATTGCCCTCTGCAGGTGTACGGTAGCCTGAGAATCGCTAATTAACCTTCCCTCTATTCTGTTTTTCTGTTTTGTTCTCTTTCTCGGACATCGTTTGCGTTTCGCAAGAGCTTTTTGCACGCCAGCGCATGAAAATTTAACCGACTAGGTGTAAGGCCCCGCGTATGCCTTCCAATTCGTGCGTGTGAGGGGGGGGGGATGGAATACATTCTCTCTTTGAACAGCTTTCCGCGCTCTACACAACACAAGCCGACACAATATGTTAGAAACTTAAGCAGACTTGGTGACCTGACGGTAGCTGGTCATAACGCGGCTTTTCGAAAAAGGTGAATAGCACAGCCTAGAACTGTACAAAGGACCCGGATGTGCAAACCCAACATAAGACGGTGAAGAGTGAAGTTGAATGGGCCTTAGCCAGCCTCGCTAAGAACAAATCTAGCGGAATTGATGGCATTCCAGCTCAGTTGCTTCAAAACCTCAACCATGAAGACGCTGTTAACGTTCTGTATACAGAAAATTTGGACAACCCTGCAGTGGCCACATGATTGGAGGAGGTCAGTTTACATCCCCATTCCAAAGAAAGACAGTGCCAAAGATTGTTCCAACTACCGCACGATCGCGCTTATTTCGCACGCTAGAAGGTGATGTTGAAAATCCTCCAAGGTAGGCTGCAGCAGTATGTGGATCGGGAGCTTCCGGACGTGCAAGCTGGGTTTCGCAAGGGCAGAGGAACTAGAGACCAGATTTACAACCTTCGTTGGATCATGGAAAAAGCAAGAGAGTTCCAGAAACCCATCTACTTCTGCAATATTGATTATGCGAAAGCGTTTGACTGCGTAGATCACAGCAGATTGTGGCAAGCTCTCCAAGAGATGGGAGGTCCAATTCACCTCATCTGTCTCCTCAGGAATTTGCATGAAGGGCAAGAGGCCACAGTCAGAACTGGGCATGGTCTTACTGATTGGTTTCCGATTGAGAAAGGAGTGAGACAAGGCTGCATACTGTCGCCCTGACTATTTAACCTATATGCTGAGTGCATCATGAGGAAGGCCGGTCTGGACGAATCTTTAGCTGGAGTGAAGATTGCTGGGAAACGTATCAACAACCTTAGATATGCGGATGATACCACTTTATTGGCAGAAAGTGAAGTGGAACTCAAGTGTCTTCTGATGCGCGTACAAGAAGAGAGTGAGAAGTTTGGGCTTAAACTGAACATTAAAAAGACAAAGATCATGGCGTCTTGCCCTATGAAATCCTGGAGCATCAATGGACAAGAAGTGGAAGCTGTGACAGATTTTCTCTTCTTGGGCTCCAAGATTACTTCGGAAGGAGACTGCAGCCATGAAATTAGGAGACTCCTGTTTCTGGGAAAGAGAGCAATGGTTAGCCTTGACCGCCTAGTAAAGAGCAGAGACATTAGTCTGGCAACCAAGATCCGTATAACTCGTGCTATGGTCTTTCCAGTTGTGATGTATGGATGCGAGAGTTGGACTGTGAAAAAGGCTGACCGCCGAAGAATTGACGCGTTTGAATTGTGGTGCTGGCGGAGACTCTTGAGCGTTCCTTGGACGGCCAGAAGATCAAATCAGTCGATATTGTAGACCATAAACCCTGACTGCTCATTGGAGGGTCAAATTCTAAAGATAAAGCTCAGCTACTTTGGTAATCTGATGAGAAGAGAGGAGTCGCTGGAGAAAGATGTGATGTTGGGAAAGATTGAGGGTCACCGGAGTAGGGGTAGGCAGCGCACGCGATGGTTAGATGGCATCCTCGAGGCGCTGCATATGAAGTTATGTGATGTTAGGAAGATAGTGAGAGACCGGAAAGCGTGGCGTGATAGGGTCCATAGGGCCAAGAAGAGTCGGACACGACTGAACGACTGAACTGAACTGAACAGTAACCTAACAGTAATTGATACTTTGAGACTGCTAGCGTTGTCCTCAGAGATGGACATTACCGGTGGTGCCGGCACCTCTTCGTCAGTGCTAGAGCTACTTTGGAAATCTGTCGATTCCTTCTGTTTACGACCAAGTCGTTAAACGTTTTAGTTCCTGCATTTAAAACCCGCTGATAAGTGAACGTGAGAGGTCATCGGCGCTTATAAACAGCAATGCTACTTTCCGCTCCCATTTTGCACCGACCCACTGCAAATATTCCATTGCCGTTCTTGCTGTTCAGCTGAAACTCGCGCAGCCTTTCTGGGCGTAGCGGATGACGAATGTTCGAACGCAAGTATGTCATTCGGAAGCCTCACAGCAACCCGAGGCTTCCGAATCACGGAATGAACCGCAGAGTATCGGTTCCTGCAGGAGCACCGTCATTTTTATACTTGGCGCTAATATATAGGGAGCGTGCTTGAATCGAGGCATGCTGGGTAATCCGCCATGATGTTGTCGCTGGCAGCAGACGGCGGGACGCGCAGCCAGGCTGAATGGAGCGAGTGCCTTGTCGTTTTCGACTGTCCACCGAGCAAAAACGTGGATGTTCGGGCGCTGCCTTTACGTGCATGCAAGACCTTGCAAAATAACAGTGAATAACGTACGCGTCGACGCTGTGCTCGAAAAATAGGGCGCGCTATGAAGAAAGGCAAAGCAGTGCGGCGCGGACCTGTTCACGCTAGGCGCAGCCGATTGGCTGTACTATGCGTCTGGACCAGTGGCCGCCGGTCAACACCGCCGACATCGCCGACATTCCTGACTTCTAGTTCTGGCGAGTTGTTTGATACTTACCTGGATTTACGTCAATCTCCAAGTGTTGGTCCGTGCGAGCCATTCGCGTCGGCGACGCTAGAGATATCTTTTGCCTTCTCGTACTCATGCCGACGTATTTTTGGAATTGTGAAGAACCCGCAGTCGGCCTGTCTGATCGTCTGCGCGCACTACGCGACCATGCTGACAAAACTAGTGTGAGTGGCGTGCTGCGTCGTCTGCTGCCAGCGACAACATGGCGGATTACCCAGCATGCATCGCTACATGTAAGCTCCTTATAGTAGCAGACGACAGCGCGCTTTTTTCTGTCTCTTTATTTCTCTTTTTCTTCAGAATGCGTAACCTGATTGTGTGCTTACGTAACCTGGCACTGTCCTACTGCAGACGTCACGCGTGTGTCCCAATGTGAACAAAATTGCGAACTGTCGAGAATAGAGCCCCAGGTTTCGCCTCGTCGCGTGACACCGGCCGTAGCCACAGTTGAGCTTCACTCGGTGCGTTCCAATACCCCCTAGTAGACGTATACTTAGATGGCTACGCGGGCAGCCGCCATCTTGGGATGTGTTTCAATTCTCGTGAAGCAGTAGTCAACATCGATGCAAACTACTTTGCTGTCTAAACATGGCGGACAGTGCGCGGTTCGCGCTGAGCGAGTCGTGCGTTCGGTGGTTGCAGTAGTTGTACGGTTGTCGTGCTCTTTGCAAACGCCGGAGTACGCATATGAACGATCTTTCAAACGTGCGTTGTTACGTCAATGTGTGCGCTAGCTAGAGGCTAATTTAGCTGTCTTTATGATCGTGAGATTCATAGCACTGCAGATTGTTATATCGCGCTCTAAGATGAAAGCGTGCGTGGGATGCTGTTCGTCTTCTTTATTTTTTAACTTAGCGACGAGTTTCTGCAGTCTTGATGTTATCAAGGAACTCGTCGCTTTCTGGGCACCTCTCCGGGAGTCAGGACGGTTGCTGTATGGCGCACGTATGTGTTTCCATCTTGTTGTAATAGCCGTGGCAGACTCTTCCGCGGATTTTCAGTTAATCTCGGAAGAACGCACTCGCGGGACGATGCCGGCTTGTTGCGCATTGATTTTTTGTGCCTGTATATTTTTAAAACGAGTTGCTGTCTTTTGGTTTCCTCGTCTAGTGACTTCAGACGACAGGTGTAACGGCACAAAAGTTTTTGTTTGCTGTAGCCGGTAATCACATTTCGTCCGTAATTCTCTCAAGTTTACTATACTTTGCATGTTTTCATTCTTACAGCTGTGTGAATGAGACATCTGAGAAGCATGTACACTTCAGCATCAGTAATGAAAAAGTAAAGACAGACAATCATTTTTTTCCGTCAATTCGTCAGAAGTCGGTCAGCTACAAGTTAACTGTTAATAGTCTATCTGCGTTGTGGCGATTACACATGCAATAATGTTGCTGCAAAAAATTGGCGAACCGTTAAAAACGTGATTTTCACCTGTATTGTCGCAAAGCTTTAAAGAAAACAGCGTTATAATAGTTATTCAAACGTTTTAGTTCAACCTTGATGCCGCGAGGTGACGCCAGGCGTATACAGATAGACGCGTTCCAATACGCGAACCTGTAGACGTTTACGTAGATGTCTATGAAGCAGTCTTGCTAAACGTCTAAGAAATGGAACGCACCCATTTAGTTATTCTAGTACACTATACATGTAGTTGAGCCGAACGGCCGAGCAGGAGGTGCGCCGTTGCCTAGCGACCGCTTCAGCCGAGCTCCGCGAGATGGCAGCGCCATCGGCGCACACGTAAAATCCCTTGATAATTTGAAAGTAGCGACACTCTCCTCCGCGCCGCGCTTTCCTCCTCGATTCTCCTCGCGTGGCGGCGGCGAGCGCTGCGCACGACACGCTTTTTCTCCTTGACGCCCGCCGGCCGGCCTCAGCAGTGAGTGAAGTGCGAGCTTTTGGGCCAAGTCAGCGCTCCATGAGTGCACAAAATTTTTGAAAAATTGCGAGAAAAGCATTGAGAATGCCGAAAGTAAAGTTCATGAATTGATTGGTTTCTTCTTAGAACTGTTTGAATGGGGAATACTGATAAACAAAGCTTTCAGGCGAGTTCTGTGCTACAGACACACTTTAAGTCTTTGATAAGGTTTTACTTTGTGCACTTAATCTAGTACTGCCTCTGACTTTGTGTTTGTTTTTTTTAGAGGTTGAAATCTGTCACAGCGGTAAAACTTCGGAAAACTATCCAGGCTGGTGCTTTGCACTTCAAGATCAGAGAAGGTCAAAGCAGGACTTAGTCTATTTCGCTACTGTCAAGCTATCTCTCTAAGCATAGTATATGCCACGTGATCAACCATGAGATTGAATTATTGGTTAATTGTACATGTATTTAGAACAATTACTGGGCCAAATTAATTTATATTAGTAAATTGCAATTAAACTCTAAATTTTAGCTTCAACATCGAACCGTATACCGTTGGAAAGCTTAGGAGTGTAATGGTACTGTTCTAGTTAGCGATCTGCGATAATCTGCGCTAATTAGTTAATTTTGTATAAAACCAAATTTTGAGCTGTTCCTTGCTGCTTCGAGGTAAGGAACAGGTTTGCCACGGCAGTCTTGATATGATGCTGATGGAGGAATTAAATAATTTTATGAGTACGCGGCCCCTCACTGACTTCGCGTGTGGTTAAAAGACAGCAGGGTACACTGGGAGAAGTGGTGGGCCTTATTGCCGACACACTGAAGTTCTGGGGCAAGCATGCTGTGGTCTCAAGCGCTATGTAAAAGAGCTTGATTTCATTGAACGCAACAATCAAACAAAAAAATTACAAGGTGCACACAGGTCTTCAACGTGCGGAAATGAGAAAGCATATAACTGCCAATTCATTAACTATCGCTATCCTATCTATCACTATATCTACTAATGCCAGAGGCCTATCGTAACTGTCACTATCCGCAACGAACACTATCACCTCACTATCCGGGCCTATAACTATCATTTACTATTATTATCCGTAACAGTCACCATCATTACCTATCACTATTCACAACTATCACTATTTAATCTGATGTCGTCCCATGACCCACTGATATACTTCAATTTTCATTGACTTACGTTGTCAGTCATATCTCTATTATCTCATAATATATGACGAGATAACTATACATTGACTTTTAATTCTTATACTCTCTTGTTTTCTCATAAACGAAACGGAGGTGGGAAAAGAGCAAGCTACACAAATAACTGACTACTATCAGCGCGAGGTTCATGTCTCTGTCGAGGAGGCTTCCTTTGCTTCAGGACAGGTCGGTGAGAGAAAATTGATGGAACTGCGTTTGGTCTGCTTTTTTTTTTCGAGTTCGTGTAAAATTAGCGGCTCAAACTGGTCTTCAGTGAAATGTAGCTAGAACATAGAGCGATGAGTTAATCACTCAGGCTAGGTGAAAAAAAAAATCTTCTTGCATACAATTGAAATGAGTAATATGTTACAGTGTTAAGAATTGTTGCTCGCAAAATGTTCCCCTATTTTTACATCATAACTATAATCATTATTGATTGTTTAAGTTTCGTAAATACAGAAAATTGATGCAATGATTCCGGCTGATTTGACATCGATGGGATAACCTTTCTCGCAATAAATGAATACACGGAATCGCGGTTTTAGAGCTCCAGCTTTCAAAGCGAAGGTAACCTGCCAACTCCTAGTAGTCACGGTCAAAGTGAAGGGTGTGTGATCATGTGAACACCTCCTGTACATTGGCCGTATCCCTGATAAAACGAACGCATACTTTTTAACCCACGCGTGCGTCGAAGCATGGCAAGACACATTCAAGAACTGAAAAAAAAAGGCCGTACGACCTAACTAGTGCAGATTACCCGCAATACCTCGGGTTTACTTGCCAAAGAGTTTTTCAGGGCCAGCATTCATTGCTCATGAGTAACCGACGCACACTACAAGTACAAGCTGGAAAGACTAGCTCCTCTACAAGCCCCAATATTTGTTTTTAGTGAAGGAGGCCAGGGACGTACCCTAGCATAATCGCGACAAATGCAATCGAGAGACTGTAATTTTCCAGTTATCTCTGACAGCAAAAAGCAGATTATAGCGCCCTGTTTCTGACTGTACAGAAGTCGAAGCGTGTTAAATGATGGAGCCTTGGAGCCTCGCAGAATATTCAGCATGCTGCAGAGGACGACCTTATTTTTATACAATGAACATGCTGCCGCCGCAAAAATATTGAGGAGCAAGCAGGAATAAAAACGCAGCGTCAGGTGACGCGTTATTACGGGGAGTGAGAAGGCACCCGACGTCGCAAACAACTCTGTTCTTTCTAGGAATAAACGTCCTTCGACTAATCTTGTGAATCCGTTGACTCGTGCGCAAGCCGTCACGCTTGCCTTGAGATATCATGAGTACCGCATAACCATCTTCAGGCCGCTTGCTGCAGTTGTACGCGCAACAGCACGGCATAGAGCTCGCACGCTGCAATAAAACACAGCGCGCAATATTCGCTCACCGAGTCTAGGAGAAAAATGGCGCGAAGGAAAAAGAAAACACAAGGAAAACGCCGGACGCGCGTTGGTTTCCAAGGGCAACGGCAGGGAGACCAATCGTCGCTCAGGAAATCGGGCGGAGAGCCGGCCTTCAGCGAAGGGGCGCGCAAGGGGCGAGGAGGAGGCGAGGAGGTAGCTCGGCGGCGGCAAAGTTAAATCGTTGGCGTAACTTTCAAAGTATCAAGGGGTTTTACGCACACGCGCGCTGCCACGCCGAAGATGGTGCGCCGTTGTTTCGGCCTCGCCGTGATTGCTTTGCTATGCAGGCTGCTAAAGAGAGGTGTCGGCGACAAGCTGCGGCAAGATATCAACAACGTGCACAAGAGACCGTGGAAGATCGTCGGGCTAAGCATCGTGAGCAAAATGAAGCTCGGCGGCTACGTACTAACTCTACGAGTGATTAGGGAGTTTTAGAATAGGGGGACCCAAGGCTTGGGGCCCCCAAGGAAATAGCGTGCGGCGGCGCAACGTGCTAGCCGAGCGCCGAGTTTTAGAATAGGGGTTTTCCCGACGCAGCGGAGCCGGGCTTGCGTTCGTGGATTGCAGCGCCACGACGGTAAACCAAGAAAAAACATTTAAATTTAAAAAAGCCAACAACGCTATTTTGTTCATCAAAAAGTGCTACTATTGCACAAAACTACCAGTTATATAAACTGTTTTTGTCATACAAGACGAAATCGGCCAATTGTCAATCCAGGCCGAGGCCGGAAAAACTCATTTGAACCTTCCGCGCTTTCCGCCATCTGGTCCCCATGGCAACCGTACGAGGCGGACTCGCTAGGCCTAGCAGCTCGGTAAATCCGGAAGCAATCAGAAAATATAGGGCGTTTTATTGCTAAAATTTGGTGGTGCGGGCATCATGAGACATAGCATAAGCTTCGTTGGCCTTTCGTTTGACATGAACGCGTGACACCATGGAGCGGTGACGACGAATGTGTTCCGAGGCGAGCGGCCGCCGCTTGGCCGGTCGCCGCCATGTTGCCGTAAACCAAGCGACCCAACGGCGGCTTGGGGCGAACGCTATTTCCGAAAAATAGGGGCTACCCCTAGCGTTAACCCAAGACCCCAAGCGCGCCTTACGTTCTGCGCATGCGCATTTCGACGCCCCAAGCTCCTTGGGGGCCCCAAAGCTTGGGGCCCCCTATTCTAAAA
This sequence comes from Amblyomma maculatum, assembly GCF_055883805.1. Lineage (NCBI taxonomy): Eukaryota > Metazoa > Arthropoda > Arachnida > Ixodida > Ixodidae > Amblyomma > Amblyomma maculatum. Next base: position 14,878,509 of record NC_139350.1, read on the forward strand.
CTCTCTATTACTTCACAGACCATCGTAGCGTGTCCATTCGCATAAATAAAAGCAAGCGCTGTTCCCGTCTACTCGCTTGTCCTATGTTTGTTGCGCTGTGTATATTTAAAAAAATGATGCACCAACTAGCTCAACTCACAGTTCTTTTGCGAGAACAGTAACTGTTGTGTGTCATGTGTTATTCTATAGCCGATCTATCAAACCACACCACAAGCGAACACACAAGCGTAGCCATGCGGCCATTGCTAACGCAATTTACCCGGCTTAAACAGATCTGAGCCACCGCCAATTTTATTTATTTTTCGTAAATTCCTGGCGTCTTCAATAAAATATTATTTCAACATGGTTTCAGGTCGAAGAAACTGTCAAGTCCAGCTGTCGCAAAAATGATGCAGAAAGGATATTTTTTTACGTACAACAGAAACTGTTTAAACGCGTAACGGGTTAATTTCGTTGTCCTGCCTCGCGGACAGAACCATGCATTACTAGTTCAATAAAAAATACAATACAGCATCAAATTTCCTTAATTAGCGTGCTCTAGGAAAGCGCACGTAAAGCATTTTAAAAGGTGCGCCAAAGGTTTCTCAATAGTTCACACGGATTGCCCCAACATCCCGTACGGTCTTTCCTATTTTATTTTAAATAAATTGTCTTCATTAATAATCGTATAATATGGCATTCTATATGCCAGGGATTCAGCAGTGGACACTCAGTATAAATGCTATATAGTTCTGTAGTCAACACGCAGTATCAGCGAGTAAAAGTATTCATTCCGCTCAAAGTGCAAAAGACTGTTCGTTTTGTTTTGTTTTTGTCACCTTCGTCTTTGGTCCCGTGTTGGTACGCTGTTATCGCAACAAATTCAATCCTGGCGGTATCGTGGCATTGAATAGTTTACAAACTATAATTTTCGCTTGATTGTTGTGCTCAGTTTTAATTTGGTTCCCAGCACTTTCGCCACATTGAGAGAGAGAAGAATGTACTGCTTTTTTTATGTTGTTTTTGGCATGGATGTCGATTTTTTTTTTTTGCGTCCCATTTTAGGTGCCTCGTATTGTTTTGATATATGCGAACGGAGAGGGGCTTGGGAACTGCTTGCAAGTGATACTCGCACCAGTAAAAAAAATCCCCCCTTAATTACACAGATCAATTATTTTCCGGGATCTTTTCTTCTGCAACAAATTGGGGAGAACGAGTAAACATCCCTTCTTAAACGTTCTGTTTAATTCCGTGATGATTCTCTTTCCGCGCTATGTCAACCCTAAAATATTCTTACAGATGAAATTTTCTACACGGTATATGTATCGCTCTGTGCACCTGCATGTGTACGTACGTATACATATTAAATGAACCTTAATTAGACATAACTAGCCAAGCGATTTTATAAAAATTCCATACCTATTTTGCTCACGTATTTGTTACTAAATAAAATAAAATACAATAAATGAAAGCTGCCAGCCAGGCGGGCTTTATGTGGTCGCAGGAGCTTTTGAGCAATGGGTGCCTCAGACACTCGCTTGCTTTCGTCACAACTTCGGAGAGAGAGAGCGCATTGAGAAATGCTTCCTTTAGTTTGATTCGACGACCTGAAACTTAATCCGAGAACCTGAACCGTGGTACAGACCGCAAAGTCGGAAGCGTGTATACAGTTCTTATGGGCGGCCGTTTCACCCAACGCGTTTGCAAACACGTTTCACCCAATATATTTGTTTGCAAACACGTTTTTGAATAGTTGCGTTTTTGTACCTTTGCTACACAAGTAAAAATAACTTCGATTTGCCTCTGTACACAATTTCGTCGCAGACTGTCACTGTCGATTGGTTTTGTAAAACAGGGTATTTTCCTGGCTTGTATTTAGGATCAAATTAAAATATCTTTGCGACAATATTAGAGGTTGGGATTAATTCGGGAGCATCTCTGTATAACCAGGAAAGCAACCGTATTCCTTCCGGCGCTTCCAAAATTGATGTCTGTACTCCATTAAGAGATGGGAAGCAATGAGAGTGGGTAAGAGAAATAACTCAACTTACTGAGATTCTAGTGGAAATGAAGATCAAATGGGCATGAGCAGGACATGTAGTGCGAAGAATGGATAACCGATGGTCGTCTAGGGTAACAAACGGGATTCCAAGGAATGAAAAACGCAGCAGGGGGCGGCATAAAGTTAGGTGGGCGGATGAGGTTAAGAAGTTCGCAGGGGTCAAGTGGATGTAGCTAGCAGACCGGGTTGATTGGAGGAATGTAGGAGAGGCCTTCGCCCTGCAGTGGGCATAGTGCGGCTGATGATGATGATGGTGGTGATGATGAATACTAAGCAGTCATTGTGGTCCTGTCCTTATTCTTACCTTCAGACAAGCACTTTGTTCAACATTATAAAGCAGCTTACTAGTAATTTTTTTTCGAATGGTATAGATTTTATTCGACCTAGTATACGATTCATTCCAATTCCAAAAATTATCACTACACGAAGTACCAAACTCATTATATCCAAATTCTTACAGAATACTATTAAGTGTTGATTCTGCAGCGCAATACTCAGTGAAGTGCTTACAGTAAAGTGAACCTGATTACGACGGAATTCATTATATCCACAATTTGTTACATTCAGATGTTTGTTATATGCAGATTTCACGGGAAAGCGCAAAAGCACAATGCAGAACAGGAACAAAAAAATAAATGCAGGTTAAAGCATCCTGCAAATTCCTGCAGTAACTGGCCGTTATGAGAGAAAATGTAAACATCGTATGCAACTCGCTTATAAGGAGGTGGGAAGTCGTGGTACTGAGTTGCTTAGCTCAATAATTTTCAACAAACGTGCTTCAAATCCTCAGTTCAGGGTGATTGAAGTATTTTGCTCAATTGAACACCATTGTATGAAAACATTTTCGTTGGTATGCTACAAGTAAGCAATGCTTACGCTACATATGACAAGAAGAAATAACTGGAGTTCCAAAAAGAAATAGAGCAGTCATTGTTCTACAATTAAGTTTAATTCGGAATCAAAGCCATACCTTTCTCGGTATTCTCCAACTATCTCTGTAGTGGAAGTTACAGGCGTGCGCGAGGAAGGTAGTTTGGTTTTTTAAATATTGTGCATGAAGAGAAGACACCCACATGTAAATTGACTGGAGACTTCTTTCAAACATATTCGGGCTCTCATAACAGGTTGCATAGAGAAATGAGTTTTTACCGCATTTTCTTGGTCAATAAAATATATGTAAGGAACAAAACTCTGAGTAAGAAACAAGCGTCTAATGAATCGGGCCAACAAACGACTAATCTAGCAGATAGAATGATGCTGACGGTGTGGATATACAACTGGCCGTTATGAGAGAAGTATAAGCATCATGTGCAACTAGAGCTTATAAGAAGGCGGCAAGTCGTTGTACTGAGGCGCTTAGCTCGATAATCTTCAACAGACTTGCTCGAATCCTTATTTCAGGGTGATTAAAATATTCCGCTTGATTGAACACCATTGTATGAAAATATTTTCGTTGGTATGCTACAGGTAAGCAATGCTTTCGCTACCTATGGCAAGTAGGAATAACTGTGGAGTTCAAAATTTAAGTGAAACATTCGTTGTTTTACCATTAAGCTCATTGGGTATCGAAGCTTTTGTTTTCCCTATCTCTGTAGTGGAACAAAGGCGTGCGCGGAAAAAGTAGTTTTTATTTTCCAAATATTGCGCATGAAGAGAAGACACCCACATGTAAATTGACTGGAGACTTCTTTCAAACATTTGGTGGTTCTCATAACAGATTGCGCAGAGAAATGTGCTTTTACCGCATTTTTTTTTTGACCAATAAAATATACGCAAGAAATTAAACTGTGAGAAACAAGCGCCTATAATGAATAGGGCCAACAAATGACTAATCTAGCAAATAGAATGATGCTGACGGTGCGGATGTACAACTGGCCGTTATGAGAGAAAATGTAAAGATCGTATGCAACTAGCTTATAAGGAGGTGGCAAGTCGTAGTACTGAGATGCTTAGCTCAATAATTTTCGGCAAATGTGCTTCAAATTGTCTTTTCAGGGTGACTGAAATATTCCGCTCGATTGAGCACCATTGTATGAAAACATTTTCGTTGGTATGCTAGCGAGCAAAACATTCGTATTAGAACACAGCATTCACAAAATAAAATTTGAACATGTTTGGGTGTTGTAAACAAAACAGCTAGGCGTCTGTCTAGGGCCATGATGCGCTTCGCTGCTGGAACAGAGTCCTACATAGATGAGCAGCAGTGGCAGCGCATCTTTCAAGGATGGTTCAAGTCCTACTTATTAAACGCTTGGTAAACGGAAGGTACAAAACCGAGGCCGCAGATCTGCTGAAAAAGCGATAACTACGTAGCCCGGAGGATGGCACGACAATCGCTTAGGCGGCATTACGGCGACAGTTGCCATTTCGCTTCAAAGAGGGCGCTCCGTTCACGCAACGGCCGCTCGGCTCGACGTTCGGTGGCAATGGGGTCCCTGACTAGGGGTGATGCTACATTCACACCAAATCGGTCTAGGGGCGGGGCCTCCACTTTTCACGTGATCAATGACGTCATGGCGTCAGCAAAAGATACATACAATAAAAAAGCGCGCTCCGCGTGTTCTTTTTGGCCGTCGATTCGCGCGCGCGCTTCTAGATCTTCTCTATCGATTGCACTGTTTCATCGCGACCATGAGTGACGCTCCTGAACGTCAGAAGCTCATTTTGCGACTCTACCTCAGCAACATACATGATGAAGGAGGCTACTGACATTGATACTTGAAATGCGAAGAAGATTGTAAAAAGTTGGAGAGATCTGGGCTGGCAAGGTAAAGTAGCTGTGCGGACTTCACGAGAGTTCGATTCGTCACCCAAAGGTAAGTTCCTTTCACAGTGTCGGCGCTTTTAGCCAGAAATATGTATATGTGTATACGCATGCAAGCACCACTCGATTTTTCTTGTGCCATTTAGCTGCAGCACGACAGCATTAAGGCGAACTGTGCATTAATGCTGTAATGTGAACATTATACAGTACATAAGAGCAATAATTTCGCTTTCCGTTTGTAGCAAGGATTGCGCAAAATTTATTTGCGTGCTCGCGAAAGATAGAGAGAGTGTGTGCGTGGGTGCATGTGTGTGCATGCGCGTGCGTGCGTGTGTGTGTGTGTGTGTGTGTGTGTGTGTGCGCGAGCGGTAGTCATTTATACGAAGCTGATAAATACGTGCCTCTTCACATGTTCTCCAGGATTCATCATATGACCGAAAAATTCTTATGTACGTGCTCTTCCGGGTAGAGAATGAAGTAAAAATCTGCATCCTCGGCGAAGAATACTGGAAGCGTGACAACGCGGTATGTGCAACACTTTGAAATTGAGGATGGTTATACCTAGCTGATTTTCTTTCTTTTTTTTTCATTCAACTAGCGTTAGGAATTTAGCCTTTATCCTGTAACCGCCTGTAAATACATATGCAAATCTGCATGCACATGCATATATAGATTCAAGAATGGTATCAGGGGCCCTATATATATATATATATATATATATATATATATTTCTTTGTATGTATGCATATACACTCGGTATTTCGCGGTACTTCGGAAGTACTCGGTATTTCTTCGTTAAAGCACGCGGGGAGAAAATATTAAATATGGTGTTGGCGGCAGCTTAGTGGCGTTAATTGAATTTACTGTTACAATATATATGTTGTAAAAGCGGTATTATGCATATATTCATCGGCGGCAAAAATTTGCAGGACACGAGAAAATATTTTGTTTTCTGTAAAGTGCCGCATATATGCTGTGACATATACGCGGATCCAACTTTTATGTGTTTGACACCAGTTATATACATTCGTTTTCGATTCCATGACGCGCCCTGTAAAGTTTCGTCCCCGTTAGTACAACGAACAGAGCTTGTGCGAGGGCATCGACCGCGTCAACATTCCATGACCATGAACAGTTAACAAAGACTCAACAGAAACCTCTGGGGCTGCAGTGTCTGAGCCAGCAGTTTATACAGGGCCTTCTGAAATGCGTAGAAAAATTGTGGAAGGCTGGGAAAAGTGCAGTTCAATTCTTTATTATTGTCATAACGAGGAAGTTCTCTACGAAATGAATGAATTTTTTTACTATGCTTTCAGAAGCCTAGCCACTTCTGTGCCAGAGAGTTTTGGCTTGCATGTACAAAGTTCACCAGTAAAGGAATGTTCCTCTCTGAAGCCTCTCCCTAAATGAAGGCACCTGCACGACAAATGACACTATTACAATCATTGGCTTAGAAAGGCACAGTTTTGCCCTATCTCTCATTTCACTAAATAATTCAGCAGTTTTTTTTTTTTACTGAAGGATATAGGACGATGCCTCAGTAACCTGTGATTCATTGATAATGGTGCCTTGCAAAATAACTCAGGGGGCGAATTTAGACAGGCAAGGTAGAACAATAGGACTAAAATTTTATATGGAGAAAACGAAAGTAACACTTAATAGGCTAGGATAGCAAATAGGAGTTTACGATAGGTTGCCAGGACCTCGAAGTGGTTAGGAAATATGTCTTAAAAGTACAGGTATAGCAACCGCCTGCTCTTCGATGGCAGTCAAATAATTAGCAAAATAAAATTTACTTCGAGTACATTTGGCAGGAACCAGCTCTCAGATCATGAATGGCAGTTGCCCAGTAGTATACCTCAAAAAGTAAATAGTATATGTGACAGCTGTATCTTTTCGGTACTGCCTATTGGGCAGCAATGAGAAGGCTAATAAAAAGGTTTCAACATAACTTTTAAACAATACAGACAGTTTTGATGTAGAAAAGGACAGGTTTAACACTAAGAGACAGTAAGTGAGCAGAGAGAGTGGTCAGGAATAAACGTGAATGATTAATATTCTAGTTGAAACCAAGAAGAAATGGACATGGCAGGGCATTTAATATCCAGGCAAGCTAGCCGCTGGTTGCTATAGGGTAACTGACTGCATTTCAGGAGAAGGCAAACGTCACAGAGGGAGGCAGAAAGGTGGGTGGATGAGATCAGGAAGTTTGTGAAGACTAGGCGGGTGCAGCTGGCACAAGGCGCGGGTAATTAGTTGATGTATATGGCAGATGCCTTTGCCCTTCCGTGGGTGCGATCAACCTGATGACAATGGTGTGCATTGAAAAGCACTCATAATACTTCAAAAAAAAAGTGTTTACCATGTTATGCCATTATTGCTATGCATACACCCCAGTCACAAGCACTGTATGCCATGTGCGGATTATTCTTTCTTTAGCTGGTTTTTACAGACAGTGCAGACTATATATCTGGAAATTATAGTATGTTTCTCATGTATTTTTTATTGCATGCATAGTTCATCTCTGTCTTTTAATTTCTGAATATGGCTTCATCTTTTTGTTCTTCTTTGTATGAAACTGCGTTCATTCCAATGTAAATGTACATAATAAATAAACTTGATTCTCTACATAAACGTATTCTCTGCATATCATGCCTTCTTCGAGAAAATGATTTTATCGATTGCTTTTACTTGCATAGAAAAGTTGATGCATGGTGTGAAAGCTACAGGTACTATATGTTCTGCTAAATTTATGAAGGGCATGGGGCTATGCTTTCAGTTCTGAGATTTTTTTTTAAACTATATCAAGTGTGAAGAAGAAGATGGACCCCTTCGCTGGACGCTGATGAGAAAGAAGAAGGTGTGTGGAATTGCCATCGCGCAGATCGCGTTGGTCTTGATCTCCCCGCTTCCCCGTCGACCTCGACGCCGTCCTAAACGTCCTTCTTCTACACAAGCAGAAATCTTCGCCATTTAGGGTATAATTTATAGAAAAATCGTCAGTTGGTTCCAGCTAGAGCCAGTTAGGTCCAGAATACCCCCCGAGCTTAACTAGCTGGTAAAGATTTTTGTCCAGTTAAAAAAAACTGAATTGTTTAAATTAGAACGGTATGATCGAATGAGAGCAGGCATAATAAAAATGTAGCTTTGATGAATGCTGCTGTGAGAGACATGGTAAACATTACTGTTATAATTAGCTTATTTTCTTTATTTCTTTTTCTTAACGGTTAATTAATATGGTTAAGTGGAAGCAAAACATTTTTCTCGCCCCAGGATATGGTATTGAAGACTGCAGGAAACACCTGAGCTGCAGCTAGAAGACAACGTGATGAGCACAGCATAAGAACGGACGAGGAGTATTAGGTATAGGACCGTATACATATGTATAAAATGAAATAAATTAAGATCCCGAGAGTAGAATGGATATATTGTTACGTGGAAACTCGATGTATTTACAGTATATTTACAGCACAGCTAGAACTGGCACAGCAGCGAGCAGCAACACGGAACCAGTCCCACTTCTTCTTCTTTAGCTTGTCCCTTCCGCGAGGCAAGAGGACACACTTCGTAGTCGTCATGTGTGTGTGCCAGCTGGTAAATTCAATGACGACCCCATCATGAAGGTTCTGTGCATGATCGCGGTAAGTGCCGACGAAACGACACTTGGAATAAATGCTAGCTACAAATGTGACATTTTATTAGCTGCACAGAATTAAGTTGCGCAATATGCAGCTATAGATCGATAAGCCTATAGATGATCGGCGTAGCTCCGAAAATGCGCGGTTCGAATGATCACAATTAGAGGTATCGTTCAAGAACAATATCTCTAAGCTCACATCGAGTGCATATAGTAAGTTTGTATAATCATCAGTCACATTTCTTTTGCCGCAGCAATATTTTAGTGCGAAATTCAACGAGATTCGCGCGCTCTTTCGGCAAAGATTTGCAAAAAAAAGTGAATAAATAGCTGGAAAGACTGCTTATGCTAGCAAAAGGAATTTTAAGTTCACGCTGCTGGCTTGCCACAACGAGTGCAGGGTATACAAGCGGCCGTTATGGCTCAAAAGTTGAAGCATGCAACTTACCTCGGCGACGCTTTCCACGCAGCCGCAGCTCCGGAGCAAAGCTTTTTTTTATATGTGTTTTTGCCGAAGCCATCACGTCATTGGTCACGTGAAAAGCGGAGGCCCCGCCCCTAGACCGATTTGGTGTGAATGTAGCATCACCCCCCTGACTAGGGTCTCCACCCAGTATTGTAAGGCCGAAGCCCTTAAGGCTCTGCGTCAAACCTCCAAATATGCAATAAATGTTTTGACCACTACGCACAGTAAATACTACTTTCTTCAAGAAATATTCCAAGTAAGTTTTTAAATTTTGTCATTCCGATTTTACAAAGCCTTTGTGTATATTGAAGCGAAATATTAGCCTCTTAGATTGAGAATTTTTTAAATGACAAGCGTTGTCTTACATTTCATAGTTGCTGCAGGCTGCGCAAGCCAAGTGCTGTGGATATTTGTCTTCTTTTAGCATCCTTATTACGTTGTCAACTTTTCAAAAGTGGTTCTCAAGTGTCCGCGACTTGATTCCGATCACTTTGCAGCTTATTTCAAGTTAAACCGTTATTGTTCTGCTGAGTTGTTACTAATTTCCTAAATTAAACAACTGGCATCGTAGCCCTAAAAGCCAACTTCGGATATTCAGGGCGTAGAGCCGTCGCGGGGCTCGGCTTCTCGGGATTCCTCGGGCGGAGTCGGCGGAGTCCGGGCAAAAGCATATTTTCTCGTGTCGGTTGAGCTGGGCCGGGCACCCCGATTCCTAGCTCATGCAACTTTTGCAAAGGCGCAGATGACGCCCTGGTGCGATAAAGCTCTAACCGCAATAGGTTGCAGTGATCTTGCCGCCCATCTCTCAGGGGGACTGCCCATTTCCAACTACCTGCCCACAACCAGCCCACCTCCTGAGCTTCAAATTTGTCATATTCAAGGACGATTTTCTTTGTGTGATGTGACCAGTGACGCCATTTAAGATACGCAGTGTGCATCATTGGTCCATTATGTTCAATTTCGGGATGTTGTCACCCCTTATAGATCCTACTCATTTTTCTGTTTCTGCATCCACTTGCTACAGCCAAACGAAATAAGGCATATAAAACTTTGCCGAACTCCCGCAGTCTTTGAATGCTATGCCAACAACGAAAACCACGCCAGACGGCTTTTTCATGTCCTAATAAAAGTAGAAATGGTCCCCGATTTTTTTTTTCGATGGTCATGTCTGGTCAGATGTTTAAGTAAACTGCCCCATGACCAAGCAAATTGCAACTGTAAGTGGATTGAGGAGTCATGCGTTGGAGCACGCATATGGATCTTGTGTTGCTTAGCTGCTCAACTCCAAATATTCTTTGTCAGACAAGATATTTTTTTAGAAAACTGGTTGGGGGGGGGGGGGCAAAAAACAATAGATTAGATTCTTAGCGGCATTGTTACTGGTTACTCGTACGTTCCACACCTGTATACATGAACTCGACAGAATTGGGTCGAGTACGCCTTGCGAGTAAAAAATCAATTGTGGTGTTCATGTATACACAGTCGGGTCGAGTAAAATACACGGCGGAGCGGGTCGCGTTAACTCGCTTGCAGGGGGTAGGTTAATTCGCTTGACCCGCTTATCTAAAGGCATGTAGACGTTGTCGAGTCAGGGAGCCGAGTTATGGGGAGCTCTGGGATATGAAAAGCCTCTGGAGCGGCGAGGGACGTCACTGAAATTGAATGCTTTTAGCGCTCATCGGCGATAAAAAACAATAATCGAAGCTCCCGATGGTAGAAGGCAATAGGATCAAATACGATTAAACTTGCACATTAATTTCGAATCTCGACGTTACGCTCCGCTGCGATACTTACTCACTAGAAAGCGAGTTCATGTAGACACCAACCGGGTCGAGTAATGGTGGCTTTGCTTACTCAACGCTGATTCGACCCGGTGCTGTCCAGTCCATGTATACAGGGCTATTGTACTTTTAATTTTAGGTGAACTCTCAGTTCATGCATTGCACATTAAATTTGAGCGATATTGGTGCTTTTTTACTTATGTGCTGTTTTGTTCTATAAACAATACTATTTTTCCAGACACAATCTTATTTTTAATTTGAGTACAAAATATTGTCAATTTTTGAAAAAAAAATAATTTGTGAGGCTGCAAAGAAATTTTGTTCTTGATATAAATTCACAAAATAGCAACATTGTATAGATATTGAAATATGAAATGTGTGCGAAACAACTTTTCAGCTCAGGATTAAACTGGTGTTTGTTTTAAGGAACTTGCGATTGGGTGAAAATGAAAAATTGATGTAATGCTAGATGTATCTTTTTTTGTGATCCCATAGCCACATGAAGCATTGTATCTTAAGATGTGCTTAAGCAATGAAAATAATAATTCGCCTCAGATATCCAGGCAGGTTACTATTCTCTATACCAACAACTACAATGAATTGGTTTGAAGAAATCAGAAATGCCCGAGCACCACACCTGGCACCTGGATATGATATGACCTATGTATGCCTAACTGAAAATAATCTTTGACATTGAAGGTTGCCGATGGTATGGCCATATGATTAGCTGTGATGAGGGAAAATGTATACCTGGTAGGCTGCTAGCTAATAAGGAAGTATGATATCAATGTACTCAGGTCTAGCATATTTTCCTGCCTATGCGAAGTAAATTTCTAGTACTTGCTCAATTACTCATTGCAGGCTGACAGTAATAATTTCAGCTGGACAAGCAGCACTGTATGAAAACTATTGTTTTGGTAAATTACAAGTAAGGCAATAGTTTATAGTAGAATGCAGCATCCAATAAAAGCTATGAAAAGTAAAAAGCTGGAACTTGAAATTGTATTGTTCTTGTAAACCAAACAGGTGTGTCTCATTCATCACTGACCTTGAAAATATAATATGCATACACAGCCTTGAGAATATCCGCAATGTACACATCTCCTTCAGTTAGCTGATTGAAGATAATTTGATTGATTCTGGCAGGGCAATATTTTTTTTAATTCTGGCCGCAGTAATGTATGTGTGGCTGCAACTGGTGTACTGCAGAAAAATATTCTTTAATGTGTTCTTTAATATCATCCAGTTTTGCATGCTTCATATTCCATATTGTTTATTGCACGATGTTTTAAAATTGATAAGTTCTCGAGCCTGAACCGTCATGTTTTCAGGAACTGTAATTCTATATGAACACTAAGCTTCCACCTAAAGTTATTGGTTTGCCAAAAGCAGGTTTTTCCTTCCAAATATCTTTCTTTCTTATGTGGGATGCAGATTATTTTGCATGTATTTTTATCATCCCTACGGCATAAGATGCTGTATGTCCTTGCAGGCCCAGGGACCTGTCGTAAAATGCTCTAAAAGAAGAATGTGTGGCAATAGGCCTTCAATATTTGAAGTAGAACCCCTTTGCAGTAAGGCCATTGGGGCCAGCATATCAGGGTCTTCACTACATCAGTGGTCGGCGATGACATGGTCCTGAAAATGCTGTCTAGTAGTTAAATAGGCACTTACTTAACACGTCTTGTTGCTTAATGAAAAAAAAAAAAAACTGAAATACCTTCCATCTCGCTTTTATCATCTCTTTGTGTGATTTTTCTCATTATAAAATTTTTCTACATTTTGTGGAAGTACCTCTTAAGCATGAGGACAACATGATTACGAATGCAACCAAATTCGATTTCATGTGAAAACCAAAGCCTTGCATGAACATGGTGTCCCTTATTGCTCTTTCTGTCTTAAAAGGCAATAAATGATAAATGCGCGTGGCACTCAAGTGCTGTAAGACAGTACTCCCTGCACATCCACTTTCTGCCTCCTCTTCCTCATGCTTTGTGCTGCACATTGCAATAAATGTTCACTCATTTCTTCCCCCTTCCTATTTATTGCTGCACTTTTACTCTCCTTTACTTTCTGAATCGACCATCCCGCCTCCTTGCTATGTTTGTAAACAGCTTTACTTTTTTTCCTACGCGTCGCGCGCTTTCCCTCACGGCTCCAAGGTTTCTCTTAAGTGGGCTTCTTCTGGCTGCTGCTAAGCCTAGTGGTAAAGCCACCAAAACAAACACTCAGGGTTATTTTTCTGTTTTCAAATACAAAACGTCTTGGCCTCGCGATTCTAGGTAGTGCGCGGGTAGTGATATCAGATCGTGGGGGTTGTCGCTGCGGCCAGAACCACTTTAACCGATTTTTAACAAGAACATATTTACTATAAAGGGGGAAAATGTACAGTTGTCCATGGAAGATGAACTGGGACTTGAGTTTGACTTTACTATATCAGAGTTTTTACTATATCTGAGTTTACTATAGCGGCGTTCTGCTGTATTTTATACTCAATCGTATAGGGCACCCAGACTCTAAATATGTGTTTGGATAAGTGTTGAGACGCTGAGTGGATCTTATGGTGATATATGCTTGTTTTATGTGCAGATGTCATTTGTAAGACCCACGGCCAATCTCCTCAACAAACTCTTCCTGAATGATTATTTTCCCGGCAGGGTGTGCAGCTTAGTGCCTGGGCTATGCGCTTCCCCCCGGCCGCTCAACTTCAGCACTTAATCCATTGACCCTTCACTGCCAACTAACATGCTCAACACAGTCCACTGCCATTTTCCATCCGTGATGGACCCTGCCCTGGAATGCACCCATGCTCAGCCTCCTATTCCTGCAACACCTCTCGCACTACAAGGCTATAGTCATCAACCCTGCTCCCACTGCCAAGCCCCTTCCATCATGACCAAATGCACACTGCACCCCATCACTTCTCCCTGCACTACCTGGGCATGTGCTGCTTAGTGCCCTGTTCCCAATTCCACCTACTATCCCTTCCCATATTAACCCTGTACCCAATGCCTCCTACACTGCATTTTGGCCCTCTGATGTCCTTGTGGCATGTACATGTATATGAGCTGTCAATAAAATGTTTTCGGAAAATGTTTTGCTTGCCTCATTTAATTGCATGTTTTTTATGACTCCTTAGGGAGACGACATGAAAGATGGTATTGGGAAATGACTGTTAAGGAAACCCCGATTGTCAGACTGACAGTTAAGCAAATGACAGCAGTAAGTAAAGGGCAAGGGTGAAATAACTGCATGGCTAAAGGCGGCTTAACAGTGGCAGTGTTAATGCCACGTGTGCCAGCGAATACTCGTTGCATGCCAATAAATACCAATAGGTGGTACTAGCGGCACGGCTGGCTTATTGCCAATGTCACGTGTGCCAATGAATGCTCGTGGCATGCCAATAAATGCTATTATGTGACACTAGCGGCACAGCCAGCTTATCGTACATGTTAGCAGTGCCAAGACAGGTACAATGTTGGCATATAAGCCGGACCAATATATAAAAATGTAGTAATTTCTCAAAAAGCCAGTGTTACGCTAATGCTGGTACCAAATTTTGTCGACGTTGGGCCGGGATTGGTGCGATGTTGGTGTGCTGCCTTGGAAGGTAGCCTTCAAACACTGAAAACGTGACTCGCATCATGCGTCATGAGCTGGAAGCGCTCTCTCCTGCTGCGTCCAACCTTCCCTTCTCGGACAGCAACCTAGCGACTATATCTCTTATTCAACCCATCCTTTAAGAGGTTGCCAACTTGGGTGTCCCTGTAGCCGCACCATGGAACACCAGAGTTCGAGCTCTGTCTCTCCCATGGTCGCTTCCGATACGCCCCGCAACAGCTACACCCCACGCTACCGATACCGCAATCCTGATAAGTGGCGCACCCCTGACAATCGGCTGATCTGTTTCACGTGTTCGCGTATTGACCCCATTTCTCCCCATGGTAGAGTACCCACCTCGGGTACGGGAGGTGGTGGGTTCGACTACCACAGCGGGCCGGGCACCGACCTGTTTTCTCAAATGGGTACAAGCTATTCCCCGGCCTGGTGTTTGGCTCACTAGGGCTCATGGTTTGGGAAAGGAGCCCGCGCCTCCAACACTGTGAGCCGTAAGAGGCAGTTTCAGAGACCCGTTTATCGTTGTCGTCTTTCGGAAGTCTTCGTCGTCCACGCGTTCCTCGGTTGTCGTCGTTGTCTGTGAGCACACCACTTCGGTCACGCGTTTCCCGGTAAGAATATAATTCGTACGTCGTGAGAGTTAGTTTGTTTTAGCAAGAAACGCTCCCACGTAAAAAGGTACATGTCCAACTTTCCCTTCCGACGTCTGCGTAGCGAAAGGATGGAGGGGTTAGCGTTCTGTTGCTGATTGCTCAGCTATTGCCTGTCACTATTTAGGTCCAAAAACTATAAGAGCAAAAAACAAATAAACATACTTTGACGCGAGAGCACACCTTGTGACATTAGAGGAGCAGATAAAACTTTTGAACGCAGCGACACCTCTTCACTTGCTGTGATATGCGCGTGTTAGTGAAATCTTTATTTTCGGCTGGTAAACTAAAGCAATTTTGAAAAACTATGTTCAGGCTGGCCTCGGCCACCGCACGAAAGCATACGCCGCATCTGCCGCTTCAGTCACGTTATCGCAAAATCCAATGCGATTTGAATGTGCTTCACTGTCCGCAACGAGCAAGAGCCTCCCAGTCGCCGCCGTCTTCGTCTCGCCTCTACCTCAGCCGCGCGCATGCGATTGCGACCGACTCCCCATCACGAGCTTAAACCTTGCGTTTTGTTGCGAAACCACTACGCTAGCTCTTCGCCTCTTCGCGTGGGCCGTAACGCCACGGCCACGAATGACCTCGAACCGTTTCCTAGCAACGCTGCAGCTGTTCCGGCACGCTCCAACAGATGGTGCCGCCGTCGACGCCGTCGCCGCTCGCTCCGCCATGTGTGATAGCCGTCATTTGCTCGGCTGCGGTAGAGGGAGAGGAGGTGTCGATTCGCACTCAGGCTGCTAGCGCGCTCCTACTCTGTACACCAGTTGACATCTGTCGGGCACGGACGAGAGAGATTCTCTGCAGTACATGCCACTTGGGTCCTCACTGCGCAAGCCTGGCCGTTGCCTAGCAACGGAGGTGGTGGTGGTGAAAACGTTTATTTCATATTGGGAGGTTTGACGCGGAGCCTTAAGGGCTTCGGCCTTATAATACTGAGTGGAGACCCTAGTCAGGGACCCCATTGGCGGTTGCCGCCACCCGCGCACGCCGCGTTAAGGCCCTTTGGGCCTGTAGGTCGCAGCAGCCGAGCAGGGTCGCCTCCCAGTCCTCCCGGGAAGGGTTAGGGATGGGGGGAAGGGATGGATTTTGTTGGCAGGCCCATACCATGTGGTAGGTGTCAGCCACCTCCCCACAGTACTGGCACTGTCCAGTGAATTGTGAGTCAAAATGTTTAAGTACTGCCGGGCACAGCATTGTGTTAGTGAAGAGGCGCCGGAGCAGACTCTCGTTCGGTTTTCCTAACCCTTTGCAGGGGTTAGGGTATTTGCGATGCGAGTTTTGATAAAAAATTACAATATCTTTGAATGTGTAGGCCGGATTGGAATCGATGTCCTCGCCGATTCGAGTCCCGAGGAAACTGCTCGGAGAGAAAGCGCGCGGGCGGCTGCGTCAGCTGCCCTGTTCCCTGCAAGACCCTGATGGCTAGGAGCCCAGATGAGATATCGGCACGCGGGGTCCGTGTCCCGACAGCAATTTTGAAATGTTCTATAGGC
The DNA here is from genome assembly GCF_055883805.1 of Amblyomma maculatum. Taxonomy (NCBI): domain Eukaryota; kingdom Metazoa; phylum Arthropoda; class Arachnida; order Ixodida; family Ixodidae; genus Amblyomma; species Amblyomma maculatum. The sequence goes on from NC_139350.1 coordinate 14,894,965, forward strand.
TAAGGGGGTGGTCCACCCTTGGGCGACGTTCCGGCAAGCCCCTCGTGAGTCGGTGATGATATATTTAGAAGTGTGGTCTAATGCGGCGAGTGCAACGGCTACCTCTTCAGCGTGTGTTATAGATTTGGCCTTGAATGTAAGGCCATCGACTGTGTTCCCGTTGTGAACGACAGCGGCCGTGTACCAGCCCCCCGGATGGGGGCCCGAGGCATCCACGTAGAACACACCTGATTTGTTGCCATAGTTGCGGGCCAAGGCTTCCGCCCGCGCCAGGCGCCGCCCATTATGGTCTTCTCGTGACATGTTGGCATAGCAACGGAGACGCGGAGCCCGGGAACAGGTGTGTGGCTATCTGAGCCGCAGCGAGTTGTTTCTTTCACTTTCCCTGTGGCTGGGAGCACCATGGAGATTGTCGTGCCGAGGGCCCCTGAAGAAGGTGTCTCATGGAGGCACCTGTCGGACTTGAAAAAGTGTGGAAACACCTAGACCGGCTTTGCAGACTCCAGAGAGGTATATGAAGAGCTTTTAAGGGACCTCGCCACGATCAATGTGTGCTTCCAGACAGAGCACTCCGTCACGCCAAGTATGTTCGTTCATTGCCGGCGTGCAACCCACACGTGGTTTATTAAGGCGAAAGCCTTTATTGCCTCATCGTTGTTGTCAGCAAAAGTGCCATGCTTTTGCGGCAGCCCTGATTGGTCGATACAGGAGGACGTCATGGAGGTCTCGACCAATCACAGAGCATCACCACAGTATGCGCGAATGCGTGCCTTATATGGCTATATTCGAATCAATGGTCAATTACTAATTAACGACTAATTAAGTCAACACAATATAGCTGTACTTATTGGTAATTATTGACTGATAAATAATCACTAATAAATAATTATTATTATTCAGCGACCTTTGCTTAAACATTTAATTACTGTTTAATGCCGCGCCCCAGTTAAAATCAACCACACAACAGTAAACGTACAACTGCGAAGATACAAGGAGCGCGATCTCGTCGCTGCCAAGTAGATTTCATTAGGTCCTCGAATATGGGAGCTTCTGTGCGTAGTGATGTGTTAGCAAGAAATAAAACTAGAGATATATGCTCTGAATACTTATACTCAATGGTGAGCAGCTTGCCCTCATTTTATTGCACACTCCGTTATACAACTATAAAGAAATAAAGCGCAAAACAGCCGAAGGGCCAGTAGATTTGGTAAGGAAACAGGCCAAATTCGCCTTCGGTCTGCCAGTGTTTATAAAGTGATCAGCGCGGCTGTTGGTGCTGTTTTAATTTTTTCTTTTCTTCGAGTTGTTTTGCATGCTCACGCAGAAGGCGTCTTGGGTGAATGCATAGCCCGCGCTATGGATTCACGTATGCATAGCCCGCGCTATGCATATGTGCCTGCGGGCGCTACTTTGAGGAGACGCAGCCGCTTTTGTCTCCCTTCATTCTAAAACACTACACCTCCACAGCCGGACTCAAGCACTCAAGTGGCGCCGCCGTCGAGTCTTGCATTTATGTCGACAATGCTCTCCTGTACTTCGCGTTGCGCAAAGAGGAAAGATGAGAACGAGAGAGAGCAAGAACAGCGCGCGTCTCCGTTGCTAGGCAACCAGTCATGCGCAGAGCAGACCCATGTGGCACGTATTGCAGATAACCTCTCCCGGCACGGGCGGCCAGGGGACTGTGGGACCGCTGGTCGCGCGGGTACCTCGCGTTGAATACGCGTTCGTGAGTGATCGTTCTTCGATCCTTTCGTTAAAGAGCCTGTCATACTAGCACGACACAACGCCGAGCAGACCCGGCAAAGACACCGACGGTCGGCCAACTCGTCGGACGACCGTGTCGGCGGCCGACCAAGCTGTCACACTAGGCCAGCAGCGACATAGCACGATAGAAAACCAGATGTCTTCCCATGTGGCATGCAGGCTTTGAGACCGAGGACTACAACAAAACCAGTCTGCCGACTGTCGGTGGGCGAAAGTTCGCGAGGTCGGCCGCCGAGCAAATACTTTCTCGAAACGCGAAGCCGACTCTGACGGCAAATACCTTTCAGCACTAATTTACGTGAAGAAGTAGAATTGATGCATAATTCCTGAGCAAAACGGCGAGCGTGAGGCACCGAAATGCTCGGTGCCGTCGAATGTGTGTGGAATATCAACGGCCGCGTTTTCCTTTCGAGGCGAGTGAATTCGGGGCGCATATATTTGCGGTACGCTTCGAGACCATGAAGTATTTTCGCGTTTCCGAACTGCACAGAATAGTGCAAAATGAAAATAGTACGTGACAAAGAAATGATAAAAAGAAGCGATTACTTTCCTGAAACCAGCCTAGAGCTGCAGATCGTCCCGCACCTCGATCGTTGTATTTAGTCATAACGTCTAGCCGCTGCGCCGCTACTTAGCAAGCTAATTTCAGCGCTCCGTTACGCATCACGCAATGAAGCTTGCTTCCGTAATTCAATATGTTTCAAGAATTATATGCGCAAAAAGTGCAGAACTTGCGTTCGAACTTTACAACAGAACCAACAACAGTCGTGGTCCCGCGGCCGACCCTAAGATGAAATCGACAGAAGGTTTTACCTGCTACTGAACTACACGGCATGATTCAAACTATCAGTAGTGTGCTCTCAGCAGGCTGGACAGTCTACAGTTAGAGGTAAACATTCCTACTGCCTTTGCGTTTTCACTCTGCAAGACGGCATATCGGTTAAAACCATATCTCAACCTCTGAAAGCCCTTTTCATCCCAACTTTTCTGGTGCAGTGGTTAATGCAGTTGCTGTCAAACGGGAGGTCGTAGGTTCGATCCCACGCATTGTGCAGCGGATAGAGAGCTTTTCTTTCTCTTTTTTTGTCCAGCTTTTTGATATGCACTGTCTTATTCGCCGTGGACAGCTTTTGTTTTTCGAACACTGATGTTCTGATCCGGCAACCAAAGCCTTAAATTCTGGGCACTATTCAGTCTCGGCCCATAATCACAACTGTTGAGGCGCTTGTTTTGGTATGGTCGAATTGATAAAATAGAAATAAAATTATGAGTTCCTTAACTTAGCAGTTACGAAACTAAAGCAAGTAAAATAAGATAACGAGTGGCTACAGAAACAAGAATTTCACATGGCAGAAAAAATAAAAGGATTAAGAAAAGGAACAGTATAATGACGCCAGAAGAGAGTGAAACTGAGACGGCCTAGTCGGTGGGGAGATTTCACAGGTTGTCTCGTAGTGTGACATATGTTATGTTGAGGCAGAAAAGGAAAGAAAAATAGTGTGACAGAGGAGTTGGGCGACCGTCAGCCGATAGCCGTCTTGCGAGCGACGTGCGTGGCGCCGGCACCTACTGTCGGCAGACTGTTTCCGTCGGCGCAGTGTGACATAGACGTGGACATCAGGAAGACGCGCTGTTGGCAGACCAAATTGGCGTCGTGTCGTGCTAGTGTGACAGGCCCTTAACGCGCTCTGTGTGCTGTGCCTCGCTACTCACATTTGTCCCTGTTCCAGCGAGTACTACAGTATATTGAAGCGCACCATTCTCTCGGTGACACAATATACGAAGGTTGCCGACCATGGAGGCTGCGAACTGTAAATCCCTATTTATATGTAGTGGTGGCAATTTTTTTCTGGGACTGCCCTTCCCACGTGAAAAATGCGCACTTTTTGCTTTTACTTCTTTATTCTGCGCATGCGAACTTAGAATTTTGAATCGGACTCCCTGATGTGAGATGTAACCGGATCGGCGAGCTTCGCGCTGAAGGTTGCTTAGGCAAAATTTATGTTTTCGGCCACCAGTGTTTCGTCTATGGCTTTCGTTTACCGTTCCTTAACGGGAGTGTAAGTCCGACTATAAAAGACGCTTGGGCGAGCTGGTAATCCATGAGTGCAGACAGTGCAAAAAAAATAAAAAAAAAAGGACGAGAGCCTATACGCCCCCGTTTTTTTTTTTTTTTTTTTTTGCGCTCTCTGCACTCCGAATAAAAGCAATCCGAATTGTTATTTTCTAATTTCAGAGAAACCTCGGTATGCGAAACGGAGCGTAAAAGGTTTTTATTGTTTCTGCCTGAGACTCAACAAACAATTTCATTACATGCTTATGACCCGGCCCGAACGGCTAAAAGATCTTTCACTCACACCGAAAGCATCGAAATAGAATATACTCGTATTTAGCCACTACAGAGTTAATATTTGTTCAAAACTTGAAATAAATAGAGAAACGGGGTTGTGCCCTCCAGCAGTAGCTTTATGGATAGGGCTGTTGAATGCTGAGCCGAAAATATGGGTTCGATGACGCATAAGCTATGCTTGCTCTTCGATGAAGATGAAGCTGAAGGCGCTTCTGTAGTGTGCGATGTCAGCGCACGGTGAAGAACCCCAGTTATTCATTAAATTTCCGGAGCACTTTACTACCGCGCACCTCATAGCCGATGCCACTTTTGGACGCTAAACTCCATATACCGCATGAAAACTGAGTTTTCATGCTTCAGCTAGAATTTATTTGCTGCTGTTTCTTCCTTTGGCGAGTACGACAATGTACGTGCAGGATTTAAAAAAAAAAGTATCATGCCTGACATGCAGGCGCTACGGTTTGATAGACGCTAGACTTTTCAGCGATAAAAAGAAACGGTCCTAATGCGGCGGTGTTTATAAATAAGCGCCAAAAAACTTTCCTGCTGTTAGCTTGTCGATTCTGATGTGCACACCGCAATAATTTGTTGGTTTTACTGGAACACACCACGCGAGCGACAGCACAGCCTAATTGGTGAAGATCATAACGGCTAGCAGGAAGGAAGAAGAGCTGATTAGAAGTGAAATTATATGCGAGTCGTACGCAAAAGCAATACTTGTACTTGTTCACAAACATTTTCTCGTCACTAAGGCACCGAAACGGCAGCATTATACTGCAGCTGCGTGCTGAGCACCAATTGACACTGCTAACGTGAACGGCAAACTAAATCCCATTAATAACAAGCCGATTTTAACTCTAGACAATGCAAATAAACTTCCTCCAACACAACCGTGCGGTGAAAATATTTTTGGCAGTATTCTCAGCACCCCAACGCTAGCTAAACGTTGCTACCAGGCAGGCGCGGCTGCAGCGATACCGCGGCCCTGCTGTTCCCAAAGAAGCTCCCGCGCAGCGCCAATCGGCAGAAAATGGCCGCGCCCCGGAGCGTCTAAAACTCTGGTCTATATGCGTTTCGCCTCGGTGGATCCTGGTCGTTGTGGAGAGCGCTGAGCTGCCAAGGGGGAGGCAAAGACGACGGAACGAAACAAAGTAGAGGCAGCGTGCTCGAGACACAGCAGTAGAACGCGCCGCACAACTCGACAAGCGTCGTAACTGAGATTCGGCTAGAAGAAATCGCGCCACATTCTTTAGGAACTCTTGAACTGCGGAAGAGACCGGTAGTTCTCGAGAAGAATCTAAACGACCGCGTTTGAATGAGACGATGTGTAGACTACGTGCCGAGGAAACGGAGGAAGAACAGGCAAGAAGACTCGCGAAACGGCGGCTTGTCGATGTAGCCAAACGAGCTCGCTTGCACTGGTGCGGCGACCGAAGAGCAGCAGCATCTTTACGAGAGACTTGCGAGCCGCAACGAAACCCGGAGGACTCGGAGAAGAAACAGATGATGGGCGGATGTCCATCCACAACCGAATCCTAAGCGTAGCAATGCAGCAGTTGCTTTCACAACTCAACTAGGTTTAGCCGGAGCTCAACTACTGGCAATTTTTCTGCGCTTCGCCAGCAAGTGACTTGCTAGAGCTTCAATGCAAACATACACCTTTTAGGTATTTAGTGTGTGAGCCGTATACTCCCACAGGAATGCGCCTATCCGAGGATTATGAATGTGACCCCAGCGTGTTTGTTTATGCATATATCTTTTGTATATGATAGATGTATGCTGCTCGTTCGCACGGCATATGCATATACGCTGTATGCAGTGTGTATATGCAGAGCCAGAGTGGCCGCCTGGCACATCAAGCGCGGCTTGTGTCCCTCAGATCTGTATGGGTTTTTGTTTTTTTCATATGATGTGGCGTTCTGAGGTATGCTTTGGACATGTGCTCTGGGAAGGAAAGATCATGTGATGCTATATATACATGTTTTTAGTATCTGATTAAAAATGTAGTTGCGAGTCAGCGATCGAGCGCTCGTCTGTGTGCTCTTGTTACTTTGTCTTTCGTCGTTTTGCGCTGTTTTCCCATCCGAAATGAACTTGGACCAACTCGACCAACTCAGCATCCTACTGCGGATCCGGCACCTGGCGGCAGATGGCCTCTCCCCCATAATCCGTCGTCATATGCCGCTTGGGCGCAGGGATCGCACCATCCGTTCACTCCTCGACTTCACAAAATAAGCCAGCTTGTCTTGAGTTATTTGATTATACCCTTCACCCGTCTCAAGATTTTGTTATGCTCCGAGGCAATAAACATCGCAAAAAAGACCCTATCATCGCACCTTTAAGTGGGCACCTCGAAGCTTTACTCGTTCGAACGCGCTTCGAGTGACAATCCCTCCTTTATTCCTTGGGACTAAAAATGTATCCTGAAAGACCGGCAGGGCCCACAGAAGAGACATAGACTCAACGTCACTTTTGTGTCATGTGACTGCGCGCCTAGAACGGTCCTCCGACCAGGGAGTAGAAAAAAAAAACGTTTTTTTCCTTCAATGATCGTTTAACAGGTAATGTGCCGCTTTGTGAACGAACGAAGACACTTTTTACTGACCATCGTGCGGGCATATTTCCATAACGTTTTCAAGATGCCCCTAACTACCCCTCCGCAGCGTAACGAAAGATACACCGGCACTAGCAATATTACGTCAAGCGAGTGCTTTGTACAGCAACCTATATGTTATACACCACTCAGGTATTTCAGCTAGAATGTTTTAAAATTTTAAAAGAAGCCCCAACTTCAAGAAAAAAAAAAAACAAAAAACAACTCTGCTTTCTATGTTTCATGTTACAAGAAAACATCAAATATTCGGGTGAATGATGACCCAGTAAAATTTAAAAAAAGTTTACACAGAGAAAGAGCGCTTTAAATATGTGGGAACATAAACCTTAACATTATTCATAAAAAAAATGAACGGGCGAAACAAAGTCCACCACTTTTCATTCAGGGAAAGAAATTTGTACGATTTCTTTTCTCCCAAACCGAACCCCGAATAAAAAACGCTGTAATGGGATACAGGTCATGAAAAACATTTTGCTATGGATTAGCTCTAGTTAACCCTAGATGAATTGCGAAAGCAACGACGGAAGCTTCTTTTGCCTGCTGCATTATTCCCCTATCATGCCCTATCAGTGTAAGGTGCTACATCATTGAGGACACATAAGCTCATCCTTTACGGGTATGACGCGAGAGCGTAAGCTACCAGCCCACATTAGAGTCACGCTTCAATCAAGCCGTATAGACTTGCCTGCGTGTCGTAGGGGTAACGAGAATGCAAACGGTTCTGGCAGGCTGATTCTAATATCACCCTCCCAATGAAAGGAGCGACCCGAGTGGTGAATTTAAACTTTATGGCAGGCTGCTTTTCTATGAGAAGAACGTAGCTACGTCTTTTCACAGCTCTGCACCTCTTCACGGCGCAGCTGCGGCCACCCGAGGGATATCGGTTTGGCTATCGTAGTATTGCTTTCGCAATAAAAGCGGCAAAGAGCCCTCAAGAACCCCCCTCCAGCCAGTGGCATCGCTTCAAGTGTGTGACGTCGCGGCATACACGGGAAAAGAAAAAAAAAATCAAGAACGTGTGCTTCCGCGCTCACTGTCTCGAGGACGTTTACCAAAATGGCCGCCTCTGGTTGCCGCGTCCGTCCGTCGATGCCACCAGCGGACTATTCGCCGCGAGATCGACCTAGAGGTGGCGCCACCGTCACTCCGGTAGTGTGGATCGGCGGCCGGCGGCGCTCGCAGCAACGCTAAAGTGAGCTAGAATTGGGTAGTGGGCTCACTCCTCAGCCGGCGCCATACATTGCGATGACGCCGCCTATGTCAGCAGATTCTAGTTATGCGCGCCTCCGCAGGGGGCCGCCACCGCCGCCTTCAATGTAGCAGCGCGCGGCACCGCGCGCTGCGTGTCGTTTGCCTTTGCCTGCCTTCCCCTTCGCTGCTGTATTCTTGCCATTGCGGAGGTTTTGTTTTGCGGTGGGCGATGTGACTTCTGATACGAAGAAGCCACCCCGATGACAAAACCATTGTGCTAGGCTGCCGGACATGTTTACGGGAAAGGCGCCACGAATCGAAAGATATGTGGCTCTTGGAAAATAATGGGGGCGAATATAAATATTCCCTAAAGGATATAAATACACGATGACCTGATCACATCAATGACACGTACACCAGCCTAGTTTTTCAGTTGTATTTCATTCTATGGCCTTGTGAAAACAATAAGCCAGGGGAAGGGCAAGCAGGGCCAGCTAGCCGGATTGTCGACATGCTGCATCAAGGAAGCACAAAGCTAGACACGAATGTGAACAAAAAGGAGGACCAGTAGTTAGGAAACAACTTTATTCAACGCATTACCAAGCGTCAAGAATACGCTGGTATATCTGTTGACCACAGCCAGCATATTATAGCCGAAGCGCGTGATTATAAGCTAATATTTCACACTACTGGGTATATGTTGCTAAATAGAGTCTAATGAAATTGAATTGCGAAGCTTCTAAAAGCCTGCTAACCGCTTACTCGGCGCAAACTTCCGCGACAATGGGAAATCAGCTATTGTAAGTTCAGCTTTTGCTTCTTGAGTAAGCTCGAAAAATGACGGCCTGTGGGGCGATCATTCATGACTTGAAAACCACTGTACACGGCGCAAAGACGACAACACAAGAAATAAAAGAACGCCATGTGAGCATGTGCTGTCCTTTTCTTTCTTGTGTTGTCTTCTTAAATTTGCGCCGTATACATGCAGTGCTTCTCGAAAATATATGTTCAAGGAGTTTTTTTTTTTTTTTTTCGTGCCATAAACTGCATTCGGGCAGCAAATTAATTGATGCACTCGGAGTAGTAAAAGACACGCTCCCGCGAGAAATCGGATGCTTACAACATATACGCGCCTCGCCTCTCTCATAACTTATGATTAACACGGGTGTACTTTTTGTCAAGGAAGCTAGCAGTGGAGCCGCCGCTCATCAGCCCGAGATGCCTACTAAATCCTTGTTTTCACACTCCTAGAGCTCCTGTCAGGTCCTTCCCTATCGATCAGAACACTGTCTACACGAATATAGCTAATTCGCAATTGTGCAGTTATCTGAAAATTTTCAGATTAAACTGCTGATAATGGACGGGGGATGCTCAACTGCAAGCTTTTAAGATGCGTTCAATAATGACTTGTGGCAATTTTTATGCACCTTTCTTCCATAAACAGCGTCGACAGTAAATTAAAATTCACGATCCAGAAGGCAGGCGCGACAAAAAGGTGCTGACAGCTGCGGCCTATTAAGAATACGGATACAGCTTTACACGTTACACACGTAAACCTACGTGTCTCTGTACTCTATCATCGCGGCCGTGAATCACAAACCTCAGAAAATTGGGCAATCGAGCGCCGCAGTCATTTTCATACAAGCGCCTTAATTCACTTTTCGCCAAGGACTCCGGAGAGAAATCGGACACGCGTTTGCAGTTAGAAACCTCTTAGTTCATCTTATAGCACCAGTAGTAGCACAACTTGCTAATATATCCAACCTCTGCATAGCTGCCACATGCAAATCTAGAAAGTGTGGACGAAGACGGTGCGTTTTTCTAAACCGAGAAGGCCGCGGTCGCACGAACGCAACCCCTCAACCAGCAGAGCGCTACATTGAAGTCTGCGGTGGCGCCACCTAGTGCATGTGACACAGACTGCGTCAGGGAAAGAGCCCCAGTGAGCCCACTACCCCATTCTAGCTCACTTTAGCAACGCACGCTGCGTAGGTCTGCTTCCGAGTTTACGGCGGGTTTGTTGGCGATGAAAACGTGTCTTCTGCAGTATTTCTGCAATATTGCAGAAAAAAATCGATGGATTTCGCCAATTCAGCAGAAGAAGAGCGGATTTTAGGAAAACAAAGCACGCAACCAACAGACTTCTAGATTTACTTTGCACGTTTCTTGCGCTCTACCGCGCTCACGCGCATAATGCTTGGGCCTACCTAATGACAGCTTTGCTTTTCTTATCGACTTTTAAACAGTTTGCGCGTGTCTCATGCAAGTGAGACCGGCGAATTTAGTGTCAAGCCCACGCAGATACCTGCAGTACTTTAGATTGAATCGAGAAAGCCTGGTTCATTATGTCGTACTTGACTCGAGGATTAAGCAGGTTCAATGTATAGCACTGGCAGCTTACTGCATGGCGAGTTGCTTTAGACTGAGTGCACATCAACTCTGGGCCAGACAACCACGCGCAAGTATTCCCCAAAAATGAGATCACAACCACACTATACAGGAAACCTCGCCGCACAGGAAAGCTGATTGTTCACGTGTACAGTGCAGAGTGGATTGAATATGCCGAGATGCTTTTTGCAGCCACTGTCATAGAATGTGATAGTGTATTACTGCATGCGCCACTAATTGTAAATGATTTCCTGAAACCGAGGAAAGTATAAGGGATTTCTGATGTGTGTGATGTTAATATATAACGGTAAATTAGTAGTCTAATTATTTTGTTTTGCAATGCCAATAAATTTCACCGTGTGAGAGAACTTTTACACACTTGACAGAATTTACAATAATCAGCGATTAATTTTCAGTAACGTTAAAGTGCAAGCTAGGAATTACTCGCTGCGAAGACATCATTATAAACTGCGCATGGGCACTTTCATGTTCTGGGAAGCACATTTACAGGCTGAAAATGTCTTTATCACTAATTATTTAGCAGTGAATAAATCTTACTCGCTGCGAAGACATCGTTATAAACTGCGCATGGGCACTGTCATGTTGTGGGAAGCACTTTTACAGGCTGAAAATTTGTTTATCACTGATTATTTAGCAGTGATTAAATCTTATGCGAAGTAAAATATTAGGGTTGCTTCCAAAACAGATGCCGGATATAAAACTATTCCGAAAGAAATGGAGGTCATCTTATAATGCGACTATAAAGCTGTATTTATTCCCGAACTAAACACTGATATTTAAGCCCACATGAAGCTGTTTTACTCCCCTTGTCAGAAACGACGAGTTTGCTCGGAAGACAGCACTTGGACGAAAAGGGATTATAATGATTATAATAGGCTAGCAGTAAAGTACATTAATCTAGGTGTATTATGTAATATTTAGGGTAACAATTAGGTGCAGTGAATATGCTTCCCAAACATTCGAGCATTTCTCTAAAGCAAAATGTGCTGACTAAAACTTTTGCGGATGCACAGAAGCCTTCAACAATAAAAAAAAGAAAGAAAAGAAATGCATATTGGCCCAGGTTTAACGCATGAAAGCGGCATCGACTATGACGGATGATTGCAGAGGCTGGTTTTGGTGTCGTTTTTTTTTTTCATTATTAACACCACATTTACCATGTGGGATTGTTTATTGTGCAGTCAAATCCCACAGCAGAGGAGCGCCTTTCGAAACGGATGTGATTGAATCCCCCGTTCTCGAAATCAGCAGTCGAACGCCCTTACCATTGAGACACCGCGACAGAGCTTTAAAAGCAAAAAAAAAAAGAAAAAAAAAGAAAACATAGTACTCACACAACTCTATTGTGCATACAGACGGCATAGCAGGCATAGAGTGGCCTGTTCAAACTGCATTCTGCTATATGAAGCAGTCTGCGGTGGCATATGTGTTAGTAGCTGCGGTATTCCAAACAGAAACGGGAATATGCGATTTCTGAGCGTTTGCATTAACTTTTATTGACGGCAGCGACCTGTTTTGCTTTGACACGGCGGTAACGACAGTACCACTTCGTTTGAGACATTGCATGTCAAAGGATCTCAAGCGCCGAAGACCACTACAAGACCGCGATGGATGATGTCCTTATCCAAGCATGACATGCTCGATACGGACAAGTATATATATTTTTTTAAGGAAGCGTAGAGTTATAGAGTGTTCATATTTATTTTGCAAGATGCATATAGGTAAGCAAAATCTCACAGGAACCGCGAAACAAACAAAAACACTCCTGTACACGCCACATGCGCGCGCGTAAATCACTGCGGCCTGGCACGCGACGCGAAAACGCATCCACACTGACTAGGTTTCGCCGTTGAGCCGCAAGGTGGCGACTCTGCTCGATCTCGAGGCCAATAGCCAGCGGTGCCACCTCGTAGGGCTCTATGGCGGATGCAACGGAGCCCTACAAGGTGACACCGCTGATGCAGTAAAGCGCTGAACAACGAAGCGGTTTCGTGAAAACTCGACGGTACTGAAAGTCACCATTAGAAGTCTTCGTTTTACCAGTTGTACTCTGAGAGAAAACGACTATCGATCGAATTGAGTAAAGGTCAGTATTTTTGCTGGATCTCATGAAGTATTTAGGAACTATTTGCCAGCACGAACGCATTCGAAGAAACCATGTCCCAAGCGCCACTCGTAGGTGCAAAACAGTAGGCCGTGACGGCCGTACTCGGCAGCTATTGGTTCGAGGGGGGTCCTTTGATAGCTAGATGCCCCTTTTTTTCTTGACCTGCATCCGACTCTAGCATTCTGTGAAGTGTTCTAATCCTAACGCTTGACATTTGTAGCTCTTGCACTGCATACCAGACTTTCGCAATAATGAACAAATTTTGCACCGTTGAACGCGAGAGAATTGATAAATCAAGGCCACCCCAATTTGCTATATTTGACTGCAGACGTTCAAGTTCATCACTCCAGTAATCTGTAGTATTATATTTTATTGTGCAAGCGGTTCTCTGAGATACCTGGCTGGTGCTAAACAAAGCTGAGATATTTATAAACAGGGAGGATACGTGCGTTTCCCCAGACCTCATTCCAGAGCACCAAACATTTATCCCAGATGACTTCACTACCTGTTGGCTCACAAAAGCGAGTACCACATTGGTTACCTCTTAAAACCTACCTTTATCATTAAAGACAACGATCATATCATCCGTGCGGGACAATGCGTTTATTTCAATTTACATATGTCTAAGTCCTTTACTTCCTTTACCCATTTACTTCTGCTTTATTGATTATGCGAAAGCGTTTGACTGCGTAGATCACAGCAGATTGTGGCAAGCTCTCCAAGAGATGGGAGTTCCAATTCACCTCATCTGCCTCCTCAGGAACCTTTATGAAGGGCAAGAGGCCACAGTCAGAACTGGGCATGGTCTTACTGATTGGTTTCCGATTGAGAAAGGGGTGAGGCAAGGCTGCATACTGTCGCCCTGCCTATTTAACCTATATGCAGAGTGCATCATGAGGAAGGCCGGTCTGGACGAGTCTTCAGCTGGGGTGAAGATTGCTGGAAAACGTATCAACAACCTTAGATATGCGGATGATACCACTTTAATGGCAGAAAGTGAAGTGGAACTCAAGAGACTTCTGATGCGCGTACAAGAAGAGAGTGAGAAGTTTGGGCTTAAACTGAACATTAAAAAGACGAAGATCATGGCGTCTTGCCCTATCAAGTCCTGGAGCATCAATGGACAAGAAGTGGAAGCTGTGACAGATTTTCTGTTCTTGGGCGCCAAGATTACCTCGGAAGGAGACTGCAGCCATGAAATTAGGAGACGCCTGCTTCTGGGAAAGAGAGCAATGGTTAGCCTTGACCGAGTAGTAAAGAGCAGAGACATTAGTCTGCCAACCAAGATCCGTATAACCCGTGCTATGGTCTTTCCAGTTGTGATGTATGGATGCGAGAGTTGGACTGTGAAAAAGGCTGACCGCCGAAGAATTGACGCGTTTGAATTGTGGTGCTGGCGAAGACTCTTAAGAGTTCCTTGGACTGCCAGAAGATCAAATCAGTCGATATTGTCGACCATAAACCCTGACTGCTCATTGGAGGGTCAAATTCTAAAGTTAAAGCTCAGCTACTTTGGTCATCTGATGAGAAGAGAGGAGTCGCTGGAGAAAGATTTGATGTTGGGAAAGGTTGAGGGTCGCCGGAGAAGGGGTAGGCAGCGAACGCGATGGTTAGATGGCATTCTCGAGGCATTGCAGATGAAGCTATGTGATGTTAAGAAGATAGTGAGAGACCGGAAAGCGTGGCGTGACATGGTCCATAGGGTCACGAAGAGTCGGACACGACTGAACGCCTGAACTGAACTGAAGTCCTTGGATCATATCATTCTTTATCAACTTTAAACAAAACGATTTATATAGAGGAGAAATACAAGTGGAGAAAGCGGACATCGGTGCCTAAAGATCTTATCTAAACGTCTCCTGCTGCCTGATTATGCTTATGATGATGCTGGTGAAACAATCAGTCTATCTTAATGGCATAACCCCTTTGAACTACGCCCAATAGGACTGAGCGTACATTTACATGATCCAGTATTGAAAGCAGAATTTTGTGGCTAACTCATCAAATGTCTTCCTTATTCTTATCTTCAAACATGTCGGAGCATTCCAAAATACTTTTACCTACGTGAAAAAATGTATATACGCTTCGCCCTCAATTTCATATGTTTGATGGCGGCCAGCAATGTCTTTAATTACCCTCTAAAAACGTTTCGCCTAAACTTTCATAAAAATATTGTAATCCGCATTGCCAAGTTTTATCGGTCGGTATAACTTCACTGAGAGCAATTTAAAGGGGGTCTTGAATCTTTTATATCAAAACCACATGCGTCCTTGAAAGTGACAATGCCGTTTCTTCCTTATCATAAGTCTTGCTCAAAACTCGATGCAGTGTCTACGCAACTTCATACTTAAGGCTTATAAAACGCCGAATGCAATCCGTCAGGACCTGATGATTTTCAAGCACTCAAGTCATCTGTTATCTTTTTTTGTATCTCGCGTGCTGATGGGTGTCTCAATATTTGCCTTCACACTGTCATCAAGCCTTGACATTAGGGGAATAATAATAATGATAATAATAATAATAATAATAATAATAATAATAATAATAATAATAATAATAATAATAATAATAATAATAATAATAATAATAATAATTGGTTCACAGGAAGGGAAAGGCGCAATATCTGTCACACTTGCTTTGTGGACACCTGAACCACGCCGTAAGGGAAGGGAGGAAGGTGGGAGTGAAAGGGGAGAGAGAGAGAAAGGGGAGTCGTAGTGGAGGGCTACGGAGTAATTTCGACCACCTGGGGATCTTTAACGTGCGCTGACATCGCACAGCGCACGGATGCCACTTCGTTTCGCCTCCATCGAAACGCAGCCGCCGTGATCGGGTTCGAACCCGGGAACTCCGGCACAGTAGTCGGGCGTCTTACCACTAAACGTTCGTTTCCAAACCCTTCCTTCACTCACCTTGCTTTAATAGCAAGGAGCGGAATTATCGTATGAATGTATGAACGCCCATTGTATATCCACCCTATCGTTTGTTTTCGGTATTTATTCATTTATTTAAATAATCACCCTCATCTCCAAACGTGCGCTTCGTTGGAAAATAGTCTTTCTAGGCGTGCTGGCCGATGTCGGTAGAATCTATGTGGTTTTTAAGGCGAAAGCCTTTAATGGGTCATGACAGCGTGTCCGTGCACTCGCGAGAAGTGTCTGCAAGATTCCGCGGGATACCGCGAACATGTGACGTCATCACATTTGGTCATGTCTAATAACCGGAACTGACGTCATGATGAAATTCCATTCGGTCAGGAAGTCACGCCTGGTTCTGACGTCATCAGGCGATTCAGGCATCTGACCCCGCCGGGCGTTGCGTCAAGGAGTCCGTGCGGCGCCTTCCATTTGCACTTCCTCGAACGCCGCACTACACAGCATACAGACTCCGCGGGATACCGCGGGATTCCACTTGTCAATCATCCTCCATCCCTCGGATCCCGAGCCAAGCACTTCAACAAACCGGGCAACGCCTTGGATCGTGAAACGCACATCATACTTCTCCTTGCCTACCGTGAGAAGCGGGATTCTGCAAGTGGCAAATACTGCGTCTTTCCTTTCCTCTATGCCAATTACAATAGAACTTTGATGCGTTCAACGGAACGATGGTTGTGTTTGACAAAAGGCGCGCGATGTATCGTGTGCAGCATCGACGCTCAGACTTTTGCAGTTGTCTACTCGAATTCTGCAGTGCTCTCGAAATGTTTAACCTTCCTTTTTTTCTTTATATATTTCACTGGTTGTGCCCTTCCTGAGCTAAAAGGAAAGTCAAGCTCGCCAATCAATTCGTTCTCTTTGCTCCATTCAGCTCTGCATAACGAACTCGATATCTCGACTGCATATGCACTCTTCTTTAGGTAGGTCCCATGCCTCAAGTACTATTTTCAGGCTAGCCTCTGACAAGCTAATTGCGCATCTTTAAGAAGTTTGTCGTTAAACTTACATAAATACCAGTTAAACAGCGTCTTATTCCGCCTCCTCGAGTCCAATGGTGCACATTACAGGGTTTTGGTACTAAGCGATACAGGTTTTATCACATAGCCGTTGCAAAAGTCACAAGCTGGGCAGACACATAGGCTCCACGAAGCTCTACGTGACTACCCCCTTGATGATGCATGATGATACATGAAGCCAAAACGACTGCAGTCGGCGAAGCCGTAGAAAGTGCAGGGGATTTTTTTTCTATTTTTTTGGCTACGGACTTGAAGTAGTGCTGTTATGATTTTAGAGTGAAAGATAAGTGAACACAAAGTAGGAGGAAAAATAACGCGCCAATGATTGGAACCAAACCCACGACCTTCGAATGTCATGTGGGGTGCTTTTACCAACTGAGCTACATCGACGCTTTCTAACTTTCTGCTTTCTTGGGTATTAGTATCGCCTGTGACCGAACCTTGAGAGTTATTCACCAGCGTAGACCACCCATAGCGGCGTACCGCGCATGCCTCGGTGAACGTTATCAACAAGGCAGAGCGGAGGCGGCATGTCTTCAAGATTGTCAGAACTGGAGCCCTCGCAAGTTATTAAGCAGAAAATTGAAGAAGAAATGAGGGACTCGTTATGATACATTCAGGAAAAAAGCCCATGTAGTACATTTTTATTTTTTTTTTCTGCTACTGACTTAAAGTACTTATGTATTGATTTTGTAGTAAAAGATAATTATATACAAAGTAAAAGAAAAACAACGCACCGTTGACGGGAACCAATCCCATTATCTCCGAATATCGCGCCCAGTGCTCTTGAGGTTTGGCCACAGGAGGCATTACATGCCCAAGAAAGTGAAAGGCTGGACAGCCATACATGTAGCTCAGTTGATAAGAGCACCGGACGCGATATTCGGAGGTCGCGAGTTCGTTCCCACCGTCAGCGCATTGCTTTCTATTTTACTTTGTATATAAGTATATTTTATCATAAATTCATCACAGCACTAATTCAAGTTAGTGGGAGAAAAAAAAAAAAACCTAACGCTTTCTTTGTCCTCTCGACTGCGGGCTTCTTTTCATTACGGATCCTTCGGGAAGTTTGGTATAGTGTGAATTGCTGCATATTAGAACTCGAAAAAACAAATTCACAACGTCCTTGAAGCAAGACTCTTGGACCAAGTCGTTGAAAAAGAGCACTGGATTCAAGCACCGGCTATATTTTAACTCTATCCTCTGGTGCACACACACAATTGAAATCTCCAAAAAAGACTACGTTCCGGTCACACCTCACATAGGTAGCAAACCGATCAAAAAAAAACATTTGCCCTCGTGCTCTCTGCTCGGCGCATGCACGCAGCCAACCCTCCATTCCTCAACTGTGAACAACAAAAGGCGGAATCCGAAACTATAGAGCGACTTCTTCGGATCGTGAGCGACCGAACGTAATCCTTTTTGTCTCTAGAGTGAGATTAATAGCAGCAATTACAACAACGATGTAATTCACCATGCTATCCCCTCCGCTATACCATATGGGGACACCATGGGCAATAATCGAACTCGATATTCTTCGTTGTAACAAAATAAACAAGGAGTTGTTGACCGCAATGCTGCGGAGGGTTCTAGACTAATTCAGGCCATCTGAGGGATGTACTTGAATCGAATGCATAATTATCTTAAAAAGCACCATATGCCCCTGGAAGGAGGCCCTTAAACCAATGATGTCATTCTCCTGTCGTGACACCTCGAGTGATCCGATTAAGGGACTGTGAGCCTCCTTTCTACACTCTTCACTTTCGCGATAGAATGGATTATCTGATACGTCATGCGAATCGGTTGAGACTACTGGTCGAAAGGGGGTCCCTTTAGGCTCAAAAGCCGCTTTATTTTCCAGTTTTGCACAACGTTTACATGACACATGGACATTGGAATATGTTTCGCCTATATCGAAATGCTGCCACCGCAACTTGGATTGAACCTTAACTCGCGTTTCTTAGCTCGGACACTCCGCTCTTCCCGTTCCGCCATTTACGCTACCACCGGTCACCTGCCTCAACGTGAGTGGTCATCGATGGTGAAGAAAGCTCCAGCATAACCTGCACCCAGCACTCATTACATCTGCCCTCGAAATCGACTGGGCTGCCAAAGTATAAGCCTGGCCATAATGGTTAGACACTATCGGGGCAGGGTATACGACCAGGACGAGAGGAGACACACAGTGCTGAACTTACAACTGATGTTTTCTGAGGCTCTACATATTTTAAATTAAAAAAAAACGCATTTCTTTTTAACACCGACCAATTGATGGAGTGGTTACGCGTTGGTGTTTCTGAATTCATAGGCTTTTATGATTTCTCTACTAATCTAAACGCGGCTATCGGTCAAAATTTCGCACTGGTTGAAAATGGGAAAACGTAGT
Source organism: Amblyomma maculatum (assembly GCF_055883805.1). Classification (NCBI taxonomy): domain Eukaryota; kingdom Metazoa; phylum Arthropoda; class Arachnida; order Ixodida; family Ixodidae; genus Amblyomma; species Amblyomma maculatum. Next base: position 14,913,738 of record NC_139350.1, read on the forward strand.
TTTTTTTTCTTTCATCTGCGCAGCCCCTTGCAAATTATACTAAGATGACCGGAAAGAGCGTCTACCTTGTCTGCATTCGTTTCTAGTACAATGGGCCCTTGTTCGTGTCTAAGTATCAACCCCTGCGCCTTAGTATCCCCTTTTCGCTATCGCTGTTGGCTGCGCCCGCAAGCTTTCTTTCTACCTGACAACGAAAGCTCTACCCCCGGAGATCTTTGCGCTGTTCAGAGGCCTTCGACCGTCAAGAAACCACGGAATAACAGTGTGCAAGATCCTGCGTTCAGAATGGCGTAGGCACGATCGCCTGTACGAAGACTTCCTCTACCTGAGAGCACGCACTGACGTATTTTCAACGAACGCCACAAATGAAATGCGTCTGTTATCCAAGACCGCTGACAGAACAGCGGAATTTCTGTGGCAGTGCCCGTTTGCTATATTGAAGGCAAAAGCACGAAGAAGCGACATAAAAAGCTCGGCCCGGTCCACACGTATGCTGATGTGACCTTGACAGAAGGATTAGAACACGTCCTGAGCCGAGAGCTGAAATTCGCAGTGGAAGCCAGGCCATCTCTTCCGGAACCTCTGACGATGGTGAGACAAGTGTCCAACCTGGCTACGACCAATGTACCCAACCGCCGTGTTACTGAAAACGTGGACACTGTAAACCCATCAGTGCTAAATTTCCGCTAAAATGCACCGTGTCCTTCCTAAAGAACAACTCGCTAGCGCAACTACAGGCAGATAAGAAGGCGGTTTAGCAGTTTTTCCAAATGAACATTACTTGCAAAAAACGTAGAACGCAATTATTTCGCCTTTCAAAAAGCGAAGCGATGTTGAGCTAGATAAGGTGAAAACGAGAGCACGAAATCTCTGTGAACGAATGAATCAGGAAAAGTTAGGCAAGTCTGGAGAAAATAGCAAGAAGCTCATAAACTGGATAATCTCTTTCGAGCAATAGTCAGTGAGGATGGTACATGGCAAAGTCTGCCGCATTAATTCTGCAGGACAAACGTAAACTCCTACATATTGACGATACTATTCAGGTTAAAAATTCTAATCATGTTATGAAGTTCTTGTAAGGATGTTCAAGAAAAGGCTTTTCTGCTCGATACGTTGATATAAGAGATTTATATAATTCCGTTCTTGAAAATAACTGCTATTTTTTATAGAAGAATCCATTGACTTTTTGGTGGGGTAGCTTCTCAGTATACGGCAGGTATCAGTAATGGAGATTTCCTTGAGCTTCTGATTTTTTATCTTGACGTTTTGTACCAGGAAAGAATCTGCCTACCTCCAAGCGAATGGCGTTTGTATCGGCTCATGTGTAACTTCACTCTTAAGTGACATGTATCTCGCCCACCATGACAGGCTTTTAGACAAAGGAATAGAAGACGCAACTGCTGCATGAGAGTTTAAATTTGTTGATGATTTTCTTTTCTTTTTTTTTTTTTTTGTAAAATGTACACCTTCTAATGTAGAGGCCTCGCCCTTAAAAGTTCTGTCGATTATTTTTAAGTGCCTTGACCAACTTGTCGGTTAACTCTGGCGATTTTTTATGCACACAGATATCAACAATATTTGGATCACGGTGGAAGAAAGAGAGGTGCTCCGACCGGAAGAGAGGGCAGCCGCCAGGTGCAGCACGTATTGTGGGGGCCATCCTCTCCGCCGGTTCTGCTGGCGTACCTATAGAGCACCAGCGATCGCGCTGAAAATTTCCCACTTAAATCAGCATTAAAAGGCCCCAACCCTTAGATATGTATTTTTCGATATTTACACCCCAACTTCTGAGCAGATAGAAACTTTCGTAACGTTGACTAAACAAATAACTCCATTTCGGAGCAAACAGAGACGCGTCGATCGTCTGCTCGAGCAGATGACACGCTGCGCTCGCCGCTCCGGAGCGCGCACCGGGCACGCTTCTAGTAGATTATTGCCTCGTGTGGCCTCATGGCCGGTGCAATGCCTCTTGGGTAGCTGTTCAACGCACGTGCAATGGAGCCCGCCCCTTGTTCGCACGGCAGTGAAGGAAGCAAGATCAAAGCGCCGTCGGGGAGGTTTGAACGCCTCTTCACTCTCTCAAGAGCGACAGTCGTTGCCACATGAGAGACTGCGCCAGATGGTATGAAAAGGAACGTGGCGCTCAGTGGCAAAGCGAAGCATCGACCACAAAGAAAATCAAAGCTATCTGTAGCCGGATGCGCGTGACGGCATCCACACGGTCAGACTGTGTCTTTTGCCTCGCGTTCGATCAGCAGTTCACACTTCATGCCGGCACGCATAGCCTGGACTGCATGAAAGAAACAAAGAAACTGTGCACAGGAATGAAGGTAATGTGCATCGTCGAATTATAAAAATAAACGGTTGCAGCCAAGAACATTCTGTTTTAATCAGGCAGTTCTCAATGACCTTCACTCTTTCTTCATTTCACTAATAATATTTGGAATACGTTGCTTGCTCATTGCACTTTGTCTTATTTTTGTGCAATCCGTGTTTTGGTGAAGGTAGAATTCGAAAAACATCTCTGTGCTGCCCGATGCCACAAGCGCATCAGAAACGCCACGCGTACAAATTTCCAAATCATTCACTACGGTGTCTGCCAGCTAATTTGCAATGTCGAGACATAAATGACTAAATACAATATTATGCCACAGTTGGAAAATAGTGTGCGGTTCACAAATGTCGTAGAATCTTGAAACCTGCGTCATGCGCTGAGACTTGCGCAAGACCGTTATTTGAGTGGACGTAATTACTTGCGCAGCGAAATTATGCAATATGTTTTCAATGAATTTGAAAGGTTAAGTCAAGGAGAATAGGTGGACAAAGTTTAAGAGATATAAAAAAAATTAGCTGTCTTCAGAAATTTTCATTGTTCGCTGTTTTCTTGAAATGAGTGCGATCGTACGTCTGTATTGAAACGTAATATAAATATAAGCTCTCGCAGTTTGATAGATAAATATGCTGAGAACATAGTGTTGAAGTATTGCCGCTCTACTACAAACTTGTTTTGAGACAAAGCACTGCAAAAAAGACAAAATTTCATTTCCTGAGCCGATTTCACCCCGTCGCGGTGGTGCAGTGGTTAAGATGCCCAAGTACTGTGCCCGAGTACAAGGGTTTGATCCCGACCGCCGGCAGCTGCGTTTCGATTGAGGCGAAAAAAAAGAGGCATCCGTGTGCTGTGTGATAGGGCACATTAAAGATCCCCTGGTTGTAGAAATTACTCCTTAGCCCTCCACTACGGCACCCCTTTCTCTCCGCTTTCACTTCCACCTTTGTCCCTTCCCTTAAGGTGCGGGTCAGGTGTTCACAGAACATTTCGGGCAATTACTGCGCCTTACCTTTCCTGTGAACCAATTATTATACTTTAAGAAATATTAGAAAAACAGGCCAGGTGTTTATTATAAATCTGGTTGGAAGGAGTAGCCGCAGCCGTTATGCGGCACCTATCTATCCTTTATTGTTCATGTAAATAAAAAACCTATACTTTCCAAAAAGCCAAAATTAATTGAATTTAAACAAAAACCTGCATATTTTAGAGCATTTTTAGCTACCTAACTTTATTATACTTTCTGTAATCAATAACTAAATTTCTCAATAACAGCAGAGAACATAACTGCTGCACTCCACTCCTTCGTTATTATTAATTTCCTGTGCCACGAAAAAACAAAAATTGGCAGCAAAACCAATTGCAGATGTCTTGTTTCTAGTCATCGGTCAACGATATATCAAAGTTTAAAATCAATTTATAAGGTCGGCCGACCATCCTTTGTTTGATCTTACATGGAATCACCCTTCAAATTGCGCTGTAATGCACGACACGCATATGTGCATGGTAATAAAAAAAATATGCGAGCAATGGCGCGCCTACTGGTTCCACTGTTTAAATTTCTTGCGTTATGTTTACATTTGGGTTACAGCAAAAGCCTTTTACAATTGTCCGTAATGCAATTAATCAGGACATTAGCGTTTTTTGTTGTCAACCGGAAAAAAGAAACGGCGAGAAGAAATTCAAACATCGGAGTGCGCGAACGGGACTGTTTTCTTTTTTTTTTTCTGGCGCGACAGTACCTGAAGCTTTGCACATGTTGGCAGCTGTGAAGGCTCATATGGTCGTGTTGTATTGCTTTGGATGCTTTCAGGAAATATTCTATTACTCGTGTTTGTCGTGAACCGCAAAGCTGCATATCAGTTAAGAAATCGTTCATGCGGCCCCGAGTCGAATTATAACCCAGAAACTTGGCAGAAGCATGAAAAAAAAATTGTTTCAAGCCGGCCCCTATGTGTCAAAATCAAGCGCCCGTCCCAGGCGCGCCCATAGAAATCCGAGCGAAACGAGCGACGAGATAGGTCCCCAGTACCGGTGCTGCCCCTGGCGGCCCCGTCATGCGTAAAAAGTCCCACTCTCGGCGCCGTCGGAGCAGCTCTCTTTCTTCCACCGTGATTTGGATCATACATTCTTCTCAATGTCAACATTACGTGTTTTAAAAAGCACAATTGAGGACGCTTTAGTTTTCCCACATAGCAATTTTAAAGATAGCGGGACCCACGACTCGCGCTGCCAGACAACAAATTTTTACAGCCAACACTGTGCTTAATGACGTCACAGTTGTGCAGGGCGTTTCGAGCAGACGACGGCGACCATGCAACGGCCCTATATTGGGCGCGGCTTGCATTGTGTGGCGTCGCGTTTACGATGCTGCTGGCACGGGGCGACGGCGGCGCTACTCGGAAACAGCCTTGCACGATTAAGGCACTGCCAACAGATTATTTGCAAACAGCATAGATCTTGGAATCACTGTTCTGTAGTTTCAGCTGATACTTTAATGCATTCCTTTGCAGCTATGGGTGGTAGCTAGTGTTGTGTTGTTGACTGAGCGAGTTATTCTACGAAAAACAACAATTTGATTTACTATAGATTTCCCGAGAAAAAAAATATTGCCGACGAACGTTAGTTCCTAATGCGAAATTTGAGCGCAGCTCATCCTTTCGATACATTGAGGCAAATAATTTGAGCAAGACATGTATGTACAGTTACAGACAACTGGTTTGGTTTGGTTTGTCGGGTTTAACATGCCAAAGCGACTCAGGCTATGAGAGACTCCTTATTGGAGGACTCCGGAAATTCCGACTACCTGGAGTAATTTAAAGTGCACTGACATCGCACAGCACACGGGCGCCTTGCTTTTCGCCTCCACCGTAAAGCGGCCGCCAAGGCCGGGATTCGATCCAGCTTCCTTGGGAACAGTAGTCGAGCGCCGTAGCCACTGCGACACCCTAGCGGGAAGCGCTACAGACAACTGTTTTTATTTTTCATGCATATTCCTCCATGACACAGTAAGAGTTCTTGAATTTCATGAAGGAACCTTTGTGAATCGGGAGGTCGCGGGAGGCAGCGCGGGGGCCCATAGGAACGTTGAGCGCGGAGAAGATAGCCGCTTGTGACTGATGCCGCTGACGCCTATAGCGAGTCAAGTCAACATGGCTCTGCGTTTCGGCTTGGGATGCATGCACCGTGATCCGCTGATGCCGAGCCGACGTTTCGGCAACCGGAGAACACCGTCGCCGCTACGCAGGAAGGGAAGAGGGGGTGGTTACACGCAGCGGCGAACGATGGCTGATAGAGCCCGCGCTGCCCTGGCTGCGGAGCTGGTTACGAGGGACGGCGATGGCGACGACGCCGCGAAACGCAAGAACGGGGGCCAAAGAGCGGCGTTCTAAAAAAAACCCTTCGCGACAAATTCATCGATCCGTCGTCCGCTCTACACCTGAGAACGCATGTATGCTTAGAACATTTCAGGCGGGCCTAATGCTAACACAGGATTGTTCTGATAGAAGAGTTCGACCTCGCAAGAAGCGATGATTGAAATCGGATGCTGTGTCGACGATATTTCCGCACTCGACGTAAGCTAAACCGCCTGCCGCATTCAGCGTGGGTGCGGTCATGGCAGATTGTTTACAAGCCGCCGTCAGAAAAAAAAATAAAGCATGCTAAAATCTGCTGATCTCCTAAATAACACGTGAGTGGGTAAATTACTATAATAAAACCCTTATTGAGAATCGCTGATCTGCTGATTGGCCATGCATGCCAAATATTGCTTGATTTTTTTTTTTAAGTTCATTTGAATGACTATAGTCCTAGCTGTCCTGGTGCGATGACATCGAGTGCCACTCACCGACATCACATAATATGTTTCACATGGTGCCGCACGTGACAGTGATTGGGGTTAGCACACCTCAGAACGGCCGCGGGTGCATGCGGCGCTGCTGCAAGCCTATGTCGTCGCCATGTGGCGTCACGCAAGGAAGTGCTCGACGGGCCCCATGCGGGAGTTTCAATTTTGATTCAAGTTTCTTGCTTATTTAATATTATTCTTTGCGTACTGTAAAAAATGTCATCGCGTACTGTGATGACGAAGCCTTCAGCAATATAAATAATTCATTAACATAGTACTGTCGAAACATCGCCGCAGTTGCCCTTTAACACATGAATTCCCTTCAGAAAGAACTATACGGTTCTTAGACCTTTCACTGCGCCTCTCTGATGGCCATGTGTACTGGCACTATCAGCTAGTATGCGCATTCGAATTTGCCGAAGGAAGTACTTGAATCGGATACACAACCTTCTTAAAACGCGGCAGATACCCCTCGAAGGAGGCCCTTAAACGAGTTACATCGTCCAGTTATCGTGACGCCATGAGTGATCCAATTAGGGCACAGCGAGCCTCCTTTCCGCAATTTACCCTATTACGCTAGCAGGGATTATCTGTGACGTAATGAGAATCGATCGACGCGGCAGTGGTTGAAGGGGGTCCTTTTAGGCGCAAGGTCGATTCATATTGACTACGTTATTAATAACGCTAACCGCATGTTAGGATACTTACGTCGGAATTTCTCTGCCGCTCCCTCATCTCTTAAGCTTTTACTGTATAAAACACGTATACGTCCTAAACTTGAGTACGCAGCATCGATATGGGACCCTACACATGAAAACCTCATATATTCCTTGGAACTAGTCCAAAATAATTCCGTCCGCTTCATTCTTTCAAATTACAATCGAACGGCAAGCATCACAGCCATGAAATCGAACGTTTCACTCCCACCGTTACAATCTCGCCGTAAAATTGGTCGCCTAACGCTATTTCACAAGCTATATCATCACGTTGCGCTTCACGACTGTTTCATATCACCCCCAGAATACATTTCACATCGCATCGATCACCGCCACAAGGTTGGCATCCGAACATGCCACACCAAATCTTCTTTTCAGTCATATCTACCCGCACATCTATGGAATGGAACCGCCTTCCCCCCGATATTGCAGCCATTTCAGATAACAAAACATTTGACGACGCAATAGCTAACAATGTTTATTCTGAAGGAATTTGATCATATGTTATATCTGTTTTCCCTGTGTTGTGTAAATTGATTTTATGTTATTTACGCTTTGTGAATGTTGTTTGTTTTATCCTGGAGGAATTTTCTTTTGCACTACTTATTTTCACTGTATTATATTCATTGTTCTGTATCATAATTAACCCACTCCCCTCTGTAATGCCTTTGGCCCTGAGGGTACAATAAATAAATAAATAAATAAATAAATAAATAAATAAATAAATAAATAAATAAATAAATAAATAAATAAATAAATAAATAAATAAATAAATAAATAAAAGCCGCTTTATTTTCCAGTTTTGTGCAATTGCTACATGGCACATGGCAGCAATCTATGTTTCGCTTCAATCTGAACGTGACCATTGCTGTCTGGATTGAATATTAACCCGCGTTTCTTTCCTCGAAAACTCCTCTCTGGTGGCGCTGCCATTTACGCTACCACCGGTCTCCTAGTGATTTTTGGAAATGGAGAGGGAGAGGCATTGGGTCCCAAGTGCCATTAGATGTTACGTGTCAGCGACCTTCGCCCTTCAACATGAGTGGGCATCAATGGTGAATAATACTGCAGTATAATGTACAACCTGCACTTATGACATTTACCCCTGAAGTCAATCTAGGCTGCGCATGCGCTGAGCCGCCGATGCCCTCCCAGCTCGGTGCAAAGAGGCTAGAATCATTCGAAGAAATGCACTCTAATTTGTGTCGCGCCTCCCGACGTCACCGTTTACAGAAAGATGAAAGCATTCGAAGGTAATCTTTATTGAATGGGCGTTAGAAAACCAATTCCTTCGGGAAGAGGCAAGTCAGAAGGACTCCCTTTCTGGATGCCGATGGAAAGATTGGAAGCGCAGAATTGCAGGAAGCGCTCGATTTTGTCATCAGTTTAAATGGTAGCGGACAACTACACCCAATCTACGAGTTCATGCACTCTGTATCTAACCAGACATTCGTGAAAGCACTTCTGCTTCCCTTCATGCGGCTCTTGAATGCACGAGATGAGAGCTCGGGACAAGCAAGGTCCAACGTTCCGCTCCGCGAGTATCACTTCCTTCCAGAGTGCTGTATCGAAAAAAACAAAATTTAATTGCTCACGCGTTGAGTGACAATCCGCGAGAGAAAGATGTTTGTGTGGATTTTGGAGTACCCGCATTATGTGGGGACAGCTCGACGACCCATAACTGCCGGTCATGTTCAGCTGCTGCAAGGCATTTGAGCTGGGCAGTACTATTTGGACAGCCCCAAAACGTATTGGCCAGAAGCGCCCTTATTGGCCCCCCTCTCCATGAAGGTTCAACTGCTAGGGTTATGCCCCGATGTTTTGTGCATAGGACAACATGAGCGCGGAGAATGCGCTAGAGGATGAGCAAAGATTATTTCTGGCCTGGGGTGCGAGTGCTGGAAAGCTTTCGATGGTGCTTTTCTGCAGTGAACTTGACCAGTAAATCTGAAAAGAAAAAGTGTACATGTGGTGCTTCTGAAGATATTCGAGGAGCTGTCCGTTTCCGTCACCAGCAATGCACCTAGTCGGCCCCTATTCCGAAATCTTGTTTAGGGGAAAGATAATTAAACACAAAGTAGAAGAAAAAACAACGTGCCGATGGTGGGGACCGAACCCACGACCTCCGAATATCGCGTCCGGTGCTCTTCCAACTGAGCTACATCGGCCGCTGTCCCCCCTCCCAGGGGGGACAGCGTTTTTTTTCTTCTACTTTGTGTTTAATTATCTCTCCCCTAAACAAGAATACATTACTAATTTCTGTGATTATCCATGGTAAACATTGAAAAAAAAAGACATAAAGTAACATCCCCAACGCTTTCCTTGGCCTCGCCGACTGTTGGCTTTCTTTCCTTCATATATATATATATATATATATATATATATATATATATATATATATATATATATATATATATACCGGGTGTCGCAGCTCACTTGGACCAAGGTGTTAAAAAATGCGGAATGCCCTAGCACAGCGAAAAAAATTCAGAGACGTTCATAGTCGCCTATGCTAACAGTCGGTACTTTTTTCGTTCACTAAAGTTGATTACTTAGCAAACACTGATTATAATAATATTCATTTACTGGTTTCAGAGACAGTGTCAATGCAAAAGTTGTAGATCTCGAAAAACCGCTAGCTACGTTCTGTGTGTGGTGTGTGTTTGGTGTGTGTGTGTGTGTGTGTGTGTGTGTGTGTGTGTGTGTGTGTGTGTGTGTGTGTGTGTGTGTGTGTGTGTGTGTGTGTGTGTGTGTGTGTGTGTGTGTGTGTGTGTGTGTGTGTGTGTGTGTGTGTGTGTGTGTGTGTGTGTGTGTGTGTGTGTGTGTGTGTGTGTGTGTGTGTGTGTGTGTGTGTGTGTGTGTGTGTGTGTGTGTGTGTGTGTGTGTGTGTGTGTGTGTGTGTGTGTGTGTGTGTGTGTGTGTGTGTGTGTGTGTGTGTGTGTGTGAAAGCTAACCATCGGCGAGGCGAGGAAGCCATAAGGGTGTGTGTGTGTGTGTGTGTGTGTGTGTGTGTGTGTGTGTGTGTGTGTGTGTGTGTGTGTGTGTGTGTGTGCGCGTGCGTGCGTGCGTGTGAAAGCTAACCATCGGCGAGGCGAGGAAGCCATAAGGGATGTATTTATTTTACCTTAGCGATTGATAATGACCAAAATTAGTACTGTAATAATTTAGGGAGAAAGCTACTTATACACAGTGTAGAAGGAAATGCGCTGATTTTGGGAACCGAACCCACGACTAGTGTGTCCTCTTGGCCTCGCCGATTGTTACATTCTTTTATCACAACGAGCCCCTCATTTCCCTTATTATTGTCTGCTTAATAACTTGCGAAGATCTGGCTTCTGGCAGTCTTGAAGCCATGAGTATTGCGCATGAGGGCTCCCTGATAGCTTCTGCCCTCCCTTGTTTATCACAGTCATAGCCAGTATCGAAGGGCTCTGTTATATTATTGCGTTAGCAATAATGTGTCAAGTTTCAACCCATCGCGTAGTCCCTGGAAGGGCCACGTCTGACTTTGAGCCGCAGCCGAGCCAAATACGGCTGTAGCCAAGCCGCATGAACGAGTCTTAGTGCTTATAGGGATAACGTGAAACGGGAGACCCAAGTATTGCTAAATCAATTCAACCCGGGTTAACCAGAGCTAGACCACAGCCAATGTTCTTTTTTTTTTTTTTTTTTTTTTTTGTAGAGATCTATAGATCTATACAGTAGCCAAAGCAGTCAGGACCGTAATGAGATTGGCGGTAGGGAAAAACAGTCAGACGTTCCACTAGTGACGAAGGACGAGTTCAAGAAAGCATTAGCAACTATGAAAAGGGGTAAATCAGCTGGAGAGGATCAGATAACTACAGATTTGTTAATTGACGGGGGGAGATATCGTGCTAGAAAAACTGGCCGAAGGTCACAAGGATGAAGAAATACAGAGCGTAAAGCAACAGGTGAAAAACACAGAAGGTAAAAATTGGATAAATTCGGTGGTAAAAAAACAGAGTGTGGAATTATACCGAAAGTGGAAAAGGCTGATCAGGAAGGAAGCTTTCTTCGATAACTCAAGAGGCAGTGCCCTACTTTTTGAAGCTAGATCAGGGTGACTTAGAGCACGCAGCTACAAAAAGAAATTTAACAATGAAGATGACGCATGTGCTCCATATGGTAGTTCCAGAGAAACAATTGACCATATTATACTTGAATGTAATGGTATCCACCCGGAAGTCGATGCAGGCGCAGTCACTGTTCCTGAAGCTCTGAGGTTAGAGATACCAGTGGCCGGGTGAATAAACCGGCGGTGGAAGCTAGCAAAAAAACAACTGGAAGATTGGTTGCATTAAACGCAGAAAAGTGAAATAATGTTAGTAATGTAGAAACAAAAATTCAATATATAGAATGATGGTATATAGTTAACCAATCTAAAACAATAATTAAGATATAGGGAGAAAAACGAGCATAATAGCTACTGCCACCACTCCGTTGCAAAAGGGACGCTCCTATATTCCTTCCTTCCTTCCTTCCTTCCTTCCTTCCTTCCTTCCTTCCTTCCTTCCTTCCTTCCTTCCTTCCTTCCTTCCTTCCTTCCTTCCTTCCTTCCTTCCTTCCTTCCTTCCTTCCATCCATCCATCCATCCATCCATCCATCCACTGCCACCACTCCGTTGCAAAGGGGACGCTCCTATATTCCTTCCTTCCTTCCTTCCTTCCTTCCATCCATCCATCCATCCATCCATCCATCCGTCCATCCGTCCATCCATCCATCCATCCATCCATCCATCCATCCATCCGTCCATCCGTCCATCCGTCCATCCATCCATCCATCCATCCATCCATCCATCCATCCATCCATCCATCCATCCATCCGTCCGTCCGTCCGTCCATCCATCCATCCATCCATCCATCCATCCATCCATCCATCCATCCATCCGTCCGTCCGTCCGTCCGTCCGTCCGTCCGTCCGTCCGTCCATCCATCCATCCATCCATCCATCCATCCATCCATCCATCCATCCATCCATCCATCCATCCATCCGTCCGTCCGTCCGTCCGTCCATCCATCCATCCATCCATCCATCCATCCATCCATCCATCCGTCCGTCCGTCCGTCCGTCCGTCCGTCCGTCCGTCCATCCATCCATCCATCCATCCATCCATCCGTCCATCCGTCCATCCATCCATCCATCCATCCATCCATCCATCCATCCATCCATCCATCCATCCATCCGTCCGTCCGTCCGTCCATCCATCCATCCATCCATCCATCCATCCATCCATCCATCCATCCATCCGTCCGTCCGTCCGTCCGTCCGTCGTCTGCTTCCTCGTTATTACTTCCTCGTGAAGTTATTACAAGTTCCGTCTTTCGCACAGACTGGCAAATATCCTAAGAACTAGGTCTACAACACCCGTAGTGATGCGATGCAGCCCGAAGGACGTTAACTCTGCCGAGGAGTTGCTCCCGCCGTCGCGGGTACTAGCGAGTGGCATAGTGCGGGACAGAGTCTTCAACCTTATCGGCCGCTCATGCGTCGTGAGTGCGAAGTTTTCGTAAATAGCTGTCAATGTAGGACACAAGGAATCCGGCCGCACTCGATCCAGTCGGCCACTACGTCTGCTCCCTATCCGCTGATGAAGGGGAAAAACATCCCAGCCCGCACACTCACGGACGCTGATTATTTGTCTCTACCCCTGCGGTATTCAAAGAGTCGCACTGCTGTTCATCGAGAGCTCCCGATCGCAAAGTAGTAATCGAAGCGCGCAGAGCCGCTTCACTTCAGACGGTAGCCCTACCTACCCCTTCGTCCCCACTTCGCTTAATGATCGCCATGCATTCTTAGTCGTACTCGTACGAGTTGGCGGGTAATTATTTTTTGCGATGTATTTGGAGGTATGATACATCCTGGTATTTAAATATATATAAAACAGTCTAACCTAGTGCCTTATTTCGTCAGCCTAATGTGTTGCCGCAAATCCTCATCAGACATGTAGAAAGCGTCGTCTCGTTGTTTTTTCTTTTTTTCACGTCTGATGTGCAAGGCCGCAAAGCGCAGTGAAAAAAAAATAACAAAAATATACCATAGCCGGGCTAACGCGACGGCGGCCGCTCGAATATGGTCATGAAAAGATTATACGCGGCGCCTCGTTTACAAACAGCGCGCGCAGATCGATTCCCTCTCGAAGCGAACCAACTTGCCGAGGTTCCTGCCCCAGTCGGCAAAACGGTTGCATTCGGAGCGGTAGCCATGCTATCCCTTCTAGCCACCATAGCCATGCCCCGTGACGTAGACGACGTCCGGACGTTTTGCGTTACGCCGGACATGACGACAGGCAGCCAATGAATGGGGGCAAAGGGAACCAGTTCCCGAACGGAACCGTTGCTGGATCTGGCCCAAGGTTTTCCAAAACTTGGTGCGCCTTAGCCTTGTGATATCCACAGAGAGCTGTTGAGAGTCGGATGCAGTATTTTGAAGCGAAAGCTTCACTACCCGTGTCAGACCGCAGCTTCGCTTGGCTCCACATATGCGAGTTCTGCGCATGTGCGGGACGTCACAGCCAATGCCAGCTGCGCAGACCCCTTGCCAAGCTCTGCCAGCGTTGCCTAGCAAGACTTAAGAGGTGTGCGGCTCCTCCCCATTAAAAAAAAAAAGAAAAAGAAACTAGTCTCCATCGTGAATCGAACTTCCATTCCTTCGATCCGCAGCCGAGCGCTTTACTACTGTGCCACGCCCCTTTTTTTTCTTTATTGCCTTACTTTTGCAATACAACACAAACACACACACACACACACACTGTGCCACGCCCCGGATTTTGCTTTCAGCATAGTATTTATTACATGCCTTTAAATGCAGGAAAGAGCTATATACATTATTTACAAAGTAATCAGCCTGTAGGCGAAAAGTGAAATTGAAACATACAACACCACACCACAAAACTTAGCACAACTTCACTAACACGGTGGCAAGGAAAGTCAACACATCAACAATGGCAGCCAGTCCGGTTGATGGTCAATATCTTCGTGTCTCTAAGCTGGTGCACCATCTGGCCGAAATGAGTAGCGGGGGAGACTAGAGGTTCAGCATTCCGATCCAACATACGCGTTTTCCACAGGCTGTGCAGTCCAAGGAGGAAAATCATGCCTAAGGGTTCATGGTCATGTTCGGCGGCCATTAAGTAACGCACACTGTGGGAATTCAAGATAAAGTATTTCTTCAGAGAACGTCCCACAATAATATTGCATCTTTGTAGGCAATTAAACTGTGTTCGATGGTTTCAGGTATATCACATAGCAGACAATTAACAGAAGAAACGAAAATATATATTTTTTTGAGAATAAACCACACTTTAACAGATAGAACTTCGGCATAAAGATTAAGTAAAAACGTTCTAGTAGAAGGCGAGATCGGCATTTTGCGCACATTTGAGTGAACGATATAAGCGAGGCGGGAGCAACATAGATATCAATCCTTTGTATAATTTTTTCTGTCCGTGAAACAGAGAAGTACTCGTAAGAAAAGCGAACTGTCAGAAGACGCACTGAATCGCAAACGACTTTCATAAAACCAATAATTGAGGGCCGATTGGTAAATTTGCAAGAGACCATTAAGTTTGGAAGAAGATTCACAAGGTTAGTTTGCAGGGATGCTCTGGTAATCGGATGAGAGCTATTACGGAAAAACGAGAAAGGAGCAACTAACTGTCTGACATAGAGATGTGGCAAACCTAGCCAGCCAACAGAAAAAGGCCTGAATAGGTTATCACGCCGCATAGGCTCAGAACTAGAGGACCATATGAACACCGCAAACGTTCGGTGAAAGCTTTGGATGTAATTCCTCACCCAATGGAGTACCTGTAAAACATAATACATTTTTGTAACCAGACATGGTACAGGTCTGTGCACGACCAAAAATTGATATGCAGGGGGGGGGGGGGGGGACAAAAGTCCCAGCATAGCTTTGGAATGCCGGGACCCGCTCCTTCCAGTAGCGCCCACAATACTTGAATGCTTGAAGGGGAACTCCAAGGTATTTAAAGGGAACACGTGACCGTTCAATTTCAGCATAATGAGTCGGCATTGCTCCCCATGAACCGAACCACAGACCCGTATGTTTAGACCTATTCATTTTTGGCATTGTATCTGGCGCTCAAACGCCACGGCACGGATCGTGAAACGCTCTTCATAATTCCACTTGTCTACCGTGAGCCAATGGCTTTGCGCCTCATTTGAATGTGGCAAATACTAAACATTTAATTAAATCAGTCAGTTAAGGGGACGTCAACAATTTGACGTCAAGCAACGTTAATTAAGTAAGTCAATTAGGATGACGTCAAGAATGTGACGTCACGCAACCGGAAGTAGAGCCGAAAAAGGTCATAGAAAGAAATTGGTGCGCAATTTGAAAGTACCAAAACTAAAATGGGTAAACAAGAAGTGAATTAAGCAACTAGAACCAACCACAAGCAACCAGCAGCAGCATCCGTGCTTTCGCATTACTCCAATGCAGATTCTACAGTGCTCTTATTTTTTTCTTGTTCGCTTGCGTTATTTTCTATCACAGAATTTTTTCTTTATTTCGTTTTATTTGTGGGAGAAATTGCCATTGCAAAAATTGTACACCGCCTCAAAAACGTCTAGCTGCACATTCTCCTGCGAAGCACAATTCCCGTAGCATTGTTTTATTGCGAAAGCAATACTACTCTAGGTTTCGAGCCTTTAGTGTAGCGCGGCGGTAGCCACATACGTGACATTAGGGTATGGGCTGGCAGGAGCTGCTAACTTGGGTATCCCGTTCCACATGGAACGGTTATGTCAGAATCAGCCTTCTAAGACCCTGGCATTCACGTCGCCCCTATAGGCCGCTAAGGCACATTCATACGGGTTGGTTAAAGCGGGGTTTATATGTGGACTCAGCAAGAAGAAAAATAGAAGAAGAACGCTCGGTCACCTTCAGCTAATGCTTCCTCTCAATATTTGGATCTGCAGCGTTCAACCCTTGTAATTTTTTATTGGCTTTTCAAGAAAGCCAGCGAAATGCAGGAACAACCACGTAATAGGGCGCCAATTTCAGTGCTCCCAGATGAGCGAGCAAGCAATGAAGCCGTCTTTCTCCGTAATGCTGCTCCGAAAGGGGCATTCCCTTGACACATTCCCCTGATGAAGGGGAATGCGCCAGCGACTGTCACAAGTAAGGTGTGTAAGTATGCGAGCAGAAAAAGATGACGAAAATGATGAAAGTGCCCTGCCAGCAAAATTCAGACAAGGATTAATTCTTGTCTTTTTTTTTATGCAGCTCTCAGTGCTAGAGCATCTATTGAGGATTGAATCGCTTATATCGGATAGGAATGATATATTTACGCCATGTCAATTCAAAACGCGATGCGTCGTCATCGCCGGCGTTTACGCGGTGCGCCTAGGGCGGTGTGCCGATCGTGTCGCTTCGTCAAAGCAACGCCTTCCGTAAAAAGCAGCGCCCGCTCTCTTTCTGAGGAGGAAGCAAATGTTGGCATACTTGTCGAAACGAAACCATTGCAAAACGCCAGAGAAAGAGAGAGTTTCATTCCAGAGAACGTTGTAGAGATAAGCGAGTCTATTACTTGATTGGTCGTCTGGAACGGTGCATTAATTGCTGCCCTAAGAAGTGGTGCGTTTCGTATTTCGTGCAATTGTTTTCGAGAGGAAATAAAAAGAGCCACATAAATTCAAGCTTGACAGAAACAACCTAGCTAGCGTCTCTTTGAGCCAATGTAGTACATATTTTGTGTTCATAGTTTCTTCCTCGAACCAATAAACAGAGTTTGAAAATTTTTTAAATATTACTTAAACTAAGCGGACTAAAACAAAAAATACCTCAGACCAGCAGTCTAGCAAATATTTGATGTCATGGAATTTAAGGGCATGTTTAATGGCTTTCTAAAAAAAACGACTTGTGCAATCGGTCTCAAACAGTACAAGTGGGTGATGAACTGGTTACTGAGGCCTTCTCTACCGTAGTACCACAGGATTCTGATTTGTCGACTTAGATTTTTAATTTATTTGTCAATGATTTGGCTGGTGCTTTCTCAATCGCATAATGTTTCAATATGCAGATTACACTGTCTTTTGTCAAGTACATCTTTTTTTACGTCATTGAATGCCCTTAGGATTCGCACTGTGCATGTGATGGACTGGTACTTGAATAATTCAACCTCCATTAAGCAGCAAAAGACAGAACTTGCCAGTTTTCATAATGCGGATAAAAAGCTTGCTTCAGTGCAGCCGCTGTTCTTGCTTTCTTCCGGTTGTGTTGGCTGCGACTGCATTCCCACAGCATTCTCTGGCAATGTAAAATATTCAGGTATACTGTTTGACAGCGACATGACTTGGAAGAGCCATTTAACCTTTTTTTATGTAACGAACTTCGTAGTGCATCATGTGTATTAGATTCTTGTTGCCCCTGCAAACTCAAGTTAATCACACATTGGCTCATTTGCGGGGTCCTCAGATATGGAAATACTGTATTTTATCATTGCTCCATCACATGGTGGTCAAAAGTAAACACAATTCTTAAACACACTGTCCGCTCTGTAGCCTACAATTTATATATTTCACAGGATAGTAATTTCTTTTATTTTTTTTTTTGTATTTGCCCTCATTTGATTCTCAGTTTCTTTAAACTGTTGCGCCTCCTCATAATTGGCATAGTGAATTACTGACTACCCATGTGCATGTATGTTCCTTTCGACATCAGCCTCATAGATATGTTGTACCTGGCTGCTACACTCATTATGGCCATTTTGCAAGAAACTACTGTGTATCCCGTCTTCAACTCACTACCTCATATTGTGTTTTATTTCTTCAGTGTCATCCTTTAAGAACTAATTAAGAGCTTAACATGTAATTTGTACACTTAGCTAATAATTAGTTATGTTTAATGCAATTGTATTGTCTACGTTGTCAATGATTTACGCCTTTTTTTCTGCTAAGCAGACATATAAAGCCCCTCTCCCACCTGTACTGCAGTGTAGAACCCGACAAGCCTTTATTGGCTGGTGCCACCCTGTTACCATTACCTTGTTTACCCCAACGACAAAAAAAAAATGGTGGACTCTCAACATCTGTCAGTAGATTTCATGGTGCTAGGACGCACCGTATGTTTGAAACCCTTGGTTAGATTTAGCTGGGACACTAAATATATATATATATATATATATATATATATATATATATATATATATATATATATATATATATATATATATATATATATATATAGCGAAGATGCTTAACACTTCATTTATTCCTCGTCGACGTTTCGACCGGGATCCGGTCTTTCTCAAGACTGTGGTTACATTGCTTGTGTTTCAGTTATAAAGCTTTGAAACTAGTACGGGTGCAGAAAAGAAGGAACAACCCCGCCCCTCACACACACACACACAAAAATAAAGGGAATGAAGACCACCATGGAAGGCCTGTTGAATGCGAGAAAAGAGGTAAAAGCTAAAACATGAGTAAGGGCGGGCGGACGAAGCAAGAAAGGGCGGGGAGCAATGAAAAAAAAAAAGGGGGGGGGGTGCGGGCGATGCCCAAAGGTTTCACCCTTCGTCCGGGAAAGATGGGGCAAGCAGATTAGCAGACGAAGCAAAAAAGGGGGGAAGAAAAAGAAGAAAAGCGGGGAGGGGGGATAATGGGAGAGAAGGATTGGAGAGACAAGTGGACAAAACACTTTGGGTATGACCTCTGACGACGGCGCCGGCGGTGTCTTTTTGTGAGTGCAGTTAAGTAAACACAGGTGCACAGCTCTAAGGCCATCTTCACAGTGTATGTTACTTGAAATGTTTCGATGGGTTAGTGACCCCGAAGCGCCGAAAGGATTCCCGCATGTTCAGTTATGCCTCAATCCACTGTGTTAAATTTATGAATAAAATGCGACTCACGTTGCTCACGCTCACGATTAGTTCTGAAGGTGCTTTGGAGTAGAGTAACTTCTAGTTTTTCAAGTTCATGACCTGTTTGATCAGTGTGTTTGGATAGGGGAAGGCTAGGTAGTGAAGGCTAGGTAGTTAAGGTCCATTGAGGACCTTAACGCAGCTCTCATCACCACCAAGAAGACTGAAAACGCAACACGAGCCGCCATCTCCAATCGCACCGAGCGCCCCGAGAGCCTACCGACTGAAATGCATCAGCGGGCACCTTCAGCTGAGGACGGCCACTTGGATACCCCCACCATCGTCTGCACAACACCGTTACCCAGATATGATATCAGACGACGCTGTGGCTCCGCCCAGCGGGCGAAACAGGATTGACGAGCCTGCCAGACGTCCCCACTTTCTACCTCCCCTTTAGCAGATGCCACATACTCTCACAAAAAAGTTTACCTTTATGAAAAATAATTGATAAACGAATTAGAAATGAGCTCCACATACAATCACTCAAAATTTATCTCAAAGCAAATGTTGTCTATCTCCATATCTCATTCCCCTTCCATGCTTGATCACTCGAATACAAATAGACGAGCATGGAGCGCAGAGCTGCATATCTAGTCTTTAAAACTGCTCCAAAAAGCTATTAGACACTGAAGAATATTGGCATCGCTGAAACACGAAGAGAAGAGTGCGCGTGAGGGTATAACACTTTCTTCGTCTGAGTCCGACGAAATTAAAGTCTTCCAGTCTAAAGCATTTGCTGAGATCTGGGCCATTAAATTTCATAAATTTTCACGAGATAACATCTCCTCTGAGGCAGTATGCCACACTGTCGTACGAAAGTACAAGAACCAAAAGGTCACACTCGGGGACACAAACGAGCGCTCCAACACTCACCTTACCCCCCATAATCAAGGAATAGACGCCACTAATTGAAACGATAACATAATTAACCTCTCGAAAGCATCACTAACCAAAGAGGAGGTATCGGTTCTACCCCGAGGTCTAAAAGTTTGCCCAAGCAAAGGCCGCAACAATAAATACGAACTATAACTTCTCTCGTAAACTCCGATTACAAGAATATTTTTTTGAAAAACAAAGGCCCGCTAGCTTCCTTCCACCAACTCAAGAACAATGGACACCCTCACCCGGAAGAGAAAAACATCTTGACATATATATTGCCGCGAAACCTTCAAAACTGTATTTGTTGTTTTTTAACAGCCGCCGCCATACGGCCTTATCACTCTGATTCTGGATCGCGTTTCAGTTCTGTATTCTTTGTTTGTTAATGCTCGATGCCGCGTGTCACACCATCAGTTTCGTTCTAGAGCAAGATGCACAGAGATCTGTCCCGAAGATTCCAGCCACTCGTGTGTCTTTCTACAACGTTCCAGCTTGTGCTTGTAGCAGTTGCGACGTTATCTAGATTGTTCTGAGCAGCCTTTAAATTTAGCGTTGACGAGTGTGACGGGCATTCTTTGTTCGACGATCGACGAGCACGTTTGTTGCTATCGCCACCGCCGAGTTGCTTAGTTCTTTTGCGGGCGCAAGTCAGCCCAATAAAGAGTTAATTTCATTACCATCAAGCCTGTGTCTTTTTTTGGTGTGAACGGCCTTGTCATCACTACGTGACAATATAAAGGCTGTAGAACAAGATATCCTTCACGCTTTCGCAAACCAACCGGCCGGATCACCAAACCTCTCAAAAAACGAACGTGATGCTTTAGATGCTTTGAACGAAGCGATATCACTATCAAAACCGCAGACAAAGGAGGGGGCATAGTAATTTTGGATACAGAAAAATACATACAGGAAGGAAGGAAACCGCCAACTTAATAATACCCAATTTTACAAATCCCTCCTTGCAGACCCCCCCCCCCCCCCCTTCCGCTGAACATTAAAATATTATAACGACCACTTTGAACCAACTAACCCAGGAATGAGAAATAACACCTCGAATAAACAAGGCACTCACAGTAGCCAACACGTCTCCAGGCCGGTTCTACATGCTCCCAAAAGTTCATAAAGAAAACAACCCAGGTAGACCAATAATTTTCGGCATCGGCACGCTCACCGAACCCATCTTCGCTTACATAGACGCACTAATCAAACACATACTCCTCACTCACCCATCCTACATACGCGATACCAGCCACTTTCTCGAAGAGTTAACGAAAGTAAAAGTTCCCGAAGGCGCGCTACTTCTAGCCCTAGATGTGGTTTCCCTCTACACTAATATTCCACACGATGATGGCATCCAGGCCCTAGCCACAGCTTACGAAAAACACAGTAGTAAAGATCCCCTAGCCCCAGAGCAATCATGACATTACCCAAGTTAGTATTAGAACTAAACTCATTTGAATTTATTAATAGCTATTACCTCCAAACTAGCGGCACGGGCAGGGGAACTAAAATTGCACCAAATTACGCCAATATATTTATGCATCATATCGAGTCAAATTTCTTTTCCTCAAATCCGTTTAAACCGGCCTTTTACAAGCGATTCCTTGACGACATAATCATGGTATGGACAGACACAGAAAACACCCTAAACCTGTTTATTGCAGCATTCAACAACGCCCATCCAACTATATCTTTCACACACACCTACTCCGCGCACCAAATAAACTTATTGGACCTCACAATCCAAGTAGAAGGGGGCACACTACTCACTAGCGTTTACAAAAAACCCACTGACAGACAACAATACCTTCATTTTAAGAGCTGCCATCCACGACACTGTAAAACATATATCCCCTACTCCCAAGCCCTTAGATTTATGATGGATGGATTTTCCATCATGAACGTTCACCAACTCGCCCAACTTTCGGCATCCCTTAGATTTAAGCGCATCTACTCACGCCCTGAGGATTTTGAGGAAAACGCCAACCGCCTGCGGACGGTCCTTAAGAACCAGCAGTATCCGGCTCCTATCATTAACGACGCTATTAATAAGGTTGGCAAACTAAGTCGCGAGAATATTGTCAGGAAACGTCAAATTGCACCTCTTAATCCTCACCTCTCAAACCTCATACTAACTTTCACAAATACCGCCCCTAACATCAATAAAATTTTGAAAAGCATTTTAATATTATTGAGCAGAGTGACCGATTCTCCAAACTTTTCCCAAATTCTCCACGGGTAACCTACAGACGGCCAAAAAGTATACAAAATTACGTAGTCCACACTAAAGTAAATAAACCATCTCCCACAGGTTGCCTACCTTGTGGCAAAAGTCGATGCCAGTTGTGCAAACACATGCAGACAACAAAACAGGCTAACAGCACACATTCAGCTTTCAAACATGACATTAAAGAAAACCTTAACTGCGACTCGGGCAACGTATTATACCTACTGGAATGTGGCCACTGCCAGATGCAATACATAGGTCAAACCCACACTCCCTTCAGAATCAGATTCAATAACCACCGCGAACACACCAAGTCACTACCTAACCTTCCCCTATCCAAACACACTAATCAAACAGGTCATGAATTTGAAAAACAAAAAGTTACTCTACTCCAAAGCAACTTCAGAACTAATCGTGAGCGTGAGCAACGTGAGTCGTATTTTATTCATAAATTTAACACAGTGAATTGCGGCATAACTGAACATTCGGGAATCCTTTCGGTCTTCGGGGTCACTAACCCATCGAAGCATTTCAAGTAACATTCACTGTGAAGATGGCCTTAGACTTGTGCACCTGCGTTTACTTAACTGCACTCACAAAGAGACACCGCGGGTGCCGTCGTCTGAGGTCATACCCAAAGTGTTTTGTCCACTTGCCTTTCCAATCCTTCTCTCCCATTATCCCCCTCCCCTCTTTTCTTCTTTTTCTTGCCCCCTTTCTTTTTGCTTCGTCTGCTAATCTGCTTGCCCCATCTTTCCCGGACGAAGGTGAAACCTCTGGGCATCGCCCCCCCCCCTTTGTTTTTTCTCATTGCTCCCCGCATTTTCTTGCTTCGTCCGCCCGCCCTTACTCATGTTTTGTCTTTTCCCTCTTTTCTCGCATCCAACAGGCCCTCCATGGTGGTCTATATTTTCTTTTTTTTTTGTGTGTGTGTGTGTGTGTGTGTGTGTGTGTGTGTGTGTGTGTGTGTGTGTGTGTGTGTGTGTGTGTGTGTGTGTGTGTGTGTGTGTGTGTGTGTGTGTGTGTGTGTGTGTGTGTGTGTGTGTGTGTGTGTGTGTGTGTGTGTGTGTGTGTGTGTGTGTGTGTGTGTGTGTGAGGGGCGGTGTTGTTCCTTCTTTGCTGCCTCCGTACTAGTTTGAAACCTTTAAAATTGAAGCACAAGCAATGTAACCACAGTCTTGGGAAAGACCGTACCCCGGTCGAAACGTCGACGAAGAATAAATGAAGTGTTAAGCATCTTCGCTATTTATTTCCTCTGCAGCCAAGAACGTCTTTTTCGCAAGTATATATATATATATATATATATATATATATATATATATATATATATATATATATATATATATATATATATATATATATATATATATATATATATATATATATATATATATATATATATATATATATATATATAGGATGTCACACAACATTCCCGATTATCATTTTTAATCTAACAGTTTCGGACGGTGGACCGTTCTTCTTCAAGGTAGAATTGAGAATGGAGAATACGTCCTCAGATTATGCCACTGTTAAGAGAGCAAAACATATCTCAGGATAAGATTAAGGCAATGAAGCCCATCAAACTGCCTCCCGAGCGATTCTACCTCCTCCCGAAAATTCACGAACCCAACCGTCCCGGCCGTCCAATTGTGCCAAGTAACAGTACACTCACTGAAAATTTTTCCGCCGTCTTTGATTTCCTCTTTAAAGACATTATACCAACTATCCCTGCCTCTATTAAGGACCCAAATCATTTCCTCAGGGTCGCGTCCAACCTCGAAATTCCGACGGAAAACGTTTTAGTCACAATGGACGTAATATCCCTGTACACGAATATCCCCATTCAGACGGCATAGGTGCGGCAGTGGATGCATACCTAAGGACGGACCCCACGGTGAACATGGATGAGGAAACCTTCTCCACTATTCTTAGCATGGAGCTTACTCACAATAACTTCGAATTTGAGGGAAGGCACTACCTTCAAGTTAACGGTAGGGCGATGGGAACTAAGGTGGCACCGGCTTATGCCAATATATTCATGGCGGCCCTCGAGAAGCAATTCCTGGACACTCAGCCTCTGAAACCCCTCCTCTATAAACGTTTTCTTGACGATATTTTCCTCATTTGGCCCCACGACGAAGCCAGCCTGTTAACATGTATACAAAATTACAATTCATTTCACCCATCCATATCGTTCACTCACAGCTTTTCTAAATCCTTAATTAACTTATTAGACGTTACAGTACAGAGAAAAGGCAACGTGCTTAAGACTATCCTATACCGGAAATCTACCGACAGCCAGCTGTACCTACATTTGGAAAGCAGCTACCCAAACCACTGTAAAACCAGCATACCCTACTAATAGGCCCATAGATTCCGGCGGACTTGCTCTGAGCTAGAGGACTTTGACCCCCATGCGGAGCAACTGAAAACAAATCTTCTGCGAAAGGAATAACCCCCCCCCACCTCTCCATCGTTGATGATGCTATTGGGAAAGCTCGAGGCTGTTACGACCGTGCATCATCCGCACTTGCGCGCTCTATTGTTCGCCTGTGGGCATGGATAAGTGCTCTGGATATGTGGTGTTGGTACAATGGGTCTAAGTGAGCCTGTTTCCAGGAATCCTGTTTTGTAAGCCTGTTTTGCTTTGTGGACACCCTGCAAATGCAAATTCACCCTGTCAAGAGAACGGCTAGAAAAACACAAAGAAATGTCCCCCTGCGGGAAATTGCCGGAAGTGCTTTCGTTCAATTGTTCACCCTTCCCGTCGAGAAGTGCTATCGTCCAGTGAGGAATGCCTACTGTCCAAAGGAGACGACAGAGTGACACGTCCGCTGACGTACAGGACAAAGAAAGGAGCAAGGTGATTACGGCCATTAGAGGATTTCCTGGGAATGCAGGAAAGATTTGCAATTGTTGGAAAGGGACAATGCTGGGAGCCGTATGCGGCGCGCACGTGCCCTTGGGTTTCTGAGAAGTAAATCCACTTGCCGGAACCAGCCTATCGATTCTTGGCTGAAGAATAGAAATGTACCTCCTCGCCGTTCCCAAGCTTTTCCCGCCAACAAGTGACCAGGCCCAACGAAACAATGCCGGGCCAGTCAGTGCTTCAGACCATCAGTGCAGTGATGTGTTCGATTGGATGTCGATATCTGAGGGGCGTGCCCTGGATTTGGTTGGTCAGCATCTTCAGAGAGGGGCTCGACATAGGGGGTTTTAAGGACGCTGCAGAGCACGAAATGTCGCTCTGAGCCCTGGGTAAACGGCTCATCCAGTCGCTTCTCGATATGAACTCCTAACGCTTGCCATTTTGCTGATGTACCCTTCTTTTTCTTGTAAATATTCATGTAAATAAGATTTCTCAAAGTGCCATTAAACCTGCTTGTATATATTTTACCAACTTCGAAGATTCAATCCTTCATCAACCCCGAGTCTCTGCACGCTACCAAGTGAAGGCCGGGTCGACATAGCCCCAGCGTCTCGACAACTGGTGACCAGCGGTGGGATCTGGATCTACAAGCTACAACATCTGGTGATTAGAGGTGGATCGGAATCTACAAGCCACAACATCTGGTGATCGGAGGTGGCATCTCAAGCAACAAGCAGGAGCAACAATCGGCCAACAAGAAAGCAGCTCGGAACATCGATCGCATGTGTGGGTGAGTGCTTGGCTTTTCTTCTGATGTGGACCAGGTTCTAGAACAGGGTTAGATTTTAGAACTGGTAAAAAGTGTTGAAACGCCTTTAGGTTTGGTAGTTTGCACTGTTGTTTTGGAAGTAGCCGACACTCGGAGCGATCATGGACCTACAAAAGCTGCAGAAACCGGAACTGTTGCAATTGTGTGAGGAATTGGGAATTGATACAAGTGGTTTGGCACGAAAACCCTTGATTTTAAAGGCAATCACTGATTTGGGAGCCGATGATGAGGTGCTCAGTGAAGCATGGAACCTCATCGCCCAAAAAAAGGAGGAGCAGCTCAGACAGCAGAAAGAGCGGGAAAAAGAGGAAAAGAAGCGTGAGCGTGAACTTGAGAGGGAAAAAGAGGAAAGGGAGCGCGAACGTGAGAGGGAAAAAGAGGAAAAGAAGCTAGACATTGAGCTCCGGAAATTAGAACTAGAGTTGAGCAAGAGGTCGGGCGATTGTCCCCAGCTAGCGGTACCTCGTCTCAACAAGGAGGCAGATTTCAAGATGTCAAAGTACATGCAGCCATATGTGATATCAGGGGATATCGGTCTGTATCTGGCTAACTTTGAGCGAACCTGCGAAAAACTGTCCTTCCAGCGAGACACTTGGTCTCAGAGATTATTGACGGTTCTGCCCTGCGAGGCAGCGGAGGTTGTCGCGCGGCTAAGCAAGGAGGACGCGGACAACTACGAGAAGGTCAAAGCTTGCCTTCTGAGAAAGTATAGGCTTAGCGCCGAGGCGTTCAGACAACGTTTTCGGAACGCTACTAAGTCCAGGGACGAGAGTTACCCTGAATTCCTATACAATTTAAGAGTCAATTTGGGCGAGTGGCTAAAGAGCACTGATTCCTACAGTGATAGGGACGCTGTAGTCGAGCGAATTCTTTTGGAGCAGTTTTATAACTGCCTCCCAGAAAAAGAAAGAAATTGGTTACAGGACCGAGGCGAAATTAAGTCGGCAACTGAAGCTGCCGAACTCATTGAGGAGTATGCTTCGCGCCGACAATTCAGCAACCCAGTAGTGGATAGGCCCCGCAATCCCAAGTTGAGTGTGAATAACCGTCAGAAAAGGCACTTTGCTAGATTTGCAAACGAAGAAAGGAAGGCTTCTTCAGGCAAACGCCCTAGAAAGGATGGCAGTGAGAAAAGTGGGGAAGTGACCAACGCGCAGAACACAAAGAACAAGCTTGGGGCTAGGAAGCCGCTCACATGCTTTAGGTGTAATGAGCAGGGTCACATTGCCGTCAACTGCCGGAAAGAAAAGATTGCTTTCTCGTATGTCAGTGACTGCGATGAAAACATGCAGCTTTTGGAACCCTACCTGCATGACCTAGTAGTCAACGGGAAGCCGTGCAAGGTACTGCGCGATTCGGCCGCAACGATGGATGTTGTCCATCCGGCGTATGTGTCGCCTACCGACTATACAGGACAGTGTGCGTGGATCCGCCAGGTAGTGGAGGAACAGTGTGTGCTTGCCAATCGCGAACGTGGTCATCGAGGGCCCTTTCGGCGAGTTAACAACCGAGGCTGCCGTTTCAGGAAAGCTTCCTAAGTGCTATCCGTATTTGTTTTCCAACAAATAGGACATGCTACTGCGAAAGAGGGGCATCCTTTTCGGAGACAGAGTTGTGCAAGCCTTAACACGTTCAAAGGCGCGAGAACTAGCTACACTGCTCATTCCAGAAAAATCCACAGCGGAGGAAACAGCAGTTAAAACAGTAGTCGATGCGGAAGATAGCGGGTCAGAAAACTTTGAGAGCGAGGCATCTCAGATAAGTCAACTTGAAAGTGAGCTTGATGAGACGCGGAATGAGGACGATCTTGAGAATAACCTCTTGCCGCCAGTGTCTAGTAATCTCACGAGACTTTTAAGTGGAACCCGAGAGGAATTAGCTATGGAGCAAGCCGTGGTAAATCTAACGCTAAACCTTCCCGAGGAGATGGGGGACAACTTGATTTGCCTCAGCGGAAAAGGAAGCAACGCTCAGGAGCTTCTCAAAAAGACAGAGCAGAGAGGAGAACTAGAGAAATCCCAGCTGTCCGATCTGGGCGAGATAATAACAGAGTTTGAGGCCTGCTTCGTGGACAGGCCAGGCAGGACTGATTTGACTGAGCACGATATTGAGCTGACTTCAGACGTGCCAGTGCGATCAAGGTGCTACCGATTTTCTCCAAGGCAAAGAGAAATTCTGGATACGGAAGTAACTCGCATGCTGGAATAATAAAACCCTCGGAAAGCGATTATGCTTCGCCCATGATCTTAGTAGAAGCTCCAGGTAAAGGCCCTAGGCCTGTGGTAGACTACCGAAAGCTAAATTCTCTCACCAGGGATCAAGTGTATCCTATTCCGAATATTGAGGAGAGAGTAGAACAGGTCAGTAGAGCGGCATATGTGACTACGCTGGACCTTACTCGAGGATACTGGCAAGTACCGCTCACTGAACGCGCCAGCAGATACGCGGCTTTCGTCACTCCGACGGGCAGCTACCAGCCAACAATGATGAGTTTCGGGCTCAAAAATGCTCCATTTTGTTTTTCCCGACTCATGGATAGGGTTTTAAAGGGGTGTGAAACATTCGCGGTGCCTTATTTAGAAGACATTGCGGTTTTTTCCGACTCATGGGCGGACCATATGGTACATCTAAGAGCTGTACTGAGGCTTTTGCGTCAAGCTGGACTAACCGTAAAGGCCGAGAAATGTTGCCTGGCAAGGGCGACCGTGGACTACTTGGGTCACAATGTAGGTCAAGGTTTCAGGAAACCCAGCGAGATTAAGATTTCTGCGGTAGCAGACTACCCGCGGCCGAGCACGAAGACGGAAATTCGAGCATTCCTGGGTCTGACTGGGTACTACAATCACTACATCCCTAACTATTCAGCTTTGGCTAGCCCTCTGACCGACGCTCTGCGCAAGACAGAACCGACAAATGTAGTCTGGGACGAACAAAAGGAAGCCTCCTTCGTAAACCTGAAGGCTGTGCTGATTAGCCGTCCGGTATTGCGAGCTCCAGACTATGGCCGAGAATTCACGGTCCAGTGTGATGCCAGTGATCGAGGGTTAGGTGCTGTTCCCTGCCAGAGAGGTGACGACGGTAATGAGCACCCCGTGCTCTACCTGAGCAGAAAACTGAGTTCTAGAGAGAGGGCTTATTGCGCGTCAGAGAAAGAGTGCGCTTGCATTGTATGGGCCATTCAAAAATTGCAGTGCTATCTTGGAGGGGCCAAATTCTCCGTAGAGACGGACAATTGTCCCCTGGCTTGGCTGCAAACTGCGACATCGAAGAACAGTCGCCTTCTTAGGTGGAGCTTGATTTTACAGCAGTACAATTTTGAAATAAGATACAAAAAGGGGAAGTTAAATGGGAATGCGGACGCGCTTAGCCGCTCTTTCTAAGCGGTCCGAGATGTTCCTCACCATGTATCTAAATTGATAATCAGGTTTTTTTTTTTTTTCGTGCGCTTGTATATGTGTGACTATGTAAAGCAGCCCGTTTGGTTTTCTAGGAATACGTGTGTCCTGAACGTCTTGATAGTGGGCTTTTCTCGAACAACAATGGCAGTTTTCTTTTAACCTGGTCTCTTCAGACGGGAGCCTAGTGCTTGCTTCGACATGTGGTTGAGTTTCAGACAGCTCGAGCAATTTGGCCTACGACAATCAAGACAACGCGACAAGCAACAGCGAGCTTCAAGCGTTCATGTGCAGGCCATTAAGTCGTCTCTTCATGCAGCAGCTGCGACTGCTGCCCTCCGAGACTCTTCTGGCGGGGGAGGAGGCTGTTACGACCGTGCATCATCCGCACTTGCGCGCTCTATTGTTCGCCTGTGGGCATGGATAAGTGCTGTGGATATGTGGTGTTGGTACAATGGCTCTAAGTGAGCTTGTTTCCAGGAATCCTGTTTTGTAAGCCTGTTTTGCTTTGTGGACACCCTGCAAATGCCAAATTGAACCTGTCAAGAGAACGTCTAGAAAAACACAAAGAAATGTCCCCCTGCGGGAAATTGCCGGAAGTGCTTTCGTTCAATTGTTCACCCTTCCCGTCGAGAAGTGCTATCGTCCAGTGAGGAATGCCTACTGTCCAAAGGAGACGACAGAGTGACACGTCCGCTGACGTACAGGACAAAGAAAGGAGCAAGGTGATTACGGCCATTAGAGGATTTCCTGGGAATGCAGGAAAGATTTGCAATTGTTGGAAAGGGACAATGCTGGGAGCCGTATGCGGCGCGCACGTGCACTTGGGTTTCTGAGAAGTAAATCCACTTGCCGGAACCAGCCTATCGATTCTTGGCTGAAGAATAGAAATGTACCTCCTCGCCGTTCCCAAGCTTTTCCCGCCAACAAGTGACCAGGCCCAACGAAACAATGCCGGGCCAGTCAGTGCTTCAGACCATCAGTGCAGTGATGTGTTCGATTGGATGTCGATATCTGAGGGGCGTGCCCTGGATTTGGTTGGTCAGTATCTTCAGAGAGGGGCTGGACATAGGGGGTTTTAAGGACATTGCACAGCACGAAATGAGGCTCTGAGCCCTGGGTAGACGGCTCATCCAGACGCTTCTCGCTATGAACTCTTAACGCTTGCCATTTTGCTGATGTACCCTTCTTTTTCTTGTAAATATTCATGTAAATAAGATTTCTCAAAGTGCCATTACACCTGCTTGTATATATTTTACCAACTTCGAAGATTCAATCCTTCATCAACCCCGAGTCTCTGCACGCTACCAAGTGAAGGTCGGGTCGACATAGCCCCAGCGTCACGACAAGGCTTAGACAGAAATGAAATCAACTTTGAAAACTCACAGCAGAACGGCCGCCAATGCTAACCCTAACCCTGGGTGTAAACCATACTGAAAACCACGCTCTAAAGTTTGCAATCATGTGTAGGCGACAAATATTGTAAAAGGCAACTTCTCTGATTTCACCTTTAAAATTAAAGAAGCCTTGAACTGCGACAGTGCCAATGTGGTATAGATGCTAAGCTGCGGTGTGTGCGGCATGGAATACGTCGGCCAGACCGAAACACCATTCAGGTTTCGTTTCAATAACCACAAGGCCCACGTCCACACACTGCCAAATCTCCCTTTCTCTAAGCACCTGTGCCTTCCAAACCATACTTTCGAAAACATTCGGGTCATTCTCCTTCAATCAGGCTTTCAAACAAGTGGACAAAGAGAACAAAGAGAATCGTACTTCGTACACAAATTTCAGACTCTAACCCATGGAATTAATGAAACTTTTGGCAATTTTGCCTTTCTCAAAAGCATACATAACTAATAGACGAGATATTCATCTCCATTTGCCCACTCCTAAGAATTTCCTCCATCTCACGCAAACTATACTGTTCGTTATTTAGCTCCTTGGCCTCCTCCCTCTGGCCCGTTTCCTTTCCCGCAACAAACGACTTCACTTAGGACACGCTCGCGGGAACGTCTTGACGCGAATGCCCGGCTGCGACATTGGGTTTCGTGTTTCGGGAGAGCGCTGGTGGCCGACGGCTCTTTCGTCGCCGCGGCGGCGCGCTGCCCTTGCTGCGATCGCTGGAGCGTCGCGGGGTGGAACAACTTTGTCTAGAACACATCACTCTTATCCCAACGGTTTTTTGAACACCTGCACCGCTGGGGAGCGGGCCGTCCTGGTATGAATGCTCGAGTTGTCTGGTTTCGAGTCGGCTTTTTTTTTTTTCGTTGTTAAATGTTATTCTGAACCTTTGCTCAATTTCTGGCTTCCTTCCAGGTAGACTTGCCTTGCTTTTAGTGTCGTATTTGTGGACGCAGTTCGCGTATGTAACATTCGTCGGCTCTCCACTTTCTCTTTTCGTCCCCTCGCCCCCCCCTCTTCTTTTTTTTTTCACTTTCTCTTTCTTTCTCAGTCTTTGTTGCATTACCAGCCATTAATCAACGGGAGCTTTACGCCCTTTCTGTCTATTCAGTAATGTTTGTTTCTCCAAAGACAGAGAGCGAGAATACCTTCTCCCTCCCTAACAGTGGCGTAATGTGCGGACTTATTCTCCATTCTCAATTCTACCTTGATGAAGGACGGTCCACCGTTCGAAATTGTTGGAATAAAATAGATAATCGGAAAGGTTGTGAGACATCCTGTTTGTATATAAATATATATATATATATATATATATATATATATATATATATATATATATATATATATATATATATATATATATATATAATAGAGCGAAGGGTACGCTTCATTTAAAGAAACATTTTATTAGACTCGACGTTTCGATCGGAGACCGATCTTTCTTGAGAAAGATCGGTCTCCGATCGAAACGTCGAGTCTAATAAAATGTTTCTTTAAATGAAGCGTACCCTTCGCTCTATTATTTTTTAAGCGGACAAGTACGTTAAATGTTCTCGCATCCTATATATATATATATATATATATATATATATATATACATATATATATATATATATATATATATATATATATATATATATATATATATATATATATATATATATATATATATATATATATATATATATATATATATATGACGTTCTGCGGTTACCATGTTGCATGACTGAAATGGATCACGAAGTTTAAGCTCTAACACCTCCGTGCAGGTGCATGTTACGACCGTGCATCATCCGCACTTGCGCGCTCTATTGTTCGCCTGTGGGCATAGATAAGTGCTGTGGATATGTGCTGTTGGTACAATGGCTCTAAGTGAGCCTGTTTCCAGGAATCCTGTTTTGTAAGCCTGTTTTGCTTTGTGGACACCCTGCAAATGCCAAATTGACCCTGTCAAGAGAACGTCTAGAAAAACACAAAGAAATGTCCCCCTGCGGGAAATAGCCGGAAGTGCTTTCGTTCAATTGTTCACCCTTCCCGTCGAGAAGTGCTATCGTCCAGTGAGGAATGCCTACTGGACAAAGGCGACGACAGAGTGACACGTCCGCTGACGTGCAGGACAAGAAAGGAGCATGACGCATACGGCCATTAAATGATTTCCCGGGAATGCAGGAAAGATTTGCAATTGTCGAAAACGGACAATGCTGGGAGCGTATGGGGCGCGCACGTGCACTTGGGTTTCTGAGAAGTAAATCCACTTGCCTGAACCAGCCTATCGATTCTTGGCTGAAGAATAGAAATGTACCTCCTCGCCGTTCCCAAGCTTTTCCCGCCAACAAGTGACCAGGCTCAACGAAACAATGCCGGGCCAGTCAGTGCTTCAGACCATCAGTGCAGTGATGTGTTCGATTGGATGCCGATATCTGAGGGGCGTGCCCTGGATTTGGTTGGTCAGCATCTTCAGAGAGGGGCTGGACATAGGGGGTTTTAAGGACATTGCAGAGCACGAAATGAGGCTCTGAGCCCTGGGTAAAAGGCTCATCCAGACGCTTCTCGCTATGAACTCTTAACGCTTGCCATTTTGCTGATGTCCCCTTCTTTTTCGTGTAAATAATCATGTAAATAAGTTTTCTCAAAGTGCCATTAAACCTGCTTGTATATATTTTACCAACTTCGAAGATTCAATCCTTATTCATCCCGGAGTCTCTGCACGCTACCAAGTGAAGGCCGGGTCGACTTAGCCCCAGCGTCACGACAGTGCACAAATTTGAATGGGCATGATCACTCAGTGCACTACATTCCGGCGCGGGACGCACATGCTTAATCTTCCCCGGACCGATGCAGGCTCGTATTTTGACATAAAAACCACATGATGCAAATGTACATTGCGATAGCTTAGCCTGCTTTGCGACGTCACAAGGTGCCCGATGGGATCGCCGGACACGAAGAAACCACGATCACGCACGCTTTGCATAATTGAACGCGAGTTGAATAGGGCCAAGATAACTTCAAACCACAACTGCAACGCGCCACCACGTAAGTAGACATAGTAAAAACCATGCTGTTAGTTTACCATGATAACTCATTTATCCAGTCATCGGAGCGACAAATAAATTACTCATTATTAGCCAGTTTCTTTCAGTCATGATCACCACTCGCACGAGTATGAGTCAAGAATGTTCACATGACTAATACACACTACTATTCAAAGCAATCAGCGCCAAATAATATTGATGGTGCACAACATGAGACGCTTGTTATGACCCTGCTTTACATGCAATGGACACTCATTGCTTCATCATACCACGTAGACAATCCAATAACGGCAAGTGACAACATATGCTGCCGTATTCACCAAAGACTATCTGTTTTTACCCATGCTGTCATGACATGAAATGATAACCAACTCTTGAGTCTCATGTGGAGTGTTTAACCATGCACTTTACTGGAATTGCAAGCACCATTATTGCTACCACAAACACAGCAAACCAAATACCAACCGAGCCTGACAGCGACTCGTCTACAACAACGCTAGTAAAATACATAAACCATTTCCTTGTTAGCTTAAAGCCAAAAGCGTATTCATCAGGCAGCTCAACGCCATCCCAATCAATCAGCGCCTCTTCATACGAATGATCCGAACACAGATTTTTTTTCTCTTCACAATTGAGGCAATGACGAGGAGTGTGGGTATGTCTCAAGCCATGTTGATTGCACCACAGGTCACGTAAAGTTCCAAACAGCAGAAATAGCGTTTCAAGATCTTGGTAAAAAAAGTATGTCATATATTACCTAACCACGTAAATAATTGTGAATGCATAAAAGAAATAAGCTATCCGCACTTTCTTGACGAGTTCCCGTTTCGCCTTGCATGTCACTGAGGTGTCTGGCAGAAAGGCGTGAAAAAGACAATGTTCGAGAGCACGCTCACTATAAAGCCTTTTCATCAATTTTTTTTTTCGACAGAAACGCCATCTCCCCACCTTTCGTTCACGTTAATAATTACGCGAGTGGTCACTAATTAATATACGCTGGACAAATACTTTGCGAAGCTTTAAAAGCCCGATACATGTGCGGCATGTTCAGATGGTCTATGCGTGTTCAATTTACGCCTTTTAATCTATGAGTACGAAGGCGTTAGCGGCCGCACAAGAATACAGAGCAGGCTGTTGCGTTCTGAATGCACGTTTTTCCTACCGTAAATATTTAAACTTTGTCCATGAGAGAACACACCAACACCGCCTAGCAGCCGACACCGACCACCCTTGTCAGTTTCAATTAGGCAGCGTATGAGAATATGTCTGAAAGTAAAGGCATGCACTTTATCCCTACCTGTAAAGCCGAAGAAGCTTACCTGTTCTTGTCGTAGAGTTGGTGCTTCCTCCTCCCAAAGAAAACAAAGCTCATCAAATTCGGCCTCCAACGCCAGCAAATTTTGAGGCAGGAGATTTAGTTGCCGGATCCTTTCGTCTTCCGTGATGGGTCCGGCTTCGTAAACTGGGCCAGTATCCATCGGGATAGATAAGGCTCGAGGATCAAACACCGCTGTATCCCTGCACGAGGCGCACGATAAATAACGAGGTTCGCGACAAACGCGCTGACAACGTACCAGATGGACATATCCGTCACGTCGACGAGCGCTCTTCCCGCCCAGCTCTCATCTTCATTCATGCTGCGAGGCCGGCGTGACTGCCTGCGAGACAGCGGCTTCTTGACTGCAAAACGGTGCCAGACACTTGCTTCTTGGAACTCCTTCCTTGAGAACACACGTCCGTCCACACCTTTTAGTAGCCAGGGGCACTACTGCGAAATCCAGTCTATTCGTGTTTCCCTACAAAACAGTTTCAATATGCTGAAGAGATAATCAACTGAAAGAAAGGATAGGAGAGCGGTAAACGCAAGCCGCGTTCTGTTGCTTCCGTTGTCCGTTTTGCAGAAACCTACATTCATCGAGATGCGGCGTAGGACGTGGTACGAGAAGCACAATCACAGGCTAACGACACACAATGAATCTCTCTTTTTGCTGCACTCACGATGGTCGCTCTGAATAAGGCACGCGGCGTGCCATGCGCCTGCTAAAAGTCGCGGAGGGATTTCGAATGTCAACGAGCGCTAGGCTGCTCGAACACCGCGCTCGGGGCGCGTCTTCTGTTTTGGGATGCTGTCGCCTTCGTCCAGCCTGGCGCAACAGCTCACACACACACACTCTTGACTTGAAAAAGCGGAACTTGTAGAAGATGGGAAACCTTTAGAGCAATCCGGAGAATCCACTAACGCCTGTCGGTGCGTGACTCGATGCGGATTGCAGTGGAGACGAAACCGAAGCTTCTGCGCGCACACACATACGTTTTACGGATGCGATATTCCATCGCAACAAGCAGGCATGCACCCAGTGACCAAAACACTCGATTCCCTGACCACATAACAAGGTTCATCCACGATTACGCGGCTCTGCGGATCAGCTCTGTGTCGTGGCGGCTGCACACCAATGATGCGGTGTCTCGACCCGAACAGTATAGTTACTCTTCCCCTTTTCCCAACGTGCCTAGCGCGCCGCTCGCATCTGGGAGCGGCAGCAGCCAGGAAGACCTTGGGGCTACGTGAGCCGTTCTGAACGGTGCTCCTCCTCTTTCCTCCCCGTAAGGGCGACAGCGAAAGTAATCGGCCGATCTCCGCCCGATGCGTTATCTAAGTATTTATCCGCGCCGAAAGCGCGAGGAGCAGCATAGCACAGAACCTGTGGTTATCCACTCTGTTGTGGCCGCTGGAGTACAAGAAGGACGCCCCCACAGAACACTGGATTTTTTTTCTTTGCTTTTGCTCGTCCAACAACGACGGCATAACCAGCGTAGAAAACCGAACAGCGTCACTTCGATAAAGAACCCCTTGATTGATAAAAAAAAAAAAAAGACTCTTCGTACTGTCTCCTTCAGGTTGCAAGGTTCGGACAACCAGCGAATGAAAAACATTTCCTGCGTTCGCCAATGCGCACTGCCATTCGCGGCAACTGCGACCAAGCAGTAAATGTTGCACGTGTTCACTTTTCGCAAGAATGTCAAACATTCGGAGTTAATAATAACATAAAAGCACGCGCTGAACGTTTGCAGCATGCCTTGTGGCCATGTCCAAACACACCTTTCCGTCCCTAATGAGATCTGCAAGCAGAGGGCTTCAGAGCACCTTAATAATACGAGTTATGAAAATACCCGTAGCGCCCAAGTAGCAAAAAAGACGAAAAAAAAAACGGCGTTCCGTGTTGCTCAACATTCCGGCATTTACTAAATGAAGTGATCCTCTTGGGCATTTAATTATCGGCGTCGAAGCTAGAAGCTATTGAGAACGTTGCACACAGTTTGTTAATGTTACCTAGAAAGAACGCTGGCGGCGCTGCACTTTTGCCGCCATGGAATATATATTTTCAAAAGTACTCTGGCTATCCATTTTGCAAAACTAGTGTTCAGATTATGATAAAGCATCGACTCGAGTGTGTCAGGCAATGACCTCTATAGCAAACTACGCGAGTTCAAATCATCAAACTTCAACATCGCAAAACATCAGTTTCTTTTATAAACGTCGTAACTTCGGCCAAATCTCAGATTTTGCAAAATATCGCTTTCTGTAATGAACATGGCA
This sequence comes from Amblyomma maculatum, assembly GCF_055883805.1. Classification (NCBI taxonomy): domain Eukaryota; kingdom Metazoa; phylum Arthropoda; class Arachnida; order Ixodida; family Ixodidae; genus Amblyomma; species Amblyomma maculatum. The sequence continues at coordinate 14,950,768 of NC_139350.1, forward strand.
AGATAAGCCAAATGCGAACGATTTCTTCGACCTTAATATGACTTTATTCGAATGCTGGAAGAATTATGTTGTCAGTTCATTGGGTTTCTTCAGTTATGCGAGGAAAGTATGCTCTCTTTTTACCGCTCTTATCCCTTCAAGAATCAAGAATTTTTTATTTATACGCAGATATTTGGACCGATAGCCAATGAGGCTAGTCAGCGATTCAATACAAAATAATATGTAGGTCAGCCGTTACAAACAGATGGAAGAAAAACTAAATTGTCAGACTTGCTTCGATTCTGAGAAAATGTCTCTTGCATGCCAGTTTGAAATTCCTAGCTTGTTTTATTTCAATTGGCAACGGCTTCCAAATTTTCGCTCCTTTAAAACCTATTCGTCTTTATCGGTACCCATTGTAACAAACGGGAAGATTATTATTTCCTTTGCTGGCTTGCCTAGTGCTGGGGACGGGAATAGTGAATGTTCTAAGATGTAAGGGGCGAATGTTATTGATGATATTATTACAAAAAGAAGGGATATTTTGTAGTCGCGTAAGGTTGTGAACGACATGCTTTTTAGTGCGTCAAAAATGTCATCGTTAGAATTAGCCGAAGTAGGCAATGTGTGTTTTTGTAGTCTCAACAATGGTGATAAGTACGTTTTGTATGTGGTTTCCCATGATTCACTGCAATAACTTAGATGACTGTGACGTAATGAAAAGTACTGTGACCTAAGAACAGCGCGTGGAAAGTGCCCCCGTGCATATGCCAAAGTAAAACAACCATACGCAACCTTTTTGCACGCACAGTTCACCTGTTCCTTCCAAGACAAGTGCCAATCAAACTTAACCGCTAAATACTGGAAAGCAGACGCACTTTCAATATTACCTTTATCAACACTAATACAAAAAACACTTGAATCAATACACTTTTGGTTTGAAAAAAAAATCACATATTTGGTTTTCCAGTGTTCAAAGCCAGATGGTTATGAAAACAAGTGTAGATGCGTACGTGTTCACTGTTTATAGCATTTTGAATTAACTGAATAGAAGTGCTGACAGTATGTTGATCGGAAGTTGTCAATTATGCACTAAACCGACTACACCTGTCATGGATGTGTGTCAGTCATGAGACTACATATATTTACCGTATTTCAGCAAAGCGGTATGCTTGCATTGTAGAGCATGCTCAAGTTAATAAGAGCGATCTCTACTTAAACACTGGTATTTACATTGCAGCCAATGATATAAATCGATTCTGCTCGCAATTTGGATAATAATACACTTAGACGTGCTAGATTGACACCGCAGAGTGTGAAAGATCCAAGAGGCTTCATCACGGCCTAATCGTATTGAGCGCGGCGTTATAAGTCGACGTCAGTGGTAAACGGCCTCCTTTGAAGGGAATATCCCGCTCTTTTCTTGAGGTGTGTTTGACGTTAGTTACATGTTAGCTGACTGTTTACTTCGCTGCTTGACGTCACTTTTGCGATTGTATTCCCCCCTCCCCCCTAATCATTTTATCCCTTTCCTCTCATTGTATTATTCGGTCAGGGAACCCACTTCATTCAGTGCCCATCCGTTCCAAAGAGTCGACCACACTATTAATTCTCGCGTAGCGTGCTTAGAAAATTTCGCACTCGCCAATCTTTTAAACCTAATTAGCTGTGCAGAAATCTGAGCTTCTCAAAGTGCTTCTACTCTTATTCTTCTTTGTCTGTCTGAAAAGCGCTGTTTATCCGTGAAGATGAACCAACTCGCCCGAACATCCACCCTGATCTTATTTTCCACCCCTACAGTTATTTGCACTCATTTACGGCTTTTTGCATGAGGCCGGAATGCTCATGAAACACCTTTGTGAGCTTGTAATGTTTTGCGTTATTTCATTATCGATCTCCCACACCTGTATGCACCGGGGAGTCTTGATGCGCAGCTCCTATCATCGACCAACACCAGTGGTGCGCACCCACGTTTCTGCGGAAAAGCACTCAGCGGGAGCTGTTTTTTTTTTTGCTAATCGCGCACCCAGAAAATCGGCCTTTCACAAGGGTATACAACCTCTGCAAGCACTGCTGAACGCCCGACAGCCGACCAATTCGTCGATTGGGTCGATCGCCAGGCACCTCAACGGCGCTGGAGTAAGCGTCTTCTTACGGTTCACGCAGATTGGCGAGGTCGCAGCAGTTGTTACCAGCGTTACTGCTGACAATCCAGATGCGCGCGAAAGAAGAAAGGTGGCTCTTGCATGCACAACCCCACGGGGCACATCTTTTACTCCGTGTTCGCCCCTCTACGAGCGCAACCGCCACGGTGCATGGACCCCGTTCTGGTGTGGCGGCGAACCCGGTGCAATGCCATAGAGGACGCTATAAAATTGTTTCCACTATGACATTCTTCATGCCGCCTCACCCCATGTCATTCAAAGAAAGAATAAATGCAAGCTGTAGATAGTTGCGGACGTCATAAAACGTAAGGTGTCGCTTCTCGGAAGCATTTAACGAGCTCTCTTTACTCTGTAGCCCAGCCCAAACACAAGCCGGTATTTGTTCTCTTAGCAACGGATGGTGGAAATGATGCTTGTGTGTATTTCCTACAACCACGCTGTTGTTATTTCGGGCCCCGTGTGTCATTGGTTCTTCAGAAGGAAGTTGTCCTTTTGGCTCTAGCAACGCCCATTCTGATTGGTCCCTAAAAGTGTCCTCAGATTTCTAGGAAAGCGTATAAGATAACGGTTCCTGGCACCAAGAGAAATGTGGGACTCGACAGAGCGATAAGCAGTATCCTGTTGCGACCATGGAGCTCTTCTCCGAACATGTAACGTGCCCCTTTGATTGACTGATTGGTTGATATTTCGAAATAATTTTTTTCGGAGCTTAAATCCTCTTTCAGCTTATCTCAAATAAATCTAATTTTCTTAATATTGCCCATCAAGCCGGCTGGTTCCTTTCTTTGATTCGATGGACCTACTCCCGATTGACACTTGGTCGCACTATAATCCTCGTAAAAGTAGGCCGAACAAAAACAAACATAATGCAACGGCGACGGGGCCATGTATGCAACCCTCCTAAAAGTTTCTCCTCATAAAATGGCGGCGCAGGTAACGTGTAATACGGAGCAGATATGCGGCGAAAGTTATTAATAAATGTAATGAATGGAGATTTGGCGCGTTCCGTGACCAGTCAATGCCTGACAGGCAGAGTGATGACCATGAGGGATGCAGAGCGCCGCCGCACGAAGAACGTTACGAAAAACTGCTTTTCCCCCTTTTCGCCGTGTGGCACCGCTCAGTTCCTATCCCCCCCCCCCCCCCCCTCCTCAATGTGAGAGCAGGTGAGAAAGCTAGCCAACGGGGAGAGCAGGAAAGGACAGTAGACGGGCGTGGACGATCGGATCGGCTGTACTCGGCAGGTATTGTAAATTTCAAATACAGAAGTCGTTGGGCGTTCTGAGCATTCCGGTCTGTGTTCTCTCCATATCCCTCGCTCGGGCCTGTGTAAGAGTCGAGAGGGATAACATGGGAGCTCATTTCATTTGCCAATATTGATATACCAACTAATTTATATATAAAATAAAAACTGAATGAAATCGGCTTCGATTGCGACGTTTTGATGGGCAAAGCGCGGTAACGGTCTTTTTCTCGTAAGCGCTGGACAGGGGTAACATGAAATCTCGTTTTATGCTCCAATATCGCTGACACCACTTTATCTAGACCGAATGGTTTTGTTAGATAATAGGCAACTGATCACGCATCAGCATAATTGGCTTTTCTTAGCTCCGGTTGCCCTTCCGGCATTCAAAGCATTAGAATGGCTACGTTGTTTCCAATAATATCCGGTGCAATTTTCTGCGATGTATTGCACTGCGGATGACATTTTTGCTTACCTGCCGACAACGAGACTTCTGAAGAGCAGAAAGGTTCTCTGCGGAGTATTTTCAGCTTCGTTTGTTTGTCCGAATAAGACGCAGAAATCAACATTACAGATCTTTGTTGAGCTGAGGTAAAACGGCATATAAGAAGCTTTTATAGGAAATATTTGTTCACAACGCGATACAGGTACAAAGAAGTGCTATTCGTCCGGCAGAGTAGGACAGAATGCTATCTCAGAGACCTGCCTTTAGCGTGCTTTGCTTCGTACGCACGGTGGGGCTGTAGTAGTAGCAAAAGCGATGGTTTAACGAAAATTCCTTTTGTCAACGGTGAAATAGAGAATTGTGCTATAAGAGTGACCATTGCACAAAGTTAATTACGTTCCTCAAACAAAACAGAGAAATCATTAGTTTCCTTCGTACCCAACGCTGTGTTAGGGCTACAGTGGAAAGCTATGCATCTTTAACAGAACCTTCTTCTTCATCATCATCATCATCATCATCAGCCTGATTATACCCACTGCAGGGCGAAGGCCTCTCCCATATTTCTCCACTTAGCCCGGTTCTGTGCTAGCTGCATCCACTTGACCCCTGCGAACTTCTTAACCTCATCTTCCCACCTAACTTTCTGCCGTCCCCTGCTACGCTTTCCTTCCCTTGGAATCCAGTTTGTTACCCTGAGCGACCATCGGTTATCCTCTCTTCGCACTACATGTCCTGCCCATGTCCATTTCTTCTTCTTAATTTCTACTAGAATGTCGGTAACTTGAGTTATTTCTCTGACCACTCTGCACGCTTTCTATCTCTTAATGTTACCCCTACCATTTTTCGTTCCATAGACCTCTGGGTTGTCCTCAACTTAAGTAGAACTCTCTTGGTTAGCCTCCACGTTTCAGCCCCATAGGTGAGTACAGGCAAGATGCAACTGTTGTATACTTTCCTCTTGAGCGATACCGGTAAGCTGCTAGTCATAATCTGCGAGTGCTTGCCAAATGCTCTCCATCCCAATCGTATTCTTCTTGTTATTTCCTTTTCCTTAGGAAAAGGAAATAACAGGAAAAGGAAAAGGAACCTTCTTAGGGGAAGAGAAATTCGGCCTGACCCGCAGACCGCAGGCCAGGCGAAATTTTTCTTCAACAAATTATTTCTGTAAAATGTGCATATGGTTTCTTTTCTGTGGCTTTTTGGTTGTGCTCCCATGATTGCTGATGGGTAGCTATACTCTTATTACAAATCTAAGCAACCTGCGCGGCTTCCTCTCAACACTGCCCCAATTGAAACTCAGCTACTTGCCCACCAACTTTTATTGCCGAACATACGAATGTTGTTGTCGTTCTGGCTCCTGCATGGAATCGTTGTTTTCAACGAGGATGAGACTCAAAAGACCGGCTACTTATATATGCTTAAGTGAGTAGAATATGTGAGAGCCCAAAGCTAAATGTACTTTAAATGAAGCACCATGCAGCTGGTTTCTCTGCTGTATAAGCCTATGGTGGCGGTGCTGACGGGAATGGCAGCGTTTATTCGCTGTGTTCACAAGGGGAGTTGTAAAAACCATTATATGAAATGTTTGTATCCTAACTCTACGTTGCCGAGATTGTCGTAGACAGTCACCGCCTCTTATTTTTTTATTGTTCCTCGTTTTTAAATTAACCGAGGCTGGGAGCAGCGGAAATTCTGTACTTTGACGGTCGCCCACTACAATCCTTTCTATAGCTGATTCCAAGCTGGTGTTTTTCTTTCTGGGTGCCAGTCAAAAGAGTAATTGTTCATTTTAGCGCTACGCCAGTTTGCTCGTTTGTCACCTACGGCATTGCCAAGTCCACGTGACAATACAGTGGGAAAGGAAGTGCAGATTCGGCTAGTTGGTTATTCATGGTTTTGTATGAATAATTAGTCTAACTATGGTAGTGCTGTGGATACAAAACTATGAATACAGCGTGATCACTACGTAATCGTGAAAAGCGTATTGTTATTTCATTACTATAGAATAAAATACCTCCAGCAGTCATACCGGTGTTTTATGCATGGAACTTTGCCTGTGTACTGTTGGACAAAGCACGGCGCTTTTTGAAGGCTTTAATTTTTTTCTTTACTGCTTTTGCAGTACTTTACGGATAAAAGATAAAGACAGGGGTTATACGTACGTGTGAAACCTTTGACCTTTGAGGATGCCTTTGTCAGGTGGTAGCTGGCAGGTGGCATAGGCGTGCATTGATTGGTCGTCGGGTTATGTGATGTCACGAGACTGCATGTCATGGCCCAATGGGCAGGGGCTGCCAACTCGAGCTTCGCCATTGACAAAGAAAAACGGAATCCAGCCTTCGAGGACCCTTGGATCTCGAGCTAGACACACAGGATATGTATGCAAATTCACACAGATTCGTTAAGGCAGGATTTTTGGTCGCTCTTTGAAATTGGAGAACATAAATGAATGTCCTCGTCCCGAACGTGCCTCTGCCATGTTGGTAATTGACAAATGACTTATCCGAGCACTGACATATCTGGAGAAGCTGCCTTTGTGTTGGTGTACATAAATATCTGTGACGTCAACAGTGACGTATGTGCACACTCGCATAATGAGCTGGATGATTTCGGCCTGCCTTGAAACGGATGGCGAGCCACGCCCTTAGCTGCAGTTGGCGCAGTGTGACGAACAATGGGCGAGAAGGCAGCGAAAACTTCATCTGCATCTGCCACCCACCAAGATAAACTACGGCGAACTGGAGCTTCTACAAGTTATGCTTGGTTTAGCCACGTTAAAGCTCTGGATGTTTTATTGGTTCATGAAATCGTGATGTTACTTAAACATAGCAATAAAAATATCTTACTGCGTCGCCTACTACCTCTGCTGGCGAAGTCATGACGCTTCTCGTCAAATAGTGCAAAATGAACTGCGTGTACAGATAACAGTGCCGGCCTTAGGGGTAGGCGACCAGTGCTGTCGCACAGGGCGCCATCGAGAAGGGGGCGCCGCTTAAGTCTTCGGATGTCGCCGTACTTTCAGAGTTCTACATCTCCCACTCCTGCACTTCTTCATCTGCGACCCTGCACGTCAAAAAGGGTGAAGGGGGTTCCCGGAGACGTGCCAGCACGTAGCAGGCTGGCACTGCACATCACCGAATGCCGGTAATGCGCCACACTTCTTGCGCCTCGCAGTTGTTTTATTAGAAGTTAAAAATATGTACTACGTAAATGGTGTCAGGCCGTAAACTTTTCAGAGTGACGATTTCCAAAGGGAACTGGTACATCTTGCATATTTCAAGTTTTGTTTTTCGGTATTCCTTTTTAGAAACCTATTTCAATATAGTTGTTATTCGCAACATAAAGTAATTTTCTTTTTAGCTGAATCCATCGTCGCACGACGCGTAATAAAGCCCTTTTTCGCTCTGTGAAAAAAAAAGAAGAAAGAAACGAATTCTAGAATTTCTCTCTGGACGGCATCTCATATTTCTTTATTCATTGCATCATATGCATTTCAAAATAAAAGTTCGCGGTTTTGATCAGTTAACCAAATGACTGAAGTCGATCGCTGTCTTTTTGTTTTCAGTACATTCGTTCTAAACAAGGAATTCATTGCCTCATCGCCTTCAACAAGGATTTGGACCACTGCAGATCGGAAGTCCAAGGAAACGATAGGCCCGTTATAGCATACATACAGTCGAAGTCAGCGGAGCCACGTAAAGCACCTGGACACTATCTTCTGGCCTCATTTGTAGCGTAGTTAATGCGCAATTACTAACGTAATTACTCCATGGCCGAAATCTAGTCGTTAAAAAGGAGTGAAAATTGCTAAAGTGAGCCGACTGCATAGTCAAACACTTGGCTTGAATAAGCGGCTGCTTTGATCCCCACGCTCTCACTACTTCACGGGCCAACTAGAAAGAGCTGTCGAGAAGGAAGTTATGAATGTTGTATGTCCGTCCAATATGCGCTGTTGTCGCAGCGTCCCTGTGGCGTGGCCTTCGTAGCCCGCCGCGCTTCGGCCTCACTTGGTCGCCGATGCGCTTCTGACTTGGCGGCGGAGGCAAGACGTTATCTCCTCAACACCGACGCTAAGTACCGAGAGCGCGACGGGTTACTTCCCCCAACTTTAGTTGAACTACGGCACGTCACCGGATGCGCCATTCGGGCTCTGTTGTTTTCTAGTTCTATTACGTTTCGCTGGTCGGTCGCAGAGCAAATCTTCTTTGTTCTTGGAATCTTTGCTCAGCGCCCGCTTTTCACTTCCGAGCGCAAGCTTTTCGCATCGTCAATGTAGAGATTAAGACACAGAGCTAGGATAAAGATAGCGAGCGTGATGCTAATCAACCCGTGGCAGCAGTCTATCAGCGATACCACTCGAAGGCCGCACGTAGCTCCGATAGCGAGGGGCGTAGAACACAGGGAAAAAGCCGCTGCACCCTATTTTATTTATTTCTACCCGGGTGCCAGTGCTCCGTCACATTGTCCCCCAATTCCCTTCCCCCCTCTTCCCCCCCCCCCCCCCCGCTCCATTCCCGTGTCTTTCTCCTGGCCGCTTTGATCGGTGATGTGGACGAATTTCAGCCACGCGACCGCTCAGTGTGGGCTCCATATAGACAACATGCCGGCGGTAGAATTCCAAACAACCATCTTCGAAATTACCGAGCGGTGCTCTAGTAGTGAAACTGCTATAACTAGTGTCAATGAGAATGCTATGATCCGTTACCCTAAGCTACCACACCATGATGCTCTTGGCCGCGCCGTGAAGAATATTTTGAAAAAGTGGCTACATATTTGTGGTTTTGGGAAGATATAACAAGAAAAACGAAGCACGCGCACTATATTCTCATACAATCCCACTGCTTTAATATTACGACGCCGACGGCAGAGCAGCAATCCACCGCGCAAAGGCCCGAAAGGCGCACAACACGTTGTTTGACTCCTCCTAACCTTTGAGTTGAGCGTACAAAAAAGCGGTGGCCGGTACATTCAATGCATTTTCAATTAGAGAATTGGCAAAACAAGACCGTTCGATGCATACAAGAAGGCATGAAGTGCGCCGATCGACCTCTCTAGGTAAAAAGGTGAAGTAGAAATTATTTGCAGTTCACATTCAAGTACAATAAGTTAGTCACGGATAGCAAAAGCCTTACGTACATTCTTGGACAATGATTTGCGGGACCCAGACTCGCAGAAAAGAACATTCGCTGCGCTAACGAGCCGGCAGCGATGCGTTTTAGCGGATGAAGCATACATATCTCCTGATCCTTCTGTAGTGAACTACGAGCGGATATCACGAAGACGAGAAGAAAACGATCAAGTGCCGCTGCGCTGCTGGAGCCCCCTGACCTGCGTGTCGTGGGGTGGGTAGATCACCTTATCTCTTGGACATTAAAGTTTAGTCTATCTCTCTATCAACAGGGAATATAGACCATTGTAAGCTTCACGGCGAACAGCACAAGAACACAGTCCGTCCAGGCACACACCAGGGAGCTCGAGCAGCGCAGTGGCACTTCGTCGTTCTCTTCCTCGTCTTCGTGATATCCGCTCGTAGTTCACTACAATTTCCCCGGGAGCGAAGAGGAGCCACTGTGGCGACCCATGTCGACGGCAAGATGAGCGGGACGTAGTATGTGTACGTTTTGAGGCGGCTCACGTGCACAGTTTCGCGGCCGCGATGACGCATTTCTGAAGAGGGAGTGGCTCCACGGTATAATTTACAAGAGAGGTTTGGTGAACGATGCGGTAGGGGCCGTGGTACTCACTTCTATTTATTTCATGGATCTGCTCTGCATAGGCAAAGAGAAATAAATTATTCTCCCTAAATCTGTCAATCAAACTTTTCTACATTACTGTAAACTCATATTGTCAGCTAATCGGGGCTAGCCTCAAACCAGGAAAGGACCGCCTATGAACACTTTATATGCTTTGAGTGCAACTGCCGAATTCTGTGGCTTTCAGCGACTGAGAAGACCCTGGCGCCCGCAACATAAAAGAGGAGAGCAAAAAAAGGCGCGAAAGATTTCACCAATTAAAGCGATGGAAATTAGCCTCATTTCGCATTGTGCTGGAAAACATTTCAGTATGGTTGATTGGTTTCATTTTTAGGGCTTAAAATTCTAAACGATTATCGCCTATAAGGTACGGTGTGTTAGAGCGCTCTGGAAATTTCGACTACCTGGGGTTCTCTGTAGCGTATGCTGGTGTCGGAAGCCGTCATACAATGACTGCCAGCTTGGCCGGCTGCATGATAATGTTGCTGTGTTAAGAGACGGCGTGCTGATGAATGGTCCCTTTCTTATAATAACATGTCAGGATAGAATACTCGCTCAATTTAGTCAAAACTATATACGTATAAAAAATTCGCCCTCGTTTGCTGCAACAAACATCTAGATTAAGCAGCATCCACAGCAATGGTTCTCGTCCCCGCCTCTACCTCCGGGTGAAGACCGGTCTTAAACTTGAAGCGAAGGCTGATTTATTTTTATGTAACTTTCTTTATGGCACGCGCCTTAAAAATAGTAGTGATATATGCTTGTCGCAGCAGACGATACAGATATTAATTACTTCTGAGCGAATAAAGAAAGTAGTGTCTAATTCGGTATAAAGGACCATTAACTACACCTTCATGTTTTGAAATACCGCAGCAATAACCAAGCGGTGAATCCGCGGGAGGCATTTTACACGTGAAACATAATGGCGTGACATGGTCCATAGGGTCACGAAGAGTCGGACACGGCCGAACTGCGAGTGTGTGTACACGCATGACTCGACTCCATCGAAACGCGATTTAACCCGGGTACTTAGAATCGGCAGTTTAGCAGACGAATCAGTGAAGCACTACGGCAGAGCCGATTGCGGGCGGAATAGCGAGACAGGATAGGAACGGCCAGTGATACACGGGGAAAAGAACTGGCTCCCAAGTAATTTTTATAATGAAACTTGAACGTAAAAAGTTCTTGCGTGCTTGTATTATTTCCTTTTTCTGTTTCGGGCTATTCATTGATCACTGAATGATTTGTTACTTTTCGTTTGACATCGAAAAACAGAGAATAGTTTCGACAGCCTGGCGTCTTGTTCAAACAAGTGCCTCATATGAAAAAGCACAACGACGCTTTGGCAGCTCAAACAACGGCAACCAACTTAGCTTCCCAAACCAACACTGAGTCGTAGCTTGTGGCCGACCTGCAAGCGACAGCTTCGCCCGGTTCGAGACATGCTGGGTATGAGCACGTGTGACCAGACTCGTCCTGTCGCGCAGTGCGGTCACGGCTTCGTCTGTTGCCACAAACACGCGGAAACAGCACGCTCTACCACATGACATTTTGTCGCTCTTTTTTTGACGTGCTCGTGTTGGTAACAATGTCCGTCTGCTCATAATAAGATCTGTCCTTACTAGTGCGTTACTCACATCGCACCTTCAGGGTGGGAGCAGTGCATGGGTACATGGATCGGGCAAAAGTAAATTTCACCGAACAGGTGCAACAAAAGATGATAAGTACGGAGATTTCTTGGCTGCTACTTCCGATGCGGGTTATTGCTCGCCGCGCAGAAGTGAGAAAGAAATGGAATTTTTTCAATAGATATTGTTCTTGGGCTTTTCTCGAGATAGACTAAAAAAAAAGGAAAGAATGGGTTGCAATTTTAGCAGTTCCACTTGTGTTCAGTTGTAAAAACGCAATGCATAACAAGAAACTTTGCGTGTTTCTGTCTTTGGGGGGTAACAAATTACATCAGTATTCGGGCTATAATCGTAATCGCTTGCGTCGTGGACGCTTTCGCTCTCCATGTCTCCCGCAACAATGTACTTTATCGCAATGATCCACAACTATGGATCCCGAAAACTACAGCTGCCTCCCAGTTTTCCTCTCTGAACGCACCAGCGTCGACCGCCTAGCCGATTAGTATAGTATTTATTTTAGGGTGGTATGACGGAGCACTTGGGCGACAGCAGCTTAACAGTTTGCTGCCGCTTTCCTCTGCCAAGCAGTTTCGCGAGCCGGACCAAATGCCAATGGCTTTTTCTTCCGTTATTGCTGGTTTTTCCGCTTTCTGCGCGCGGCGCTGAAAAAATATTCGCATAGGAAACGTGGTTTCGCCTTCGTTCCTGTGGGAGATCAAGGTGTTAATTGATAAACAAAACCCACAGAACTCGTTGCTGCCACGCTTCACATTTTGCAACACCTTTCAATTGATTTATTGCCTGCGTGAGCATAGAAGTGCTCCTTTAAGCTTTGTATTTTGCGTTGTTGTTGTCAACAAAAACAACAAATTTACTTCTGGTCAGGCAATGAAAAGGCGTCCGCGCTCTTAGAAGATGGTAGTTTATAATTAGCAGAAATGGCAGTGACAGGTGCTTTTTTTGCGGCAGGAATGTGCTGCCTGAACTATATCGTAAACGATAGAACAAAGTTCCGATACCCTCTCAGTATATTCAGTCTGTGTACATTGCATTCGATTCATTTCCAGGGATACAACTTGAGCTCTTGGATACAACTTTACAATATTCTAAATATAAATGTTGGAAGACGATAACGATGGTAAAGAAGAGCGGTAATGAGGTCCAATTCTAACAACAGCCTTTCAGGGGACAGCTGCACCGGGCTATTAACCGCGAGATCGACCTAGAGGTGGCGCCACCATCGCTCCGGAAGTGTGGATCGGCAGCCGGCGGCGCTCGCGGAAACGCACGCTGCGTAGCTCTGCTTCCGAGTTTACGGCGGGTTTGTTGGCGGTGAAAACGTGTCTTCTGCAGTATTTCTGCAATATTGCAGAAAAAAAAAATCCAAGAATTTTGCCAATGCAGCAGAAGAAGCGCGGATTTTAGGAAAACAAAGCACGCAACCACCAGTCTTCTAGATTTACTTTGCACGTTTCTTGCGCTGTACCGCGCTCACGCGCCTAATACTTAAGCCTGCCTATGCAGCTTTATTTTTCTTATCGACTTTTAAACAGTTTGCGCGTGTCACATGCGAGTGAGACAGGCGAATTTAGTGTCAAGCTCACGCAGATACAAGGTTCGTGCTCTGACCTGCAGTACTTTAGATTGAATCGAGAAAGCCTGATTCATTATATCGTACTTGACTCGATGATTAAGCAGGTTCAATGTATAGCACTGGCAGCTTACTGCATGGCGAGTTGCTTTAGACTGAGTGCACATCAACTCTGGCCCAGACAACTACGCACAAGAATTCCCCAAAAATGAGATCACGCCGACACCATACAGGAAACCTCGCCGCACAGGAAAGCTGATTGTTCACGTACACAGAGCTAAGTGGATTACATTTGCCGAGATGCTTTTTGCGGCCACTGTCATAGAATGTGATAGTGTATTACTGCATGCGCCACTAACTGTAAACGATTTCTTGAAACCGAGGAAAGTATAGGGGATTTCTGATGTGTGTGATGTTAATATTTATAGGTAAATTTGTAGTGTAATTATTTTGTTTTGAATGCCAATAAATTTCACCGTGTGAGAGAACTTTTACACACTTTACAGAATTTACAATAATCAGCGATTAATTTTCAGTAACGTTAAAGTGCAAGCTACGAATTACTCGCTGCGAAGACATCGTTATAAACTGCGCATGGGCACTGTCATGTTCTGGGAAGCAATTTTACAGGCTGAAAATTTCTTTATCAATAATTATTTAGCAGTGACTAAATCTTATGCGAAGTAAAATATTAAGGTTGCTTCCAAACCAGGTGCTGGATACAAACTATTCCGAAAGAAATGGAGGGCATCTTGTCATGCGATTATAAAAATGTATTTATTCCTGAACTAAACAATGATATTTAAGCCCGCATTAAGCTGTGTTACTCCCCTTGTCAGAAACGACGAGTTTGCTCGGAAGACAGCACTTGGACGAAAAGGGATTATAATGATTATAATTGGCTACGAGTAAAGTATATTAATCTAGGTGTATTATGTAATATTTAGTGTAACAATTAGGGGCAGGGACGATGTTTCCCAAACATTCGAGCATTTTTCTAAAGCAAAATTTGCTCACTACCACTTTTACGGATGCAAAGAAGCCTTCATCAGCAAAAGAAAAAAAAAAAAGAAATGCATATTGGCCCGGGTTTAACGTATGAAAGCGGCATCGGCTATGACGGATGATTGCAGTGGCTGGTTTTGGTGTCGTTTTGTTTTTCATTATTAACACCACATTTCCCACGTAGGATTGTTTATTGTGCTGTCAAATCCCACAGCAGAGGAGCGCCTTTTGAAACGGTTGTGATTGAATCCCCCGTTCTCTAAATCAGCAGTTGAGCGCCCTTACCATTGAGATACCGCGACCGAGGTTTAAAAGCAAAAAAAAAAAAAAGAAAAGTACTGACACAACTCTATTGTGCATACAGAAGGCATAGCAGGCATAGAGTGGTCTGTTCAAACTGCATTCTGCTATATGAAGCAGTCTGCGGTGGCATATGTTTTAGTAGCTGTTGTATTCCAAACAGAAACGGGAATATGCGATTTCTGAGCGTTTGCATTACCTTTTACTGAAGGCAACGACCTTGTTTGCTTTGACACGGCGGTAACGACAGTACCACTTCGTTTGAAACATCGCATGGGAAAGGATCTCAAGCGCCGAAGGCCGCGATGGATGATGTCCTTATCCAAGCATGGCATGCTCGATACGGACAAGTATATTTATTTTTAATGAAGCGCGGGGTTATAGACTGTTCATATTTATTTTGCAAGAGGCATATATGTAAGCAAAAGTTCACAGGAACCGCAAAACAAACAAAAACACTCCTACACACGCCACAGGAGCGCGCGTAAATTACTGCGGGCTGGCACGAGACGCGAAAACGCATCCAAACTGATTAGGTTTCGCCGCTGAGCTGCAAGGTGGCGACTCTGCTCGATCTCGAGGCCAATATAGGTTTCTAACTGGCTACACTCAAAACGCACACTCGGGTATTAGTACACTTACGCTGTTATGCTGCGTCATAGGGCGCTTCTATATGTGCCAGCCGACGCTCGCACATTCAGATAAAAAACATTTGCAGCGTGTACTTTCGACCTTGGCGGCTACAGGCCGCAAGCATCCTGCTGCTCCTCTGTAACATAGTGTTAGCATCATCATCATCATCATCATTATCATAATCATCCTGACTATCCCCACTACAGGGCGAAGGGGCCTCTCCCATTATTCTCCAATTAACCCGGTTCTGTGCTAGCTGCATCCACTTGACCCCTGCGATCTTCTTAACCTCATCCGCCCACCTAACTTTCTGCCGCTCCTTGCTACGCTTTCCTTCCCTTGGAATCCAGTTTGTTACCCTCAGCGACCATTGGCTATCCTCTTTTCGCACTACATGCCCTGCCCATGCCCATTTCTTCTTATTATTTTCCACTAGAATGCCAGTAACTAGAGTTTTTTCTCTCACCCACTCTGCACGCTTCCTATCTCTTAATGTTACCCCTACCATTTTTCGTTCCATAGCCCTCTGGGTTTTACTCAACTTAAGCAGAACTCTCTTGGTTAGCCTCCACGTTTCAGCGCCATAGGTGAGTACAGGTAAGATGCCACTGTTGTATACTTTCCTCTTGAGCGATAGCGGTAAGCTGCTAGTCATACCCCCGTATTCTAAAACACTCCTTACTTTAGACTGTTTCCATACCTTACGTAGGGAGCCCTCCATGTTCCCTAAACACAAGGAGCGCCCGAAGGGCCTGACCGAATTCTGGAAGCTTCCTGAAGCCTTCCTAGCGAAAGGAGCTCCTCACCTGTTTAACTGGCGGATATGACTCTCCTGGTTACGAGAGTATGTATATTAAATGGGAATAATATGCCAATAATGAACAAAATAAAGGAGCTGCGTTGTTAGTTTAAAGTTTATTTGATATATCTAGGCATGGCATGCATTTTATTATGCACGTTTTGGCCGAAAATTCTTGAAATGGCTGAATTCAGCAAAGAAGCAAACAGAGTCTGGCAACACTAATTTCGGTGTCGCGCTGGTCGCGCTGCGCCAGTCGCGCCGTCTTCCTGTTCTGCCAGTCTTCCTGTGCGCGTGTTCGGTCTCTTCGATCCTTGTAAGTACGTGCTGTGTTTGCCACCATACCGCCAGCCGACATGCCGGTAAAGATGTCATTCCTTGACGAAGAAAAGGATCTTCTAACTGAGCTGCTAGGGAAATACAAGAACGTTGTTGAAAACAAAAAGACTGATGCGATGTCCCTGCACGCCAAAACGAAGGCATGGGAGCGCTTGTGCCTTGAATATAATAGCATGCCTAACGTGCGTCCCCGGGAAGTCAAGCAACTTAAGAAGCTGTGGGATAACTTGAAGCAAGAATACAAGAAAGAAAAGGCGAGACAAGCGAGAGAGGTGATGGCCACAGGTAAGTTTCAGCATTTTATAAACTGTCATGTGCCGTATTCCGTTTTTTTTTTGTATTTCTGACTGTGACGTTAATTACAGGTGGTGGACCACCACCGGAGCCTCTCGACGACAGGCTCGCCCAGATAGAGGCAATCGTGCCGCATATAGCGGTACGGGTTCCGAACCCCTATGACAGCGACGTGCAGCCGTCAGCCAGCCAAGCCGTTGCCAACATAGACAGCATGGTGGTAGGGGACGGCCGGTCCGATGCAAGTGATGAAGGTAAGCAGGACATTCCGTACAACCCAATTCAGATTACTATTTGAACCGCTGCAGCTGTCGGCTGCATATTGTAACATTCCCCATATTAGCCATTAAGCCAGTGCACATTAGTGTGCAAGCGGCAAATGTCTTTTTTCAGCAGTGCTGCAGTACACGTTTGTGGCTTCCAAGAATGTGTGTATTGAGCGCGTCTTTTAACTTCCTTCTGTGCATCGCACTTAAGCAAAATGAAAAGCATTCCACTATATTTTCTGCATAAGCAAATGTAACGGCAATCAAGCTGCCATGCTTGGAATGTTGTCTCTTGTACTATTTCATTGGTTTGTATATTAGCGCTAAACAGTTATGTGCCGTCAATATTTTTGATTAGGACACCTAGTAAAGTTCTTGTATTTGTTTTGAAACTGTTAGAGATTTTGTATTGATTGTTAAAGTGCAGTGTATGACAAAGATGCATCATAGGTCTGACGTGAGCGCTTAATTCCGTCTCTATTTCATGTGACAACCTGAGTTCCACACACTTGTAGGTTGCCTGCTTACAATGCTATCACCATAGTGATGAATGACTCTCCTTATTGAGACGGAAGTAAAGTGCTATCAGCATGGTAAACCAACTCGACCAAACGCTGTCATTATTGAAGATTTTATTACAATGCTTTATATATCCAAACTTCTTGCAGAGTTCCCAGTGAACAGTCAGGCAGATGAGATGCTGTCTGACGCCACAGTAGACAGCGAGCCAGCAGCTGCCGTGGACACTGCTGGGTTGGCAGCCGAAGATAGACTGGCAGCTTCATGCAGCCAGGAATCGGCAGCTGAACGACCGGTGCGTCGTCGACAAGGTGGTCGAGCCACTGCTGTGGAGGAGGCAATATACAGTGAGCTAGAGGCCCGTCTTCAGGCTGCAGAGAATGAAAAGGCACAGAGGCACCAAGAACACTTGTCAAGAATGAAGATGATAGAAGATGAACATGCATTCAAACGCGAGCAGCATGTAGATGAGAGAAGCAAGCGGAATGCAATTCATAAGATGAAAATGCGCGTCTTGAGGGCAAAAGAAGAAGCCCAGAAACTTAAGATAACTATTTTGGCAAAGCAGCTGGCTGCTCTGAATCTGGAGCAGTGATCGGAGCAGCATAAGTCTCGTGCAGATAACCGACAAAAGCTTCTATGTATATAACATTGAATAAAGGGGCATATTGTGCTAGATTCCACTGTGTTGTTTCATGCTTTCAGTTTTTTAGTTCTTTATATAGTTTTTCCATATGTCGGCTCACACGCATTTCTGCATAAAAGACATCACACAGTTTTACCTCTAATCAGAGTCCGTCTCACTGTCGTCTGCAGTTCGATTGCTGGCAAAGCAACGCTGAATCAGCCTTGTTCGAACTTGCATGCCTAGAAGGCTGTCAGAGACGCATGCTCCATCAGCATCTGCCTGTTCAGGTTCAGGCTCATCCCCGTTGGGAAGTAGGTCTTTTAGAGTGCACGCAATATTATGAAGTGCTGTACATGCAGTTATGATCGCAACTGACCGCTCAAGTTTAGACTCAAGCTTTTTGCTCAGTCAAGCAAACCGCCTCTTCAAAACGCCAAACGCCCGCTCAACAGAGTTTCTTGTCCTGATGTGGCTCTTGTTGTACCTGCAAGCAGAAGGGCAAAATAATAAACTCGTGCACAACCATTTTCCTTGCCTTGGCATCAATAGAATTTGCAAACATGCGTAGTCCTGACCACAGAGCAGTGTCTGGCACTTCTGTTTCTCCGTAGGTGCAGCTTTGAAGTGGTGCTATTGCCATATCATCTGGCTTCTTAGGAATAGAATGTGTGTAATCAATGCAAAGGCTGGTGCGACTAAGTAGGTTACTCCTGTGCAAGACATTTACACAAAATCAAAAGCATTTCGTCACATGACAGAACATGTGCATACTTAAATGCCTTGTTCCTCTGCTACAGAGAAATGCAAGCAGTTTCTTCCTTTTCGCTTGCAGGCATTGCATCTGTGAGGCTGGACAAACTCATCTGCACATTTTCGACTGAAGCTTCCATGACAACACAGCTGCAGAAGCTGATTAAAAAAAATATATATATATGGCACGTTTTTGAATAGAGGTCCCATGATAACACAGCCAAAGAAACTCGTTTGAAAGAATGGATGTAACATTGCTCATGCCCGACATGCTCTCTGAGCACGTACGTGGGGTTACAGCAGCACATTACGGATTAAAATATCTGCTGTGCAATGTTGGAACCAACAATTTTGCGCTGTGCTGCGCACACAGTAATAGAAACTGATCGCTTTTTGCCTCACAATCCTTCTCGGGCATGCCAATCTTCTCTTCCATGCACCACAAGCTCGCTCCACAGAACTGTGCATTTTAATAATGTCCCCTGCTGTTCCCGCCAAGAGTAAGCCAAAATAACTATTGCATGCATACTTCACCTCAGTGCTGCAAAATTGTTTTCCTTACCTCTTTTGTGCACAAGTCTGAGGGTTCCTTAGTGGCGTCAACAAGAAAGGCATACATGCGTAGCCCTGGTCACCTAGGAGCATGCCTGGCATTTCCTTTTGTTCATACGCCACCATCAATCGGCTGTTGCTGAAGATCCTGTTGTCATGGACTGACCCAGGCCAACTCGAGACAACATTAAAAAACTGAAGCTCTGGTCCTGTGACAGCCTGTAAACAAAACAAGAAAGAGAAGTTCAGATCACTGTGGTGCTTAAGAGAGAAAGAGATCAAGAGACTGCACTTTATTTAGCGACGGACAGTGCTCAACTCAGCAGCTTCTCGGCCAGCCGTATCGGGCAGCTAGGCAGCCAGCACGCTGACCCTTGTCAATCATGCCAGGCTAACATGGGAAGTAGAGCGATTTGTAGGGCCTGTGTGAGCATAATACTATCCAACGCCAGCGTAGCCTTCTTTACCCTAGGTAGTGTCGTGACGCTGGGACTACGTCGACCCGGCCTTCACTTGGTAGCGTGCAGAGACTCGGGGTTGAAGTAGGATTGAATCTTCGAAGTTGGTGAAATATGTACAAGCAGGTTTAATGGCACTTTGAGAAAACTTATTTACATGATTATTTACACGAAAAAGAAGGGTACATCAGCAAAATGGCAAGCGTTAAGAGTTCATAGCGAGAAGCGAATGGATGAGCCGTTTACCCAGGGCTCAGAGCGACATTTCGTGCTCTGCAGCGTCCTTAAAACCCCCTATGTCCAGCCCCTCTCTGAAGATGCTGACCAACCAAATCCAGGGCACGCCCCTCAGATATCGGCATCCAATCGCACACATCACTGCACTGATGGTCTGAAGCACTGACTGGCCCGGCATTGTTTCGTTGAGCCTGGTCACTTGTTGGCGGGAAAAGCTTGGGAACG
This sequence comes from Amblyomma maculatum, assembly GCF_055883805.1. Lineage (NCBI taxonomy): Eukaryota > Metazoa > Arthropoda > Arachnida > Ixodida > Ixodidae > Amblyomma > Amblyomma maculatum. The sequence continues at coordinate 14,970,577 of NC_139350.1, forward strand.
GCGAGGAGGTACATTTCTATTCTTCAGCCAAGAATCGATAGGCTGGTTCCGGCAAGTGGATTTACTTCTCAGAAACCCAAGGGCACGTGGGCGCCGCATACGCTCCCAGCATTGTCCGTTTTCGACAATTGCAAATCTTTCCTGCATTCCCGGGAAATCATTTAATGGCCGTATGCGTCATGCTCCTTTCTTGTCCTGCACGTCAGCGGACTTGTCACTCTGTCGTCTCCTTTGTACAGTAGGCATTCCTTACTTGACCATAGCGCTTCTCGACGGGAAGGGTGAACAATTGAACGAAAGCACTTCCGGCTATTTCCCGCAGGACGACATTTCTTTGTGTTTTTCTAGCCGTTCTCTTGACAGGGTCAATTTGTCATTTGCAGGGTGTTCACAAAGCAAAACAGGCTTACAAAACAGGATTCCTGGAAACAGGCCCACTTAGAGCCATTGTACCAACAGCACATATCCACAGCACTTATCCATGCCCACAGGCGAACAATAGAGCGCGCAAATGCGGATGCACGGTCGTAACAGCCTCCTCCCCCGCCAGAAGAGTCTCGGAGGGCAGCAGTCGCAGCTGCTGCATGAAGAGACGACTTAATGGCCTGCACGTGAACGCTTGAAGCTCGCTGTTGCTTGTCGCGTTGTCTTGATTGTCGTAGGCCAAATTGCTTGAGCTATCTGAAACTCAACCACATGTCGAAGCAAGCACTCGGCTCCCGTCTGAAGAGACCAGGTTAAAAGAAAACTGCCATTGTTGTTCGAGAAAAGCCCACTCTCAAGACGTTCAGGACCCACGTATTCCTAGAAAACCAAACGTGCTGCTTTACATAGTCACACATATACAAGCGCACGAGAAAAAAAAATAAAAACCTGATTATCAATTTGGATACATGGTGAGGAACACCTCGGACTGCTTAGAAACAGCGGCTAAGCGCGTCCGCATTCCCATTTAACTTCCCCTTTTTGTATCTTATTTCAAAATTGTACTGCTGTAAAATCAAGCTCCACCTAAGAAGGCGACTGTTCTTCGATGTCGCAGTTTGCAGCCAAGCCAGGGGACAATGGTCCGTCTCTACGGTGAATTTGGCCCCTCCAAGATAGCACTTCAATTTTTGAATGGCCCATACAATGCAAGCGCACTCTTTCTCTGACGCGCAATAAGCCCTCTCTCTAGAACTCAGTTTTCTGCTCAAGTAGAGCACGGGGTGCTCATTACCGTCGTCATCTCTCTGGCAGAGAACAGCACCTAGCCCTCGATCACTGGCATCACACTGGACCGTGAATTCTCGGTCATAGTCTGGAGCTCGCAATACCGGACGGCTAATCAGCACAGCCTTCAGGTTTACGAAGGAGGCTTCCTTTTGTTCGTCCCAGACTACATTTGTCGGTTCTGTCCTGCGGAGAGCGTCGGTCAGAGGGCTAGCCAAAGCTGAATAGTTAGGGATGTAGTGATTGTAGTACCCAGTCAGACCCAGGAATGCTCGAATTTCCGTCTTCGTGCTCGGCCGCGGGTAGTCTGCTACCGCAGAAATCTTAATCTCGCTGGGTTTCCTGAAACCTTGACCTACATTGTGACCCAAGTAGTCCACGGTCGCCCTTGCCAGGCAACATTTCTCGGCCTTTACGGTTAGTCCAGCTTGACGCAAAAGGCTCAGTACAGCTCTTAGATGTACCATATGGTCCGCCCATGAGTCGGAAAAAACCGCATTGTCGTCTAAATAAGGCACCGCGAATGTTTCACACCCCTTTAAAACCCTATCCATGAGTCGGGAAAAACAAAATGGAGCATTTTTGAGCCCGAAACTCATCATTGTTGGCTGGTAGCTGCCCGTCGGAGTGACGAAAGCCGCGTATCTGCTGGCGCGTTCAGTGAGCGGTACTTGCCAGTATCCTCGAGTAAGGTCCAGCGTAGTCACATATGCCGCTCAACTGACCTGTTCTACTCTCTCCTCAATATTCGGAATAGGATACACTTGATCCCTGGTGAGAGAATTTAGCTTTCGGTAGTCTACCACAGGCCTAGGGTCTTTACCTGGAGCTTCTACTAAGATCATAGGCGAAGCATAATCGCTTTCCGAGGGTTTTATTACTCCCAATTCCAGCATGCGAGTTACTTCCCTATCCAGAATTTCTCTTTGCCTTGGAGAGAATCGGTAGCACCTTGATCGCACTGGCACGTCTGAAGTCAGCTCAATATCGTGCTCAGTCAAATCAGTCCTGCCTGGCCAGTCCACGAAGCAGGCCTCAAACTCTGTTATTATCTCGCCCAGATCGGACAGCTGGGATTTCTTTAGTTCTCCTCTCTGCTCCGTCTTTTTGAGAAGCTCCTGAGCGTTGCTTCCTTTTTCGCTGAGGTAAATCAAGTTGTCCCCCATCTCCTCGGGAAGGTTTAACGTTAGATTTACCACGGCTTGCTCCATAGCTAAGTCCTCTCGGGTTCCACTTAAAAGTCTCGTGAGATTACTAGACACCGGCGGCAAAAGGTTACTCTCTAGAACGTCCTCATTCCGTGTCTTATCAAGCTCACTTTCTAGTTGACTTATCTGAGATGCCTCGCTCTCAAAGTTTTCTGACCCGCTATCTTCCGCATAGACCACTGTTTTAACTGCCGTTTCCTCCACTGTGGAATTTTCTGGTATGAGCAGTGTAGCTAGTTCTCGTGCCTTTGAACGTGTTAAGGCTTGCACAACTCTGTCTCCGAACAGGATGCCCCTCTTTCGCAGTAGCATGTCCGATTTGTTGGAAAACAAATACGGATAGCTTTTAGGAAGCTTTCCTGAAACAGCAGCCTCGGTTGTTAACTCGCCGAAAGGGCCCTCGATGACCACGTTCGCGATTGGCAAGCACACACTCTGTTCCTCCACTACCTGGCGGATCCATGCACACTGTCCTGTATAGTCGGAAGGCGACACATACGCCGGATGGACAACATCCATCGTTGCGGCCGAATCGCGCAGTACCTTGCAAGGCTTCCCGTTGACTACTAGGTCATGCAGGTAGGGTTCCAAAAGCTGCATATTTTCATCGCAGTCACTGACATGCGAGAAAACAATCTTTTCTTTCCGGCAGTTGACGGCAATGTGACCCTGCTCATTACACCTAAAGCATGTGAGCGGCTTCCTAGCCTCAAACTTTTTCTTTGTGTTCTGCGCGTTGGTCACTTCCCCACTTTTCTCACTGCCGTCCTTTCTAGGGCGTTTGCCTGAAGAAGCCTTCCTTTCTTCGTTTGCAAATCTAGCAAAGTGCCTTTTCTGACGGTTATTCACCCTCAACTTGGGATTGCGGGGTCTATCCACTGCTGTGTTGCTGAATTGTCGGCGCGAAGCATACTCCTCAATAAGTTCGGCAGCTTCAGTTGCCGACTTAATTTCGCCTCGGTCCTGTAACCAATTTCTTTCTTTTTCTGGGAGGCAGTTATAAAACTGCTCCAAAAGAATTCGCTCGACTACAGCGTCCCTATCACTGTAGGAATCTGTGCTCTTTAGCCACTCGCCCAAATTTACTCCTAAATTGTACAGGAATTCAGGATAACTCTCGTCCCTGGACTTAGTAGCGTTCCGAAAACGTTGTCTGAACGCCTCGGCGCTAAGCCTATACTTTCTCAGAAGGCAAGCTTTGACCTTCTCGTAGTTGTCCGCGTCCTCCTTGCTTAGCCGCGCGACAACCTCCGCTGCCTCGCAGGGCAGAACCGTCAATAATCTCTGAGACCAAGTATCTCGCTGGAAGGACAGTTTTTCGCAAGTTCGCTCAAAGTTAGCCAGATACAGACCGATATCCCCTGATATCACATATGGCTGCATGTACTTTGACATCTTGAAATCTGTCTCCTTGTTGAGAAGAGGTACCGCTAGCTGGGGACAATCGCCCGACCTCTTGCTCAACTCTAGTTCTAATTTCCGGAGCTCAATTTCTAGCTTCTTTTCCTCTTTTTCCCGCTCCTTTTCCTCTTTTTCCCGCTCTTTCTGCTGTCTGAGCTGCTCCTTTTTTTGACCGATGAGGTTCCATGCTTCACTGAGCTCCTCATCATCGGTTCCCAGATCAGTGATTGCCTTTATAATCAAGGGTTTTCGTGCCAAACCACTTGTATCAATTCCCAATTCCTCACACAATAGCAACAGGTCCGGTTTCTGCAGCTTTTGTAGGTCCATGATCGCTCCGAGTGTCGGCTACTTCCAAAACAACTGTGCAAACTACCAAACCTAAAGGCGTTTCCACACTCTCTTTACCAGTTCTAAAATCTAACCCTGTTCTAGAACCTGGTCCACATCAGAAGAAAAGCCAAGCACTCACCCACACATGCGATCGATGTTCCGAGCTGCTCTCTTGTTGGCCGATTGTTGCGCCTGCTTGTTGCTTGAGATGCCACCTCCGATCACAAGATGTGGCTTGTAGATTCTGATCCACCTCGAATCACCAGATGTTGTAGCTTGTAGATCCAGATCCCACCTCCAGTCATCAGATGTTGTGGCTTGTAGATTCAGATCCCAACGCTGGTCACCAGTTGTCGTGACGCTGGGACTACGTCGACCCGGCCTTCACTTGGTAGCGTGCAGAGACACGGGGTTGAAGTAGGATTGAATCTTCGAAGTTGGTGAAATATGTACAAGCAGGTTTAATGGCACTTTGAGAAAACTTATTTACATGATCATTTACACGAAAAAGAAGGGTACATCAGCAAAATGGCAAGCGTTAAGAGTTCATAGCGAGAAGCGACTGGATGAGCCGTTTACCCAGGGCTCAGAGCGACATTTCGTGCTCTGCAGCGTCCTTAAAACCCCCTATGTCCAGCCCCTCTCTGAAGATGCTGACCAACCAAATCCAGGGCACGCCCCTCAGATATCGGCATCCAATCGCACACATCACTGCACTGATGGTCTGAAGCACTGACTGGCCCGGCATTGTTTCGTTGAGCCTGGTCACTTGTTGGCGGGAAAAGCTTGGGAACGGCGAGGAGGTACATTTCTATTCTTCAGCCAAGAATCGATAGGCTGGTTCCGGCAAGTGGATTTACTTCTCAGAAACCCAAGTGCACGTGGGCGCCGCATACGCTCCCAGCATTGTCCGTTTTCGACAATTGCAAATCTTTCCTGCATTCCCGGGAAATCATTTAATGGCCGTATGCGTCATGCTCCTTTCTTGTCCTGCACGTCAGCGGACTTGTCACTCTGTCGTCTCCTTTGTACAGTAGGCATTCCTTACTTGACCATAGCGCTTCTCGACGGGAAGGGTGAACAACTGAACGAAAGCACTTCCGGCTATTTCCCGCAGGACGACATTCCTTTGTATTTTTCTAGACGTTCTCTTGACAGGGTCAATTTGACATTTGCAGGGTGTTCACAAAGCAAAACAGGCTTACAAAACAGGATTACTGGAAACAGGCCCACTTAGAGCCATTGTACCAACAGCACATATCCACAGCACTTATCCATGCCCACAGGCGAACAATAGAGCGCGCAAATGCGGATGCACGGTCGTAACAGTAGCTACACCTGCATCATGCTCCCAACATAACTGCGCGGTGTTCTCTGCATGCATACGTGTGCCAAGTTCTGATTTTTTACGTAAGGGGCGGCAATCAAAAGCAGAGATACATTGTCTTGTCGTGATTTCCTTATTGAATACTACTTCACACCTCTGTCTGCTGTAGATTAGCAGGACAAGCTACAAATACACAATGTTACAATCTAGCGCACAATAACAGATACGCATCCGCATTTCTGCCGACAGGAATTACACTGTACGTAAAACTACGGTAGGTGAAGAAATGTCCTGTCTGTCAATAGTGAGGCAGATATTCACCACTTGTGGGTTTCCCCGGCTCTGAATCCGAAGAGAATCCTTCCCAGCAGAGGGTCTTTCGCCAAATAACCCGTCATCTTACATTGCTTGGGCGCAGGGGCCTCATCATCGTTCCCTCTTGGACTTTACTAGAACGGCTAACCTTATTTCTTTCAAAGAACGTTATATATATATATATATATATATATATATAGTGTTACTTACCTGCACATTGATGGAGAAGTATTCCTTCCTGTTTCTGTACACTTCAGCGTTTTCACCGCCGGGACTCTTTATGGGCACATGTGTGCAGTCAATACACCCAGTAACGCCGGGAAACCCTCCAATGGCATAAAACCGTGTCATTGTAGACTTCGACTCCGCTGCAGTGGCATTCGGTAGCCGGACGTACTTCGGAAAGAGACGCAGACAGATCGCCTGCGTCACTTCCCAAATACATCTGCACACGGCGGGCTGGGACACGTTCACGAGATCCCCCACCACAATCTGCATTGCGCCAGTTCCATAAAACCGTAGCGTAATCAGAAGCTTCAGCGCGGGCGGTAGTGGAGACCCTCTGTTGTCCGCACTCACACGTAACTGCAGTTCTTCCAGAATAGTCAGCACTGCTTCCTTAGAAAAGCGATACCGCATCAGGAATTCATGGTCGTTGTAGTGCTCCAGCGGATTCAGCCTATCGGCGAGACGCCGCGGTATTGGCGGCCGCGGAAGCGCGTACACCCGGCCGTGCAAAAGTTCTCTCGCGCGGAGCAAAAAACTTCTGTAGCTTTCGAAGCTACCATCCTGTGACACGAACGGCATCGGAGGCATTCTTCCCAGTTTATTTCGGGATAAGGATGCAGTTGGATGGCATCGGGAACACCGTGTCCAAGAGATAACAAGTCAGAAGTCGCGATGTGCAGGAAAGCAAGACCGCTAAAGAAAAAGAAATACCTCACCGCTGCGCACGGCACATACGATCCGCGCCGTGCGCAAAGAAGCGTACCGCGTGCACTGCCGTGCGGAGAAGCATGCTTTCAGGTACAGGAGCGACGTTAGGATGCACGAAGGTAACGTCCTGACAGCCTAAGCTCGGGGAAGCACCAAGGAGGCCCTAACTTAGGGCCCCTTAGTAAGGGTCGTTTCAGAATTGACGTCAGTTCGCCTTAGACTGTGTGAGGCGCCCTTAGTAAGGTAAGGAGTGTTTTAGAATACGGGCCATAATCTGCGAGTGCGTAATCTTACTCTTGTTATTTCCTTTTCGTGGTCCGATCTGCGCTTACTACTTGCCCTAAGTAGACTTATTCGCATCTACTTCCAGTGCTTCGCTAACTAACGTAAACTGTTGTTCCTTCCCGCTGCTGTTGAACATTATTTCAGTCTTCTGCATATCGATTTTTAAGCCTACCTTTCTACTTCTCCTGTCTATATCATTAATCATTATTTGCAGTTCATCCTCCGAGTTACTTATCAAGGCAATGTCATCAGCAAATCGCAGATTACTGAGGTATTGTCCATATACCCTTATCCCTAACTGCTCCCATTCCAAGTCTCTGAATACTTCCCCTAAGCAAGCTTTGAATAGTACTGGGGAGATCGTGTCTCCTTGCCTAACACCTTTCTTTATGTGAATTTAGTTACTTTCTTTATGCAGAACTATGGTATGGTTGCTGTGCCACCATTATATAGATCTTCCAGCACTTTCACGTAATGCTCGTCTACCCCCTGATTTCGCAATGCCTGCATCACCGCCGAGGGTTGAACTGAGTGAAAGGCTTTTTCATAATCAATGAATGCTATGTATTAGGGCTAGTTATACTCCGAGCATTTTTCTATCACCTCGTTGATGGTATGGATATGATCGATAGTAAAGTACCGTTTCCGAAAACCTGCTTGATCCTTTGCTTGATTGCAGTCTAAGGTTGTCCTGATTCTATTAGCGATTACCTTAGTAAATACCTTATACGTAACAGACAGTAAGCTGATTGGGCTGTATTTTTAAGGTCCTTAGAGTCCCTTTTCTCATGAATGAGGATAATGTTTGCATTCTTTCATGATTTCGGTACCATCGATGACACCAGTCACTGCGTATACAGGGTGGCCGGTTTTTCTAGCACGATATCCCCCCCCCCCCCCCCCGTATTTTACCAAATCTGTGGTTATCTGATCCTCTCTAGCTGATTTCCCCCTTTTCAGAGTTTCTAATGCTTTCTTGACCTCGTCCCTCGTCACTGGTGGAGCGTCTGACAGTTTTTCCCTACCGCCAATCTCATTACGGTCCTGACTACTTTGGCTACTGTAGAGATCTGTAAAGAACTCCTCTGCTCCTTTGACTATCTTGTCCATATTCGTGATGACATTGCCCGCCTTGTCCCTTATGGCATACATCTGGCTTTTGCCTCTGCCTTATTTCTTCTTTAACGCTCTAAGGCTTCCCCCGTTGTTTACAGCATGCTTAATTTTCTTCATATTATACTTCCTTATATCGGCCGCCTTGCGCTTATTGATTAGCTTTGATATCTCGGCCAACTCTATCTGGTCTGTTGGATTGGAAGCTTTCATTCTCTGGTGTTTCTTAATAAAATCTTTCGTCTCCTTAGACAGCTTACCGGTATCCTCTCTAACTATCCTATCGCCTACTTCTACAGCGCACTCAGAAATGATAACTCTGAAATTAGTGTTCATTACTTCTAGGGCAATGTAGCCATCCTCGGTTAGAGCTGAATATCTATTCTGTAGCGAGATCCTTAACTCTTCTGCCCTCACCCTCAACGCTAATTCGGTGATGGGTTTATTTCTTACTAAGGTAGGGAAAAAGCATGCAGGAGATCAGGCAGTAGGCGACTATGGCATTGGCTCTAGGAATAGCAGGGGGGAGTTACTAGTTGTGTTTACAGAGTGCAATAACTTAAGAATCATGAATATACCTTCTTCAGCAAACGGAAGAACCGGAAATGGACATGGAGAAGTCCTAACGCGGAGACTAATAATGAAATTGACTTCATGCTGTGTTCAACCTCCGCCATTGCGCAAGATGTAGAAGTAATCGGGAAAGTGCGATGCAGTGACCACAGGATGGTAAGGTCCCGAATTAGCCTAAATCTGAAGAACGCAGGAGATTAGTAACATGGTGTACATATCTTTTATTTTTACCTACCCTGTCCTTTCTTCCTGTAGCTCACCTCTGATTTCCTCTCCCTCTTGCTTACTATTCCTTTGCTTCAGCCGCCCCAGTTCAGGGGCTTCTGATGATTAGATAGCATATCCCTGGTTTGCAAACACCTGTCTACATCTGTTGTTTTTTTATCATTTGAATAAAATCACTTTCTACTGCTGGTGCAGCGGTCACTGGGTGAATTTGACTTGCTTTTGGCCTTTAATAAGCCAAAATGACTCAGGCTGTGACAGACGCCGTAGTGGAGATTTCATCAAATTTAAGCCGCAAGGCGATCATCGACGTGCACGTATTTCGCGGAGTACAAAGGCGCCTTTCATCCTAAGTCCATCGCAAAACTGCTGTCGGTGCCGGGATGCAATACTGCGTCCTTGGGTTCAGAAGTCAAGCGTCGTAAAAACAATAAACGCACAGAACGACCGACGGTCAAGACTTCCTCAAAGCTTGAATTTGTGGAGCCTGGGTCACGATATTCTGCCGGAAAGTTGTTTTAGGCACACAAAAAAAATAGAAATGCACCACCACGGGGCGAGAGCCCTAATCGGTGGTGACACTCGGTCCAGTTTTCACTGTTAGCACTGCATTGAGAATTTTTGCTTCCAAACTCATATGATTGGTTTGGATGTCTGAAGCGCATAGCAGCTCCCCTATTGCAAAAACCAGCGTCTCCAGTGCGAAACCAGTACGATTTTCGCGCTGGTTTTGCACTGGATCTGCTGGGCACCCTGGAGGTCTGCGATATTCACTGGAGCAGTAACGGGAAGACACTGGCTGCACTGGTGCGATGGGAGAAAAGCGCTGGGATTAGACTTTTGACGCTGGGTGTGTCGCTGGCAACCGCAATGCACTGGGAGAAGCGCTGTATGTGCGCTGGGCCGCACTGGTCCCAGTGCCCCAGTATAGCCGGTGCGGCCTGCGGCGTCAGCCGGAGTAGCATCCCTCAGGGGCCAACAGGGCAACAGCGTACTTTCAATCGACCATCGGGGGGCATACGAAAAATATGGTTCAAGCAAGCGCTTTTTGCTGCGAAGTCGTTGCGCATTTGTAAGAAAACAAAGGCAGTATCTTTTTTCTAGAGTTTCCATGTTTCGATAGGTCGTTTCGAGCGTTTCGAGAGAGACAACGATCGCCGCGCCTCGATCTCATGACAGACTGACGATTAACGCACTACTAAAGCTGGAATTGAATAATGTGGGCTACCATGCATAACCAACTTCACAGCTGATCTTAAGGGCACTCTAACACAATGATTACTGCCAAAATGTTCAATGCGGGCTAAATCGGAGGCGAGCGTAGCCTGCACCACGGCCCAGTATCAACAGCAGAAAGAAAAACTAAAACGAGGAAGAGAGTAGTTTACCGAGCGATGGGTCCGTGAGAGAAAAAGCAACAACATACAGCGCTTGTAATACATAATATTTGGCGTGTTTCTCAAGCTTTTGCGCTCCTTCTTACTCTGTGTATCAAGCAGCCGAGCCCTCGGTCATCGCAACGCTTCCCGCAATGTTTACATACAAATAAGGTTTAGTTACGCGCAATTAGGGTCATCGCTGCAGCGCTTGCCGGTATTGAAGCTTGGTCGCACGTTTTTCCTTGAAGGCTTCTACTAAAGCCACGTGTTCAGCGAAAATTACTTCCACGGTAGCAGAGCACCACCCAAGAGCCGGCGTTGGTAAATTTGCCAGCGATGTCAAACTCCACATGTTAAAATGATTCCAGTGCACAAAATAGCGCGCATAGGCACCCAGAACATTAGTTGCAAGCCGTGAGAACAGACAGCAAGCTAAAATGACCAAGAAGTTGCAATTGTTAGAGCGGTAGCAATGGCCTGTAGACTGCGAAACATGAAGTCCCAACCTTATAAACGCGGATCATGACATAAAATGCAAAAATGTTTATGGGAAATCCAGTTCTCGGCGTGGCCGAGTGGTTAGCGTGCTTAGCTAGTGCTTGGGATGTACCTAGAGGCGCGCTTGGTGCACTAAATTTTTTTACTTTTTTTTAGGTTTTTTTAAGTGCCTAACTTGTTTCGTTACTTTCTACTTTTTAATTTTTATCCCACGCCTTTTTTTTTTCGGGCGAACAGTGCCGCCAGCGCGGAGCGTCTCAGTATGCCGCGTCCCAGTGCGCCCAGTGTCCAGCGTCATACTGGGACCATAATCAGGTATGGCGCTGGGGCGCTGGCTCCCAGTGGCACTGGTTTTTGCTGCAACTTCGAGTGAAGACTGCCTTTTAAGGCGTTTCTATACGAGGCGAGTGAGGGCGAGAACGACACTTTCGAAAATACATCAGCTTAGCATTTGTGTCCTGTGCAGTTTCGCATAATTACTCAGAACAAAATGGGGAGTTGCCTTCTACTCGAGCGGGCACTGCATCATCCACCGTATAATGGGAAGACCTTCGTTTCGCTAAAACTAAAACGAACAGACTCGAACATGGAAAGAAAAGGAGATGCGCAAAACAACTGCACATGTTATGTTCATGCATTTCGTTTTTCAGCCGCCAACCTTCTTCCAGTAATGATCTTTCACTTGCTGCTTTGCCCCTACGGGAGTGCCGGTGAGAGGAGGTTTCCAATTTGGCACCGAGGGTGGCGATAACTTATTCTGCTTGAAATCGTTAAATGCACCGTGATGCTCTCTTGCGCTAGCAAATAACTCATGTTCATAGTGCACGTAAAATAATTTATTGTTAAATAAAGTTGGGGGCTAAGATAGCATGGTACATGCACGTAGTATTTTTTTTTTTTGCATTTCTTCCTGGAAAAAAAGTTGTATTGGTAATACTGAACAAGCCTTTTGAGCAAAAAAAAATATATAACAATTTCAAACCCAACAAGGCGCCTTCCCGGCCTTGTCTCATAGGGAATAAACTATTTCACGGCCAGTTTCCTACATGTGTTCTCCAGTGGACAAAAAGTTTATGGCTCCAAATCTAGGAAAGCCAAAACCACACACAGCCTCTCCCAACGTAACACGCGCCGTACTGAGTGCGATTTCTGAGCTTTCGTATATTACAAAGCCATTGTGTCACCTAGTGCGCGAGTGATATGCGGAGTAAAAAATCTTTGTCGAAGTAGGGGTGCTCTATCGGCTTGAGACGCGCCTCGCAGTGAAAGGGGAGTATTTCTGCCATTATATCACGCCCTACACATTCCAATGAAAAAGGCGCATTTTGACTCCCTGTGGCAGACTACTTCTCCCTTTTACATCCGTCAGTCACTAGCTTGGTTTCCTTGTAACAAAAGACAACCAGAGCAATGTTGTGTAAAGTGGCAACAAGTAGTCTTTGCACAAAGTAGTGAAAGAAAAAAGCAGCACCCACTTACCTGCCGACACTTACCACGCCGCCAGTCCATGAGAATTGGTCGCAAATACATTTGCTCACCACTGACTAGGAAAAATAAGTCATATATGTCAAGGTGGTGCCTCGTGGATAACACCATGTTGTTATCTCCTCTCCATGCGACTGACTTCAAACTGTAGTTTTATCTTCGACGGCAAACAAAGGCACTTTCGAGTGCAGCGCCTAAGATTTAGCTATAAATGTGCGAACGATGCTTTGCGTGTATTTATGCTCCTTCTCGCGAATAAAACGGCACGATCTTATACACTACACGTGCACATTAGGGCGTGGAAACGGATGATTTCGATGGTGCGTGTTTCCTCGCCACCAAGCTTCATAACCAGACAAAACGTCTTGCGGTGTCTCCGAATTAGCTTCAGCAGCTTGATTTATCGCGACATATATGAAGCCACAAAAAGTTTTCCTTGCACCAGTATTCCTGCTGTTTGTAACTAAAAATAGAATAGCCCACACGTGTTCTCTCGCGAGAAGAGGAATTATTTACAGATGTCAGTGGCTCTGGCAGGCGGTAAAATGGGTTCTATGATGTTGACTTCAATCCGGCATTCCGAGGAAGGAGTGGCTGGGCAATGCTTGGCGCCCGATTGGTTTCTGGCATGGCGGCAAGCACAACGCGTTATCTCCAATGTAGTTATCTCCTCATCACCAACCTAAAGCCTCGCGAGCGCTACAGGTTCCTCCGCATCCCTGCAGTTCTACGGTACGGCTGCGCATGCGCCAGTCGGGTTCTGTTTTGTTTTCTATTTCTATTGTGTTTCCCTGGATGGTCGCAGAGGGAATCGTTGCTCAGCGCATTTTTTCCGAGCATTTTTGCTTCCGAGCACAAGCTTTTTACATCGGCAATGAAGAGATTAAGGCCCATAGTTAGGAGAAAGTTAGCGACGGTGAGTTTAATCACCGCGTAGCAGCACTCTTTCAACCATACCACTCTAAGACCGCACATAGCGCTGATAGCGTGGGGCAGGAGAGATAAGCGAAACACCTCTGATCTTATTTTCCTTTTTATTTTGTTTTCTTTCTTTCGCGCTGTGCTAGTGTCCCTTTATATTCTTCCTCATTTTCCTTTTCCCCTTATCGACCCCCAGCTCTCCTCTTTTGTCTCTCTCCTGGCCGCTTTTACCGGTCACCTCTGACGTATCTCAGCCACGCGGCCACTCCGTGTGGCCTCTACAGGCAACCACATGCCACCGACGGAATTTCAGACAAGCATTTCCGAATTTCACGAGCGGTGCTCTGTCAGTGAAAGGGCTATAACTAATGACAATGAGTATAGTATGATTCATTACCGCAAGCAATCGCATCATGATGTTCTTGGACGCGATGTGAATATTATTTTGATAAAGCCGCTAGATATTTCTTGGTCCAGGGAAGATATAGGCGGAACAAACGTGAAGCAAGCGGTCTGTAGGTCCATAAGTTCACACAGCTTTAATATTACGCCACCCACTGCAGAACAGCAATCCATCACGCGATGGGCCGGAGGGCTCTCAGTGCGTTTGTTCACTCCTCGAAACTTCTGTGGTGAGACGAGAAAAAATACTGGAGCCGGGACATTTAACGTGATTTTAAACGAGAAATCCACAATCCTGGACAGTTCGATGCTCACAAGAAAGGTCGCATGAAGCTTGCAGATCGAGTATCCGCGATAAAAAGGGGCCCTCGAGCATATTAAAGTACAATCATTTATAACGAAGGCCTCAAGTACAGTCTTGAGCTGTCCTTTGCGAGACGCGGACGCCAACAATTTTCTATGCGAATCTGCCAGTAGCGACTTTTTCTCCAATATTGCGAACTCATATTCACATCAAATCGGGGCACTCTGGAAACCAAGTAAAGGCCTCACGAGAACATTTAATATTCTGTGAGGTCACCTGCCGTACTCTGCGGACTTCAGCAAATGCGAACAGCCTGGAAGCCGCAAAAAAAAGAAAAAAAAAACAATGCAAAAAGAGCCACAAAAGGCGCGAAATATTTTCTCAATTGAAGCAAAGAATAATTACCTTCATTCCGAAAACTGTTGTAAAAGTGTTTGTCAGTTTGGTCAGTTTCATTCATAGGGTTTTAGGTTCCAAACCGTTATCGACGATAAATTACGGCGGTGTGGTCTGCTCTAGAAGTTCCGACCCACAAGGGTTACCTACGGACGTCGTTATTATCAGCCGGCCTACGTCTACTGCAGAACAAATGTTTATCCTATACTCCCTAAAATTAATCCTGTCCTGTGCTAGCTTCATCCACTTTACCCCTGTAAAGGTCTTAACGGCATCTGCCCACCTAACTTTCTGCCGCCTCCTCATCGCACGTACACCCAGCCAATTGTTTTTTATCAATATGAAGTGTTGCCAAATACAACATCTAAACTGGATCTCTCACCTTTGTAGGCTATGCACGCCTTGACGAATAATGGCGTCTTACCTATAATAACATTTTGGGATGGAACATTCCCTCATTTCAGTCAAAATTATTCAAAATTCCTTTTTATTTGCGGCGACAACGAGCCAAATCAAGCAGCATGCACAGCATTGGTTCTCTTCCCCGTCTCTCCCTGAGGGTGAAAAACGGCTTTAAGTGGCAAGTAGAGGCGAATTAATTTAGGGCAGATGTGTCGGAAGAACCGCAGCGATATATTTTCCTCGCAGCAGACGACGCAGTTTTCAAGTTGCTTCACAGTGAATGACGCAAGAAGCGTCTTATTGGATAAAGGAGACCATTAGCTCCGCCTTGATGCGTTGAATAAGTTGTCTCGGAGCAGTGGCTGCGCTAACAGAGGATATGTTTTAGCGCTCCTATGTCATTAGTCTGCAGAATTCGTCCTCCGGATTTCCCGGCGACAAAGGCCAACATTGTCGATCTGGCAGACAAAGCGGCAAACCGCTTCGTCCAATAACCCCTGCTCCTTAAGGTGACATCGGGCTCCCTGGACGCCTGCGAGCGGTACCGGAACTACGATGCCATCCCTTCTGGTCCAAAAAAAAATTTAAGAGCAATGCAGAATCTGGATTGGAGCAATGCGAAAGCATGGATGCTGCTGTTGGATGCTTCTGATTCTAGTTGCTTAATTCACTTCTTGTTTACCCATTTTAGTCTTTGGTACTTTCAAATTGCGCGCCAATCCCTTCCTATGCCTTTTTTTGTTCTACATAATGTTGCGTGACGTCACATCCTCTACGTCACATTAATTCACTTCTTGCTAACCCATTTTAGTCTTTGGTATTTTCAAATTCGCACCAACCCGTTCATATGGCCTATTTCGGCTCTACGTCCGATGGCGTGACATCACATCCCTCATCACCATCATCATCCTGACTATACTCACTGCAGGGCGAAGGCCTCTCCCATATTTCTCCACTGAACCCGGTTCTGTGCTAGCTGTATCCACTTGACCCCTGCGAACTTAACCTCATCCGCCCACATAACTTTCTGCCGCCCCCTGCTACGCTTTCCTTCCCTTGGAATCCAGTTTGTTACTCTCAGCGACCATCGGTTATCCTCTCTTCGCACTACATGTCCTGTACATGGCCATTTCTTTTTCTTGATTTCCGCTAGAATGTCAGTAATTTGAGCTATTTCTCTGACCCACTCTGCGCGCTTCCTATCTCTTATGTTACCCCTACCATTTTTCGCTCTATGACCCTCTGCGTTTTCCTCAACTTAAGTAGAACCCGCTTGGGTAGCCTCCAAGTTTCAGCCCCATAGGTGAGTACAGGTAAGATGCAAGTGTTGTATATTTTCATCTTGAGCGATACCGGTAAGCTGCTAGTCATAATCTTCGCGTGCTTGCCAAATGCGCTCCATCCCAATCTTATTCTTGTTATTTCTTTTTCATGGTCCGGATCTTATGTATACCAGCTATCCTAAGTAGACATATTCGCTTACTACTTCCAGTGCTTCGCTACTTAACGTAAACCTGCTGTTCCTTCCCGAGGCTGTTGAACATCATTACCTTGGTCGTCTGCGTATTGATTTTCAATCCTACCTTTCCACTTTTCCTGTCTAGGTCACCAATCATTCTTTGTAGTTCATCTCCTGAGTTACTTAGCAAGACAATGTCATCAGCAAATCGCAGATTACTGAAATTACTGTTTTTCTTCACCGCTGAATTGTTGTTTTGACGGGACATGAGTGAGAGGTTGTTACAGGGTGTTATGACCTTACATCGTTCGCACTGGCGCGCTCTATTGTTCGCCTGTGGGCATGGATATGTGCTGCTGGTGCAAGGGCGCTAAGTGAGCCTGTTTCCATGAATCCTTTTGTGTAAGCCTGTTTTGCTTTGTGGAGACCCTGCAAATGCCAAATTCACCCTGTCAAGAGAACGGCTAGAAAAACACAAACAAATGTCCCCCTGCGGGAAATTGCCGGAAGTGCTTTCGTTCAATTGTTCACCCTTCCCGTCGAGAAGTGCTATCGTCCAGTGAGGAATGCCTACTGTCCAAAGGAGACGACAGAGTGACACGTCCGCTGATGTACAGGACAAGAAAGGAGCAAGATGATTACGGCCATTAGAGGATTTCCCGGGAATGCAGGAAAGATTTGCAATTGCTGGAAAGGGACAATGCTGGGAGCAGTATGCGGCGCGCACGTGCACTTGGGTTTCTGAGAAGGAAATCCACTTGCCGGAACCAGCCTATCGAATCTTTGCTGGAGAATAGAAATGTACCTCCTCGCCGTTCCCAAGCTCTACCCGCCAACAAGTGACCACGCCCAACAAAACAATGCCGGACCAGTCAGTGCATCAGACCGTCAGTGCAGTGATGCGTTCGATTGGATGCCGATATCTGAGGAGCGTGCCCTGGAACTAGTTGGTCAGCATCTTCAGAGAGGGGCTGGACATAGGGGGTTTTAAGGACATTGCAGAGCACGAAATGAGGCTCTGAGCCCTGGGTAAAAGGCTCATCCAGACGCTTCTCGCTATGAACTCTTAACGCTTGCCATTTTGCTGATATACCCTTCTTCATGTAAATAATCATGTAAATAAGTTTTCTCAAAGTGCCATTAAACCTGCTTGTATATATTTTAACTACTTCGAAGATTCAATCCTTCATAAACCCCGAGTCTCTGCACGCTACCAAGTGAAGGCCGGGTCGACTTAGTCCCAGCGTCACGACAAGTGTGCAGTAACTGGCTGCGAAGGCATTGCTAGTGACGGTAGGAAAAACATTCTGCATAAAGTGCCTCAAAACGCCAGCCTCCGGAAACAGTAGCTACAGCTCATCGGATAGCTAGTATCGGTGAAGAAAGCGTTTATCTACGTTTGTTTTACCCGGATGTGGTTCGCGATTGGGGGATCCTAACAAGACTGCGTCTGCGTGAAGGAGCGGTACCAACAGTGTTTCTTCCAACACTGCCGGTAAGTATAAAATGAAAAGATTGTGATAATATTAGCTTTAGACGCGTTATCACAGTACAGTGTGGATTTTTTTTTTTAACTCAGGCGATCTTGCTCACCGTTGTGGCATGCATAAGCAAGATTTGTCATGATCACTGTGAATTACACTGCGCAAAATACCGAGTGGCGAGCTTAGCTAGGATGGGATTTTGATATTTTTTACTGTTACGCTAGTCGACCCCAAGCACCATATGCACCCATATAAGCCGTATACTATCGTCGTCAGGGTTCAGCAGCGGATTCTTCAACGGCGTGTACTTAGGGGGGTCGAGTCCCATCTCGGTACTCATTAGCCGAAGTTGCTTTTCGAGCTCGGGGTCCATAATATCCTTACCGCAGCAAGGGTATGAGATGTTAGCGAAAGACTAGAAATTCAGAATCGAGATCGCAGAAACAGTCTTCCTGGCATTGCGGAGGGAAACTCTCTCTTGCACCTTGCTCGAGCCTTGAAACATTCGTCTTTAGGCTCCTCTTGCGTTTGACTATACGATGCCCCTTCGTGAAAGATAACGATCGATTTAAAAAAAAAAGGAAGAGGATTAGGAGAAGGGCACTGCGTAATTGTGCGCTGTGGTGTAGTTTGTCAGCCGTCGTTCGGCGTCAGCTGACTGCGGGAAAACGGCGAACGCGCGCGCCGACAGGAAGTAAACAAACTCTGTTCGGTACCAGATTATTATCGCAGCATGACTCCCGCTCTCCCACCCTGTAGGTTTTCTTTTTTTTTTTTTTACGCCGTGTGGTGTTTGTACAGAGCGCACCATGAAATGTCGCGCGGTTGGAGCCGCGTCCAAGTTCACCAACTGAGGCGGCCAGGAAAGAAACGTGAAAACCGAGATGGACGGTTGATAAAAGAACGCAAAAAGAGACAAAAGAGGGACACTGTCAGGAATGAAGAGATGGAAACAGAAAAAAAAAGTGCCAAGAGGTTTTACCCTTCCACAGGAGAGGAGCGGGGTCGCGAATGAAATGTTCTCACTGGCGTGAATTGGCTTAGTTGCTCAAAGTCGTGCCTCTTTATCCCTAAGCGATGAGCTGCCGATCGGAAGTGTAAGTGTTGGTTTTGACAGGAGCATAGACAGGAGTTATAGACAACAAAATGGTTCCTGCGGAAATGGGGGGGGGGGGATAAACCGCAACAAGGGAAGAGGACTTCTCCAAATGGCTCACCGACAACAATAAGACCAGGAGCCTTCTCCGGTTCCTAACGGAAAATAATTTGCAAGGTTCTTATAATATGCCTTATGGCAAACTTGCGTAATAAAAAAAAAAAAAAAAAAACAGCGTTCGCATGCAGCAGTGCAACGATCGAGTGACACAGTTCGGCGCAATGTTACAAGTGGCTCATAAGTGCACATTTATTTTTGTCCCAGCTTTTCCAGGAACAGCGGGTGCAGATCATCAGCCAGCTGATAGAATGGAAGTGGACCTCGCAGGAGATGAGCGGTGCGACTCCCTGGGCTGCAGCGCCAAGTACTGCACGTAAAACGTAGTTCTCATTCAGCCTGACCATATTCTACAATGCGAACAGGTAAGAATAGGAAAGGTAAGGGAATGCTGTGATACGAAAATTGGCAAGCTGCAATTCATATTAACTGTGTGAAGTCAGCTGGAGTGCCCAATAGCGCGAGCATGGGGCCTGGCCTCAACTTAACGAGTATCAGTGTAGTCTTTAACGAAAGGCTACAATTTCTGCATATTATTAGGAGAAATTATGTTCAACCTCACCATGAGTGCCCTTAGCAAGTGCTGCTTCCATGTCTATACATAAAAAGAATCAAATTAATCATTATTCAATATTGCTTCAATATGTTTGCTGCGACTAACAATAGCTGAAGCGCAGTTTCATATGACTTTTTCTGTCGGAGTGAGTGCAGTCTTGCTTTACCCATGTGTCTGTGTTTCGCTTCTGGCTGCGGCCAAGCAAAAGTGCACACAAAACGTGTTGCTGTTTGCTTATGGCGGCAACACCATATGGTGTGCGACCGCTCTCAGGCCCTTCAAGTATTGCATCAAAGCTGCCGCTTCAAAGAAAAAGTTGGAAAGGCAGAGTAACTGTGGATTCACGGTGTGTGTAAAGCTAGATTGCGAATAATTAGGCCGGTCAGAGTTGTTCAGGTTCTTGAGGCCAAGCTGGAAGTAAATGAAAGTAATTAAAGCGAGCTGACTTCATAAGGGACCATGTAAAAACTCTATTGTCACAGGCTTCCTGTTCATGCACCTCTGTTAAGCTACCCAGTTTACAAGACAACACTGTAATTGTGCTGATTATTACTATTATATGCGCGAGATAATGCTGTGTTCTTAGCTGTAATTTATACTGCTGAGTGACTAGGAAAGCACAGCGCTTCGCCGAGGAGAAAATGCTTTTTTTTTTTTTAGATAACGTTGTTTATTCATAAATAAACAACTTTATCTAAAACAAAATTTAGGACTTATCTAGAGAAATGCTCTAGGGCTTATCTCAAAATAAAGTTGTTGTTTTTTTTTGTGTCTTCGGTGCCTCCTCATCACTGCACGCCATATGAAACCTTGCATGCGTTTTCTAATACATGTTTACCGCGGCGGCTTGTATCTCTCCGGCTAAACCGCTCCGTCATTTGTGGTGAAACTGCGCACGGAGCTTTGATATTTCGGCAACTCTTATTTGCTCGTAAGTTAGGTAAGGGTGCTTAATTCGTTGCTGCTGCGTACAGTGCGAACCCGCAGTCTGCACGGTTATCAGGGGTCGAAAGCCACCAACGCCGGCACACGATACGGCGGGTTCTCACATCGCGCACGGCCGAGCCCGGTAAGTAAACTTGTAAAAGCTAATTCAATATAAGACAAAAATTTATACGCTACAAACTTACCACAAGACAAAATGCAACCTCCGTGAGTAGTTTGACGCCATCAAGTCAACAGTTGAGACGGTAGGACTTGGAAAGCCACCACAGTAATGATGCATCACAACAAACTCTCATTGCACCTGTGAAACCGTCGTTTATCTGTGCGCTATATTCAGGCTAGTAAACACATTACTTACCAGCGTATGTTGTCGCCTTGACTCGATCTGAAGTGCGTATTTTGGTTTGGTGGACACAGGAACGGAGCGGTTTCCTCCGAAATTGTGCTACACTACGTACGGCGCGGTGAACAGGCGCACGGCATCTAAGGCACCGACCTAATGCTGTAGGATGGCAAGCCGACTAGTTGAATAGTTGCAGTCGTCTACATACGGGACTACTAAACCCCTGTATCTGGCCCGAATGGCTGAGTGGTTACGCCGCTCGACTGCAACACACAAGGGCACAATCAAACCGCTTTTCGATGCAGGCGAAAAGGAAGGCGCCCGCGAAGCCTGCGACATCAGTACACATTAAAGAATCATTGATTATCCGAATTTCCGGACACCGCCAAATAACCGAACCTATTTCTCCTTATCTCTGAGTAAAACAGCGCATGTGGGTGTTTCGGCCGATCAGATCGCGATATTGATAGCCAACACTAACGCAGGCGTGCGATCTGCTCGACTCACGCTGTGCTACACTCGTAAGCAGAGCGCCGCTGTGTTACCTCCCTTTCCTGTGTGCTGTCATCAACCTATTGACACCATTCATTTTCCCAAGTGCGGTTGGCGCTGCTTTATTCTCGCAGTCTGTCCTTGGTGTCTTCTCAGCACCCCTCCCCCTACCGCAACCTTACGCGTACTGTGAGCAACAAATCCTTTCATTTTCCGCCTGCGTCTCTTTGTCCGACTCGGTCAGTTTAAAAACCCTGGTGTTTTGGAGTATTGTCTGGTTCCGCATGGCTGCAGGATGCAGCAGACCGTAGGGCAGGGCAATTTTGCAGATCGTTCTGTGTGTGTGTGTGTGTGTGTGTGTGTGTGTGTGTGTGTGTGTGTGTGTGTGTGTGTGTGTGTGTGTGTGTGTGTGTGTGTGTGTGTGTGTGTGTGTGTGTGTGTGTGTGTGTGTAGGAGAGAGAGAGGCAGTGCCAGGAGACTAGTGACAGACGCGAAGCATCGGCTTGTATCTACACTCGGAAGCTCGGAACAACTACTTCCGTGAAAGGTGTAATGCGAAAAATGGTTAATCCCTACGAACTGTAACAAAGTAAAGCTTAAAAGGTGAAAAGAAATGGAAATAACAGGTGGCTGTGTTTATTTCACCACAAACTCACGAATATTAATCATTTCACCTCTTAAAAAAAATACAAAGGAAGCCTTTAGCGCTGATTTATTAGTTTATTACGCGGCATCCTATATCTTTACACGCTATAAATCCAATGGCCGAGGGTTTCCAGGTCGAATCTTGTTGAGTATGCCTGTCTTACTGTCAGCGATCCCAACGAAAGTGATCGCTCAAGAAAACGCGCACGGGAAAAGCAACTCAAATTGAATGGCCCGTTCCTCTTTTAAATGACAAGCGGGTAGCCTCTACCACATGGCAATTCGTCCACTCCAGCGGCATTTCAGTAAAAATAAAAATATAAAATAGGACATGATTGCTGTGAAACTTTCAAAAAGAAATCAGCGCCAAATATATATACGCGTTTTTCTTTGTTTTTTGAGCCTTCGAGACCCATCATGCATATATTCTCCAGAAATACTCATCGTGCATTTATAGTGCCATAGAAGCGACGTGTTTGAAGTCAGAGCCGCGGGAAGCAACTCATTTCAACAAACGTAAATTATTCGAAGCAACTGATATGAAAAGGGTGCCTAAGTTGTTTGCTTTCAAATACAAAATTTACTTTTCTGCTTCACGACTGGTGCTATCTTTCAATTCCTACAATTTTAAGACAAATATAAATGATCAAATGTGAATATTTCTCATCAACCCTATTAATATTCAAAGCATGAGTTATTGTGAAACATATGTGTCGTTTGACCCGCCGTGGCGGCACAATGGTTAGGGCTCCGTACTGTTGCGCGCAATGATGCGGGGGCCGCGGCCGCCGCTTTTTGATGGAGGCTAAAAGCAAGGCGCCCGTGAGCAGTGAGGTGGCAACGCGTGTTAAAAACCACAGCCAGTCAAGTTTTTCGAAGCCCTCAACTATTATGCCTCTCATATCCTGAATAGCTTTAGGGTGTTAAGCCCCAGAATCCAAACCAAACAATTTATGTCTTCCGCCATTTATTATTCAGCAGCAAAGCGCAAAGAGCTTGTATAAATGAAGGTAAACAAAAAGATAGTTGTTTTCATTCTTTTTTTTACATACGTAAGTACGTCTCTCCCCCCACTAGAAACGCTAACAAATAAAAAAGCGAATACCTGGGATATCGCACCTGGTTAAAATGAGCCCGAAATGTAATCTTTTGTTTACGACGAAACACCTTCTCTTTTGTTGACCGGGCGCGCGAAAAAATAATTAATTTACAATAAACAATAAAATTTAAAGTGTGCCCTCCAGTTCTCCGCATTACGTGATTACGGAGAAATTAGAGTTAGCGCTGCTAAACATCAATTCCAGGCCTAACTCTCAACTCCTTCGTACTAACGTACACTGATAGGGCAGCCCTATTGGATTTTTTTGCGGAGATTATTTTCCTGAATCCACCAATGAAATTTACCCACATTATTTCTGACCCGAGCGTTAGTTTTCTCGGCATTGAGATCTCAGTAGACGGTAACTTTCCCTTCACTACGCTATACAAAAATCCCTGGGATCAACAGCAATGCTTCACAGCAGCCGCCCGAAACACTGCAAAACAAGTATCCCGTACTCCCAAGGGCACTGGTACCGAAATATAAGCTAAAAAAACAAAGGAATTTGATCAAAGTGTGCAGACTCTGAAGGCAGCCTTGTCACGTCAAAAAAATCCGGCAGAAATAATTGATGACGGAATTGTGCGCGCCAGCAACCTATAGATAGACTTTCTGTCTGAGAAAATAAAGCACTGAAAGACGACGACAACACAAAAAGAAACCTAATCCTTTCTTACTCATTAACGACTCCTATAGTGAACACATACTAAGCCATCATTTTAACATAATATGACAGAGGGCTCGACTTTCTTCAATATTCAAGGAGCCAAGGCGTATTTGGGCCGCCGGAACAGGAACATAGGAGGCTTACCTGATAACGCAAAACCAAAAGGTCTGCCGGCCGTCTTCGATGGCATCCATACGGGAAACCTCCCTGCAAAGTCCATCCGCATATAATACCCGGCACCAAAGTCGTAATACTAAGACCGATATGTTTGTGTTTCACATAAATGAGGACCTCGGCTGCGGCTCAAGCGATGTGGCTTATAAACTGCAGTTTATGGGCAAGAGCACGTCAGTCAGACCAAGACATCATTTTGCTTCCGCTTTCAACAAGCACAATGCCCATTTTAACCTTATCCATTTGCCACTTTCAAAACACCTGCGTCTGTCACTGCACAATTTCGAAAATATTCGGGTCACTCTTCTGCAGTCCGGCTTCCCTAACACCTATTACAGTGTACAAAGAGAATTACACTTCATTCGCAAGTCTCACATGTTAGCCTATGGCATCAACGCTTCTACTGGGACACTTTCTTGCTTATGGGAAAAAACTTGAAAATTTTACGTGCTGTAAGCCATTGAACGCAAGCGTTGCCCTTATCTACTACAGGCATGCCTTCACACTAGTGAGAAGCTGGCCTTCTTTTTTCTCTTCTTTTTGAGGCGCTTTCTTTGTCCATCCTCTGAAACATTCACTTTCTATCTCAACAAAAACTCGTCATCCTTCCATCATCTAAGCACACGAAGACCACACTACGGCTCCGCGGTCTGGAATCCTTGTCAGTGTTCAACTTACGCCTTTTTTATTTATATATTTCACATTTAGTACTTTTTTATTTTATTCCTTGGTGTTTATAATTTATTTTTTCCACATAAGCTTTTAAACTTGTCTTTTCTTTATTTTATTTTATATTACCACACTACAATATTTATTTACATGTAAAATAACGGCACCACTATGGTCTGATGATATTGTTTCTGTGCCACGGTTAACGAAATATTATGAACATCCATTTCGTTCGGCTCCGTGTTATCGTTAGCAGTATTAATGCCGTTTTTTATACCTTTCTTTCTCCTCTTCCCTTTTCATCTTTCTTACTTCCTCACATCATTGGTTCTTCTTTTTCTGGTCTTTTATCTGTGTTCTTTTTTTTCTTTTTCCTTCTTCGGGCCGCTTGATTTTGGAAAGAGGGGAGAAGTTACAGTTGGAAATGCCACTGTGATGTTGATGGGAAGAATGGTGAAGCATGGTCTGGAATGAAGTTCACGTAAAACTAAGGAAAGGAATGTAACGAAAGTACGCAGATGGCGCTATTTCCAGCGGCTACTAACAAGTGGCTGTCGATTGTCTCTCCTCCACCTCCCAGCAAGCAAGCGCCCGGTCACCTTATACGGGCCCCCGCTCTCGCCTCCCTTTTTTTCCTAACACTGTCCTCACTTCCTTTTGCTTTTTTCACTTTCTTTTACTTTTCTGTCGCTCTCCACAACTGTTCTTGTCTTGTTCCACTTGTTCGACTGCAATGTCCGCTGATGATGTTTTCGCACTTTTTTCTTGGCACAGTAGTGTCTTTTGAATGCAACGTGCTATGCTCTCTCGCCTTAGCTCTCCAGTGAGCTGCGTGGGTGGGGTAACACATCATAGCTGTCCTACCGGCCAATGGCCAAAGAACTTCACTATTGCAAAGCAGCACTGGCGAATAACATTCCCGAAAATGCCTTCGAAATACACTCCGAAAACGAACAAGCCCGTTTGTCGTAATGTTCTCCTTTATTCAGAGAACTGACACACACACACACACACACACACACACACACACACACACACACACACACACACACACACACACACACACACACACACACACACACACACACACACACACACACACACACACACACACACACACACACACACACACACACACACACACACACACACACACACACACACACACACACACACACACACACACACACACACACACACACACACACACACACATACATACATACTGTAGAATGGGGGTTTATTGAGGTAGTGGGATGCGATCTAGAAGCACGTCAGGAACAGTTCGCGTACAAAGAGGTCCAGCCCAGACACCGACAGCGATGTCACTGGCGACTTCGCATGCACATCTTCATCTTTACAACGGCCCCCGGGGGGAAGAGGAGCCACCCTGGTGATTTATGGCGTAGGAAATATGGCAGGGTCGCAATATTGTTTAAGGCGATGAACGTG
This sequence comes from Amblyomma maculatum, assembly GCF_055883805.1. Lineage (NCBI taxonomy): Eukaryota > Metazoa > Arthropoda > Arachnida > Ixodida > Ixodidae > Amblyomma > Amblyomma maculatum. Next base: position 14,996,490 of record NC_139350.1, read on the forward strand.
GACAATTTTGCAGCCTCGTCGATGGAGATCAGGGGAGGGCGTCAGGGGTTCCACAATGTAATTGACAGGAGAGATGCGTTCCGTGATACTTGGAAATAAATTTTGAAGATAGTCCGGGAGTACCTGATGGAATCAGAGCCACACAAGATTGACAGAAGAGAATTGCGGTGTCGTCTGATGGTTGCCGTCGCGGGATTTGTGATGGGACTGGGTTTCAGTCTTGGGAGACCGGGCACTTTGGTGACACGCCTGTGCGTGTCGGGCAGCTTCAAAAGTAGCGGTATACTCCGATGCGTCTGGTTGGTACGGAAGGATGGTATCTAGTGGAGCAGAAGGGTGACGGCCGTAAAGAAGATAAAACGGAGAGAAACCGGTAGTTGACGGTGTAGCAGTATTGTATGCGTACGTCACATATGGAAAGAGGAGATCCCAGTCAGAGTGGTCGAAGGAGACGTGCTTAGAAAGCATGTCACCAAGGGTATGGTTAAAGCGTTCAGTGAGTCCTTTAGTCTGCGGATGATAGGCGGTAGAGTTTCGGTGAAGTATGTGACACTTGTTCGGGAGAACTTTAAAAAGACAGATAAACAGACGCGCCCTCTGTCACTGAGTAGCTCACGTGCTGCGCCGTGGCGAAGGACGAACGCTGCAAAATTAATGAGGCTACGTCTGACACTGTGGAAGATGGAAGAGCAGCGGTTTCAGCGTATCTAGTCAGGTGGTCAACCGCAACGATGGCCCAACGATTTCCAGTGACAGTGTACGGGAGCGCGCAGTATAAATACCGACGCGATCAAATGGGCGTGGTTGGCAAGATGACGGCTGCAGCTGGCTAGCAGAACGATGAGGATGAGACTTGCGACGTTGACAGGCGAGGAATGAGCGAACATATTTGAGGACGCAGTTGTACATGCCCCTCCAGTAGTATCGTAAGCGTAGTCGATGGTGTGTCTTGAATACTCCCGCATAGCCGCATTGGGGGTCAGCGTGGAAGCATTCGCAGACTTGCGAGCTTAAGCGGCGGGGAATGACTAGCAACCATTTGCTACCATCAGCACTGTAGTTCCGGCAATAAAGAAGGTTATCGCGAATAACGAAGTGTGATGCTTGTTGACGAAGCGCACACGATGGAGAAGCAGCCGATGTATCGGAGATGAGATCGATAAGAGAAGCCACCCAGGGGTCACTCCGCTGCTCAAAAGATATGTCACTGATTGGAAGTGACGTTGGTGAGGCGTCCGAGGGGGAAAGGCTGGCGACGTCAGCTGGTAGAGGGCAGTGAGAAAGGGCATCAGCGTCTTGATGCTTGCGGCTAGAGCGGTAGACTACGTTGACATCAAATTTCTGTCGATGAAGAGTCCATCTGGCTTGACGGCCGGATGGGTTCTTCAAGGAGGAAAGCCAGCATGCGCATGGTGGTCCGTGACAACTTCAAAAGGGTGGTCATAGAGGTAAGGGCGGAATTTGGTGAGAGCCCAAACTATTGCCAAACACGCTTTTTCAATTACTGAATAATTTGACTCCGCCTTCATGAGTCTTCGGCTTGCATAGGCAATGACGTATTCAGCAAATCCAGATTTCCGCTGAGTGAGTACAGTGCCGAGACCGACACCACTGGCATCGGTGTGTACTTCAGTAGGGGTCGTCGGGTTGAAATGACGCAGGACGGGCGGCGTTATGAGGATGTGGCGCAACGTATGTAATGCGTCGTCGCATGACAGTGATCAGAGCGAAAAGTCGGAACTACCCGACATAAACTGTTTCAAAGGGGCAGCAATGGAGGCGAAGTTTTTTATGAACCGATGAAAGAAGGAGCACAATCCTAGGAAGCTGCGCAGGTCTTTGATGGATCTCGGCTTGGGAAAGGCAGTGATAGCATGAAGATTGACCTGGTCTGGAGACACTCCTTCCGTGGAGACAACATGTCCTAAAATGGTCTGTTCACGGGCGCAAAGCGACACTTCTTAAAGTTTAGCTGCAAGCCGGCATCAGAAAGGCAGGTCAAGACGTGCTTCAGGCGGTAGGCATGAGTGTCGAAGTCAGGAGAAAAGACGACAATGTTTTCGAGATAGTAGGGCAGATCTTCTATTTCAGTAAACGTAAAATGATGTTCATCATTCTCTCAAATGTCGCAGGGGTATTGCAAAGGCAGAAAGTCATAACATTAAATTGCACAAGCCATCTGGAGTAACAAAAGTGGTTTTAGAGCGGTCGGCCACTTCCGTCGGGACCTGCCAGTATCCGGACCGTAAATCTAGGGATTAAAATAATTCAGCCCCTTTCAAGCAGTTCAGTGCGTCTTCTATGCGCGGAAGAGGATAGACGTCTTCGTAATCTTATTTTAACGGCGGTAATCTGCACAGAAGCGGATGGAACCATCCTTTTTAACGGGCACAACAGGCGAAGCCCAAGGGCTGTTTGAGGGCTGAATGACACCGTTTTGGAGAATCTGGTCTACTTGCTCTTCAATACCTTGGCGCTCTGTTGCTGAAACACGGTAGAGCCGCTGTCGCAGTGGTGCGTGGTCTCCAGTGTCGATCCGATGAGTGACAGTTGAACTTTGGCCCAGGGCATCTTGATAGGAGTCATTTGAAGAGCTGAACTGTTGAAGGAGGGCAAGAAGTTGCGTTCGCTGAAGCCGAGGAATACTGGCGTCGATGGAGTGGAGGAACAGGTCTGTGGAAGAAGAAGCTGGTACAGAAAATGTAAGGCAGAGCGCAGTCATGGCGAGGTGCGGTGCATCGTCAGTCTCTTCATGGTGAAGAGACGCGAAGGGTTGTAAGCTCCTGAAACATTCACCGTGGCGCAAAGTAGTGGGGTTGTTGGACGGGTTACAGACCCAGAGCGCAGAGGAGCCAGCGGAAATAGCGAGTACAGCATAGATCAACGGAAGGAACGTTCGGAGCAGTAATGTAGGTGCTGGCGTGAAGAGGACAGTTTGGTCGCACACAGAGCCACAAGTGATATTTACTAGCAGCGAACAAGAAGGAAGAATGTCGATGTCATCGGCGACGAGGGCTCTAGAGCATAGACTAGGGCTAGAGTTGTCTGAAATGGGCTCGGGCAGCGCAGAAAATCCGACTTCAGTGCGAGCACAATCGATTATAGCGGCACGACGTGACAGGAAATTCCAGCCCAAAACTACCGCGTGGGAGCAACTTGGTAGCACGACGAACTCAATTATATAAAAGTACAAGGATTCAAGATCCGTATAACTCGTGCTGTGGTCTTTCCAGTTGTGATGTATGGATGCGAGAGTCGGACTGTGAAAAGGCTGATCGCCGAAGAATTGACGTGTTTGAATTGTGGTGCAGGCGAGGACTCTTGAGAGTTCCTTGGACTGCCAGAAGATCAAATCAGTCGATATTGTCGACCATAAAATCCTGACTGCTCATTGCAGGGTCAAATTCTAAAGTTAAAGCTCAGCTACTTTGGTCATCTGATGAGAAGAGAGGAGTCGCTGGAAAAAGATGTGATGTTGGGAAAGGTTGAGGGTCGCCGGAGAAGGGGTAGGCAGCGAACGCGATGGTTAGATGGCATCCTCGAGGCACTGCAGATGAAGTTATGTGATGTTAGGAAGATAGTGAGACCGGAAAGCACGGCGTGGCATGGTTCATAGGGTCACGAAGAGTCGGACACGACTGAACGACTGAACTGACTGACAAGGGTTCAACGCTGCTGAACCAAATAATGAGCGAAAGCATTACCTGAAGGTGACCGAGCGTTCTTCTATTTTTCTTCTTGCTCAGTCCACATATAAACCCCGCTTTAACCAACCCGTATGAATGTGCCTTAGCGGCCTATAGGGGTAACGTGAATACCAGGGTCTTAGCAGGCTGATTCTGACATAACCGTCCTATGTGAAACGAAAGACCCAAGTCGGCAGCTCCTGCCAGCCCACATATAAAGCCCCACTTTAAGCAAGCTGTATGAACGTGCCCAGCACTCAGGGTGTGACGTCACAGCGACACGTGGGTGCGGCCGCGCTACGCTGACCGCTTGAGTTGATAGGCTAGCTCTCACCCTTGTGCCACGTGGGCCGTGACGTCACAGCGTCACAAAGGTGCGGCCATGCCACGCTGAAGGCTCGAAACCTAGAGTAGTATTGCTTTCGCAATAAAAGGCAATTCTGAATCACTACTCGATTGGTGCACGCTGCTGAAAGCTTGATATGCTGAGCGCTGGACTTTCGCAACGAATGTTTTTGCAATGGCGTCTTCACTTTCTTTAGATAGCTAGATACCTATTGCAAAAACCTCTGCCATTGGGTCCCTGCGCCCTAGCGCCATACTTGATTATGGGCCCAGTATGGTGCTGGACACTGGGTGCACAGGGATGCGGCATACTGGCACGCTCCACGCTGGCGGCGCTGGTCGCCGGAGAAAAAAGGCCTAGGATAAAAATTAAACGCTAAAAAGTAACGAAGCGCCTCAAGTAGATAAAAGAAAAGCTTAAAGAGTAAAAAAAAAAAGAGGGACACCTAACACACTTCGAACTCGCTACCTCTTCATCTCTAGCTCTCGACGCTAGCCACTCGGCCCCGCGTTTCTGCATTTTATGTCACGACCGCATTTATAAGGTTAGGACTTCATGTGCTGTATGTTGTTTTTTTTTCTTTCATGGGGGCCCATCGCTCGGTATACTACTCTCTTCCTTGTTTTTTTTTTCTGGTGTTTATACTGGGCCGCAGTGCAAGCTACGCTCACTAATGCGTAGGCTCTTTTTGGAGCCTGCCATGGTTTAGAGAAATGCTGCACGCTGCTGAAACAACGGAGTAATGCATATCTGAAGAGGAAGAGCACTACCGGTATGAACATTTGTCTGATGCCTTATCTCCCATGAATCTGCGGCACAGAAAATGCTCAGTAAAGAGAAGGAAATGTACAACAGATGAAAATGTTGCTTCCAGAAAGAACCCTCCTTTCAATACACCCACTGCCAACAAGAATGGTTGCGAAACGTTAAAAGACGAGTGCGTAAACTGCACCGAATCGCTCAAAAACTTGAAACAAGCCTGCGATTCTGCCTCATCTTATCAAGAGTGTCTCCGCCTCTTGACCCTGTTGCCAATGAATCTTGGACCGGTCCAAATATCCAAGCAAGCTTTACAAAATTGACAAAGTACATGCTTTACAAGTCTCGAAGATGGCGAGGGAAGCACGGGGTGTGGTGCGCTCCTGACCCGTACAAAATACACCGATTGAGCCCCGGCGAAGTACAGGCTGCTGAGGACTGCTATTCAAAAGATGAGTATGGCTGTTCTCGACAGAACCCGAACAAAAAAGACGTTATAAATGCCCTTGTAGACGGAAGTAAAGAACACATTCCCTAAAGGTTTATGACACGTTCAGTCCGAGAAGATTACCACGTATTCAAAGAATCTAACCCCGATAACACCATGGCTTTCGAAGTTTTATTCCCTTCGGCCGTGCTGGGTTTTGCTTTCCCCTTAGCAAGAAGTCTGCTTGTGCGTTTACTGTGCGAATGCCTCTCTTTGCCATTTTACACTCCAAATAATAACTGGGGATGCCTACACACTTGATGAATTGAAAGACTTATGTCTATGCAGCTGACCGTCGGAGAAATGCTGGTTGGGTGATTGCGAGATGTGTCCGAAAGACGGCAGCTTACCTGTAACAACACTGGGAGTACCTGAAGAAATCAAAATCACGTACGTCGTATGGGAAAACGGCAACCTCCTGAAAAAAATAGCCCAGACGAGTGCATATTTGCAAGAGTTTTCTACGTTGATTAGCTATTCGAGTCCACATGAATACATCAGGAAGACTCAAGCTCGAGGACACAAAGCAATGTGAAAATCCGGGGTATGTGGTGTTGCACTTCGAATTTGCAGAGAACTGGACTGCAGTAGTACCCAACGAGGTACAATCGTACCACTGGCACAATCGTACCACTGGCGGTGGGGGCAAGACACCGCCAGACACAGAATGTTCACCAATGTACTCACCTTCCAGGTCCTGACGCACTGGATCCTGGCAAGTGCGTGCCCTTCGGTCTACTGCCTGCCATCTACCGGAATCATCTGCTTGCATGAAGCAAGCCCGCCGCCATCTACAATTTTCCTGCCCCAGAGTAACACCGCCTGTCACCCGCCACTACTAGCACACTCCTGGCTATCGACCTGGCAAACCTGGCCTTCGGCGACGTCAACTGTCACGGGACCGGAGCACAGCCTATTTAATCACCAGCAACCCACCAGCTACTCGGGGCATGACACCGCCAGACACAGAATGTTCACCAATGTACTCACCTTCCAGGTCCTGACGCACTGGATCCTGGCAAGTGCGTGCCCTTCGGTCTACTGCCTGCCATCTACCGGAATCATCTGCTTGCATGAAGCAAGCCCGCCGCCATCTACAATTTTCCTGCCCCAGAGTAACACCGCCTGTCACCCGCCACTACTAGCACACTCCTGGCTATCGACCTGGCAAACCTGGCCTTCGGCGACGTCAACTGTCACGGGACCGGAGCACAGCCTATTTAATCACCAGCAACCCACCAGCTACTCGGGGCATGACACCGCCAGACACAGAATGTTCACCAATGTACTCACCTTCCAGGTTCGTTACCTCCCGTTTTGTAGAGAACTAAGAAGCGATGACAGATTCCTCGTCGCGGTGTCGTGCCCCTACGACTTGAAATGCCGCGATCTTGCCAACTTCCTTCGCCTCTGTTGTGAAGTGTATGCTTTTGATTTGCTCTGTCAATTTCTGTTATTACTCTCCGGCGATGTTGAGGAAAATCCTGGACCCCCTCTTAATGCTGATGAACTCACAGAAGCCATCACGCGGTTAGAAGCTAGCCTCGCTGTCCTTCGCGAAGATATTAAACAAATTAAATCTGCCCAAAATACACAAGAGAAGTTAATATCCGATTTGTTAAACCGCACCAATAATTCTGACACAGCTGAAAAAAGCTCAGGCAATGTCGCCAACACAGACATGACACAAAAATTTGAACAGGAAATCGCAGCACTGAAGGCAGCAAATATCGACACCAATAATCGCATGCGCAGAGCAAATCTTTTGTTCTTTGGAATCGAAGATTCCTTTAATGAGCAATGGAAAGATTCCGAGGACAAAGTTCTGTCGCTCTGCGAAACAAATCTTGACCTTAAGCTCGACCCTTCGTGCATAGAGCGTGCACATCGCCTTGGTAACTTCTCATCCGGGAAAAAACGCCCAATAATCGTCAAACTCGCCCATTTTAAAACCAAAGAAAGCATACTAAGCTGTGGGCGCAAGCTCAAAGATACAGATTTTGCCATTAGAGAAGACTTCGCTCCCTCCACGCGGTTTGCACGCTCAAAACTATTGGCATTCGTCCGGCCACTGAAATGCGCGTTTAAGCTCTCCTTCGATAAACTACACGTGGGAAGCAAATGCTACTTTTACGATTCCGCATCCAACAGCGTAAAAGAGCATACCATGCCTCGCCCCACTTCGCCCATTGTTTCAACATCTGATAATACTTGTGCAAATGCAAAATGACGCCCTATCCCGCAATTCACTCCGATTGCTTTAAGCACCCGCCCGCGCTGTTTTCTAGATTTGAGTATCGTTTATACCAACATACGAAGTGTAATCCCGAAGCGTGAAGACCTTCATTCTTTTATCGAAGATAGTAAACCGGACATCATTCTGCTCACCGAAACGTGGCTACACCAGGATATATACGACCACGAAATTTTTCCTTCCAGTATCAACTTAACACTGTATCGTCGTGATCGGCAGGAAAAAAGAGGAGGAGGTGTACTTTTAGCCGTCAGAAGCTCCCTATCATCATCACTCATCTTCCATGACGACAACATCGAACTATCATGGGTCTGCGTGCAATGTACAGCTATAAAAGTAGTTTTTGGTGTCTGTTACCGTCCTCCAGGAAATAATCCATCGTTTAGCAATTCCCTTCACATATCACTGACGTTAATTCGAACGAAATTACCCAACGCCCCTATATTTCTTTTCGGAGACTTCAACTATCCGACCATCAACTGGCCCCTGCTATCAGAACTTCACAAGTCATCGTCAAAAGAAGCAAACCAGTTTCTAGACTTAGTTTTAGATTTCAACTTACATCAGGTAATAACATACCCTACACGGGGCGACAATACTCTGGATCTCTTGCTTACATCTAATCCGGATGACATCAAAAGTATAAACCTAATACCCGGCTTCAGCGACCATAGCATTCTTCATGTATGCATAGCACTGCCTATCAAAAAGCGATCTCCCACTCATAAACTAATCACTGACTACAAGAGGGCGAACTTCGAAAAAATTAACCTTGAGCTCGAAGGCTTTTATGAACACTTTAAAACTTCATACTCTGCTCGTTCCGTTAATACCAACTGGGAATTATATAAAAATGTAGTGTTAAATCTGCAATCCTCATACATTCCGACCATCCTCGTAAAGAGTGATTCAAACAACCAATGGTTCAATAATCGTCTAAAACGCCTGCTTAATAAGAAAAAACGCCTCTACCGATATGCTAAACAAGCAAACAATCCAAAATCATGGGAGCGATATCGACGTAGTGCGAATTGTTATGTGAAAGAATTAAAGGCTTCTAAAAAAAATTTTTTTTCTTCTGACCTCTGGTCAATTCTGCAGTCAAATCCAAGCAAATTCTGGCGAATTCTCTCCCCAAAAAACCACATAAACCAAATAGAACTCTTAGACGCAGATGAGCAACCTATTGGAATTGATAAATGTGCGTCGGCCCTAAACAATTACTTCTCATCAGTATTTTCTACCCCTAACGCCGATATCCCCTTATTTACCGACTTATCGGTGACTCCAATGCCTGAAATACAAATCAGTCCTGATGGAATAGCAAATTTGATTACATCCCTCAAACTATCATCGTCAGCTGGCTGCGACCAAATCAGCCCCAAAATGTTAAAAAATACTATCGCAATATCAAGCAAGATACTCTACGTGTTATTCACACAGTCGCTTAGCAATGGCGAAGTCCCTCACGATTGGAAAAAAGCAAAAATAATTCCCATTTTTAAATCCGGCGATAGATCAAAAGCTAATAACTACCGACCAATTTCGCTCACAAGCATTCCGTCCAAACTCCTGGAACACGTGATAGCATCAAATCTAATCACTCACCTTGAATCGCTGAAATTCTTTTATCCGCTTCAACATGGCTTTCTCAAGTTTCTGTCATGTGAAACTCAACTCGCCGAATTCACACACGACATCCTTCAGTACATGGACGACCGCTTACAAATTGACGCCATATTTCTCGACTTTTCAAAGGCATTTGACCGTGTTCCCCATAATCATCTACTAGTTAAACTTGCCTCCCTTGGAATCCCGCAGACATTACTCATCTGGATTGAGCACTTCCTGAAAGGCCGTGTACAGTTTACATCCGCCAACAGTCATAACTCATCGCTAATTGACGTAACATCAGGTGTTCCTCAGGGCGCTGGATTGTCACCGTTATTATTTCTCATATACATTAACGACCTCCCAACTAACATAAAAACAAAACTTCGACTTTTCGCGGACGACTGTGTCATTTATAACGCTATCAAAGGCCCTGAGGACACCATTAGGTTGCAAAATGACATCGCCACAGTTGTGTCATGGTGTGAGCAATGGCACATGCCGCTTAACTTAAGCAAATGTCAATACATGTCTTTCTCTCGTAAGCGCAGCTCTGATAACAGCACATATCGTATCAGTTCTACTCCCGTTGCTCGAACGTCATCTTATAAATACCTTGGCGTCCACCTAACATCAACATTATCTTGGGTTACTCACATTGAAACAATATGCTCGCAGGCTTCACGCACTCTTGGTTACTTACGGAGAAATTTACAATCAGCACCACCCCAAATCCGACAGCTCGCATTCCAGACCTATGTTCGTCCAAAACTAGAATACGCTTCATCCATCTGGCACCCTTCACAAGCATATCTCGCTAATAATCTAGAGGCCATCCAAAACCGTGCCGCGCGATTTATCATGTCACAGTACTCACGTGAAACCAGCATCACAGCTCTAAAACGAACCCTTTCCCTCCCAAGCCTTCAATCACGCCGCATTATATCACGTCTCTGCCTCCTTCATTCTTTTTTTTACCATCCTCACAACCGGCACCCTCTCCTGCAACCTCCCTCAAGAATGTCCCGTCGACTTAATCACAATCACCCTTTAAAACTGATTTTTGGCCGCACTGAAGCAATGAATAACTCTTTTTTTCCAGATGCAATAGCCCAATGGAATGCTCTACCGGACGTTATTGCTTCATGCAAAGATCGTGAAATTTTCCGAGCAAAACTAACGAGTCACCTTCAGTGTTCTATTTGACAATGCACACTAGTATGCTCTTGTATATTTTGTTAATGTTTGTTGGTTTCGTTTTCTTTCTTTGTTTTTGTTTCTTGAACTGGTGTTCATATGCTGTTATATAATGTTATTGCCCCCGCCTTATGTAATGCCCTCGGGCCTTTAAGGCTTCAATAAATGAAATGAAACGCAAATATCTGTTTTTACCTGTGTTGTCACCTCTGAAAAATCAACGCGAAGCTTTGCTGTGGTCAGTGACGATATGACGCATGACGCCGCCCAAGCCTGCTTCGCACTAGGCAAACTTCATGACTTGCTGAACTGCGACCTTCTTCAAAATCATGTCACATACGTGAGCGACGGGGCTACAAGCCATTTCTAAAACAAATAACTGCACGAATTCTGGAAAAACGACTATGTCTCCATAAAGTGGTTGTTCTCTGCCACAGGACATGGTAAGGACGCCTGCGACGGCGTTGGCGTATTAGTGAAACATCAGGGTCTCTCAACAGCCTTAGAGCAGATAGCACCACTGTGAGAACATCGGCATCTGAAATAGTCTCTAACTTATCCGGACATCTGAAGAACGTGCGACTGATCCTTGTGCCTGCAGACGAACTTAATTATTTTCTTGAGCACAAGAAAGGTGAGTGGAAAAACTTGCCACCTGTGACAGGAATACGCTCATGGCACATGTGGTTCGCTGCACAAGGCAATACAGGTTCCAAGAAAGTTTTATCCACGGTCCGAACGGCTGCGACTTCCATGAAAGAAATAAAAAAAATATTTTGAAATAAATTCGTGCTATCATAGTGGTTTACGCTGTCCTGAAGGACTTCATATACGCTACCTCGCATGTATTCGTCATAAGTGGTAGCCTTACTCTCTACTGCCAGGGCGAAATAATATACCACATGTAGAAAGGAGTCCCCAATTCAAACTATGCACAATAACGATACAAGCTGATTGAAATGAGAAATTAACCACCCGATCTTCGTTCTCTTCGGTTTTGTGTTCATTATTTGCTTTCATGCCATTCGTTTTGGCGGCCAATATTCTGGATAATTATGGCTGAAAACTTAAAATTTTGATTATTCCCGGAAAGGCTGAAAAATATCTAACTTGGCATTTTGGGAAAAATTAAAACTGCCGGAAAGCCTAGTAGCTTTTTTCCAAACGTTAATCAGGTTCTTTTGCCGACTCTTGAAGAATGACAAGTTTGAGCTATCATACCTTGATAAGAAACAATATAATGCAGCATATTTTAATATCTTCTTGCCGGCATACTTTCTGAGCACTTCCTGTAAAACTTTGAGAAAAATCGGTGGTGGTTTTCTTTTTCTATTTTATTTTTGAAAAGAAGTCCTACAGTTAAAAATTCAATGTTTGGCATTGTATTTCTTATGCTTGCCTTCGCTCGCTAGCAATAAAAATCAGTATAATTGTTTATTATATTGTTTAATATACATACCTAATAACTGCGTAGATTTAAAAATGCTGCGAATTAAAGTCGGCCAGAAAAAAATTCCAAATTATAGCCTAATTTTGTAATTTAGCTGTTTTCAATTTTTTTAGAAAACACCAACTTACTCAGAATGGCGCAAACGAAGTTACTCCTTACCACCTGTACATTCAACTCGTAAATTTATAAATCTAGTGGCTTGCATATATCTATTCAGACGTCGTTGCAAAATTCAGACATAGCGCTATGCACGAAAATGCGCCCTGCGCTGTGACATCGTTCATATTTTTTTTTCTCCGGATGTATTACCGTCAGGACAAAAATAATTTCATGATTGATATGTTCAATATCACGCGCAAAGCATACGCAAAAACCAAGGGAAACAAAAATACCAAATAATTGGCCAGTTTGATCTCTCGTGGAATCACCCTCCAAACATTCTAGCCTTATGCCGAAAAGTGGACAGCACCATGTCCGAGTCAGATAAGGTGGGCCACATAATAAAATAAATTACAGACGATGCATGCTTTCAATCTGCTGCTTTGCAAAGAGTGTCCGACGGTCGACTCAGTCATCCAAGTTTGCCGGCAGTTTGAGCAACCAAAACACCATCGTATTACTCACCGCTTCAACCTCTTGCGAAAAACAGTTGCTACGTCCTTGTGTGAAGATATTCCAACACTGCAGCAGTCATGTCATCCCTCCAACTTGACCAGGGTTGTTCGCCGAGAGATAGAAGCTATGGCGCCCGTTGCGTTCGCTCCTCAGCCAGCAGATGCTACTATAGCCTTAATTCAATCTGCCGTTCGCCAGGAGTTCGCAAATGTGGTCCTCACGCGAACATTGGCTTCAACTCTGACCAGCCTTCCGCATAGCACTCGCTCTAACCTAATGTTCCAATCGTAGCTGCTGCGGCTCCTACCACGCCCTTTCCGACACGATATCGCTACCGCTACTGCAACCCGGATGAATGGCGAGCTTCGGATGACCGACCCATCTGCTTCAACTGCTCACGTGTCAGCCCTATTCCTCGTCATTGCCGCAGCCGTTGGGTTCCGCCACCCCGACCTCGCTACTATCCTGATTGCAGTGCCGTCTCGGGTCCAAACCCAAAATATCTCCGTGATACGTATTCTCGTAACTTTAACTCGCCAGCCCCGCGCATGCCCAGCCGCTCACTGCCCCCTCAGACAAAGCTGTCCCGCTCGCCCCAACGTCGCCGCGCATCATCTCCTCACTTCTCTAGCTCTCTTCCGAAAAACTAACCAGTGCAGCTATCGGAGCTGACGCTGCATTGACGACCCGGCCCGAATATGCTCTGCTGATCCTCATTCATCACGCAGCCTTCTAGGCATATGTGTGGATCGTGCCCCTGTTACTGCCCTCATTGACACTGGTGCCCAAATTTCAGTCTTCAGCTCATCCTTTCGCCGCCGTCTAATAAAGGTTGGCACACCCGCCGCTTGATCCGCCGTTCGTGTCGCCGAGGGAAGCGTCGCTGCCATCGTGGGACTGTGCACTGCGCGCGTGATTATTTCCTGTCGCACTACCCCTGTTCTCGACCGCTTCCCTCTCGAAGGGATCCTCGGCATCGAATTTCTTCCCATTCTTTCCTGATTGATTGCTCAACTGGACTTCTTCCCTACACACACCAGCATGTTGTCATCGTCTCGATACTGCGCACCGTAGCAGTAGTATGCTTCTCAGAAGTGCACTTCGATTCGACTTTATAGACCGTTTTATCGAGAGCAAGCAGGAGAGGAGGAAAATACTCTCTAACAAGATTCCTTGCGCCGGCCCATTGTTGCCAGTACCGAGCGGGCTGTGCATTCGCACCCTTCATGCATAGCAGAGTGGCCTTGCACCTCGGTATATTGTCGTTTAAGAGACTTAAATACTTTTATTAGCGCCCCTTTTAGTGGTAATGTCATCGGGACAGCAATGCCTGATCGTGGACTGCGCAAATATTCAAAGAAATCGCAACATGATTGCCGAGAGCGTATGCGGGAAGCATGCATCGACAGTCCGAGTTCGACTGTGATATGTTTCTGCTTCACCGCTTTTTAGTCTAACCTTATTTAATTCGCCTGTGAACGTTTTATGTAATCCAGATAAACTTAATACCAATGACGGACTCACGAATGTGATGCCCATTTCACTTCCTCCGCCGTAGTAGCCACGCATGCCGAGCAGGCCGTGCCAACCCGCAAGACCTCCGCGCCAACGATACGGTGGATCTTTTCCGCCAACGCAAGAGCGTGCTAAAATCTGTTGTTCACTTATACAATAAGCTGACAGCAAAAAAAAAAAAAAAAATCTTTCTTCCGGATTTCTGACCCATACCGTGTTATTGATAATTGCAATACAAATACGTTAGGAAACACGTTAATGCTGGTGCGGCGCTCGGCTCATCGTTTGCACGCTGGCTGCGCTGCTAAGGCGTCACCGAAACTTACATCTTTCTTTCACTGAGTGGTACTATGGGATCGGCAGTAAGGCAGTTTCATGTGAGACCATTTACTCTAGCGCTGAGCAATTACAAAGCGTCATCGGATGTGCCTTCGATGCGAAACAATTTAGGCCTAGCGACGACTAGGGAGTAGCGCTCGACGAGATTGCCGTAGTCCGCCGCGCCAGCAGGCGGCGCCGCTTTCGTAAGCGCTGCTGTATGTGCGGTGAATTTGTCGTTTTCTTTCAAGGTGCAGCTGAGAGCGCACGTTTTTCGACATTTTCCTCAACAATACGTCGTGCAAACGATGCAGCTATGACGTACGGGACGGGGGTATACGATGTTATCTCACCGCAGGACGGACACCAAGGCCTCATAAAAACGTCGACGGATGGCACTTTAGACCCTACTTCTTTTAGGTGCTAGTCTTGAACCATGGTTTAACTTGAAAGTATATGTACACTGTTGAAGCAGGACAGCTCGATCGTATATCGAAATGGGTCGCACTTCATGTTAAATCAATGCGGCGATAACTGGAAAGCATATTTCGCACTATCTGCATTCCAAGTTCGGCAGCTGCCCGCACGGTTCATTCGCGGTGTATTTGTGTGTACCATTGCGATTATAAAATATAATTGAAAATTCATGTATCGTGAAAGATATAACAGATACATCCTCACTGCGGAAGTAGAGCGCAGTCCTTCGCAGCCATTCCGGCCGCTAGTGCTGTTTCCAACAGCAGCCGCTATGTCAAACGAATGGTATACGATTTGCTGGCGCGCTCAAACAAAGCACAAATGGCACCAAGGTGTCGGATAGCTTTCACGAGTACCGCGAAACAGCACGTTTACACTGCCGCACCGCAGCATCAACACGCACAGCACAGCCCAAGATGGCGTCAAGAAGCGCCGGAGCGGACGTCCCAGTTTGGCTCAAACGGGTCGCCACCATCAAATTAAGATGGCTGCACCCAGGCATCGAAACTAAAAAGGTCTATAGTCATGGACGCGGGTGATAATACATTTAAAACGCGATACTTGGGCGAGTCGTTATGAAGGCATTCATAGTCATGACAGAAGATTAAAGGCGAGCACTGGTGCTTGCTCTCGCTAATGAGCGGCTGCCAGTGGTACCCATGATAATTAATTCTCATCAAGACCGACCATCTCCTTTTTAGTTTTTATAACTAAACTTCAAAGTTACCGCCGTAAACGACCTCTAAGATTTCTGAGAAAGTACTACCTCTGAGTTTACATTACAAAAGCCGGCGACATGTCGGAGCCTCCAACTTTGACATTTGACGACCGGCAGGTAGTAATTGGCAAGTGGAATGGCCAGCCACTGATTGGACAGCATTTTTTAAGACGCATCGCAGATCGTCCCGATCATGATGCTGACGCACAGTAGCGGAGCGATTCCGGACAGCAGCGGTGCTTCGAACCACTGCACTAAGAAGTAAAATATATATTTTTATTGCAGTTGCAGTTATGTCTCTTGTTAATGCAAAAACCTTAAATGGCTCATGGCTCGCAGCGTGTCCGTCCGTACGCCCGCGAGAAGTATACCACTACTTCAAGAGATTCCGCGGTATACCGCGGCATTCCCCTTGTAAATTATCCTGATGACGTCATCAAAACAGAATTCCTGTCTCCACTGGAAATCGAACCTCCATCCCTCTAATCCCAAGCCGAGCGCTTTAATCTGCGGGGATGATTCACAGACACACTCGCCGGGTCTCCACAAATATATTTGACAGGATCCGCTGAGCCATGCGGGAACGGGACAGCGAACCGCCGGCTTTCAATCCTGCAGCCACAAAGAACAACCTGCGAGCGATTAGCAGGCGTGCAGAGGCTTTCGTCTTCTGCCGGCTGAACCACGATGTCATGCTAGAGGGCCCCGCCTCTAGCGAAGAAGCCATGAGCTAAGGGGAATAGCGAGAAGCGCATACTGTGGGTGCGAATCGTACGCGCGAACTGGCACGATTTGGAAGGGGTGCTGTGGAACCGTTGGTGATGAAGTCTGAGTCAAGGTGGGCGGGTTTAAGGCGATGAACGGAGATCGTGTCCTCACGGTCATTGTTTCGTGGTATAAAGTGCTCAAAACCATGCCGGAGGACATGGAACGGACCATCGTAAGGTGGCCGTAAGGGTGAACGTACGGCGTCGTGGCAACCAAAGACGTGGGTGCACTGCTGAAGGTCAGGGGGACGGGGTTACGACAAGAATACTGGCGCTGACGTGGTGGAACGACAATGATTCTAGCACTACACAGACGGCCGGCGTAATCTGTAACGTCGGCAGACGTGGGTGGCGAGGGAAGAACTCACCAGGAACATAGACGGTAAAGTTCCAAACGGCAGCTCTGCTGCAGATAGAAGAATCTCTACGGCTTTGTTCTGCAAACTGCCCTCAGTGATAAAGTCCTGTTCTAAACAAAGAAAGTTGGTTCATGCTTCAACAGCAAGCACTAGCGTGTAACGCTACCCATTCATAGTTACCGTACTGTCTCGAAACACAAAATGAAGACAGAATCCTTAAGCAATGTATTTATTATCAAGAACCTAAAACTGGAAAAGAGAAACAAACACTTTTTAGGCCTGACTGGCAAAGGAACAAATTCCTAGTACTTGAAAAAACTGCCCTCAGCACCGATGATTGCCAAATGACGTGGCAGCGGGTCATACAAGGAGCAAACCACATTTTTGTCTGCATGAAGCCCTCCGCGATCTCCTTTGATTGCTTTCCACTGATTGAATGCGTGCTGTTATCGCTGTCAAGCCGCTACACTTTGAACATGGTGGCCACACGGCTCATGCAGCACAAGCAGAGAAAAGTGACCCCCCGTGTCAAGTGTGAAATAAGCAGTGCTCCATGCAAAACGAGCAATCACGAAGGCAAGCGGACACTTATGGGACGTGCTTGCGCCTAGTCATCACGCAGTGCAGATTTTATGGACACGCGGTGCCGCCTAGTGTCTCAAAGGCAGCTTTATAACAGCGCTCTGCCATCTCAAAATTTTGTCCTTGACTGTAAGTGAGGTGGGGCCGAGTGGGAAGGATCAGACGCGGCTTTCTATGCTGTTCAGTACATACAGTCAAGAAAGCCTCCGCTGCGTGAAGCAATTGAACATGACCTTTAAATCCAAACATTAAAAAAAGCCTTGGTTAGTAGGGCGCGCTTTCTGCAATGACCTTTTCTTATGTTACCTCAATCAAATGCCCCGAAAAAAAAAACTGGGGTGACACCTAGGAAGAGGAGGAGGAAGCTGAGTCGGAGGAAAAGCAGGGGGATCAACTGGCAAAAGAAACCGGTTTGCTACTCTGCACTGGGTGAAGGGGGTGAGCGGATATAAAAGTGGTGGGTAAGAGAGGAATGGTTGGTTGGTTGGTTTGTGGGGTTTAACGTCCCAAAGCAACTCAGGCTATGAGAGACGCCGTAGTGGAGGACTCCGGAAATGGGTGAAGTCAGTATAGTCACATCAAAGGCATTACATGTCACATCCCATATTGACACGCGCATTAGAGCTAGAAGAAGGAGCGAAATGGGACGAAGCAGAGGACATTTACAAACTGGTGGCGTGGCTGAATCGATGACGATGCGATGCTTGGCTACCGGCGTACTTCCGACCTTGGAGCTCGTCGCGAAGCAATCTTTAAAATCAAGTAGCAGGGACGACAGAAGGTTCTTCTGATGAGGCGACAAACGCGGGTTGATTTCAACCTTCTGAAGGGCGTTGTGTGCTGCGGCATCGTCATGAAGACTCATCTCCACGAGGCACAGATTCGGCAACCCATCTACATCGTGGAGGAAGGTGACAGCCATTCTCCTAGCGAGGTGTTGAATTTCATTGGTGAAATTCGTCAGGAAAACTGTCGCACAGCCGTCATTCAGGTCGACAAGGCCGCGCGCAATAGCCACTCCCTTCTCGAACAACAGCGAAGGGTTACTGTCCACAATACCTTCGTAGTCGTGAAACCAGTCGTTCCTAACACCAGCGCTCTGGACCGTGGTGGCAGCATTACGTTGTCTTCGATAATACGCAGAGCGTTGACTCCTGAGTCTTCTGTGTCACTGTGCGCCAATGCTTTCTTTGTCGAAAATGTGACTCGCGCCTCGTGTAGGTCGATCGCAGTACCGTTTGCCTGTAGAAAGTCAAGGCCCAGGATCAAATCCCTCGAACACTCGCACAAGATGACAAATTCCCCGACGTAGACGAACCCTTGCTTGGCTACCGGCGTGCTTCCGACCTTGGAGCTCGTCGCGAAGCAATCTTTAAAATCAAGTAGCAGGGACGACAGAAGGTTCTTCTGATGAGGCGACAAACGCGGGTTGATTTCAACCTTCTGAAGGGCGTTGTGTGCTGCGGCATCGTCATGAAGACTCATCTCCACGAGGCACAGATTCGGCAACCCATCTACATCGTGGAGGAAGGTGACAGCCATTCTCCTAGCGAGGTGTTGAATTTCATTGGTGAAATTCGTCAGGAAAACTGTCGCACAGCCGTCATTCAGGTCGACAAGGCCGCGCGCAATAGCCACTCCCTTCTCGAACAACAGCGAAGGGTTACTGTCCACAATACCTTCGTAGTCGTGAAACCAGTCGTTCCTAACACCAGCGCTCTGGACCATGGTGGCAGCATTACGTTGTCTTCGATAATACGCAGAGCGTTGACTCCTGAGTCTTCTGTGTCACTGTGCGCCAATGCTTTCTTTGTCGAAAATGTGACTCGCGCCTCGTGTAGGTCGATCGCAGTACCGTTTGCCTGTAGAAAGTCAAGGCCCAGGATCAAATCCCTCGAACACTCGCACAAGATGACAAATTCCCCGACGTAGACGAACCCGCGGATGCTGATTCGGGCTGTGCACCTTCCGGCCGGGCTAATGAGGTGACCTCCAGCAGTGCGAATGCTAGGGCCCAACCACGGCGTCAAAACTTTGCTCAAGTCCTGGGCGAGGGCACGGCTCCTCACCGAATAATCTGCCCCAGCATCAAGTAAAGCGACAGCGTTAGTACCGTCAATCGTTACACACAAACCTGAGGTAGCACGTCGGATGCTGTCGCTGCCCTGCCCCTGTGAGAAATCAGCGTTTCTTCGTATCGGCGACGTAGGATCTTTGGTTTTCCCGACTGCAGCGGCCCTGCCTCCGGAGACGGCTGGAATTAGTTATCCCGAAAGAGACTGGGAGAACGCCACTCATAATAGCCGGCGTCTCGGCGAGGACTTGTGGAACGGTAACGCCGAGGAGACGATGACTAGAGTCATAACGGCCGTATGTTCCAGGCCTCTGACGAGCCGACAGGTAAGCTTCGATTTCGAATGGTCGTTCGCTGTTCCGTGGGCAAGGTTCGTCGGGCCCGAAACCACGCAGGTCCACTCGGCGATATGGGCAGGCCATATAAAGATGACCCGCCTCACCACAGTGGTAGCAGAGGGACCGCCAGTCCGGTGTATGCCACACATCACATTTCTGTGGCCACTGATAGACTGGTCGAGCAGGCACACGGGAAAGAACAGGCTGCTGCACTACTTGAGTGGCGGTATTCACGTCGTAGGCTGGTGCTGGCGCCCGACAGAGGACAGCTGCATATGTAGGTCTGACTCAGTTTGTCTAGGAATCTCAGATACTTGTTGCTGCTGCGATGCCAGGCGCACCTCGTCCCGGACGACTTCAGAGATCGATGTAACAGACGGCGCGCTGGGAGACAGCTGGAGGGCTTGTCATTCCTCCCTGATGATCGACCTGATTATGTCACGTAAAACGGCTACGTCACTCCCTAGCGGCATCAAAGAAATAGCGGGCTCAAGCGTCCTCACATCCCGATTGCATTGCCGGGCTCGTTGCAGGAGTGTCGCCTCCATGGTGATCGCTTCAGTGAGGAATTCGGCAACAGCATGCGGTGGACTGCGCACCAGAACGGCGAAAAGCTCCTGCTTGACCCCGCGCATGAGGTGGCGAAGCTTCGTTTCCTCGGCCATGGAGGGGTCAGCACGCTTGAAGAGGCGCGTCATGTCCTCCACATACATGCGGATGCTTTCGTTAGTCCGCTGGTTACGGGAGTGAAGCGCAGCTTCAGCTTTCTCCCAGCGGTCGGCGTGGGGAATGTAGCTAGGAGATTTTGGCGAAATGTCTGCCAGGTGGACAGGTTGCTCTCATTGTTCTCGTACCATGTCCTCGCGAATACCTCGAGTGCAAAATACACGTTATTTAGCTTACGGTCGTCGCTCCAACCGTTTTAGCGGGCGACCCGCTCGAAAATGTCAAGCCAGTCTTCCGCATCCTCGTACACGTCGCCGTGGAAAGATGGCGGTGTTTGCGGCGCGTGGTAAAGGATGGGCGCCGGAGACTTGCTATCTGTGGCGATTTCTGGTGGAACAGGCGATCGAGGCTGCGTCGTCCTTGTCGAGGTGGTAAGAACCCCGAATTCAGGTGACTGGCCGCGGAGGCGGCGGCTTGGGCGCTGATGGACCGGTGTGAGATCCGTGTTTCTATCTTGTAGCGTACGCAGGTTGGGAAGCGTACCCAGCTCGACTCCACCAGCTGTGTAATGGTTGTTACACTAAAAAATTGCTGCAACCGCAGAACGAGGGCACTGAGAGAGCTGAATCAGGAACGCGGGCAACAGGAACGGGCGGGCACTTCAACGTCCTCTACTTCGCCCCATTTCACTTCTTCTTCAAGCTCTAATGCACGTGTTACTTGTCCATCAAGCTCTCCAATCTGCGCAATTAACTATCAAGCCAGAGAAATGTCATTTCGCCTTTGAGGAGCTCCGTTTCTTGGGACATGTCGTCAGTGCACAAGGTGTTCTCCCAGATCCCGACAAGACTTCCGCCGTCTCCAGTTTCCCACGCCCAACCGACAAGAAGGCCCTCCGACGTTTTCTGGGCCTCTGCTCCTATTACCGCCGCTTTGTTAAATATTTTTCTCGCCTAACTGAGCCATTGACAGCCTTGACTCGAGGTGACACACCCTTTTTATGGGGGAGTGCCCAAGACGAAGCCTTCATGGAACTCCGTCGCCGCCTGCAAAGTCCACCCATACTAGCTCATTTTGACGAGAATGCAGACACAGATATCCTCACTGATGCCAGCAATGTCGGCCTCGGAGCTGTCCTCACACAGTGGCAGGATGGTGCAGAACTAGTCGTCGCCTACGCGAGCCGTACACTTTCTCGTCCGGAAAGGAACTATTCGACGACAGAAAAAGAGTGTCTTGCCGTCATCTGGGCTCTGAGTAAGTTCCGACCGCACATCTACGGGCGACCGTTTCGTGTTGTCAGTGATCATCACTCGCTATGCTGGCTAGCCAGCATTCATTAAAGATCTTTCTGGGCGGTTGGCCAGGTGTAGCCTCCGGTTACAGTAGGACATGACAGTCGTCTATAAGTCGGGCCGGCAGCACAAAGACGCAGACTGTTTATCACGAGCACCCGTGGAACCGGCTACGCAAGACATCACCGACGATTGTCTTATCCTTTGTGCCGTGAGTATCTCTCGTATGGCGCAACTTCAACGGACCGACTCTGAGTTGTCGCCCCTCATAGAGTACCTGGAGGGTGTTAATGCTAGAGTACTCCGTTTGTTTTTTCGTAGTGGGCTGCGGTCCTTCCCTCTACGGCGTGGAGTGCTCTACAAGCGCAACTTTTATAGCACCAGGGAGACGTTTCTGCTTGTTGTGCCATCCCAGTTATGGTTCGAAATCTTGAGCGCTTGTCATCATGAACCATCCGCCGGCCACTTGGGGATCAGTCGCACACTGGCAAAAAATCGGCTGAAGTACTACTGCCCCAATTTACTACGTAAATTGTAGCAACATGCCGTGGTTGCCAACGGCGCAAATCTCCTCCTCTGAGACCAGCTGGCTTTCTGCAGCCTATAGCACCCCTAAAGATACCTTTTCAGCAAATTGGCATAGACCTCCTCGGCCCTTTTCTAAAGTCGTTCACTGGAAAACGGTGGATTGTAGTCGCGACGGATTACTTGACGCGGTACGCTGAAACTGCGTCACTTGCAAGTGGTACTGCTGCTGAAGTCACCGAATTCTTTGTCCACGACATAGTTCTGCGTCATGAGGCCCTGCAGCTATTGTTACCGACCGTGGAGCTGCTTACGGCTCGCTTCACTCAGGCTGTACTGAAGCTCCCGCACACCAGCCATAGACGTACAACAGCCTACCACCCACAGACAAATGGCTTGGTGGAACGCCTCAACAGGACCTTGACCGACATGCTTTCCATGTATGTTGATGTCCAGCACAAAACATGGGACCAAATTCTTCCATACGCAACATTCGCGTATAATACCGCGCAACAAGAAACGAAGCGGTTCACTCCGTTTGAATTAGTCTTCGGTCGCCACGTAACCACCCCCCTGGATGCTATGCTACCCGTGGACCTCCCTGACAGTGAGACTGAACTTGACGTCGATGTCGCCACTTATGTTCAGCGCGCGGAAGAAGCGCGGCAACCGGCCAGACAGCGTATTCACCGCCAGTAGCAGATCGATGCTGACCGCTACAATCTTGGACGCCGCTACGTTTCCTACAACCCGGGCGACTATGTGTGGATCTGCACGCCCGTTCGTCGCCGCGGGCTGTCCGAAAAGTTACTGCGCCGCTACTTCGGCCCTTACCTTGTTGTCCGCCGCCTCAGCGACGTAACGTATGAAGTTGTACCTGCCTCGCCGGCTCATTCATCGCACAACGGCAAGCGCAGGGACGGTGTGCATGTGGTGCGAATGAAGCCCTACTACGAGCGAACCTCCGACTGACTTTCAGGCTGCATGTAGTCTATCCCGTGATGCCAGATTATTGGTGTAACTCTTGAACGCTTTTTCTTCCCGCTCTTCTGTCTGACGGTAACACCGCATCGGGGCGATGCTCCAGAGGAGGGGGCAGTGACACGTGCATTAGAGCTAGAAGAAGAAGGAGCGAAATGGGACGAAGTAGAGGACGTTGAAGTGCCCGCCCGTTCCTGTTGCCGGCGTTCCTGATTCAGCTCTTTCAGTGCCCTCGTTCAGCGGTTGCAGCAATTCCTTAGTGTAACAACCGTTACAATATCACGTCACATAACAGCAAAATCACAGCCTATCGATTAGGCCCATGGTTTTCAATGAAGCGGAGCAGTGCCTTGGAGGCCTTCACTGCCTACGATCGCTGCAGCCAGTGACCTAGGATCTTGATTTCAGTAATTGGGGCCTCCGTCTAGACGCTCCAGTGCACCGAAGATACACTGTCTTTACGCATTGTATACGGGACACTCACAAAAAATGTGGCCTATAGTCTCGTCGCAGCGCAGGTTGCACATGCAGGGATATTTGCGATACCTATCACAAAAGAATAGGTTTTTGAATGCTACACCAACCCACGGGTGGCACAGCAAAGTTTCTTCAGGTTTGGGTTAAGAGATTTTAAGTGGCAGTTCGCAAACTGGCCACAATTCCACAAGGGGAGAGTGTGCTCCCGCACAAGTGCGCGAAGCCTGCCCGCTGCGTCTGCCCTGGAAAAGGGGATCAACACACAATCGCCGTATTGTGTATATTGGGCTGTTCGCGCGACCTTGTGCAAACAGAGATTGCCCTTTATGCTGCTGTCCTGGAAGCCACTACACCTGCTGCTACGTTCTTTCACTGCCGCTCCCATAGGAATGCGGTGGGAAGGGCACATACGGATGTAACCATAAAGCTGACTAACTCAGACTGCTTGATCAATGTGTCTGTGGAAAAAAAAGCAGAAATACACCACCAGCAACATTGGGGTTTGAACTTCTGCAAGACAGCAGTAGAGATATGTCTACACAAAAAGTAAACATGCCCCATTAACAACCTCCTCCTTATTCGAATTGTTTGGCCTGAGGCCATGTCTTTATCCCTGGAAATGAATGCGCACAAGGGATCGCGTATGCAGCACACTATAACACATTTTTTTTCACAATTATAAGGCAATTTTTATTTTTCCAAAAATAAAATCTGGCAATTTCCTCATCATTTTTGTCTTAAAAAAAGGCGGAAGGTTGTTTTTTATTCTAGGGGCGGGGGGGGCGGGGTCAATGTTAAGAAAACCTTGTTAGAAGCAACTAGACCAGGTAGTTTTCTTGGCACTTAACTTTCCAATTAGCATCTGAGTGTTCAGTGTCACATTGCAAGCATTTTAACTAGGGAATACTTAAAGTGAATTATGGGATTCAACTTCGTAAAGTCACATTTGGGCTATGAGGAGCGGTAGAGTGGAGGGCTGGCCAGATTACTTGGGCCACTAGGGTTTCTTTACCTTGCTCTTACACTACACAGGATAAGAGCAATTTTGTACATTTTGCCCCAATCATGGGAACTGCCTGTTTCCTCACAGATAATACACAGGCCGTGAGAAAATTACTGGCCTGTATTTATTAACATTGCTACAACATTGAAAAACATTCATTATCCTGATTCCATAAAAATACATTGTTTTTTTTTTCTTTTAATATTGGTCCCTTCCAATTGGGGCAATCCGGTGCCATTCGTCAGCTAATAGAAAACCCCTGCAGCTAGATGTTTGATTCGCTGCCGCAACGGGCACATTTGTATGAGATGAAAGGAAAACATTAGTGCGCTGTACAATGTCAATCGGCGCAGAATGCTTCAGGCGATCGTAAATATGTTCGAGGCAGCAGGTATACAAGGGAGGAGTACACAACCCACTCTGTTCCGCTTTCATCACTTAATGATACCACCTTTAATTGCTTTCGAAAACAAATTCCTGGCTATTTTACTCTTTATGTAAATTTCTATTAAATTCCCCCCCCCCCCCCCCCCATTTGATGCTCCAACAGCCGGCTGCAGAAGCCGTTTGCGGAACTGCAAAAGGCAGAGGCGACTTGGCTTTATATGGAAGTACTGAAGGCTATAATTAAGCTCCTAGGTGTCTCTTGCCCCCGAATTTGCGGGGCGACAATCGGAGCAGTTATCTTTTATAGTGCGCCAGGGAGAGATGAGCGAGTTGTGCTCCTCTGTAACATTAGACAATACGTGTCCTTCACTCTAGAGCATTGTGTTCCCGGTGCATTGTGTCGCCCGGCCAATTCGAGGGGTCGTCCCATGCATATTGTGCTCCTATTGCCGCCCCGCCAATTCCCGGACAAGGGGCGCGTAGCAGCACAATAATCTATTAGGTGGCAAAGAGGACGCCTTGGAACAAAATTTGACGAGAAGGTGTGGAAAAAATGACAACGAGGGGAACGGCGGTTTGTCGGCTCATCTCAGTCCTCTTTTTGCTTAGCCGTGTTTTCATTGTCTACGTGGGCTGGCAATCAGGCCGCCCCTGCATTTCGCAGTGCTTCAAGAGTAGTTTAGCGATCACTATTAGTGGCATTCAAAATGTATATTTTCTTCCTAGCATCACAACATCACCTTCGTAGAATCCTTCCTCTCCTTCGTGGCCTCCATCGCCAGACCACCAGTATCCGTAATGTTCTTGCGAACCTCGCTAACATCTTTCGGAGCGAAATCCTTAACCATGCACTGAGACGGGGATAATGATTCTTTCACCTTCCTTATATTCAGCGTAGGCGTGATTTGGCGATGCCATCTCAAACCTCCTGAAACGCGAGAAAACTACTTCGACTCGGACACAGCAAGCATTTTGATGAACAGACCCGAGCACAGGGGAGAAAAAAGTGAGGAAGGAGCGCGCGGCAATAAAGGGTTTACAAAAGTAAGTCTGGCAACCGTGAGCGGCCTGCTGATCCCGCGCTGGCAGTCATATTTTGATCGCTTCATCCGTCGGCCCGGTGTCCGTCCGTCAGTGCACGCCGTTCTATTCTCGCTTGCCACGTTGTAACCTAGTGTACTATGCTTGGACCGACCTTTCGATGTCGAGAGAAGACATACCTTGTCGAAGGACCTCTCCTCTGTCCGTGGCGGTTTCTGTCAGCGACGCCTAAATGCGTATTTTGACAGCCAGAGAGTGGCAGGGCCCACCGGACGGGCTGCTGAGCGCAGTTACAAGTTGCTCAGCGAGTCGTGCACGTACCCCTCGTTGATCCGCGTAGCGTCATCCCTATCCAGATACAGTATCCAAAGTTTTATATTGCGGAGATTGTTTTTTTTTTTTTTTGTCTGTGTGCCTTTGCTATTTACTTGGAAGCGGTGAGAGACGATCGCGAGTTTGCTTGCATCAACGTCGTTTCGGAGAAGAAAGCGAAACTTATCAGTGGATGCGTGTTGGCTTTCCAGGTCGGTTTGATGCTCTTTGACTGTCCGTGCTAAACTCTGACGAACCGATGTTGTCTTCTGAGTAATTGAATTATTGAAATATTTGAACAAGGTGTTCAGGTGTCAAATGGCTCAGGATGGAAAGGCAATGCTTGCTGGTGCTGAGTATTGCTATATAAAAAAGTAAAATTATAAATAAAATGAAAATAAAGAAAATAAATGATTGGAGGAATAAAATAAATAAATAAATACAAGAAAACTTAAAACAAAATTTAAAACGTGAATAAAAAAACATCGTCCGCGAGCGCGCGTGTGTGTGTGTGCGTTATCAGGGAGAAGCTATCGCGTCACATCATTAACGGCTTAACGTAAATCTGATTTTATGAACAGAGCCAGTTACACCAACCACAAACACTGCGCAGTAATGTGAATTGACTTTTCAAATTTCTTTTCGTTTCAGCCGAGTTCCTCTTTACCGAACCTTCCCATGTCAGCGCTTGCATATGAGGTTAATTGTTCAGATGTCTGCTATCAGACAGAAGAAATAAACAAGAAATCAGCATATTTACAAAATCAACTGAATATCAGGTGGCTGTCAGCGAACCATCGGGCGACTCGATAAAACACACAGGTGAAAAGCAAGCGCTGGCAGGTATTTATAGGCACAGAATACAAACCTGAGCTGCGCGTTCTGAACACGTACCGTATTTCGCACGCAGCATCAGGCGATAACGCTTATTCGAAACGGGCTGGAAGTGAGCATATTACAACACACTAGTAAGATGTCATCTTCTCCTGCTTTACTAGACGCCGCGGGTTTGGCAGCCGCTTTTGCAGCGTGAAACACGCAGCTCGGGCGCCCTAGACAACCGTTTTGTTCTCTCCACCGAGGACTACCATTTCGTACGACGGTGAGTAGTTTCGGTAATCACGCCCTTGTCCTAAATCAAATACACAATGGTAAATGCAACCTACGTACTAAAGTTTTCAAACGAACCTATTTGCACTATACGTTCGTTATATATGCATTGCTCCTTCTCCCGTGTCCTCCATCGAAGCATAAGCTTATCCTTCAAGTTCACACGGTACCATAGCACGCAAAACAACCTTGTTCGTTTAGGTGCTATTACGTTCTGTGAGCTAGCTCCCAGTCAGAGGGACGTGTAGTAATACTTGACATGATGCAAGTGACACCTGTAAAGCCAATTAGGATTGCAAACGAGCGCTCGCTTCAGAAGGGCATACAGCAACATGCTGGCATCATTCCGAATAGAGCTTGGTGCTAGCAGCGACTACTTTGTTGTTAAAAAATGGAACAACCGCTTGTGAGCATTCCAACACAGCTTGCGGTGAATGCGTGGCTTCCACGAAGGCGCACGTTGGCAGCACTCTGTGGGAGGCGCGGGCGGACGGATCAAAACACGGCAGCCGCGCACAGTTTGTGTTTATTTCACTAGATGGCTCTAACTTTTGTAAAGCCTCTGTACCGTTGAAGCCTCTGCGTGATTAGACCCCGTGATAGCGGGCGATGATTTTCACTACCGCTGCGCACGCGCGCCTGCGCGATTCGGCACCGCGTGGGGTCCGCCGCGCGCGGCACCGGAAAACGACGCTGTAGGCTCGCCACAGCATAGCCGCACGCCCGCGCCAGGGCAACCCGGTTAGACGCGCGCATTAAAGCATACCGACATCAAACCTCACTCGGAAAGCGAGAAAACGGAGAAGGGAACGACGTCCTGAGCCCCTGTATAGTGTTCTAGAATTTCAGAACTCGGCTTGCAAATGTGCATGCGACGGATGGATGAGTAAGCGCCTTGAAGAAATAGAGATGTAGACAAACAATTATTTACAAAGTCTCTGCATCAACAAGTCTACGTTGCTGAATAAAGTAAGTGGGCAATTTTGCCACTCTTTTGTACAGCCCTCCCTCGGTTTTTTATCTTTAGTCGTGTTTTGTTAATAGGTTAATTTGGGTGGCGGGGACACACGTCGCTTAAGAAACAAACTGCTAACACGTTTTCGACATATTTTAGCCTCGAATATTCTATATAGCCAGCAATAATATGAATAACCTGCGTATATATAGTCGTTAAAAATATTTTTTTTCCTCCGGTGTATTTAACTGTAGGGCGCTGTGGTCCAGCGTTGAGCGCGCATACGCCGTGTGGTAGCACCGTAACACGATAATCCTCTAGACATGCCTCCAGCAGACAACACAGAATTTTGTTTCGAGACTGCTGTTGCAGCGAAAAGAAAGCCTCTTTGTGAGCTGATTCTTTAATTTAGCTTGTATATTGAGTTCGAGTGAACTGCTTAACCAGTTTCCCGTGCAATATTGTAGTTCAACAGTATCTCTTGCTGGGCTAGTTGGTGTGACATTGCGTTAAACCAAAGGAAATACAGCGCTAAGTTTTAGTCGAACCACACAGAAAGACGGACGGGACAGGCGCTAACTCCAACTAAGTTTATTGAAAGATTCATGTGCACATACATAACCCGAAGACAGTGAACGCTTGCGCATGTCCCTAAAGTAAGAAGGAAAAAAAAAACATTCAGAAAAAACACCCTTAGGTAAAAACCTTTTCATAATCTCGTATTTTTTAACTATCTGTGTTCACTTTCGAGTAAAGATACAGAAGTCGTGCTGACACACTTACCCCCCCTCTCTTTGATAAAAAAGGCTTCTGCGAGCTCGCGAGCTAATCTGTCTTTACTTCTGGTTAGAATTTTAATCTCTCCAAATCGTGGTTCACACATTTTTTTTATTTTCATTAATGCAAGAGCGGCAATGGGCGGGTAGGTTTTGGAACGAGTCTAATGCGTTCCCTAAAGACCTGTTATGCTCGCCGGCACGCTCGTTAACGCAGCGTCCGGTCTGACCGACGTACACCTTGCCACACGTAAGGGGGATCTCGTAGACCACTCCCGTGGCACACTTTACGTAGGGCTTCGAGTGTTTCTTTCCACACCCAGATGTTGTTTGAGCCCTACTGGTAACCTTGGGGCACATCTTGGCCAATTTGCAGGGGGCGGAGAAGACCATGGCGACTCCGTACTTGTTGCCAACTCGTTTTAAATTGTGGGATACTTTGTGTACATACGGTATCACCACTGGCTTGGCTCCACGAAAGGATTGTTTTCGCCGTTGCCCCTTTGGCTTGCCCTTGAGGTTTTGCAGCAATGCCTCGGTCACGCTAGCCAAAACATGGGCTGGAAACCCTGCTTTGCGCAGTCTACCCACCTCACCCTGGAAGCTCGCTTTCATCATGTGAGAGCACGACTTGAGGAGTGCAGATTCCATAGAGAGGGCGGCAATAGCCCTCTTTACAATTTTTGACTGGGCCGAATCGAATGGCAAGAAATCTTTCTTAGCCCTAGGAAGGTAGCGCCAGCACACACTTCTGTCCCCCAGCTTAATGTTCAGGTCTAAAAACTGGAGGCAGTCCTGTTCGGGAAGCTCAAATGTGAATGAGAGCCCCTTTCCATGTTGCTTAAACATTTCTAATATTCTCATGGCAGTCTCCTCATAGCGGCCTGTGTCATGTCTGTTTAAAATCACTAAAAAATCATCTACATATCTAAAAATCTTTAGGACTGTTCCGTCGTCAGTCAGTTAGTTGGAGTTAGCGCCTGTCCCGTCCGTCTTTCTGTGTGGTTCGTCTAAAACTTAGCGCTGTATTTCCTTTGGTTTAACGCAATATTGTAGTTGCTGGAGCGAAAAGCGAGCTTAACCGCGTTGATACAACGGTCCATCTTGCACGTCATAATCATCAAAACAAGACGCCCTCAGTTTCCCATGAATTTCCTACCGGCTTAGAGCTCCGTAAAAGATGGCTCAAAATAATCGTAAGAAGGAAATAGTAGCCAAGCACAAAAGCAAAGTATTCTTCACATTCCAGCTTGCATTTCAATGAATTATGCGAATTTCGGAAAGGCTCGAGTTTGCGTTGTCGAAGAAAGGTGTCATACCAAGCAACTTCAATTAGCTGCTAGTCGTCTTCGTACCAAAGCCCGCCACCACCAAAGCAAAGACTCGTGACGATAGCAGCGTGTGAGAAGGAGAAAACGCGGAAACTCACTAGTGGGCGGCGTCCAATTCTAAATCTGGATCACCGTTAGGGCACGAGCACGAGACGCCGTGCAGCTTTGCGCATGCATTTATTTACAATTAAAAGGTTCAAATAAGGCAGCAGACGCAGAAACAAGCGAAAATCATCAGCGATCTCCAAGTGACCGAAAAAGGTGGCACAATAAAAAGAGTAGAATGTGCACGGACATCAGTTCAAGTGCTGACGCGCGTAAAAGAAAAAAAAAGCTCGAAATTTTACTTTAGAATACTGCATAAAACCTTAACCGTAGCAAGTACTGAACCTGCAAGGTAGTAAACCACGTATAAATATGATGCAACTAACGGACAAGAACACAGATGCTGATATGTGTTCCATTTAAACGCCTTTCAACGCCAGACCGTTAAATGCCTCGATCATTACCCGAAAAATCAAATATCAACTTCTCCCCCTGTTCTAATTGTCACATGGCTCTATATCTGCACGGTTGTTCAACATTACTTAGGAGAAAAAAAAAACATTCAAACAGGATTGCTATAGAAAACGTGTCCACCTCAATATATTCCCGCTTCTATCTGGAAAATTCACACATTCAGTCAAACTCAAGCTGGAAATTTTCCCACTCTAGGGACTCAGCTTGAACATCTCATCTCTTCCAGCTGGAAGCCAACTGGAAAAGTGTTTTTTTAGGTGAAGTCGGTATCCCCGGCCATAAAGTTTCTTACTGTTACCTAGAGGGAAAGCTGTGCTGCCGTCTATGGGAGTTTACATGGAGTTTCAGACGACCAGTTCATCCACCATGGGCGCTCAAAATATCATGGGCCGGAGAGCTACCGAGTGCAGAACTACAACTTTTGCCCAAAACTAATGCAAAGATAAACGTGGTTCTACCGTAAATAATGTCCTAAGATTGAATATTGTGACTATAAATTGCGAAGAGAGAAACAGCATGTCAGTGTGAGAATTATCGAATATAAGCGATGGCTCTTTCCCCTATTGGCTTAGTTTTGAGCAGTACAAGTACCAATATTTCGCACTTAATAGGCAAAGTTTGAAAGAAAGAAAAAACGTTATGAAAATATTGTCACGAATACAGGGATTTATGGGAATCGGCAACAGGCAGATACACACAGTCAAGACAGAGGTTCTCGGGAAACGGTAACACAAAGACACAAGCTCAAGAGTCCACAGTCCTAGCTAGCCGAAGCGCGCGAGAGCCTCCAATTGTTCGTCTTTCAAGCGCTACCTCGAACCGTCAGGTGGCATTATCCCCCCCCCCCCCTCTCGAGAAAAAAAAAACCGCAAGCTCACAGAAAAAAACTGATCCGGATGGCAAATACGACTTTCAGCGGGTAAAATACGCCTTCATGCGAAGCACATGCACTAGGTCAGACGAGCACTGACGACTAGAACTCGGTACAGTTCCGTCTGGAATAACCTCGTACGTAACCTCTGAGAGGCGACGCAACACTCTGTAGGGTCCGAAGTAACGATTGAGAAGTTTTTCTGACAGGCCTGGCGCCGGACAGGTGTCCACACCCAGACTTTGTCACCAGGCTGGAACACGACATAGCGATGGCGGTCGTTATATCGGTGTGCATCTGTTGCTTGCTGTTTTGTAATGTGATTACGGGCGAGATGGCGAGCTTCCTCAGCGTAGTTGGTGAATTCTTCTGCGTCGGCGGTAAGCAGCTGGTCGTCAGCCGCACATGGCAGCATAGCGTCGAGCATGGTCTGTACATCACGTCCTTATACTAGGCGAAACGGAGTGAATCGAGTTGTTTCTTGGACGGCCGTGTTATATGCAAATGTGACTTAAGGCAATATCTCGTCCCATGTTTTATGCCGCACATCCACACACATGGCGAGCATGTCCGCTATTGTTTTGTTTAGTCGCTCAGTAAGGCGCCTGTACACATGGATTTCACCGGACGGTCTGTACAGGAATCAAGATCGATTATATTATTTGCCGGCAGAGATGGAGAAGCGCTATACAAGCAGTAAAAACAAGGCCTGGGGCCGATTGTGGCACCGATCATCAGCTTTTTTTTGACAAAATTAAGCTTCGATTGAGGAAAACGCAGAAAACTAGAAGGCCTTTCAGGTATGATCTGGATCAGATTCCATTAGAATATGCTGTGGAAGTGAGGAATCGATTTCAAGAATTAGATCTAGAAGACAAAGAGCCCGAAGAGATGTGGACTGATGTTCGTGATATAATACAAGAAGTTGCTACTAAGGTAGTTCCAAAGCAAAAGAAATGCAAAAAAGCAAACTGGTTATCTGAAGAGGCTTTGCAAATAGCTGAGGAAAGGAGGATGGCAAAAGGTATGGGGGAAAGAGAAAGATACAAGGTTCTCAATGCGGAGTTTCAGAAAATAGCAAGGAGAGATAAGAATGCCTTCCTGAACATACAGTGTCAAGCAGTTGAGGACAACAGCCAATTAAGGAACACAAGAGCTCTGTATAAGACAATCAAAGATATCAAAGGAAGCTTCTGTGCTAAGCTGGGCGTGATAAAGGACAAACGAGGCAAGGACCTCACTGAAGCCTCAGAGATAAAGAAGAGGTGGCAGCAATACACAGAAGAACTGTACAAGAAGGACCCGGATGTGCAAACCCAACATAGGACGGTTGTGATTACTGATCTCGAGCCGGGCATCCTGAAGAGTGAAGTTGAATGGGCCTTAGCCAGCCTTGCTAAGAACAAAGCTAGCGGAACTGATGGTATTCCAGCTGAGTTGCTTCAAAACCTCAACCACGACGCTGTTAACACACTGCATACATTATGTCAAAAGATTTGGACAACCCTGCAGTGGCCACAGGATTGGAGGAGGTCAGTTTACATCCCCATTCCAAGGAAAGGCAGTGCCAAAGATTGTTCCAACTCCCGCACGATCGCGCTTATTTCGCATGCTAGCAAGGTGATGTTAAAAATCCTGCAAGGTAGGCTGCAGCAGTATGTGGATCGGGAGCTTCCGGACGTGCAAGCTGGGCTTCGCAAGGGCAGAGGAACTAGAGACCAAATTGCCAACCTTCGCTGGATCATGGAAAAAGCAAGAGAGTTCCAGAAACCCATTTACTTCTGCTTTATTGATTATGCGAAAGCGTTTGACTGCGTAGATCACAGCAGATTGTGGCAAGCTCTCCAAGAGATGGGAGTTCCAATTCACCTCATCTGTCTCCTCAGGAACCTTTATGAAGGGCAAGAGGCCACAGTCAGAACTGGGCATGGTCTTACTGATTAGTTTCCGATTGAGAAAGGGGTGAGGCAAGGCTGCATACTGTCGCCCTGCCTATTTAACCTATATGCAGAGTGCATCACGAGGAAGGCCGGTCTGGACGAGTCTTCAGCTGGAGTGAAGATTGCTGGAAAACCTATCAACAACCTTAGATATGCGGATGATACCACTTTAATGGCAGAAAGTGAAGTGGAACTCAAGAGACTTCTGATGCGCGTACAAGAAGAGAGTGAGAAGTTTGGGCTTAAACTGAACATTAAAAAGACGAAGACCATGGCGTCTTGCCCTATCAAGTCCTGGAGCATCAATGGACAAGAAGTGGAAGCTGTGACAGATTTTCTGTTCTTGGGCGCCAAGATTACCTCGGAAGGAGACTGCAGCCATGAAATTAGGAGACGCCTGCTTCTGGGAAAGAGAGCAATGGTTAGCCTTGACCGCCTAGTAAAGAGCAGAGACATTAGTCTGCCAACCAAGATCCGTATAACCCGTGCTATGGGCTTTCCAGTTGTGATGTATGGATGCGAGAGTTGGACTGTGAAAAAGGCTGACCGCCGAAGAATTGACGCGTTTGAATTGTGGTGCTGGCGAATGCTCTTAAGAGTTCCTTGGACTGCCAGAAGATAAAATCAGTCGATATTGTCGACCATAAATCCTGACTGCTCACTGGAGGGTCAAATTCTAAAGTTAAAGCTCGGCTACTTTGGTCATCTGATGAGAAGAGAGGAGTCGCTGGAGAAAGATTTGATGTTGGGAAAGGTTGAGGGTCGCCGGAGAAGGGGTAGGCAGCGAACGCGATGGTTAGATGGCATTCTCGAGGCATTGCAGATGAAGCTATGTGATGTTAAGAAGATAGTGAGAGACCGGAAAGCGTGGCGTGACATGGTCCATAGGGTCACGAAGAGTCGGACACGACTGAACGCCTGAACTGAACTGAAGGCCATTAGACTGAGGATGGTAAGCAGTATAGTCTTTCGGTGATATGTCTGGCTTAGTTGAAAAACTTCTTCAAGAAGACGCGTTGTGAATGCCTTGCCACGATCAGTAATGACGTATGAAGGAGCGCCATGGCGGAGGACAATCTGCGTCATGAAAAATTGCGCCACTTCGAAGGATGTTGCACGTGGCACCGCCATAGTTTCCGCGTAACGTGTCAGATAGTCTGTAGCCACGATAATTCACTTATTGCCAGCTGACGATAGAGGAAAAGGGCCGAGAAAGTCCATACCAATTTGGTCGAATGGTACTAGCGGTGGGGGAATAGGCTGCAGGAAACCCGCTGGCTTCAATTGCGGTGTCTTGCGTCGCTGGCACTCGCGGCAACCTCTAACATATCGATGAACGGTGGCGGTAAGTTTGGGCCAGTAGTAGGCCTGGCGCACTCTAGTAAGAGTGCGTGCAAAGTCCAAGTGTCCAGCGGTGGGTTCATCATGGCACGCATGAAGGATTTCATCGCGGCGATCTGCAGGGATGACTAGAAGATAGGCTCGGTCACTGTTGCCGGCGCTTTTCTTGTAGAGGATTCCATCGCGCGTACAGAAGGATGACAAGTTCTTAGTAAATAGCGAAATACTGTAGAATCGATAACCCTCCAGATGATCGATCAGAGTTTTGAGGTCTGGATCAGCCCGTTGCCGTGCCTTTAAATCAGAGGAACTGATAATGCCAAGAAAATGGGCGTCTTCATCCGTACTGTCATGGGCCAACTTCACGGGTGATCGAGACAGCGTGTCAGCATGTTCATGTTTACGTCCGGATTTATAAACGATAGAGTAATCAAATTCCTGCATACGAAGGCTCCACCAAACAAGACGTCCTGATGGATCTCGAAGACTAGCCAGCCAACACAAATCATGATGGTCTGTCACAACTTTAAATTTACGGCCGTAGTGGTAAGGCCGAAATTTAATTGTGGCACAAACAACGGCGAGACACTCCTTTTCAGAAGTTGAATAGTTCGATTCTGCCCGAGAAAGGGTGCGGCTGGCATAAGCGATCACTTTTTCCTCACCTTGCTGGTGCTGGACCAGAACAGCACCCAGACCGACGTTGCTGGCGTCGGTGTGAATTTCGGTGGCAGCGTCCTCATCGAAGTGTGCAAGAACGGGAGGGTTGTGCAGACGTTGGCGCAGCTCGGTGAATACCTCCTGCTGCTCGGAAGACCAGACATACGGGACGTCATCAGGTGGCAGGCGCGTCAAAGGTTCTGCAATCTTGGCAAAATCGGCAATGAAACGGCGATAGTACGCGCACAGGCCCAAGAAACGTCGGACTGCTTTCTTCGTGGTAGGGATGGGAAAATTGGCTACAGCGGCTGTTTTACCAGGATCAGGCCGGACATCGTCAGCGCTAACCACATGACCGAGAAATTTCAGCTGCTGATATCCAAAGTGACATTTTTCCGGTTTGAGTGTCAAATCGGCCGAGCGAAGAGCGTCCAATACTGTTCGCAGCCGCTTAAGATGTTGGTCAAACGTTTCTGAAAACACGATGACGTCGTCCAAATAAACCAAACAGATTTGCCATTTAAGACCAGCAAGTATGGTGTCCATCATTCTCTGGAACGTCGCTGGCGCTGAACACAGATCGAAAGGCAATACTTTAAATTCATATAAGCCATCGGGTGTCACAAAGGCAGTCTTTTCCCGATCGCGCTCATCCACTTCTATCTGCCAATAATCACTTTTTAAATCAATGGAGGAAAAGAACTTGGCGTTGCGAAGTCGATCGAGTGAATCGTCGATACGGGGCAACGGATATACATCTTTTTTTTTGTGATGTCATTCAGTTTCCTGTAATCAACGCAAAAACGCAGCGTGCCATCCATTTCCTTAACTAACACGACTGGCGACGACAACGCACTTTAGGCGGCTGAATAACATCATCCTTAAGCATTTCCTGGACTTGTGTCCGAATTGCCCACGTTCTTTGGCCGAAATACGGTACGGCTGCTGTCGAATAGGTCGGGCATCGTCAGACGTTAAGATGCGATGCTTGGTGATAGAAGTTTGCCGGACTTTCGATGATGAGGCAAAGCACGAGGCGTACTCCAGCGGTAAGACATGCAGGTCGTGTTGTTGACAGACAGAAAGGTCACTGCTAACATCGATGTGCCCTAGAACACTAGGAGTATCAATAATGTCAGACGCAAAACATTCAGAAACTTCCTTTAACAGTTCGCCGAAAGCTATGGCAGTAGAGCAATAGAGGTGGCGAGATTCATTCGTGAAGTTCGTGACGAGAAGCTCAGAGTGACCATTGCTGATAATAATTAAGCTTCGAGCTGCACAGATGCCATGAGAAAATACAAGCGAACGGTTGCCTCCAGCTATTATCGGTCCGTCACGAAGCCCGTCGCACACAGCACTCACAAACACGCTGGAGCGGGGAGGTACTGAAACACACTCGGCTGAAACTCGTAGGGCGCACGTACGTTGGCCATCGGTGGGGCTGGCAGCCGCTTTCTCCGTAGAGAACGAGACCGTTCGCTGTCGGAGATCGATGATAGCGCCATATTCCAGCAGGAAATCCACACCGAGAATCAAATCACGAGAGCATTCCCGGAGAACGCGCAGCTGACAATGAACGTTGACGTACGAATCTGGATTCTAGCTGTGCACTGTCCAATAGGAGTAATTACATGCCTCCCAGCCGTGCGTATCTGCGTGCTACACCATGGTGTCATAACCTCCCTAAGATGCGCTGCCAGTTTCCCACTCGAAATCGAAAAGTCTGCTCCAGTGTCCGCTAAAGCGCTGACGTTATGACCATCGATGCACACAGGTATGTCCAGCGATAGCCGGTTTCGTGAACCAAATGCTGTCGTTTCTGCTCCAAAATCCATATCTGTTCTCATTGGGTGGACTTCTTTGTGCTGACATTTATCGGCCCCGCCCCCGGAGGTCGCTCTACTCAGTTTTCCCAGTGTAGGCTTAGCGAGCGACCAGGCGGTGCTTGCGGGAAGTCACCAGTTGTTGAAGGGGATTGCCGATGTGGGGATGGAGATCTGGATTGTCGGCGCGCCATCCGGAGGCTCTCTTGTGCGAAGTTGTCTCCAATGTCACGAGGTAGTTGACCGAACGTGCGTCTAGGTGCGTTGGTGTAAGAGCCCTCTGGTCCGAGTTCCGATAAGGGCACCACGGAAAAATGTGACCAGGTTCCCCACAGTGGTAGCAAAGGCGGCGGCTCCGAGGGGTCCGCCAGACGTCCGTTCGTCGAATGTTTGACCGCGGTGGCCGCACGTACCGCGTTGGTTGCTGTGCAGGAATGTATTGCGTTGGCTGTGGACCGGCATGCACTGGGTTGGTGGTAACGTAGACAACGGAGCTTGGACGGGAACTGGGCGTCGGAGAATGTCAACGTAAGTCGGACGAGAATAATCAGGAACAGGGGTACTTTGAGCTTCAGCAACATGCAGAAATGGTTGCGTGACTTGCTGAATCTCTTCGCGGATCATATCTGCGAGAGAATCAGCCCTGGGTTGGAACGTGCCACAAACCGTCTGCAGTTCCTCGCGTACAAATGCACGAATAAGATCTCGAAGGTGTTCAGGATTGCTTACAACAGCTGTAAGAGGCTCGACAGCAGTCTTAGCGAGGATTGGTCTGTCGCAGACCGCCGAACGGCGTTGGTGTAGGATCTTTTCCATAATGACCGCCTCTGTTAAAAAAGAGGTAACTGTAGTTGGTGGGCTACGTACAAGACCAGCAAAAAGCTGGTCTTTAACCCCATGCATCAGATGGCACAGCTTTCTGTCTTCAGACATGTTGGGATCCGCACGTCGAAATAGTTTCGTCATGTCCTCAGCATACATCATGACGGACTCGTTTGGCATCTGTTTCCGAGATTGTAGAGCACGTTCTGCTCGTTCGCGCCTATCCAGGCTTACATACGTCTCTATGATATGACGGCGGAACTGAGGCCATGATGTTAATGTGCCTTCTCGGTTCTCATACCATGTCAAAGCATGGTCTTCCAGGCAGAAAAAGGCGTTCCGAAGCTTTAAGTTGTCGTCCCACTGATTAAAGGACGCGACTCGTTCGACCTGATTTCGCCAATCCTCAACGTCTTCATGCGCAGTGCCATGGAACGATTTCGGCACTCGGGGGTTTTAAAAGTAAACAGGAGTACCTTGCATGACCGACGTAGTGCTTTGTGTGGCTGGCCGGAGGCTCATTGTTGAAGTGGACTCTAAGGGCCCGTGTTCGGGAGGAAGGCCCAGGTTCCTCCGGCTGACGCGATGAACTGGCGTGTCCACAGGCAAAAGCTCGGTGTCGTTGATTCGCGGAGGAGTGTGCGACATTGAGAGGTCAATTACCCAGCGGCTCCGCCAAAACTGTCACGAAGACAGGGATTTATGGGAATCGGCAACAGGGGCAGATACACACAGTCAAGACAGATGTTCCCGGGAAACGGTAACACAAAGACACAAGCTCTAGAGTCCACAGTCCTATTTAGCCGAAGCGCGCGAGAGTCTCCAACTTCTTCGTCTTTCAAGCGCTACCTCGAACCGCAATATTTATGGTTGTGTAATTACTTAAGAAAGTTGTTAGTGGCATTTCGGGAAACAGAAACCTTTTTTTCGCAACGTCTGCTTTTGCGCCTTCTCTACTATGGCTTTTGCGGTCGATGTACGAACCTTGAGAGGATGATGACAAAAAAAAAAAGAAACATCGCAGTAATGCCACTCCACGCACCCGAGAAAAACCGATGATGCTGATGCGGCCATTCCCCTTTGTATTGGGGGATCACAAAGTTCTGGATCAGGCCAGAATGATGATGATGGTGCTGCTGCTGATGATGATGATGATAAACTTTATTTTCCACCGATTTAGGAGGCCCCCTACTCCCCGCTCCTGGCACGCAGGCCTTAGGAACGGGGGCTGAAACCTCCGCTATTGAGGACTGGCGAATATACATTGGTTATTCGCGGCCTCAGCCGCCAGGCGGACGGCTTTTTGCTGGTCAGCGGGGA
This sequence comes from Amblyomma maculatum, assembly GCF_055883805.1. Taxonomy (NCBI): domain Eukaryota; kingdom Metazoa; phylum Arthropoda; class Arachnida; order Ixodida; family Ixodidae; genus Amblyomma; species Amblyomma maculatum. Next base: position 15,036,201 of record NC_139350.1, read on the forward strand.
CGTCGCTTCGCAGCAGGGTTACCCAGGCTTCTCTACTTTTAGTGTTGTCCCTAGCGCCCGGTGACTTAGGGCATTCCCAAAGTATATGGTCGAGGGTCCCCCTCGCTTCGTAGGCTTTAAATTTATCATTTTGTCTCTCATCTATCTTGGTGTGAAACAACCAGACAGGGTTTGGGAACTTTCCGGCTTGTAATTGCCGCCAGGCTTCGGCCTCTATTATTTAAGCTAGGATCCGGTGGCGGCATCAGACGTCTTCCTAATCTATAATTTTCGATAATTTCTTTATAGGTTTGCAAACGTTCGTCCATCGCCGGTCAGTCGGGCGGCTCCGCGTTTGCCCAGAAGTAGAGATCTCGGGCTAAATCATGGGCCGCCTCGTTGCCGGGGACGGATGTGTGTGCTGGGACCCAAATTAGGGTGATTTTGCGATCGATTTTAGCTGCAGCTGTTAGAATTCGGGCGGCTTCTTGCGAGACCCTGCCTTTTCCGATATTCCAGAGAGCAGTTTCACTGTCGCTAAAGATCAACCTAGCCTTCGTTCCGACGCAAGCGAGCGCTATTGCGACCTCTTCAGCCGTGTCTATGTTTCTGCTTCGGATGGCGGCGGAGACGACTGGTGCGCCGCTACCATCGACTGTCGCGGCGACTGCCGCCCCTGATCGGCCGCTTGCAGCGTCTACGTAGGCAATTTCTTTTACTCTGAATTTTTTTGCTCTTTTAACCAGTGCTTCTGCTCTCTTGTCCTCTCTCTTCGAGAAAAACCGACTGTCCCGCATCAAGTAGCACACCGGCCCATGATTCTTAGCGCGCCCATGGTGGATAAAATGCAGCGCCCTCAGCTTTCCCTCTAGTTAGTGTAAGAAACTCTATGCCCCCGGCAAAAGTTCTCCATTCTTTCTGCGAGAGAAAACTGTTGAGCGTGCAATGTTTATTTTCGCAGACATCATAAATTTAAATTAATTCCCGTGCTCTGTGCTCGCAAAAAGAATGGATAACAGTAGCACATTACTTTATTTTGTTTTATTTTTTTAGATCTGTCAACATTATTCGAAACACTCACACGAAAAATTAAGCTTGCCGCAAAGCAAGCACTACATGGACTTGGGCAGGACATGTAGTGCGAAGAGAGGATAACCGATGGTCGCTGAGGGTAACAAACTGGATTCCAAGGGAAGGAAAGCGTAGCAGGGGGCGGCAGAAAGTTAGGTGGGCGGATGAGATTAAGAAGTTCGCAGGGGTCAAGTGGATGCAGCTAGCACAGAACCGGGTTAAGTGGAGAAATATGGGAGGCCTTTTCCCTGCAGTGGGTATAATCAGGCTGGTGAGGATGATGATGTTTAAAGCTGTTGTGATACACCGCAGGCTGTCAAAACAGCCCTCCAAATCGCGTTATGCTCCGCCTGATCGAAACACCTTTACGAGGTAATTAATACCAGTAGTACGTGCCAAACGTACATGTGTTTCACAACGGTGTGTAAGCTGCGGGGTGAGTACGTAGTATTCGCCGCGTATGGTTCCAGGGACCATATTTCCGGCTATCCTTCATTGCGCGCCTTAAAGACACTCCCTCATTCAATTCCCTAATTCTTTCTGTCCATATGCTTTCTCATGGATTATTTTTCTCTGTTAGTCCGTGCTGCGAAGCGCCCACCCTTCCCTTTTTTCTCTATGTGAGTGTCTGACAAAGTAGCGCTATTTTATTTTCAAAAAAGAACTAATTCCTTGTCATAATTAAGTCGGCCAATGCACTGCGAGTGGTACGTATCGAAACTGATTTTGTGGTATATTTTAAGATATTTCAAGCAGCTGGTGCACTATATAACACTTACAGCACTATAAGACGTTTCTGTCATGTTAGTTCATATAATTCCTGTCATCGTAAACCACCAACAAATTTTCAAAACTGTTTGTCACCTTATATCTTATATCTTTCAGCATGTAGCGGTTAGTTGACCGCTCGAGGCGCTCTTAGACATTTGAAAACAATATTCTGTGACGAACTGCCTAACACTTGATGCTCAGTACCGAAAAGTGGGTGCAAAGTGTTTCGTGCTCACCTAATTGAAACTGAAGTCATTCCAACTTATGTAGTGGCGATCCGGGAACCCCTTTAAATCGAGGGGACGCTCAGACAGCTTCTTCAAGAGGAGTTATACCTAGAACAATTGCCCGAATGATGAAACTATATAAATAGAAGAACAAATGCTATTGGGAAAAACTACAGTGTCAGGCCCAGTCAGAGCCCATGAGAAGAAAGTGTGACGAGCATACCCAAGACAATCCAAGCCGACTCAAGCTGTCCTTCGTGACCCCAACTAAGAGTACACCAGGGCATATTGAAAACCTTCTAGTACACTGTAACCAGGGGCCATACTATGAGAGTAACGGGAGGATATTTTTGCAGTCCTGGACGCACAATCACGTGGCACAAAAGTAATGTTGTGTGCACGTCACTTGGCATGTGCCATACCTTGCATGTCCCTCCCAGTTGGTGTTTCTCTCTTTTTCATTATACTGGGAGGGAGTGAGATGCGGGCAGCCCTGCAAGTGACACATACAGGAACTTACTAAACAGAACGCGCTTTTGTTTTCTAGCAGTGCGGAAAGGATATAAAAGAGGGGTGGGCATGCAAGCTGGCCAAAGCAGATGGCACGGTTTCAAACGAGTTCGAGTGATGGCTTGAAGTTGCCCTCCGCCAAAGCACTGCTCGAGCAGTAGTGTGCCTGCTTCTTTTTCATTTCTTTTTTTTTTATAGCAGTGATGTCTGGGCTGAGATTGTCTGAGCGGTTGTATAGAGACCATTGAAGATTTGACTGCTTCTAGGAGCGCGCACTGCGGTCAATCGGCTGCTTATTTTGTACATTAAGCTCAACCTCTATGTGAAACAACATATCTCGTATAATTTCGCAGCTAAAAGGGAACATGACAGCTAATATTTGATCATAAACTGATTATTGCGTTTCATTCCGCTCAAGTCGGGTTTCGAATCCTGGAAATTTGAACGCTTTCGGTTCAGTATATGGTTTTAAAATTAAAGTTTATTATTAATATCGAAAACGGCTTTCTGGTCTGGCACCCATTAGGCGCTGACATCACAACGAGATGTCATCCCCATGCCGTCTGCTATTCGTGGTGTCAGCTGCGCTCTTGCATTAACGCTGTGGACGGTGGTCGCTCAGAGAATTTGTTTTCTTCAACCAGTGACTTTAGATGCTTTTGTCACGGAAGCTACGTCCATCGAGAGAGCGCTTGACATGCGGGCACGGCCGTACGAGCGCACGACTGTGTCGATGCTGTCAACATGTGCTGAGATGTCCACCATGTCATCAGGAGACTCACTGCGTGAGACCATTCGAGCCATTGTGCGCGAAGAACTGGCGAAACTCTTGCCTACGCCGGCGCAGCCGCAAGTTGCATCGACCACCAAATGTTGTTCGCGAAGAAGTGCAACAAGCTTTGGGTGCTGCGCCGCTACTGGCAAGCCTTCCACAACCACCTACAATGAGTTACGCCGCCGTCGCAAGCCGTTTTCTGCCGCCTGCAACACCCCATTACGAAGCGCATGCGCCGGGCACTCCCCAAAAGCCACTGCCACCTTCCGAGCCGACTTTCCTCCAGCGACCCAGGCGCCGCCGAACTGACATCTGGCGCACCGCGGACTACCAGCCGCTGTGCTACCATTGTGGCGAAGCTGGGCATGTCTGGCATCGCTGTCCGTACAAAGAGATGGGTCTTCGCGGGCGCGGGTTCCCCTTCGGTGCTCGCTGTCCGCACCCGGGCGAGCGCCCACGGGAGATTGCCGACTACCTTTCTAACCCAGACTAAGTTGAGCGCCACCAATCACCTTTGCCCCGGCGCTACAATTCTTACGAGCAGCGGGAACAGTCTAGAAATCCCCGTAGGGGAAACTAGACGCAGCAGCCTCTGGAGGTGTGGCTGCTCGACGACGAAATGTACAAGGCCCTCCAGCGACGCAAACCACTCCGCTGACACCGAACAACTCAGAGACAACGACGACGATTAGCAAGCCGTTCAAGCTAATGGCAAGCCGACAACCTGACCAATTGCACAGCCCGACTCCTTCTCTACGAGACCGCACCTCTTCGACGCACCAAAGCAGAGACCGGACACCTCGACATTACGGCAGCGAGACATCACCGCCAGCCGATTTAGACCTTTCAGTTGATGGCATCGCCGTAAACGCTTTGGTGGATACTGGGGACGATTATTCCATACTCAGTGGATCATTCGCCGCGCCACTCAAGAAGGTTACAGCAGCTTGGGACGGCCCTCAAATATGTACCGCTGGAGGACATTTGATTACACCTCGAGGAACGTGCACAGCGCGAGTCACAGTTCAAGGGCGAACCTTCCCGGTAACGTTTGTTGTGCTAGCTGATTGCTCCAGAGACGTTAAACTCGGTATGAACTTCCTGACGGAGAACGGCGCCATCATCGACCTGCAATCTCAGTCGGTTCAGTTTTCGACAGAGAATGCCTTCAGAGAATGCCTCGAAGTTAACTGTGTTCTACCGGCGCCGCTCCACATTATCGACGAGCACGTGGCTGTTCCTCTCCGCTCCAGTGTCATGGTGACCACAGGTGCGCACACCCTCCGGGGAGTTGAAGGCGTCGTCAAGAGTAAACCGCCTTTGCTTCTCGACCGCGGCGTTGCTGTTGCTCGGGCTGTTGTCGTCCTCGAAGATGGCACAGTCGACTTACTTCTCACCAATTTTACTAACGAACACCGGTATCTCAATAAGGGAACAACGGTCGCTTATATTGATGCCATCGCTGAAACTAGGTGAGTGCACAGTTTAACTTGTGATTCTCGACCGGAACAAGAGGAAGCCGCCGACATAAAGTACGACATCAACGCGGCACTACCGTAGACGGAGCATGATATCCTGAGCAACCTCCTCAATCGCTACAGAACTGTTTTCGCGTCGCTGCCGCGCGTTGGTCGTACACACCTTGTAAAACATCGTTTTATTACGGACGATACAGTACAACCACTCCGACAGTCACCCTATCGTGTGTCATCTAAAGAACGTGCCGCAATTACCTCTCAAGTTAAGGAAATGCTTGATCACGACGTTATTCGACCATCTCAGAACCCCAGGGTGGCACCTCTCGTCCTTGTTAAGAAGAAAGACGGCACATTACGGTTCTGTGTTGACTACCGGTGATGGAACAATGTAACTAAACAGGATGTTTACCCCCTGCCCAGAATCGATGACGCTTTAGATCGCCTATGCAACACCAAGTATGTCTCTTCCATGGACCTCAAATCTGGGTACTGGCAAATCGAGGTAGACGAGAGGGACCGCGAGAAGACTGCATTTACCACTCCAGACAGGCTGTACGAGTTTCAGGTTATGCCGTTCGGACCTTGCTCCGCGCCAGCGACTTTTCAAAGGCCTATGGACAGCGTCCCCGCGGACCTGAAATGACAGACTTGTCTCGTTATACCTGGACGATGTGATCTTCTTCGCCCCAAGTTTCTCAGAGCACATTCGTCTCCTCGAGGCGGTACTGCAAGCTATAAAGTCCTCCGGCCTTACATTAAATGTCACTTTGCCTACGAAGAATTGAAAATTTTAGGCCACATCGTCAACAAGGAAGGGGTCCTTCCTGATCCCGAGAAAACTGTTGCCATCGTAAATTTCCCACCGCCACGAGACCAGAAGGAACTTCGGCGCTTCCTCGGGTTATGTGCGTAGTACCGTCAATTTGTGCCAAATTTCTCCAAAACCGTCGCACCCATTACGTACCTCACCAAGGCAGACGTACAGTTCCAGTAGGAAACAACGCAGCAGCAGGAATTTCAGGACCTTCAACGCCGCCTTCAGTCATCACCCGTTCTGGCACACTTTGATGAACACGTTGATACAGAGGTACACAACGATGCGAGTAATTTTGGTTTGGGCGCTATACTAGTTCAGGTCCAAAAGGGTCAACAACGTGTACTGGCGTACGCAAGTCATTCGTTGTCGAAGACTGAGGGCAAATATTCTGCCACTGAAAAAGAGTGCCTCGCCATTGTGGGGGCAATTCTGAAGTTCAGATCATACCTGTACGGGAAACTTTTCATAGTGACGGATCATCACGCACTTTGCTGGTTAGCCAGTATCAAGGATCCGTCAGGGCACCTTGCACGATGGAGTCTCCGCCTACAAGAATATGACATCACAGTGGCCTACGCATCTGGTCGTAAAAATTTGGACTCAGATTGTCTTTTCCGGGCTCCCGTCGAGCCTGCCCCAACTGACGCCGGTGAAGACGACACCTTCGTCAACGCAGTAAGATCTACAGACTTCGGAGTGCAACAACGCACCGATCCTAATATTCGGGCAATTATTGATTATCTGCAAAGTTCTAGCGGCAGAGTTCCTGTAGCTTACCGGCGCGCTTTATCATCTCTCTGCCTACGCGACGACGTGCTGTTCAAAACGAATTTTGCCCCCAACAGTCGACATTACTTGCTTGTCTTTTCTATGAATCTACGCAATAAAATTTTGCATGCCTGCCACGACGAACCAGCTTCCGGCCACCTTGGAATCACTAGAACGCAAGCCAGAATAACAGAAAAATACTACTGGCCTCGTTTGGGACATGACATTGCGAATTATGTTCGCACTTGCCGTGACTGTCAGCGCCGAAAGATTCCTCCTGTCAAGCCAGCCGGCTTCCTAAAACCCATAGAGCCTCCGTCACAGCCGTTCCGACAAATTGGGATGGATTTGTTAGGACCATTCCCCACCTCAAGCTCCGGACAAAAGTGGATAATAGTCGCCACCGACTACCTGACACGTTACGCGGAGACAGCGGCTCTTCTGAGTGGAACCGCTATAGAAGTTGCAAATTACTTCGTACTGCAAATCGTCCTGCGCCACGGTGCTCTCCGGGTTGTGATCACGGACCGAGGTGCTGCCTTTTCTGCTGAGCTTATGCAGCATATTCTTGACTTAAGTCACACAAGTCACCGCAGGACTACTTCCTACCATCCCCAAACCAATGGATTAACCGAACGTTTAAACAGAACTCTTGCCGACATACTTTCCATGCACGTGGACGTTCAGCACAAAACGTGGGATGCAGTCCTACATTACGTAACGTTCGCGTACAATACAGCCATCCAAGAAACGACAAATATGACGCCATTTAGCCTTGTTTATGGCCGCCAAGTCACCACAACACTCGACGCCATGCTGCCCCATGTCGGCGACCATCTCAATGATGACGTTGCGCACTTTTTGCAACATGCCGAAGAAGCCCGCCAGCTCGCTAAGCTGCGCATCCGTGAGCAGCAGGTGCAGGATGCGCGACGCTACAACCTGTGGCACCGCGAGGTTGAATACCAGACCGCTGATTTTGTCTGGGTTTGGTCTCCGATTCGACGACGCGGATTTAGCGAAAAGCCCTTGCGTCACTACTTCGGTCCTAACCGAATTCTGCGCCGCGCTTGCGCTCTCAACTACGAAGTTGTTCCTCAAGAGGCCCCACGGTCAAGTCATGCCGCACGCCCAGAGATGATCCAGTCCACGTCGTTCGCCTCATACCTTATCACGCGAAGACGCCCTCCCTGTGAGTCTGCGACTTGCCTCGAGCATTGGGTCGATGCTTCCTCACCGAGGAAGCAAATGCTGCCAGTGTGAAGAAGAGAAGGAACAGAGGCAGAAGATGACAAATTTCCCGTTTCGCGCTCACACCGTTCGTCCCTGGACGTCGCCTTCACCGGGCTCTCTGTGTTACCGGCTCTGCGGCCTTCACAGGCCTTTTTGCTACGTGACGATATATTTGTTTTGCAAAACTATGTTCAGGTAGGCAATGGCTAGCGCACGAATGCATGCGCCGGTACTGCCGCTTCAGTCTCGTCATCGCAAAATCCATCGCGATTCTAATGCGCCTCACTGCCCGCACCAAACAAGAGCCTCCAATCTGCTTCCGTTTCCGTGTCTCGCCTCCCCCACAGCCGCGCGCGCGACTGTGACCGACCGCCGAGCCAAATGACGTCTCGTGAGTGCTTCAAAGTAAACACAGTAAACATACACCATTTAGTATTTAGTGTGCGAACCCTAACTCCCCGAGGTGGCACCGGTTAATATTAAGGACGAGGAAGAAGTGGCAGTGTCCGGAGCAAGAGCGCTCGCACTAAGAACGCCGCGATTTGTTATACATCATCTCACGGCTATTTAACGTTATTACTCTGTCCTCTCTCCTCCGTGCTCGTCGGCTTGGCGCCCCATAACAATATGATGAGTCACGCTGTGAGCGACCGGTGCTTGAAGGGACGGGGGTCGGAAGACGTCTGGATACTCGACAAATACGCTGGACCAAGGGCTATGATCTGTGCTGTGCACCTGGAGCAGCCGAAGTGATGAATCACGACAAGAGATGCCTTAGACGACTAGACTCGCTTCAGAATCCAGAATGTGGTTTCGCCGCATGTCAGCTAGGAGACTGTAGTGCCATAGAGGGACGGCGCCGATCATTGGCGAGCGCACGACAACAATAACAAATATCCAGCGAAAGATATTGCGGAGTCCAAATGACTCATCGACTTCTGGCCGTATGTCCGTATGGGCAATCCATTGACTGCGATCCGATGTGGGGAGTCTGAAGGACGGCGTCGCTCAGCGAACGTAGGCGGAAGAACTCAAATCTCGGCCCCAATGCTGATGAGATGGCGGACTTTCAGTATACGGTCAGTGATATGAAAGAGGCAACTAGATCGGGGGCCGAAAACACCGGTGGCGTTCAGCGTTCGTTCGGACCGTTTCCCGCAAAGGAGCAGGGCGGCCGGCATCGGCGTGCGTGAGAGCCGAGCCGGAGAGTTACTAATATACTAACTGCCCCCATCGATTGGCTTCAGCATCACTTGACGGCGCTTGACTCTACGCACAATGCGCGCGGTTGCCTTGCAATCCGTTCACCTACGGATGTCTATGAGACATTGTGGAGACGAGTTTCCAACTTAAAGCAAAATGAGACCAATCATTCGCTGTCGTGCGCTGTCACTGTGTTCACAGCTGATCTTCCAATCCAAGTATCATCAAATAAAGTCAAATCTTATATATATATATATATATATATATATTGTTTCGTTCGAAAACCATGCATACTCTCTTACCACCTGGGATCGTTTCGTTACCGAATTGCGCCAACGCTTCGGCGACTGCCTTGCACGAAGGAAGCGAGCTGAATACACGCTTACGCACAGAGCTCAGCTACCTGAGGAAACATGTACAACTTACAAAGAGGAGCTCCTGAAGCTATGCAAAACAGCAAACGCTAATATGACTGAGGAAGACAAAGTGGGACATCTTCTGAAGGGCATCGCAGATGATGTTTAGAATTTTCTAATTGCCAAAGGTTACCTGAACGCCGTCTGTGATGTAATTCGGCATGTTCGCACATTCGAGACATTGAAGACTCGTCGCATAACGCCAAAATTTGGGCGGCTCGCCAACGTTCCATCTGTGGCGAGCATTGAAGACAACTTCATGGACTTGTCGTCGACGATCCGGCAAATAGTTCGCAAGTAACCGCAGCGGTTTGAGCCCCCTGTACGGTCTCCATCATCTTTGCCCTGTGACGTTGTCGGCTCTCGAGGGCCTCCCTCCTTGCTCCCTTCGATGCCCGTTGTGAATTCTATCAACACGACGCACGCGGACGCTTGCTCCAACAGCCCGACGCCAAGGTTCGATAGCCGCCCTGGTCACCCGCCTCGCTACGACTCGTGTCCGACTATCTTCTTGTCGCACTATGATCAGCACTATGAGTACCGTCCTCAACCACTACCTGCTCGCTATTTCCGGCGTCCAACCCGAAGACGTGAAGATGAGTTTCGCTACCCAATGAACCCTGTCTCCTCAGAGCCCTGCAGGGAACAAGGTTTTCGTCGCACAACCCCAGTGTGCCGATGCTGCGGCATTGAGGGGCACATAGCTCGATACTGCCACAGCCGCCCACTCACCCGTTACGATCGGCCCGTCCAAAATGCTCCGCCACGTAACCGTTTCTACGACTCTAATTGGCAATGGCCCCCATCTTCGTATGAATATCCCCAGACCAATGGGCCGCGCAGCCACTCTCCTGCTTCTGACCGAAGTGTCTCACCACCACCTGCCTTTTCTGCGCGCCGCTTTCCGTCACCACAGCCACGGCGGCGGTCGGCACCGCCTTTGCCGGAAAACTAGTCAGCGCGGACGCTGGAGGTCAGGTCGCCGGAGACTGTGCGCTGCCTGAAGAAATTCCTCCATCTGTTATGTTAAAGAACACGGTCTATGTGCTTGTGGATGATGTGGCGACAATGGCTTTAGTGGATACCGGGGCAACTATTTCAGTAATGAGGTTATCGTTTAAGAAGCGGTTAGGACGCAAAGTTATGTTTGTTTGGGACAGAAAAGTGAATTTTCATGGCGCGGGTGATGAGGTGTTGTGTCCCCTGGGAATGTGTAGTGCTTCAGTGTCCTTGGGTGGAACGGTATTCGCAGCAGAGTTTGCAGTGCTTTGGCAATGCACGCATGACATAATTCTAGGTATTGACTTTTTGAGAATGTGTGGCGCTACGGTCGACTGCTGCTCTGGGGAACTCTGCGGTGATGGTTCCCTTCCATATGGACTCTTAGAGAAGCCACACGTGCGTGAGGATGTGTTCTGCGTAACAGAGGATACCAGTGTGCCAGCCCTGTCTATGGTGTGCGTCTTAGTTTTGTGCCCCAGCCGGGCTACCGACTACAGTGGCACCGCTTCTTTCTAACTGTGCAAAGAAATACATTCTGGTTCCTCATTGCCTACTGTCGGTGGTAAAGGGCTGCTCACGGCTGTGGGCCATTAATTGTTCTTCGCAACCAGTAGTTTTGCCTGTGAATACGAAGATTGTGACGTGCAGCCAAGACGACGCCCCGTCGGTGGCTTTGGTTACTGATGCACCTGGCGCAAGTGCTGCCGCTCCCGCCCCGGACTCACAACTGCATCGGATGATCAGCCGCTCACTAACCAGGGACCATCGTGACGCTTTGGAGGCCTTACTAGTCAAATATTCTTCTATCTTTGTTTTTTCGGAGCCTAGCAGCTCACGGTGCATTCCCGTGACACGTACTCGGCATCGCATTGACACAGGCTACTCACACCCAATTCGACAGAAGCCGTACAGAGTGTCACCAACAGAACGCCAGGTCATCAGTGAGCAGGTTCGCGATATGCTGGAAAAGGGTGTTATTCAAGAGTCATGCCATCCTTGGGCCGCTCCTGTAATTCTGGTGAAGAAGAAATATGGTACATGGCGCTTTTGTGTCGACTATCGCCGTCTGAATGCTGCAACAAAGAAGGATGTGTATCCCCTTCCCTGGATCGATGATGCCACAGATTGTCTGTTCTCTACATCATATTTTTCATCCGTCGATCTGCGATCGGGATATCGGCCGATCCCTATGCACCCTGACGACAATGAAAAAACGGCTTTTATCACAGCCGATGGCCTGTTTGAATTTAATGTAATGCCTTTCGGGCTCTGCAATGCTCCTGCAACTTTCGAGAGATTTATGGACGCTATCCTACGGGGACTAAAATGGCAAATATGTATGTCCTACCTCGATGATGTCATTTTTGGCCGGACATTCAATGAGCACAATGAATGCCTCGCTCTCGTGCTGGATTGCTTCAAAAATGCCACTCTAGTACCTTATTCGAAGAATTGTCGCTTCGGTGAGCGTCAGATTTTGGTACTAGGACACCTCGTCGATCATGAAGGCGTCAGACCTGACCCTCAAGAGACCGCGGCTGTTGCATCATTTCCAACGCCTCAGAACGTGAAGGAACTCCGAAGTTTCCTAGGACTGTGCTCATATTTCCGCCGCTTCATTCCTCGCTTTGCTGACATCGCTAACCCGCTTACGTGCCTTCTCCACAAAGACGCTCCCTTCGAGTGGACATCAGAGTGTGATTCTTCTTTTTGCCAACTCAAGTTTTTACTAACGTCACATCCGATTCTCCGGCATTTCAACCCTTCTGCTCCAACGGAACTGCACACGGACGCCAGTGGTGTTGGCATTGGTGCTGTGCTGATACAGCGTTACAGTGACAAGAAACATGTTATAGCTTACGCCAGTCGTTCCTTAAGCAAACCTGAACGCAATTACACAATCACTGAGCTGGAATGCCTCGTGGTCGTTTTCGCCGTTCAGCGGTTTCGCTGTTATCTATACGGGCGGCCCTTCACAGTGGTCACTGATAATTATTCCCTGGGCTTGCTGATAAACCTCCGTGACTCATCTGGCCGTCTTGCACGGTGGGCAATCCATTTATAAGAGTTTTATTACACAGTTTCGTACAAGAGTGGACGCCGGCACGCTGACGCGGACTGTCTTTCACGTTTACCGCTTCCCACAACGGAATGTGACGCCGACAGTTTTGATCCTTACATCGCTGCGGTTTTACCTCCATTCCCCGATACCCGTACGTTCCGAACTGAGCAGAGGAAAGATGAGAATCTCCAACCATTCTTAACCGCTGCAGGGGACTCTACAGCTTCCAGTCCCTATTGTTACGGAGTGGTCTTTTGTACAAAAAGGACTGTTCTCCCACTGGTCTCCGCTACCTTCTCGTGGTGCCCATCAGCCTACGCTCCTCCGTTTTGCGCGTTATGCACGACAACCGCACATCGGGACACCTGGGATCTGCGCGAACGCTCTGTCGCATCCAAGAACGTTTCTACAGGCCCCGGATGCGTGAAACCACTGAGAAGTATGTGGCTAGCTGTGCTCAGTGTTCGAGTCACAAACGCCCTGCCGGCACCCTTCCTGGTCTCCTTTATCCGGTGACGCCTCCAAGATCCCCTTTTGAGAAAGTCGGGCTAGACCTCTTGGGACCCTTTCCCAAGTCTCATTCTTGTAACCGCTGGATCGTCATCTGCACTGATTAGCACACTTGTTACTGGGAGACGGCAGCCCTTCAATCGGCTACTGCACACCAAGTCTCCCTCTTCCTGCTGCACTTTGTTGTACTGCGCCATGGGCCTCCCCGAGTGTTGATCAGCGACAGAGGGCGTCAGTTCACCGCTGATGTTGTCGAAGAACTGCTTCGTTTGTGCCAAACGCATTTCCGACATTCTACCCCGTATCATTCGCAAACAAATGGGTTGACCGAGCGAACCAACCGAGCACTCACCAGCATGCATTCAATGTACGTCGCCGCCGACCACAAGGACTGGGACTCTGTGCTACCATTTATAACATACGCATACGATTCCACCCAACAGGAAACAACAAGTTACAGTCCATAATTTCTCCTCTATTCCCGGTCTCCTCGACACATCTTCGACACCACCCTCCCGTTATCCACAGACGACGATCCTGGGATTGCTGAGATCGTCTGCCTGGCTGAAGAAGCCCGCCGGATAGCCCACCTGAGAACTCTCGCCTCACAAAAGCGCTCGAAATCCCGCTACGACGACCACCGGCGCCACGTCACCTGCCTCCCTGGCGAGATGGTCTGGTTTTGGCGTCCACTAAGGAAGCGTGGCTTAAGTCAGAAACGGCTCGCGCACTATATCGGTCCCTATGGTGTCCTCGAGGCAATTAGTGACCTCACCTATCGGATTGCGCGCCTTACCAAAAGTGGCTGACGTTCTTCACGAACTGAGCTTGCCCACGTCACGCGTCTGAAAGCCTGTCATCCTCGTGCTGACGATTGACTCGCCCGGAGGGCTTCGCCTGCGACGGGGGAAGTGTTACGGACTTGATCTTTACAGAGCACGGAGGATAGAAGAAGGAAGAGGAAGAAGTGTGCGCGCCCGTTCGACCTTTGTCATGTGGCAACTGTGTCGTTCCCGCTGGCCATGTGTACCTAGCATACTGTACCGACTAGAACGGCTCGGTAGCGACGCTAAGGGCGTAACAATATATATATATATATATATATATATATATATATATATATATATATATATATATATATATATATATATGGGGGCCTAGTGGGAGCCTAGTGGGAGCAGCAGCCACCCGCTACTTTCTATCGGCCCTCTTCTCCTCAACGCCATGCACGGAATATGACTCCCCTGTGTCCGATCGCAGCATCACTACCCCACCGCAGCGACAACCCTGTTCGCCATCCCCACGTCGCCGCTTTGTTTCTCCACCGCTGGGAAACTAGGTGGTGCGACCGATGGAGGTAAGGTCGCCGGACGGTCAAATTCACGCATACCTCTACCTATCGTCATGCTAAAGAACAAAGTGTCAGTGTGTGTAGACAATGTTAAAACGGATGCTTTGGTTGACACTGGTGCCGCTGTGTTAGTTATGAGTATTTCATTTAAGAACCGCCTTCGACAGAAAGTTATGTTTGTATGGGACAAAACACTACATTTTATGGAGTTGGGGATGAAACTTTACTTCCGGTTGGCCTATGCTCAGTTTCAGTTGTAATTGGTGACGAGTGCTATAGGACAGAATTCGTTGTATTGAGACGTGCCACGCATGACGTTATCTTGGGTGTTGACTTTTTGCGCGAGTGTGGGGCGACTTTAGACTTTAGTGCCGGTGAAATTTGTTTGCAGGCGAACATTACCCCCGCATTAGTAGATAACATGTCTCAGAGTCATCAAGGAGTTCTCGCCTTGATGGAAGATGTGCTGCTGCCTGCGATGACGGCGACGTTTCTCCCCGTGAAATCATCTGAATCAGTCATGGATAAACATTCAATAGTCGTCGAGCAAGATGTCTCGAATGGAGCGAAAAAAAAATATTTTGGTGCCACGCTCCGTCGTGGAGGCGGAGGATGGTCGCGCATACCTCTGGGCTGTGAACGTGTCAGAAGAGCCTGTTCGTCTTCCTTCTGGTTTGACACTCGCGGGATTTGAGAATTATGTGACTCATACCGTTGCAATTTTTTCCGGTTGCAGAGGAGCCGCGAAAGACAAGTCAGAATATTGTGCTGAGTTTGAGGGCATGGCCAACAAATCGCTCCAATCTAGTGAATGTCGTATTCTGCAAGATATTTTGGCAACTCATGCCAAAGTGTTCGACTTTGCCTCAAATCGATCGAGTAGCCATTTCCCAGCTTCTCGGCTACAGCACAAAATTACCACAGGAAGCGCACCCCCTATTCGCCAAAAACCTTAGTCTCCGCGGCAGAGCGCAAGATACTTCAAGAACAGGTGGACGAAATGCTGCAATAAGGAATCATCCGAGACTCTTCTAGTCCGTGGGCCGCACGTGTGATCCTGGTGCGAAAAAAAGACAATTCTTGGCGATTTTGTGTAGACTACCGTCGTTTGAATGCGGTAACAAAGAAAGACGTATACCCGTTACCTCGCATTGATGATGCTGTCGACTGTCTGCATTCGGTGTTTTATTTCTCCTCTGTTGATTTGCGATCTGGTCATTGGCAAATTCCTCTACATCCATCCCACCGTGAGCAGACTGCTTTTGTAACACCAGATGGTTTATACGAATTTAACGTAATGCCCTTTGGATTATGCAACGCTCCCGCGGCGTTCCAGTGATTTATGGACACTATCCTTTGTGGCCTCAAATGGGAGATATGGATGTGTTAGCATGATGATATCATTTATGGAAAGACCTTCCAAGAGCACAATGAGAGGCAGAGCGCAAGATAATTCAAGAACAGGTGGACGAAATGCTGCAATAAGGAATCATCCGAGACTCTTCTAGTCCGTGGGCCGCACGTGTGATCCTGGTGCGAAAAAAAGACAATTCTTGTCGATTTTGTGTAGACTACCGTCGTTTGAATGCGGTAACAAAGAAAGACGTATACCCGTTACCTCGCATTGATGATGCTGTCAACTGTCTGCATTCGGTGTTTTATTTCTCCTCTGTTGATTTGCGATCTGGTCATTGGCAAATTCCTCTACATCCATTCCACCGTGAGCAGACTGCTTTTGTAACACCAGATGGTTTATACGAATTTAACGTAATGCCCTTTGGATTATGCAACGCTCCCGCGGCGTTCGAGTGATTTATGGACACTATCCTTCATGGCCTCAAATGGGAGATATGCATGTGTTACCATGATGATATCATTTATGGAAAGACCTTCCAAGAGCACAATGAGAGGCTTCATACAGTTCTTCAATGCACTGGCAAAGCGGGCCTCGTTTTGAATTCGAAGAAGTGCCACTTTGGAGAGCAACAAACTTTAGCGAGGATGGTATCAGGCCGGATCCGCAGAAGATTGCTGCAGTATGCGACTTCGAAAAGCCACGCACCCTGAAAAGTCTTCGGAGCTTTCTTGGCCTCTCTTCTTATTTTCGTCGCTTCATTGCTGATTTTGCGCAACTTGCCCACCCCTTTACTTCTCTACTGCACAAGGATTCGCAATTTGTATGGACCCCAGAGTCCGAACCCTCTTTCAATCGGCTCAAGTCTGCTCTAACTTCAGCAGCACTGCTGCGCCACTTCGACCCTTCTGCTGTGACTGAGGTCCACACTGACGCCAGTGGCGTCGGTCTTGGGGCGGTGCTTGTGCAGCTGCATAGTGGGGCTGAACACGTTGTTGCATATGCCAGCCGCACGTTGACAAAATGTGAACGGAACTACACAGTCACCGAATTGGAGTGTCTCGCAGTTGTGTTCGCTGCGCACAAGTTCTGACCATACCTATATGGACGCTACTTCACCATAGTTGCTGGCCACCATTCGCTATGCTGGCTCATCGGACTTCGCGATCCATCTGGTCGTCTGTCGCGCTGGGCATTACGCCTGCAAGAATACAACTTTGGTGTCGCGTACAAGAGTGGACGACATAACAGTGATGCAGACTGCTTGTCAAGGCACCCATTGCCGACTTCCGTTAACGATGAAGACGGCTTCGACGGATGTTTAGCCTCAATCGCGTCGACGTTTCCTAGTACGACGACCTTTAGGCGAGAACAACGCAACGACCGGTCACTACAGCCTCCAGAAGGAAGATCAGAATCAACGCAGTTTACAATCGAAGATGGTGTTTTGTTCAATAACTACTCAGTTGACGGTGCTGCCCTCCTTTTGGTCGTCCCAAAAAGTCTCCGTGCACAGGTTTTGCATGCCATGCACGATGATATTACCTCTGGACATCTAGGCTTCTGTCGTACCTTGCGCCGAATTCGCCAGCGTTTTTATTGGTCACAAATTTATAAGACCACCAAGCAATACGTTGCGACATGTGAAAAAGGCCAACGACTTAAGGCACGCACCACCACGCTCGCCGGACCTTTACAACCCGTCAAGCCGCCTACCTCACCTTTTGAAAAGATTGGAGTTGACCTGCTCGGTCCTTTTCCAAAGACTGTGGAGGCCTGCCGCTGGGTAATCGTCTGCGTTGACTATCTTACCAGATACGCGGAGACCGCTGCTCTCGCTACCGCAAAAGCTGCTGATGTTTCGTCGTTTCTTTTGCATTCCGTTATTCTTCGCCACGGCGCACCCCGTGTTATTATAAATGATCGTCGGCAATTCACTGCTGATGCCGTGAAAGAAATCCTCCGACTTTGTGGTTCACACTACCGACACTCGACACCGTATCATCGGCAGACCAACGGTCTCACCGAGCGCACCAACCGCACCTTGACAACCATGCTGTCCATGTACGTCTCGTCTGACCATCGCAACTGGGATTTAGTGCTACCGTATGTGACGTACGCTTACAACACTGGAAATCATGAAGTTACCGGCTATTCTCCTTTCTATTTACTGTATACAAGCACTCCCCATAGACACCATTGTCCCATTTTCCCCCAGCGACGATGCGCCTGTTTCCCAGATACTATGCCGTGCCGAGGAAGCCCGTAGTATAGCCCGCTTACGCACACTGGCTTCTCAAAACCGCTCGAAAGAACACTACGATCTGCATCATCGTGCAGTTGCTTACTACTCTGGAGACTACGTCTGGCTTTGGACGCCTATTCTCCTCTGCAAGTACGATGGCCCCTTCGTAGCGTTGGACCAACTGAATGACGTGAATTACGTTATCGCCGAAGTCACGACGGATAACCGCCGATATCGCAAGACACAAGTTGTTCACGTGGCTCGCATGAAACGCTGCCATCTTCGATCTACCTAATTTTCTCGAGGGCGAGAATCGTTTGCCCGGGGGGAATTGTTACGCCGCGTAGCGGCGCAGTGAGCAGAAGCAGGAGCAGCAGAAGAAGAAGCGAAGGAAGCGAGGCGCGCGCAGATGGTTCCGGGTTTTTCTGAGCCGTGTGCGTCAGTTCACCCTGTACTACAACCATTTCATCTGCTACAATATATATATATATGTGTGTGAATATATATATTTATATATATGAAGGAAAGAAGCCAACAGTCGGCGAGGCCAAGGAAAGCGTTGGGGATGATACTTTATGTCTTTTTTCTTACTGTTTACTTGGATAATCAGAGAAATCTGTAATGTAATCTGTTTAGGGGAAAGATAATTAAACACAAAGTAGAAGAAAAAACAACGTGCCGATGGTGGGAACCGAACCCACGACCTCCGAATAACGCGTCCGGTGCTTTTCCAACTGAGCTACATCAGCCGCTGTCCCCCCTGCTACTTGCTTGGGTATTTATGTTGTCTGTGTACGAACCTTGAGAGTGTTCACCAGCGCCACCCTCAGCCATCGCGGCGGACGTGGAACGTCCTTTGTTACCGCCAGCGTCACGTAGAACGTGATCAAGAGCGAGGGCGAAAGCTGTGCTAGAACCCTCTTACGCTACCTATGGCTTCAAGACTGCCAGAACCGAGACCCCCGTAAGCTACAAGCAGATCAATTAAGGGGAAGTGAGGGTGCTCGTTATACTACATGAAGGAAAGAAGCCAACAGTCGGCGAGGCCAAGGAAAGCGTTGGGGATGATACTTTATGTCTTTTTTTTTAATGTTTACTTGGATAATCACAGAAATCAGTAATGTAATCTGTTTAGGGGAAAGATAATTAAGCACAAAGTAGAAGAAAAAACAACGCGCCGATGGTGGGAACCGAACCCACGACCTCCGAATAACGCGTCCGGTGCTCTTCCAACTGAGCTACATCGGCCGCTGTCCCCCCTGCTACTTGCTTGGGTATATATGTGGTTCGTACACAGACAAGGTTCGTACACAGGTTCGTACAAGGTTCGTACACAGACAAGATAAATACCCAAGCAAGTAGCAGGGGGGACAGCGGCCGATGTAGCTCGGTTGGAAGAGCACCGGACGCGTTATTCGGAGGTGGTGGGTTCGGTTCCCACCATCGGCACGTTGTTTTTTCTTCTACTTTGTGTTTAATTATCTTTCCCCTAAACAGATTACATTACTGATTTCTGTGATTATCCAAGTAAACATTAAAAAAAAGACATAAAGTATCATCCCCAACGCTTTCCTTGGCCTCGCCGACTGTTGGCTTCTTTCCTTCATGTAGTATAACGAGCACCCTCACTTCCCCTTAATTGATCTGCTTGTAGCATACGGGGGTCTCGGTTCTGGCAGTCTTGAAGCCATAGGTAGCGTAAGAGGGTTCTAGCACAGCTTTCGCCCTCGCTCTTGATCACGTTCTACGTGACGCTGGCGTTAACAAAGGACGTTCCACGTCCGCCGCTATGGCTGAGGGTGGCGCTGGTGAACACTCTCAAGGTTCGTACACAGACAACATAAATACCCAAGCAAGTAGCAGGGGGGACAGCGGCCGATGTAGCTCAGTTGGAAGAGCACCGGACGCGTTATTCGGAGGTCGTGGGTTCGGTTCCCACCATCGGCACATTGTTTTTTCTTCTACTTTGTGTTTAATTATCTTTCCCCTAAACAGATTACATTACTGATTTCTGTGATTATCCAAGTAAACATTAAAATAAAAAGACATAAAGTATCATCCCCAACGCTTTCCTTGGCCTCGTCGACTGTTGGCTTCTTTCCTTCATGTAGTATAACGAGCACCCTCACTTCCCCTTAATATATATATATATATATATATATATATATATATATATATATATATATATATATATATATATATATATATATATATATATATATATATATATATATATATATATATTGTTACGACGGGGGTGTGATGTCGGAGAGTGCTGCACAGTTCGAGGAGGCAGAGAACTCAGCTGGTCAACGGCTGCGTGTCCGGCACGGGCATGAGTCTTCACGACTTTTTCAATGTCTTTGACCATGTCTTCTGTTTTTCCTCTTCGTCAGGATTGCTACATTTCCCCCTGGGACAGCCGAAGCCCCTCTGGGCGAGGGAGTTAGTCGTTCCCACGGGAGCGACATGGCTTCATCCGGGCGACGTGAGCGACTTCTGTTGTGGCTGAGCGACGACCACTTGCAGTCATGCGCGCGATTTTGTAGTTCAGGTAACTGACGCGATCGAGGACAACGCAAGGGCCAGCGTAATGTGCCAAAATTTTCTGGACTAAACCTAGTTTCCGGAGAGGTCGCCAAGCCACACTAAGTCTCCAGGTGCGTAAGACACATTGTGATGCTGTCTGTCGTACTGAGCATTGGAACGCTCTGGTGAAGGCAGAATCCGCAAGCGGGCAAAAAGTCGAGCTTCTTCGGCCCGACAAAGAGTTTCAGCGATGCAAGGTTCTTCATGAACTGAATAGGGAAGAACGGTGTCGAGAGAATAGCGAGGATCACGGGTGTAGAGAAGAAAAAACGGGCTGTAGCCGTCATCTAATGTGTTGCAGTATTCAAGGCAAAAGTTAGAAATAGTGTATGGTAACGCAGTTCTGGTGGTCTGATGCATTATACATAGAGAGCATTTTGACAATTGTGCGGTTGGTGCGCACCGTGAAACCGTTGGTTTGAGGGTGGTATGGTGTGGAGTGTGGAAAATGTGACGAGCCCAAACAAAGAAGCTCTTCCACGATATCTGCCGTAATCTGGTGACCTCGGTCACTGATGATCACTCGCTGAGGTCCATGGCGCAAGATGACGGAACGGAGCAAGAACGCGGGCACGTGGTGAGCGGCGGCTTAAGGAAGAGCGGCCGTTTCGTAGTAGCGGGTGAGGTAGTCGGCCCAAACCACAGTTCAGCTATTTCCATCGGAAGACTTCGGGAAGGGACCCATAAGGTCGATTCCAACTTTCTTCCAACAGG
The DNA here is from genome assembly GCF_055883805.1 of Amblyomma maculatum. Classification (NCBI taxonomy): domain Eukaryota; kingdom Metazoa; phylum Arthropoda; class Arachnida; order Ixodida; family Ixodidae; genus Amblyomma; species Amblyomma maculatum. The sequence continues at coordinate 15,057,276 of NC_139350.1, forward strand.
ATGCAGCAAGCCGTGTGGAGTGGATGTAGGACGTTTGTATCGTTGGTACTCTGTGCAGCTTGCCACATATCGCTCAGTCGTCTGGCGCATCTTCGGCGAATAAAACCGGTCGCGGGCTCAGTGGAGCGTTCGTGCAGAGCCGAGGTGACGAGAAGTGGGGTCGTCGTGCATGGCACGCAGGATGCACGAGCGGTAGCTCTCTGGAGCTACAAGTAGAAGATTCGTGCAGGTGCTCGACTGCGTCGGCGTCTTTGCAGCCGCTCTTGTACGAAACAGTGAAGTACTCCTGCAAACCAAGAGCCCAGCGTGCCAGACGACCAGATGGATCACGAAGGTTGACGAGCCAACACAGGGCATGATGGTCCGTCACAACCGTGAAATGGCGTCCATATAGGTACCATCGAAACCGCTGAACAGCGAACACTACAGCTAAGCACCCCTCCTCCGTAACAGTGTAGTTACGCTCAGGTTTGCTGGGGAAACGCCTTGCATACGTAACTACATGCTCGCCGGTTGCGGAACGTTGTACAAGCACATCGCCAACATCAATCCCACTTGCATCAGTGTGCACTTCTGTCGGAGCGGAGAGGTCGAAGTGCCGTAATATGGTTGTGCTGTAAGGAGAAACTTTAGCTGGTGGAAAGATGCGCCACAATCCGAGGCCGAGTTGAAAGGGACGTCCTTTTGTAGAAGGGACGTCACAGGATAAGCGACATCGGCAAATCTTGGGATGAATCTTTGAAAGTAAGAGCACAACCCTAGAAAACTGCGAAGCTCCTTTTGAGTCTGGGGTCGTTGGAATGCTGCAACTGCAGCAGTCTTCTGTGGATCTGGCCGTACTCCATCACGGTCGACGAGATGTCTGAGTACCTGTGCTTGACCCTCGCCAAAACGGCACATTTAGAATCCAGGACAAGGCCAGCATTCTGCAGGCAATCTAAAACAGTAGCGAGTCGCGTGTTATGTTCTATGAAAGTACGTCATCTAAATAGCACATGCAATTTTTCCACTTGAGGCCACGCAGTATTGTATCCATAATTTTTTTCAAATGCGGCCGGCGCAATACAGAGGCCGAAGGGCATGACATTAAATTATATTAGGCCGCCCGGCCTAACAAATACTGTTTTTTCCTTGTCAGCAGGATCCATTGGAATCTGCCAATATCCGATTGCAAATCAACCGAAGAGAAATAAGATGCAGAGAAAAGGCAATCTAAGGCGTCGTCGATGCGTGGGAGAGGTTGCACATCCTTTTTAGTGATGGAGTTGAGGCGACGGTAATCGATACAGTACCTCCATGTTCCGTTCTTTTTTTTTTACCGATATCACAGGAGCAGCCCAAGGACTGGAGGACTCCTGAATTACGCCCCTGTTCTTTAACTTGCTCGGTGATCACCTTGCGCTCTGACAGCGACACGTGGTACGGCTTTTGGCGGATCGGATGGGCAGATCTCGTGGCAATCCTGTGGCGTGCGCGCGACCGCGGAAAACGTTGCGAGCCGTCGGACTGCGCGAAATCAAAGACGGGTACGTGCTGGGACAACAGGTTCTTCAATTTCTGTTGTTGTGAGGTGTTCAACGATGAGCTGATCATCGGAAGAAAGTTCCCGTCAGCAGGTGAGTTAGTAGCGGGTTTGTCTAGGGAAGGAGTAACGACAGCTACACAATTCGGGAGAGTTGCGCTATATGAAGCTAATTTGGAGCCCGCTGGAAAAATAACTGTTTCCGATGATCAATTTGTATTCCACAGTCCGATACAGCCCTCTTTCATGCGAATCAAACACATTCGGCACTAACACATTTTTTCACGCACTGTAGATTAAGAGGCGCCACAGTAGCCTCAAAAGAGTCGTTAATAGCACGGGAGCAGAATACCTGGACCCACACTGCAGATTTGGCGGTACGATGACTTCATCACACACACACAAAACGTCTTCATAATTTGACATCTCTTCCAAAAGTTCACGAGGAAGAGAACCACTAACACTTAGCTCTCCCGTTGGACAATCAACTGTAGCGCCGCACATACGCAAGAATTCTCAAGATTACATCGTGTGTATATCGGGGCAATACTGCAAACTCCGCCGGAGATACTGTGCAACCCAAGCAAACGTTAACGCTGCGTACCCCACCCGGATACAATATCTCTTCACTTACTCCATAAAAATTATCAGTTTTGTCCCAAACAAACATAACTTTGTTCCTCAAAAGGTTCTTAAAATTTAAACTCATTACTGAAACGGTAGCACCAGTGTCTACCAACACCATCGTTGGCAAACCATTAGCAAGCCCATTGACCTTGTTCTTTAACATGCACACAGACGGAGGAGTAATAGGTAGCAGCGCACATTGTCCTGCGACCTCACCTCTATTGGCCGCGCTGGCTAGTTTTCCTGCATTGGTGGCGGAGATCGGCGCCATGGAGACGGGGGGCGGCACACATGAAATGACGGAGGCGGTGTCACACTACGATGAGACGCTGGAGAATGGCTGCGGAGCCCTTCGTTTTGAAAACGGCCCCTCCGGGAGGAATGCTGTGGCCGATAGCAGTCGATGTAGGGCTGGACGGTGCGTCGATTCGATGCCATCAGGGGATTCCTGAACGATGCGCGCCGATTGCTGTAGCGGGAAATGTGACACGCGACACCACACCAGTAGCACACGGGAATAGGCCGATCACAAACCGGCGGTTCATTGCACTCTTGCAAGGTAGGATGCGAAGAATATTCAAATGTAGGTTACGAGTCGACGTAGCTTTCCCGCGGTAGGCGCGGTGTACTGTTGGAATAGGACCGAGGGTCTCTGCGCTGATGATAAGAGGACTGTCGGTAAATCTGGTTGGGCCTTAGTCGCGCGGTATCCAGGTCTTCGCGGCAGGTGAAGACGGTGTCATTGACTGATGTATATCTGGACAGTGGTGGGCACGTAACATTCGTGCATAGGCTTGAAAAGCATATGCTTCATCCGCGAAGCCAGAGGGCCGGGCAAGCAGCTCACGTAAAATTTCATCCCTATTTCACGAATGGCGCAGAGGAGACTGCGATGGAGATTCTTCGACGCTGGCTATGGTAGTGACATTCACCAGCCACCCAAAGTTTGGTGTGATGTGGCGCTTCTTGAGGACCTCGAATGTCCGGCAGTGTCGAATAACATCGGTGATCGAACTCAAGTGGTCCTTGGCAATGAGGAAATGATAGACGTCTTCCGCAGTATCCCTTGAGCAGATGGCCTACATTGTCTTCCTCAGTCATGTGGCTGTTGACGATCTTGCATAATTTCAATACTGCCTCGATGTATGTGGTGCAAGTCTCACTTGCTGTCTGAGCTTTCTGATGAAGTGTCTGCTCTGCCTGCCTCTTTGCAGTTATATCGCCAAAACATACTTTTATATCTTCTACAAAACCATCCCAAGTGGTCAGATAATCATCATCAAGACCACATGAAGGCGGTCTACATCAAGAATACCACATTCGCGAGCTTCGCGACCGCATCCCAGCGGTTGAAGCGGCTCACACGTTCATAATGGGTGAGCCACTTATCAAATCTTCCCCTGCTTGACCGCCAAAAGAACAAGGCTCTCGAAATGGTAGCGTCGCGTTTGATGCGGAGGTGGTAGGTCACCAGACGGGGACAGAATGTTTCGTGTTGATGTTCGCGACTGCTCAGTTGATTGTTCCATTCTCAAATGAGCGGGAGGAAGACCAGCAAGGCGACGGCTCCGACGAGGCTCCAGCGGTTGAGGATGCGTCGTTAGGGTATTCGTACCCAGCGCCTGCCACCAAGTTGCTACAAACAGGGGTGTGACGTCGGAGCGCTGCACAGGTCGAGGAAGCAGAGAACTCAGCTGGTCAACGACTGCGAGTCCAGCACGGGCATGAGAGTCTTCACGTCTTATTCAGTGTGTTTGTCCATGTCTTCTGTCCATATATATATATATATATATATATATATATATATATATATATATATATATATATATATATATATATATATATATATATATATGTATATAACTTGAAGTAGGTGACACACGGTGAAAAAACAACACTTTAATCCGACGTTTCGGCCGGGGACCGTCCTTTGTCAAGGAATGTAGAAAGAAGCTGTCGGTTCCCATTTCATATATACACGAACAATCGAAGAACACGTGACCAGCCACTGTCAACAAATAAACACCAAAATATCAAAAACAAGATTTCACACGCGTGATGTTAATGGCGGTGCAAGGTATATAGACCGAATGACACGTGTTGCGCTTAGGTCATGCATCTTAATATGTTGCACAAAGAAAAGAAGATATATCACCAAAGAGATTGTTGTCACTATCAGGGCACAAAACAAAATATCGCGAGGTTATAATGGGCGGAGTACATGTCACATTTCATCATCATCATCATCAGCCTGATTATACCCACTGCAGGGCGAAGGCCTCTCCCATATTTCTCCACTTAACCCGGTTCTGTGCTAGCTGCATCCACGTGACCCCATGCGAACTTCTTAATCTCATCCGCCCACCTAACTTTCTGCCGCCCCCTGCTACGCTTTTATTCCCTTGGAATCCAGTTTGTTACCCTCAGCGACCATCGGTTATCCTCTCTTCGCACTACATGTCCTGCCCATGTCCATTTCTTCTTCTTAATTTCTACTAGAATGTCGGTAACTTGAGTTATTTCTCTGACCCACTCTGCACGCTTTCTATCTCTTAATGTTACCCCTACCATTTTTCGTTCCATAGCCCTCTGGGTTGTCCTCAACTTAAGTAGAACTCTCTTGGTTAGCCTCCACGTTTCAGCCCCATAGGTGAGTACAGGCAAGATGCAACTGTTTTATACTTTCCTCTTGAGCGATACCGGTAAGCTGCTAATCATAATCTGCGAGTGCTTGCCAAATGCGCCCCATCCCAATCGTATTCTTCTTGTTATTTCCTTTTCGTGGTCCGGACCTGCGGTTACTACCTGTCCTAAGTAGACATATTCGCCTACTACTTTCAGTATTTCGCTACCTAATGTAAACTGCTGTTCCTTCTCGAGGCTGTTGAACATTACCTTAGTCTTCTGCATATTGATTTTCAAGCCTACCTTTCTACTTTTCCTGTCTAGGTCATCAATCATTATTTGCAGTTCATCCCCCGAGTTGCTTAGCAAGGCAATGTCATCAGCAAATCGCAGATTACTGAGGTGTTCTCCATCTACCCTTATCCCTAACTGCTCCCATTCCAAATCTCTGAATACTTCCTCTAAACAAGCTGTGAATAGTACTGGGGAGATTGTGTCTCCTTGCCTAACACCTTTCTTTATGGGAATTTTGTTACTGTCTTTATGCAGAACTATGGTTGCTGTGCAGCCGCTATATATATCTTCCAGCACTTTCACGTACGGCTGGTCTACCCCCTGATTTCGCAATGCCTGCATGACCGCCGAGGTTTCAACCGAGTCGAATGCTTTTTCGTAATCAATGAATGCTATGTATAAGGGCTGGTTATATTCCGAGCATTTTTCTATCACCTGACTGATGGTATGGATATGATCGATAGTAGAGTACCGTTTCCGAAACCCTGCTTGATCCTTTGCTTGATTGCAGTCTAAGGTTGTCCTGATTCTATTAGCGATTACCTTAGTAACTACCTTATACGTAACAGACAATAAGCTGATTGGTCTGTAATTTTTAAGGTCCTTAGAGTCCCCTTTCTTGTGAATGAGGATAATGTTTGCATTCTTCCATGGTTCCGGTACCGTCGATGACACCAGGCACTGCGTATACAGGGTGACCAGTTTTTCTAGCACGATATCCCCCCCCTTCCTTCAGCAAGTCTGTAGTTATCTGATCCTCTCCAGCTGATTTCCCCCTTTTCATAGTTTCTAGTGCTTTCTTGACCTCGTCCTTCGTCACTGGTGGAACGTGTGTTTTTCCCTACCGCCAATCTCATTACGGTCCTGAATACTTTGGCTACTGTAGAGATCTGTATAGAACTCCTCGGCGACTTTGACTATCTTTTCCATATTAGTGATGACGTTGCCCGCCTTGTCCCTTATCGCATACATCTGGTTTTTGCCTATGCCCAATTTCTTCTTTACCGCTTTAAGGCTTCCCCCGTTCTTTACAGCATGCTCAATTTTCTCCATGTTATACTTCCTTATATCGGCCACCTTGCGCTTATTGATTAGCTTTGATATCTCGGCCAATTCTATCTGGTCTGTCGGATTGGAAGCTTTCATACTCTGGCGTTTCTTAATCAAATCTTTCGTCTCCTTAGACAGCTTGTCGGTATCCTCTCTAACTATCCTACCGCCTACTTCTACCGCGCACTCAGTAATGATATCTCTGAAATTATTGTTCCTTGCCTCTAGGGTAATGTCGCCATCCTCAGTTAGAGCTGAAAACCTATTCTGTAGCGAGATCCTGAACTCTTCTGCCCTCCCCCTCATCGCTAATTCGTTGATGGGTTTCTTTCTTACTAATCTGTGGCGTTCCTTCTTCAGATTTAGGCTAATTCGGGACCTCACCAACCTGTGGTCACTGCATCGCACTTTCCCGATTACCTCTGCATCTTGCATAATGGCGGGGGTTGAACACATTATGAAGTCAATTTCATTTTTAGTCTCTCCGTTAGAACTTTTCCATGTCCATTTCCGGTTCTTCCGTTTGCTGAAGAAGGTATTCATGATTCGTAAGTTATTGCGCTCTGCAAACTCAACTAGTAACTCCCCCCCTGCTATTCCTAGAACCAATGCCATAGTCACCTACTGCCTTGTCTCCTGCCTGTTTTTTCCCTACCTTGGCATTGAAATCGCCCATTAGTACAGTATACTGCGTCTTTACTTTTCGCATTGCCGATTCTACATCTTCATAGAAGCTTTCAACTGCCTGTCCTCATAACTACATGTAGGTGCATAGGCCTGTACAACCTTCAGTTTATACCGCTTATTAAGCCTAATTACGATGCCTGCAGCCCTCTCATTATTACTATAGAATTCATCTATATTACCCGCTATATACTTATTGACAAGGAAACCTACTTCTAGTTGTCGCCTCTCTGGTCAGCCTCGATAACACAGTACATGCCCATCCTTCAGTACAGTATATGCCTCATTCGGCCTCCTAACCTCACTAAGCCCTATGACATCCCATTTCATGCCCTCTAGTTCCTCTAACAGCACTGCTAAGCTAGCTTCACTAGCTAGGGTTCTAGCATTAAACGTTGCCAGGGTCAGTTTCCAATGGCGGCCTGTCCAGCTGAGCCAGACTTTCTTAGCACCCCCTGCTGCGTCACAGGTCTGACCGCCGCAGTGGTCAGTTGTTCCGCAGCCGCTGGTGACTGAGGGCCGGGGTTTTATGGAGCTTATCATAGAAGTTTGCGCCCAATTACTGCACCAGGGTGGCCAACTCCTGTTCTGGTGAGGGAGTGCGTTGCCGGAGGTGTTCACCGGCATCAGGTCGCACCCCAAACCTGTTTATGCAATTCCATCGAGACGCGGATTTTTTTTTTCATCCGGTGGAGAATTGCGCGGCACCGGGGTTTGAGCCCCGGTCCTCTTGCATGCGGGGCGGATGTTCTACCGCTACGCCACCGCTGCACCCCATGTCCCCCCCCCCCTGCATGTCACATTTAATCCTGCAATATTCAGGACGGGGAGGGGGGAGGGATTGATCAACTGAAATATCATTCTCATTGGTAGGCGACAGTAGCAGATAACACGTCAGTAGAATTTAACAGTGAAATATAACTACGATTTAGCGCGGTACACACACACAAAAAAGTAAACAGTCATTCAAATCGCGGCATGGTGACAAAACTCGATTTTCTGCTCAATGCTATGAGGGCAAAAAGAAGCAGTTAAAGTTAACTGTTCGTAACAGTGTTGATAACAAAAGGAATCGTGGGCAAGGTTATTGGATAAGTTGTAATGATCAGTACATGTTACGGCGGGAAGCAATATGATCGTGAGAAACTGGCAAACATGAAAACGATCAGTGCAAGTAAAGCATGACCTACTGTGAGGGGCTTTGGGCTGTGACCGTAAAAGCGCAAGCGAAGAGGCAAAGAGTGCAAAATAGAGCCAATGTCGATCAAACATAATATCTCTTAAGAAGCTGCCAATGGTGCTACCATTTAGTTAAAATGCTACGACGAGAGACAAGTTAGCTTGCCAATGTTTTCATTCAGACCACAAGAAACCGTGTTAAACTTATGTATTAAAAATGATTCGCGAACTTCGCGTTCATGGTGGGTTCTGAAACCTGATTCCACTAAGGTTACTTGCATTTTTTCAAAGGGGTGCTTGGTAATGTTTACATGCTTAGAGATAGGAAGGTTAGGCAGTGTATTACAACGAGCTTTATGATTATTAAATCGGTATCTGAAGGGTGTTTCGGTTTGGCCAATGCACTGAATTTTGCAGATATTACATTCAAGCATGTAAATCACGTTGTCCGTATCACATGAGAAGTTGCCTCGAATCTTTACATTAAAGTTTGACGCAGTGCTGAAAGCTTTCACTGATGTAGTCATTTGAGCACAAACTTTGCAGCGTGACTTGTTGCAAGGATGGCAGCCGATTGGTGCAGTGGGGCATGTTTTAGACGAAGTTAAAATATCACTGAGGTTCTTGTTACGGCGATAGACAAAACGGGAGGCTTGCTGATAAATTTCTTTTAGACGATCACTTTGCATGAGAATACTATGATGTTTCTTTGATATGCCTACAACGTTGGGGACCGAAGCTGAATGCGTTAGCATGAGATTGATTCGTGATTGGCCGGATGGTTCCTTTTCCGGTTTAAGGAGTGCTTTGCGATCAAGAAGGCTTGCTCGTTCCACTGCATCATTTATTAGGCGCTCTGGATATTTCTCCCGTGTTCTTCCGTTACCTTAATACGAATGTTTGTCGACGGCGTCGCAATACTCGCTTTTGTCGACACAGGCGCTGCCGTATCCGTCATCAGTGAAGCTCTTTGCCGTCGTCTTCGTAAAGTGACCACTGCGCTTTCCGACTTTTCGCTTCACACCGCCTCATCACAGCGCATTCATCACTCAGCAGCATGCACTGCCCGTGTTCTCATCGAAGACGTCTCGTACACCATCGAGTTTATTGCACTGTCTCACTGCTCACACGACATCATCCTGAGCTACGATTTCCTTTCCACTCATCATGCCGTTATTGACTGCGCCCATGCGGAAGTTTCGTTTTTACCTCTTTGTGATACCGTCTTGTGTGATGTCCCTACCCAGTCTGCAAAACCTCTTGTCGCCAATGACACAGACATTCCTCCATTTTCTGCTGCCCTCGTTCCACTCTCCTGTGAAAGCATTACTATTTCGACTGTCTTCTTCACACCTTCCGACGCCGCTTCACGCCATCCCTGCCTCCTGCTCCCATTTGCTGTTTTGAAGTTCGAAGATGGCCTTAGTGCAATGTACATCTCAAATCCATTTTCGAGCCCGTCCGTCCTGCTACGCGGCGAGTGTCTCGGTCGTATTGAAGAACTTGATCCTGCTCTTGTAAATACCCTTCCTGCCACACCTACTTCATTAGACTTTAATGTTCTCAGCTCTTGCGATATCGCGACAGCTTCGACACCACCCGATGTTATTCAACAAGCTATTGCGCAGATCTTCCACCCACACAACGCGATCAACTCGCCGCTCTTTTACAGAACTTCACTTCTGCCTTCGAACTTCCTCAAACCACGCTGGGTCGCACGTCTGTTAATATGCACACAATGGACACTGGTACAAACGCACCTTTACGACAGCGTCCTTATCACATGTCGGCCTCTGAGCGCCAAGTCATTGCTGATAACGTGGAGACATACTTCGCCGGGGCATCATATAGCCATCTAACAGTCCATGGGCTTCTCCGGTAGTTGGTCACCAAGAAAGATGGTTCCATCCGGTTTTGCATCGATTGCCGTAGGCTAAACAAATTCACGCGCAAAGATGTCTATCCTCTGCCGCGAATCGACGACGCCTTGGACTGTTTACAGGGAGCCGAGTATTTCTCCTCTTTGGATTTGCGCTCTGGCTACTGGCAGGTACCGATGGCTGATGATGAGCGCTCTAAAACTGCCTTTATAACACCGGACGGCTAATACGAGTTCAACGTTATGCCTTTGGCCTTTGCAATGCCCCAGGTACTTTCGAGCGCCTGATGGACACTGTTCTTTGTGGACTCAAGTGGCAGACCTGTCTTTCTTATCTAGATGACGTCGTAGTTTTCTCTACCGACTTTTCTTCGAACCTTCTACGCCTAAAGCATGTCCTCACGTGTCTCGCCGATGCTGGGCTTCCGTTGAATTTGAAGAAGTGACACTTTGCCGCTCGAAAACTCACCATTTTAGGCCACGTAGTCAATAGGGACGGCATTCTTCCCGACCCCAGCAATCTTCGCGCAGTTGCAGAGTTCCCGAAGCCAACCTCCCTGAAGCAGCTTCGATGCTTTATTGGTCTCTGCTCCTACTTTCGACGCTTCATCTTGAACTTCGCCTCGATCATTGCTCCTTTGACCCGGCTCCTTGCCGGCAGCTCCGGCCTTTCCGCCTGGACTCCAGCCTGCGATAAAGCCTTCGACAATTTACGCCCCCTCTTGGTTTCGCCTCCCATTCTATGACACTTTGATCAGACTGCGCCTACGGAGATCCACACTGATGCCAGCGGTATCGGGCTTGGTGCCTTCCTTACACAACGTAGTCCTAGTTACATCGAGTATGTTGTGGCATACGCCAGCCGAACATTGACGAAAGCAGAGACCTAATCAGTCACAGAAAGGGAATGTTTGGCCATTATTTGGGCCATCGGAAAACTTCGTCCTTATGTGTATGGCCGACCGTTTTATGTTGTGACCGATCACCATGCTTTGTGCTGGCTGGCCTCTCTGAAAGACCCATCCGGTCGCCTAGCTCGCTGGGCTCTCCGCTTCCAGGAGTATGACATCCATGTCATTTATCGATCAGGTCTGAAGCATACGGACGCGGATGCTCTTTCCAGCTCGCCATTGCCGAGTGATACCTCGCCTGACCAGGTCTGTGCTTACGATTTGTCGACTCTTGCCACTATTGACATGGCTACCGAGCAGCGGAATGACCCCTGGATCAATGCACTTTTGGATTTTCTCTCAAGTCCTACTCCCGGTCATTCATCCAAAGCACTCGTCCGACAAGCCCACCACTTCTCATTCGTGACGGTCTTCTCTATCACCGCAAATATTTGCTTGATGGACGGAAGTGCCTTCTAGTCATCCCGCGTCATCTCCGTGCCGACATTTGTGCTGCGTACCAAGGTGACCCACAATGTGCTCACGGTGGCGTATTGAAAACCTACACGCGCCTACATCTGCGATTTTACTGGCGTGGAATGTACCGCTTAGTGCGAAATTTCTTGCGCGCTTGCGAATCTTGTCAACGCCGAAATACTCCCCAGAAGTCCCCTGTTTCGTTGCAGCCGTTACCCTGTCCTGCTCGTCCGTTTGACCGCGTTGGCATAGATCTCTATGGCCCTCTTCCTACTACTCTCGCTGGAAACCGGTGGATTATCGTGGCAGTAGACCGTCTTACTCGTTACACTGAAACATCACCGTTACCCTCTGCCACTGCAAGAGACGTTGCTTTGTTCCTTCTCAACAACTTGATTCTTCGCCACGGGACTCCGAAGGAATTGCTAAGTTACCGCGGACGCGTTTTCTTGTCCGACGCTCTAGAGGCCCTACTGAAAGAATGCCGCGTCATTGATCGCACCGCTACTTCTTACCACCCTCAGACGAATGGCCTGACAGAACGCTTCAATCGTACTCTGAGTGACATGCTGGCCATGTACGTCAACGACGCTCATTCCAACTGGGACCAGGTTCTTCCCTTCGTAACCTATGCGTACAACACTGCGATACAGATAACCACTGGATTCTCTCCCTTCTTCCTTCTATACGGGCGCGAACCAGCCTGCACAATGGACGCGCTTTTTCCCTACCGCCCTGATGTTTCTTAATCGACGCCACTATCGGACGCCGCCCAGTACGCAGAAGAATGCCGTCAGCTCGCTCGTTCGCTTACAAAGGAAAACCAGTGGCAGCAAAAACACCACCGTCACATTGGCGAGACGCCTTCATATGCACCCAACTCCCTGGTGTGGCTCTGGGTTTCTGCCACAACCGCCGGCCTTTCAAAGAAGCTTCTTGCTCGGTATCACGGTCCATACCAAGTCCTTCAAAAACCATGTCCTGTCAACTACGTAGTTGCGCCTGTTACGCCCTCTGAGGACTTGCTTCGCCGTGGACGCGAAACTGTCCATCTGAACCGAATCGAGCCCTACTACGATTCGCCTGTTCTTTCGGCTCCATAAGTCGCCAGGATGGCTCCTTCTCTACCCCGCGGGGAAAATGTAGTGTGGTAATCTTCGTCTTCATAGCCACTGCCATGCATCGCGTGCTGGCACACTCGAGGACGAAGAAGTTGGTCGCTGCCTTGCTGATTTGTCACGCCTGACGCTCCGCAGTGAGTTCCTCCTGAGCGGCTGGATCTATCTGGTTTTTCCGAATAAACACTCCCCTATAATATATATATATATATATATATATATATATATATATATATATATATATATATATATATATATATATATAAATCGTTACGGTGTAATAAGAAAGGGGTGTTTACAGTGCTGAGGCAGCGGGCCAAGGTGAAGCCTGCCTACTAGCCCCCAGAAACCAATGCTTCTTTCTCTTTTTCTGCCACACCATCACAATCCTTCATCGTCGTCAGTAGCGTGACAATTCCCCCTACTCAGACGAAGCCCTCTGGGCGTGTTCGTGAGTCGTGCGAGGCTGACACGGCTTCAAGCGGGCTACATGCCATAGTTCGGTTTTGGCAGACTGACGACCCGATGCTGTCATGCGGGGTATTGCATACGTTAAATCACTGATTTGTTTGACAACTACATATGGGCCGTCATGGTGGGCCAAGAGTTTTTGATGTAGGCCGCGGCGCCGAATTGGATGCCACAGCCGGACTAAATCTCCTATGAAGTACGTTACACGCCAGTGACTGACATCAGATCGTGCTTTGGAACGTTCTTGTGAAGCACCAGATCGTAAGCGGGGCGATTCTCCGAGCTTATTCGGCGAGACAGAGGGTCTCAGCCAGGCAGGGATCTTCACGGCTTGAGGAGGGCAGGATAGTATCCAGGGAGTAGCGTGGCGGTCTGACATACAGCAGGAAGAATGGACTGTACACAGTCGTCTCATGCGTGGCGGTATTAAACGCATACGTGATGAAGGGAAGTATAGTGTCCCAGTTCTTATACCCTGCATCCACATACATGGCTAGCATGTTTATAAGCGTTCTGTTCACGCGCTCAGTCAAGCCATTTGTCTGGAGATGGTATAGCGTCGAGTACCGGAAAGTTACAGGGTATAAACGCATGAGCTCTTGACCGCGGTGAATTGTCGGCCCCGATCAGTGATGAGAATTCGTGGCGGCCCGTGTCGTAAGATGACTGAGAACAACAGGAAAAGCGACACTTGATGCGCCGTAGCAGACGGAATAGCGGCGGATTCACAGTAATGTGTGAGGTAGTCCGCGCAGATTACAATCCAGCGATTTCCATCCAAGGACTTCGGAAACGGACCTACGAGGTCAATGCCTACTTGATCAAACGGAGCGGTCGGGGTCTTCGCAGGATGCAGCAAGCGAGATGGAGTTACAGTGGGACGTTTATGGCGCTGACATTGCTTGCAATTGGCAACATATTGTTCAATAGTCGAGCGCATTTTGGGCATGTAAAATCTTTCTTGAGCACGATGGAGTGTTCGAACTGATCCCAAATGCCCAGAAGTTGGATCATCGTGCATGACACGTAATACGTCCGTGCAAAGTGTCTTGGAAGTACGAGTAGGCATCGCTGGCAGACAGGCGAATAACTCTTTTTCCATAGGTGGCCATCACGCACCCAAAAACGGCTTGTAGCAGCGCTGGCTTGGGAGGCGGCAGAGAGAGGCTGCAGACTGCTATCCCTTTGCCGTTCTATTTAAAAAACATTCTTGTCGGGGAACGCTGCCTCAAGGGCCGATATGTAATTGTCGAAATCGTCGCTGTCAGATTCTGTCGGGGCCATTGGCATCCTAGAAAGACAATCTACGTCTGTATGATGCCTCCCGCTTTTGTACACTACGGCAAAGTCATATTCCTGTAACCGGGGGGGCCCAACGTGCGAGGCGGCCACATGGGTCTCGAAGGCTCCGCAGCCAACAGAGTGGATGATGGTCAGTTACGATAGTAAAGGACCATCCGTACAAATATGAACGCAAACGCTGCACAGGCATTCCTGTTCGGTGACTGTGTAGTTTCCCTCCGACTTGCTCAGGGTACGCGATAACATCGCGTAGCCTGTTATCGCGACTTGCGTACGCGATAACATACTCTCGTTCATCGTGCCGTTCAACAAGTATTGCACCGAGACCAATTCCACTTGCGTCTGTGTGTACTTCAGGCATTGCAGCAGGATCGAAATGACGTAGGATGGATTTCGATAGTAAAAGAAACTTCAGTTGACGAAATGAAGCGTCGCAGTCTGGTGTCTACTCAAACGTGGAGTTTTTGTGCAGAAGGCACGTCAGTGGGTACGCAACGTCAGCAAAGCGATGTTTAAAGCGTTTAAAATACGAATACAACCCCACAAAACTGCGCCACTCCTTCACTGTCTGCGGGGGCTTAAAACACTCAACAGCGACACTTTTCTGGCGATCTGGCATTACACTATCACCATTGAAAGGTGTCCTAGCACCAGCGCTTGGCGCTCTCTAAAGCGGCCCTTTTTTTGAGTTTAGAATTAGGGCGGCGTTGTGCAAAAAATTCAAGACGCATACTTGACGGTCATTGTGTTCTTGGAAGGACTTCCCAAATATGACGACATCGTCCAGATAGCAAAGACAAATATCCCATTTTAAGCCGTGCAAAACTGTGTTCATAAATCATTCAAATGTGGCAAGCGCATTGCACAGCCTGAATTGCATAACATTAAACTCATACAGGCCATCTGGCGTTACGAAGGCTGATTTTATCTTATCCGCAGGGTCCATTGGAATTTGCCTGTAGCCAGATTTGAGATCAAAACAAGGAAAATATGACGCACCAGAGAGGCCGTCAAGGGCGTCGTCTATACGAGGAAAAGGATAGACGTCCTTTTTTCGTACCAGAATGTAGATGCCGGTAATCGACGCAGAATCGCCACGAACCGTCTTTCTTGCGTACGAGAATAACAGGGGCTGCAAAAGGGCTAGGTGACTACTGTATCATCTTGTGTAGTACCCCGCCGGGGTGGCGCAGTGGTTGCGGTGCTCGATTGTTGTTCCCAAGGACGCGGGATCAAATCCCGGCCTCGGCGGCAGCTTTTCGATGGAGGGGAAAAGCAAGGCACCCGTGTGCTGTGCGATGTCAGAGCACGGTAAAGAACCCCAGGTGGTCGAAATTTCCGGAGTCCTCCACTATTACGTCTCTCATAGCCTGTGTTGCTTTGGGACGTTAAACCGAACAAACCAACCAACAAAACCTCCTTCCGTAGCATGTCCTCCACTTGCTCATGAATGACTTTGCGCTCAGATGGGGACATGCGATATGGCTTTTGACGGATGGGACGAGCCAAACCAGTGTCGATGGTATGATGTGTCCGAGGTGCAGGGCAAGAGGTTTGTCCATCTGGTTGAGAAAAGGCGAAAACATAGGCGAAAAGTGTAGAAGAACATAGGCGAAAAGGGCAGAAGAGTATCCACAAGAGTAGGGCGTTTAGGTGAGCTGAGATCGGCGCTAATCATGTGGCAGATCGAAATTTCTTCAGCAGCCGGAGGTACGGTGTCACTCGTAGTAACTGTGACCAAGGCAACAACGCGGGGCGCATCGGGTCCACAGGAGGCAAGCTTCAATCCGATGGGTAAAACTGCGTGCTCGGACGATGGATTGATTGTCAATAACGAGGCACTACCGTGATGCACGGAGATCATACAATGAGGAATAACCTTTTTCTTCAGGCATGCTGAGAGAACTGGGTGAACCACGGCCTGAAATGAAACCTGGTCGAGAAGTGGAACGGACACGGGGACGAACATGGCAGACAAAGGTGAAACTACTGTGTCTTCGGTAATACTAAAAACTGTTCCTTCATTACGGCCGGTTTTAAAAAGAGTCGGCAGATGCGAGCCGTCAAAATGAACCTCTTTACTTCGGCAGGCCATGGTAGCGCCACAAAACTTCAAAAAGTTCATTCCTAAAATGATGTTATGCGTAGAGTGGGCTAAGATGACGAATTCGGCTTGAAATATTGCACCACCAACAGACACTTGCGCACTACACACACCGAGAGGTCGCAACGCCTCTCCATTCACACCACAAAACGTTGAAGCACAGTCATATTCAAACATTTTGCGTCCCAATAAGCGCCTAAACTGATTACTCATCACAGACACACTCGCGCCCGTGTCCACCAAAGCTAATGCACATGCACCATCAAAGAACACACGAATTTTGTGTTTGAGCATTATAGTTGGAGGGATGTTGGCACGCAGCACATTTCCAGCGGCCTTATCTCCATTAGTCGAGCTGGTTAGTTTTCCTAACAGGGCCACATGGAGCGCCGCCGCGGTTATGGAGAACGACGCGCACGGAAGGCAGGCGAAGAAGTAATACTTCGATCAGATGCAGGGGAATGGTCGAGGAAATTGTCGTTCTGGATGTTGCGGTAATACCCATGCGGAGTATTTGATTACTGAAAAACGGGGCTGTATTGTCGATTGTTGAGTACTGTTGGAGGCGCCGGGCGGTTATACTGTGTCGAGAACCTACTGCGGTAGTACCTGGCGATGTGACCTTCGACGCCGCGGTGGTAGCATATCGGTGGAGAAGGTACAAAATGCTGTTGTGGATAAGAGCCAAGAACAGCAGGGTGAGTCGTAGGTCTGGCTGGATGCTGATACGGGTCAGGAATCCTGGTAGATCGAATTAAAGATCTAGGTGCACTTGAGGTGACGTCATACCTTGGGGAGGCAAGCATCGATGCAGTCGGATTTGGCAAAATTCATTCGCGGGTAGTCAATAAAAGCTGCTATTTCAGGAGCTTGGGAGAAAGGCTGCACTGCAATCGCTTGTGGTGGTGAAGCCGGCCGTTTAGAGACCCTCTGGACAGAGACCTCAGCAGATTCATGTAGGGGAAAGGGTTGGAGCCGTAGAAGTTTTTCTCGCATGATTTGCCGGATAGTTGACGGAAGATCTAGTTGAGCATGGTCATCAAGGCTGGCCACGGTAGGCACGTTGGCCAGCCGCCCAAATTTCGGTGCAATACGACATGTTTTAAAAGCTTGAAACGCGTGGATGTGTCTAATGATATCAGAGACAGTGTCAATGGTGTCTTTGGCGATTAAGAAGTTGTAATCGACCGCCGCGATACCCCTCAAAATGTGGCCGACTGTCTTCTTCGGGCATGTTGGAATTGACACATTTGCATAATCTGAGGATCTCGTCTGTATAAGTTGTACAAGTTTCATCGGGCAGTTGAGCTCTTTGAGCGAGGGTCTGTTCAGCCCGCTTTTTGCTCGGAACAGAGTCGCAAAAACGCTGTTTTAACTCGGTGGCGAACCGTTTCCAAGTCGTCAAGTTATTCTCGTTATTCACTAACCAGGTCATCATCTCCGTGTGAGTGAGAAAGAAACGACGTTTGTTAGCATGGTAACAGGGTCCCACCGGTTGTACCGACTAATTGATATTGAAGTAGCCACTTCTCAACGTCCCCACCTTCTTCTCCTGCAAACGGTCATTGTTTCCGGTAAGGCTGGGACGGAATAGGGCTGGAGGGGGCAGGCCTGTCGCCAGCCTGGTTTGCAGCATCGCGGCTTGCATGGTTAGAGTTGGTGTGGTCCATGGTGGTCGGGAGCAGTGGCAGTCCAGCGAGGCGGCGACTACGTCGAAACTGCAGTTGGTCTAGCAGCGCTGTAGGTAGGGATCGAATGGAGTACCTTCCACCAAGTTTTTACAAGATGAATCCTACTAGCCCCCAGAAACCAACGCTTCTTCCTTCTCTTCTGCCACACCATCCCAATCTTTCATCGTCGTCAGTAGCGTGACAACGCAGGTAGCACAGAATGTGTGGCCCCAGTAGGGCCGATGTAGGCAAGTGGGGCTGGGGCAACCAGTATAAAACCTGCGTCGGTCCCCGATGGGGCAAAAGTGGGCAAGCCCCATTTGGGTGTGCCCCTGTTCCTCTTGCATGGGTCCCGTAGCGGCATTGCTAGGGCTAATGCAGAGAACATTCCTGCATCCAGACCACAAGGGTCCCTTGCCGGATATTTGAGGGCAATCCAACCTAACTGTGGGCTTTTTATAGGAAAGCCCTCATAGATCCGAAATGTGGCCGCCCTCATTAAATCTTTGTGGTACCAACATCGGCTGTAGTGAGGCAAGAAAACGGACATACCCACATGCTGCCCCAATCGGCCCCTTGCAGGTTATTTGAGGGCTGGTGATATTTAAATAAGGGCTCAGTTTGGGCAAGCCCTCCTGAAGCCCAATTGAGGCAGCCTTAGCTAAACCACTTTTGGTCCAACATAGGCTGTAATGGGGCTGGAAGGCGGGCGTGCCCGCATGATACCAAAATCGATCACTTGTGGGGACTTTGAAGGCACGTGCAACAATAGGTGGTTTCTAGGTTCAAAAACAACACCCAGCCCAATTGGGGCTGCTCACATAAAACTGCTTTATATCCTGCATGGGCCGTAATGGGGCTGGAAGGCGGGAGGGCGCGCATGATACCAAGATCGGTCACTTGTGGGGAACTTGAAGGCACGTGCAACAGGAAGTGAGCTTTAGGTTCAAAACCAACACCCAGCTCAATTGGGGCTGCCCACACAAAACCGCTGTAGGTCCCATATCGGCCGTAATGGGGCTAGAAGGCGTGCATGCAATTACGTAATCATTGTTTCCAACCTTTATTTGTATTAGATGTTGCCCTAAATTATTATTATAGATGATTACTATAATATAGATTATAGTTACTGTCATGTTTAGTCGATTAGAAATTTACATTGCTTTAGTTTTTGCGCTCATGCGAATTGCGCTAAAAATACTAAAACATACTAAATGCTAACTGTTGCCCCTTATGTGGTTGCTGGGGACAGCCTCCAACTCTCAGCACAATATTACAGTTCAGAACACACACCTCCGTAGCCTGAACGAGATGTATATGAACTCATTTAGGCTAGATGAATGTTATGAGTTATAGTAAAATTTAATATTGCGGCTGTTTAGAAAGTGCAGACATGTATACAATAATTACTTAATTATGTGCATAAGTATTGATTGGGAAAACTTGGAGTAAGGCTTTCCATCAATTTCCTGCGTCGGACCCCTATGAGAATAATATGGGTAAGCCCAAGTGCGGCTTGCGCTATAGAACCCGCATCGGTCCTATGTCATTATCTGAGGGGCTAACCGAAATAAAAAAAAAATGTTCATCCAGAGCGACTGCCCAAATCTTTCCAAAGTAGGACTATCGGGGGGAGTTGGCGGGATGTGCCCTCTTGGCAATGCGGGAAAAATCTGGGCAGCCTCGCAAGGGCTGCCTGCATCGGTCCCTAGTGAGGCCCATCGGGGCTATATGTCGACAGCCCCCTTCAGGCCTACGTCGGCCCCTCTTGCAGCACCCACATTGAGCCCAACGGGGCTGTCCTGCATTGCCTACATCGGACCCACCGGAGCCCACCCTTCATAGCCCACTTTGTGCTACTATATATATATATATCGGCGCGTTGGTTTTCCTTCCGCTTTGCATTTAAATCTGTTTATTCAATCACTCATAAAACAAATTCCTGTAAATGTCAACAGTGTAAACAGAAAAATACCCCCGAACGTTTGCTTTGCACTCATCGACTGTTCGCTCCTTTAAATGCTATATAAATGAATAATAAATAAATATAAATGTTATATATATATATATATATATATATATATATATATATATATAACGCATCTACGCTTTAGTAAAATTGTGCGCGAACTTCACCTCTTTCGCAGTGCGCGAACTTTCACCTTTCATCTGTATAAATTCAACATCATCATCATCGCTGACTGCTTCTTGGAGCGTCGTGAGTTGTGTGCCAGCTGGTTCAAGAAAAGAACAGACGTTCATGCAAGTGCTACCTTACAATATATAAATACATATAGCGCATCTTCGCTTTGGTAAACTTGCCATTTGTTTAAAAGCAAATGTCGTTAAAGCACTTCTCTTTCCTGTTGATTCTCTTAGCGGTTCTTGTGCCTAAGAAACGAACTTGCCGAATTTATTTTGAACTACACTAAATGCCCTTGCATTTGCGTTAGAGCGTCGTTTATCTGTATTTTGGTTTCAGGAAACGCTTTTGTTGTAGCATAATGCTGGTAGGTTGGTGATCTGCGATTGTCATGAAATACGTATGCCAACTCCGATGGCAATTTTTTATTATTTGTGCTTTCTTGTATTGAGTTCTGCATGGAAGATGTCGGTTGCCATATTTTTGAGTGGTAATCCTAATAAACACTCAGGTTAAAGTCAGCTTCGGTCCTCCTTCATTCGTGTCTCACTACGAAGTTTCATCAAAAACATTTTCCCTTTGTGTTGGTTACGGTGATTCTCCTAATAAGAAATATTCGGCAGTGACTTGATATTATACATTAACGTTTAAGCGCTGAATGGCGTCATGGCGTTCAGCCGCAATCACCGAGATCTTGGAAAGGCCAGCGCAATGCAGCAGCCTACGTCATGACGGCGGAATGTGGCGTGAAAGCACAGCAAATGGAGCTATGAACGCGGATTTGAGTCACATCGTGATGTGACTTTATTCCTAACCATGTGAGGAGATTTATTTGCTTGTCTTTCATCGCCCATCCTGTAGTCGTGACGTTCACTTCTGGGAAAGAGGGTGATGCACCGGCATAGTTAAGTCTTGTGTGTCGGAGTTCATGTGCTGAGAATAAATGTGTGGCAGAGTAATTTACTTTTGTCGACAAGCGTCAAGGGCGTCTGAATAAACCAGCGACTGCACTTCGTGTTCCGCGTGTGGCGACAAAACAATGTGGATTGAATCTTTGTTTTAGAGTTCAGCTCCTTGGCGCCCGTTCCTGGGTTTCGCGCTCATGCGAATTGCGCTAAAAATACTAAAACATACTAAATGCTAACTGTTGCCCCTTATGTGGTTGCTGGGGACAGCCTCCAACTCTCAGCACAATATTACAGTTCAGAACACACACCTCCGTAGCCTGAACGAGATGTATATGAACTCATTTAGGCTAGATGAATGTTATGAGTTATAGTAAAATTTAATATTGCGGCTGTTTAGAAAGTGCAGACATGTATACAATAATTACTTAATTATGTGCATAAGTATTGATTGGGAAAACTTGGAGTAAGGCTTTCCATCAATTTCCTGCGTCGGACCCCTATGAGAATAATATGGGTAAGCCCAAGTGCGGCTTGCGCTATAGAACCCGCATCGGTCCTATGTCATTATCTGAGGGGCTAACCGAAATAAAAAAAAAATGTTCATCCAGAGCGACTGCCCAAATCTTTCCAAAGTAGGACTATCGGGGGGAGTTGGCGGGATGTGCCCTCTTGGCAATGCGGGAAAAATCTGGGCAGCCTCGCAAGGGCTGCCTGCATCGGTCCCTAGTGAGGCCCATCGGGGCTATATGTCGACAGCCCCCTTCAGGCCTACGTCGGCCCCTCTTGCAGCACCCACATTGAGCCCAACGGGGCTGTCCTGCATTGCCTACATCGGACCCACCGGAGCCCACCCTTCATAGCCCACTTTGTGCTACTATATATATATATATATATATATATATATATATATATATATATATATATATATATATATCGGCGCGTTGGTTTTCCTTCCGCTTTGCATTTAAATCTGTTTATTCAATCACTCATAAAACAAATTCCTGTAAATGTCAACAGTGTAAACAGAAAAATACCCCCGAACGTTTGCTTTGCACTCATCGACTGTTCGCTCCTTTAAATGCTATATAAATGAATAATAAATAAATATAAATGTTATATATATATATATATATATATATATATATATATATATATATATATATATATATATATATATATAACGCATCTACGCTTTAGTAAAATTGTGCGCGAACTTCACCTCTTTCGCAGTGCGCGAACTTTCACCTTTCATCTGTATAAATTCAACATCATCATCATCGCTGACTGCTTCTTGGAGCGTCGTGAGTTGTGTGCCAGCTGGTTCAAGAAAAGAACAGACGTTCATGCAAGTGCTACCTTACAATATATAAATACATATAGCGCATCTTCGCTTTGGTAAAATTGCCATTTGTTTAAAAGCAAATGTCGTTAAAGCACTTCTCTTTCCTGTTGATTCTCTTAGCGGTTCTTGTGCCTAAGAAACGAACTTGCCGAATTTATTTTGAACTACACTAAATGCCCTTGCATTTGCGTTAGAGCGTCGTTTATCTGTATTTTGGTTTCAGGAAACGCTTTTGTTGTAGCATAATGCTGGTAGGTTGGTGATCTGCGATTGTCATGAAATACGTATGCCAACTCCGATGGCAATTTTTTATTATTTGTGCTTTCTTGTATTGAGTTCTGCATGGAAGATGTCGGTTGCCATATTTTTGAGTGGTAATCCTAATAAACACTCAGGTTAAAGTCAGCTTCGGTCCTCCTTCATTCGTGTCTCACTACGAAGTTTCATCAAAAACATTTTCCCTTTGTGTTGGTTACGGTGATTCTCCTAATAAGAAATATTCGGCAGTGACTTGATATTATACATTAACGTTTAAGCGCTGAATGGCGTCATGGCGTTCAGCCGCAATCACCGAGATCTTGGAAAGGCCAGCGCAATGCAGCAGCCTACGTCATGACGGCGGAATGTGGCGTGAAAGCACAGCAAATGGAGCTATGAACGCGGATCTGAGTCACATCGTGATGTGACTTTATTCCTAACCATGTGAGGAGATTTATTTGCTTGTCTTTCATCGCCCATCCTGTAGTCGTGACGTTCACTTCTGGGAAAGAGGGTGATGCACCGGCATAGTTAAGTCTTGTGTGTCGGAGTTCATGTGCTGAGAATAAATGTGTGGCAGAGTAATTTACTTTTGTCGACAAGCGTCAAGGGCGTCTGAATAAACCAGCGACTGCACTTCGTGTTCCGCGTGTGGCGACAAAACAATGTGGATTGAATCTTTGTTTTAGAGTTCAGCTCCTTGGCGCCCGTTCCTGGGTTTCGCGTCGGCGTCGTCGGCCTCGTAAACAGCTCCGAACCCCTTTCATCCCCTCAGTTAGAGCCGGCGCTTCGGCAACAGGAGCCTCGCAGAAAGAGGGGGGGTACACTCAGCTGCGAACGATGGGGGCAGGAGCGCGCCTAGCACCCGGAGAACACGAGGAAAGAAGGGGGGGGGGGTTGCCGGAGGCAGTGCTAGCAGCGACTAACGGATGCCACTGACGCCGCTGGCGAATCAAGACAACCTGCTGCGTAGCACGCCGTCATGCGTGCATCCCGTTCTATCTCGCTTCACTCGCTAGCGGCGTCAGCGGCATCGGTCAGTCGCTGTTATCTGTTCGTCGCGCAACGTTCCTATGGACCCACTGTCACCCGTTAATAATTAGGAGGATTATTTACGATGCGCCCTTAACGGTGCGCACACTCCAGACACCTTTAGAGTGAGGGGGGTAGCTGTTCCGGTCGCAAAGGAGATGCCTTCGACTTGCATGGCAAGCTGAGCCGGGATTAAACTAACTTGTAGTGACACAAAGGGGTGGCCGTTTGGTGCCCAGCTTTCGCCAGTTCAAGACAGAGTAAGGGTCGGAGTCAGAAGTAACAATCAAAACAAACCTTATACACAGAAAGAGAAGATACAGAGTAATACACACGAACACTAAAAATGCACAGACGAGAGGTTCACAAAAATAACGCTAAGCATGCAACTACAGAAGTATTCAATAACACAGAGGCTTTACAACAGAGATTAAACACGAGAGAGTTACATAAACAAACACCAATCGTTTACCGGGCACTATTGCAGTTCGACGCCTCGAGAGTCACGATGAGGCCGCCATACAAGACGAGCGCCGCTCCCTCGCAGGTCCGTGGGCTTGCCAGCAGCGGGTGATCCCCGGGAGTCCAGCCGAAGCACTAGCGAACCCGCCGAAATCACTGACGGACTGACTGACTGACTTTCAAAAGTAGAGCGCGCCGCGTCTTTCTGTTAAGACGCGCCAAGACTAGCCAGCACGCACACTTAGCTTCGCTGGTTAGAACGCTTCCCTTTCCTCCCGTCGAGCCGCGCGTCGTCATTGGTTAGGTCCCGTAGAATTTTCTAGAGACGCTTGGCATTTTCCGGACTGATGAATCACGGTCCTCGCCGGGTGATGAGAAAGAGTGTGATGGCGACGCGTACAAAGCTATGCGCTCTCTCGCGCGGAGGAGGCTTTTCTCGAACCTTGAGGAACTTTCGATGCAGCGCCGCACGAGCCTCGCGCCGCGCCGGCTTAACATAATATGCGCCGATTTCGTGACACCCACGCATTGCCTCCCGCAACCTCCAGATAACTCAATTGCTCTCTTCATTTTTCTGACACAATGCTTCTTTCATGACAGCCAAGAACTCTTAGTGGAGTGTTTTTTGAATACTTGTGAAGAAAAAAAGTCTGCAATTGTACATACGTGTCCTGCTCGAAATCATTGCCTCAATTTATCGAAAAGATGAAACAGCTGATGAGCTGCGCTCAAATTTCGTATTAGGAAGTAACGTAATCGTGTGCAATTTTTCAATAGCTTAAGTTCTCTTTTATGGCGATTTCTGTCGGCTTGTTCAGGGTTTAGAATTTCTCGAAGACCGAAGCAGTGTTCATCATGGTGGTGTGCCACCTAAGCAATCTAAGATGGCGTCCAACCTAGGGTCCGAGATTAGGACCTGTGCTAAACGGTTCGTTGGGTTCATGCACAAAATATTGCTTGTAGAGTCGAGCTTTATTATGTGTGCCATAGTTGTATCGACAATTTCTGATAATTGCAACCGTAACGGGGGTTTATCATCTGGCGGCCATGACGACAAATTGTTGAATTTAGAGGATAAAAGGGGGCATGCATCTGTCACACTGTAAGGTGGTCCTCTGACCTTGGCCGTAAGGTATGGGAGGGAGGGGGAATCGAAAAGAGATAGAAAAAGAGATGCCGTTGTGGAGGGCTCCTGAATCATCTTCACCACCGGGGATCCTTTAACGAGGGCGGATTTTGCAAAGCACACGGATGCCGTTGCGTTTAGCCTGAATCGAAAAGCTGTCGCTGTGGTCGGGATTGAACCCGGGTACTGTGGTTGAATACTCGAGCGCATAAACCGCAGAGCCACCGTGGCGGGTATGGCGGGCGAACCTGTAGCAGCAGGAAGACGCGGGTGGTAGAAAAGGAATAGCCGTTAAGCGCTCAACATGTTTATAACCGAATTCTTATCCTAGGAGTTCCACTCAAACGTGCCTCCCACTCAGTGGGGAACCGCTTTCAATAGCTAATGCTCTTAAATCGTGCGCCGATAAGGGGTGCGCTCAGTTTTATAACCTAATATACATACCTCATTAAGCTAAAACTGTGACCCTATATATGGATACTGGTAGAGAAACCGGAGTGGTGTCTAACGATTAGTCGGGCACGTATGAGGAAAACTAAGCTTCTAAATGTAATCTTATTTGATTGGGGGCCACACCTGAGACCTTTGGGGGTCCGAAATGATAGCATTAAGAACCACTGGTCGCAGACATATGAGGGAGATATCAAACGGTTCGTTTCTACAAGATCTATGCGAAATAAGATTGCGATGAATAACAGATTGCGCTTTTGCGGCCTAGAGGCGGTGGCTTCATTTTTTTCTGCTTATTGAGAGCCTCGGGAAGTACTTGTCGGATCAAGAGTATTATCTCTTTCCAGTGCCAAACCAAAACAAGCGTCTTATGCTAGTACCCTTTTTTGAGATAATGTAGCCCCTTCCCTCCTTCTCGAATATTCGTCTCAAAGTTCGTCTCGCTCTCGAATCAAAACCACCTATATACCGTAGACGCCCGCCTGCTTTCTTACGTCAGTAATCTTGAAAGGCGCACGCTTTTCTCTATCTTGATGACATTGGCCTTGTTCGTACAAAGCACGATCAAGGCTACCACTCCCATAATCCCCCTCCCCCTAAGCTCCCCCCAATTCATTTGGAGTCATGATTAATTAGGGCGCACAAAGAAAAGAAATAGCCGCCGATTCTAGCCCCTTGTTCACTAGCGTTGTTGTGAAATTTCTTGCGCCCAATGATGGGAATGGGAGAGGAGGGGGTATGGCAAGTAGGTACTAGCCAGTGAATGCTCTACAAATGGTCTTTTCCTGTGCGTAGACAATTTCGGATTGTGGGTGACATGTTATTCTAACATTGGGGAAATATTTTCCCAACAGTCGTATTTGGCAGCGCTTGTTGCAGAAGATTCCGAAAATTAGGGCCACGGAAGAGGCTGCCTCTAATAGTGTTAGGAAAACATCTGGATAAACGTTTGTGCCGATCTCCATTTGTAAGATATATTTTATAGATGAGTTTTTATTCATCGCGCAGTGTGCGCGAGCACCGCACGATGTCGAGGAAGATATATGCTGAGCGTTTAGCTTTCGTCTTCGCACTGCCGTAAGCTCGTAAACATTGTGTTGAAGAAGGCGCTGGTGCTGTCTTCGTTTTATTACACGTGCCTTCAATGGGAAGTAAGAGCCTAATCATGGCGTCAAATTCGGGCTTACGCACGTATGCCTTTGTATCATAGCAGTTTGGTTTATTTCTGCCGTTTGTATGAGGCATAACGCTTCTCCTACCGGCCCAGTTAAACTGTTTATCTTGAGAAAAATTCTCTCAAGCTCCTACATTACCTTTGGTACGTTTGTATGCTTAAAGCTTGATCATTTCTTTTGCCCGTCTATGAACCAGTAAGCTTCTAAAATGTTTATTTCCCTCCATGTACTATTTCACCCCGCACACCGGGCCGTGGCAGCTGCAATGGTGAAAATCCCTCCAAGAGGCATTTCATCTCTCATGGATGAAAGTCGAACGAACATACTTCGTCTATGCTAATTTGTGCCATAAAAAAAGCCTTTGGATAAGGTTTTCATCAGTAATACGTATTGAAGACATTATCCTAAAGATTTAACGGGTGCTTTCATTTGGTCTGGTACACTTTTTTTTTATTTCCATCCTATCGCACATATTCTCCTTCATCATAAACAGCCGGATTATTAATTGAAAACTTCCGCCGTTTCCAGTATCTATGCATAACAATTTTCTGATGGACAAGGCGCGACAAGCTTCAGGGCAAATATTTTGTAACGAAATCTGGATTTTCTACGGTGAACGTAAGGAGGGAAGTTGTGGCGGGGTATTCCTGCAGTTTAAGTGTATTATGCTGAAATCAACGACTACGTACGATCACAATTGATTTTTCGGCGTGAATGTAGATAGGCTTTGAGTACTTCCCGATCCGCGTTCGCATCATTAGCAGGTCTATAGCATTGTAAAAATACTAAAGTATTTCTTGTCAGCAGTAATTAGTATATACAGCAGACTTTTTGCTTTTAAATAAACCGTTTGCTAATTTCTTTGAGTTGTACTTACGCAAACAAATGCGAAATTTGACGCAGGCAGCAGGGTCACAGAACGTCAGCCTTGCTGAGCCAAGATCTCAGATCTCGGCACTTTCTACAGGGTGTGTTTAAATATTGTTACATATAAGCTATTGTAGAAAGCAGAAGACGACAATCAAAAACACAGACAGAAGGCGACGTGATAGCAATGGTTGGTGCTGAGAAGATTGGTTCTGCTGTTTTTCTGTGGGCTGTGTCATTCTTGCACTAACCTTTCCACGTATCATCTTGATGGCGGTGACTGAAGATCCCCATGTGCACAGATAACTACATTGCAGCAGCTAAAAGCTAGCTTCGCGCAGTGGCCGCCGCCTAGCTGGAATCACTACGTCAACAACAGCCATTATGCCCTCCGAGGCAGCCCCTACCACAGCAGCAACAGCAGCTCAGCCAGTCATGCTCACGAAAATCCGCCACCCTCCCATCTTTAATGGCGAAGACAAGCCAGACGTTGACATTTCGCTGGATGTGTACAAACGCTACAGCAGGAACGCTCACTGCAGTAACACTCACTGGGACGCCACTATCATGCTGGCTACCCTCATCTTCTATTTGGCTGGAACAGTCGAACGAGGTTCCAAAATCACGAACAAGAGCTGGTGACCAGGGAAACCTGTAAGCACAAGCTTCAGGACGTGTTGGGAAGCCCATTGGGCGGGCTCTCGCCGCAAAAACAGAACTTTCGTCTCGCGCTCAATCCCCCACGGCGGCTTACATCGTGTACAATGAAGACGTGCTCGAGTTGTGTCGCAAGGTTAACAGCTCCATGTCGGAAAGTGAAAAGGTAGGGGATATCCTGAAGGGTACCGCAGATGACGCATTCAACATCCTCTTCTGCTCCGATCGCTCAACCGTCGACTCGGTGCTTCAAGTCTGCTGAAAATTAGAGCAGGCTGAACAATGACGCCTCATACATCGCTTGGAGCTCCTCCAAACACGGCGGCTATATCATCTTGCGATGACTGGCCCCTCTGCAACAGCCTTCTCATTCCACGACCTTGAATCGGTTGTCAAGCGATAACTCGAGCCCTTAAATCCTGCACCACTCACATCTCCACTGCCCGACACTACGGCCATTACATAGGCCGTTGTCCGCCAGGAACTTGCAAACGTAGGTCTCTCCTCCACTCTCATGCCGTCCTCATCGTAATCGCATCCTGGTCCTCTAGTAGCTGCTGCAACCACCACTCAAGCCCTCCCGCATCGCTACCTTAGCCGCAATCCTGCAGAGTGGTGCATCGCAGACGACTGAATAATTTGTTTCCTTTGCTGTCGAGTCGGCCACACTTCTCATTATTGTCGTACCCGTACCTTCCCTACCCCTCGTTCATATTACAACGCTGACCGTCGGTACTCTTATGAACCTGGGCGCTTCCCTGCGCAACCTGAAGAGCTGCGCCCCGCATATGATGGACCTGGACATTTTCATTCTCAACCAGATGAAGCTCGCACCGAAGCCATCTCAAGTGTCCGTCGCTCCCGCCGATCACCACCGTCGCTCCCTTTCAACCGCTACCTCGTCGCAGCTCCTCCTTATCATACGCCGGCACCCACTCTGGAAACTAGCGAGTGCAGTGCTCGGTAGTGTCGCTGCATTTTGACCCGTACTGCAAACTCGGTACTGACCTGTGCACCCAGACGTAATCTCATTTTTATGCTTGTTGACGGAGTCCCAGTTTCTGGTCTTATTGACACCGGCACCCACATTTCTGTTCTCAGTTGCTCGCTCAGCCGACATTTCAAGAAAGTCCTCACATCCGCTACCTCATCTACCGTTCGTGTTGCTGACGGCAACACAGCTACAGTGACTGGTCTGTGTACTGCAAGAATTATTTGCTGACCGCCACATCCCTGTGTTATTTACAGTCCTCATCAGTTGCCCTCAAGACGTTATATTAGGCCTCGACTTTTTAACTGCTTACTCTGCTCTCATTAACTTCTTCTGGACTATTTCATCTAGACCTCCTGCACTGTCCTTACAAAAAAAGCTCTTCCAACTTCGATGCTCCGTCTCGACTCTGCTACATTTACTCGCCTACCACGAGAAGCCGCTGCGTATGTGCTCATGTCGCATTTTCCCTCCGTTCCTGACGGCGACTACGTTGTTTTCTCCATAACCGACGTGACTGTGCAGCGTAGAATCGCTCTCCCTTACAATATTGTACACGTAGCGAACAACCACACATATATTCCTGTCTTGAACTTCAGCTTTTTTATGCAAGTGCTTCCTAAGGGCATTTATCTTGCCGAATTGAACCCATTGTCTGACTTCAATGTGTCTGCTCTTTTACCTGATCCTCAGGCTGAAATACTTCCACGACCAGCATCGTCTCCACCTCTGGAGCCCCGCATATCAGGAATGGGTACTCCTGACTTGAGTAATGATTGTGCTAAAACATTCACGAGCCTTCTGACTTCGTACAATGATGCATTTCATTTTGGTGACTGCCCCTTTGGTCAAACAATCATTGTTACTCATCGCATCAATACCGAAGGCGCCAGCCAAATTCATAGAAAACCTTACGAATTCGCCATTTCCGAACGTCTGGTCCTACAAGCTGAAGTAGACAGGGTGTTGGCAGGAGACATTATAAAGCCTCGATTAGCCCCTGGGCGTCACCTGTCGTGCATATTTAAAAGGAGGACAATACCTAGAGATTCTGCGTTTATTACCGACACCTTAATAAGGTAACAACGAAGGACGTTTACCCCTGCCCGGGATAAATGATGCCCTCGACTGCTTACATGGTGTCAGCCATTTCTCTTCGACTGATCTTCGTTCCGGTTATTGGCAGATTGGGATCGACGAACGGGACCGAGACAACATCGCCTTCCTCACTCCCGATGGCCTCTACCATTTTATGGTGATGCAGTTGGCCTGCGTAATGCGCGTGCGACATTCGAGCGCTTGATGGACTCTCTTTTACGCGGCTTCAAATGGACGACGTGTCTATATTCTTTCGATGACGGCGTTGTGTTTTTTTCAACCTTTGAGAGGCATCTTCATTTGCCTTGATCCCATTTTCCGATACCATTCCGATGCCATTTTCCGATGGGCTGGCCTTCAGCTCAACTCGAAGAAGTGTAACTTCGGCCGAAGTAACCGAAGATGCTCAGACGCTTGGTCGACACCCGTGACATTCAACCCGACTCCAAAATGTCGTGCTGTGAGTGCATTTCCTACACCCCGCTGACCAGAGACGTGCGGAGTTTTCTTGGCATCTGTTCCTATTTTCAGTGGTTTGTCCCCAACTTTGCGGAGACGGCTCGTCCAATTACTATTCTTCTGAAGAACGACGTTCCATTTTGCTGGGGACAAGACCAATCTCGTCTTTTCTGCGCTCATTGCAGCCCTCACCAACCCATCCATCCTGGCACACTTCAACCCCTCAATCCCAAAGGAGGTAGACACCGATGCCAGTGGTCACAGTATTCTCAACAGGATAGTTAAGCGGGCGAGTTGGTGATACAGTATCTACAAAAAACAGCGCGAATAAACGGGGACGAAAGGAAGAAACCACTGGAACAAGCGCTGACTCTCAACTAAAGTTGAATCACAGGAAACATGCTTAATTAAGGAAACAGAAACAATACAACACCAAAACCAGAACGCACATGTTACTATGTGATATCTAGATATGCAACCTCACAGTCACGCAGGAGCAGAGATGGTTTGCTGACACAATCTTTCTTTCTTAGCCATAATATACGCCTCGATGATTTGCCTGGTGAACTGGTCGGGGTGTTTGTATTGAAAGAGGTTTTACTGAGGGTTCAACGGGGAATATAGCCCTCCGTAAGCTGCAAGGCTAACAGCACAAGAACATAGTCCGTCAAGGTACAAAACCAGCGAGCTCGAGCAGCGTAGCGGCACTTCGTCGTCCTCTTCCTCGTCTTCGTGAATCCGCTCATCGTTCACTACAATGTCCCTGGGAGCGAAGAGGAGCCACCCTGGTGACCTATGGCGAGGACAAGACAATCAGGTCGTTGTACGTTTTGAGGCGGCTCATATGCACAGTTTCGCGGCCGCGATGACGCATGTCCTAAGAGGGAGTGAGTGGCTCTACGATATAATTTACAGGGGAGGTTTCGTGAACGATGCGGTAGGGGCCGTGGTACTCAGTTCGAAATTTCGATGACAATCCTGGTGGGGTGCTAGAGCCAAACGGGGGATCCTGAAGGGGAAACATGTTGTGTAATCTTCGTCGTGACCTTGCTTTTGGCGCCCTTGAGATTCCGATGTTAAACTGGGGGCCAGCTGGCGACATTCCTCCGCATGCTTTGCAGCGTCGGAAAGGGGAGTCCACTCGGAGGAGTCGGGACGATATGGTAATATAGTGTCCATCGTCGACGATGCCTCGCGACCATAAAGGAGGAAGAAAGAGCTAAAATCCGGTAGTTGACTGCGTGGCGGTGTTGTAAGCGTACGTCACGAAAGGTCAGCATCCCAGGTAGTCTGATCGGCGGAAACGTACAGTATGTACAAAATGTCAGTAAAATGCGAGGACAGAAAACAGGATTAACACTCACGAAAATAGTCAACTAGATTAGTGGCGCGATTAGATTCTAATCAGTTGAGATGTTCTCTGAGTCGTGTGTTAATACATCGTCCTGTTTGCCCAATGTATATCTGACCACAGGACAGGGGGATTTCATAAACTACCTCTTTGGAGCACGGCACATATCTCTCATCGTGTTTAACAGCACAAGACGCAACAATTTTATTAGGATTGCGGGAATTATTTTCTACCACTGAACAAATTTGATTGAGCTTATTAGGGGCCGAAAAGACAGCATCAGCTTCATACCTATGGGCCACATTTTAGGACCATGAGAAAAGCGATGTACACAGGGAAAGACTGCGAACTTTCTCCGTTTCTGTTCTTCCTGTGAAGACGGAAGCAATGCCGGCGATTTAGGCTTTTTAGATATTTTATTGCAACCCAAACCTATAACCTGAGCTGGATAACCTGTTTCCCTAAGTCTCTTAGCCTGGTTGTCGAAACGTTGTTTCATAGCATGATGACAGGATTTTGACAACGCAGAAGACAATGATGAAACAACAATTCCACAATTCACTACCTTAGAATGATGTGATTTATAGTTCAGCAACGGTTTATTGGCCCGTGGTGCGTAATTCCAACACATGTACCCCTTCCCTTGAGTTAAACACAAATCGTCTTTGCATTTTACGGACCTTTTGTGCAAACACCCCGACCAGTTGACCAGGAAAATGATCGAGGCGTATAATAAAACTAAGAAAGAAAGATTGTGTGTCAGCAAACCATCCCTGCTCCTGCGTGACTGTGAGGTTGCATATATGGATATCACATAGTAACATGTGAGTCTGGGTTTGGTGTTTTATTGTTTTTGTTTCCTTAATTAAGCGTGTTTCCTGTGATTAAACTTTAGTTGGGAGTCAGTGCTTGTTCCTGTGGTTTCTTACTTTCGTCCCTGTTTGTTCGCGATGTTTTTTTGGACAGTATTCACGCCCAACAGCAGACGGGTAGCACTCGCGTCATTGCTTATTCCAGTCGCCTCTTTTCTACGGCTGAGCGGAATTATTCGATCACAGAATGTGAGTGTTTTGCCCTCGTGTGGGCCATTACAAATATCGCCCTTATTTGTTTGGCCACCCGTTCTCCGTCATCACCGACCCCCACGCCTTAATTTGGCTTTCTACCCTTAAGGACCCTTCTGGTACGTCTCTTCGGGCGCTGGGCCTTGTGTCTTTAGGAATACACTTTTTCTGTCTTCCACAAGTCCGGCCGACTGCACACTGATTCCCGCAACCATGAATCTACCACCTGAAATCTAGTGCGATGATGACACCTGTGGGTTGTCCATCTATGACCTTTCAAACATTCGTCATGAGCTGCGCTTAGATCCCAAGCTTTGCACAATTATCAACCGCCTCAGCTGTGATCACCCTGACGCTACCCTTGCTTTGTTTGTGCTCCACAACGGCACTTTATATCGGCGGAATATGCGACCAGATGGCGCCCAGCTTCTGCTCCTAGTTCCCGAGCACCTGCTTGCCACCGTTCGTCAGCAGCTGCACGACGCGCCCACTGCGGGACATCTTGGCATATCCCGTACATACGACAGCGTCCGCCGGCGCTTCTTATGGCCAGGACTCTACCGCTCTGTTAGTCGTTACTTGGCTTCTTGCGACCAGTGTCAGCGACGAAAAAGCGCTCGGTTGTGCATGCAGGATCCCTGCAGCCGATCGACATCCCAATCGACCCGTTTTCCCGAGTCGGCCTTGATCTCCTCGGGTCTTTCCCTCTGTCTGCTTCTGGAAATAAATGGATTGCGGTGACCACTGACTTATACTACGCGTTACGCTCTCACACGAGCAATACCCATCAGCTGTTCCATTGACGTGACTGCTTTCTTCTCCATGATGTCATCATGCTCCATGATGCTCCACACCAGCTGCTCACTGACCGTGGCCGTTGCTTTCTTACTCGAGTAGTCGACGAAGTCCCTCGATACTGCTTCATTAAACACTATTTCACCACCACTTACCATCCACAAACGAGCGGCCTCACCGAACGCCTAAACCGCACGCTCATGGACATGATGTCAATGTATGTATCGGATGGCCACCGTAATTGGGATCTTACATTGCTATTTCCAACGTTCAGGTATAATTCGTCCCGTCATGATACAATGGGCTACTCGCCCTTCTATCTTCTATTCGGCCGCGACCCTTCAGTTCCGTTTGCCAGCGCGCTACCTCCCACCGCTAATGCCAGTTCCCACGTTCGTGATGCCATCTCCCGAGCTGATTCCGCCAAGTGTTATTGCTCGCCGCCGATTGGCTTCCTCCCAAAACTCTCAAAAACGATGTCATGAGTCTCGTCACCAGCATGTACACTAGTCTCTGGGCTCTCTCATCTTGTTGTGGACTCCCGCTCGTCGAGTTGGGCTGTGTTAGAAGCTCTTGCCGCGCTACACAGACCCCTACCGTCTTTTACGGCAGGCCTTTTCCGTGATATACAGATGACCCCGGTGCATCCGCTACAACAGTCCGCTTTGCAGCGTATTGAAATCGTTCACGGCACCCGAATGAAGCCTTACTACTCCAACTCCAGTTATCCGACATAGTACGCCACAACAGGACTGTGCTTTTCGCGTCGGGGGTGATGCTACATATATGCCATTGTAGGAAGCAGAAGACGACGATCGACAATAGCGACTGAAGACGAAGTGATAGCAACGCTTGGTGCTCAGAAGGTTGGCTCAGCGGGTTTTCTGTATGTTGTGTCATCAGCTGCGGCGCTTCTTGAACTAACTTTGGCACGTATCAATATGCAGCACAATATCGTTCAAAAACTATTTAATATACGCCAGTGCGGTCGCTTCAGTGTATTTGATGGCAAAAAGCACATTTTATGCTTCGCAGTGTTAAGCGATTTCATGATTATATTCGAAACATCCCTACCAACATTCACTTTTGATTTGATTGGCGATATAAATGCAGAATTGAAGGCCGTCAATTCCAAACGTAAGTCCTTATTTCGAATAGTCGCAATCGAGTTGCAGCACGAAAGAGCGAGAGTCAAAAATACGAATATGAGAGTTCGTTTGGTCAGCTTTCACTTATTGCACATTTAAAAAAGGCATCTCATAATTTATTACACATCAGACACAGCCGAAATATCAGTATTTGGCGATGCAGAAAGAGGTAAGATAATTTTCTCAACAATGTACCACGCACAGCGACGCCATTTTATAAATGTTGCAATGCGTGGAAACCAACTTAAGGAGCTTTCAGCTGCGCATTCGTGACGTTCAATATTTCGAGCCACATTGGCTATTTAGAAAATTTAATTATCATAGTCCCTGGACAATAAGCGCACAATCTGTGAAGCTGAGACGTCAAGTTCCGCAAGGAGCTGCCGACGATCGTCAAGGTAGGTCTGAAGCGGGCTTCTTCCCTAAAGCCAGATGTCGTTCTGAAACGTGACCGTCGTTTAATAATAGGCAAAGAAGCGGGTGTGACCAAAGTACATCAGAGTATCAACAAAAGGGAAAATGAGTGCCCACGCTCTTCTGTATAAATCCTTTTGTCATATTTCCTGTTATCCTCCTGCTAGACGAAAGGCTGCGGTTAGAAAAAAGGAGTGGAGGTAGCGCGCGCACACATACTTCAAGAAAACGAAAAAATATTTTTTCCAATGTTACATACCTTAAAAATTTAATAATTCAACGAAGAACAGAAACTAGGTCAGGGCCTTGTCGGAAAAAAACGCTGCATTTCAGCTACAAAACCACGGAACGTCTTTGCTAATGCAGAGACAAAACATTATGGTCCCTTCCAGCCTGATTAAGAGTGACATGCAGTATTTCTTCAGTAACCCCATTTTTAATTATGGGGACATACATTGTCCGCCCACCTCAAAAGGTCCTTCTCAGACAGTTTTTTGACGCTGGCTTACACCGGTATCACTATGATCGGAAAGTAACCTTGACCTCAAGTATGTATTACTTTTTTATAATTGAAGGGGTATCAATGAAAAGAGAAGCAAGAACAGCAGAATGATATCTCGCCTTTTTTATTCTAAATGTGCCTGACTGGTGCTTCATCAAATTTTTTATCACAGTTATGATATTTTTGCCTCACTTCAGGTGGATACGAAAGTGCTGCTCAAAGGGCACTGCAATATATCTTTAAAAGATGTTAAATGTAGTCTTGTAATTCGCTTCATGAGCTCTATAGCCAATTTCTGCGTCGTAACGGTGTTTAGGCGACGGAAAGCTTATGCACCAACTGCTCAACTGAAGCCGCAAGCAAACTTCAAGGAAACCACTTTCTAATAATATGAGCATCAGGCACATTTAAACGAGGATATGAGGGGCCCAACGCAGGTGGCTAACAACGGCTACTGAAGTAGATGACACGTAAATTAAAACGTGGTCAATTGGGCCATCGTGAACAATGGTTTTTAATGCAGATGATATACAAAAAGAGGTTGAACAGTATTCAAGAAGGCCCGACAGGGGCGCTAAAATAAAGAAAAAGTCTCCAAAAATGGACAATATGTGAGACAAATACGAAAAAGAGGTGGTGAGAGGAGCCAGACCTTACAGCCAAAGAAAATAAATGTCGGTTATTAATATTCGCTACACACCCAATACAAATGTCAGTGGGGTGTCATGCGTTCATGAAGGCGCAGGGTGGCGTTCTTTCGCCGCGCGAGGCACGATGGTTGGCTTGCAGACGCCTCCAGTGTCTATCACGCTCACATCCGATCGAGCACCCTGGCTGTTGTCCAGTTGTGCCATCCGCTGTCCTGCGTCAATTAAATAGTGCCAGGTTTCACTCGAAGCTTACGGACACATAAGCAACAAGCATTCAGTTATTATCTGTCGAATTCCGGCACCAAAGACTGTCAATTCCTCACTGGGCACAGAGGTTTGAAGGAAACAAAACCGACTCCCCTTCTAGTCAAGCCGCGGTCGCAAACATGGAATCGTGGTATAAGAGCTTGGGACGCCAAGACTAAAATATTGGTGCCAGTCACACACTTACAACGTTAATGTGTAGAAAAATGAATTAACTATGAATGTATTTGTGCTTTGTTCTCGTGCGAAAGACAAGTAAACATTATTTATTGTAATCTTATACGTTCCTTCTTTCGTCAAACTTCCAGTTTTTGTCTGATGCTACGGCGGGAATGTTCCGACGTCGCAAGCTGGTATGTGGTCACCTGAGGAGCACAAGAACTGCGGTACAATAGCGCTTTGCTCAATCACTGTACTTTAGGCTTCTGGAGGAGCTTACTGCTTACCTAGATTAGTTTTTACTACAAAGCAGCGAATGTACTGCAGCTTTTATATGTTTTACGCGATGTCATTCTCACTCTTGACGATGGAACCAATATTCAGCGATCTGAAATCGAAATTAGATTCACAGTGTAAGTTTAAATTTATGCTAAGATTTATTTATTATCTCCTGGCGAATTCTGTGTGCTGACATTTACTAATGCCATACTCACAGCTGCAAAAAGTAATCACAGTAAAAACGTGTACCTTCACCCATTTGGGGCCGCTTTGGAAAGCAAAATGTACAGGTTCGAGGCTGGTTTTACATAGGGAAAGATGGTGACGAGCAAGCGACAGACGAGTAATGCAGGAACATGTCACCGAAGTAATTAGCAATTACGCCAAAGCAAAAGGTCGAACTTCTCGTTTCATTTTTGTCATCAGCACGTATGGCGGCGTCTCCACTTAATATGTCGCAATTAATATATGTAGAGGGGCTATTACTGTATGTCTTCGACTTCATTATCTTACCACAAAGTAAGGTTGCAATTTGTAGGCCACTTCGTTCGCTTTGGAAGACTAATGCAGGGTAACTGGCACTGCACAGTTTCCTTCGTAGGTCTTTCATGCTATATATAAGAAACTTACCTGAGGGACTGTAACTACTTCTCCCAAAAGCCTGTTTCTTATTGCTTTATGAAATTATAAATAACAAGTGAGCACCCAAACTTCCGCGGACGTCTTGTCGACGTTGTCGTGACGCTGGGACTAAGTCGACCCGGCCTTCACTTGGTAGCGTGCAGAGACTCCGGGTTCATGAAGGATTGAATCTTCAAAGTTGGTAAAATATATACAAGCAGGTTTAATGGAACTTTGAGAAAACTTATTTACATGAAAAAGTAGGGTAGATCAGCAAAAATGGCAAGTGTTAAGAGCTCATAGCGAGAAGCGTCTGGATGAGCAGTTTACCCAGGGCTCAGAGCCTCATTTCGTGCTCTGCAACGTCCTTAAAACCCCCTATGTCCAGCCCCTTTCTGAAGAAGCTGACCAACCCATTCCAGGGCACGCCCCTCAGATATCGGCATCCAATCGAACACATCACTGCACTGATGGTCTGAATCACTGACTGGTCCGGTATTGTTTCGTTGGGCGTGGTCACTTGTTGGCGGGTATAGCTTGGAAAGGCCGAGGAGGTACATTTCTATTCTTCAGCAAAGATTCGATATGTTGGTTCCGGCAAGTGGATTTCCTTCTCAGAAACCCAAGAGCACGTTCGCGCCACATACTGCTCCCAGCATTGTCCCTTTCCGACAATTGCAAATTTTTCCTGCATTCCCGGGAATTCCTCTAATGGCCGTATTCGTCATGCTCCTTTCTTGTCCTGTACGTCAGCGGACGTGTCACTCTGTCGTCTCCTTTGGACAATAGGCATTCCTCACTTGACAATAGCGCTTCTCGACGGGAAGGGTGAACAATTGAACAAAGCACATCCGGCTATTTCTCACAGGGCGACGTTTCTTTGTATTTTCTTGATGTTCCCTTGACAGGGCCAATTTGCCATTTCCAGGGTCTCGACAAAGCAAAGCAGGCTCACACAAAAAGATTCATGGAAACAGGCTCACTTAGAGCCCTTGCACCAACAGCACATATCCATGCCCACAGGCGAACAATAGTGCACGCAAGTGCGGACCATGCACGGTCATAACAACGTTAATTAACATCCTCTGAACATGCCAAGCAGATTCAACACTGATATCGGGTTTCAACTTGAGATACTTGCATTGCTTTACTATACTAGTTGCGGTGAGATGGTATTAATAAAACATTAATCATCATCCCAATCATCGTCGCCACCGGTGCCGAACCACCACGATCACCGCAAGTACCCAGCATTACACTCACCAAATTTCTGCCTGCGAAAGGTGCGCAGAGAGGCGAATCTAGCATACGTTTTTTTTATTTTTTTACTTTGCGAAGCTTGGAACACGCTCATCTCGAATTGCACGAGGAGGCCAGCGAAATAAACATAACTGTAATCAAGAAATGCCCGCTATGGGTCGCTGGTGCTCCAAAGGTGCGGCGCTCTGCAGTAGTAGATAAGAGCTATCACATAAATGCGGTTCTTTAAACTGGCGAAATGAATAGAAAACACCACTTCCCAAAGTATTTGAAGAAATCCCTCCTTTTAATGGTGAAAGATCAGTAAAGACACGAACACTATTTTTGGAAGGGATGACGCGTCCATACACCTTGCATATCTCATGTTGATGAGAACGGATGGGCGACGGTGGTGGCTGTTGTACGGCACAAATAGCGCAATGAACGTACGTGTATATATCCCGGCAAGACTGGCGCGTGGTCCGAATAAAACATGCCACCGTTGGGATGCGCAGCGATAGGACAAACTCTAAAGTGATTATAGATACTAGGGAACAAATATGCGGTCAAGACGCCTTCAGGTGTAAAATTCGCATAATTGGGGAAATGAAAAAAAAAAAAAACAAATTTCTATGAATACGCAAAGTCTATAAAATCTGCGCGCTGTAGCTCGAGCTTCCACTTGAAAACCTGAATTATTTGTAACAATTATCTCACTGCTATACACAACTAAAATGTATCCTATTTGAATGTCACGCAAAACCATAACAGTCGAGGTATAAATCGTATTGATGAATAAGGTCAGTCAGTCAGTCAGTTCAGTCGTTTAGTCGTGCCCGACTCTTCGTGACCCTATAGACCATGTCACGCTGCGCTTTCCGGTCTCTCACTACCTTCCTAACATCACATAACTTCATATGCAGTGCCTCGAGGATGCCATCTAGCAATCGCGTTCGCTGCCTACCCTTTCTCCGGCGACTCTCAACCTTTCCCAACATCAAATTTTTCTCCAGCGACTCCTCTCTTCTCATCAGATGACCAAAGTAGCTGAGCTTTAACTTTAGAATTTGACCCTCCAATGAGCAGTCAGGGTTTATGGTCGACAATATCGACTGATTTGATCTTCTGGCAGTCCAATGAACTTTCAAGAGTCTTCGCCAGCACCACAATTCAAACGCGTCAATTCTTCGGCGGTCAGCCTTTTTCACAGTCAACCTTTCGCATCCATACATCACAACTGGAAAGACCATAGCACGAGTTATACGGATCTTGGTTGGCAGAATAATGTCTCTGCTCTTTACTAGGCGGTCAAGGCTAACCATTGCTCTCTTTCCCAGAAGCAGGCGTCTCCTAATTTCATGGCTGCAGTCTCCTTCCGAGGTAATCTTGGAGCCCAAAAACAGAAAATCTGTCACAGCTTCCACTTCTTGTACATTGATGCTCCAGGACTTGTTAGGGCAAGACGCCATGATCTTTGTCTTTTTATGTTCAGTTTAAGCCAAAACTTCACACTCTTTTCTCGTACGCGCATCAGAAGTCTGTTGAGTTCCACTTCACTTTCTGCCATTAAAGTGGTATCATCCGCATATCTAAGGTTGTTGATACGTTTTCCAGCAATCTTCATCCAGCTGAAGACTCGTCTAAGCCGGCCTTCCTCATGATGCACTCTGCATATAGGCTAAATAGGCAGGGCGACAGTATGCAGCCTTGTCTCACTCCTTTCTCAATCGGAAACCAATCAGTAAGACCATGCCCAGTTCTGACAGTGGCTTCTTGCCCTTCATACAGGTTCCTCAGGAGACAGATGAGGTGAATTGGAACTCCCATCAGTTGCAGAGCTTGCCACAATCTGCTGTGGTCTACGCAGTCAAACGCTTTCGCATAATCAATAAAGCAGAAGTATATGGGTTTCTGGAACTCTCTTGCTTTTTTCCATGATCCAGCGAAGGTTAGCAATTTGGTCTGTAGTTCCTCTGCCCTTGCGAAACCCAGCTTGCACGTCCGGAAGCTCCCGATCCACATACTGCTGCAGCCTACCTTGGAGGATTTTCAACATCACCTTGCTAGCATGCGAAATAAGCGCGATCGTGCGGTAGTTGGAACAATCTTTGGCACTGCCTTTCTTTGGAAGGGGGATGAATAAGGTAGTTTTGGTCAAAAGTCCTGCAGCCAATGAATTTTTGTTTTAGCCGCAAAGTGAAGCCATCACATCATATGTAATGGCCGAAGGACATTTAAATTGCTAAATAATAGTTTTTATGACAGAAAGAAACTGTCTCATAGGCTTTCACTGATTTTATTATCTAATGTTACCCTAAAGGCTTCATTTTGCGGCTGACAAGAAAATCATTTGGCCTCAGGACTTTTGACAATAACAAGCAGTCTACATGGTGGTACTGTACTTAAAGTTCCTTTCATCAAAACAGTTAGTTCAAGATCATAAAGCAGCTCACTATCATTCACAGTATATATTTTTTGAAATGGAGTATATTTTCTTCGACTCATCTAGTAACCATTTGATGAAAT
The DNA here is from genome assembly GCF_055883805.1 of Amblyomma maculatum. Classification (NCBI taxonomy): domain Eukaryota; kingdom Metazoa; phylum Arthropoda; class Arachnida; order Ixodida; family Ixodidae; genus Amblyomma; species Amblyomma maculatum. Next base: position 15,099,148 of record NC_139350.1, read on the forward strand.
ATCCCGGCCTCGGCGGCCGCTTTTCGATGGAGGCGAAAAGCAAGGCGCCCGTGTGCTGTGCAATGTCAGTGCACGTTACAGAACCCCAGGTGGTCGAAATCTCCGGAGTCCTCCACTACAGCGTTTCTCATAGCCTGAGCCGCTTTGGGACGTTAAACCCCACAAACCAAACCATTTCATGTAAGTTCCAAAACTAATGTCGCTAAGTTGGCCGTAGGCGCGTTGTTTTTCTATGTACTTTTTATTTAATTATCTCTCAGCCTAAATTTTTTACACCACTAATTTAGGTGAGTAGCATAAAAAATAATGTAAGACATATACCCTGCGCTTTCTAGGGACTCGTCGACTGTGCGCTTCTTTCCTTCATGTATCCTTCTGGAAGTCTGCTATAGTGCGAATTGCGGCATATAAGAATACTCGAACGGATGCACAAAGTCCTTGAGGTAACACTCTTTGACGAGGTCGTTTAACAAATAGCACTTGTTTCAGCACCGGCTATTTTTATCTGTCTTTTGGCGCACATACACAATTGTAATCTAAAAAAACGAGTATACGGACCGGTCACACCTTACACAGGTAGCAAACGACTGAAAAATCTTTGCGTTCCTGCTCTCTGCTCGCGCATACAGGCAAACAATCCTTCACTCCTCCACTGTGTACAACAAAAAATGAAATCTCAAATTATTGAGCGACCGCTTCTGATTGTGAAAGACCAAATGTAACGCTCCTTGTATAGCGGGAGATTAATAGTAGCACTCACAATGACGATGCAGTCAGTGTAAATGTTAATGATGATAGTAGCGATGACAATGCCGATGAAGTTATTGAACAGAGTCCTGCGAATTAGCTTTTGCCATTTCAGCTCATAAGCAGAATTAAGCGCAGTACTGTAACGTTTCAGCCGCTTCATAGCATGATATATTGTATTGCAACATTCCAAAACAGAAGACAGTGGAGACGGATGCATCTGCCACTTAGCAGGCGCTCCAATATGGCACGTTGTATCAAAACCGGCCACTCGATGCGATCGGAGACGCTGCTGTCGTGTTGCTTGTTTTCTCATAAAATGTTTGTAGGCTTCTCCCAGATTCCCTGCAACTAAGGACTAATTCATATTAGCTTTAGTGAGTTCGTTAAATCGATGTCAACCATCGCGGACTAGATCTGTCGGACTATGAACTTTTCAATATCGAAAAATGTTCCATTGGGATGCCTGTTGCATGGATGTTGAAGTGTAGCTCCATTCTATAGACTAGCACTGTCTAATTCGTAGGTACAGCGTTTTTACGCCGTTGAAAGGTTTGTGTGCGCTAATTTTTTATATTGTTTGCAGGGAGTAAAATTAACCAATATGGCACCCACCTGTTGCCCTGCAGAGCGCATCGGGGTAGGAAGGCTTGGCCTACTGGCAGCAGTTGGGGAGGTTGAGGAGCGCGGCTGCGTTGCCGAATGCCATTGCTTGCGGTACAAATGCTGGTGCGGATTGAAACGTGGCTGTAGAACGTTTCGAATGACAGGCGCTTGTGGTATGTAAGGTGGCTGAGGGGGCTGCTTGAAACTGAACCCAGGCTGAAAGGGCGGCTGCTGAGGTTCAGGTGCAGGTGGCTGCAGCATCTGGGTCACGTGCGGAATCCTCGTTTCGACGAGGGACTGCATCGGACGGGCCTCTGGCACCTGCGGCTGGGCGGATAGTTGTTCCTGCATGCCATCCATGCGTCCCATCGGGAAGGCCGACCATGTCGGAGTTGTGTGCACGAGCTTGTGTTTCTGCAACGGGACCAAACGCCAGAAAACAATAAAGTCACAATATGTAGCTTCAAAACTCGGCCCTAAGGAAACAATCACGCCTTTAACGCTATCCTATCCGCCACATCATCTGGGGCATAATGTGCAGTTATGGAAATTGCTATTCTTATTCGAACAAAATAAAAAATAGGTTGTGGACCACGATGTTGCGGAGGATTCTAGGGTAATTGAGTCTAGCTGAGAGACGGACTTGAATTGGATACATACCGATATCAAAAAGCGACGGATGTCCCTCGAAGAAGGCCCTTAAACCAGTAACGGCGTCTAGTTCTCGTGACGCCGCGAGTAATCCAGTTAAGGCACAGTGAGCTTCCTTTCCACACTCTGCACTACCACGCTAGCAGGGAATATTTGTGACGTAATGTGAATCGGTCGATGCCACTGGTTGAAGGTGGTCTTTTGAGGTACAAAATGAGCTTTATTTTAGAGTTTTGCCATTTACCATAACACCGGTCGCCTAGTGATCATGGGGAGTTATGACGGGAAGGCCTTGTGTTAGTACCAATGGGGGTCACGTGGCTGCAACCTTCGTCTCTCAACATGAGTGGGCATCAGTGGGGAAGAATTCAGCAGTATAACCAACAACCTGCAATCATGGCATCTGCCCCCGAAATCAATCTAGGCTGCGCGTGCTCTATGCAACCGGTGCACTCCCGGCTTCCTATAGACAGGCAAAAAAACATGCACTTACTTTGACTCTCGCCTGCTGACGTCACCGATTACGAAAACAGGAAAGCACTGAAAACCACCCGATTTCTTATTGAATAGGCATTAGAAAGCCAAAACCTGGGTGAAGAGTCAAAGCATAATTTCTCCCTTTGCGGAATAGCAATGGAAACATAGGAATTGTAGAACCGAAGAGAGAACTCGGTTTGTCCAATATATAAAGGGACACTGAAGACACCCAAAGATGTTATGAAAATCTAATAAACTACGAGGGGGTACCCAAAAGAAACTGAACTATTTCCTTTTGAGCCTATTTATTCACATTTTAGGCCCAAACCTTCAATCTCCTTTAAAGTACTCTCCACTTTCACTAATACAGTTGTTTAAACTTTCATTCCACTTTTCAAAAAATTGTTTAAGTACAACTTTTGTGATGCTTGACAGCACCTGCGTCGTTTTCTTTTGCCTCTGTAACATCAGCAAAACCTTTTGCTTTAATATATTTTTTTCATTCTGGGAAGCAAAAAAGTCACACCGGTAAAGTGTGGGGTGAGAAACAGGGTTCATACCATTTTGATCAAATATTGATGATTTCACGAATTTTTTCAAATTATTGCATGTGTTCGGGCCGTGGAAGGACGACCAGAACGAAGTTGGTCATCAATTGACATTTCATCCATTTTGAAATGGGAGAACACTTCAGTTTTCCCCATAGCATCATCCTTGTACGCCGTTGTTAACACTTCAAGAGTTTCTGTTCCATTTTTTCCGAGCAAAAAGCACATTTCACCGCCACACGCAGTTCATGAAAATCAGCCATTGCAAAAACGATGCTCACAGAAAACAGTTGTCACTATAAACTCTGCCGAAGCTAGTACATCTGACCTTCAGCTACACCACTTGGCTTACTGACTCTGGAATGTCCCCTCTATGCGCTCCTAGCGGCAAAAAACGGTACTACGAAAGCGCTGCCCACCAAAAAATTAGTTCGGTTACTTTTGGGTACCCCGTCGTACATTTGGTGACATTGTCGTCGCATATCCGGCAGCAAAAAATCGAATAATGTATTAGATATTGCGACAAAAAGTTGAGGTTTTTTCTTGTTCCCACCGGTCGAATTCAAACTGTGCCCTCCGACTACGTACTCGGGTAGAGTGACACACACTATGACGTAAGTGGAGACTCCTTGATTGCTAGCGAGCCGGCGCGGCCCGCGGCGTCGAGCATCCCTCGGAGGCCAACATGGCAACAGCATACTTGCAATCGCCCATCGACTCACAATAAGTGACGGCCACAGCCGAAATAAATAAACCGATGAAGAGAATAATTTACCGAGCGATGGGACCATAAAGGAAGAAAAAAAAACAGAGCATTTGTAATGCACAATACGTGTTTCTCAAGCTTTTGCGCTCCTTGCATTGCGTATAACCGAACCGAACCCTCGGTCATTGCAACGCTTCCCGAAATGTTACGAAATGTTACGAATACAAATACGATTTAGTTAACAGCAAAATCGTGTCCTCGCTGCTGCGCTTGCCAGTTTTGAAGCTTCGCCGCACTTTTTTCCTTCAAGGTTTGTGCAACAGCTCTGTGTCAAGCGAAAATGACGTCCACGGTAGCATAGCATGACCGAAACGCCGGTGCCCGTAAATTTGCCAGCGCTTTGAAATTCCACACGATAAAATGCTTCCAGTGCACAATATAGTGGGCATAAGCATCCAGAACATTAGTTGCAAGTCGTGAGAGCAGGCAGCATGCTGCGATGGTCAAGAAGTTGTAATTTTTAGACCGGCAGCAATGGCCTGTAGACCCCAAACCTTGTTAATTATAAATGCGGCCTTTACATAATATTGTAGCGTGTGCAACAGCAGCTGCTAGGCGGCTGCTCATCGAGAGTCTCGTGCGCGGACTCGAAGAAGTGGCCCCGTGGCGTTCGAGAAGAAGCTGAAGTTAGCTGCCGTCTCTCGGTGCTCCGAACCTGCTCTTCTGCGCCTGCTAGCTCAACCCCCCGTTAAAACCCAACCTTCTGGTTACGGGCCTAAACGGCTACGTGACACTGGTGGAGGTGAGGCCTTGAACTACATGTCTCGGGCCTCTCGCAGCCGCTCATCGAGTCCCAACCGGCTTCCGCTCGTATCTACACCCGTTCATCGCTGCAGCCGTCGCCTCCGGGGTCTGGCGCCGGAATTCGCTCCTCTACCTGAACCGACGCCAGCTGACCAGCAGTTAGAGACTTCTGCAATAGCCCAGGCAAGTCAGCATCAGTTGCTGCTTCAGCAGCCTCGTACGCCCCCCAGTTTCCATGGTGGTACTGGGGAAGATGTCAGACGACTGGATCGACCAGTTCGAGCGAGTGGCGCAATTTAATCAGTGGAACCCGGCTCAGAAGCTGCCCAATGTATATTTCGCGCTTGAAGACTGTGCTAAAACGTGGTATGAGAATAGAGAGGCCAGTCTTCAAAACTGGGATTCTTTTCGCCAGCAGCTGCGGGAAACCTTTGCCAACCACGACCGCCGTGATCGCGCACGCCACCTCCTAGAAGCTCGTGTGCAACTACCTAACGAAAGTGTGGCCATGTTCACCGAGGACGTGACGCGTCTTTGCCGACGGGCTGATCCCGACATGACGGAATCAGCGAAGTTGGGCCACCTGATGCAGGGCGTAAAAGAACCCCTCTTCGCTGGTCTGGTTCGGAGTCCACCTCAAACTTTCGCGGACTTCATCAATGAAGCTACCCTCATTGAGCGAGCCCTGCAGCAAAGATACCGGCGCACGGACTCTGCCTGTGGTCAGCCCTTCAGCAGTGTGGCCACATTGAACGGGTCCACTGACGATCACTATCTGCGTGTGCTGATCCGCGAGGTAGTTCGCGAGGAGCTCCTCAAGTTCAATCTTGGAACGCCTAAACCAACTGCCATGGCTGTCACCGAAGCCGTGCGGGAAGAAATACGTCAAACATTGTCACCGCCTGAGTCACTGTCGGAGCCACGTTCTATGAACTACGCAGCGGCTCTTTTTCGGCCTGCAGTGCCTCCTGCGCAACAGCTTCGTTTCGAAGCACAGCCGCCGCCCACTTTCCAGCCACCGTTCTACCAACCGTCCTACTAGCCGCCATCTCGATAAGAGCCTCGTCATGCAGCCGTCCGCTCCTCAGCCACTGTTCTACCAGCCACCATCCCAGCAGAACCCCGTCATGCAGCAACCGGTTCGGAAGGCAGACGTCTGGCGCACTCCTCGCCAACGGCCGCTGTGCTACCATTGCGGAGAACCCGGCCACTTGTACCGTCGTTGTCCATACCGTGAACTCGGTCTTCGGGGTTTTGCTCGTGATTCCCCGCGTCCCCGGGTCGGCGAACGCCCTCCAGAAATCGAAGAATATCTGGCAACCCGTGCAACCTCTTCGAGCGACAGTACACAGTCTTCTCCCGTGCGCTACTCGTCACCCGGCCGCCGTGAGTTTAATCATGTGCCGAGGCGCCGGTCGCCAAGCCCACACCGGGGAAACTGAAGGCGGCGACCTCAGGAGGGCAGGTTGCTGACGAACGGAATCGATGTCCCGAAGACCCTACCGTGACGACTCAGCCCGATGCTGTGACTACGATGCCTCCGCCACCCCATGAACCCGAAACTCCCAATCAACCTCAAGCCGATCACGTTGTTAGCGCCGACCTTTCCGTTCTCGTCGACGGACACCCAGTAACTGCTTTGGTAGACACCAGAGCAGACTTTTCAATAATAAGCAAGAATTTCGAGGATCGGCTCTTCAAGGTGAAAACTGAATGGCTGGGGCCGCAAATTCTTACTGCTGGCAGTCATCTTATGACGCCGATCGGACAATGCACTGCCCGAGTAACTATCGCCGGTTCAGCCTTTGTAGCCGTTTTTGTTATCCTGCCGCACTGCTGCAAGGACCTCATACTCGGCACGGACTTTTTACGTGAGCATGGGGCCATTATTAATGTTCCTCGCCGTACTGTAACGTCTTCAATGCCTGCAACGATGACCGCTGACTCAGAACAACGCCATGCACCTTTACGCATCGTTGACACGGATGTATCATGTCACCACGTTCGTCTGCTCTCGTCACAGTCAGGTGCGACGACCAGTCCTGTGCTGCCGGTGTTGCCGAACAGAACACAGAGCTTCTGTTACATCATGGAGTCTGTGTTGCACGCGGTATAGTTCATCTGACTAATGGTCTAACTCACGTGCTGATTACGAACTTCGGAAACGAACGGCAACGCATCAATAAAGGCACCACTGTAGCTTACTTTGAAGGTGTCGCAGAAGCTGCCCACGACTGCTTTGTTCTTGAGACCAACACGTCTGCCAGCCAAACGCCCAACTTCGACCCTGATGTGAATCCCGCTCTATCACCGGCAGAGCAGGAAAGACTCGTCGGGCTACTCTTTCAGTTCCAAGACTGCTTCTCATCCGCCTCCGCGGTTAAACAGACGCCCTTGACTAAGCGACGCATAATAACCGACGACCGCACCCGACCAGTCCGACAGAACCCCTACCAAGTGTCACCGCGGGAACGCGAAGTCATTGCCCAGCAGGTAGACGAGATGCTAAATGACGGTGCCATACAGCCACCGAGGAGTCCCTGGGCTTCGCCTGTTGTCCTCGTTAAGAAGAAAGACGGAAGTTTAAGGGTCTGTGTGGACTACCGTAAGCTCAATCAGGTCACAAAAAAAGACGTCTACCCGCTGCCACGCATTGATGACTCATTAGACCGGCTGCGCCACGCGCGCTACTTTTCATCGCTTGATCTTAAGAGCAGTTACTGGCAGATCGAAGTCGATGAACGTGATCACGAGAAGACAACGTTTGTCACGCCCGATGGACTTTATGAATTCAAAGTCCTACCTTTCGGATTGTGCTCCGCTCCAGCGACATTTCAGCGAATGATGGACGGAGTTCTATATGGTCTTAAATGGCAGATGTGTCTAGTCTACCTGGACGACGTTGTTGTGTTTTCACCAACATTCGAGGAACACCTCCAACATCTCTCCGCTGTGCTACGGGCTATCAGATCTGCCGGCCTCACGTTAAAACCACAAAAGTGTCACTTTGGTAATGAAGAGCTACTGTTCTTGGGCCACGTCGTCAGCCATCGGGGAGTTCGTCCCGATCCCGCTAAAACAACAGCCGTCACCAAATTCCCTACTCCATGTAACAAGAAGACAGTTCGCCGTTTTTTGGGCCTCTGCGCCTATTACCGCAGATTTATTGAAAACGTTTCGCGCATTGCCGCTCCGTTGACACGTCTCACCCGGGATGATGTCACCTTCACCTGGACGGATGAACAATAAAAGGCATTCGACGAGTTACGGCACCGCTTGCAGACAACACCTGTGCTTGCCCATTTCGATGCGAATGCCGAGACTCTGGTCCACACAGATGCCAGCAACGTGGGTCTAGGCGCTGTACTCGTCCAGTGGCAAGACGGTGCCGAGCGAGTTATCGCATACGCCAGCCGGACTTTGTCCCGTGCCGAATCAAATTATTCCACCACCGAAAAAGAATGTCTGGTTGTTGTATGGGCGGTGATGAAATTTCGACCCTATCTTTATGGCCCGCACTTTCGGGTTGTGAGTGACCACCATTCTTTGTGCTGGTTAACGAACTTGCGAGACCCTTCCAGACGCCTTGCACGGTGGAGCTTACGGCTACAGGAGTTCGACATGACCATCGTGTATAAGTCTGGACGTCAGCACAACGACGCTGACTGCTTGTCCCGTTCACCTGTCAAGGCTGCGCGGGAAGACAAAGAACCAGACTTTCCCCTTATCGCAGCCGTCGACGCGCTCACTGTTTCGCAGCAGCAACGTAACGATCCGGCTCTCGCACCACTTATGGATTTTCTGGAAGCGCGCACTACAGAAGTTCCCCGTCTCTTCGCCAGAACGCATTCATCGTTTTGCATGCGAAGCAATGTCTTATACAAGATCAACTTCGCTCCGACGGGAAGAGATTACCTCCTCGTCGTACCACAGTCTCTTCGCGAAGAAATCTTACAGGCATGTCATGACGAGCCCACCGCGGGTCACCTGGGGTATGCTCGAACTCTGGCCCGAATAAGGAAGAGTTATGACTGGCCAAACCTTGCGGCCACAGTACGACATTACGTGAGAACATGCCATGATTGCCAGCGAAGGAAAACATCGCCTATGAAACCGGCCGGTTTACTGCATCCTGTTCAAGTGCCAAGATGCCCATTCGAGCAAGTTGGCATGGATCTGTTGGGTCCTTTTCCAATTTCTGATTCCGGCAACAGGTGGATAATTGTCGCTACAGATTACCTCACGCGTTACGCTGAAACGAAGGCCCTCCAGCGTGGTACAGCAATTGAGGCAGCGAAATGTTTCATCGAACGTATAGTCCTGAGGCACGGCGCCCCGACAGTTATAATAACGGACCGAGGCACTGCTTTCACTGCCAAGCTACTGGAATCTGTCATGCAGCTAAGCGGCACTACCCATCGCAGGTCAACCGCCTACCATCCACAAACTAATGGCTTGAGAGAACGTCTGAACAAAACTCTCGCCGACATGATGTCCATGTACGTGGATGTTGAACATCGGTCTTGGGATGACGTCCTCCCGTACGTCACGTTTGCGTACAAGACGGCGCAGCAGGAAACAACGCAAATGACGCCGTTCTCCTAATTGTATGGCCGCGAAGTTTCAACAATGCTCGAAGCCATGTTGCCTCACGACGACGCCGAGGAGTTCACTCAACGCGCAGAAGAAGCGCGACAGCTGGCGAGGGCGCGCATCCGGAACCAGTAAGGTCGAGACGCACAGCGTTACGATCACCGCCACCGTATAGTGACTTTCGCACCGGGCGACAGAGTGTGGCTCTGGACTCCGATTCGACGTCGGGGACTATCTGAAAAACTTTAGATGCAGTACTTTGGGCCATACAAAGTGCGTCGTGAGCTGAGCGACGTCACGTACGAAGTGCTTCCGGACGGCTTTTCTTCTACTCGTCGCCAGCAGAAATCCGAGGTTGTCCATGTCGTGCGCATGAAGCCGTACTTTTCGCGAGAAAATTAGCGCACCGCCTAACGCATGTTTCTTGCTTTATTTTTTTTCTCTCTGCGTTCGAATTCATTAAGTTGACATTTATTTTTTTAGAGAGGGGGTAATGTAGCGTGTGCAACAGCAGTCGCTAGGCGGCTGCTCATCGAGAGTTTCGTGCGCGGATTCGAAGAAGTGGCCCCGTGGCGTTCGAGAAGAAGCCGAAGTTAGCTGCCGTCTCTCGGTGCTCCGAACCTGCTCTTCTGCGCCTGCTAGCTCAACCCCCCGTTAAAACCCAACCTTCTGGTTACAGGCCTAAACGGCTACGTGACAATATGCAGAAATATTTCCCGGCTCCCAATGACTCCACGTAGCCATAGCGTATGGAAAACGCGTATGGATGTCAGGCATAAGCGAACCGTTGTACACCCCGCTCGACACTACTTCATCGAGAGTGTGGTACACCTGAGAGAAATTCTGCGTGCACAAGATAATTCTCCGGAGTGGCTACCTGTACTGGACCAGCTGGCTTCATTAAAGCCCTTTTAAATCTAGGGCTTTAGGTAGAACGTGCCTAGTGCTTTTAGCATTCCTTTTGTTTTGCTTTGTTGGTATGTGTTCAGAGTGTATGCTGTGTGCTTAAACAAATTGGTAATAAAGAAAAAAAATGCACGTAGCCGAGCGGTCAACGCCGAACGTTACGGAACAAGCAGTGATGAGTTCGAATCCAGCTAATGGTGGCACCTTCTTAAATAAATGTATTTGTGGTGCTTCGTTACCTTTTAGTCTACTTTTTATCCGAGGCCCTTTTTTCGCCGGGCCACCAGCGCAATAGGCAAGGATGCAATAGGGGAAGAATGACATTTGGAATAAGATCGACGCTCTCCTTGGTATGAGCGGCAAGTATGTCACTTTTGTTTATGATGCCTGCAAATAACACGCTGAAGCTTTTGTTGCCACAGTATGCGCGACAGATGTGCCATGACTTAGTGAACAATTGAATGATAATGCGTTTTTCATTCGGCACGTATCATATGTATGCTTTTCGCGGCGTACGTAGCTGCAGTTGAGTGGTCAGGTCAGGGTTAACGGGAGCTCGCAGTCGATGGGGCGACGGCGGCGATATGCCGGCGCAGAAGTGTGAACGAAGGAGCGTGTCGGCCGCAGCGGATTTCGCTCGTTAGCGCCTCCAAATGCTCAAATGTAAAAGGCGCATCTGCTGCTTCAAGCTCGTACTTCAGGCGCTGCAGGTTCAAACTTGAAACTATCCGAGCACGCACGAAGTGCCTGAGCTGAAACATAACTGAAACTGAAATGGGCGCCTGTGGCGCCTCCAAGAATATTTTTGTATTTGCCTTGCAACATTTACGTTGTCTTTTCGCCATCGTTGACGTATGATAAAAGCGTGTTGTCACATTCGAGACAAAACCTACGACCGCATTCAAACGGGCAACGTAATTCGCATTTGTCAGCCTCCGGGATCCCTAGCGCGTAACGTGATTTGTAGTTGCCAGTTTCGGCTGTGGCGGCGATACCTGTATTTCCGTTATTCCTCTTTACTACCTTACAACAGCTCTGTTTTCAGTAAGGGTTGATTTTTGTAATCAGGAATTGGCATTCTATTGATGCAAGCCCACTTCAGTTTTCTCCTTAGTGTCCCTTTAAATGGTAGCAGGAAGGTATACAGTCTCTATAAGTTCGTGCATTCTGTACCTAACCTGATTCTCATGAAATCGTTTCGGCTTCTCTTGATGTGGCTTTGAAATGAGTGCTTGTAATGGGAGACTCGGGACTAGCAAAGTGGAAAGTTCCCTTTTGCGAATATCACTTCTTTTCAGAGTATGATGCGTTGGCAAGATGTTGAAGCGAGGCAATACGATTTAGACAGCCTCAAAACGTATTTGCCAGAAGGTGCCCTATGTGCCCCCAATCTCCATGAAGGGTGCCAATAATATGAATATGAATATATATGTTATGAATATGAATATGAATAATATAAATATATATAATATTGTTACGGACTTGGTATCAAGCAGAGCACGGAGGAGGGAAGAAGGAAGAGGAAGAAGAGTGCGCGCCCGTCCGACCTTTGTCTTTGGGCACCTGTGTTGCTTCCCACTGGCCGTGTGTACCTGGCGTACTGAACCGGCTAGAGCGTCTCGGTCGTGACGCAATGGTCGTAACATTGTGGTGGAGGTTCCGGGGAAACGATCCCTGGCGCTAAACTCAGCACCGATACAACTGGAGCCTCGGCGGAGTCGTCGCCTTGCGGGCCTCGAACCAGAAACCAGCATCATGCAATCAACCAATGACCCGCAAGCAGCCCGTATTGACGCGGTGATCCAGGCTAAGACTGGCCTGCGGGCGCAGCGTACGGTTCCTCGCATCACTATCGCAAGCCTCGGACTTTCACGGGAAAGCGAGGATGTCGACGAGTGGTTCACTCACTACCAACGGGTGAGCTGGCTGCTACAACCGATGGGACGACGCCGCTGAGTGTGCAATTGTGGTTTTATTCCTCACACACACCGCTCTTGTCTGGTTAAAAAAGCACGAGGACTCTCTTACCACCTGGGACCGTTTCATTACCGAATTGCGCCAGTGCTTTGGCGACTGCCAAGCTCAAAGGAAGCGGGCTGAACACGCGCTCGCGCACAGAGCTGAGCTACCGGGGAAACATACACAACTTGCATAGAGGTGGTCCTGAGGCTATGCAAAACAGCAAGCTCTAATATGACCGAGGAAGATAAAGTAGGACATCTTCTGAAGGGCATCGCAGATAATGTAATTTTCTAATTGCCAAAGATGAGCGGAAAGCCGTCTGTGATGTAATTAGGCACGTTCGCACATTCGAGGCATTGAAGACTCGTCGCATAACGCCAAGATTTGGGCGGCTCGCCAACATTCCATCTGTAGCGAGCATTGAAGACAGCTTCATGGACTTGTCGTCGACGATCCGGCAAATATTTCGCGAGGAACTGCAGCGGTTTGAGCGCCCTGCACGGTGTCCACCATCCTTGCCCTCTGACAGTGTCGGCTCTCAAGGGGCTCCCTCCTTGCACCCCTCGATGCCAGTTCTGAATTCTATCAAAACGGCACACGCCGATGCTTGCTCCAACAGCCCGACGCCAAGGTTAGATAGCCCTGCCCATCCGCCTCGGTACGACTCACGCCGGGCTAACTTTTCGTCGCACTACCATCCGCACTATGAGTACCGTCCTCAACCACCACCTGCTCGCTATTTCCGGCGTCCAGCCCCAGGCCTGAAGATGGGTTTCGCTGCCCAGTGCCCCCTCGGAGCTCTCCAGGGAACAAAGTTTTTGTCGCAAAACCCCCGTGTTCAACCGCTGCGGCATTGAGGGGCACATAGCTCGATACTGCCGCAGCCGCCCACTCAGCCGTTACGATCGGCCCGTCCAACATGCTCCGCCACGTAACCATTTCTACCATTCTCCTTCTTCGTATGAATATCCCCAGACCGATGGACCGCGCAGCCGCTTTCCTGTTTCCGACAGACATTTCTCACCACCACTTGCCTCTTCTGTGCACCGCTCTCCGTCACCACGGCCACGGCAGCGGTCGGCATCGCCTTTGCCGGAAAACTAGTCAGCGCGGCCGCTGGAGGTCAGGCCCATCGAGACTGTGCGTTGCCTGTAAAAATTCCTCCATCTGTTTATATTTAAGAAACATGGTCTATGTGCTTGGGGATGGTGTGGCAAGAATGGCTTTAGTGGATACCGGGGCAACCATATCAATAATGAGTTTATCGATTAAGAAACGGTTATGACGCAAAGTTATGCTTGTTTGGGACAGAAATGTGAAAATCCATGGCGCGGGTGGTGAGATGTTGTGCCCCTGGGAATCTGTAGTGCTTTGGTGTCCCTGGGTGGAACGGTATTCGCAGCGGAGTTTGCAGTTCTTCCGCGATGCATGCATGACATATTTCTAGGTATTGACTTTTTGAGAATGTGGGGTGATACGGTCGACTGCCGCTCTCGGGAACTCTGTGCTAATGGTTCCCTTCCTTCTGGACTTTTAGAGGAGCCACACGTGCGTGAGGATGTGTTCTGCGTAACAGAGGATACCAAAGGGCCAGCCCTGTCTATTGTGTGCGTACCAGTTTTGTGCCCCAGCCGTGTCTCCGACACCTTTGATGCTACGGTGGCACCGCTTCATTCTAACTGTGCAAAGAAATACATTCTGGTTCCTCATGCCTACCGTCGGTGCTCAAGGGCTGCTTACGGCTGTGGGCAATCAATTGTTCTTCGCAACCTGTAGTTTTGCCTGTGAATATGAAGATTTCGACGTGCAGCCAAGACGACGCTCCGTCGGTGGCTTTGGTTACTGATGCACCTGGCGAAGTTGCTTCCGCTCCAGCCCCTGACTAACAACTGCATCGGATGATCAGCCGCTCTTTACCCACCAGTGAACAGCGTAACGCTTTGGAGGCCTTACTGGTCACGTACTACTCCATCTTTGATTTTTCGGAGCCCCGCGGTTCACGGTATATTCCCGTGACACGTACCCGGCATCGCATTGACACAGGCTACTCACACCCAATTCGACAGAAGCCGTACAGAGTGTCGCCAACAGAACTCCAGGTCATCAGTGAGCAGGTTCGAGATATGCTGGAAAAGGGTGTTATTCAAGAGCCGTGCAGCCCCTGGGCCGCCCCTGTAATTCTGGTCAGGAAGAAAAATGGTACATGTCGACTATCGCCACCCGAATGCTGCAACAAACGCATGTATCCCCTTCCCGGATCGATGACGCCATAGATTGTCTGTTCTCTGCATTATACTTTTCATCCGTCGATCGGCGATCGGGATATTGGGAGATCCCTACGCACCATGACGCCAAGGAGAAAACGGACTTTATCACACCCGATGGCCTCTTTGAATTTAATGTAATGCCTCTCGGGCTCTGCAATGCTCCTGCAACTTTCGAGAGATTTTATGGACGCAATCCTACGTGGGCTAAAATGGCAAATATGTATGAGCGACCTCGATGGTGTCGTCATTTTTGGCCGGACATTCATAAACGCCGGTCTAGTACTTAATTCGAAGAAGTGTCGCTTCAATAAGCGTCAGATTTTGGTACTAGGACACCTCGTCGATCGTGAAGGTGTCTGACCTGACCCCCAAAAGACCGCGGCCATTTCATAGTTTCCAACACCTCAGAACGTGAAGGAACTTCGGAGTTTCCTAGGACTGTGCTCATATTTTCGCCGCTTCATTCCCCGTTTTGGTGAAATCGCTAACCCGCTCAATGCCTTCTCCACAAAGACGCTCCCTTCGAGTGGACATCAAAGTGTGACTCTTCTTTTCGCGAGCTCAAGTTTTTACTTACATCACATCCGATTCTCCGGCATTTCAACCCTTCTGCTCCAGTGGAACTACACATGGACGCCAGTATTGTTTGCATTGGTGCTGTACTGATTCAGCATTATGGTTACAAGGAACATGTTATTGGTTACGCTAGTCATTCCTTAAGCAAACCTGAACGCAGTTACACAATCACTAAACAGGAATGCCTCGCCGTAGTTTCCGCCGTTCAGTGGTTTTGCTGTTATCTATACGAGCGACCCTTCACAGTAGTTACTGATCATAATTCCCTGTGCTGGCTGATGAACCTCCAGGACCCATCTTTCCGTCTTGCACGGTGGACAACCCGTTTATCAGAGTTCGATTACACACTTTCGTACAAGAGTGGACGCCAGCACGCTGACGCTGACTGTCACTCACGTTTACCGCTTCCCATGACTGAATGTGACGCCGACAATTTTGATCATTACATAGCTGCTGATTTACCTCCATAGCCCGATACCCGTGCGTTCCGCACTAAAGAGAGGAAGGACGAGTATCTCCAACCATTCTTTAACGCTTCAGGGGCCCTACAGCTCTCAGCCCCTATTGTATACGGGGTGGTCTCTTGTACAAAAGGACAATTCTGCCACTAGTCTCAGCTACCTTCTGGTGGTGCCCGTCAGCCTACGCTCCTCTGTTTTGCACGTTATGCACGAAGACCCCACTTAGTGACACCTGGGATCTGCGCGGATGCTCTATCGCATCCAAGAACGTTTCTTCTGGCCACGGATGCGTGAAACCGCTAAGAAATATGTGGCTAGCTGTGCTCAATGTGCGAGTCACAAACGCCCCCACCGGCACTCTTCCTGATCTCCTTCATCCTTTAATGCCTCCAAGATTCCCTTTTGAGAAGGTCGGGGTAGACCTCTTGGGACCCTTTCCCAAGTCTCATTCTTGCAACCGCTGGATCGTCATCTGCACTGATTACCAAACTCGTTACTGTGAGACGGCAGCTCTTCCATCAGCTCCTGAACACCAAGACTCCCTCTTCCTGCTGCACTCTGTTAGACTGCGCCATGGGCCTCCCCCAGTGTTGATCAGCGACCGAGGTCGTCAGTTCGCCACTGATGTTGTCGAAGAACTCCTGTGTTTGTGCCAAACGCATTTCCAACATTCTACTCCTGATCATCCGCAAAGACATGGGTTGACCGAGCGAACCAACCGGGCACTCACCAAAATTCTTTCAATGTACGTCGCTAAGAAGGACGTCGACGACGAGTGGTTGACCCACTACCAACGGGTGAGCCGCTACAATCGATGGGTCGTCGCCGCGTACTACAAGGACTGGGACACTGTGCTGCCATTTATAACATACGCATACAACACCGCCCAACAGGAAACAACAATTTACAGTCCATTCTTTCTCCTCTATGCCTGGTCTCCTCGACACATCCTCGACGCCATCTTCCGTTCTCCACAGACGACGATCTTGGGATTGCTGAGATCCTCTGCCGGGCTGAAGAAGCCCGCCGGTTAGCCCGCCTGAGGACTCTCAAAAGCGCTCGAAATCCCGCTACGACGACCATCATCGCAACGTCATCTACCTCCCTGGCGCGATCGTCTGGCTTTGGCGTGCACTAAAGAAGCGTGGCTTAAGTCAGAAACTGCTCGCGCACTATATCGGTCCCTATGTTATCCTCGAGAAAATTAGTGACCTCACCTATGGAATTTCCCGCCGCTCCAATAGTGGCCGACGTTCTTCGCGAACTGAGCTTGCTCACGTCGCGCGTCTGTAACCCTGTCACCCTCGCGGTGACGATTGACTCGATCGGAAGGCTTCGCCTGCGACGGGGAAGTGCTACGGACTTGGTCTCAAGCAGAGGGTGTATGGATGAGGAAAAAAGAGGAAGAAGTGTGCGTACCCAATCTGACCTTTGTCTGGTGGCACCTGTGTTGCTTTCCGCTGGCCGTGTGTACCTGGTGTGCTAAACCGGCTAGAACGTCTCGGTAGTGAAGCTAAGGGCGCAACAATACGATATGAATATGAATAATATGAATATGAATGGTATTCTCCGTTTCTCTGTGCGTACGCCAGCGTCTGCTAGACCCGTCTCTGTCTTTAGCTGCTGAAGAATCTGCTCCAAACTTCGGCCGGAGCCCAAGTCACACAGCCGGCTTAGTTGTTTTGCTGGGCTTTTTCCTAGGCAGGCCAGAAAGAAAAATGGTAACTCGGATGTTCAACGAGGGTGTGCTTATAGAACAGTTGCCTGAACTGCTTGTGACCGACCAGGGCTATTGTCTCTGGTAATAAAAGATGATTTATTTGTCATAGACAAAGTACAGAAGAACGCTTACCATTCAGAGAATAATGAAACTGTTGATTTAAAAAATATGGATGATGATATTTTCTCAATGCGTTACACATATTCGGCGCATTTGGGACCAGATGATAAAAATTGCGTACTTTCCTGCAGTTAATTTAGCTTACGCGAGAACCAACGCACTCTCCTTCCTCCTCCACAATTATGCTGCAAAAATCCCTAGCGTGGCTTGCGACACCCAATGACATATGACGGGGACGAAAATCATGTAGAACTAACGCATCTATTTTCACTGCCCCACTACGTGACATTAGAGGTACCGAACAAAGCTTCGGTGGAGCGGAAAATCTGTTTTAGTAAAAGGACTGTTAATGTAACAGTGTTTAATAGTGTTAACGGGGTGTACGCGAGTGTTGAATCCCGAACAAAACTTGGAGCAATGAAAGTATCGCCCAAGTTGAATAGCCTTTTCCCGTTGCTGGAAAACGTTAAAAGGGCGGCTTTAGAATGGAGGGGAGAAAAGTCCAGGAAGAAAAGATGCGCACGTGAATAAGTTAAGAATGACAACGAAGGGCGGGCGCGAGCAATCTACCCCTTGTCTGCTGAGTATATCTGAGCAATGACAAAACCCCCAGCAGATCCGTGGTCGGTTCAGTCCTCGATGAAGTGCTTGCAATTCATCTCATTCAGCGAATTCGGAAAACAAGGATCTGTAGGACCGAAATCAGTCATATCAAATGAACAGCGGTGCATTCCGCGATTCGGAAGCATCGGACTGCACTAGGCCGAGTAAATATGTTGCGTCGATGAGGTCTCAGTTTGTCAGGACACACTCGAGGTCGGACATTCGGCAGCAGCTGCGGACGGAGCTGCTGCGAGAGTTTCAGCTGAAGAGCAAAAACAGCAACGGAATATTCTTCGTGGGTTGGGGCACAATGGGAGCGGAGAGTAGCATTGCTCCTCATAATCGCCGATGACCTCTTACGTTCACTTATCAGCTGCTCTTAATTCTAAGAACTAAAACGTTTAAGGAGCTTGTCGTAAACAGAAGGAATCGACAGATTTCCGAAGTAGCTCCTACACTGACGAAGAGGCACTCACGCAGCCAGCATGGTCCATGGCATGGTCCATGGCTCGCAGTCTTGAAGTATCAATTACTGTTAGCTGATAGGCAGTGGCTGTGCTGCGATCCTTTTTTCCTAACAGCCACATTATGACGAGCTACCGCCAAGTCAGCAAGTCTGATTACGTTTCTAACATCTTGTGTCGGCTTGAGCTGTGTTAGAGCGCGGAAAGCAGCGCAGATAGATGGAGAGAGTGTGTGTCTTACACATACACATACACAAACATACAAGCACACACAACCGACAAAGTGAAAAGCACACGCTGGGCCTTTCACTTTGCCGGTAAAATTTCCATGCGCTTGTGGGAAAGGCTACAGAGAAGCGTAATTCCACTTCCTCAACTGTAGGGTCCTGAAACTTCTTTCTCGTCACTGGTTCCTCTCAGAGGGTTACAGGGCGATTGTTACCGAGAGGTGTCTCTGAACGCAACCGAAAGGTAACATACAATCATTAAAGGTAGGAAATGGTTACGTTTTATATCCTTAAACAGTGTTAGCGTTGCCATGCTGTAGTTTCGTGGCTATGTTCACAGCTGGTTTTGTGGCTATTAAGAAATAAATACATCACATGATGCAACCTAAAGGAGAACACCCCCCAGGAAAGATATTGGTAGCTTATTTTATTGTTGCAATTTAAAAAAACAAATTTAGAAAAAAAAATACAAACACAAGATTCGAACAAATATTTTTCTCGCTAAGTGCTCAGGTAAGTAATGTTAATCCATTTCGCCACTGATACTTTTTTTTCTTTATTGCCGGACTTTTACAAGACAAAACAAACACACACAAGACATTGATATTGTTACGGACTTGTTCTCAAACAGAGCACGGAGGAAGAAAGAAGGAAGAGGAAGAAGTGTGCGCACCCGTTCGACCTTTGTCTGGTGGCACTTGTGTCGTTCCCGCTAGCCGTGTGTATCTAGCGTACTGAACCGACTAGAACGTCTCCGTCGCGACGCTAAGGGCGTAACATTGTGGTGGAGGGGCGGGGTAACCATCCCTGGCGCTACAGACAGCACCGACACAACTGGAGCCTCGCCGGAGTCGTCGTCTTGCGGGCCTCGAACCGCAAACCAGCGCCACGCAATCGGCTAATGACCCGCAAGCAGCCAGTGGTGACGCGGTGATCCAGGCTGAAGACCGGGCTGCGGGCGCAGCGAACAGTTCTTGGCAACACTATCGGGAGCCCCGGACATTCGCGGGAGCGGCAGGCGAGGACGTTGACGAGTGGTTGACCCGCTACTAACGGGTGAGCCGCTACAATGGATGGGACGCCGCCGCTAAGCTCTCAAACGTGGTCTTCTTCCTAACCCATACCGCTCTTGTTTGGTTCGAAAACCATGAAGACTCTCTTACCACCTGGGACCGTTTCGTTACTGAATTGCGGCAGTGCTTCGGCGACTGTCTTGCACGAAGGAAGCGAGCTGAACACACGCTTACGCACAGAGCTCAGCTACCTGGGGAAGGATGCACAACTTACATAGAGGAGGTCCGGAAACTATGCAAAACTGCAAGCGCTAATATGACCGAGGAAGATAAAGTAGGACATCTTCTGAAGGGCATCGCAGATGATGTTTATAATTTTCTAATTGCCAAAGGTGACCTGAACGCCGTCTGTGATGGAATTCGGCATGTTCGCACATTCGAGACATTGAAGACTCGTCGCATAACGCCAAAATTTGGCAGGCTCGCCAACGTTCCATCTGTGGCGAGCATTTCCGGCAAATAGTTCGCGAGGAACTGCAGCGGTTTGAGCCCCCTGTACAGTCTCCATCATTTTTGCCCTCTGACGTTGTCGGCTCTCGAGGGCCTCCCTCCTTGCTCCCTTCGATGCCTGTTGTAAATTCTATCAATACGGCACACGCGGACGCTTACTCCAACAGCCCGACGCCAAGGTTCGATAGCCCTGGTCACCCGCCTCGCTACGACTCGCGCCCGACTAACTTCTTGTCGCAGGATCAGCACTATGAGTACCATCCTCAACCACCACCTGCTCACTATTTCCGGCGTCCACCCCGAAGACCTGAAGATGAGTTTCGCTACCCAATGCACCCTGTCTCCTCGGAACCCTCCAGGGAACAAGTTTTTCGTCGCACAGTCCCCCTGTGTGCCGACGCTGCGGCATTGAGGGGCACATACCTCGATACTGCCGCAGCCGCCCACTCACCCGTTACGATCGGCCCGTCCAACATGCTCCGCCACGTAACCATTTCTACGACTCTAATTGGCAATGGCCCCCATCTTCGTATGAATATCCCCAGACCAATGGACCGCGCAATCACTCTCCTGCTTCCGAACGAAGTGTCTCACCACCACCTGCCTCTTCTGCGCGCCGCTTTCCGTCACCACGGCCACGACGGCGGTCGGCATCGCCTTTGCCGGAAAACTAGTCAGCGCGGCCGCTGGAGTTCAGGCCGCTGGAGACTGTGCGCTGCCTGAAGAAATTACTCCATCTGTTGTTTTGTTAAAGAACACGGTCTATGTGCTTGTGGATGGTGTGGCGACAATGGCTTTAGTGGATACTGGGGCAACCATTTCAATAATGAGTTTATCGTTTAAGAAGCGGTTAGGACGCAAAGTTATGTTTGTTTGGGACAGAAATGTGAATTTTCATGGTGCGGGTGTTGAGGTGTTGTGTCCCCTGGGAATGTGTAGTGCTTCGGTGTCCCTGGGTGGAACGGTATTCGCAGCGGAGTTTGCAGTGCTTTCGCGATGCACGCATGACATAATTCTAGGTATTGACTTTTTGAGAATGTGTGGCGCTACAGTCCACTGCCGCTCTAGGGAACTCTGCGTTGATGGTTCCCTTCCTTCTGGACTCTTAGAGAAGCCGCACGTGCGTGAAGATGTGTTCTGTGTAACAGAGGATAAAAATGTGCCAGCCTTGTCTATGGTGTGCGTCCCAGTTTTGTGCCCCAGCCGTGCTTCCGACACCTTCGACGCTACAGTGGCACCGCTTCATTCTAACTGTGCAAAGAAATACATTCTGGTTCCTCATTGCCTACTGTCGGTGGTCAAGGGCTGCTAACGGCTGTGTGCCATTAATTGTTCTTCGCAACCAGTAGTTTTGCCTGTGAATATGAAGATTGCGACCTGTAGCCAAGACGACGCCCCGTCGGTGGTTTTGGTTACTGATGCACCTGGCGAAAGTGCTGCCGCTCCAGCCCCTGACTCGCAACTACATCGGATGATCAGCCGCTCTCTAACTAGGGACCAGCGTTACGCTTTGGAGGCCTTACTGGTCAAGTATTCTTCCATATTTGATTTTTCCGAGCCTTGCGGCTCACGGTGCATTCCCGTGAAACGCACCCGACATCGCATTGACACAGGCTACTCACACCCAATTCGACAGAAGCCGTACAGAGTGTCACCAACAGAACGCCAGGTCATCAGTGAGCAGGTTCGGGATATGCTGGAAAAGGGTGTTATTCACGAATCATGCAGTCCCTGGACCGCCCCTGTAATTCTGGTGAAGAAGAAAGATGGTACATGGCGCTTTTGCGTCGACTATCGCCGTCTGAATGCTGCAACAAAGAAGGATGTGTATCCCCTTCCGCGGATCGATGACGCCATATATTGTCTGTTCTCGGCATCATATTTTTCATCCGTCGATCTGAGATCGGGATATTGGCAGATCCCTATGCACCCTGACGACAAGGAAAAAACGGCATTTATCCCACCCGATGGCCTGTTTGAATTTAATGTAATGCCTTTCGGGCTCTGCAATGCTCCTGCAACTTTCGAGAGATTTATGGACGCTATCCTACGGGGACTAAAATGGCAAATATGTATGTGCTACCTAGATGATGTCGTCATTTTTGGCCGGACATTCGAAGAGCACAACGAACGCCTCGCTCTCGTGCTTGACTGCTTCAAAAACGCCGCTCTAGTACTTAATTCGAAGAAGTTTCGCTTCGGTGAGTGTCAGATTTTGATACTAGGACACCTCGTCGATTGTGAAGGCGTCAGACCTGACCCTCAAAAGACCGCGGCCGTTGCATCGTTTCCAACACCTCAGAACGTGAATGAACTCCGAAGTTTCCTAGGACTGTGCTCATATTACCGCCGCTTCATTCCCCGTTTTGCTGACATTGCTAACCCGCTTACGTGCCTTCTCCACAAAGACGCTCCCTTCGAGTGGACATCAGAGGGTGACTCTCCTTTTTGCCAGCTCAAGTTTTTACTAACGTCACATCCGATTCTCCGGCATTTCAACCCTTCTACTCCAACGGAACTGCACACGGACGCCAGTGGTGTTGGCATTGGTGCTGTGCTGATTCAGCGTTACGGCGACAAGGAACACGTTATTGCTTACGCCAGTCGTTCCTTAAGCAAACCTGAACGCAATTACACAATCACTGAGCAAGAATGCCTCGCGGTAGTTTTCGCCGTTCAGCGGTTTCGCTGTTATCTATACGGGCGACCCTTCACAGTGGTCACTGATCATCATTCCCTGTGCTGGCTGATAAACCTCCGTGACCCATCTGGCCGTCTTGCACGGTGGGCAAATCGTTTACAAGAGTTTGATTATACAGTTCCGTACAAGAGTGGACGCCGGCACGCTGACGCGGACTGTCTCTAACGTTTACCGCTTCCCACAACGGAATGTGACGCCGACAATTTTGATCATTATATCGCTGCGGTTTTACCTCCATTCCCCGATACCCGTACGTTCCACACTGAGCAGAGGAAAGATGAGAATCTACAACCATTTAACGCTGCAAGGGACCCTACAGCTTCCACTCCCTATTGTATACGGAGTGGTCTTTTGTACAAAAACGACTATTCTCCCACTGGTCTCCGCTACCTTCTGGTGGTGCCCGTCAGCCTACGCTCCTCTGTTTTGCGCGTTATGCACGACGACCCCACTTCGGGACACATGCGATCTGCGCGGACGCTCTATCGCATCCAAGAACGTTTCTACTGGCCCCGGATGCGTGAAACCACTCAGAAGTACGTGGCTAGCTGTGCTCAATGTGCGAGTCATAAACGCCCCGCCGGCACTCTTCCTGGTCTTCTTCATCCGGTGACGCCTCCAAGATCCCCTTTTGAGAAAGTCGGGGTAGACCTCTTGGGACCCTTTCCCAAGTCTGATTTTTGCAACCGCTCGATCGTCACCTGCACTGATTACCACACTCGTTACTGTGAGACGGCAGCCCTTCCATCGGCTACTGCACACTGTTACGACCAAGCATCCGCATTTGCGCGCTCTATTGTTCGCCTGTGGGCATGGATAAGTGCTGTGAATATGTGGTGATGGTCCATTGGCTCTAAGTGAGCCTGTTTCCAGGAATCCTGTTTTGTAAGCCTGTTTTGCTTTGTGGACACTCTGCAAATGCCAAATTGACCCTGCCAAGAGAACGTCTGGAAAAACACAAAGAAACGTCCCCCTGCGGGAAATGCAGGAAGTGCTTTCTTTCTTTTGTTCACCCTTCCAGTCGATAAGCCCTATCGTCCAGTGAGGAATGCCTACTTTCCAAAGGAGACGACAGAGTGACATGTCCGCTGACGTGCAGGACAAGAAAGGAGCGTGACGCATACAGCCATTAAGTGATTTCCCAGGAATGCAGGAAAGATTTGCAATTGTCGAAAACGGACAATGCTGGGAGCGGATGCGGCGCCACGTGCACTCGGGTTTCTGAGAAGTAAAACCACTTGTCAGAACCAGCCTGTGGTTTCTTTGCTGAAGAATAGAAATGTACCTCCTCTCCTCGCCGTTCCCAAGCTTTTCCCGCCAACAAGTGATCACGCCCAACGAATGAATGCCGGACCAGTCAGTGCTTCAGACCATCAGTGCAGTGATGTGTTCGATTGGATGCCGATACCTGAGGGGCGTGCCCTGGATTTGGTTGGTCAGCATCTTCAGAGAGGGGCTGGACATAGGGGGTTTTAAGGACGCTGCAGAGCACGAAATGTCGCTCTGAGCCCTGGGTAAACGGCTCATCCAGTCGCTTCTCGCTATGAACTCTTAACGCTTGCCATTTTGCTGATGTACCCTTCTTTTTCGTGTAAATAATCTTGTAAATAAGTTTCTCAAAGTGCCATTAAACCTGCTTGTACATATTTCACCAACTTCGAAGATTCAATCCTACTTCAACCCCGAGTCTCTGCACGCTACCAAGTGAAGGCCGGGTCGACGTAGCCCCAGCGTCACGACAACACCAAGTCTCCCTCTTCCTGCTGCACTTTGTTATACTGCGCCATTGGCCTCCCCGAGCGTTGATCAGCGACCGAGGGCGTCAGTTCACCGCTGATGTTGTCGAAGAACTGCTTCGTTTGTGCCAAACGCATTTCCGACATTCTACCCCGTATCATCCGCAAACAAATGGGTTGACCGAGCGAACCAACCGGACACTCACCAACATGCTTTCAATGTACGTCGCCGCCGACCACAAGGACTGGGACACTGTGCTACCATTTATCACATACGCATACAACACCGCCCAACAGGAAACAACAAGTTACAGTCCATTCTTTCTCATCTATGCCCGGTCTCCTCCCGTTCTCCACACATGACGAACCTGAGATTGCTGAGATCCTGTGCCGGGCTGAAGAAGCCCGCCGGATAGCCCACCTGAGAACTCTCGCCTCACAAAAGCGCTCGAAATCCCGCTACGACGACCACCATCGCCACGTCACCTACCTCCCTGGAGATATGGTCTGGCTTTGGCGTCCACTAAGGAAGCGTGGCTTAAGTCAGAAACTGCTCGCGCACTATATCGGTCCCTATGTTATCCTCGATGCAATTAGTGACCTCATCTATCGGATTTCGCGCCTTACCAAAAGTGGCCGACGTTCTTCACGAACTGAGCTTGCCCACGTCGCGCGTCTGAAACCCTGTCATCCTCGTGCTGACAATTGACTCGCCCGGAGGACTTCGCCTGCGACGGGGGAAGTGTTACGGACTTGTTCTCAAACAGACCACGGAGGAAGAAAGAAGGAAGAGGAAGAAGTGTGCGCACCCGTTCGACCTTTGTCTGGTGGCACTTGTGTCATTCCCGCTAGCCGTGTGTATCTAGTGTACTGAACCGACTAGAACGTCTCCGTCGCGACGCTAAGGGCGTAATAATATAATAAACCTGCCAAGGGCTGGCTTTTTTAAAATTCCTGAACATCCATCAAAGGTTCTAACTTTGGCAACCACTCAGGATTATCATCGTCAAACTTTACTATCTCGATAAACCAATGGAAAGCCTCGCGGAAAAAATTCGTGCAAGACGCGCATCAGAGTCACAGTGATATCCTGCCATTCGTGAACGCCATATACTGTGGAGGCCCAGTAGCATGATTGAATCATAGGGAACCCCCTCCTCATTTTGCGTGGCTAAGTACCGTATTCTGTAAGGATTAATGGGTATATCTTTATGGTTCTTTGAAGTACGTCCCAAAAATAAACCGGCTGTTTACAAATTGAGCGATGTGCACCCCACGGAAGAAATAACCCTTTTTCTTGCAAAAACACTTTTATGGCAAAGTTCCAGTATGCACCTTAAAAAAGAAAGTTTTAGCCGCTGCCGGCACTTTCATTCTCTTTACCCTTTTCAGTACATTCCTGCCAGGGCCTCCCCTGTATATGGCCCTATAGATGGGCTCCAGAAGAACAAGGTCGCACAAATCTTTGTACAACTTTTTCTTTTTCACAGTTAATAAATATTCTTTTGAAAATTCTTTTGAAAGGGGGGGGGGGGGGGCTCCTGCACCCTTGTTGAAGGATGCCATACTTAATGTCAGAGGTCTGGCAGGAAAGAAAATGGAGAGCCAAGTGCACCGACCTTTAACAGAAGAGGGAATCGATCTCTTGGCTGTGCAGGAAACGAATATTGAGGTTGCAGAAGAGACCGGGAGCATGGTGCGGCGTTTCACGTCTAGGTTTTATGCTGTAGTGAGTCACGCAATAGGCACTTCTGCAGGATACGTCCTTTTTGTTAAAACGCTGCCAGGTCTTGCGGTGAAGGCCCATTTCTCATGTTTGTCGGGTAGGTGTGTTTTTGTAGATTTCACTCTGTCACCCGTTAATAATTAGGGGGATATTATTAACGATGCGCCCTTAACGGTGCGCACACTCCCAGACACCCTTAGAGTGAGTGGGGGTAGCTGCTCCGGTCGCAAAGGAGATGCCCTCGACTTGCGTGGCAAGCTCAGCCGGAATTCAGCTACCTTGTAGTGACAGAAGGGGGTGGTCGTTTGGTGCCCAGCGGTCGCCGGTTCAAACCAGAGTAAGGATCGGAGTCAGAAGTAACAAACAAAACACAATTTATGTACAGCAAGAGACGATACAGAGGAATACACAAGATCACTTGAAATACAACAGACGAGAGGTTCACAGAATAACAAACGCTAAGCATGCAATTATACAGGTATTCAATAACATAGAGGCTTTACAACAGATGAAACACGAGAGAGTACATAAACAAACACCAAATTGTTCACCGGGCACTGTTGCAGTCCGACGCCTCAAGAGTCACGATGTGGCCGCCATACGAGACGAGCGCCGCTCCCTTGAAAGTCCGTGGGCTTGCCAGCAGCGGGTGATCCCCGGGAGTCCAGTCGAAACACAGGCGAGCACGTCGCAAAACACTTGACGAACTGACTGACTGACTGACTGACTGACTGACTGACTGACTGACTCATCAAACGGCGCGGTCTCTTTAAGTAGGGCGCGCCGCGTCTGTTTGTTAGCACGCGTCAAAGCTAACGCGCACACACACATAGCTTCGTTGGTTATAGCGCTCTCTCTTCCTCCCGTCGAGCCGCGCGTCGCCATTGGCCAGGTCCCATAGAACATGCTGGAAAAATCTGGCTGATTCCAGTCCGATGAACCACCGTCCTCCCCGGGCAATGGGAAAGAGGGTGACGGCAACGCGTACAAAGCTACGCGCTCTCCCGCGCGGGGAAGGGGGGCTTTTCTCTCCATGCCTTCCACGCGACGCTGTGCGGGCCTCGCGCCGTACCGACTTGATGAAAATGGGCGCCGATTTCGTGACACTGCCCCTCCCTTAAAGAATATTGTCCCACAATATTCACAACAACCACGAACATCGCGCGCACATGCATGCGCTCACAATTGTATGGGGCAAATGTTCACATCAAGCATATTGCACAAATGTCACAAACACAAACTGTAATAACACATTACTACATTCACACATCAATGCCATGAAATTCACAACATAACAACACACTGTTCTCGGATACACATAGGAATCAACAACACAGAAACACACAGTTATTCAAATATGAAGCGCACAAACCTAAGGCATGCTTTCGCCTATATTTCCACACTCGGGATGCACCTTCTTGGAACGTATCGGTTCCTCTCCAACTTTCAGGTAACCGAGTTCTCCTTTTTACTAGACACTGCCGTTTCTTCCTCCCGCGGGTTCGGCTCTTTTTCCGTTTACTATAGAGCCTTTTCCATTGCGAGTTGTTCTCGCTCCGGTCTTTACTCCTGAGTTCTGCTTCCCGATCGGAAGTTAGGCCAGATCTAACGCTACCTTGCCTAGCAGCGCTTCGAGCAGGCCGTCTCATTCTTTCTCGGTCTGGGCGGCTCCACATGCGCTTGCACGTCCAGGCGTTCGGTCGCTTCTTCCGTCTTTTTCTATGAGACATTTCCCTGTCGACTTTGCCTGACTTGGCAGGTTTGGATTTGTTTCTTTTCGTTTCCACTTTTATTCGCACCTTTGGCCGAGGAACGTTTGATCCAGTTTTACCCGCATAATCAGAACATTGTTGTCTGAAAGGAGCGCCTTTTTGAGAACTTTGTTCTCCCTTAATTCTTTTCATTTTCTCTCCTTTCTTTACGATCTTCAGTCGTACCTTCTTGAAGCAGAGCTCAGTTGCAACTGGAGACTCATTCTCCTCACTTTCAGTTACATCCCGTTCCTTAAAAGTTTCCTTAAAATGTTTCTTGAATCCTTTCATTGCAATACAGTCTTCGCTTTCTTTCCTTCCTGAACCCTCAAGGTTAAGATCTGTACAGTCACCTTTATCCCAGCTTTCGTGCTCACTGCAATTTGAAATCTCCTCATCTCGGTCACTCATGCACTCAACCATGGTGTCATTTAATGAGGAGCTACAATCCTGCCCTTCTTCATCTTCAAGCTTTGAAAACACCGAGGTTTCTGGCTCGAAAATTGCCGTTGCAGCTTCTGTGCAACCTGTCGTCTCGGAGGGCACAATCTCATTTTTCTGAGAATTCTGAACTCCAGTTAGGTCATCTGAAGTTTCTGTTGCAGGAACACGCTGATCCACAACCTCATTCTGGCTGCTAGAGCCAGTTTCTACAGTACCTGTGGCTGTCAATGTATCGCTTGGTTCACTGTACTTTCTAATATAAGCAAAGGTAACCTCCGGAGGCTCGGTAATACCTTTCAAACGCCGAACTTCAGCCAGCTTTTTGAGAAGGATCTCTCTCTCTTTTAAGAATTCTTTTTCCTTTTCTGCCTGCTTCCTCAGCCATTCTTTTTCTCTTTCGGCTCTCTTCCTGAGCCATTCTTTTTCTCTTTCTTCTTCTTGTCTCTTTGCCTCTGCTTGTTTCCTCTGCCATTCTCTCTCTCTTTCTGCTCGTTTCTTGAGCCATTCTTTCTCTCGTTCTTCTCTTTGCCTCTCTCTTTCTTTCTCAGCCTCTTCTCTTTCCTTCTTAGCTTGTTCTAGAACCTCTCTTTCTTTTCGGTCCACCCATTCTCGCAGTTCAGCTCCTTTAAGACCTTTCTCTAGGCCCAACGCAATAATCTCCTTGAGATTCATCTTCAATCTGAACTGCCTAATGCTAACACATAGCACTATCAATGGACCTTACACAACCGCTTCAGCGCGGTACCTCTCGTTATCGCTCTGCTGTTACACTGTTTACGACCTCTTCGTAAACTCTTCCAACTCTTTCTCCGTCCTCTGAGCTTGAGTGCACCAAACGTCCTGTCGCGGACGCCAGATTAATTGTCACCCGTTAATAATTAGGGGGATATTATTAACGATGCGCCCTTAACGGTGCGCACACTCCCAGACACCCTTAGAGTGAGTGGGGGTAGCTGCTCCGGTCGCAAAGGAGATGCCCTCGACTTGCGTGGCAAGCTCAGCCGGAATTCAGCTACCTTGTAGTGACAGAAGGGGGTGGTCGTTTGGTGCCCAGCGGTCGCCGGTTCAAACCAGAGTAAGGATCGGAGTCAGAAGTAACAAACAAAACACAATTTATGTACAGCAAGAGACGATACAGAGGAATACACAAGATCACTTGAAATACAACAGACGAGAGGTTCACAGAATAACAAACGCTAAGCATGCAATTATACAGGTATTCAATAACATAGAGGCTTTACAACAGATGAAACACGAGAGAGTACATAAACAAACACCAAATTGTTCACCGGGCACTGTTGCAGTCCGACGCCTCAAGAGTCACGATGTGGCCGCCATACGAGACGAGCGCCGCTCCCTTGAAAGTCCGTGGGCTTGCCAGCAGCGGGTGATCCCCGGGAGTCCAGTCGAAACACAGGCGAGCACGTCGCAAAACACTTGACGAACTGACTGACTGACTGACTGACTGACTGACTGACTGACTCATCAAACGGCGCGGTCTCTTTAAGTAGGGCGCGCCGCGTCTGTTTGTTAGCACGCGTCAAAGCTAACGCGCACACACACATAGCTTCGTTGGTTATAGCGCTCTCTCTTCCTCCCGTCGAGCCGCGCGTCGCCATTGGCCAGGTCCCATAGAACATGTTGGAAAAATCTGGCTGATTCCAGTCCGATGAACCACCGTCCTCCCCGGGCAATGGGAAAGAGGGTGACGGCAACGCGTACAAAGCTACGCGCTCTCCCGCGCGGGGAAGGGGGGCTTTTCTCTCCATGCCTTCCACGCGACGCTGTGCGGGCCTCGCGCCGTACCGACTTGATGAAAATGGGCGCCGATTTCGTGACACACTCTCGGCAAAGCTGAGTGGCGCATTGTATGTTTGTATGAACCAAATCAAGAAGAGGAAAGCGCAGTGTTTTTTGAAAGCTTGAACAGCATCTCAGTTTCCAAAAACACCTCATTCTTATGGGCGACTTCAACTGCGTACTTAGCAGTCGCGATAAGACCAGTGTGCGCGGATTCAGAGACGTAAGTACTCAGGTACTGTCCAAAATTGTGGGTGAGTGGAACCTTGAAGTTGTGGCGGAATGCCTTAACGGCGGTGCGGTATAACATACACACATTTTGAGCGTGCAAGCCACGCTCGTCTTGACTGCATATATGTTTCGCTTGATGTGATTCCAAAATGTAGTAGCTATCACGTTGTTCCCGTCTCTTTTTCTGACCACTGTTTAGTAATATGTGTGATAGGATCACAAAAATGGGGCAGTGCATTTAATTGGGACCAGTAGAAAGTAAATGACAAGTTGATAAAAGACGAAATTTTCAGAGATGCAGTAACGGAAGAAATAGGCAAGATAGACCCTAATAGTACACTGAGAACATGGCAGCAATGGGAGCTTTGTAAGGAACAGCTTAAAATAATAGCAATTAGTAGATCTAGTGTCCTTGCCCACGAACAGAAACATATTGAACGCAACTTAAGGTCCCTGCTTGAAAAAAATGCTTGAAAAT
This sequence comes from Amblyomma maculatum, assembly GCF_055883805.1. NCBI lineage: Eukaryota > Metazoa > Arthropoda > Arachnida > Ixodida > Ixodidae > Amblyomma > Amblyomma maculatum. The sequence goes on from NC_139350.1 coordinate 15,129,976, forward strand.
GAATGTGCTGTGCCTGGCAAATGGAGAGAAGATATAAGGAAGAATAAACAAAAAATCGAACTGATAGAGCAAGAGCGTTATCGCGTTGCGCTTGTACGTGTGAGAGCGGAATACACAGCTGCAGGGGAGGCACCGTCGAGACGAGCGCTAGGAGTTGAAAAGGCGCACGCACAGAGAAATCACATCGGAAATATAGAATGGAGCGGCGTCTTCAGTTCAGTTCAGTTCAGTCGTTCAGTCGTGTCCGACTCGCCATGTCACGCCACGCTTTCCGGTCTCTCTTATCGGATGACAATGCGATAAGCGGCGTCTTATCGCATATCTCTTAGCGGCGTCTTATCGGATGACAATGAGCATATTCAGCGAGCATTCTTCCAGTACTACCCGACACTGTTTGCATTGCACGACTTTGATATGAGAGCGTTTAAGGACAGGTATCTCGGGGCGCTACCAAGACTAAATCAAGAAAACAAAGATTAGAGCTGCCAATAACTAAACCAGAGGTCGAACTGGCGATAAACAATTTGAACCCGGGATAATCACCTGGTCCCGACGGCTTAAGTGCGGCATTTTACAAAGAATTTAAACTCGAAATAGCGCCAGTCCTGACTGTAGTGTTTAACGAAGCTTATGACGTAAACGAACTGTCCTCTTCTTATGGCAAATCTCACACAGTCCTCATACCCAAAACCGATGAAGCAGATAGGCTACTAAAAGTAACATCATACCGGCCTATTGCGCTCACGAACGTTGATTACAAAATTTATATGAAGGTGTTAGTACGAAGGCTGCAGTCGGTCATCCAAGGAAATCGTTGGGCCACATGAAACGTGAGGGATAAAGGGGCGGTCCATTGTTACAAATATACACAAAGCAAGAAGTGTATTAGAATGCTGTTATGGGGGGGCGGGGGAAACGCCATAGATGGCCGTGTGGCCATCCTGCAGCTTGACCTTGAAAAGGCGTCCGACTGTGTTGCCCATGAAATTCTACTTTGTATAATGGACCACATAAATGTTGGTTTTGTTATTCGTGAGGGCGTGGCCCTGGCGTACCGAAATTTCACTACGAGATTAGTCGTAAATAAAACTCTGGGGGCCCCCATTAGCACGCAGCGTTCTGTGCGGCAGGGCTGTCCCCTCAGCCCTCTTTTATTCTGCATTTACATTGAAACCCTTTGCCTAAATATCTTGGACAATGAGAATATCACTGGTTTTCGATTGCAAGCTGTGGAAGTGAAGCTGCTGGCGTACGCCGGTGATGTTGCGGATTTTATGGTTAACCAGGAGGGTATAACCGAAGTTGATGATTCTGTAAAAACTTTTAATGAAGTTACAGGCAGTAGGGTAAACTGGTCCAAGTACCTGGGACTCTGGCATGGTAGATGGCAAAGTGGTCTTGATAATTTTGCAAACGTGTCCTGGGTGACGACTCCGCCAAAGTACCTTGGCGTGCCACTAGAATGATATCGTAATAGCGAGACATATTGGAGAACATGCACAGATGACATGCGGGAAAGGGCAGATAAGTGGAAAGGAACTGGTTTATCAATTTTTGCAAGAGTCACAGTATGCAACCTCTTCTTCATTTCTAGGCTGTGGTATGTAATCCAAGTTTTACACTGTGCAAGATTGAGTGTGCAGAAATGGAATATTTGCAGTTTTTATGTGGGCTTCAAATGGGAAAGATGCAGCCGCACGAATTTATTCAGAAGTGTCAAGGATGGAGGCGTAGGCTTCAGGTATCTTTTTTTACGGCAGATTGTCAGCAGATTTCTGTTCCTGCGTGGCGTTTGTGATTCATTTTTGTTCACTGTCTGCCAAATTAGGCTTGGACGTGCACTGCCAGATTTTGTTGTGCCAACCGAATGTTACAAGGGAGGTATTTTTGGTTACTTTAGAGAAGTTGTTCAAAGTGTGCGATTTCTCTCTGCACTTCGACACTGATGCAACGAGCACGGCAGGCTTTAAATGCGCTTTTATTCATTTTTACAATATTTCCGCTACCTGTCGCCAGGTGACGCTGCTCAGAGACCCTAAGCTGGCTAGGGAAGAAGAATCAAAGAAAGCAGGATCGGATTCAAGATAACGAGGGAAATTCTTTAAAGGGAGATAACGCAGTGAACTACATTACATCAGTTATAGCCGAGTCATTTAAGAGCGACGATAGGGTAATCGCCGCAAATCAGGAAGCAACACAATGTAGCAGAATACAAAGCAGCTTAGAGCTGACCAATCTGAACTGAAAAAAGGCAGAAAAAAATATTCCTAAAAACACATTTACAGGAATAGATGGAATTCCGATCAAGCTGATTAATGAACTTGGTCCAAAAAGTAAGGAAACAGTGTTAAAAGCTCTGGAAACAGTCATAACGAATAAGCAAATTCCGGTCAGCTGGGGGCAGAGTAAAATGAATTTGATTTATAAAGGGAAAGGAGACGGGATGCACAAAAAATCCTACAGGCCGATTACCATAACATCTGTTATGTACAGGTTAGCTATGCAGGCGGTGAAATTAAAGGTGCAAGCATGGGTTGAAAGTAACAAGATACTCGGAGAACTTTAGAACGGCTTTAGAAATGGTAGGCGCTTAGATGATAGCCTGTCGTGCTTACCCAATGCATCGAAATATCTAGAGTGGAAAATAGACCTTTGTATTTGGCCTTCCTGGACATAAACGGGATATACGACAAAGTAAACAGGGAACTCCTGTGGAACATAATAAAAGAAGGTATCGGTTATGAGATAATAGAGTTCCTACAGGTAATATACCGGAATAACAAAGTAGAAATTACGTGGGAAGGGATGCGAAGTACGGAGGATGTCAAAGTATGCAAAGGATTAAGACAGGGCTGTCCTCTATCACCGGTGCTGTTCATGCTTTATATGATAAACCTGGAACGGAGGATACAAGACAGTAACCTAGGTTTTAACCTGACATATAGATTAGGTAGAAGGGCGGTAGAGCAGCGCCTCCCCGGTTTGATGTATGCAGACGATATTGTGCTGCTAGCTGACAGTCTGAAAGAATTGCAAACTCTAGTTCAGTATTTCGGAGACGAAGGGGACGCTCTAGGCTTCAGTTTCAGCGCAGTTAAGTCGGGTCTGATGATTTTCGACGGCTCAACTGATCAAGGTCTTAAAATACAAGACCTTGAAATACCTAGAGTAGCAGAATATAAACATCTGGGGGTATGGGTAAACGAAGGATTGGCATACATTGGAAAGCATGAGCAATTAAGGCCAAAGGGCGAAGGAATGCCGGGATAATGAAGCATAAGGCATTGTGGGGATAAAATAGGTATGAGGTTTTGAGGGGTATTTGGAAAGAAATTATGGTGCCCGGACTTACTTTCGAAAATGCGGTTTTGTGCCTAAAATCAGAGGTACAGTCGATATTAAAAACAAATCAGAGATCCGTTCGACGATTAGCACTAGGTGCCCACGGCAAAACTACAAATGAGGCGGTTCAGGGAGATATGGGCTGGGCATCTTTCGAAGTACGGGAAGCTCAGAGTAAAATATTATATGAGGAACGCCTGAGGAAATTGGACAGTAACAGATGGGCAGCTAAAGTATTTAAATACCTTTACCTAAAAAGCGTTGACTCACAATGGAGGAAAAGAACTATGAAACTAACTATTAAGTATGCTAGTAACAAGGACGGAGAAATAAAGAGCATTAAGCAACAGGTGAAAAACACAGAAGGTAAAAATTGGATAAATTCGATGGAATAGAAACAGAGTGTGGAATTATACTTAAAGTGGAAAATGCAGATCAGGAAGGAAGATTTCTTTAAAAACTCAAGAGGCAGTGCGCTACATTTTGAAGCTAGATCAGGGTGCCTTAGAACACGCAGCTGCAAAAAGAAATTTAACAATGGAGATGACGCATGTGCTGTATGTGGAAACTCCAGTGAAACAATCGACCATATTGTGCTCGAATGTTATGGTATCCATCCGGAGGTTGGTGCAGGCGCAGTCACTGTTCTTGAAGCTCTGGGGTTTAGACATAACAGTGGCCGGGTGAATAAACCGGCGGTGGAAACTAGCAAAATACGACTGGAAGATTGGTGGCTTAAAAGCAGAGAAGTGACATAATGTTAGTAATGTAGGAACAAAATTTAATAAATAGAATGATGGTTTAGTTACACATTCTAAATCAATAATTAAGATATAGGGAGAAAAATGAGCATGATAGCTACTGCTATAACCCCGTTTCAAAGGGGACGCTCCTATATTCCATCCATCCATCCAACCGTTGAAAGAAAGGAATCACGCTCCAGAGATAGCTAAAGATGTCTGAGAAAGAGAGACATAGAAACAAAGGAATAGCAGGAATGCTAACTAGGCGATGTTGCAGTAGGCTGCCGTACACGTGCAGAGGCGGATAAACGGAGAATATTTAAAGAAAGCGAAAGATGACTAAGGATATCATGGTATGAAGATAGGGCGACGGCACAGGCGCGTATTCCTTACTGGCGAAATGTTAAAATGCAAATCAATAAAGGGAGATTATTTTCTGGATGTAATTGAAAAGCAATCAAAACAAAATCTCCATAACAACATTATATGATTAGCGTGTATCGTCATAACGTACTCTGAAGTACGTATTGTTTTCTGAAATATAAGCCTGCATGCATATGAAAAGAAAATTTTACATGAAATACCTCCCATGTGGCACGCAAACATACATTCTTTTGTCAAAATAGATGCTGTCAGAATTTGTGCTTGCTCCCCATCCCCCTTCATCCTGGAAAGCCTCTGAGATTGATGAACTAGCAGTGAGTGCATAGTCCTAGAACAAAAAGGCAATGTTTAATTACGACGTTTAAGACAGTCTTTGTGCTGCTTCACTGCCTATCGCGCGAAGTGTCTGTACAGCCACCATACCATACGACCCCTCAAGTTCTACCACAAACCGTCCAGACAGGTAATACGCGGCGCTCTATGAAATGCCTCCTCTCGCGCAGATCAACCGCCTAAGTTGGCAGGCCGCCGTGGCTGCGCTTGGAAACAACGGCAAATATGGTGGTTTCTCTATGAGGACAAAGCGTTTGGACACTCGTGCGGCTGTAAATCTGCACCTTCATTATTAAACCTCTAAAAGATTTCGCAGCTAAAATGTACTTCTGTGGTATCTTTTCACTGCTTTCTGCAATTACAGTAAGATGTCCCAGCTTACTTGACCACCCACCAAACTGTCTACAAAACTGCGCTGTGCTAACAGCTGCCTGTATTCCATGTCGAATTCAGCGTGTTTTGCACACGGTCGCAAGTGGATCAAAATGTGACGCCCAACTTTCCGTTTTCATGCTCAAAACATTTTAACATCACCGCAAAAAGGAATTTCGACAGACCGCAATTTCGCAACACAAATTTGGGACACCTGACTTTTTGACAATAATTCAGTGAAACGACATAGCGCCGAACGGCAGCTATGTGTGTCGAAAACAGGGCCCCGGGTTTAAAATAAAGTATTTGATGTAGGCCAGGAATACCAGTTCCTTTTTTTTTTGTTTCGCAATTACTTATGGGGTAAAAAAAAGCCCGTGAAATACAAATAAAATCTCGTGACTAGCGCCTTCGCGAGCCACAATTGTCATGCTCTCAGTAGTGGTTGAAATGAATGAAATCAGCTGCGGCAGTGTCTCTTCGGCCCTGTTATAACGGCAGGCCGATATGCTTGCGAGATGTCTTCGCCCACGATCCAGCCGGCGCACGTGACTACGCAAGAACAACGAGCACAGCCTGCTCGCTCCAACAATCACCAACATGCCAGACGATGTTTGTGTTGTGGCGGAGACCTCATCTAAAGTGAGGGTTAGCAGTTGTGCGTGCATGGACTGGTGGTTCGCCCGGGGCGACGCCCAAACAACGGACACTCGACTCGTGGTTCATTACGCGCAGGATGAGCACATGCTTGTATATTTGTTTTCAGTGGTTGAGTTGCTTTGCTTTTTTGTTTTGTTTCTTTTTTATTTATTCTTATCTTTCTTTTTCTCTATTCTTGCTATTTCTTCTCTCACTGTGTGCACTTGCCATCTAAAATGTGACTCTCCCTTTCACTACCTTTATAAACTTATTGTCACGAGTTCTTCGCTACTCGGACGGCAGTCCAGAAGGACAGGGTCAAACGATGAGGTTGGGGCGCTGAGGCACAGGAGGCAGAGAACAGGCGGTTGACCAGGCAAAGGAGCGGCGGCCCAGAACCACGCGCACTCCGCACGATCTTCTTCTTCCCCCTCCAGAACTGACATGGTTAGAGCGGGTTACACTACTCCTCCCCCTGAAAGGCGCATCGTCTCGATGCGCGCTAGAGCGTAACTGAAACATTAAATCGAGCAGAGCGCAGTCAGAATACGTGGTTCTAGCGTTCGCAGTAAGTTTTGAGGCGAACCACATGCACCACTTCAGAATGAGGCGGCCGACGAGATGTGCTCGGAACAATCAGAATCACCTCGTAATTCACGTCGCTTATACGGCGAACGACCCCGTATGGCCCAACCTAACGTTTTAGGAGCTTCTCGCTGGAGACCGTGACGGCGAACGGGAGTCCACACCCACACTTTATCACCAGGTGCAAAATGAACTGTACGATGCCGGAGGTTGTACCTGCGTGCATCGACGTGCTGGCGGTCTTGGATGCGTAGTCTGCCAACTGTCGGGATTCCGCGTACTGGGTTACCAGTTGGACATCGTCGTAAGAGTAGGCCTCCGGCTCATGGGGAAGCATGGCATAAAGCATGGTAATTACCTCTCGGTCATGCACCAGGCAGAACGGCGAAAACCCGGTAGTTTCCTGAGTTGCGGCCTTATAAGCGAATGTTACGTAGGGAAGAATGTCGTCCCATGTACGGTGCTCGACGTCCACATACATAGATATCATGTCGGCCATAGTCTTATTAAGGCGCTCAGTGAGCCCGTTCGTTTAGGAGTGGTATGCGGTAGTTTTGCTGTGGTGCGTGTTGCTTAAATGCAAGATGTCTGCTATTAGCTGGGACACGAACTCGGCACCGCGATCTGTGATCAAGACTTCGGGGGCACCGTGACGGAGGACGATGGACTCAACGAAAAACTTCGCTTCGTCAGCCGCTGTTGCAGAAGGAAACGCTCGTGATTCAGCATACCGCGTGAGGTTATCCGTCGCAACAGCAATCCAGCGGTGTCCCGAGTTGAACGTAGGAAAAGGTCCGAGCAGGTTCATGACTACCTGCTGGAACGGCGTCATAGGCAGTGGGATGGCGTTAAGATGTCATCCAGGTTGTACGGGCTGCGTCTTACGTCTTTGAAATTCGCGGCAGGTCCTGGTATAGTGACGAACAGTCTTAGCATGTTGAGGCCAGTAATACTTAAAACAAATTTGTGCGAGTGTTCGGCTGTATTCCAAGTGCCCGGAAGTTGGGTTGTCAAGACAGGCGTCCATAATTTCATTACGTAGGTCAGCCGGAACAACCAGTAGCCAAGACCTCGCACTTGCTGCGAAGCTCTTTTTGTATAGCACATTGTTGCGAAGACGTAATGCGGGTAGAACGCGCAAGAACACGCGTGGAATCATGCCTTCATGACCTTCCAGATGGGCGATTACTTCACGGAGTTCAGTGTGTCGCTGCCGCGCTGCCATATCGACCGTGCTTATGGTGCCTATAAAAGTGTCTTCATACTCGTCGTCTTGACCGTCAGATTCTGAATCTATAGGGGCTCTCGAAAGGCAGTCAGCATCTGTGTGCCTGCGACCGGACTTATAAACTATAGTAGCATCGAATTCTTGCAATCGAAGGGCCCACCATGGAAGTCGCCCTGAAGGGTCTCTCAGAGTGCTGAGCCAACATTAAGAGTGATGGTCGGTAACCATTTGGAATGGGCGTCCGTATAATTAGGGTCTGAACTTAATATTCGCCCAAACTACCGCGAGGCATTCTTTTTCAGTGGTCGAGTAGTATTTTCTGCCTTCGATAATGTTCGACTTGCGTAAGCGATTACATGCTCGGTCCCGTTCTATTTTTGAATGAGCACGGCTGCGAGGCCCTTGTTGCTGGCATCTGTATGAACTTCAGTCTTGCGTCCTGGTCAAAGTGCCCGAGTACAGGGGAGGGGGCTTGTTTAGAGGAAGTATTCAGAGAATTGGAATGGGAGCAGTTAGGGATAAGGGTAGATGGAGAATACCTCAGTAATCTGCGATTTGCTGATGACGTTGCCTTGCTAAGCAACTCGGGGGATGAACTGCAAATAATGATTGATGACCTAGACAAGAAAAGTAGAAAGGTAGGCTTGAAAATCAATATGCAGAAGACTAAGGTAATGTTCAACAGCCTCGGGAAGGAACAGCAGTTTACATTAGGTAGCGAAATACTGGAAGTAGTAGACGAATATGTCTACTTAGGACAGGTAGTAACCGCAGACCCGGACCACGAAAAGGAAATAACAAGAAGAATACGATTGGGATGGAGCGCATTTGGCAAGCACTCGCAGATTATGACTAGCAGCTTACCGGTATCGCTCAAGAGGAAAGCATACAACAGTTGCATCTTGCCTGTACTTACCTATGGGGCTGAAACGTGGAGGCTAACCAAGAGAGTTCTACTTAAGTTGAGGACAACCCAGAGGGCTATGGAACGAAAAATGGTAGGGGTAACATTAAGAGATAGAAAGCGTGCAGAGTGGGTCAGAGAAATAACTCAAGTTACCGACATTCTAGTAGAAATTAAGAAGAAGAAATGGACATGGGCAGGACAGGTAGTGCGAAGAGAGGATAACCGATGGTCGCTGAGGGTAACAAACTGGATTCCAAGGGAAGGAAAGCGTAGCAGGGGGCGGCAGAAAGTTAGGTGGGCGGATGAGATTAAGAAGTTCGCAGGGGTCAAGTGGATGCAGCTAGCACAGAACCGGGTTAAGTGGAGAAATGTGGGAGAGGCCTTCGCCCTGCAGTGTGTATAATCAGGCTGATGATGATGATGATGATGATGACAGGGGAGGTCTGTAAGCTTTGTTTAAGGCGGTCGAATGCATAGTGCTGTTCATCCGACCACTGGAAGGCGACGTTCTCCTTCGTGAGATGAGTACGTGGTGCAGCGACATGAGAAAAATTGGGAACAAAGCGCCTATAGTAAGCACAGAGGCCCAGAATCCTCCATACGGCGTTCTAGTCCGGTGGTGTAGGAAAGGAGGCGACGGCGGCTGTTTTATCGGGATCTGGACGAACACCCGCGCTACTGACGACGCGGCCAGGACATTTTAGTTCATCGTAAGCAAACTACCATTTTGTTGGCTTCAGAGTGAGGCCTGCGCTTCTTGTAGCTTGTAGTACTGCTTGCAGGCGAAAAAGATTATCGGAGAACGTGCTTGAGAAGATTAAAACATCATCAAGGTAGACCAGGCAAGTTGGTCACTTCAGTCCGGCCAATATGGTGTCCATAACGCGCTGAAATGTTGCTGGGGCGGTGCAGAGGCCGAACGGCATCACCTTATCTCATATAGACCATCCGGGGTGATAAAAGCAGTCTTCTCTCGGCCACGCTTATCAACTTCGATTTGTCAGTAACCACTTTTCTGATTTTTGGATGAAAAGTAACGGGCATGTCGTAGATGATCAAGTGCGTCATCAATTCGAGGAAGGAGACAAACATTCTTCTTGGTGACGTTGTTAAGGCGCGATAGTCAACACAGGATCAAAGAGTGCCATCCTTTTTTCTTTACTAGTACCACTGGTGCTGCCGATGGGCTGTGCGAGGGTTGGATTATATCGTCGGCCAGCATTTCTTGCACTTGGTTCTTGATAACTTCACGTTCTTTGAAAGAAGCTCGGTAAGGCGACTGACGAACAGGGTGATCAGCGTCATCGGTAATTATTCTGTGTTCGGCAATGGTCATCTGGCGAACTACGGATGACGTAGAAAAGCAGTCTTGGAATTCTGCAAGCAGCGCTATCAATTTGGCTCTCTCACTCACAGGGAGACTAGGTACAATGCTTACACCCAAAGGTGCATCGTTCTGCTGCGAAGAGAAGGAAGAGAAAGCACCTTCGGACAGGGCAACAACTTGAATAGGGGCGGTACAGCGAGCGATGCCTTTTGTAAGGCGCGGTGGAGCGCCACAAACGTTGGTGACAAGGACGTGTACGGAGCCAGTATCCAGCTGCGCGACACCTTGAGCAACGCCAAGACCCTGTTTAAGAAGCAGCTGAGCACTTCTTTCCAGCAGAACTTCGCCAGAAGCAACATAGTCGGATGTGACAGGGATAAATACGCTAGACTGGGGCGGTAAGGTCACGTGCTCCGCCAAGACGCGCGCCGTGCAAACTTAGGGCTTTGTTTGCACCGAGGTATATCGAGGTTGACGAAGCGTGAGGCAGCGGTCGGTAAAGTCGATTACAGCGCTGCAATCACTCAAAAAATCCATGTCGAGAATAATGTCTCTGGAACATTTCGTAGTACAACAAAGGTAACCGGGCACCTGAGACCGTTAATCTCAATACGAGCAGAGCATCTGCCGATTGGTCTCACGAGGTGGCCTCCAGCGGTTATGATATCGGGGCCATCCCACTGCGTCGTTACCTTGCGAAGTCGGCAGCATAGCTCTCCACTCATAACAGAATAGTCTGCACCGGTGTCAACGAGTGCCGTCACGTCGTATCCGTCGATCACAACATCAAGGCTATTGCACACTGTGCCGCGACGGTCGTCGGAAGCTCCATCGGGGAGTTCGTCATGAAGTTCGTCAGAAAGCTCGTCGGAAAGCTCGGCGGGAAGTTCGGCGCGAAGTTCGTCGGGAAGGTCGTCAGGTTGATCGTCGGGTCGCATGGGAGAGCGGAGCGAGAAACGTGGAGGCTCTTTAACAGGAACGAGTTCGGCAACGTCACCTCCACACGTCGCCGGGCTTAATTTTCCCGGAGAGAGGACAGGCTTTCCCGTCGATTGCTGCGAAGGGGAGAATCGTACCGGCGGGACAGTGGCGAGCGAAGATTGCGACGTGAACACCGGTCGGGTGGTGGTGAACGGCGCAGATAATCAGCGATATCATGGGGTTGCTCAGCGAACTCCGGGAGGGGAGCATTGCGCTGGAAACCGCAAAGACCAAGCTCGCGGTAAGGGCAGCGACGGTAAATGTGGCCTGCTTCCCCGCAGTGGAAGCATAGCGGGCGTTGGTCGGTTGTCCTCCCCGCATCGGTCTTGCTCATCCATGGCCGCTGCGGACGAAGATCGTACGCAGGGATACGGGGTTGTGTAGGCAAGTATTGACGACGAACAGGCGGCGATGGTGGCGGCTGCGGCAGCGGGCGACTAGCAAAGGACGCGTACGTCTCAACGGACTGAGTAGGTGAAGAAGCAACGGAGCACTGTGGATAAAGGGCACATTGTACTTCTTCGCGGACAGCATCTGTGAGGGCGCAGGATTCCGTACCATCAGCAGGTGCAAGCAGTTGCCGTATCGCCTCTCGAACAACTTCGTGGATAATCGCGCGCAGGTTTGCGGTATCGAGGGAATCAACCGGAAAGCGAGCAGCTGCAAGGTATGAAACGCTTGGACCTCCAGCAAGGCGACAATAATGGTCCGCTCGCGTAACCAAGGCTCGCTCGATGTTCGTCGTCTTATTTACAAATTGTGGCACTGTAGTCGACGGATCTCGAATAAGCCCGCCGAAAATATCACTCTTGATGCCCCGCATGAGTGCACGCACCTTTTTTTCCTCGGTGGAACGGGGGCCGGCCCGGCAGTAAGTCGTAAGACGTCTTGAACACAACTTGTCACTGTTTCGCCAGGTGGTTGCACTCTTATTTGCAGAAAGTCTTCTGCTCGCTGTCGCCGATACTGATTGGCGAACGTCCTTCGCAGCTCTTCCTTACAGGTGTCCCAGGATGTAAGGAAGGCCTCGTGGTTTTCGAACCAGTTCCGAGCAGTACTCTCCAGGCAGAAATGCAAATTCTGAAGACAGTTTTCGGCATTCAAGTCATTGTGGCAGGCCACACGTTCGTACTGTTCCAGCCAATCATCTACATCTTCGGAGGCATCGCCATGGAACGTGGTAGCCGTACGAGGAGCCATCGGTAGATATACCACGGTCGGTGCGAGAAACGAGTCCGTCTGTTGGCAATGGGTCGTGGTACCCCGGGCTATTGTAAGTGGTGGAGAGCCGGAGTTCGGCAACAGACCATATTCAGGAGCAAGCCCTTGAAGTCGCTGGCTGGCACGTATCTCGGTCTCCTCATCAATGGGGCGGCGGCTGAAACTTGAGGGCGGACTTAGAGTAGTGGGTGCTGAGGGGCTGTGCTGCATTTCTCCCACGTCTCCACCCGAATGTCACAGGTTCTTTCGCTACCTGGAAGGCAGTCCACAAGGACAGGGTCAAAGGATGAGGTTGGGGCGCTGAGGCACAGGAGGCAGAGAACAGGCGGTTGACCAGGTAAAGCAGCAGCGGCCCAGAACCGCGCGCACTCCGCACGATCTTCGTCTTCTTCCCCCTCCAGAACTGACACGGTTAGCACGGGTTAAAATATCCATGAAAATATCTTCTTGCATTGTGATGAAGATTGGTCCCCAGTCGAAAGCCTAATAAAATCATGTAGTCATGTTTTGAAGCCTGCATAAACCTATTTTATCACTTCTGGTTCAGAATGCAATCACTGTCTCAACTCCACACTACCCACTATATGCGCGCTGCAATGACCACACGGAAAACATCATCCGGAAGTACCCAAGGACCATCTTCTCGATCATACTCATCAGTAACACCCAGAACAAGCGCTTCCATCACCATTTCGACCCCCATCACAAATTAAGGAACGACAGCTTTTGTTACCAATGCTGGAGCTCTACTAATGACGATCGCTTCCGCGCCGAGTTCTTGCCGCCCGATTACGAGCGCCGGATGCTGAAAGAGCTCGCTTTGCTCACACAGCACACAGAGGAGAGCCTCCTCGAGTATGTAAGCGCCATGCAGGAGCTCTACAAGAGGGCAGATTCTGCGACAACCGATCTTGAACAGGTCGCGCGCGCGATCAGGCAGTACCATCCTCGCTTCAAGCCGCATTTGCGGGGATGTTGTTTTGCAAACCTTAAGGCCCTAGGATAGGAAGCAAAGGTAGTGCAGCGGATTAACTCGCTGAATTGCGCTACCAGCCACCCAGGCCAGGCGAATGGCTAGAGCCTCGATGCGCCTTGGCCGGAGGCGAAGACTCCGCGCCGCGCGCCAGAGGCGCACACGTAATGACGGTAGGGCAAGAAAGGCCTGCGGAAGGCTCTGCTATTCCTCGCGTTCTTGACCCCTACGCGTTCGAGCAGCGGCGTCGAGCTGGGCTCGTCAGTGACGTCCGCGTAGGCGCGGAGAGAGGGGAAAGACGTCCTCAGCCGCTTCGTGGAACGCCGGATCGCCCGACCGCGCTGCAGGTGAACGATGGGCTTTGCTGGAATTGCAAGCAGCCGGGCCACTTGGCATGCGAGTGTCACACAAGGCGTGTACAGGGAAACGCGGAACGTCGGCCGCGATAATTGGTAGCACCGGCCTGTCGCTTTCGGTGGAAGAATTTCGCGGTAGCTACGGCGGAAAATGGAAAGGCCGCTCCCACACCGCATCACCCGGCGACAGCATCGGCGGCGCAGAGGCTTTTGTTCCCCTCGCCTGTAGAGCGCAAAGATTGTTGCCACGCTCAAGCCCTTTTATGCTAGTGCGGTTAGCTCTTCAAAGCTACTCTGCACTCGTTGACACGGGCGCAACCTGTCACTGGTCGGTGACGACCTGTTCGAGACCTGCCGTAGACGTAATGTCCGTGTCAGGCTAGCCGAAACCCCTTTAAGCTTAGCAGCCGGGGCGGCAAAAAAGGAGGAAGCAGTGCGTCTCGTAGTGCGTTCTGACGGCAGAAAACGGAGGCATCGCTTCGCCTACCTGCCCGGCTTAGCCATAGCACTTATTCTGGGAAGAGATTGTCTTTCGAGCGAAGGATTTGTGCTCGACATGGGGGAGAACGGCTATCGCTACAGCCCCTTCACCTCTCTCATTTCTTTTGCTAGCACACTCAGGCAGTAATGCACCGGCCAGCGGGTGAGCATCAACGCTTGTGTGGCAGGTGGCTTCCCCATGACGCTGAAAGGTTGCCCATTACAAGCAGTTATCGCGTCTTTCTCAGGACACGGTAGTAGGCGCTGAAGGCTTGTCGAAACTTTACTCCCGTTTTCGGATCACTTCACAGAGAAACCGGGCAGAACCGACGTGCTTCAGCATGAGATCGAAAAGGGTAAGGAGTGCCCTTTCAGATGTAACCAGCGGCCGTTAAGCGTGCATAAGAGACAGCTTCTCGACAGCGCTCTGATGAGATGATTGATACCGGCAAAGTCCCTGGGTGTGCCCATTGGTTCTAGCGCCAAAGAAAGATGGTTCGGTGAGGCTGTGTGTTGATTATCGAAAGCTCATCTTACTGACGCCTACGGATGCGTACCCTTTCCAGTCGATCGAGGCTTGATGTACGCGTTAGGGAACGCATGGTTCTTCACAGTCCTGGATGCAAACAGAGGGTACCTGCAAATTGACGTGGCGAAAGGTGACATTCAGAAAACCGCATTCACCAGCCACCGCGGGCTCTTCGAATTTACTCAATTCCCGTTTGGTTTGTGTAATGCCCCGAGCACGTTCATGCGATTGATGGACATCGTGCTGGGCGATGAAAGGTTCAGCTACGCGATGGCGTACCTCGACAACGTCATGATATTCTCACAGTCGTTCGAACGGCACCAATTTCACGTTAATTCCGTTCTTGAAAGAATGAGACGGACGGTTCTAGCGATCAACCCAAAGAAAGTGCAGTTGGCATCAAAGTGAGTGAACCTCTCGGGCTTTTTGGTTGATGATGGCCCTTTGAGGCCAAACGATGACAAACTGCAGGCAATTCTGAACTACCCCTGCCCTATGGACTTGAAAAGCTTGCAGCGGTTTTTGGGAATGGTTGCTTTCTACAGGCAATTCATCCCTCGTTGTTCAGAGCTAGCAACACCGTCGAAGAAGCTGTTGCTTAAAGGCTCGAAGGGGGTCTGGGGCAAGGAACAGAACGACGCAATTGTTGCTTTAGCTCAAGCGATAGCGAATACCGCTAGTTTGCGCCTCAACGATATGAACAGGCTGTTTGTCTTGCAGACAGATCCTAGTGATGCTCGCGTTGGAGCTGTTTTGTTGCAGGAACACGAGGGCAAGCTAACGTTGCGTTCGCTAACCCTGCTGCGTTCGCTAACCACGCGCTGACATCGGCGCAGCGGAATTACTCTATGATCGAAAAAGAATGCCTGGCGATAATGTTCGCGTTGTCAAAGTTCGACATATACCTAGACGGAGCGGTTTTCAATTAGCACACAGATCACCAGGCACTTTCATGGTTAAAGAAGCTGAAAAACTCCGCAGGCAGACTCGCGAGATGGGCGCTGACATTGCAACGTTACGCGTACGCAATTGAGTACCGCCGGGCAGCATGAATAAGGTGGCTGATGTTTTATCGCGCTGACGATGGAAGACTGGCAGAAGCGCATCAGAGGCGCAGTCCAGCATTGCTGAAAGCGGCGTCGCCGCTATTGGAAAGGAGGAGAGGGCAACCGCAAGTGTCGCACATTGCTTAGTTAAAGAGAGAGAGGAGGCGGGCAGAGGTACCGAGCTGTTCTGCGAGAGAATGCGCAGCAGCTGGTGGCGGCGACTGCTCCCATGCCAAGAAGCAAGGCAGAGAGAAATCAATCTTAGGGAGTAGCGGTCAGTATGAAAGAGCTGATTGAGGCCCAGAAATAAGACGGTTTATGCCATCGGCTGCTGACAGAAATTGCGATTAGTGAAGCTTGCACCGGGAGTCTGCTGGGCGATGATGGCTGACTGCTCCGCTACATCGGCCAACATAATGAGAAAGAGGCGATTACATCCCCCTTCCGAGTCGTGGTCCCGAGGAAGTAGCGGAAACGATTCCTCCGGTACATTTATGACTCAGCGCTGGCAGGTCATGGCAGCGGCAGTAAGACTTACGAGAAGATTTGCCGTGTCGCGACCTGGCGAGGTATGAGAAAAGATGTGCTGGGATACGCCCGTACATGTCCTGTTTGTGAGGTAGCCAAGAATCGGGCGGGGAAGCCCTCTGACATGATGAAACCGGTAGTTAACAACTATCCGTGGCAAGCGGTCACGTGCGATATCATGCGACCCCTCCCTCGCTCCAAGCGCGGAAACCAATATATCCTGGTAATAACGGACCACTATTCCCAGTGAGTTGAGGTATTCCCCCTTAGGAAGCTGGCGTGGGAAAAAATCACGAGAAACTGTTGGAGACATTCACTCGTTTCGGTTTCCCTTCCGACCTGATTGCAGACAATGCTTCGTATTTCACAAGAAATTTCTTTGTGGAATCCTGTCGGGTGCTTCAAATTCACCACAGGAAAACGAGTCCCTACCACGGTCAGAGCAGCATCACTGACAGAGTGAATCGGAATGTTAAGAGTATGCTAGTCGCGACGACCGAGCAGCCCAGAGATTGGGACGCACGGCTATCCGAACAGGCGATCTCCACTACAACACCCGTGAACCGGTAGGCGGGTATGACACCCATTTATTTGAATTTCGGGAACGAGATCGCGTTTCCACTAGAGAATGCCCTACTTGGCCAGGCGTTGCCCGCACCCCCTCCGCTTACGCAGTACGCGGCGAAGCTCCGCGAGTGCCTTGAAGCAGCGCAGCGTGCGGCTCGTGAAAACCTAGATGTCTCGCGCATGGAGCAGGTGGATAACTACAACAAAGGTCTTCGTCACGTCGTTTTCAACACGGGAGACCGCTCCGTATCCATCCGCATGCATCCGCTTAATAACCCAGAGCGAGGTTTAGCGCACAAGTGAATTGGACCGTTCGAAGTTACGGCATGGACTACACCACTCACCTACCAGCTGCGGTTGTTGACGATCGGTAACCGCTGGTCCGGTGCACATCGCAGGCTTGAAGGCTTATCACCTTCGCAAGTACGATAACTGCGAAGCGGTGGAAGCTCAAGGCGATGCAGCGACATCCCCCGAAGAAAGGCGTACAGGTAGCAATCAGGTTCGCAACCTACGCTATAACCTAAGATCAAGGTAGCGCACTACTCTGACTAACGTCTTTGCTTCTATCAGAATGCATTCTAATAAAATTTTGCAGTAGCTAGAGGAACACCGTCGCTGGGGCAGGAAACCATACCCAGCGCATGGTTCTGGAGGGGCCACCTTAACAGGGGACAAATCCCTAGTTTGTAGTGGTTTCTGGGCCATCATCGTAACCAGCGCGGCCATGCTGGTCGTTTTGAAAAAGGCTGGCTTTGGAGCTCGCTGCCCAGGCCTGGAGGACGGGCCTCAGAAAGCCAGGTTTGCCCGGGGCGGAAACGCCTGCTGCAAAGGGGTCCCGGTGAATCCAGCTCGGCGCGACATGGAAAGGGGTCGACGGCGATGTGGAGAAGCAGCTCCGGGCCGCTGCCGGGCGCATACGCGGCCGAGCCCAGCTGCGATCCGGGGAAGTGGCCGCTGCCGGAGAGAGACCAGCCGGAACAGTCCTTGCCTGCTGCTTCCTTGCCGCCATACGGACCAGCTGTGCGGTGACCCCAGCAGAGCCAGGCGACAAGCCCGTCTATTGAACGCCGACCCGGACTCGGACATGTCCCGGCTATTGCCGGACTCCGGGTCGGACGTTAGGAGAGGGGGAGGGGAAATGTCGGGACCTGCTCCACGCACTAGCCAGCTTCGCACCACATCTAAGCTAGAAAATTATCCTATGAAGACATCCGCTGTGAAACGCATGCCTCAAGCATGCGCTTTTATACGAATGTTTCTGCCATACTTAGGGCCTCTCCATTAGCTTAAAACCCACCACGCCCCGGAGCTGCCACATGAAGGAAGGAAGGGGTAAGAAACGGGTCCAAAATGCATTGTGGGAACCTATTGTATAACTTTAAACCACTATGAGTACAGTCCTAATGCCTTACTTAAAGAGGAAAGCGACTTAATCCACATACTCAGTCGACACGAGGTGGATTCTTTGACCAATAGTCAAGTACAAAAAAAGCTTACTAATCGAAACCAAAACTAAAAGTTTGGGCCTGATGGAATCCCTGCACCACTCTTTCCCTATTCGTCTCATATGCCTACTGTAGAAAGGCCCGTGAACCACTGCCCTGGTCTAATAATTCCATGGTTAATCTTTCCAGCTCCGCACTCAGCGATGCCGAAAGGAGTGCTCTCTCCAGAGGCCTCAGTATTTTTTCCAGCAACGGAGGGTTATAATCAGTTGCAATTTATCAAGGATTTAGATAACTTTGCCCAGCAACATGAGATGACGGGAATAGAATACTTTCATGACCGTCCGAGCACAGAAGAAACTTTCACAGCCTTGCACACTATTTCATATTGGACTCCACCGCCTCTACGTGAGAAATGTCTTGTTGGCATGTATGATGCGGCGGTAGAAAATGACGTACTGGAGACCTATAAATATAGAAACGAATTTCACCACCACCCATCTCATAGCGAAAGTAAAGCATTAGAAGAATGGTTTTGGTGCCGTTATATAATCAATGAACAAGCTGATAAAGGCGGAAAGATCGTTATTATGAATCGTACTGACTATGCAGCAGAAGCCGAGAAACAGATGTCTTACAGAACTTTTCTCAAATTATTAAAAAAATAATCCGACAGAAACATTTAAACAAATTATCTAAGAAAGCTTTGACGGCGATCAGAATTACAGCAAAAATGATGAATGCACAGCCCGTTTTCTCGTGCCGCTTAACGCGGTCGCAGGAAGGTTCTACTTATTACGTAAGATACACAAGATTGGAAACTCTGGACGCCTGATTGTTTCTGGAGTAGTCACCTCTGCAGTATACCTCTTCAAATGTGTGTCCAATATCATACTCAAGATCGCGGCTTCGTTCGCTTCCTATACAAAAGACACAAACCACTCCTTTGTGAGATTAGAATTCTAGTCTCCATCTGACAACTCCTTTCTTTTAACCCTGGATTTTATGTCGCTGTACACAAACCCTCCACACACTGACAGCATCCAGGCAGTAATTCAGGCTTATAGCGAATCACTGAAAGACGAAACTATTGAAAGCAACACACTTAAAATATACGCACCGTGCACCACCTATAGGGGCGCCAATGAAATGCGCCTAGCGGTTGCTTTCAAGCCTTTCAGGGGCACGAGTTGCGCCTGCTCAAGCGTCGCTGCGAGGATTGACAATGTTCGCGGAGGCAATTTTTTTCAGCTACTGCCGAATTTTTCTATTGCTGTCTGAAGCATAAAGTTAATGTTGGCCTTTGTGTATAGCCGAAAACATTTACTACGCTCCCGTCTTCTGGGAGAAACTAATTAGTACAGGTGACACGTGCCTCCAAGCACTGAATTGCCAGCTGCATTTTTGAGCCTTGCTTTTCTGTAGGTATGCTACAATGACTGGTAAATTTCGCAGTTTTTTTTTGCGTGTGTTTTTTTTTTCTTTTACCATGCCTTCGCTTCGCCACTCTTTTATTATGTGCTCATGGTGACGCTACTCGATCCAATATTTGAGACATTCCGCGCCAACCGCCGTTACTCCGTGCCAGCACCGCTCTCTTATAGGCATAAGCTTCATCGGCCGAATTCACGAGACTTTAATGCAGTGTCGCTAACAGTACCATATCGCAGAAAATTGGCGTCGTCATCGTCCGTCGGAAACGAAAAATCTCTACGGAAAATTCAGGAGCAGTATGAAATGTTCAGATTAACGCTAAATACCCCGAAGATGTTCCGTAACTGAAGGAAGGTAATTGAGCGGAAATGAAACTGAATCAACTTTGAGTGGGGTGTAAGTCGAATTTAGGACTTTCGTGTTGCGAGACAGACACCCTTTCTCAAATGCTCGCTGGTTCCAGCTGAATAAAGGTAGAGTTACTGAATTCGCGACCCGAATGGGGTGCGACCATGCAGTGGCGTTCTGATAATAATAGGCTATGCTTAAATAAGCGTCCTAGGGTTTAAAACATTCCTGATGGGAGCCAGGTCCTCATGGGCGCCATTCATTAATCTATGAAAGAATAGATTTTTTTTTACTTCTCTGTGATGCAATAATTTTTGTTTCTTATGTTGCTGCTGTCAGACCTGTCCGGTATAGTGGTGCAGTAGGTTTGGTTTAGGCGTCTTCTTCCAGCATTTCTCTTACCTAGCCTTTTCGTGATTAATATCACCTGGTGTAGTCACGGACGCCGTTTGCATCAGTCTAGGTTTTCTAGCATTTTTCTTTATCTTTTGTTTCGTCTAAGCTATATCTTTCGTTCTCTTACTCTCTCTCTTGTGTTCGGTTTATCAGTACTTTCTATTTTTTCTGTTTCGTTCTTTTGCGGCTTATTATAGTTTGTTCTCTGTGGAATTTTGGGAACCTACCATTAGAGTGCCGTAAGAGACTATCAAGCTCTTTTCCACCCCGTTTTATTTTTGTTTTATTTCTATTTGTTATGGACTGTCCTGCTTACTATTTTACTACAGTCTTTCTTTTTTCCCGTGTTTTTGTGTTCTGTACGTCTGCCTCTCTCACAGAACTTTGTCGTTTTTTGTATATCCGTTGAGATTGAGAGGTTGAGGTTGTTGCTCACAAAGGGTGGGAGTAGACTTGCGGGTTGTGCCGGCATATTGTATATCCGTTGTTTTGCTGCTATTATTTGCTTTTTCGGTTCTGTTTCCCATTTATGTCTTGTTTGCAGGTCTTGATGCTAACTCCTATAGGTATTTGTTTTCTTTTTTAGGCTAGCGTAGACTACCATGCGACCCGGACCCTGCTTTTTTATTGTTATTATTATTATTATTGATAATATTTTATTTAACAGTCTAAAGGAAAGTTTTTTGTGTGAGCATTCACTCCCTTTTATTTATCCTTAATTGACTTAAAGCCGGGTAAAGCTTTGGCTGGTACGGTCTCCCTCTCCTATTTGTATGTTTTTTGTAGTTGTTCGAGAGGACAAATAAAATGGGTAAAATGCGATTAGCCGTAACCACGGATTGGATTGTTGCGATGACACGTTCTATAGCAAATATATACGAAAATGAGTGAAACTTGACAAAGCGAGCGCTTTTAATCTTCGCTTCGTAAAGCTTATGCGCTTAGGTAAAAGTACAAAATATTTAAGATACTGCTCTCAACAAGCACCTCTTCATCATCATCATCATCATCATCATCATCATCAGCCTGATTCGTTCCACAGCCCTCTGGGTTGTCCTCAACTTAAGTAGAGCTCTCTTGGTTAGCCTCCATGTTTCAGCCCCATCGGTGAGTACATGTAAGATGTAACTGTTGTATACTTTCCTCTTGAGTGATACCGGTAAGCGGCTAGTCATAATCTGCGAGTGCTTGCCAAATGCGCTCCATCCCAATCTTATTCTTCTTGTTATTTCCTTTTCATGGTCCGGATCTGCGGTTACTACCTGTCCTAAGTAGACATATTCGCCTACTACTTCCAGTGCTTCGCTACCTAACGTAAACTGCTGTTCCTTCCCGAGGCTGTGGAGCATTACCTTTGTCTTCTGCATATTGATTTTTAAGCCTACTTTTCTACTTTTCCTGTCTAGGTCATCAATCGTTATTTGCAGTTCATCCCCCTTATAGTACCTCCTATGGGCAAATAAATGCATGTACCATGCGCTTGGAGCGCTGTGTTTAATCAATTAAATTTCCTACCTGACGCTCATCATATTAGTCTTACTTTGCACTCAGCACCTATTAATAGCTTCAAAGATAATCGTCATGAGCACTGCATCAAGTAAACGAACTAAGGAGCTTTACTCAGTAATAAATATGTTCTTTTCCTGTACCTAAACGCGAATAACAGCGATCTTCTAAAATTCATTATGAAGCGCCGATGTTATTTGGAATGTTTTCATATCGAAATATGAGACAGGAATCACAAGTTATTTGTTAACGCGAAGTGAAGTCGAACTGTACGTACTCGCTAATACTGCTTCCCGAGCTGGGACAAGTAAATACAATCTCCATCGCATTATTTATAACTTTCAAATATTTACTCAAGAAAACATTACCGCTGGAGATCCCCGTAGTTTGTGCCACAGCGCATTGGCAGCGGATGCTGTCTATGCAACGATGCAAACGCCGTGGGAAAACGAATTCATGACGCGAGGACTGCATAGAAACACACGGCTAGCAGACGACGTGGCCGGCTCCGCTCCTCGATTTACTTTCAACGCCGCCACCAGTGGCGTGGTCGTCGCTTTGAACGGGTCGTACAGCTTACCCTCATTCTCCAAAATAACAATTTCGAACTGGACAACACTCACTACGTCAAATCAGCGGCACATCTATGGCAGCATAATTCTGTGGAATAAGAATAGAATAAGACAAATAATAGACAACAAGAATCGGAGTAGAATAGAGGGATTTGCGGCCAGAACGTGTACGCTCACACACGTTTATCATCTTGCGTAGTGAACACCCAAAAAGCACTCCTGCGCGGCTACCACCGACATCGCTTGGGAATGGTGACGGGTCTTCGTCGACACGCGGCGGACTCTTAACCACCGATACGCCTTGATCATCATCATTGCATCACGTGCGGGACAGCACTGACGCCTGGTGGACGAAGAAACCTATAAAACACGCTTACATCAACAGTCCTGTGGGATTTGGGGCCAGAACGTGTACACTCACACCCGCTTATTATCTTTCGTAGGTGAGTGAGGGACCTAGCGCCTGCTTTCTGTCCCAAATATTGTGCCGCAGATCCCCATAAAGCGTCGATTGTGCAGTGTGTAATTCTGGTTCTGTCTCACGTAGATAGGCATATCTTAATCGCTGGTAGCCTCTAAAAAGAGTTGTTGCTGTTTTCTTTTGTCTTGCTAAACTTTTACTATGCTGTGGTGATGTGGAGACCAATCCGGGACCCGAAAAGTACAGCCAAATTCTCGAAGCCCTCGCTGCCTCGCGAGAACAATTTCAAAGGGATCTTCAGGTCAAAATAAAAGATATTTCTACAGGAATCAGCGACATCAAAAAGGTCTTTCAAAGGTGGAATCCGCTTGGAGGGCATTGAAAATAGGGAGAAAGTAGCTAAAGTCAAAAGCTCGATAGACGACCTGAAAATCTAATGCCCGTGCCAGCAAACGGGCCGGGTAGTTCTGGCTGACTTTTTGGATGGCATGAATAATCAGTCCTGTCAGAAAATTTTAATTTTCAATGGCCTACGCGAAAAGGATAATGCGAGCGACGAAACATCAGAGGCAGTTGTGGTTGATTTCTGTAAAGCTAATCTTGGGGTTGATATCTCTAATATTGAGCACGCCCATACAATTGGCAGCCAAAGAAAAGAACATCCCAGGCGACTTATGTTAGGTCTGCTAACTTTAAAACTAAAAGCAAAATTTTGGCCAACCATTTTAAGGCTAAAAGACGTAACTAATAAGGTATGGATACAGGAAGACTTCTCACGTCTAGTAGTAATCGTGTGAAAATAGCTCCGTGATTTCACCGAAAATCGTAAAGGAAAAGAAAAAATGCACCTTTCATATGACAAACTTTTCTTGGGCAAGAAAAGGCACTGATATGATTCCGATAATGGCTGCGTTCGTCAAATATCTGCACAGGTATAGGAGCCATGACGGCAGAATGCTTCGCCACATCGAAACGTGAAATCCGCGTTTTCAGTTCTGTGCGTAATTTTCGAAGCATTTTGAATAAACAAGATGATGTGGTAACCCCCACACACACTTGCGCTGAGGATGCAATCATAGGCACTCCGACATGGATTCATTATCCCAGATATAGAAGACAAAGAAATCTTGCACTCAAAATAATTTTTCTGGTATCGAAAAGACCACCAACTCAGAAAAGGTCATCATCATCATCAGCAGCAGCAGCAGCTGCCTGACTATACCCACTGCAGGGCGAATGCCTCTCCCATATTTCTCCAATTAACTCGGTTCTGCGCTAGCTGCATCCACTTGACCCCAGCGAACTTCTTAACCTTCTTAACACCTAACATTCTGCCGCCCCCTGCTACGCTTTCGTTCCCTTGGAATCCAGTTTGTTACTCTAAGCGACCATCGGTTATCCTCCCTTCGTACTACGTGTCCCACCCATGTCCATTTCTTCTTCTTGATTTCCACTAGAATGTCAGTAACTTCAGTTATTTCTCTGACCCACTCTGCATGCTTTTTATCTCCTAATGTTACCCCTACCATTTTTCGTTCCATAGCCCTCTGAGTTGTCCTCAACTTAAGTAGAACCCTATTGGTTAGCCTCCACGTTTCAGCCCCATAGGTTTCAGCCCCACTGTTTATTTTGGTGGCGGCGTTCTAATCGGCGTGCTCAAAAACATCAGCACAAAAGTTATTCAAATTGATAGTGCATTGGAAATTGTATTTGTTTCCTGTTACCGGCAAGCCACTGCGCTCGTCATTGGTGCCTGTTACAGACCTCCTGATTATTCTCTGAACTTCGCTGACGAACTATGTGACGTATTATCACATATGCAATACCAGTATGCTAATGCACCCATTTTTTTAGCCGCTGATTCCAACTTTACTCATTTGCTATGGCGAGATACTCCGACCCTACACGAGCACCTAACGAACGAATCTAAAACCTTTCTTAACGTTTTATGACTGTTTCAACTGACACAGACTGTTCTGGCTGCGACACGCGCTGATGCTATCCTATATTTGGTTTTTTCAACACACCCCGAAAATATTAGTACGCAAGTGATACAGTCCATCGACCATCATGTTATTCACTGTTTATTTAGATCTTGTAGGTTTAAGAAATTTGTGCACGAGAAGATTATTTATGATTATGCTAATGCCGATTGAGATGGCTGGAACGGCGAGTTTAAAATGTTTGCTCATTCCTTTTTGCAAAGCTATAAATGTTATACTGTCTCTGACAACTGAACCACGTTTCGAGATGGATTCAAAAGACTACAAGAAAAATATATAAATATAAGGTCCATTCACATTATAAATGATCAACCATGTTTTTCAAGAGATATAAAACGTTCCCTAAATAAAAAGAAACGGTTATACAGCAAAGCCTCACGTAGTCAAAGTGACGCTGACTGGACCAAATATTTGAATTTCGCAAAGGTATGCAAACAACAAATTGAGAAGGCCAAAGATAAATTTTATAACACTGATATGCAAAACGTTTTGCGGACCAATCCACAAAATTTTTGGAGGGTCATTTCATCTCCTCCTTCGAATGATTTTCCGAAACTGGAGCATGATTCTGGTATTTCGTTAGAGCCAGAGGAAGTTGTATGCAAACTCAACAATTGCTTTTGTAGTGTTTATCAGGACAAACCCACATGTTTACCTAGCTTAAGTCATCATACTACAACCGTCATGCCTAGCCTTACCATAAGCCCTCGAGGTGTCCTTCAATCGCTTTAAGGACATCTCGCGATTGAACGTTTGCCATTGTCCTGCAGCCCTGGTCCTCAGAATATCACTGTTAAACTGCAAAAAAGGTTACGAAGCACAATTCTGCACAAATTCTTTCTTGCATGTTTCAGCAATCGCTTTATAAAGCACATGTTCCAGATGACTGGAAAATTGCCTACCTAGTTCCCGTGTATAAGACTGGTGATAGGAATAATAAACCTAATTATAGGTCCATATCACTTAAATCTTTAGCATGCAAATTACATGAGCATATCATACGTTCCCAAATGATAAACTTTCTCATTAGTGAGAACGTACTTTTTGCTAACCAGCATGGTTTTTAGCGTGAGCGGTCGTATAAAACCCAGCTCTTTGAGTTAACCACTGACATTCAATGCATTGTGCACAATTTGGAACAGACAGGCGCTATATTTACTGACTTCGAAAAAGCCTTTGATCGCGTAGCACATAAACGACTATTACTGAAAATAAGGCACAATAAAATTATTACCACATTAGATGATTGGGTTGAGGAATACTTAATAGGCGACAGGACATTAAAATATGAGCATGCCCTATCTTCATTTCAGAAAACAAAATCCGGCGTACCCCAGGGTTTCCGTCTTGGGGCTCACATTATTCCTGATCGACATAAATGATATCTCTCTTAAAATTAATTCTTCGCTCAGATTGCTTGCAGATGAATGCGTTCTTTGTCGCTCTGTGACTAACCTCATCGAATGTTTACAACTACAAAATGATCTACAACGCATAACCAAATTGTGCTCTGAATGGCAGATGACTAATAATATTAAACAAAATAAACTTGTTTGTTTCACAAGTAATCAAGCAATTTACTACCCATATACGATAAATATTCTAGCC
The DNA here is from genome assembly GCF_055883805.1 of Amblyomma maculatum. NCBI lineage: Eukaryota > Metazoa > Arthropoda > Arachnida > Ixodida > Ixodidae > Amblyomma > Amblyomma maculatum. The sequence goes on from NC_139350.1 coordinate 15,156,253, forward strand.
ATTGAGAGCCCACACAGTGAGAAGTACTTAGGAGTATACCTGTCAGCCAACCTGTCTTGGAACACACACATTGACTACATCTAAGGGAACACTTACAAATCCACGGTTTCATGCAACGGTCACTTCGTCATTTGCAACAAAGACGCTAAACTTGTTGTTTATAACATAATCATGCTGCCCAAACTCGAATATGCCTCGATTATCAGTAATCCTCATAAATCATACCTTATAGCTAAACGTGAATAACTGCAAAACATAGCTGCGTGTTTTATTGCATGCAACTATTCCTCGTATTCCAGCATTTCTTTAATTAAGCGAGAATTAGGTCTCCAGCTTTTAGAGGTCAGGCGAAAAATCATCGCCTAATATTTTCCCACAAGCTTTGCTATAACCCTTCAAATTACAGCATCGAAAAAATAAAACCGGCCACTCAAATCTTTCCTCGCCGTGACCATGATCACAAAGTGGAACCTTCTTTTGCCCGAACAAACTTATTACAGTTTTCATTCCTTCATCTGGCAATTAGTGCATGGAACAATCTAAATAAAAAAATTGTTTACCTCACGAACCATGAAAAATTTAGACAAGCTTTGGAAACTATATTGCCTGCTTAGTCAAAAATGCTCAACGAACTGAAAGCTGCGCCTCTTTCAAGTTTTTACGCTGGCTTACCTTCCTCCTCCGTCTTGTGACCGTCTTGCCATCCACCTGCATATGTAACATTGTAATTGATTGTTAGTTCTGTATAGCACAGTTTTGCTTACTTTCCTGTTATTGTTAACATGTGCTGACGCTGTAATGTTTTGATGATGTTTTGATGTCATCTCCCCCACCCTCTGTAATGCCACTTGGACCTTTAGGGTAATAAAATAAAATGAAATGAAATTATGCAAATATTTTCATGGCTGCTTTAGAAGAGAAGTTCCTCACTAAATGTGATCACAAATATCTGTACTATAAGCATTTCATTGATGACATTTTCTTAATTTGGCCAGATAATAAAATGGCACTCGTGTCATTCACTTGGGCATTTAGCAGTGCTCATCGATTCATTTCATTTTCACATCACTGCTCGAAATCAACGGTAAACTTCTTAGAGGTCACGGTCACAGTTTTGTAAATCGACTAATAACTAGAATTACCGAAGGCAAACAGATTCTCAGCAGTATCTCCATTTTGGAAGCTGCCACACAAACACTGTAAAACTACTATTTCGCAACCAATCATACCGCTCTAGGTGTGTTTGTTCCAAAATACTGATTTCAGCACAGGCTGCGCAGACCTAACTTCCAAGCTTTTGCGACAGAAATACCCCGAGGAAAGATGATGCAACAGGCAGAGCAGAAAGAGTGGACCACGAAGATATACTCAGGCACTCGAATTCAAAAAAGAATTCTAGCCATGATAACCTAGTTTTCACATACCCTATCGAAAAAAACGCCAGTCTGGGACCGGATGTTCACACTACGCCGGAATTTCAGACACGGGCTTAGTCTGCTAGTGTTTCCGGGCTGGTATTCAAGTGTTTCTTGGCTGGTGTGCTAGTGTACCCGGGTGGGCGTGAATATCCCGTGCACAGTAACACACCATGACCCGTGTTTGGAACCCTGGTGGGATGTGGGCACCAGTAATCGGTGCTCCTTACTTTGGAGTAAAGAACGATTTTTCTCCTATATTTTACTATATGCGTGGATGTGACTGTGGACAAAATTTTGTGCAATGATGTGGCTACTTCGGAAAGAGAGGTTGAGTTTGCTGAGTCTGGCATTATGCTAGAGCACAGTTTGTTTTTTTTTCGAAATCTTCTCCCTCCTTTGTTGCAGACAAGATAAGCTAATAATTCTAATAACAACCTATGGCTGCATATATCTTCTCTTAAGCCCTCTTTTAAGCAAGATTTGTCAAAGAAAATGAAGGCAGAAATGCTAAATTTACTAGTGGGCAGGGAACGTTTTCAAGGAGAAAAGGAAAACACAAAAACGCCTCTATTTAACACAAGAAAAAGCCTATTTTTCGTAATAGGGCAAAACTAATCTGACCTAGCCTGACAAGCATCTCACGACCAATAACATGACTTGAGCAGGTGCTGCTCATAGTGGCAAGAATTATAATTCCCAACTGAACTTGTGTGTAAATAAAAGTGAACCAAACGCTCTTCACACTAGTCCGCAGTCAAGGCACTATTATTCAGTACTGAAGAAATAATAATGATAAGAGCAGCATAGAAGCCATGTTGTCGTTTAAGATGCTAAAACCTTTATAGTTATGTGTTGAACGTGACTCTGTTTTGGTATGCTTTTTGTGTTGAACTTTTAAGTAACATTTATGTTCGTGGTTGTGTTTATTGCTTACGGTAATTTCCCTTTTCAACAGGTTTTGAGTATTCATTATTTAGGGAAAGATCACTATCTTATGCTTTCTGAAAAAATGTCCTTCACAACTTTTCGTTGGAGAGCACCTCATAATAAAGTGACATTGTTAAGGACCCCGTGTCGCAGAAAAGCAGGTATCGGCGTTATTGTTGTGACGCGAAAATGAGAAGAATATTAAAGTAAAGAAACAAAGGTTTTCGGAAATCTGCTGAGTTGAGCACGGTTCCTTTGCAGTGCTAGTGCAGCACGCAACCACTCTGCCACAGAACCACCTTGCTTCTCTCTGATTAAGGGTGTGTCTAATGTATGCATTGCCTTATGACGGTCAGCTAATGTCTGGGTGCATCATTAGCAAGAAACTAATTACTTAAGTATTAGTTAAGGAAGTAGAAAAGAAAAATTTTGTTTCGCACTACCTGCAATGCGTGCTCACCGGAAAATTATTTCGATCGTACGGCGTTGCCGCAACAGATGGCGCGACCCACCACCCGATTATACAACACTTGACGCGGCTAGGTTGAGTGAGGCACCATCATCCATCCATCCATCCATCATATGCCAGCGAAGTAAGCGGATGTGGTTCAGGAACATTCCGGAACATGTATGCGATATGCTGCCTCGACGCCCTCTCCTAGGGTGAAGAGAACCGCGTTGTCTGCTACGGGCGAATCCCTTATTTGGAGAGACTCTTCTATTCGCGTTTCAGGAGCGCTCCCTCTAAAGTGAGCTGCTTTGCTCACAGAGTCCCAGTTATCAATACGAACTGAAGGTAGATGATGCAGACAATAACATCTCACACATTTATGGGCTCAAAGTCCTGCTTGGGTGCCCATTTTATTAAAATATTCTTTGAGAATACGCGATCAAGTGATGTCATTGCGTGGTATATCGCATGTATCTGCGACACTCAATAATATACCACATATATTTTGCGAAGCCTGTTCGCTTGATGGGGGCGTTTGATGGCACCTTAAAAGTAATAATTGCGCTTATAAGAAATTAAGGTTGCAGAAACGCAGAACGCCTGGGCCCCGCTTTGAAAGAAGTTGTAGAGAGTGTGTGAAGGGAGAGAGAAGTGTCTTAGCCGAGGGCTTTGTGGTAATTTCGACCACACCGGGACCTTTAACATGCGCTGACATCTCAAAACAAACGGACGCATCCTGTGTTTTGCCTTCGAAAACGTTGCTACCGCATGCAGTTCGGTTCAATTCTGGGTACTCCGATTCAGTAGTCACCGTGTCAGGTCGGCTTTAAACAGCATTTTCTTAACCTGCGAAGAAACATTTTCTGGCACTGCAGCCGTTAACAGGGTCATGTCATGATCCTCCATAGTTTGGCAGATAATGCTGGACCTTAGTACTTTATTTCTGAAATTTGCGCTCGCCGCACGTATTCTTTTTTTATTTCAAAATACGTGACTGAAGTTGAGACCGTGAAGCTCCTCCCACCGAAAACGACCACCATTTTGGCATTATTGGTACGTCACAGACCGGCCACCGTGTCGTCTGCTGCTGTGCCGGCTCCGATAAGCTGCCGATACACTGTACTGTGTTCGCGCTTGATCAAAGATCAGCATTACACGCAATTCTGAAAAGAGACTGCAATATATCGCGATTTAGTTCTTGCCCACAGATCCGCTTTTGGCGTGGCCGCTTCCACCGTCTGATGGCAGTACTGCCGTCACCGACGTTTAACAACGCCGCGATGGCTGTACCGGCCGTTTCTCCCGAAAGCCGGCCGCGTAAATAATACGGCGGATCCTTGTGCCGGTGTGAGAAAAGCATACTTAATTTGTATTTCTCGCAATAATGAGTAAAGAATTTCAGAAATAAATGTCTCTTGAGCAATGCTGACCCTTACAGTGAGAGTTTCTGCTCAGCCGCATAGCAGCTTCATCCGGTGCAGCGACCACGTTCTTGTATACGCTAGCTGTGGTGCCAAGGCGTCGCCGAAAATAATTTCTTTATGACGGAACAGTAGGTCTTATAGCAAGGAAGTTTCATGATCGAGTAGTGCAGTTGCTATAACGCGTCCCTGAACAATTAAAAATTGTCGTTCGCTTTGTCTTCCATGCGAAGCAGTCTAGCCCCAGCGACAATTATGGAGAAGCAGACGGCCAGGGCGCCGCGTCCGTCTCGCTCGTGGGCGGCATCGTTATCACAAGCTTGCCACACACGGTGCTGCAATCCTTACGAGCTTATTGTGTGCTTTCGTTATGCTTTTGGCCGGGCCAGACTTGGGCCTGACAGCGACGGAACAGCGCGAACGATGGTGCTAAGACAGGACGGAGTATAGTGTAGCACGCCGCACACTATGAGTGTCGTAGCAGAGTGTTATTACACACGCGCTAGCAGAGTTCACTACAATTTACTCCGGCGCAGTCGGCCGGTGTCAAAGGAACGATACATGCGCGTACACACACAGTCGTTCTTCCATACTCTCAGTGGCCTTTTTGCCCCACCCACGCGCAAGTCTCCGACACGACCACTTGCCCCGTGGTATCGTCCTGGTCGGTGGCCGATAGTCCACGATACCCCCTTTATTCCGAAAGGCAGGCTACAGGTTCAGGCTGCTCGCAGGTCGGCACTGGCGCCCGCCTTCTGTAGCCGTCACGGGTTGCAAGTGCTTGCCTGTGCTCCTTGTAGGCCCTGTCGATGTCTGCACAAGATACGTTCTGGGTTGACACGCTGCTTGTGTTACGGCTAAATAGGATGCGGCTCCACTCAGGATTCGCATGGCTGTCTTTGGCTGGATGCATTCCTGTCTCCGTGCCCTATGTCGGGCGTTATAGGTACAGCGAACCTGGGATTTGCATGCTTCGTTCTTGCTTTTGAGCGCACTGTCATCCCACTTCGAATTAAACATTTTTGTGGTGGATGGCACATTCGTGATGATGAGACGTCCCATGAGAAGTTCTGCTGCCGAGACCCCTTCCACTGTTGGTGTGGCTCTGTGGGACAGCAGTGCCATGTTTATGTTGGGAAATTTCTTCAGAAGCTGCTTGTGTGTTTGTACTGTGTGCTCAGCCATGCCGATACTTTGGACATAGCACGGACTTGAGGTTATCTGGTCTGAGCCCTAATCGCTTCACCAGTTCCTTGAACTCGAATGAGGTAAATTGCTGACCATTGTCCATGCGAACTGTTCTCGGCACTCCAAAATGTGCCATGATTGAGTCCAAAACGCGGATGACGTCTCTTGTAGTTGTGCCATTCAGTTTCTCAAGCTCAAAGAATCTTGAATAATAGTCCACAACTACAATGGGCTCTTTCCCTTCCATTGAGAAAAGATTAATGCCGATGGTATTCCACGGATACGCAGGTAGTGGTGTCTGGAGAAGAGGTTTATTCGGAGGCTTCCTGTGTTCTTGGCACACTCGGCATTTCAGCACATAATCTTCCATCTCTTTTCAATGCCAGGCCACCATATAGACTGTCTTGCTCTTGCGCGGTGCCCATGGGACCTTCGTGAAGTCTTTCGAGCACTTCTAGCCCGAAGATAGGTGAAATGATGAGTCTGTCACCCTTGAAAAGTAGACCTTCAATTAGTGAAAGTACACTTGCCACTTCTGCACAATGTTTGAGGTCTTCCGCTAGACCGTGTACCGAAGGCCATGTTGTGGTGCATATGGTTGTCACTGTATTCAGTGTAGTGTCCTCTTGGATGCTTACCTTGATTCAGTCTAGCATCTGATGTGATGCTGGGAGCTGCTCCAGGATTAGTGCTTCAAACTCTTCCACTGTGCTCTCGAGGACTCTGTCGTCTTTAACCGGGCTCTGTTCCAGCTTTCGAGACAACAGGTCATCTGTGAAGAGCTTGCACACTGGCGTGTGAGAAATTGTATAATCATATTCAAGAAGGCGCATGCGATAGCACTGGGGTCTCAGACTAAGTTCATCTAAGCGCTTGGTTGTCAGCAGAGAAACCAGGGGCTTTTAATTTGTTTTGATGTGAAATGATGACTAAGAAAGTACTTGCGGTAGTTTTCACTTGCCCAGGTGATGACTAACGCTTCCTTCTCAATTTTAGCATACCTCTGTTCCGTTTCCGACATCGAACGCGATGCATATGCGACTGGCAGTATCCTTTCTTGTGACGGCTGCAACAGAACTGCATCTACGCCGTAGGACAATGCGTGTACTGACGTGTGTGGCCTGCTTGTTTCGTAGTACACAAGGACTTTGTGAAAATTAGCTTCGTGCTCGCGACTGTTCTCCTGGACCCAATGATGCCATCTTGCGCACATGCCAGTGCGTTTAGTCCTTCAAGGGCTCGAAGCATCTCACGGCGGTAGAACTCCGGGACCGAACAAATACCAAAGGGTAGTCTGAAGAACTGGAACCATCCAAACGGAGTGATGAGCGATGTAAAGTGACGTGACTCTTTGGAGAGAGGAACTTGCTGGTAGTCTGTTTTTATATCTAAGCGGCTGAAGAATTTTACGTTGGCTAGTTCAGAAGGCATTCATCGACTGTGGGCATGAGCATGCAATCACGGACAATCTGCTGGTTCAACTGGCCATAGTAAACACATATCCTCAGTTCGTACTTCCTCTTCCTAGCTACCACAATAGGGAAACACCATTCAGTTGCTTGTTCTATTCTTTGTATTACACCAAGGTCCTCCATCATTTTGAGTTTTGTCTCAAAGAGTAGAAGAAGAAGCAGGGGCACTCGCCTTGGGTAAGTGATTGGGTAGACCTTAGTGTCACTCGGCCATCAGTCCAAGTCCCAATGTCAGTCTGGGGTACTGGGCTAGGATGTCAGAGATGTTGCTCTCCTGTGTTTCGGCAAGCTCCAGTGGCCGCTGCACAATACCTAGTGACTTTAGTTACGAAGACCTTCTCGTGCATTCTTGTGTGTCGCTATTCTATTGTTGCTGTGAAGAAGACTGATGTGGTAATTGACCTGGGCCAGCCAGTCTTTGACTTGTTGTCTCCAGGGATTCCATGACGTCCCTGTTGTAGTCCTTAAGCGACACTGCTGTGATGTCAGCGCCTGTTTCGAATTTGAACATTAGAGGTGTGCCATTCAGCTTTGCTTTCATTCTCCATGGCTCTTTAGCCATCGTGCTTCGTACCTCACCGAGATGCACTTCTTCCATGCACTGTCTTCGCTCAGAGGAACGGTTCAGCATGTTACATTTGCGCGCGCTCGACAGACGGACTACTGCTGCATACTTTGCGCGTGGCTTTGCACTCAGCTTTCGTGTGATTGCGGGCTCCTCCCCAACACCGACAGCGTCCTGCATCTGCGCTTTTCAAGCGGTGCTGACTTCGACGCGCTTGACTCTGTGCTTTCATTTCTTTATTGCTTGTCTTTCTGTGTCCTGGCTTTCTGATTTGGTTCACAGCAAGGGTCAGAAGCTCTTTGCGACGAAGTTTTGTTTTCTGCTGCTTCACTACTACGGAGTAGCGTGCTGCAGCGACGGCTTTCGCCAGTGTGAGTTCGGCGTCCAGTTGAAGCTTTTCGCTTAACGTGACATCTCGTAAGCCCACTACCAGTCTGTGGCGGATTAGTTCGTCCTTCAGCGCTCCATAGTTGCACTTCTCCGCCTTTTTAAACAGGTCGGTCACGAAAGCGTCTACAGTTTCGTGTGGCTCTTGCTTGCGCGAGTTGAATATCGTTCGCTGGTAGATCACATTCATTCTCGGGATGAAGGGTTTCTCGAAAGCACTCATCATTTGGCCGTACGATGCCAAGTTGTAGTCTGTGAGCTTCAGTGCGATCAGCACGTCCTCCGCTTGCGTGCCCATCGCTTAGAGTAGCGTGTGAATCTGTGTTACTTCGTCTTGCTTGACGAGGCCAGAGATGACGCGATGCCACTCCCAGCATCTCACCCAGCTTGACCAGTCTTCGGCCCTTCTGAAATCCAGCTTCGTGGGCAGCTCGAACGCAAGAGATTTGAACAGGGGCGGCTTGTGCGTTGCCATCTGCGCGAGCTTGGGACGCACCGTCGTCGGGTATTGCGCAGTTATTGTGAGCGTGCTATTAGGTTGGTGTACGGCCGCTTCCGTAGCGTTGCGCCCCTTGTCCTCCCTTGGGACCAGACTACTTGCTCACCGCTGCTGCCACAATGTAGTAGCCAAATGTTATTGCACACGCGCTAGCACAAAGTTCACAACCATTTTTTCCGGCGCAGTCGGTCGGTGACAAAGGAACGATACATACGCATACGCACAGTCTTTCTCTCACTTTCTCAGTGGGCCTTTTTGCCCCACTTGCGCGCGTCTCCCGACACGACCCCTTGCCGCGTGGTGTCGCCGTGGTCGGTGGCCGATAGTCCACGACAATACACTACGCTTCTGCTTCGTCGGGTGGTACTCGCCGTTTGTACAGGCGACTTCGGACGCCACTCAAAGCTGCATTTTATGTGTTACTTTCTATATCACTTTCGAGTCGTCTTTCAGTCTACAATATCTACGTTTTTGATGCGGGCCAGCTCATGCGCCTTTCGTACTCGGGAGGCATCGGCAATTTGGATCCCGCCCACATACGCCGTTCTTCCCTAGGGATCGAAAAGCTCAGATGCACTAAACGCGGATAGCGGCATGAATGCTGTTTGATCTGCCCGATCGGCTAGTGCGGCTTCGCGTATCGACAGCATCACGTTTGACGCTGTTCCTGCAAAGAACATGCAGCAGACGACAATCCTTGGGCATATGTCGTCATCACCTGCGCCTGTTGCCAGATCAGCAAGCTGTTCACGAAGAAACGAAGAAAGTAGATTTAAAAATATCTGCAGCTCAGATGCAACTGAAACTTTGAGGTTTATTCGCTTGGGACAACAGGAATAAGATGCGGTAAACAGTTTCTATTGCGAAATTGGTGTCATGACCCCTTTATTCAGCTTTCTTACATCTACGCTACGATAAGCCCCTGTCGCAAAAGGGACTTGTACACAAAATATAGAAAGCAATATATAGGTGTCAAGAAATCACCGCAGAAAGAAATTGTCCAATAAGCCATTTCATTTATTTTAAAAGTATACGGCGCATTTAAGTGATTTTGAAGCGTTTACCTTAAATGCAGCTTCATTTTGTGGTCCTTAGAGGCGAATATACTAAGAAATTGGTATCGAAGTATGTCGCGAAGACGAACGAAACGAGCAGATTGACAGCCTGTCGCCCTTGCATACGAAATCGTCAAAGTTCAGTGTGGGCAAAGTATCTTAAGGAGCAATTTATTCTGAGAAAGTGCGAAAGTACGCCTTCCCACTGCGCTTAAACACGAAGGATTATCGCTAAATACCTTTACATCTAATTTTTCAGCTCATTTCAGGGACAGTTTGTTCGACTCAGTCATTTTAAGTCAAACCTACGTTGCTAAGGAACTTTACTTTGATTAGTTATTTTTATTCTAAGCGTTAATTTTGCTGCGATATTTTACCTCAATATATTTTTTCTGCGTCATTACACGAGTCAATGTGTATTTTATTGAATAATTTTGATCCACATTATTTTTAGGCTAATTATTAATGATTAGTAAATGTCACAATCATTACTCAGATTTATAGCGCCTAAGAGTTCGCTTTAAATGCATTCAACACTTCATTACACCACCAGCTACACATTAGTTAGATTTAACCTAAACATTACTAATTTGTCAAGCAGCTTCGGTGCAGTAGCTTTTTCGAGAACTCGGCTAACCGCCATTTCACGTACACGCCTTCACTAGAACTTCTATTCCAAGCGGCCCTCGAGGCCTGTTTTTCGTTTCAGAAAGCCTCGAGAATCTCGAGTCAGCAACGACGCTAACTTGTCCACTCCTCGCCCCCCACTCCACTTGTAAGCATGGCGGCCGTCGCATCGTTCGCTCGCTGTGTCGACTTCGTTCTAGCGACATGCCAAACTTTTCACGAAAGCGGATACAACGAGGATGCACTGAACCTTTCTTTGAAGAATCGAGTCAGAGTGAGAGCGACCCGGGACTTCTGGCACGCTATCGGTTTTACGAATGCGGCCAAGGCTAGCTTCCGGCCTTCCCTTCCGCTCACGCCGAACATGGATAACCGTGATCAGACACCGACGTCTGTACTGTGTTAATCGTCGCATCATCGCATTGCGCTTGAGTGGCGCGGGTGTATTTCAAGTCGCCATCGGAGAAGCGGACAACATTTCGGAGCCTACCCAGTGCAGAGTTGTGGCGAGGTTTGACCGTCAACGGTGAGCTCTCCCGCGGCCGGACTCGAGAGTCGACGGCGGCGGCGCATTCCTTTCGTGGACCGCCCTGCGCGCTTCCGCAGACGGGGCGAACTTATGGGGGAACAGCGTGTTGCATGCAGTAAGCTGGGGGGCACCGGAGGCGCGGTGGAGTGTGCGAAGTGTGCTGCACCCCGAGCATCAATGGCGGCCCCGGCGCCTGAGGGTACGTATTATGTCTTCGGACACGCGGCGCTGTCGAGGAAGCGTGTTGCTGTGATCGTCCTACGGAGGGATATTCGCGGCCGACGAATCGCATGACTTTTCAAGCAAGTTTTCAATTAGGGCTCCACACTTGATTAAAAACCGCAAGCGGGATTTGCTTCTGAAGAGTCGAATTCAGTGTGCATGAGCTGCAACGCGGTGCGAAGGAGCACGTATGTTTTGATCGCTGGCCCCCGAGCCGAATGAAGGCCATAGCCACGCTCTTACGAGTTGGCGGCTTTTATTTTTTTCCTGCAATATATTTTGATGTCTGTCAAAGCCCAGCAATAAAAAGAAAGTCTCTCAAAACCTGCCAAAAACAAAAAGGCAAAGCGGCAAAAGCCGAGCGTAGATCTCACACCAAAAAATAAACCGAAGTTTTCACATCATTTCTCAAAGCCTGCATCATGTTCTGCGTCAACTCTACGTCACTAGCAGCGACCGTTGCCAGATGCAAAAGTATTTTCGGCCATTTTTCACAGCCGCCTTTTGTATCCATGCAAGAAAACTAGTTCCACCATGCTGTTAAGGTCGAGGTTGCTTGCGAAAGTTGCTTAAAAGATTTAACATGAAAAACTGAACATGTTGCACACTTGAGTACGCAGTTTTCGGGCAAAACGTTCACCTTAATTTCGTCCCCATACGCCGTTTGAAATCCTTTTAGTGGAGGAGGTATTCACGAGGAGAAATTGTTGGAGGAAACGCCGAGGGGTTTTGTGAATCCGAATCGGCCCTGCAGTCAAGGAGCGGATGTTTTCTCCACTCAACGGAGTGTAGGCGGAACGTCGATTCGAGGCGCGTTTGTAAATATAGGCGTAAAGGTTGCATAGTAACAATCTCTGAAGAGTTCGCGTTCTTACACATTTTAGTCCGTAACAAAGGCATTCGCAGCGTTTGGCACTGATTACGAGCGGCAGAGGGCTAGAGCATAAAGGTCCCTGTGCCACTGCCACGAATGATTGTATTTCTTTTGTTGTGTGCAGATAAAGGCGCATATTCCATGCAACTTATTCCCTTTACACTTAATATGCGATTCATGTCCGCAGCTGCAAGTTCTGAAGTGTACATTGGCTAATCATGTATTTACAGTACATGACTCCGCGATGTACGCTGACATAAACGATCGTACAAAAGATCGTGCGTGGAATTTAAAAAATGCTGCCTACAAAATCGCTAACGTTGTTTTTAAGGCACACGTTGGGGTACTATTTTAAAGCAGCTGACGTAACTATGCGGAAAAGCAAGGAAACAAAACAGGCACTATTATATTCACACTGCATAGGCGGAGAACGCTTGGTTGGCTACCCCCTGTCCCGTTTCATATTTATACCCCACAGGAACCTTCTATTTTGTTCTTTAGGAGATGGAAATATTCTCCAGTCAGTTCGGGAGTGATGCACGCACTCTTGACTGCCGGCATGCGAAATCCTGGCATGACGCTGCACCCGCAAATGACGCAGGCGGATCATGGAGTGGGAGAAAATATGGCGCGTGCCCTTGCGGAGGAGGCACCAACCCTTTCAAAGGATGTCCTCGCCTTCGAGGGAGGGCGGAGTAGGACGTGCTCATCGAGGCACCCTAATGTGCGTTAGATGCGTAGCCCTCTACTAATGCAGGGCGCTCGTATGAGTCGTCTTCTGCGAATGGCGATGTCGCATCAACGGCTTCTGCTCGAGATGATGCGAAAGGGACCTAGTAACGCTATCGAGCTGAGCTTTTAAAAGTGAAGCTTAAGCGTCCTCCAATTTTTTTCTTGTGTTTGTGGTGCCTCGTAGAGTAAAAAACAAAGACGCACGAACTAACAAGTTTATCAAATGACCCAAAATTTATTTGTAGGCTCCGATGAATGCATTCTTGGCTCGCAAGTTGTGGAATGCTTATCCGCAATACGCTGGCAAAACTTCTCGGGCCCCAGCTGCTTTATGCTGCGCCATCTAATAGAGCGTATGTGCGGATGTACTTTTCCATTGTGCTAATTCAAAGGCCTGAAGATATACCATGGAATTAACTGAATGCGCTAAATGAGCACAGAACTAGCTCAATGCGAGTGTTCGTTGCTAAATGGACACTTTAGTTCTCCCTTTATTACGAGGAGTTCACACAGCACAGGGCACCGAATGAGGTAAGACCGGCTTTGGTTTCTAGCTTTTCTTTTTGACTGCTTTGTTTGATTGTGTTGGGCTTGTGGACGGCACATTAGTGTTTTCAATCGCGGCGGTTCTCGCCACACAGATTCCGCCTGGGACTGCGACAATGTTTGTGTGGTGTCCGAAGCCGCGTTGAATGTGAGGGTGCGCGGTTGTGTGTATACTGACTGTTGGTTCGCTCTGGAGGATGCCCAAAGTATGGACGCTCGAGCACGTGCTTGTGAATTTTTCTTTCAGTATGCGGGTTGCTTTGCATTTTCTGTTTTGATTCTTCTTTTATTTATCCTTATCTTTTTCCTTCTTTTATTCTTATATTTTTTACTGTCACCGCGTGTGCTTGCCATGAAAAAGGCGAATCACTCTTTTACTACCATTCTAAATTTATGCTTGGATATATATCGTCGCATTCTGATAAAGACTGGTCTGCAGTCGAAACGTTAATAAAATCAACCTAGTCATGTTTTAAAGCGTGCGTAAACCTGCTGTATCAGTTCTGGCTCATAGTGCACTCACTGCCTCAACTCTCTATGTCTACGGCACCCACGTGTGCGCGAAAGTATATCCCGAATCAGAGAATCGTGACTATACCAAGGCACGTGGCTAAACAGCCTACCAAGAGGTGGTACAATACGTGCTCATTAAAGACAGAGAGACAGAAAGAATAGAATTTTAAGGGTACCGGTTATCTACCTGCTTATCTTCCGAAGGTGCCGTAATACTTTTATTTAAATAGACAGCTTAGCTGTTCTACGCTATGGCTAATGCTTTGACAAAATAACTTTAAACTTGTGAAATAAAAATGATGCCCTGACTTCACGGTCGTAGTTTGATCGAAACCCATATTCCAATAAAATGTCTTTAATTGATCAAATTAATGACCTTGAATGCTTACATGCTTGGACGGTGGTAGGTTGGGTACGCTTCTACCGTCTGCATTCTCAGTGTTAAATCGTAATCTAAAAGACGTCGCAGTTTGCCCTATGTACTGTAGAAGGCGTGCGTAACATTCAAGTATAGTAAATTGCAATGGCAGTGTCACAAGTGGAGTTGCCGTTAAATTTTATACCGTAGTTGGAAGACATGCTAACAGCAACTGATGCCGCTGTCATAATTAGGAACAGATTTTACATCGAGTTTACCTAGAGATTTATTGCATGATGCACAGCCAGTGAAATGGGGATGTGAGGTGTTCGTAGAAGTTAAAAATTGGAGGACGCTTAAGCTTTGCCTTTAAGAATGGAATGCGATATCGTTATCGAGCAACTTGCTATGCTCATTTTTATTTATTAATCCTTCCGGGACGTAGAAGCGCTGCCAGCCAACTTGCCGAAACGCGCGGGCCTCAAGTTGCAGTCGTAGTTCGTCGGCAACATCGTTGCCGATCCTAGCCGGCGCGATGAAGATCTCGGAGACCATGCCCTCTCTATCTTATTCCGTGCGCCACACGCGTGATGGCGCTACGTGCACGCCAAGCGAAGAGGAAGTGCAGCGGAAAAGTAATTTGCCACTCGCTTAACTACGTGTTCTGTAATTCTGTAGTTTACATGCTCATAATTATTATTATACGCCACATACACTTCTCCAAATGTTGTTTCTGAGACAACACTGCAATCAATAGACGTGCCTTTGTCCATTTAAAACCATCTAGCTGGCATGGCCGATAAAAACAGCGATGTCGTCTGCATACGCTAAAAGCTTTACTTCGGCTGCTTCTACATTGAATCCCTGAATGCTATTATTCTTGAGTAGTTTCAAACAAAGGGTCTCTATATAAATTTTAAATAAAAGAGGGCTCAGGGGACAGCCCTGGTGTACGGAACGCTGAACACTGATGGGGTCCCCTAAGCATTTGTTAACAATCAATTTTGTCGTGCAGCTCCGTAACGCCAAAGCCATGCCCTCACGGACAACAGAACCGACATTCACATGGTCTAAAATGGCAAACAACAGTTCGTGAGAGACACAGTCAAATGCCTTTGCTAAGTCAATCTGAACAAAGGCAAGCCGACCATTACTGTCATCACAGTATTCTAATACACTGTGCGCTTTATGAATATTGGTGAAAATGGAGCGCCCTTTGCTCCCACACGTATGATGAGGCCCAACTATGTCTCTAATCACGGTCTGCAACCTTCGCCCTAGAACCTTCATAAAAATTTTGTACTCCACGTTTGTGAGCGCTATTGGCCGGTATGCAGTAACCAGTCTCAACTTACTTATTTCATTTGTTTTCGGAATGATTTTACCGATGATGAGGGGAGCATAAGCCAAGCTGTGAACTGTTTGCGCGAATTCAGTCGCGTCACCGGTAGTGGAGTTAACTGATCGAAATGCCTCGGACTTTGGAATGGAAGGTGGCCATCTACGCCTGAACGGTTTGCATGTGTGCCTTGGACGACGACACCAGGTAGGTACTTGGGAGTTTCGCTTACTGCTTACCGTGACAGTGAACAGTACTGGAGAGGGCCGGCTAAAGAGATAAAGGATAAAGCTGAAAAGCGGAGAGGGACCAACCTATCTATTTTTGCAAGGGCCACAGTTTGCAATTTATTCTTTATCAGTAAGCTCTGGTATGTTATGCAGGTGTTGCACTGTTCTCAGTTAAATATTCAGAAACTGCACAGGAATTTCGCTGTATTTGTCTGGGCATCTGAATGGGAGCGCTGCAGCCGGACTAACTTGTTGAGACGAGTAAAAGATGGTGGGCTAGGATCGGGCCACCTGTTTTTTCCACAGCTGGTCAGTCGTTCTTTGTTTTTTAGAGACACGACCGACCCTTTCTTACGCACCGTATGCCAAGTTAGACTGAGGCGGCTGCTACCGGAGTACGTGGTTTAAACGGAAGATTTTTCCGCAGGGATTAAGGGCTTTTATAGAGAAGTCGTTGCAAGTGTTCGGTTCCTTTCAGCGCGGTTCTCAAGGGATTATTTGTCTACAGTAAAACGAAAGAAATTATATCGTGCATTGTGTGACATTATGTTCCCTGTGCCTTTGTACAGGGCCATGTACGATGGAGGCACAGGTGCTGATGTTTTAAAAAGGGTAAAAAGAATGCAGGTGACGCCAGGAGCAAAAACGTTATTTTTTAAATTGCACACCGGAACCTTGCCGGTGAAAACATTTTTGGAGAAAAAAGGATTATTCATACCCTGGGGATCACACTATTTAATATGCAGGAAGCCAGAAACCATAGACCATGTTTTTTTTTTACACTGTTGGGAAGGGGTATATTTTTGGGACGTATTGCAAAGAACATTAATGAAAAATTTTCCGCTAGACCCGCATGGCATTCGATATTTATGCGTTGAAAATGAGGATAGGGTACCATTTGATTTAATTATGCTCATGGGCCTCCACTGTATATGGCGCTCAAGAATGGCGGGTTACCATTGCGATAAAGGTGCACGGCCTGCCAGAATTTATTTTCGGGAAAACGTGGACAGGTCTTTGGCAATTCAGAAAGCTACAGCAGAACCTCCCTCCCGAGTGGCTCTCAAGGCTGGAGCCTTTGTTGTGTATGCGTGCATTTTAGCGTGTCATATGTAAATAGCGTCTGTAAATAGCATTTGAGTGATTTTTGTATATTTGGTTCTCGTGTCAAGACCAGTCAATAAAGAAAAAAAAGGAAAAGCTGGCATGGCCGAGTGGTCAGCGTGCTCGTCTCGCCCCCCGGAGGCCCACGTTCGATTACTCAGGTCGGCGATTTTTCCTACTCGTTTTTATTTATTAAGGCTTCTGGAATTTTTCGCTCACGACCAACGCCGGACGACGCGGGACGGCGGCCGCCGACGACGACCCCGACTTTTCTGCGACACGGGGCCCTTTACACTCTGGCGGTAAAGTATCAGTGAAATTATTAGCACGTCTGAATGCAGCTCGAGGCGGTTCCCAGAAGATTTCTTTTAGGCGGTCAGGATGCATCAGGATGCTGTGATATCTCCTTAGAATACCTGTTACATTAGAAAGAAAGGCTGAGTAGGTTAAAATCAAGTTTCCTGTTTCGAGACAGGATTGTTTGTTGCACGAAGTAAAGACTCGCGGTCAAGTGCATCGGCGCGTTTCACGACGTCGTCAAATAACTTAGCAGGATATATCTGTTTAGTTAAATCGCGTCGAAGGTCTTCCTATTTCCTGTAGAAGCGAGATGGTTCGGATTATTTTCTTTTAAAACGAAGGCCTGACTCTGGAATACTGGCTTTGAAGTGCTCTACATGGCTGCTGTTAAAGTGAAGATATCGTTGACAGCGAGTTGGTTTCCTATTAGGGCAAGTAGTTGGTATTTCGCCGTTGAACGGCAGTGTCACATCAAGAAACCTTCACTTCTCATCCCTTCCTTGATGTGGCAGTGGCTTAACGGACACACAGTTTGCCTGCTTTGCGTTATCACAAGGCGCCCAATGGTATCGCCGAACACGAACAAGCCGTACCTTACAGGATCACCCACGCCTTGCATATTCGAACGACAGTTGAAGGCGACCAAAATATCTTCAAAAGCCAAATGCAACGCGCCACCAAAGGAGATTCGAACGTAACCAGATATAGTCCAAACCCCGCTGTTAGTTTACCACGATGACACATTTATCCAGTTATATAATGACATCATCAGTAACAAATTGTTCATTATTATCACATGTTTTACTCAGTCATGAACACGATTCGCACAATTGATTCACGACTGATCACATGAATAATATATGGAACTCTAGTGTATAGCTTATTACAAAGCTATCAGCACCAAATAAGACATAATGGCGCACAACATAAGACGCTTGTCATGACCCTGCATTACGTGTAATGCGTAGTCATTTCTCCACCATATTACAATGACAAACTAGTTGCGGCACGTAACAACATGTGCTTCCATACGCACGAATGAGTATCAGGATCACGCTGTCATGGCGGAAAACAATTATCAACTATCCTGCCTCTTGTGCACTGTGAACAGTGCATCTGAATGCATGAACTGCCGTTACCATGATTTCTGCCACAAACATACAACAAACTAAGTACAAACCAAGTTTGACAGCGGCGAGCCTACAACAACGCTGGAAATACACATCAACGGGCTCCTTGTCATTTCGCACTGAAAGCCAAAAGCGTTTTTCTCGGGCAGCTCGAAGTCATCCGGTCAATCAGCGCCTCTCCATACGAATGATCCGAACACAGATTTTTCTTCGTCCCAATTAAGGCGACGACGAGGAGTGTGAGTATGTCTCAAGCCATGTTGGTTGCACCCACATAAGAAAATCCTCGTTCCACAACCGCCGACACGCGACACGGCCCTCCTTAGTACAATACAAAGAGGGCAGGCGCTGCCAGTAGATTTATAAACTAAAGCATCTTTCTGGATCTCGAGCAGGGCTTTCAGATTAAATATCTCATCGAAAGATGAAACACGCCTTCAAAAAGAAATAAATTATCAAGTCACATTCTAAATGCTGAACGACCCAATGTTTCAGCCCCGAGAACTATTTCAAACCCGAGTGATGATGCTTTAAAATCTCGCTGAACGATCCAAGGAAGCCTGTATTGGGCACCACATGCACCACTGGAGCGGGCGGCGCTAGTGTCGACCTAAGGAAGCAGGTTTGATATCGTGACTCCGCTTACTCCCGCTGAAGCACGCGCTGAATTGAATTTGTTCGTTTTACGAGCTGAATGTTGCGGTTTTCTAAGCAGTTTAGCTTGATGTTTGCCAGTATCAGACATTTGCATCTTACAATGTCTCCGTTGTTGCTTTAGTTTATTTTACCTATTGACACGGACCGCTACTGATCTGGATACGCGACAGACTCAGGCGTATGCTCCCATTTCTAGACAAAAAATTACCTGAAGGAAGCTTAAACAAGTTGCCAAAGTATACAGAAGTTAGTGATCACTGTGTGTGCGACATGCACTTCATCGAGCATGATTTCATCTTTATGGAGTTGGAGAGTTCCGTGAGGTTCGGCCGAAGGACTGGCACTAATTAAAGTTTATGTTCTTGAACGTGTCACTTAGGAAGCTAACCAGGTCTGATTGCTGGAGGGATAGAAAATATAATGGATTCGTCGCCGAGCAGTACTTAGAGTAAGACATTTTCATGCGAGAGTGTGGAGGTGTCCAATTTCTTCTCGATGAAAGCATTGATGCCCGAAAATAAACGTTTCTGCTGCCACGCGCAGCGATACACGTTGTGACTTGCATTAGGCAACTTCACCAGTAAATTCAAATGACCGAGAAAACAAATAACCATGCATAACATGACCTGCTCACGTAAGGATCAACAAAACTACGTGAAAAACAAACACCATTCGAAGCTCGAATGGCAATGATTGCGGTAGATGTGAAGACGGAACGCACCTCGGCGCAGTTGCGTAAATATTTTTTCGCGTCATCCCACTCCAATCCCTTTTGCCGGCACTGTGTGAATGTCTCGGATCTGTAGCCATCTGAGAGCTCTATTCATAAATGTGATCACCCAGCAAAGCAGCGATGTAGGGTGCAGCGCTTAATTTTCTCAAAATGACTGCCGTGATCTAAGACCACTTATTTTTTATTAGACCTGTATATGTTCACTTTTAACAGCGACAACAACGCTGCAGATGTGCGGCGTCTTAGCAGCATGTCATACTCCCTGGGCTTCAACAGCTCGCGGACTTTGTGAAATGCTTTTTGCCGAATAGAGTTTGCATAATACCTCAAATATTCAACAGGCCTAGACGGAAGAGTATATGAGTTAAAAATTAAAAAATAAATACATAAATAAATTATAATTAAAGAGCACTGCAGAATCTACATTGGTGTAATACAAAAGCCCGGATGCGGTTCTTTGTTGCTTCCAGTTGCTTAATTTACTTCTTGTTTACCCATTTTAGTCTTTGGTACTTTCAAATTGCGCGCTAATCCCTTCCTATGCCCTTTATCGGCTCTACTTCCGTTTGCGTGATGTCACATCTTCTACATCACATAAATTCACTTCTTGCTTACCCATTTTCATCTTTGGTACTTTCGAATGTCACGCCAATTCCTGCCTATGCATTTTTTCGGCTCTACATCGGGTTGCGTGACGTCAAATCCTTGACATCACTTTAATAACATTCTTGCTTCCCCATTTAAGTCCTTGGTGCTTTCAAATTGTGCGGCAATTCCTTCCTATGCCATTTTGCGGCTCAGCTTCCGGTTGCGTGACGTCACATACTTGATGTCACCTAATTCACTTTTTGTTTCCCCATTTTAGCTTTCGGTATACTTTCAAAATGCTCTCCAATTCCTTACTATGCCATTTTTCGGCTTCACTTCCGATTGCGTGATGTCACAGTCTTGACATTCCAAGAATTCACTTCTTGTTTAGCCATTTTAGTTTTCGGTTTTTTCAAATTGCGCGTCAGTCCCTTCCTGGGCCCTTTTTAGGTTTTACGTCCATTTGCGTGATGTCACATCCTTGACGTCAGCCTAATTGACTACCTGAATTAACTACTTAATCTATAGCACTTTCAAATTTCGCGCCAATTCCTTCCTATGCCCTTTTTCGGCTCTACTTCCGGTTGCCTGCCGTTAAACCCTTGACATCACACTGATTAAATTCTTGCTTACCCATTTTAGTCTTTGGTACTTTCAAATTGCGCGGCGATCCCTTTCTATGCCAATTTTCGGCTCTACTTCTGGTTGTGTGACGTCACTATAGTTCACTTCTTGTTACCCCATTTTAGTTTTCGGTACATTCAAAATGCGCTTCAAACCCTTCCAATGCCCTTTTCCGACTCAACTTCCGGTTGCGGGACGTCACATCCTTTATATTAGAATATTTCACTTTTTGCTTAGACATTTTAGTTTTCGGTACTTTCAAATTGTGCGCCAATTCTTTCCTGGGCCCTTTTTTCGGTTCTACATCCGCTTGCATGATGTCACATTCTTGACGTCGCCTTAATTGACTACCTAATTTATGGCACTTTTAAATTGCGCGCTAATCCCTTTCTATTCCCTTTTTTGGCTAGACTTCAGGTTGCGTGACGTCAAATCTTTGATTTCACCCTTGTGAGTGTTGCAATTACCTTTTTAGTATATTTGACACATTCAAATGTGACGCCAAACAATTGGCTTATGAGACCATTTTCACCTTTACTTTTACGTTTTTGCCTCTAATTGTTTACCTAAATAACTTATTAGCCCAGTTAATTTTTTACAAAACATAGCGTCACCCTCTATCGATTGATACCACTGATACACCTCTACCACTCCTCAATTACTCACAGCTGCCACGGACGCAATTTAGCGCGTTTTGCCTCTAATTAATTACCTAATTAACTTATTTGCCTAATCATTTTTAGGAAACAACATGTGACGGCTATGAATGTCTCGAAAGTCTAACCATTACAATTGGTTAGCGATAGTTAACCATGACTTGCACTTTCTGAGTACTATTTAATGTCTGGTTAGTGCTAGTTCAACACCCCTTAACTAGTAAGTGATGCTTAGTAATACATAGTTACAATGACCTCCAAATGCACTGGTTCCTATGGGCATCTGCTTAACAATTTTATAATCGGTCGTAAATTATCATGAAATTGTCTTGAAAATGCGTTAAATCATATTTCGATACCATCCGATTGCTATTGATTAAGTATCGATTCAATAGTGATCAGCATATGCCCATATAAGGCGTTCAACCGAAACGCGGACACATTTGCTAACGACAGTGTGAGGCATTAATGGCTTTCGCCTTAATAAATCAGAATGAGTAGAGAAGATCCAGCCGCTAGCGTACCACGACAAGCAGCTCTCTAGTAATATGCGTTGGTAAACCTATACTTTGTATTCTATTGCTTTCTATAGCCTGTTTCTTTATCCTCTGGTGCCTAATTATTTTCCCATGGTATATTTAGCCTGTTTATTGTTCATTTCCTTTTTAATAATGTTTTTGTTACATGTTTTTTACACGGACCCCCCCCCCCCCCATGTAATACCCTCGAATGAGGGGGTATGTTTAATAAAAAAATAAAGAATCGCAACGCTAGTCGGGCATTCATACAAGAAATAAGCTTTCCTGAATTTCTTACGAGTTCCCTTTTCGCCTGGCTCGCCACCGACGTTGCTGGCATAAAGGCGTGACGAAGACAATGTTGGAGAGCAAGCAAATGATAAACTGTTTTAATGAGTTCTGTTCTTCAACAGGAACGCCATCTCACCGCCTTTCGTTCACTTTCTAAACAACGCGAGTGGTCACTAATTAATATACGCTGGACAAATACTTGTACAAAGCTTTCAAAGCCCGCTTCATGTACGGCAGGTTAAGTGGGTCTCTGCATGTTCAGTTCACGCCTTTTAGCCTACGACCTTGAAGGCGTTAGCGGCCACTCGCTCGTGCGTAAAGCTGCGAACACAAGGAAACAGAGCATGATATAATGCGCTAATTACATTCGTGTTTTTCCTACTGTAAATAATTAAAATTTACCTTAGAGAGAACGCGCTAACACCGTCTAGTAGCCTGCACCTATCACATCTGACAGTTTCAATTCAACACCGTGTAAGAATATGCTTCGAAGCAATGGCATGCTCCGTTTACTTTTCTTCGCACCTGTAGAGCCGTAGAAGCTTACCTGTTTCTTGGGTAAGGTGGTCGCTTTCTCCTTCGCAGTAGAAGGAAGCTCGTCACATTTGGCCTCAGCTTCCAACAAATTTAAAGGCAGGAGATCTAGTAGTCGGATCTCTCTTTCTTCCGTGATGGGCCCGGCTTCGTCAACTGGGCCAGGATCCATCGGAATAGATAATGCTCGAGGATCAAACACCGCTGTGTCCCTGCACAACGCGCACGATAAATAACGAGGTGCGCGACAGCGCGCTGACAACTTACCAGATGGACATATCCGTCACCTCGACGAGCTCTCTTCCCGCCCAGCTCTCATCTTCCGTCATAGCGCCAACGAGCGTGACCGTTTGCGAGACAGCGGCTTCGTAAGCGCAAAACTTCCCCAGACACTTCGAATGTCTCCCTTAGGCAACGCCCGTCGATGCACACCTCGTAGTAGCGAGATTCGCTACTCCGGAATCCAGTTAATTCGTGTTGCCTCAATCAACAGTTCAAATATATTATAGACAATCAACTGAAGAGGATAAAAGAAAAAAAAAAAGGCTAAGCGCAAGCCTCGTGCTGTTGCTTCCGTTGTTTTCCGCTCTCCAGAACCCTACTTTCATCGAGATACTACAAGGAAGTGGAAAGAGAAACCGAACCATACACCAAGGTCCGGCCATCGCTGCCGGCCGCCGTCGCGTCCTTGATTTTCCGAGTTGTCTGACAGTGCCTTCAGTGGTTTGAAGCGCTTTGGTCGCGTCTACGCGGCTCTATTGTTTTAGTCTAGTTGTTCCTTGCTTTGAAGTGAGGTAAATAAAGTTGAAATGTTTAATGATGCTAAAATGAACCATTAGGGCAGGAAGAGGGCATGACCCTCTACCGCTTGTGGGCGGGGCGCACAAGCTGATTGGTCCCGACAAGGCAGGTATATGTGCCGGCGTCCAGCACGTGGAGCCATCTATCGGCGTCAAGGGGATCTAGACAAGCGCAGTGCATGGCCTTCGAGATCACTCCCGCGCGCGTTTCTCTGCGGCCGTTTTAATCGGCGCGCGCCCCAGCCAAATGTAAGTTTGTCAGTTCCTCCAGGCTCCACCAGGCCACAGTGTGCACCTATGCGTCGATATAGGGTGCCTCGATGTAGCGCGCCGCCGTACACGGTGGAGACAACGCCTTCGACGGCGCCATGTTGGAGCAAGCCCAGATACGGCGCGCTATGGAGCGTCTGCCCGATTCCTTGTTCAGCACGCGCTTGCGCTAGCAGACTCAGCTGTATAACGTTTTATACACATACTCGCAATCCTGAGCGCTTTCCAGCTCGAAAAAAAAATGTGAAAGCAACTACTGCTTGCTAGCATATGTAGTTCTAAGAGGAAATGATCAAATTGCAGATGGTAAGCATTTACTCTTTCGCCGTCTCGGATGTTCAAATGCGGTTATTTTGACGACTGGCTGTTTTATAAAGCAATACATTTTGTACTACCGGACATGAATGAGTTTATGAGGTGCATAACATTCAGTTGCGTCTATTGCTACAGATCAACTACCATGTCTACGTTTCAGTCAGCCGTCTACGTTTCAGTCAGACGGAGGCGCTGGTATCGAGGCACCCTACCGGCGATGGAAGCTAGCAGAAAACGACTGGGAGATTGGTGGCTTAAAAGCAGAAAAGTGACATAATGTTAGTAATGTAGAAACAAAAATTCAATGAATAGAATGATGGTGTAGGTAACCAAAACAATAATTAGAATATAGGGAGAAAATGAGCATGATAGCTACTGCTACCAACCCGTTCCAAAGGGGACGCTCCTATAGGTCTCTTCGATTTGGCTTGCACTGGCTGCACTAGTTCTGAAAAGTGCTGCAGCGGTGCCAGGTGGTCACGTGAGCGTGCAGTGCCAGTTCCGACACTGGCGTGCGGCGGCAGCTGCCAAAACGAGTACGCAAGTGTAGGACTCAACAACCTAGCAGACGCGTGCGCGCATCATGCATCGCGTGCTGTAACATGGTCACGTCCAGTTTCGAAGCCAGCTGCCGTAGGCCTACAGCGCTCGATCGGAAAGTGACGACGACTAACAGTGACACCAATTGACCAAATACATGCGACTGCGCACGATCGTTATATATCGGACGGTCTGCGAAGGTGCCATTCATGCGCCTGGGTATGAGAGAATTAACGTTTTAAGCAGTTGCCACGAGTACTAGTTTAAATAATTAAGACTGCCTAACAAGACGCTTGATTGGTTTCCACGAACTTACTTCTGTCCAAAAGCACTAGCTGACGCACGTATGTTTGTACCTCATTGCGCTCTCAGACATTCTATGTGCTCCGTGGGCGACAAGTTTGATGTCGCATAGTCGCTGCGCAAGCTGTCTTGTGGCACACACACTTGGCACGACAGAAACTCGGTCGATCGCAACTGATTTCTGTTCGCATCCACCCGTCTTCCGAGGTCACAACGCGATAAAAAAAAAATACTACATAGGACAACGCGCGCGAAGGTGCCGTATCGCGGCCACGTACCACTACATATGTGGCCACAACTACATACAATACCGCTCCTCCATCAACAAAATGCCAATCACCAGCATGCAGCCCAACCACCTTGTATACGCAACCATTTGCGGATCCGTTAGAACTTAGCAGCGAACCGTTCGGGTTCTGAAGGAGACGGACTTTACAAAAGCTATGCAGAACGATGCGCAGCGTCGTCTGCTCTTGGCCAAGCGGAGCGTACGCCATGCTGCACTTTTTTCTGCACCTCTTCTGGAGCGAGTGCAGAGTGAGCGAGAACTCGTGCAGAACTAGCCCTGCACCTTGACACAACGAGGAGAGAAGCGCGCGCGGCACTGGCAAAACGAGGACGGCGGTGCTGCACTACTTGAACTAGTGCAGCTGGTGCAGGCAAATCGAAGAGACCTTATATTCCATCCATTCCATCCATCCATCCTATGATGCATAGGTGGCGAGCGCCGCGGTGCGGCGAAAGACGCTGCCACAACCCTTTTACAACTTATGTTCTCTCCGGGCGATTGGAACGGCCGGAGAGAAACATGCGCGCGGAGGTGATCTCGGAGGCCATGGCGCAGTGGTACGTAGTAACGTTGGTGGTACACCTGATAGCGGATCGCAACGGCTCGCGCCTCTTTCACGCTTTTGCTTTTTTTTTAATTGCTTTGTTCGAACTTTAATGTTGCTGCGCTTTCTGATGCAGCACGCTTGGGCATGATGAGAAATGGTTGTTTATAATGCCGTTCGTGAATCGAGGTGCGGCGCGAAGGAAGGTTTCGCGGCACCCATTCGACCAGGCGGACTCTCATCGCTATGGTACGGCTCTGTGAGTTATGTGAGTAACTGCTCATCTCTAAACTACTATTCCGCCACCCACACTATACGTATTTCTTCATTTTTTTCGCCTTGCCGAGTGCCACATGCCCGGGCGTCATTTATTTTTACACTTTTCGCGTTATGTAACCAAGTACAAAATAATGACCTTGGTTTTTAGCTACTCAGGCATGCTTTATACGGCGCTGTCTTTGTCGTGATTATACGCTAACTGCATGTTTCGAGTGGATCGCCGCATTTAACGAAACAGTGACTGCTCTCAGACGACCAGACAAAGCCACATATTTCGTGCTTCGCGCTCGTTTGGTGTGCTAATTCTCGTTTTCTCACGCCCCGCATGCAAGTGCTGATAGGTCTGCAGATGAAGTTGTAAGCACATGGAAAGCAACTGCTGCCACGCTTCTCAAGTTTACCGGCAGCTCGCAAGCCACTAAAATCCGCCAAGAAACCGTACACAGACTGTTGCTAAATTGTTCCCGCTTGCCGCCTACTTACAATTTTTTTTGTAAAGCTTAGTTTCGCCAACGGGTGGCGATCTACGGATGCACGGTGGTGAAGAGTTGAACAGATGTCGAAATCGCGTACGTCTGGTGTAAAACACTAACGGGTGACATTATTTTGGCGGAAACTCCCTGTCAATATTCTGTATTAATGTTTCAGCATCGAGTAATATTTTAACGCAAACACATTGAGAAAAAAATCAAGCTGAAATGCTCTGGCGAAACCTGGCGCCTGCTCCGGAGAGCACGCGCTAGCCGTGCCTCGCGCAGGTGGAGCCACGGTCGAAGCCCGAGGGGAGAAGCGGCGGCGCAGGAGGACGAGAGAGGAGGTAGCACTAATTTTAGTTTATTGAGGGGTTTTAGCGGTGTTCGCCGGTGTCGGCGATTGCTAAGACACGGCTCGATTTGTCTCTGTGCCTCCTCGGATGAGCGCCACAGCGAAATCGCAAATTCGTGGCCAATATAGCTCTCGCTACAAAACGGACTACGGACTACAAAGCTTTCTTTGGTTACACATCCCATATACAAGCAAAGCAACCTTTTGTAGCATCCTAGCTTGAAATTGTTCTATAATGTTTTATTACCTGATAAAAAAAAAGAAATGTGAAGACATTCGCGCCTCGGTGAATACTTTTTCATGTGTGTCTGAGTAGCAGAAAGAAGTACTAGAATCGTCCGTATTATAGCTGATGTCTTTAGCGTCGTATTCAAACAGCGTGATTTGCTATTCGGATTTAGTGTCATCACGCTTCTACCACATGGATAGGATCGCGATGAGAATAAATTCGAATAGCCAAGCTCGTACGCGCTCCATGGTGTCCGCCTTCCTTTTCTATCCCGGTACCTTCGGTAAACTTGTGCATGTTGGGAGCTGTCGAGGCTAAATTAGTTATTTTGCGCTCCTTTCAATGCCTTCTACACGGCGCTCACTCGAGGGCCTTCAGAAGTATATAAGATTATCCAACTATCGCAGAAACGTAAAGTTTCTTATCAGTAATGAAATCATTCGTGCGGCCCAGAGTGCAATCATAGCCCAGAAAATCAGCCTATATGTAACTATACATATTCCAATCAAACGAAAAATTGTTTCAAGCAAGCGAACGGCCAAATGTGGTATAATCACGCCCATAAGAACGCCAGCGAAATGTCCGACAAAAAAAGCCGCCAATAGCAGTGCTGCCCCTGGCAGCCGCGTCATGCGTAACAGTGCGACTGCTCCTCGCGGCGCCGTCGGATCACCTCTCTTCCACTTTGATTGCGAGCCAGTGTTTTTCTGCAAGTGTCATTTGCCTTTCGGGCCCTGTCGCGTTGTTTCGTACAGAATTTGATTCGCCCTTGTGACTCACTGATTCGCCTGCTCGACTGATCCCTCTAAGGACCCGGGTCCGACCCCGACCACGCCGGTCATGTTTCGATGAAGGCGAGATAGAATCCCACGCTTAGAGACTCCCAGTTTTTCAGTATCAAGCATTGCATCGCTCAGTGTAACATATAAAATGCTTTCCATACAATCACCGCTGCCTAATTTTCACTGTATTCCAAAGCAAGGAAGTGCAGTTATAGGTTTCTTTTATCTGTTAAGATGCTTTTTTTCTCATTCAGTCAGAAGTAATTTAAAATCTGCAACGTCTGCTGCGAAAAACACATATAGCTAGTGTTCTTGCGATGCACCTGCCCTAAGGCCATCATCATCATCATCAGCCTGCTTATACTCACTACTGGGCGGTTTTGGATTGGAAAACATTTATTTCGTCAAAATTCAGATGCAGACGGTCCGCTCTAGATGGCCTCCAGTCCATGGCTGGCGGCGACCTTAGTGGCCCACTCGGTGGCCAAGGCTTGAATGCCCGGGTCCAAGCTGACCAGAACGGCCTACCATCGCTCAAGAGAAGGAACTTGTACTAGATCTTCCGGTGGAGGTTCTTCTTTACATTGCCATAGTATTTGATCATACGTGGCTGTTTCGCGCAGAACCTGCACGCGGGGTTAAAGTCATCCGGGTATATTTTTGCTAATAGGTAAGGGCTAAGAAAGGATCTCGTCTGGAGTCTCCTCCAAGCGGTCTCCTGTGCCTTATCCAACGTTTTGTCAGGTGGTGGACATTTGTGCTGTTCCAATCTGTAATGACTTGTGACATCGTGAAAAGGTACCAGCCCCTCCTTGGAGTAACCCATGGATACGAAGGACCCACCGACTCGGTTGACGAAACCTCGAGCCATGTTGTGGGCCGCCTCATTTCCCGGATTCCCCGAGTTAGCCGGCACCTATATCACCTCAATTTATCTATATGGTTGCCTGGTCAGTTTCAGTATTTTCTGCGCTGCAGTTGAGATTCTGCCCGCCGCAAAGCTACGGACAGCAAATTTAGAATCGGAGAAGATTGTATCCGCGTCGGCGCTAGCTATGGCTAGTGCCACAGCTGCCTCTGGCGTGGTTTCCGAAGATTTTGTCACTACCGACCCTGATGCCGGCAGCCGCCCGTGCACGTCCACCACCGCCAGTGCGAACGCTCCTCTTGTTGCAAATTCTGCCGTGTCAACATAGACAGCTCCTTCGCTCGTTGCGTATTTTTCGTGTAGAGCTATTGCCCTAGCTTTCCCCCTTCCTTCGTGGTAAGAAGGGTGCATATTATTTGGTAGTGATTTGATCGACAGTCGCTTGCGAAGGAGTTTGGGCAGCTGTGTTTTCGTGTCCTCGGGTGGAAGTTCCACGCCTATACCTAGGCGCTACAGCATGGCTCTGCCTGCCTTGGTGCGCTTAAGCCGTTCTTTTAGCATTGTGAGGTGAGCCTCCTTGAGCTCCTCTAGTGCATTATGTATTCCCAGTCCCATGAGTCTTTCTGTCGATGTGCAGTTCGGCAGCCCCAGGGCTGCTTTGTATGCTTGCCTAATTATTGTCTCGGCTTTGCCTTTCTCTGCAGCATCTAGTTTTAGGTATGGTAGCGCATACACCATCCTGCTGAGGACAAATGCCTGCAATATCCTACAGAGGTCTTTTTCTTTGACTCCTCTACTACGGTTGGTAATTCTTCTGATTAGCCTAATTGACATATTAACTGATGTTTTCAGCTTTTGCAGGGTTTCTTTGTTTTTCCTGTTAGCTTGTAGATACAGCCCTTAGATCCTTATTGACTGCACCTCCTTGATTGGAAGTCCCCCCACGCACAAGTTTAGCGGGGTTGGGGGCGCTTGGCTCCTGGAACCGGTACCCCTGGGTTTGGGTCTGATGACCAGTAGCTCTTATTTTGTGTGTAAGCATGATAGGCCTGAATGACCTGCGAGCTCTGCGATAGTGTCAACGCGCGTTGCAACGTTTCCTCTCTGACCGTCATTTCCGTTGGTGGTCCAGAGTGTAATGTCATCTGCGTAGAATGTATGTCTCAGCCCAGGAATGGCTTCCAGTCGGGGTGAAAGCTTTATGAGGGAGAGATTGAAGAGATATGGTGACAGTACTGATCCTTGCGGTGTCCCTCTACCCCCTAGCCGAAAAGATAGGGACTCTATATGGCCTATTTTAATTATCGCGGACCTATGGCTGAGAAATGAGCGAATGTATCGGAAGGTTTTTTTCTCCTGGGTTAATGTCTGAGAGGTTCTCGAGAATGGCTTCATGTGCCACGTTATCGAAGGCCTTGGTGAGGTCTAGCCCTAGCACTGCTTTGGTGCCCGTGCATTTCCCAGTGTCTATGACATCTGCTTGGAGCTGAATCATGACTTCCTGTGTAGATAAATTAGCTCTGAAGCCTAGCATAGTTGTTGGCAAGATCTCTTTGTCCTCTGCGTACTCCTGCAGTCTGTGTAGGATCACATGCTCCATGAGCTTGCCTACGCAGGAAGTGAGCGATATTGGGCGCAAATTGGCTATATTTAGTTTCTTGCCTGGTTTGGGAATAAAAGTAATCATTGCATGCCTCCAGGCTTGAGGGATTTCACCATCGTTCCAGTACTTATTCATGAGCCCCGTGATTGCCTCTACTGATTTTGCGTCTAAATTCCTTAATGCTTTGCTTGTGACCCCGTCCGGGCCTGCCGCGGACGGGGTGCGGAGCTGTCCCATGGCGAAGCGAACTTCTGCCTTTGTTATTTCTGAATCTAGCTCTGGATTTGGGAGTCCTCGGTAGTCTGGCAGACGAGCCCAAGAGAGCTTGCTGAGATATCGATCCTGTAGTTCTAGCAAGAACTCTTCCGTGGTGCCCTCGTATTTATTTATGGATCAGTCTAGCGAGCTGATTTTTCGGCGTCGATTTTGTCTGTGCCGGATCTAGTAGATGCCTGAGCATTTGCCTGTTTTTTTACATCCTAGTTGTCCATTCATGCGGTCACATATCTGACCCCACTGCTTTTTTTGAAGCTCTAGTATGTAGGCTTCTATCGATCTTTCTAGTTTCGCTATACGTTTCCTTAGGGGTCTTAGGTGTTTGTGCTTCCTCAGTCTTTTTTGCAGGCTGAAGTGGGCTTCCCACATATGGAATACCCGCGAGTCGGAGATTTGGCCCTCCTTTTCTATCAGCACCTCCGATGTGGTTTGCTTAATATTCTTTTTAAGTGACTCGATCCAATCATCGAGATTCGTGATTTCTGTTTCGGCTGTTTGCTCTCTTAGGTCCCTGAACTTATCCCAATCCGTAATATGTATCTTCCTGATTCTTGTTTCGTGCTTAGCCGTTTCGAAGGTGGTGGCTAAAATATAGTGGTGAGTACCTAGTGTGTGATCTGTGTTTAGCCATTCGGCTCCCATTATATTCCTAGTAGGGGTGAGGTCCGGTGACGTGTCGACACTGATGCTATTGCCTAGCCTCGTGCATTCCTGTGGGTTGTTTACCATGGAAAGACCCATGTTCTGTATCGCTTGCCATACTATGTTGCCTTTTTGGCTGGCTTTAACGTATCCCCATTCCGGATGCGGGGAATTGAATTCTCCGACAACTAGAAGCTGCGCTTTGGATTCCAAACTTAGGCTTCTGACCAGTAGCTCCGGAATACTCGTTCCTCTCTCTCTCGGCGGGTTGTATAGATTTAGAATAAAGTGATATTTGTCATGTCGACTTTTTGGCACTATCTCGAGTAGAATGTAGTTTTCCTTGGAGCTGTCAATATTGTGCTGTATTGCAGTGACATAGCGCTGCACCAGCGTTCAGTGAACGCACCCGGGACGGTATCGGCGTCGTATCTCGGTGGTAGGAACGTTTTGTAGCCCGGAAGTTTTACGGCACCACTAGCTTCTTGTAGAGCAATAACGTCTGGTGGACGCTGTAGGTTTTGTATGTGGAGCTGCAAATTCCCCCGCTTACGGCGGAAGCCTCTGCAGTTCCACTGCCACACTTCAATTTGCTGTCTGGGGGCCATGATGATGCGTAGCAATTGTGTGCATTGGCAGCTGACCAGGCAACGGAGGAAGGCGGGCTTCCATTGCGCTTAGTTGTTCCATCATTTGTTGGAACGACATGGTTACCTGATTTTGGAACACCCTGAATTCGTTGGTTAAGGCATCCATCCTATTAGTGTGTCCACCCTAGCCGAGAGGGTGTCTACTTTAACCTCCATGGTGTCCACTCTTTCTGTGAGTGCATTTACATCGGTCCTGTGTTTGTTTGGGGCTCTCATGTGCCGTGGCATATTAGTGTCTGAGGCTTCTGCTAACGTTTACTGTTCTCCTCTCCGCTCGGGGGAGGCGGCCTTTTGATCGGGGCTCTAGCGTCCGTTTCCATCGCTACCACCCCTACCGGCGGCACCGGTGGCGGCGCTCGCGTCTCCTTAGTTATTGGGTGTTCTAGCGCCCTAGTATTCTTAACTAATTGGCGGAGCTCCACCATCTCTTTTTCTAGTTCGGCAATTTTATCATCGCGTGCGTGTATCTGTTTCCGTAGTTCCTTCTCTTGAGTATTGTTAGTATGGGAGGCCCGGCCAGCTCGCCATATTATCTGGCTTGACTCCGCTTCTTCTGCCGCTCGAGCTTCTTTCTTTGCTATTGCACCTGCCCCCTTCCATGTTCGGTAGCGGCGGGAAGGAGCTGGATCGGTTTCGGGGCTTGCTGTCGTGTCTCGTCCGGCTCGAGGACCTCTTTCTGTCCCTTGGTTGATGTTCCGCGTGGCGTCGCCCCGCGTTGTCGCTTTGCTTGTTCGCTTGTTTCCGGATCACAGGACGATGTTTGCAGTTGCGGCTCCCAGTATGATGCGCCCCATGGCACACTATGCAGTCTGGAATGCATGTTAAAGGTTCCCCTTCTGGAGGGGCTGGGTGGTCATTACCGCAGCGGCGGCATAAGTTTGCCTTTGGTTGGTAGCAGACGTCAGCCCTGTGACGAACCTTGCGACAGTTTTGGCAAGTTTACACTTGCTCTCTGTATGGGAACACGCAAAATACTGTGTTCCAGTAGAATACTTGTCTTGGAATCTTGTTCCCTTTGAAAGTTTTCCGGAGGGTTCTTGACTTGCCTAGTCGTCTTGCGTCGACGATGCTAATGTCCTTGTTTCTCCTCAGGAAGCCTTCTCGGACTTCATCAGGCGATGGTCCATCGTACGCTTGGTAGATTACTCCTCTAATTGAGTCGTCCGGCGCCGCGACGTACGACGCCACTTGCTTATCATGCCCTTCAAGCTTGAGGACCTTCATACCGGCGTAAGCTGATGCTCTTTGGCGGTTCGGTGTGCTTATGGTGAACGTGTTGTTCTCGATGTTTACACGTATAGTGTCCACGTCTTGTGCCTCCAATAGCGCCACGTTCGCTGCCGCCCCTATGGAACGCTCGAGGGCACGTGAGGCGATGCTGCTAAGGTCCCAATTTCTCGGTCGACACATGATTTTGTAGTTATCCATTGGTAGTCTCGGGGACGGTACCCATTTTCTAATGACGGATGGTCCACGCTTCTTTTTGGCTATAGTGTGGGAGGTCGACTTCCCGTCGGCCTGACCCGGCTTAAGCCTAGCTTCGTCGACGTGGCTGTTATCACTTTGTTTCAATCGTCTGGCGCGATCTTGAAGACGGAGAACGGGCTCCCATTCTCCGTTTTTAGCTCCTATGGCGTTATGTCTTCCCCTTCGACGGGGTAATGCATCTTCAGGGTTAGCAAGGTCCCGGACTTGCTCACGCAGCCCATCGGCACGGGGCCGAGCAAGGCCTACGCGTCAGGCTTAGGTCCCTCCGTCACTTGGTCCGGGTAAAACGTCCGAAAAATACGGAAGCTGGGCGTCGACTTGCCAAGAATTGGTATCCACGGGGGCCGGGTGGTCCCTCAGTGATGTTCCAATAGGTGGCAAGTCCAAGAACCGAAGCGTTCCGCCAAAAGTTAGCTTCGAGGCGGGAGCCCATGCGACGCACGTCTGCACTGCTCGACCGCCGAGGCAAGAATCACTGCTGGGCTCTCCTCTATTACTCCAATTAACCTTGTCCTGTGCTAGCTGCACCTACTTGACCCCTGTTAACTTCTTAACCTTTTGCGCCCACCTAACCTTCATTCCGCCCCCTGCTACGCTTTCCTTTCTTTGGAATCCACTGTGTTACCCTAAGTAACTCTCGGTTATCATCGCTTTGCACAACATGCCCCGCCCATGTCCATTTCTTCTTGATTTCCACTAGAATGTTAGTAACTTGAGCAATTTCTCTGACCCATACTACATGCCTCTCATCTCTTAAGGTTACCCGTACCGTTTTTTGTTCCATGGCCCTCTCCGTTGTCCTCAACTTAAGTAGTTACACCAAATACATTAGCCTGCACTTCCAGTTTAAAGCACTTTTTCACCCTCAGGAAGAAACATGGATGAGAACTACTGTTGTGCATGCTGCTTGATTTGGCTTTTTGTCGCAATACAGGATGGCTAGTTTTGAATAATTTTCCCTAAATGAAGCAAATGTTGCATCCTAACATGTTTCTATAGGAAAGGGACTCTTCATCGAAACGTCGTGCGTTAAATTGCTGCATGATCAAGTAGCCTGCAAAGCTGAGAGAGCCATTTTAGATGTGTAACTCTGTAACACTTCACATTGAATAAATTGTGACTGGTTTTACCTGCGATGCGGGTGGCATAAAGTTAGGGGACGGATGAGGTTAAGAAATTTTCGTGGATCAAGTGGATGAAGCTACCACAGTATCGGGTAATATCAGGTGTATGGGAGACACCTTCACCCGGAAGAAGGTATCGTCCGGCTCATGGTGACGACGTCTCATAGCATACGTTATGGAATCCCAGTTGGTCGAAATTTCCGGAGCTGTCACTTATAACCGATAATGGTTTGGAACTTTAAACCGTATAAATGAAACAGATCAACCCCAATCAACTCTTTTCCAGCAGAATGCCAAATGATGGTAATTACTAGTGCTTTAATTGGGGAAACGCTTCGCATCTTTTGTGACTGTTTCCTTTTTTCTTTTTTTTTGCAGGCGTTTGGGTATTCCCAGTTGCTGAAGTCCGCAGAATTAGGAAGGTGTACGCACAATATATATTATGCTCCACAGGATGCTTTAAGTGGTTTGGGGTGTCCTGCGATTCGCTGCGAATAAGATTTTATACTATTCGAAAAAGCTTGCTGGCGACAGGATTGGCAGAAAATAAATTATTTATTCGTGCCAATGCAGAGCAGGCCCATGAAATACATGGAAGCATCAGGAGACATGTGTGTTACATCATCTAGAACGCATAGATGCCATGTAGATAGCGAGGTAAATCTTTTTTTTCTGTGAGTCCACGTCCCACAAACTATTGTCCAAGATTGTACGCAAGGCATTTGTTATTGATGACTAACTTAATGTACTTGAATGTGTGCTGTATAGAATTTTGAGGACCCCTTTTTATCACAGGAACTCGATCGATGTGTCCACTCCAAGCATTCTTATAAGCATAGAGCCGTACTATGTTGCCGAATTCTCTAATTGAAATCGCATGAAATGCCTCGGCTCCCGCATCTTTCTCGCCTCACCGCAGAGGTTATGAGGAGTCAAGTAACACGCTAAACCCCTTTCAGACCATCGTGCGCTTTGGATGGCTGCTCTACGATCATCGGCATTATATTAACGCACTGTGATCTTATGAGCCCAGACCCCTTGCTTCGCGCTTGTTGCGGTAATATATGTTCCCCCAACCACAAATATGTAGAGGCTTTTTCAATTTATTATTGACGTCGAGTCCATAAACATATTGAGATACGATTGCTTAGAGTGACGTATCATACTATACAGATTGGCACCGGCTATAGCTTTTTCACTGGTAAACCACTGGACTCGAAATTCTGAGATGGTTGTTTGAGATTCCACCGGCGGCATGTAATAGTCTATACGTAGCCCACACTGAGTGGTCGCGAGGCTGATATTCGTCCAAGGTTACCGATCAAAGCGGCCAGGAGAGAGAAAAGAGAGAGAGAGAAGAGAACAGTAGTGGCGGTGGTTAGAAGAAAAGGGGAAATGGGGGAGAATCTGGAAGGACACTGGCATGGACAGAGGGAAAGAAAACAAAACAAGAAGGAAAACGGGCGCAGAGGCTATTCTTCTCAACTCTCCCGCCCCTCGTTATCGACGCCACGTGCGGCCTTCATGTGCTATAGCTGGCAGAGCACGTGCTGTCACAGGTTGACTAACCTCGCGTTGGCAATCTTTCTGCTAACTTTATGTCTTATTCCCTGTAGGCTAAAATTCGCGCTCAGAAGCGAAAATGTCCGGAAAGAAGGCGGCGAGAGAAAATTCGCTCTGTGGACATTCTGCGAAAAGCAATAGAAAAGAAAAGCAAGGCGTCACTGGCGCATTCGGTTCCGGGCCGTAGTGCTGTTGAGGATGGAAAGAAACGCATAGCGCTTTCTAGGCTCGACGTCGGTGTTGAGGAGGAGATAAGGCGTTCTCCTTGCTTCCAAGCCAGAAGTTCATCGGAGGCCAAGCCAGCCTGAGGTGCCCCGGGCTACGAAGGGTGCATATCGAGAGCAATGCTGCGACGACAACGCATAGAGAATACATGACATTCAGCTTTCATACCCGACACAACTCTTACAAGTTGGTCCATGCTGTACAAAAAGCGCGGAGAGCCAAAAGGCACCGCCGGTTCAAGCCGATTGGTTGACTAGGTCATCGGCTCCAATACAGCAATTTTATCTCCTTTCTAATTGACTATATTTCCGCGATGGAATAATTACGCTAGTAATGGACCAACTAACGGCACAACTGAGGGCTAGACATAGTGCGTATATGCTCTTCTTGCTTTTCTTGAAGCTTCCCTTGTATGTATGCCATGATGAGCGCCTCGTTTTCCATGACTGCTGAATTTGGCCAAATCTTTGTTGAAGCCGATGAATGCAGCACGTTTTTGTTTCATCCTTTTTTGTTATGGCAAAGTACTGAATGCTATTTTCTTACCTACAAACTGACTCTGCTCGTGGCTGCTCAAGTGGGCTGAGAATAACCTCTCGGAGAAAAAATTCAGAACAAAGCAAGTTCTTTTTCATCCTTTTATGTAAACCGGTACAAAAACCTGGACGCATTTTTTGTCCTTTAGTAATGATACAAAAAACTGTGTAGATGCACTTAGTATTTTTTACCTCGTGAACATATCCTATAGAACAATGACATCCACTTCTTTGCCTCAAAACTACAATGGTAGTACGTGTTCTCAAGAGCAATATTCATTTTTTTTTCTAGAATAATGTGAAGGTATTTTTATGCAAGTGTTTTTTTTCACGCATACTTACATTGTTAAATTACTGGATGCAAGTGTATGCAAACGCTACTTCGCAATATTCAAGCAAGCTGACAGTGCTCGACAAAGCAGCAATTCGTATACAGTAACGAATACCCTAATTTTTTTAACAAAATGAATGAAAGCTCGTAATATATGCACGATATATTTAATAACAACTTACTTTAGGGCACCAAATGGAGAAGTTATTTCAATCCTGGCTCAGGCTCATCCTATTGAACAAGGCTACATCTGCTCTGAGCGCCAGCAACAACCGTGGAAGATTGTCGTAGGCACAACCTGTGGACGCCATGTTGCGTTTCTTGCGCTCTCCCTAGAGCAATAAAACGTTTTCACGTAGCAATCCCTAAACGCAACGTTACCGGATACTCCATGTCTTCTCCCCCTTTATTGCAACGGATAGATTATTTGGTAAAAAAAAAGATATTGCTTGATTGATGTTCTGCGGTTCAGGGAATCCCAGCGCACGTCGCCAGCTGGGCAGTGGGGCCGCGTCTAATAGGGCTGCCGAGAAACGCCGGCTTTTAGGCATATAAAAAAAAAAATGAGAAAACGGGATGAAAGCGTCATGACGATGGAATTCATATTCTGGGTGCAGACTATTCAGCTTCTACAAGACGCA
The DNA here is from genome assembly GCF_055883805.1 of Amblyomma maculatum. Lineage (NCBI taxonomy): Eukaryota > Metazoa > Arthropoda > Arachnida > Ixodida > Ixodidae > Amblyomma > Amblyomma maculatum. The sequence continues at coordinate 15,193,864 of NC_139350.1, forward strand.
TTAGAAAATTACTTAATGGAAGAATCGCCTCCTGCGGCGTGCCTCAAGTTTACTGACAGCTTTGCTGGGCCCTTTAAAGCTCCAACTGCTGCCCTCTGTACATGCAGTTAATTTGCATTACTTCACAAGAAGCGTCTCGTCTTCGCCAGGAGAGGTAGTAGACGACGCTGTAAAATATTGTTATTGCTATGTTTTAAGTAACATCGCGGTTTCATGAGCCGATAAAACATCCAGAGCTTTAACGTGGCTAAACCAAGCATAACTTGTAGAAGCTCCAGTTCGGCTAATCTCGGTTGGGCGGCAGATGCAGAAGAGGTTGTAGCTGCCTTCTCGCCCATTGTTCTTCACGCTGCGCCAACTGCAGCTAAGGGCGTGGCTCGCCATCCATTTCAAGGTTGATTGAAGTCATCTGGCTCATTATGCCAGTTTAGACGGTTACAAAACGTGATACATACGTCACTGTTGAGGTCACGCATATTTATGTACGTCAACACAAAACCATTAAATAGATGACTTCACAGATACCGCCTACCATGGAATACCCGGATACATCATCTGCCAACTACCGACAGACCACGAGCACGCTACTGGCGAGGACCGTGATGTATAATCCCCAATTTTCTAAGTGACATAAAATCCTGCTTTAACCAAGCCGTAAGAATGTTCGTTTGTGTAGCTCGAGTTCCATGATTCCTGCAAGGGTGGATTCCGTTCACATCCTCCTTTGTGAATGGAAAAGCTTGAGTTGGTAGAGGCTTCTCATTCGGCCATGACATGTCTTGTGAAGCCACATAAATCAAATATGACTGAGGCATCCTCAAGCGTCATAGACCGAGCCATCAGACATGAGTCGTGGTTCTCTTACTTAACCCTTATGGTATTCCTTCCGCTATAAAACATATACTGCTTACAAAACGGTTAGAGCTTTGGCCAACAGTGCGAAGGCTACGTATCATGACCATGACACTGGGATGTCTGCTCGAAGTAATATCTATTTATGGATAACAAAATGCTTTTCACAATTAGGTTCTGACGTTACTTTTACGTCGGTGTGACAACGCCCTAGGCCGCAAAGGAGCAGACTTGCGTAGTACAGAAATGAGCACTACGGGGTTGACTTGCACCCAAAAAGAAAATGATCAGCATCCGGACAACAACGAATGTACTCGGCGACCGTTAAAGTATAGAAACCCTGTGCCTCCCAACCACGCTTGGTTTAGCGCTGAGTAACTATCAAAAGAACAAGTGGTAAATGTTCACGAGAATCACGGAAACGTAGAACCAATTGTGTACGGCTACAAAATTCCAGATAGCTGTGCTTACAGCTCCCGTTTAAACCTGCGAGGAACCCATGCCATTGCGTGAGCACCACGTAAGTTCGAACGCTCAACGCTAGGGTGCCGCAACTTCAAACTCACTGATTGTATGTCAGTGTGTTAAACGGTTCTGTGGCGCAGAAGTGTCTGTGAACGCAACCTAAAGATAACGCACACCCACTGTAGGTGGGAAAAATTGCGGAAATAGTTACGGATTGAAGCAATGTGATTATTGCAATACCTTGGCATTGATGTCGCCTTCTGGGCCGTTCACAACTTTTTTTACAGCTCCGTATAATCAAAAACATCACACAATGCAACCTAAAAGAGAACCACCCCCCTGGAAAATGTTAGCAGTTTATCTTATCGTTGTCAGTTGTAAAAAAAAAGCGTACAGAAAAAAAACATCCAAAGGCGTGGATTCGAACAGTGGTTTTGGCGTTCGCTAATTGAGCATTATTCTATTGCGGGCTTTATTTGCCTCTCTTCTTCGTTGCTGTTCAGTTCAGTTCAGTTCAGGCGTTCAGTCGTGTCCGACTCTTCGTGACCCTATGGACCATGTCACGCCACGCTTTCCGGTCTCTCACTATCTTCTTAACATCACATAGCTTCATCTGCAATGCCTCGAGAATGCCATCTAACCATCGCGTTCGCTGCCTACCCCTTCTCCGGCGACCCTCAACCTTTCCCAACATCAAATCTTTCTCCAGCGACTCCTCTCTTCTCAACAGATGACCAAAGTAGCTGAGCTTTAACTTTAGAATTTGACCCTCCAATGAGCAGTCAGGGTTTATGGTCGACAATATCGACTGATTTGATCTTCTGGCAGTCCAAGGAACTCTTAAGAGTCTTCGCCAGCACCACAATTCAAACGCGTCAATTCTTCGGCGGTCAGCCTTTTTCACAGTCCAACTCTCGCATCCATACATCACAACTGGAAATACCATAGCACGGGTTATACGGATCTTGGTTGGCAGACTAATGTCTCTGCTCTTTACTAGGCGGTCAAGGCTAACCATTGTTCTCTTTCCCAGAAGCAGGCGTCTCCTAATTTCATGGCTGCAGTCTCCTTCCGAGGTAATCTTGGCGCCCAAGAACAGAAAATCTGTCACAGCTTCCACTTCCTGTCCATTGATGCTCCAGGACTTGATAGGGCAAGACGCCATGATCTTCGTCTTTTTAATGTTCAGTTTAAGCCCAAACTTCTCACTCTCTTCTTGTACGCGCATCAGAAGTCTCTTGAGTTCCACTTCACTTTCTGCCATTAAAGTGGTATCATCCGCATATCTAAGGTTGTTGATACGTTTTCCAGCAATCTTCACTCCAGCTGAAGACTCGTCCAGACCGGCCTTCCTCATGATGCACTCTGCATATAGGTTAAATAGGCAGGGCGACAGTATGCAGCCTTGCCTCACCCCTTTCTCAATCGGAAACCAATCAGTAAGACCATGCCCAGTTCTGACTGTGGCCTCTTGCCCTTCATAAAGGTTCCTGAGGAGACAGATGAGGTGAATTGGAACTCCCATCTCTTGGAGAGCTTGCCACAATCTGCTGTGATCTACGCAGTCAAACGCTTTCGCATAATCAATAAAGCAGAAGTAAATGGGTTTCTGGAACTCTCTTGCTTTTTCCATGATCCAGCGAAGGTTGGCAATTTGGTCTCTAGTTCCTCTGCCCTTGCGAAACCCAGCTTGCACGTCCGGAAGCTCCCGATCCACATACTGCTGCAGCCTACCTTGCGGGATTTTTAACATCACCTTGCTAGCATGCGAAATAAGCGCGATCGTGCGGTAGTTGGAACAATCTTTGGCACTGCCTTTCTTTGGAATGGGGATGTAAACTGACCTCGTCCAATCCTGTGGCCACTGCAGGGTTGTCCAAATCTTTTGACATAATGTATGCAGTGTGTTGCTGTTATTTTTCGCCAAGTAACGCTGATCAGAGGACCCAACCATTGACAGAACGAAATCAGACGTGAGCCCCTACACCTTAGTCTTAATCACCACGGATCCTAGCCTGATGCGTCATTTGAAGCACATTTATGTTTGGGCTTACGGTTATTTTACCAGCTGAAGCATAAGAGGCCGGTCTTTTGCGTCTCTACCTTGTTGTGAGCAAGGTAGACACATTTCTTAGTGTCCTTCCACATAATCAAATAAATATTCATTAGCCTACCATATTCGTTAAATCTAAAGCAGCCTTTGTTATTCGCGTGATAAATAAATCTCGGCATTACCTCGACCTACCTTCACTTCGCGTGTTATATTTTTCCTTCGTACCTAGCCACCTCTCGTATTGCATATCATCTTGGGGTAACACCACTCACTTTTCATGCGTTCGCCACATTCAAAATCAAGCCCTGCGAACGATTACTTTCAGCCCCTACCATGCTGCCACTCAAACTTTTTTATCCACAATCGCTACGGCTTAATTTTATGTTGGCATAAATTATCTTTAAAGCGCGTCATCATCATGTCGTTCTTAGTGGGTTTGATCCCTCCAAGTTCTTTAGCAGTAATAAAACCAGATTTGCTGAACATTCTTATCTCCTATTACCAAAAATTGGGACCAATTATGGTAAAGAAACAGCGTACTTTTCAGGCATATCTGTTTGGATTTCACTGCCATCCGAAATCAAATCCCAGCGTACTCTTCATTCATTTCATCATTCATTAAAGACTCACTTATTTTCTACCGTGTTTTGTTCCACTGACTATAGTAATGTTTACCTGGCTCTTAAGTTTTAGTATTTACATCATTTCATCCATTTTTCAGAAATTTGCATTCTCATATTTCTGTAATTTGTGTATAATTGTTCGCAGTTCTTTATTATTTAGAATTTTTCATACTGTTCCTTGTTGGCACTGTATTTAGGTTTTTCTCTGCACACCTGTATTTTCTTTTCCTAATAAATGGCTAGTAAGTTACTCGTGAATTTTATTCATTTTGTCATAGGAGGTCCCCCAGCCAGCTTGTGCTTCGGGACCCCCTTCTATAATACTGATAATCATGTACATGTACTCACAAAAAAAAAGATGATGATGATGAAAACATTTCCATGAGGGGGCCACCACGTCAGCAGCTTTCTTCTCTACCACAATAGAAGTTTGTCACAAGCTGCCTCACCTGTAGAGTCGAAGTTACGGGATCTCCTGCCTCACATACAGAGCGGAACTTACGGGATTTCCCCGCTCCTCCAAGCATGCTTCGACATGAAGTTCGGGGCAGCGACCGCACGTCCTTGACGCGGCCACTGCGCAGCCAGCCGAGACTATAAAACGGCATACTGCAGCACTCCAGCGACAGTGCGTTCTGGGAAGATTCATTATTCTGGGTCTCTCTTGCGGCCGCTCTGGGAAAGCGTCTTGCTTTTCACCAAGCCCGCGATCAATTCATCGTTTCTTCTTTTGTACGGCCGCCGCTATCGATCAACTCAGCGACTTCGACGCCTCGTCTAACAAGAAAGCCGTGAGAATTCTGTTTTGCCACAGACTGGCGATTAATTGAATATTGTTTTCGCCTTTGTTTTAACCTTGATCTGTCTTAGTATTTTTATGTTGTGCTTAGTGTGTAACTCTTCTCTCTACTCATTAGATCTGGAATACTTGCTTTATAGTTTTCTTTTATCGCAGTGATTTGTTCATTCTCGGGTTTTTCCTCTTGTCATTTACCGAGCTCTTTTATCATTATCGTGTCGTGGCGTTTAATTTTTTTATGCAGTGTAATTTGGACTAATATCTATCCAATTGTTTGTAAAAGAAAGATACTGTATTGCATTTACTCTCAATCCCACACCGACACACGTACTTCACGGGTTGACCGGCCTAACTTTTAAAAGGGTTCTGAAGCCTCATAGAGGGACGACGGGTAACCGTAAAAGGAACCCCGCGCCTTTGTTGACCGCAAAGGCGGGGTTTTGTGAAACATTTGGTGGGCAAGTGGCTGAGTCGCGGTTTGTGCAGTGTTCAGTGGAAAGACCCTAGGTTTGTTTGATTTGTAATCAGCATTAATAAGCCCTCAGCCATAGTTCCCGACACAAAAGCTACGCACAGTTTACAAAAATTTACTAGCTGCAGAAAATTTCATCCCGGTCCGCGGTCTGTGGATCGGGGCAAATTTTCTGTACCTGTAACTTCACGTAAGAAGTTACAGTTAACGATATATAGCTTTCCATTCTTGCCCTATGGCAGCACTTGGTAGGAAGGAAGTTAATGAGTTCATCGCTTTCTGAACACAGCTCTTTGGCACCCGTTCTTGGGCTTCGCGTCCTCATCGACGCTGTCCCTTGTAACCAGCGCCACTTTCACTCCCAACTTCCTTCCTTCCTTTACGGCGCGGTTCAGGTGTCCACAAAACAAGTGTGACAGTAACTGCGCCTTTCCATTCCTATGAACCAATTATGAAAGGCACGCTTGATCAAAACTCAAGTGGACTTTCACTCCCCACCTTCTTTCCTTCCTTTATGGCCCGAATTAGGTATCCACAGAAACAAGCGTGACAGACACTGCTCCTTCCCATTCCTGTGAACCAATTATAAATGGCACGCTTCAGAGCTCAAGCGGAAGACGTGACCACACATGGTACACGCTGAAAATATAATAATTCATGAATAATGCGGGCGCTCACATGTGCAGTAACCGAGAATTCACACACTCACAGAGAAACGCTTCATATTTTTATGTTGTTTGCGTAATTGTAGCTAGTTCAGCACGGTAAAAAAAAAGGTTCGCTTTTCAAGAATTGTCTCGAACCTCATCGTTTCAGCATTAAGTCTTAGGCGCCCGTTCCTGGGTTTCGCGCCGTCGTCGCTGTCGGTGTCTCCATTGTCCCTCGTAACCAGCTCCGCAGCTGAGCAGCGTATGCCCCTTCACCGTCCTCCCCCTCTTCGGCGGCGACCGCGTGCGTTCTCCGATTGCGGCGCGCGATCCTGCCACACCATTCGCCGCACGTACCCCGCCTCCCCCCCACCCCTCTTCCTGCGTGGCGGCGACTCTGCTTGGTTGCCAGAGGGCCGGCTCGGCATCAGCGTGTATCCCAAGCCGAAACGCACCATCACGTTGTCTTGGCTCGTTAGCGGCGTCAGCTGCATCAGTCAGTAGCTGCTATCTCTTCTGGTCAAACCACACTAATCCCAAAACCACAGACGCATGTGGTTTTAAAACAGTTAAGAGTACCGTCCGATATCATTATGCAACGTGTATTATAGGATATTTGCGAGGGTTCTTTCTTCATGCCTGCAACCTGTGGCATTAGTCTCGTCGCCGCACAACGTTCCTACGGGCCCACGCGCTACCTCCCGCAATCTCCCGATATATTAATTTCTCTCTTCATTTCTCCGACCACAATGCTTCTTTCATGACAGTCAAGAACTTAGATGAATGCTAATTGAACGAATATCTGTGAAAAATAAATTGTTGCCTGTAATAGTCCTTACATGTCTTACTCAAAACCTTTGCCTCAATCTATCGAAAAAGGTGAAACAGCTGATGACCTGCGCTCAAAATTTCGCATTAGGAAGTAACAATATCGTCGGCAAATTTTTGTTTGAAGAACGTAATTAAAGTTCTCCTAGGGTAGCTGTTTTGGTATCATCTTCAAGCCCATCGGAGACAAAAGTGATGTCCATCACACCCTTGATTTTGCTACTACTACAGACATCCCGGTGTACGAGGCAAAGCCCACCTAAAGGGGCGACGACAGGGTTGTTCAATGCATTGTCTTTTTACAATTCTGTGAATAATATACAAGTCTGTGATTCCACTCTCAAAGTTTTAGTTCTAACTTCTGGCGCATATTACAAAAAAAAAAAAAAAAACCTGGCGGAAATCGGAATCGTGAAACTCATCCCACCGAGAGCGGCTGATATTTTGAAATGCTCGTTTGACGTCACAAGAGAATAGACGGCGGAGCGTCGTCTGCAATGCATGCCGCAATATCAAAAGACCAGTCTCCTTTTCTCTCGTGGAAGATTGACCCACTGGTCGTCCCTCATGCAGAAGTTACGATAAATAGTAAGGTATGCTTTCTTCGGCATAGTTAAGACAGTTATGGCACAGCTACGGTCAGTGGGAAGCGTAATTAGATTCCTTAGCTTATAATGCCCTTGTCTGATCTGTAGCATTAGACCCAGGATGATGCCAGCGGGACTAGCGGCCGCCTATCGTTGTAGTGCGTGGCGCCCTGCTCCACGCACCTTTATATCCAGCGCAGCGCACCGCCTCGTATTTGAAGGGCGTGCTGCTTCCTGGCACTCCCTGTGCGCTGCCCCCCCCCCCTTATCCCTTCCCTCTACCGCCGATGGGAAACCGGTCCTCCGCTCGGACCCTATAGAGCGAGGAGCGCCGGCACCTCGCTCTCTGGTTCCTGGCTGCATCCTGCGTGCTTTCCGATTAACAAATTAAATCAAATCAAAATTTATTTTCCTTTGCACAAAGTACAAGGATGGAGCAGCCACAAAAGCTACTGCTACCAGCAGCTTGACGAGGCGACTGCCCCCCTCATGACAGCAGCAGAGGCATAATATGGAACAATCTCAGTACCAAAATAACAAAGGAACGTACAAATATACTGTCATACGATACAACATATACAGTGTCACAAAAAGGAAAAATAATGAGGAAAAATCTCACTATCGAAATAACAAAGGAGCGTTAAAAATATACTGTCATACGAGTCAACATACACAGTGTGCCACAAGAAGGGAACTTGGGATTGACAGGATCAAGAGGAAAATCACGCTGAGTTCCCATTTCACATTGTTGCGTTACTTTACCCCAAGAACAAATATTTCAAACATATTTTTGATATCGCCGTATTTTTGACGGACTGATGAACATAACTGTTGAAGAGAACTGCAGGCTAAAGGTTAATGACTGAAGGGCATAGTTGTTTGGCGGGGTTGGTATATAGAACACATCGGGGCAACGTTTGTTATATTTCTGAACAGTTGGCTTCAGTGTGGCGATGTTGTAAAAATGGTTATTATTTTTTACAGCTGTGGTGTACGATACGGTAAGACGGTAGTAATAATATTCACAGGCCTTAAAGGGACACTAAAGACAGCCAAAGATGGTATGAAAATCTAATAAACTACATTTGGTGACACTGTCGCCGCATATCCGGCAGCAAAAAATCGAATAATTGCTGAGATATTGCGATAAGAAGTTGAGGTTTTTTCTTGTTCCCGCCGGTCGAATTCAAACTGTGGCCTCCAACTACGTAGTTGGAGTTGAGTGACGCACACTATGACGTAAGCGGAGACTCCGTGATAGCTAGCGAGCCGGCGCGGCCCGCGGCGTCGCATCCCTCAAGGGCCAACTTGGCAACAGCGTACTCGCAATGACGGCCTCAGCCGAAATAAATAAAACGATGAAGAGAGTAATTTACCGAGCGATGGGCCCATAAAGGAAGAAAAAAAAAACATAGAGCGCTTGTAATGCACAATACTTTACATGTTTCTCAAGCTTTTGCGCTCCTTCTTGCACGGTGTATAAACAAACCGAGCCCTCGGTCATCGCAACGCTTCCTGACATGTTTACATACAAATAAGATTTAGTTACCAGCAAAATAGTGTCCTCGCTGCTGCGCTTATCAGTTTTGAAGCTTCGTCGCACTTTTTTCCTTCAAGGTTTGTGCTACAGCTCCGTGTTCAGCGAAAATTACGTCCACGGTAGCAGAACATGACCGAAGTGCCGGCGCCACTACATTTGCCAGCGCTGTGAAATTCCATATGTTAAAATGGATCCATTGCACAATATAGTGCGCATAGGCATCCAGAACATTAGTTGCAAGACGTGAGAGCAGGCGGCATGCGCCGATGATCAAGAAGTTGTAATTTTTAGACCGGCAGCAGAAACACTTTATTGTAAATGGGGTCATGATATAAAAACTAGAAATATTTCTACGGTTCTGGTGGTGCGGCGTAGCCGAGCGGTTAGCGCCGAACGTTACGGAGCAAGCAGTAGCGAGTTCGAGTCTTAGCGCTTCTGGCGGTTTTTTTTTTTTACAAATCGATTTTTTTTTAACCTTTTGTAATGTATTTCTGGTGCTTCGTTATTTTTAGTTTTTACTTTTTACCCAAGGCCCTCTTTTTCGCCGGGCGACGAGCGCAATATATGGACGCTCTCCTTGGTATGGGCGGCAAGTATGCCCCTTTTGTTTACGACGCCTGCAAATTGCACGTTGAAGGTCTTCTTGAAGCAGTATATGTTGGTCAGATGTGCCATGATTTAGTGAACAATTGAATTATAATGCGTTTTTCCTTCGGTACTTAGCATATGTATGCTTTTCGTGGCGTACGTAGCTGCAGTCAGTCAAGCGGTCAGGTCGCAGTCGAAGCGGCAACGGCGGCGATATGTTGGCGCAAAAGTGTGAACGAAGGAGTGTGTCGGCGGTAGCGGATTTCGCTCGCTCGTGCCTCCGAATGCTCAAATGGGAACCATCAAGGCGCATCTGCTGCTCCAAGCTCGTAATTCAGGCGCTGCAGGTTCAAACAAACTATCCGAGTGCGCACGAAATGCCTGAGCCGAAACATAACCAAAACTGAAGTGGGCGCCTGTGGCGCCTCCAAGTATATTTTTGTATTTGCCTTGCAACGTTTACGTTGTCTTTTCGCCGTCGTTTACGTATGATAAAAGCGTGTTATCATCTTTGAGAAAAAACGTACTACCGCTTTCAAACATGCAACGTAATTCGCATTTGTCAGCCTCCGGGATCCCTAGCGCGTCACGTGATTTGTAGTTGCGAGCCTCGGCCGTTTGGCTGTGGTGGCGATACCTGTATTTCTGTTATTCTTCTTTACTACCTTATAACAGCTCTGTTTTCAGTAAGAGGGGTCTTTTTGTAATCAGGAACTGGCATTCTATCGATGCAAACCCACTTCCTTCCTCTCTTTAGTGTCCCTTTAATAACTGCAAATCATTTAAAAGTTTTTCTGTGTGGGAATGATACTTTACGTCAGCGAAAATTCTTATTACTTTCTTTTGTAACAACAATAATTTGTTTAAGTTCGTTTTGGTTGTAGTTCCCTATACAAAATGAGCATACGTCATTTGTGGTAGAGTTCGAGAATTATGAATTAGAGAAATAGAGAATTAGAGTGAGGAAAGAACGCTTGTTGTTGTGCCGAGGCCACACACTCACCTATTTATTGCTGCTGACTGCTTTCATGTTTGTAAGTTATTGCTTTGTGGCGATATAGAGGAAAACCCTGATCCTTCTGTTGCGGAAATGTTAGAGCAACTAGTGGAAGGTCAGAAAGCAATTCGCAGCGATCTAGTAGATATTAAACAAAGAGTGGAAAATACTGAGAAAGCTGTGTTTGAATTTGGTGTGCGCATGCAGAAGGTAGAAGAGAATATTAATGAATTACACAAAAATTCGCAGCATATATAACGGCAGAAAGAAATTGTCGCAAAATACCAAGAACTTAACTTTCAGAGGTCACGTCTAGCGGATTTCGAAGATCGTAGTCGAAGAAATAACTTAGTTGTGCTTGGCATTAACGAACAGGATGACGAAACGGAAGATGACCTGAGATGGAAGGTAATTGATGATGTCTTTAATCAAAAATTGGGAATTGATTGCTTGTCTGTAGCACGCATTCATAGAATGGGGCGAGGAGCTTCTATTCGCCCAGTTATTCTCAACTTCCAGAACTACCTTGAGAAGCAAATGGCTTGGCGTAACGTACGGAAGCTAAAAGATTCTGGTATTTCTATTCAAAATGACTTTTCGCCAGAAACGTTAAGAAAGCGCAAGTTACTTTGACAAAGCGGAAAAGCTGAGAAAGACGCTGGCAAAAAAGTAAATTTAGTTGGAGATAAACTACGTGTTGATAAAGCCTTTTACATTTGGGATGATTCGTGCAACATGCGAATGCCGGCTCGACGGACCGTTCAATCAGATAGATAGCGGTCACAGTCTCTGCAGCGTCAACTACGCATGCTCTCGCTCAATGCCAGGAGCATCCTGAATAAATCTGATAGCCTGGAATGCCTGCTTCTTTCATATGACCCTCATATAGTCATCCTTACAGAAACTTGGTTACAGGATGGCATCTCAAAAGATACAATTGTTCCAACTGGTTACAAAGTATACAGGCGTGACCTGCGTTCTCGTGGTGGAGGGGTTGCCGTTATAGTGGTCTTCTGTTGCTGTTACTGTATTAGACCAAATACCTTACCACGAAAGCTTATTTTTGAATGTATCTTTTTGTGGCACTTTCTTTCTACTATGTTCAGTTTATCGTCCACCCAACTCTGCAAATTCGTACCTTCAGAAACTGTATGATCACCTGCTAGCAAAGCATTATTGTAATACCATATTAACTGGTGATTTCAAATTGCCAAGCGTGAATTGGCCATGTCTGGCTTATGGACAATGTGATGACAATAATACTATCTTGGATATCATGTTAGCTTTGAATTTAGATCAAATGGTTAGAGAACCCACCCGAGACAGTTCCCTTCTTGATTTGTTTTTGTCAATGAAATTTTTTCCAATGGCTTTTTGAGTGGTGAACGTGGCATTTCAGATCATGACTTGTTATCGTTTTGTTGGTCTCGTAACTATGAACGGTCGTCCGAGAATGTACCACCTGTACGTATTCGAGACTTTAATCAATCAGACAACACTGCCATAATAGACTAACTAGAAACTTCTTTAGTTATTAACGAGAGCGATGATATTCATGTTTTGTGGAATAGGTTTAAAAAGTCAATACTTTCTGCTATTGACACTTTTGTTCCTCTGAAAAAAAAAAATAAATAAAAACCGTATCGAAGGAATCCTTGGGTCACCCGGGAAATTATACACCTGAAACGCAAAATAAAATGACGTCGTAGGAAACTTAAAGCTCCTACTGCAACCTTTCAAGAATTAAATCAAGCGTTAGCACGAAAGTTAATGATGGCAAAGAACCATTACCAAAAAGTTATTCTTCCTTCATATTTAAATACTAATCCTAGCAGATTTTGGAGGCACCTAAGTAAGAGAAAGGAAGTGATAGATAAAGTGAAAACGGATGAAACCGTGTCACTTGAGAGCCAGAAAATTGCGGGTTCTTTTAATCATTACTTTCAAAGTGTTTTCACATTGAAACCTGTCCTTACTAAGCCGAAAGAATGTATAGATCCTAGTAGTATTTCTTCCATCTCAACAGAAGGCGTACTATCATTGCTACGCCAGCTTTACACAAAGAAAGGCTGTGGAGTGGACGGCATTCCAAACACTTTTTTAAAACGCTAAAACGATATGCTTCACAGATTGCTGAGTATTTAGCCAACATGTTTGCAGTTTCCTTCCGTACAAGCGATTTACCTGTTGACTGGAAAGTAGCACATGTAGTGCCTATTCACAAATCAGGTGATCGATTAATACTATCCAATTACTGTCCTGTATCAATAACTAGCAGCTGTTGCAAAATTATAGAACACATTCTGGCGGGTATCGTTAGGAATTTTCTTAGTGACAAAAACATTTTATCACCTTTTCAACATGGATTCCGAAAAGGAATGTCAACAGTTACCCAACTTGTGTCAACTGTTCATGAATTATCCTCTGCTCTTGACAATTCCGGCCAAGTGGACATATTGTTCTTGAATTTTGCCAAGGCCTTCGATACGCTCTTACACAATAAACTTATTCATAAATTAGAGCTAATATGTCTTCCACAATATATAGTTCAATGGATACATGCATACTTGGAAAAGAGGAATCAGTTTGTTGAGGTGAATGGTGCCGTTTCCGAATCACTGTGTGTCACTTCGGGTGTACCGCAGGGAAGCGTGTTGGATTCATTACTGTTTCTTATATATATAAATGATTTGCCTGATGCTATTCCAAATTCTGTATCCATGCGACTATTTGCAGATGATTGCATAGCGTTTAAGCAGATAAGGGAAACTTCTGATCATGGTATTCTTCAAGCCTCTACGACAGCTATTGACAAATCGTATGTGGAATGCAGCATGAAACTTAATATCAAGAAAACTGTACTCCTACGTGTAACAAGGAAAAAACATTTTAGCCCATTCACTTATTCCCTACAAGGCTCCGATATTAAAGAAGTAGCAAGCCATAAGTATTTAGGGTTGACAATTACCAATCAATTGGACTGGTCACCGCATATCTCACAAATTTGTTCTTCGGCATTCTCGACACTCTGCTTCTTAAAACGAAAACTTAATCACGTCCCCTCTGATACAAAGCTTTTGGCATACAGCACATTCATACGGACTAAGCTCGAGTACGCCTCTATCATTTGGGACCCTCACACAAAAAAGAACATAACTGCTCTTGAAATGATACAAAGAAAAGCAGTCAGGTTTATTTTCCAAGAGTACAGCAGATATGATTCTCCCCCACAGCTGATGGATGAAATCTACATCCCGCTCCTTTCAGTCCGCCGCAAAATGAACAGAATTTTGTTTCTTCGTACGATTCTATTACAGAAAGTTAATATTCCATTACCTTTGTCCAACCTTTTACTGCCAGACGAACAAATTCATTTAAGTACAGTTTTTTCCCCCGGACCATCTCTGATTGGTATTTGCTTCCAGAATTTCTTTTCCAAAGCAGTAATTTTAACAAGGCACTGGAAGATCATTTGCTTGGTTAGGTGCTCAACTATTGTCTATCTTTATTTGTTAGACTGTCAAATTTTTTAATAATTACTATTACTATTATGATTCCTTTCTTCTCGCCGAATTGTAGTGTGCATTGTAGTTTTTGTTTTTCTGTGTGTGATTGTTACCTGGTATGCCCCTCCTGCTTGAGCCATGAGGTCTGCAGTATTTTGAAATAAATAAATAAATAAAGCAGCAGCTTAATCGTCTGAGGTAACGTGCCTACATTTGTTTATTATACCAATAGTTCTGTAAACTTTCTTGTAGGGGCCATCAACATGTTGACCCAAGTTAGGTTACTGTAACAATGAACACTCAGAACCTTCACACTCTCTACAATTTCAATCGGCCTGTTACCAAGCGTTAGTTTAGGTTTGGAAACACATTTGTTTTTGGGTCGGTGTCACGAAATCGGCGCACATTTTCATCAAGCCGGCACAGCGCGAGGCCCGCGCGGCGTCGTGTGAAAAGCTGGAAAAAAACCTTCTTCCCCGCGCGAGAAAGCGCGTAGCCTTGTACTAAAGCCCCTGACTTTACCTTGTACGCGTCGCCCTCTTTCTCATCACCCGGCGATGACGCGGACTCATCAGCCTGTAACACGCCAGAAAAATCGAGAATCTTCTATGGGACCTAGCCAATGACGACGCGCGGCTCGACGGGAGGAGGAGAGAGCGCTATAACCAGCGAAGCTAAGTGTGTGTGCGTGCTAGCTTTGACGCGTGCTAACAGACAGACGCGGCGTGCCCTATTTAAAGAGACCGCGCCGCTTGTTGAGTCAGTCAGTCAGTCAGTCAGTCAGTCAGTCAGTGGTTGCGGCGTGTTCGCCAGTGCTCCGACTGGACTCCCGGGGACCACCCGCTGCTGGCAAGCCCACGGATCTGCAAGGGAGCGGCGCTCGTCTCGTATGGCGACCACATCATGACTCCTGAGGCGTCGGTTTGCAACAGTGCCCGGTGAACAATTTGGTGTTTGTTTATCTAACTCTCTCGCGTATCACCTGTGTTGTGAAGCCACTATGGTATTGAATACCTCTGTACTTGCATGCTTAACGTTTGTTATTCTGTGAACCTCTCTTCTGTGCAATTTCAGTGTTTGTGTATTCTCTTGTATCGTCTCTTGCTGTGCATAAATTGTGTTTTGTTTGTTACTTCTGACTCCGATCCTTGCGCTGGTTTGAACCGGCGACTGCTGGGCACCAAACGGCCACCCCCTTCTGTCACTATAAGGTAGTTGAACTCCAGCTGAGCTTGCCACGCCGGTCGAGGGCATCTCCTTCGCGACCGGAACAGCTACCCCCCCCTCACTCTAAGGGTGTCTAAAAGTGTGCGCACCGTTAAAGGCGCATCGTTAGCAATACCCCTCTTAATTATTAATGGGTGACAATTATTCTGGCGTCCACGACAGGACGTTTGGTACACTCAAGCTCAGAGAACTGAGAACGAGTTTGAAGAGTTTACGAAGAGGTCGTAAACTGTGTAACAGCAGAGCGATAGCGAGAGGTTGTGCCGCGCGGAAGCGTTTAGGCGAGGTTCGCTAAGCTGTGTTTAGGCTACACCCAGACGGTTCGTGCTTCAGATACTAATCTGAAAGAGCTGATTGAGGATGGCACCCAGCTGGGGTTGTCCGGGGCTGAACTGCTCAAATGGGTTAGCCAGAGAGAAAAAGAGGAAAGAGAGAGGGGAAAAGAAGCAAGAGAGAGAGCAGAAACAGAACGAGAGAGGGCTAAAAAGGAAGCCGAGGAAGAAAGAGAGCGAGCAGAAAGAGAACAAGAGAGGGCTCGAAAGGAAGCCAAGGAAGAAAGAGACAGAGCAGAAAAAGAACGAGAGAAGGCTCAAAAGGAAGCCGAGGAGGAACGAGAGAGGGCTCAAAAGGAAGCTGAGGAAGAAAGAGAGAAGGCTCGAAAGGAGCGGGAAGAGGAATTTCAGCGGGAAAAGGAATTACTTACTATGAAACTTCAGCTCCGAAACTCAGGGAACAACGGTTTTGCTGAAGTGTATAACTCCAGTGAAGAACATAGCAGCTTGCGGATAGACGCAAGTAAATTGATCCCGAAGTACGACGAGAGAAGAGACGATCTCGACGCATTCCTCTTGCGGTTCGAAAGAATAGCCAATAATGCAAATTGGACAGACAGTGAATGTGCTACCGTCTTGAGCACTTGCCTTAGCGGCGAAGCATTAAGCGTATCTGGAAGACTTCCTCCTGAGGATGCAGGCAGCTATAACAAGGTGAAAGCTGCATTACTTAAAAGGTTTAGATTTACGACGGATTGGTTTCGTGAGAAGTTCAGGACTAGAAAACCTATGGACGGTGAAATGGCAACACAGTATGTTGCGCGATTGAGTCATTATTTTGACCGCTGGACTGAACTCTCAAAAATTAAACCAGAGTAGGGCGCACTTCGAGAGCTCCTAATTAAGGAACAATTTCTGGGCAGCTGTCACCCTTGTCTGTCGCTTTATTTAAAAGAAAGAAAAACGCATATCCCTTACGGTAATGCCATATCTGGAGTTATAAAAAATCCAAATCAGGTATATCAGGAATTGGGCAGATATGGTATATTAAGACAGATCTAGACCAAATAAGGCAGATCTGCCCAATTCCTGATTTCGAGTACCAGATAAGGCATATCTGGTTGTATATGCCTGATCTGTCCAATTCCTGATTTCGAGTACCAGATAAGGCATATCTGGTCAGATATGCCTTATCTACCCAACTCCTGATTTAAAGATCTAGCCCGCATGCAGGTAGGTTTTGAAGTATAGATCTATATATCTGCATATCATCATAACACTATTACAACACACACAAAACAATTTCAGTATTCCAGCTAAACGCACACTCAATCAAGTTTGCCTAGGGAAACCTGAATTTCTCCTTTTATTTCAAACCTTACAGGAAAATAGCTTTGAAACCACAGGTTTTCTTCTTTCCCTGCCTATATGGAATCGCTCAAAGACGGTCCTGAATTACGTGTGTATACCGAGGGTCAAAGACATGCTCATCCGTTAGCAAATATTACGCGTTACGAGCGATACTATAACAAACTAATGAGATATCTGAACAGAATAATGTCTACACGAGAAGCTAAAGTGAAATACCTTAACCTATTAAGTTAGATATTACATTTTTATTCTACTCTTTTACACACACAGCTTTAACCAGTAAATGCTTTTAGTTTGAGCTGGTTTACTTGCGAAGCTAAATAAAATAAATGGCTATTAATCGAACTAGACTTTTAAAATGGAATTTAAAGGTTTGTCGACACCCGGAAAAGGTACCGCTAAGCCGTAGGGGAATAAAACACGCACTGCTGGGACTGCTGATAATACTTAAACCATAGCAAAGTACATATAGGCTGTTAGGAACGAAGTACTGGTGTTACCTTAAGCAGAGACTGCAGTGTAAAATGAGTGAACGCGCCTAACTAGTGGTTGCTTTTCAAATTAGGAGAGAAAACAAAAAAGCATGTCCGACGGCATTTGTCATGACAGCAACAGCTCTGCCCCTAAACCAAATCAAGCATGAAGCTACTTAGGTAGTGCAAATAATAATAATAATATATAACGAAGGACCCTATCCACCCACTGAAATTTGTCAAACTTGCTGGAGCGAAAGACAAATAAACAACGAAATGTACGAAAAATATCACATACTGGCAATTACCATCCAATTTACTGATTGTAAAATTAATTTTCCATCAAAATAATAATGTGAAGAATATCCTGAGGCTTGCAAGTGCTAGTTCCCGACAAGAAGTCTCACACTCACGGTTTTGGTGATCGGGCGTGAAGATGAGGCGGCACGATGAGGGTGCGATCCGACACAATAGTGAAGATTTGGCCGGGCCACCCAGGGCAGAAGCCCCGAAAAATTCAATCGTCCATCAGGTTCGCTGCCAAGGCTGGGGAGGCAGTTTCCACCCGCAGTGGGACACAGTAATTTCCTCTGTGCCGACGGTCAGACTGAAGCTCTTGTAGGTTTGCTGTCGCATTTTTGTTACATGCACACAGCTAATAGCGAACAGGCGCTGGCACACACACACACACCAGCATACACAACATGCAGCACGCCCGCCAGCCGCACCGAACTCCGATGTCTGCCACCGAAAAGGAACGAGATACCAAGTGCTTAGGCGCACGGAGTTGAAAGGGGGAGGGCAAAGAAGTAAGCACACACAAAACGGAGAGCTCGCAGGCCTACGCAGTATAGAGCATGGCAGCGAGGAGGAGAGATGAAATGCGAGCCTGCGACGTAGGGGCCGCCGCTGTCTGAGAGGGAAGAGGGGAACGCAGGAGAGGAGGAGTCACCGTCTAGCCACTGCGGCCCTCGACGAAGCAACCGCCAGCTGTCGCTGAGGGTGAGTCACCGTCTGACAGCGCGGAGGGGGCCGTATACTGAACTGCCATCATTTTCTTGATATTTTGAATCGCTCAACTTACCCGACCATGCTTTTGTGCGCCGGACTGCGGCCGCATTTTAAATTAAAATGCGAGTTAGTAGGCGGAAAGAGAAGCATGTAGCTATAACCAAGCACCCTCCTGGATTAAGGAACACATGGTGTAATAATTACAGTGCAGCGAAATCTGCAGAATATTTGAAATATTAGGAGTCGTAGCTATTTTCTAAATTGGATACAATTACCGTACACTAAGCATGCAGGCCATGCTGAGTGTAGAAAAATTGAAGCTCGACCACATGATGCCAATATTGGATATTTGCAGAAGGTTGACGGAGGCCATATATCGCTAATATACAATAACTATGGCGCCTACATAATTAAGGCCCCGATGAGGTTATATAAAGTCCTGTTGACGCCAGGCATATATGGCCCTGGTCTGTCTATATAAGGTCATGACGATGCCATATATGCCCTTTATCAGGCCACATAAGGTCGCGAGGATACCATATATGCCCCTGATCAAGCCATATAAGATCCCGCTACCCGTTCAGATATGGATTATATGTTACATGATATGGCCAAATCTGAGCCATATAAGGGCAACATTTTGCACATATATGACCTCATCTGGCCCAGATAAGGTGTTATTTGCTGCCTCATATATTTGTATCTGGCAGCATATGTTCCATATCTGGAGCAGATATGGGATTTCCGTAAGGGATACATTGGACGAAATGATGGATCTGGCAGACCAATATTTGGAAGCCCAGGGAGGCGAAAATTGGAGCAGGAATGCAAATTCTAAAACCCCTCAAAAGCCCGAATTCCGGCAGACAAAACCTAGCGTAAAGTCACCCCCGAAGTGCTATCTCTGCGGACAACTAGGCCATTAAGCACCTAACTGCCGCAAACTCGCCACCAACAATCCATCCGCGTGTTGGAAATGCGGACAGAAGGGCCACAAAGCAATGTCGTGTCCCGACGCTGACCAGGCAGCTCCGCAGACGGCATGCGTGAGGACTCCGTCAGAGTCAGAATGTCGCCTGGAGGAAGAAGATGCCGATGGTTTTATTGAGCTTCAGAACGGCAGGAGAGTCCGCGTAGTGCATGGCCTAGAGGAGGAGGAAGCAGAGAAGGTGGTTAAACGGAAGAAGGACAAGAAAATCCGAGTGGTGAACGCCGCAGTACACGCGCAACCTGGATCTGCGGTGAATCGTATGCCGGTTTCGAGGGGAAAGATAGGAAGAAAATCACTTTCTCTGCTATGAGATACAGGTAGTAGTGCCGTAATCGTTAGACGCAATTTGAATCAGGGGAATGATCTGACTGGTAAGAAATGTCCTGTGAGGCTGATTGAAGGCTCAATTCAGCTGCTACCTGAGGAAAAATTGGAAGTGCAGACGCCATATTATTCTGGAAAACTGACAGCCCTTTGCATCGAACGCCCTATCTACAATTTGGTGTTGGGAAATATCAAGGGCGCAACATTTCCCGAGGATCCTGATCAAAGTCCCGCGCCTGTGCGCTGCAGTGAATCTAAAAAGAAAAAGGCGAGGAGAGGAAAGCAAGGCCATGAGAAGCCGGAAGAAAAGCCTGTAGAAAAGAATAAACAAAAGGAAGCACCTCAGGGGGAAACCGAAAAGAAAGAGGCAACACAGGAAATAAAGTCAGGAATGCCTAGGTCGTCGTTGATGCAGGTAGTCCAATTGTTTTTCCTACCTATGGGGGCATTACTTGGGATATTTCACCTTCAGCGGAAATACCGGTGCCTAGGAAAGAGCACTACTACAGTGATTGTTTTTGTTGGTCTGTGCGCGTTGGCGCAGGTTCCCGTATATCCATCGGCGCTACTGGTTGTAGGGGCAATTATCGGCACACATTGGTTGTGTGATTTACAAGGGGACTATAAGTCATGCCTCAGGGAATTTTCAGTAGCCCGATCTGGGAACAGGGACGCGTCTCAAATGCGAGAGCCTAGAGCGAAGGCAGAATCCCTGGAGGACAGAAGCATGTCACGCACTGATAGCAGGTTCGCATTAAGCTCGGAAATTTAGGTTTGTGCGCTTCGCATTTGAAAAATTGTGTGTTGTTGATTCCTATGTGCATCCGACAAAGGTGCGTTGTTATGTTTGTGAATATCAGGTAATGAAGTGTGAAAAAAACATTTTCATCAGAGTCTGAGAAACTTGTGAGACTTCTGATGTCTGCATTGTATTTGTGATTGCAGTTCGTGAAATTTGTGCAATGTATGCGTGTGACGCGAACATTTGCCCCATATAATTTGTGAGCGCATGCATGTGCGCTCGATGTTCGTGGTTGTTGTGAATATTGTGGGAAAATATTCTTTAAGGGAGGGGTAGTGTCACGAAATCGGCGCACATTTTCATCAAGCCGGCACGGCGCGAGGCCCGCACGGCGTCGCGTGGAAAGCTCGAGAAAAACCTCGTTCCCCGCGCGAGAGAGCGCGTAGCCTTGTATGCGTCGCCGTCGCCCTCTTTCTCATCACCCGGCGATGACGCGGACTCATCAGCCTGGAACACGCCAGAAAAAAATCAAGAATCTTCTATGGGACCTAGCCAATGACGACGCGCGGCTGGGCGGGAGGAGGAGAGAGCTCTATAACCAGCGAAGCTAAGTGTGTGTGCGCGCTAGCTTTGACGCGTGCTAACAGACAGACGCGGCGCGCCCTATTTAAAGAGACCGCGCCACTTGTTGAGTCAGTCAGTCAGTGGTTGCGGCGCGTTCGCCAGTGCTCCGACTGGACTCCCGGGGTTCACCCGCTGCTAGCAAGCCCACGGACCTGCAAGGGAGCGGAGCTCGTCTCGTATGGCGACCACATCGTGACTCCTGAGGCGTCAGACTGCAACAATGCCCGGTGAACAATGTGGTGTTTATGTAACTCTGTCGTGTGTCACCTTTGTTGTAAAGCCTCTATAGTATTGAATACCTCTGTACTTGCATGCTTAGCATTTGTTATTCTGTGAACCTCTCTTCTGTGCAATTTTAGTGTTTGTGTATTCTTTTGTATCGTCTCTTGCTGTGCATAAATTGTGTTCTGTTTGTTACTTCTGACTCCGATCCTTACTCTGGTTTGAACCGGCGACAGCTGGCCACCAAACGTCCACCCCCTTCTGTCACTACAACGTAGTTGAATTCCAGCTGAGCTTGTCAGGCAGCTCGAGGGCATCTCCTTTGCGACCGGAACAGCTACCCCCCCTCACTCTAAGGGTGTCTGGAAGTGGGCGCACCGTTAAGGGCGCATCGTTAGTAATACCCCTCTTAATTCTTAGCGGGGGACAGTCGGAATACGACCGCTTTAGTTTTTTCTGTATTTACATATAGTGAATTATGCTTCGTCCATGTTGTAACCAGCCTTAGTGACTCAGTACTGACTGCTTCTATGTCGTGGGTTGTTTTTCCTGTGATTAATAAAGTTATATCATCGGCATAACAGATCAAAGAAACCTGTGAGTTTGGAAACAAGCAATGCAAATTATTGACATACAAGCAGAATAAAAGTGGCTCTAGAATACTTCCATGAGGAACTCCTGTTTTTATGTCTTTAATGTCTGAAACAAATTTGCCAATTAATACAAACTGCTTACGTTGACTTAAGTAAGACGCTAGTAACTGATGCGAAACACCACGAACACCGTATGACCTTAGCTTAAGAAGGAGGTTTTCATGTCGCAAGGAATCGAAAGCTTTAGAGAGGTCTATGTATATTCCAAATGTTAGATTATTTTCCAAAAAGCTTGTTATTATTATTTCCTTTTGCTTCAGTAGCGCTGTCTCGGTAGAGCGATACTTGCGAAAACTGTGCTGGAAATCATGAAGCACTGAATGCTTAATGAAGTAGCTTGATAATCTCTAGTGTATAAGCTTTTCCAATGCCTTGGAAAAGATAGGCAAAATAGAGATAGGCCTGTAGTTTTCCATTATGTTTCTATCCCCACCTTTAAAAATCAGAGTCACCTGCCTCGAAGAACGGCGTCAATATCCGTGAGATAAAAATAAGTTTCTTTCACGGCCTGTTAGATTTGGGTCGCGTGCGCCTGGGTAGCGTACCACTGCCACCAGTTATTACGTTCGTGGCTCGCGTGCTCATCCCACCCCTTACGCCAGTTGTCACATGCGGCGCGCGGCCCCTCGGTAGCGTTGGCCGGGCGGCTCCGTGGCTTGGCGGACGGCATCAACGGTCCCAGCAAAGACAAGGCGTCTTCTAACGAAACAACCTTTACTACAACATCATAAAGAAACGGGCAGAGAAGCTGACCCGGAGAGATTACAGACACTCTCACACAGCTGGTGTCTAGCGTCGTGCCAACGGCGCGTCAAAGTAGTCTCTGTCGCAGCGGAGTCGGCCGCTGCTTTTTATAGGCTTGCCAGTTCCCAGGGAAAGAGAAAGCCATCACAGGAAATGGAGAGCCCGACAAGTCTGGGCAAGATGGGATGACTCAATCGCAGGTGGTCCGACCGCATCTCCTCCACCTCCTGCAAACGAGCGAGGGCGGCGCACTCTTCCCCGAGCTCCGGGTTTGGCCGGCGTTTGCACACACACGCACGCACACACATTTAGTGCGTGGCAGGATCACGTCGCGACTTGCCCGCGGGAGGAAGCGTTGCGCGGCCGATGATTGGCGTCGAAATGGCCGATCCGCTCGCGGTTCTGCCTGTTGCTATGCGGTGGCCGCGTCAGCTGTCCCACTTGTCGGTGGAGAAACGTAACAGACTGCCCCGCCGGGGAAGGGAGATCCCGAAGGGCAGGGAACTGCATCCGCTGTCCGGAGGGATCGGGATGTTGCTTCTAGCCGGGGTCGTCCGACTCTGTTTCTCTTGAGCCAGCTGGCCAGAAGAAGTCCTCGGCAAGTCCGGGTTTCCAAGGCACTCTGCAACTTGTCTTCAGGAAGATTTCTGACAACCCACAACGTCAAAACTACGCTAAAACCTCAACCGTTCAGCCAGCAAGCACGGCACAAACTTCACTAAGTTATGCCAGACTATTTCCCTCTTATGCCCCCATCTATATTAAAGGGCAGCTCAGCAGCACTTGGAACGCGTCAACAAATTTGAAAATTGAGCTTTAAAAAACACCACTCTCAAGCAAAAATAATACAATGCAATCTGTTCAAAATCCTGTCAGGAAGAAAAGCAGAGGCTTCTTCTCACATTATGGGCTTCGACTCACCCTTTTCACTAAAGCTTTGGCTGTCCGTTTCACGGAACAACCGTACCTTCCTGTTTCTGTGCAAAGAAACACATGAGCATGAATCACTCACTTTTCTGAACAACCTATCCCTCTCCTTACGTGTGGCGCACCAGTCACGCATTTTCTTTGCACGGGCGCATTTGTGCCGCTGGGATGGTCGCTTTCTTTTTCGCGATTGCTTGAACTTGCTCCATAGTTTCTCGCGCCTGCCTTTCCGCTTTTTTCTGTGGTAGCACTGGAAGACAGGCTTTCTGCTTTCTTTTTGCAATCGTTTGAGTTTGCTCTCCTTACGATGGCAGCATTCTTTCTCGCGCCTGCCCTTTCGCGTTTTTTGTCGGCAGCACTGGAATACTAGCTTTCTGCTTTCTTTCTGCAATCGTTTGAGTTTGCTCTCCTTACGAAGGCAGCATTCTTTCTCGCACCTGCCCTTCCGCGTTTTTCGTCGGCAGCACTGGAATACTAGCCTTCTACTTTCTTTCTGAGCCATCTCTGACAAGCTAGCGGTCAACGTTCTAGCGGTAACCGGAGCAAGTAGAGCACGGGTGTCGTCGAAGTGCGGCGCCGCGTCTGCATCGCGGCCAGCATCGCAGGACTCACTTTCAGACAAGTTCGAACAACTTCTCACGCCAGTCGCGTCAGTCCCCCTTCTAGGCATTTGCTCTGGCGGCTCGCCACTCAGTGCGTCGCCTCGCTCAGAGCTAACCGGGGCACGATCAAGCTCCTTCGACAGCTGGGGCGCTTCGGATTGCGCGAGGGTCATATGTGCCACGTCCGCGTTCTCACTGGGGTTGCTTTCGCTAATACAACCTAGCATGGTATTGGGGCACGAACGATTCTGACTTTGCTCTGGTAGTTCACTGTCGCCTTCGCAAGTCTCGCGCCCTACAGCGTACGCGCACTCCTCGTCGGTCTGCCCTGGCTGATCACAACTCGCAGGCTGCGCAGTTTCCCTGATCGGCACTTCTTTTTCTGCGTGCCCTGTTCTACGACACAGCTGATTTCGAAAACTGAAAGTTTTTCCACTCCTAGCTCATTTCCATCTCCGTCGCGCTCTACACAAGCTTCTGCTTCTGACTCGAGAGGCAGTCCAGTTACTACCAGTTCCTTACACTCATTTGAGGGATCTGTATTTCCTACAGCTACTTGGGTCGGCGTGCAGTTCACCTCGCTGGACAGCGTCCCTGCGGATTTCTCGCCGATTAAGCATGTGCTAACCTTCTCAGCTGGTGGCTCGACCAAGGTAACAGGATACTCTTCTGTTCGAGGTTCGGTCGGCTCGCTACTGCAGTCACGTTGCTCGGCCGCTTCCTCAAGCTGTTTCTCACACTCCGGTGCAAGTTCGATTTGCTCCGGAACTTCCGCACTGTCTAGCCATTCGCTTACAGCGGCTTTCAACTGATACGCCAAATCAAAGTACGTCGTGTTACAATGTTTCTCGCTCTCATATCTTTTCCGAAGATCCTGAGGCGTTATCAGATATCGTATACCACTAACCAGAGAAGGCATACCCTTCCTATGGGGAGACGATCAAGAACAAGCCTTCCAGGAGCTTAGAAGCCGCCTACACAGACCCCCAATACTCGCCCATTTCGATGAAGACGCCGCAACCGACGTACATACTGATGCCAGCAACGTTGGCCTCGGCGCGATACTCATTCAGTGGCAAGGCGGAATAGAACGGGTTATCGCCTACGCGAGCCGAACACTCTCACGATCAGAGGCGAACTATTCGACAACAGAGAATGAGTGCCTTGCGGTAATCTGGGCCATCAGCAAGTTTCGACCATATTTGTATGGACGACCCTTCCGTATTGTCAGCGACCATCATTCCTTGTGCTGGCTGGCAAGCCTTAAAGACCCGTCTGGACGCTTAGCTCGTTGGAGCCTCCGTCTTCAAGAGTATGACGTCACTGTTGTGTATAAATCGGGACATATACACCAAGATGCGGATTGTTTGTCACGCGCGCCATTGCCAAGAAGGGGGGCAATGACACATGCCATTCATAGACGACGACGATTTGAACCGGCGATTCGGAGAAGACGACGAAGCGAAACAGTGCTCCGCTTTCGTGCTGCCCTGACGGGCTGTTGGTGTTCTTCGGTGTCAGAGTGCCAGAGCGCCTTCTGTGTAACGTTACGTTGCAGTATCAGCAATGACTCTTTTAGTGCATTGTAATTTTTCAAGCGGTCGCCAACCGATCGCTTGATTTCTTCTGACGCGGGCAGAGAATTTGCCCCATTGTGGGCGATTCCTCTGCCCGAGGGATGCGCACGACAAACACACAGTGGGCCGTATGATAAACATCTTTAATCTCACAGGGATCGGGGATCGTCGAAGGCGCTGTCGTCGTCCTGGTGGCTGCGGGTCGTTTCCGTGGAGAGCGCCAGGAGCCAAGCAGGAACGAGGAGGCAGGGTTGGTTGGTGGACCAAGAGAGGGCGAGACGGCGGCGCGTGCCTTCTTTTATAGCCCCCTCGCGCGGGACCGGTTATCCCCGCGCGAGCGGGGAGAGGGAAACAGGCACGCGCGCAGGGAGCATTGGGAAGTGGCTCGGCCTTCGAATGCGCGGCGCGCCACGAGCAGGCTCCCGACCGGCCTTAGTTGTTGAGTGCAATGCCTCCGAGAAAAGACGTGCCAGATAGGGCCGCCGCTTCGGACGCCAGTGCGTCCGGAAGTGAGGTAAAGGATGCGGTAGAGTCTGCGCAGGTTACCGATGCGGCCGCTCTGATGAGGCAGATGAACGAGGTGTTGTCAGTGTTCACCCTTCAGCTCGGTTCGGTGGCTAGTGCCAACCAAGCCACAGCTGCGGCGGCAGTCTCGCGTCCGCGGATAAATGTAGAGGTTCCCTCCTTTTCCGGTTACACGGACGTAAAGTCAGTCCACGAGTTCCTGCAAGAACTCGAGGATTATCAGACGGCACTGGGTTCCCCAGACGACGTGGTGCTAGCGCAGGTAATCCCCGTGGCACTTGTTGAGAGCGCGGCGCGGTGGAGACGCTGCCAGTCGGCCTTCCAGTCGATGGCAGACTTCACAGATCGCTTCCGCGCCTAGTTCTTGCCGCCCGATTACGAACACCGGATGCTTGCGGAGCTAGCGTTGCGAACACAGCACTCAGAGGAGAGCCTCCTCGAGTATGTACGCGCAATGCAGGAGCTCTACAAGAGGGCAGATCCCACGGCAACCGATCTTGAACAGGTCGCGCGCGTGATGAGGCAATGCCATCCGCGCTTCAAGCCGTATTTGCGGGGACGTGGTTTTGCAAACCTCGAGGCCCTAGCACAGGAAGCGAAGGTAGTACAGGCGGATTTACTCGTTGAATTGCGCTACCAGCCACCCCCCAGGCCAACCGAATCGCTAGAGCCGCGATGCGCATTGGCAGGAGGCCAAGACTCAACGCCGCGCGCCAGGGGCGCAGACGTAATGACGGTTAGGCAGGAAAGGCCAGCGGAAGGCTCCGATATTCCTCGCGCTCTTGACCCGTACGCGTTCGAGCAGCGGCGTCGAGCTGGGCTCGCCAGCGACGTCCGCATAGGCGCGGAGAGAGGGCAAATACGTCCCCAACCGCTTCGTGGAACGCGGCATCCCCCGACCGCGCGGCAGGTGAACGATCGGCTTTGCTGGAATTGCAACCAGCCGGGCCACGTGGCACGAGAGTGTCAAGCAAGGCGTATGCAGGGAAACGCGGACCGCCGGCGGCCATAATTGGTAACACCAGCCTGTCGCCGTCGGCGGGAGAATTTCGTGGTAGCCACGGCGGAAAATGGGAAATGTACTCTCACGCCGCATCACCGGGCGACCGCCCCGGGGGCGCAGAGGCTTTTGTCCCCCTCGCCTGTAGAGCGCAAGGAATGTTGTCGCGCTCGAGCCCTTTTATGCTAGTGCGGTTAGTTAATCAAAGCTACTCGGCACTCGTTGACACGGGCTCAACTCTGTCATTGGTCGGTGATGATGTTTTCGAGGCTTGCTGTAGATGTAACATCCGTGTCAAGCCAACAGAAACCCCTTTGAGCTTAGCAGCAGGGACAACAAAAGCAGAAGGAGTGGTGCGTCTGGTCCTGCGTTTTGACGGCAGGAAGCGGAGGCATCGCTTCGTCTATCTGCCCGGCTTAGCCATACCAGTTATTCTGGGAAGAGATTTTCTTTCGAGCGAAGGCATTGTGCTTGACATGGGGGAGAACGGCTATCGCTACAGCCCCTTCACCCCCCTCATTCCCTTTGTTAGCGCACCCAAACAGGAATGCCTCGCTGAGCGAGCGAGCGTTCACGCTTTTGTGGCAGAGGGCTCCCCCGCGAAACTGAATGGTAGCCCATTAGAAGCAATTATCGCGTCCTTCTCGGGAACCGGTAGTCAGCGCCGAAGGCTCGTAGAAACTTTACTCCCGTTTTCGGATTGTTTCACAGAGAAACCAGGCAGGACCGACTTGCTTCAGCACGAGATCGAAACGGGTGATGCGCGCCCTTTCAGATGTAACCCGCGGCCGTTAAGCGCGCATAAGAGACAGCTTCTCGCGACAGCGCCCTTGACGAGATGATAGATACCGGCGCGGTGAGACCCTCACAAAGTCCCTGGGCGTCCCCAGTGGTTCTAGCGCCAAAGAAAGATGGTTCGGTCAGGCTGTGTGTTGATTATCGAAAGCTCAACTCACTGACGCCTACGGTTGCGTACCCTTTCCAGTCGATCGAGGCTGTGATGTACGCGTTAGGGAACGCAAGGTTCTTCACAGTCCTGGATGCAAGCAGAGGGTACCTGCAGATTGAGGTGGCGGAAGGTGACATTCAGAAAACCGCATTCACCTGTCACCGCGGGCTCTTCGAATTTACTCGACTCCCGTTTGGTTTGTCTAATTCACCGAGCACGTTCATGCGATTGATGGACATCGTGCTGGGCGATGCAAGGTTCAACTACGCGATGGCGTACCTCGACGACGTCGTGATATTCTCACAGTCGTTCAAAGAGCATCTCATTCACTTGAATTCCGTTCTTGAAAGAATGAGACGTGCGGGTATAACGATCAACCCAAAGAAAGTGCAGTTGGCATCGAAGAGAGTGAACCTATTGGGATTTGTGGTTGATGATGGCACTTTGAGACCGAACGATGACAAACTGCAGGCAATTCTGAACTACTCCTGCCCGACGGACGTGAAAAGCTTGCAGAGGTTTTTGGGAATGGTTGCCTTCTACAGACAATTCATCCCTAGTTGTTCAGAGCTCGCTAGGCCGTTGAACCAGCTGTTGCGGAAAGGCTCGAAGTGGGTCTGGGGCAGGGAACAGTACGACGCTTTTGTTGCCTTGGCTCGCGCGATAGCGAACACCGCTAGTTTGCGCCTCCCCGACCTGAACAAGCCGTTTGTCTTGCAGACAGATGCTAGTGATGCCGGTGTAGGAGCTGTTTTGTTGCAGGAACACGGGGGCAAACTGCGCCCTGTCGCGTTCGCTAGCCGCACGCTCACATCGGCGGAGCGGAATTACTCCGTGACCGAAAAGGAATGCCTGGCGATAATGTTCGCATTGTCAAAGTTCGACATGTACCTAGACGGAGCGGTTTTCACCGTGCAGACAGATCACCAGGCACTTTCGTGGTTAAAGAGGCTGAAAAACCCCGCAGGCAGACTCGCGAGATGGGCGCTGACGTTGCAACGTTACGCGTACGCCATTGAGTACCGCCGGGGCAGCATGAATAACGTGGCCGATGCTTTATCGCGCGCACTGTTGAAGGCTGGCAGAAGCGCAGAAGAGGCGCAGACCAGCATTGCTGAAAGCGGCGACGCCGCTAGTGGAGAGGAGGAGAGGGCGGACGCGAGTGTCGCACCCTGCGTAGGTAAAAAGAGAAAGGAGGCGGACAGAGTTGCCGCGCGGTGCTGCGAGAGAGAGAAGGCGCAGCAACTGGTGGCGGCGACTACTCGCCTGCCAAAAAGCGAGGCAGAGAGAAATCTGTCATGGGGAGTAGCGGTCAGTAGGGAAGAGCTAATTGAGGCCCAGAAAGCAGGTCTATGCCAGCGGGTGCTGACAGAGCTTGCGAGTAGTGCAGCTTGCACCGGGAACGCTGAGGGCAAGTACGACGCGTATCTGCTGGGCGATGATGGCTTACTGCTCCGCTACATCCCCCAACTTGACGAGGAAGAGGCGATTGCATCCCCCTTCCGAGTCGTGGTCCCGAGGAAGTTGCGGAAACGATTCCTCCAGTACTTCCATGACTCAGCGCTGGCAGGCCACGGCAGCGGCAGTAAGACTTATGACAAGTTATGCCGTGTCTCGACCTGGCCAGGTATGAGAAAGGATGTGCTGGGCTACGCCCGTACATGTCCTGTTTGCCAGGTAGCCAAGCCTCGGGCGGGGAAACCCGCTGGCATGATGAAGCCGGTAGTTAGCAACTATCCGTGGCAAGTGGTCGCGTGCGATATCATGGGACCCCTCCCTCGCTCCGCGCGCGGACACCAATATATCCTGGTAATAACGGACCACTATTCCAAGTGGGTTGAGGTTTTCCCCCGTAGAAAGCTTGTGTCAGAACAGATTTGGGAGAAACTGTTGGAGACATTCACTCGTTTCGGTTTCCCTTCCGACCTCATTACAGACAATGCTTCGTATTTCACAAGCAAAGTCTTTGTTGATTCCTGTCGGGCGCTTCAAATCCGCCACAGGAAAACGAGTCCCTACCACGCTCAGAGCAACATAACCGAGAGAGTGAATCGGAATGTTAAGAGTATGCTGGTTGCGACGACCGAGCAGCACAGAGATTGGGACGCACGGCTGTCCGAACTGGCTTTCGCCACTAGAACAACCGTGAACAGGTCGGTGGGTATGACACCTGCTTACTTGAATTTTCGGAAAGAGATCGCTTTTCCGCTAGAGAACGCCCTACTTGACGCGGCGGGGCCGGCGTCCCCTCCGCTTGCGCAGTACGCGGCAAAGCTCCGCGAGCGCCTTGAGGCAGCGCAGCGCGCGGCTCGTGAAAACCTCGATGTCGCGCGCATGGAGCAAGCGGATCAGTATAACAAAGGTCGTCGTCACGTCGTTTTCAACACGGGCGACTTGGTACTGAAAAGAACGCACCCACTTAGTAACGCAGCGCGTGGTTTCGCCGCGTCGCTAGCGCACAAGTGGGTTGGACCGGTTGAAGTTACGGCACGGACTACGCCACTCACCTACCAGCTGCGGTTGTTGGCGAGCGGTGAAGCCGCTGGTCCGGTGCACGTCGCAGACTTGAAAGCTTACCACCTTCGCAAGGACGATAACTGCGAAGCGGGGGAAGCTCAAAGCGATGCAGGTAGCAACCCGGTTCGCAACCGATGCTATAACCTAAGGCCAAGGTAGTGCACTACTTTGTCTAACGTCTTTGCTTCTTTCAGAATGCATTCCTATAAGATTTTGCAGCAGCCAGATGAACCACCGTCGCTGGGACGGGAAACCACACCCAGCGCTTGGTTCAAGGAGGGGCCACTTAAACAGTGGGTACCCCCCTAGTTTGTGGCCCATTATTGTGACCAGCGTGGTCATGCTGGCCGTCTTCAACGCGTCTGGAGTGGAGCCCTCTGCGCTCTCAACGAGTTGGATTGGAGCCCGCTGCCCAGGCCTGGAGTACGGGCCTCAGGAAGCCAGGTGTGCCCGGGGCGAAAACGCCTGCTGCAATGTACATCCAGCACGGCGCCACGTGGAAAGGGGGTCAACGATGTAGAGCAGCAGCTCAGGGCCGCTGCCAGGCGTATCCGGGGCCAAGCCCAGCAGCGCTGTGACCCCGAGGATGTGGCCGCTGCCGGAGAGGGACCAGCCGGAACAGTTCCGCCATGCCTGCTGCTTCTCCCGTCCCACGGACCAGCTGAGATGGCATGCCGCCAGAGCCAGGCGACAAGCCTTCATATTTTACGCTGACCCGGGCTCGGACATGGACATGGCCCAGCTGTTGGCGGAGCCCGGGTCGGACGCTGAGGGGGGGGGGAGATGTAGGGCTCGTGGCGCGCCGCGCATTCGAAGGCCGCACCACTTCCCAATGCTCCCTGCGCGCGTGCCTGTTTCCCTCTCCCCGCTCGCGCGGGGATAACCGGTCCCGCGCGAGGGGGCTATAAAAGAAGGCACGCGCCGCCGTCTCGCCCTCTCTTGGTCCACTAACCAACCCTGCCTCCTCGTTCCTGCTTGGCTCCTGGCGCTCTCCACGGAAACGACCCGCAGCCACCCGGGCGACGACAGCGACTTCGACGATCCCCGATCCCTGTGAGATTAAAGATGTTTATCATACGGCCCACTGTGTGTTTGTCGTGCGCATCCCTCGGGCAGAGGAATCGCCCACAGCCTTTGTAATTACCCTCTTGACACAGGCTAGGTGGAAGGCGTGCGCGAGCATTTGTTCTGCCCTCTCCGGCCTGTCTCAGTTGTTGAGTGGAAGTACCGCCGAGCAGGGATGTGCCAGATAGGGCCGCTGCTTCGGATGCCAGTGCGTCCGGAAGTGAAGTAAGAGACGCGGTATGTCCTGCGCAGGTAACCTATGCGGCTGCCGTGAGGAGGCCGATGGCCGAAAACTTTGTCGGTGTTAACCAGTCAGCTCGGTTCGGCGGCTGGCGCCCGCCAAGCCGCAGCTGAGGTGACAGTCTCGCGTACGCGCTATAAATATAGAGGTGCCTTCCTTTCCTGGCTACACGGACGTGAAGTCAGTACACGAGTTCGCACAACTCGAGGTCTGTCAGGCGGTACTGGGTCCCCCGGACGATGTGATGCTACGTCTCGTGCTGCCCGTAACACTTGTCGAGAGCGATGGAGACGCTACAAAACGGCTTTTTAGCCGATGACAGACATTAAAGATCGCTTTCGCGCCGAGTTCTTGTTACCTAGTGACGAGCGCCGGATGCTTGAGGAGCTCGCGCTTCGCACACAGTATCCAGAGCAAAGCCTCCTCGAGTATGTGCGCACAATGCAGGAGCTATGCATGATGACAGATTCCGCGGCAACCGACCAGGATCAGGTGCCGCGCGTGATCAGGCAGTAACATCTGCGCTTCAAGCCATATTTGCAGGGGACGTGGTCTTGCAAACGTAGAGGCTCTAGCACAGGAAGCGAAGGTAAAGCAGGCGGATTTACTTGCTGAATTGCGCTACCAGCCACCCCGCAGGCTAGTCCAATCGCTTGAGCAGCGATGCGCCTGGGCCGGGGGCCAAGACAGCGCCGCGCGCCAGGGGCGCAAACTTAATGATGGTAGGGCAAGAAAGGCCAGCGGAAGGCTCCGCTAATCCTGGCGCTCTTGAGCCCTACGCGTTCGTATGAGCGGCATCGA
This sequence comes from Amblyomma maculatum, assembly GCF_055883805.1. Classification (NCBI taxonomy): domain Eukaryota; kingdom Metazoa; phylum Arthropoda; class Arachnida; order Ixodida; family Ixodidae; genus Amblyomma; species Amblyomma maculatum. Next base: position 15,226,679 of record NC_139350.1, read on the forward strand.
GCTGGGCTCATCAGCGACATCTGTGTAGGCGCGGAGAGCGAGGAAAGACGTCTGCTACTGCTTCATTGAACGCGGAATCACCCGACCGCGCAGCAGGCTAACAATCAGCTTTGCTGGAATTGCAAGCAGCCGGGCTACGCGGTACGTGAGTGTCAAGCAAGGCGTATACAGGGAAACACGGGCCGCCGCCGGCGATAATTGGTAGCACCAGCCTGTCGCCGTCGGCTTAGAAATTCGCGGGGCCACGACGAAAAATGGGAAGGGTACTCCCACGCCTCATCACCGGGCCACTTCACCGGCTGCGCAAAGGCCTTAGTTCCCCTCGCCTGTAGAGCGCAAGGAATGCTGTCTCGCTGAATCCCTTTTATGCTAGTGCGGGTAGCTGGTCAAAGCTACTCGGCGCTCGTTGACACGGCCTAACGCTGTCCTTGGTCGGTGATGACGTGTTCAAGGCCTGCCGTAGATGTAAAATCCGTGTCAGGCCAGCCGAAACCCCTTTGAGCTCAGCAGCAGGGACGGCAAAAGCGGAGGGAGCAGTGCATCTCGTGCTGCGCTTTGATGGCAGAAAGCTGTGACATCGCTCGTCTACCTGCCAGGCTTGGCCATACCAGTTATTCTGGGGAGGGATTTTCTTTCGAGCGAAGGCATTGCACTCGACATGAGGGAGAATGGCTATCGCTCCAACACCTTCACCCCTTCATTCCCTTTCTTAAGGCAGAGTTATACTCCGATGTTTTCGGCGCGCCGGCAAGCGCTGGTCGAAGTCGGATACGTCAAGTCGGCGACGCCGCACCAGCCACGAAACCGGCTCCCTACAGTGAAGCAGGTTCCACCGCGGATAGACGCCTGCAGCTGGACAGGCTCATACACAAAAGGCGAGAAGCAACGAGTGGAGAGGGTGCACGTACGGCCTTCCCCGAGCAACACTCTCTCAATACCCCGGCACGACCCGCGTGAAATGTGCATTCGGCCCCGTCGGACCAGGCCGGAAGCCGCCGAACGCGCCAGCGTCGAGCGCCGCCGGAGTGTAGCAGGTCGCGTTTGGGCCGACGTGACGTCGCCGTGCCGCGCGCGCGTGCTACGTCGGAGTATAACGCCGCCGTTTGTGCACCCAGACAGGTATGCATTGCCCAGCGGGCGGGCGTTCACGCTTGTGTGGCAGGCGACTCCCTCGCGGCGCTGAAAGACGGTGGCCCATTAGAAGCAATAATCGCGTCCTTCTCAGGGCCCGGTAGTCAGTGCCCAAGGCTTGCGGAAACTTTACTCTTTTTTTATTGATTCACAGAGAAACCGGGTAATACAGGTGTGCTTCAGCACGAGATTGAAACGGATGATGCACACCCTTTCAGATGTAACCCGCGGCTATTAAGCACGCATAAGAAACAGGTTCTCGACAGTGCCCTTGACGAGATGATTGACACCGGCATGGAAAGACCCTCCCAAAGTCCTTGGGGGTCCCCAGTGGTTCTAGCGCCGAAGAAAGATGTTTCGGTCAGGGTGCGTGTTGATTATCGAAAGCTCAACTCATTGGCATCTACGGGTGCGTAACCTTTCCATTCGATCGATGCTGTGATGTACGCGTTAGGCAACGCAAGGTTCTTCACAGTCCTGGATGCAGGCATATATGGTACCTGCAGATTGAGGTGGCGGAAGGTGACATTCAGAATTCTGCGTTCACTTGCCACTGCTCTTCGAATTTACTAGACTCCCATTTGGTTCGTCTAATGCCCCGAGCACGTTCCTGCGATTGATGGACATCCTGCTGGGAGGTTCAACTACGCGATGGCGTACCTCTACGACGTTGTGATATTATCACATTATTTCGAGGTACACCTCATTCACCTAAATTCCGTTCCTGAATGAGACGTGCGTGTCTGACTATGAACCCAAAGAAACTGCAGCTGGCATCAAATAAAGTGAACCTCTTGGGCTCTGTGGTTGATGATGGCACTTTGAAACTGAACGATGACAAACTGCAGGCAATTTTGAACTACCCCTGCCCGATGGGCTTGAAAAGCTTGCAAAGGTTTTTATGGGAATGGTTGCGTTCTACAGGCAAATCATCCCTCGTTGTTCGAAGCTCGCAAGGCCGTTGAGTCTTCTGTTGTGGAAAGGCTCGAAGTGGGTCTGGAGGGAAGGAACTGAATCACACATTTGCTCGCGCGATAGCGAGTACCGCTAGTTTGCGCCTCCCCGACCTGAATAAGTAGTTTGTCTTGCAGACATGGTAGTGACGCCCGTGTTGAAACTGTTTTGTTGCAGGAACACGAGGGCAAACTGCACCCTGTCGCGGACGCTCACATCGGCCAAACGGAACTACTCTATGATCGAAAAGGAATGCTTGGCGATAATGTTCGCGTTGTCGAAGTTCGACATGTACCTAAAAGGAGCGGTTTTTGCCCTGCAAACAGATCAGCAGGCACCTTCGTAGTTAAAGAGGCTGAGACACCCTGCAGGCAGACTTGCGAGAAGGGCGCTGACATTACAACATTACGAGTACTCCATTGAGTAACGTTGGGGCAGCATGAATAAGATGACCGACTCTTTATCGCGCGGTCATCTGGCGGAAGGGCATCAGAGGCGCAGTCCAGCACTACTGAAAGCGGCGTCGCCGCTATTGGAGAGGCGGAGAGAACGGACGCGAGTGTTGCGCTCTGCTTAGCTAAACAGAGCAAGGAGGAGACGGAGGTTCCTCGCCGTGCTTCGAGAGAATTTGCAGCAAAGAGTGAGGCAGAAGGAAATCTGTCTTGGGGAGTAGCGGTCAGCTGATTGAGGCTCAGAAGGTAGACGGTCAATGCCAGTGGGGGCTGACAAAGCTTGCGAGTAGTTCAGCTTGCACCGACAACGCTGAGGGCAAGTACGACGCGTACCTGCTGGGCGGTGATGGATTACTGCTCCGCTACATCCCCAAACTTGACAAGGAAGAGGCGATTACATCACCTTTTTGAGTCGTGGTTCCGAGAAGGTTGCGGAAGCGATTCCTCCGGTACTTTCATGACTTATTGCTGGCAGGCCATGGCAGCGGCAGTAAGATTACAAGTTATATGCCATGTCGCTACCTGGCCAGGTACGAGAAAGGATGTGCTGGGATACGCCCGTACAAGTCCTGTTTTCCAGGTAGCCAAGCCTCGTGCGGTGAAGCCCGTTTGCATGATGAAACCGGTAGTTAGCAACTACTCGCGGTAAGTGGTCGCGCGCGATATCATGGGAACCCTCCCTCGGTCAGCGCGTGGAAACCAATATATCCTGATAATAACGGACCACTATTCCCAGTGAGTTGAGGTATTCTCTCTTAGGAAACGTATGTCGGAAAGAATTTGGGAGAAACTGTTGGAGACATTCACTCGCTTCGGTTTCCCTTCCGACCTGATTGCAGACAAAGCTTCGTATTTCACAAGCAAACTTTTCGTAGATTCCTGTCGGGCGCTTCAAATCCTCCACAGGAAAACGAAGCCCTACTACGCTCAGAGCAACACAGCCGAAAGGGTGAATCGGATTGTTAAGAGTCTGTTGGTCACGACGACCGAGCAGCACAGGATTGGGACGCACGGCTGTACGAACTGGCGTTCGCCACAGAACAACCGTGAACTGGTCGGTGGGTATGACACCCGCTTACTTGAATTGTGGGAAAGAGATCGTTTTTTCAGCTAGAGAATGCCCTACTTGACGTGGCTGGGCCCGCGTCCTATCTGCTTAGGCAGTACGCGGCAAAACTCAGCCAGCGCCTTGAGGCAGCGCAGCGCGCAACTCGTGAGAACCTCGATGTCGGGTGCATAGAGCAGGCGGATCAGTACAGCAAACGTCGTCGTCATGTCGTTGTCAACATCGGCGACTTGGTACTGAAAGGAACGCACCCGCGTAAGGTATATTTACGCGACGAACCGAATCGCGAAGTGATTGGTCACGTGACCTTTGATCCCTGGTCCACGCGTCCGCGGCGAGCATTCACACGGCGAGAGAGAATAGCAGACGACAGAGCGGACATACTCTTGATCCCAGAGCACTGCGCGACAGGAGAGCCTCGTGCGGGTGCGCTGTTGTCGAATGTAGCCTACATTTTGGACGGTGTCACGGTTGGTGAATAGGGTGAATGCGCGGTTGCGGCGGCCGTTAACTACTGCTGCGACGCCGTTTTGCGAAAGTATTGTTGTGGTAATTGTTCCGCTCGATGTGACATACATGCAGGCAGTTCTCTGCAGTGCACGCCATCCCCCTTTGTCTATGGGAGCTGCATGAGAATGCTGCTTTCAACCCTTGGAAGAAGACCATTCGGACGGCTGCTTCTATGCTCCCGGTACGTGTCAAACACCGAAGCTTATACAGCGTAACTGCACGCGATAAAACGCTTGAGGAAAGCGATGAATACATTCATGCGACTGGTCTGTGCGGCCACAAAACTCACACATTCGGTGTCGCGCAGTTGAAAGAGGCTGCCACAGTAATTTCTATGAAAACCATGTGCTGCGAATGAAGGCAAGAACATGACAGGTTATTTTGATTACAAAATAGAAACAGTTACTCGGTAATAATGAGCTCATGCTATTGTTTTACGTGATTGCGGGTAACAGAAATCGCTGCTCGCAATACAAGCATTGGGTTAAAATGATCGGGATACAAAACAGTATGACGACCGTTCGTGCTTGTTTTGCGGCTGCACGTTTTAAGCCGTTTCTCGCTTTCCTCCAGCCTATTAGTGCAATATATGTTACGTTTTGCATGCTTGGGCACCGGGAGTATGTGTGAAAAGCGGTCCTCTAGAGAAATAAATAAAGAAAACTTCATCCTTGAAGGATCCGAACTGTGAAAAGGGCTCGCGGTTTTATCGCGAATCGCTGCTCGCAGACTGAAGCGGAGCAGCCGAAATCACGGACATAGGGTCACGTCACCTCGAATAGTGAGAGCGCTTAGCGATTTGGTCCGTCGTGTCAATCCCCCTTTACTAACGCAGCGCGTGGTTTCGTCGCGTCGCTATCGAACAAGTGGGTTGGACCGTTCGATTACGACACGGGCTACGCAGCTCTCACCTACCAGCTGCGGTTGCTGACGAGCCATGAAAGCGCCGGTGCGGTGCATGTCGCAGACTTGAAGGCTTACCACTTTAGCAATGACGATAACTGCGAAGCGGTAGAAGCTCAAAGTGATACAGCGATCTCCCTCCAAGTAAGGCGTACAGGTAGCAACCTGGGTCGCAACCGACGGTATAGGGAACCTGCACTGCATAGGTAGCGCTGCAATTGTCTCGCAGCGTGCCCCAAAAATACTCCTGTTAGCCGCTTGGTTCGCGATAAACGACCGAGCATACTCGGCAGGATTATAGATACGCGTGTGACAGATAACGCCTTTGCCCGGCGCTTTCGATGTAGCCCAGTTATCTGACACATGCCACGCAAAGCCACGGAGCGCAAATCTTCGACAGAGCGTGCCATCTGGTCCCTGTAAGCTCATGCAGGTGGCGTGAAAACGTCCTAAAAAGCCGCCTCAGAAGTATTTGGTCTTCTCACTTGGATATGTGTTACGGCACGGCGATCGAAACAGCAAACTTCATTGCATGTCGCCTATAACCAGTCTAAGGTGTAACGTCTTCGCTTCTTTCAGAATGCATTCTGTAGGATTTTGCAACAGCCAGAAAGGAACACTGTCGCTGGGTGGGACACCGCAACCGGCGCATGTTTCAAGGAGGGTCCACTTAAACTGAAGGCTCCCTCCTAGTTTGTCGTTGCCTTGTGGTCCATCATCATGATCAGCGCGCCCATGCTGGCCGTCTTCGAAGCTGGCTTTGGAGCCCACTGCCATGGCCTCAGGCAGCCAGGTGTGCCCGTGACGCACCGGGGTCCCGGAGAGTGCGACACGACACCACGTGGAAGGGGATCGACAGCGATGTGGAGGAGCAGCTTTGGGCAGCTGCCTGGCGCATCAGCGTCCGTGCCCACAGCTGCAATTTGACCCAGAGGAAGTGGTCGCTGCCGGAGAGGGACCAGACGGAACAGCCCTGCCATGCCTCCTGCTTCCCTGCCGCCTGACGGACCAGCTGAGTGGGAATCCCGCCAGAGCCAGGCGACAAGCTTGCTAATCGGAATCCTAACCGGGCTTGGACATACCCCGCCTGTTGCCGGACCCCCGGAGCGGACGTTGAGTGGGAGGGGGAAAATATGGGGCCGCTCCACGCACCTTTAAAGGCAGCACAGCGCGCCTCTTCGTATTTGAAGGGCGCGCCCTTCCCGGTAGTCCCTGCGCCCCCCCCCCCCCTGTACCCTCCTCTACCGCCGACTCAAAACCAGTCCCCCGCTCGGACCCTATAAAGTGAGGGGTGCCGGCGCTTCGGTCTCTCCGGTTGTTGCCTGCATCCTTCCGGTTTTCCAATTGCGACCCCCCGGACCTGCTTCGAAGAACGGCATCGAGATCAGTGAGATAAAGATATGTTCCTCTCACAGCCCGCCGTGCGCGTGCGTCTTGTGTCTCCCTCGGGCTGAGGAATCGCCCACAAGAGTTAGATATTTGGCCCCACGTTGCCTATGGAACTGATCAGCAGACGGTTGCCCGATCTATTTTTGTCAGCTCAGAGGCCGAGCGAGAACTTGACGCCTGATGAGTTAATGGTTTGAACAGCACCGCTTCTCTGTATCTTAACCATGTTAGAAAAAGGAAAAAGCGCAGCTATACTTTATATCTTCACGCTTCTCATAGGCAATGATATCGGCCGGAAATGTCAGTCGGCGTCGAGCTGTCGGCCCTTTCCGCAACGAGTAGAGTACCCTGGGTTCGAACCTGCAGTTTCGGCAATTGCGGATCGCGCATTCACAAGCTTTAACGATTTCATGTGCCCATCGAGTGAAGTTCTGGCAATAATGACCTCAAAACAACGATTGCTTACGTCACAACGGAGGACGTGGAATAGGCATCATAATCGTGCGTCCGTGATTGGTACTAATTCTGTCTGGCTTACACTAACATTCATAGGCGAATTAAATCAGGATGGACTGGAAAGCGGTGAAGCAGAAACATATCACAGCCGCATTCGAACTGTCGTTCATGCTTCCCGCATACGCTCTCGGAAATCACCTTGCGATTTCTTTGAAAGTTTGTGCAGTCCACGAACACACATTGCTGTCCCTATTGCATTATCACTACAATTGGCGCTATTTAAGGCTCTAAAGCGACATTATACCGACGTGCAAGGCTGCTCTGCTACGCATGAAGCGTGCGAATGCACAGCCCACTCGGTGCAGGCAACAAGGGTCGGCGCAATTAATCTTGTTAGAGCGTATTTTACTCCTGCCCTGCCTGCTCTCGCACTCCTCGCACATTCCCAGTAGCGTACGCCAGTTCTCCACAAGCGGCGCGGATTGAGAAACGTCACCCGACTCATGACATCACCCGGCTCCTCGCAGCTGCAGCGAGCAACTGCGGCGACGGGGTCTGAGAAGGCCTGGCTCGCGAGCTGCGAACAGAGTCACTCGCTCCTCAAGCATCTGCAGTACGGTCGCCGCAGAACTAGGCGAAGCCAGCGAGAGTGCGGCCAGTGTAGCTCACGCTACAAAAACACCGTTGCTAGTCACGAAAAGGAAAGTCGCCAAAGAAAAGGGTGCAGATGGCAAGGATGCGCCTACCCATTTTTTTCTCCATTTTCTACACCCGGTTATCAAAGTAGCGGGGAAAACTCATAAAGGGGAAAAGTTCAAACTGAAGAAGCATATTGAGAGGGCAAGAAGGACCATATTGGCAGTACGTAGCCTTGAAATAGGTGCTACGTCACCTTTGATGCCACGTGATCCTTCCCTGTTTACAGGCAATAATTAGTCCCGCTGGACAAGCACCAGAAAAAATGCAAGTTTAGGCTCAAAAGTCGGTCCCAGTCGCGCGCACGCGGCTGCGGAGGAGGCGAGACGAAGAGGGCGGCGGCTGGGCGGCTCTGGTTCTATGCAGGCAATGAAGCGCGTTCAAACTGCGTTGGGTGTAGCGACGATGGGACCCAAGAGGCTCATTAATAAAGGCTAGTGCATATAACACAGACATAAGTGAAGACAGGATGAGCGCTAACAGGGTGCATGCCAGCGTTTTATGCCACGTGTGTGCTTGGTAGGGGAGGCACAAGGTGAGGGCGTGAGATATGTGAAACATATCACATTAGCAGGGAAGGCGATACGTTTGTCAGTGAGCCTTTCATCACCTTGTCTGATAACGAAAAAGTGTACCTAAAGAACTGTTGGCCAATTTTGATTAGTTTTTGATTGTTGGTTTTGGCTAGTTTGCGCATGTGCCACCAAAGTGCTTTTATGTACCTTTTTTGTATTAAATCCTCAGTAGATGTTAAGCGCTCACCCTGTCTTCCCCTATGTCTGTGTCTGTGTTATATGCGCTAGTCTTTTTAATAATGATGACACACCAACCAGCCCAGCTTTCTGCCTTGACCCAAGAGGCGGCGGCGGCGTATGCTCTCTTGCGCTAGCCGTGGCCAGACTCATATAGTTTTGCAAAAAGAATTTACCATTCGAGAAGAATTAGGTTTGACTAAAACACGCGCGCATAACAGCATCTGCAGAGGTACTTGACTGTTCCTCTAAAGTAGCAAGGTGTTCTTTCACATCAGTGTATGAATGTTTGGAATTTAATTTTTGATTTGGACTGAAAGAGCGACAGACAATAGCTCAGGAATCAGCAACACAGCATTAACCACTACTCCCTTCGCGGCGCACACGGCGGAAGGAAACTGACGATTTTTATCTGCGGGAGCGGTTTTTGCTAAAACAAGCTAACTCTTAAAGAAATAATTCTGATTGAATGCCTAAATAATGAGGCATGAGCCCTTCAATTTCGGCCTCCTCGACAATCTCTGGATTGAATCCGATAACTAGTCCAGTTCACCGAGGATCACAAAGGTCTCATATTATAGTGAAGGCTTGACAACGAAAAAAAGAAAATTACACGGGTTCATCACTGCTGAACCGAATGGGGAGCGAAAGCTTTGACTGTGGGCAACCGAGTTTTGCGTCGAGCACAACCAGCATTCCGTTGAACGCATCAAAGTTCACCGGAGTTTTAGGTGTTGGTGGTAAAGGCGTTTATTGCCCCTAAATATGGGGGACACGTTGGCTCCGCCTATAAGGGTATGACGCGAACGCGACTGCAGTCGTCAGCGAGTTGTTTGGGCGCCCGTCTCGGCTGCCGGAGGTGGTCAATTCGAAACCCGCCGCCGGACACCCACCGGTAAAATTGGGTACAAGCGCCCGGCTCGTTCAAAGGTGTGCGTTTGGAAGAGGCTCTGCTAAACCTGCTGTGCTCCCTCGAGGGCTTAAAGTTTCGAACAACTAATGACCTGTGAAGGCCGGGCTGACAGAAAAAAGCAGAAAAAAAAACTCGGCGGGCTGCCGAGAAAGAAATGAGACCATAAAAAAAAAAGAAACTCCCCGCCGTCCAGAACAGGTTGGGGTTCCTGCTGCAGCATGGCTACAGGGCTGCGAAAAAAGGACCACATAATGGGCTTTTGCCACACAAAGCGGACTTGTTGTCCGACGGCGGAACTGATCACTGCCACATCGGATCAACTATTTGAGACCTATGACCCCTCTCCCAAACATTTCACCTGACAGAGCCGAGCACCAGGCCGGGGAAAGCTTGTACCCATTGAAAAGCCGGCGGGTAACCGGTGGCACAAGGGATCGAACCTGGGACCTCCCGAACACGAGGCGGATGCTCTACTACAAGGCCAAGCTTCGGTAAAAAAAGAGCCACATAATGGGCTTTCGCCGCACAAGTCGGACTTATTGTTGTCTGATGGCGGAACTGATCACTGCCACATAGAAGCAACTATTCTTATTCGGAGCCATTTTCTTATTTTCGTGCACGCATGATTGTTCGAAATGAAATACGCAGAACAAGCACAGCATTTTGATTTATGCATGAACGTTCAAGGCACATATACTGCAATATAAGCTGCGACCTAGAACTGTGCCTATGTAGTGACATACCTATGAGCATCTGGAGGAAGGGCATTCAATATAGTTTCGACGCCCTCGAACCTTCTCTCGTGAGCCAAGCAGTCAAGGTCATCAGTCGGAAAAGGCGCGCAGTGATAAAAAAATACATCGAAAAAGAGATGGTTCGGTAGGGGAGGGCACAGGAGCCAAAGGAGACGAACTGGAACTGTGACTGCGCTATCTGCAGTCACGTGTTGTCCTGCTTGACTAACCATCAACAACACATCACAGTACGACAGAGAAGAAATGCGATGCAACCAAATTAACGTAGGACATGAGCCGCAGAACCAGACGCCCCGAGTCTTTCCTCTGCGGCTCGCGCGCTTCTGATGCGCTCCTGCGACTGACAGCGCCACTTACGCTTTTTATCGCTCCGACGACCACCTCGCTCCCATTGCAGCGAATTTAAGATGGCACACCTCTCAATTACAAAACATCAAATGTTTTAGTCGTTCCCGGTCGCGGCCATTTTCTGCCGACTAGCGCGCCACCACGCGACCACTTCCTTGGGAACTGCGGGGCCGCGGTATCGCAGCAGCCGTGCCTGCACGGTAGCCCCATTTAGCTAGCCTTTGGACTCTGGAGAACATCAAATATATTTTCTCCGCACGGTTCTGTTGGGGCAAGTTTATTTGCATTGGCGTAGAGTTAAAATCAACTTGATAATGCTGCATTCGCGACCCGAACTGAAAAACCTTTGTTGACCTTTGCTCCACAATCTAAACTCATCGAAGTCCTTGTTGATGGGGTTCCTGTCTCTGTCCTTATTGACACTGGTGCCCAACTCGCTGTCCTCAGTTCCTCGTTTCGTTGTCGCCTGAAGAAAGTCCTGACGCCAGTAGTTTCGCCCACCGTTCACGTAGCCAATGGCAGCCCTGCTGTCATGCTTGGTATGTGTACCTTCCGTATAACCATTGCTGGTCGTCACACACCAGCCTTATTCACCGTTCTCCAGGAATGCCCCGATGACCTGATCCTTGGCCTTGACTTCTTGACCACACACTCATCCCTTATTGACTGCTCAACCAGCATTCTAAGCCTGGACCTTCCCCTCTGCTCTGAAGATCTCTCCAAGCCACCTCGCCTCCGCTCAACAAAATATTCCCGCCTCCCTCCGGAAGTTGTTTATATTCCTATGTGCCCTTTCCCGCCCGTGCCCGATGGAGACTACCTGGCATGCCCAATTACAGACATCGTCCTGCAGCGTCACGTGATCCTCCCAAACCTCATCGTACACGTATCTGAGAATCGCACCACTCTCCCAGTCCTAAACTTCAGTTTGTGGACCCAAGTCTTCCCCGACGCAATATCATTAGCTGAACTGACCCCGCTAACCGACTGTGAAGTTTCAGCCCTAACCACCTACCCTCCCTCTGCACCTTGCACAGCCCCTACCGCTCATATGTGGTCTCTTTACGCCATGATCCTGTTTCCAGCATGATTGCGGCCGACCTGCAACCTGATTCTGTCGACACGCTCTACAAGCTGTTGCTTTCATATAGCGACACTTGTTTTTTGGGCCCGACCTCTTGGCCAAACGTCTGTTGTAGCCCACCGCATCGACACCGGCGATGATGCTCCTGTTCACAAGCGACCGTACTGTGTCTCTTTCCGAGCGCGAGGTGATTCAACGTGAAGTTGACAAGATGCTGGCCCACGACATCATTGAGCCTTCAAACGGTCCCTGGGCGTCGCCTGTTATGGTAGTCTAGGAAAAAGATCGGAGCTGGAGATTCTGCGTCGACTATCACCACCTTAACAAGTTGACCAGAAAAGACGTCTACCTTCTTCCGCGCGTCGACGACGCACTTGATTGCTTACATGGAGCCAGCTACTTTTCCTCCATCGACCTTCGCTCTGGCTACTGGCAAATCTTCGTCGATGAACGAGACCGCGAAAAAACCGCATTTATCACTCCTGACGGCCTCTACCAATTTAATCTCATGACTTTTGGCCTATGTAACGCCCCTGCAACTTTTGAACGGATGTCACCCGTTAATAATTATGGGGGTATTATTAACGATGCGCCCTTAACGGTGCGGTGCGCACACTCCCAGACACCCTTAGAGTGAGTGGGGGTAGCTGTCCCGGTCGCAAAGGAGATCCCCTCGACTTGCGTGGCAATCTCAGCTGGGATTCAACTACCTTGTAGTGACTGAAGGGGGTGGTCGTTTAGTGCCCAGCGGTCGCCGGTTCAAACCAGAGTAAGGATCGGAGTCAGAAGTAACAAACAAAACACAGTTTATGCACAGCAAGAGACGATACAAAGGATTACACAAGGTCACTTGAAATACAACAGACGAGAGGTTTACAGAATACAAACGCTAAGCATGCAACTACAGAATGATTCAATAACACAGGCTTTACAACAGATCAAACACGAGAGAGACATAAACAAACACCAAATTGTTCACCGGGCACTGTTGCAGTCCGGCGCCTCAAGAGTCACGATGTGGCCGCCATACGAGACGAGCGCCGCTCCCTTGAAAGTCCGTGGGCTTGCCAGCAGCGGGTGATCCCCGGGAGTCCAGCCGAAGCACAGGCGAGCACGTCGCAAAACACTGACGAACTGACTGACTCCACAAGCGGCGCTGTCTAAATAGGGCGCGCCGCGTCTGTTTGTTAGCACGCGTCAAAGTTAGTGCGCACACACACTTAGCTTCGCTGGTTATAGCGCTCTCTTCTCCTCCCATCGAGCCGCGCGTCGTCATTGGCCAGGTCCCATAGAAGATTCTCGATTTTTCTGGCGCATTCCATACCGATGAACCACCGCTTTCCCCGGGCAAGGGGAAAGAGGGTGACGGCAACGCGTACAAAGCTACGCGCTCTCCCGCGCGGGGAAGGGGGCTTTTCTCTTCATGCCTTCCACGCGACGCCGTGCGGGCCTCGCGCCGTACCGGCTTGATGAAAATGTGCGCCGATTTCGTGACACTGCCCCTCCCTTAAAGATTATTGTCCCACAATATTCACAACAACCACGAACATCGCACGCACATGCATGCGCTCACAAGTATATGGGGCAAATGCCCACAACACACACATTGCACAAATTTCACAAACTGTAATAACCCATTACAAAATTCACACATCAATGCTATGAAATTCCCAAACATATCACCACACTGTTGTCGGATACCCGTAGGAATCAACAACACAGAACCACTAAGTTATTCAAATATGTAGCGCACAACGTAAGGCATGCTTTCGCCTATATTTCCAAACTCGTGTTGCACTTCCTCCTTGGAACGTATCAGTTCCTCTCCATCTTTCAGATACGCCAGTTTTCATTCTCACAAAGCACTGGTTTTTCTTTCTTTCGCGTGTCCTGGCTCTTTTTCTGGTTCTAATGCTATTTCTCATCCGCGATTTTGTCTCGCTCGTCCCTCTACTCTTGAGTTCTGCTTTCCGATCGAAAGCTTGGCCAGAACTAACTCTACCTAGCCTAGCGGCGCTTCGAGCAGGCCGTCTCATTCTTTCTCAGTCGAAGCGGCTCTCCATGCGCTTGCGCGTCCAGTAGTTCAGCCGCTTTTTCCTTCTTTTTCAATGGGACATTTCCCTGTCTACTTTGTTTGACTTGGAAGGTTTGGATTTGTTTCTTTTTGTTTCCACTTTTATTCGCACCTTTGGCCGAGGAACGTTTGATCCAGTTTTACCCGCATAATAAGAACATTGTTGTCTGAAAGGAACGTCCTTTTGAGAACTTGGTTCTCCCTGAATCCTTTTCATTTTCTTTCTCCTCTTTACGACCTTCAGTCGTATTTTGTTGAAGCACGACTCATTTTCAACTAGAGACTCATTCTCCTCACTTTTAATTAATTCTTCTTCCTTAAATGTTTCCATGAATTCCTTCATTGCCGTATAGTCTTCACGTTCTTCCATTTCTGAATCCTCAAGGTTAGGATCCGCACTGCCACCTTCATCCAAGCTTTCGTGCTCACTGCTATTTGAAAGCTCCTCATCCCGGTCACTCATGCACTCAGCCATGGTGTCATTTAATAAGGAGCTACAATCCGGCCTTTCTTCATCTTCAGGCGATGAAAACAAGAATGTGGTTTCTGGCTTGATAATTGCCGTTGCAGCTTCTGTGCAACCTGTCGTCTCGGAGGGCACCATCTCATTTTTCTGAGAAATTTTAGCTCCAGTAAAGTCTTCTTATGAAATATCTGTGGCAGGAACATGCTGTTCCGCAACCTCATTCTGGCCGCTGGAGCTAGTGTTTACAGCACCGGAGGCTGTCAACGAATCGGTTTCACTGTCCTAATATAAGGAAAGGTAACCTCCGGAGGCTCGGTGATACCTTTCAAACGCCGAACTTCAGTCAGCTTTTTGAGAACGATATCTCTCTCTTTTAAGAATTCTTTTTCTTTTTCTGCCTACTTCCTGAGCCATTCTTTCTCTCTTTCTGCTCGTTTCCTGAGCCATTCTTTCTCTCGTTCGGCTCGCTTTCTGAGCCATTCTTTTTCTCTTTCTTCTTCTTGCCTCTTTGCCTCTGCTTGTTTCCTTTTCCATTCTTTCTCTCTTTCTTCTCGTTGCCTCTCCCTTTCTTTTTCAGCCTCTTCTCGAACCTCCCTTTCTTTCCGGTCCACCCATTCTCGCAGTTCAGCTCCTTTAAGACCTTCCTCTAGGCCCAACGCAATAATCTCCTTGAGATTCGTCTTCAATCTGAACTGCCTAATGATAACACATAGCACTCTCAATGGACCTTACACAACCGCTTCAGCGCGGTACCTTTCGCTATCGCTCTGCTGCTACACTGTTTACGACCTCTTCGTAAACTCTTCAAACTCGTTCTCCGTCCTCTGAGCTTGAGTGCACCAAACGTCCTGTCGCGGACGCCAGAATAATTGTCACCCGTTAATAATTATGGGGGTATTATTAACGATGCGCCCTTAACGGTGCGCACACTCCCAGACACCCTTAGAGTGAGTGGGGGTAGCTGTCCCGGTCGCAAAGGAGATGCCCTCGACTTGCGTGGCAATCTCAGCCGGGATTCAACTACCTTGTAGTGACAGAAGGGGGTGGTCGTTTGGTGCCCAGCGGTCGCCGGTTAAAACCAGAGTAAGGATCGGAGTCAGAAGTAACAAACAAAACACAATTTATGCGCAGCAAGAGACGATACAAAGGAATACACAAGGTCACTTGAAATACAACAGACGAGAGGTTTACAGAAAACAAACGCTAAGCATGCAACTACAGAATGATTCAATAACACAGGCTTTACAACAGATCAAACACGAGAGAGACATAAACAAACACCAAATTGTTCACCGGGCACTGTTGCAGTCCGATGCCTCAAGAGTCACGATGTGGCCGCCATACGAGACGAGCGCCGCTCCCTTGAAAGTCCGTGGGCTTGACAGCAGCGGATGATCCCCGGGAGTCCAGCCGAAGCACAGGCGAGCACGTCGCAAAACACTGACGAACTGACTGACTCCACAAGCGGCGCGGTCTAAATAGGGCGCTCCGCGTCTGTTTGTTAGCACGCGTCAAAGCTAGTGCGCACACACCCTTAGCTTCGCTGGTTATAGCGCTCTCTTCTCCTCCCATCGAGCCGCGCGTTGTCATTGGCCAGGTCCCATAGAAGATTCTCGATTTTTCTGGCGCATTCCATACCGATGAACCACCGCTTTCCCCGGGCAAGGGGAAAGAGGGTGACGGCAACGCGTACAAAGCTCCGCGCGCCGTACCGGCTTGATGAAAATGTGCGCCGATTTCGTGACAACAGATGATGGACTCGTTGCTGAGTAGCTTCAAGTAGACCACTTGTCATTGTTACTTAGACGACGTCATTGTTTTCTCGTCCACTTTTGACAGCCCCCTCTCTCGCCTATCTACCATTCTCGAGCTATTCCTCCGCGCCGGCCGTTAACTCAACTCCAAGAAATGCAGTTTCAGCCATCGGGAAATCAAAGTTCTTGGCCACTTAGGGAATGCTGCTGGTGGCCAGCCTGACCCCGATAGGATTCGTGCCATTCGTACTTTTCCCACACCACGTTCATCTAGTGATGTTCGAAGTTTTCTTGTCTTGTGTTCTTATTTCCGTCGTTTCGTCCAGAACTTCGCAGCCCTTGCCCGCCCTCTCACCGCCGTACTGAAAAAATATACACCTTTTTCTTGGGGCCCTGATCAAGCTGTAGCTTTCTCTGAACTTATCGCTGCTCTCACCAATCCACCCGTCTTAGCCCATTTCAACCCTTCGGCCCCTACCGAACTCCGCACTGACGCCAGTGGTCACGGCAATGGAGCTATGCTCGCTCAGCGGCACCACGGCTGCACCAGAGTGATTGCGTATGCCAGTCGCCTACTATTGAGGGCAGAACAAAACTTCAGTTCAGCTTAGTCGTTCAGCCGACTCTTCGTGACCCTATGGACCATGTCACGCCACGCTTTCCGGTCTCTCACTATCTTCCTAACATCACATTACTTCATCTGCAGTGCCTCGAGGATGCCATCTAACCAACGCGTTCGCTGCCTACCCCTTCTCCGGCGACCCTCAACCTTTCCCAACATCAAATCTTCCTCCAGCGACTCCTCTCTTCTCATCAGATGACCACAGTAGCTGAGCTTTAACTTTAAAATTTGACCCTCCAATGAGCAGTCAGGGTTTATGGTCGACAATATCGACTGATTTGATCTTCTGGCAGTCCAAGGAATTCTCAAGAGTCTTCGTCAGCACCACAATTCAAACGCGTCAATTCTTCGGCGGTCAGCCTTTTTCACAGTCCAACTCTCGCATCCATACATCACCACTGGAAAGACCATAGCACTGGAAAGAACAAAACTACTCTATCACAGAAAGGTAGTGCATAGCTCTTGTTTGGGCTATTGCAAAATTCCGCCCTTATTTATTTGGACGACTCTTTACAGTTATCACAGACAACCATGCCTTGTGCTGGCTATCTTCACTCAAAGACCCTACTGGACGTTTGGGACGCTGGGCGTTAAGATTGCAAGAATACACCAGTAAACGTCAACGGTTCTTCTCGTCTTGTTCTTCAAATCTTCCGCACCTCTCCAAGGTGCTCCTAGATTCGGCAGGCGGCGTGCAGTTTACACACAACCACATAATGAGACGTAGGACGACGAACTTTCAGTAACAAAACGAAAATTAGCTTTACACGACACAAAACCAATATACAGAAAACTTATTTACACGAGGCAGAGAGGCGACAGACTTTACAAAAGAGACTGAGCGAATAACTAACGGCAAAACGAGCGTATAGCTCTTTTAACGACTTCTCAGTCGGGGCCTGCCTGCTACGCTGTCTTCTCCGAGCGAGAATTAGAACCAGAACCAGAACCGTCGATGGCTGCGCGGCGCCCTCTTAAATAGCCAGCGCAGAAACTTCTAGGCGCGGAGGAGGAACAGAAAACAGCTTAGCGCTAAAACCCCTCAATAAACTAAAGTAGCGCTAACATGTGAAGTTTGCCGCCCGCCTCCTCTCCTGCGCTCTCCTTCGTCGTTCGACCCTCTCATTGGCCCAGCGCCGTCACGTGCGCGGGCGCGCTTTTTTTTTGCTGGGCGTGCAGCTTCCTCCTTTCCAGCGGGGCGGGCGGCGCGCGCGCGGCACATATCGCCGTGTGTTTTGCTGCCACGCGGACTGCTACTAAATCGTTCCCGCTAGCTATTTAATTTTTTTTTCAAGCATGTTGCGCTCTTTGGCCGGCGGCTGATAGAAGCACGGTGGTGAAGGCGAATTCAACCAACGCAGACATCGCGTACAAATGGTGTCACGCACTGACAGTTGAAAACGGAACCGTTTCAGCGCAAAATATAAAAAAGCTGCTACCACGCTTCTCAAGTTTCACGGTAGCTTACAATTCAGTCCAACCTGCAAAGAAACCACACAGACTGCAGCTCCGCAGCCTAGTTAATTTTTTTTTCAAGCATGTTGCGCACTTTTGTCAACGGCTGACGGACTCAAGGAGGTGAAGGCGAGTTAAATCGACGCCAAAATCGTGTACGTATGGTGACACACCATGGCAGCTGAACACGGCACCGTCTCAACGCCAAATATAAAAAAAATAGCTGCTACCTCCCTCCCCAAGTTTACCGGTAGCTCACAAGTCAATCAAAGCTGCAATGGTTCCACACAGACTGCAGCTTCCGCCGCCTATAGTTAATTTGATCTGCAGCTGAAGTTGAAAATACATGGAAGACAGCTGCTGCCACACTTCTTAAGTTTACCGGCAGCTCGCAATCCAGTCAACGCTGCAAAGAAACCATACACAGACTGTTCCAAAATTGTTCCTGTCCGCCGCTTAGTTACAAATTTTATAAAGCATGCCGCTGAGTGGCCAAATGTGACGAACTACGGACACACGGAGATGACGGCGAGTTGAACCAACGCCGAAATCACGTATATGTGGTGTATGTTTGACACTCACAGCTGAAGCTATTCTGGCGGGAAATCCCTGTCAACATTCGGTAATTATGTTTCAGCAGTGAGTAATATTTTAACCTGAACACATTGCGACAAAATGCAAGGCTCTGGTGAGACCCAGCGCACAGCCGCCTCGATCGGCGCGCGCGCGGCGCTGATCGAGACGGCTGTGAAGGGCGCCTGCTCCGGAGAGCGCGCGCTAGTCGCGCACCCCGTAGGTGGAGCCACAGTCGAAATGCGAGAGGAGGAGCGGCGCCGCCGGAGGAGGAGAGAGGTGATGGCGCTACTTTTAGTTTATTGAGGGGCTTTACTTAGAGCTGCCAAAGCTATGCATGCCCTGCTCGGCCCTCTGGAGAGGCCCCGAAATTACTCGAACGTGGTCAGCACGCGCGGCCCTCCCGCGCGAAGTGAGGAGGAGGGCCGGGACCGTGCGGGGGAATGCACGCGTGACTCTGGCCATGACGACGAGGGCGAGGAGGCGCAGCGCGGTGGCCGAGATTACGTAATCGGCCGCGTCGCGTTCTCGCAGCTCGGAGAACATTCCATCGTCGTCTTCTGCGGCGCGCGCTCAGAAACATTAAACAAAAGGCCACCGCGGCCTTACACGCCCCACCATAACAGGATTGCTGGGCTTTTTTGCCCAGCCAAGCCGAATAAATACAAAAGGCCGCGACATTCCTTCCGCTATAACACAGTCTAGATGCACACCTTTTGCTCACAGTCTCAGGGTGGCACGAATGACATTCGCGACAGGTCGCAGTTCTTTCTACACAAAGTTCACAAGCACGTTTTTTGTGTACAGTCACTGCACGGCATGCAAAACGTTCACGATAGGTCCCAGATCCTGGAGTTCCGCACATATCACATGTGGTCAAGTCCGGCAAGTGTTCTTTGCAAGCTTCTCTTGCCGCTCCATGCTCGCGAGCGCACACACTTTCGAGCACAGGCAAGCAGGACCGCTCACGCCCGCCGGCGCAACGCTGCTCACTCTCAAGTGGAGAATTTGTTTCATCTCGACACTCGTTAGAGCTAGGGAGGGGCGCGGCATCATGCGGCTAGTGTAGATCTGTAAAAATGGAGCATGCTAAACGCTCGCCTTCGAATGGGGGACCCGTCGCTTCACTGAGCGTCTCGGGTTCACGAGTGCGAACGGTGGTCAATTCAGCGCCTGTCATGGCACTGACCTCGATATTTACGGCCGCTGATGAGATCGTTCTCCTACATACCGCATCTTCTGCGGTCAACATGTTCGTAGCCGGCGCGTCGTGGTTTATCGCGGCGGTCTCGACTTGAGGTGCTGCTGTCGATAAACCTCCAGCGATGATGCCCTGTTCTTTAGAGCCAGAGGGGTGGGACGTATCCTGTGACTCTCTTGGATTTTCGCTTATGCTACAACCTGTAAGCTCGTCCCCGCGCGGGGTACTAGCTACATCCTGGAGTGTCCTTGGTTCACATTGGAGAGCGGTGGCTAATTCCGCGCCTATCGTGGTGCTGACTTTGATGCTTGCGACAGCTGCTGATACTTCTACCCTACAAACAGCATCTGCAGCGGTCAACGTAAGATCGCTGATCTCGGCGATCGCATCGCTCGTGACCGCTGTCACTGAACCAACTGTGGCGCACTGTTCTTGGTAAGCGCTCGCGCCCGGTGTCGTTGTTTCACCCGCATTTACTGCCTTTGACGCGGCAGGATCAGTTTGTAAATACGCCGCAACTTTACGCTCTTCGATTACCTCGTCTACAGCGAGTTTGAGTTCGGTCTCCTGCTGCCGCGCGCCTTCCGGTGCACCTGGCTGAACGCTGATACCTTCGGTAAACTGATCGCACGCGGGCACTTCTATTAGGAATACTTCAGCCGATGTTTTGGCGTTGTTTACTTCGCTGCTCGGTAACGCGCCGCGCACTCCTACAGAATCGCTCTCCTAGCCGAAGGTCGTCTCCGCTCGCGTAGTGCTCGCGGCAGTGTCGGTCGGCAAGGCCGCTTCGTCACCTGACACGCTCCCTTCGAGTACTATTCGGGGCCGCTCTTTCGAAACGCTCTTTTTAGTTTCTTCTGCTTTGATATTTGTTTCGCAGGTGCGGGTACGCCGAATTGCGCGCTGAATCTGATCCGCGCATGCGATGGAATCGCCTACGTCTGTCGCATTGCGAGGTGTTCCGGAGTTTGTCACGCTTGTTTCTGCCTTCTCTTGTTCTGATACCTTCTCAGGGGCGCGTTGTTGTGGGCGCTGACTGACATCGGTAATTGTGACGGTGTCTCCATAACAGGGCATTCTTGAGTTCGTCTTGTCCCCGGTCGGACTTAGTTCGCCTGGCCCCACTGCCGCCTTACCGTTTGCGGGCGCCAGTAAACGGTCAGGTTCTTCTACTTTACTTGCTTCAATTTGGAAACCACGAGGCATTCGTCTTCTTTCAAATAATTGGACCTCTGCTCGTACCTTTCGAGCTTCTGCCTCCGCTATCACTCTTTGAGTTTCTAGTTCGTACTTTCTCAATTCTGTCTCCATCTTTGTGATTTCCAACTTAGCTGCTATCTCCATTTTTCTGATTTCTAATTCAGTCTCTATTTTCGCCTCTGTCTCTCGACGCTTCACTAGGTCCTTACTGTTCGTCTTTGTTACGCAATTCTTCCTTCTCAGTGATGCTACGGGACTATAACGGACACACTGGTCCATCCGGAAAACACTGACTTTCTGGTGTTCATGTTTACTAATCCAAATAACTACACGTCGACACCACGCACCTCCCGCTCCTAATGCCTGAGCCACGCACACCAACGGACGCTAGAAATGCCGCTCACCTGAGCAACGGTACCGCCCTTCTCGCCGCGTCGCTCCTCGCTGTGGGGCACTTTCGATCGTCGCGGCCTCTGACCATCAACGCTGGGGGTCCCTGGGTCCTTGCACACGCCGATGAAGTTCCTACCCCGAACGACCGGGAAATCTCAGCACCTCAGCAACGGTCGCTTCCTCCTTGCCGCGCCGCACCTCTCTGGCGGGCACTCCTATTCGCCGCTGCCTCTGACCGTCTCATCTTGGGGTCCCTAGGTCCTTGCACGCGGCGAAGCTCTTCCACCTTGAACGGCCGGCAGACTTCGGTGAACGCCGATAACGTTGCGACGGCACGAGTAACGGACTGGGCTTCCGGAGTGCTGCAGTTGCCGAATCGTACTGTCGGCTCCGCCAGTAAACGTCAACGGTTCTTCTCGTCTTGTTCTTCAAATCTTCCGCACCTCTCCAAGGTGCTCCTCGATTCGGCAGGCGGCGTGCAGTTCACACACAACCACATAATGAGACGTAGGACGACGAACTTTCAGTAACAAAACGAAAATTAACTTTATATGACACAAAAACAAGAGACAGAAAACCTATTTACACAAGACAGAGAGGCGACACACTTTACAAAAGAGGCTGAGCGAATAACTAACGGCAAAACGAGCGCATAGCTCTTTTAACGACTTCTCAGTCGGGGCCTGCCCGCTACGCTGTCTTCTCCGAGCGAAAATTGAATCAGAACCAGAACCAGAACTGTCGATGGCTGCACGGCGCCCTCTTAAATAGCCAGCGCAGAAACTTCTAGGCGCGGAGGAAGAACGGAAAACAGCTTAGCGCTGCCAAAGCTTTGCCTCCCCCGCTGGGCCCTCTGGAGAGGCCTCGAAATTACTCGAACGTGGTCAGCACGCGCGGCCCTCCCGCGCGAAGCGAGGAGGAGGGCCGGGACCGTGCGGGGGAATGCACGCGTGACTCTGGCCATCGCGACGAGGGCGAGGAGGCGCAGCGCGGTGGCCGAGATTACGTAATCGACCGCGTCGCGTTCTCGCAGCTCGGAGAACATTCCATAGCCGTTTTCTGCGGCGCGGCGCGCTCCGAAACATTAAACAATGGGCCACCACGGCCTTACATCACCTTTTCCGTCGTCTGTAAGTCTGGTCGGCTTAACCAAGATGCAGACTGTACTGCCCCGCCACCCTGTCGACCCTCCCAGCTCTATGGCCTGTGACATTTACGCAAGCGTCCTGTCTTTATCGGCCTTTCCTCACATAGGCAATGAACAGCGCTTAGACTCCGCGCTCCAGTCCATCATTAACCGTCTGACTACCAGCCAGTCTCATCCTGCCCTCGCCATGTTTCTACTCCAAGGGGACGCATTATACCGCCGCAATATGCGACCTGATGGCGCTAAGCTAAGCTCTTGCTCGTCGTTCCGAAACATCTGCGCTCCACCATCCTTGAACAATTTCATGATGCTCCCACCGCTGGGCATCTTGGCGTGTCCCGCACGTATGATGCCTCATTTTCTCTCCTCCGTCGCGCCGCCGCTCGCCCGAGAAGTGGAGTTAATGGTTCCAGTACTCCCCTCAGTCGGGTGGCCGGCGCCGTGGGGTGGCTCCAAGGCGCCGCCGGTCCGGCGAGCGGCGGACTCCGCCTCACGAAATACGGACCAGTGAGCGCGCTCGCTTCTCTCACGTGACTCCATGTCACGACTTGCGTGCGGCGACCGAGCGAGCGCTGGCGGAGCGGCCGCGCTAAAATCCCTTAAATAAATTGAAAGTAGCGACACTCTCCTCCGCGCCGCGCTTTCCTCCTCGATTCTCCTCGCGCGGCGGCGGCGAGCGCTGCGCACGACACGCTTTTTCTCTTTGGCGCCCGCCGGCCGGCCGCAGCAGTGAGTGAAGCGCAAGCTTTTGGGCCAGGTCTGCGCTCCAGGAGTGCTAAAAATTTTTGAAAAATTGCGAGAAAAGCATTGAGAATGCCGAAAGTAACGTTCATGAATTGATTGGTTTCTTCTTAGAACTGTTTGAATGGGGAATACCGATAAACAAAGCTTTCAGGCGAATTCTGTGCTGCAGACACTTTTTAAGTCACATGATAAGGTGTTTCTTTGTGCACCTAATCTAGTGCTGCCTCTGACTTTGTGTTTGTTTTTTTTAAGTGTGAAATTTGTCACCGCGGTAAAACTTCGGAAAACGATCCAGGCTGGTGCTTTGAACTTCAAGATCAGAGAAGGTCAAAGCAGGACTTGGTCTATTTCGCTACTGTCAAGCTATCTGTCTAAGCATAGTATGTCACGTGATCAACCATGAGATTGGATTATTGGTTAATTGTACATGCATTTTGATCAATTACTGGGCCAAATTAATTGATATTTAGTAAATTGCAATTAAAATCTAAATTTTAGCTGCAACATCGAACCGGATACCGTTGAAAAGCTTAGGCCAAGTGTAATGGCACTGTGCTAGTTAGTGATCCACAATAATCTGCGTTAATTAGTTAATTTTATATAAAACCAAACTTTGAGCCAAGGAATAGGTTTGCCACGGCTGTCTTGATATGATGCTGATGGAGGAATTAAATAATTTTATGAGTACGCGGCCACTCACTGATTTCTATTGCACTATTGCCGACACACTGAAGTTCTGGGGCAAGCATGCTGTGGCCTCATGCGATATGTAAAAGAGCGTAATTTCATTGAACGCAACAATCAAATAAAAAAACAGGGGCACGTAAGTCTTCAACGTGCAGAAATGAGAAAGCATATAACTGCCAACTAATTAACTATCGCTATCCTATCTATCACTATATCTACTAATTCCGTCAAGTGACCTATAATAACTGTCACTATTCGCAACGAACACTATCACCTCACTACCCGGGCCCATTACTATCATTTACTATTAATATTCGTAACAGTCACCACCATTACCTATCACTATTCATAACCATCACTATTTAGTCTAATGCCGTCCCATGACCCTTTGATGTACTTCACTTTTCATTGATTTACGTTGTCAGTTACATCTCTATTACCTCATAATATCTGACGAGACAACTATATATTGACCTTTAATTCTTATGCTTTCTTATTTTCTCATAAATGGAGGTGGGAAAAGAGGAAGTCAAAGAAATAACTGACTACTATCAGCGCGAGGTTCATGTCTCTGTCGAGGAGGCTTCCTTTGCTTCAGGACAGGTCGGTGAGAGAAAATTGATGGAACTGTGTTGGACCTCAGTCTTTTTTTCGAGTTCGTGTAATATTGGCGGCTCAAACCGGTCTTCAGTGAAATGTAGCTGGAACATAGAGCGATGAGTTAATCACTCAGGCTAGGTGAAAAAAATCTTGCATACAATTGAAATTAGCAATATGTTACAGTGCTAAGAATTGCTGCTCGCAAAATATTCCCCTATTTTTACATCATATAACTATAATCATTATTGATTGTTTAAGTTTCGTAAATACAGATAATTGATGCAATGATTCCGGCTGATTTGACATCGATGGGAAAACATTTCGTGCAGTAAATGAATACGCGGAATCGCGGTTTTAGAGCTCCAGCTTTCAAAGCAAAGGTAACCTGCCAACGCTTAGTAGTCATGGTCAAAGTGAAGCGTGTGTGATCATGTGAACACCCCCTACACATTGGCCGTATCCCTGATAAAACGAACGCATACTTTTTAACCCATGCGTGCGTCGAAGCATGGCAAGACACATTCAAGAATTTAAAAACAATATGCCGTACGACCTAACTAGTGCAGATACCCGCAATACCTCGGGTTTACTTGCCAAAGAGTTTTTCAGGGCCAGCATTCATTGCTCCTGAGTAACCGACGCAGACTACAAGTACAAACAGGAAAGACTAGCTCCTCTACAAGCCCCAATTTTGATTTTTAGTGAAGGAAGCCAGGGATCGTAGCATAATCGCGACAAATGCAATCGAGAGACTGTACTTTTCCAGTTACCCCTGACAGCAAAAAGCAGATTATAGTGCCGTATTTCTGACTGCAGAGGTCGACAGCGTGTGAAATGATGGCGTAACTTTCAAAGTATCAAGGGGTTTTAGTTGTCTCTTGTCAGCGCGCGCTTCGCGGGGCACCAAACAGGAGGGCTACCCCCGCTTTTCCCTCTCTCTCCCTCTCTCTCTCTCTCTCTGTGTTCGCGCACCGCCGTCTGCATGCGAGCACGCGATGGCCGCGCGGCCTAAAACCCCTTCATACTTTGAAAGTTACGCCAACGATTGAACTTTGCCGCGGCCGCGCTACCTCCTCGCCTCCTCCTCGCACCTTACGCGTTCCTTCTCTGAAGGCCGGCTCTCCGCCCGATTTCCTGAGCAACGATAGGTCTCCCTGCCGTTTCCCTTGGAAACCAACGCGCGTCCGGCGTTTTCCTCGTGTTTTCTTTTTCCTTCGCGCCATTTTTCTCCTATTCTCGGCGAGCAAATGTTGCGCGCCATGCTTTTATTGCAGCGTCCAAGCTCTATGCCGGGCTGTTGCGCGTACAACTGCAGCAAGCGGCCTGAAAATGGTTATGCGGTATTCATGATACCTCAAGGCAAGCGTGACGGTTTGCGCAAGAGTCAATGGATTCACAAGATTAGTCGAAAGAAGTTTATTCCTAGAAAGAACAAGGTTGTTTGCGACGTAATGCGCCTTTCTCACTGCCCATAATAACGCGTCACCTGACGCTGCGTTTTCTATTCCTGCTTGCTCCTCAATATTTTTGCGGCGGCAACATGTTCATTGTATAAAAATGAGGTTGTCCTCTGCAGCATACTGAATATTCTGCGAGGCTCAAAGGCTCCATCATTTCACACGCTGTCGACCTCTGCAGTCAGAAATACGGCACTATAATCTGCTTTTTGCTGTCAGTGGTAACTGGAAAAGTACAGTCTCTCGATTGCATTTGTCGCGATTATGCTAGGATCCCTGGCCTCCTTCACTAAAAATCAAACTTGGGGCTTGTAGAGGAGCTAGTCTTTCCAGTTTGTACTTGTTGTCTGCGTCGGTTACTCAGGAGCAATGAATGCTGGCCCTGAAAAACTCTTTGACAAGCAAACCCGAGGTATTGCGGGTATCTGCACTAGTTAGGTCGTACGGCATATTTTTTTTTTAATTCTTGAATGTGACTTGCCATGCTTCGACGCACGCATGGGTTAAAAAGTATGCGTTCGTTTTATCAGGGATACGGCCAATGTGCAGAGGGTGTTCACATGATCGCACACGCTTCACTTTGACCATGACTACTAAGCGTTGGCAGGTTACCTTTGCTTTGAATGCTAGAGCTCTAAAACCGCGATTCCGCGTATTCATTTACTGCGCGAAATGTTTTCCCATCGATGTCAAATCAGCCGCAATCATTACATCAATTTTCTGTATTTACGAAACTTAAACAATCAATAATGATTATAGTTATATGATGTAAAAATAGGGGAATATTTTGTGAGCAACAATTCTTAGCACTGTAAAATATTGCTAATTTCAATTGTATGCAAGATTTTTTTTCACCTAGCCTGAGTGATTAACTCATCGCTCTATGTTCTAGCTACATTTCACTGAAGACTGGTTTGAGCCGCCAATATTACGCGAACTCGAAAACAAAACTGAGGCCTAACGAAGTTCCATCAATTTTCTCTCACCGACCTGTTCTGAAGCAAAGGAAGCCTCCTCGACAGAGACATGAACCTCGCGCTGATAGTAGTCAGTTATTTCTTTGGCCTCCTCTTTTCCCACCTCCATTTATGAGAAAATAAGAAAGTATAAGAATTAAAAGTCAATGTATAGTTGTCTCGTCAGATATTATGAGGTAATAGAGATATAACTGACAACGTAAATCAATGAAAAGTGAAGTATATCAATGTGTCATGGGACGGCATTAGACTAAATAGTGATGGTAATGAATAGTGATAGCTAATGATGGTGACTGTTACGGATCTTAATAGTAAATGATAGTAATAGGCCCGGGTAGTGAGGTGATAGTGTTCGTTGCGAATAGTGACAGTTATTATAGGTCACTTGACGGAATTAGTAGATATAGTGATAGGATAGCGATAGTTAATAAGTTGGCAGTTGTATGCTTTCTCATTTCTGCACGTTGAAGACTTACGTGCCCCCTGTGTTTTATTTGATTGTTGCGTTCAATGAAATTACGCTCTTTTACATAGCGCATGAGGCCACAGCATGCTTGCCCCAGAACTTCAGTGTGTCGGCAATAGGGCAAAAGAAATCAGTGAGTGGCCGCGTACTCATAAAATTATTTAATTCCACCATCAGCATCATATCAAGAGAGCCGTGGCAAACCTGTTCCTCGGCTCAAAGTTTGGTTTTATACAAAATTAACTAATTAACGCAGATTATTGTGGATCACTAACTAGCACAGTGCCATTACACTTGGCCTAAGCTTTTCAAAGGTATACGGTTCGATGTTGCAGCTAAAATTTAGATTTTAATTGCAATTTACTAAATATCAATTATTTGGCCCAGTAATTGATCAAAATACATGTACAATAAACCAATAATCCAATCTCATGGTTGATCACGTGACATACTATGCTTAGACAGAAAGCTTGACAATAGCGAAATAGACCAAGTCCTGCTTTGACCTTCTCTGATCTTGAAGTTCAAAGCACTAGCCTGGATCGTTTTCCGAAGTTTTACCGCGGTGACAGATTTCACACTCTAAAAAAACAAACACAAAGTCAGAGGCAGTACTAGATTAGGTGCACAAAGAAACACCTTATCATGTGACTTAAAAAGTGTCTGCAGCACAGAATTCGCCTGAAAGCTTTGTTTATCGGTATTCCCCATTCAAACAGTTCTAAGAAGAAACCAATCAATTCATGAACGTTACTTTTGGCATTCTCAATGCTTTTCTCGTAATTTTCGAAAAATATTTAGCACTCCTGGAGCGCAGACCTGGCCCAAAAGCTCGCTCTTCACTCACTGCTGCGGCCGGCCGGCGGGCGCCAAGGAGAAAATCGTGTCGTGCGCAGCGCTCGCCGCCGCCGCACGAGGAGAATCGAGGAGGAAAGCGCGATGCGGAGGAGAGTGTCGCTGCTTTCAAATTATCAAGGGACTTTAGAGACAACAGATGCCGTTTCTTTTTTCTTTTTTTCATTTTTTAATGCACCGGGTGTCGTAGCTAAACATGACCTCCTGCAAAACTTAACGATATTTCAGTTGCATGTTTGAATGGGTGTATCAAAAGAAATTTCGCAAGTTCTGGCGACCCATTCCTTTATTGATGACAAAGTTATTATATATGTTCCTATATATTTCTTCGATTTCGCTGACTGCCGTGAGTAATATTATATATGTGCGCATTTATGCTGAGCTTGGATACTGGCTTGATATATATCCGTACCCATTTGTTGTTCCGTAGTACGTGCGGTGTTTGTACTGAGGCTGACATAAGAAGGCGTTCCAACTCTGAACTGCTGCGAGAAGTCGCGACACTAAAAGCGGAATATAAGAGACGGGTAATTTTTTTTATCTGAATGCTGAGGTAACACTATTTTCAAGTAGTAGATTTGGAATTTCACTCCCTTTCATTTTGGAGCTACGCAAACGGTACCTCGTTGCAAATAGTTAATCTGGTAGTTTTTCTCTCCAACCTAAGTCGATCCAAACGCAGAACAGGTTCTTGACAAATTGAAATCATGTAAAGCATGTGGTTCACAAGTTGAGCTAAAAGCCATTATATAGACACAGCCAGAACCAAAAACAAGTACGGAGTGGCAAACAAGGTTCGAGGCAGTAAAGAAGAAGTCAAAACGACTGCCGCACAGGGGAAGAAGGGAAAGGAAGAGGTAATGGGCGAGGTGAGGAAAGGAGCAGAGGAGAAAACTGAACAAAGAAAAGAGAGAGAGAGAAAAAAAATGCAAACAGCGGGTAAATGGCGCGGCAAGAAAACTTCGTCAAGGGGAGGAGGTCTCAGAAAGCAAGTAAAGAAAAAGCATATCAATGGGGAAAAGAAATGTAAGAAAAGGTCGCAATCTCCCCGCAAGACAGAGAACCCTTTAAAAAAAGAAAAAAAAGCTGTGACGAAACTGCGTTTCAAAAGGAAGCCACCGCTTTTGAAGCCGCATTGCTTGCACTTGCAGGTGATAGCGAAATATTAAGCGCTACCTTAATATCACGAATGGTGGTATCGACAGCAACGTTTCATAGCTGGTGAACAATGCTTATATTGGTAGCAGTCTTGAGTTGCGTGGAGTTTCGTACAGCTACTGAAGCACCAAAGCACAAGAGGCTAACAAAAAATGCCGATTTTATTTAATTTGCAATATGCAGGACGTCACAGCTAACCTCGACTTCCGGCAGATTTGCGTGAAATATTATTTCAGTCGGCGCCATTCTAACTTGATTTTTTAATGCTTGTATCAAAACCATCTTGCCATGTCGTCGCGAACAATTCTTTTATTGATAGAATAGTTCATTACGTTTTCTGTGATTGTGCTGATTGCGATGAATAATTTTATTGGAGTGAGCATAACTTTCTGCGATTTAATACCTGCTTGTCATCATCATCATCAGCCTGATTATACCCACTGCAGGGCGAAGGCCTCTCCCATATTTCTCCACTTAACCCGGTTCTGTGCTAGCTGCATCCACTTGACCCCTGCGAATTTCTTAATCTCATCCGCCCACCTAACTTTCTGCCGCCCCCTGCTACGCTTTCCTTCCCTTGGAATCCAGTTTGTTACCCTCAGCGACCATCGGTTATCCTCTCTTCGCACTACATGTCCTGCCCATGTCCATTTCTTCTTCTTCTTAATTTCCACTGGAATGTCGGTAACTTGAGTTATTTCTCTGACCCACTCTGCACGCTTTCTATCTCTTAATGCTTGCTATAATTATACTCATTTGTTTTGACGCAGTACGCGTGGTGTTTGTACCGTTACCAAAGCTGAGATGAAAACGCTTTCTAGATCCAAACTGCTGCTAGAGCACGTGATACAGCACGCTTCTTTTTTTTTTTTCCCATACAGACGCGGAGTACACGACTTCCACCGCTGCACAGAGGACAGCCGCCCTGTGTATTTTTTTTTTGCTGGAGAAAAAAAAAGCGCTCTGACGTAGAATCACGTGGGAGCGGCGAAGCCCCGCCCGAACAGGTTTGACGGTGTCCGGCGGCCCTTTATGTTTGAACATCGCGCCGCTCCATCCGTCGTGCGGTGTCCCCCGCCGGTGCCGCCGCGACGCAGAGGAGCACCGGCTGTGAGAATGAGGCCTGACAGTGTGCGCCGACGTTTTTACTGGCCGGGCCTCTATCGCTCAGTTCAACATTATGTGGCCGCAAGAGAGCTGTGCCAACGTCGGAAAAAACCATCCGCATTGCCATCAGGACACCTACAGCCAATATCCATCCCGACTGACCCGTTTTTCCGTGTTGCTGTTGCTTTGCTTGGACCCTTCCCGGTCTCAACGTCGGGCAACAAATGGATCGCCGTAGCGACCGACTATGCTACACGTTTCGCCATTACCCGCGCGATCCCAACCAGCTGCGCTACAGACGTCGCTGATTTCCTCCTTCACGACGTGATACTGAAACACGGTGCCCCTTGTGAACTACTCACGGATCGTGGTCGCTGCTCCCTCTCCAGAGTGGTTGACGAGCTACTTCGTGTGCACCATCCGCCACAAATTTACCACCGCCTATCATCCTCAGACCAACGGCCTGACAGAACGCCTCAACCGTATACTCAGAGGTAGGTTATCAATGTATGTCTCCGGCGACCATCGAGACTGGGAAATTAATCTACCCTTTGTAACCTTTGCCTACAACTCTTCTCGTCATGATACCGCTGGCTACTCTCACTTTTATCTGCTCTTTGGCCGACACCCATTGCTCCCCTTTGATATATCGCTACCCACTACTGATGCCACCACTAGTACTTACGCTCGCCTCCCAAGGCTCCCAGCAATCCCGTTATAACAGTCACCATCGCGATGTGCACTACGCCCCAGGCTCTCTCGTTCTGCTCTGGCTCCCATCACGCCGGGTGGGCTTGTGCGAAAAACGTCTGCCACACTACACAGGCCCCTACCGTATCTTTGCACTGAGTCATCGACCTCACATATGAAATCGAACCTTTGAACCCGAAGTCTTCTGCATCACAAGCTTCCGACATTGTGTATGTGACACGACCCAAGCTGTATTATTCCCGCCCTGCTTCGTTTACCTAAAACGCACCGGGACTGTGCTTCTGCGGCGGGGGTAATGTTATGTGGTGTACCATGCTGGCATTCAGCAAGTGAAGAAAGAAGTGTCTGGGTGTGTGAAAGAAGACGACGCTCAGTGTTGAGTTGTGCGGATAAGCGTTGCCCAGCAATTTCAGAGTTGTGTGACCCATCGGTGCGTGATTTCCACTCGTAACAATATCTATGGGATTTAGTTTGACGTTAACGTTGAATGAGCTGGTGATCATCACGCAGCAGTGCAAATAAAGCCATTTCAGTCCCTTACTGACGATAAAATGTTTGTGAACAAATAAAACCTTACTCATGCGTATGACGCATATATATTTTCAATTCCAATGGGCTCTTTTTTCTTCCTGCAAGCTATTTTAAACTTCGCTGAATAGGCTATGTGGTTTGCGCGGTGTGTGCCCGTCATATCAACAATTATCACTGTGTGTTCATCTCAGTTGACAAGCTAATGGCAGGCAAATTTTGTTGCGCTTTACTTATGACTACCGCCGCATTAGGATTGTTTCTTTTTATCCTTGGAACTCTATAGCGCCTATCAAACGGTTGCGCGTACATATCAAGCATAAGACATCTTTTTATACCCTGCACCAACAATTTGGGGCATGCCAAAGAAACGCTAGCTGGACCTTAAAAACTCAGTTTTCAGTTTTCAAGTGGCATCGGCTATGAGAGTGCGTAGTGTAGTGCTCCGGAAATTTATCGACAGCATAGGGTTCTTTAACGTGCGCTGACATCGCACTCGACACATGCGCTTTAGCTTCGTCTTCATCGAAGCGCAGCCATCGCATCTGGGGTCAAACCTGCCTTCGGGCTCAGCAGTCAAGAGCCCTATCCACAGAGCCACCGTTACAACGCCGTTTCGCTCTTTGTATTAAGCCTTGAAGAAATATTGTTGCGAAGAAGATCTGCAGTGGCGCGAGAGGAGCCTTCGCGCTAGGCCAGCCATTGAATCATTCTTCACCATGTCCCCATATTATACCGTTCTCTTGCTGATCGCCACGTAGCACTTTGGTTGGAGGTGCGGCGTACGTCATCCCCATCCTCGCCTTGGAGCATCGACGCCATCTGTAAGCCGGGACCATCCACCGAGAGCCCTGGGATAGCGCCTCGCAGCTTCACCACAGCCCTTCCTGCCTAGACCCCACCAACTACCGCCGCCCAGCCCCCAGCCCCGATCTGAAGACAAAGCGCACACATGAACTGACCAGAGACCAGACCAGAGCAAAGACTCGACGGACCCGAAGAACCCGAAGAACCCAAAAACAAGAATACGCAACCCCCGCCCCGCCCAGCCGACCGACGCGATTTCGAGCTATCAGTCTCATGGATGCTTCGGTGGCATATGGCTGAAGAGCTCAAGGGGAGGCGAATCACCCAAGCATCATTGAGGTCATCGTCATCGTGGTGGCAAGCGCATTATTCTCTTCTGTCTTTTCTTGAACACGTCACCATCGACTTCAACGAATCGATCGAGACGATTGCTCAGTGGCCCCGGAAAGTGTTGTCGGCAATGGCTCAAAAAGACGCCTCGCGCTAGCCCAGCATTATATCATCCTTCACCATGTCACCATATTGTACCCTCTCTTGCTTGTCACCACGTAGCAATATTGACACAACAGCCAGCTTTGGCGAGGTTTGCAGCGACAAGACGAGCATATTTAATTTCGATGCTATCGGTATGTGAGTGAAACCGCTGCCTAGCGGTTTGAGCCAGGTCATATTATGTAATGAAATCGTGTTTCTTACGTTCGAGGCAGATCCTAACAATAAAAAGCTACAACACTCAATCGTTTTGCATGCCGACTTCTCTCTGAAATAAGAAAATAACAATTGGAAGTCGTAATCATACATAGATTCCCCTAGAGGGAAGCTGAAACTGTTCTAAAATTGCATGAAATTCGGTTGTTGGAAAGAAGGGGTGTTGTTATTCATGTGTGAATTTTTTCTTTTAATTTCATTGATAACAAAATAAGAAATCGCTTCTTAAAAACGCGCCGCGATAACGCCCTCAAGCTGCTGGGAGCGGCGGAGGCGGGGCGTCGAAAGTGGGAAACAAGCGGCTGTGACGTCAATTTCAAAATGCCGGCCGGCTGCCGAAGCCGGCCTCGCTTTTTACACGCTTGCTTCGTTCCGTCCGCGATTTGGGGATCTACGAATCAGCGCAATCTGCTGCTGATGCCATTTGTTTTCACCAGTCCAAGCATGCTCTGGGGAAGGTTCCTCGTGTTCAAAGATCCCATAAGGTAAACCAGCAGATACGCAGCTGTTGCGGTGTGGCACTCAGCGCTTTTCGACGCCCTCCGACTAGTGAGCCTCTTTTCCTTAGTTTTAAAATAAACGTTGTTCAATGTTCGAAAATGGGTTTCTTTTATCCTTAGAAAACAAGAATTCTTGTGAGTGCCTGAAGCAACTGGTGGATATATCAGCCCGGCTCCGTTGGGCGAACATTGGTGTTCCAGGCGACATTGTGCTTTATAGTCTCCCAGAGGAGAAGAAATTTTCGGCGCTGTGGGTCTCTGATATGAAAAAAAAATCTTGCCTTTCGAATTAGCTGTGTTTTGCGCTCATGATTTGCATGCCAATGACAATAATCGAATCTTGGCAGCGATTGCGGCCATTTGGGATTTAGGTTAATACTGCAGCGGCACGGCTGGCTTCACCGTTGTTACGCTTGTTGTGGGCGCCACTGACGACAGCGCCCCAAGCGGCAGGCTAACCAGGCGGACCACCGGGACACCCCGGCATGGGCGACCGCGCCAAGCAGAGCGAAAACGGGCGCCATTACCTGATGTATAAATAAACAGTTTTGCTTGTTATACCGGCCACGTCTACAACATGGAGGCAGCGGCGGGATAACCAACGCAGCGTGACACCCAGAAAGACAGCGAGCCCAAAGTAAGCGGCCGCAGCGTCATGCCAGACACTCGCGGCGCGAACGAAGAGCGCGCGAGCGCCACTCCGAGTATGACGTTCAACCCGTTCGCCGTGGAATTGCCCACACAGCTCGATTTCTGCAAGCCCGAAGATTGGACACGATGACACCGCAGGTAGGAACGCTACGGACTCATCTCCGGTCTGACAGGACAGGACGAGACGACGAAAATCAACACATTACTCTACGCCATGGGCGAAGAAGCGGAGGACGTCCTCGCTGCTTTGAAACTGACAGACGAATAGATGGCATCATACTCCGCCGTGGTGAGTGCTTTTGAAAAGCATTTCCTATCTCCAAAGAATGTCATCTATGAGAGAGCGCGATTTAACTCTCGGAAACAAGAGCAGCATGAAACGTCGACGCATTTGCGACTTAACTGTTCAAGATGGCCGAAAGATACGATTACGGAACTCTCAAAGACGAACTGATTCGGGACAAGCTCGTGGTCGGCTTGGGAGACGTAAAATTTAAAATTAAGCGAGAGCCTGCAACTTGACGCAGAACTCACTCTCGAAAAAGCAATCACAGCTTCCCGCAATTTAGAGAGCGTGAAACTTCAACACAATGAAATTTGCTCCATCGAACAGCCAGCTCTCGGCATGGGAGAAGTTCGCGGCCAGACAAACGTCAAAACTCGCCGGAACAAAGCGAAGTTGTCTTTCAAGTCGCGCCCTCAACGTACACACACAACGGGAGACGAACACTGCAAGTGATGTGGTGGTGTGCGTGACCACACGAAGACACAGTGTCCCGCGATAGACAAGACGTGTAACCAGTATGGGAAAAAGGCCACTACGCCCGCGTCTGCATGTAAGCCGAAGGGCGAGACCTCGAGTATCCGACAACGACCAACAGATCTTGGAGAGCTATACCTAGGCGAAATCAAAGTGGGAGTGAACATGCCGTGGAGGATTACTGCTACCGTGAACAACTTGCCTTTTACCTTCGAGGTCAACACCGGCGCGGATGTGACTGCAATCGCACACGATCAGTACGACAGAACCGTCATGGGACCCATCAAGTCAATGCAACAGTTGATGATAGGCCCAGGCCAGACAGCGATAGCCACTGTTGGCTACATCGATGCAACAGTCACCTGGCGCAACACTGAAGTCCAAGAAGCAGTCTTCATCATCAAAGGAATTAAAGAACCGCTGCTCAGTCGACCAGCTATAGAATTACTTGGGATTCTACAGTGCCCTTTTGAGCTAGACGAAACCCTCGCACAATCAACTGATGTCCCCAACTTCTTGGCGTCATACACAAAGCTAACGTCTGGGCTTGGAGTCATGAAGACTTAGTACCGCATCAAAGTCAAAAACGATGCTGAGCCATACGCAGTCAGTTATCTAGGCGCATGCCTCTTCAACTGCTTCCACTTGTGAAGAAAGAACTAGAAAGGATGGAAGACTTGTTAGTCATCCAGAAGATCGAGCGAGCAACCGAGTGGTGTTTTGCAATGGTTGTCGCACGAAAAAAGAACAATGAGCTGCGCATCTGCGTGGACTATGGTCAACGCAACCAACAAATAATACGCGAACGTGTGCTCATGCCTAACGGTGGACGAGTGTCTT
Organism: Amblyomma maculatum; assembly: GCF_055883805.1. Classification (NCBI taxonomy): domain Eukaryota; kingdom Metazoa; phylum Arthropoda; class Arachnida; order Ixodida; family Ixodidae; genus Amblyomma; species Amblyomma maculatum. Next base: position 15,262,529 of record NC_139350.1, read on the forward strand.
GCAAAATTAGCAGATGCAACAGTTTTTAGCCGCCTAGATGCACTAGCAGGGTACTGGAAGGTGCCACTGTCCAAGGACTCTCGCGAATACGCAACCTTCATCACACCAGTTGGCAAGTTGCAGCTTCTGAGGCTTCCCTTCGAAATCTCCACAGCGCCAGAGTTCTACCAACGAGAAATATCCGTGTGCTCGAAGGAATAGATGGTGTGAGTTATCTAAAAGATGACATCATTGTCTCAGGGAAGACAACTGAGGAGTACGACACCAACCTACTGCCGGTGTTGAGGAAGCTGGAAGATGCAGGTGTTACCCTCAACATCGACAAGTGCTCCTTTCGACAAACAGAAGTAACATTTTTAGGACACGTCGTAAACTCAACAGGAGTCAGCGCCGACACGGAAAAGGTCAGGGCCATAGTCCAGCTCGACCCACCATGTGATGTGTCAGAAGTCAGTTCTTTCTTGGGCTCTACAAACCACCTAGCGAAATTTCTTCCAGAGCTAGCAGACTTTACGAAGCCTCTCAGAGACTTGCTCTACCAAGATGCCGACTGGCACTGGGGCCCAGCTCAGCAACAGTTTTGACAAACTCAAGCAAGCTTCAAGCAGGACGCCGATTCTCACTCACTACGATGCTCAGTCGCCTCACAAAGTGTCTGTGGATACTTCCTCATACGGTCTTGGGGCTGTACTTCTACAGCAGTCGCACGAAAAGCTCCTACCTGTGGCATATGCATCACGCTCCCTTACGGATAAAGGACAAAAATATGCCCAAATCGAAAAGGAGGCACTGGCAATCACATGCGCTTGCGAACATTTCCGCAAACACCTGCTGGGATGAACCTTTCACGTGGAAACGGACCACAAGCAGTTAATACCGCTGCTGACGACTAAACGACTTGACGAGCGGAGTCCTCGTCTACAACGTTTCCGGATGCGCCTTTCGGAGTACGACTACACCATGTCCCACACTCCCGGCAAAAAGCTGTACACAACTGACCTGTCCCGGAAGCCACCTGGGAAACCAGCAGACAAAGAAAGAACTCTCGAGAGTGCAGTGTGCGAGTTTGACGAATTAGCACTTGAACAGCTCCCTGCTTCAAAGCAAATGCTGGGCAGTATCAGGGCAAGCATCAAGTCAGACGAAACACTTTCCAGTGTGGCTACCTTCTGCTGGGCTGTTACCTGACCTGAAAAGGTACGTCGAGGTGGCTAGTGAGATTTCGCTCGTTGATGGTCTGCTATTGAAAGGCGACATAATAATCATCCCGCCGGACATCAGAGCAGAGGTTCTGGAAACAGTCCATGCAGGTCACTTGGGCACAACGAGGTGCCGAGCGAGGGCAAGAGAATGCATATGGTGGCCAGGCATAGACAACCACATTGAAGACTACGTGGAAAAGTGTCCAACTTGCAGAGAGCACAGAAAGCCAGAAACAGAACCACTGCTTCTAACCCCATTGCCAGCACACTATTGGGACACAGTCGGCATGGATATCTTCACGCTGGAGGGGAAAGAGTATGCTGTAGTAGTAGACTATTACTCCCGATTTTTCGAGCTAGAACAGCTACCGAGGACAGCTAAAAAAACGTAGCCCTAGTCTTGGAGCCAAGTTTGCACGGTACGGTGTTCCACGGACAATCCGCACAGACAACGGGCCGCAGTTCCCTTCCACAGAGTTCAAAGGACTAGTGCATAACTCGGGAGCCTCACACACAAGCTCAAGCCCTTACTACCCGCAGAGCAACGGTATGGTTGAGAGGGCTGTTCAGTCAGCAAAGCTGCTTTTGAGGAAGTCTTCCAACATACACGAAGCGCTGCTTGTCTACAGGGCCCCACCCAGCGTGGAAGGGTTTTCACCAGAAGAACTCTTAATGGGTCGTCGTCTGAACATCACAGTACCAACCACTTTAAAGCTGCTAGCCCCGAAGTGGGACGACAGCGAATTCAGACAAAGTAATGAAGCCTACAGAGCTCGTGCAAAACGATCATATGACACCCGGCACAAGGTACGGAGCCGAGAGCGCTTACGGCCAGGCACAGCGGTGCGCATCCTCACTGGAGCTGCATCACATGGCGTGGTATCACAGCCAACATCAGAACCAGTCTTACATTGTATAAACCGACAGAGGACAATCAAGACGTACAGCAAGACACCTACAACCGTTGCAGGACACGAGCACCACAAGAAGTGGACGTGTTTGTAAGCGACCGGAATGCCTGGACCTGTGAGATCAAACCTTTCAAGAAAGGGGGGTGTTGTAGTCGCCACTGACGACAGCGCCCCAAGCGGCAAGCTAACCAGGCGGACCGCCGGGAGACCCCGGCATGGGCGACCACGCCAAGCAGAGCGAAAACGGGCGCCATTACCAGATGTATAAATAAACAGTTTTGCTTGCTGTACCGGCTACGTCTACCACAACGCTGAACCGGGAAATCGAACTTAAAACGCGATTCGCGGCTCACTGTTGTTACGTCTCGCCGTTGTTACGTCTCGCCGCCGTTCTCGGCTACGTCAACCATTAACAATTAGGTACAGCAGACGAAATGCATATCATCGGTATAACGAAGATGATTTTGCAATAGTCATTTATAACACAGTGTCTGGAGTGCCGTGCTGCTCGCGCGGCAACAGTACGCTCAAGCATCGTCCGAACGCAGCACTGCCTTCACATGCCGCGCCGGCCGCGCCTTCCGAAAGCTGTCCGTGGATCCTTTGCGCTAGCATCAAGAAGTGTGCTCAAATTTATTGCTGTCTTAAATAATAAGCCCAGGGATAACGGAATGTCAAAAGTTAACTCTTATTGATGCTCGCTGACCCGTACCGAGATGCTGCTAGGATAACAGCGATACAAGCAAGTTTCTCTTCATTGCGGTGTAGCGGCAGTCGCCGGGGCCGTCGCGGCTCATCCGATCTTCTTGTATGAATACATTAACTCATCTTCTAAGGCGGCGCCGTAATAAATGACATCTTTCTTTCATTGTGAGACAAAGTGATTTACAGTGAGCAGTTCAACGTGTAGCCTGTTCACCACAGCGCCGCTCAACTTCCAAGCGTCGTCTGCTGTGGCACCGATGGGAAACAATATAGGCCTAGCGACGACCAAGGAGTGCGCTCGTTCAGAGCGCCCGTCCGCCGCGCTCGCTGCCTGCACCGTTCCGGTTAGCTCGCTTCATCCGGCGCTGCAGGCGCTGCGAACAAGTCTGATTTCAAGATGCCGCTGAAGCCGGACCATTTTCAGCGTTGTGTTGAAAAGCGCACCGCGCAAACTAGCTGCAAAGATAGTACGGGCAGCAGCTGCAGTACGCGTGCGTTTGTTGTTGCGCCGTTGATACTCGAAGGTTGTAAAAACGCGCTGTCGACTAAGATTGCATCATATACACTACCAATTCCTTTTGTTGCTACTGAAACGAGCTGTAGTGTGTAAATGCATTTTAGGAAACGTAGCGCAAAGAAGACAAGGACAAAAAGAAGGAAACACACACGAGCGCTACGTTTCCTAAAATGCAAATGCACCAACTCGCCCAATTTAGCATTCTAGTGTGTAAATGGCAGTTGATAAAGCGGGCCAGCTCTTGCACTTTTCGACTCGCGCAAATGTGCTGTCTGCTTTCGCTGTCGACCTACTCGACAGCGTCTTCCGTAGTGCCCTTTTTTTTTCTAACTGCTGGTTGCTCGAACGCGTACGGCAAGTGTTCGAAGTGTTTTGCATAGTTCGAATAACCAATAACATTTCAAATCGAGCTCTCAAATCCCCTAAAGCGACGCCCACGCAGCAACACCGCCGGCCTGGCATACCCGAACTTGACGTCATGATGGGCCCGGCCAATTACGCATAACAGCGGCGTTTGCTTGAAGGGCAGCCCCGCTGGTGCTCGTTTTCTTGTAAAACTGCCGTTTGTGCTCCTTTCTTCTTTTTTTAAGTATGATGCTCTTGTTCAGCGGATAAAAAACTATAAAATACCGCACATAACTAATTTTTTGCGAAACATGTTTAAGCTTCCCTTTAAAGGAGAGCAAAAGACGAAACACTGTTGGCGGAAAAAAATTTGCAGACGATTATGTTACTTTCTAATGCAAAATTTGAGCGCAGCTCGTCAGCTGTTTCACCTTATGTGATAGATGGACAAAGATTTCGAGCAAGACAGGTATGCACAATTACAGACAACTATTATTTTTCACACATATTCTTTTAAAAAACACTCTACTAACAGTTCTTGAGTATCATGAAGGAAGCTTTGTGGTAGGAGAAATGAAGAGAGCAATTACGTTATCAGGATGTTGTGGAGGCAGCGCGTGGGCCCATAGGAACGTTGCGCGGCGATGTGACTAATGCCACAAACTGCAGATGAGAAGCAATAACCTTCGCAAATATCTTAAACTGACTTCAAGACGCGGTAGCCAAAGTTAGAAGAATGTAATCAAATTTCTAGTAGTACGTTGTAAAGGAAACGGAGGGCGGGTTAGATCCTGGCCAGTCCTTCCTTGAAAGCCAAGAGACGATCGGCTTGAGTCTGTACTATCAAACTAGCTGTATATATGCTGTAAGATGGAGGTTTATTGAGCAGATCAGCAGGACTTGATCTGCGGGACTGGGCAGATCAGCGGCCAACACAGCGACAGCGAACACAGTCAGGTCCAACACGCGCAGCGATCCCAATGCCACTGCCTAGAATGTTCCTCGTGCACTTCTTCCTCTTCACAATGCTAACTACAGGAAAATATCATCCACGTCGAACTGCAGGGTAGCATGTGCAGTAACCGAGAATTCAGACACTCACACAGAAAATCATCATATTTTGATGTAGTCTTCATATATACAGCTAGTTTTATAGTCCGGATCTCTTATCTCTGCAGTGCGCACCATTTGTGGTCACGTGTTCCACTTGAGCTCTGAAGTGTGCCTTTCAAAATTGGTTCACAGGAATGGAAAGCCGCAGTATCTGTCAAACTTGTTTCTGTGGACACCTGAATGGTGCACAGGAATGGAAAGGCGCAGTATCTGTCACCCTTGTTTCTGTGGACACCTGAATCGCACCGTAAGGGAAGGAAGGAAGGAAGGTGGAAGTGAAAGTGGAGATGGTTACGAGGGACAACAAGTAGAACGCGAAATCAAGGAACGGGAGCCAAAGAGCTGTGGTCTAAAAAAATTTACCTAAGCAAACTTCAGCACGAAGCTTATCGATCCGGTTACATCTCACACCATAGCAAGATCCAAAAATCTACATCCTCGTGAGCAAAATCAAAAAGTAACAAAAATGTGAATTTATCACTCCAGTGGTGCATGTGGTGCCAAATACAGGCTTCCTTGGATCGTTCAGCGGGATTTTACAGCATCATCACTCGGGATTGAAATAGTTCTCGCGGCTGAAACATTGGGTCGTTCAGCATTTAGAATGTGACTTGATAATTTATTTCTTTTTGAAGGCGTGTTTCATCGTTTGATGAGATATTTATCCTTAAAGCCCTGCTCGAGATCCAGAAAGATGCTTTAGTTTATAAATCTACTGGCAGCGCCTGCCCTCTTTGTATTGTAGTAAGGAGGAGCAGTCTCCAATAATGAGTGTGGAGTTCTTTATTTTGACTGCGTCAAGCTCATGGGGCATAGCGCAGGATTTAGGAAACAAGTCGCGTGTCGGCGGTTGTGGAACGAGGATTTTCTTATGTGGGTGCAACCAACATGGCTTGAGACATACTCACACTCCTCGTCGTCGCCTTAATTGGGACGAAGAAAAATCTGTGCTCGGATCATTTGTATGGAGAGGCGCTGACTGACCGGATGACTTCGAGCTGCCCGAGAAAAACGCTTTTGGATTTCAGTGCGAAATGACAAGGAGCCCGTTGATGTGTATTTCCAGCGTTGTTACAGGCTCGCCGCTGTCAAACTTGGTTTGTACTTAGTTTGTTGCATGTTTGTGGTAGAAATCATGGTATCTGCGGTTCATGCATTCAGGTGCACTGTTCACAGTGCACAAGAGGCAGGATAGTTGATAATTGTTTTCCGCCATGACAGCGTGAACCTGATACTCATTCGTGCGTATGGAAGCACATGTTGTTACGTGCCGCAATTAGTTTGTCATTATAATATGATGAAGAAATGACTACGCATTACACGTAATGCATGGTCATGACAAGCGTCTTATGTTGTGCGCCATTATGTCTTATTTGGTGCTGATAGCTTTGTAATAAGCTATACACTAGAGTTCCATATATTATTCATGTGACCAGTAGTGAATCAACCGTGCGAGTCGTGTTCATGACTGAGTAAAACATGTGCTAATAATGAACAATTTGTTGCTGATGATGTCATTATGACTGGATAAATGTGTCATCGTAGTAAACTAACAGCGGGGTTTGGACTATATCTGCTTACGTTCGAATCTCCTTTGGTGGCGCGTTGCATTTGGCTTTTGAAGTTATCGTGGTCGTTCGAATATGCAAGGTGTGGGTGATCCTGTAAGGTACGGCTTGTTCGTGTTCGGCGATACCATTGGGCGCCTTGTGATAACGCAAAGCAGGCAAACTGTGTGTCCGTTAAGCCACTGCCACATCAAGGAAGGGATGAGAAGTGAAGGTTTCTTGATGTGACACTGCCGTTCAACGGCGAAATACCAACTACTTGCCCTAATAGGAAACCAACTCGCTGTCAACGATATCTTCACTTTAACAGCAGCCATGTAGAGCACTTCAAAGCCAGTATTCCAGAGTCAGGCCTTCGTTTTAAAAGAAAATAATCCGAACCATCTCGCTTCTACAGGAAATAGGAAGACCTTCGACGCGATTTAACTAAACAGATATATCCTGCTAAGTTATTTGACGACGTCGTGAAACGCGCCGATGCACTTGACCGCGAGTCTTTACTTCGTGCAACAAACAATCCTGTCTCGAAACAGGAAACTTGATTTTAACCTACTCAGCCTTTCTTTCTAATGTAACAGGTATTCTAAGGAGATATCACAGCATCCTGATGCATCCTGACCGCCTAAAAGAAATCTTCTGGGAACCGCCTCGAGCTGCATTCAGACGTGCTAATAATTTCACTGATACTTTACCGCCAGAGTGTAAAGGGCCCCGTGTCGCAGAAAAGTCGGTGTCGTCGTCGGCGGCCGCCGTCCCGCGTCGTCCGGCGTTGGTCGTGAGCGAAAAATTCCAGAAGCCTTAATAAATAAAAACGAGTAGGAAAAATCGCCGACCTGAGTAATCGAACGTGGGCCTCCGGGGGGCGAGACGAGCGCGCTGACCACTCGGCCATGCCAGCTAAACGGTTTGAAATGGACAAAGGCACGTCTATTGATTGCATGGTTGTCTCAGAAATATCCCTTGAGACGTATATGTGGCGTATAACAATAATTATGAGCCTATAAAATGCAGAATTACAGAACACGCATTTAAGCGAGTAGCAAATTACTTTTCCGCTGTAATTCCTCTTCGCTTGGCCTCCACGTAGCGTCATCATGCATGCGGCGCACGAAATACGATAGACAATGCATGGCCTCCGAGATCTTCATCGCGCCGGCTCGGATCGGCAACGATGTTGCCGACGAACTAAGACTGCAACTTGAGGCCCGCGCGTTTCGGCAAGGTGGCTGGCTGCGCTTCTACGTCCGCGAAGGTTTAATAAATAAAAATGAGCATAGCAAGTTGCTAGATAACGCTGTCGCGTTCCATTCATAAAGGCGAAGCTTAAACGTCCTCCAAATTTTATTGATTAAGGCTTCTGGGATTTTTCGCTCACGGCCAACGCCGGACGACGCGGGACAGCAGCCGCGGACGACGACACCGACTTTTCTGCGACACGGCGCCCTTAATTCTGTCGTGTTAAAGACGCCACTGCTGCGCATAAACGGCGATTAACCGTTCGTAACCCGCATAATAAACTACTCTCGTATATTGCGCCACGCGGGAACAGTGCGCTGCAAGTTGCTTTGGTGCTCTCTGGAACCACAACAAATGGGGTTATGGACGCACAGCACACACCTACATGCATAGGTGGAAAAGCACGTTAACGACAGAATCGAAGAATACAAGCCACAAGCGCGATTGAACGCGAGGCACCCGCGCAACTCACAGTCCCCTTGCCGTGCGCGCCCCACAAATGGCGCCCGGTGTCTAGAGTAGAAGCGCGCTAGCATCCTGCGTGTGAGATTACAAAACATTTGTCTATAGGCTTTGGCAAAGGCTGTATGTAACTACTGTTTGTCATCAGGCTGCTTATCAGGGGCGTCATGGAGCATGTCAAATCTTCATTGATTACATTTATGAATAAATTTCGCCGCATATCTGCTCCGTACTAAACGTTACCTGCGCAGCCATTTTATGAGAAGGCACCATTAGAATGGTTGATTGTGGGCATATGGCCCCGTCGCCGTTGCTTGATATCTTTGGTTTTGTTTGGCATACTTCTATAAGGATTATTGTGTAACTAAGTGTGAATCTGCTTCGAGACTAGTTCCATCCCATCAAAGAAAGGGGTCAGCCTGCTTGATGAGTAACAATAATTCAATTTGATTTATTGCAGATAAACTGGAAGATAATTGAAACTCCGTAAAATTCTAATTCAAAACATAAGACGGTCAGGTAATTGAAGAGGCGGGCGACATGTTCGGAGAAGAGCTCACCGGTCGCAACCGAATTCTAGTGTTCACTTGCTCGAGTACCATATTCTGTCGGTGCCAGAAACTTTCTTGTGCCCTTTCCGAGAAATTTGGGGACACGTTTTGGGACTAATCTGAATGGGCGTTGCTATAGCTAAATTTACCAATTTGTTCAAATTTGAAGAACGAGGTCTACACGGGGTCAGAAATAACAGCAGCCCGGTAATAAAAAACACACAAGCACCATTTACACCAGCGGTGGCCAAGAGAACAAATACCGGCTGGCGTCAGAGCTTCGCTAATCAGAGCAAAGAAAACTCGTTAACAGCCACCAAGAAACGAGACCTGAGTTTTATAACATCCGCAGACAACTACATGGTTCACTTGTTCTGTCTCAGAGCGCGCTGGTGTCCCGCGGCATTCGTAATTCCATAAAGGAAAGTAATTTAAAGAATTCTCGATCACATCGCACCGGGTATGCCTCCACACCATCGCGGAATCCGTGCACCGCGCTGGTTGCGCCCGGTGAAGGGTGAACTCTGAGGACATGATGCACCCTGCAGCGTTGTACACGCAAGGGCCACATTTCTTCTGGTGCGAATTGGCGTTGTCAGCAATCACAATGGTAACTCGTATCCCTGCGCATCTGCTGTAATCCCAAAAATTTGCGTGAAAAGTATGCAGATGCTGACGCCAGCGCCACTGCTTAGGCGTCCGATAGACGAAATGGCCGATTTTCGGGCGTTCAGCAGTGTTGCAGAGGTTGAATCCTGGTGAATGGTCACTTTTCTGGGTGCGTGATGGGGCAAGACAAAAATTACTCTTGCTGAGTGCTCTTCCGCTGATCGAGGAAAGTGGGTGAACACAAATGCTGTTGGTGGAGGATAGAATCTGTGCACGAGAGGCTCGGTGCGTAGCGGTTCGAGTGATCGAGGATGCAATAATGCAAAATATTCCAAGCTCACAAAGTCGTTTTGTCAGCCTTCCGGCATCATGCAAGAAGCCCAAAAGGGGTGGAAACAACTGTGGGGTGGAGAAGAACAGTAGGAGCATTTGAAGACGCTCAAAAGTCTGTTCACCGAGATTTGGTTGGAAAGATTGGCAAGCGCGAAAGGGAAAGCATACTACGCCACAAAAGGGGGGCCGACATTTTGGAATGGATGAGTGCTTAATGAAGAAGGTTCTCTGACTGTATAATACAGAGAGCGAAAAGGGATAAAGGGAGCAGGGGGAATACAATAATAAATTCAACGTTATATATCAGTGAAGTAAACAGTCAGCTAAGATATCGCTATAGCCAGATACAGCTCAAGAAAAAATTGGAATATTCCCTTCAAACGAGACCGTTTAGCCAGTGACGTCGACTCATAATGCCACGGTCCTTACGATAGGTGGTGATGACCGCTCTTGAATCAGTGCCACTCTGCGGTATCAGTCTCGCAAGTCTAAGCCAATTGTCCACGATGTCAAGAAAATCGTTCGGCACCACTGGCTGCAATTAAAATGCCAGTCTTCGAGTGGACTGCACTCTTCTCATTGACTTCAACGTGGTCTGCACTGCGAACGTAGCGCATTTCATGGCTGGCACGAATTCATGACAGGTATAGTTGGTTTAATGTATAATTAACAACCTCTAATCAGCATGCTGTCAGCACTGTGTAGGAGTGAAAAGAGCGGTAAGAGGAGACTTTCCTCGCATAATTAAATACGCCAAATGAGCCTGAGAAGATAGTCCTTCCGTCATTCTATAGAATAAAAGCTTATAAGGACGAGGAAATAATTTGTATCTTGGTCAGTTACAGCGTTCATTGAATAAAACAATGTTTTCTGAAGTCTGAGGCTTGGCTGAATTACTCTGTTTAATAGAGAAAGGGATGCTTTCCGATGTCTGCAGTTTGACAAGTTTTAATTCGCGTAGTTTTTTATATAGGACCATTCCATGACGCACACGGATCGATGCTTGATCATAATCTCAATACTACTTTTGCAAATGAGGTAGCAACTATGCTATAGAAAAGTATATTATATTCCATGCTGATGTTCAGCGGTGCCAGCTTTCCTTATCAGTAGCACCAACCAACTGTGCAAAATTTTCGACAGTTTATAGCTTCGACGCAGACTAATTTGCTGTCCTTGCGAGGAGTAAACGCATGCAGCATTTGCTGCTCGGTCGCTGTGGCCGCGATTGGCAGTGTGCATTCAGGAACGCAGGAAACGTTCTCAATTTGCTAGTTGCCCGAACGTTGCAAATGGAAGGAGAGCATACGCAGAAAAAAAAGCCAATTTTTTTAGTTGTTCCGTCGTTCAGTCAAGCGGCGCTTCATCGATTCGACTGCTGTCCTGTTTCCTGCGTAGGTTATGCATCCTTTGTTGGACGAGCGCAACAGAAATCTAGTCTTTGGGTACCCCGGCGGCCGCAATAGAGTGGATAACCACATGTTCAGAGCTATCCAGCTCTTTGCACTTTTGACGCGCACAAATATTTAGATAACGCATCGGTCGGAGGTCGGCCAATTACTTTCGCTTTCGCTAAAATGTGGAGGAAGGGGAGAAAAAGGAGCAACGTTCACAACGGCCCAAGTAGCCACAAGGTTTTCGCGCCTACTTCCGCTCCCCTATGCCAGCGGCTCTCTAGGCCCGTTAGGAAGGAAAAGGGGAAGAACTATACTGTCAGTGTCGAGACACCGTATCATTACTGTGCAGTCACCACGCCACGAAGCTGGCCCGCAAATCCACGGAAACGGGGAGAAACTTTGTTATATGGGGAGGGAATTAACACCAGGGTTGTCACTGGCTGCGTGTCTGCTTGTGGTGATGGACACTCGCATCCGTAAAACGAGTGTGTGTGCGCGCAGAAGTTTCGGCAGAGTCCTTGAACACATTTGCTTATCAAGAAGCTTCACCGTCACTCCATGGGAAAGCTTTATGTGCCCCCAGCGGCGACCGCAGTGAGGCGCTGCGTGTAGTCTGAGGGCGTCGAGCAGGCAAGAACGGCGGCGGCCACTGCTGTCTGTGCGAAATAGCGTGGCGAGTGCATTCGCAGTTTTTGGTTTCTCCCTGTGCGGTCTCTCGCTATATAATCCTTGTGTGTGCCTGAAAGCCGGAAAGGATGCCGTGTACTTGCTGTGCGCATGGATGTCGCTCCGTGTACAGAGGAAATGAAGGTGTCGATGTTCTGCCTGCCCAGTGACAGCGACCGGCGAGAAAAGGGGAATCGCCCCGTACCATGCCAAAAGTCTTGTGGGTTCAGTTTTCACAACCCGCACGTGCGTGCATGGGAAAATCACTTCGATATGGATGGCATTTTTCTTGCCGATGAAACTTCGGTTGGTGGCATGGTTGTGACCTTGCAACGCGATGTCCCAAAACTTTCGCCGGACGCCATGCGGGGATTTCCGAAGCACACCCTGCGTATATATCAAATTCCAAAAGTTTAGAGATCGCTCGCATAGACAGCCTAAGGAAACCAATCGTAGCCGGGAACCGTCAACTGTTCTGGAGAGCTCAGACGCTGCACCAACGATGTGCACTAGCCCGACGGCCGCAGATGCAGTGAAGAATAGCGCAAGAAATGAAGGTGGGCGTGTTGCGTGGCATGCTGCTTGCATCCTGACTGTCCGGAATAGGAAAATATGTGCGTGAAAGTTTCGCTTTTTTTTGCAAAGCCATTGTTCCAAGTGTGCAACGATGGCTTGCAACGATGGCTTTCTGAAGTTTCATTAAAACTTTAAATGTTCAACTTGGAAGTCCGGTGATTTGAAATTCATAAGGTCGAAAAGCTATCTAGAAGTGCCTTTCACCGCTTGCTCGGACTTTTAAACATCGTTGAAGGCTATGTGGAGGAGATTACAGTAGAGAAAATTGCATGCCCTAATATCTATAGCAATATTATCGAATACATATTGAATGCACATAGAATTCCCTCTGCTAGCGTGGGCTGTTCGTCGCATTTTGTGGCAACAACTGGAGAAGTGGGTTATTCCTTCCTAAGGTGCCGGCGGCATTTCTTCAACAAAGAAAAAAAACTACAGAGAATCTTCGCGTCAATCTTGTCCGGAAAATGGCGGAAAAAAGTTCAGGTAAACGTTGTTAATCGGCTGCGATATTTAATACATAATGCCGCGAAATCTTCAAAACTGTATTTGTTGTTTTTAACAGCCGCCGGCATGCGGGCTTATCACTGTGGTCCTGGCTACCGTATCAATTCTGTATCCAGTGTTTGTTCATGCTTTTTGTCGCGATACGACGCGTTATCCTTTTCTTTGTCGCGAAGGATGCGCCGAGATCTGTCTCTAAGATTCCGATCACTTGCATCTGTTTCTACAATGTTCCAGGTTGTGCTGTGTAGCAGTTTGCGACATTATCTAGATTTTTCTGAGCATACTTTAAATTGAGTGTTGTCGAGTGTGACGGGCATTCTTCATTCGACGATAGACGAGCACGTTTGTTGCTATCGCCGCCGCCGAGTTGCTTAGTTCTTTTGCGGGCGCAAGTAAGCCCAATAAAGATTTTATTTCAGTACCATCAAGCCTGTGTCTTCTTTGGGTGTCTACGGCCTCGTCACCACGACGAGGCATCTGGTGGAGGTGCTGCCTTTGATCCTTCAAGCGAAGACCCCCGCCTTGTTCCTGTTACCCTGGAGGACCAGCCAACAGGCCAATGAACCAGTCGCCGGCTTCAAAGGCTCCAAACTGAACACGGTCTGCTGCCGGACCCCATTCGATCTCGGAAGGAATTGACGCGCACAATGGCCCAGCCTACAGCACCAGTTGCTTTCGTCCAACCCCGTGAGCCCCCCTGCTTCCATGGACGACCGGACGAAGATGCGGAAGACTGGATGGACCTTTTTGACCGTGTGGCAGACTTCAACGGCTGGAATGACGTTGCGAAACTTAGGGAAGTCTACTTTGTTCTTCAAGGACATGCCCGAGTTCGGTTCGAAAATCATGAAGCAGCTATGAAAGATTGGGAGATTTTCAAGGAAGCGTTTTTGACTACCTTTTCAAGCATCGTCCGAAAGGAAAGAGCCCAGGCCCTCCTTCAGTCAAGACTTGAACTCCCTAACGAGCCTGTCCTGGCTTACATTGAGGAGATGAAGCGCCTCTTTCGTCGCGCCGACCCTAACATGACCGAAAGTGAGAGAGTCAAATTTTTAATGCGAGGCGTAAAGAATCGCTTTTTGCAGGTCTTGTTCAAAATCCGCCAAAACCCGTGGCGGAATTTGAAACGGAAGCGCCTACCATCGAGAAGACGTTGAAAACCCGGATGCGCCACTACGAGCGACCACTTCAACCGGACTGCTCAAGCCACTACCCCAACGCATCTGCAAGCGGAGAGAATCTTCGGGACCTGATCCGGGAGATCATGCGAGAGGAGCTCCGCCAATTGCTGCCATCATCACAACGACCCCAAGTGCCGACGCTCGCGGACGTCGTACGTCAATAGGTACAGCAGGCACTGGGCGTTACTCAAGCGACGACTCCGACGGCTCCGGTGTATGAATCAGCAGTGATTAACTATGCTGCTGCATTACGTCGTCCTGCACCCAACGCGACTTCCCAAGCCAACGCGATCTCTCAAGCCCTCGTCGCTGCCATCCTGCCTCCGAAAGCCGCCCCTTGACCCCCTCCCACCAAGTCTACCAACGATCTCCAAGCCCCAGGAAATACGACGACTGGAGGACATCTAACATCTTGGAAAGCAAACTAGCGCACTTCAAAACAAAGACACAGGAAGGGAACGACAACACAGCGCTGACTTCAACTGGTTTTTTATTAGAGAGTGACACAATATGTAAGTACGAAAAGTGGGCGTGAAAGAATTGACAACTGCTGAGTTTGCACGTGGCGTAAAACACAGAACGCAAAGTTAAAAGGCGCACGATAACAATATAGTGTTTACAATACTACAAAAAGAAACCTAGGTGTTCACTGCCTAAAATGTCCCTCTCAGCCCTGTGAGCCATCCCTTCATAAATGCACTGTAATTGCGAGAAATGTGCATCAGTTCACACGCGAAATCATAGAAGCCGCTCACATTCTAAAGCTAGGTCAAAATTGTGTTAGCACACCCTCAATAGCCCTGACTAAACGCGAGTTAGAATATTTGAACCAGACGCACAGTAGTTTTAATGTTTAGATTCCGTGTACACTCCTCAGCCTCTAGCGGCCTGGCCTTGGTTGTTTTAGGTATTCTGTTTTTAAAGCCCTTTTGGTCTTGTAATGCTCTTAATTGTCCTTTTGGTTCTTTTATCGCTCCCCTTTTGTGTTTTTTATCGCTCTTAATGCCCCCTTTGGCTTTTTTCGCTCTTAATGCCACTTTTGGCCTTTTTTCGATTTTAGTTTACGTATCTTCGGATCGTGCCATCTTTAACTGTTTTTACCTATAGGCCTCCCCCTTTTTTGCTTCTTTATTTTTCATAGCCCTGCCATTCTACCTTGCTTTGACCTATATTGTTATCGTGCGCCTTTTACCTTTGCGTTCTGTGTTTTACGCCACGTGCAAACTCAGCAGTTATCAATTCTTTCACGCCCACTTTTCGTACTTCTATATTGTGTCACTCTCTAATAAAAAACCAGTTGAAGTCAGCGCTGTGTTGTCGTTCCCTTCCTGTGTCTTTGATTTGAAGTGCGCTAGTTTGCTTTCCAAGATGATTTACCAACTAGCCCGTTCTTCCACCCTTGCAGGACATCTAACAACCAACCGCTCTGCTTCCATTGTGGTGAGGCAGGACACATCCTCCGTCACTGCCCGTACAGACCGATCGACCTCCGTGGTTTCGCTGTCGACGCCCCACGACCCCGTCCTGGCGAGCGACCACAGGAAATCAACGACTTCCTGCGCAGCGGAGAGCACTCGTCGCCAAGGCGTCTGTCACTCCCCCCATCGCCGTACAATGCCCGATCTGCTTCGCCGGGACACGGTTACTTGCAAGGACGATCTCCTAGCCCCCGTAGGGGAAACTAAAGGCAGCAACCTTTGGAGGTCAGGTTGCTCAACGGCGAAAAGACGACAATCCTCTGCCGCCGACGACCACTAACGATGACGCAGCCATTTCATTGCCGCTCCACACGATGACATCGACAACACGACCAGAGTGCAAGCCGACAGCGCCGCCCAGCGAAGTAACAACGGTATGCCCCGGCCATGACCTGAAGAAACGACGGAGCCGAGATTGAATACCAAGCCCCGCGTGCAATGCGAGGACGCGAATAAGCAACCTTGAAGTTAGTGTCTACGGTCGCAGAGTCACTGCCCTAGTAGACACCGGAGCTGACTATTCAGTCGTAAATGGACTGTTAGCCTCTCAGTTCAGGAAAGTTGCCGCCGCTTGAGATGGCCCGCTGATTCGCACCGCAGGTGGCAAACTGATTACTCCATCGGGACGTTACACTACAAGAATAACGGCGAATGGGTGTACTTACCCCAGCAGCTTCGTGGTCTTGCAGCAGTGCTCTCGAGAAGTGATTTTAGGCATGGACTTCCTAAATGAACAAAGGGCTATCATCGACCTCCGATCCAAACTCATCAAGCTCTCTGCAGACAAGGCCATACCTGCTACGACGACTTCGACGCAACATGTCCCTCGACGGAGAATTGACCGTGCCGCCCCGATCAAGCCTCGCAGTCAGCGCAGATAGCACAGAAATCGAAACCGCTGAATGCATCGTAGAAAAGAATATCCAATTGCTTTTGGAACGAGATGTCGGCATCGCAAGAGACGTCGTTAAACTACGGAGAGGACAAGCTCAGGTGCTGGTAACAAACTTCACCTATGAATATCGGCATCTCAACAAGGGAACGATGATCGCTTTTTTCGACGAATTAGCGGACCTCAAAGACGTATTCGCAATTCACGGCCAACCACTGGAAGACGCACCGGAACAATTCCGCCAGCCCACATTTGACATCAACCCGGCACTGACCCCCAGCAGAAAAGACCATATTCGCAGACTTCTTCAAAGCTATAGGTAGTGCTTCTCGTCATCATCTAAGGCACGACAAACACTACAGGCCAAGCACCGCATTATAACAGACGAACACGCCCGACCTCTGCGCCAAAACCCCAATCGTGTATCGCCGCGAGAACGCCAGGCCATACGCGATCAAGTTGAGGAAATGCTGCGTGATGACGTAATCCAGCCATCGAACAGCCCCTTGGCGGCATCAGGCGTTTTGGTGAAGAAGAAAGACGGCACAATTCGCTTCTGCGTTGATTACCGCCGCTTGAATAGCATAACTAAGAAGGATGTCTACCCGCTTCCCCGCATCGACAACACTCTCGACCGGCTCTGCAATGCAAGGTACTTCTCATCGATGGACCTGAAGAGCGGATATTGGCAAATTGAGATCGACGAAAGAGGTCGCGAGAAGACCGCATTCATCCCAACGGACGGCCTTTTTGAGTTCAAGGTGATGCCATTTGGCCTCTGCTCCGCACCAGCCACATTTCAACGAGTAATGGACACAGTTCTGGCAGGCTTGAAGTGGCAAATTTGTTTGGTATATTTGCACCACGTTGTTGTCTTCTCGTCAAACTTTAAAGACCACCTAAAATGACTGCAGAGAGTGCTGGAACCCATCATGTCATCGGGACTAATGCTAAAAGCAGAGAAGTGCCACTTCGCCTACGAGGAACGGCGGTTCGTAGGTCACATCGTTAGTAAGAATGGTGTTCGCCTAGGCTCCGAGGGACGCTAGCATGTCCCTCACAAAAGCCTAAGCCAATTACTCGATGACCGAGAAGGAGTGCCTCGCTATCATCTGGGCCCTTTCTAAGTTTCGTCCATACTTATACGTCCGACCATTCAAGGTGGTAAGCGACCATCACGCGCTCTGCTGGCTGGCTAATTTGAAAGATCCCTCCGGCCGCCTTACCAGATGGAGCCTACGACTTCAAGAATTTGAATTTACTGTAGTCTATTTGTCGGTCCGAAAGCATTCAAATGCAGACTGCTTATCGCGCCCCCGTCGACGCTTCCCCGAAGGACGATGACGACGACGCCTTTTTGGGACCGGTAATCGCCAGCGTTTTCGCAGAACAACAGCGATCAGACCCTGAGCTGAAAGCGCTAGTCGATTACTTAGATGAAAAGACCGCTTCCCCTCGTGCTGTGTCCAGGCGACATTTATGATCGCTCGCGTTAAGCAATGGCCTCCTCGAGAAGAACTTTGCACCCAACAGGACCGCGCAGCTACTTGTTGTGCCTAAAAACCTCCGGCAGAAAATTCTTCAGACGTTGAGCGATGAGCCCTCCGCAGGCCATCTCGGATTTGCGCGCACGTTGCGTCGAATCCAGAAGTACTACTGGCCGCGACTGCCTGCCGAAGTTGCCCACTACGTGAAGACATGTGAGTGCCAAAGACGCAAGACGCCGCCGATCAGACCAGGAGGTCTACTAAACCGGATTCCGCCCCCAGACCTGCCCTTTCAACAAATTGGGATGGATCTGCTCGGCCCCTTTCCAGCTTCGTCAATGGGTAACAAGTGGATCATCGTGGCCACTGACTACCTTACCCGTTACGCCGAATCAAGAGCACTACCAAATGGTACCGCGGCAGAAGTCGCCAAATTTTTTGTCGAACAAATTCTCTTGCGACACGGCGCCCCAGAAGTGCTCATCGCGGACAGGGGAACGGCGTTTACGGCAGAGTTGACGCAAGCCATTCTAGAACACAGTCACACAAGCCATCGACGAACAACTGCGTACCATCCCCAGACCAATGGCCTTACGGAGCGCCTGAACAAAACGATCGCGGACATCATCGCTATGCACGTCGACGCTGAACACAAGACCTGGGACGCCATCCTCCCGTACGTGATCTTCGCGTATAACACGGCAGTCCAGAAGACGACCAGAGCGACCCCGTTTAAGCTTGTGTACGGCAGGGAACCCACGACGACACTCGACGCAATGCTACCGCACGTAGCCAAGGAGGACAACCTCGACGTCGCCGCCAACCTGCAGCGTGCAGAGGAAGCCCGACGACTCGCACGGCTGCGTATTAAAGACCAACAGCGCACCGACAGCCGACGATGCAACTTACGACGGCGCCACGCAGAGTACAATCCAGGACACGAAGTGTGAGTTTGGACACAAATTCGCCGTCGCGAACTAAGTCAAAATTTGTTGCGTCGATACTTTGGGCCGTACAAAATCACTCGCCGCGTCGGCCCACTGGACTATGAAGTCATTCCCGACGAAACGTCAGCATCACAACGGCGACACGCACGCCAAGAAATCGTACATGTTGTTCGTCTGAAGCCTTATTACGCTCGTTAGTGAATCCGTGGTGTTTAAACTTTGTAATGTTTCTATTTAAGTTCCTTTGTTTATTTTGGAACATCGAAGCGATATTTTTTTAAGGAGGGAGTAAGGCTGCAAAATCTTCAAAACTTTATTTGTTGTTTTTTTAACTGCTGCCGAAATTCGGGCTTATCACTGTGATCCTGGCACGCGTATCAATTCTGGATCCAGTGTTTGCTGATGCTCGTTGTCGCAATACAGCGCGTTATCATTTTCTTTGTCGCGAACGATGCGCCGAGATCTGTCTGGAAGATTCCGATCACTTGCGTGTTTCTACCAAGGTCTATGTACAACTGGTCGCGCCACTTGGAAGAACACGCGTGCAGCTGCCTACTGCCAGCGGCATCAACTCGATGATGAGGACTCCTGCGAACTGTGAGGCAAATTACTAGCGCACAGAAAATAATATCTGCCAGAACTCCAAAGAAGTAGAAAGTAAACATAATATTCGTGCTCAGGAATGAATGCAGTTTTTGTTTCTTGCGTAAAAAAAAACGTGTCACATTTATAATAATATTTTAACTTGTGTCTAACGGCCTCTCTTGGCCATTTATTATCCGCTGCGCAGTTGCCCAAAGCTCAGAAATGGCTCAGACCAAAGCTTTTTTCATCCGCGGAATGGTTGCGTCATCGGCCCCGGTTCAACGTTCATCGTGGCGTGCTGCGTACAGAGTGGGTTATCTGTAACAAACAGTCAGTATTTCATTCTGCTGGTTGTGGTAGAGCTTTACAGCAAGGCGAAGACTGTGTGTGCTCGATGAAAAACTGATTGCCGCTGCATGTGCGCATTTCCGGACGATGGGACAATGCGCGTCACAGCTCGGCGGCTTGGCTCGGACTCCCAGGCACGTCGCAAAAGTGGTGGCTTGTTTCACGGATACACGTCTGTATGAGTGGCGTATCGCTGCATGTTTTAATTGAACGGTGAAGGTGAGATTTTATTGCCCCCAAGACTCGTGTCGCATTGCTCAAAGCCTTCCGTTCCGCTCCGTTTGCTGCGTGTTTTGCTTACTGCGTCGTATTACCGCACCAACGTTCGCTAAACGTGCTTTAGCTGTTATCACAGTGATGTTCCTGTTGTCAATGGGATCTTTCTCATGAACATGTTAAATGCTTAAGTTGTAAATTTGTAACCTCACATTGACTCCTCTCAGTGGCAAATGAAGCGTGAGTAAAATAATGGAATCGTGAACAGGGCGAGATTTATTGGAGCGAAGCTATATCGTAGATATCTTCACTTCTTAGACGCATTAGCTTCTAAATACTAGCAATCCCAATTTGAATTGCTTACCTAAGCTCTTACAGGTTGGCGTTCTAGCGCTAGCGTTAGTTATTCCGTTCGCTTGTTTTTTGTTCGTTGACACTGACATGTACTTTGTTAGCAAGATCTGTTACCCTTTTATAATCTCACCGCGTCTCGTTTGGAGACCTACGCTCAGATCATTTTGTTATCACGAGGATTTTATGAAGACCGTGACGAATGTGTGGTGGTCGCTTTCTCGCACTTAAAGATTTCATTGTCGTGAAGCGTCTATGAAAGTAATCGTGAATTAATAAAGCCTGGCTTTCTATGCAGCACAGCTTCACTCATTATGCCCTTAGTGAAATCCCTGAAGCCATGTGATTCTATCCATGTGCTTGCCGAATTCACTTGAAGGCCCTTGTTCACAAACGTGCCGAAGAAATAAGCCCCAGAATGCGTTTACACGACGCGCGACGAAAGACCAGGCTGACGACGACGGAGGCAGAACGGTGCTATGATAAGGTGGTTAAAGATGCCGTAACATTTCAGTTAACGTAAAAATTTACTGCAGAAATCCATGTCAAATAAAGTTGGCTGAACAGTTACGGTGTCCATTTTTCTGCCTTATCCGTGCATCGTTCTGCCTCCGTCGTCATTGGCCTTGATTTCCGTTCAAAATTAAAAAGACAAATTCCCCTCCAAAAGTACGTCACTGTGACGTCACAAGCAACGTCACGTGTTTTGCCTCGCAGTTCGCAGGGGGCACCGGGAAACTAAAGCCTCGCTCAGAGTCGACACGCAGGCTTCTATGGGAGTTACGCTACCATTTGTTCTTCTACCATGTTTCTACTATGTTCCATGTTTTGCTTGTAGCAGTTTGCGACGATATCTAGATTGTTCTGAGCAGCCTTTAAATTGAGTATTGACGAGTGTGACGGGCATTCTTTGTTCGACGATCGACGAGCACGTTTGTTGCTATCGCCGCCGCCGAGTTGCTTAGCTCTTTTGCGGGCGCAAGTCCGCTCAATAAAGAGTTCATTTCAGTACCATCAAGCCTGTATCTTCTTTGGGCGTCTATGGCCTCGTCACCACTACGTGACAATATGCCACACCTCTGCAAAATAAAAACATTTGAGCGATCTTTTCTTGCTTAAAAAATTAGTGTCCTGCTGTCATGAATAAAACATATTTTTGCCTTTGACGTCGGAAAGAGGTCTGTCTAAAATATTTACCTTATTTAAGACACTATCGGTCATGCAGAATTGCTTGCTCGTGAAAAGTTTATTCGCATTAAGCACAACAATGTAGTGATTCTCATTGATCTCTGAATGAAACCGAACACAGAGATAAAGATAAATTTCAGAACTAGCTTCGAAAAACCGGAATAAAAGAATAAAGAGAGAATGAAAACTACAAATATTGCACGACCAACCGTAATGGAGATGTGGCGCGATGCTGTTTGCAATAAATAAGAAAAAGCCCACAGGAAATTTATGTGAAATAGCAGCCGGCTTTAATTACCAACTGCTGAATTTGCCTGTCTGGTTTATTCATGCCGAGTGCTGATAGGAAGAAAAAAAATGGATAAAAGGGTCAATAAAATGTTTCTAAAAAAACGTCTATATGAGAAACAGGGATATGCTTGCTCGAAAAGTGTAACCATTGTACCTAGAGGAGACATTAATGACGGCCCGAGTCTTTCGTGCTATATGTCGACTACGGATATGTGTACTAAGTGCTTTAGGAAAAAAAAACGTTTTATCAGCGGTGTATATTGTCACGGTATTGGCGACTGGGGCTAGGTTAACAGAGCCGGTACAGGTGGAATTACACGGTCCAAGGTTTAGGTACGTCCTGCGAGTCCGGAGCCGATTCACTTCGTCTTTTTCTCCGAGCGCCACTTCAACGTCTTTCGCTCCGAGCGCCCCCTGGCATTCCTCCCTCCTTAAGCGTGACGCACACGGTACACGTGCACACAGGCGGACAAAAGCAAATGAAAATAAAAAATTTGCAGATGCCGTTTTTCAGTTACCGCGTAAAATACGGATTCATGCGTAGGACATGAACTGTCTCTGGACGATGAACCCGACGGCCTCTCTGCTCTGGGCCATCTGGGAGCACCTCATAGTTAACGTCGCTAAGGCGCCGCAAGATTTTATATGGTCCGAAGTAACGGCAAATCAGCTTTTCTGATAGGCCACGGCATCGAACAGGAGTCCACACCCACACCTGGTCCCCGGTGTTGTAGGAAGCTTGTTTGTGGCGGAGGTTGAACCGGCGTGAACCCTTGTCCTGTTGCTGGGCGATGTGGACGCGTGCTAGTTGGCGTGCTTGCTCAGCATCTTGGGCAAAGTGCTCGGCGTCGATAGAAAGCTCGGTATCTGTTTCGCAAGGGAGCATTGCGTCCAGCATCGTCCGAACCTCCCTGTCATAAACTAGGCGAAACGGCGTGAAGCGTGTCGTCTCTTGGACTGCCGTATTGTACGCGAATGTCACATATGGTAGGATAGTATCCCAGATCTTGTGCTGGGCGTCGACATACATCGCCAGCATGTCCGCAATGTTCTTATTAAGCCTTTCCGTCAGCCCGTTGGTGTGCGGATGTAAGCAGTAGCTTTTCGATGCGCCATACCCCTGAGATGAAAAACTTCGGCCATCATTTGTGAAGTAAAGGCAGTCCCTCTGTCAGTAATAATACTGGTCGGAGCACCGTGCCGCAGCATGATCTGGTGCACAATATCGTATAGCACAAATAGCCTGCTATTGTTGTTGTCCTAATTCTGGCTCCAAAGACAGATTTGTACTAAGTGCGTCTATTTACCATTTTTGCAAATTCCCTCTAAGCAGTGCGGGTACTGTCAACGGACATACACCGGTCTCAACGCACGCAGGCATGGCCAGGGATGCCGGCGCCCATTGCCGGTGCGCGTATTTGCACTGCGCCTCGTAACTCTACCCGCGAACGTCCACGCCGGTCTCGATCCGTCGAACCAACACGGGATCACCTCTTTCTTGATACTATCCATCACCTGGCCAGCAGATGCCTTGCAGGCGTCCGCTTGTTTCGCTTGTGTAATCGGGGCTCCTGTTTCGCGAGTGGGCCCGCGGGCTTCCTGCACAGTCAATCGGTGGCGTCCGAGTGCGCTAAGTGTTAGCGGACTTGCCGGACGCCAGTGCGCTAATAAACCGTTTTATACTTTTGATTGCGTCTTTGTGTGCCCGCATACACATCTTTCTGGTAGTAGTATCACTCCAGAGATTAATTTATAAGATGTTTCTTTTCGCCGTGTGCACTGGAGCGCCAACGCCGGAATCGCTCCGATGCCTCCAAAAGAGCGAGGGCACCCTTAACAGCCACTCTTTTTCTTATATCAAACTTTCGGGGCGTTTCATGATCAATAAAAGCTGATGTTAAAGCTCAAACCAAAAAGAAGTTCCCACATGTAGTGTCGCCATTATCAAACTGATCACAGTAGTCAGCAAAGTTTTGCCACGCGATATCAAAAATGAGCAAAGTTTGGACTGGCGTTTTAAAAACGGCGGTAGATAACAAGATTTACAACATTTTGGTGCGTTTTCTCAAGTTTTGAAACACTTCAGACATTGTTTGAGGAATAAGGAGTTCATGTAGGACAATTGTGAACCATGTTCTCGAGGAGACGCTCTGAGTTTTGGTTTGAAAGTCCTTTTTTCGAGTATCTCATCTTCAAGTTGTAAGATCAAAACGTTCAAAATCAGACCCGTTCGTAACAAAGAGCCGCTTGCGCCCTGATGCATCACGGTGGAACACGCCACTTTGAACTTACATTTGGAAATTTTATGGCAAGTTTTTCTTTCCCTACAATAACTATACAAGAATTATGGGCAGCAAGGTGTGTGAAAGAAATCATCCCGAGAGAAATAATACCAATCGAAACGAACTGAACATTTTATTTTTATTCGCCGATTTTCGTGCGAGAACAGATGGACTGTTTCGGCGCCACGGGTTTACCCCCGTCTCATTTAGACCAAAAAACGCCACTCTGATAACAGCATTCTCAACCGTCATTTATGAAAGAATACTGGAAAAATAAAGTGAACAGTAAATACACACGCAATAACCATTTTACGTTTTCTGTGCGTAGTGCGGGTTATGCAGAATAAGCCAGGCAGAGGAGATGCGTGTGTGCTCGACGGACGAAATGTACGCAAGCGCGTAACAATCGTAGGGCTAGCTGGCCTTAGGATAACACAGAACAATCCTGACTTCTATAAGATGTTACAATAGGCACTAGAAGTGTGTGATGAGAGGCTAGTTGGTAAGCACTCTGAAGACATAAAACTACGCAGGAGGCAGGACACAGAAAAGATGCAGACAGGCAACGCTCGTCCTGTCTGCATCTTTTCTATGTCCTGTCTCCTGCGTAGTTTTATGTCTTCAGAATTACGATACGCGACGCAACATACCATCAAAAAAGCTCCGGACGAGACGAGTTTGCCGTTGTTTACAGCAGCTACTCTACTGCAGCCGTCAGTTAGCTGCACTCCGCCATCTTCCAACGATCTATGTTGCCAGATTCAAGCCTTGTTCATCGCCCAGACTTAGCAAGCAAAAGTCATCTGGCCACCATCAAACAGTTTGATGGTTGCCCGCTGTTGTTCATGCTGCTGCTGAGCGACCTTGAGGGTGAATTAGAAAGGTGTGGCGAGGGTTTTGACTTGTCATACATGGACAGTGGCCGGGTGCAACAGGTCCTACCGGGCCTGCTGTACGCAGACGACATTGTGCTATTGGCGGGCTCAGAGGCAGGACTGCAAAAGTTGCTAGATATCTGCTCAGCGTACGCGGAGCAGTTGGGTCTACAGTTCAGCATGAGGAAGAGTGCAGTGCTGGTCTCAAGTCAGGACGGCTGTGGAACCGAGACTACTGCTACAAGGGCGCGAAATCCCGTGGGTTTCAACCTACAGGTACCTCGGGATAGACCTCATGACACAGCGTGCCTACCTGGTAGACAACGAGAGCAGCCTCCGTGCGAAGGCAGTACGCAGCCAGAATGTCCTCAGAGCCCAGGCGTTGTGGTATCATCAGAGTAGGCGAAATCGCAACGCTTACCGCACCTTATGGCACGACCTTACCAAAGCGTTGCCGCCCGTTAGCGCGGCGGACTACAGTGCTCCAGCCGTGCGCTGCTCTCTGGGGGTCGCTAGGCTTATTTTCTTTTTCATCGACGGTATATGAAACGGTGATATGAAATTCCTTCGTGCTATGGTGAATGGCCTACTCATAGAGCTGCCTAACTCTCAATCCCATTCTCTAATAACAAAAGCAAAATATGATTATTTTGCTTTTGCACATTTTAGCGGAGGTGGTATGCTAGCTGATCGGAGCAGCCGCATCGCAACGGCGGCAACTGGCTGTGAGCAGAAACTTGCTTGTATCGGAGCTGTCGCTTCTATACCACACACCCGCTACGGCTTAGCGATATCCTCAACATAGATTCAGTATTGGCATTCAGCTTATCATTTTCGGGAACAACAAAATTAAGCACACAAAGTTTTTCGTATCGTCAGCGCGCACAACTCAGAGCTGCAGCCGGCACGGAGCAGCAGCAAGTAGTGCAAATCGCACGGTGGTCACGCCCAAGAGCGGCCGTTCGCCCAATCGCCGGCGAAAATACCTGGCCCGGCTTGATCTGCGGTGAACGGCCGCCGGCGGCCCATAGAGAAAGGGATTGGGTAAAGAGCGGACACTCGGCGAAATCTGGCCCTATGACTGATAACGTTAGTATAAGCCCCCGGCACCTCGAATTGAATGGCGCCACCAGCCTTTGTCGCGCCGCGCGCGCAGTTGCTGACGGCGCAGACCGAAGCACACATTGAAAGGGCAGGGCCGCCTACGCGGGCTGTGTGCGTGTTCGTGATGACTGACTGCGGCTTCCTTGGCCTTCGAAGCGGAATTACTGCAGTTTGTCAGGACGGCAAGGTGAAGAACGTTATTCTTGCTTAAAACGTTGCATTTCGAGCAGTTTATGCAGAAAGCGCCGGCCGGTTTCTTGAATTGCGCAGCTCGTGAACAGGCGCCGGTGCGCACGTCATGGTTCGGCCAGTTCGTGACACCCCGGCAGCTTCCAGCAAAGTCAAGGTGAGAAATTGTTTTTGTTTAAAAACTACGCTGCATTTCAAGCAGTTTGTTTAGCTCTGCACTCTGGCTGGCGCGGTTGTGATGGGAAGGCCGACAAGGGCTCGTCGGTTACTGTGCAGTAAGTTAAGAGTGAACCCACTCCTGCGTTCTTTGCTTGGTTTGCCTAGTGGTTACTTTTGCGTGGTTTCTCGTTGCGTTTTACGTGTTGGGGTGTTTTATGGCCTTCACCAGTCCGTAGTCTGTTTTAGGTGATGGAAAGCAAAACAGCGCACTTCAAAACACAGACACAGAAAGTGAAAAACAAAACAACACAGTTTTTTTTAAGTGCACTGTTTTGCTTTCCAAGATGCTCTACCAACAAGCCCGTTCCTTCACCCTTGTTAAGTGATGGGTTGGCCGGGTGAAATGTGAACATCGAGAGTAGGCTAATGTGTTAAAGACAAGCGTTTTCGCATGGTATGTACGGGACCGTTATTGTTAAGAGGGCTGGAAAAAAAAAAGGTACGCACAAAATCTGGAGAACCAGAAACTTGTGTGTCGAGGATCGTCATCTGCAACGAAAAACACGCGGGGAATCGCTTTAAAAAATAAAAGGCAATAGAAAAGGAAACGTCGGAGGTGCTTCTAAACAGCTTAATACTAAAGAAGTGGCGCACCGATAATTCCTTCCTCTCCGTTTCTGAAAGCATGCATTCCACCCGCGAATTTATTTTCAGTGCTCCTAACGCGCACTGTGGTATCCCCTGTGTTGTTGCCGCCGGGTAACAAATATTTTTATCGAATGAAACGCGTAGTCGGCTGTCATAGCGGCTTTTAAAACCAAAGACTAATTTCGGAAAATGGAGCAATGCTTGAAATTACTGGTAGGGATCTTCGCCGTGTAGCTTGATTCCTGTATTTTACGTGGGTATGCACGCGAGGTTCGATAAATCACTGACCAATATCCGTAACTTTATTCCTTTACAAATTTCTCGCGTTTAATCTGTTTACACAGTGTCCGTAAAAGGTGCATCACGATGACATATACTTCTACTGTAAATTTTCCAGCTAATGCCAGGATTCGGTAGTCTCTGCTGTGGTCTCTGGTGAGACAATTGCAGCATACGTGCAAGAGGTCCGGACCAATATCCCGCATTCCACGAGTTGGTAGGTTTGAGATTTCACTTTCGGCTAGCCATTTCACGTGATTTAATGTGCACATCAGGTATTTCTAAAACGATATAATTATTATTTAACATGAAAAAAAATGTATTCATAGGCATGAAATAAATGTCCGAATTGTTTCCTGAATATCAGCACACATTTTCACATTCCAACAAATTGTCTGAGAATTTTACAAGCTAAGCTTGATTGCTTTCTATTTACCGTCCCAAAGAGACCCAGGCTATAAAGACGCGCATAATAGACAAACCATTCTTATATTGACACTGTTGAGCATTCTGGCTATGAATTTAACGAGTGCTAGTTACTATACCATTGTAAAATGAATACAAGGCACTTTGTAGCATGAGTCAATGTTTTTGAGCTTATTTCGGGCTTACAGAACATTTGCGATTAGGAACCCTTCAAACTTTCTGAAAAAGGTAATGCTGAGGAGGAACGAAGCGACCGTCTGCTGGAATTTCGCTGCCAAGGTGATATCCAAAAATACATGATTGTATGGGGAAGAGTGCACATTTAAGCCGAAAGCAATGTGTCTCTGGCATAATAACCAACACTACTTGAAGTATACTTGTTTTAAATCTGTGCTTAAAATAAGACAGCGTATTGTGAGGGAGCCGCGAATATATTTTGAGCATAGTGTATGTCTATTTTCTTGTGTATCATTTTCCATAATTTGTATATCTGTATGTAATGCTACATTTGTCTGCCTATGTATTGTTCCTTGCCTTGTGTAAAGTTTTTTACTTTTTATAATATACACGTGGGCGGATGTACCCTATGTTTTGTCTATCTTCCTGGTTGCTTTTGTGCACCAAATTGACAGAAGTGTATCTGTTTTGTTTTTGTATGAAGCAAAATAAATATTCATTTCACAGAGCCCCTGGCATCTTTCCTGCAATGCTGCTGTTTGGCAAAGGCTTTGACTTAGCTGCGTTGATGACCAGTCAGCAGTAATTATAACCTAATTTTATATTTTATTGCTGAAAATAGGTAGAAAAACGATACCACACCTTACAGAATAGAAATAAGGTGCTAACAGGGCGCGGCAGTACGGCAAGCGCTTGCCAGCATTCAAACTGCGCGCCATGGCGCAGCACGTCGCAGCATTAAAATTGCACGCCTCTACCGAAAGCAGATGTACGTCAAGCATCAGCCGCTTGGTGCGCTACAGTCATTTGGTCCGCTAGGCTTTATGGAAGTGTCCGCTCTTTACCCTATCCCTTTCTCTATGGGCGGCCGGCGAACTGCCTCCGAGCGGAAGTTCGCAAGGTTTGCCGCTGGAAAATCGCTGCATGTGGATCGGCCTTTAGCCTTCTTGCGTTCAATGGCTTATAGCAGGTAGGATTTTAAAGTATCTTCCCATAAGCAAGAAAGTCTCCCAGCAGAAGCGTTGATTCCATGGGTGGACGTGTGAGACTTACGAATGAAGTGCGATTATCTTTGTACGTTGTAATATAGGGGTTAGGGAAGCCGTACTGCAGAAGGTTGGCCCGAATATTTTGGAAATTGTGCAGTGGCACACGCAGGTGCTTGCAATACTGCAACTGGATATGGATGAAATGGGCATTGTGCTTGTTGAAAGCGGCAGCGAAATGATGTCTTGGTCTGACTGATGTACTCTTGCCATCAAATATCTCGAAGCAGTTTATAAGCCACATCGCTTGAGTCGCAGTCGAGGTCCTTATTTATGTGAAACATAAACATATCGGTCTTGGTATTACGACTTTGGTGTCAGGTATACGTATGCGGGTGGACTTTGCAGCGAATATTTCCCGCATGCATGCTATCCAAGACGGCCGGCAGACCCTTTGGTTTTTCATTATCAGGTAAGCCTCCTAAGTTCCTGTCCCGGCGCTACAATACACGTCTTGGCTCCTTGAATATTGACGCGAGCCGAGCCCTCGGCCCTATTATGTTAAAATGACGGCTTAGTATGTTCATCACTATGGGAGTCATTAAGAAGTAAGAAAGGATTAGGTTTCTTTTTCTGCTGCCGTCGTCTTTCAGTGCTTTATCTTCACGGACAGAAACTCTATCTAGGTTGCTGGTGCGCACAATCTCGTCATCAGCTATTTCTGCCGGGTATTTTTGACCTGACAAGGTGGCCTTGAGAGTCTGCACACTTTGGTTAATTTTTTTTTTATTTTGAGCAATATATTTCTGTATCTGTGTGCCTGGGAGTATGTGATAATTGTTTTACAGTGTTTCGGGCGGCTTCTGTGAAATATTGCTGTCGATTCAGGGGCGTTTTCAATAGCGTAGTTGAGGGAGAGTTACCGTCTACTGAGATCTCCGTGTCAAGAAAACTAATGCTCGGGTCAGAAATAGTGTTTGTAAATTTGAGTGGTGGATTCAGGAAATTAAAGTCCGCAACAAACTCCAACAGGGCTGCGTCATAATGCGGCCTCACAAGAAAAATTCCATGTAGAAAACGATCGTAGAAAAGGGGTTTTTCCGTCCGCATTTCGGAGAAGGGGATTTCTTGCGACGGCATCTAAATGCTTACATAGTTGTAAGCCATTCTTGATCACATAGCAGTTCCAATATCTACAGATAACTGTAGATATTGCTGTTCGTCAAACTTAGAGAACCTGCTCAAGGAGAATGAAGACTGTGGAACGGTCATTAGCATAGCGGAGTGAATTTTCGAAAGCGAGTAGAGTTGCTGCTATGCCATTGCGTGCGGGATATTTGTGAACAGGGAGCTAATATCTAATGTCACCAGGAGGCGTCCAGTGGGTACAGCCAATTTGGAAGTTTCCCTAAGCAAATGGATTCTGCCTTGATGTAAGAATTAAAACTGAGTGGCATGTCCTTGATGATATGTGAATGAAATTATTCATCTTTTTCGTCACTCATATTGCTCGAAACAATTGAATGGCCCTGATAATCAATATGATGGTCAACTTCCTTGATAAAGATCGCTCTTCGATCGAAACGTTTAAATAAATCCGCTGTTATGGTCCTAACTTCCTGGTGATTCATTTCTACATTCAATAATCAGCTGACATCACCTGATGTCTTTAGTAAGCATCTTGTCTACGTCCAGCTGAATGATATTGCGTTCTGTACTGAACACTCTATACGGACGTCTGTGAATGGGAGCGGCGTCACCGGTGTTTATGCGCTACCCAACCACAGAGGTCCGAGCTAAAGGGCGGTTATCGAAGTTGATGATGTCGCGAAAAGAGGAAAGAAGACATCTGCGATCGTGAGTTTATGCTGGTAAATGGTCAGAAGCAATCATCTTTGTGTATTTGTCAGATGGTGTGACGTCTGACACGTGGTAGTTCGCCGAAGAGGTACACAACCTGTAACAGTTCATACAAGGCATTCGGAAGCAGGCACAGTATGGCGAACGACGTATCTTGGGTGAAGCATTTGAACGTGCGATGCAAAGTTGAGAACCGGAAGGGACACTTGACTGGCACACATAGTAGCCACTGTATGCGCAAGGGCAACATTCCGTGCGAGAGGTACATCAAGGGCTGGAGTAATGTTGTACTGGTCATCGGGCACTGACGGGACGGACAAGAACGATCCATAAGTGACGGCTTCGGAGTCTAGGCGGAGAAAATTGACAGTACATAGCCGGTGCACAACTGGATCCGGCGGCTCCTTCGTAAAAGGTAGCTCGAGCTGAAAAACATTTGTGGCACGATCAAAGAGGACGGAATGTTCAGAGATAAATTCAAGGCCGAGGATTAGGTCGTGAAAGCCGTGTTTAAGGACAATGAAGAGAACAGAAGTATGACAGCCGGCGATAGACACATGAGCTGTACACATTCCAACGACAGCAGAAGTGCCCCCATCAGCGGGACGGACAACAGCTGAGGAGGCAGGAATTAGCACTTTTCTAAGGCGATGGCGGAGACGGGCATTCATAACGGAGTAGTTCGCTCCCGTGTCGATCAGAGATGTAATAGTGATCCCGTCCACGTTGACGCTAAGCATGTTCCGTCGGGCCTGTAGAATTGGAGGGTTTTCGGGTCG
Source organism: Amblyomma maculatum (assembly GCF_055883805.1). NCBI lineage: Eukaryota > Metazoa > Arthropoda > Arachnida > Ixodida > Ixodidae > Amblyomma > Amblyomma maculatum. The sequence continues at coordinate 15,293,952 of NC_139350.1, forward strand.
AGTCGTCAGAGCAGCATTACCTCCAGATGCTGCAGCCATCAGTTTTCCGAGCAACATTGAGCCTACGGGTCAGGAGATGACCGGCGGCGAGATCGGAGCGACGGAGGACGACGGCGGAAGGACGGCGACGACCGGTTGGTGGGCAGAGTCTGAGCATCGAGCTTGAGAACTGCTGTTCAGAGGGCGAAGAGCGCCGAGAATAGACATAATCCTGGTAGCGGCGGTAGGTTGATGATGGACTAGTTCGGCAGTGTCGAGAGATGCGACCAACTCGGGAGCAGTTAAAGCAAATGGGCCTGTTGTCAGTTGTTCTCCACTCATCTGGATTGCGGCTGCGGCGAGGGTAGTACGGATGCCCAGAGACAAGTACCGGTAACACACGTCGAGTATCTGGGGAGCTAATGGAGCCTATAGGTTGGATCCCGAGATTGGCGAGTTCTTGCCGGAAAACAGTTTGTATAAGGGACACCGTAGGAACATTGTCCGGTACCGATACACTGCTTCTAGCTCCCGGCGCACAAGTCGTGTCAGGCTTTCGAAAGTTGGCAGTGGCCAAGGTGGGTCTGAGAAGACGCACGACGACGTCTCAACCGTGCCCGCCAGCCGCGTTAACTAAGAGGGAATACGGCGGCTTGTCGCTTGTTCAAACCGGCGGCGGTGGTGGTGGTTAAAACATTTATAAATTACAATTAAATCGTTACAGAGGGGTGTTTGGGTTAGAGACATATCGGTATCCTCCCCTCACAATACTAGGTGGAGCCCCTCGGGGCCCCATTGGCAAGCAACGCCGCCCGCGGCCATTGAATCAAGGCCTTTTGAGCCTTGAGGTCTTGAGAGCCGAGCAGGGCTGCCTCCCAGTCCTCTCTAGTTGAATTGGGGTTGGGGGAATGGATGGGTTTGACTGGCACGCCCAGACCATGTGGAATGTGTCAGCCACCTCCCCAGAGTACTGGCATGCACCATCATAAGACGGGTTTAAATGTTTATGCACCGCCGGGCACAGTACAGTATTGGTAAACATTTTGATGAGGAGACTCTCGTCAGCGCGATCCAGTCCCTTACAAGGGGCCGGGTAGCGCCTGTGCTCCTCCTTGTAGTAATTGGTGATGTCTTTGAATGTAAGGGCCACATTGTCTGATTGGGAGTAGGCTTCCAAGGACAGGGAGATAGCCCGGGGAGAGAGTGCGTGGACGGCCAGATCGGCCTGTTCGTTTCCCTTGAGTACTTGGTGACCGGGTGCCCACATGAGGTTATGTCGAGTTGGGTCTATGTATCGGCAGCTAGATTGCAGTATACGCCGGGCAAGCGGGGGAGCCCATCCCAGCCTATAATTCCGACAGGCCCCTCGCGAGTCGGTGATGATGTGTTTCCAAGTGGGAATACTGAGAGCCCGAGCAATAGCAATCTCCTCCGCGTGAGTTGTGCTGTAGGCTTTGAAAGTTAGATCGTTAACCGTGTTGTTGTTGTGTACGACTGCAGCCATATACCACCCCCCCCCCCTGGTAAGGGCCGGCAACATCCACATAATACACGTGTTGCTGGTGACCATAGTATCGCTCCAACGCTTTCGCGGGCGCCTGGCGACGACCGTTATGGTCTTCTTTGGACATGTTGCGGGGAAGGGGTCGGACCCGGAGGGCGCGTCTCCAGAGTTCTGGCACTCTCACCCTTTCCTCAATGTGGTAATCGTGTTTGATGCGTAGCCGGTTCAAGAGGCGGCGCCCGGACGTGGTCTGTGTAAAACGCATGTATTGGCTTAGTAAGTGGGCTTCTCGTAGCTCCCGGAAGGTGTTCACCACACCCAGAGCCAGAAGTCTCTGGTTGGACGTGCTGACCGGAAGGTCGAAAGCCCGCTTGATGACTTTCCGATGGATGGCCTCATCGTGTTTACGCAGGTACAAGTAGGGTGTCGAGTAGAGGATTCTGCTCGTTACAAAATAATGGGCAAGCTGCAGTGCATCCTTGCTTCATAATCCACCCCGCTTGTTGGAGACCCGGCGGACCATACGGCCCACCCGGTCTCCCACCATGCGAAGCTTGGCCAGAGTGGTGTCACCTCTGCACTGATGGTGTATGAAGAGGCCAAGGACGTGGATCTCTTTGGCCTCCCGGATCGGTCCCGAGGGGAGACGGATGCGAAGCTGAGTTGTGTCTCGAGGGGAGGGACGTACGTGCACAAATTCAGATTTAGCTGGGGCGCACTGGAGTCCGCAGTAGGTCGCGTAGTCGTCGACTACGGTCGCCGCTGCCTGCAGGCAGGACTACATGTGGCCCAGGTTACCTTGCGTGGCCCAGATTGTGATATCATCCGCGTAAAGTGCGTGATGTATCCCGGGAAGAGAAGCCAATTTGGAGGGAAGATGAAGCATGGCTAAATTGAAGGGTAGGGGAGACAAGACAGCGCCTTGAGGTGTTCCCCTCGAGCCGATGGTGTATGGCCCGTGTTCCGCATCTTGTATGCGTATGTAGGCTTGACGGTCTGTAAGGAATTGTTTTATGTAATTGAATGTTTTGTTACCACAGTTGGTGAGAATGAGGTGATCGAGGATTACTTCGTGCTTCGCATTGTCAAATGCGCCTTTAAGGTCCAAGGCCAGGACCACCTTGTCATTATGGGGACATTCGACAGGATTTAAGATGTCGTGGTGGAGCTGAAGGAGTATATCCTGTGCTGATTTTTGAGGGCGGAAACCGAACATGGTGTCCGCGAAAATGGGAGAGAAATTCGGAGAGTCTGTCGCGCACCATTGTCTCCATTACCTTGCCGACACAAGAGGTGAGAGAGATGGGGCGAAGGTTCTCAACATGAATAGGTTTGTGGGTTTTCGGAATAAAGGTGACGAGAGCCAATTTCTAATCGAGAGGAAGAGGAGTGTCTCCGTCCCAAATACTACTGATGTATTTGAGAAGCACGACATATGCTGCATCGGGAAGGTTGGCCAAAAGCTTGATCGTACCCTTGTCGCGCCTGGGTGCAGTGCCGCGCTTCATCTTGCTTAAGGCCGCCCGGAGGTCGTGGAGCTGGAATGGAGTGTTGTTTCAGTGCAGACGTGAGTGATTTGTATCAGGTGTCATATCCCGACTGGAGGGAGTCTACGATAGACAAAGAGGTGCGGAATTTTGTCCAGTCCGGGACACAAGCTTGGGTTTGTGGGCCTTTCAGTGGATGCGTGTAAATGGTTGTGTAGATTATACAGTGATCGCTACCAAGAGTTTCCTCTGTGTTCAGCCAGTCGGCATGGCGTATGTTGCGTGTAAATGTGAGGTCCGGGCAAGTGTCGAGTTGAATCGAATTTCCTACTCGTGTTGAGTTGGTGGGGTCGGTGTGGAGGGTGAGTCCGAGTGTAGAGAGAAGTTAAGCAAGCTTCCTCCCACGTGTGTTCTCCCAGGGATACCCCCAGAGCCTGCTCTGAGCATTAAAATCACCGACAATCAGAAGTGGGTCCTTTCCCGCTACCTGCATAGCTTGCGTGAAAATTTCGCTTAATGTGACATTCTTAAGTTTCGGGGGACAATAAATGTTTAGAATGTGTACAGGTTGGTCAGACCGCCTTAGGGGCAGTACCGACACCATCGTGTGCGCGAACGGTGGTGTTGTTTGCAGGAGGCGCCGCCAGGAGGAGACTTTATAGCTGGGAACTCCGCGTCTCCGGGTGGTGGCATTGATCCCGCTGTCTTGCCATTTGGGGGCGTTCCGCCGCGGTTTTGTGTCTCCTGTTGGCGTTTCTATTTTGCGGGGGGCCCGATGTCCTGGGCCTTGGCTTTTGAGGTCTGATGAATTTCCCCGCGTATTCGCAGGAGCTGGTGAGGTGCGGTCCCTCGCAGATTATACACACTGGATTGAATTCGTGGGGGGCCATCCCCTCTGTACCAGCCCCCACGTTTTGGCCACAAAGTTCGCATCTTTCATTCACTGGAGTGGGACAATTGTCCGCCCGGTGACCCAGGGTGCCACAACGGTAGCACGCTGGCACTGTCTTCCTGTACCCCTTACGGGAGTCAGTTCTGCGTTGTAGTGTACGTGCCGCGGAACGTCACGTCCCGCGAAAGTGAGCACAGCTACGTTGGAGTTCCCCAGCTTGCGCACATGGACGAGTTCTCCACCACGCCACTGCACACTATGTTTCAAAGAATCACTGGTTTCTAGGTTGTGCACAGAAATCACTACGCGACACACATCACCGGTGAGCTTGAGATGTCCGTGAAGAGGGAGCGGTCCTTTGCTGGTGTTAACTTTGAAGTCCGTGAGCAGCTTCTGAACTACCTCGGCGTTCTGCGTGCCACAGACGATGATGTTATGTTCCCAATTGGGAGAAATTGTGATGGCGTTCATGTGCTGCCCACCGATGTATTGAGAAATGGCAGCGCCGAGCTCACCCTGTTGAAACGCTGTCTTGAGGTCGACCGTAGTGCTTGGCTTGATCACGGTCACATAGTTTTCAGAATTCATCCTGACGGTTGGTTTCGGCGTCCACTTGGAGAGTGGGGGATTAATTCTGTTGAGCTTTCGAAGATGGAGCGCGAGCGTCTCTCGTGTCTGCATTATTCAGAGGAGCCTTTGACTTGGCCGCTCTTTGTGCGTTTTGCCGGCGAAGGCGCCGGTTCTCGACGACTTCAAAAAGGGCAGCTTGTTCCGCCAAAATGGTGGATTGGCCGTCCTTTGGCTGGCTTATAGGGACAGACGACCACGACAGAGTCGCGGGATCGTAGCGTAGCGGCGTTGTTCGTGCTGAGCCATGTTGATTGGGTGACCAGCGGGCGTCTGCGCAACCAGCGGCGGGGAGCCGCAGCCGTTAGGCTTAGGTCATCCGCTACGTGGTTATGCGCAGCTTTGCTCTAAATGGCCGAAAATTGAGCGTACCTGGATATAATCGGTGTCTCCAGAATCGCGCTGTCATCACGGATGCAGATGCACAAGTTTCGCAGGAGTTAGATCAAGATTTCTGCGTTTCCAGCAGAAAATCGACGGAGCCAGTAGTACATCGCGCGTCCGATCGCTCCGCGCTGCGCTCCTCTCTTCAAACCGGCAGCATTCTTTAGGATTGCGTCAACTGTTCTGCAGCCCTTGTACACAAGCAAGTTGAAGGCGCCGTCTGCTTTTCCTTTATTACATGACAAACTTTATCACTCTCCTACACTGCGGTGTCAACTTTCATGCACACAGCCAAAATATCCTGAAATGACACATACGACTCTGGGGACAACTGTTTTCGGCATGTGAGCTCCTTCTGCGCAGCCAGGTGACGTCCGATTGGCTTACCAAACAAGTCACAAAGTTTCCGCTTGCAGAGGTCTCAACTGGTGAGTTCCTCCTCGTGAGTCTCGAACCAGACCTTTGCAGTGCCCGTCAAGTAGAAAATGACGTTAGCCAACTTCATTGTTGGGTCCCGCCTGTGGTGTGCGCTCACGCGCTCGTACATTGCGAGCCAGTCCACCACATCAGCACCGTCCACTTCATTGAAGGTTCCGGGATCACGCGTGTGGGCAATGTTCATGGCCGGCGTGAGGAAAGCCGATGGTGCGGCCCCGTCGCTGGGCATAGCTAAAGAGCCGGGAAGTCGAAAACCGCTGCGGAGTTCCGTGCTTGTAGGCTGCCCAGCACCTCCAACCAATAATGTAGAGTAGATGCACGCACAGAGAGTGGATGTATAAAAAAATATTTGCAAAGGGGTAGCGGACCACAGACGAACACCTTCAGGACAGCAGCGCCCAGCCCGAACCACCCACACTTCGTCGTCCTCGCGTTCCCATTCCACACGCGAGCACAGCACTTAGTCCTCGTCGTCCCTTGACAATATATATATCTGTGTGTGTGTGTGTGTGTGTGTGTGTGTGTGTGTGTGTGTGTGTGTGTGTGTGTGTGTGTGTGTGTGTGTGTGTGTGTGTGTGTGTGTGTGTGTGTGTGTGTGTGTGTGTGTGTGTGTGTGAGTGTGCGTGCGTGCGTGCGTGCGTGCGTGTAAAATAGGATAATCAGCAAAGTGGTGTGACAGCCTTTTTGAATTTCTCTGGCCCATTAGTCAAAAGCAAACTATATACAGGTATAATGTATGTATGTATGTATGTATATATGTATGTATGTATGTATGTATGTATGTATGCATGTATGTGTGTATGCATGGATATATATATATATATATATATATATATATAGAGAGAGAGAGAGAGAGGGAGAGAGTGTACGCCTGCACGAAGGAATTGAGAAGTATTCCAAGATCCTTAAGCTTAAAAGCATTACCTCTAATTTCACCGTAATCACGTAACAGAGAACTGGAGAGCAAACTTTATATTTTATTGGTTATTGCTAAATTTATTACTTTACTCGCGCGCCTTGTCAACAAAAGAAATGTTTTGTTGTGAACAAAAAATCACATTTCGGGCTCATTTTAACCAGGAGCAATGTCCCATGTATTCGATTTTTTATTTTGTTGGCGTTTCTAATGGTGGAGAGACGTACTTAGCTTTGTGCAAAAAAAAAGAAAGTAAACAACTACCTCTTTGTTTACCTTCATTTATACAAGCTGTTTGCGCTTGGTCGTTGAACAACAAATGGCGAACAACATAAATAGTTTGGTTTGGATTGTGGGGCTTAACGCCCTATAGCGATAAACACTATGAGAGACGTCGTAGTTGAGGTCTACGCAAATTTCGACCACCTGTGTTTTCAAACATGCACTGATGTCTCACTCAAAGAAAGGAGTGAGACAAGGTTGCATACTGTCGCCCTGCCTATTTAACCTATATGCGGAGTGCATCATGAGGAAGGCCGGTCTGGACGAGTCTTCAGATGGAGTGAAGATTGCTGGAAAACGTATCAACAACCTTAGATATGCGGAAGATACCACTTTAACGGCAGAAAGTGAAGTGGAACTCAAGAGACGTCTGATGTGCGTACAAGAAGACAGTGAGAAGTTTGGGCTTAAACTCAACATTAAAAAGACAAAGATCGTGGCGTCTTGCCCTATCAAGTCCTGGAGCATCAAGTGACAAGAAGTGGAAGCTGTGACAGATTTTCTCTTCTTGGGCTCCAAGATTACCCCGGAAGGAGACTGCAGCCATGAAATTAGGAGACGCGTGCTTCTGGGAAAGAGAGCCATGGCTAGCCTTGACCGCCTAGTAAAGAGACATTACACTGCCAACCAAGATCCGTATAACTCGTGCTATGGTATTTTCAGTTGTGATTTATGGATGCGAGAGTTGGACTGTGAAGAAGGCTGACCGCCGAAGAATTGGCGCGTTTGAATTGTGCTGCTGGCGGAGACTCTTGAGAGTTCCTTGGACGGCCACAAGATCAAATCAGTCGATATTGTCGACCATAAACCCTGACTGCTCATTGGAGGATCAAATTCTAAAGTTAAAGCCCAGCTACTGCGGTCATCTGATGAGAAGAGAGGAGTCGCTGGAGAAAGATTTGATGTTGGGAAAGGTTGAGGGTCACCGGAGTAGGGGTAGGCAGCGAACGCGATAGTTAGATGGCATCCTCGAGGCGCTGCAGATGAAGTTATGTGATGTTAGGAAGATAGTGAGAGACTGGAAAGCGTGGCGTGATATAGTCCATAGGGTCAAGAAGAGTCGAGCACGACTGAACTGAACTGACATCTCACTGGGCACGGACGCCTTGCTTTCAGCCTCCATCAAAAAGCGTCCGCAGCGGCCTCCGCAACATTGCGCAACAGTCCAGCGCCCTAACCATCGCGCCACCAATGAGGGTCAAACGACAGATATGTTTCAAAATTACTCATGCTTTGAATAATATTGGTTTGAGGGGCATTATTCACATTTGATCATTTATATCTATCTTAAAATTGTAGGAATTGAAATATAGCTCCAGCTGTAAAAGAAAAGTAATTGTATTTAAAATGCAAACAACATATGCAACCTTTTTATATACCTTGCTTCGACTAATTTACGTATGTTCAAATCTTGCTTTCCGCACCGCTTACTTCAAAAGAATCAGTCCTATGGCAATAGAAATGCACAATGAGTACTTGTGGAGAATATATGCATGATGGATCCTGAAGGGCCCAAAAAAGAAAAACACGTGTATACATTTGGTGCCGACTTCTTTTTGAAACAGTTTCACAGCACTCATGATTTATTTTTTTTTACTCAAATGCCGCTGGAGTTGACGAATTGCCATGTGGTAGAGGCTACCCGCTTATCATTTAAAAGAGCAACGTGCCATTCAATTTGAGGAGCTTTTCACGAGCGCATTTTCTTCAGCGATCAATTCATTCGGATCGCTGACGGTAAGACAGGTTAATGCAACTGGTAGCATACCAAGCATGATACGATTTGGAAACACTAGGCCGTTCCATTTGTTTCGTTTAAAGATATAGGATCCCGCGTAATAAACTAATAAATCTGCGCTGAAGGCTTTCTTTGTATTTTCTTTAAGAGGTGAAATGACTATTATCCGTAGGTTTGTGGGGAAATAAACACAGCCACGAGTCCTTTCCACTGCTTTTCACTGTTTTTGCTTTAGTATGGACAGTTCTTAAGGATTAACAATTTTCCCGTTACAGATTTCACGGAAGTAGTTGTTCCGAGCTGCCGAGTGTAGATACATGCCGATGCTTCGTTCTGTCACTAGCCTCCTGGGACTGTCTCTCTCTCTCCCACACACACACAACAGACGCAAAGAACGATTTGCAAAAATGCCCTGCCCTACGGTCGACTCCATCCTGCAGGCATGCGGAACCACACAATACTCCGAAACACCAGGGTTTTAATCTGACCGAGTCGGACAAAGAGACACAGGTAGAGATTGAAAGAATTTGTTGCTCACAGTACGCGCAAGGGGGTGGGAGGAGAAGGGGGTTGAGAAGACACCAAAGACAGACTGTGAGAACAAGGCAGCGCCAACCGCACTTGGGAAAATGTATGTTGTCAATAGCTTGATGACCACACACCGGAAAGAGAGATAACACAGCGGCACTGTGCTTACGAGTGTAGCACAGCGTGAGTCAGCAGATCGCACGCCTGCGTTAATGTCGGCTATCAAATCGCGATCTGATCGGCCTAAACACCCACATGCGCTGGTTTAAGCAGAGATAAGAGAAAATAGGTTCGGTTCATTGGCGGTATCCGGAAATTTGGATAACCAATGGTTCTTTGCCGTGCAGTGATGTGGCACGCTACACGGGCGCCTTCCTTTTCGCCTCCATCGAAAAGAGGCCGCCGCGCACATGGTTTAATTGTGCTCTTGTGTTGCATTCGACGGCATCACCGCTGGGCCATTGCAGCGAGGTACAAGGGCGTGGTAGTCCCCTATGTTCACGACTGTAAAGCTAATGCCTTCTCATTAAATCACTTTCTTCAGAACGCCATTACCGATGTATTCCGTACGAAGGTGCAAGCATAACTTGTTTATTTTTCATTGCTACTCAAGACAGCTCTACCAGCATCCTACGAGTTGCCAGGAGAAGCCATCTTTCAGACCCCCGTTGAGTTTCCCCTTTCTGGTGGCGATTTGAAGAAACTTCTTGATGAGGATATCGATGTTCTACATATAATGATGGTTGGGACTCGCAAACATTCACAGTACTTGATGCCAGGAAAGAAAGGTTAACTATCAATTTAACACATAAATAAAACATGAAGAAACAAGCAAGGAGAAAACTACGTGAATGAACCATTGCTTCAACAAAATTAGCCCTAGTTTAACCCCGATTGCTTTCCTTTAAGCCCTTTGTCTCCGCCCTACACAAGTGCACTTCACAAAGTGCGCATGGGGGTAGTTTTCTCTATCCCTACCTACCGCGGAAAATTTTATATAGGGTAGATGGGGCAGTGCTCGAACGAGCGCCTCAGAGAGCACGGCAGGATGTTGCATTCTGGCACAGGGAGCAACCTGGCTTAGATGTGAGGGTGTGCCATAAATACTCAGCGTTACTTCACAGGACTGTTATTATCGGCCGCGGAAAGTCCAGGCACGAGCGGGAACTGATATAGTAGCATTTTGAATAAAAAAGAACGAACATATTTTCATCACTGATTCATCTGTCATTATCAGGGAAAAAGAGTGGAATTTTTTTATCAGGTTTATAATGACGTCTGGACTGTGGTACATGTTATGTTACTGTATGTGCACTTACGCAAGGAATGTGACTTTAAATACGACGCTGAGCTGATAAGTTGTAAGTCCGAGGCTGAGTTGTAAGTCCGGCGATGGTCTTTGTGTGTTTCTCCTGCTGGTCCTGCGTTCTTTTTCGCCGCGTTTTTTTCCTTGACCATGTCAAGCACACTGAGGTGAAGTAAAAAAGAAAATGGTCGTGGAGAACGGCTCTAAGGAAGTACAACTTTATTATGGAAAGGAAAGGTAGGTGTCGGGAAGGTGGTCAGCATGTGCATGGGCCTCAGTGACCATGAAGATCCTGGGCGACACAGGCCCATGCCATGGCTCGAAATAAAATGCCCGGGTCGTCACTGGCCTTACTTTAATCTATGTATCAAGGGAGGGATCAGGCATGAGTTCCCTGGTAGACAGATGTGCCCAACAGTCCCAAATTATATGGGTCAATTACGACATTTCACCGCAGAAGTGACAGGTCAGAATACTTTCCGAAATAAGGTAATTTGAAGGACTTTTGTTACGGAAAGTATCAGTTTGAAGATTACTGCACACCACCTGTTGGTCTCTGAAGAGTGAGCTGTGTGGTCGTGACTATGTTCTCGCGAGTGTAGTGTGTGGTGTAATCGGGGTACGAGGTGAACCGCTATCCGAAGGACTCCAGGTCCAAGGCAACGTACACAGCTCGACCGGCTTCTACTCGAGGATATAAATGGGCTGTCTCGTTGAATGGGGTCGCCGCGTGCCGTAGCCTCCAAATAGAGTCAATTTCTCTTAACTGTTCAGTTTAGTCAAGGTTGAGGTGTGTGTCCCGAGCAATTCTTGAGATTATTTCATTGATATAATTATATACCATCCGCTTAGAATCGCTGACAATGGTGGCGGCTCTGGAAGTGAAAGAAGAAATGAATAAAATGCTGTATTCATGGTGTGCCCAAACTGTCTCGTCCAACGTCCTTAAAGTCCCTAATTGAATCAGGGCTGATGGGCGAAACATGCTGCATAGCGAACAAGGCTCCATCATGAAGAAGAGAAAGGCTGCAACCATTATATTAGCAAAGCACTTCCAATCGAATGAATAAAGCCGGAAAGGAAGAGGGAGCGTGTTTGTGGACAGATTTAATACTGAGTAATAATGATAAATAAACAAATAACTTGAGTTTGTTTCTTCTGAATTTGCACATGCATCTCCTTTATTTTCGCGTTGTCACCTATGTTTTTCGATAAATTTTGTTATTTGTGGCTGTAATCGCCCGCTTACGGTATCATCGCAATAATTTGCTGTTTCATCAAGGTACAAGGTCTCTCGTCGTTTTGTATTCTTTTTTCCTTTGTCAACGAGTAAATAGGAAAGGTGGTGTTTGCGAAGGGGAGAAGGTATAGGTGATAAGTTGCATCGCACAACAACATCGGCTATCGCTCAACCAGACCTTTGCAATCACTTCTCGCCATGTAAAACAGGCAGTAAGGTGATTCTATTGCTAAGGTTTCAACGGCGATAATATTGTGACATTTCGGGTCTGTCTACAGATCATACAACTGCCGTCCCTGCCAACACCCCCTCGTCGTCCACATCGCGCCCTGATCCGCTTAACAGCATGATATCAGCTGATCTGCAACCTGAATTCGCCGCTGATTTACACAAGCTTTTGTTTACCTACAGTGACCTTTTTACTTCGGCACCCGCCCATTGGGTCAAACGACAGTTGTTACCCACCGCAATAACACCGGGGACGCCAGTCCTATCCACAGGCAGCCCTATCGTGTTTCGCTTGCCAAGCGACGCGTCATTCAAACGGAGGTCGAAAAGATGTTAACGAACGACATAATCGAGCCTTCCAGCAGCCTCTGGGCATCCCCTGTCGTGTTGGTCAAGAAGAAGGATAACAGTTGGAGATTCTGCGTTGACTACCGTCATTTGAATAAGATAACCAAAAAAGATTTATATCCTCTTCCGCGCATCGACGACGCGCTTGATAGTTTGCACGGAGCCAGCTACTTTTCATCCATCGACCTTCGTTCCGGCTACTGGCAGATTTCTGTCGACGAGAGAGACCGTGAAAAGACAGCGTTCATCACCCCTGACGGCCTCTCAATTTAAAGTCATGTCTTTTGGCCTATGTAACGCCCCTGCAACTTTCGAACGGATGATGGACTCATTGCTGCGCGGCTTCAAGTGGACGACTTACCTTTGTTACTTAGACGACGACGTCATTGTTTTCTCGTCCACTTTTGACAGCCACCTCTCTCGCCGTTCTACCATTCTCGAGCTATTCCGCCGCGCCGGCCTTCAACTCAACTCAAAGAAATGCAGTTTCGGCCATCGGGAAATCAAAGTGCTTGGTCACTTGGTTAATGCTTCCGGTGTTCAGCCTGACCCTGACAAGATACGTGCCGTCAGAGATTTTCCCACTCCGCGTTCATCCAGCGATGTCCGAAGCTTCATTGGCCTATGTTCCTATTTCCGACGATTCGTCCCGAACTTCGCAGTCCTTGCTCGTCCGCTCGCCCAACTCCTCAAGAAAGACGTTTCATTCTATTGGGGGCCAGAACAAGTTGCAGCTTTCTCAGAGCTTATTGCTGCTCTAACTACTCCACCAGTCTCGGCCCACTTCAACCCTTCCGCCATTACTGAACTCCGTACCGACGCAAGTGGCCATGGAATAGGAGCTATTCTCGCTCAGCAACAACACGGCCGTACAAGGGTGATTGCGTATGCCAGCCGCCTCCTCTCAACACCCGAACAAAATTATTCTATTACAGAGCGAGAGTGTCTGGCGCTTGTCTGGGCTATTACGAAATTCCGCCCTTATTTGGCCGCTATTTTACTGTGATAACAGACCATCATGCCCTGTGCTGGCTTTCCTCTCTCAAAGATCCTACTGGCCGTTTGGGGCGCTGGGCGCTACGATTACAAGAATACACCTTTTCCGTCGTCTACAAGTCCGGCCGGCTTCACCAAGATGCAGACTGTCACGTCATCCCATCGACTCCCCTAGTCCTACAGACTCTGACAATGATGCATATGTCTTATCTGTCTTCGCCTTTGCAAACATTGCCAAGGAACAGCACCTAGATCCTTCTCTGCATTCTATTATCCTCCGTCTTACCGCCGACCGCCCTGACCCATCTCTCGCCTTATTTGTGCTCCACGAGAACACCCTATACCGACGTAATATGCGACCAGATGGCACAGACCTTCTGCTCGTCGTTCCACAACACCTGCGTTCCACCATCCTTGAACAGTTCCATGATGCTCCCACGGCTGGCCACTTGGGTGTCTCTCGCACATACGACAGCCTGCGCCGACGTTTCTACTGCCCGGGGCTCTACCGCTCTGTCCAGCACTACATTGCCGCGTGTGAACTGTGTCAGCGTCGGAAGAAGCCCACAATTTTGCCTTCAGGTCATATGCAGCCGATACCCATACCAACTGACCCATTTTCTCGTATAGGCGTTGACCTCCTTGGCCCCTTTCCAGTTTCCACCTCGGGGAACAAATGGATCGCCGTCGCCACCGATTACACTACTCGGTACGCTATTACCCGAGCCATCCCGACCAGCTGCGCCACAGACATCACTGACTTCCTTCTAGAAAATGTAATTCTTCATCATGGTGCTCCTCGCGAACTACTAACTGACCGTGGCCGCTCTTTCCTGTCGCGAGTGGTTGACGAAATTCTCCGTTCGTGTTCCGTCCGCCACAAATTCACCACCGCATATCACCCCCAGACCAACGGCCTCACGGAACGTCTAAACCGTACCCTCAGAGACATGCTGGCCATGTATGTGTCTGACGACCATCGAGATTGGGACGTTCATCTCCCCTTTGTCACATTCGCCTACAATTTATCTGTCCATTCTACCGCTGGATACTCCCCATTTTATTTATTATTTGGCCGACACCCGTTACTATCCTTCGACACCTCTCTACCCGCGGCAGACGCCACCAGTACTTACACCAGTGATGCCGCCACCCGCGCTCATGATGCCCGCCGGATAGCTCATGCCAGGCTCTCTGCATCCCAAGACTCTCAAAAGATCCGGTACGACAGCCGCCACCGTGATGTCCACTACACTCCTGGATCTCTCGTTTTGCTGTGGCTCCCGTGCCGTCGAGTGGGCTTGTGTGAAAAACTTTTGCCCCGTTACACTGGCCCTTACCGTGTTTTGCGCCCCGTGACCGACGTCACCTACAAAGTTGAATCTGTGGTTCCGAAGTCCACGTCCACAGCTCCAACCTCCGAAATAGTGCATGTGTCCCGTCTAAAGCCCTATCATCAACGTTCTATTTCGCTAACATAGATCGCACCGGGACTGTGCTTTTCCCGCGGGGGGTAGTGTTACTTAGCTGTATTCGCTGTTCGTGATGAGGATGAAGAAGTGCAACAGACTCCGAGAAGACGACGACACTGAGTCTTCTGAAAACGGTGCCCTCATCAACGTTAATTGTGCGGACAGCTTTGGGACTGTAAATCTTCCACGTAACAATATTTTGATCCAGCTATATTCCGGCACCGGAAAACGATACTATAAGTCGCATTCACATTGCTCTGGCTTTTTCGTTGCATTGGCATACGGTTCGACTAGAGGGCAGATCATTAGAGCCTTATATTACTCGAATTTAACGGGCATCCCCTGAGAGGTACCAAGAAAATGGTAGTAAACAACACTGCAGAAAACACAGGCCTTCCGTATGCGTTGCATACCCTTTAAAATATTCCACACACATTGAATCAGATTTAGATACGTTCATCTTGCGCGACCAACTAAAGAGTACTTTGGCAAGACTAACGTCCAGTCATTTCGACAAACTCTGGGGCCACGGTGGCGAGCATTCGTTGCCCATTTAAATGCATTACATGAGCGCGCAGTTGGATGTCATAGTCAGCGAAGCCAAGTGGTCACCATAAGGCACACTCAGAGCGAGCGCGGCAACAGAAAGCAGTGCCGTGGTTCAGCTACGCGTCCGCTCTCACCGCTGTAGCCGTGGTATTTCCGGTTTCATCTCTGCGCGTGCAGAAAACTACGGATGGACTCCGCAGAAATGTTGTGCAAAACGGTGCGACAATTTCGACCCTTGAACGAGGTCCAATGTTCCGGGTCACAGCTTCCCATATCCCACCTTCCCATAGTTGTCTAGGCAGAAATAAGAAAAAAGAGAAGACCAGAGAGACTGTGGCGACGTGGCCCCTCTAGACAAGAATAATCCCAAAGCGCCATGAAAACAGAGTTTGTCAATGTTTGGTTCACTCATTTTGTGAAGTATGCTTTTTGTCAGTAAGCAGCGTGAGCCAACGTCTTTACTTATTGGTATTCGCAGTGTGCCGTCTGTATGGGGCGTCATCTATCTGACGGTTTCTATTATAGGGATTGTTATCTAGGCAAAACAATGCGATCTGGTACTAGGGCTGATCTTTGGCCGATTTAAGCCGGTGATGTGTTATGGGCGACTTGTGATAATCAATGTTTACAAATGTATAGTGGAAGGTGCGTCTTCGTGCGTTAACTTCCTCTCTGGCGAGCACCCAAATACCGGGCCAGTAATAGCCATACGAAATGAGAATTTATTAGCGAACTAAGGCAACCTTACCGCTCCGGTTTCTGTCAGTCTGCATCTCCTCGCGTTGGCCGTGTAAACTACACTAGAAACACAAGGGCGGTAGCTTAGTTGGGATATCACCGAAGTCAGTTCTCTTACAGCCTTTGTCAAAAGTCGAAGCTTTTACGCTCGTCATTCTTCACCAGGATTTCGAATTCATCGGAGACCAAGGGAAAGTAAGCGCCAGCGCTACAATGGCTAGAAGCAGACGGCCGCTTATATTGTCCGTAGTGCTTGTAGCTTTTGAACTGACTTTTGAAGCGTGCGACAAGATGCAATATCCTGCCGCCGCCGTTATTTGCCCGTGCGCTGATTAACGGTAGGAATTATACTCGCATGGCATTGAGGGATGCCATTATCAGTAGTTTTCCAGCCGCTACTTCCTCAGAATGTAAGGTTGAAATTAGCATTGGAAAACACTTTTAATGCCTGCCAGGCCCACTGACATCTGTGATACCCAGAGACTGCATTCTTATTCCGCATCTCGCTAGAGAACGCGAGTAGCTTGTTTTGTTGTTGGATTGCAAGAAGCGAAAAAGAATCTTGCTAGCAAACGCTTTTGATGTTTGCCATATCAAGATCAACCAATATGATGAGGCGGCGGGACGTTTCAGCTGCTCCTGAAGCGTTATGGCGAATAAATCGACAGCTTCAATTTGGTCGGCCCTAGCCTTACAGTGTTCACCTCAGGTCGAAGCGCTCGGTTCGCGAGCAGCGCTTGCTCCACGCAGGACATCGATCGCATGCTTAGATTAACTCTAAGACGCAGTCTTGAGAAGTGCCCGGGCAAGCAAACGCAAATACAATCAGCCATTCTTGTCAGTCGCATGGAGAGGAGGTAACGCCCTGGCGTTATTCAGGCTGCATCGCCTTGATGGAGAACTATTGTGTTCCTTCAATCAGTTGAGCGAATGTATGCGTGACATATTCTCATGGAGTGCCGTTTCAGAGGCGTCGGTAGTGAAGTGCGTGTGGCTTGATTCATTGACGGCTTCACCCAGTGACCCCTATTTGCCAGTTTACATAACCTTTCTTGCGCAGTTTGTGACAATTAAACGAAAAAATTGATTATTGTGTTTGAAACGGAGAAGTAGTCTGCCACAGGAAGTCAAAATATTCCTTTTCCCTTGGGCAGTTGAGGCCATGATCCTCCCCTTTTCGTAGCGAGGCGCGTCACACGCCGATAGAGCGTCCCCTACTTCTACGAAGGTTTTCATTCTGGCTATCACTCGCGCAATGGAATATGCACTGGCTCTGTAGTATACGGAGGCGAAAAGGCTCAGAATAGGCCGCCCTATAGCTTCTGGCTCCATACTGCGCGCGTGACGTTGAAAAAGGCTGCGTGTGACTTTGGCTTTCCAGCTGGTTTACGAGTCATGATCACCTTCTGTGCGCTGGAGACCACATCTAGAAAAGTGGCCGTGAAATATTTCGTTCCTTATGAAAGAATGCTATGAAGGCGTGGTGTTTCATTTGACTTTGGCATTTGGCCCAAAAGGGGGGTTCAGTATTAACAATAAGCCTTTCGTTAAGCTAGAGCTGAAAAATAAAACTTAGTGTATGTTCAATGCTATCTTAGCACCCAGCTTTCACTCACGGTAAATTTATGGAAATTAAAAGCGGAAAATAAGAGGACCTAACTTTTTTGAGCACCATCTCCAGAGCAATTAAGGTAGCATTTAGGTGCACCTATCGATGCCAAAGCAACACCAACATTTTCAACACCAACATTTTCGACACCCGCCCGGCCAAATGCCAAACCTCACATTATCGGTGCTGTCGTAGCGGCAAAGAATTGTGGTTAGTTTGGTTTGTTTGTTTGTTTAACGTGGCAGCCGCCAACGGAGCAAGTACAACCTGCAATTTTTTATTGCGATAGCAATACTGCGCCTGGTTTCGAGCCGTCGCGTGGTTCCGGCGGAGGCCACGCTTGACCTTGAACAGCCGAGGAGGAGGAGGAGGAGAAAACGAAGAAGAGCCTGTCACCAATAACGTAGCACATTACACTGATAGGGCGTAATAGGTGAATAATTTAACAGACAAAAGAAGCTTCCGTCGTTGCTATCGGAACTTGATTTAAACCACAACTTATTTTTTTACCTGAACGTGCGAGCGTTTAATCCCATGTAGACAAGTGCCCTCTAACGGACCCCAGTAGCGCACTGTGCGAGAAGAGGCGTGTGCGTGCCTTCAGTATAGCCCGCTAGAAACTGATATAGGCCGATGCAGCTGTCATCTACAAGGGTGTGCTTGGAACCGGTCCCCACTGCCGCTTTTTCTGACCATCGTTATTTTGTTCAACCCTTTTACGTTTTGAACATTAGCAAGCTATAACTGAAGGGTCAAGTGGGAGCACATTAGATGGGTGTAATACGATATACACCTACTTAATATACCAAGAGCGTATTACAACTTTTTTTTTATTACAGCTATGTGATTCAAGCAGCACTTTCCTGCAGCAAGAAAAAATAACGCATCTCTCACTACCTATCCTGCTATTTATAAACTTTCATTTCCCAAAGAAGAGCGCAGGCGCGCTGTCAAATTCCTATCAGTAATACGTTTACTGCTTGAACTGACGCCAAAAACAAAAACTACAAAGCCTTATTGAGAACTTTCGTCGCCCTGCCATCAAAGAAGTTGAAAGGCAGTGTAGAACATGAGGCGTGGTAGCAACGCCGTCTGATGGCGTTATTTAGCTTGTCGATAAACGCTTCGTCTCTTAGACGGAAACAAAAGCAAAGTTTTTATTATGCATTGTGTTTTTACAACTAAGCAGAAGTGCAGTTGCTAAACGTACGATGCATTCTTTCCGTTTCATTTCAGTATATCTCGACAAAAGGCCCAGAGTCCAATATCTATTGAAACATTTCATTTCTTTCTAACTTCTACGCAAACAATAACTCACATCGAAAGTAGCGGACAAGAAGTCTCCTTATTTATTATCTCTTATTGCACCTGTGCGGTGAAATTTACTTTTGCCTGATTCATGTACCCATGCACTGCTCCCACCCTGAAGGCGCGATGTGAGGAACGCACTAGTAAGGACGGATTGTAATCCCACAAGCACGTGAAAAAAATTACAAGAGTTCAACGCTGCTGAAACAAATATTGAGCGAAAGCATTAGCTGCGGGTGAACGAGCGTTCTTCTCTTTTCCTTCTTCATCAGCCCACCATATAAAGCCCCGCTTTAACCAAGCCGTATCAACGTGCCTTAGCGGCCTATAGTGATAACATGAATGCCAGGACCCTAGCAGGCTGATTCTGACATAACCGTCCCATGTGAAACAATAGACCCAAGTTGGCAGCTCCTGCCAACTGAGCCGCGGCTCCGACCGCGCCACGCCGACCGCTTGAGTTAGGAGCCCATCTCTCGCTTTTTTACGTGGGGTGTGACGTCACAGCGTCACCAGAGTAAGACGTGACTACCACAGCGTTACGCCGACCGCTTGAGTTGGTAGCCCAGCTCTCACCCTAGTGTCACATGGGGTGTGACGTCACAGTGTCACGTGGGTAAGACGTACGTGGCTACCACCGCGCTATGCTGAAGTCTCGAAATCTAGAGTAGTATTGCTTTCGCAATAAAAGACTAACAAAATGACACCTTGTAGCGCGTGCTCTTTCCGCATGTTTGTGGCAGCAGACAAAGCCATTACCATAAGCACTGCTCGACAGGACGAGTCCGGGCACACGTGCTCAGATCTAGTCTGTCTCGAACCGGACGAAGCTGTCGCTCGCAGCTGAGCGGCAAGCTTCGGATCCGTGTTGGTTAGTAAAACTAAGTTGGCCGCAGTTGTATTAAGCTTCCAAAGCGCTGCTCTGCCCTTTCAAGTAAGGGTACTTGCTTTAAGAACAAGCCAGGTGGGACAAACTATTGTTAGTTCCTCTATGTGAAACGAAACGCAACAACTCATTCATTCATCAATCGAACTACCCGAAAAGAGAAAAAGAGAAAGCATACACGCACGGGCGAACATTTTATGTCTGAGTTACAAAAAAAACTTACTTGAATCCAGCGCTTTCCCAGTGTGGTATTCACATTTCGTGTCCTTTCTCGTTTTTTCGTCCACAATCGGCCTCGCCGTGGTGGCTCACTGATTCCGCTGCTCCACCGCAGATTCCGAGGACTCGGCCAGAGTGGCCACGTCTCGATGAAGGCGAAATGCGAGTTGCCCCCCTCCCCCCCACCCTCTTCCCGTTTACCAATATATCAAGCATTGCATCGGTGAGTTTCCCGTATCGAATGCTTCGCGCGGATTCACCGCGTACTAGTTCCTAGTGTATTTCAACGCATCAACCTTTTATTCAATAAGACGCTTCTTGCTTCATTCACTCTGAAGTCTCTACTGTTCTTGCAGCTCATCTGCACTCAAGGTAAAAGTTACACAAAAATAAATTTGTCTGCACTTCCAATTTAAGGCCCTTTTTCGCCCTGAGGAAGAGGCGTGGATGGGAAACACTGGTGCGCATGCTGCTTGCTAAAGCTCTTCGTTCTCGAGTCCACGTTATATTTTATTTTATTCTCGAGTCCACGTCCAGGAAAGTATTATCCAAGACTGTATATTCAAGTCATTTATAATCGATGAAACACTTTTTGCACTTCAGCGTGCGCTGAAGAGAATTTTGATCTCGCATTTTTAGCGCAATTACTCGATATGGCGAACTTCATGCATTCTTATATGCATCGAACTGTCTTGGGTTGCCGATTCTTTAAAATAAATTGCATTGAATGTCCCAGCCTCCGCTTTTTTCTAAGCTCACCCCGAGGCCACAAGGAGTCAACCAAGACGCTGTGCGCCTTTCAGGCCATCGCGTTGTGTATTGCTGTTATGTTGGTTGGTTATGGGGGTTTAACGTCCCAAACCAATTGGGGGTTTAACGTCCCAAACCAAACGCAATTACTCAATATGGTGCACTTCATGCATTCTTATATGCATCGAACTGTCTTGGGTTGCCGATTCTTTAACATAAATTGCATTGAATGTCCCAGCCTCCACTTTTTTCTAAGCTCACCCCGAGGCCACAAGGAGTCAACCAAGGCGCTGTGCGCCATTTAGGCCAACGCGTTGTGTATTGCTGCTATGTTGGTTGGTTTTGGGGGTTTAACGTCCCAAAGCGACTTAGGCTATGAGAGACGCCGTATTACTGCTATGTGAAATTTGAAATTTCTGAAACCATCACATTTTTATTTTACAAAACCCGACGTTTCGGAACCGGCTCGGCTCCTTCTCCGAGGGTGCATGATGCGGGGCTTCGTGCAGATATAAGTAAAGGAATGGTCGATGTAGAGAAGAAGGGGAGGAGGTGAGCTGGGTGTGAAAGAAATGAGAAGGAAGGAGGGGGAAGATGTTAAGACGAGTCACGGTGCCGAAGGTACAGGGGTGCTCGCTTGCATCTTTTTTCTTTTCTTCTGTGAAGTGGCCAAGAGAGAGATAAGACCTTGTAAGTATACAGCAGCAAGGTTGCCTATTGTGCGCTTGATAATATTTGCGGTGGACTGTATATGCCATGACTCGAGCAGGCGTCTTTTCCAGTATTGGTCGAAGTCTCCTGATGAACGTTTCTTCAAAATTTATTCTTCTGAATGTTCTACCGTCGTCGGCGTAATATTAACGCGCTGGGATCTTATCAACATCGTCCGATTACTTCGCACTTGTAGCGGTGATATGTTACCTGAACAAATATACGTTGCAGATTTACCTAAATATTGTTCATGCCACTTCCAATAACATCCATATAGAATTGATTAGTGTGGTGGATCAAACCATACTCAATGGCACCAATTGTAGCGTTTCCACTGGTAGAGCACAGGACGCGAAATTCGGAGATGGTTGTTTGGAATCTCATCTGTGGCATATGGTTGTCACTTCGGAGATGGTTGTTTGGAACTCCATCTGTGGCATATGGTTGTCAATTCGGACGGAGGTGGTTATTCGGAACTCCATCTTCGGCATATAGTTGTCAATTCGAAGAGTGTTGTTTGGAACTCGATCTGAGTCATATGGTTGTCAATTCAGAGATGGTGGTTTGGAATTTCATCTTCAGCATATGGTTGTGATTTCGCAGATGGTTGCTTGGAGCTACATCTGTGATATATGGTTGTCAATTCGGAGGTGGTTGTTTGGAACTGCCTCTGCGGCATAAAGTTGTCAATTCGGTGATGGTTGTTTGGAACTCCATCTGTGGCATATGGTGGTCAATTCGGAGATGGTTGATTGGAATTTCATCTTCGGTACATGATTGTCAATTCGCAAATGGTTGTTTGGAGCTACATCTGTGACATTTGTTTGTCGATTTGGAGGTGGCTGTTTGGAACTGCATCTGCGGCGTAAGGTTGTCAATTCCGAGATGGTTGTTTGGAATTCCGTCTGTGGCATAAGGGTGTCAATTCAAATGTGGTTGCTTGGAACTCCATCTATGGCACATGGTTGTCCATTCGGAGATGGTTGTTTGGAACTCCATCTGTGACATATTGTTACGAAGGGGGTAAGACGTCGGAGCGCTGAACAACAAGACGATAGGGTCGGGAGCTCAGCTGGTCAACGGCAGCGCGTCCGGCACGAGAGTCTTTTTCCAACGTCTTCTTCACTTGTCTTCTAAACTTCATCTTCTTCAGTACTGTTACATTTTCCCCCTGGGCAGACGAAGCCCCCCGGGCGAGGTAGTTATTCGTTTCCACGAGAGTGACACGGCTTCATCCGGGCGACATGGGCAACTTCAGTTCTGACTGAACGACGACCATTTGCTGTCATCCGTGCTATTTGGTAGTTCACTTCACTGACGCGCTCAAGCACAACGTAAGGGCCAGCGTAATGCGCCAACATTTTCTGCGCTAAACCACGCTTTCGCAGAGGTCGCCAAAGCCACACTAAATCTCCAGGAGCGTAAGACACATGGCTATGCCGGCTGTCGTACCGAGCTTTTGAACGCTCTTGCGAAGCGAGAATTCGCAAACGGGCGAGACGGCGAGCTTCTTCGGCTCGACAAAGAGTTGATGCACGGTTCATCATGGACGCAGTAAGGAAGAATGGTATCTAGACAATACCGAGGAGGACGGGCATATAGCAGGAAGAACGGGCTGTAGCCAGTAGACTCATGGGTTGCAGTGTTGAATGCAAACATTATAAATGGCAGTATAGTATCCCAATTCTTGTGGTCAGATGCGATGTACATAGATAGCATGTTTGTGAGTGTGCGGTTTGTGCGCTCCGTCAAGCCGTTGGTTTGAGGATGATATGGTGTGGAATGCCTAAAATGCGACGCACACAAAAGAAGTAGCTCTTCCACAACATCTGCCATAAACTGGCGACCTCGGTCACTGATGATCACTCGCGGAGGTCCATGGCGGAGGATCACAGAACGGAGCAAGAACAGGGACACGTGGTGAGCGGTGGCTGAAGGAAGAGCTGCCGTTTCGCAGTAGCGGGTGAGGTAGTCGGCACAAACCACGATCCAACGATTTCCGTCGGATGACTTCGGGAAGGGACCCATAAGGTCGATTCCAATTTTCTCAAATGCGCCACGTGGTGGAGTCACAGGATGCAGCAGGCCCTGTGGCGTGGACGTAGGGCGTTTGTGTCGTTGGCACTCAGTGCAGCTCGCCACATATCGCTCAGTCGTCTGGCGCATCTTTGGCCAATAAAACCGGTCGCGGGCACGATGGAGCGTTCTTGCAGAGCCCAGGTGACCGGAAGCGGGGTCGTCGTGCATGGCGCGTAAGATGCACGAGCGGTAGCTCTCGGAAACCACAAGCAGAAAATTCGTACCGGTGCTTGAGTAAGCCTTTTTGTACAAAAGGCCATCGCGGAGACAAAATGGGCTGGAAGCAGTGAAATCTCGCGCCTCCGCGAGCAGGGGCTCGAGTGTTATATCGGTCTCTTGCGCAGTCCGCAAAGCCGAGGCGTCGGGAAACTCGGGCACGACGGAGGCGATGTAGTGATCGAAATCACCAGAGTCACATTCGGTCGTAGGAAGAGGAAGACGTGAAAGACAGTCTGCATCGGCGTGTTTGCGGCCACTCTTGTACGAAACGGTGAAGTCGTACTCTTGCAGACGAAGGGCCCAGCGTGCCAGACGACCAGATGGATCACGAAGGTTGACAAGCCAACACACGGCATGATGGTCCGTCACAGCCGTGAAATGGCGTCCATATAGGTAGCACCGAAACCGCTGAACAGCGAAAACTACAGCGAGACACTCCTGCTCCGTAACAGTGTAGTTACGCTCAGGTTTGCTGAGGGAACGGCTTGCATACGCAATTACATGCTCGCCTGTTGTCTAACGTTGCACAAGCACAGCGCCAACACCAATCCCACTTGCATCAGTGTGGACTTCAGTCGGAGCGGAGGGGTTGAAGTGCCGTAGTATGGGATGTGACGTAAGCAGAAACTTTAGTTGGCGGAAAGACGCGTCGCAATCTGAGGTCCAGTCGAAAGGGACGTCCTTTTGTAGAAGGGATGTCAGAGGGTAGGCGACGTCGGCAAACCTTGGGATGAATCGTCGAAAGTAGGAGCACAGGCCCCGAAAACTGCGGAGCTCCTTTTGACTCTGTGGTCGTTGGAATGCTGCAACTGCTGCAGTCTTCTGTGGATCTGGCCGAACTCCATCGCGGTCGACGAGATGCCCGAGTACCAGCGCTTGACGTTCACCAAAACGGCACTTTTTGGAATTCAGGACAAGGCCAGCCTTCTGTAGGCAATCTAACACCACAGCGAGTCGCGTGTTATGTTCAGTAAAAGTCCGGCCAAAAATAACAACATCATCTAAATAGCACATGCAGATTTCCCACTTGAGGCCAAGAAGTATTGTGTCCATAAATCTTTCAAATGTGGCCGGCGCATTACATAGGCCGAAGGGCATCATGTTAAATTGAAATAGGCCGTCCGGCGTAACAAATACAGTTTTTTCCTTGTCAGTAGGGTCCATCGGAATCTGCCAATAACCCGATCGCAAATCAACTGAAGAGAAATAAGACGCGGAGAAAAGACAATCTATGGCATCGTCGATGCGTGGGAGAGGATACACATCCTTTTTAGTGATGGAGTTGAGGCAACGATAGTCAATGCAGAACCTCCATGTTCCGTCTTTTTTCTTCACCAATATCACGGGAGCAGCCCAAGGACTTGAGGATTCCTGTATTACGCCCCTGTTCAACATGTCTTGGACTTGCTCGGTGATGATCTTACGCTCTGATGGTGACACACGGTACGGCTTTTGACGGACCGGATGGGCAGATCCCGTGTCAATCCTGTGGCGTGCGCGCGACAGGGGAAAACGTTGCGAGCCGTCGGACTGCGTGAAATCATAGACGGATAGGTGCTGGGACAAGCGTTTCTTCAATATCTGTCTTTGTGAGGTGTTCAACGATGCACTGATCATCGGAAGAAGCTTTTCGTCAGCAGGTGAGTTAGTAGCGGGGTTGTCTAGGGCAGGAGTAACAACAGCTACACAATTCGGGATAGTTGCGCTACATGAAGCTAGTTTGGAACCCGCTGGAAAAACAACTGGTTCCGATGAGCAATTTATAGTCCACAGTCCGGTACGGCCCTCTTTCACGCGAACCAAACAATGAGGCACTAACGCATTTTTCTTTACGCACTGTAAATTAAGAGGCGCCACAGTAGCCTCAAAAGAGTCGTCAATAGGACGGGAGCAGGACACCTGGACACACACTGCTGAATGTGGCGGTATGACGACTTCATCACACACACACAAAACGTCTTCATAATTTAATGTCTCTTCCAAACGTTCACGAGGAAAAGAACAACTAACACTTAGCTCTCCCGTTCGACAGTCAACTGTAGCGCAGCACATACGCAGGAAGTCAATTCCCAAGATTGCGTCGTGCGTAGATCGGGGCAGTATTGCAAACTCCGCCGGAAATACCGTGCCCCCAAGGAAACTTTAACGCTGCATACCCCAACCGGATACAATAACTCTCCACTTACTCCATAAAAATTTGCAGTTTTGTCCCAAACAAACATAACTTTGTTCTTCAAAAGGTTCTTAAAATTTAAACTCATCACTGAAACTGTAGCACCAGTGTCTACCAACGCCATCGTTGGCAAACCATCAACAATCACATTGACCTTGTTCTTTAACATGAACACAGACGGAGGAATAATAGGTAGCAGCGTACATTGTCCAGCGACCTCACCTCCATTGGCCGCGCTGGCTAGTTTTCCTGCGTTGGTGGTGGAGATCGGCGCCGTGGAGACGGGGAGCGGCGCACACGAAATGCCGGAGGTGGTGTCACACTACGGTCAGACGCTGGCGAATGGCTGCGGTGCCCTTCGTTTTGAAAACGGCCCCTCCGGGAAGGATGTTCTGGCCGATAGTTGTCGATGTAGGGCTGGACGATGCGTCGGTTCGGTGCCGTCGGGGGATTCCGGAACGATGTGCGCCGATTGCAGTAGCGGGAAATGTGACCCGCGGCCCCACACCGGTAGCACACCGGAAGAGGTCGCTAAAAAAGTGGCGTGTCAGCTGGTTCCTGCATGGTAGACCACGACGAATATCCGGATGGTGGTTCCGGGACGATGTAGTTGTCCGGCGGTCGGCGCGATGTACGACTGGAGTAAGAGCGAGGATCTCTACGCTGATGGCAAGAGAATTGTTGGAAATTCTCTTCAGGCCTTGGTCGCGGAGTGTATAGGTCTTCGCGGTAGACAAAGTCGGTGACATTCGCGGACGTCGGCGGGCACGCACCCCCATAAGTTGGACGAGCATATACGTCCCCTCCGAAGCCATTGGGCCGGACAAGCTGCTCACGTCGTGACATCTCATCTCGAACAATCTCACGGATGGCGCACAGGAGGCTTTGAGATGGCGATTCTTCAATGCTAGCCACTGTAGTCACATTTGCGAGCCGTCCAAATTTCGGTGCAATACGGCGAGTCTTTAAGGCCTCGAATGTTCGGCAGTGCCGGATAACGTCAGAGACCGAACTCAAGTTTTCCTTGGCAATGAGGAAGTGGTAGACATCTTCCGCAATGCCCTTGAGCAGATGGCCTACCTTGTCATCTTCAGTCATCCTGCTGTCGACGGTCTTGCACAACTTGAGTATGGCCTCTCTATAGGTGGTGCAAGTTTCTCCGGCTGCCTGGACCCTCTGAGCAAGTGTCTGCTCTGCCTGTTTCTTCTTTGCAGCTAGGTCGCCGAAACATGCCTTGATAGCTTCGACAAAACTTTCCCAAGTTGTCAGGGAGTCCTCGTGGTTCTCATACCACATCAAGGCGGTTTGCGTCAAAAACAAGACTACATTGGCTAGTTTAGCCACTGAATCCCAGCGGTTATAGCGGCTCACACGTTCATAATGAGTGAGCCAGTCATCAACATCTTCCCCTGCTTGGCCGGCAAAGGAACGAGGCTCGCGAAACGGTAGCGTCACATTCGTGGTGGTCGGCGGCGCATCGCGAGACGGGGGTAGAGGATCCCGTGTTGATGTTCGGGGCTGCTCGGTATTCTGCTGCATTCTTGTTAGAAAGGGTGGGAGACCAGCGAGGCGACGGCTCCGACGAAGCTCCAGCAATTGAGGATGCGTCTTGAGGGTAGTCGTACCCAGCACCTCCACCAATTTGTTACGAAGGGGGTAAGGCGTCGGAGCGGTGAACAACAAGACGATAGGGTCGGGAGCTCAGCTGGTCAACGGCAGCGCGTCCGGCACGAGAGTCTTTTTCCAACGTCTTTCTCCTTCACTTGTCTTCTAAACTTCATCTTCTTCAGTACTGTTACAATATGGTTGTCCATTCGGAGATGGTTGTTTGGAACTCCATCTGTGACATATGATTGTTAATTCAGAGGTGGTTGTTTGGAACTCCATCAGCTTCATATGGTTGTCATTACGGAGATGATTGTTTGGAACTTCATCTGCAGCATATGGCTGTCAATTCGGAGATGGTTGTTTGGATACAGTACCTAGAATATACTAGCTAGTGTGACGAGTGCCAAAGCTTTCCTATGGGTGAGGATGGCGCCGTTTGCAATGAGAGCCAATTGATAGCGGCAGAGGGCGCTGCTTGTAGAGAGGGTACCGCCGGAGCAGACGACGCGGCTTTCTCGCTTCAGAGGATGGCATCTGTTGGTTTGTGCGTGCGTTTTAAACCTACTTCTGTGCGTCTTTTGCGTTCGCCAAGGTGCAGCGCTTTATTTCCGGTGTAGGTGCTTACACATACGAGTCGTTTTGCAATTCTAGCTGCTCGGCAAGGATTGAATCGGTTGTTTTTCGCGTTTTGTGCGCTCGTTCTGTGCCCTCCTGTACCCGTTCTTTTTTCACTCTGTCGCAAATGATAAAGCGAGTTCCTGATTGTTGTTTCGCCAGAGACTCTCACTAAACTGCACAGAAAAATGCCAAAGAGAAAGCGGTGGTGCACAGAGAAGACTTGCTCTGTTGGCAAAAAGGGCTACTGCTAGAACAAGGAGCGTATTTTGATATTTACTGCGCCATCTGATGCTACGTACGCATTCTGCAGAATGGGAACGAAACATCGATAGAAATGACGAAGGTAAACGCCAACTGCTTTTGATTGTGGTAAACATTTTTAGAGCATGCAGTTATATTCACAAAGGTGGAACCTTGGGCGAGTCGGTAGCGGTGCTCCTTGAGTGTGTAGCGCAAAAGGAGGAAGGACAATAAATGTACACAATCAGGCGCTACGCATAGCACCTGTGTTGTGTACCTTTTCTGTGTACCTCGTCTACACACTCTTGTCATGGATGTAGTTTTATATTGGGTGCATGTTTCAAAGCATACAAGCGGCATTATCAACGATCTTCCCCGTGATGAGCCGGCTGCGTCTCGGGCCTGAATCTGAGAAAAAGAAACTTCGTCAGCCTGTTCTTTCAAAAAATGGTGGCTTTGGCAAAGCCTGGTGTGCAATCACAGACCGCGATGCACATTAATCCATGCCACTGTAATTAAATGTTCCTCGTTCGTGCTCAGCTGTTCATGTAATTCTGCCACATATGCCTGTGTTTGTTGTTACATATATAAAAAGGAGTGTTGCGCGACTTTGTTTCCTGTGTTGTTCACATATACAATATATAAAACGGCGCGTACGTGTTTACTTGTCAGCAAGGATACAGTGCACAGAAACAAGCTATATATACAGGCCCATACAACTGAAGCATTCTACTATGTCCATAAAGGCTTATGCTTTAATTTTTGTTAGAATATAAATTCCGTGTTTCCCTTTGTGACACGGGATGTCCGAGACTAAGTTGCGCAAATTACGCAGGAGCATTCACAAGCGATAAATTAAATGTTAAATATGTGCGCTGCTTCCACTCCAAGACTCAAACCACAACCTGAATCTTGTAGTTAGCGGCTTCAGCAATAGCTGGGGATCGATTGCGACTTAATGAGAGCAAAAATGCAGCCCGAGCAGTCCCCTTGCCAAAGATGTGAGAGCACGGTAAGCTGCGGGCAACGCAGCTTGTATGGATGGATGGATGGACGGAATATAAGAGCGTCCCCTTTGAAACGGGGTGGTAGCAGTAGCTATCATGCTCATTTTTCTTTCTATATCTTAATTATTGATATAGATTGGTTAACTAAACCATCATTCTATTTATTACATTTTTGTTTCTACATTACTAACATGTTTTGTTTACATTAAAGCATTTTAACATTATAACATTTTTGTTTCTACATTAAAGGGAACGGCAGCAGGGCTTGTACGCAGATGGCTCATCCGTTCGTCTTCTTTCCGCAGATCATCGCCAGCCTGCTGCTGATACCAGCGGGACATCAAGGAGTATATCAGCCTTTCGTGATCTACCACGCGCATGTGCTACAGAACAGCAGCTTTTTGCCGTCTCCTATCTTGTATCCCGCGGATGGGAACCCAACATCGTTTACTTCCAGTGACAGGACACTCTTCAAGCCATCCACCGTGGCGCTTCAAACTTCTCGGGACATAAAAGCCGACAGCGAGCTACCGGTTACCAAAGGGCACGGCAGCAGGGCTTGTACGCAGATGGCTCATCCGTTCGTCTTCTTTCCGCAGATCATCGCCAGCCTCCTGCTGATACCAGCGGGACATCAAGAAGTATATCAGCCTTTCGTGATCTACCACGCGCATGTGCTACAGAACAGCAGCTTTTTGCCGTCTCCTATCTTGCATCCCGCGGATGGGAACCCAACATCGTTTACTTCCAGCGACAGGACACTCTTCAAGCCATCCACCGTGGCGCTTCAAACTTCTTGGGACATAAAAGCCGACAGCGAGCTACCAGTTACCAAAGGGCACGGCAGCAGGGCTTGTACGCAGATGGCTCATCCGTTCGTCTTCTTTCCGCAGATCATCGCCAGCCTGCTGCTGATACCAGCGGGACATCAAGAAGTATATCAGCCTTTCGTGATCTATCACGCGCATGTGCTACAGAACAGCAGCTTTTTGCCGTCTCCTATCTTGCATCCCGCGGATGGGAACCCAACATCGTCTACTTCCAGCGACAGGACACTCTTCAAGCCATCCACCGTGGCGCTTCACACTTCTCGGGACATAAAAGCCGACAGCGAGCTACCAGTTACCAAAGGGCACGGCAGCAGGGCTTGTACGCAGATGGCTCATCCGTTCGTCTTCTTTCTGCAGATAAGAAGGCGCTATGGAAAATGTTTTCGCTCCAGTGAGCGTTGTCTCGTCGTGCTGCCGTGCCCTAGGGTACTTCTCGGTTCTCTCAGTGACATAGTGTATCTCGCAAATTTACTATTGCTTTCCGGTGATGTAGAGACCAATCCCGGGCCCGACTTGTCAGATCTTGCCGAACAACTTACTCAAATCACCGCAGACATAAAGACAATAAAAGAAGAACGACTGACATCTATCGATAATAAACTAGAACGCTTAGTATGCCTTGAAAAGAATGTTTCAGCCTGCACTGAACAAGTCGCTAGCTTGCAAAAAATTGTAACTTCCTTTGAGCTAAGATTAGACGATCTAGAGAATCGGTCTAGAAGATCGAACCTTATTGTGTACGGCATGCCGGAAGACGAGGAAGAAAATTGCGAATCACTGGAACGCGCAGTAAATGAAAATGTCATTAAGCACACCTTGCAACTAGAGGAAGTGGCTATTGAACGTATACATAGGCTACGAAAACCAATGGCAAACAAAACTAGGCCAGTAATCTTTAAATTGTTAGACTTCCGAGCGAAAACTAAAATTTTGCACAACTGTCGCAAACTCAAAGATAGTGCCTACACCATTAGCGAGGACTTTTCACCGCGTGTTCGAAACATTAGGAAGAAATTGTGGGAATATGGAAAACCAAGGAAGGATTCCGGTGGTAAGGTGTCATTGGTCTACGACAAACTAAAGATTAATAGTTGTCTTTATTTTTGGGACGAGGAAAAGAATGACGTGTCACCCGTAATGTCAAATTCAAACGACACAAAAAACCAGAACATCGGTGCACGGACCCTCCGTCCGCGCCGCACACAACGTCCAAAATAAGCTTCGCTAATGTTAATGCTCGAAGTGTCATTGGTAAACTCGGTCCCCTCGAATCAATATTAATAGCTTACGAACCGGCATTTATAGGAATAACAGAAACCTGGCTAAACAAAGACATCAAAGATTTAGAAATTACTCCCCCAAACTACGTCATTGTTCGCAAAGATCGTTTAATTCGAGGCGGAGGCGTTGCTTTACTGATAAAAAAAGAAATCCCTTTCATTACACTGCCTGAGGTCGAAGGAGTTGAAGCCGTTTTTGCAAACTTTGCCTTACTAATAGCACCTTCATTGTGGGATGCATTTACCGTAGTCCTTCTTCTGATTTGAACGTTCTACAAACATTGCACGTGTATATGCAGCAGTATGTGAAGGGAACAAGGTGGTACTATTAGGCGATTTCAATCTACCTGATATCAACTGGCACACACTACACCACCACTCACCTTGCGCAGATACCTTATTAGACATCATGCTCTCTTTTAATCTAACCCAGATAGTAACTGAACCCACTCGTGTACAAGGATTCAGCTGTAACATTTTAGACCTAGTATTTCTAAGTGATCATTTTCCCAGTCATAAAGCTAATATCGAAGTGTCACCTGGCCTGTCGGACCACAAACTAGTATTATGTGCGGTACCATATCACGATTCGCTACCTTCGCAATCAACAAAAACATACAAAGACTACAGCAGAGCTGATGATACAAGCATCATTGATACACTATCTCATGAACTGTCGTCATTCAATGAACTCTCACATGATGCAAGCACAGACATAGAAATTTTATGGCAACGGTTCAAATCAGTTGGTTCACATTGCATCGCTAACTACGTCCCATTGAAGACTAAGAAAACGCACAAACACAACCCCTGGATAACTCGAACCGTTATCCACGCAAAAAGAAAAGTTCGCCAGCTCAGAAGAAACCAAAAAAAAGCCATCCGTCGCAACGCACAGTACAAAAATTAACTTCCGCCATTGACGAATTGAAATCAAAGCTAAAGAGAGCCAAATCATACTACTTTACAAAAACACTTCCCAATTTCCTGAAAAATGCTCCCCAAAATTCTGGCGCTATTTAAACCCTAAAAAACGAGATGAAAGACCAACATCTACCGAAGATAACAAACATACTGCGATTACTCTGAACAACTACTTCTGCTCCATTTTAACAAGTGATAATGGAAAACTTCCCACAATGAATTCTAGCACAGGTATGAAGATAGAACCTATAAATTTAACAGAAACTGGAGTATTAAATCTATTACTAAATTTAGACACTAAGAAAGGACCAGGGCCAGATAACATTCCTAACATATCTCTGCATCGATATGCTGAGTGGGTGGCCAAATTCCTTTTTCTACTCTTTAACAAATCGTTATCCACTTGCACCCTTCCCAGGAAATGGAAATCAGAAAAAATAACCCCTGTACACAAATCGGGAAATAAATCTGACCCCTCGAATTTCAGACCAATATCATTAACCAGCAAAGTATGCAAGCTACTAGAGCATATTATCTTGAAACACATAAACGCCTTCCTAGAAGTAAATGATATTTTAACCCCCTGCCAACATGGTTTTCGTAAGGGCCTTTCCACTATTACTCAGTTAATTGAATTAACACATGATATATCCTTGAGCATTGATAACCAGAAACAAATAGACCTCATATTTCTAGACTTTTCTAAAGCATTTGACCGCGTATCACACACAAAACTTCTGGTAAAACTCGAGCTAACTTTGGGAACTGGTCCTGTTCTAGATTGGATTAAAAATTATCTTAGTAATCGCACACAATTTATTGAAATTAACAACGAGAAATCCGCTTTAACTACTGTTTCATCAGGTGTACCCCAAGGAAGTGTCCTAGCTCCAGTATTATTCTTAATTTTTATAAATGACTTACCAGCTTACGCTTCACATAATATTAAACGTTTTGCTGATGATTGCGTTCTCTATCAGGAAATTAACTCCATTGATGATCATCTAACCTTAAACAATGCCATAACAGCAGTATACCAGTGGTGCCAGGACTGGCAAATGAATATCAATTTAAAAAAGTCTGTTCTTTTATCTATAACAAGAAAAAAGCATTCATCAGCATATCAGTACACCCTTAACAACATTCCCCTTGGATCTGTTCATGAGCACAAATATCTTGGTAGGACACTAACTTCTGACTTCTGGTGGAACTCTCACGTTAACAACATCACATCAACCGCCCTAAAACAGCTATTCTTTATTAACAGGCGTCTTAAACTAGCACCACCTGAAACTAAGTTACTTGCATATAAAACACTTGTCAGACCGGTACTAGAGTACGCTAATACCGTTTGGTTCCCGTTTACTAAACAGCTCATTAAAAAACTGGAGGCAGTACAAAGAAAGGCACTAAGATTTATATACAATAAACACTCCATTACAAACTCACCAACAGAATTACTCAAACATGCAGAATTACTAACCTTAGAAAACAGAGCCTATCTTGCAAGACTTAAAATCATATACCAGATAATACACAATCAACTAAAACTGCCTATTACAAAGTACATGCCGACGTCCTCGAACAGATTAACCCGTTATAACCTTACGCATACATTAGGCGAATTCTCATTTCATACTGATATTTTCAAATACTCATTTTTTCCAAGGGCAACACGAGAATGGAACAATCTACACACGCGCATTACTAACACCACGTCCTTAGCTGAGTTTTGTTCCCTTGTTGCAGATGAATTATACCCATTGCAGTAACAATTGTATTCCTTATTTTTATGCTTCCTTGTTCTCTTGGTATTTTTTCTTGCCTGTTGTGCCTGAGTCAAGTTGTGAATTCATTATAGTCGATTTTCTCTTTTTTAGTATTTCAAGCCTTGATTGTGCCTTGACTGTCATTTACAACTAATACTGATCCCCTCGCTGTATCATCCGTAATCATGTAATTAATATAAGTGATATTATCTTGTTATTCGATTGTTGTAAGCTGCATGTAACACTCGACACCATGTATTACTGTGTATGCTTTTATGCTGTAGTATAATATGCTCACAGCCCTTCCTGTTACAATCCCTGATGGGATTCACAGTATCAAATAAAAAAAAAATTATGTCACTTCTCTGCTTTTAAGCCACCAACCTTCCAGTCGTTTTTTGCTAGTTTCCACCGCCGGTTTATTCACCCGGCCACTGGTATCTCTAAACCCCAGAGCTTCAGGAACAGTGATTGCACCTGCATCAACTTCCGGATGGATATCATTACATTCGAGTATACTATGGTAAATTGTTTCACTGGAGTTACCACATACAGCACATGCGTCATCTCCATTGTTAAATTTCTTTTTGTAGCTGCTTGTTCTAAGGCACCCTGATCTAGCTTCAAAAAGTAGGGCACTGCCTCTTGAGTTATCAAAGAAATCTTCCTTCCTGATCTGCATTTTCCACTTTCGGTATAATTCCACACTCTGTTTCTTTTCCATCGAATTTATCCAATTTTTACCTTCTGTGTTTTTCACCTATGTACCCACCATGTTTACAGCGCTCCTGGCGGCGGCCGAAGGCATTCATCGATCGGGGTGCCACTACCCAATATATTCTACGCACTATAATTGGGAACTCCATCTGCGGCAAATTATTGCCAATTTGAAGATTGTTCTTTAGAACTCTATCTGCGGCATGTTATTGTAAATTCGGAGTTGGTTGTTTGGAGCTCCATCTGCTGCACATGATTGCCATTTCGGAGATGGTTCTTCGGAACACCATCTGCGGCATATTATCAATTCGGAGATGGCAGTTTGCAACTCTGTCTGAGGCATATGGTTGTAAATTCGGCGACGGTTGTCGAAACTCCATCTGCGGCATGTGGTTGTCATTTCGAAGATGGTTGTTTGGAACTCCATCTGCGGCATATTATTGTTAATTCAGAGATAGGCGTTTGAAACTCCATCTGCGGCATATGGTTGACAATTCGGAGATGGCTGTTTGCAACTCTCTTCGGTATGTTGTGTTCAATTCGGTGACGGTTGTTTGAAACTCCATCTGCGTCATATGGTTGTCATTTCGGAGACTGTTGTTTGGAACTTCATCTGTGGCATAATATTGTCAATCCCTAGATGGTTGTTTGGAACTCCATCTGCGGCTAATGGTTGTCAATTCGGAGATGGTTGTTTGGAACTCCAACTGCGGTATATAGTTGTCATTTCGGAAATGGTTGTTTGGAACACCACCTGCGGCATATTGTGGCATATTCTGTTCAGCATGTTTCCGTTGCGCACGCGTCATCAGTAAACCTTCTTTCCTTCGGTGAGGCAGCCGTTATCGTCGTTCTCTCCTCTCCTCTTTCCCTTTCTCACCTGAGGGATGCCTGTAAATGCCAGCCTACTTCGGAAAATAAACCGAGGTTTTTCTCTTTTGCTGACCGGCGTGTTTCTGTTCCTTGGCGCGCCGCTAGGCAGCCGTGGCGATTCTACACTATCGACGGGGATTGGCGACGCACAGGTTGCGAAAGAACAATCCCAGGACCGGGCTGCACCGTTCGAAGGCATGGCGAACTTCAAGCTATCAAACTTCGACGAAAGGACAGTGAAGTGAAAACCATACCTTATAGAGATTGAAGCGTACTTTAAAGCAAACGCCGTTGCAGATTCAGCAAAGAAGAGAGCATTCCCTACTGAAAAATCCTGTATAAACTCTGCCGTTTGTGCGCGTCTCGCGGGCGCTTCCGCGGGGACAGTGTGCGCAAGGTGATCGCCCTTTATAATAGTGAAGATGAGTTCGATATCACGGCCGTCTGTGACTACATCGCCTCCATATGCATCCAGTGTTTGCTGCAGACGTGCATCAACAAGGTCGCGTACGAAGTGGAGTTCATTTTGAGTGCCCCGCTTTCATTACAACGCCACGCTAATTAGTTCATTCCTTGACCTATGAACCAATGTTCTTTCTTTGCTTAATGGTGCACGGTTGCTTCGTTTACATGCAATATATTGCTACAGTAAACTAGGCAGCGTCGTCGAAACTGCGAGCGGTTTCGTACCGGTGCGACCGCAGGAATATCCAGCGAGCTTGCAAAGTAGCATTCTGAGCATCAGAAAAATAGTGCATATTGGGCTCCTGTAGCAAGAGTTCAGATTTTTCATGCTTGCGCTTTACAACTGCCCCTCCCCCCTGTACAGGATGGATTTCATCTATTCCGTCGTCAAAAAGGCAGATCGGGTAGATAATTTATGGGGGGGGGGGGGGGTGAGATATCAGCAGAGGCATTACCTGAAGAGCTGCATCACAGGTTAGCTAAGAGCATAATATATTTAAATTTTATATTCTATTTTATTATTGTAGTATCATCTTCATTTCATTTTTATCACCCTCGCGTGCTCGCGTCCAACTAGAGAATTAGAATGCGCTTTATAACAAGCTCTAGAATCTTTAGACTGAATATCAAGTGCAGCGACATGTTATGTTTTTGTAATCTTGCCAGCCAACAGGAACACTTGCTCTGGTCTTCAAAGTAATTGCATGGCAAGTTTCAAAACGCATATTGGAAAACGTTGTTCAGTAACCTTCCACAGTGGCTCAGGCTACTGAGGAAGATCGAGTTATCGGGACGGAAGTCGACCGCGCCACCTGCGTTTAAGTAGAGGCGGAACGCAAAATGCAACCGTCTGCTGTGCAATGTCCGTGCACGCTAAAGATTATCTGGCTAAGCATTTCATAACTCTAATGAGTATTGTATATTCCCGGCAGCGGAGGCAACCAAGTTTCAACAAGAAGTGTTCACGGAAGGTACAATGACAAGCAGAAAACGCTGAAAACATAGTTATCACTCAGCCCTGCCACACGGCAAATTTAATACCTTTTCCATCGAATCACATTCGTTCAAAATGATATTAGTTTGCTGCTACAGGAGAAAATATAAGGACATTCGATGAAAACGATATTAGGTATCGAATGAATTTGATGTACTCATCCGAATGCGATCAACGAGGAAATGTGTTATCTCGACACCAGACTCGGTAAAAAGATACACCCAAAATAAACTACAAACGTGCCACCTACATTAAATACTACTGTGCTCCTATAATTGTGCAGCTAGTCATGTTTGTGAAATATGCCAAATACCATCGTAAAAAAAAAGAAAAAGAAACTGCCACCCTTCGCTGCCAGCCAACCCGTAGCCACCGCACCCGGCGCGGGCGGAACAGGTCGCTTCTGCTGCCGTGGTCCGCCGGCGCCGGGTCGCCGACACGGCGAATTTCTTTCGCCACCTTCAGAAAAGCATTCTCTGTTGATCTTGAATAATAAGCGCTTAATTTGACGAAGGAATAAAAAAAATTATCTTTACTCACGATCGCTGTTATGTAACGAGATTTTGGAGGAAGTGAGAACTGCAATACGAGCAATTTTCTGCTATTAGCAGCTGCCGCCGGTGTGACGCAGCTCATCCGATTTCGTTCTCTAGCTCCGCTGCTAAGGCGTCGCCGAAGTTACACCTTCCGTTTACTGCAAGACAATTTGTGAGACAATTGAACTGATACTAAGGCAGTTTTATGAGTATGAAATTTACTATTTCCAAAGCACTTCCAGATACGGTTTTGATGCGAAACCGTTTAGGCATAGCGGCGACTAGGGCCTAGCACACGGCCAGAGCGCCGTCGTCGGCCGCTTTCGCGGGTAGCGTCGTTGGGGTAAGCTCGCGGTATCCGATGTGGCAAGCGTTACGAATTTGCCGTATGCTTTCTTGATGAGGCCAAGCTCGGGCATTTTTCGACGGGCCTTAATACGCCGAGCGAACGATCTGGCGAAAACGCACGGGAGGCGTCAACGGGGCTGTA
The DNA here is from genome assembly GCF_055883805.1 of Amblyomma maculatum. Lineage (NCBI taxonomy): Eukaryota > Metazoa > Arthropoda > Arachnida > Ixodida > Ixodidae > Amblyomma > Amblyomma maculatum. The sequence continues at coordinate 15,331,909 of NC_139350.1, forward strand.
GTATGCTGCGTCGTATGGCGATACTCGAAGGTTCTATAAAAGCACCGTCGGACAGTACACTAGATACTGCCCATTTTACGTGTTGCTCTTGACACTTGCTTTAGTGCGCAAAGTGTACGCGTTTCGCAGTCGAGCGCAGACGTGCGCACCTTCCGTGCCCTTTCGTAAACAAACGCCGCCGACACTGCCGATACCTTCGTAATTGATAGTCCTAATCAACAGGTTGGTTACAAGGCATGCAAGACATGAATGCCAATTTAGAGGCTGCTTTCGTTTACAGCGCAGTCATCTTCGCAACATACTGCAGACGTACCAATATTTGCATGTCAATCGCAGTTATCATACTTTGGAAATAGCATTAGCTTTGGTCGTGTAGCAGCGCGTGGAAAAAATGGCATTGACCTGAAGAATTGTCATTCGGGGCGATTGCTTGCTTTCTGCGTCGAAAAACCGCGATTCACGGCCGCCGTCGTTCTCGTGAAGCATTACTGGACACTTATACAAACGTGTTCTTGGCAAGGTTTTATGCCTGTCCGAAAATTCAACTACGCAGCAATTCTTCCGGGACATTGCTAAAGGTTGACAGTGGCGCTATATCTGTTAAACCAGGACCACAGACGAAAAACACGAGGCGCGCGCATAGAGGTTGACATGTACAGCACCTGACCGAGCCCGCCTACGCTTTGCGGCTTTGGCGACAGGCGGCGTTGTCGGCGTTTTGCTCATCGCGTATAAAGGCTAGCCTACTTCAGAAAATAAACCGAGGTTTTGCTCTCTTGCTGACCGGCGTGGCTTCTGTTCCTTGGCGCGCCGCTGGGCGGCCGTGGCAATGCTACACATATGGTTGTCAATTCGGCGACGATTGTTTGGAACTCCATCTGCGTCATATGATTTCAATTCGGAGAAGGTTCTTTGGAACTCCAACTGAGGAATATTACTGTCAGTCAGGAGATGATTGTTTGGAACTCCATCTGCAGCATATGGTTGTCAATTCGGCGACGGTTGCTTGAAACTCCACCTGCGGCATATGGTGGCCAATTCGGAGATCGTTGTTTGGAACTTCATCTGCGGCATATGGTTGACAATTCGGGGGTGGTCGTATGAAACTCCATCTGCGGCATTTGGTTATCATTTCGGAGATGGTTGTTAGAACTCTGTCTTGGGTATTATTCTCAATCAAGAGATGGTTATTTGGAACTCCATCTCCGGCATATGGTTGTCAGTTCGGAGACGTTTGTTTGGAATATGCCGCACATGGTTGTCTATATGGAGCCCACACTGAGTGGTCGTGTGGTTGAGATTCGTCCAAGGTCCCGAGGAGACCGACAAGAGAATGGATCTGAACGGGAGAAAGGAAAATGGTAGAGAATATAAAGGAACAATCACACGGGCAAAAAGAAAGAAATCAAAGCAAAAAGGAAGTTAGGCGCAGAATATTTTACCCTTAACTTTCTCGCCGGTCATTTTCGCCGCTATATCCAAATTCGAGGGGTTTGGCGGACCGAGCACTGCCATGGGTTGATTAACTTCGCACTCGTTCTCTTTCTCCTAGCTTTAATTCTTAATCCCTTCAATACCGAGGCGACGAACTCGCGCTCAGAAGCATAAATGCCTGGAAAAATGGCGCTGAGGAAAAATTCACTCTTCGGCCGTCCACCGAAACACAACCAAAAAATTACACGTGTTCAACGCTGCTGAACCAAATATTGATCAAAAGCTTTAGCTGCGGGAGACCGAGCGATCTTCTTCTCTTTTCCTTCTTCATCAGCCCACCATATAAAGCCCCGCTTTAACCAAGCCGTATCAACATGCCTTAGCCGCCTATAGTGATAACATGAATGCCAGGACCCTAGCAGGCTGATTCTGACATAACCGTCCCATGTGAAACAAGAGACCCAAGTTGGCAGCTCCTGCCAACTGAGCCGCGGCTCCGACCGCGCCACGCCGACCGCTTGAGTTGGGAGCCATCTCTCGCTTTTGTGTCACGTTAGGTGTGACGTCACAGCGTCACGTGGGTAAGACGTGGCTACTACCGCGCTACGCCGACCGCTTGAGTTGGTAGCCCAGCTCTCACCCTAGTGTCACTTGGGGTGTGACGTCACAGCGTCACGTGGGTAAAACGTGGCTGCCGCCGCGCTATGTTTAAAGCTCGAAACCTAAAGTAGTATTGCTTTCGCAATAAAGGAAAAGGGGAAGCTCGACTTCTGGGTGCAGTGCTACTGGCGATGGGGAAGAAACCCATAGCGCTGTCGAAGCTCGACGTCAGTGTTGAGGGAATAACGCGTTGTCCTTGCAGCCTAGCGAGAAGCTCATAGGCGGCCAAGCAATGCTCAGCCGCTCCTTCAGAATCCCGGGTTTCAATGAGCATCCAAGAACACATTTTACCGCCTACCAGAGCCACTGACATCTGTAAACCAAAAGGCTGCATCCTTATTCTGCATCTCACGAGATAACGCGTATGCGCTGTTTTTATTGCGAAAGCAACACTACTCTAGGTTTCGAGCCTTCAGCATAGCGTGGCGGTAGCCACGTACATCTTACCCACGTGACGCTGTTACGTCACATCCACGTAACACTAGGGTGTGGGCTTCAGGAGCTGCCAACTTCGGTCTTTTGTTTCACAAGGGACGGTTATGTCAAAATCAGCCTGGCAGGACCCTGGAATTCACGTTACCCCTATAGGCCACTAAGGCACGTTCATACGGCTTGGTTAAAGCGGGGCTTTATATGTGGGCTGAGGAAGAAGAAAAAGAGAAGAAGAAAAACGCTCGGTCACCCGCAGCTAAGGCTTTCGCTGAATATTTGGTTCAGCAGCGGCGAACCCTTGTAATTGTTATTTTTATTTCCAAGCTGCGATGGGGGTTGGTTGGTTTTGGGGTTTAACGTCCGAGACGCCGTAGAGGAGGACTCCAGAAATTTCGACCGCCTGGTGTTCTTTAACGTGCACTGACATCGCACAGCACACGGGCGCCTTGTTTGTCGCCTTCATCGAAAAGCGGCCGCCGAGGCCGGGATTCGATCCCGCGTCCTTGGGAACAGTAGTTGAGCACCGTAACCACTGCGCCACCCCGGCGGGGCCAAGCTTCGAGGAGTATTTGTGCAAGCAAATGCTTTTATTGCGGAAGCACTACTACCATAGAGAAACATACTTACGTAAAGAGCGGACACTCGAGCCTTTTCGCGGCCCAGCAAGTAAGGGTCTGACCACCCGCAAGGCGGCGTAGCGATGTTCGGTTCCACTCCGCATCAAAGGTAGATAGCTTATCATACGTACACCGGCTTGCATCAAAGCGTATGCTTTCTTTGCTCTTTCCATATAAACGTTGATGCTGAGCCGGTCATGTGCCGCCGGTTACGCCCACCTCACCGTGCTTTTCAATGCGTCGCCTTGTTTGGCCGGTAACTAGTTTCCTTTTGCCTGCAGAAATAATGTTGCTGTTTTTGAGCTAAGAACGCTAAGAAGTCGTTTGTGACGCAACGTGAACGTATTTTGCACGTGTAACATAGAATAGGAGATGTGACGCGTTTTTAGTGTGCAGTCAGTGTGTGTTTTTGGGTCGTGTTTTTCTGAAGAACTTGTGCATTCCTTCGACTGCGTAATTTTCTTTAAGACAAAGAATTTTTCGATGGCTCAGATGTATCTTAACACAAACTTTTATTCGGCAGTACAAGAAGTGTGTGTTGTGCATTTGGGATCGTTTTGTGAATAGTGTTTACTTTGCTGTGTTTGCAAAATGAATGGGCTTTTGCCGCTTCGTAAGCACCATGTTTACATGCCGAATTTCTTGTCATGGCTAAAGCATTCTCGTTGGGGTCTAAAAAGCGCTGCTGCCTGTTCGTGGCTTACATTTTGACGACACCTACTGCTATTAGTCGCTAACAGTGGATTCCCTGTAATACCTTTGCCATACGGGCAGAGGGCAATTTTGTCCGCGATCTTGAGTACAATCATATCATTGGGTTACTATTATATATTCGGTATGGTGTGTTTAAATTTCTGAACAGACTACTGATCTAGGCTGATTTATAGAAATTCCGCGCGGGCTGTGCCAGCATTTTTCCCTCCTTACTTGTGTCTACCAGTTCACAAATCCTTTCCTGTTATTTTCACGGGTGATGTTTTAGAGGAAAGACACACAGCCGGTATGCGAAATTTCTTCATCGTGACACTTTTCCGCCTGCTTCACCATACCTTCAATATTGTTGCTCTTTGTATAATGATGTATTTTATAAAGTGTGTGATTCAATATTCTTTCTGTGCCATTCAATATGTAAACAAGAAAATAAACTTTTTTGTATGGAACCATTGCCTCTTGTGTGCCACTCAAAAAAGCGGCTCAATAACGGCAAAAAATTACAATAACAGCTCTGATCGCATTATTATAGCCTGCATGAACTAAGTCAGCCACGCTTATGTTCTCTGTGAACCTTGCCGGTATTTCCAGTAAAAAGGTTGCGATCCACAACTTTAATACGTCCGTATGCATGGCATCGTTAAAGCACTTGCGCGCAACTCTAGACGATGTAGTTGAATATTTTATTGCTGAAGGTAAGTCAGAATTGAAAGCATTCTATCGAAATCGGAACCGAAACAGAGCAAATCACGTGCCAAAAATCTCGGAGGACGAAATTCGCGGTCTGACCAGCCGCTCGGGGCGCTAGCGCTGCTCGGCCGCAGGGCCCTATGGAAGTGTCCGCTCTTTACGTATATGTTTCTCTATGCTACTACTCTAGGTTTACAGCCTTCAGCGTAGCGCGGCGGTAGCCACGTCTTATAAACGTGAAGCTGTGACGGCAGACCCCACGTGACACTAGGGTGAGAACTGGGCTACTAACTCAACCGGTCGGTGTAGCGCGGTGGTAGCCACGTCTCACCAACATGACGATGTGACGTCACACTCCACGTGACACAAAATCGAGAGATAGCCTCCCAACTCAAGTGGTCGGCGTGGCGAGGTCGGAGCCGCGGCTCATTTCGCAGGAACTGCCAACTTGGGTCTCTTGTTTCCCATGGGATGGTTATGTGAGAATCAGCCTGCCAGCACACTGGCATTCACGTTACTCTCAGAGGCCCCTAATGCAAGTTCATACGGCTTGGTTAAAGCGGTGCTTTATATATCGGCTGAGGAAAACGAAAAAGACAAGAAAAACGCTCGGTCCCTCGCAGCTAATTCTTTCGCTCAATATTTGATTCACAAGCGTTGAACGCTGGTAATTTTGTTTTTGTTTCACATATCTCGATGAGCCAAGCTACTGAAGGTATTTCGGAGACGGGGCAAGACCCTTTGGCTGGTTGTGATGCTTGAGGATGAAGAAACGGGCAGAGCCAAGGTAGACTATTTCCTCGTCCTGCTGTGTGTTGTACCAAAGATTGTGCCGTTTCATTCACAAGAAGTGTTATTCATCCACGCACAGCATCGTTCGCACATTTAAAACTCTGTTTAAAGGCAGGAGCGTGGAGAGGAGATAATGCCATGACATTATCGATGAGGCATTGTCTTGATATTGGACTATGTTTTTTTTTCTTAATCCGGTGTGACTCTTGAGCCGTGAATTCTCAAGGAGTGGCTTTTGAGGGTTGTCGGTAGTGAAGTGCGTGCGGCTTATTTTATTCACGACTTTACCCAGTGACTACTTGTTTCCATTCTACACAGCCTTGCTAGGTTGCTTTTTCGTTTCGAACGGGATCGACGAGCCTTGGGTATGGAGATCGGCTGGAGCGACTGCCAGTGGGGACGGTTTCGTTGCGAGGCTGATCTGTTTGAGGAAGATAATGCCCAGATCCATCATAGGCGGGGCGGGATTCCTCCGGTTGGGCAGGGAAGCGTTGAGGTCCATTGTCGTATCGACGGTCGGCGTTGTAATAAGAGCGAGGGGCGAAGAAGGTATGGCTACGGCAATAACGAGATGTGTGGCCGGCGCGATAGCAAATGGAGCAAATTGGCCTGTCGTCTGAGGTGCGCCACTCTGCAGGATTGCGGCTAGGGTAGAAACGTGGGGAAACCTGGCTGACGGTAGCAGCAGCCACTACAGGAACAGGGTGCGTCGGTGACGATGGCGGCACGGGGCTGGAGGAGATGCCGACGTTGGCAACTTCCTGGCGAACAACGGCCTGTATCATGGCCATGGTATTGGGCGGCGGAGACGTGAGTGGTGCAGGAGCCAAGGCCTCGAGTTCTCTGCGGATGATCTGAGTGATGTTCGCTGGGTGAGAAGGTTGTTGCAAACGCGGCAGGTCAGCGCAGGATGATGTAGCCGCCGTGTTCGGAAGGCGGTCAAGGTGATGTACGAGACGGCATTGTTTAGCCTGCTCGAATTTTCGACAGACGAAGTACCAAGTCGACGGTTGCGCAATCGGTACAGAAGAGGATGTTGAACGCATCATCCCCTAAACCATTTAGGATATGCCCTATCTTTTCACTTTCTAGCATGGAGCTGTTCACCTTGCGGCACAACGAAAGCCCGTCTTGAATATAGGCAAGGTAGGACTCCGTGGGGGATTGGGTGCGAGTGGAAAGTTCTGTTTTTTTCTGCGAGAGCCCGCCCGATCGGCTTTCTGAAACAAGTCCTGAAGCTTTTGTTTATATATTTCACAGGTTACCAGCTCTTGCTCGTGATTTTGGAACTACGTCCGAGCTGTTCCCGCCAAATAGAAGATTATGTTCGCCAGCATAATGGTCGCGTCCCAGTGGTTATTTGTGCTGCAGCGCTCGTACTCATCTAGCCAGTCGTCAACGTCCGGCTTGTCTTCCCATTAAAGACGGGAGGGTGGCGGATCTTCATGAGTACCACTGGGTGAGCCGATGTAGCTGCGATGGTAGGGGCTGCTTCGGAAGTCATAGTGGTTGTTGCTGACGTCGTTGTGAGCCCAGGTAGGTGGCGGCCACCGCGTAAATCCAGCTTTTTATGTGCTATTTTGCTCTGATATTCTATTCTGTGCGCACAGAGATCTTTAGTCACCTCCACCAAGATGATACGTGGCAAGGTAAGGCCAAGAGATTAGTCCATGATGGCACAGCACAAAGCACACAGAAACACAGCAGCATCAACGGGCACCAACCGACACTTCTCGAACGTCGTCTTCACCAAAACTCACTAGATTCTTCTTCTTCCGTCCTTATGTAGATATCAGTGCATGCACCGCCTAATGTAACAATATAATCGAAGCTAGTGATTAATGAGTTTGAAACAGAGATGTGGTCTGCCATAGGAAGTAAAGATAAGCTTTTTCCCTTGACTGAGCAGGCGTGATATAATAACAGAACTCTCTTTTCGCATCGAGGCGCCTGACACCCCGATAGAGCGCCCCCTACTTGGACAAAGGTTTTGACTCCGGCAATCGCTCGGGCACTGGGAGCCACACTGGCTCAGTGGTATACGGAGGCGAAAGGCTCAGAATATACCGCCATATGGCGTCGCACTCCGTACAGCGCGCATGACGTTGAGAAAGATGGGTGTGGTTTTGGATTTCCTGCTTGGTTCGGAGTCATGATCGCTCTTTGGGTTGAAGACCACATGCAGAAATTTGGCCGTGAAATAGTTTATTCCCTATGAAAGAAGGCTGTGAAGGTGCGGTTTTATGCTTAGCGTGGTAATGTTTTTGCCTCTAAAGGCTGGTTCAGTACTACCAATGCGTCTTGTTTTGAGGCAGAACTAAAAAAAAAGAACTATGTTTATGTACCATGCTATTCTAGCCCCTAAATCTCACTAACGATAAATTATTTTGGAACGTGTGCTATAAAAGGCATTTATTTCCCAGCGCAAGGAAGAATCGCTATAGAGACAGTCTCCAATCGAAGTTTAAACCTAGCTGCTATGCGCTTCGGATGTTCACAGCAATCATATGAGTATGGAAACGAAAATTCTCAAAATGATGCTAAAGTTGAAAACCGGTTCAGGTGACAGCATTGCTAAACGCGTTTCGCGCGTGATGTTTTTCTTTCTTTTTCTGTGTCAGAGACATCTTTCCTCCAGAATTTTGTGACACATGCACACACATATAAGCTTTAGCAAAGCTTGGCTGTTTTCTCTCTGCCGCGGCAACGCAATTGTTGCAGCGCTCTACTGCTGAAACCAAGCACGCACAGGATCGCATCCTGGCCGCGACGGCAGCTTTGCGATGGACTCGAAAAGAAAGACGCCTGTGTGTTCAGCGATGTCAGTGTTCGTTAAAGAACCTCAGGTGGTCGAAAATTTCGGATATCTCCCTACGACGTCTCTCACAGCCTGAGTCGATTTGAGACATTCGACCCCACAAAACAAACCAAACCAAACTTTGACCTGCGGTCGCTGCAGCCGCCAAGATCGGAAGTACGGCCTCCAAAATTTTTTTTTAACTTGAACGCACGAGCGTCGACTGTCATGCAGACAAGCGCCTTATAACGGGCCACAAAGGCGCACTTGTGCGAAATACGAGCGCGCATGCTTTGAGTGTTGGTCGTTAGAAACTTCTGTAGCCAGGTGCAGCAGCCCTCTGCAAAGCTTCTCTTGGAATTGGACTCAACTACCGGTCTTTTTATCATCGTTATCGTCTTCAATCCTTTTATTTTTCACCATTATTACGTTATAACTGTAGGGCCAAGTGGTAGCAGTACAGATGGATGGAATGCGACATACACCGACTGAATATACTAAGCTTGAATCAGAAATGTTTTTCGTTTACCTATTATGATTCACGCAGCACTTTCGTACCGCAAAACAAAGGCCTCTGTAAGTGATAAATATAAACTGTCATCTTCTGAAGAAGAGTGAGGGCGCGTTGTTTATTCCTAACCAGTGTTAAGTTCATTGCTTTTATTAAAAGCAAAAAATTGCTGACGAATAAATTACTTCCTTATGTGAAATTTGAGTGCAGCTTATCCGCAGTTCCACCTTTTAAATAGAGTAAAGCAAAGATTTCGAGCAAGATATATATGTACAATTACAGACTTTTTTTTTTAATTTTTCACACACATTTCTTCAAGGAACACTCCACTCACAGTACTTGCCTTTCATGAAGGAAGCTTTGTGGATCCGCAGGGTGCGGGAGGCAGCGGGTTGGCCCATAGGAACGTTGCGCGGCGAAGAGATAGCAGCGACTGACTGATACCGCTGACGCCGCTAGCGAGTGAAGCCAACGTGGCTCTGCTTTTCGGCTTCCGAAGAACACGGTCGCCGCGACGCAAGAAATAAGGGGGGGGGGGGGGGGGTGTACACGCAGCGGCTAACGGTGGAAGCCGAGCGCGCGCAGCAACCGGAGAACACCTGGGGGGTAGTGCGAGCTGCAGAGCTAGTTACGAGGGGTAACGCCGACGGCGCAGGCGACGACAACGCGAAACGCAGGAATGGGCGCCATAGGGCTGCTCTCTAAAAAAATACACAGTTTTAATGAGAACGCGTTTGGTCGCAGTGTGATAAAGAAGTTCATAAGCGGTACATAACGGGAGGCATGGTAACAACGACGTCTGATGCGATTACTTTGCGTATCAATAAACATCGTCATCTCATATAATAAAAAAATAAAAAATGGCATAGCTCTGAGATGACTGGATATACGTAGCAAAAAGCAGTGAATACCCCGGCCTCAGAAGACGTTCCTCTAGTCTTCGGCGCAGTTTGCCAGCAGCTGGTCTCTCCTTGGCTTCCGTGTAGAGCGCGTCTAAGTTCACTGGCGTTCTAAAATTCGTTCACAGGACAGGAAAGGCGCAGCATCTGTCACTCGCGGAAGGCAAGAAGCGCCGCGCGGCAGCGTTGGAGCGCTCTCGTTCCCGCTTGGTCCTCATAGCTGACGGCAGATGGATGACGAAACAACCTTGACGTCACCCTAATTGAGTGAGTGTCTTTGGTACATTCAAATTGCGCGCCAATCGCAGTCTCTGTCACTCGCGGAATTCCGCTATCATAGACGGCTGCGTTTCGATGGAGGCGAAACGAAGAGGCGTCCGTGTGCTGTGCGATGTCAGCGCACGTTAAAGATCCCCAGGTGGTCGAAATTACTCTGTAGCCCTTCACTATGGTTCCTCTTTCTCTCTTTCCACTTTCACCCCCACCTTCCTCCCTTTCCTTACGGCGCGGTTGCGGTGTCCACAGAAAACAAGTGAGACAGTTACCGTGCCTTTCCCTTCCTATACATAAATCAGTTAAATCAATTAAGCGGTAGACAAGCGGAATTATGAAGCGCGCTTATACACCCGGTGTGTGGCACAGCGCTTAAGCGCCCGGGTGGGGATTCAAGGGATGCAAGTTCGATTCCCGGATAGAGGCTATTTTTTTCGGAGTCGTGCACCACTTAAGCATTTTTAGACAACGCCGACAGAGCTTGGCGAAGGGGCTGCGCAGCTGGCATTGTCTGTGACGTCACTGGGTTGCTGCATACGGCATACGTCACTCGATTTCGCGCATGCGCAGAACTTGCAAATCTGTGCACCGGATCATGCAAAGCTTAGCTCTGAACCTCGTGGTGAAGCTTTTCGCATCAAAAAAGCGGCAACGCGTTTCCTCCCCTACTCTTTTCTAGTTCAGTATGCAGAACGCGCAAGAAAAACTAATAACGGACGAACAAAGCCACGGTGGAATTTGGTCCAATTCCTGTAAGGGTCTGACAGGGGAAAGCTACAACCAACAGTTAACCGCTCGCATGCGCGTACTCTTGCTGCTTTCGCCACTGAGCTCCGTCATACTAGACTTATAATTAATACCACCCTAATCTGCTTGGTGGTGGACGCTCGCGCGTTCGGTAAGCAAAAACTGGAGGGTTTACTTTATGGACGATTGTACTTCTCGGGATCCATCATGATGGATCTATTTCATAAAGTACATTTAGTTGTTACGGTAGACATAAAGGGAGAACACGTATAGAGCGCAAGCGATGATTATGGTGCGATTACTTATGTTATTTTTTACCCACGAAAAAAGAGACACGAAGAGTTTTTGTTATGCATTGCGTTCTTGCAACTAAACTGGAGTGGAACTGCTGAAAGTTCGCCGCATGCTTTCCATTTTTCGGTATATCGCCAGAAAAAGCCCAGAGAACAGCACATAGTTGAAATGTCTACTTCTTTCTCACTTCTTTGCGAGCAATATCCCGTGTCAGACATTGGGATCGACAAGAGCGTGTGAAAGAACAACATCAAAGTGACATGTTCCCGCGCGTGCTGATGCCCCGTGTGCCTGACAGGAGACAAAGCCGTGCCCATTAGCGGGATCCGGTAAAAACGTCCCCGGAAAAACTTCCCCGGAGCAAATGTGCCCGGAAAAATTGTCCCTGGAAGAAATGTCCCCGGTAAAAATTTTCCCTATTGTCAAAGAAGGAAAAAATGTCCCCGAAGTCTTGCGCTATAGGAAGTAGACTACGTTTCTCCGTTGCGAGCTGCAATGATGAATGATGCATGTTAACTTTATACAGCTGTTTCAACTGTCGGCTTGTAATTGACCGCGAACATCAAACTGATGCGGGCATTCATGTAAAAAAAAATTATGGCAATTGTAATACCAGTGACAGCGCCTCGTCTTCACTTTGTTTGCGGGGAAAAGAGGAGCTCACCACTGGCTTTACCGGAGAAGCTTGGAGCGATGCTTTAATGTGTCCATGATGCACGACCGGTTAAGCCTCGTTCTGCTTATACCATCCTCACCATTATCACAATTATACACCAGCATCAGAAGAACGGTTGAACCTCGTCACCAAAAGGTCAGCAAAGTAATTGTATTGACGTCTTCTGTTTTGGACGGTTCCTCGAGAATACCATACGCCGATCCGCTTGTACCTTTTCTAAGTGGGCAGTGGTACCAAATTTATTAGACCTGCCATATATAATTGCTTGACGAGCTGAGAAGCTCGGAACCTCGCAACGTATAAACAGCCAGATGGCTCTTTCACCATGCTTTTACACAGTTCTTGTTAATATTTCGGGATCCCAGAGGATGCAGGTTCCAAATGATGATTACTTTTAAGTCAAAGCCAAAAAAGAATGGCATAAAATATTTTTTTTTTCTTGCGAGTTCCGGAAGAGATCTTTTTTAGGGCCGGCTTTGACCTTGGGGACGTTTTTTTCTAGTTGCCGCTTCTTGAGGGGACGTTTCTTGCGGGGACGTTTTTTCCGGGACGTTTTGCCTACACCCGCTCATTAGCACTGCGAGATACGGCGAGTGCAAAAACACATGCCCACATCCATCCTGTCCCGAACGGGGCAAAGTCATCGGTCGCAGCTCGACCACGAGCTTTGTTTGGCTCATTATTAATTACTAAAACTAATTTGGCCTCAGTTGTTTAAGCTGCCAAAACGTTGTTGCAGTTTTTGCGTGAGGGTGCATTGAAGAACAGGACAGGCTGTCGATATTCCTCCATGCTAAACGAAACGTAACAAACCATTCAGTGATCGATGACACAGTGCGACAAAGGAAAAAAAGAGAAAATATACATTCACGGAAAAACTTCTTTCGTCCTAGTTGCAATAAAACAAATCATTTGCAAGCGAGCGCTTTTCCGCGTGTGTCAATTCCCTTTCACGTGCTGTCTCGTTGTTTCGTCCACAATCAGCTTCGCCTCAGTGCTTCACTGATTCGTCTACTCGACTGCACATTCCGAGGAGCCGGGTTCGATACCGGCCAGGGCGGTCGCGTTTTGATGGAGGAGGAAGGCAAGTCACACGTCTAAACACACTCGCAGTTTACCAATATCAAGCATTGCATCGCACAGTGGGTGCATTCGATTATCCAGTCTCAAGATACTTGCCGACAGGTGTTTACTTCCGCTCTGACAGGAAGCAGCGTGAGGATCACAGGAGCTTGCAAGCTCGCTCCATTGTTTGTTCTTAGCAGACGATCAGTCATCACGACTCGGTTCTTTCGCAGCGACGCCGCGCACATGTTTAACTTCTGGCGTGCACGTAATACTAAAGTATAGATAGCAGAGGCGCGAATCAGTCGATGCTTTTCGCAAATGGAGCGCGGCATGCATGAATGTGAAGCACTTTAGAGAACTTTGTTTCGCAAGGTTTTCTTGCCATTGTTGCTGACGAAGTTTTTCCAAGAAAGCAGATGAAAGAACTTGCAAAAGCATTTACAAAGCACAATGTGGTTTGCTTGCAATGCTTTCACATCTGCGCGTTTAAAAGATCGCAATGCAGGTGAACTTTGGACAGCACGAACAAAGAATTCGTGCTCTCGGCTCTGGACGCTTCCGCGTGTAGAGATATTCAAGAGAAGAAAGCGAAGACACAAGAATCAAACGTCTTACAGCTGCTGGCCCAACTGGAAAAGTTGAACGAGCTTTATATGAGCGTTTTGATACGATGTTATTGTTATGATCTTCTCATATGGCTCTCATACTCATACTCGTACCTCAAACTCATAGGTATCTCATACCGCTCGTACTCGTAGATATCTCATATACTCGTATGTATCTCATATCTCTGATACTTATAGATATCTCATACTCATGCATTTTTCATATGCCTCATACTCATATGCATCTCATACACCTCTTGTATTACTTTCCTTGCTTCGATGCACTGGGAGCTAGCACTCACAGGGTTTTCTGCAAATTTTTTTTGTCCTACATTGGTGCCAAATCAAAGATGTTCACATATTAGAAGCAGTGAGGGACACAGTGCTAGAAGGTCCACTGAAACATAGCTCGGTTATTATGGCACTCAAAAATCAGCGGTCGTGAAATTTAGCTTCGTGCCCTACAGTGGCGGATGCAATTTGATGGTGGTGAAGTGCAGGTTCATACGCTGTGTGATGTCAGTACAAATTAAAAATTCCACTTGCTTGGAGGTCATCTCGAGCTCTTTACTATGCTGCCCCTCATAATGTATAACTCAGGGATGTCACACCTGGGAAGCCAGCTACATTGCCGAAATAAAAGTTTCTGCCATGGCAGCTAAGCCTGAATTATGAGATGAATATGACATTATTTGCAGCTGCACCAGAACTACATACAGTTGTGCTTGTTAACTTCAAGCATAAGTATTAAAGGAACCTGTTTCAAAATAATATTTTATTCAATCTTTATATAGCCATCATGAGCACAGATTGTAGCTATCATCATCTAGCACAGCAAGACATTCATGGGCCAGCTACGTCGCGAAGCAGTGTCGCGACATGCTTGTTTAGAGCTTTTAGCCGTTCGACCTGCGTTGCTTTTCGGTGGGTGGTCCGTGAAACATAGTCCCCATAAGCACCTGCACAAAGAGGGCAAAGGCAAAAGAATCCAGTCAATAATACACAAGCCTCACATGCAACTGATAGCAGTTGAACATGTTAGTCCCAAAAGGCAAACTGCATATGTAGCTTCACTTAAGGAAGCAATTAGACATGCACACCCCATTAAAAGTTCTCGTGAAGAAGCAGGAGTAGCAATTGAGCATATAAGCCTCAAAAGAGACTAAAAGTCATTCAATTTAAAACCTGTACATGCAGACTGTGCCATTGCCTATGGTCCAAACTTATCAATTTTTGCATGGTTTCTAAAATGATAAAAGTGCTGTTATTAAAGCTTTCATATAAAATTGGTCATAATAATAATGATGCTATTTCAAGTCTATAAAGCTCATACAATGCAAATATAGATTATGCATGCAGTACTTTACCACTGCTCACAGTAAAAACCATGAGTCATTAAGCTACAAAGTTCATGAATAATGTTTTTTCAAAATGACATTAAAAATTAGATTTTGGTTTCAGTTAAGGAAGAATTCAGTCTAGGTCTAAATATAGCATAAAACCTGGCCAATCTACACTTCCTATTTATAATTACACAGTCCATGACATGCAAGCACCATCTGTTACATCACAAGAGCGTAAACTATAGTTATAAAAAGCACTGGCCTGAATAGACATGCACTATTAAATTAAGCAGCTTGATAGGTTAAGGTGCTTAGTTAAATTTTTTTAACGTAGAATTAATACTGCCCACATTCTTGGATTTTATCAGAGCAATGTCTTCTTTAAGCAACTGCTAGAAAAAAACTCCCTGTCAATGGGTTTGAAACCCAAGTCGAAGCCAAGAGATTAGCTTCGCTGGTCACTACATTAGTCCACCATGACACTATATTAGCCAATTTCTTCATGTGCTAAGTTGCCAGTCTTTCAAGCTGCATTTTTGATATTGTCTTTATCTTGTCTGACAAAATCAACTAAAGGTCTTTGTTAGCCCTCCATCCAGCAACAGTCTAAAGCAACAATTAGATATTTAGCTTACATGGAAAGTCAGGGCAAAGCGAAATGAAGCAAAACTTAGCTAGACAAGTGCTAAATTTTATTTCTGGACTTATAGTCATGCTTAGAAAAACTAAGCTGTAATTTATGTTTTTGGCAAGTCTAATGAGAACATCACAGCAAACATGCACACTTACTCCGAACGGCATCAAGCTTTCCAGACGTTAGTGGTGGCTTGGCTCCAGCTCCAAGCCTGATTTTTCGCATGCAGGCTTTGCCAGTCACACTCCTATTTTTTAGTACTTCGATTGGCCACAGGCAGCGGAGAAGCTCTCTGGCAAACATACTATCACTTCGAGAAGCAGTTACCCAGGTCCATCTCTCCGCCGACAGCATACATCCACTCCCGATGTGGACCTGTAAGAAAGAATTCACTCGATTATTGTGAAACAGTTTTATTCAAATGCATTGCAGACGTGAAAAGTTATGACAAGAGAATAGACTGCCCACAAATTGAATAAAGTGGATTAAGAAACCACAACAGGAAGAAACAAACAGGAAGAAACCACAGGAACAGTGGTTTCTTCCTGTCATCATTGTTTGTTTTGTGCTGTTTTTTCATAATACAGTTGAGCCCTACTCAAGTTCACTGGCACCACCAACAGTCTTCAACAAAAAGAAAGTTGTTAGGCAGTGCTTCTTGATCTAAACTCTTCCCTAAATAGACAATACACTCTACTGTACCTACAGTGCATATCTACTCCATTTACTGTCAGACTGCTGTGGATAACCTGAACCACAAGAATACTTCATTCATTACAACGTAGGGCCTGTACAAGTTTACAATAGGTATAATCACTACCATATGAATTGTTCAAGTCTCCACAACATCTATAGTGTCACTGGTTTTTAAATTAATATATGTTGCTAAATGTTATTTTTGAGCCTGTTGTTTAGGCGATATATTATTGACCATTGAAGCATTGAAGAACTATGACACTTTTTAGTAAGGCTGCAGGTCTCATTTGTTAAACCGTTTTTAGGCCCTCCGCTTGCAACCTGAACACAATGCTTGTACAGTAGGCATCCGATGCTGGAAATGGATTTGACATTTACTTAATTTAGGTGTCATGTATTCTCTATAACGAAGTGTAAAACATTAGAACACATAGTTCACACTCCGGTATGCAGTATTTATGGTATAGGATGCTACCTATGGGGCTCCTGGGGCCGATACCAAGAGATGAGGCAATGCCCTGGATGTTGGAACAATAAACATTGTCCTGAAGACGATGCTACATGAGACAGAATCCAAATAGGAACAACGGGAACATGGGGACACACCTACAGCCATGGTATGCCACTCGGGAATTGCCCGTGTAGAGGAACAAGCTGGAGGAACATGGCTATGGCAAAGAAAAGGTGAAGAGTTGCCAAAATGTGCAAGCCAGCTGTTTCTTAAGGAAAAAAAGGGAAGCATGTTCGAACCAAAGCCTGTGCTTCCTACACCTTGCATAACGTAGCAAAGGATGGTACCAGACAGAAAAAGCCAAATGCAAGAAATTCAGCAAAAGAGCCGACACTATAACTGAGCTTACAAAGCTAAATGCAGTCCCTGAGATTGTCACAAATGAGAATTATATTTCTAGGTGTTATTTCATCTGACACAACAGGTAGGAGGCTACAGTGGATTTATACAAATTATCAGTCAAAATGAAAGTTAACACAGGGGCAGAGATCACTGTTATACCAGTATGCACATAGTGATATCGTTTCAGAAATGTTTATCTTCAAATCCCAGAAAGAGTACCAAGAGGACTGAATCAGCAGGAGCTCGAAGTTTAAAGCATGAAAGTGGAAGTTGCATCATACTGTGACAAAACTGCAGAAGCCGACATCTGCATCGGGGATGGGCTTGAGCTCCTTTCTTCAGTTGAATCAAGGGGGAACCAAAGAATTTTCAAGTCATGAGCAAGAGTGAGACTGCATGATGGTTAGGCATTTCAACACATACTGAAAACATCCTATATGGTACACCATGGAAACGCATTGACAAATTAATAAGGAATATAAATTATCTGGTGCTGCTGCCAAATGTCGAAAACGAATTGTCAGTGCAAATACCCAAACAAGCAGAAGCTGGACTGAACCCTTCTCAGGATGAGCGAACGCCAAACATTGAGAAACAAAGGCTCCTGTAATGATGAATGAATCCAAGAACTGTACCAGACAGTAAACGGTCATACAGAAAAATCAGCTGAAAGGAATAGCAGTCATGGAGCCATACAAGTGGGATGATCCATACATACTTATATACAATAAGGAAGTAATTACTCAATGGCATCCCCCAAAGCACAGCCATAAACATACACATTAGTTATATTGATCAATTGAGTTATTGCAGTTCGCTCTCGCCCTATCATCTGCTCTACTGACCATCCTGGTTAGCTCAAGTGGTAGAGAAGCTGCCCTGGAAGGAGGTGGTCCCATGCTCGATCCCCGAATCAGGATGAATTTTTCTTTAACTACGAAGTTTCTGAGAAAGCTGTATAGCTTTCCTTTGTAGCTGTAACAGTGCGCTCGGGTGGATGACAACGAGTAATATGACTTCCTTATTAGAAATCTACTTCACCTTGGGGGATTCCCCTAAATATTCGATCATGCTTATGTACAATACCTCATCCGAAACAACGAAACTCTGTAACAATATTTGGTATGAATTCTCAATCATTTAATGTGCAATTCAGTAATCAACATGTCTTAAGAAAAAAGATTTTTGTTTTGCGCCCTCCAATAGAAAGCATCTATTCTGAGTAGAAATGAAAGAAAAGAATCAATCTACAACTATCTTACTCCATTTGATGGGCCAGGCTGCATGAATCGGGCTGCAGCCTCTGTCGAGTTGGGAGCAGGCTGCTGTCTACAATCTGTGGTGCGAATTTCAACCTGCGGCTGGGAAGTCCAAGGTCTACATTTTCATCCTGAAGAAAGCATGTCAGCAAATTAGTGATGCTTAGAACTTCATAATGACATAAGAAAAGTAAAAAGGGCATCTACTTCAGTAAAGTGCAGTGTCTAACTTGCAGATATTTGTGATGCAAGTGAACTACAATGAAAAGCGTCTGTTTCGTATGTAGGAAAGCTAACGTGCACAAACAAAAAAGCAGTGTGACACCATGTGGCCTACCTTTCAATACTCACTCTAGTACCGTACCAAAATACAGCAGCAGTGTAAAGCTGAGAGAGCGACATACTGCAAAGATCAAACTGGAAGGTATGCCTACAAATATGAAGTGATATGCCATCAATGTTGATTCAAAACAGCGAATTTAGAAAATTATGGTTAACTGGTTGCATACAGTTCTTTTCAAGTAGAAAAAACAAGCCCAGGTACATACACAACTCTGAAATGGCTTAGTAAGACTACAAGTCACAAATTCTGTATACAGAGTAAATCAGTCTTGTTCGGTACTAGCACTACTGAACTAGTGCTCTATTTTCTGACTGCTGCCTTTCTGCATGCAGCACAAACAGCTAGTCCTGCCAACACATAAGCTGACAAGTAAAAAAAAGAACAACTAGTAAAAACATAATTTGCAAGATCAAGTCATGAATAGCAATTTAGAGTAGCTTGGTACCTCATTCAGCACTGGTAAATGGGACTCCTCGGCTGCAGCTGCTAGCTGCTGCCCTTCTGATATTAAAGCCCATGCTGGAGACTGATGAATAAAAAGTAAAACAAAAATTAGTTAAAGGATAGTGTTTCACAGATAGTACTATTTTAGACAATTCAGCTTCCACAAAAGCCACTTGCACACATTTGCCGGCAAGCCAACAGGACAACAGTTTGTGCCAGGGCCTACTGCATAGAGGTAAAAAAATTATGCGGGACACTTAAGCTTCAAAAATTTTACCAGCACTGCAACAGGCAACAAAGAAGAGAAGGATAAGCGCTTCATTGTCCCCTGTCACAGCGCTAGTAAAGTTTTCAAAGATGTACCAACTAGCTCAAATGTCTGTTCTATGAGACTTAAGCTGTTTTTAAGGGTATGATGCAGTTACCATTACGCATATAAATCTGTTGTAACCAAGCCATATGAATGTACCTGCATGGCCTAGGGGTAACAAGAATGCAAGGTCCTGGCAGGCTGATTCTGACATCACTCGCTCACGTGAAAAAAGAGGCTCAAGCTAGCAGCTCCTGCGAATCGCAATGTTAGGCAACCCTGCAGCCAGTAAGTGCTCGGCCATGTCAGCTGCCAGCTACTGCCTGCCAGTGCAATTTATCTTTCACGGTGCCAGCATCAGATTTTTATGAATGCCGCTGTTGCATTAAAAATAAACAATTGTGAAAGGCTAGAAGAGTTGAAAAATGATAATCATAAACACAATCTATATCTCAATAATTTTCCATCATACATCATGTAAGTTTGTGGTTGGGAGTAGTGTTGTTGAATAACTGATAATAAGTAATCACATACTGGCACATAAATCTTTCTGGTTGTTCGCTTACTTCAAGCAAGGAAACAAAGTTGGTCAATCTTGGGACAAGAAAAAACTTGTATTCTCTTTTAGTGTTGCTTCTTCACCAAGTTCATTATGTCTGCCTGTATGTCTGCAGCAGGGCTGCTAACTTGGGCAGCACTGTTGTGAAAGGTATTAATTCCATCAGAATCCTTGGATTCAATCAGACATGCTAAACCTAGCTAGGCCATGCAGGCACATTCATACAGTTTGGTTAAAACAAGGCTTTATACCTATGTTGGCTGGTGGTTACCTGGTAGATTGAATGTATGCTAATGAGTATATATGCAACCCAAACCTCCGTCTGAAGCAAGCCATGAAGCCTTTGGCAGGAGCTGTCAACTTTGGCAGCACCTCTGAGCTGGGTACAAAACACACTTGAATCCTGATTCGAACACGCTATTCCTAGGCAATGAAGGCACACTCATACTGCTAAGATGAAGTGGGGCTTATGTCGCGTCATCCTTCACATGGCATGATTACAGCTGTATGTGCAATGAGTAGGTGCTAACCAAAGTGACAACCGAAGAGCTAGTGTAAGTAATTCGCATTTGCCTAAATGACACTAAATCAGGAGCCTTTTTTTTCTTTTTATTTTCCTTTTCTTTCTATCTCCTTGCCAGTTCCCTCCTAGAGCAGCATTCTGCGTGGCTCTCGCCAGTGCCCTCCTCTTTTCTGCTTCTCCAACTATGGATTGGTTGTTGCAGTCGATACTGCATTCAGCCTGTATTCATTACAGTCGTGTGCAGAAATAAGCACAAGAGGAGTAATAGATGTGAATGGAAACAGAAAAATAACATCTCTTCGGTGCACAGAAAGCACAAACACAACAATTGACAACTGTGGAAAATGGATAAATAACATCCCTTTTATACAAGCAAAACAAAAGAAAAACAGGACATTCAACAAATGGAACACACACAAAAGCTACCTCCCTTGCTCTGCCACAGACTCTCTATTGCCTTGTAAATTCCACTTCATTAGACACAATAATGACCAGATCTGCGCTAGTTTCCATCTTGCTGTGTAATCTACATGGCAATATCACTGTGGGGGGTTCCAATTTTTACAATACTGCCAGGCTTTCATTGAAATATACATGCTTTTCAAGCTTTTGTTTTTATAGCTCCACTCAGGTGCTATCAGTGAGCTATTCATTAGTATGAGTTTTATCTGATATATCAGACAAGCAGAAAAAGAGAAACGGCAATGACAGACTATGCTCTATTGCAGTGGGAAGACGAGATCAACAAATTGTAGCAGAAGGTCAAATGATTCAGATCATTAATTCCAATCAACAGTATTGCCTTTTTAATTATGTGCCTAAATATAGTGCTACAAACAGGACTACAACACTGGACAATGGCCAAAATATGATATAACAACTGTTTGCTTGACACATGTAAATCTGTTGAGGGCACTCACAGAATCACACAAAGAAAAAGGAAAGTCAAACAAGCCCCAACATCAGGCATGAGTAACCCAAGAAACAAATGCACGAAAATGAGGGCAATGAACAAAGGAATTAAATTAAGGTGACTTGAAATTAATCATTATACTTCCTACATTATATATAGCACTGTGCTTTCACATATAACAATAGATCATTGCTCAGTTTACACTCACCTCACATGAGATGCACAGAGCTGCCTTCTCCACATGTCCCACATCTGGTGCTGGCTGTCGAGCCAGCAAAGTACCCCTCGGAAACAAGTCCCTAGGCTGGATATTGAACAAAAGAAAGTGCAATCATTAATCAAGCACAATATCATTTAAAAAGGCATGGGCACTACAGCAGTACTGCTAGCAAATGTATCATAGTATGTGTCGACCAAGGAAGTGAGATGGAAGTTTTTTTTGCGCAAGTATGCCTTTCGACATAAGGGTCTAAATATATCGCTGCAGGCCTGTGGCCCCAATAAATGCCAACAATTCTCGATGGTGTGGCCCATGTGTCCATGTTCTTGTGTCAATCGGCCTGGTAGGGTGATAAGCGTGGCTTCTAAAGTGTACTTTGCGGGCAACGTGAAGACCAGAAGTTGTGAGGAAGTGGTATAGTGTGGCCTCCGTAGCAGGAGCTGGGCAGAAAGGGCAGTTCAGGGAGCAGTCTGGGTGGTCCAGGAAGATTTGACAGCAGGCGCTAACTCAGCACCCACGTGGATTCTTCTCAGCACCACCTCCTCACGACGAGTTAAACCATCATGACGCAAACGTACATTTTTTTGCCGAAGGGCAGCAGTGGCGCCATCTCGCACCATTACAAGGATGTGCCTTGCTTGCCTCGGAGCTTTTGAACCGCAGCGCTTTCTTCCAGCCATGCCAGATGATGCCACAGCTGCCTTTTGCTAGAAAAACTGCGCTGGCCTTTTTGCTCCTCAGTATTGTCGCAGGCTGTTCTGGTTTCTCATCATGTGCTGTCAAACCAAGTAAGCACCATGATGAAACTTACCTCGTAGAGAAGGGGACAACAACTGACAAGCTTTGTGCGCAGTTTCAGCGCAAATGAGCCTCCGGTTGAGGGAGGAGAATTTTTCAAATGGGGGTTCGATAAATTTGCCAAAACTGTACATGTAAAAAAAAGTGGGAGGCACTTTACGTAGTGATATCACTGCTGGCTTACATCTACCACTCCCCTTGTTCTCATTCACCTGCATGCACTTTGCTACTTGCTTACTCTCTATTCCTTTAATTTTTCCCTCTATTAATGTGATAGTGTTAAGGATTCCATTCTGCACGAAAATCTAGCATTGGAATTATGAGACAAAAGTCATGGACATAACTCGGTAGTTGGCAAGTGACATGGCTGGGCACTGACTGGTCATCAGGTGGGTGGTCCGACACCACGAGACCTTTTGACATGGGCCAAATTGCCAGGCGTTGGCAACTCGAGCTCTACCTTTTGAGAGGGGATACTGAGAATGGAATCCAGCCTTAGAGGATTTTGGTATCCTGAGTTAGACACACTCTCTTTAGGTCACACAAGGACCATTCATATGGTTTAGGTAATGAGGGAATCTCTATATTTGTCTGGTGGCTTTTTACATAATGGCATGAGTTATGACCGTATGCTAAATGTATGTGTGGGTAACAGTAGCAAAATTAATACTGCTGAATGACCGAGTACCAAACATAACGTATGCAAAAAGGGATTCGTTAGAGGAGCCAGCTAATGGGAGCCATTAATGCTGTCGCGTGCTATCCTTAAGGACGGAGCTTAATTTTTTTATGCAAGCTTGCCATACGGCATATTATAGAAACTCATGTAAATTAGTTTTGGTAAGGAACCAGAGCTGGCTCCCACTCTTGTCATTGTCGGTGAGCCATTTAGAGAAGTCCTCTTCCCTTGTGGTTAGTCCCACTTCTTGAAGAATCTGTCCTTGATGCCCTTGTCCCTGCACAAGTCCACAGCAGGTGGCGAACATCCACTTCTGCAGCTGGTGTGCAACACTTCGCGCATGTGGTTGGTCCGATGTCTGCTTGAGATTCCCATCAGCATGTTACCGATGGGGTAAGGGCCGCCCCAGCTCTTATCCTTCTAAGGGAAACCTCCTCCAGTCTCGTTAAGTTATGAGGAAGGGGGAATGTACACGGAGGAATGAGGACACATGTACTTTTCCTTAAAGAGGATGCTAAGATGGGAACAGTGGAGCGGCCATCAAAAGGGAGCCTGGTGGGGGCGCCATTAGTGTTTGGAACATTCTCAATATCGTCTTCTGTCCAATGTATCTGGATGCGTATCTTTGTTTTTTTTATTGAGTGCGTGGATTTCCTGGGTAACAGATAGCGTCTTTGTCACTTTTTTCAGTTGTTTTATGGCGGCTAAGAAGTCTGTATAGATGTAGGCTTCTGTTATAGAATCTATTTTATTTATGGCCTCCATAGCATCGCGGATTGCAAAGAGTTCCATCCCAAGCTTGTCTGGGTATACTGAAACATATTCTTTATGTAACTTTAGTTCACTGTGTGTTGGCCTAGTAGCTGCTGTTCTACCGCCATTTTCCATAATTGATGTGTTCGTATATGCAATGAAGGTACCTGGAAGTGCATCAACCAGAGGTCGAGATGCCAGCTTTTCTTTACGACGAAGCAGAGTGGTCTTGTTTGTCGTAATAGTCGTGAATTCCCATGGAGGGGGGTCAGCCATTGGTGGTGTTTGAACTGCCACTTCGTTGTACAAGAATGCTATGGGCATAACATACTTTCGCTTCGTATGACTTGTTGCCTCTCGTTGTTCAATTAATTGTGTCAACATATTTATCTCTGCTAGCTCTTGGAGAATAGGGATAGGGGTAAGTTTGATCCGGAATTTTGCATGAAGCATACCAGGCCCATTCCATCGCCATAACCTGGTTTGGGAGGAAGCTTTCTAGGATGAGTCAAGTTCCTTCAAGCAACAACATTTGACGGCACCTTCATGTGGTGCGCTAGCCACTGAAGCTGCAGTGTTCAGCAGGGCAGATAGCGCCTGCATCATAATAAAACTGCACGTCAAGGTCAAGTCAAAGGCGATTCCAGAACAACGATAGACACTTCGTATGGAGTGTATATGATACATGTGGGGCTGGTTGGTTGATTGGGAGTGGATGGGTGTGTGAATGGCTAACTGATTGGTTAGTGAATGAAAC
The DNA here is from genome assembly GCF_055883805.1 of Amblyomma maculatum. NCBI lineage: Eukaryota > Metazoa > Arthropoda > Arachnida > Ixodida > Ixodidae > Amblyomma > Amblyomma maculatum. The sequence continues at coordinate 15,356,199 of NC_139350.1, forward strand.
CAGCATAGTGCAGACAAATATTCTCGTGTGTGAATGTAGCTGATGGCGTATAGCTATTACCAGTGCAACAACTTTGGAATTGTACCATATGCATAGAGTAGTGTGGTGGCTTTGAGGATGTGTCTTGACATGGTGCACGGTGTTGCTCGATAACCAGGGAGAGCCCGTAAGTTGAATGACAAGGTGTAAACGTTAGAAATGGAAGCAAGTGTGCGTGTGTAGAGGAAGCTGAGCTAGAACGTCAGCAAGCTACTGACGATCTTGGTCCTTAAAGGCAAAGATGCTGAGCTGAAACCTCATATCATTTAATAATAGACAAGGAAACATATGTGATCAAAGTAGCACCAGAGTAGAAACATTGAGAGAGCATGCTATCAAGCCTACTCTTAATGCAAAACATAGACATTCTATTCTAGACATTGCACATACTATTCATTGCTATAAGCTACCCAGTTGTGTGAAGGACCAGCAAATATATATATCTATGAAGTTCCGCATAAACTAAACCACACAGACGTGCTGTGTAGCCCAACAGTTGCTTGCCTTATTCACTGTCAACGGTCCTGTAACCTTAGATTACCATATCACTTCCTCATTTGAAACAAAAACCCTGGGTTGGCAGCTTCTGTCACGAAATATGGATTTCTGATGTTGCACAGCTTACCGACCAATCATGTGGCCATGTCACCTGCCAGCTATCACCTGCCACAGGCATGTCCGTGATTTCTCACTCACAATGCTGAATGGTCAGTACAATAATGAACTTTTAATGCTAAAGCCACCACATTAAAAGAAATATATGTGCATGGTCACAGAGTACCACATACTGCTACTATAATCAAGAAAATACTCTGACAAAATGAAACTACATCTTTACAACAATGATATAGGTCTATGTGGGCTGATGAACTCAAGAAACGGGATTACATTTACTGAGCTTTGATGTCATAGCCATGGCTTGGCAGTTGAAATTAAAGCAAGAACAACTGAGAGAAGTTAATTTCCACATTAATTAGCAGTTCCAGGTGAATACCTTGTGGTTTTTCATGTCATGTATATCGTTTAAAAAAATGCAGCCGAAACTTGATTTCTATCCTTATTTACAAGAAATAGATTTCTTACCTCTGAAGGCTGTCTGGCTTGTGCGAGTTCTGAAATGGCTGCCTCCACTGCACCTACAAAAAGCAAACTAATGATTTTCTTCCCAAAAATTCATGCACTATCATTTGCCCAGTGATATACAGGAAATACTTCCATCATAAAGATGAAAACTTGGCATGGATCATATAATTCATAAACATGTTCCCAGCAGTTCTTACTTCACTACTTTAAATAGTGAAAAACATGGCCATTACAAACAGAAAATGCACAAAAAATAAAACTGCTAGTTACGATGCCTGCAACTGTTAAATGTGTTGCTTACACCAGAGAATACTGTAAGGTCAGAGATTCAAGTCTCAAAAATTTTGAGTTTTTAGAGAGTACTGTGTGCACCTATAGCTTTATTGTACCACTATTAAGTGCACAAAAGAGGCAAGTATAGAAGGAACCTCACCATATCTTTCATCGACCAGCTTCTGCAGCCTATGATTTCTTTGTTTTTCTTCTTTTTGAGACTTTACCGACTCATCTAATTGCTTTTCAAGGTACGCAATAGCTTTTTCAGCCACTGTCAGGAGCCTTTTACAACTTCATTGTCACTTTCAGATGATTCTCGACTGTGGCACCTTTTCGCCAAAATTTTCTTCATTTGCTGTTTTTTGGCAGCCTCCATTTTTCTTTTTTTTTCTCTCCTTAGTTGTTCCTGACCAGCCGAAATGAAAGAGAGAACAGACACACTATTAACACAAGCAAAGCAGTACCAATATCCTTATCAGTAGCCCCTTGCACGGGTTAAGCAGTACCAGTCCTCACCTTAGACGGTTCTTTTCTGGGTCCATCTGCGATGGTTGCCGATTCAATAATAATAGATGGCACAGCCTTATGGCGCTTTGCCATTCGGCAAATGAGATCTGCCTTGTTGACTGAAATGATAATGCACGATTATATTGACAACCTTTCAAGTTAGGGACTTTTACCGGAACTAATCCCAAATGAAATGAAGATTCAGAAAAGTACACATTTACAGCTGAACTTAAAGCTATAAAGGGATAAGATTCTAGCTGAAACTCCTCCAGATAAAAATTTTATGGCTGAAAACAAGAGCCATTCTGCTGACCATGATAACCAGTTCAGCACTCTCACTAGAAAATCATTGTTTACAGTTCAATAATCCATCCGGAAATGGCCATCGCGGCAGCGCAACCATCAGCGCTGCCGCGATGGCCACAGTGTTTTTGCGACCCTTCCGGCGTTTTTCTTTTTTTTTTCTACATGTTCGTTCCATTGCTGTGGCTGCAAGCTTGTGCGCATTGTACTGTCTAGTCTCAGCACTCCGCGAAGTATTTGGATACTACATCGAGAACATCAATAAGTTTTTTCTACACTGTTCTTTCCCTACGCGCTCAAAAATTGGCGGTGATGTCACCTGCTTGGTGATCAATTCACTGAGTTGAATCAGTGGCTTAAAAATGCGCGGTATTTAGTCACTGTACCCCACTCCCTTTTCACTATACCTGATGGCAAACTTGTCGAATAAAAAAAAGTCTAAGCCGATTTCAACGAGTGATCTGGGACAGTGAGGGATTCGCGCGAGCTTTCTCTTAGACTGCAGGCTTCATTCACACTTTTTTTTACCCATCCTTGAGCAGGATCCGCGGTACAGTAGCAGAGCAGCAAGGTAAGTTCATTATTATTGTTTATGTTTGCCTCGAATTACAATCGGCGTCCTTCAGAAGAAGTCCGCTTTACCATAGTCGGCTCGGATAGGGCATTTTTTCTTACTTGCTTTTATTTCCCTGGAGCGAAGTATGTCTCTCGCCACTTCAAATATTTCTATCAAAGGGACTGTGCTCTGTGCCACTTTACTGCTTTTATGTAGAAAGTGTCATGCGTGCTTAGTACTAAAGTAAAGGTCGACTAATCTGGCGGCTATTGGCAGCGACTACTAGCGATTGGAATAGTTCCTCAACTTTGATGCAGTTACAGTGTACTAGAATATAATGCAATACAATCCAGCTGTCTGGCATGAAGTCCTTACCACAAAAGTGGATAATTTCCTAGCTGCCTTCAACAGCTCAAGAAGCAATTTTGACCAGACGCTGTGTTTGCATCAAAAAAGAAAAATGCTAATAGTTAACGGCCACCACTTTTACACTCGTCTAATTACATGCTAACTTCTTTTAATTGCTTAGTAAAAGTGCCTTGAATATCTTTGTGGTTGTGCTTGTGTTTGCGTTAGCTTGGTGCTATTTTTCTTTCTATTTTTTTTTTCAGTTTAAAAGTTCAGGTTATTGCATTTAGTCTTTGTGCTCTAAACCACCATCTAGATTTAGCCTCCTGTAGCATATTTGCTTTTATTGGAAGTGTCCCACACTTAAAGGAGCAATGCGATCAGATATTTAGTCCTATGTTTTCTTCTCTATAAAGATGCGTAAGGCAACATAGGTCACCATAGTGGTATTCACGTGCAACAGCTAAATAATATATAATTGTATTTATTCTCTCCTGCCATTTCAGTTTCTACAAGTGAACAATGGCTGGAATGTCAGAAGTCAGTATAGGTTGCAAAGGCACGAAGGAAGTGTGATTAAGCACTTCATCTTTTAATTCACTGCAAAGTTTAAACAAGCTTGCTTCAAGAGTTTGAAGGCAGCAAAAGAAGCATTGATTATACTGGGGCTATTCTGTACCTCATATAAGCTCTCGTCACCTTTCATGCTACAGTAATGTGCTGTTAAAGCTGAAACAGCATGACAGAACTTTTTCATTTCTTTAGTACTCATAGATGAGTACCATGTAGTGACCTATTTATACAAATGGCCTAAACATTCCTAAACAAAGAAAACATGAGGCCCTAATTTGATGTGTACACTCATTTAATGAAATACTTTTTTAACCTGATCCAAATCTTTTTCTGTGTCAGTGCTGCTGTTTCTGTGATGCGTCCTGCAGGCGTGGATGTAAAATTAATACACTAGTGTTTCTGTTGTGTATTGGAGCGGCTTAAATTTTAACTTCATTGAAACTAGTTAAGGCTATAGTGGCTGCAACTTTGTATGCTTGGTTTTTCTCAGATGCTCTTGTCCATATTTCCCTTCAGTAAAGATGCCGAGTTAGCACGGCAAGACATTAGCTTGTATAATTCTGTGCTTTTGTCTGTGTCCATAATTCCTGCTGACTCTGTCATAGCTACTGTTGAACACAATGCACTGTTCTATTCAAAGACCTTCAAGGACCTAGAGTAAAAGAATTATTAGAAAGAGATGCTTATCATAATTTCTCCTGGTCAATAAATAATAACTATACAAAATGAAAGTAATTATTGTCATTAATATTATTTCACACTCAGGGTATGAATATGCTTAGCATTTGCACCAACCTATCTTATATACTGTCATTAGGTTCAATAACTCCAAGAAACAACTTAAGTGCAGGGGCTACATGATATTACTCGATTAATATGTGTGCTGTGCTCCTTATGGAATCAGAATGAACATGATTAAAAGATACCCAAGCCACACAGGCCATGCGAACTGACTGTTTATTTCACATGAATATTCTGTTCATCATGCATAAGACTTGTAGTGACATTTCAAGTATTATGCAATGCAGGAGAAATAGAACTGCTGTTTCTATGACATGCTCACAAACTTCTTCCAGTATGGCAACCACCAGTACTACCTGAAAACAGACTGGCTGAGTAGTATCTGATGGACGTGTTTTGAATGTCTCGGAATTAACATCAAGGCGCATGATATAGGAAATGTAGTCATTTTGTAAAGTCAAGCTTGTAGAGGTATTATATGGAAGTAAAATTTCATTTCATTTGTTCTGGAGAAAATAACGTCCAGCGCTCTGATAAACTGCATGGTCGAGGCGGCCCGGATAGTGTACGGGTACATGTGTTAGTGGGAGCGAATGTTCACCCCCCCCCCCTTCCCCCCGCTGTTTCTTCCTTCCCAAAAATTTTACATACACTAGCCGTAATAAACCCTACATTTTCCTGCAGAAGAAAAAACGAAACAAATATAAATGGTGCAAATGGGACCGCACTCCCTAAGCTCACATCCTAATGTGATCCGTCCCTTGCGGTGCACAGGTATGTGACTCACTCGCTGATATGGTGGGGCACTCGCCCTGCCATCATACTCGCCGACTGGCGCGAAGCGATAAACGCAATCGTGATGAAAGGGTGACATAAGAAAGTAAGAGCTAAAAGACGCAGGTCTATGATCGTGACTTATCTCCCAACACTACGATGTCACCGAGGTAGTGACCCTCTTCTGCCTCTCGGCCCTCCACAGAGGACCGCCAAAACACCAGCTTGCCCTTCGCAAGATCATCCACATCTTTCGGAGAATAGTTCTCTACCATATCGATGCTGACGATCGCTTTGCCGCCGTCGCGGTATTCGAAATACGCGTGCAATGGCGCAGGCATGGCGTGATGTTAGAAAAATAGGCGAACGCTGACGAGCAACAACGCAAAGAAGCGGTATGGCGCACAACCACAAAGCAACAGAACAGAACCTAACGGAGAGAGCTGGAACGGGTCCTACGTTCTCTCTCTCTCCGCTCTCGTTGAGCGAGGACGCCCGAGATCTCCGGTGGGGAAGCAACGAAGAGAGCGATGGAAGCGATGGGGTGTAGCTTTTTATTTCGTATTTTTATTTTATAACGCACGCCGGTGGAACGAAGTTCCGCTAGCACGGATCTCCTTTGCACGCAACAGCAGTCTACGTAGGACCGCTGTGCTTCATCTCGGCGCGCATTTTCTTGCTTTCCCGCCTGAGGAGTACGAGCGCTACTCCTTTTAGCGGCGCTCTGCATAGCAGGAACATTAGAAAATAATCGCTTCTAATCACTCGGGCGACGCGTTTCCCCGTACGGAGCAGTGCGCTGTCCTATCGCAGTTTACAATCGAGAAAAAATAGTGTAAAGCAACGTGACAACGGTCGACAACCGGAACATGGAAATAAACAATTCTCAGCATAAGTGTCCGGGAAAATTAAGCGGGGCGCTAGCTTCTCGCGGCGCACAGCCGCCTCAAAATTCACACGATCGGCTAGCCGAGAGCCGCTAGCACGTACCTTATTGATTGATCCTTAATTGTTTAAAAGTAAAAGCCTCAAGCAGAAGGTAAAAAATCTTTCCTTTCACACCAGCGATACTTAAGTAGCTGGTGCGGGCATAGGCGTGCTCAGGGTTCTGCATTAGGTGGAGCTGGGTGGATGGATACATGTCAGGAGCGTCTCCTTTAAAACGGGTTATGGTGATAGACCTCACCATGCTCAACCTTTCTTTTTTTTTACGGGTGGATGTATGGATGTTAAGAGCGTCAACCCTTTGAAACAGGTAATGGTGATAGTCCTCACCATGCTCAACATTTATTTTTAATATTATTTACCTTAGACAATCCATCATATGTTTAACGGCTTTCCTTTTGTAGTCCTCGGTTATCTTAAGATACCCGTGTTTAATTTCGATTTAGATTGCATGCGTCCCCTCCCTGTCATTGCTTCCTTTATTAACGCAGGGGTCTCGGCTAGAGTGACATATGTAGTACTGCATATGTAGTAGTCCCTCCCTCCCTTCCATGCCTTCCTGAATGCAGTGCAAAGATGAGGATTTGTTATCAAACGTCATTTATTCTTCACATGGTGTAATTGAAACAATGCAAGAATAGTGTGCGCTCAAAATTTAAACGAGCTTCATCATGGACACATAATTGAAAAGTATGCGCCGACGCGCTTTCAGAACGGTTCTTTGAGTCCTCGATCGGCGGTCTGCCGGTAAGATGGCAAGTGATCGGTGCGTGCAATGCAACATTACAGGTTGTCAGCCGCCAGCATCATCAAAAAAAAAAAACCTGCATAGAAATAAACTTACACGTTTACAACTTGAGGTCCCTCCCCCCCCCCTTCCTGTGCGCGAAACAAAGCAATGGTTATATGGTGGAAGCCCCTGGTCCCCTATAAAGTAATCTTAGGGAAACTTTTCATCCTGCCTCTTCTCGATCAGTTGTTTGCAGGTGAAGATGGCAAGTGAGCAGTTCTTGCAATGCAACATTACGGTTTCTCAGCCGCCAGTATCGTAAAAATAAATCTGCATAAAAATAAATTTACACGTTTACAACTTGAGGTCCCCCGCCCCCCCTTCCTGCGCGCGAAACAAAGCAATAGTTATATAGTGGAAGCCCCTGGTGCCCTACAAAGCAATCTTAGGGGGATTTTTCATCCCGCCTGTTCTCGATCGGTTGTATGCAGGTGAAGATGGCAAGTGAGCAGTTCTTGCAATGCATCATTACGGTTTCTGAGCCGCCAGTATCGTAAAAAAAAATTTGCATAAAAATAAATTTACATGTTTACAATTTGAGGCTGCCCACCCCCCTTCCTGCACGTGAAACAAAGCAATGGTTATATGGTGGAAGCCCCTGGTCTCCTACAAAGTAATCTTAGGGGGACTTTTCATCCCGCCTGTTCTCTATCAGTTGTCTGCAGGTGAAGATGGCAAGTGAGCAGTTCTTGCAATGCATCATTACGGTTTCTGAGCCGCCAGTGTCGTAAAAAAAACTCTGCATAAAAATAACTTTACACGTTCACAATTTGAGGCTCCCCACCCCCCTTCCTGCACGTGAAACAAAGCAATAGTTATAAGGTGGAAGCCCCTGGTCCCCTACAAAGCAATCTTAGGGGGACTTTTCAACCCGCCTGTTCTCGATCAGTTGTCTGCAGGTGAAGATGGCAAGTGAGCAGTTCATGCAATGCAACATTACGGTTTCTCAGCCGCCAGTATCGTAAAAAAAAAATCTGCATAAAAATAAATTTTTAGACGTTTACAACTTGAGGTCCCCCCCTTCCTGCGCGCGAAACAAAGCAATAGTTATATAGTGGAAGCCCCTGGTGCCCTACAAAGTAATCTTAGGGGGACTTTTAACCCCGCCTGTTCTCGATCGGTTGTCTGCAGGTGAAGATGGCAAGTGAGCAGTTCTTGCAATGCATCATTACGGTTTCTGACCTGCCAGTATCGTAAAAAAAAAACTCTGCATAAAAATAAATTTACACGTTTACAATTTGAGGCTCCCCACCCCCCTTCCTGCACGTGAAACAAAGCAATGGTTATATGGTGGAAGCCCCTGGTCTCCTACAAAGTAATCTTAGGGGGACTTTTCATCCCGCCTGTTCTCTATCAGTTGTCTGCAGGTGAAGATGGCAAGTTCTTGCAATGCATCATTACGGTTTCTGAGCCGCCAGTATCGTAAAAAAAATTCTGCATAAAAATACATTTACACGTTTACAATTTGAGGCTCCCCACCCCCCTTCCTGCACGTGAAACAAAGCAATGGTTATATGGTGGAAGCCCCTGGGCTCCTACAAAGAAATCTTAGGGGGACTTTTCATCCCGCCTGTTCTCTATCAGTTGTCTGCAGGTGAATAAGGCAAGTGAGCAGTTCTTGCAATGCAACATTACAGTTTCTCAGCCACCAGTATCGTGAAAAAAAAAAATCTGCATAAAAATAAATTTACACGTTTACAACTTGAGGCTCCCCACCCCCCTTCCTGCACGTGAAACAAAGCAATGGTTATATAATGGAAGCCCCTGGTCTCCTACAAAGTAATCTTAGGGGGACTTTTCATCCCGCCTGTTCTCGATCAGTTGTTTGCAGGTGAAGATGGCAAGTGAGCAGTTCTTGCAATGCATCATTATGGTTTCTGAGTCGCCAGTATCATAAAAAAAATCCCTGCATATAGAAATAAACTTACACATTTACAACCGTTTATTACGCAGTAGTGTTTCACGGAGGATGTTTTTATTTTTTTTTTTCTTTTATTCATTGGGCATTTTCGTGTTGCAACGGACAAAGCCGATACCGGCTTTTCTGCGACACGAGGCTCTTTTCGCTCTCGCGTACTTCCGCTGGAGGAAGCTATGGGCGAAAGCTTTGCCGATGGATAAATGACTGGTGAATGGCTGCGTATATATATATGGATGATAGATAAAGCTAAAAATTTGGATGCAGCAATGGATATGTGATAGGGACAGGGATTTTGCCAATTTGCTGTTATTTTATTTTTTTTATTAACTACCAGCTGGAGCCTTCAGCGTCAGTGTCCGTGGTTTCTGAAAGAGTTCCAACTCGAGCCTGTCCTTTCATGTGGGAGGGTGACATTAGAATCAGCCTGCCATGACATTTAAATTCGCGTTACACCAATGCCATGCAAGCACGTTCATAACAGGCCTGAAATTGGATTCTGCGTAGAACACCGGTGAACTTTGATGCCTTCAGAGGGTTGTGTTCGATACAACGCTTGGTCGCTTGCAGCCAAAGCTGTCGCTCCACATTCGATTCAGCAGCGTTGATCCCCTCTAATTCCTTAAATTTTAATAACACAAGGACTATGTTGAATCTGACCTCCACAGTTGCCTCTATGGTACTCCTCCGGTGAAGCATTTTCTACAAATATTTTTCGCGGATTATATAGATTGGGATTGAAATATGGCTGTCTATACGAACTTAATTACAGGCTGAAATAAAAAAGGCTGATTAGATGAGGATTCAACATGGATCCAGAGTGCACAAGACGAGCACGGATGGGCGAGGAGAGGTGCAGACGGACAGTGCACCAGTCGCACATTATTGCTCATCCGTGTTCTTTAAAGTATTATTATTTGTGTACGGTTAACATGGTTAACACGCCGGTATCGATGCCTGAAGATGAACGATGGGGTTGCAGCTGTACAAAATAGTAACCCCCCGGCTGCGCCTTCTACACAGGATATTGATACAGAGCCCCTGCCAAGCTCATGTGATACTGAGCACCCGGCGAGCTCATGCGATGAAAATCCGGACCATGGAGGCGAAGATGGCAGCTGCACGCCTGTGCGCGGCGATGACTCAAGTGACGGAGCAGACCGAGCAGACCATCTCCAATCATCCGATGTCAGCCAAGCGCTGAAAGTGGCGCTCGACGAGTAAGGCACGGCTACCCTCCCCGGCTCCACTACGACGAAAGCCGCTGCGCTCGTGATGATCCTTGCTTTCGTTGCCGCGCTTGGCCTTCTGTGGGACAAAGTTAACGGGCTGTTGCAGCTTATAGACGCGTTGTTCGGGTGTCCTGGCAAATTGCTTCCGCGGAGCAAGTATTTGCTAAGGAAGCTGTGGAGTCCGCAGTTGAAATAGCTCCGTTAGGCACCATTACTACTGTGATGACTGCAGCAACTGCTGCGCTCAAAGTGCGCGAAACGACGTGCATTGCGAGACATGCGATCAGGATCTTCGCATCTCAGAGCTTAAAGAAAAGAGATGTTTCTTCAGTGTACTGAATATAAAGCAGCAGCTTCTCCAAACTGTTACCCGTTGCAAAGATGCCTTGTATCGCCAAATGGAGGAGATTGAAAGAGCACTCCAAGAAGATTCGGTGCGCGATATAACAAGTGCAGCACTATACAGAAAATTAAGACAGAATGGGAAGATATCACGGCAAGACGTAACAGTAACTTTCAACACCGATGGGAGCCCCTTTTTTAAATCATCCAAATCTTCAGTGTGGCCCATTCAATTGATTCTAAATGAGTTGTCTCCGAAACTACGCCACCAAAATGTCCTACTTGCAGGACTTTGGTTTGGTCCTCACCACCCGAACATGAATGTTTTCGTAGATAGATCTGCAGAAGAAGTAGCAAAAATTGGAAAGATTGTGCGGGAGTACGGTGAACAACAAATTATCTCTGCAGTCCATGCCATCTGCTGTTGTGTTGATGCCCCAGCCCGTGCTGCGATTGCTAACCACACGCAATTCAATGGAAAATTTGGTTGTCCTTGGTGCCTCACTTCTGCGGAAAAAGCTGAAGGTATGATCCTTGTTTGTAAAAAGAAATGACTGGAAATGTTTGCGCAATGCTATTTATGCCGTTGGTAGCTTCTCTCGACCTGCTTGCTAGCATGGTACATACGTAACTTGGCAGAGACCATACATAATTACATATAGAAATTTTTTGAACATAATTGCACGGCGTCACTTCTACTGTGCTAGGAAACAGCATACGCTTAGAGACGAGGAAATGGCAGCTAGCTGTATTTGTAATCAACTTAATGCCCCATATTAATTCTAGATGTTAAGCAAAATATCTGAATAATGTCACTGGCACATATATGGATCATTCTGTGAAGATTTTTGCTAGTTGTTGATTAGATGTGGATTAACTATAGCACAGGAGTATAAAGAAACTAGGATGGGACACTGTACAACTGCTGGCTAACTTTGCAATGCACTACTAGGCTGTGTTTGCCACCGAGCAAAAAAGGAACAGCACTGTCGTATTTCACATTGAAAAGCCTGTAATTGTATTGAAACATTGTGATAAATTTGATCTTGATGTAACGTTTTTAGTGCTTAGGTTGTGTTTTCCATGTGTGACCTATGGTTCATATCTGAAATTGAGAAAAATCTTATTGTAAATTTTTTTTTTAATTTACAGGGGCAAAAATGGAGCACTGGTTTGAAATCGATAATCGAAAAGAAGTATTTTTTAGAAACATTTCAAAATTTAGACTTTCTTTATCAGTCCAGAAAAAAAATTAAAGGTTTATTAGCTTTTTTTTTATGAGTGGGTAAACTTTTGTGCCATGTTTCACATATATAGTAAAAGGGCAACATTGGAGTCCAAGAAAATGTTGGAAAATTCAGAATTTATTGGTAATTAATCATTCTTGGCTGTAAAGAGCCTTGATCAGCTTTAAAATGCAAAACACATGATCATCTGCATACACAGCATGTCTGCTTTCACATGAGACCTGTCCTATCTTTGAAAACACCCCAACTGAGAGAATGTTCTCTCAATATCTCTGTACATATGTATACATTCTGGCAGTACTGCAGTTCTAACAAGTATGGACAGCAGAAGAGTTCTACTCTTTCTATTGTCCTCCGCATGTTTGTACACTTGGATTTAAAGACAGTCAATTCAGTATGAGGTCATACAAATAATTTTCATTTGAATTTTTCATATTTCTGTATGTTAAACTAATGGTGTCTATTGACATCCTCATTTTTCAAGTGCACCACATTACTTGGAGACAAGCAATTTAGTTGCAAGGACGCGAGAATGACATCTTGATGATGTCAAGCTTTCTGTAGACTCATATATGCCTATAAATGGTGTGAAGGGGCCATCATCCTTGCTCAATTTGAGGTTGTTTGACATTGTTTCAAGCCAAGCTGTAGATTATATGCACTGTGTTCTGCTTGGAGCATCGAGGCAAATTACTGACTTCTGGCTGAACTCTGCAAACTGCAGTGAGCTTTTCTACATGGGTATGTACACACATTTCATTGTCCACTAATACTTTTTAATAACATTATTTATTACCTCAAAGCATAAAGGGAGCTGACAAAGAAAAAAAAGGTTAAATAAATGAGGTAATTGACTGAAGTCGAAGAGGGAGTGGTGGTGGGGCCCCTGAGTTCAGGCAAATATATGAGGATGGGTTGTTCGGCAGCAGGCTCGCTGCTGCCAGGTGGCGCATTCCTGTTGACTTCAGTGCTGGACAAACCCACGGCAAGTGGAGTGGAGTGACTCAGTGGTTTTAGAGTGGCAGACGGGACACCATTGGCAGGGATATAAGTACTGAAATTGAGCCCACGCCTCAGTGAGGGCAACCCCGACCCGGATTCACCGAAGCACAACCTCCTCTGCATGGGTAAGACTGGGAGGAGGGTCATCGCACACTGAGGGACGAGAGCACGTGTGCTGTGCCAGAGGTGTTCCTTTCTTGTGAGAAGGACAGTAGCATTATCCATGCTGAGGAACTGAGGCATTGATGAGAATAGATGGGTTGCAGAATCTGCAGAGCTTCTACTACATCAGCTCATGATCTGTGCCAGCTGCAATCAGTCCTATTTTTTGTGCTGGCAAAGGTAATAAATGATATCACTCTGCAGCATGTGTCACCGTGTTAACAGAAAGGGCAGCCTGCTTCCTCTGCGCAAATATGGCAGCAAAAGCAGTTGTGTTGGTGATCTTAAAACTAATATATCTTGTTGCTCAGTAGCGGAGCTTATAATTCCAGCTTGCAGTGTGGCATTGTAAGCAATAACACATTTTTTGTGTGGTGCAGTACGCTCATAGGAGACTTCTGGTGTATCATTGATGCACTGATAGAACAGTAGGGAAGCATGTGGTACACAAGTTTTTGGACTAGAAATGTATAATATACTTACTTGATCATTTGGAAGATGTTTTAAAAGTTACCTGATCCTCACAAGAACAACCTTGTTTTGTCGCATGGTCTAACCCAGAAATGAAGAGCTATATGAGCGTGGCTTTAAAATATATTATTTTTTTTTTGCTGAGACAAGCTTCTGACATGTTTTATTTGTATTTTCCAATTTCTTGAAGAATGCTAGGCTCTGAAAAGAAGATTTTTTTAGTATTTTTGTGCATAGCATAAGTTTGATTGTTAGGGATGAGCAGGTTATTGTCAGGTTGAAAACTACCTTTTGCTCCTTTCCCTTGGTTTATGCAGTGTGAACAAAAAAAAATGAATAAAAAAGAAGGGTTGGCAACATCAAGTATCTATATTGTCAGGTTTTGTGTCCTGACTAGTCTGTATTTCTTAACCTGGTTGCAACTTTGTAAGGTAGTGTAGCAAGCAGTTCAAATGATGATACTACAAAAGCAGAGCATGTACACTGTAAAAACAAAAACACCTTTTTGGGCATTTGTCTGATTCAAAACACCCTTACACCCTGAGTCTAGGGTGTTCGTGCCATTGGAAATCACCTCTTGCATGCCAAAGGGGTGCTTTGGTCGGAGAATATGCCTTAGGGTGTTACGGGCAAGCAATACCACCTAACATGCTGGGGGTATATGGCTGCGTAACTTCGTAGCCTTTTATACACAAGCGGCGCTGCTAATATAACCCAACACCTAAATAAAGCACCAAAAGTAACGCTAAAATTAAAACTACACACGAGTGCTTTCGAAAAATGAAACAGAAACTGAAACAAAATTTCACCGCCAGGAGGCCGCCGGTAGCTACGAACGCTCTTTTCAAATTTCACAATATGGCCGTTAGCATTGTGGGGTGCGTTTCGACCACGTTTCGGCGAATGCTGAATGTGCTTCTTCGATTCTGTACCCTCATTAAATGTGTTGCATTTCCCATGCATATGTGTTACAGAAGTGTGTACGCTTGTGAAGTGCCTTCTACATGTGGTGTTTAACGCAAACGGGCATTTATCGTGTCGGCAAGTGTCCGGGCTTCTTTTTGCTTTGCTCAGGCCGAAGGACTGCTGCACCGCTTTATGTTTGAGATGTTCGAAAGAAGAAGGCATGAACGATTTTTTTTCTGCTTGACTAAGAGGTATATGCGCCGACTACATTGCACTCGCGCTGAAATCGCACTGGTTGGTTCGGTGCCGGTGATACGAAGGCGGACAGCGCACTTTGCGGCTGACGTAATCGTCTGTAAAGGTAAGCCTAATCTCACGCATATTGCGCTTTGTGGTAACAGTGTCCTACCGGATTGCTGCATTCTGTGTCTTTTGTGCCGGAACACTCCAGAATATGCTGAAATGAAAACGTGAGACACGCGCTTGTTTTCACCTGGCTGCCAAAATGAACGCACATGTGGTAGATGTCGCGGCGAGTTACGCAGATTTCGCGCGAGAACATGTCTCAACTTTCTTGAACAGAAATAATCTATGTGCTACGTTTCCTTGCATTTTGTACGCGCAGGAGGTTCACGAAACAATTTTCGTTTCTTGACAGTTTGATACTTGCGCTCAGTTCGCAACGACTCGGTTTTGTTCTACCGTTTCCGTTCGTGCGGCAAGGTCATGCTAGCGTATTACCTTAATTCTCCTAGCACTCTCGACTCCCCCCTTCTCCCTTATCTCTTACACTTCGCGCTCGCTCTCCTGAAACCTCTTTCATGCTTCGTCATCTTCTTTCACTCGGAGCGGTGCGACCCCCCCCCCATTTTTTTTTATTTACTCGGAGCATAGGCGCGCACCGTCCTGCTGCTCGGGGAGTGTCCTCCCGCAGCCCTTCTGTTTAAACTTTTTGTTCGAGGAGGCTATGTTCGTTCTCGGCGGCCGTTCAGCGCGGCACGCCTCTGCGCTCGTGCTCTCGGCATCGAAGTGCGCTGGTCGGCCGGCCTGGTTGCATAATAGTTTATTCCAAACTGCGTAAACTATATGCCGCTATCATCAGCCTATGTTAACTTCCCCGCGTCTGGATTTGCCTTTTTTAATCACAATGGGAGCATTTTTCATTTTACGGGGACCATATTTTGCGATTGCATGGAGTGTGAATTTGCATTTTTATTATGCTGATTTTGTTATGGCGTTTACTTTCGCTCTCGAAGAATCATTTAGGTACGTATTTTATTTTCAGCAAGACTTCAATTAAGGCACTTTTACACGTGCTAAGTCAGCTGATGTGGTTCAAACCATCCAGTTTTCATTATTTTTGTGGTCACATTTCAACGTAACTGTTTGACCGCATTACTTGATTTTTGTAGTCTCTTTAGACTAGAATAAATGGATATTCGATACTGATGCCTCAGCATTCAAGTAGAGGTCGACAGCTTGAATTCTGTGGCCAAATATTGTACCGGATGTTGCTATTACAGAGTTTGATTCTGACCAGATGCTTACTTTTTTTTTGTCTTTTGCTTCAATGTACATATGAAGCGGTTATCATAGCCTCAGTCGCATATGTTTACCTGCTTTGCTCATCACAGTGCGCATATTGCAGGCAAATTTGTGACCTACTGTTATTAAGAAATTTGTAATGTATGTGTTGAAAGGAGTTTACTGATTTAAAGGGCCCAGACAACAATTTGACTTTCATATGCTAACGATGCATGTCTGTAGATTGTCTCTAAGAATTGAAGCCTACTTTTTAAAGCTTAGCGGAGACCATTATTTTAGAGATATATTACATATTTTATTGCCATTCAGCCGTGTGCCAAGTTGAGGGAAGGAGGATCATAATTTTTGCTTTGTTATTTTTTATATTAGACTTTCCTTAATATTGCTTGCAGGTTGGCCATGAGTGACAGAATACTGATGGTTTTTGCAGTTTTTTAACCTTAGTAAATATTTGCATTTGCTGTTTGCTAATGCCAGTTTTTTTTTTCAGATATGTACAAAGGCATCAATTGCCTTAGCTTTTGTACAATGATTTTTAATATTCTGTTACTTGAAACATTGAGTAAAATGAATTCTTTTTGGCTACCATTCACACAAACTTGCAGTTCTTACGTGTCGTCTACATGCTGATCAAGAAGGACGGCAAAGAGGCAGTTGAAATTGGCCTTACCAAGACACTTGTCTTGGTTTTGAAGGACACCATTCGTGCAAGAAAAAAGGACATTGCCCGGGTGCTCGAAGTATGTTCTGAGGGAATGCGTGAAAGGAGAAAGAAGCGTGAGTATTAAGCTGTTTCCTTCTGTTTGCTGCATGTGCTATCTAATTGGCAGTTTTTCGCTAAATGCCTACATTTTTGCCGTTTTGCATTGCCCTATAGATATACTAAAAACATGGCTGAGCATCAGAAAAAATAATAAAACCATAACTAGCCTGAGCATTTCTTCATATGTAAAAATGTTGGCATTAGCTAAATTCAAATTACCTATTGTTCTTCTCCATTGTAATGGTGCAGCCTTTTCGAATCTGTTCAACTAGTAGCAGAGAATTAGGTGATACCTGATTAAAATCTTCACAAGCTTTGCTAATTTTTGCTGTCAGATGTTTGGCTTTCATCTTGCGTGCCTCTACATGTTTTCAATTTTGTTTGTTTGCCTTCCTAAATTAGACAATAAATTATCGCCTCAAAACTCGGCTGTCTCTTTTTACCTGCAAGGAGGTACACCATTGTTGTGTTGCTTATTTCTATTGTAGATGTACAGACATTATGCATTCTGCAACTCTTGGCAAACATTGGGAACCAGCCGGGAGCTCTGGATGTTGTTTATATCATTTGTAAGTTGTATCTTTGTCATTTGAATATTCAGGAAGCCTACTTGAAACCGACATTATTAGCGAATTTTCTTTGTTTCTAAAATGGTTTACAGTCTAACTTGTAATATGTATTAGTGATTCATAATTCAAATAGAAATACTACACAAGTTTTCATCACGACTGTGAATTCTTTGCTGTGAAAGGATTATTTGCACTGTAAGTACAATCAAAAGCACTTTTAAGAGACTCCTGCCATCACATGCTTACCACGTCGTATTGCATACAAGAGTCACCTGATGAAGCACTGGTAATGTCAAGATTGGTGCACTGTGCCATTTGACTAAGCACTCTGCTGCAGTGGACCAGCAGTGCTTTATCAAATGGCTCTTGCAGGCAGCTTGGTGGGGTTTAGCATTTGCTGGAAAGGGGTCCCTCAACCTGCTCATGCATGCTAGTGCCTAACATGTTCCTAATGTCTGGAATATATAATCTGAGACTGCTTCAAAAGAAATATTTGCCACATTGTCTTATCCGACAGCTTCTGAAGGTGGGTAATGCAGTTTAATAGTTGTTTTAAAAAAATGCTGTACTTTGCTAGCCAAGTTTGAAATGTAATAATTTTAATTCTTCTGAGATTAGGTTTACCACATTGGTTGGGAGAAAATACAGCTGTGTTTCAAGGTTCATGCTGTATAAATATAATGCCTTCAACTACAGATGCTAACATTTCATGCATTAACGATGTGGCACTTTCATAGACATTCTCATTTATAGTAAACATTCTCAATAAATCCAAATTGTTATTTTTGCATTTCAAGTTATTCAACATATTTTTAGTATTCGAACCTTTAGTATTTCAAAGTGCTCAGACTGCCTGCCGCTATAACTATTACAACTTCTTGAACACTTGAGCTTCCTGCCGCCTCTTGAGGCTCACCACTGATGTTCTGGATGTCTATGCATACAATGTGCTATGCGTGGAAAATGTTTTAACATGCCATGATTCAGTGTTGGCATTTTTTAGAGCTTCTGCTGTTTGGTTTTTTGGTAATGCTCTCCTGTTGCACAAGTAATTGTCGCTCAACTCAAAGCTCCAGTGTACACTTTCAATGAATAATGTGTGATGGAGTTTCAGAACTGCCACATAGAGCAGCGAGAACACTTTTTCCTTGTTACTAAACCTTAAATGTGAACACTTCAGGAAGCATTGCGATGACCTAGGGCTTGGCTGGTTCATACTTAGCACAAGAAGACGTGCAAAAGTTCAGAAATGCATTATGTGTTATGTATTACATGCACTTTGTTTTTTGTTTTTTGTAGTGCCCCATCACTAAGTATGCTCTTTCCACGTTTTTTTTTTTGTTTTGTCCTGCAGTATCTACTTGGCCAGTGCAGGGTATGCTGTAGGCCTTGTGTGAAGCCTTCAAATGAGCCAGCTGTTAATATTTTAGTAGTAAACACCGTGCTCCAGTGCTGTTTATTGTTTATTTACATTTTTAACTATCATAATAAGCATTCCAGTTCATGTGAAATGAAAAGTTCGTGGGGCAGCATAGAAGTTCTCTAACCCAGGTGCTTTTGATGAGTGTAGCCATTTTTGTTTTGATAAAATAGCTTGCATAATCTAAAATTACCATGCACCAGCATGCTGCATGAATAAAAATGGGTTGAACTTATGTGCTCTCATTTATGAATTGATCAGACTGCAGGCTTTATGCCTCCTGAACCAACCATAACAGTATACTCTGCATTGTTAATTGTGAGATAACCACCAGGGGTTCCGATAGGGCGCTTTTCTAGCAAACTGCTGTACACTAAAGGGGCATTGGCGTATTCTAAATATAGAGTAGAAAATATGTTGAATTTGCTTTTTACCAGGTGCAGTGCATATTTATACAGCTGCTCTGTTATGCACTTCTTTCACAATTTTATCAAGGAACAGGAAGAAAAGCCTGCCACGCCGTGCGTCGGATATACTGGGAGCAGCATCAAAGAAGCTGAAGAGCATTTCCCCTTCATTCAGCAACGGAAGCTTCTTCGAGTCATCGACTCTACTTAGGGTATTGTCCGAATAATGGGTCGATTTTGGCTGTTGAATCTGACATATGACAAGGGGTCCGACAATTTGTGCTGCTTTATAGAGCACCTCCTTTTGGGCGTCTGCGTGTCGAAGCCAAGGTGCGCTGCACGACGCTTTATTTTATCGCTTAAGGCCGAATTTTATGCAAGCGCACGCGTTGACGCTGACAAAGCGTAGGATTAATATTGTGTACTGAGATTATTGTTGCATACGACTAAAAGTTTTGTTGTTGTTTTTTAAGAAATGTCACTATGCTGCTGTGTTCATTGTTCGGTTCTGTTTTTGAAAAAAATTGTATACTTTGTTGTCTGCATTTGTTGGAACTGTTTTTGCCCGTCTGCTAGGCTCTCCGTGGAGAGTGGCAGTATTGTTAAATAAATGAGGTTCCATAGCGCGCATCAATGAAGAAACAGAACGCAAACGCCCCGCTGCCCTTCCCCCCCCCTCCACCAGCACCCGAGCACCCACTAGCCCGAACCCTGACCCTTCTATGCCGAATAAAAGACTTCCAGTTTCCTTCTGTGTGACATTTTTTGTAACATGCTCTGTGAATTAGAAAAAACAATCATACTGGCATGGGCCAATCGAGATGTCAAAATAATGGCATGCAGCATCTCTTTACATGCTCATTTGGCATTACAGGTGGTTAAAAGGAATACCATTAAGCTTGATTGCAAATGTGCACATAGGAAAAGCATTAAGGAATGTGTAGTGGCAAAAGTAATTCCTAATTAGGGAATGCAATATATGGACGTTATCCGCACTGATTTTTATCAAGGGGTGTAAGGGTGCAATGCCACTGCTTCCACCCTGCAATAGGGTGTAAAGGTGATGAAAACACCCCAGTGCATTGGCCCCATAGAAGGGTGTTATGACCAACCGAAGCACCATCTTTGAGGGTGTACTGGCACTCTGAAGCCACTTTTTTTCAAGGGTGCATGGGTGTTAGTTATAGGCAAGCGAAAACACCTAATAAGGTGTTTTTGTTTTTACAGTGTAGTACTTATCACTGTTATGTGAGTGCAGCTTCTCATTGCTAGTGCCTTTCAAGTCTTGGTATAGAGAATAAGGGCTGCTGTTGCAGTCAGCCATGCTGAATGCCTTTATGTTGCAGGCTCTCCGTCCACTACAGCCTCCTTGGACCAGCGGCTACTTAGTATTCGACCACCGCACTCTTTCAACTGGCTGCCGAGTTGTCGACAGGTGTTTCTGGAAGGCAGCTGAATGGAAAAATTGGCTCCTTTTTTACATGCTGCCAACATCATATGGGATTCTTCCTCTGCGCTACTGGAAGCATGCAGCCTTGCTGGTAGAAGCCATCTTCAATCTTTTGCTGACAGAAGTTACATCAGCACATCTCAGACGTGCAGGTATGTACAACATGGCTTGTTTATTTTTATCTATTATGATCACAGTGGAGTAATAATGGGGAGAGTTGTTAAGCATGGTTGACACAATAATGTAGAGAAGCTATGAGAAGTTAAAATTAAGTCTTTTTCACTAGTGCTCATTAGTTGATACACAGTAGGGCAAACTGTCACCTTGTTAGTCAGGAGAGAGGCATCCATTGGAGATCTTTTAGCTTGGCTGTTGATATCATTTTTTATGTTCTGAATATTAAGCAAAAGCAAAAATAAGATTATATGAGCCTACAGTTTAGGCCCACAGATATTGCAATGTTTTGGAAATATATAGGGGTACATTCATGCTTGTGTGCAAGAAAGCTGGTGAAACACAACTGCTTGTGAAGGACAATGTTGAGGCACCTGCTGGAAAAGCATTGGCATGATATTGCCACCTGGTGTTCCCGAGATTTTTAGGTGGTGCCTGGGAGAAAAAGACGCTGAAGTCTGCTCGCGTGCTCTGTGTTAAACGCTGGCTGCTAGTACAGCTTCTCCCTGTCTTTTTAGGCACGTCTAGCCCTATTGTCCATGGAAATATATAGATTGAAAGGTCTTTTCATTGGTTTCTCCCTAATTGTGGTCTATAATAAAGTTTACATTACAAAAATGTTGACCACTTCAGGACTATATGGGGATTTGTGCATGCCTCTGGGTGTTTTAAGGTTTCATTTACAGACATCATCTTGTTCACTCCACCTGCGTTTTTTCATTTTTATTGTCTTTTGTTTTTTTATTATTTTACTTGACGTTCTTTTATGCAGTGCATGCACTGCCACTGGCTTCAGCATCACTTTGTTGCACCTGAATACATCTATCGGTTCGTCTATTGTTGCTATATGCAGACGATCCCGTACTATCTTGCCAAAATTGATTTACATTGTTGGCTGCATCAAGCTCAATGTTCTTGTTCTACACTGGAAGCATCAAATTTACAAAGGTCAGTGGAAAAAAAAGCAGCTGCATAGTGGTCAACAGCAAAAAGCTGTGGTTATAAAGGCCATCCTTAAATGACAGGTTTTGTCAGTCTTGTACATGCACTTGCCGCTGGCTGCTTAAAATACTTGCAGTGTCTGATTTAATGGTGGTGGTTTGATTGTAATAGTGCAGGCTGTTCATAAAAAAATCAGTAATGCATATTGTTTATGCAGTACAAGGTGGGCCAAAAGAGTCACTTCCCTGCGTAGTTTCCCTCAAGGCAGATGAGAC
The DNA here is from genome assembly GCF_055883805.1 of Amblyomma maculatum. Taxonomy (NCBI): domain Eukaryota; kingdom Metazoa; phylum Arthropoda; class Arachnida; order Ixodida; family Ixodidae; genus Amblyomma; species Amblyomma maculatum. The sequence goes on from NC_139350.1 coordinate 15,377,959, forward strand.
ATTCACTGATTTAAGGAACTGCTGCACCATTTTCAAATGCAATTTTGTGAGAAAATGAGATATCTAGTGCCCACTGGATGTTCTCAAAGAGCATGGTCTTTCCTGTTTTTACTAGCTTGATGTCTAAATAGATGTGGTACACTCTGAACGTTGCAAGCTGGAGGTTTCTAGTATCAGAGATGGTCCTATATAGATCAACTATATGTTTTTGTTTTTCAGAGAAACTGCTACAAACCTAGGCATCTAGGGCTATAGGACTGTATGGACCACGTTTCATGACGTTTACTATTGATCAGCTGTTGCACCTTGTGACAAGCGTCAGGAATCTGGGACCATTGTGGGCCAATTCAGCTTTCCCTTTCGAGTCTGGTAATGGGAAGCTGGTGAAGATGGTGAAAGCAGCAAAAGGGGCTCCAGTGCAAATTTTGGAAAGGGTAGTAGCCGAAAGCGAAATAGAACTTGCTCTAAGCTTCCTGTCATTGCCTTTTCACGTAAAGAGTTTTTGTGAAGACTTATTGTTAGGCAGGAGAACTAGAAAGGCAACCAGGGTGGGAGAGGTGCACCTGTTTGGAGCACCAGTTAGTCCATGCTTGTTGCCACAAGAGGGAGAAGCAGTCAATAATCATTTGGAGGATGGGGATGGTGACAGCGTTAGCGAATATATTACAGGATGAGTTTTAAAGGAACAATAATCCACAGTCGTAACTACAAAAAGGCAAATAAAAGTGATAGTTCTGCCATTTTTACATCTGATGGCACATATTTTGTGGTCCGTCGTATACTGGTTGCTTCTGGTGCACATGCTGAGACACCTAGCAGAGTACTGCTACTGTGTCAGGGGCTGTGTTTCCCTGAAGATTTTGATGGAGCTAGTAGCTTTCCACCGCATATTAAACGGTGCTTTTTCTCACCACTCACTACCTGTGCAATTCTCAAACCAGCTAGTATTTCAATGCCCTGCTTGCTCATTGATTTTGCTGATGAGGGCACAAACTACATTTGTACGCTGCCGAACCTTATCGAGCGGGACTAAATACAGTTTTCATCAGACCTACATCAGAAGAGAATATGTTTGGTTGTGTTTGTTCGGTGCTCAGAAAGCATAGCACAGTAACAGAGGATGAGGCAAAGGCAGGACAAGGACTTGTGCTGTCTTTGCCTCTCCTCTGTTGTTACTGTGCTATATTCTTTCTGTGTGAGCCCAATTTTGTCTCCTGTAAAACTAAGGCTTCGGCCAGTGATTTTCATTTGATCCTATCCTGTGTCATCTGCTGCCCCCCAATTACCTCAAACAATTCCTAATCTTATCCTGCTTACCAAGCCTACCTTTCTTTGGAATTTTTTCTTTGCACTAAGTGCCCTGCCATGCATTTCTTACTTTTGGTTTCATTTAAAATATCCTCCACTTTTATTTGTTTCATAGCCCGTTCTGCTTTCTGGTGTCTTAGCATTTCACTCAACATTTTTCCTTCTACAACTTGCTGCAAAGTCCTCATTTTTTTAGTACTGGCAAGACACAACTATTATAGGTTCCTCTAGAGGGTTCTTAAAAAGCTGGTATGCCTGGCAAATATGCTCCATTTTGATTCTGCTGGCACTGCCCCCCTAACCCCACCTCCTTGTTCGGATCAGTGGTCATATTTTGTGCCATAGTTTGATATATTCATTTTCCAATGTGAGCTGCTCACTAGCTTTTGTATATTGATTGCTGCCAGGCTTTGAAGATTACGTCACTTTTTTCATTCTAGTGCCAATGCATGTTCTGCTTCGGGCATTATTTGGATGGACGCAGATAGCTCTCCAGGAAGCCCTCTGATGTTCACCAATGAACACTTGTGTCCTAGTCTGAAAAACTGCTATTGCATGTAAGAAAACTCATCACTGGTAGTTTGTGTGAATACATAATGGCAAAATCTTGGCACATCTGTTGGTTGGTTTGTGGGGTTTAACGTCCCGAAGCAACTCAGGCTATGAGAGACGCCGTAGTGGAGGACTCCGGAAATTTCGACCACCTGGGGTTCTTTAACGTGCACTGACATCGCACAGCACACGTGCCACATCTGTTGATGGCATAGTAATTCACATTCTGTGTATGCTTTTGCAAATCTTTTTGCGCCTTTTTATCACGGGAAATCGATCTGCACAGTGCATGCGACCTTTCTTGTGAGCATCCAACTGTTCAGGATTGCAGATTTCTCATTTGAAATCACATTAAATGTCCCGGCTCTGCATTTTTCTCGGCTCACCGCAGATGTTACGAGGAGTGAACGAACGCACTGAGAGCCCTTCGGCCCATCGTGAAATGGTTTGCCGTTCTGCAGTGGGTGGCGTAATATTAAAGTTGTGTGAACTTATGGACCTATAGACCGCTTGCTTCACGTTTGTTCCGCCTATATCTTCCCTGGACCAAAAAATATGTAACGGCTTTATCGAAATAATATTCCCATCGCGTCCAAGAATATCATGATGGGATGCTTACTGAACGGATCACACCATACTCATTGGCGTTAGTTTTAACACTTTCATTGGTACAGCACCGCTCGCGAAAGTCGGAAATGATTGTCTGGAATTGCGTCGGCGCGTGTGGTTGTATGTAAAGAGGCCACACGGAGTGGCCGCGTGGCTGAGATTCGTCAAAGGTCACCCATAAAATCAGCCAAAAGAGAGAGCTGGGAGGTGATAAGGGTAAACAGAAAATGGAGAAGAATATAAAGAAGTACTGGCATGAGCAGAAAGCAAGAAAACAAAGCACAAAAAGAAAACAAGCTCAGAGACTTTTCGCTTATCTCTCCTGCCCCTCACTATCGGCGCAATGTGCGGCCTTCGAGTAGTTTGGCGGAGAGGGCTGCCGGGGTTTGATTAACCCCACGTTCGATCTCTTTCTGCTAGCTACTCTTCATTGCCTATGTAAAAGGCTTGTGCTCGGAAGCAAAAATGCTCAGAAAAAATGCACTGAGCAAAGATTCCCTCTGCGACCATCCGGGGAAACACAATGGAAAAAGAAAAAAAAACAGCCCGACTGGCGCATGCGCTGCCGTACCGTAGAACTGCAGGGATGCGGAGGAACCTGTAGCACTCGCGAGGCTTTAGGTTGGTGATGAGGAGATAACTACATTGGAGATAACGCGTTGTGCTTGCCGCCATGCCAGAAACCAATCGGGGGCCAAGCATTGCCCAGCCGCTCCTTCGGAATGCCGTGTTAAAATCAACATCATAGAACCCATTTTACCGCCTGCCAGAGCCACTGACATCTGTAAATAATTCCGTTTCTCGCGAGAGAACATGTGTGGGCTATTTTATTTTTAGTTACAAGCAGCGGGAATACTGGTGCAAGGAAAACCTTTTGTTGCTTTACATATGTCGCGATAAATCAAGCTGCTGAAGCCAATTCCGAGACGCCGCAAGACCTTTTGTCTGGTTATGAAGCTTGATGGCGAAGAAACACGCACCATCGAAATATCCGTTTCCACGCCCTAATGTGCACGTGTAGCATATAAGATCGTGCCGTTTTATTCGCGAGAAGGGGTATAAATCCACGCAAAGCATCGTTCGCACATTTATAGCTAAATCTTAGGCGCTGCACTCGAAAGTGTCTGTTTGCCGTCGAAGATAAAACTACAGTTTGAAGTCAGTCGCATGGACAGGAGATAACACGGTGTTATCCATGAGGCACTGTTATTTTTCCCAGTCGGTGGTGAGCAAATGTATGTTTTCTTTCCCACCTTTGCCCAATGATTACTTGTTGCCACTTTACACAGTCTTGCTCAGGTTGATTTTTGTTACAAGGAAACCAAGCTAGTGACTGACGAATGTGAAAGGGAGAAGTGGTCTGCCACAGGGAGTCAAAATACGCCTTTTTCATTGAAATGTGCAGGGCGGGATATAATGGCAGAAATACTCCCCTTTTTGCTCCGGCTATCACTCGCGCACAGGGAGACACACTGGCGTATTCAAAATTTCCTAGTTTAGTTCATCAACAGCATAAAAGCAGATGTCAAATGAAGATATAGAAGCATACTACATTCTTAATGTGTGCTTAAATTTTCTTGTCCCTGTTCGTGCTGTTTCTCCTTTGAAATGGATGTCACCTAACTTTTCCTCTACTGCAGCAGGGCCAAGTAGTGCATGTTCACAGTTATTTCAGCCAAATCAGATGCAGGCTTGAACTTTCAAATACCATGCAATTCAACGAATAATGTTGCAAAGTTCATCTAAAGTCCTTGCTAGCTTCATTCTTGGAGTGTTTCAAAGACAAGATCAAGACTGCAATGCCCCACAGTGCATGGGATGGAGGGCTTGGCTGCAATATGGGAAATGTTGTTTTGCAAGTTGTGCACAGACAAGCACGTAACGCAGTGGTGACATAGCATCTATGTCATAGCCTCCTTCCTTGTTCTTAGGAGTGTGTATGTTGGGATGTGAAGAATATATCCAGTATGGCAGGAGCCATTAGTCTGCTTCCATGTAGTGTGCGGGACATCCATGGTGGGGCCAAGAAGCAGAAAAGGGAGTTGAAATAAATCTGAATTATGGCATTCCATGGTAATCATGTAAATAAGTGAACAAAATGCAAGCTGGGAGCTTGATTAGAAAGGGGCGTATACCGGTCTACGGTAGCTTCATTGGGAAGTGCTTGGTACCCTTTCCTGTGGTCTGGTAGTTACTGCTATCACTGGCCGCACGTTAGAACAGAACTTTCAGCCACTTTTGTGCATTTGCTGGCTATGGCAGGCAAGAAAATGTTATTTCAGCACTGTTCATTAGGCAAAAAAGAAGAAAACGTGACCAAATACATAGACATGACATGTATGCTATGTCACCTATGTGTCACGTGTTCACTCATTCAAACCTGCAAATATACCCTCCCCGTGACACAGTCCATTCGAGTGGTAGCATTCATAAATCTCATGCATGGCTTGACATGATTAAGGATGCGGTAATACTCACAATGGGTCAACAAGTATTGTCTTGATGAGTCTACAGAGACCATGCCTCATACGTACCTTGCACACCACTAATCTCGGACGTGGTGTTGGAATATTCACAGTTGCTTCAGGTAGCAAAAGGGCAATTTTTCCTTACATAATATGGTCACGTTGTGTCTGCCTATTGTACATTAGTGCTGTCTTTAGAGCTACTACGGAGCCATCATATGCACTTTGCCGTTTAATTTTGCACAGATATTTGAACAAGTCACTAAGATGCACAAGGATATTTGATTCTGTTGTGATTCTGACATGATTAAGGATGTGGTAATACTCACAATGGATCAACAAGTATTGCCTTGATGAGTCTACAGAGACCATGCCTCATACGTACCTTGCACACCACTAATCTCGGACGTGGTGTTAGAATATTCACAATTGCTTCAGGTAGCAAAAGGGCAATTTTTCCTTACATGATATGGTAATGTGCCTGCCTATTGTACATTAGTGCTGTCTTTAGAGCTACTATGGGCCCATCACATGCACTTTGCCATTTAATTTTGCACAAATATTTGAACAAGTCACTAAGATGCACAATGATATTTGATTCTGTTGTGAAAAAAATATAAGTTGCGTAGCCCTAAAGTGTACCTAATTTGCAATGACATTTTTCTGTTCCCTGTTGATAGAACGAAAAAAAAACTGCATACCTACTATAAACTTTGACAGCAGCTTTATTTAGCACATTTTTCAGCCAAGACATTCCGAGATGAACATCCACGGCTGCTACGTATTAGTTCATAATATTAACAATCACACGGCACCAATCGCTGATGTCACTGCACATCTTTTTCAGCAACCATCAGGATGAAACGGCCCAGTCAGTGATTGAGGAACCCCTCTACAAAGAGCAGAAATTCCTTGTGTTCGAGGGTTGCCTGCGGCAGCTTCTTGAGACCTGCATAATGTGCGAGCAAACAAGAACCCTTTACTTTAGTATAGTGGGAAGCCTTGTGACTGTGAAGGGGACATGCTCACGGCAGCATTCTTTCCTCTGGAAAAGCCAACCACTGGTTGAAGAAAAGGCAGCAGGAAATGTCCTCCTCGCTTTAGGCATCTTGCTCTCTGGCTGCAGTATAGCTTCAGTTCTTCGGTTCCTGCAATCCACCGGGGTTCAAGGCATCACAGAGAGGACCTACTACAACTACCAACGGGCATACTTGCTACCTGCAATAAATGAGGTTTGAAAATAAGGATATCTCTCATACAACATTCAAGTCAAAGTATACATCATTAACTCGATAACAAGATGTCGCATCCTTTCATGACAACTTGAAGCTACAATGCAACATATAAAACATATAAAATGCAGCATATATGCAACAGCGGAGGCATTGCAGTGCAATGCACCTGCTATTGCACATCAACTTGCTAGTGAGCTCACCAGCCAGTTTCACAACCAAAGTTCACCAGCCAGTTTCACGACCACCATAGCGCAGCCAGCTTTATTAATAAATAGGTATCGGAGTTTAGTGCTTTAAAATGATAAATGTAGCCAATCACTGGCTGTAAAAAACGGTGTTGGGGGATTACACATTAGACAAGCTGTGCTTTTTTCCAAAACGGGAAGCCCTCAAATATCTCTCCTTGGCTGGAACCTAGCCCCGAAGAAAAGCTTTCTTGGACTTCTTGCACAGAAAAAGGATATTTCGTTCCATAACAGGCCAGTCAGGTGGCACAGGACGTGTCTAGTTTGGACTGAAAGGCACATGCAAACTTCTTGCATACTGATGATAGCACAAGATGATCAGTTCGATCTGGAAGCTCAAGGGTGAGCCAACGAGATTGATCACTCACTTTAGTGCCCCAGTACAGACAGCCAGCAGTGAAAACTAGTGAGCTTTCAGACAAACACTGCAGAGCTGTCATAAAGCAATTATTTTCAGTGTAAAGAAGTTTATTATACCAGCTCTAAAACACCACTGGAAAAATGATAACGGTTCATGAATGAAACTGCATCTGGATATAAGCAATAGACACCACCATTATCAAGTCAGCAACACACATCCCCACTGCTAGCATGACACACGTCCAGCTACCTCTACTCCGTTTCATACATCAGGTGCAACACTGCTAAAATTACAGCTCTTGTTTGTGCTCTCCGCATCCGCGATTAAAAACAGTGCCTGCTCTTGACGAGAGTAATAATAGTTAATTTGTCTGCAAGCTTCATACATCTTACATTTGCCATCAACTTTATAAAGAGCACCTTTTTTAGGGAGAAAGGATCGGATTCGGTGAATTTGTATGTTTTTCATGTCGTTTTTGTTCGTGTCACGTTTTCGCTGCCCTGCAACCTTGCAGCTGTGCCACTAGATGGCACTGGCTGTGCCCTCCGCTAAATAGTTGCGCCGATGTGGCAGTGATTCGTTCCGCCATCGGACAACAATAAGTCCGCCTCGCGCAGCAACAGCCCATTATGTGGCCCTTTTTTTCTTCTTGAACCAACATTTTTGGTTCATAGCCCCTTTTCCCAAGCATTTCACCCCAGAAGAGCCGAGCACTAGGCCAGGGGAAATCTTGTACCCATTGGAAACCGATGGGTACCCGGCGGCACTGGGGATCGAACCCCGTACCGCTGCGCATTTTTTTGGAGAAAATGGTTCTTCGCCGCGCATTTTTTTCTATATGATCCGCACTGCGAAGAAGTCTAGGCATGCGAAACAAGTTATTGCAAACGTGTATGATCGGAATAGAGCCCATTTCCACAGGAACCATGCGGCCACAAAACGAGTGCGTAGTGATACGCCTCCTTTTTTTTTATTGCGGACTACTTGCGTAGCTTTCGCTGCGTTGCACCTGATGTATGAAACGGAGTGTAGGTTTCCTGCACTCCATACGAAATCAGGCGGAGCACAGCAATGCAATCTCTAAACTACATGAAGCACTCTCTAAAACTCAATGAATTCTTCATTTCATGGTGAAAACAGCACGACTTTTAAAGGAAACTGCGGATCAACAACGAGCAACCAATGGCACAAGCCCTGCTACACCTACGAAACAAAGTGGAAGCAGAAACTGAACAAGTGCACCACCCGATGTCACAGAGCCAGTGTGAGGACCAATACCTTGAGTGTAGCTTATTGTAGCCATTTCCAACAGAACTGATAGCCTCCGGCTCTGCATGAACTTGAGGCAAGCCAACAAAGCCATCCAAAGATCGATACCCAACACCAATGGTTCAAGCAACAGGACCCAGTTCTGTGGTATCATTAGCAGGAACTTTGAACAAGCTTCCTGATGGTTGTGCGAGTACTTCATGCAACACGAAGGCAGGCAAGTGGTCAAGTAGTTAGAAGAAGAATGCAATGTTTCAGAAAACATTACTGCATATAGCAAGAATATGTCACAAGCTGCCTCACATATAGAGCGAAGTTACGGGATCTCTTGCCTCACATATAGAGCGGAACTAACGGGAGAGCATGCTTCGACAAAACGCTACGGGGCAGCTACCGGCAAGAGCACATCCTTGCCGGTCGGGCCGCAGCGCAACCAGCAGAGAGCATAAAAAGGCAGACTGGAGTATGCCGCAGCAGTGTGCCCTGTGAAGATTCAGTCTTCTGGGCCTCTCTCATGGCTGCTTGCTCCGGGAAAGTGTCTTGTTTTTTTCACCGAGCCCACGACTAACTTGTCGTCCCCCCTCCCTTTACGGCCACCGCTACCGACCAACTCTGCGACTACGATACCTCATTACATAAGAAGGCTGTGAGAACCCTTTTGCTACAAACTGTCGGTTAATTGAATATTCTTTTCGCCTTTGTTTAAACCTTGAACTGGCTATTTTACGCTGTGTTTTTGCGTAACTCTCGCCCTTACTATCTGTGGAATACTTGCTTTGTTAATTATAGTCTTTGTCACAGTGTTTGTTCATTGTCGGTTTTTCTCTTGTCATTTACCGAGTCGTTTTTTATTACTATCATGTCCTGCTGTTTTATTAATCTTTTTATGAGTGTAATTTGGACTACTACCTATAAATGTTCCCATTGTGTGTTAAAACAGTGACGCATAAATTTATTCCTTGATCACACACCAACACACGCACTTTATTGGTTGACTGGCCTAACTTTTACCTGTGTTCTCAAACCTCATAGAGGGACGACGGCTAACCATAAAGGGGATCCTGCACCTCTGTTAATCGTTAAGGCAGGGTTTGTGACAATATAGAGCAGACCAAAACTGCAGGAAAGGTATTACATATGCTAAAAAATTAAAAAAATTACAAAAAGGTTAATGAGCAGCAAGGATTCATGGGATTTGACTACTTTGAGAAAAATTCGTGGAACGACCTGCATACTCTAGAGCAGTGAAAAAACTGCCCCCCCCCCCCTCAAAAGAAATTGCACGAGTGCACTCAATTCTGCTTAGGTGCAGTAATGTAAAAGCACTGCGAATTATGTCACACTGCTTAAATTGGTCCGACATTACGCTAGAAAACCTCGGCCGCACTCGTCCAGATGGCGTATGTGTATGCCATATTTACCCAGGTTAAATGAAAGAGTGGTGCAGATGGAACTTCATGAAGATGACAATGCTCGCCGCACAGCTGAATAGCATGTTGTAGTTTGAACTTGATGAAGAGAGTGATGCTTACTGCACAGCATGAGAGTGTGTTGCAAAGTGCATTGCTCGTACCGTAGACGGGTAATGTCTCAGCCCACATAACCAAAGCAAAAGCCAGTGGAGGCCGCTTGGAACCATCAAAGCCGATAGCCCTACAACACACACCCACGTAGATGGTCGGAATGCTCTGCCCCAAGGCAGGTGACCTCTTCCCCTTGTATAAGTGCTCCCTCCTTCTCTCTTTGCAAATTTCATTGTGGATTTTTTCTGTAAAGCTGTAAATTCTTCAGTTCTGTTCCTTCTTCCTGGTGCTCTGTTCTATATGGTCTTTCGTTTTTCCTTGACTATCTTGCATAGATGTATAAAGTGTAAACACCAACACTGGAAAAAGTGACCATGAAAAGAAGTCACAGAAGAGGAGATATGCGGATAGAAAAGCGACAAAAAAAACTAAAAAGATATTCACAGATCTCAAAGCAGCAAGATAACAAGCCAATCTGTCGACAGAGTTCAGGCCCCAGGCTCCAGAAATTGCAAGAGAACAAGTTAAAAGCATCCTTATCCACAGTGCCAAATGAATGAATTATGAAAGAAGCTCCTCGCTCTATAAAATGCCAGAGAGATAAATATTAGAACAGGCAACGACAAGGTCTCCCAGCCCGACTAAGTGATTCCTGCGGTGCAGGCCCCAAAATGAGAAGCAGTGGCTACCGTAGCTGGCAGAATTCGTGTACATATATTCACTGTGAAAGGAGAGCGATGTAATGCACAGTTAGATACAGCTGATAATCAAGGAATAGGGGATTATGTGCAGGCATGATAGCTGGTGATAGCAGAGACAGCTAAAGTAAGGCTTTTAGAGCTTTCGCTCTACTCCTCCCATGCACAAACCTCAAAGTGAATGCAATGTTGACTTTGAACTCTCACGCTGTGCAGTAAACAATGTCATCTTTATAGCTCAGACATGAGAGCACTTTACTATCGCCACAACCTATCACACATCGTAGTAAAACTAAAACACACTCTCGCACTGTACAGTAAACATCGCCGCCATCAATTTCTAATTGCAAGACATTTTCGTGCACTACAATGATCATCATCTTAATGTTTCATCTACTCCTTCTCCTTCATTAAACTTACGGAAATACACCATGCACATACGCCACCTCACTAAAGACGGAGGCTGCAACCGTGCCAGACAGCATGCCGAGACCATTGAACAAAGAGAAGCCAGACTAGCCCATTGCCAAAAAGCTGAGCAAGAGTGCAAGCGAGCCAAGATCGAAGTGGCAGCAGCAACTGTGACTGTAGCCAATGGCTAGCGCTCATGAAATTTGGTTCAAGGATGATTGAACCTGCACAACTTTTTGAAAATATGCAGTGCTGCCCCTACACTTTGGCAAACACACTTGAGAGGGACCAGCTATTACTGCAGCTTGGAGGTAAGAAATGTGACACTCTGCAAGCGTATTAGACTGTAAATAAATTCAAATTAATCATTCAGATTAGCAAATGCAGGAACAAGAGTTGTGGTTTGATCTGTGCTTCACCTGTATTACTCCACTGCTGGAATGGATGTATTCTGCGATCTGTTGTCATTTATTCACGGCTAGGAGTACCAATAAACAAACCTTCGGGCACTGATTTCATTGTGTCAGTATTGAGCACTCACACACTCGGTATCAATCAAAACACAGAATGCTTGTGCTGCCTCTACACAAGCATTCTGCGTTTTTATTTAAATTTTTTTTTTCTATAAAATTCCATTCCAAATAAATGAATGTTTATGGTAGATGCTTGGAAGCATGTGCCCAAGCAGACCTGGCGATGCACATCATTGTCCTGCATTATGGCTTGTTTTTGGATGCGTATCTTTTTTTTTACTAGGATTTGAACTTTCTTACCAGGCTTTATTTGTCACTAGCTAACAGTTCTACACCTTTCTTGCTCACACATCTACAAGTTCTGGCACTTTAGAGGAATGAGATGTCGGTTCTTAAACAGTGCCACAAAACAGATACTCGACAAAGCGTATACCTTGGCGTTCATAAAATAGCATTCTCTATTTCTGCACCTTAAAAATAAATGCACTTCCATGCACCACTCGAAGCAGTGCGCCTGGCACACGTGATAAAGTTTAGAAGCCAGCATGCAGTGAAGCGACAATCAGCTGAGGTTAAAGGGGAGGGTGCCTGAATCCCACGTAGCTCGCCGACGGAAATTCACGCCGAACCCGGCAAACGACGCAGGCTGGCGGCACCACCCTGTTACCTTCGCCCAGCCTGCCCCAAATCCACTTTGTAAACAAGCTGTAGGCTATGAAGTAGTATTGCCTGCAAATACCACGCTTTACAGTAAACGGATCATACACACACACAAAAAAAATAAATGCGAATCTGTCACCCGACGCTTCCGCACTACCTACATATTCACATCTCCGTCTCCATCGATATTCGCGCCCTCCTCCTCTAGTGAAATGTGCACAGCCCGATCGGGCGTTAGGCACACGCTTTGGAGTGCTGGGTGGATTGTAATGCAGCCGCCGTCATGCTGGCACACCACCAGCACCTGCGGCATGCTGCGGCAGCGCACATCTTTAGGTGTGGGCATTCTTTCGCGGCGGCCGCAGCGGCACCTGCGCATAAGTAAAATGTGAAAAGGCCCCGAAGGAAACACGAAACGGCATTTCGTGAAATAAGAAAGTTGTAATAAGTTATGTGCAATGGCGCGCGCGCCACGGAACGCACCATGGTAGGCCGTCGTCTCCGCGTCGCCAGCGGATGGTTCAGACGGGCCAGTCGATGGCGTGCTGCTGTCACTGCTGTCATAGCTGTCTAGCAGATCACGAAACGGAGTATAATCATATGGATCAAAGTCCAGCTCGGCGGCGGCTTCACGCAGCCTCGCTTCGAGCTCGGGATTCATGCGATCCATGGCGACCGACACGCGAACCGCAAACACGAAAGGGAAGAAATCGGAGCACCATCGGAAGTAAACAAACCAGGAGTCGGTGGCATCACTTCGTGACGCATTATGGGCGGGGCGTCGGCCCGAACATTTTCTTTTTTTTTTTTTTTTTTGGCCGGCGCATCGGTGTGTACGAGTTGAAGGTTAGAGCGACGGGAGGAGGAGCGTCATTTTTAATACGGAGTATCTGCGTTATTAAAGATGTTAGCCTAAAATTGTTTTGCGCTTTGCTGACTTAAGAAGGCACGCCGACCGCTCGTGCGCCTTTCTTAAGCACGGCTTCAAGCTTTTCATGGGATGAGGTCGTTAGAGTTAGAATTTTTTACTGTTCCTACTATAACAATGGAACGGTCTATCGTCTGGGACAAAAAACTCTTGAGCAGCTTGAGCAGTCGGTGCTCCGCGTGCACAGTATCACGGGCCGCCACACTCCGCCACTTCGACTTTTTCAGCACCTTAGGAACTAATTTACAGATAAATATGCCTATTCAAATCTGTAATTGGAAGTTTTGAATATATTTTGGCTTTGTGGTTCCGAATAGACACCGCATTAGAAATCCGGTTCACAGATCCACGAGCATTTTTTCTTTATTTCGCCTGCGATGAAACGTGGCTGGAATTCGATGCTGCGGCTGTGCGACTGCGTTGCTTTCCTGGACGTTACGTCCTTTAAAAGGGCGATGCCACTCGGTCTTGCACAGCATATACCAGTACACGGCAGATTTTACTACGCGGAGCGCGTACTGAGAGACTGCCCCAACCCTGCTAGCGTGCGACTCCCCAAGTTATACCGTTTCCTCCGCTCAACGGGCAATCGTCTTATTTTAGCCCCTTGGTGTTTGTACGCCATTGGATCCATAACACAATGAATTCAGTTGCTTTACTCTCTCACAGCCATTATCCACTTCTCTCATCATTCTCCTCAGGTTCTCCCAACAAGCGGCACGCTTAAGTTTCTTTCACGATTTTGGAAGTCTTTCTCGTCGCCCCTGTGTTTATTTTTATCCTTGTTCACATCCGTAGTAGTCAAAGCATTGCACGAGACCATTGAAGTCACAAAATGAGTAAATTACACTCACTGGGATAACAAAACGCGAACGCAAAAGGAACACAGCGGCCGCAACATAAACGGCGACAGCTTCTGCGCCGCCTCAGTATTAGCCCCCGTCGGCCACCAGGTGGCGCCACATATCTCAGCAAACTCCATTGCAGGTTGCCTATAAGGCGTGGTGGTCGGTGATGACAGAGAACGGGCAGCCAAAGAAGTAGGGTGAAACTTTGTAATGGTCCACACAAGGGCTAAGCACTCATGTTCTGTGATCAAGTAATTCCGCTCAGCCACAGAAAGAGAAGGCTACTAGCATAAGCAATGACGCGAGTGTGACCCATTTGCTGTTGGGTGAGAATGGCACCAATACCGTGACCACTGGCGTCGGTGCGTACCTCCGTTGGTGCTGAGGCATTGATGTGTGCCAGGATGGATGGGTTGGTGAGGGCCGCAATGAGTGCAGAAAAGGCTTAAGATTGTTCTTGGTCGCAGCAAAATGGAGCGTCGTTCTTCAAAAGATTGGTGAGTGGACGAGCCGTCTCCGTAAAGTTGGGTACAAACCGCCGAAAATAGGAGCATAGGCCAAAAAAACTATGCACGTCACTGGTACAGCGGGCTGTAAGAAATGCACTAACAGCACGTATTTTGTCTGGGTCAGGTTGAACGCCATGGGTGTCGGCCACGTGACTGAGCACCTTGAGTTTACGTCGGCCAAAGCTACACTTCGAGTTAAGCTGAAGGCCAGCTCTTCGGAAGACTCCAAGAATGGCATCAAGGCGATGGAGATGGCTCTCGAAGGTCAAGGAAAAGACAATAATGTCATCGAGATAGCATAACCACATCGTCCATTTGAAACCACGCAAAAGAGAGTCTATCATGCGCTCGAATGTTGCAGGCGCACTGTACAGACCAAAAGGCATCAGCTTGATTTGGTACAGGCCATCGGGCGTGACGAAGGCAGTCTTCTCTTGGTCCCATTTGTCGACAGTGATCGGCCAATAACCGGAACGAAAATCAATTAAAGAAAAATAGCTGGCACCGTGCAAGCAGTCAAGGGCATCATCTATCCTGGGGAGCGGGTAAACGTCCTTCTTTGTATTTTTGTTGATGTGTTGGTAATCAATGCAGAACCTGCAGGTATTGCCCTTCTTTTTAACAAGCATGACACGTGATGCCCAGGGACTGCTAGAAGGCTCTATAATGTTCCTTGTAAACATCTTGTCGACTTCATCTTGTATGAGGCGACGTTCAGAAATGGTGACTCGGTAAGGTCGTCTGTGAATTGGGCTGGCATCTCCAGTATCGATGCAATGTGTTACGAGGGACGTTTGACCCAAGCATCAGTCACCAAAATCAAGAATATCATTGTACAATGTCAGAAGGGCCGTAAGTGCTTTAGCACGATGAGGGTACATTTGAGGAGCAACCATGCTGGATATGCTGACCTCCTGAGGTGGGAACAGTGCAGATCGTATCGGCACTCCAGCAATAGGGTCATGTAAAAGAGCATCCACATTAAACTGCGACAATGGGGTCAGTTCGGCGAGAGAAATGCCCTTAGCGGCAGGTCTAGATGAATTAGTCCAGAAGAACAGTCATTGAGAGCTGAGTGTTCTGATAAAAAATCGAGTCCTAATATAACGTCTTGAGGGCAGCTGGTGAGGACTGTAAATAGCACAGGGACGTGGTGGTTGGCAATGGTAACTCTCGCAGTACACATTCCGATGACAGTAGCTGTGTTGCCGTCAGCAACACGAACGGTAGACGAGGAAGCGGGTGTGAGGACTTTGTTGAGGCGTCGATGGAGCGAGGAACTGAGAACAGAAATGTGTACACCAGTGTTAATAAATGCAGAAACTGAGACTCCGTCCACAAGACTATCAATAAGGTTACGTTTGGGTGTAGGGGTCAGTTCCGAGTTAACAGTCCATGTCGGTATTGCAGCGTCACTCCAGGGTGCTGCACTCGCTAGTTTCCTGAGTAGGTGCCGGCGTATCATGGGAGGAGTTGCGGTGAGCTACCGGTGAACGGGTCAACGAGCCAGTGGGGATGGAAATCTGCTGGAGCGACGGGCAGTGGGTATGCTTTCATTGCGAGGCTCATCTTGTGGAGAAAGATAATGGCTAGGGCTATCGTAGGCAGGGCGGAGCTCCTCTGGGTGGGCAGGGAAGCATCGAGGTCCTCAGTAGTATCGGTGGACGGCATTGTAATAGGAGTGAGGAGAGAAGGTACGGCTACGGCAATAATGCAATGTGTAACTGGCACGACAGCAAATGTAGCAAATTGGCCTGTCATCTGAGGTGCGCCACTCTGCAGGATTGCGACTAAGGTAGGGACGTGGGGAAGGTGGACTGGCAGTAGCAGCAGCCACTACAGGAACAGGGTGGGATGATGGCGTGGGAGGCTTGGGGCTGGAGGAGAGGCTGACGTTTGCTAGTTCTTGGCGAACTATGGCCTGCATCATGGCCACGGTGTCAGACAGCGGAGATGAGTGGTGTAGGATCTAAGGTCTCGAGTTCTCTCAGGACGATCCGAGTCAAGTTCATGAGGTGAGAAGGCTGTTGCAAAGGGGCCAGATCATCGCAGGATGATGTAGCTGCCGTGTTTGGAAGGTGCTCAAAGCGTTGTATGAGGAGTCGTTGTTGAGCCCTCTCGAGTTTTTGACAGACTTGAAGCACCGAGTCAACGGTGGAGCAATCCATGCAGAACAGGATGTTGAACGCATCATCTGCAACGCCCTTGATTATATGGCCTACCTTGTCATTTTCCATCATTGAGCAGTTCACCTTGCGACACAACGCATGCACGTCTTGAATGTAGGCAAGGTAGGAAGATTGAATGCGAAACGAAAGTTCTGTTTTGCTGCGAGAGCCCGACCAATGGGCTTCCCAAACAAGTCCCGAAGCTTTTGTTTACAGATTGGCCACATCACCAACTCTTGCTCGTGATTTTGGAACCACGTGCGAGCTGTTCCGGCCAAATAGAAAATGATGTTGGCTGCATAAGGGTCGCGTCCCAGTGATTGTTCTTCCCGCAGCGCTTATACTCATCCAGCCAATCTTCCGTGTCTGTCATGTCTTCGCCATTAAAGATGGGAGGGTGGCAGATTTTCGTGAGCACGACTGGCTGAGCCGAAGTTGCCGCGGTGGTAGGGGTTGCGTTGGAGGTCATAGTGGTAGTTGTCGACGTCGTTGAGAGCCCAGGTAAATGATGGCCACTGCGCAAATCCAGCTTTGGGCAGAGCAAGGTGTAATCTGTGCGCAAGAGGATCTTTGGTCACCTCCACCAAGATGATACGTGACAAGAAGGTTAGTTCGAGAACGCAACGCTTGATGGCTTGAGTGAATGTTCAGGTAGGCGCCAACCTTCTCGTAGTACCAGCTACCATTGCTAGCGCTTCATCTTCCTTACATGTCACTACTGTTGATCATCGTCTTCTTCAGCTTCCAACAATGCAGGCCATATATGTAGCAATATATATAGTGGCTGCAAGCAACAATAGTTCTGCATAAAGAAAGTAACAGAAGATTCATAAAGAAAGGTTTTAGGCATGGAGGCACGATCTCCCCAGTACTATTCACTGCTTGCTTAGAGGAAGTATTCAGAGACTTGGAATGGGAGCAGTTAGTGATAAGGATAGATGGAGAATACCTCAGTATTCTGCAATTTGCTGCTGACATTGCCTTGCAAGTAACTAAGGAAATGAACTACAAAGAATAATTGGTGGCCTAGAAAGAAAAAGTAGAAAGGTAGGCTTGAAAATCATTATGCAGAAGACTAAGATAATGTTCAACAGCCTCGGGAAGGAACCGCAGTTTCCATTAGGTAGTGAAGCCCTGGAAGTAATAGGCGAATATGTCTACTTAGGACAGGTAGTAACTGCTGATCCGGACCATGAAAAGGTAATAACAAGAAGAATAAGATTAGGACGGAGTGCATTTGGTGAGCACTCGCAGATTATGACTAGCAGCTTACTGGTATCGCATAAAAGGAAAGTATACAACAGTTGCATCTTACCTGTACTCACCTATGGTGCTGAAACCTGGAGGCTAACCAAGAGGGTTCATTAATGTTGAGGACAACGCAAAGGGCTATGGGACGAAGAATGGTAGGAGTAGCATTAGGAGATAGGAAGTGTGCAGAGTGGGTCAGAGAAATAAGTCAAGTTACTGACATTCTAGTGGAGATCAAAAAGAAGAAATGGGCATGGGCAGGACATGTAGTGCGAAGAGAGGTTAAACTACAGTCTCTTAGGGTAACAAACTGGATTCCAAGGGAAGGAAAGCATAGCAGGGTGGCAGAAGAAAGTTAGTTGGGCGGATGAGGTTAAGAAGTTGGCAAGGGTAAAGTGGATGCAGCTTGCACAGAACTGGGTTAATTGGAGCAATATGGAAGAGGCCTTCGCCCAGCAGTGGGTATAGTCAGGTTGATGATGATGAATGTTTGTACAGAAAAATAAAGAAATTTGGGATTCAGATATTTCTCAACTGAAAAATTGGATACTTCGGCACATGAGGTATGCACAGATGTGGCATTTAGAAAGTGATTTTAAAATATAATGCTTTTTGATGGCACATATTTTTTTTTCGATGAGAAATATACTCTCAAAGTTCTGCTCTGGTTCTACAAAGATGGTTTAGTTTATAATGGTACTAGCAGTGCCTTCCAATGTTCGAAGTTACGAAGGACGTCAAGAGAACACCACTTTGCGTAAATCAGTGTTGTGGGCTTTGTTTTCAATGCGTCAAGTTCGTGGGGCTCTGCACTGGATTTAGAAAACAGGTGGCATCACGGCGGTTGTGGGACAAGGTTTTCCCTGGGTAGGGTTGACATGACCACGACGGCTGCAGATATACCAGGACCCCTCGTTGTCACAATAATTTTGACCAAAAAAAGTTGTGCTCGCATTCCCCAAGTATGGATGATTGGTCCGGAACACGCTTTCGGCTTTTATTGCAAAATGCTGGGAAGCACTTTGACGCATTTTGCTAGCGTTGTTATAAACACGACACTGTCTGACTCAGTTGAAATTTGGTTGGTTATGTATCTCTGGTATCACTCATGATAACTGCGGTTTCATTAGGATTTCTTACAATTACCATTAAAGGGCACATGAGACATGATTGTTTATCATCATTTCACGTCATGATGGCATGAATAATAAATTATAGTTATTGGTGCTTAGAGCAGCAAACGTTACATGCATTGATTAGTTTGTCTACGTGATATGTTGAGGCAATGACTGTACATTACACGTAATACATGGTCATGACAAGCGTCTCCTCTTGTGTGCTACCATGACTTGTTCAGTGTTGATTGCTTTGTATATAAGCCATAGAGCTGAGTACTGTGTAATAATGAAGTGAGAAATCATGACTCATACTCGTGGAAGTCATGATCATGACTGACAGGAACAAGTGTTAATATTGAACCATTTATTATTCGCTCGTATGGCTGGACCAATCAGTCATAATGGTAAAGTAACCGCTTGGCTTTTACTGTGGCGCATTGCAGTTGGCATTTGAAGTTACCGTCTCCTATTTCAACTAGAACTTGAATACTGCAAACTGTGGGTGATCGTGCAATGTCCGGCTTGTTTGTGTTGGACGATCCCATGGGGCACATTGTAAGATCACAAATCAGCCTTACTGTTGATAATGTATTTGCATAATGTTGGTTTTATTCTAGTTTGAGAGCGAGAATCAGTCCAGCAAACATTTGGCAGAGGCATTGGACGGTGGAAAAAACTGCGTTCAGAGATTATGCCCTTACAAATTGACGCAGCTGCACAAAGGTGTTTTTTTTTTCATCTGCAGAAGTTTTTCGGCTATGATACTTGTTAGCGTTCTTGTCACAAGCGAATCTACATTTTCTTCAGTAGCAAGTATGCAACTTCTTTCGAACACTAGTGATAAAGTGGGAATCAAAGAAAACATGGAGTAATTGAAACGTCTTATAACCTGTTACGAAAAGAAAAAAATTACAGGGTCTTTGAAGATATCTCCTAAAAGGTGAACTGGGAAAGCCTAGAGTAGTAGTGGACATTAGTAGCCATTGTATTCAGTACAATTGATTACTTGTCATGTTAGTTACTTCTAATCAGTTTTATTCACTACAAGTCATCATTAGACATAAGTCATTTGTAGTCATTAGTAGCTATTACTACGCATCACTAAACAATTTAAGTCACTTCTATTTATATGTAGTTGGTAGAAATCATATTTAGATATATTGCTCATTTCAAGTCTATATTAGTCTTTACAAATCACAAGTTGGCTATTTATTACTAAGGCATTTCGTCATTTCTACTCAAATATATTCATTTGTAGTAGTCGTAAGACCTATGGGTTATTACAAATCTTTAGTAGCCATTATAAAGCACTCTAGGGGATCGGGCAATCTGCCGATCACACTGCATATTGCCAAGGAGCGGGGGGGCCGCTTTTTGCAATGACGGGTTGGGCAAATACTGTGCGCACTGTAAATACTTTTTTGCTTGTGCATCGTCTGAATCTGTTTGTAGAAGCCATTCCTAAAGCACCCAATTAGGATTTTGGAATCTACTTGTTTTAAAAAGAGAGCAGTCAGATACAGGATGCATGAAGAAGTCAAACATGCAACATGTGCGTTCGAGCACTGGTTAAAGCTGGTCATCAGTTGCCCATTTTCAAGTCAGCTCAAAATGGTATATCCTATAGCTTCTCACGTAAACCACACCAAGTGCAGTATGTCTCCTGAAGCCACAAGGAAAGTCAGCAACCAGTTCAAATGATTAAATGTGGACTATTCCGCATAGGGATAGAGTTATTGTAAGGACATAAAAATGAATGACACCTCACCAGGTAAACTGGCTATTCAGTAATGAATCATAATGGGTCAGGAAATGATGAAGAAGTAGGAGGTAAAGGGTGATCTGGAACAAAAAATATTGTGTCGCCTACCTAGAAGGCATGCAACACTATGCGTACAGCGACCGCGTATATGAAGAAATGTTTGGAATTTTCGTGCGGCAGAGCATACGCATGACGGAGAAGAATGCAGTCACCTAAAGATGAACAAAACCGAAGGTAAATGTAAGACGATGTAAAAAAGGAAACCACCCAATTTAGGAACCAAATGAAGGCTTGGGAAGAGGAAAGTAGTATACAAACAGGCTACAAGCGGAGGGTGGAATCGAATGCATATAAATATATAGCCATCGAAATTTAGGAATCAACAACATTTAACACTGTACACTATTCTAAACACAAACTTTCTATTTTTTCTTTCTACATGCTGGAACTCTTGTACTGCCAGGTAGCTTTATATGCACTTTACTTAGGACAAATGATAGAATTTCGTTATAGTTTGACGATAGCCTAATTGTTCCAGCAAATATTTTCTATCTAGGCAGTTTTTATTATGAGAGCTCAATGAATCTGGTAATTGCAAAACACCACCAGAAAATAGCTCTAGTCCTGATGTGGTGCAAATGCAACATGAAAAAAGAAAGCTTTTGAAAAGGAAAGAACGACAGAAAATAAGGGACGAAGAAGCTATAGCATGTGTTTAATTCGATTCTGCTTGATCATTCTTCAGCGAAACATAGGTTGAGGCCAGCACTCAGCTTCTCACCATGACTAAAATCTGCGCCAAAAAGGCACCAAGCTAGGTCGTAACTTACCCCAAGATTTGACTCAGGTGCCTTTGTACTTCAGATTTTTCAACCTTTCCACAAAGTGTGCAGGTGGAAAAGCTTTAGCGGCTTGGAGCACCAGAAACTGACACTTGAAGTATTGAACTTTCGTGTTTTTGCAGCTTTTCTTTTTGCAAAGTGATGAAACTGTGGCAAGAGTTCCCAAAGGAAGAAATAATTACATTCCTTTGGAAGTATTTCAGGCCTAATATAAAACTTGCTATAGTTTTTTTCATGAAACAATTTTAGACTGATTAGTTATCTAAAGAGTAGCTGGCCAGTAGCCCAATGATAATTTGGTAAGCAGTAGCTGGCAAGTATATCCAGTCGATTACTCATATTTTGGACCACGCACACGAAGAATAAGCATGTATTATGTCCGCAATCATATTCGGCCTCCTAATAATTGCTTGCATATAGGTACTCTTCGTCATATTCGCATTTTTCTGTTTTCCCTGAGTGCGCACCAGTGACTGCAAATACTTGAGAAGACGACATCCATATAAGTGATTTTTTTATCTGTGCACATTTACCATATGATGAAATTAAAGCTTCTGCAATCAAGTAGCCACTCTGAATGTATTCCCTCATATGGGAGAGTTTTCAGTTTTCATAATTTATCTGAAGTATTGACCTAACTATACTTCAATTCTTTTTATCATTATACAGCTGGATGATCCTTTGTTGAGTGGCACATAAACAAATGTCTGTGATAATAAGCACATAATAGGGTGTTTATATTTTCCCCGTGCACTCACTGTATGAAAATATTAAAGGACATAAAAATGTGTTCATTCCATCTTAGACAGTTCTAGTGTAATAATACGTGGCCATAAGGAAAACACAGCGACATTGGTGTTGAGAGTTAATACTAATGTCGGCATTGCGCAGGATTTGAGTAATTCCTCTGAAATGACATGATTTGCAAAACTGATAAGCTCAATTTTGCTTCACTCATTTAGAGTGTGAAAACTTCTTTGGTGAAAAAATTATGCATTTTGGAGTTGCCTTGGCCAGTGGTGGCTGTATGAATTCGATTAGTAAAGGAGTGGGAGAGTGGAATGTGTATTGCTTAAAAATAAACTAAAAAAGTTAATAAAAGAAACAATTTGTTCATTTTATATGTACACAATATTTGGCATTCTTTAGGTGAATAATATATGTCGAACAATATAAGAGTTTTGCCATAGTTCATAGTTTGATTATTAAATGCACAAACAGTATTTGTATTTGGTCATTTATATTTATCTTCCACATATAAGAAATGAAAGGCAGTGGCAGTCATGGTGTCCAGAATTCTTATTGAAAAGGTAACGATGTAGGCATTGATTTTAATATAGATCTTTCTGAGAAAAAAAGGAAAATCTGCCCCATTTTCACCAGGTCTGTATCCGATTAAAATGTGTACCTCACTTGGCCTACGTTATTCTAGAACTCACTGCAATTCCAGAATCAGCAATTACCTACTTCGTCTATATCAAGAAGAGCAAATTCTATAATTCGACATGATGCCCCAGATGGTATATGGGAAGGGGTGTAAGGCTTGAAAGTTTTCGTAGGGCCGAGTTGTTCGCTGCAGGTTCTGGGTTTATTTTCTTGTGTTTGGTCCTATCGCAGGCACTCCAGGCTGTGCACAAAACCCAGACATGATTGGCATCCCCCATGGGACCCAAATACAACATATTCGAGCAACTAGCAACAGGCCCAGTAGTCAGACACCTTTCCAATTGAGTCCTTTGTTGCACCGATGGACTCTTATGTGACCGCAGTGCATTGGCCACCTGTAATTCAGCAGCCCTTCTTTCCCCATCTGGTCAGTTTTCCATAGCCCATTTTGCTACCTGAAACAACCAAAGTGGCTTTCAATCCAACACTTTTAGAGCCAGTTTTTATGGCCCTTACCGTTTTTACAGCTAAAAAATAAATATAGGATTCAAATAATTCTCGCAACTGAAACATTAGATTCTTTCGGCACATGAGGTATGCAGAGATGTGGCATTTAGAACATGATTTTTTATTACAGTGCTTTTTGATGGCACACGTTTCTTTTTTCGATGAGAAATTTACTCTCAAATGTCTTGCTGTGGTTCCAGAAAAACACTTTAGTTAATAATGGTACTGGTAGTGCCTTTCATTGTTCGAAGTTAAAAAGAGTGTCAAGGGAATTACACTGCTATAATCAATGTGGTGTGGTTAGTTTTCAATGTGCCAAGTTTATGAGGCTCTGCTCTTGATTTAAAAAAAAAAAGGTTGCATCACTACGGCTGTAGGGCAAGGCTTTTCCTGGATAGGGTTGACTGACCAGAATGGCCGCAGACATACCAGGACTCCTCGCTGTCAAATTCAGCTTGACGAAAAAAAAGTTTTACTCGGATTACCCTATATGGATGATTGGTCCGGAGGGTGTGATCTTCCTGAGCAACACGCTTTCGGCTTTTAATGCGAAATATTCAGAAGCCCTTTGACATGTTTTGCCAGCGTTGTAGTAAACACGATGCTGTCAGACACAGTTGAAATTTTGTTTGTTGTGTGTCTCTGGTAGGACTCATGATAAGTGCACTTTCATTAGGATATGTTATCATTACCATTCAAGTGCACATGAGACACGAGTGTTTATCATCATTTCACGTTATGATGGCATGAATGATAAATGATAGGTATTGGTGCTTATAGCAGCATAGGTTGTCACATGCATCGATTAGATGAAGTGACATGGTGAACTGTACATTACACGGAATGCATGGTCATGGCAAGCATCTCCTGTTGTGTTATATTATGACCAGTTGGTGCTGATTACTTTTATATAAGCCATATAGCAGAGTACTGTGTAATAATCAAGTGAGAAATCAAGACTCATACTCGTGGAAGTCATGATCATGACTGTCAGCAATATGTGTTAATACTGAGCCATTTATTACTCGCTCGTTTGGCAGAACCAACCAGTCATAATGGTAAAATAACACCTGGGCTTTTACTTTGTCTGCTGAATTTTGGATCTCCTTTTCTGGCACGTTGCAGTAGGAATTTGAAGTTACCGTGTCCTGTTTCAACTAGCATTTGAATACTGCAAACTCTGGGTGATCGTGCAAGGTCTGGCTTGTTTGTGCTGGGCGATCCCATGGGGCACTTTGTAAGATCAAAAAGAGCCTTACTGTTGATAATGTATATGCATAATGTTGGTTTTATTCTAGTTTCAGAGCCAGCATCAGTCAAGCAAAAATTTGGCAAAGGCATTAGACGGTGGGAAAACCTGCATTCAGAGATTATGCCCCTACAAATTGACGCAGCTGCACACAGGTGTTTTTTTTTTTTTGCATCTGCAGAAATTGTTTGGTTATGATGCTTGTCAGGGTTCTCGTCACAAGCGAATGTACATTTTCTGCAGTAGCAAGTATGCAGCTTCTTTTGAACACCAGTGATAATGTGGGAACAAAAGGAAACATGGAGTAATTTTAAACGTGTTATAACGTGGTAGGAAAAGAAAAACATTGCTGCGTCTTGTGAAGATATCTCCAAAAAAGGTGAACTGGGAAAGCCTAGAGTAGTAGTGGTCATTAGTAGCCATTCTGGTCAGTACAATTGGTTACTGAGCATTTTAGTTATTTCTAATCAGTTTTATTCAATACAAGTCATCATTACACATAAGTCATTTGTAGTCATTAGTAGCTATTACTATTCATTACAAAACAATTTAAGTCACTTCTATTTATATGTAGTTGGTATACATTGTATTTAGATATATTGCTCATTTCAAGTCTGTATTAGTCTTTACAAGTCACAAGTTGGCTATGTATTACTAAGCTATTTACTCATTAGTACTCAAATATATTTGTTATAAGTAGTCATTGGACCTATGGGTCATTACAAATTTTTAGTAGCCATTATAAAGTACTCTAGGTGATTGGGCAATCTGCCGACCGCACCGCATATTGCCTCGGACCAGGGGGGCCGCTTTTTGCGATGGCGAGTGGGGCGAATACTTTGGGCACTGTACATTCTTTTTCGCTTGTGCATTGTCTCGATCTGTTTGCAAAAATCATTCCTAAAGCACCCAATTCACATTTTGAATCTACTTGTTCTAAGAAGAGGGCAGTCAGATACAGGATGCATGAAGAAGTCAAACATGCAACATGTGCGTTCGAGCACTGGCTAAAGCTGGTCATCAGTACCCCGTTTTCAAATCAGCTCAAAATGGTATATTCTATAGCTTCTCACGTAAACCACACCAAGTGTAGTATGTCTCCTGAAGCCACAAGGAAAGTCAGCAAACAGTTCAAATTATAAATGTCGACTATTCCGCGCAGGAATAGAGTTATTGTAAGGACATAAAAAATGAACGACACCTCACCAGGTAAACTGGCTATTGAGTAATGGAGCATAATGGGTCAGGAAATGTTGAAGAAGTAGGAGGTAAAGGGTGATCTGTGACAAAAAAAGTGTCGCCTACATAGGAGGGACGCAACACTGTGAGTACAGTGACCGCGTATATGAAGAAATGTTTTGAATTTTCGTGCGGCACAGCTTACGCATGACGGAGAAGAATGCAGTCACCTAAAGATGAAGAAAAACGAAGGTAAATGTAAGGCGATGTAAAAAAGGAAACAACCCAGTTTAGGAACCAAATGAAGGCTTGGGAAGAGGAAAGTAGTATACAAACAGGCTACAAGCGGAGGGTGGAATCGAATGCATATAAAAATTTAGCCATCGAAGTTTAGGAATCAACAACTTTTAACACTGGACACTATTCTAAAAAATATAACCAGCGCGAACACGAAAACAAGGGACAAGAAACACGAAAGCCACAGTACATGCGCTGACTCACAACTAAGCCTGAGCCGTTTACTCCAAGGCCCAGAAAAACAAACATGACGAAAACGAAACAGTCACGTGAAAAAAACCCTGGGTTCACCTGCTGCATAAAAATTACTTTAAAAAATCACTTAAAAAAGACAGCTCTTTGCTTGAAAGAGCTAGTGACGTCTTGCTGACAGCTCTTTCAAGCAAAGAGCTGTCTTTTTTAAGTGATTTTTTAAAGTAATTTTTATGCAGCAGGTGAACCCAGGGTTTTTTTCACGTGACTGTTTCGTTTTCGTCATGTTTGTTTTTCTGGGCCTTGGAGTAAACGGCTCAGGCTTAGTTGTGAGTCAGCGCATGTACTGTGGCTTTCGTGTTTCTTGTCCCTTGTTTTCGTGTTCGCGCTGGTTATATTAATAATAATGAATAAGTACCAACTCGCCCAACAAAGTATCTTGGTATTCTAAAAACAAACTTTCTATTGTTTCTTTCCACAAGCTGGAACTCTTGCACAGTCAGGTAGCTTTATATGCACTTCACTTAGGACAAATGATGGAATTTCGTTAAAGTTTGACGATAGCCTAATTGTTCCAGCAAATATTTTCTCTCTAGGCAGTTTTTATTCTGAGAGCTCAATGAATCTGGTAATTGCAAAACACTGCCACCAGAAAATAGCTCTAGTCCTGGTGTGGTGCACATGCATCATGAAAAAAGAAATCTTTTGAAAAGGAAAGAACGACAGAAAATAAGGGACGAAGAGGCTATAGCATGTGTTTAATTCGATTCTGCTTGATCATTCTTCAGCGAAACATAGGTTGAGGCCAGCACTCAGCTTCTCACCATGACTAAAATCTGCGCCAAAAAGGCACCAAGCTAGGTCGTAAATTACCCCAAAATTTGACTCAGGTGCCTTTGTACTTCAGGTTTTTCAACCTTTCCGCAAAGTGTTCAGGTGGAAAAGCTTTAGCGGCTTGGAGCACCAGAAAGCTCACACTTGATGTATTGAAGTTTTGTGTTTTTGCAGCTTTTCTTTTTGCAAAGTGATGAAACTGTGGCAAGAGTTCCCAAAGGAAGAAATAATTACATTCCTTTGGAAGTATTTCAGGCCTAATATAAAACTTGCTATAGTTTTTCTGGTGAAACAATTTTAGCCTGATTACTTATCCAAAGAGTAGCTGGCCAGCAGCCCAATGGTAATTTGGTAAGCAGTAGTTGGCAAGTATATCTAGTCGATTACTCATATTTTGGACCACACACACGAAGAATAAACATGTATTATGTCCGCAATCGTATTCGGCCTCCTAATAATTGCTTGCATATAGGTACTCGTCGTCATATTCGCATATTTCTGTTTTCCCTCAGTGCGCACCAGTAACTGAAATACTTGAGAAGACGACATCCATATATGTGATTTTTTTATGCTGTGCTCATTTACCATTTGATGCAATTAAAGCTTCTGCAATCAAGTGGCCACTGTGAATGTATTCCCTCATATGGGAGAGTTTTCAGTTTTCATAGATTATCTGAACTATTGACCTAGCTATACTTCAATTCTTTTTATCATTTTACAGCTGGATGATCCTTTGTTGAGTGGCGCATAAACAAATGTCTGTGATAATAAGCACATAATAGGGTGTTTATGTTTTCCCCGCGCACTCACTGTATGAAAATATAAAGGACACGAAAATTTGTTCATTCCATCTGAGACAGTTCTAGTGTAATAATACGTGGCCATAAGGAAAAGACCACCACATTGGTGTTGAAAGTTAATACTAATGTCGGCATTGCGCAGGATTTCAGTAATTCCTCTGAAATGATATGATTTGCAAAACTGATAAGCTCAATTTTGCTTCACTCATTTAGAGTGTGAAAACTTCTTTGGTGAAAAAATTATGCATTTTGGGGTTGCCTTGGCCAGTGGTGGTTGTATGAATTCGATTAGGAAAGGAGTGGGAGAGTGGAATGTGTATTGCCTAAAAATAAACTAAAAAAGATAATAAAAGAAAAAAATTGGTTAATTTTATATATACACAATATTTGGCATTCTTTAGGTGAATAATATATGTCGAACAATATAAGAGTTTTACCATAGTTCATAGTTTGATTATTAGATGCACAAACAGTATTTGTATTTGGTCATTTATATTTATCTTCCACATATAAGAAATGAAAGGCAGTGCCAGTCATGGTGTCCAGAATTCTTATTGAAAAGGTAACGATGTAGGCATTGATTTTAATATAGATCTTTCTGAGAAAAAAAGGAAAATCTGCCCCATTTTCACCAGGTCTGTATCCGATTAAAATGTGTACCTCAGTTGGCCTAAGTTATTCTAGAACTCACTGCAATTCCAGAATCAGCAATTACCTACTTCGTCTAAATCAAGAAGAGCAAATTCTATAATTCGACATGATGCCCCAGATGGTATAGGGGAAGGGGTGTAAGGCTTGAAAATTTTTGTAGGGCCGAGTTGTTCGCTGCAGGTTGTGGGTTTATTTTCTTGTGTTTGGTCCTATCGCAGGCACTCCAGGCTGTGCACAACACCCAGACATGACTGGCATCCCCCATGGGACCCACATACAGCATATTCGAGCAGCCAGCGACCCAGGCCCAGTAGCCGGACACCCTTCCAAGTGCGTCCTTCGTTGCACCGATGGACTCTTATGTGACCGCAGTGCATTGGCCACCTGTACTTCAGCAGCCCTTCTTTCCCCATCTGGTCAGTTTTCCATAGCCCATTTTGCTACCTGAAACAACCAAAGTGGCTTTCAATCCAACACTTTTAGAGCCAGTTCTTTTTTTGCCCTTACCGTTTGTACCGCTAAAAAATAAATATGGCATTCAAATAATTCTCGCAACTGAAACATTAGATTCTTCGTCGCATGATGTATGCAGAGATGTGGCATTTAGAACATGATTTTTTATTACACTGCTTTTTGATGGCACACGTTTCTTTTTTCGATGAGAAATTTACTCTCAAATGCCTCGCTGTGGTTCCAGGGAAACACTTTAGTTAATAATGGTACTGGTAGTGCCTTTCATTGTTCGAAGTTACAAAGAGTGTCAAGGGAGTGACACTGCTATAATCAATGTGGTGTGGTTAGATTTCAATGCGCCAAGTTTATGAGGCTCTGCTCTGGATTTAAAAAAAAAGGTGGCATCACGGCGGTTGTAGGACAAAGCTTTCCCTGGATAGGGTTGACGGACCAGAATGGCTGCAGATATACCAGGACTCCTCGCCGTCAAATTCATTTTGACGAAAAAAAAGTTTTACTCGGATTGCCCTATATGGATGATTGGTCCGGAAGGTGTGATCTTCCTGAGGAACACGCTTTCGGCTTTTAATGCGAAATATTGAGAAGCCCTTTGACATGTTTTGCCAGCGTTGTAAACACGACGCTGTCAGAAACAGTTGTAATTTGGTTTGTTGTGTATCTGTGGTAGCACTCATGATAACTGAAGTTTCATTAGGATATGTTATCATTACCATTCAAGTGCACATGAGACATGATTGTTTATCATCATTTCATGTTATGATGGCATGAATAATAAATGATAGGTATTGGTGCTTATAGCAGCGTAGGTTGTCACATGCATCGATTAGATTAAGTGACATGGTGAGCCAATGACTGTACATTACACGCAATGCATGGTCATGGCAAGCATCTCCTGTTGTGTTATATTATGACCAGTTGGTGCTGAATACTTTTATATATGCCATATAGAAGAGTACTGTGTAATAATCAAGTGAGAAATGAAGACTCATACTCGTGGAAGTCATGATCATGACTGTCAGCAACATATGTTAATGCTGAGCCATTTATTACTAGCTCGTTTGGCAGGACCACCCAGTCATAATGGTAAAATAACACCTTGGCTTTTACTTTGTCTGCTGAAATATGGATCTCCTTTTGTGGCACGTTGCAGTTGGAATTTGAAGTTACCGTGTCCTGTTTCAACTAGCATTTGAATACTGCAAACTGTGGGTGATCGTGCAAGGTATGGCTTGTGTCTGCTGGGAGATCCCATGGGGCACTTTGTAAGATCACAAATGAGCCTTACTGTTGATAATGTATTTGCATAATGTTGGTTTTATTCTAGTTTCAGAGCCAGCATCAGTCAAGCAAAAATTTGGCAAAGGCATTAGACGGTGGAAAAACCTGCATTCAGAGATTATGCCCCTACAAATTGACGCAACTGCACAGAGGTGTTTTTTTTTTTTTTGCATCGGCAGAAATTTTTTGGTTATGATGCTTGTCAGGGTTCTCGTAACAAGCGAATCTACATTTTCAGCAGTAGCAAGTATGCAGCTTCTTTTGAACACCAGTGATAACGTGGGAACAAAAGGAAACATGGAGTAATTGTAAACGTGTTATAACGTGGTAGGAACAGAAAAAATTGCCGCGTCTTTGAAGATATCTCCAAAAAGGTGAACTGGGAAAGCCTAGAGTAGTACTGGTCATTAGTAGCCATTCTGGTCAGTACAATTGGTTACTGAGCATTTTAGTTATTTCTAATCAGTTTTATTCAATACAAGTCATCATTACACATAAGTTATTTGTAGTCATTAGTAGCTATTACTACGCATTACTAAACAATTTAACTCACTCTATTTATATGTAGTTGGTATAAGTCATATTTAGATATATTGCTCATTTCAAGTCTGTATTAGTATTTACAAATCACAAGTTGGCTATTTATTACTAAGCTATTTCGTCATTTCTACGCAAATATATTCATTAGTAGTAGTCGTAAGACCTATGGGTCATTACAAATCTATAGTAGCCATTATAAAGTACTCTAGGTGATTGGGCAATCTGCCTACCGCACCCCTTATTGCCTTTGACCGGGGGGTCGCTTTTTGCGATAGCGAGTGGGGCGAATACTTTGGGCACTGTATATTCTTTTTCGCTTGTGCGTTGTCTCGATCTGTTTGCAGAAATCATTCCTAAAGCACCCAATTCACATTTTGAATCTGCTTGTTCTAAAAAGAGGGCAGTCAGATACAGGATGCATGAAGAAGTCAAACATGTAACATGTGCGTTCGAGCACTGGCTAAAGCTGGTCATCAGTACCCCGTTTTCAAATCAGCTCAAAATGGTATTATCTATAGCTTCTCCCGTAAACCACACCAAGTGCAGTACGTCTCCTGAAGCCACAAGAAAAGCCAGCAAACAGTTCAAATTATAAATGTGGACTATTCCGCGTAGGAATAGAATTATTACAAGGACATAAAAAATGAACGACACCTCACTAGGTAAACTGGCTATTGAGTAATGGAGCACAATGGGTCAGGAAATGTTGAAGAAGTAGGAGGTAAAGGGTGATCTGGAACAAAAAAATGTGTTGCCTACCTAGAAGGCATGCAACACTGTGAGTACAGCGACCGCGTATATGAAGAAAAGTTTGGAATTTTCGTGCGGCACAGCATACGCATGACGGAGAAGAATGCAGTCACCTAAAGATGAAGAAAAACGAAGGTAAATGTAAGGCGATGTAAAAAAGGAAACAACCCAGTTTAGGAACCACATTAAGACTTGGGAAGAGGAAAGTAATATTCAAACAGGCTACAAGCGGAGGGTGGAATCGAATGCATATAAAAATATAGCCATCGAAATTTAGGAATCAACAACATTTAACACTGTACACTATTCTAAAAACAAACTTTCTATTTTTTTCTTTTCACAAGCTGGAACTCTTGTACAGTTGAGCCCGCTTATAACGAACCTGAGCGTCACGTGGCGTCCGTTCGTTTTATCCCGAAGTTCGTAGTAACTGGACCACAAACAAAAAAAGAGAAAAAAACAGTTTGCGGTCAAAACACGAAATTTATTTCTTAGCAAAAAAGTCTGTGATGCTCGTCTGTTTCTGCAGTGCAGATGCGATGAGGGCGGTCTCCAGTTTACTTAAAGCACTAGCGTGCTCTTCGCTGAGTCCCTTGGCATAGACATGTTGTCTGAGGCCCTCTATATAGCCCATTGCTACAGACGTGCTTACGGGTGCTGGCTCAGACGTTTCATCTTCATCTGATTCTTCCGCGTCGCTCTCGGCCCGCACTTCAGAAACGATGCCTTCGTCCGTGCACGGGTCCGCAATATCCTTGTCTTCATCCGCAGAAATAAAATCCTGCCAACCAATGCCAGGGCCTCCCATGTCGGAGTCGACGACGCGCTGCCACAAATCGCCGCCGGAATCATCATCATCGGAGGCATCAGGCCCGACGTCCGGTACTGCGTCGACGAAGCCGGCCTTGCGGAAACAGTTTCGCACACATGCGGTCGTCACCTCCGCCTAGGCCGCCTTCGCCCTCTCAAGGGCTGAATACAATGAAACTCGGAGCGGCAAGTTAGCGGCCGGACGGTCAACGGCGATGAGCAAATGCTGCGCAATGCGGCGCCTATACGAGGCCTTAAAGGAGCGTATTATGCCCAAATCAAGAGGCTGCACTTTAGATGTGGTATTGGGCGGCAGGAAAAGTACAGTGACTGCCGTCAGAGACGTTTGCACGTGGTGCGCTGAGCAATTGTCGAGCAACAGCAGCACGCGCCTGCTTTGCCTCTGCATGTCGCGGTCAAACTCGCCCAGCCACTCTGCGAATAAATCCCGTGTCATCCAGGACTTAGTATTGTGCCTGTAGCGCACGGGTACATGGTTCCGAAAGCTACGTGGCTTCTTGGATTTTCCGATTACAAACGGCATGCGCCGGTCGCTGCCATTCATATTAGTGCACAGAAGAACTGTAACGCGCACTTTACTGTGTTTACCGCCAGCGCATGATTCCCCTTTCATGGAGTGCGTCTTGTCTGGAAGCATCTGATAAAATAATGCAGCTTCATCTGCGTTATACACATCCTGCTCCGCGTAGCTTGCAATAATGGCTCGGTTTGTTGCAAGCCAATTGGCAACGTCCTGGTCACTTACCGAACGCGCCTCACCGACAATCGATTTAAAAACAATCCCATGCCGCATTTTGAACCGATGTAGCCAGCCATTGCCTGGGCAGAAGTCGGGAAAATCTAGTAGGAATGCGAAGTTTTTGGCTTTGCCCAGCATCATTGGTCCACTTATCGGAATGTCGCGAGCCCGTGCGTCGACGAACCACTTCAGCAGCGCATCCTCTACGTCCGCATAGGTGGCCTTCCGCAGGCGCTTTCTGTCCGCTGTGTTGGCGTCGGAGCTGGCGATCTTTTCCTTATTCTTCAGAATTGTCGAGATGGTTGATTTCGACACGTTGTACATCTTCACCAGCTCGCAATTTTTAGCACCTTGAGACAGTTCCGTCACAATTGCTCGCTTCGTTGCCATGTCCAGCGCTTTTCGTTTCGTGACCGCTGGAGGCAGGCAATTCCCGTCCGCCATCCCGAATTATACGACTCAGGCCCGACAGACGAAGCGCTCACTCCACACACACGAAAATGACAACAAAGCCCCGCAACTGACGGAGCACGTGCGCACGTGCGACAATCACGCCAGGCTAGCGAGGAAGTGCCTTAGGAATGGAACGGAACGGAACGGACACACAGCGGGGCATGGTATGCAGCGGGGAGACCAATGAGAGGCATCCCTGAGCGTCAGTGCTGCTACCTAATGGCTCCTACCGTAGTTGCTTTCAACCGCCCATGGCCTCCGAGATTACCTCCGCAAATCTCGGAGGCCACGAACCGTCACCGCCGTACTGAATGCGCGCATTCAGTCCGCCCGTGCAAACAGTACAACCGCTAGCGTATGGAGAGGCCTGCCTCCTGGCGCCCCGCGCCCCTGGCACGGCCGCTCAATGGAACAGCCAGGAAACGAAACGACAAAACTTCGAAGACTATGCCGGCGGCCGGCGCCGTGGAGACAGGCGAAGACGAGGGAATGGCGAGAGGAGAGGGGAGCGGAGTTGCGAGGAAGGGCGGCGAGAGGAGAGGGGAGCGGAATTGCGAGGAGGGGCGGCAGCGTGGCCCTGGAGGCCACACCACGCGCCGACACTCGTAGGCAGCGCACGTTGGCGAGCAAAGGGTAGCTCGCTTGCAAGGAGGATTGCGAAAACAGACAAAAAAGGGATGGGAGCCCATCGTTATCTCGTATCGGGGCGCCGGGTTTACGCCGTCCGTTCGCTGTAACCGATCGGCAGCGCTCATGGACGTTCGTTATACGTGCGATCTTGTGCCATTGAAGTAATGTATAGTCTGGCGGTTGCTCCGGTCTCGTTCGTTAAGCGAAAGTTCGTCTTAAGTGGGGCCGTTATAAGTGGGCTCGACTGTACAGCCACATAGCTTTATATGCCCTTTACTTAGGACAAATGATGGAATTTCGTTATAGTTTGACGATAGCCTAATTGTTCCAGCAAATATTTTCACTCTAGGCAGTTTTTCTTGCGAAGTTTATTGCCTCAGGGCCTAAAAGGAATGTTATGTTGGATGAAGGGTGTGGTTAAATAAATGAAAAAAGGTTGGCTGATGCAATGAAATCGAGGAGTGAACGATGATGCGGTCCCAGTGTCCAAACAGCATATGACTGCGAATTATGGGGGGAGAGGCCAGCTGCTACCATGTGCCGGATCCGCGTTGGCTTCAACGCTGGAGAATCCCACAGTAGGTGATGGATGTCAGCTTCTATATTTCTAGACTTGCAGATGGGGCACCCAGGGTGTGGATATAAATACCGAAATTGTGGCCACTTTCGGATCACTGCTGGTGTTAGGGCCACCCCAACTCTAATCCTCCGAAGCGCCACCTCCTCTGCACGGGTTAGACCGCGGGGGAGGCTTACCATACATGGAGGTACAAGAGCACGTATACGGCGCCGGAGGTGCTCCTTTCTTGTTAAAAGCAGGGTGGCATTGTCCAATTTTATGAGGTTTGGCTATGTCGATGTTGAATTTGAAAGGCTGGTCGCAGAATCCACTTGGCTTTGGGCACCTAAAAGGTCACGCGGGGTCCATTCAATACGAATTGGATTTGGTATGCGAGCCGCTAGACTGTGTATGTTCTGGTAGATTTCCGGGCTACTACTAACTCGTCTAAGCAGCTTTGTCACCTGGAGGGAAACTGTACGTATGATAATACGGGCGGTGGGAAGCATGGGAAAGGCGGTCACAGAGCGAAGCGCCTCTTGCACTTCAAGCAGTTCCGCACAAAAAGAAGATGGAAGTTCCGGTAATTGAAATATTGACGTCTTGTTCAATAAAGATTTGCTCGGACAGTAAACTGCTGTTATCACTTCACAGGCTTTGATGCTTGCGTCGACGTAAATTATAATGGAACCATGTGGCAATCGGACGTCTTGTTACATAATTCGGCCGCGAAGTAACGACGCCGTTTCCTGTGTTCTTGGTCGGCGTAAATCAGTTGGCTTGTTATCGCTCAGCTGTACAAAACGCCAAGGAGGAAGAACTGGCAGTGGCGGTGGTAGTAGTGAATGTGTCGAAGCATAAGCCTTCAGAGCGCACGTTTCGTGAGAGAGTGTGGATTTAAGCTTGCGTGCATCACGTCGTTGCTACACCAGTTCATCTATTGTGTTTAGTTGTGCGTTTTCTTGGAACGCCACGATTGGTGTAATGCGAGGGAGGCAGGTGATGACCCTCATTGCCTCTCGATTTATAGCCTCAAGTCGATCCCGCTGTGCCCTTGTCAAATGCTGAAATTGGGCTTGATAAAGAAGGCGCGGTTGCACAACTGCCCGCACCAAC
Source organism: Amblyomma maculatum (assembly GCF_055883805.1). NCBI lineage: Eukaryota > Metazoa > Arthropoda > Arachnida > Ixodida > Ixodidae > Amblyomma > Amblyomma maculatum. The sequence goes on from NC_139350.1 coordinate 15,413,659, forward strand.
TGTCTCGCAACATCTGAGCGAGCGCCGCCCATTTTTGGAGCAATGCGTCTAATCAGACCCAGTGTCTGTAACGCCTGTTTTTTAGTGCCAGACAGCCATGTAGTTCCAGTTTCTGACTCATGAATTGTTAAGCCCAATATTTTAACTGTTGAACTTTCCGGAAGTGTGGTTCCGGATAGATGTAGACGAATAGGTGTTGCCGATAGTTTATGGCGGCCCCAGCGGTTGGTGACTGACATGAACGTACTTTTACTGGCGGAAAGTTCAAGGCCAATGGAAGATGCATATGTGCTCGTAATATCTAAAGCTGATTGCAGGGCCGATGATTGAGTCAGTAGGTCGATGTGTGTGCTCCACACCGTGATGTCATCAGCGTATATTAAGAATTTAACATCAGAAATTTTATGTAACCCTTACCGAAATCCCATATCTGCTTCATATATGGAACATATGCTGCCAGATACAAATATATAAGGCAGCAAATAAGTCCTTATCTGGGCCAGATAAGGTCATATATGTGCAAAATGTTGCCCTTATATGGCTTAGATTTGGCCATATCATGCAACATATAATCCATATCTAAACGGCTAACGGGACCTTATATGGCTTGATCAGGGGCATATATGGTATCCTCGCGACCTTATGTGGCCTGATAAAGGGCATATATGGCATCGTCATGACCTTATAAAGACAGACCAGGGCCATATATGCCTGGCATCAACAGGACTTTATATAACCTCATCGGGGCCTTAATTATGTAGGTGCCATAGTTATTGTATATTAGCAATATATGGCCTTCGTATACCTTCTGCAAATATTCAATATTGGCATCATGTGGTCGAGCTTCAATTTTTCTACACTCAGCATGGCCTGCGTGTTAATCGTATCCAATTTAGAAAATAGCTACGACTCATATTTCAAACATTCTGCAGATTTCGCTGCACTATAATTATTACACCATGTGTACCTTAATCCAGGAGCGCGCTGGGTTATAGCTACATGCCCCTCTTTCCGCCTACTAACTTGCATTTTCATTTAAAATGCGGCCGCAGTCCGGTGCAGAAAAGCATGGTCGGTTAAGTTGAGCGATTCAAAATATCAAGAAAATGATGGCAGTTCAGTATACGGCCCCCTCCGCGCTGCCAGACGGTGACTCACCCTCAGCGACAGCTGGCGGTTGCTTCGTCGAGGGCCGCAGTGGCTAGACAGTGACCCTTCCTCTCCCGCGTTCCCCTCTTCCCTCTCAGACAGCGGCGGCCCCTGCGTCGCTGGCTCGCATTTCATCTCTCCTCCTCGCTGCCACGCTCTATACCGCGTAGGCCTCGCGCTCTCCGTTTTGTGTGTGCTTGCTTCGTTCCCCTCCCCCTTTCAATTCCGTGCGCCTAAGCACTTGGTATCTCGTTCCTTTTCGGTGGCAGACATCGGAGTTCGGTGCGGCTGGCGGGCGTGCTGCATCTTGTGTATGCTGATGTGTGTGTGTGTGTGCCAGCGCCTGTTCGCTATTAGCTGTGTGTATGTAACAAAAATGCGACAGCAAACCAACAAGAGCTTCAGTCTGACCCTCGGCACAGAGGAAATTAGTGTCCCACTGCGGGTGGAAGCTGCCTCCCCAGCCTTGGCAGCGAAACTGATGCTCGATTGAGCTTTTCGGGGATTCTGCACTGGGTGGCCCGGCCAAATCTCCACCATTGTGTCGGATCGCACCCTTATCGTGCCGCCGCATCTTCACGCCCGATCACCAAAACTGTGAGCGTGAGACTTCTTGTCGGGAACTAGCACTTGCCAGCCTCAGGATATTGTTCACTTTATTGTTTTGATGGAAAATTAATTTTCCAATCAGTAAAATGGGTGGTAATTGCCAGTATGTGATATTTTTCCGTAGACTTCGTTGCTAATTTGTCTTTCGCTCTAGGAATTTTGACAAATTTCAGTGAGTGGATTGGTTCCTTCGTTATTATTATTATTATTATTATTATTATTATTATTATTATTATTATTATTATTATTATTATTATTATTATTATTATTATTATTATTTGCACTACCTAAGTAGCTTCATGCTTGATTTGGTTTAGGGGCAGAGTTGTCGCTGTCATGATAAATACCATCGGACATGCTTTTTTCTTTGTTTTCTCTCCTAATTTGAAAAGCAACCACGAGTTAGGCGCGTTCGCTCATTTTGCACTGCAGTCTCTGCTTAAGGTAACACCAGTACTTCCTGACAGCCTATATGTACTTTGCTAAGGTATAGGTATTATCAGCAGTCCAAGCAGTGTGTGTTTTATTGCCCTACGGTTTAGCGCTACCTTTTCCGGGTCTCGACAAACCTTTAAATTTCATTTTAATAGTTTAGTTCGATTAATAGCTGTTTATTTTATTTAGCTTCGCAAGTAAACCAGCTCAAACTAAAAGCATTTACTGGTTAAAGCTCTGTGTGTAAAAGAGCAGAATAAAAATGTAATATTTAATTTAATAGGTCAATGTATTTCACTTTAGCTTCTCGTGTAGACATTATTCTGTTCAGATATCTCATTAGTTTGTTATAGTATCGCGCGTAAATGAGTAGAATCTCAATATTTACTAACGGATGAGCATGTCTTTGACCCTCGGTATACACACGTAATTCAGGACCGTCTTTGAGCGATTCCATATAGGCAGGGAAAAAAGAAAACCTGTGGTTTCAAAGCTATTTTCCTGTAAGGTTTGAAATAAAAGGGGAAATTCAGGTTTCCCTTGGCAAACTTGATTGAGCGTGCGTTTAGCTGGAATACTGAAATTGTTTTGTGTGTGTTGTAATAAAGTGTTATGTTGATATGCAGATATATAGACCTATAGTTCAAAACCTAACTGCCATGCGGGCTAGATCTTTAAATCAGGAATTGGGTAGATAAGGCATATCTGACCAGATGTGCCTTATCTGGTACTCGAAATCAGGAATTGGGCAGATCAGGCATATACAACCAGATATGCCTTATCTGGTACTCGAAATCAGGAATTGGGCAGATATGCCTTATCTGGCCCAGATCTGTCCTAATATACCATATCTGCCCAATTCCTGATATACCGATCTGGATTTTTTTATAAGTCCAGATATGGCCCTTAAGGGAACCGCCATGCAAGTGAGATAAACGCAATATTAAATAATGTTGGTGACAACACAGATCCCTGGGGTACGCCGCGAAGAGGGACAAATGATCCTATGGCCTCGCTACTGATGCGTATTGCAAATTGTCTACTTTCCAGGAAAGATTTTACAAAATTGCGTACTCTAAGTGGTAAATGTAGCATGTCAATTGAATCCAGAATGGCAGCATGACTGATATTATCGTAAGCCTTTTCGACATCCATGGCGAGAACGGTGCGTACATTGTGGCTGCGTATTGATGATAATACAGAGGACGCCAAGACAGCCAATCCGTCTTCTGTGCCTATAGATGGTCGAAAGCCAGCCTGGGCCGGGTGGTAGAAACCGTGATGTTCAAGCCACCACGAGATTCGTGTGGCGAGCATTTTCTCAGCAAGCTTGCAAATTGTTGCCGTTAAGGAAATAGGTCGAAGGTTGCTTAGGTCTGTTGGTACCTTCCCCGGCTTTGGAATAGGGATCACAATAGCCGATTTCCAGCTGTCTGGTACATCGCTGTCTAGCCATACCTTGTTAATGGTATCAAGGAGTTGAGGAAGTGCATCACCAATGAGGTTCTTGTAAACCTCGTACGTAATGGAGTCCGGACCGGGTGCTGTCTTTCGGTTGGCTTCATCTATAGCTGCAAGCAATTCGGGCATGGAGAATGGGCTCGCGATTCCCTCGGTGTCGGCAGCAGATGGCAGCTTATCGACATGGGCTGGCATGCCCCACAAGTACGTTCTTGTAACTGGTGCAGGCAACACGTCGTACTTGGGGAAAAACTTGCGCGCTGCTTGTCTTGCGAATTCATTCGGAGACAAGTTTGCTGCAAAGCATGCTGTGGCCGCTGCATCAGGACGACGACCACCGTGTTCCATGGCATGGAAAGTTCGCCAAAGATGAGCATTCGATGACTGTGTGGAGAACTGCTCGCACCACAGGTGCCATTGTCGTCGTGAGAGATCACGCTCATACCTTCGAGCCTTAGCAGTAATGTAATTTAGTTCTGAACATGCATGCGCAGAAGTTGGGTCTCTGGTTGCATTCAATTCCGCTTGTCGACCAGCAGCCCACAAGTTGAGCAGAGGCACATCAGGTGTTGGTCGACCAACCTCCACCCAGGTAATGGTTGTAGCCTCATTTAGTGCACTTTTTATGCGGTCTAGAAGTGATGGTGTCGACTCCACAGAGTGATTTTGAAGAATGGTGCGGAAATTGTCCCAATGGACAACTGTACACTTCCGGCGTAATCGTCGGGCCTGTAATGGATTGAGACCGATGACGATAGGATGATGGTCACTGCCCCAGGAGTCCGGCTCTAAGTGCCACGAGGGGGTGCTGGTTCCTGACCACCACTTAAGATCTGGAGCGTATGTTCCACTCCTAGTATGAAGCACAGTCCTTGTTGGTGTATCTCGATGGTTCAGGAGAATAAAGAGCGCATCCGTAAACGCGTCTCGCACTCGCCTGCCACGAGGACTTAAGGTGGGGTATCCCCAGCCCGGGTGAGGCGCATTGAAGTCACCACCAACTAAAACTGGACATCCCGGGTATTGTTGCCTAACATTCAATAACCATCCCAGGTTTATGCGGGGGGGAGAGCCACCACCAGGTCTTAGATAAACTGACACAACTACAACAGTTGCCTTACCAAATTTGACTGCCACTGCAACAACCTCCTGATATGAAGTACACCAAACACTACCACCAGAAAATAGCTCTAGTCCTGGTGTGGTGCACATGCAACATGAAAAAGAAAACTTTTGAAAAGGAAAGAACGACAGAAAATAAGGGACGAAGAGGCTATAGCATGTGTTTAATTCGATTCTGCTTGATCATTCTTCAGCGAAACATAGGTTGAGGCTAGCACTCAGCTTCTCCCCATGACAAAAATCTCCGCCAAAAAGGCGCCAAGCTAGGTCGTAACTTACCCCAAGATTTGACTCAGGTGCCTTTGTACTTCAGATTTTTCAACCTTTCCACAAAGTGTGCATGTGGACAAGCTTTAGCGGCTTGGAGCACCAGAAAGCTCACACTTGAAGTATTAAATTTTGTGTTTTTGCAGCTTTTCTTTTTGCAAAGTGATGAAACTGTGGCAAGAGTTCCCAAAGGAAGAAATAATTACATTCCTTTGGAAGTATTTCAGGCCTAATGTAAAACTTGCTATAATTTTTCTGGTGAAACAATTTTAGCCTGATTAGTTATCCAAAGAGTAGCTGGCCAGTAGCCCAATGATAATTTGGTAAGCAGTAGCTGGCAAGTATATCTAGTCGATTACTCATATTTTGGACCACACACACGAAGAATAAACATGTATTATGTCCGCAATCGTATTCGGCCTCCTAATAATTGCTTGCATATAGGTGGTCGTCGTCATATTCGCATATTTCTGTTTTCCCTCAGTGCGCACCAGTAACTGAAATACTTGAGAAGACGACATCCATATATGTGATTTTTTTATGCTGTGCACATCTACCATTTGATGCAATTAAAGTTTCTGCAATCAAGAGGCCACTCTGAATGTATTCCCTCATATGGGAGAGTTTTCAGTTTTCTTAGATTATCTGAATTATTGACCTAGCTATACTTCAATTCTTTTTGTCATTTTACAGCTGGATGAGCCTTTGTTGAGTGGCGCATAAACAAATGTTTGTGATAATAAGCACATAATAGGGTGTTTATGTTTTCCCGTGCACTCACTGTATGAAAATATTAAAGGACACGAAAATTTGTTCATTCCATCTGAGACAGTTCTAGTGTAATAATACGTGGCCATAAGGAAAAGACCACCACATTGGTGTTGAAAGTTAATACTAATGTCGGCATTGCGCAGGATTTCAGTAATTCCTCTGAAATGATATGATTTGCAAAACTGATAAGCTCAATTTTGCTTCACTCATTTAGAGTGTGAAAACTTCTTTGGTGAAAAAAATATGCATTTTGGGGTTGCCTTGGCCAGTGGTGGCTGCATGAATTCGATTAGGAAGGGAGTGGGAGAGTGGAATGTGTATTGCTTGAAAAAAAAAACTAAAAAAGAGAATAGAAGAAACAATTTGTTTTTTTATATATACAGAATATATGGCATTCTTTAGGTGAATAATATATGTCGAACAATATAAGAGTTTTACCATAGTTCATGGTTTGATTATTAGATGCACAAACAGTATTTGTATTGGGTCATTTATATTTATCTGCCACATATATGAAATGAAAGGCAGTGCCAGTCATGGTGTTCAGAATTCTTATTCAAAAGGCTAAGATGTAGGCATTGATTTTTAATATAGATCTTTCCAAGAAAAAAGGAAAATCTGCCCCATTTTCACCAGGTTTGTATCCGATTAAAATGTGTTCCTCAGTTGGCCTAAGTTATTCTAGAACTCACTCAATTCCAGAATCAGCAATTACCTACTTCGTCTAAATCAAGAAGAGCAAATTCTATAATTGGAGATGATGCCCCAGAAAGTATATCGGAAGGGGTGTAAGGCTTGTAAGTTTTTGTAACGCCGAGTTGTCTGCTACAGGTTGTGGGTTTATTATTTTCTTGTGTTTGGTCCAATCGTAGGCACTGCAGGCTGTGGACACAACACAGACATGCTTGGCATCCCCCATGAGATCCAAAGACAGCATATTCGAGCAGCCAGCGACCCAGGCCCAGTAGCCAGGCACCCTTCCAATTGAGTCCTTTGTTGCACCGATAGATTTTTATGTGACCCGAGTGCATTGGCTACCTGTACTTAAGCAGCCCTTCTTTCCGCATCTGGTCAGTTTTCCATAGCCCATTTTGCTACCTGAAATAACCAAAGTGGCTTTCAATCCAACACTTGTAGAGCCAGTTATTTTTTGGCCCTTACCATTTGTACAGCTAAAAAATAATTTGGGATTCAAATAATTCTCGCATCTGAAACTTTAGATTTTACGGTACATGAGGTATGCACAGATGAGGCATTTAGAACGTGATTTTTTAACATACTGCGTTTTGATGGCACACGTTTCTTTTTTTGATGAGAAATATACTATCAAATATCTTGCTCTGGTTCTAGAAAGACAGTTCAGTTTATAATGGTATAAGTAGTGCCTTCCATTGTTCGAAGTTACAGAGAGTCAAGGGAGTGGCACTGCGATAATCAATGTGGTGTGATTAGTTTTCAATGCACCAAGTTTATGAGGTTCTGCACCGGATTTAAAAAACAGGGGGCATGACGGCGGTTGTGGGACAAGGCTTTCGGTGGATAGTGTTGACTGACCACAATGGGTGCAGATATACCAGTACTCCTCGTCGTCAAATTCATTTTGACAAAAAAGTTTTACTCGGATTGCCCTATATGGATGATTGGTCCGGAAGGTGTGATCTTCCTGAGGAACACGCTTTCGGCTTTTATTGCAAAATAATGAGAAGCCCTTTGACATGTTTTGCCAGAGTTGTAAAGACGACGCTGTCAGACTCAGTTGAAATTTGGCTTGCTGTGTGTCCCAGGTAGGATTCATGATAACTGCGGTTTCATTAGGATATGTTATCATTACCAATAAAGTACACATAAGACACGATTGTTTGTCATCATTTCACGTCATGATGCACCTATAACTATTATAAATGATAGTTATAGGTGCTTGACTCAGGTGCCTTTCTACTTCAGATTTTCCAACCTTCCTGCAAAGTGTGGAGGTGCAAAAGCTTTAGCGGCTTGGGGCTCCAGAGAGCTCACACTTGAAGTAGTGCAATTTTATGTGTTTTTGCAGGTTTTCTCTTTGCAAGTGATGAAAGTGTGGCAAGAGGTCCCAAAGGAAGAAATAATTACATTCGCTTGGAAGTATTTCACGTCTAATATCAATCTTGCTATAGTTTATTTTCGTGAAACAATTTTAGCCTGATCTGTTATGCAAAGAGTAGCTGGCAAGTAGCCCAGTTATAATTCTGTAAGCAGTAGCTGGAAAGTATATCCAGTGGGTTACTTATATCTTTTACCACACACACGAATAAACATGTATTATTTCCGCAATCGTATTCGGCCTCTTATAATTGCTTGCTTATAGGTGCTCGTTCATCATATTCGCATTTTGCTGTTTTCCATCGGTGTGCACCAGGAACTGCAAATACTTGACTAGACGACGTGCATATAAGTGCTTTTTTATGCTGTGTACATTTACCATTTCAGGCAAGTAAAGCTTCTGCACTCAAGTGCCTACTCTGAACGTAATCCCTCATATGTGAAAGGTTTCATTTTTCATAATTTATCTGAAGTATTGCTCTAGCTGTAATACTTCAGATATTGCTCTAGCTGTCCCCTTCATGGATCACTGCCTTGTCGTGGCGGAGGGGCTTGCGAAACTCGATGAAGTCGTGAGCTCTGCTGTGTAGGGCCACCCAAGATGGACAGGTCACGGCAGAGAGTTCTGACAAAATGTGATTCACTGGAGAAGGTAATGGCAACCCACTCCAGTATTTCCTGCTAAGAAAACCCTATGGCCAGTCACAATACCATTATCGATATGGCGCCGGAAGATGAGCCCCCCAGGTTGGAAGGCGTCCCGCATGTTACTGGGGATGAACAAAGAGCGATTCCTAGTAGCTCCAGGACGAATGAAGCGGCTGGGCTAAAGCCAAAAGGACGCTCAGTTGTGGATGTGTCGGGAAGCGACCGGAAAGTCCGATGTTGCAAGGAGATATATCACATAGCAACATGGAATGTAAGATCTATGACGCAAGGTAAACTGGATATCGTCAAGCGAGAAATGGACAGATTGAACATTGATATCTTGGGTATCAGCGAGCTCAAGTGGACCGGAATGGGAGAATTTAACTCCGGCGACCATTATGTCTTTTATTGTGGGCACGAATCCAAGAGAAGGAATGGGGTCGCTCTCATAGTAAACAGAAGAATGGGCAAAGCAGTGCTAGGGTACAACCCCAAAAACGACCGAATGATTTCACTTCGGATCCAAGGTCACCCTTTCAACATAACAGTTATCCAAATCTATGCACCGACAACTGCTGCTGAAGAAGCTGACGTTGAGAGATTTTATGCGGACCTACAATGCCTTTTAGACCGCACCCCATCATCAGACGTCGTTTTTCTCATAGGAGACTGGAATGCTAAGGTCGGGAGTGAAGAAATATCCGGAATTACAGGCAAGTTCGGTCTTGGTGAGCCAAATGAAGCTGGGCAGAGGCTAGTAGAGTTCTGTCATGAAAACAACCTGACCATAGCGAATACTCATTTTCAACAGCACAAGAGGTGCCTGTACACATGGATTTCACCGGACGGTCTGTACAGGAATCAGATCGATTATATTATTTGCCGGCAGAGATGGAGAAGCGCTATACAAGCAGTAAAAACAAGGCCTGGGGCCGATTGTGGCACCGATCATCAGCTTCTTGTTGCCAAATATAAGCTTCGATTGAGGAAAACGCAGAAAACTAGAAGGCCTTTCAGGTATGATCTGGATCAGATTCCATTAGAATATGCTGTGGAAGTGAGCAATCGATTTCAAGAATTATATCTAGAAGACAAAGAGCCCGAAGAGATGTGGACTGATGTTCGTGATATAATACAAGAAGTTGCTACTAAGGTAGTTCCAAAGCAAAAGAAATGCAAAAAAGCAAACTGTTTATCTGAAGAGGCTTTGCAAATAGCTGAGGAAAGGAGGATGGCAAAAAGTATGGGGGAAAGAGAAAGATACAAGGTTCTCAATGCGGATTTTCAGAAAATAGCAAGGAGAGATAAGAATGCCTCCCTGAACAAACAGTGTCAAGCAGTTGAGGACAACAGCCAATTAAGGAACACAAGAGCTCTGTATAAGACAATCAAAGATATCAAAGGAAGCTTCTGTGCTAAGCTGGGCATGATAAAGGACAAACGAGGCAAGGACCTCACTGAAGCCTCAGAGATAAAGAAGAGGTGGCAGAAATACACAGAAGAACTGTACAAGAAGGACCCGGATGTGCAAACCCAACATAGGACGGTTGTGATTACTGATCTCGAGCCGGGCATCCTGAAGAGTGAAGTTGAATGGACCTTAGCCAGCCTTGCTAAGAACAAAGCTAGCGGAATTGATGGTATTCCAGCAGAGTTGCTTCAAAACCTCAACCACGACGCTGTTAACACACTGCATACATTATGTCAAAAGATTTGGACAACCCTGCAGTGGCCACAGGATTGGAGGAGGTCAGTTTACATCCCCATTCCAAAGAAAGGCAGTGCCAAAGATTGTTCCAACTACCGCACGATCGCGCTTATTTCGCATGCGAGCAAGGTGATGTTAAAAATCCTGCAAGGTAGGCTGCAGCAGTGTGTGGATCGGGAGCTTCCGGACGTGCAAGCTGGGTTTCGCAAGGGCAGAGGAACTAGAGACCAAATTGCCAACCTTCGCTGGATCATGGAAAAAGCAAGAGAGTTCCAGAAACCCATTTACTTCTGCTTTATTGATTATGCGAAAGCATTTGACTGCGTAGATCACAGCAGATTGTGGCAAGCTCTCCAAGAGATGGGAGTTCCAATTCACCTCATCTGTCTCCTCAGGAACCTTTATGAAGGGCAAGAGGCCACAGTCAGAACTGGGCATGGTCTTACTGATTGGTTTCCGATTGAGAAAGGAGTGAGGCAAGGCTGCATACTGTCGCCATGCCTATTTAACCTATATGCAGAGTGCATCATGAGGAAGGCCGGTCTGGACGAGTCTTCAGCTGGAGTGAAGATTGCTGGAAAACGTATCAACAACCTTAGATATGCGGATGATACCACTTGAATGGCAGAAAGTGAAGTGGAACTCAAGAGACTTCTGATGCGCGTACAAGAAGAGAGTGAGAAGTTTGGGCTTAAACTGAACATTAAAAAGACGAAGATCATGGCGTCTTGCCCTATCAAGTCCTGGAGCATCAATGGACAAGAAGTGGAAGCTGTGACAGATTTTCTGTTTTTGGGCGCCAAGATCACCTCGGAAGGAGACTGCAGCCATGAAATTAGGAGACGCCTGCTTCTGGGAAAGAGAGCAATGGTTAGCCTTGACCGCCTAGTAAAGAGCAGAGACATTAGTCTGCCAACCAAGATCCGTATAACCCGTGCTATGGTCTTTCGAGTTGTGATGTATGGATGCGAGAGTTGGACTGTGAAAAAGGCTGTCCGCCGAAGAATTGACGCGTTTGAATTGTGGTGCTGGCGAAGACTCTTAAGAGTTCCTTGGACTGCCAGAAGATCAAATCAGTCGATACTGTCGACCATAAACCCTGAACGCTCATTGGAGGGTCAAATTCTAAAGTTAAAGCTCAGCTACTTTGGTCATCTGATGAGAAGAGAGGAGTCGCTGGAGAAAGATTTGATGTTGGGAAAGGTTGAGGGTCGCCGGAGAAGGGGTAGGCAGCGAACGCGATGGTTAGATGGCATTCTCGAGGCATTGCAGATGAAGCTATGTGATGTTAAGAAGATAGTGAGAGACCGGAAAGCATGGCGTGACATGGTCCATAGGGTCACGAAGAGTCGGACACGACTGAACGCCTCAACTGAACTGAATTGCTCTAGCTGTACTTGAATTCTTTTTTTTCATCGTACAGCTTGTTCATCCTTTGTTGAGTGGTGCATAAACAAATGTCTGTAATAATAAGCACATAATAGGGTGCTTTTGTTTTCCCAGTGCACTCACTGCCTGAAAATAATAAAGGACATAAAAATGTGTTCATTCCGTTCGAGACAGTAAGTTCTAATGTTATAATATGTGGCCATAAGGAAAACACCCCCACATTGATGTTGAGAGTTAATAATTATGTCGGCGCTTTGCAGGATTTCAGTAATTCCTCTGAAATGACATAATTTGCAAAACAGCTAAGCTCAATTTTTTTTCATTGGTTTATAGTGTGAAAACTTCTGTGGTGAAAAAATGATGCATTTTGGGGTTGTCTTCGCCAGTGGTGGCTGCATGAATTCCATTAGGAAGGGAGTGGGAGAGTGGAATCTGTATTGCTTGAAAAAGAACTAAAAAAAAAAGAATAGAAGAAACCGTTTGTTCGTTTATTTTATATATACACAAAATTTGTCATTTTTTCACTGAATAATATATGTCGAACAATATAAGAGTTTTGCCATAGTGCATGGTTTGATTATTAGATGCATAAACAGTATTCGTATTTCGTCATTTATATTTATCTTCCAGATATATGAATTGAAATGCAGTGCCAGTCATGGTGTTCAGATTTCTTATTGAAAAGGTAACGATGAAGGCATTGATTCGTAATATAGATCTTTCCAAGAAAAAAGGAACATCTGCCACATTTTCTCCAGGTATATATCCGATTTAAATGCACACCTCAGTTGGCCTAAGTAATTCTAGAACTCACTGCATTTCCAGAATTAGCAATTACCTACTTCGTCTAAATGAAGAAGAGCAAATTCTATGATTGGACATGATGCCCCAGATAGTATATTGGAAGGGGTGTAAGGCTTCAAAGTTTTTGTAAGGCCGAGTTGTTCACTACAAGTTGTGGGTTAATTATTTTCTTGTGTTTGGTCCTATCGCAGGCACCGCAGGCTGTGCACACAACCCAGACATGCTGGCCATCCCCCATGGGATGCATGGATAGAATAATCGAGCAGCGAGAGACCCAGGCCTAGTAGCCAGACGCTTTTCCGATTGAGTCATTTGCTGCACCGATAAATTCTTATGTGACCCCAGTGCAGTGGCCACCTGTACTTAAGAAACCCTTCATTTCTGATCTGGTCAGTTTTCCATAGCCCATTTTGCTACCTGAAATAACCAAAGTGGCTTTCAATCCAACATTTGCAGAGCCAGTTTGAATCTGCATATAATGTCTGTACAGCATACAAAGTAGTTTGGGATTCAAATTATTCTCGGAACTGAAACATTGGATTTTTCAGCACGAGCTATGCGCAGATGTGGTATATAGAATGTCATTTTATGTTATACTGCTTTTTGATGGCACGTTTTCTTGATGAGAAATATACTCTCAAATGTCCTGCTCTGTTTTCACAAAACGCTTTATTTTATAAAGGTACTGGCAGTGCCTTCCTTTGTTCAAACTTACAAAGAGGGAGTAATGGGAATGGCACTCTGCGATAGTCAGTGTGGCGAGGTTTGTTTTGAATGCCTCTCAAGTTCATGGGGCTCTGGACTGGATTAGAAAACAGGTGGTATCACGGCAGTTGGGCAGGGCTTTCCCTGGGTAGGGTTGACATGAATACGATGGCTGCTGATATACCAGGACTTCTCGTCATCACAATAATTTTGACGAAAACAAAGTTGTGCTCGGATTGTACCAGTATTGATGATGGTCCGGAAGACATCAAGCTTCCTTAGAAACGCTTTCGGCTTTTAATGCGTAATAATGAGCAGCCCTTTGAAGTGTTGTAAACACGACGCTGTGAGACTCAGTTGAAATTTGCTTTGTTATGCATCTCTGGTAGTACGCATGATAACTGCAGTCCTTTAAGATGTGTTACCATTACCATATAAGTGGACATGAGACACGATCGTTTATAATCATTTAATGTCATGATGGCATAAATATGATAGACATTGGTGCTTATAGCAGCATTGATTGTCATATGCAGCGATTAGTTTGTCTAGGTATTATGATAAGGCAATGACTGTACATTACACGTAATACATGGTCACGACAAGTGTCTCCTGTTGTGTGCTACCATGACTTGTTCAGTGTTGATTGCTTTGTATATAAGCCATAGAGCTGAGTACTGTGTAAAAATGAAGTGAGAAATCATGACTCATACTCGTGGAAGTCATGATCATGACTGACAGGAACATGTGTTAATATTGAACCATTTATTATTCGCTCGTATGGCTGGACCAATCAGTCATAATGGCAAAGTAACCGCTTGGCTTTTACTGTGGCGCATTGCAGTTGGCATTTGAAGTTACCGTCTCCTATTTCAACTAGAACTTGAATACTGCAAACTGTGGGTGATGGTGCAAGGTCCGGCTTGTTTGTGTTGGGCGATCCCATGGGGCACATTGTAAGATCACAAGTCATCCTTACTGTTGATAATGTATTTGCATAATGTTGGTTTTATTCTAGTTTGAGAGCGAGAATCAGTCCAGCAAACATTTGGCAGAGGCATTGGACGGTGGAAAAAACTGCGTTCAGAGATTATGCCCTTACAAATTGACGCAGCTGCACAGAGGTGTTTTTTTTTCCATCTGCAGAAGTTTTTCGGCTATGATACTTGTTACGGTTCTTGTCACAAGCGAATCTACATTTTCTGCAGTAGCAAGTATGCAACTTCTTTCCAACACTAGTGATAATGTGGGAATCAAAGAAAACATGGAGTAATTGTAAACGTGTTATAACCTGTTACGAAAAGAAAAAAATTACAGGGTCTTTGAAGATATCTCCTAAAAGGTGAACTGGGAAAGCATAGAGTAGTAATGGTCATTAGTAGCAATTGTATTCAGTACAATTGATTACTAGTCATGTTAGTTATTTCTAATCAGTTTTATTCACTACAAGTCATCATTAGACGTAAGACATTCGTAGTCATTAGTAGCTATTACTACGCATCACTAAACAATTTAAGTCACTTCTATTTATATGTAGTTGGTAGAAATCGTATTTAGATATATTGCTCATTTCAAGTCTATATTAGTCTTTACAAATCACAAGTTGGCTATTTATTACTAAGCTATTTCGTCATTTCTACTCAAATATATTCATTTGTAGTAGTCGTAAGACCTATGGGTTATTACAAATCTTTAGTAGCCATTATAAAGCACTCTAGGGGATTGGGCAATCTGCCGATCACACCGCATATTGCCAAGGAGCGGGGGGCCGCTTTTTGCAATGACGGGTTGGGCAAATACTGTGCGCACTGTAAATACTTTTTTGCTTGTGCATTGTCTGAATCTGTTTGTAGAAGCCATTCCTAAAGCACCCAATTAGGATTTTGGAATCTACTTGTTTTAAAAAGAGGGCAGTCAGATACAGGATGCATGAAGAAGTCAAACATGCAACATGTGCGTTCGAGCACTGGTTAAAGCTGGTCATCAGTTGCCCATTTTCAAATCAGCTCAAAATGGTATATCCTATAGCTTCTCACGTAAACCACACCAAGTGCAGTATGTCTCCTGGAGCCACAAGGAAAGTCAGCAACCAGTTCAAATGATTAAATGTGGACTATTCCGCATAGGGATATAGTTATTGTAAGGACATAAAAAATGAATGACACCTCACCAGGTAAACTGGCTATTCAGTAAGGAATCATAATGGGTCAGGAAATGTTGAAGAAGTAGGAGGTAAAGGGTGATCTGGAACAAAAAATGTGTCGCCTACCTAGAAGGCAGGCAACACTGTGAGTACAGCGACCGCGTATATGAAGAAAAGTTTGGAATTTTCGTGCGGCACAGCATACGCATGACGGAGAAGAATGCAGTCACCTAAAGATGAAGAAAAACGAAGGTAAATGTAAGACGATGTAAAAAAGGAAACAACCCAGTTTAGGAACCAAATGAAGCTTGGGAAGAGGAAAGTAGTATACAAACAGACTACAAGCGGAGGCTGGAATCGAATGCATATAAAAATATAGCCATCGAAATTTAGGAATCAACAACATTTAACACGGTACGCTATTCTAAAAACAAACTTTCTATTTTTTCTTTCCACAAGCTGGAACTCTTGTACTGCCAGGTAGCTTTATATGCACTTTACTTAGGACAAATGATAGAATTTCGTTATAGTTTGACGATAGCCTAATTGTTCCAGCAATATTTTCTCTCTAGGCAGTTTTTATTCTGAGAGCTCAATGAATCTGGTAATTGCAAAACACCACCAGAAAATAGCTCTAGTCCTGATGTGGTGCACATGCAATATGAAAAAAGAAAACTTTTGAAAAGGAAAGAACGACAGAAAATAAGGGACGAAGAGGCTATAGCATGTGTTTAATTCGATTCTGCTTGATCATTCTTCAGCGAAACATAGGTTGAGGCCAGCACTCAGCTTCTCACCATGACTAAAATCTGCGCCAAAAAGGCGCCAAGCTAGGTCGTACCTTACCCCAAGATTTGACTCAGGTGCCTTTGTACTTCAGATTTTTCAACCTTTCCACAAAGTGTGCAGGTGGAAAAGCTTTAGCGGCTTGGAGCACCAGAAAGCTCACACTTGAAGTATTGAAATTTTGTGTTTTTGCAGCTTTTCTTTTTGCAAAGTGATGAAACTGCGGCAAGAGTTCCCAAAGGGAGAAATAATTACATTCCTTTGGAAGTATTTCAGGCCTAATATAAAACTTGCTATAGTTTTTTTCGTGAAACAATTTTAGACTGATTAGTTATCCAAAGAGTAGCTGGCCAGTAGCCCAATGATAATTTGGTAAGCAGTAGCTGGCAAGTATATACAGTCGATTACTCATATTTTGGACCACGCACACGAAGAATAAGCATGTATTATGTCCGCAATCATATTCGGCCTCCTAATAATTGCTTGCATATAGGTACTCGTCGTCATATTCGCATTTTTCTGTTTTCCCTGAGTCCGCACCAGTGACTGCAAATACTTGAGAAGACGACATCCATATAAGTGATTTTTTATCTGTGCACATTTACCATATGATGCAATTAAAGCTTCTGCAATCAAGTAGCCACTCTGAATGTATTCCCTCATATGGGAGAGTTTTCAGTTTTCATAATTTATCTCAAGTATTGACCTAACTATACTTCAATTCTTTTTATCATTTTGCAGCTGGATGATCCTTTGTTGAGTGGCACATAAACAAATGTCTGTGATAATAAGCACATAATAGGGTGTTTATATTTTCCCCGTGCACTCACTGTATGAAAATATTAAAGGACATAAAAATGTGTTCATTCCATCTTAGACAGTTCTAGTGTAATAATACGTGGCCATTAGGAAAACACAGCGACATTGGTGTTGAGAGTTAATACTAATGTCGGCATTGCGCAGGATTTCAGTAATTCCTCTGAAATGACATGATTTGCAAAACTGATAAGCTCAATTTTGCTTCACTCATTTAGAGTGTGAAAACTTCTTTGGTGAAAAAATTATGCATTTTGGAGTTGCCTTGGCCAGTGGTGGCTGTATGAATTCGATTAGTAAAGGAGTGGGAGAGTGGAATGTGTATTGCTTAAAAATAAACTAAAAAAGATAATAAAAGAAACAATTTGTTCATTTTATATGTACACAATATTTGGCATTCTTTAGGTGAATAATATATGTCGAACAATATAAGAGTTTTACCATAGTTCATAGTTTGATTATTAAATGCACAAACAGTATTTGTATTTGGTCATTTATATTTATCTTCCACATATAAGAAATGAAAGGCAGTGGCAGTCATGGTGTCCAGAATTCTTATTGAAAAGGTAACGATGTAGGCATTGATTTTAATATAGATCTTTCTGAGAAAAAAAGGAAAATCTGCCCCATTTTCACCAGGTCTGTATCCGATTAAAATGTGTACCTCACTTGGCCTACGTTATTCTAGAACTCACTGCAATTCCAGAATCAGCAATTACCTACTTCGTCTATATCAAGAAGAGCAAATTCTATAATTCGACATGATGCCCCAGATGGTATATGGGAAGGGGCGTAAGGCTTGAAAGTTTTCGTAGGGCCGAGTTGTTCGCTGCAGGTTCTGGGTTTATTTTCTTGTGTTTGGTCCTATCGCAGGCACTCCAGGCTGTGCACAAAACCCAGACATGATTGGCATCCCCCATGGGACCCAAATACAACATATTCGAGCAACTAGCAACAGGCCCAGTAGTCAGACACCTTTCCAATTGAGTCCTTTGTTGCACCGATGGACTCTTATGTGACCGCAGTGCATTGGCCACCTGTAATTCAGCAGCCCTTCTTTCCCCATCTGGTCAGTTTTCCATAGCCCATTTTGCTACCTGAAACAACCAAAGTGGCTTTCAATCCAACACTTTTAGAGCCAGTTTTTATGGCCCTTACCGTTTTTACAGCTAAAAAATAAATATAGGATTCAAATAATTCTCGCAACTGAAACATTAGATTCTTTCGGCACATGAGGTATGCAGAGATGTGGCATTTAGAACATGATTTTTTATTACAGTGCTTTTTGATGGCACACGTTTCTTTTTTCGATCAGAAATTTACTCTCAAATGTCTTGCTGTGGTTCCAGAAAAACACTTTAGTTAATAATGGTACTGGTAGTGCCTTTCATTGTTCGAAGTTAAAAAGAGTGTCAAGGGAATTACACTGCTATAATCAATGTGGTGTGGTTAGTTTTCAATGTGCCAAGTTTATGAGGCTCTGCTCTTGATTTAAAAAAAAAAAGGTTGCATCACTACGGCTGTAGGGCAAGGCTTTTCCTGGATAGGGTTGACTGACCAGAATGGCCGCAGACATACCAGGACTCCTCGCTGTCAAATTCAGCTTGACGAAAAAAAAGTTTTACTCGGATTACCCTATATGGATGATTGGTCCGGAGGGTGTGATCTTCCTGAGCAACACGCTTTCGGCTTTTAATGCGAAATATTCAGAAGCCCTTTGACATGTTTTGCCAGCGTTGTAGTAAACACGATGCTGTCAGACACAGTTGAAATTTTGTTTGTTGTGTGTCTCTGGTAGGACTCATGATAAGTGCACTTTCATTAGGATATGTTATCATTACCATTCAAGTGCACATGAGACACGAGTGTTTATCATCATTTCACGTTATGATGGCATGAATGATAAATGATAGGTATTGGTGCTTATAGCAGCATAGGTTGTCACATGCATCGATTAGATGAAGTGACATGGTGAACTGTACATTACACGGAATGCATGGTCATGGCAAGCATCTCCTGTTGTGTTATATTATGACCAGTTGGTGCTGATTACTTTTATATAAGCCATATAGCAGAGTACTGTGTAATAATCAAGTGAGAAATCAAGACTCATACTCGTGGAAGTCATGATCATGACTGTCAGCAATATGTGTTAATACTGAGCCATTTATTACTCGCTCGTTTGGCAGAACCAACCAGTCATAATGGTAAAATAACACCTGGGCTTTTACTTTGTCTGCTGAATTTTGGATCTCCTTTTCTGGCACGTTGCAGTAGGAATTTGAAGTTACCGTGTCCTGTTTCAACTAGCATTTGAATACTGCAAACTCTGGGTGATCGTGCAAGGTCTGGCTTGTTTGTGCTGGGCGATCCCATGGGGCACTTTGTAAGATCAAAAAGAGCCTTACTGTTGATAATGTATTTGCATAATGTTGGTTTTATTCTAGTTTCAGAGCCAGCATCAGTCAAGCAAAAATTTGGCAAAGGCATTAGACGGTGGGAAAACCTGCATTCAGAGATTATGCCCCTACAAATTGACGCAGCTGCACACAGGTGTTTTTTTTTTGCATCTGCAGAAATTGTTTGGTTATGATGCTTGTCAGGGTTCTCGTCACAAGCGAATGTACATTTTCTGCAGTAGCAAGTATGCAGCTTCTTTTGAACACCAGTGATAATGTGGGAACAAAAGGAAACATGGAGTAATTTTAAACGTGTTATAACGTGGTAGGAAAAGAAAAACATTGCTGCGTCTTGTGAAGATATCTCCAAAAAAGGTGAACTGGGAAAGCCTAGAGTAGTAGTGGTCATTAGTAGCCATTCTGGTCAGTACAATTGGTTACTGAGCATTTTAGTTATTTCTAATCAGTTTTATTCAATACAAGTCATCATTACACATAAGTCATTTGTAGTCATTAGTAGCTATTACTATTCATTACAAAACAATTTAAGTCACTTCTATTTATATGTAGTTGGTATACATTGTATTTAGATATATTGCTCATTTCAAGTCTGTATTAGTCTTTACAAGTCACAAGTTGGCTATGTATTACTAAGCTATTTACTCATTAGTACTCAAATATATTTGTTATAAGTAGTCATTGGACCTATGGGTCATTACAAATTTTTAGTAGCCATTATAAAGTACTCTAGGTGATTGGGCAATCTGCCGACCGCACCGCATATTGCCTCGGACCAGGGGGGCCGCTTTTTGCGATGGCGAGTGGGGCGAATACTTTGGGCACTGTACATTCTTTTTCGCTTGTGCATTGTCTCGATCTGTTTGCAAAAATCATTCCTAAAGCACCCAATTCACATTTTGAATCTACTTGTTCTAAGAAGAGGGCAGTCAGATACAGGATGCATGAAGAAGTCAAACATGCAACATGTGCGTT
Organism: Amblyomma maculatum; assembly: GCF_055883805.1. NCBI lineage: Eukaryota > Metazoa > Arthropoda > Arachnida > Ixodida > Ixodidae > Amblyomma > Amblyomma maculatum. The sequence goes on from NC_139350.1 coordinate 15,433,940, forward strand.
CGAGCACTGGCTAAAGCTGGTCATCAGTACCCCGTTTTCAAATCAGCTCAAAATGGTATATTCTATAGCTTCTCACGTAAACCACACCAAGTGTAGTATGTCTCCTGAAGCCACAAGGAAAGTCAGCAAACAGTTCAAATTATAAATGTCGACTATTCCGCGCAGGAATAGAGTTATTGTAAGGACATAAAAAATGAACGACACCTCACCAGGTAAACTGGCTATTGAGTAATGGAGCATAATGGGTCAGGAAATGTTGAAGAAGTAGGAGGTAAAGGGTGATCAGTGACAAAAAAAGTGTCGCCTACATAGGAGGGACGCAACACTGTGAGTACAGTGACCGCGTATATGAAGAAATGTTTTGAATTTTCGTGCGGCACAGCTTACGCATGACGGAGAAGAATGCAGTCACCTAAAGATGAAGAAAAACGAAGGTAAATGTAAGGCGATGTAAAAAAGGAAACAACCCAGTTTAGGAACCAAATGAAGGCTTGGGAAGAGGAAAGTAGTATACAAACAGGCTACAAGCGGAGGGTGGAATCGAATGCATATAAAAATTTAGCCATCGAAGTTTAGGAATCAACAACTTTTAACACTGGACACTATTCTAAAAACAAACTTTCTATTGTTTCTTTCCACAAGCTGGAACTCTTGCACAGTCAGGTAGCTTTATATGCACTTCACTTAGGACAAATGATGGAATTTCGTTAAAGTTTGACGATAGCCTAATTGTTCCAGCAAATATTTTCTCTCTAGGCAGTTTTTATTCTGAGAGCTCAATGAATCTGGTAATTGCAAAACACTGCCACCAGAAAATAGCTCTAGTCCTGGTGTGGTGCACATGCATCATGAAAAAAGAAATCTTTTGAAAAGGAAAGAACGACAGAAAATAAGGGACGAAGAGGCTATAGCATGTGTTTAATTCGATTCTGCTTGATCATTCTTCAGCGAAACATAGGTTGAGGCCAGCACTCAGCTTCTCACCATGACTAAAATCTGCGCCAAAAAGGCACCAAGCTAGGTCGTAAATTACCCCAAAATTTGACTCAGGTGCCTTTGTACTTCAGGTTTTTCAACCTTTCCGCAAAGTGTTCAGGTGGAAAAGCTTTAGCGGCTTGGAGCACCAGAAAGCTGACACTTGATGTATTGAAGTTTTGTGTTTTTGCAGCTTTTCTTTTTGCAAAGTGATGAAACTGTGGCAAGAGTTCCCAAAGGAAGAAATAATTACATTCCTTTGGAAGTATTTCAGGCCTAATATAAAACTTGCTATAGTTTTTCTGGTGAAACAATTTTAGCCTGATTACTTATCCAAAGAGTAGCTGGCCAGCAGCCCAATGGTAATTTGGTAAGCAGTAGTTGGCAAGTATATCTAGTCGATTACTCATATTTTGGACCACACACACGAAGAATAAACATGTATTATGTCCGCAATCGTATTCGGCCTCCTAATAATTGCTTGCATATAGGTACTCGTCGTCATATTCGCATATTTCTGTTTTCCCTCAGTGCGCACCAGTAACTGAAATACTTGAGAAGACGACATCCATATATGTGATTTTTTTTATGCTGTGCTCATTTACCATTTGATGCAATTAAAGCTTCTGCAATCAAGTGGCCACTGTGAATGTATTCCCTCATATGGGAGAGTTTTCAGTTTTCATAGATTATCTGAACTATTGACCTAGCTATACTTCAATTCCTTTTATCATTTTACAGCTGGATGATCCTTTGTTGAGTGGCGCATAAACAAATGTCTGTGATAATAAGCACATAATAGGGTGTTTATGTTTTCCCCGCGCACTCACTGTATAAAAATATAAAGGACACGAAAATTTGTTCATTCCATCTGAGACAGTTCTAGTGTAATAATACGTGGCCATAAGGAAAAGACCACCACATTGGTGTTGAAAGTTAATACTAATGTCGGCATTGCGCAGGATTTCAGTAATTCCTCTGAAATGATATGATTTGCAAAACTGATAAGCTCAATTTTGCTTCACTCATTTAGAGTGTGAAAACTTCTTTGGTGAAAAAATTATGCATTTTGGGGTTGCCTAGGCCAGTGGTGGTTGTATGAATTCGATTAGGAAAGGAGTGGGAGAGTGGAATGTGTATTGCCTAAAAATAAACTAAAAAAGATAATAAAAGAAAAAAATTGGTTAATTTTATATATACACAATATTTGGCATTCTTTAGGTGAATAATATATGTCGAACAATATAAGAGTTTTACCATAGTTCATAGTTTGATTATTAGATGCACAAACAGTATTTGTATTTGGTCATTTATATTTATCTTCCACATATAAGAAATTAAAGGCAGTGCCAGTCATGGTGTCCAGAATTCTTATTGAAAAGGTAACGATGTAGGCATTGATTTTAATATAGATCTTTCTGAGAAAAAAAGGAAAATCTGCCCCATTTTCACCAGGTCTGTATCCGATTAAAATGTGTACCTCAGTTGGCCTAAGTTATTCTAGAACTCACTGCAATTCCAGAATCAGCAATTACCTACTTCGTCTAAATCAAGAAGAGCAAATTATATAATTCGACATGATGCCCCAGATGGTATAGGGGAAGGGGTGTAAGGCTTGAAAATTTTTGTAGGGCCGAGTTGTTCGCTGCAGGTTGTGGGTTTATTTTCTTGTGTTTGGTCCTATCGCAGGCACTCCAGGCTGTGCACAACACCCAGACATGACTGGCATCCCCCATGGGACCCACATACAGCATATTCGAGCAGCCAGCGACCCAGGCCCAGTAGCCGGACACCCTTCCAAGTGCGTCCTTCGTTGCACCGATGGACTCTTATGTGACCGCAGTGCATTGGCCACCTGTACTTCAGCAGCCCTTCTTTCCCCATCTGGTCAGTTTTCCATAGCCCATTTTGCTACCTGAAACAACCAAAGTGGCTTTCAATCCAACACTTTTAGAGCCAGTTCTTTTTTTGCCCTTACCGTTTGTACCGCTAAAAAATAAATATGGCATTCAAATAATTCTCCCAACTGAAACATTAGATTCTTCGTCGCATGATGTATGCAGAGATGTGGCATTTAGAACATGATTTTTTATTACACTGCTTTTTGATGGCACACGTTTCTTTTTTCGATGAGAAATTTACTCTCAAATGCCTTGCTGTGGTTCCAGGGAAACACTTTAGTTAATAATGGTACTGGTAGTGCCTTTCATTGTTCGAAGTTACAAAGAGTGTCAAGGGAGTGACACTGCTATAATCAATGTGGTGTGGTTAGATTTCAATGCGCCAAGTTTATGAGGCTCTGCTCTGGATTTAAAAAAAAAGGTGGCATCACGGCGGTTGTAGGACAAGGCTTTCCCTGGATAGGGTTGACTGACCAGAATGGCTGCAGATATACCAGGACTCCTCGCCGTCAAATTCATTTTGACGAAAAAAAAGTTTTACTCGGATTGCCCTATATGGATGATTGGTCCGGAAGGTGTGATCTTCCTGAGGAACACGCTTTCGGCTTTTAATGCGAAATATTGAGAAGCCCTTTGACATGTTTTGCCAGCGTTGTAAACACGACGCTGTCAGAAACAGTTGTAATTTGGTTTGTTGTGTATCTGTGGTAGCACTCATGATAACTGAAGTTTCATTAGGATATGTTATCATTACCATTCAAGTGCACATGAGACATGATTGTTTATCATCATTTCATGTTATGATGGCATGAATAATAAATGATAGGTATTGGTGCTTATAGCAGCGTAGGTTGTCACATGCATCGATTAGATTAAGTGACATGGTGAGCCAATGACTGTACATTACACGCAATGCATGGTCATGGCAAGCATCTCCTGTTGTGTTATATTATGACCAGTTGGTGCTGAATACTTTTATATATGCCATATAGAAGAGTACTGTGTAATAATCAAGTGAGAAATCAAGACTCATACTCGTGGAAGTCATGATCATGACTGTCAGCAACATATGTTAATGCTGAGCCATTTATTACTCGCTCGTTTGGCAGGACCACCCAGTCATAATGGTAAAATAACACCTTGGCTTTTACTTTGTCTGCTGAAATATGGATCTCCTTTTGTGGCACGTTGCAGTTGGAATTTGAAGTTACCGTGTCCTGTTTCAACTAGCATTTGAATACTGCAAACTGTGGGTGATCGTGCAAGGTATGGCTTGTGTCTGCTGGGAGATCCCATGGGGCACTTTGTAAGATCACAAATGAGCCTTACTGTTGATAATGTATTTGCATAATGTTGGTTTTATTCTAGTTTCAGAGCCAGCATCAGTCAAGCAAAAATTTGGCAAAGGCATTAGACGGTGGAAAAACCTGCATTCAGAGATTATGCCCCTACAAATTGACGCAACTGCACAGAGGTGTTTTTTTTTTTTTTGCATCGGCAGAAATTTTTTGGTTATGATGCTTGTCAGGGTTCTCGTAACAAGCGAATCTACATTTTCTGCAGTAGCAAGTATGCAGCTTCTTTTGAACACCAGTGATAACGTGGGAACAAAAGGAAACATGGAGTAATTGTAAACGTATTATAACGTGGTAGGAACAGAAAAAATTGCCGCGTCTTTGAAGATATCTCCAAAAAGGTGAACTGGGAAAGCGTAGAGTAGTACTGGTCATTAGTAGCCATTCTGGTCAGTACAATTGGTTACTGAGCATTTTAGTTATTTCTAATCAGTTTTATTCAATACAAGTCATCATTACACATAAGTTATTTGTAGTCATTAGTAGCTATTACTACGCATTACTAAACAATTTAACTCACTCTATTTATATGTAGTTGGTATAAGTCATATTTAGATATATTGCTCATTTCAAGTCTGTATTAGTATTTACAAATCACAAGTTGGCTATTTATTACTAAGCTATTTCGTCATTTCTACGCAAATATATTCATTAGTAGTAGTCGTAAGACCTATGGGTCATTACAAATCTATAGTAGCCATTATAAAGTACTCTAGGTGATTGGGCAATCTGCCTACCGCACCCCTTATTGCCTTTGACCGGGGGGCCGCTTTTTGCGATAGCGAGTGGGGCGAATACTTTGGGCACTGTATATTCTTTTTCGCTTGTGCGTTGTCTCGATCTGTTTGCAGAAATCATTCCTAAAGCACCCAATTCACATTTTGAATCTGCTTGTTCTAAAAAGAGGGCAGTCAGATACAGGATGCATGAAGAAGTCAAACATGTAACATGTGCGTTCGAGCACTGGCTAAAGCTGGTCATCAGTACCCCGTTTTCAAATCAGCTCAAAATGGTATTATCTATAGCTTCTCCCGTAAACCACACCAAGTGCAGTACGTCTCCTGAAGCCACAAGAAAAGCCAGCAAACAGTTCAAATTATAAATGTGGACTATTCCGCGTAGGAATAGAATTATTACAAGGACATAAAAAATGAACGACACCTCACCAGGTAAACTGGCTATTGAGTAATGGAGCACAATGGGTCAGGAAATGTTGAAGAAGTAGGAGGTAAAGGGTGATCTGGAACAAAAAAATGTGTTGCCTACCTAGAAGGCATGCAACACTGTGAGTACAGCGACCGCGTATATGAAGAAAAGTTTGGAATTTTCGTGCGGCACAGCATACGCATGACGGAGAAGAATGCAGTCACCTAAAGATGAAGAAAAACGAAGGTAAATGTAAGGCGATGTAAAAAAGGAAACAACCCAGTTTAGGAACCACATTAAGACTTGGGAAGAGGAAAGTAATATTCAAAACAGGCTACAAGCGGAGGGTGGAATCGAATGCATATAAAAATATAGCCATCGAAATTTAGGAATCAACAACATTTAACACTGTACACTATTCTAAAAACAAACTTTCTATTTTTTTCTTTTCACAAGCTGGAACTCTTGTACAGTTGAGCCCGCTTATAACGAACCTGAGCGTCACGTGGCGTCCGTTCGTTTTATCCCGAAGTTCGTAGTAACTGGACCACAAACTAAAAAAGAGAAAAAAACAGTTGGCGGTCAAAACACGAAATTTATTTCTTAGCAAAAAAGTCTGTGATGCTCGTCTGTTTCTGCAGTGCAGATGCGATGAGGGCGGTCTCCAGTTTACTTAAAGCACTAGCGTGCTCTTCGCTGAGTCCCTTGGCATAGACATGTTGTCTGAGGCCCTCTATATAGCCCATTGCTACAGACGTGCTTACGGGTGCTGGCTCAGACGTTTCATCTTCATCTGATTCTTCCGCGTCGCTCTCGGCCCGCACTTCAGAAACGATGCCTTCGTCCGTGCACGGGTCCGCAATATCCTTGTCTTCATCCGCAGAAATAAAATACTGCCAACCAATGCCAGGGCCTCCCATGTCGGAGTCGACGACGCGCTGCCACAAATCGCCGCCGGAATCATCATCATCGGAGGCATCAGGCCCGACGTCCGGTACTGCCTTGACGAAGCCGGCCTTGCGGAAACAGTTTCGCACACATGCGGTCGTCACCTCCGCCTAGGCCGCCTTCGCCCTCTCAAGGGCTGAATACAATGAAACTCGGAGCGGCAAGTTAGCGGCCGGACGGTCAACGGCGATGAGCAAATGCTGCACAATGCGGCGCCTATACGAGGCCTTAAAGGAGCGTATTATGCCCAAATCAAGAGGCTGCACTTTAGATGTGGTATTGGGCGGCAGGAAAAGTACAGTGACTGCCGTCAGAGACGTTTGCACGTGGTGCGCTGAGCAATTGTCGAGCAACAGCAGCACGCGCCTGCTTTGCCTCTGCATGTCGCGGTCAAACTCGCCCAGCCACTCTGCGAATAAATCCCGTGTCATCCAGGACTTAGTATTGTGCCTGTAGCGCACGGGTACATGGTTCCGAAAGCTACGTGGCTTCTTGGATTTTCCGATTACAAACGGCATGCGCCGGTCGCTGCCATTCATATTAGTGCACAGAAGAACTGTAACGCGCACTTTACTGTGTTTACCGCCAGCGCATGATTCCCCTTTCATGGAGTGCGTCTTGTCTGGAAGCATCTGATAAAATAATGCAGCTTCATCTGCGTTATACACATCCTGCTCCGCGTAGCTTGCAATAATGGCTCGGTTTGTTGCAAGCCAATTGGCAACGTCCTGGTCACTTACCGAACGCGCCTCACCGACAATCGATTTAAAAACAATCCCATGCCGCATTTTGAACCGATGTAGCCAGCCATTGCCTGGGCAGAAGTCGGGAAAATCTAGTAGGAATGCGAAGTCTTTGGCTTTGCCCAGCATCATTGGTCCACTTATCGGAATGTCGCGAGCCCGTGCGTCGACGAACCACTTCAGCAGCGCATCCTCTACGTCCGCATAGGTGGCCTTCCGCAGGCGCTTTCTGTCCGCTGTGTTGGCGTCGGAGCTGGCGATCTTTTCCTTATTCTTCAGAATTGTCGAGATGGTTGATTTCGACACGTTGTACATCTTCACCAGCTCGCAATTTTTAGCACCTTGAGACAGTTCCGTCACAATTGCTCGCTTCGTTGCCATGTCCAGCGCTTTTCGTTTCGTGACCGCTGGAGGCAGGCAATTCCCGTCCGCCATCCCGAATTATACGACTCAGGCCCGACAGACGAAGCGCTCACTCCACACACACGAAAATGACAACAAAGCCCCGCAACTGACGGAGCACGTGCGCACGTGCGACAATCACGCCAGGCTAGCGAGGAAGTGCCTTAGGAATGGAACGGAACGGAACGGACACACAGCGGGGCATGGTATGCAGCGGGGAGACCAATGAGAGGCATCCCTGAGCGTCAGTGCTGCTACCTAATGGCTCCTACCGTAGTTGCTTTCAACCGCCCATGGCCTCCGAGATTACCTCCGCAAATCTCGGAGGCCACGAACCGTCACCGCCGTACTGAATGCGCGCATTCAGTCCGCCCGTGCAAACAGTACAACCGCTAGCGTATGGAGAGGCCTGCCTCCTGGCGCCCCGCGCCCCTGGCACGGCCGCTCAATGGAACAGCCAGGAAACGAAACGACAAAACTTCGAAGATTATGCCGGCGGCCGGCGCCGTGGAGACAGGCGAAGACGAGGGAATGGCGAGAGGAGAGGGGAGCGGAGTTGCGAGGAAGGGCGGCGAGAGGAGAGGGGAGCGGAATTGCGAGGAGGGGCGGCAGCGTGGCCCTGGAGGCCACACCACGCGCCGACACTCGTAGGCAGCGCACGTTGGCGAGCAAAGGGTAGCTCGCTTGCAAGGAGGATTGCGAAAACAGACAAAAAAGGGATGGGAGCCCATCGTTATCTCGTATCGGGGCGCCGGGTTTACGCCGTCCGTTCGCTGTAACCGATCGGCAGCACTCATGGACGTTCGTTATACGTGCGATCTTGTGCCATTGAAGTAATGTATAGTCTGGCGGTTGCTCCGGTCTCGTTCGTTAAGCGAAAGTTCGTCTTAAGTGGGGCCGTTATAAGTGGGCTCGACTGTACAGCCACATAGCTTTATATGCCCTTTACTTAGGACAAATGATGGAATTTCGTTATAGTTTGACGATAGCCTAATTGTTCCAGCAAATATTTTCACTCTAGGCAGTTTTTCTTGCGAAGTTTATTGCCTCAGGGCCTAAAAGGAATGTTATGTTGGATGAAGGGTGTGGTTAAATAAATGAAAAAAGGTTGGCTGATGCAATGAAATCGAGGAGTGAACGATGATGCGGTCCCAGTGTCCAAACAGCATATGACTGCGAATTATGGGGGGAGAGGCCAGCTGCTACCATGTGCCGGATCCGCGTTGGCTTCAACGCTGGAGAATCCCACAGTAGGTGATGGATGTCAGCTTCTATATTTCTAGACTTGCAGATGGGGCACCCAGGGTGTGGATATAAATACCGAAATTGTGGCCACTTTCGGATCACTGCTGGTGTTAGGGCCACCCCAACTCTAATCCTCCGAAGCGCCACCTCCTCTGCACGGGTTAGACCGCGGGGGAGGCTTACCATACATGGAGGTACAAGAGCACGTATACGGCGCCGGAGGTGCTCCTTTCTTGTTAAAAGCAGGGTGGCATTGTCCAATTTTATGAGGTTTGGCTATGTCGATGTTGAATTTGAAAGGCTGGTCGCAGAATCCACTTGGCTTTGGGCACCTAAAAGGTCACGCGGGGTCCATTCAATACGAATTGGATTTGGTATGCGAGCCGCTAGACTGTGTATGTTCTGGTAGATTTCCGGGCTACTACTAACTCGTCTAAGCAGCTTTGTCACCTGGAGGGAAACTGTACGTATGATAATACGGGCGGTGGGAAGCATGGGAAAGGCGGTCACAGAGCGAAGCGCCTCTTGCACTGCAAGCAGTTCCGCACAAAAAGAAGATGGAAGTTCCGGTAATTGAAATATTGACGTCTTGATCAATAAAGATTTGCTCGGACAGTAAACTGCTGTTATCACTTCACAGGCTTTGATGCTTGCGTCGACGTAAATTATAATGGAACCATGTGGCAATCGGACGTCTTGTTACATAATTCGGCCGCGAAGTAACGACGCCGTTTCCTGTGTTCTTGGTCGGCGTAAATCAGTTGGCTTGTTATCGCTCAGCTGTAAAAAACGCCAAGGAGGAAGAACTGGCAGTGGCGGTGGTAGTAGTGAAAGTGTCGAAGCATAAGCCTTCAGAGCGCACGTTTCGTGAGAGAGTGTGGATTTAAGCTTGCGTGCATCACGTCGTTGCTACACCAGTTCATCTATTGTGTTTAGTTGTGCGTTTTCTTGGAACGCCACGATTGGTGTAATGCGAGGGAGGCAGGTGATGACCCTCATTGCCTCTCGATTTATAGCCTCAAGTCGATCCCGCTGTGCCCTTGTCAAATGCTGAAATTGGGCTTGATAAAGAAGGCGCGGTTGCACAACTGCCCGCACCAACTGTCTCGCAACATCTGAGCGAGCGCCGCCCATTTTTGGAGCAATGCGTCTAATCAGACCCAGTGTCTGTAACGCCTGTTTTTTAGTGCCAGACAGCCATGTAGTTCCAGTTTCTGACTCATGAATTGTTAAGCCCAATATTTTAACTGTTGAACTTTCCGGAAGTGTGGTTCCGGATAGATGTAGATGAATAGGTGTTGCCGATAGTTTACGGCGGCCCCAGCGGTTGGTGACTGACATGAACGTACTTTTACTGGCGGAAAGTTCAAGGCCAATGGAAGATGCATATGTGCTCGTAATATCTAAAGCTGATTGCAGGGCCGATGATTGAGTCAGTAGGTCGATGTGTGTGCTCCACACCGTGATGTCATCAGCGTATATTAAGAATTTAACATCAGAAATTTTATGTAACCCTTACCGAAATCCCATATCTGCTTCATATATGGAACATATGCTGCCAGATACAAATATATAAGGCAGCAAATAAGTCCTTATCTGGGCCAGATAAGGTCATATATGTGCAAAATGTTGCCCTTATATGGCTCAGATTTGGCCATATCATGCAACATATAATCCATATCTAAACGGCTAACGGGACCTTATATGGCTTGATCAGGGGCATATATGGTATCCTCGCGACCTTATGTGGCCTGATAAAGGGCATATATGGCATCGTCATGACCTTATAAAGACAGACCAGGGCCATATATGCCTGGCATCAACAGGACTTTATATAACCTCATCGGGGCCTTAATTATGTAGGTGCCATAGTTATTGTATATTAGCAATATATGGCCTTCGTATACCTTCTGCAAATATTCAATATTGGCATCATGTGGTCGAGCTTCAATTTTTCTACACTCAGCATGGCCTGCGTGTTAATCGTATCCAATTTAGAAAATAGCTACGACTCATATTTCAAACATTCTGCAGATTTCGCTGCACTATAATTATTACACCATGTGTACCTTAATCCAGGAGCGCGCTGGGTTATAGCTACATGCCCCTCTTTCCGCCTACTAACTTGCATTTTCATTTAAAATGCGGCCGCAGTCCGGTGCAGAAAAGCATGGTCGGTTAAGTTGAGCGATTCAAAATATCAAGAAAATGATGGCAGTTCAGTATACGGCCCCCTCCGCGCTGCCAGACGGTGACTCACCCTCAGCGACAGCTGGCGGTTGCTTCGTCGAGGGCCGCAGTGGCTAGACAGTGACCCTTCCTCTCCCGCGTTCCCCTCTTCCCTCTCAGACAGCGGCGGCCCCTGCGTCGCTGGCTCGCATTTCATCTCTCCTCCTCGCTGCCACGCTCTATACCGCGTAGGCCTCGCGCTCTCCGTTTTGTGTGTGCTTGCTTCGTTCCCCTCCCCCTTTCAATTCCGTGCGCCTAAGCACTTGGTATCTCGTTCCTTTTCGGTGGCAGACATCGGAGTTCGGTGCGGCTGGCGGGCGTGCTGCATCTTGTGTATGCTGATGTGTGTGTGTGTGTGCCAGCGCCTGTTCGCTATTAGCTGTGTGTATGTAACAAAAATGCGACAGCAAACCAACAAGAGCTTCAGTCTGACCCTCGGCACAGAGGAAATTAGTGTCCCACTGCGGGTGGAAGCTGCCTCCCCAGCCTTGGCAGCGAAACTGATGCTCGATTGAGCTTTTCGGGGATTCTGCACTGGGTGGCCCGGCCAAATCTCCACCATTGTGTCGGATCGCACCCTTATCGTGCCGCCGCATCTTCACGCCCGATCACCAAAACTGTGAGCGTGAGACTTCTTGTCGGGAACTAGCACTTGCCAGCCTCAGGATATTGTTCACTTTATTGTTTTGATGGAAAAATTGCCAGTATGTGATATTTTTCCGTAGACTTCGTTGCTAATTTGTCTTTCGCTCTAGGAATTTTGACAAATTTCAGTGAGTGGATTGGTTCCTTCGTTGTTTATTATTATTATTATTATTATTATTATTATTATTATTATTATTATTATTATTATTATTATTATTATTTGCACTACCTAAGTAGCTTCATGCTTGATTTGGTTTAGGGGCAGAGTTGTCGCTGTCATGATAAATACCATCGGACATGCTTTTTTCTTTGTTTTCTCTCCTAATTTGAAAAGCAACCACGAGTTAGGCGCGTTCGCTCATTTTGCACTGCAGTCTCTGCTTAAGGTAACACCAGTACTTCCTGACAGCCTATATGTACTTTGCTAAGGTATAGGTATTATCAGCAGTCCAAGCAGTGTGTGTTTTATTGCCCTACGGTTTAGCGCTACCTTTTCCGGGTCTCGACAAACCTTTAAATTTCATTTTAATAGTTTAGTTCGATTAATAGCTGTTTATTTTATTTAGCTTCGCAAGTAAACCAGCTCAAACTAAAAGCATTTACTGGTTAAAGCTCTGTGTGTAAAAGAGCAGAATAAAAATGTAATATTTAATTTAATAGGTCAATGTATTTCACTTTAGCTTCTCGTGTAGACATTATTCTGTTCAGATATCTCATTAGTTTGTTATAGTATCGCGCGTAAATGAGTAGAATCTCAATATTTACTAACGGATGAGCATGTCTTTGACCCTCGGTATACACACGTAATTCAGGACCGTCTTTGAGCGATTCCATATAGGCAGGGAAAAAAGAAAACCTGTGGTTTCAAAGCTATTTTCCTGTAAGGTTTGAAATAAAAGGGGAAATTCAGGTTTCCCTTGGCAAACTTGATTGAGCGTGCGTTTAGCTGGAATACTGAAATTGTTTTGTGTGTGTTGTAATAAAGTGTTATGTTGATATGCAGATATATAGACCTATAGTTCAAAACCTAACTGCCATGCGGGCTAGATCTTTAAATCAGGAATTGGGTAGATAAGGCATATCTGACCAGATGTGCCTTATCTGGTACTCGAAATCAGGAATTGGGCAGATCAGGCATATACAACCAGATATGCCTTATCTGGTACTCGAAATCAGGAATTGGGCAGATATGCCTTATCTGGCCCAGATCTGTCCTAATATACCATATCTGCCCAATTCCTGATATACCGATCTGGATTTTTTTATAAGTCCAGATATGGCCCTTAAGGGAACCGCCATGCAAGTGAGATAAACGCAATATTAAATAATGTTGGTGACAACACAGATCCCTGGGGTACGCCGCGAAGAGGGACAAATGATCCTATGGCCTCGCTACTGATGCGTATTGCAAATTGTCTACTTTCCAGGAAAGATTTTACAAAATTGCGTACTCTAAGTGGTAAATGTAGCATGTCAATTGAATCCAGAATGGCAGCATGACTGATATTATCGTAAGCCTTTTCGACATCCATGGCGAGAACGGTGCGTACATTGTGGCTGCGTATTGATGATAATACAGAGGATGCCAAGACAGCCAATCCGTCTTCTGTGCCTATAGATGGTCGAAAGCCAGCCTGGGCCGGGTGGTAGAAACCGTGATGTTCAAGCCACCACGAGATTCGTGTGGCGAGCATTTTCTCAGCAAGCTTGCAAATTGTTGCCGTTAAGGAAATAGGTCGAAGGTTGCTTAGGTCTGTTGGTACCTTCCCCGGCTTTGGAATAGGGATCACAATAGCCGATTTCCAGCTGTCTGGTACATCGCTGTCTAGCCATACCTTGTTAATGGTATCAAGGAGTTGAGGAAGTGCATCACCAATGAGGTTCTTGTAAACCTCGTACGTAATGGAGTCCGGACCGGGTGCTGTCTTTCGGTTGGCTTCATCTATAGCTGCAAGCAATTCGGGCATGGAGAATGGGCTCGCGATTCCCTCGGTGTCGGCAGCAGATGGCAGCTTATCGACATGGGCTGGCATGCCCCACAAGTACGTTCTTGTAACTGGTGCAGGCAACACGTCGTACTTGGGGAAAAACTTGCGCGCTGCTTGTCTTGCGAATTCATTCGGAGACAAGTTTGCTGCAAAGCATGCTGTGGCCGCTGCATCAGGACGACGACCACCGTGTTCCATGGCATGGAAAGTTCGCCAAAGATGAGCATTCGATGACTGTGTGGAGAACTGCTCGCACCACAGGTGCCATTGTCGTCGTGAGAGATCACGCTCATACCTTCGAGCCTTAGCAGTAATGTAATTTAGTTCTGAACATGCATGCGCAGAAGTTGGGTCTCTGGTTGCATTCAATTCCGCTTGTCGACCAGCAGCCCACAAGTTGAGCAGAGGCACATCAGGTGTTGGTCGACCAACCTCCACCCAGGTAATGGTTGTAGCCTCATTTAGTGCACTTTTTATGCGGTCTAGAAGTGATGGTGTCGACTCCACAGAGTGATTTTGAAGAATGGTGCGGAAATTGTCCCAATGGACAACTGTACACTTCCGGCGTAATCGTCGGGCCTGTAATGGATTGAGACCGATGACGATAGGATGATGGTCACTGCCCCAGGAGTCCGGCTCTAAGTGCCACGAGGGGGTGCTGGTTCCTGACCACCACTTAAGATCTGGAGCGTATGTTCCACTCCTAGTATGAAGCACAGTCCTTGTTGGTGTATCTCGATGGTTCAGGAGAATAAAGAGCGCATCCGTAAACGCGTCTCGCACTCGCCTGCCACGAGGACTTAAGGTGGGGTATCCCCAGCCCGGGTGAGGCGCATTGAAGTCACCACCAACTAAAACTGGACATCCCGGGTATTGTTGCCTAACATTCAATAACCATCCCAGGTTTATGCGGGGGGGAGAGCCACCACCAGGTCTTACATAAACTGACACAACTACAACAGTTGCCTTACCAAATTTGACTGCCACTGCAACAACCTCCTGATATGAAGTACACCAAACACTACCACCAGAAAATAGCTCTAGTCCTGGTGTGGTGCACATGCAACATGAAAAAGAAAACTTTTGAAAAGGAAAGAACGACAGAAAATAAGGGACGAAGAGGCTATAGCATGTGTTCAATTCGATTCTGCTTGATCATTCTTCAGCGAAACATAGGTTGAGGCTAGCACTCAGCTTCTCCCCATGACAAAAATCTCCGCCAAAAAGGCGCCAAGCTAGGTCGTAACTTACCCCAAGATTTGACTCAGGTGCCTTTGTACTTCAGATTTTTCAACCTTTCCACAAAGTGTGCATGTGGACAAGCTTTAGCGGCTTGGAGCACCAGAAAGCTCACACTTGAAGTATTAAATTTTGTGTTTTTGCAGCTTTTCTTTTTGCAAAGTGATGAAACTGTGGCAAGAGTTCCCAAAGGAAGAAATAATTACATTCCTTTGGAAGTATTTCAGGCCTAATGTAAAACTTGCTATAATTTTTCTGGTGAAACAATTTTAGCCTGATTAGTTATCCAAAGAGTAGCTGGCCAGTAGCCCAATGATAATTTGGTAAGCAGTAGCTGGCAAGTATATCTAGTCGATTACTCATATTTTGGACCACACACACGAAGAATAAACATGTATTATGTCCGCAATCGTATTCGGCCTCCTAATAATTGCTTGCATATAGGTGGTCGTCGTCATATTCGCATATTTCTGTTTTCCCTCAGTGCGCACCAGTAACTGAAATACTTGAGAAGACGACATCCATATATGTGATTTTTTATGCTGTGCACATCTACCATTTGATGCAATTAAAGTTTCTGCAATCAAGAGGCCACTCTGAATGTATTCCCTCATATGGGAGAGTTTTCAGTTTTCTTAGATTATCTGAATTATTGACCTAGCTATACTTCAATTCTTTTTGTCATTTTACAGCTGGATGAGCCTTTGTTGAGTGGCGCATAAACAAATGTTTGTGATAATAAGCACATAATAGGGTGTTTATGTTTTCCCCGCGCACTCACTGTATAAAAATATTAAAGGACACGAAAATTTGTTCATTCCATCTGAGACAGTTCTAGTGTAATAATACGTGGCCATAAGGAAAAGACCACCACATTGGTGTTGAAAGTTAATACTAATGTCGGCATTGCGCAGGATTTCAGTAATTCCTCTGAAATGATATGATTTGCAAAACTGATAAGCTCAATTTTGATTCACTCATTTAGAGTGTGAAAACTTCTTTGGTGAAAAAAATATGCATTTTGGGGTTGCCTTGGCCAGTGGTGGCTGCATGAATTCGATTAGGAAGGGAGTGGGAGAGTGGAATGTGTATTGCTTGAAAAAAAAACTAAAAAAGAGAATAGAAGAAACAATTTGTTTGTTTATATATACAGAATATATGGCATTCTTTAGGTGAATAATATATGTCGAACAATATAAGAGTTTTACCATAGTTCATGGTTTGATTATTAGATGCACAAACAGTATTTGTATTGGGTCATTTATATTTATCTGCCACATATATGAAATGAAAGGCAGTGCCAGTCATGGTGTTCAGAATTCTTATTCAAAAGGCTAAGATGTAGGCATTGATTTTTAATATAGATCTTTCCAAGAAAAAAGGAAAATCTGCCCCATTTTCACCAGGTTTGTATCCGATTAAAATGTGTTCCTCAGTTGGCCTAAGTTATTCTAGAACTCACTCAATTCCAGAATCAGCAATTACCTACTTCGTCTAAATCAAGAAGAGCAAATTCTATAATTGGAGATGATGCCCCAGAAAGTATATCGGAAGGGGTGTAAGGCTTGTAAGTTTTTGTAACGCCGAGTTGTCTGCTACAGGTTGTGGGTTTATTATTTTCTTGTGTTTGGTCCTATCGTAGGCACTGCAGGCTGTGGACACAACACAGACATGCTTGGCATCCCCCATGAGATCCAAAGACAGCATATTCGAGCAGCCAGCGACCCAGGCCCAGTAGCCAGGCACCCTTCCAATTGAGTCCTTTGTTGCACCGATAGATTTTTATGTGACCCGAGTGCATTGGCTACCTGTACTTAAGCAGCCCTTCTTTCCGCATCTGGTCAGTTTTCCATAGCCCATTTTGCTACCTGAAATAACCAAAGTGGCTTTCAATCCAACACTTGTAGAGCCAGTTATTTTTTGGCCCTTACCATTTGTACAGCTAAAAAATAATTTGGGATTCAAATAATTCTCGCATCTGAAACTTTAGATTTTACGGTACATGAGGTATGCACAGATGAGGCATTTAGAACGTGATTTTTTAACATACTGCGTTTTGATGGCACACGTTTCTTTTTTTGATGAGAAATATACTATCAAATATCTTGCTCTGGTTCTAGAAAGACAGTTCAGTTTATAATGGTATAAGTAGTGCCTTCCATTGTTCGAAGTTACAGAGAGTCAAGGGAGTGGCACTGCGATAATCAATGTGGTGTGATTAGTTTTCAATGCACCAAGTTTATGAGGTTCTGCACCGGATTTAAAAAACAGGGGGCATGACGGCGGTTGTGGGACAAGGCTTTCGGTGGATAGTGTTGACTGACCACAATGGGTGCAGATATACCAGTACTCCTCGTCGTCAAATTCATTTTGACAAAAAAGTTTTACTCGGATTGCCCTATATGGATGATTGGTCCGGAAGGTGTGATCTTCCTGAGGAACACGCTTTCGGCTTTTATTGCAAAATAATGAGAAGCCCTTTGACATGTTTTGCCAGAGTTGTAAAGACGACGCTGTCAGACTCAGTTGAAATTTGGCTTGCTGTGTGTCCCAGGTAGGATTCATGATAACTGCGGTTTCATTAGGATATGTTATCATTACCAATAAAGTACACATAAGACACGATTGTTTGTCATCATTTCACGTCATGATGCACCTATAACTATTATAAATGATAGTTATAGGTGCTTGACTCAGGTGCCTTTCTACTTCAGATTTTCCAACCTTCCTGCAAAGTGTGGAGGTGCAAAAGCTTTAGCGGCTTGGGGCTCCAGAGAGCTCACACTTGAAGTAGTGCAATTTTATGTGTTTTTGCAGGTTTTCTCTTTGCAAGTGATGAAAGTGTGGCAAGAGGTCCCAAAGGAAGAAATAATTACATTCGCTTGGAAGTATTTCACGTCTAATATCAATCTTGCTATAGTTTATTTTCGTGAAACAATTTTAGCCTGATCTGTTATGCAAAGAGTAGCTGGCAAGTAGCCCAGTTATAATTCTGTAAGCAGTAGCTGGAAAGTATATCCAGTGGGTTACTTATATCTTTTACCACACACACGAATAAACATGTATTATTTCCGCAATCGTATTCGGCCTCTTATAATTGCTTGCTTATAGGTGCTCGTTCATCATATTCGCATTTTGCTGTTTTCCATCGGTGTGCACCAGGAACTGCAAATACTTGACTAGACGACGTGCATATGAGTGCTTTTTTATGCTGTGTACATTTACCATTTCAGGCAAGTAAAGCTTCTGCACTCAAGTGCCTACTCTGAACGTAATCCCTCATATGTGAAAGGTTTCATTTTTCATAATTTATCTGAAGTATTGCTCTAGCTGTAATACTTCAGATATTGCTCTAGCTGTCCCCTTCATGGATCACTGCCTTGTCGTGGCGGAGGGGCTTGCGAAACTCGATGAAGTCGTGAGCTCTGCTGTGTAGGGCCACCCAAGATGGACAGGTCACGGCAGAGAGTTCTGACAAAATGTGATTCACTGGAGAAGGTAATGGCAACCCACTCCAGTATTTCCTGCTAAGAAAACCCTATGGCCAGTCACAATACCATTATCGATATGGCGCCGGAAGATGAGCCCCCCAGGTTGGAAGGCGTCCCACATGTTACTGGGGATGAACAAAGAGCGATTCCTAGTAGCTCCAGGACGAATGAAGCGGCTGGGCTAAAGCCAAAAGGACGCTCAGTTGTGGATGTGTCGGGAAGCGACCGGAAAGTCCGATGTTGCAAGGAGATATATCACATAGCAACATGGAATGTAAGATCTATGACGCAAGGTAAACTGGATATCGTCAAGCGAGAAATGGACAGATTGAACATTGATATCTTGGGTATCAGCGAGCTCAAGTGGACCGGAATGGGAGAATTTAACTCCGGCGACCATTATGTCTTTTATTGTGGGCACGAATCCAAGAGAAGGAATGGGGTCGCTCTCATAGTAAACAGAAGAATGGGCAAAGCAGTGCTAGGGTACAACCCCAAAAACGACCGAATGATTTCACTTCGGATCCAAGGTCACCCTTTCAACATAACAGTTATCCAAATCTATGCACCGACAACTGCTGCTGAAGAAGCTGACGTTGAGAGATTTTATGCG
Organism: Amblyomma maculatum; assembly: GCF_055883805.1. Lineage (NCBI taxonomy): Eukaryota > Metazoa > Arthropoda > Arachnida > Ixodida > Ixodidae > Amblyomma > Amblyomma maculatum. Next base: position 15,452,860 of record NC_139350.1, read on the forward strand.
GACCTACAATGCCTTTTAGACCGCACCCCATCATCAGACGTCGTTTTTCTCATAGGAGACTGGAATGCTAAGGTCGGGAGTGAAGAAATATCCGGAATTACAGGCAAGTTCGGTCTTGGTGAGCCAAATGAAGCTGGGCAGAGGCTAGTAGAGTTCTGTCATGAAAACAACCTGACCATAGCGAATACTCATTTTCAACAGCACAAGAGGTGCCTGTACACATGGATTTCACCGGACGGTCTGTACAGGAATCAGATCGATTATATTATTTGCCGGCAGAGATGGAGAAGCGCTATACAAGCAGTAAAAACAAGGCCTGGGGCCGATTGTGGCACCGATCATCAGCTTCTTGTTGCCAAAATTAAGCTTCGATTGAGGAAAACGCAGAAAACTAGAAGGCCTTTCAGGTATGATCTGGATCAGATTCCATTAGAATATGCTGTGGAAGTGAGCAATCGATTTCAAGAATTATATCTAGAAGACAAAGAGCCCGAAGAGATGTGGACTGATGTTCGTGATATAATACAAGAAGTTGCTACTAAGGTAGTTCCAAAGCAAAAGAAATGCAAAAAAACAAACTGTTTATCTGAAGAGGCTTTGCAAATAGCTGAGGAAAGGAGGATGGCAAAAAGTATGGGGGAAAGAGAAAGATACAAGGTTCTCAATGCGGATTTTCAGAAAATAGCAAGGAGAGATAAGAATGCCTCCCTGAACAAACAGTGTCAAGCAGTTGAGGACAACAGCCAATTAAGGAACACAAGAGCTCTGTATAAGACAATCAAAGATATCAAAGGAAGCTTCTGTGCTAAGCTGGGCATGATAAAGGACAAACGAGGCAAGGACCTCACTGAAGCCTCAGAGATAAAGAAGAGGTGGCAGAAATACACAGAAGAACTGTACAAGAAGGACCCGGATGTGCAAACCCAACATAGGACGGTTGTGATTACTGATTTCGAGCCGGGCATCCTGAAGAGTGAAGTTGAATGGACCTTAGCCAGCCTTGCTAAGAACAAAGCTAGCGGAATTGATGGTATTCCAGCAGAGTTGCTTCAAAACCTCAACCACGACGCTGTTAACACACTGCATACATTATGTCAAAAGATTTGGACAACCCTGCAGTGGCCACAGGATTGGAGGAGGTCAGTTTACATCCCCATTCCAAAGAAAGGCAGTGCCGAAGATTGTTCCAACTACCGCACGATCGCGCTTATTTCGCATGCGAGCAAGGTGATGTTAAAAATCCTGCAAGGTAGGCTGCAGCAGTGTGTGGATCGGGAGCTTCCGGACGTGCAAGCTGGGTTTCGCAAGGGCAGAGGAACTAGAGACCAAATTGCCAACCTTCGCTGGATCATGGAAAAAGCAAGAGAGTTCCAGAAACCCATTTACTTCTGCTTTATTGATTATGCGAAAGCATTTGACTGCGTAGATCACAGCAGATTGTGGCAAGCTCTCCAAGAGATGGGAGTTCCAATTCACCTCATCTGTCTCCTCAGGAACCTTTATGAAGGGCAAGAGGCCACAGTCAGAACTGGGCATGGTCTTACTGATTGGTTTCCGATTGAGAAAGGAGTGAGGCAAGGCTGCATACTGTCGCCATGCCTATTTAACCTATATGCAGAGTGCATCATGAGGAAGGCCGGTCTGGACGAGTCTTCAGCTGGAGTGAAGATTGCTGGAAAACGTATCAACAACCTTAGATATGCGGATGATACCACTTGAATGGCAGAAAGTGAAGTGGAACTCAAGAGACTTCTGATGCGCGTACAAGAAGAGAGTGAGAAGTTTGGGCTTAAACTGAACATTAAAAAGACGAAGATCATGGCGTCTTGCCCTATCAAGTCCTGGAGCATCAATGGACAAGAAGTGGAAGCTGTGACAGATTTTCTGTTTTTGGGCGCCAAGATCACCTCGGAAGGAGACTGCAGCCATGAAATTAGGAGACGCCTGCTTCTGGGAAAGAGAGCAATGGTTAGCCTTGACCGCCTAGTAAAGAGCAGAGACATTAGTCTGCCAACCAAGATCCGTATAACCCGTGCTATGGTCTTTCGAGTTGTGATGTATGGATGCGAGAGTTGGACTGTGAAAAAGGCTGTCCGCCGAAGAATTGACGCGTTTGAATTGTGGTGCTGGCGAAGACTCTTAAGAGTTCCTTGGACTGCCAGAAGATCAAATCAGTCGATACTGTCGACCATAAACCCTGAACGCTCATTGGAGGGTCAAATTCTAAAGTTAAAGCTCAGCTACTTTGGTCATCTGATGAGAAGAGAGGAGTCGCTGGAGAAAGATTTGATGTTGGGAAAGGTTGAGGGTCGCCGGAGAAGGGGTAGGCAGCGAACGCGATGGTTAGATGGCATTCTCGAGGCATTGCAGATGAAGCTATGTGATGTTAAGAAGATAGTGAGAGACCGGAAAGCATGGCGTGACATGGTCCATAGGGTCACGAAGAGTCGGACACGACTGAACGCCTCAACTGAACTGAATTGCTCTAGCTGTACTTGAATTCTTTTTTTTCATCGTACAGCTTGTTCATCCTTTGTTGAGTGGTGCATAAACAAATGTCTGTAATAATAAGCACATAATAGGGTGCTTTTGTTTTCCCAGTGCACTCACTGCCTGAAAATAATAAAGGACATAAAAATGTGTTCATTCCGTTCGAGACAGTAAGTTCTAATGTTATAATATGTGGCCATAAGGAAAACACCCCCACATTGATGTTGAGAGTTAATAATTATGTCGGCGCTTTGCAGGATTTCAGTAATTCCTCTGAAATGACATAATTTGCAAAACAGCTAAGCTCAATTTTTTTTCATTGGTTTATAGTGTGAAAACTTCTGTGGTGAAAAAATGATGCATTTTGGGGTTGTCTTCGCCAGTGGTGGCTGCATGAATTCCATTAGGAAGGGAGTGGGAGAGTGGAATCTGTATTGCTTGAAAAAGAACTAAAAAAAAAAGAATAGAAGAAACCGTTTGTTCGTTTATTTTATATATACACAAAATTTGTCATTTTTTCACTGAATAATATATGTCGAACAATATAAGAGTTTTGCCATAGTGCATGGTTTGATTATTAGATGCATAAACAGTATTCGTATTTCGTCATTTATATTTATCTTCCAGATATATGAATTGAAATGCAGTGCCAGTCATGGTGTTCAGATTTCTTATTGAAAAGGTAACGATGAAGGCATTGATTCGTAATATAGATCTTTCCAAGAAAAAAGGAACATCTGCCACATTTTCTCCAGGTATATATCCGATTTAAATGCACACCTCAGTTGGCCTAAGTAATTCTAGAACTCACTGCATTTCCAGAATTAGCAATTACCTACTTCGTCTAAATGAAGAAGAGCAAATTCTATGATTGGACATGATGCCCCAGATAGTATATTGGAAGGGGTGTAAGGCTTCAAAGTTTTTGTAAGGCCGAGTTGTTCACTACAAGTTGTGGGTTAATTATTTTCTTGTGTTTGGTCCTATCGCAGGCACCGCAGGCTGTGCACACAACCCAGACATGCTGGCCATCCCCCATGGGATGCATGGATAGAATAATCGAGCAGCGAGAGACCCAGGCCTAGTAGCCAGACGCTTTTCCGATTGAGTCATTTGCTGCACCGATAAATTCTTATGTGACCCCAGTGCAGTGGCCACCTGTACTTAAGAAACCCTTCATTTCTGATCTGGTCAGTTTTCCATAGCCCATTTTGCTACCTGAAATAACCAAAGTGGCTTTCAATCCAACATTTGCAGAGCCAGTTTGAATCTGCATATAATGTCTGTACAGCATACAAAGTAGTTTGGGATTCAAATTATTCTCGGAACTGAAACATTGGATTCTTCAGCACGAGCTATGCGCAGATGTGGTATATAGAATGTCATTTTATGTTATACTGCTTTTTGATGGCACGTTTTCTTGATGAGAAATATACTCTCAAATGTCCTGCTCTGTTTTCACAAAACGCTTTATTTTATAAAGGTACTGGCAGTGCCTTCCTTTGTTCAAACTTACAAAGAGGGAGTAATGGGAATGGCACTCTGCGATAGTCAGTGTGGCGAGGTTTGTTTTGAATGCCTCTCAAGTTCATGGGGCTCTGGACTGGATTAGAAAACAGGTGGTATCACGGCAGTTGGGCAGGGCTTTCCCTGGGCAGGGTTGACATGAATACGATGGCTGCTGATATACCAGGACTTCTCGTCATCACAATAATTTTGACGAAAACAAAGTTGTGCTCGGATTGTACCAGTATTGATGATGGTCCGGAAGACATCAAGCTTCCTTAGAAACGCTTTCGGCTTTTAATGCGTAATAATGAGCAGCCCTTTGAAGTGTTGTAAACACGACGCTGTGAGACTCAGTTGAAATTTGCTTTGTTATGCATCTCTGGTAGTACGCATGATAACTGCAGTCCTTTAAGATGTGTTACCATTACCATATAAGTGGACATGAGACACGATCGTTTATAATCATTTAATGTCATGATGGCATAAATATGATAGACATTGGTGCTTATAGCAGCATTGATTGTCATATGCAGCGATTAGTTTGTCTAGGTATTATGATAAGGCAATGACTGTACATTACACGTAATACATGGTCACGACAAGTGTCTCCTGTTGTGTGCTACCATGACTTGTTCAGTGTTGATTGCTTTGTATATAAGCCATAGAGCTGAGTACTGTGTAAAAATGAAGTGAGAAATCATGACTCATACTCGTGGAAGTCATGATCATGACTGACAGGAACATGTGTTAATATTGAACCATTTATTATTCGCTCGTATGGCTGGACCAATCAGTCATAATGGCAAAGTAACCGCTTGGCTTTTACTGTGGCGCATTGCAGTTGGCATTTGAAGTTACCGTCTCCTATTTCAACTAGAACTTGAATACTGCAAACTGTGGGTGATGGTGCAAGGTCCGGCTTGTTTGTGTTGGGCGATCCCATGGGGCACATTGTAAGATCACAAGTCAGCCTTACTGTTGATAATGTATTTGCATAATGTTGGTTTTATTCTAGTTTGAGAGCGAGAATCAGTCCAGCAAACATTTGGCAGAGGCATTGGACGGTGGAAAAAACTGCGTTCAGAGATTATGCCCTTACAAATTGACGCAGCTGCACAGAGGTGTTTTTTTTCCATCTGCAGAAGTTTTTCGGCTATGATACTTGTTACGGTTCTGTCACAAGCGAATCTACATTTTCTGCAGTAGCAAGTATGCAACTTCTTTCCAACACTAGTGATAATGTGGGAATCAAAGAAAACATGGAGTAATTGTAAACGTGTTATAACCTGTTACGAAAAGAAAAAAATTACAGGGTCTTTGAAGATATCTCCTAAAAGGTGAACTGGGAAAGCATAGAGTAGTAGTGGTCATTAGTAGCAATTGTATTCAGTACAATTGATTACTAGTCATGTTAGTTATTTCTAATCAGTTTTATTCACTACAAGTCATCATTAGACGTAAGACATTCGTAGTCATTAGTAGCTATTACTACGCATCACTAAACAATTTAAGTCACTTCTATTTATATGTAGTTGGTAGAAATCGTATTTAGATATATTGCTCATTTCAAGTCTATATTAGTCTTTACAAATCACAAGTTGGCTATTTATTACTAAGCTATTTCGTCATTTCTACTCAAATATATTCATTTGTAGTAGTCGTAAGACCTATGGGTTATTACAAATCTTTAATAGCCATTATAAAGCACTCTAGGGGATTGGGCAATCTGCCGATCACACCGCATATTGCCAAGGAGCGGGGGGCCGCTTTTTGCAATGACGGGTTGGGCAAATACTGTGCGCACTGTAAATACTTTTTTGCTTGTGCATTGTCTGAATCTGCTTGTAGAAGCCATTCCTAAAGCACCCAATTAGGATTTTGGAATCTACTTGTTTTAAAAAGAGGGCAGTCAGATACAGGATGCATGAAGAAGTCAAACATGCAACATGTGCGTTCGAGCACTGGTTAAAGCTGGTCATCAGTTGCCCATTTTCAAATCAGCTCAAAATGGTATATCCTATAGCTTCTCACGTAAACCACACCAAGTGCAGTATGTCTCCTGGAGCCACAAGGAAAGTCAGCAACCAGTTCAAATGATTAAATGTGGACTATTCCGCATAGGGATAGAGTTATTGTAAGGACATAAAAAATGAATGACACCTCACCAGGTAAACTGGCTATTCAGTAAGGAATCATAATGGGTCAGGAAATGTTGAAGAAGTAGGAGGTAAAGGGTGATCTGGAACAAAAAATGTGTCGCCTACCTAGAAGGCAGGCAACACTGTGAGTACAGCGACCGCGTATATGAAGAAAAGTTTGGAATTTTCGTGCGGCACAGCATACGCATGACGGAGAAGAATGCAGTCACCTAAAGATGAAGAAAAACGAAGGTAAATGTAAGACAATGTAAAAAAGGAAACAACCCAGTTTAGGAACCAAATGAAGCTTGGGAAGAGGAAAGTAGTATACAAACAGACTACAAGCGGAGGGTGGAATCGAATGCATATAAAAATATAGCCATCGAAATTTAGGAATCAACAACATTTAACACGGTACGCTATTCTAAAAACAAACTTTCTATTTTTTCTTTCCACAAGCTGGAACTCTTGTACTGCCAGGTAGCTTTATATGCACTTTACTTAGGACAAATGATAGAATTTCGTTATAGTTTGACGATAGCCTAATTGTTCCAGCAATATTTTCTCTCTAGGCAGTTTTTATTCTGAGAGCTCAATGAATCTGGTAATTGCAAAACACCACCAGAAAATAGCTCTAGTCCTGATGTGGTGCACATGCAATATGAAAAAAGAAAACTTTTGAAAAGGAAAGAACGACAGAAAATAAGGGACGAAGAGGCTATAGCATGTGTTTAATTCGATTCTGCTTGATCATTCTTCAGCGAAACATAGGTTGAGGCCAGCACTCAGCTTCTCACCATGACTAAAATCTGCGCCAAAAAGGCGCCAAGCTAGGTCGTACCTTACCCCAAGATTTGACTCAGGTGCCTTTGTACTTCAGATTTTTCAACCTTTCCACAAAGTGTGCAGGTGGAAAAGCTTTAGCGGCTTGGAGCACCAGAAAGCTCACACTTGAAGTATTGAAATTTTGTGTTTTTGCAGCTTTTCTTTTTGCAAAGTGATGAAACTGCGGCAAGAGTTCCCAAAGGGAGAAATAATTACATTCCTTTGGAAGTATTTCAGGCCTAATATAAAACTTGCTATAGTTTTTTTCGTGAAACAATTTTAGACTGATTAGTTATCCAAAGAGTAGCTGGCCAGTAGCCCAATGATAATTTGGTAAGCAGTAGCTGGCAAGTATATACAGTCGATTACTCATATTTTGGACCACGCACACGAAGAATAAGCATGTATTATGTCCGCAATCATATTCGGCCTCCTAATAATTGCTTGCATATAGGTACTCGTCGTCATATTCGCATTTTTCTGTTTTCCCTGATTCCGCACCAGTGACTGCAAATACTTGAGAAGACGACATCCATATAAGTGATTTTTTATCTGTGCACATTTACCATATGATGCAATTAAAGCTTCTGCAATCAAGTAGCCACTCTGAATGTATTCCCTCATATGGGAGAGTTTTCAGTTTTCATAATTTATCTGAAGTATTGACCTAACTATACTTCAATTCTTTTTATCATTTTACAGCTGGATGATCCTTTGTTGAGTGGCACATAAACAAATGTCTGTGATAATAAGCACATAATAGGGTGTTTATGTTTTCCCGTGCACTCACTGTATGAAAATATTAAAGGACATAAAAATGTGTTCATTCCATCTTAGACAGTTCTAGTGTAATAATACGTGGCCATTAGGAAAACACAGCGACATTGGTGTTGAGAGTTAATACTAATGTCGGCATTGCGCAGGATTTCAGTAATTCCTCTGAAATGACATGATTTGCAAAACTGATAAGCTCAATTTTGCTTCACTCATTTAGAGTGTGAAAACTTCTTTGGTGAAAAAATTATGCATTTTGGGGTTGCCTTGGCCAATGGTGGCTGTATGAATTCGATTAGGAAAGGAGTGGGAGAGTGGAATGTGTATTGCTTAAAAATAAACTAAAAAAGATAATAAAAGAAACAATTTGTTTATTATATATACACAATATTTGGCATTCTTTAGGTGAATAATATATGTCGAACAATATAAGAGTTTTACCATAGTTCATAGTTTGATTATTAGATGCACAAACAGTTTTTGTATTTGGTCATTAATATTTATCTTCCACATATATGAAATGAAAGGCAGTGCCAGTCATGGTGTTTAGAATTCTTATTGAAAAGGTAACGATGTAGGCATTGATTTTAATATAGATCTTTCTGAGAAAAAAGGAAAATCTGCCCCATTTTCCCCAGGTCTGTATCGAAATAAAATGTGTACCTCAGTTGGCCTAAGTTATTCTAGAACTCACTGCAATTCCAGAATCAGCAATTACCTACTTCGTCTAAATCAAGAAGAGCAAATTCTATAATTGGAGATGATGCCCCAGAAAGTATATCGGAAGGGGTGTAAGGCTTGTAAGTTTTTGTAACGCCGAGTTGTCTGCTACAGGTTGTGGGTTTATTATTTTCTTGTGTTTGGTCCTATCGCAGGCACTCCAGGCTGTGCACAACACCCAGACATGACTGTCATCCCCCATGGGACCCACATACAGCATATTCGAGCAGCAAGCGACCCAGGCCCAGTAGCCGGACACCCTTCCAAGTGCGTCCTTCGTTGCACCGATGGACTCTTATGTGACCGCAGTGCATTGGCCACCTGTACTTCAGCAGCCCTTCTTTCCCCATCTGGTCAGTTTTCCATAGCTCATTTTGCTACCTGAAACAACCAAAGTGGTTTTCAATCCAACACTTTTACAGCCATTTTTTTTTTGCCCTTACCGTTTGTACCGCTAAAAAATAAATATGGCATTCAAATAATTCTCGCAACTGAAACATTAGATTCTTCGTCACATGAGGTATGCAGACATGTGGCATTTAGAACATGATTTTTTATTACACTGCTTTTTGATGGCACACGTTTCTTTTTTCGATGAGAAATTTACTCTCAAATGCCTTGCTGTGGTTCCAGGGAAACACTTTAGTTAATAATGGTACTGGTAGTGCCTTTCATTGTTCGAAGTTACAAAGAGTGTCAGGGGAATGACACTGCTATAATCAATGTGGTGTGGTTAGATTTCAATGCACCAAGTTTATGAGGCTCTGCTCTGGATTTAAAAAAAAAGGTGGCATCACGGCGGTTGTAGGACAAGGCTTTCCCTGGATAGGGTTGACTGACCAGAATGGCTGCAGATATACCAGGACTCCTCGCCGTCAAATTCATTTTGACGAAAAAAAACTTTTACTCGGATTGCCCTATATGGATGATTGGTGCGGAAGGTGTGATCTTCCTGAGGAACACGCTTTCGGCTTTTAATGCGAAATATTGAGAAGCCCTTTGACATGTTTTGCCAGCGTTGTTGTAAACACGACGCTGTCAGAAGCAGTTGTAATTTGGTTTGTTGTGTATCTGTGGTAGCACTCATGATAACTGCAGTTTCATTAGGATATGTTATCATTACCATTCAAGTGCACATGAGACATGATTGTTTATCATCATTTCATGTTATGATGGCATGAATAATAAATGATAGGTATTGGTGCTTATAGCAGCGTAGGTTGTCACATGCATCGATTAGATTAAGTGACATGGTGAGCCAATGACTGTACATTACACACAATGCATGGTCATGGCAAGCATCTCCTGTTGTGTTATATTATGACCAGTTGGTGCTGAATACTTTTATATATGCCATATAGAAGAGTACTGTGTAATAATCAAGTGAGAAATCAAGACTCATACTCGTGGAAGTCATGATCATGAGTGTCAGCAACATGTGTTAATGCTGAGCCATTTATTACTCGCTCGTTTGGCAGGACCACCCAGTCATAATGGTAAAATAACACCTTGGCTTTTACTTTGTCTGCTGAAATATGGATCTCCTTTTGTGGCACGTTGCAGTTGGAATTTGAAGTTACCGTGTCCTGTTTCAACTAGCATTTGAATACTGCAAACTGTGGGCGATCGTGCAAGGTATGGCTTGTGTGTGCTGGGAGATCCCATGGGGCACTTTGTAAGATCACAAATGAGCCTTACTGTTGATAATGTATTTGCATAATGTTGGTTTTATTCTAGTTTCAGAGCCAGCATCAGTCAAGCAAAAATTTGGCAAAGGCATTAGACGGTGGAAAAACCTGCATTCAGAGATTATGCCCCTACAAATTGACGCAACTGCACAGAGGTGGTTTTTTTTTTGCATCGGCAGAAATTTTTTGGTTATGATGCTTGTCAGGGTTCTCGTAACAAGCGAATCTACATTTTCTGCAGTAGCAAGTATGCAGCTTCTTTTGAACACCAGTGATAACATGGGAACAAAAGGAAACATGGAGTAATTGTAAACGTGTTATAACGGGGTAGGAAGAGAAAAAATTGCCGCGTCTTTGAAGATATCTCCAAAAAGGTGAACTGGGAAAGCCTAGAGTAGTAGTGGTCATTAGTAGCCATTCTGGTCAGTACAATTGGTTACTGCGCATTTTAGTTATTTCTAATCAGTTTTATTCAATACAAGTCATCATTACACATAAGTCATTTGTAGTCATTAGTAGCTATTACTACGCATTACTAAACAATTTAAGTCACTCTATTTATATGTAGTTGGTATGTCATATTTAGATATATTGCTCATTTCAAGTCTGTATTAGTCTTTACAAATCACAAGTTGGCTATTTATTACTAAGCTATTTCGTCATTTCTACGCAAATATATTCATTAGTAGTAGTCGTAAGACCTATGGGTCATTACAAATCTATAGTAGCCATTATAAAGTATTCTAGGTGATTGGGCAATCTGCCTACCGCACCGCTTATTGCCTCTGACCGGGGGGCCGCTTTTTGCGATAGCGAGTGGGGCGAATACTTTGGGCACTGTATATTCTTTTTCGCTAGTGCATTGTCTCGATCTGTTTGCAAAAATCATTCCTAAACACCCAATTCACATTTTGAATCTACTTGTTCTAAAAAGAGGGCAGTCAGATACATGATGCATGAAGAAGTCAAACATGTAACATGTGCGTTCGAGCACTGGCTAAAGCTGGTCATCAGTACCCCGTTTTCAAATCAGCTCAAAATGGTATTATCTATAGCTTCTCACGTAAACCACACCAAGTGCAGTACGTCTCCTGAAGCCACAAGAAAAGCCAGCAAACAGTTCAAATTATAAATGTGGACTATTCCGCGTAGGAATAGAGTTATTGTAAGGACATAAAAAATGAACGACACCTCACCAGGTAAACTGGCTATTGAGTAATGGAGCATAATGGGTCAGGAAATGTTGAAGAAGTAGGAGGTAAAGGGTGATCTGGAACAAAAAATGTGTCGCCTACCTAGAAGGCATGCAACACTGTGAGTACAGCGACCGCGTATATGAAGAAAAGTTTGGAATTTTCGTGCGGCACAGCATACGCATGACGGAGAAGAATGCAGTCACCTAAAGATGAAGAAAAACGAAGGTAAATGTAAGGCGATGTAAAAAAGGAAACAACCCAGTTTAGGAACCAAATTAAGACTTGGGAAGAGAAAAGTAGTATTCATACAGGCTACAAGCGGAGGGTGCAATCGAATGCATATAAAAATATAGCCATCGAAATTTAGGAATCAACAACTTTTAACACTGTACACTATTCTAAAAACAAACTTTCTATTTTTTTCTTTTCACAAGCTGGAACTCTTGTACAGTTGAGCCCGCTTATAACGAACCTGAGCGTCACGTGGCGTCCGTTCGTTTTATCCCGAAGTTCGTAGTAACTGGACCACAAACTAAAAAAGAGAAAAAAAAAGTTGGCGGTCAAAACACGAAATTTATTTCTTAGCAAAAAAGTCTGTGATGCTCGTCTGTTTCTGCAGTGCAGATGCGATGAGGGCGGTCTCCAGTTTACTTAAAGCACTAGCGTGCTCTTCGCTGAGTCCCTTGGCATAGACATGTTGTCTGAGGCCCTCTATATAGCCCATTGCTACAGACGTGCTTACGGGTGCTGGCTCAGACGTTTCATCTTCATCTGATTCTTCCGCGTCACTCTCGGCCCGCACTTCAGAAACGATGCCTTCGTCCGTGCACGGGTCCGCAATATCCTTGTCTTCATCCGCAGAAATAAAATCCTGCCAACCAATGCCAGGGCCTCCCATGTCGGAGTCGACGACGCGCTGCCACAAATCGCCGCCGGAATCATCATCATCGGAGGCATCAGGCCCGACGTCCGGTACTGCGTCGACGAAGCCGGCCTTGCGGAAACAGTTTCGCACACATGCGGTCGTCACCTCCGCCTAGGCCGCCTTCGCCCTCTCAAGGGCTGAATACAATGAAACTCGGAGCGGCAAGTTAGCGGCCGGACGGTCAACGGCGATGAGCAAGCGCTGCACAATGCGGCGCCTATACGAGGCCTTGAAGGAGCGTATTATGCCCAAATCAAGAGGCTGCACTTTAGATGTGGTATTGGGCGGCAGGAAAAGTACAGTGACTGCCGTCAGAGACGTTTGCACGTGGTGCGCTGAGCAATTGTCGAGCAACAGCAGCACGCGCCTGCTTTGCCTCTGCATGTCGCGGTCAAACTCGCCCAGCCACTCTGCGAATAAATCCAGTGTCATCCAGGACTTAGTATTGTGCCTGTAGCGCACGGGTACATGGTTCCGAAAGCAACGTGGCTTCTTGGATTTTCCGATTACAAACGGCATGCGCCGGTCGCTGCCATTCATATTAGTGCACAGAAGAACTGTAACGCGCACTTTACTGTGTTTACCGCCAGCGCATGACTCCCCTTTCATGGAGTGCGTCTTGTCTGGAAGCATCTGATAAAATAATGCAGCTTCATCTGCGTTATACACATCCTGCTCCGCGTAGCTTGCAATAATGGCTCAGTTTGTTGCAAGCCAATTGGCAACGTCCTGGTCACTTACCGAACGCGCCTCACCGACAATCGATTTAAAAACAATCCCATGCCGCATTTTGAACCGATGTAGCCAGCCATTGCCTGGGCAGAAGTCGGGAAAATCTAGTAGGAATGCGAAGTCTTTGGCTTTGCCCAGCATCATTGGTCCACTTATCGGAATGTCGCGAGCCCGTGCGTCGACGAACCACTTCAGCAGCGCATCCTCTACGTCCGCATAGGTGGCCTTCCGCAGGCGCTTTCTGTCCGCTGTGTTGGCGTCGGAGCTGGCGATCTTTTCCTTATTCTTCAGAATTGTCGAGATGGTTGCTTTCGACACGTTGTACATCTTCACCAGCTCGCAATTTTTAGCACCTTGAGACAGTTCCGTCACAATTGCTCGCTTCGTTGCCATGTCCAGCGCTTTTCGTTTCGTGACCGCTGGAGGCAGGCAATTCCCGTCCGCCATCCCGAATTATACGACTCAGGCCCGACAGACGTAGCGCTCACTCCACACACACGAAAATGACAACAAAGCGCCGCAACTGACGGAGCACGTGCGCACGTGCGACAATCACGCCAGGCTAGCGAGGAAGTGCCTTAGGAATGGAACGGAACGGAACGGACACACAGCGGGCATGGTATGCAGCGGGGAGACCAATGAGAGGCATCCCTGAGCGTCAGTGCTGCCACCTAATGGCTCCTACCGTAGTTGCTTTCAACCGCCCATGGCCTCCGAGATTACCTCCGCAAATCTCGGAGGCCACGAACCGTCACCGCCGTACTGAATGCGCGCATTCAGTCCGCCCGTGCAAACAGTACAACCGCTAGCGTATGGAGAGGCCTGCCTCCTGGCGCCCCGCGCCCCTAGCACGGCCGCTCAATGGAACAGCCAGGAAACGAAACGACAAAACTTCGAAGGCTATGCCGGCGGCCGGCGCCGTGGTGACAGGCGAAGACGAGGGAATGGCGAGAGGAGCGGTAGCGGAGTTGCGAGGAAGGGCGGCGAGAGGAGAGGGGAGCGGAATTGCGAGGAGGGGCGGCAGCGTGGCCCTGGAGGCCACACCACGCGCCGACACTCGTAGGCAGCGCACGTTGGCGAGCAAAGGGTAGCTCGCTTGCGAGGAGGATTGCGAAAACAGACCAAAAGGGATGGGAGCCCATCGTTATCTCGTATCGGGGCGCCGGGTTTATGCCGTCCGTTCGCTGTAACCGATCGGCAGCGCTCATGGACGTTCGTTATACGTGCGATCTTGTGCCATTGAAGTAATGTATAGTTTGGCGGTCGCTCCGGTCTCGTTCGTTAAGCGAAAGTTCGTCTTAAGTGGGGCCGTCATAAGTGGGCTCGACTGTACAGCCAGATAGCTTTATATGCACTTTACTTAGGACAAATGATGGAATTTCGTTATAGTTTGACGATAGCCTAATTGTTCCAGCAACTATTTTCACTCTAGGCAGTTTTTTTTTTTTGCGAAGTTTATTGCCTCAGGGCATAAAAGGAATGTTATGTTGGATGAAGGGTGTGGTTAAATAAATGAAAAAAGGTTGGCTGATGCAATGAAATCGAGGAGTGAACGATGATGCGGTCCCAGTGTCCAAACAGCATATGACTGCGGATTATGGGGGGAGAGGCCAGCTGCTACCATGTGCCGGATCCGCGTTGGCTTCAACGCTGGACAATCCCACAGTAGGTGATGGATGTCAGCTTCTATGTTTCTAGACTTGCAGATGGGGCACCCAGGGTGTGGATATAAATACCGAAATTGTGGCCACTTTCGGATCACTGCTGGTGTTAGGGCCACCCCAACTCTAATCCTCCGAAGCGCCACCTCCTCTGCACGGGTTAGACCGCGGGGGAGGCTTACCATACATGGAGGTATAAGAGCACGTATACGGCGCCGGAGGTGCTCCTTTCTTGTTAAAAGCAGGGTGGCATTGTCCAATTTTATGAGGTTTGGCTATGTTGATGTTGAGTTTGAAAGGCAGGTCGCAGAATCCACTTGGCTTTGGGCACCTAAAAGGTCACGCGGGGTCCATTCAATACGAATTGGATTTGGTATGCGAGCCGCTAGACTGTGTATGTTCTGGTAGATTTCCGGGCTACTTCTAACTCGTCTAAGTAGCTTTGTCACCTGGAGGGCATCTGTACGTATGATAATACGGGCGGTGGGAAGCATGGGAATGGCGGTCACAGAGCGAAGCGCCTCTTGCACTGCAAGCAGTTCCGCACAAAAAGATGGAAGTTCCGGTAATTGAAATATTGACGTCTTGTTCAATGAAGATTTGCTAGGACAGTAAACTGCTGTTATCACTTCACAGGCTTTGATGCTTGCGTCCCACGAAACACATAACGTCTAATAAACTTCTTTAAACAGCTCTGGAAGGCTATAAACATCTTGTTCTAGAACAAAACCTCTCACAGACGTCGACGGAAAGAAGTTTCCTGGAAAACTTCGTTAGCACGTCTATACTAAGACGCCTTTTCAAAGACGTCTCAGATATGTTTTTTTGGAGACATCAATTAGATATTTTTCCAAAGACCTCTCAGCGATGTTTATTCAGAAACGTTTCACAAATACTATAGCAGAAAGGGTTTACTAACTTCTAAAAGCCCACAAAAAATACTCCATGTTACCCCTGTTCAGAATGTTGAATCCCTATTCAAAGAATGTTCACGAATCACAGCGAACATTTTCTATGCATGGTTTATTGCAGCCGCGGAATTAAGCAATAATTACGGCCCAAATTGTTAGACAGCCTTGCATTACTCCAATGTCTCAACTTGATTATTTGATAATCAGGAACAGAAGGTAAGAGGCCGCTTTAAAATAACCTCGAACTTTGAAACTGCGGTTCGTTCCAGCGGGAACCAAAGCCCGTTATTTACGGTCCAGCTAACCTACCGCTCGTAGGGCTGCATTGGGTTGCACACCGGTCCTGAAAGACGGGGGGAGGCACGCGAATGACAACACTTTTTTATGCTACAAATGCCTCTTCATTCTAGCTTGCCTGGCCAACGCCAGAAAACCACCGTATTGCCGCTCGTAAGGCCGCACTGGGGTAGCATACGGGTCCTGAAAGAAGACGGGAGGCACGCGAATGACATGCTTCTACCCTCCTACTCCGGCTTGCTTGGGAGCACGAGAAAACGAAAACCACCGCACTGCCGGAAATTTGTTGCTTGGGCAAGAGAACAGTCAGCAGGAGAGCCGATCGTACGCTCAAACATCGTTCCGCACGCTGAAGCCTGCTGCGTGGTGGCGCTCTGCTCGATGCCGATGCAATTTGCAATTTTCAAGAATGCTTTATTAATTCAAGTTTTTTTGTTTCTTTGCAAAGCATAAGGTTAAATTGAAAAACAAAATAAAATTATACTCATAATTGTTTTTGTAATAGTTGGGTTTTAAAGCAATTATTGCTTTATTAGCATTTTGGCGTTGCAGTCGCTAGCGACTGCTTGCTACCCGCGCGCACCAATCGTTCAACTCATCTTTTCTCGTCTTTCGACATGCTCAACGGTTGCTCAACGTGCTCTCATTGGTGTGTGTTCGGTGTGCTGTCTTTGTTTCCCGCGCTTGGGCATTTACGCTGATTTTGCAGCTTTCCCGCGCTGTATTTTACAACCACTGCTGCGCTGTGATATGGAGCTCATATTTCTCAACAGTAAGTAACTTTCCACTTCTCTTGTATGGTGAATGCAGCGCGCCGAAATTGAAACGCAGATGCGCCTGAATAGCGCGCTAGAAACACGGGTAGATAGCAATGCGTGTTTGTCTTTCTATCTGTCCATGTTTCTAGCGCTGTTTTAACGTACTGTCCAACCAACTCGCCCAACAAGCAACTTAGCTGTATTGTATTGGCTTTGTTAACTTCACTGATGCGTGCTAAGTATGTGCGGTAGCAAATGTAGAACTGAAGTAATATATCTTGGAGTTATTTTGTTGCTAATGGTCGTGTTGAAGATGTGGAATTATATGAGTCTTTGAAAAAATTCCGGCACTTCACGGGCATCAGATGTAGAATATTCGTGTTTTCTTCCAATAAATAGTTGGTTGTTGTGCGCATATGGTGTCCTATTCGTTTTTGTTGTCATCTTTGCACCGTAGCGTTTTCAAATCAGTAACCTCAGCTCACTTTAAGGTTTTCTGTGTATGTACAGGGTGAATAAAACTTTCTTCTCTTAAAACACACCAGAAAAAACTGTTCAGTTCACGGTAGGTCAATGCCCGAAGCATAAGGCCTCTGCCTCGACCTCGTTTTGTGGTGCGAGCTATGAGGGATTTTTTTTTCATGCATGGGGGGGGGGGGCTACTAGGTGAATGATTTCAGTGGCGTTCATGGTAGATCCGGGCATTTTGCATAGATGCTAGTGGTATCGCCGTATTTTGGTGTTTCCTTTCTCCGTGCATATTTTCCTTTATAAACCCCACAGAACTCAGGCACGTAGCTCAACTGCCACTGCCTTTGGCTCGTTTGATTATTTTGAGTTTTTTTTGTCATTGCAGGTTGCTGGAATCTTGTCTGTCTTAAAGACCCCTGGAAAAGGCAGAACCTGGAGCTTACGATAAGCCATTGAATTTAGCTCATCGGCCAATGCCTTGAGTGTGCATTATGATTTTATGTATCTATGCAAATTATAAAAAAAATATTTTTATGCAGAACCTTCTGGGCGGATGGTTCCCGTCAGTTTACACAAGTGCATTTGCATGCATGCCTGTAACTTAACTATTTTTTGCCAGTGCAGGTTGTTTGGAATTTACTTTTGCAGAAGAACCTTCAAAAAAGGTTTCTCAAATCCATATTGTCAACAAGTTTATTTGCTGAGTGCTTTTACTTTTGTAAATGGAGTGCAATAAAAATTCGGACTGGAGAAGCATGTGTTCTTCATACATTCAGCATGTGCATTCACTATTGAGTGTAGCGATTTGTAGTTTGTGCTCATTGTTCTCAATTCAGCATGTGAGATCACACAATAGTCTGCTTTGAGAGCATTTTTTTCTAAATTTTAAATTACAGTTAACTGGGGAGAGGGTGAATTGTTGAAGGCTTGCATTTTCTACAGCACTATAAGAAACAGCTAGAGATGGCACATAATCGGTGGGGTGTTAAAGGAGTAAAATTGAAAATTCTATAAAAAAAATTTGAATTCTCTTCAGCCCAACTGATTTTTCGCCATCTCTAGCTGTGTCTTATTGCGTTGTACAAAGTGCAAGCCTTCATCAATTTGCCTTCTTCCCAGTTAACTGTGTCATTTCATCAAATTTAGAAAAAAAATGCTCTCAAAGCAGAGCACTGTGACCTCACATGCAGAACTGATGACAATGAGCACAAACTGCAAATCGTTACACATCTAAAACAAGAATAGAAACGTTCTAGCCAAGGGGGTTTAAAGATGTCTACTAGCACAGCTATAGCAGAGCTACAGCTGGAAGCAATGTCTAGAACAGGTATAAAAATTTTCTAGGCGAGAAGTTTTCAAGACTTCTACTGGCGTAGCGTTAGCAGAGCTAAATCGGAGCTACAGGAAGGCTTGTAGCTCTTGGGTCTACAGAACGTCTCAAATGAGTCTTCTTTTAGAAGTGCCCATTTCTTGGCCTAGACATATTCTAGATGTCAATTAGCTCTTTTTGTGTTTCGTGGGTAGCCTCATTCAGTGCGCTTTTTATGCGGTCTAGAAGCAATGGTGTCGACTCCACAGAGTGATTTTGAAGAATGGTGCGTAAATTGTCCCAATGGACAACTGTACACTTGCGGCGTAATCGTCGGGCCTGTAATGGATTGAGACCGATGACGATAGGATGATGGTCACTGCCCCAGGAGTCCGGCTCTAAGTGCCACGAGGGGATGCTGGTTCCTGACCACCACGTAAGATCTGGAGCGTATGTTCCACTCCTAGTATGAAGCACAGTCCTTGTTGGTGCATCTCGATGGTTCAGGAGAATAAACAGCGCATCCGTAACAGCGTCTCGCACTCGCCTGCCACGAGGACTTAAGGTGGGATATCCCCAGCCCGGGTGAGGCGCATTGAAGTCACCACCAAATAAAACTGGACATCCCGGGTATTGTTGCCTCACATTCAATAACCATCCCAGGTTTATGCGGGGGGGAGAGCCGCCACCAGGTCTTACATAAACTGACACAACTACAACAGTTGCCTTACCAAATTTGACTGCCACTGCAACAACCTCCTGATATGAAGTACACCAAACACTACCACCAGAAAATAGCTCTTGTCCTGGTGTGGTGCACATGCAACATGAAAAAGAAAACTTTTGAAAAGGAAAGAACGACAGAAAATAAGGGACGAAGAGGCTATAGCATGTGTTTAATTCGATTCTGCTTGATCATTCTTCAGCGAAACATAGGTTGAGGCTAGCACTTAGCTTCTCCCCATGACAAAAATCTCCGCCAAAAAGGCGCCAAGCTAGGTCGTAACTTACCCCAAGATTTGACTCAGGTGCCTTTGTACTTCAGATTTTTCAACCTTTCCACAAAGTGTGCATGTGGACAAGCTTTAGCGGCTTGGAGCACCAGAAAGCCCACACTTGAAGTATTGAAATTTTGTGTTTTTGCAGCTTTTCTTTTTGCAAAGTGATGAAACTGTGGCAAGAGTTCCCAAAGGGAGCAATAAATACATTCTTTTGAAAGTATTTCAGGCCTAATATGAAACTTGCTATAGTTTTTCTGGTGAAACAATTTTAGCCTGATTAGTTATCCAAAGAGTTGCTGGCCAGTAGCCCAATGATAATTTGGTAAGCAGTAGCTGGAAAGTATATCCAGTCGATTACTCTTATTTTGGACCACACACACGAAGAATAAACATGTATATATTATGTCCGCAATAGTATTCTGCCTCCTAATAATTGCTTGCATATAGGTACTCGTCGTCATATTCGCATTTTTCTGTTTTCCCTCGGTGCGCACTAGGAACTTCAAATACTTGAGAAGACGACATCCATATAAGTGATTTTTTTATGCTCTGCACATTTACCATTTGATGCAATTAAAGCTTCTGCAATCAAGTGGCCACTGTGAATGTATTCCCTCATATGGGAGAGTTTTCAGTTTTCATAGATTATCTGAATTATTGACCTAGCTATACTTAAATTCTTTTTATCATTCTACAGCTGGATGATTCTTTGTTGAGTGGCGCATAAACAAATGTCTGATAATAAGCACATAATAGGGTGTTTATGTTTTCCCCGTGCACTCACTGTATGAAAATATTAAAGGACATGAAAATTTGTTCATTCCATCTGAGACAGTTCTAGTGTAATATTACGTGGCCATAAGGAAAACACCACCACATTGGTGTTGAAAGTTAATACTAATGTCGGCATTCGCAGGATTTCAGTAATTCCTCTGAAATGGCATGATTTGCAAAACTGATAAGCTCAATTTTGTTTCACTCATTGAGAATGTGGAAAATTCTGTGGTGAAAAATTATGCATTATGGGGTTGCCTTGGCCAGTGGTGGCTGCATTAATTCGATTAGGAAGGGAGTGGGAGAGTAGAATGTGTATTGCTTGAAAAAAAAACTAAAAAAGAGAATAGAAGAAACAATTTGTTTTTTTTATATATACAGAATATATGGCATTCTTTAGGTGAATAATATATGTCGAACAATATAAGAGTTTTACCATAGTTCATGGTTTGATTATTAGATGCACAAACAGTATTTGTATTCGGTCATTTATATTTATCTGCCACATATATGAAATGAAAGGCTGTGCCAGTCATGGTGTTCAGAATTCTTATTGAAAAGGTTAAGATGTAGGCATTGATTTTTAATATAGATCTTTCCAAGAAAAAAGGAAAATCTGCCCCATTTTCACCAGGTTTGTATCCGATTAAAATGTGTACCTCAGTTGGCCTAAGTTATTCTAGAACTCACTGCAATTCTAGAATCAGCAATTACCTACTTCGTCTAAATCAAGAAGAGCAAATTCTATAATTGGACATGATGCCCCAGAAAGTATATCGGAAGGGGTGTAAGGCTTGAAAGTTTTTGTAACACCGAGTTGTCTGCTACAGGTTGTGGGTTTATTATTTTCTTGTGTTTGGTCCTATCGTAGGCACTGCAGGCTGTGGACACAACACAGACATGCTTGGCATCCCCCATGAGATCCAAAGACAGCATATTCGAGCTGCCAGCGACCCAGGCCCAGTAGCCAGGCACCCTTCCAATTGTGTCCTTTGTTGCACCGATAGATTTTTATGTGACCCGAGTGCATTGGCCACCTGTACTTAAGCAGCCCTTCTTTCCGCGTCTGGTCAGTTTTCTATAGCCCATTTTGCTACCTGAAATACCCAAAGTGGCTTTCAATCCAACACTTGTAGAGCCAGTTATTTTTTGGCCCTTACCATTTGTACAGCTAAAAAATAAATTTGGGATTCAAATAATTCTCGCATCTGAAACTTTAGATTTTACGGTACATGAGGTATGCACAGATGAGGCATTTAGAACGTGATTTTTTAACATACTGCGTTTTGATGGCACACGTTTCTTTTTTTGATGAGAAATATACTCTCAAATATCTTGCTCTGGTTCTAGAAAGACAGTTCAGTTTATAATGGTATAAGTAGTGCCTTCCATTGTTCGAAGTTACAGAGAGTCAAGGGAGTGGCACTGCGATAATCAATGTGGTGTGATTAGTTTTGAATGCACCAAGTTTATGAGGTTCTGCACCGGATTTAAAAAACATAGGGCATGACGGCGGTTGTGGGACAAGGCTTTCGGTGGATAGTGTTGACTGACCACAATGGCTGCAGATATACCAGTACTCCTCGTCGTCAAAGTCATTTTGAGAAAAAAAGTTTTACTCGGATTGCCCTATATGGATGATTGGTCCGGAAGGTGTGATCTTCCTGAGGAACACGCTTTCGGCTTTTATTGCAAAATAATGAGAAGCCCTTTGACATGTTTTGCCAGAGTTGTAAAGACGACGCTGTCAGACTCAGTTGAAATTTGGCTTGCTGTGTGTCCCTGGTAGGACTCATGATGACTGCGGTTTCATTAGGATATGCTATCATTACCAATAAAGTACACATAAGACACGATTGTTTGTCATCATTTCACGTCATGACGCACCTATAACTATAATAAATGATAGTTATAGGTGCTTGTAGCAGCACAGGTTGTCACACGCATCGATTAGTTTGTCTAAGTGATATGGTGAGCCAATGATTGTACATTACACGTAATGGATGGTCATGGCAAGCATCTCATGTTTTGTTATATTAAGATCAGTTGGTGCTGAATACTTTGTATATAAGCCATTTAGCAGAGTACTGTGTAATAATCAAGAGAGAAATCATGACTCATACTCGTGGAAGTCATGATCATGACTGACAGCAACATGTGTTAATATTGAGCCATTTATTACTCGCTCTTTTGGCGGGACCATCCAATCATAATAGTAAAGGGACACCTTGGCTCTTACTTTGTCTGCTGAAATTTGATCTCCTTTTGTGGCACGTTGCAGTTGGCATTTGAAGTTTCCGTGTCCTGTTTCAACTAGAACTTGAATACTGCAAACTGTGAGTGATCGTGCTAGGTCCGGCTTGTTTGTGTTGGGTGATCTCATGGGGCACTTTGTAAGATCACAAATCAGCCTTACTGTTGACAATGTATTTGCACAATGTTGGTTTATTCTATTTTAAGAACTAGCATCAGTCCAAAAAATTTGGAAAAGTCATTAGACGGCGGAAAAAACTGCATTCAGAGATTATGCCCCTAGAAATTGACGCAACTGCACAGTGGTGGTTTTTTTGCGCCTGCAGAAGTTTTTTGGTTATGATACTTGTCAGGGTTTTTGTCACAAGCGAATCAACATTTTCTGCAGTAGCAAGTATGCAGCTTCTTTCGAACACTAGTGTTAACGTGCGAACCAAAGGAAACATGGAGAATTTGTAAATGTGTTATAACCTGTTAGGAAAAGAAAAAAAATTATAGCATCTTTCAAGGTATATTAAAGGTGAACTGGAAAAGCTTAGAGCAGTAGTGATCATTAGTAGCCATTCTAATCAGAAGAATTGATTACTAAGCATTTTAGTTATTTATAATCAGTTTTATTCAATACAAGTCATCATTAGACATAAGTCATTTGTAGTCATTAGTAGCTATTACTACTCATTACTAAACAATTTAAGTCACTTCTATTTATATGTAGTTGGTATAAGTTGTATTTAGATATATTGCTCATTTCAAGTCTTTACAAGTTACAAGTTGGCTATTTATTACTAAGCTATTTAGTCATTTCTACTCAAATATATTTGTTATAAGTAGTCGTTAGACCTATGGGTCATTACAAATAATTAGTAGCCATTATAACATACTTCAGGGGATTGGGCAATCTGCTAACCACACTGCATCCTCGGAGCGGGGGGCCGCTTTTTGCGATGGCGGGCAGGACGAATACTTTGCGCACTGTACGTTCTTTTTTGCTTGTGCATTGTCTCGATCTGTTTGCAAAAGTCATTCCTAAAGCACTCAATTCACATTTTGACTCTACTTGTTTTAAAAAGAGGGCAGTGTGGAACAGGATGCATGAAGAAGTCAAACATGCAACATGTGCGTTCGAGCCCTGGCTAAAGCCGGTTTTCAAATCAGCTCAAAATGGTATTTTCTATAGCTTCTCACGCAAACCACACCAAGTGCAGTATGTCTCCTGAAGCAACAAAGAAAGTCAGCAAATAGTTCAAAATTATTAAATGTGGACTATTCCGCATGGGGATGCAGGTTTTGTAAGGACAAAAAATGAACGACACCTCACCAGGTAAACAGGCTATTGAATAATGGAGCACAGTTGGTCAGGAAATGTAGAAGAAGAAGGAGGTAAATGTTGATCTGGAAAAAAAAAATGTGCCGCCTACCTAGAAGGCATGCAACACTGTGAGTAGAGTGACCGCATAGGTGAAGAAATGTTTGGAATTTTCGTGCAGCACAGCATACACATGACGGAGAAGAAAGCAGCTAGCTAAAAATGAAGAAAAATGACAATAAATGTAAGGCAATGAAAGAAAGGAAACAGCCCAGTTTAAGAACCAAACGAAGGCTTGGGAAGAACAATGCAGTACACAAACAGGCTACAAGCGGGGAGTGCTATCGAATGCATATAAACATTTAGGCATCAAAATTTAGGAATCAACAACTTTGAACACAGTACACTAATCTAAAAACAAACCCTATATTTCTATTTATACAAGCTGGAGCTCTTGTACAGCCGGGTAGCTTTATATGCACTATATGTAGGACAAATAATCTAATTGCATTATTGTTTGACAATAGCCTAATTGTCCCAGATAATATTTTCACTCTAGGTACTCTTTATTCTGAGAGCTCAAGGAATCTGTTGCATGCAAATCATTACCACCAGAAAATAACTCGTCCTGATGTGGTGCACATGCAAAATGAAAAAAAAATAGTTTCGAAAATGAAAGAACAACAGAAAATAAGGGACGAAGAGGCTATAGCGTGTGCCTAATTCAATTCTGCTTCATCATTCTTCAGCCAAAGACAGGTTGTGATGCCTGCACTCCGCTTCTCAGCACGACCAAAATCTGTGCCATAAAGGCTTGAGCTAGGTCGTAACTTACCCCAAGATTTGACTCAGGTGCCTTTCTACTTCAGATTTTCCAACCTTCCTGCAAAGTGTGGAGGTGCAAAAGCTCTAGCGGCTTGGGGCTCCAGAGAGCTCACACTTGAAGTAATGCAATTTTATGTGTTTTTGCAGGTTTTCTCTTTGCAAGTGATGAAAGTGTGGCAAGATGTCCAAAAGGAAGAAATATTTACATTCGCTAGGAAGTATTTCACGTCTAATATCAATCTTGCTATAGTTTATTTTGGTGAAACAATTTTAGCCTGATCTGTTATGCAAAGAGTAGCTGGCAAGTAGCCCAGTTATAATTCTGTAAGCAGTAGCTGGAAAGTATATCCAGTGGGTTACTTATATTTTTTACCACACACACGAAGAATAAACATGTATTATTTCCACAATCGTATTCGGCCTCTTATAATTGCTTGCTTATAGTGCTCGTTCATCATATTCGCATTTTGCTGTTTTCCATCGGTGTGCACCAGGAACTGCAAATACTTGACTAGACGACATGCATATAAGTGCTTTTTTATGCTGTGTACATTTACCATTTCAGGCAAGTAAAGCTTCTGCACTCAAGTGCCTACTCTGAACGTAATCCCTCATATGTGAAAGTTTTCATTTTTCATAATTTATCTGAAGTATTGCTCTAGCTGTACTTGAATTCTTTTTTTCATCGTACAGCTTGTTCATCCTTTGTTGAGTGGTGCATAAACAAATGTCTGTGATAATAAGCACATAATAGGGTGCTTTTGTTTTCCCAGTGCACTCACTGTATGAAAATAATAAAGGACATAAAAATGTGTTCATTCCGTTCGAGACAGTAAGTTCTAGTGTTATAATATGTGGCCATAAGGAAAACACCCCCACATTGGTGTTGAGAGTTAATAATTATGTCGGCGCTTTGCAGGATTTCAGTAATTCCTTTGAAATGACATAATTTGCAAAACAGGTAAGCTCAATTTTTTTTTCACTGGTTTATAGTGTGAAAATTTCTGTGGTGAAAAAATGATGCATTTTGGGGTTGTCTTCGCCAGTGGTGGCTGCATGAATTCCATTAGGAAGGGAATGGGAGAGTGGAACCTGTATTGCTTGAAAAAGGACTAAAAAAAGAGAATAGAAGAAACCGTTTGTTCGTTTATTTTATATATACACAAAATTTGTCATTTTTTCACTGAATAATATATGTCGAACAATATAAGAGTTTTGCCATAGTGCATGGTTTGATTATTAGATGCATAAACAGTATTCGTATTTCGTCATTTATATTTATCTTCCAGATATATGAATTGAAATGCAGTGCCAGTCATGGTGTTCAGATTTCTTATTGAAAAGGTAACGATGTAGGCATTGATTCGTAATATAGATCTTTCCAAGAAAAAAGGAACATCTGCCACATTTTCTCCAGGTATATATCCGATTTAAATGCACACCTCAGTTGGCCTAAGTAATTCTAGAACTCACTGCATTTCCAGAATTAGCAATTACCTACTTCGTCTAAATGAAGAAGAGCAAATTCTATGATTGGACATGATGCCCCAGATAGTATGTTGGAAGGGGTGTAAGGCTTCAAAGTTTTTGTAAGGCCGAGGTGTTCACTACAAGTTGCGGGTTAAATATTTTCTTGTGTTTGGTCCTATCGCAGTCACCCCAGGCTGTGCACACAACCCAGACATGCTGGCCATCCCCCATGGGATGCATGGATAGCATAATCGAGCAGCGAGAGACCCAGGCCTAGTAGCCAGACGCTTTTCCAATTGAGTCCTTTGCTGCACCGATAAATTCTTATGTGACCCCAGTGCAGTGGCCACCTGTACTTAAGAAGCCCTTCATTCCTGATCTGGTCAGTTTTCCATAGCCCATTTTGCTACCTGAAATAACCAAAGTGACTTTCAATCCAACATTTGCAGAGCCAGTTTGAATCTGCATATAATGTCTGTACAGCATACAAAGAAGTTTGGGATTCAAATTATTCTCGGAACTGAAACATTGGATTCTTCAGCACGAGCTATGCTCAGATGTGGTATATAAAATGTCATTTTATGTTATACTGCTTTTTGATGGCACGTTTTCTTGATGAGAAATATACTCTCAAATGTCCTGCTCTGTTTTCACAAAACGCTTTATTTTATAAAGGTACTGGCAGTGCCTTCCTTTGTTCAAACTTACAAAGAGGGAGTAATGGGAATGGCACTCTGCGATAGTCAGTGTGGCGAGGTTTGTTTTGAATGCATCTCAAGTTCATGGGGCTCTGGACTGGATTAGAAAACAGGTGGTATCACGGCAGTTGGGCAGGGCTTTCCCTGGGTAGGGTTGAGATGAATACGATGGCTGCTGATATACCAGGACTTCTCGTCATCACAATAATTTTGACGAAAACAAAGTTGTGCTCGGATTGTACCAGTATTGATGATGGTCCGGAAGACATCAAGCTTCCTTAGAAACGCTTTCGGCTTTTAATGCGTAATAATGAGGAGCCCTTTGAAGTGTTTTGCCAGTGTTGTAAACACGACGCTGTGAGACTCAGTTGAAATTTGCTTTGTTATGCATCTCTGGTGGTACGCATGATAACTGCAGTCCTTTAAGATGTGTTCCCATTACCATATAAGTGGACATGAGACACGTTCGTTTATAATCATTTAATGTCATGATGGCATAAATATGATAGACATTGGTGCTTATAACAGCATTGATTGTCACATGCAGCGATTAGTTTGTCTAGGTATTATGATAAGGCAATGACTGTGCATTACACATTATGCATGCTCATGACAAGCATCTCTTATTGTGTGCTACCATGACTTGTTCAGTGTTGGTTGCTTTGTATATAAGCCATATAGCAGAGTACTGAATATTAGTCATGTCAGAGGTCATGACTCATACTCATGGAAGTAATGATCATTCCTGGCCGCAACATGTGTTATTAATGAGCCATTTATTACTCACTCATATGGCCAGACCAATCAGTCTCAATGGTAAAGTAACACTTTGGTTTTGACTATGTCTGCGGACATTTGGATCTCCCTTTTTGGCACGTTGCAGTTGGCATTTAAAGTTACTGTATCCTGTTTCAACTAGCATTGGAATACTGCAAACTGTGGGTGATCGTGCAAGGTCCGACTTGTTTATGTTGGGCGATCCCATGGGGCATTTTGTAAGATCCCAAAATCAGCCTTACTGTTGATAATGTATTTGCATAATATTGCTTTAATTCTAGTTTGAGAGCCAGCATCAATCTGGTGAAAATTTGGCCCATGCATTATACGGCAGAAAAAACTTCAGTGATCATGCCCATACAAATTGATGCGACTGTACAGAAGTGTTTTTTGCATCTGCAGAAGTTTTTCAACTCTGATAATTGACAGCGTTCTTGTCACAAGCGACTCTACATTTTCTGCAGTAGCCCGTATGCACTTTCTTTCAAACACTAGTGATAAGGTGGGAACAAAAGGAAAATCAGTACGAGCAAAATTGAAGTATTGTGCGTTTCGCAGTCCAGTTTTAATGGTGCATTCTTGCATGAAAAATAAATAAAAAGTTAATGAAGCAAAGAAGTGAGTGTAAAATTTTATACCACAGTACCAGCAGATATAGATCAGAAGAAAAAAAGCGTGCAAAAAGGATAGGGCTACAGTTCACTCAACAGGGATTACCAATGAAGTCCGCCCCATGCCCCACAAAAGAATAACACACAACAGTAGCATTTTGCCAAGGCTTCCCCAGGGCACTGGAACCTTGGGTCTAATAAAAAGGTTCGGCATGAGGATAAGGTCAATAGTTAATAGAACAGGAGGTACATAGAAAAGGCAATCCACAATATGTCACATCGGAATTGACCAGAGTGGGGCATTGATAACCAGCAGCCGAATGGCAACAGCAGATCCCAAGAGAAGGTGATATGCAGTTTCGACTAACAGATACTTATTTTAAAAATAAGTTACAAAGGCACCCGAGTCAAATCTTGGAAGGTGCGACCTAGCTTGACACCTTTTTAGCGGAGATTTTGGTCATGGTGAGAAGCTTAGTGCTGGCCTCACAACCCACGTTTCGCTGAAGAAAGATCAAGCAAAATCGAAATAGCCACATGCTATAGCCTCTTCGTTCCTTATTTTCTGTCGTTCTTTCCTTTGCAAAACTATTATTCTTTTTTTTTTTCATTTTGCATATGCACCACACCAGGACTAGAGCTATCTTCTGGTGGTAGTGATTTGCAATTACCAGATTCCTTGAGCTCTAAGAATAAAAGCTGCCTAGAGTGAAAATATTTTCTGGAACAATTAGGCTATCATCAAGCTATAACGAAATTGGATCATTTGTCCTAATTAAAGTGCATATAAAGCTACCCGGCTGTACAAGAGTTCCAGCTTGTGGAAAGAAAAAATAGAAAGTTTGTTTTTAGATTAGTGTACAGTGTTAAAAGTAGTTGATTCCTAAATTTCGATGCCTATATCTTTATATGCATTTGATTCCACTCCCAATAATAAATAGGTACTGCATATGATGCTTTTACGAAGAACTCGAGCAAAAGGCCAGAAACCTAAAAACTGTATTGGGCAGAAATTTGTGAGTTTTAGCTGCAGAGAATAAAATTCAAAGCTATTAAGATCACAACTTTAAAGACCCCATTTGGCAAAAAATCTAGAGTTGTTGCCAGAAAAAACAGGCATGGGCTCTGCCAGGTGCAGTTTGTTGGTGACGTGGACAGGTACCGTTGTATCAGCATGTAGTGTGATGTGTTACAAAACCATATTACATATTACAGCTGCCAACTCTGGCTGCTTCTTTCAGATGGGTCGGTAAGACAAACCGAACCTTCCCGTACTGAGCAATGAGTAATACCTCTTTCACACAAACACTCAATACTCACTGAACTTGGTCTGCATTCAACTCGATGATGATCGAGTTTGTCACAGAGTAACCTTCACGTGCAATTGATACTGAGCCTGCTTGGCTCGAAGCCGCTTCCTCCAGTGCTTTCAAGTTTTCAAGTACATTTGATAGCTGGTGTCGAACCCTGCCAGGGTGGCGCAGTGGTTATGGCACTCGACTACTGCTCCCAAGGACATGGGATCGAATCCCAGCCACAGTGACCGTTTTTGAGTGGAGGCAAAAAGCAAGGTGTCCAAGTGCTGTGCGATGTCAGTGCACGTTAAAGAAACCCAGGTGGTCGAAATTTCCGCAGTCCTCCACTACGGCATCTCTCAAAGCCCGCGTCGCTTTGAGAAATTAAACCCCACAAACCAAACCGATAGTGGGTGTCGACACACTCATCATAGAGCTTAAAATAAAAGCGAATGAAGGCAATAAAACCTTAATAATAAAACAGAATTGTATTGAAAGGCACGGTCGAACATTGTTAGAACATAATTCGTGCTTGCATAATTAATTTTTATAATCATGAAACTCACCTACCGTGCATAAAGGAAACTTCTCAATGGTCATTCAAAACACCCATGTAGCAGCAAGTGCTTCAATCGTTCTTGTAAAGCTCAATGCTGATAGAGTGTAATGAGAATTGAAAGTGTTCATTTCACAGGGTTGTAACACATGCTACGTTTAGGTCACGCAGGTACATCCATATGGCTGAGATAAAGCACGGCTCCATAAATATCTATTTTGGCTGGTCTCTCAAATAACTGTGTAGCTTAAGACTGTATGAAAATAAATATGTACAAAGTAATAAAGTCACAAATGAAGAGATTAGAAATTAATCGAGTAGCAAAGCAAATATAAGTGAACAAGGACCCACAAGAGCAGTCTCAGACAGAAGCCATAATGCTATTGCATCACGCCCATAAAGGCAAAGCTTATGTGTCCCACAGATTTTCAAACTTACCAGTTGTTGGTGCCTTATATTTGGGGCCCGGTGTGCACTCAATGCATTACCTGCTCAATGCTTTCACAAAGTATGGCGCACTAATAAATAAGTTGAAGCTTTTTTATTACATCTGAACAATGAGACAAAGAAAACATTCTGAAATGGCAACATGAGCAGAAAGAAAGGAACATGAAATGGCCCAAGAACGCCATAAACAATGAAGGTCGATAAGGCGACAAAATATTTCTTAAAATAATAATGTTAATCCTCGTACCCCAGAACTGAGGCTTCTGAATAGGTGGCAGCAGTAATGGATACAAATAAGAAAAGGCAGCAACACTCGTGACTCAAAGTCCACTGGACAACGCACATGCGATCACATTTTTTAAAGAACTGATCATAGAGAAAATGCAAGGTGGGGCAGGAAGTGAGGCCTGCAGTCCCAAAAAACAGATGTCCTCTGGTGGCAGAAAT
The DNA here is from genome assembly GCF_055883805.1 of Amblyomma maculatum. Classification (NCBI taxonomy): domain Eukaryota; kingdom Metazoa; phylum Arthropoda; class Arachnida; order Ixodida; family Ixodidae; genus Amblyomma; species Amblyomma maculatum. The sequence continues at coordinate 15,483,724 of NC_139350.1, forward strand.
GGCTTAGCAACCATCATGCCAGTGATGAACTGGTATAGCAATGGCTTTCTTTTGCTCACTTCTCTTTCTCTCTTCTTTTTGGCATGACATGCACAGTTGCAACACCAGTCTAGGGAAATGCTTCCTCGACACCAGTTGCAGCTCCGCTTGGAATCACTGCAGTCTTCTCTACTCGAGGAGCGTTTTCTGTAAAAGTAAAATCCAAGCACAGCTGTGAGAATGCTTGTTAATAAAGTCAAAGCAATGATACTGCCAAGAACAACAATAAAAACGGCATCATTCATACTGCATGCAACTGCAACCTGTACTATGTGAACAGCCATCTCTTTTTAAGAAAAAAGAAAAAAAAATGGTGCAAGGCAAGGTGCCTAAAGAGATTGTGAGGTCAACTTAAAGTTGGCCTGAATTAAGAGTGCACCATGTTCTAGTCCGAAAGGCCTGGACCTCACCGAAGGCAGAGCTGTTGTAAATAAAACAGCACTGAAAACAAAAATATAGATGATGCAACTGCCTGACAATTTTTTAAGTATAATTTGTGCACCTACACTGATTTAGTGATGCAAATCACAGAGGCTACACAACTGTGGACTTCAAAACTGTTGGAACCTGTCATTTAATAAAATGGCATCAAGAGCGAATCAAGATGTAGGAAGGTTTTAACATGAACTTTATCGGCAATAAGTGCATTTTTCACTGAGAGAAAAACTGAAGCCCAAAAAATGAATTTTTATTTAGCACAGTAAGTGGATGGAGTTGTGACCAGGTGTCCTTTAAATTAAATAACTTTTCTATAACAATGACAAGAAGTCATCTTGATGGGTTCAGCAACAATACCACACAGAGTGGAGACAGTGAGAAAACAGCATTAATTCAGGACCATCAAGAGAAACTTGTGTTCCACCGTCACAGCCTGACAAAACAAGAAATGCCCAAATTTGAAGCATACAATGTAACAGTAAAAGCCTAGGAATTTAAATGACCCCAGCACTTTTCTAATTCAGCACTAATACCTGAAGGCAGCCAATAGCAAGACTAAATAGTCAATTTATTTTGAGGCTTCTCGAACTGGACTGTGCAGAACTTTTGGGTTTCTTAGAGAGCTTTTGGGTTGCGAGCACACCTGAACAAACATGAATGGCTCAATTCCCATCATTTTATTCTAATTTAATTTGAAACCAACTGTACCATAACTATTCAGAGCAGACTCCTTTACTACACAGATTGCCCTTAATACTATATTGAATTTCGTATCTTTTCTTTTCTTTTTGAGGGGCATGCAACTGCACACATATTTAGGAGCACCAGATGGCAGCCAAGAAATACAGGCTCCTTCAGCTTCCTTTGAAAGCTCTTGTGTTGCCCCTGAAGATATAAAAAAGACCTTGCCATTTTCTTGTGCCCTTAATACATTCAGCCAACAAAGCAGCTTGATATTTTTGCAATGTGAGCTTTTACAGCTTGAACTGGGTGCATCATTCTCATATTCATGACACCTTATTACTCCTCTGTTAGTCTAATTCAGCTCTTCATTTTTCACCACTATGCAGATAGCTATGGAATGAAAAATAGTATATGTAACGTCAAGAGACGGGAGTATGCAAAGTGGGTCTGAGAAGATACAATGTTTTGATATTCTCATCACTAACTGATGGATACTATAGGTGACAGACTGGTTCTAAGTGAAAGCAAGTGTAGCAGGGGCAGCAAAATGTTAGGTAGACGGATGCCAGCTTTAAGTTTATGGTGATTATATGGATGCAGCTGGCATATAATTGAGTTAGTTAATTGCAGAGATGTGGGAGAAGTCTGCCCTGCAGTAAATGTGGCCAGGCTGGTGATGACAAGTAAGTTCAATGGCAGCACCCACAGTTCACTAATGTTACGACCGTGCATCATCCGCACTTGCGCGCTCTATTGTTCGCCTGTGGGCATGGATAAGTGCTGTGGATATGTGGTGTTGGTACAATGGCTCTAAGTGAGCCTGTTTCCAGGAATCCTGTTTTGTAAGCCTGTTTTGCTTTGTGGACACCCTGCAAATGCCAAATTGACCCTGTCAAGAGAACGTCTAGAAAAGCACAAAGAAATGTCCCCCTGCGGGAAATAGCCGGAAGTGCTTTCGTTCAATTGTTCACCCTTCCCGTCGAGAAGTGCTATCGTCCAGTGAGGAATGCCTACTGGACAAAGGAGACGACAGAGTGACACGTCCGCTGACGTGCAGGACAAGAAAGGAGCATGACGCATACGGCCATTAAATGATTTCCCGGGAATGCAGTAAAGATTTGCAATTGTCGAAAACGGACAATGCTGGGAGCGTATGCGGCGCTCACGTGCACTTGGGTTTCTGAGAAGTAAATCCACTTGCCGGAACCAGCCTATCGATTCTTGGCTGAAGAATAGAAATGTACCTCCTCGCCGTTCCCAAGCTTTTCCCGCCAACAAGTGACCAGGCTCAACGAAACAATGCCGGGCCAGTCAGTGCTTCAGACCATCAGTGCAGTGATGTGTTCGATTGGATGCCGATATCTGAGGGGCGTGCCCTGGATTTGGTTGGTCAGCATCTTCAGAGAGGGGCTGGACATAGGGGGTTTTAAGGACGCTGCAGAGCACGAAATGTCGCTCTGAGCCCTGGGTAAACGGCTCATCCAGTCGCTTCTCGCTATGAACTCTTAACGCTTGCCATTTTGCTGATGTACCCTTCTTTTTCATGTAAATAATCATGTAAATAAGTTTTCTCAAAGTGCCAATAAACCTGCTTGTATACATTTTACCAACTTCGAAGATTCAATTCTTCATCAACCCCGAGTCTCTGCACGCTACCAAGTGAAGGCCGGGTCGACTTAGTACCAGCGTCGCGACAACTGGTGGCAGCGGTGGGATCTGAATCTACAAGCCACAACATCTGGTGATTGGAGGTGGGATCTGGATCTACAAGCTACAACATCTGGTGATTCGAGGTGGATCAGAATTTACAAGCCACAACATCTTGTGATCGGAGGTGGCATCTCAAGCAACAAGCAGGAGCAAGAATCGGCCAACAAGAAAGCAGCTCGGAACATCGATCGCATGTTTGGGTGAGTGCTTGGCTTTTCTTCTGATGTGGACCAGGTTCTAGAAAAGGGTTAGATTTTAGAACTGGTAAAAAGTGTTGAAACTACTTTAGGTTTGGTAGTTTGCACTGTTGTTTTGGAAGTAGCCGACACTCGGAGCGATCATGGACCTACAAAAGCTGCAGAAACCGGAACTGTTGCAATTGTGTGAGGAATTGGGAATTGATACAAGTGGTTTGGCACGAAAACCTTTGATTATAAAGGCAATCACATATTTGGGAGCCGATGATGAGGAGCTCAGTGAAGCATGGAACCTCATCGCCCAAAAAAAGGAGGAGCAGCTCAGACAGCAGAAAGAGCGGGAAAAAGAGGAAAAGAGGCGTGAGCGTGAACTTGAGAGGGAAAAAGAGGAAAGGGAGCGCGAACGTGAGAGGGAAAGAGAGGAAAAGAAGCTAGACATTGAGCTCCGGAAATTAGAACTAGAGTTGAGCAAGAGGTCGGGCGATTGTCCCCAGCTAGCGGTACCTCGTCTCAACAAGGAGGCAGATTTCAAGATGTCAAAGTACATGCAGCCATATGTGATATCAGGGGATATCGGTCTGTATCTGGCTAACTTTGAGCGAACCTGCGAAAAACTGTCCTTCCAGCGAGACACTTGGTCTCAGAGATTATTGACGGTTCTGCCCTGCGAGGCAGCGGAGGTTGTCGCGCGGCTAAGCAAGGAGGACGCGGACAACTACGAGAAGGTCAAAGCTTGCCTTCTGAGAAAGTATACGCTTAGCGCCGAGGCGTTCAGACAACGTTTTCGGAACGCTAATAAGTCCAGGGACGAGAGTTACCCTGAATTCCTATACAATTTAAGAGTCAATTTGGGCGAGTGGCTAAAGGGCACTGATTCCTTCAGTGATAGGGACGCTGTAGTCGAGCGAATTCTTTTGGAGCAGTTTTATAACTGCCTCCCAGAAAAAGAAAGAAATTGGTTACAGGACCGAGGCGAAATTAAGTCGGCAACTGAAGCTGCCGAACTTATTGAGGAGTATGCTTCGCGCCGACAATTCAGCAACCCAGCAGTGGATAGGCCCCGCAATCCCAAGTTCAGTGTGAATAACCGTCAGAAAAGGCACTTTGCTAGATTTGCAAACGAAGAAAGGAAGGCTTCTTCAGGCAAACGCCCTAGAAAGGACGGCAGTGAGAAAAGTGGGGAAGTGACCAACGCGCAGAACACAAAGAACAAGCTTGGGGCTAGGAAGCCGCTCACATGCTTTAGGTGTAATGAGCAGGGTCACATTGCCGTCAACTGCCGGAAAGAAAAGATTGCTTTCTCGTATGTCAGGGACTGCGATGAAAACATTAAGCTTTTGGAACCCTACCTGCATGACCTAGTAGTCAACGGGAAGCCTTGCAAGGTACTGCGCGATTCGGCCGCAACGATGGATGTTGTCCATCCGGCGTATGTGTCGCCTTCCGACTATACAGGACAGTGTGCGTGGATCCGCCAGGTAGTGGAGGAACAGAGTGTGTGCTTGCCAATCGCGAACGTGGTCATCGAGGGCCCTTTCGGCGAGTTAACAACCGAGGCTGCCGTTTCAGAAAAGCTGCCTAAGTGCTATCCGTATTTGTTCTCCAACAAATAGGACATGCTACTGCGAAAGAGGGGCATCCTTTTCGGAGACATAGTTGTGCAAGCCTTAACACGTTCAAAGGCGCGAGAACTAGCTACACTGCTCATTCCAGAAGAATCCACAGCGGAGGAAACGGCAGTTAAAACAGTGGTAGATGCGGAAGATAGCAGGTCAGACAGCTTTGAGAGCGAGGCATCTCAGATAAGTCTACTTGAAAGTGAGCTTGATGAGACGCGGAATGAGGACGTTTTTGAGAGTAACCTCTTGCCGCCAGCGTCTAGTAATCTCACGAGACTTTTAAGTGGAACTCGAGAGGACTTAGCTATGGAGCAAGCCAATGATCATAAGATACAGGAGCTTCTCAAAAGTACGGAGCAGATAGGAGAACTAAAGAGATCTCAGCTGTCCGATCTGGGCGAGATAATAACAGAGTTTGAGGCCTGCTTCGTGGACAGGCCAGGCAGGACTGATTTGACTGAGCACGATATTGAGCTGACTTCAGACGTGCCAGTGCGATCAAGGTGCTACCGATTTTCTCCAAGGCAAAGAGAAATTCTGGATAGGGAAGTAACTCGCATGCTGGAATTAGGAGTGATAAAACCCTCGGAAAGCGATTATGCTTCGCCTATGATCTTAGTAGAAGCTCCAGGTAAAGACCCTAGGCCTGTGGTAGACTACTGAAAGCTAAATTCTCTCACCAGGGATCAAGTGTATCCTATTCCGAATATTGAGGAGAGAGTAGAACAGGTCAGTAGAGCGGCATATGTGACAACGCTGGACCTTACTCGAGGATACTGGCAAGTACCGCTCACTGAACGCGCCAGCAGATACGCGGCTTTCGTCACTCCGACGGGCAGCTACCAGCCAACAATGATGAGTTTCGGGCTCAAAAATGCTCCATTTTGTTTTTCCCGACTCATGGATAGGGTTTTAAAGGGGTGTGAAACATTCGCGGTGCCTTATTTAGACGACATTGCGGTTTTTTCCGACTCATGGGCGGACCATATGGTACATCTAAGAGCTGTACTGAGCCTTTTGCGTCAAGCTGGACTAACCGTAAAGGCCGAGAAATGTTGCCTGGCAAGGGCGACCGTGGACTACTTGGGTCACAATGTAGGTCAAGGTTTCAGGAAACCCAGCGAGATTAAGATTTCTGCGGTAGCAGACTACCCGCGGCCGAGCACGAAGATGGAAATTCGAGCATTCCTGGGTCTGACTGGGTACTACAATCACTACATCCCTAACTATTCAGCTTTGGCTAGCCCTCTGACCGACGCTCTCCGCAAGACAGAACCGACAAATGTAGTCTGGGACGAACAAAAGGAAGCCTCCTTCGTAAACCTGAAGGCTGTGCTGATTAGCCGTCCGGTATTGCGAGCTCCAGACTATGGCCGAGAATTCACGGTCCAGTGTGATGCCAGTGATCGAGGGCTAGGTGCTGTTCTCTGCCAGAGAGATGACGACGGTAATGAGCACCCCGTGCTCTACCTGAGCAGAAAACTGAGTTCTAGAGAGAGAGCTTATTGCGCGTCAGAGAAAGAGTGCGCTTGCATTGTATGGGCCATTCAAAAATTGTAGTGCTATCTTGGAGGGGCCAAATTCACCCTAGAGACGGACCATTGTCCCCTGGCTTGGCTGCAAACTGCGACATCGAAGAACAGTCGCCTTCTTAGGTGGAGCTTGATTTTACAGCAGTACAATTTTGAAATAAGATACAAAAAAGGGAAGCTAAATGGGAATGCGGACGCGCTTAGCAGCTCTTTCTAAGCGGTCCGAGATGTTCCTCACCATGTATCCAAATTGATAATCAGGTTTTTTTTTTTTCCGTGCGCTTGTATATGTGTGACTATGTAAAGCAGCACGTTTGGTTTTCTAGGAATACGTGGGTCCTGAACGTCCTGAGAGTGGGCTTTTCTCGAACAACAATGGCAGTTTTCTTTTAACCTGGTCTCTTCAGACGGGAGCCGAGTGCTTGCTTGGACATGTGGTTGAGTTTCAGACAGCTCGAGCAATTCGGCCTACGACAATCAAGACAACGCGACAAGCAACAGCGAGCTTCAAGCGTTCATGTGCCGGCCATTAAGTCGTCTCTTCATGCAGCAGCTGCGACTGTTGCCCTCCGAGACTCTTCTGGCGGGGGAGGAGGCTGTTACGACCGTGCATCATCCGCACTTGCGCGCTCTATTGTTTGCCTGTGGGCATGGATAAGTGCTGTGTATATGTGGTGTTGGTACAATGGCTCTAAGTGAGCCTGTTTCCAGGAATCCTGTTTTGTAAGCCTGTTTTGCTTTGTGGACACCCTGCAAATGCCAAATTGACCCTGTTAAGAGAACGTCTAGAAAAACACAAAGAAATGTCCCCCTGCGGGAAATAGCCGGAAGTGCTTTCGTTCAATTGTTCACCCTTCCCGTCGAGAAGTGCTATCGTCCAGTGAGGAATGCCTACTGGACAAAGGAGACGACAGAGTGACACGTCCGCTGACGTGCAGGACAAGAAAGGAGCATGACGCATACGGCCATTAAATGATTTCCCGGGAATGCAGGAAAGATTTGCAATTGTCGAAAACGGACAATGCTGGGAGCGTATGCGGCGCGCACGTGCACTTGGGTTTCTGAGAAGTAAATCCACTTGCCGGAACCAGCCTATCGATTCTTGGCTGAAGAATAGAAATGTACCTCCTCGCCGTTCCCAAGCTTTTCCCGCCAACAAGTGACCAGGCTCAACGAAACAATGCCGGGCCAGTCAGTGCTTCAGACCATCAGTGCAGTGATGTGTTCGATTGGATGCCGATATCTGAGGGGCGTGCCCTGGATTTGGTTGGTCAGCATCTTCAGAGAGGGGCTGGACATAGGGGGTTTTAAGGACGCTGCAGAGCACGAAATGTCGCTCTGAGTCCTGGGTAAACGGCTCATCCAGTCGCTTCTCGCTATGAACTCTTAACGCTTGCCATTTTGCTGATGTACCCTTCTTTTTCATGTAAATAATCATGTAAATAAGTTTTCTCAAAGTGCCATTAAACCTGCTTTTATACATTTTACCAACTTCGAAGATTCAATTCTTCATCAACCCCGAGTCTCTGCACGCTACCAAGTGAAGGCCGGGTCGACTTAGTACCAGCGTCGCGACACTAATCAGAAGCGGGACAATTCGATATGTGATCAGAGTGGGGGAGCAGCCTCAAATGACTGGAATCTCGTGGTGACATCATGGCAGAGGGTGATGATGACATAGGACATGTTGTGGTCATGTGACCCCCACCATCACAATCACATGATGCGCTACACTACCATCGGGCACTGCTCAAGTCAGAAATAGGGGCTCAACAACTACACCACGAAATGTTGAGAATTGGTGGTCTATATGGATCAGCATACCGAAAGCAACAGCAGAAAAGAATGCCTCTGCAGCACTTTGCATCTACTCCAATAGGCATGCGAGCAAGCGCAGCACGTTGCATACCTTATGTAAGTCTACCACGGAATTACAAACACAAGTTTCCAATAGATAACCAGGCCACTCCAGATGAGACCAGTGAGCAACAAGTAAGTGCTAATGAATGACCGTGAGTGGCAGGCTGAGTGAGAGCAGAGCACGGGGCAAGAGAAAATAGGTCACCTGCCACTAATTTGGGCCACTGTGCCAATTACAGCCCAGCTTTTTAGTCGAGCCATTGATTGCAACTTCATCCTGTATATATCCTACAAAGACAGCTCTGAAAAAACACGCCTCCTATGTGAGCCTTTCTTTCTATGCACCAATCCTGTGCATGTTGCAAAAAAGTTATTGCGAAGTATTTTGAATTCGATGGATATAACAATCTGATAAATGCAACGGCATTCCGTACACCACAACTTTATGTCACAAAAACATAAGTTCTAATTTCTGACTATACAATGTCGTGCAGAAATTTGGATGTCAAGGGCACTCTTACAGGCCCCTATGAGCGATAGAACAAAATCTGTGAATGCAAAAAATTACCACTAAGCATTGTCTTTGTCGGAAGTGCAATGCATGCTGTGAGCACTGGCATGCACGGTGCATACCTAGCTGATGACATCATCACCAGCAGTGCAATATGCATGGTGAGTGAATGCCGAAACATGACTGCATGTATGCTATGTCAGCTATGATCTGAGGTACATAAATACATTAGTACTTGTACTTTGATCTGTGGGGTTTGACCATTTTTTTAAAATACAAGATTTGGATGAATCAACTATTTATATCCTTCGTCTCCTAAACACTGATTGCAACACAATGTATGCAGCATCAATATGGGCCCTGTGTATTATACAGACATCAGAAAAAATACCTTTAGCAATCCCTATTCAAACCACATGCCAATCATTCAGAAAACTATTTGAAAAGTTTATGACACGTTCAGTTCATTCAAATAGTTTTCAAAATATGCTAATTCATTTGAATAATTGAGTACGATAGTATTCCACTTGCTTTTCGAACTTTTCGGAGAATTACACACCCCTTCTTATTACAGACCAAATGAGCTCAATCATCACATAGGCAATAATTATGATACTCCTTCCCTCATAATTACTCCTGGAGTGGTATCTAGCTGGCATGTTTTTAAGCCCTGAGGCAAGTGGCATATTGTTACGTGGAAACTCAATGTATTTACTGCATATTTACAACAGCCTCAGCTGGCATAGCAGGGAGCAGCAGCACAGAACCAGTCCCACTTTATCATCACCTTGTCCCTTCGGCGAGGCAAGAGAAGAAAACACTTCGTCGTCGTCATCGCATAACATGACCACCTAGTGGTATAAGTGTTGTCCCGGGGCTAAACTGGCAAAGAAAGCATGAGCTCGTATGACTTCAGGTGCGAAACATAGACAATGTCCTTCGTGGGGCAAGTGGAAAAGGACGCGGGCACAATAGGGGCAAGTTCCTATGTCACATCAGTGACTTGGTGCACCAGGGGACAAAGGTTACTGTTGGAGACCATAACAATAAGTGGAAGGGGAAATGAAAACTTTTAAAATAAAAAAGGTTTGCTGGAATATGCTCCGCATAAACTTTCTGATGCGAGAACAATCTTTTCTTGATTTTGAACTCACCCTTTTCTAACAAACTTATCCTGAAGCTGGTATACCAATTTCACAATTTGCATTTGTGAGTGCTAAACACCTCAGTGTAAGCAGGTAAAACAGCCAAGCTATCTTATCAATCAAATGTGGGCATAAACTTTGCAGAGGAGAATGAGCTATTACCTGATATACACAATGAAAGGAACTGTGTTCCTTTATTGTACCTGATGTTGCTGCTGTTATGATATATCAGTTTCTGTGGCAAGATCATACGATCATACATTAGAAAGCTCGAAAGGTAGTTCATGAAGTTACAACCTTTAGGTGGCATCAGCTAAGGCAGTCTTCCTTTCAGAGCCTTTAGCAACACTGAGAAGAGGCAGACTAGGGTAGTTTTGAAGGATGCATGCTCCATAATTAATAAACTAATTCCTTCGGTATAGACCACGCAAGAATGTCTCTGTACCATCACCTACGCTCACTATATGCTTCCGTAACAATGCCTGCGCCTGAATCCAAACAGGCAACCTTTCACATCTGTAGCCATTAGGACTGCCTTTACCAGAGTTTTCATCAGAGATTGAAGAGCAGGATGAGCCGGAGGATGGTGAGTGGGAGCCTTATGAACTGTCTGAGGTCACACCAGTGTCTCGGGACACATCTATGCTGTCAGCAATGGCAGCCAGTTCAGGCCTGTGCTCCTGGAAAAGGAAAGGACAAGAATAATAGACACCCAAGACCTTCAAATTGGCCTCTTTGTAACATGCACAAAAATGTTGCAGATTCTACTGTGCTCCCCATCTTGCACACAGCAGCAAGGTGCGCAGAAAAATACACAGGACAGTTGTAAATGAAAGAAGCAGAATGAAAGTAAACCAAGGGGGGGAATTTCGAGGCTTGAAAACCAAGTATGAATGACTGGGCTATATCTCAACTGAAATCGGTCATGTAAAGCTAGGAATAACACTGAGGTTGGCCTTAATGGACTCAGTTAAGATTTACAGTAAGTAGGTAATGACAGAACAAGTTCATGGAAAGGGAAGTCAAGGCTAGTTCATATCTGCTTTTACCACCAGCCACCACTGCTTCTCTGTGTAGGCTCACCTTTAGGGCCTGGTACCACTTGCGTGATATCTTGGGCCTCCTACGCATCGTCTTGTGCCAGACAATGGGGACGTTGGTGGGGCTGGAGAAGTTCTGCGTCACCGCAATGGTGTGGTCCAGGTTGAGCACCACATGCCACCAGCAACCTGGCACAAACACCACCTCACCAGGCTTTTGCACCAGCTCCAGCTGCAAAACAGGGGAAAGGCCAAGATTACAAGGTAATGTACTCGGCATGTAAAACAATAAATCCTCTTATGGTTGATTGATTTTACGATTTCGCACAAAATCTTGACACTGCATATCAGTGCATCTTGCTGGGTGCGGGGACACTGCCTCGCTTCCTTCAGACTTGTCACTGCTAGACTGTGTCACACTGATTTTGATACACTACAGGATGATGTCAACTGCATGATTTCTGTCTTTAGTTGACGGTTGCCATTTTTTTATGACAACGCAGTCCTGCAAAAGGTGTTTTAAGAGCCTAGCAGTATTTACAAAGAAAATTAAAATTCCAAAGGTTTTCAGTGAACCTGAGAAGCGAGCAATGCTCATATGAAATGATAAAGAAGGCTCTTCTCACCTTCTACTAATCAGATATGCCATGAACGCTGTGCAAACATTATAGGAAGTTTAAAGAAAGGAGAGTAGCAAAACAAATGCTGCTGCCCAAGAACGTTTTAACATGACTGTGCACACTGTGAGTTGAAAAACACTGATTGGAATAAGAGAAGGGTTATGTGCTCGAGAACGCGGAAATGCTATCCCATTTATTGTATTTCTATGCTCCCAAGCAGTACCTTCACAGCAAGCACTAAACCCTTGGTTAACAACATACACCCCACAAGAGAGTTGCCAGTTAGGCTGGGCACCAACCACACATTTCAAACACACATTCCATCCCGGCTGCAGCTACTTACAGGCTTGCATTCCTCTGGCCATCCTGGCTGCATGGTTCTGGGATAGACTAGCCGGAACCATGTGATGGCCTGATCACCTTGATTGCCACCATCTTGAGGTGGCAGCTTTAGCATCTCCTGAGGCGTGTGAGTCGGGAACAGGCACCACCTGGTAGGGCCAAAGGAAGACCGCCAGGCAGTGGGATGTCAAGCAGTGACTAAATCAGTTCTAAAGTGGAAAATACCAGAGCACGAAAGAAAAAATCCAGGACAGTGCTGTCTTCAAGACAAAGCATTAGCAAATCCGATATAAAAAACTAGTGCCTGTGTCATGCGAGTAACTTCAAAGGACGGCGGGATTCTTGTTTTCTAAAGAGAGATAATAAAGATAATAAAATAACAGATAATAAAAGCGAGATAATGGCTGCACCACAAGGCACAAGAATCCCGCCGTAACATGCGCAGAAGGGGTTGTATACTCCATCCCTCTATCTTGTGGCAAGGCATACATCGTCCAATGCATCGTTTAATGGAGCATAGCAATGATTTTTCAGGGTCATCGTCCAAAAACCTGCCAGTGCATTGTCGCACATGCGACCGCAATAGAAAATGCTCCCCTCTTTCAGAAAACGACCATTCTAAACCGATCCCATAACAAGCTTACACGCGAAATAGTGGATGCCACTTTGATTGCTAAGCACAAGGATGAATGCGTCAGCACATCCTCAGTTTTCCTTTCGAACAAAGAAATTGCTTTTCTCTCTGATTGTGCTTGATTTTATCTTTGATTTTATTTGCAGTCTTCACATGCCTTCGTTTTATACATTTTGAATTGTAGTCAGTCATATTGTTTATTTCATAGTTTGTTTTTTGTTTTGCAGTGTTAATTGTTAGCTTTTAATTTTGTTTCAACATTTCCATCTCTCTCCTTTTTTTCATGTTTAACTTATTATTTTTGTCCATAAGTCCATACTTTTGTTTTGCAGTGTTAATTGTTAGCTTTCAATTTTGTTTCAACATTTGCATCTCTCTCTCTCTCTTCTTTTTTTCATGTTTAACTTATTATTTTTGTCCATAAGTCCATTATTTTGTCTTACGTTTCTCTGCGGTTTTTAAACCAGTTCTTATATAAAAAATGTTTTCTGTGCATCTACCTTTTTTAGCCTTTGTTGCTTGTTAAGGACTGGGAATTTTTGTTGATTTTTCACGCATTTTCACTACGGCCACTAATATCATGTTATATCACTGTATCATGTCAATCGTGTGCTAGGCATTTATTTAGATTTATTGATTTTTTATACTCGTGTTTGATTTTGCTGCACCGGTTTTCGCCACTTGTCTAGATTTTGTTCCTCTAGTAGGCGTTTCTCTGTGGTATATATATGACATAGTTGGCTGATTTCCAAAAATAAAGTTGCAGTTCAGCGCCTCTGCTTCTTACGTGTTCCTCCGTCTTCGTCCTTGTCCGGCTATGCGCTGCTATAACTATGCGCTGCAGTGTTATCGTGCAAGCTGGCTTTGAGCAAGCAATCATGACATACTTAATTTTTTTCTTGTTTACTGTGGTCTAAAATATATTATTTGAGGTTCTGACAAGAATTCAGAACCAGGAAACAACCACAGCAGTGCACATGGGCTGCAACTTTGCCCCCTTACACTGTCCTTTACAAATCGAGTCACTTTTGTTCACGTGCATGTGATGATCCAAAACAAGACGACATGCGTGCAGTTAGGCTCAGAGCTAGTTATTGGCTGCATCAATGCTAAGCATACTAACACCCCACAGGGTGCTGCATCTTGCTTTCCAACCTGCGAGCATGCTGCAGCTGTGTTTTGTGCCTCTCGATGGCCATCAGTGCATAAGTGCGTGGGGGTTTGCTGCATGCTTACAGTCACTCCTTTTAAGAAGCAGCAGGTGAAGTTTTGCGACAACTGTGAAATACCACCATTTAAAAATGTTGTAGTGCTTCGCTGCCAGTTTACGTCAAGTACGAGTTCAAAATTTTAGAACAAATAAGAGGATTGTGAAGCACACTTTCATTTTTTAAACTACTCAAAAATTGTTCAATATTGAAAGTGTGGGGCAAGTGAAACAGGTATTGCTAATGAAGAACTACATGAAATATCAAACATTCACACATTTCTAAAATAAATAATTGGTGGGCCTTTGGACTCAAACAACACTGCAGAAAAAAATCTATCTGAGACCTTCTTAAGCCAAAGGAACAACTTTTAGTATGGTTTCAATGCAGTGCCAAAGGTAGTAAGAAAAAAAGCTTCAATGAGAGGAACAGTGAACAGCTGATGTCGTTATAGAAAACCAAGTCAACAAACAGTTATTAAGGTAAGTGTGTGTGGGAATAAAATGTTCGAAACAGTGGCAGAATCAATGAAAGCTTAGAAAGAAAGAAAGAAAAGGGAGCCAACACAGTCTCTATCTTGAATATTGTTTTCCCATAGGCATGGTACATCCCATAAATGCCACACATTAGGTTTTGTTAGCATCTAGATAATGGGTAACCTTTTTACTACGCTAAAGCATTCCAGGCGATTGGAAGCTGCTAAAATGTCACGTCGGAGACACCGTCTTTCAGTTCAACAATTGCACATAGCAAATGACATACTACAAAACCAAGGAAGTGCTGCTAAAGGAAAAATGTTACTGGCAAACTAGCTTGAGACTCAGGTAAAACATTCAATGAAAGAAAATGAAAGCCATCATGTTTGTTTCTCTCTCAACAACTGTCCACCTCCCTTTTCTCCCCCTTCTCTTGTGACTAGGATCTTGGTTTGCCTTGATTTGGTACAGACCAAGTTGCAAATCAAGCCCAACCAAGGCAAACCAAATCCAAGCCAAGCCAAGGCAATCATGCAACTACAATAGGCGTCAGTTATGTTATTATGCAAGGTGGGATTCCCATTATTGGCGCTTACCATTGAAGCTAAAAAAACTGGCAGTGACTTTGCTTGGTTAAGCCTGGTAATTGCGAAAGCAATAGCTTGGCTACGCCTAGGTTCAGCTGGTGGTGTAGCTGGTTGTGGTGCTTGTGGTTATGCTTATGGTTATGCAGTGATTCACTCTGGCCATGGCATATATGGTTCAACTATTGTTTATTGCGGGGTGCTACCTGGTTATTCTATGTATAACTAGTAGCGAGGCAAGGAGTGCCGTGGCTGCAACGATATACTTGGTTGTGGGTGAGGTTAAGGCAGAATGTACAACTGCCGTTCTGGCACCGGATACAACGGCATTCTTTACACCAGCAGAAATGAAAGCATCCCTGGAGATGGCATTGGTTCCATCCAACGTTGCACCCCCGGCGGTAGCTGCGGTAGGAGCGGGAGTTAGGCCGCGGTTGGTAGCTACCGCCTCGCGAGTTGACAGCGCGAGTTGCGGGCAATGTTTTTGCAGCAGATGGGATGACGTTACTCCGGCTGTAGAGCTCCTTCATGGAGGGAGCGGAAGTTAGGCCGCGGTTGGTAGCTACCGCCTCGCAATTTGACGGCGCGAGTTGGGGCCCCTGTTTTTCGGCAGATGGGATGACGTCACTCCGGCTGTAGCGCTCCCTCAAGGAGGGAGCGGGAGTTAGGCCGCGTTTGGTAGCTACCGCGTCGCGAGTTGACAGCGCGAGTTGGGGCCCCTATTTTTGCGCAGCTGTGCTTGGCGGCGCGACAAAGGTCACGCTAAAGGTCAATGGTAGCTACCGTCTCGTTACACGAAGGGCTGAAAAGTGAAAGTAGTATTTTGTTTTGCAATAAAAATAGGCATTTGATTGCGCCGTGCTAGAGCACAGGCACACACCTTTTGTGTCCATGTACCAGAGCATTCCAGGCACTGGTCCCCAGGGGGTCTATATGGATGCCCGTGCCAGACCGAGCAGATCCCATCAGGAACCAACGGTATGGGGGTCTTTTTTCTTCTCCCGCATATTGGAATGTCACCTGAGAAGTAGGCAGGCACTTGGTAGTCCTCAAGCAGCTTGACCCTCCGTGAGTGCTGTGACACATGTTGGAAAAACCGTTACCTTCACAGCTGCACAAAATGTTCTGCTTAATTCTTACATTCTTTGTGGCTTTCCTATTCAAGAAATTTTTCAGAGACAATCTAGGCCTCACAGTCATAATTTATGTACTATCTCCAGCTCACGTCCAAAGTGATGATTTACACACAAAAAGGAAGACTGCTGTTAGAAGTGTGCAGCAAAAAAAGGCACCTGCCACAACCACTACCTCCTCTATAAACTTTCGACCTGCCCACTGACACCACTCCTTGGCAGCGCGTGGACCTAAAAATTGTTGTGTAAAGACTGAAGCTACCAACAGGTAGCACCTGAACTGACCCCCACAGCAAATGATGCAATGTCGCACACGGTAGTCCTGGCTCAGTGCTTTGCAGGTTCTTGTGTTTGTTTTTCGTGCACCTAGCCAGTAGATGGAGTGATCAATGGGATTTAACGTCTCGAAGTGAGATCTGTGACAAGAAATACCATAGGGGAGGGCACTGAAATACTCGTGAGCCAGGTGCACGAGCAATTTTCCAGTAGGAAAGCACAGGTATACACAACAACCAAAAATGTACAGTACACGACATGGATAAAGCAACCCTTATATCACTTCTCTTGATTTGGTGCAGCAGTACCTCGCTATCTGTAGCAAAAATAATTCATCACTGTGCTAGTTGATGCATTCATCTTGAAAATGAGTTCCTGCAGTGTGAGTAAATAGAACATATATTCCACATTAAACAAACATTCTGGCTAAACATTTTTAGATATCACATCTTGTGGTTTGCAATACTATGTTAAACTACATGGTTTATCTAGATTAACATCATATTAGCATTTCAAAAGCCTCTGTGGCATGAAATTCAGGAATGGTTGAAATTTTGCTGGAGAATGCATTCTCTTGAAGCAAATGCTCCGTGTACAATTCTAATGACTATACTACCAGTTAAAAGAGGGCTGTACAACTATGAATTTAATCAAGTAAATATCCAAGCTCCAACTGCTTAGGGCACATTAATTTACTGACAGCTATGGACATCACATATATATCAAGCAACTACAGAAGAACTAATTCTGCACTTCTTCTGGCAGAATAAAATCAGCCATATGCTCCAATAGCAACAAAATAGTGATCTAGGACTTGACAAATTCGTAAACGAGACCATAAAAAATAATAATATTTGCTCCTTTAATTTTCATCACAATGAGGGAGGATGGGAAGAAAAGCTAAGAAACAGCCTGATTAGCTCTAGTCTCCCGGAAATACATTTGTCGATTGTACAGAGTACCAAAGTGCACATTATTAAGACCACAAGGTGACATATAATGAGATCTTCAACTACTCATGTCAAATTTGGGTAACATCCCTTGAAATGATATCTCAGTAGTGATTGTTGAAAACACCCATTCGGCTTGCTGAAAAGAGTGCAACAGTTCACCATTGTGGGAAACAATGTTACTGTTGCCATACCCTAATCCTGCAGTTGACTATGCATTCACTAACACACGATCTCCTTCGAATGTCAAAAGGGCAAAGGCCTTTCATGAATCAGCAAGCTGACCATGCAAAGACAGCGATTGAGAGCGCAACAATAGGGCTAAGTTGTGGCACTACTGCATGTGGCAGCAGTTTGAACTAAACAAAACAAGACAAGCAAAAGCAAATCTGGTGTCAGGGGAAGCATCAGCAAGAGGAAGTCGGAAGTTTGCAAAGGAGGTCATGGCCGCAACAGACTCAGTTGCAGGGAGTGCCCCTGGAGTGCACTAGTGTACAATGTATTTGCAAGAACAAACACAGCTGCTAGCCAGATTTAGCCTGGCAAAAGAAAGAACAGATGTGATGCAACAAGTGCTGGCATAACAGCCATGTCTGTTGGCTTGTATTGCATCACTGTCAAAACATGACAGCACAGTCGAATGGATTTAGAAATCTAACACAAGCTTAATTATGCCGCAAGATCATATCAATGCTTGATGTGAATGCATTCTTTAGGTTTCAAAGAAGTGATGCCTCTCAAGATAAATTAAACTGTAGAGGATCCTGCATCAAAGTGGTTCCACCTATACCACCAATACCGATACCTATACCAATTGCTTTCCAGATAATTTCAGCCGTATGCACAAAGTGAATACACAGTTTTACATCAGATTACAAATTATGCAACTTGCTATGGCAGTCACACTCAAAAGTATAGAACATCCTTGCATTGTATTTATAATAATATTGTCAGCCATATAAACTTTCATTCCCTATTTAGAAGGCAACAGCAAGGCCCATATGTAAGCTTAGTTATTGCAAGTGTGGAAACACTAGTCCTATCATGCACTCTGATAAAGTTTAATAGGTGTTTAAGGCAAGACCAGCCAAAATTTTCAGCAAAACATTATTCTAGATTTTACTGACTTGTGACTGCTTGCATTCCAAAATTGGATACTGCTACCAAAAGTTGTTCCTTTCACATAAGCATCTTACTATAGTCAGATAGAACTGAAGGAAAGAAGAGGCTTCTAAAAGGAGTTAGTCATGACATTTTCAGTAATCCCCTTACACCTGCCACTGCAAGAATGCAGAATGTGGTAGATAAACACAATTCGCTACGGCTTAATATGAATAACCACTACAGGATGAAAATCAATCAATTGCAAGGGCCTCATAGGCACTTCGTATGTTTTTTTTTTATCTGCACCAAACTACTGTTTTCTTCTGAATTAACTACCGTCCAATTCAGATGTGCTTTTCAGCAAAATCTGTGAATGCAAAATCATTACATAGTGGTCTATCAGCTGTTTTTTCTTACAAATGAAACAATAGTATGGATAGATGGGCTGGAATAAATAATAATCATGCCAACTTTAAACAACTTTTCCACGGCTCCTGGAGTACCTTTCAATGATAATTTTTATATATTGCAGTCTGGTTATAAGTTTGCTTGACTTATATGGCAACCGCGTCCGTAGTGCAAAGAGCCAAAACTAATAAAGTGACTGCAACAGGACATACAAAGTATGCTGCAGCACTGCAAAGTAGAGGACTATTGCTAAACCACTGACATATGCTTTAAGCACTCCAGCATGCACATCTATGTGGCACAAAACAAGTCAAAAAGTATCTTCATGCAACTGCATTGTGGAAGTAGACTTACGAACCAAGCTGCAGAGCACAAGAAGCATTCAAGCAACGGTACTCTGTTATCCATAAATACTCTTCACAAAACCTGGAGGTATAAAAGTATGATGACCACAGGAGGCTATTGCACACCCTTCTGCTACCACATGACAATGCATAAGCACTTGCATTATCATCCGGCAGATAATACACATAGTGCAATGACAAGTTACAAACATGAATTGCCCCATGTATGCCTAGCTGGTTTATAAATACTCTTTGCAAGAACCTTTTTATGTGCAATTGCAAATCATGATGACTGCTCAGTATGGTCGAAAGACATGGGATAAAAACTGCTTTCAAATTACTAAGTGACATTGAGAATTCATTGTGGATTTATATAATGCCAGACATAAAATGAAGGCATAATCGAACTTCAAAAAAGCTTATAATCATTTTTCTCCAAGTCTACTCCTTTCTCTATAATGTAATATGTAATATTGTTTGTAAATGTTAGTACAAATTTCTTTCATTAGTGCATTACCACAAAAGTGCAATGCAGCTACCCTACCTCACACGTGCTTGAAGCAATCCCTTGCTGATCATTACATACAAAATTACCTGAGCAAGTCTGGCAGTATTTTTGAGCTTGAAAATTACAACACTTACAAATGAAGAGAATGGACACAAAAGAGCTCCGCATACCACAAAGAGCACAACTTAAACATTTTGCATGACACATATCTTACAGTGCCCATGCTAACTCTGGGAAAGGCCAAAGCAAAAAAATTAGCTGGTGGTTTAACATTAGTTATTCCTGGACGAAAACGGGAATTCATCTACATAAAAATGCTCATTAGCAAGCTTGGATGAAACACACTGTACATTTAACTGAACAAAAACCCCATTCTTTATTGGTCTCTTTGACATGCCACCTTTTAAGAGCCTTATTCTGATGTGTCATATTTGTGTCCAACATGTTACTGTAGCAGGGTATTTGTCCTCCTCCATCTCGCACACTGTTGTAACTTAGGCAGGAGCCTGGGGCTCCAATTTATATACGAATTGGCACTTTAGTGCCCTCTACTTCCACATCACAATGACAACCCCTCACCTAACCTTAACAGTGGTCATGGGCCACTTGATGGCCTATATGACTACACCAAAGTCACAAGGTGACCACTAGGCTTAATACAGAAGTTTGACCTCTTAATCTTCCATAAGATGAAAACCATGCATATATGACAGCATGTCATGTGACCTTTACCTTGACAGTAGTCATTGGCCACTTGGTGGCCTATGTGACTATGCTTTAGTCACATGGTGACTACCAGGTCATGTGACCTTGACCTCAACCTTGAGAGTGGTCATGCACCACTTGGTGGCCTATGAGACTGCCCCAGAGTCACATGGTGATCTCCAGAATAATACAGAAGTTTGACTTCTAAATTTTGCTCAAGATGAGAACTGCACACCCAACAACTCGAACTACCAGTTGTAGTAAAGTTTTTGCTTTAAAAAATTACCTACACTTGGTCAATATACATTTCAGGCACACTGCACGAGTTACATTACAGCTTCGAGAGCTTAGATTTTCTTTAGCGGTTAGTGGTAATAACATTTAGGAAGCTCGTGTGAAAATACTTGTTTTTTATTTTAATGTGGGTCTACCATGATGTTATGTTTTCCAGAGCCCTACAACCAAAATCACTAATATTTTATAATGCAAACACAGGAGTACATGTCAGTAGCGAAAATCATTAAACTAGGAAAACTAGTTTCATAAAGAGCCCAGCAATGGCTTCTAGAAATGATCAATGCTCTATATCACCAGATGCATGATCTCTGAATGTGAGCACAGCCTTTACATAGCACCTCATTATTTACCTCTACAAAATGGGAACATCTTATTCTTGAAAAACCAAGCTTCCTGCAGCCTTATTGGTAGGCATTATGGCATGGAGAAACATCGAATTCCAATTTATTCTCCTTTCACCGTAAAAGCGTGGAAGAAACCACCACAACAAGATGGAAAAAATACCTACAGAGATTTCATTTTGACTACCAGACAGGATATTTTAAGTACACATACATTCTTCCATTCAAAATGCTGAAAACTGGTGCTGAGGTATCTTCCACTGAGAACTAGAATATGCTGAATGCCCAGCCAAAAGTTGTGGCAACAGCTTCATAATCACAATATATGTGTTTTGTAAGCTGCGGGCAGAAATTGCAAACATGAAGACTGTTGTCATAGCTAAATCAGTTAAGAAACAGCTCACAATGAAACATCTAAAGCCAACAAAATGCTTTCCATTTATATGGTAAGTTGCCTGTTATTCTCTCAAAGGGTAGAATTGCAAGTCTTTTAAACACAATTTAAAGCCTTTAATGTTCTGTACGAAACAAAAATGGGAGTTAACGAAATAATGAAGCCTTTACATATTTTACCAAATTTTAATGGCCCATTAAGCTGGCAAAGAAAGCCTTGTTGGTAAGCCAACAATATTCGTTACATCGTTTTAGGTGACAAAAACGAAACTTCATGCTGTGACAATCAACAGCACAGGCAATGATTCATGACCTGAAGTCTTTAAGGCATTTCTACTCATGTGCGAACAGTAGTTTTCACAACCTATTTGCAGTAAAATTCAAAGCATAAAATGTTGCCTGTGGTGACTGCAACATGCCAGCATACCTGCCAGTCTGATGCTTATCCATATTAGCCAAAATAATGACATTATCTACACCTAATGCTCCAGGAAAGAATCCTCTTACACCTTTCAGTTTCTCTTCAGAAAAGCTCACTATAAAGGCAATGCAAGGAGCGCACAAGATATGAAAAAAAATAAATGGTTGGAAATCACTCACTTCCCCAAAGGTGCTGTCAAAAATGTCCAAAGGGCTGTCATCACTATTATTTTTCATGTAGAAGACAAAGTATTTCATCTTCAACTTTACGCTGTAGCCGTTTTCGTCTTCTCCACATCTGAACTTCTGATTGCGGTACTTCCTAGCCAACCTCTGAGAAGAAAAAAAAGACAGACACTTAGGAGAGTCATATATGAGTCAAAGCTCACTCTTACAGCAATGCCAGATTCCCATGCTTCCTCCTGTGGCGTGTGCCATAGCACAACAGGTAACCTGATGCCCTCTATTATACATCTCATTTGAAAACACTTGTGCTAGGTTGCATGGCAGAGTGTGGTGATACTAACATCCAATTGAAGGCCCATATGTTGGTTCAAGTCCTTATTGCTAACTGGACTGTCAGATGCATGCCTATTAGGCATCAAATTGATCTGATATCTGTAATGCTGCACTAAGAATGGTTACATATCAATTCTGGTATGAGAGAGGGGAAAAGTGGTGCCACATGGAGGTCAGAGATGACTTCAGAGCAAAAATGTACCAGAGGCAAGTGACAAGAAAGGGGGAAGGGCCTTGCCACAGAAGTATCTGTTGTACGGGCAATTGTTCCACTCGCTACTGAGGTGACTTAATGATTGGCATCATAGTTGCTATGGAAACTTAGACAGCTGCAGTGTCTCACTCATATCATAGCTGCTATAATGCAAATGAGGAAGGATGGAATTTTTGGCACCACCAAGATATGTGTGCTGCATTGCATGAGACACATAAGGCTTTTACATTAACAAGAGAAGGCACATGACTGCTTTGCTCAGCTTCTAAACTGGCACAAAATGCACAGCCTAATCATTCTTGGCAGGTAAGTTGACAATAAACTTCTAATATATGCTTCTCTACATGGATGTGTCAAGAGTTTCTTATTTCAGCCAGAAAGCATATTACAACAGCACAACCCTAAACTAAATCAAGTAAGAACATGGGAACCTAAAAGCAGGTAGGTGTACAATATTGCAAAAAAAGGGATTCATTTTCTTCATGTATAGCTGCATATAGCCTACCTTTATTTAATGAGAATTTTTCCAGTTAAGCAAAACAGGCCTTTAGTCACCAAATCAGGCATTGTAAAACTATGTGCACTGCATCAATTGAGCACAATGCACCAGCACCATTTTTGCATTTCTTTCATTCTCATTTTTGTGTATTCCAGGGCGACAGGAAGTCTAAAAAGTCAATGTAAATGTGAGACTGAACTTTCCTGCTAAGCCTTAACCAGCTAGGTTGCACCGCTACAGAAATGTGCAATCCATTTCAGTAGTGGCTTAGGTGCATGTAGCAAAAGAATAAAAGTGGCAAGGATATATGCAACACATATTGAGCATACAGACAGATAACGTAAAGTAAATGTAGCAGTACAGAAACATGCACTGATTAACTATGGTGATAAAAATGAAAGTTGCATGCATGATGCTGCAGTAACCGAACAAAGCATTAGATACAACTGCTATGTGCAGTTAGGGGTGTTCATGCATGCCTGCAACCATCAAATAGTTTGCAGTAAGAGTGCAACACAAGAGGCAATTAAGCAAAGCTCAAGAATGCTTTCTTTAATGACCACCATATGCTACCAGTAAGAAAATAACTCCAAACTACTCAAGGTCTAACAGTATGCTTTAAAACAGATGTCTTTTCTTTTATGCATATCCTTGCTACATGGTACAGTAGCATGTGAACCAGATCATTCTTCATGCTATCTTTTTGAACGTCAAGAAATTTCACCCAACCTTGACAGGGCTATGGCATGTGACTTACAGGCAGGTTCCACTTGTACTGAGCCTTCCAGCTGTCTGTGGCTCCCTGGATGACCACAGGCTTGTATAGCTTCTCATACTTCTCGATGAACTTTTCTGGTGATACATGACTGATGTGAATATGCTCTCATTATCTGGAAACAAGCTTGGGTCCATGTTGAAGCTGCTTGCATAGCCCAGCTTGTTCCAGCCATCGCCCTCCTGTTCAAAGAGCTCTGAAATAGTCAAATGATGTAAAGAAAATAAAGGGTGCTGTGAAAACTGGTCTTTGCAGCTGTACTTAACATAAAAATGGAATTTTTGATGCAGACAACTAGTGCAATGTGAATACAAAATACAGTTGACCAACAAGTCATGAAATCTGCCGCATCCTTAAGGCAAAGTTCTGCTAATTTCATTTTGTACTGATAACTAGGGATGTTTAATTGCGGATCCAAGGTCAGACAGTATCAAACTGATGAAAATATTGATAAATGAACAACAAATCACAAAACATTCTCTGCACTAATAATGCAACTTTTTCTATACATAAATTCAGCAGTTGTTCATCAATACTACTATCCATACATTACCTTATTGCTTACCCCACTGGGGTGATGCAGTGGTTACAGAGCTCGACTACTGTTCCCAAGGACGGGGGATTGAATCCCGGCTTCGGCGGCAGCTTTGCGATGGAGGCGAAAAGCAAGGTGCCCATGTGCTGAGCGATGTCAGTGCACGTTAAAGAACCCCAGGTGGTCGAAGTTTCCGAAATCCTCCACTACGGCGTCTCTCATAGCCTGAGTTGCTTTGGGACGTTAAGCCCCACAAACCAACCAACCAACCAACCAACCTTATGGCTTAAATCTATATGCGCATTCTGAATTGTATGAATTCTCTGTTCCCTCTTTAAAAAGAGAAAAGCATATTTGTTTCACAAAATTGTTGAGGAATACATACAATATGTATTGTCAAGTGT
The DNA here is from genome assembly GCF_055883805.1 of Amblyomma maculatum. Lineage (NCBI taxonomy): Eukaryota > Metazoa > Arthropoda > Arachnida > Ixodida > Ixodidae > Amblyomma > Amblyomma maculatum. The sequence goes on from NC_139350.1 coordinate 15,508,188, forward strand.
GGGGTTTTACATCTCACAGGGTAATGTTGACTGTGTATGGGGACTCAGTAATGGAAAGCTTCTGAATATTCTAGAGCACCTGAGGCTCTTTAGTGAGTATGAACATTGCAAAGCACATCAACTTTTGTATTCCACCTTTATCGGAATGTGGCAACCACAGCCAAAGCTGAATCTATGTTCCTGGAACTGCCAGGTGAACACCAAAGTCATCGACACACTCCTGGGGGTTCAAACCCTTTTTAAAGAAGCCAACAGTGTAAAATTGTAGCAATGTTTATAAACAGATATTTAAGTGAGAAGCCAAAACAAGAATGAATGAGTGAGACAAAAACTTCCAAAATCATAGGTCTCTGATTTCTTCCATCTGTCCCTCTTTACTTACAAGTTCAGCCTCTTGTGTACTCTATTCTATAAAGAAACTCTGTCAACACAGAACAAAAATATGTGGCATACTTTTACTGCTAAAGCATAGAAGAAAATCTGCATCATTGCTCAATACAAGAGAAAACAGAAAACACTTGTGTTCTAGTCTACAGTTCACAAGGCGACATAAAGCTGGCTTTTACATTTACTAATACCTTATAATGGTCACCTATTCCGTAATTAATTTATGAACACTTAAAATGCCTCAGTACTAACAGCATATCAGCGATAAAATGAACATGTCATCAATTTTAAGGCAGTCCATTTAATTGCTGTATTCTTCACAATTTGAGCCTAATGCGCATGTGCATTTGGTTACAGGGTCAATAACTCACAATGACATCCCACGGTGCGTACGTGTGTTAGCACATGCTGCCTGGCATGGCTCGCTCTGTGATTGATGGAATTCCTCCACCGACAACTCTTGGGCCATACTTATCATTGTTGGGCCCCCGTTCAAACCATAACATGCAAGCTGCGCAAAGAGGCAAAACAAGAGAGCAGAAACAAGTGGGTAAAAGGTCAAGATAAGAGAATAGCTGTTTCTGGAAAATTAGGCGCTGTTTCCCGCGCTACCACTCTTTCAGATTTCCTTCAGGCTCACCAGTATTCCTTTTTCCCACAATAAGAAGTAAATAAAAGTGGTATCTAGACACTGCCCCTTCACTACACGACTTCTGTAGCGTGTACTTCCATTACCATCAATGTATTTAATGCATTCACTTAGCTTAATATACTAAGCGGGGTGCACACTTTTAATTGTACACTCCATTATATAGCTAATGCAAAACGAGAAACGCATTCGCTTTTTGAGACCTCGTTTCGCACGTCGGAGTGCTCTCACGGCAATGTCATTTCTTGTGCTTAATGTTTCCGTCGTTAAAAAACGAAAAGGTGGCCTAGAGATTTTTAACAACCGATCCTAGATTTCCAATAAATGACTAATTAGGGAGAATGATCACCAGTCTTGTACAAAAGCGAGGGCAATCGGGACTCGGCCCCAGGTGCCCCCCCCACACTTGTGAATAAGTGCACATGAGACCGGATATACAAAAGACACTTCAAAGATCAGCTTAATCTTTGCAGAATAACACTTTCCACGAAAGCTCGGTGATCAATACACTGAGCCGATGGCGCGTAACCACACTGCGAGGGACCGTTACTTGACCACGCGAATACACTAGCTGATAACAGTGAAAAATGTGACCCTCGAAGAGAAGCACAGCAGAGCACGCACAGTAAAAGCAACATGCTACTGATGCTTGTATCGGCCAGCGTTTCGAGTAAATTCTTCGCGAGCTCTTTTAATGGATCGAGCTTTTCAAACAACTGCGTAACCAGCGCACCTGGCCTCACCTTGAGCTTGGCGTCGTTGATGAACATGACGGCCCTTCGCTCCAACCTCAACGCGTCGTCGGCTTCGTTCGCCTCCTTATCCATGGCTCGCACCCTCCGGCAACACCTGTGGACAGTTTTGCCGCTCTCCTTAACGAATTGCCGACCGCCGAAATACTCACTAAACAATGGGGTAAGGCGCGGTGAACGTAAATTATACGTAAATGTCACTTTCATTGCAGAGGCTGCTTTGATTTTTCGAACCTCTGGCGACTGAAATCCGCAACACATTTTAAAAAATATATTGCCGTACATTATAAAACATTATAACTTAAACTGAATTTATATTACAATATATTGTTTAAACTTTTTGCTGCTCAAATATTTGCCAGTTTTAAGGCAGAAAACAATTCCCTTTACCAAGAACAAAAAATATGTACACCATTCGCAACTCGAATGAACTACAGAGGGCGCTGCGAAGTCTGGCCACACTGGGCAAGATGGGGGCAAGATCAAGCCATAAAGTTTCTTACTCCTGCTCATGGTGGAAGGAAAGCTTAGGACAGGCCCTGACGTCATTTGTTTGAAGCCGGCGCGGCCGCGCCGCGACCGGACGCTGCAACGTCTCTCCTCCTCCTTTACCCTTTCTCCGCGACGCTCACGTACCTAGGGCCCTTAGCAACGCTGTTGCTAGTGGCCCGAGGTTTCATAGCAACGCGTCGCTGTTGCTAATGGCCTGACTTGGCTAACCCTAAATTTTGACGCCACTTCCGCCACACTTTCTCCAATGCATTGGGAATGGCAAGGGCCTCTCCTAAGTTGTTTCCTTCCTCCATGCTCTTACTCGAGCGCGAGTATCGAGGGAGCGCGCGCTCTTTCTTGCGGCCTTCTTAATCGCCGCGGGAACAAATCGCAACTCTAATGAACGGCAGGGGGCGCTGCGAAGTCTGGCCAAACGTTGGTCTGGCCACACTGGGCAAGATGGCGGCAGTATCGAGATCTGACCTGCCGGTATAGAGGCTAGAACATTTGCCTCTGAAAATGAACAGTTTATTACCTCACATCCGCCAGATTACAAACTATTCCTCCTCGCCTACCTTCTTTCTTCTCACGCATGCGCAGCTTACTAAGATCGCGCGGTGGCGACCGGCAGTATGGCAGGAGACCAGGCAGTCGGTGACTATGGCATTGGTTCTAGGAATATCAGGGGGGAGTTACAAGTTGAGTTTGCAGAGCGCAATAACTTAAGAATCATGAATACCTTCTACAGCAAACGGAAGAAACTGAAATGGGTATGGAAAAGTCCTAACGGGGAGACTAAACATGAAATTTACTTCATACTGTGTTCAACCCCCGCCATTATGCAAGATGTAGAGCTAACCGGGAAAGTGCAATGCAGTGACTACAGGATGGTGAGGTCCCGAATTAGCGTAATCCGAATATGGAACGCAACAGATTAGTAAGAAAGAAACTCATCAACGAATTAGCGGTGAGGGGGAGGGCAGAAGAGTTCAGGATCTCACTACAGAATAAATATTCAGCTCTAACCGAGGATGGCGACATTACCCTAGAAGCAATGAAGAATAATTTCAGAGATATCATTACTGAGCGCGCTGTAGAAGTAGGCGGTAGGATAGTTAGAAAGGATACCGGTAAGCTGTCTAAGGAGATGAAATATTTGATTAAGAAAATCCAGAGTATGAAAGCTTCCAACCCAACAGACCAGATAGAAATGGCCGAAATATCAAAGCTAATCAATAAGCGCAAGGTGGCCGATATAAGGAAGTATACTATGCAGAAAATTGAGCATGCTGTAATGAACAGCGGAAGCATTAAAGCGGTAAATAAGAAATTGGACATAGGCAAGAACCAGATGTATGCGATAACGGACAAGGCGGGCAACGTCATCACGAATATGGACAAGAAAGTCAAAGTAACCAAGGAGTTCTATACAGATCTCTACAGTAGCCAAAGTAGTCAGGACCGTAATTAAATTGGCAATAGGGAAAACAGTCAAGCGTTCCCCCAGTGATGAAGGACGAGGTCAGGAAAGCATTAGAAGCTATGAAAAGAGGGAAATCAGCTGGAGAGGATCAGATAACTACAGACGTGCTGAAGGACGGGGGGTTATCGGCTAGGAAAACTGGCCACCCTGTATACGGAGTGTCTGGTGTCATCGACTGTACCGGAACCATGGAAGAATGCAAACATTATCCTCATTCATAAGATAGGGGACTCTAAGAACCTTAGAAATTACAGACCAGTCAGCTTACTGTATAAGCTATTTACTAATGTAATAGCTAATAGAATCAGGAGGACCTTGGACTGCAATCACACAAAAGATCAAGGAGGTTTTTGGAAACGGTACTCTACTATCAATCATATCCATACCATCAACCAGGTGACACAAAAATGCTTGGAATACAACCAGCCCTTATACATAGCATCATTGATTACAAAAAAGCATTTGACTCAGTTCAAAACCTCGGCGGTGATGCAGGCAATGCGAAATCAGGGGATAGAAGCCGTACGTGAAAGTGCTGGAAGGTATATATAGTGGCTGCACAGCAACCATAGTTCCGCATAAAGAAAGTAACAAAATTCCCATAAAGAAAGGAGTTAGGCAAGGAGACACAATCTCCTCAGTACCATCCACAGCCTGCTTAGAGGAAGTGTAAGAGACCGGGAATGGGAGCAGTTAGGGATAAGGGTAGATGGAGAATACCTCAGTAATCTGCTATTTGCTGATGTTATTGCCTTGCTAAGCAACTCGGGGATGAACTGCAAATAATGATTGATGACTTAGACAGGAAAAGTACAAAGGTAGGCTGGAAAATCCTAATCCAGAAGACTAAGGTAATGTTCAACAGCTTCGGGAGGGAACTGCAGTTTACATCAGGTAGCGAAGTACTAGAAGTAGCAGGCGAATATGTCTCCTTAGGACAGGTAGTAAAAGCAGATCCGGACCATGAAAAGGAAATAACAAGAATAAGTATGGGGTGGAGTGCATTTGGCAAGCTCTCGCAGATTATGAATAGCAGATTGCCGGTATCGCTCAAGAGGAAAGTATACAACAGTTGCATCTTACCTGTACTCACCTATGGGGCTGAAATGTGGAGGCTAACCAAGAGGGTTCTACTTAAGTTGAGGACAACCCAGAGGGCTATGGAACCAAAAATGGTAGGGGTAACGCTAAGAGATAGGAAGTGTGCAGAGTGGATCAGAGAAATAACACAAGGTACCGGCATTTTAGCGGTAATTAAGAAGAAGAAATGGACATGGGCAGGACATGTAGTGCGAAGAGAGGATAACCAATGGTCGCTTAGGGTAACAAACTGATTCCAAGGGAAGGAAAGCGTAGCAGGAGTGGCGAAAAGTTGGGTGAGCGGATAAGGTAAAGAAGTTCGCAAGAGTCAAGTGGATGCAGCTATCACAGAAACGGGTTAATTGGGGAAATATTGGAGAGGCCTTAGCCCTGCAGTGGGTATAGTCAGGCTGATGATGATGATGGTGATCAAACTTGCTATAGTTTTTTGGCGGAACAGTTATAGCCTGATCAGTTCTGCAAAGAATAGCTGGCAAGTAGGCCGAATATAATTCTTAAGCAGTACTTGACAAGTATATCGACTCGATTACTCCTTTTTTGTACCACACACTCGAAAGAGTAAACACGCATTAGGTCCGCATTTGAAGTCGGCCTCATAATAGTTGCTTGCACAGTAGATGCTTGTCATAATTTTAGCATTTTTCTGTTTCCTGTCTGTGCACACCATGAACTGCATAACACCAAGACGAAGTGCAATTATAGGGTTTTTTTCCTCTACTTTTACCATGTGATGCAAATAAAGCTTCTGCACTGAAGTGCCCACTTTGAATGTGTTCATCATATATGACAGTTTTCATTTTGCATAATTTATATCATGTATTGCCCTAGCGGTGCTTGACTTCTTTTTATCTGCACAGCTGCATCATCCTTTGGTTAGTGGCACACAAACAAATATCTGCAATAATAGGCTCATAATAAGGTGTTTTTGTTTTCCCCCCATTGTACTCACTGTATAAAAATATCAAAGGACGTGGAAATGTGCTAATTGCGTCCGAGACCATAATATCTAGTCTAATAATGCGTGACCATGGGGAAAACACCACCTCATTTGTGTTGAGAATTAATACAAATGTTGGCGCTTCACAGGTTTTCGGTAATTTTTCTTAAATAACATGATTTGCAAAAATGCTATGTGCAATTTATATTCACTGGTTATAGTGTGAAAACTTCCGTGGTGAAAAAATGCTTCATTTTGGAGTTATCTTGGCCAGTGGTGGTTACATGGATTTCATCAAGGAAGGGAAGGGGAGATGGAAATGCATATTGTTTGAGAAAGATCTAAAAAAGAGAACAGAGAAACCATTTGTTCATTTGTTTTGATATATACAGAATATTTGGCATTTTTTATCTGATCATTATATGTCGAACAATAAATATAGGAGTTTTACCAGAGCTCACGGTTTGATTATAAGATGCATAATCATTATTCATATTTGGTCCTTTACATTTTTCTTCCAGTTATATGAATTGAAATGCAGTGCCAGTCATGATGTTCAAAATTCTGATTCAAAAGTAAATGATGTAAGCATTGATTCCTAATGTAGTTCTTTACTAGCAAAAAAGAGCATATACCACTTTTTTACCAGTTATGTATCCGATTGAAATGCATGCCTAAATTAGTATAGAATTCTCCGCAATTCCAGAATCACCAATTATCTACATTTTCGAAATGGAGAATAGCAAATTCTATAATTGGACATAATGCCCCAGATGGAGTTTCGGAAGGGGTGTGAGGCTTGAAAGTTTTCACAAGGTCCAGTTGTTCGCTACAGAATGTGGCTTTATTATATTCTGGTGTTCGGTCCTATAAAGGCACCCGAGGCCGTGCCCACAACCAAGACTTGCTTTGCATCCCGCATGGGACGCACGGAGAGCATGATCGAGCAGCCAGCGACTCAGGCCCAGTAGCCAGACACCCTTCCGACTGAGTCCTTCGCTGCACCGATATATTCTTATGTGACCCCAGTGCAGTGGCCACCTGTACTTAAGCAGCCCTCCTTTTCGCATCTTGTAAGTTTCCCATAGCCCACTTTACCACCTGAAATACCCCAAGTTGCTTTCATTACATTTGTAGAGCCAGTTTTAATCTGCATTTAACATTTGTACAGCAAAGAAATTTGGGATTCAAATAATTCTCGCAACTGAAACATTGGATTCTTCAGCACATGAAGTATGAACAGATGTGGCCTTTTAGAATGAGATTTTATAATATACAGCTTTTTTATGGCACATTTCTTTTTTGATGAGAAATACACTCTCAAATGTCCTGCTCTGTTTTCACAAAGATGCTTTACTTTATAAAGGTACTGGCAGTGCCTTCCGTTCAGTGTTACGAAGGGAGTCAATGGAAAGGCACTGTGTGATAGTCAGTATGGCGAGGTTTGTTTTGAGTGCCTCAAGTTCATGGGGCTCTGCATTGTATTTAGAAAGCAGGCGGCATCACGGCTGTTGTGGGTCAGGCCTTTCCCTGGGTATGGTTGACAAGACCACGATGGCTGCAGATGTACCAAGACTCCTCGTCGTCACATTAATTTTGACGAAAACAGTTGTGCTCGAAATACCCCCGTATGAATGAAGGTCCAGAAGGCATCGAGCGTCCTGACGAACACGCTTTCGGCTTTTAATGCATAATAATGAGGAGCCCTTTGACATGTTGTGCCAGCATGGTTGTAAACGCGAACCTGTTAGACTCAGTTGAAATTTGTTTTGTTGTGTGTCTCTGATAGTACTCATGATAACTGTGGTTCCTTTAAGATGTGTTACCATTAGCATATAAGTGCACATGAGACATGATTGTTTATCATGATTTAATATCATGATGGCATATATATTATGATAGTCAATGGTGCTTAGAGCAGCATTGGTTGTCACATGCAGCAATTAGTTTGTCTAGGTGATATGATGAGGCAATGACTGTGCATTACACATAATGCATGCTCATGGCAAGCAACTCCTGTTGTGCACTATCATGACTTGTTCAGTTCTGATTGCTTTGTATATAAGCCATATAGCAGACTACTGAGTATTAGCCATGTGAGAGGTCATGACTCATACTCGTGGAAGTCATAGTCATGACTGGCAGCCATTTGTGTTAATAATGAGCCATTTATTACTCGCTCGTATGGCCCGACCAATCAGTCATAATGGTAAAGTAACACCTTGGTTATGACTATGTGTGCTGATATTGGGATCTCCTTTTGTGGTATGTTGCAGTTGGCATTTGAAGTTACCGTGTCCTGTTTCAACCGGTATTCGAATTCTGCAAAGTGTGGGTGATCATGCAAGGTCCGGCTTGTTTATGTTGGGCGATCTCTCATCGGGCACTTTGTAAGATCACAAATCAGCCCTACTGTTGATAATGTATTTACATAATGAGAGTTTTATTCTAGTTTGCGAGTAAGCATCGGTCTGGTGAAAATTTGGCACATGCATCACTGAACAGTTTTTGGCACAGAAAAAACTGTTCAGTGATCATACCCATACAAATTCATGCAACTGCACAAAGGTGTTTTTGCATCTGCAGAAGTTTTTCGACTATGATAATTGACAGGGTTCTTGTCACAAGCGACTCTACATTTTCTGTAGTAGCACGTATGCACTTTTTTCAAACAATCGTGATAACGTGGGAACCTAAGGAAACATGGAATCACACAGGAGAAATCTGTGAGAAATTATAGGCTTAAAACTCGATATGAGCAAAATTAAAGTATTGTTCTTTTTTCCGTCCAGCTTGTAAAGGCGCATGCTTGCACGAAAAAGAACAGTAAGTTAATAAAACAAAGGAGCGAGCGTAAATTCTTATACCACAGTACCAGCAGATATAGATCAAAAGAAACAAAAGCATGCAAATAATATAACTGTTTTGTCGCTCTCTTTAACGACTTGACGACAGCCGAAATACTCACTATACAATGGCGGACGGCAAGCGTGAAAGTAAATTATCCAGCTGGAGGCAAACTCCAAACACGCCAACAGCTCGAGCGAATATTCCACCAGTATTCTGACACGTCTGACGAGCTCGAACAAGAGCATATAAATACATCCGCCCCGAACCAGCAAGCAACCTCCCCTTCTATCAGGGCGCGGACAATCTCTGTTAGAGGCTCCAACTACTTTTGCGGAGGTCCGAGTAGAACTCAATTGCCTCAAGATGACTTCGGCGGCCGGCCCTGACCGCATTTCAAATAAAATGCTTAGGAATCTAGATGGCGCATCCATTAATGCTATTGCCGACTATTTTTAAGAATGTTGGGCCAGCGGTACCATACGTCAGGAGTAGAAATGCGCCAATGTAGTCCTCATCCCCAAGCCGCGCAAACCACCAACCTTGGCCAGTCAACGTCTCATCACTCTCACGTCCTGGGTTGGGAAGCTGATGGAACACATTATCCAGACCAGACTCTCACAATATTTTGAAGACAAACATTTTCTACCAGACACATTAATGTTCGGCTTCCACCCTCATTTAGCAGCCTCGGACATTAGGCTTCTTCTCCATAATCAGGTAGTCATGAGACGTACACTAGACACGAAAGTCATCGTCGGCCTCGATGTTGCCAAGGCATTCGACAACGTCCTCCAAGAAGCGATTCTTCAACAACTTCAGGTTCTCAGTGTTGTATATCGCATGTATGCGTACATCCGAAACTTCCTCACCGACCGCACAGTGCAACTTAAAGCCGGCATGGGAGATCCTTCCATCATCTCTCCAGGAAACCGTGGCACGCTACAAGGCGCCGTACTTTCGCCGGTGCTTTTTAACGTCGCACTAATATGCCTGCCGAAGCTAGTGGCCGACATCCCCCACCTGCATTACAGCATTTATGCTGGCGACCTCACACTTCGGAGGACGAGCGGCAGTGGCGGCCAGATTGAAGACACTTTACAGGCTGCCATCGAACGGATCGGAGATTATCTAAGTACAGTTGGCCTCAATTGCTCGGCAACAAAGTCCGAGTATATCATCATCCCTATTATTTAAGTACAGTTGCCCTCAATCGCTCGGCGGCAAAGTCCGAGTATATCATCACCCCTTCCCCGGAACGAAGCCCTCCAAAGATACTTCCTGACATAAACCTACAGGTGCAAGGAAACCCGATTCCTCGAACAGATAACATCAAGATCTTGTTCTTGCACCTGCAGACTAACGGCAGCAACATCACCACGCTCCACGCATCGACCAGTCGGTGGTACAGATCGGACGCCTCCTTAAGCGAATCTCCAACAAGCATCATGGCATATGCCGGAGTCCAACCTCCTGCGCCTTGTTCAAGCTTTCATCTGCTCCCGCGTCACCTACTCTGGACCTTACTTACGTCTCACTTGTGCCGAAAGCGAACGGCTAGAGGCGTCACTTCGAAAAGCATACAAGACGGCCCTAGGTCTTCCCATGTCCAAAGCTAACCATAAGCTCATGGCTCTCGGAGTCTCCAATACCGTGAGCGAACTGATCGAAGAAACCCTCACCGCCCAGTATGAGCGGCTCTCACTCACACACACTGGCCGAGCCGTACTGCAGCAAGTTCGAATGATCGGCCCCAAGTTATGCTGAACTTACACAGGAATATCGCCTAAATCTCCGCATTCCCCCATTCCCAAACGGATGCACCCAGAACACCATGCCGAGAGACAGACCGACCGGGCTCAATTCGAGAAATGATTAAGTCCGGACGTCACGCATACGGACGCGTCTTAACCATTCATCGAGGCCGGCGATGGTGGCTGTAGCACTCGCCCCTCATCGCAGCTGGTACACAGCCTGCAGCATTCGCAATGCAGAAACAGTCTCCCCAGCTGAGGAGGTTGCCATTGCGCTAGCGCTAGCCGAACCTAATACCAAAGTCGTCATCAGTGATTCTCAACAGGCTATTCGCAACTACGATGCTGGCCGTACTTCTTGCCAGGCGTTACACATTCTACGTTCTACAGCACCCTCTTCCACATCTCGCTTACTTCTTTGGGCTCCAGCCCACCAGTCGCTCAGCGGAAACGCCCAGGCGTACACTCTCGCTCGGAATCTCAGCTGCCGAGCCGAGAGTATGATCAGCCGCCCTGCTTCCGCTGACACTAATATCTCACGCGCTTGTCTACTCACCACTTACACGGACATACTTCAGCACTACCGACTCCAAAGATGCACATATCCCCTCGCAAACCGCGATCTAACAAGACGCGAGGCCGTCCAATGGCGCTGACTACAAACTGGCACCTTCCCACACCCCATCTTATACAGCATGATCTTTCCCGAACAGATAGCCCCATGTGTAAACACTGCTCAACTCCGGCCACTCTCCTCTCTCATACACATGGCGTGCAATTGTACACAATACAACACAAGCAACTCAAACACCCCGGAGAAATGGGAATCTCTCCTGCGTACTTCCGAGCCAGCAGACCAACGCTGGCTTATCCAGCGCGCGGTGGAGGCCGCGGCATCCCAAGAGATCCCCGCCGACCTCCTCTAAGCCAGCGCAACCGGTCCTTTGACTGGTCCCCTGTTTTTGGGCGCCATAAAAGAGTTCACCACCACCACCAAACAGGATAAGGCTACAGTTCACTCAACAGGGATTATCAATGAAGTGCAACCGATACCCTACAAAAGAATAACGCACAACAGTAGCATTTTGCCAAGGCTTCCCTAGAGCACTTGAACCTTGAGTCTAATAAAAAGGTTCGGCATGAGGCCAAAGACCGCAAAGTGAGCAATGGAGAGACAAAATATTGCATCTGTTAATAAAACAGAAGGTGCATAGAAAAGGCAATCCACAATATGTCACACCAGAATATAAAAAAAATGGGGCATTGATAACCAGCAGCTGAATGACAACAGCACATCCCAAGAGGTGATATGCGGTTAGGGCTAACAGTTAACTAAATGTATTAAGCAGGTATTGCATAAGATGCTTTCAGAAAGAACTAAAGCAAAAGCCCACAAACCCCAAAAATGTGTTGAGCAGAAATATGTAAGTTTCAGCTGCTGAAAATAAAATTCAAAGCTAATAAGATGACAGTGTTAAAGACCCCATTCTGCAGAAAATCCAGCATTGTTCCAAAAAAAAAACGGGAATGGGCTCTGATTGATTGATTGATTGGTTCACAGGAAGGGAAAGGCGCAGTATCTGTCACACTTGTAGCTGTGGACACGTGAACCGCGCCGTAAGGGAAGGGAGGAAGGTGGGAGAGAAAGTGGATAGAGAGAAAGTGGATAGAGATAAAGAGGAGCCGTAGTGGAGGGCTACGGAGTAATTTGGACCACCTGGGGATCTTTAACGTGCGCTGACATCGCACAGCACACGGACGCCTCTTCGTTTCGCCTCCATCGAAACGCAGCCGCCGTGGTCGGGTTCGAACCCGGGTACTCCGGCACAGTATTCGGGCGTCTTACCACTGCACCACCCCGGCGGGGCGGAATGGGCTGTGCCAGGTGGCAATTTGCTGGTTACGTTGCCAGGTACCATTATATCAGCAAGTATTGTGATGTGTTACAAAACCATATCACAAGTCAGGAGCTGCCAACTCTGGCTGCTTCTTTCAGATGGGTGGGTAAGACAAATCGAACCTTTCAGTACTGAGCAATGAGTAATACATCTTTCACACGAACACTCGATCCTCACTGAACTTGATCTGCATACAACTCGATGAAGACCGAGGTAGTCACACAGTAACCTTCAAGTGCAATTGACACCGAGTCTGCTTGGTTCGAAGCCTCTTCCTCAAGTGCTTTCAAGTTTTCAAGCACATTTGATTGCGGGTGTCGAACCCCGCCGGGGTGGCGCAGTGGTTACGGCACTCGACTACTGCCCCCAAGGACGCAGGATCGAATTCTCGGCTTCGGCAGCCGCTTTTTGATGGAGGTGAAAAGCAGAGTCCGTGTACGGTGCGATATCAGTGAACGTAAAGAACCCCAGGTGGTCGAAATTTCCGGAGTCCTTCACTACGGCGTCTCTCATAGACTGAGTCGCTTTCAGACGTTAAACCCCACAAACCTAATTGATAGCGGGTGTCGACACACTCATCATAGAGCTTAAAATAAAAACGAATAAATGCAATAAATTTGAAATATTACACAGAATTGTATTAAAAGGCACGATAAAACATTGTTCGAACATTATTCTTGCTTATATAATTTTGTATAACCTTAATACTCACCTACCCTGCGTGAAGGAAACTTCTCAATGGTCATTCAAAACAACATGTAGCGCCAGATGATTCAATTGTTTTTGAAAACCTTAACATTGATAGAGTTTAATGAGGATAGAAAGTGTTCATTTCACAGGGCTGTAACACATGCTACGTTTAGGTCACGCAGGCACATCCATTCGGCTGGGATAAAGCACATCTCTATCAATATCTATTTCGGCTGGTCTCTCACATAACTGTGTAGCTTAAGACTGTATGAAAATAAATATGTACAAAGTAATAAAGTCATAAATGAAGAGATTAGAAATTAATCGAGTAGCAAAGCAAATATAAGCGAACAAGGACCCACAAGAGCAGTCTCAGACAGAAGCCATAATGCTATTGCATCGCACCCATAAAGGCAAAGCTTATGTGTCCCACAGATTTTCAAACTTACCATTTGTCGGTGCCTTATATTTGGGGCCCGGTGTGCACTCAATGCATTACCTGCTCTATGCTTTCACAAAGTATGGTGCACTAATATATAAGTTGAAGCTTTTTTATTACATCTGAACAATGAGACAAAGAAAACATTCTGAAATGGCAACATGAGCAGAAAGAAAGGAACATGAAATGGCCCGAGAACGCCATAAACAATGAAGGTCGATAAGGCGACCAAATATTTCTTAAAATAATAATGTTAATCCTCGTACCCCAGGACTGAGGCTTCTGACTAGGTGGCAGCAGTAATGGATACAAATAAGAAAAGGCAGCAACACTCGTGACTCAAGGTCCACTGGACAACACACATGCGATCACATTTTTTAAAGAACTGATCATAGAGAAAATGCAAGGTGGGGCAGGAAGTGAGGCCTGCAGTCCCAAAAAACAGATGTCCTCTGGTGGCAGAAATGGCTTAGCAACCATCATGCCAGTGATGAACTGATATAGCAATGGCTTTCTTTTGCTCACTTCTCTTTCTCTCTTCTTTTTGGCATGACATGCACAGTTGCAACACCAGTCTAGGGAAATGCTTCCTCAACACCAGTTGCAGCTCCGCTTGGGATCACTGCAGTCTTCTCTACTCGAGGAGCGTCTTCTGTAAAAGTAAAATCCAAGCACAGCTGTGAGAATGCTTGTTGTTAAAGTCAAAGCAATGATACTGCCAAGAACAACAATAAAAACGGAATCATTCATACTGCATGCAACCTCAACGTGTACTATGTGGACAGCCATCTCTTTTCCAGAAAAAAGAAAAAGAAAAAAATCTGTGCAAGGCAAGGTGCATAAAGGGATTGTGAGGTCGACCAAACTTTGGCCTGAATTAAGAGTGCACCATGTTCTACTCCGAAAGGCCTGGAACACACAGAAGGCGCAGCGTTTGTAAATATAAAAGCACAGAAAACAAAAATATAGATGATGCAACTGCTTGAGTTTCTTAAGTATAATCTGCGCACCTACACTAATTTAGTGATGCATATCACAGAGGCTACACATCCGTGGACTTCAAAACTGTTGCAACCTGTCATTTATTAAAAGAGATCAAGAAGGAATTAAGATGTAGTAAGATTTTAACATAAACTTTATCAGCAATAAATGCATTTTTCACTGAGAGAAAAACTGAAGCCCAAAAAATGAATTTTTATTTAGCACAGTAAGTGGATGGAGTTGTGACCAGGTGTCCTTTAAATTAAATAACTCTTCTATAACAATGACAAGAAGCCATCCCTACGGGTTCAGCACCAAAACCACACAGAGTGGAGACAGCGAGAAAACAGCTGTAATTCAGGAAAATCAAATGCATGTGTTCCCCCCTCACAGCCTGACAAAACACCTGTTGCAGACAGATGTCATTAAGGCTTGAAAAACATAAAAAGAAACCCCAAATTTGAAGCATACAATGTAAAAGTAAAAGCCTGAGAATTTAAATGAGTTCCGGCTCTTTTCCAATTCAGCACTAGTACCTGAAGGCCTCAAAACGCAAGACTAATGAGGCCATTTATTTTGAGGCTTCTCGATGGACTCTGCAGAATGTTTGGGTTCCTTAGAGAGCTTTGCGGGTTGCGAAGGCACCTGAACATACATGGGTGCCTCAACTCCCACCATTTTTATTCTAGTTTATTTTGAACCCAACTGTAACATGACTATTCAGAGCAGACTCCTTTACTATACAGACTGCCCGTAATACTATATTTAATTTCGCTTCCTTTTTTTTATGAAGGGGCATGCAACTGCACACACCTCTAGGAGTACGAGATGACAGCCAAGACATACAGGCTCTTTCAGCTTCCTTTAAAAGCACTTGTGTTGCCTCTGAAGATAAAAAAAGACCTTGCCACTTTCTTTTCCCCTTATTACATTCAGCAAACAAAGCCGCTTAATATTTTTGCAACTTGTGCTTTTGCAGCTTGGACTGTGTGCATCATTCTCATGTTCATGACACCTTATGACTCCTCTGTTAGCCTATTCTGACCTCTTCATTTTCACCACCATTAATAACATTTGATGACAATGCAGATAGCTACGGAATACAAAATGGTATATGTAACGTCAAGAGACATGAGCATGCAAAGTGGATCTGAGAAGAAGCAGAAAGTAATGATATTCCCATCACTAGCTGATGGTCACTAAGGGTGACAGACTGGTTCTAAGAGAAAGCAAGTGTAGCAGGGGCAATAGAAAATTAGGTGAACGGATGACCGCTCTTAGCTTGTGGTGATTATGTGGATGCAGCTGGCATATAGTTGAGTTAATTGCAGAAATGTGGGAGAAGCCTTTGCCTTGCAGTGGATGTGGCCAGGCTGGCTATGACAAGCAACTTCAATTGTGGTGCCCACAGCTCACCAATCAGAAGCGTGACAGTTCTTGATGTGATCAGAAAGTCGGGAGAAGCCTTGAATGGCTGGAATCTCGTGGTTACATCATGGCACTGGATGATGAGGGCATGGGACATGTGCTGGTCATGTGACCACCAACATCATGGTCACATGATGTGCTACACTACCATTGGGCACTGCTCAAGTCAGAAATAGGGGCTCAACAACTACATCACGAAGTGTTGAGAATTGGTGGTCTATATGAATCAGCATAGCTGAAGCAACCAAAGCAAAGCATGCCTATGCAGCACTTGCATCTACTCCCTTAGGCACACGAGCAATATCAGCACAATGCGTGCCTTGCCGTAAGTCTACCACGGAATTACAAACACGAGTTTCCAAAATATAACCAGGCCCCTCAAGAAGAGACCAGCGAGCAACCAGTGCAAGTGAACGACCATTAGCGGCCAGCTGAGTCAGAGCAGAGCACAGGGCAAGCAAAAATAGGTCACCTGCCACAATGTTGTGCCACTGTGCCAATTACAGCCCATATTTTCATTTGAGTCATTTATTGTAACTTCGTCCTATCTCAATGAATAAAACAATTTGATAAATGCAACAGCAGTTTCATACATCACACTTTTATGTCACAAAAGCATAAGCTGTAATTTCTGACTACATCGAGTATAAATGATGCTGTGGATGATATGAATTTCAGTTAAATACAATTTTATAAATTCCTCCACTAATATGCACTGTGTAAAATGCAGTGCAGAAATGTGGATGTCAAGGGCACTCTCACAGGCCGCTATGAGCGATACAAACATAAAATCTGCGAGTGCAAAATTGATACTAAGTGTAATGTCCTTGTCAGGTGTGCAATAGATGCTGTGAGCACTGGCATGCATGGTGCATACCTAGCTGATGCCATCATAACCAGCAGTGTAATATGCATGGTGACTGAATGGCAAAACATGAAAGCATGTATACTACATCAGATATGAACTGAGGTACATAAATGCATTAGTACTTGTGCTCTAACCTGTGGGTTTTGATCATTTTTTGATAGTACAAGATTCAATCAACTATTTGTATTCTTCACCTCGCAAACACTGATTGCTACACAATGTATGCAGCATCAATATGGGCCCTGTGTATTGTACAGACATCAGAAAAAATAGTTTCAGCAATCCCTATACAAACCGCATGCCAATCATTCAAAAAACAACTTGAAAAGTTTATAACATGTTCAATTAAGTCAAAAAAATTTCAAAATAGGCTACTTAATTCATTCGAATAATCGAGTTCGAGAGTATCCGACTTGCTTTTCGAAAATTTTGGTTAATTACACATCCCTTCTTATGCAGAGCAAATGAGCTAAATCGCCACATAAACAATTAGGATACTCCTTTCCTCATAGGCATTCCGAAAGTAGTATATTGTTGGCATATTTTTAAGCCCTAAGGCATATAAACAATAAGTGTAAGGGTAAATAGAAACATTTAGAATGAAAAAAGATTTCTAGAAAGCTCAGCATAAACTTTCTGGGGCTAGAACATTCTTTTCTTAACTTTGAACTTCCCTTCCTTTTCTAACAAGCTTGTCATGAAGATGGTATACTGATTCGAAAATTTGTATTTGTGAGTGATAAACACCTCAGTGTGAGCAGGAAAAACAGCTAAGCTATCTTATCAATCAAATGCGGGCATGAACTTTGCAGAAAAATTTGAGCCATCACCTGAAATATACAACGAAAGGAACTGTGTTCCTTTATTCTACTTGATGTTGCTGCTGTTATATCGGTTTCCGTGGCAAAATCACACATTACAAAGCTGAAAAGGTAATTTATGAAGTTACAGCCTTTAGGTGGCATCAGCTAAGGCAGTCTTCCTTTCAAATCCTTTAGCAACACTGAGAAGAGGCAGACTAGGGTAATTTTGAAAGATGCATGCTCCATGCTTAATAAACTAGTTCCTTCGGTGTAGCCCACGCAACAATGTCTCTGTACCATCACCTACACTCACTATATGCTTCCGCAACAATGCCTGCGCCTGAATCCAAACAGGCAACCTTTCACATCTGTAGCCATTAGGACTCCCTTTACCAGAGTTTTCATCAGAGATTGAAGAGCAGGATGAGTCACAGGATGGTGAGTGGGAGCCCAATGAACTGTCTGAGGTCCCACCAGAATCTCAGGACACATCTATGCTGTCAGCAATGGCAGCCAGCTCAGGCCTGTGCTTCTGGAAAATGCAAGGACAAGAATAATAGATACCCAAGACCTTCAAATTCACCTCTTTGTGACATGCACACACGTTTTTGAGATTCTACTGTGTTCCTCATCTTGCACACAGCAACAAGGCGCGCAGAAAAATACACAGGACAGTTGTAAATGAAAGTAAACCAAGGGGGGGGAATTTCGAGGCTTGAAAAACAAGTATGACTGACTGGGCTGGATCTCAACTGAAATCAGTCATGTACAGCCAAGGAATGACACTGAGGTTGGTTTTAAGGGACTCAGGATTTATGGTAAGTAGGTAATGACAGAACAAGTTTATGGGAAGGAAAGTCAAGGCTAGCTCATATCTGCTTTGACTACCGGCCACCACCGCTTCCCTGTGTAACGTCTCACCTTGAGGTCCTCATACCACTTGCGTGACATCTTTGGCCTCCCACGCACCGTCTTGTGCCATACAATAGAGAAGTTGGTGGGGCTGCAGAAGTTCTGCATCACGGCAATGTTGTGGTCCAGGTAGAGCACCCCATGCCACCAGCCACCTGGCACAAACACCACCTCACCGGGCTTTTGCACCAGCTCCAGCTGCAAAAAGGGGGAGGAGGCCAAGATTTCAATGTAATGTACTCAGCATTTAAAGTAATGTATCCTTTTATGGTTGACTGATTTTATGATTTCGCACAAAATCTGGACCCTGCATATCAGTGCATCTTACTGGGTGCAAGGACTGTGCTTCGCTTCCTTCCTACTTGTCACTGGCGGACGGTGTGACACAGTCTGATTTTGGTACACTACGGGATGATGTCGACTATATGTTTCCTGTCTTTAGTTGGGTGTTTCCATTTCTTTTATGCCAACCCAGTCCTGCTAAAGGTGTTTTTAAGAGTGTTGCAGTATTTACAAAGAAAATAAAGTTCCAAAGGTTTCCAGTCAGATCCTGAGAAGCAAGCAATGTTCATATAAAATGATAAGGGTCTTCTCATTTTCTACTAATCAGGAATGTCATTAATGGTGTGCAAGCACTCACATGCAATGATAGCACTCATATGCAATGAGAGTAGCAAGACATGCTGCTGCCCACGAACTTTTTAACATGACTGTGCGCACTGGGAGGCGAAAACCCCTGAATGGAATAAGAGAAGGGTTATGCGCTCGAGAGCACGAAAATGCTATCCCAGTTAATGTATTTCGATGCTCCCAAGCAGTACCTTCTCAGCAAGCACTAAACTCTTGGTTAACAGCATTTACCAATTTCACACCCACAAGAAAGTTGTCACTCAGTCTGGGCACCAGGCACGCATTTCAAACACACATTCCAACGCGGCTGCGGCTACTTACAGGCTTGCATTCCTCTGGCCATCCTGGCCTCTGGGTTCTGGGATAGACTAGCTGGAACCATGTGATGGCCTGATCACCTTGCTTGCCACCATCTTCAGGTCGCAGCTTTAACATCTCTTTTGGCGGGTGAGTCGAGAACAGGCACCACCTGGCAGGGCCAAAGGATGACCACCAGGCAGCGAGATGTCAAGCAGTGACTAAATCAGTTCTAAAGCGCAAAATTCCACAACACGAAAGAGGGAAATGCCGGACAGTGCTGTCTACCACAAAAAGCATTAGCAAAGCCGAGATAAAAAAACTAGTGCCTGTGTCATGCGAGTAAGTTCATAGGTGTTAATCTTTGAAATTCTCGATTGCTACCGAACTTCTGAGGAGTATTGGAACTGCTACACAGTAAATCTTTATATCGGGGGATTCTACCCTCTCACACCACAGTGTTGTGGAACCCCAGTCGTTGCCAGTATTTTAGAGGGCAAGCAAGCTGCCAGTTTGCAAGGTCAACACAAACCGGCTGGAAACAAAATGCTCATTTGACAGGATAGTTAATTACTCTTTAAATTAGGGTATTTACACAGCCATAAGCCTACCTCTTTTAAAATTTGAAAATTCATAGTGGGGAAGGGATGACATAACCAATATCATGTTTATCTTTTTGATATTATGCTCACCTCACCTGCCATATTGGTGGTAATTTTGCTGTCTTGGAGAAGGTGAGCAGACCGTATGCATTTTTGAGGAAGATGGTTTCGGCAGTTTTTGTATTACTGGTAACAATGGTACATCATGATTCTTGCAGGCCCCAGAATGAGGCAAGTCGAATGGCACTCTCCAGGCCCCCAAACACAACCCTACAGAGCGGTCAAGATGTAATTGGTTGATCATTATTCACAGCTTAGAAAGAAGTGGTGAAAGCGGGCTTCGAGAATTGTTTTTTCAGTCGCCCCAAGTCAAATGCGGCCAGTCAGACCCAGACTCTTGTCTGCATCATTTTTGCCAAAAAATGAAATAAAAATGCCAGTCGCAAACCCTCCACCAGAAGTACTGGTACCACTGGCTACAGAAGCATCACAGATTGACTGTGGAGCGAAGTTGATAATCCAGCTCTAGGTGCAGTGAGTTGAGACAAAAAAAAAATGGTAGAAATCCGCCATGGAAAAATTGTAACTGGCCTTGTACAAACAGAAAAGGCCATCGTCTGGAAGTAGCTCTGGTGTGCCAACTCGCGAAATAGATGTTTGCTGGCAGAGGTATGCTCGGGACCTTTGTGTAAGTGAGGAGAGCATTCATGGTTGGCCTAACGACTTTATGCAGCCTCTGCAGAGTGGCAGAGAAGCCAGCAGACCATGTGGTATCAAAGTGTCTGGCATAACTGCAGTGACTTTTCGTTTTTGTTCTTTTTTGACACACCTTTAGTTTTCTAGAACTAAACCGGTGACTTGTTAAAAAAGTTCGGTGGACACCATCGCCAGTGGTTTGAAGCTCGCCCTGGCCTTTTCTTTTTGAAAAACTTTCCTAAAGTGGCACGTTTTTCTGTGATGATACTGGTTCAATTTTATTCATCGGTGTGTTATTTCGAGCATTCTGTTCTCAAGAACACACACACAAATGCAAATCAAAGACCTTACGGACCTCAGTAAAATTCTGCACTTCTCCATTAACTCGATGGCTACGGGAGCCACCCGTGTACTAATGCCCTTTGAGCTGCCAGATTATCCATTCATGGGGTTAATTTATTTTAGCCTCTTAGGCAAGTCAGTGAAGTAAAATTCTAACAATTTAGAAAAAGCACATCATTGCTAAAGGGATCCTTTCTTCCTCATCACAACTGAAGACAGAGCATCAGTGATGGAATGACACAAAAAACTCTGCTTTCACAAAGACAAATAGAGCACTCAGTCCTTCACATCAATTTTGCCAAACAGCACTCGCCATAAAGCGCAACGAAGGCATGACCTTACAACAGGCAGTGTGATGAAGCAAGCTGGCTTTCAGCCGGCAATCATGGCATACCTACATTTGTTCTTGCTTACTGTGGCCTAAACTATATTATTTTAGGTTCTGACAAAAATCCAAAACAGGAAACAACCACAGCAGTGCACATGGGCTGCAACTCTGCCCCCTTATGCTGTCCTTCATAAATCGAGTCGCTTTTGCGCACGTGTATGTCATGATCCAAAACAAGATGACTGCTGACAGTCAGGCTCACAACCAGTTATCAGCTGCATCAATGCTAAACATACTAACACACCGGAGGGTGCTGCATTTCGCTTTCCAACCTGCGAGCATCCTGCAGCTGTGCTGGGTTGCCTCTCGAAGGCTGTTAGTACGTAAATCCGTGGGGTTTTGCAGCATGCTAACAGTCACTTCTTCTAAGAAGGAGCAGGCGAAGTTGTGCAACAACTGTGAAATGTCACCATTTGGATATGTTGCAGTGCATCGTTGCCAGTTTAGGTCAAGTACGGGTTCAAAATGTCTGAACATTTAGGAGGTTGTGAAGTGAACTTCCATTTTTTTAACCACTCAAAAATAGTTCACTAGTAAAAGCGTGGAGCAAATGAAACAGGTAATGCTACTGAAAAACATCAAATATCGAACATTCACAGATCCTAAATACATAAACGATTGGCATTTGCACTCAAAAAGCACTGCAGATAAAAATATCAATCTGAGACCTTACGCCGGAGGAACAACTTTTGGTATTGTTTCAACACAGTGCCAAAGGAAGTAAAAAGAAAGCTTCAATAAGAGTAACAGTGAGCAGCTGATGCAATTATGAAAAACCGAGGCAACAATGAATTATTAAGGCAAGTGTGTGTGGAAATAAAATATTCAAAACAGTGGCAGAATCAAGGAAAGCTTAAAAAGAAAGAAAAGGGGGCCAACACAGTCTTTGTCTTGAATATTTTTTCCATAGAGATGCTACATCCCTTAAAGTCTACAAATAAAATTTTCTATCTGCATCGAGGAAATGGGTAATATTTTTACAATGCTAAAGCTTTCCATGTGGTTGGAAGCTGTTGAAATATCAGATTGAAGACTTCGTCTTTCAGTTCAACCAATGCACACAGCAAATGGCATACTACAAAACCATAAAAGTGCTGTTAAATGAAAACTGTTACAGGCAATCAAGCTTGTGGCTTAAGTAAAACATTTAACGACACCCAAAGGAAGCCACCATGTTTGTTTCTCTCTCTACAACTGTCCACCTCTCTTTTTCCCTCTTCTATTTTGGCCAGGATCTTGGCTTGCCTTGGTTCGGTACAGACCAAATTGGGAATCAAGCCCATCAAAGGCCAACATGTGATGACAATGGGCTTCAGTTATGTTATTATGCAAGGTGGGCTTCTCATTATTGGCTCTTACCATTGAAACTAAAAAAATTGGCTTTTGACTGCGTTGTGCAAGAGCACAGGCTCATACCTTTTATGTCCATGCACAAGGGCATTCCAGGCACTGGTCCCCAGGGGGGATATATAGATGCTGGTGCCAGACCATGCAGATCCCAAGAAGAACACATGGTATGGGGGCCTTTCCACTTCTTCCGCATACTGGAACAAGTCGTACGAGAAGTAGGCAGGCACTTGGTAGTCCTCAAGTAGCTTGGCCCTCTGTGAGTGCTGTAACACATGTTGGAAGAGTCGCTACCTTCACAGCTGCAGAAAATCTTCTGCTTGACCCTTACATTCCTTGTGGCTTTGCTATTCCAGAAATTTTTCAGAGACCTTCTTGGCCTCACAGTCATAATTTATCTACTATTTCCTGCTCACGTCCAAAGTGATGATTTACATACAAAAAGGAAGACTGCTGTTAGAAGTGTGCAGCAAACAAGGCACCTGCCTCAGCCACTACCTCCTCTATAAACTTTCGACCTACTAACTGACACAACTCCTATGGCGGCACGTGTACCTAAAAACAGTTGTGTAAAGACCGAAGCTGCCACCATGTAGCACCTGAACTGACCCCCACAGCAAACTATGAAATGTCACACTCAGCAGTCCTGGATCAGTGCTGCGCAGGTTATTCGGTTTATTTTTCATCCACCTAGCCTATAGATGAATTGTGATCAATGACGTTTAACGTCTCAAAACGAGATCTTGCGACGAGAACCACCGTAGGAGAGGACACTGAAATACTCCTGACCCAGGTACACGAGAAATTTTGCAGTAGAAAACCACAGGTAAAAACACCAACCAAAAAAGTGTATAGAACACGACATAGATAAAGCAACCCTTATATCCCTTCCCTTGAATTTGTGCAGCAGTACCTTGCTATCTGCTGCAAAAATAATTCATTACTGCTGTAGTTGATGCATTCATCTTGAAACTGAGTTTCTGCAGTGTGAGTAAAGAGAACATTTATTTCATATTGGACAAATGTTCAAGTTGAACATTTTTAGATATCAGATCTTGTGGTTTGCAATACATCAAGCAGCATGGTTATTCTAGATTACCACCATATTAGCGTTTCAAGAGCTGTGTAGCATAAAATTCAGGAATTGCAGAAATTTTGCTGGAGAATCCATTCTTCATGAATTCAAATGCTCAGTGTACAATTCCTATCACTATCCTGCCAGTTATAAGAGGGATGTATGACTACGAATTTTATTGAGCAAATATCCGAGCTCCAACTGCCTAGTGCACATTAATTTTACGACAGCCCATAGACATCACATATATATTTTAGGCAACTATAGAAGAACGAATTCTGCACTTCCTCTGGCAGAATAAAATCAGCCATATGCTCCAATAGCAACAAAATAGTTACCTAGTACTTGACAAATTCGTAAACGAGACCATACAAAATATTTGCTCATTTAATTTTCATCACTATGAGGGAGGATGGAAGCAAAAGCTCAGAAACCGCCTGATTAGCTGCGGTCTCCCGGAAACACATTTGTCGATTGTACAGCATACCAAAACGCACATTATCAAGACCAAAAGGTGGCATTTACTGAGATCTACAACTACTCGTGTAAAATTTGGGTAACATCCCTTGAAATGATATCACAGTCGTGATCCTTGACCAACACCCATTTGGCTTGCTGAAAAGAGCACAACAGTCCACCATTGTGGGAAACGATGTTACTGCTGCCATACTCTAATGCTGCTGTTGACTATGCATTCACTGACACATGATCTCATTTGAATGTCACAAAGGCAAGGGCCTTTCATGCATCAGCAAGCAGGTCTTGCAAAGACAGCGGTTGAGAGCGAAGCAATAGGGCTAAGTTGTAGCGCCACTGCATGTGGCAGCATTTTGGCAAACTAAAAAAAAGACAAGACAAGCAAAAGCAAATCTGGTGTCAGGGGAAGCATCAGCATGTACAAGTTGGAAGTTTGTAAAGGAGGTTATGGCCACTACGGACCTAGTTGCAGGGAGTGCCACTAGAGGGCACTGGTGTAAAATGTTATTGCAAGAGCAAACACAGGTGCAGGCCAGATTTAGGCTGGGAAAAGAAAGAACTGGTGTGATGGAAAGAGTGCTGGCATAACAGCCATGTCTGTTGACTTGTATTGCATTACTGTCAAAACATGACAGCACAGTCAAATAGATCAAGGAATCTAACTCAAGCTCAATTATGCTACAAGATCATATCAATGGTTGATCTGAATGCATTCTTTGGGTTTCAAAGAAGTGACACCATTCAAGATAAATGAAACTGTGGAGGATCCAGTGTCAAAGTGGCTCCACCTATACCGACACCTATACCAATTGCTTCAGTCTGTGCAAAGTAAATACAGTTTACATCAGATTACAAATTATGTAACTTACTATGGCGGTCACACTCAAAAGTATAGTATTTTCTTGCATTGTATTTATAAGAAAAGTGTCTGCCATTTAAAATTCCGATCCCTATTTAGGTAGCAACAGCAAGGCCCATATTTAAGGTTAGTTATTATTGCAAATGTGGAAACACTAGCCCAATCATGCACTCTGTATAATGTTTAATAGGTGTTTTAGGCAAGACAAGCCAAAACTTTCAGCAAAACTTTAATCTAAATTTTACTGACTCTTGAGACTGCTTGCATTCAAAAAAGGGTACTGTTACCAACAGCTGTTCATTTCACATAAGCATCTTACTATTGTCAGATACAGCTCAAGGAAAGAAGAGGCCTCTAAAAGGCCCCCATCATGACAGTCTCATTAACTATCAATAATCCCCTTATACTTGCCGCTGTAAGATTGCAGAATCTGGTAGATAAAACAGGATTCCCTATGGCCTAATCAGATTAACCACTGCAAGATGAAAATCAATCAATTGCAAGGGCCTCAGAGGCACTTGCTATGCTTTTCTTGATCGGTACCAAACTATAGTTTTGTTCTTAATTAACTACCGTCCAATTCAAATGTGCTTCTAAGCAAAATCTGTGAATGAAACAAAGTATACAATAAAACAAAATATAGATAGATGGGCTGGAATAAATAATTAATCATGCTAACTTTAAACAACTTTTTCACTGCTCCTGAAGTGCCTTTCAGTGATAATATTTATATATTGCAGTCTGGCAATAAGTTTGCTTGACCTTGTATGGCAACCGCATCCATAGTGCGAACTGTCAAAACTATTAAAGTGATTGCAGCAGCACATACAAAGTATGCTGCGACACTGCAAACTAAGGGGACCATTGCAAAACCACTGACATATGCTGGAAGCACTCCAGCATGTACATGTTTTCGTCTCAAAACAAGTCAAAAGTATCTTCATGCAACTGCATCGTGGAAGCAGATTTAGACCTAAGCTGCAGAGCACAAAAAGCCTTCAAACAATGGTACCCTATCATCAATGAATACTCTTCACAAAACCTGGAGCTATAAAAATATGGTGACCACAATAGGCTCACACCCTTCTGCTACCACATGAGAATGCAGAAGCACTTGCACCATCATCCTGCAGATAATGCACATAGTGCAATGACAAGTTACAAAAATGGATTGCCACATATATGCCTAGCTGGTTTAAAAATACACTTTGCAAGAACCTTTCTGTGTGCAAATGCAAATCACGATGACTGCTCAGTATGGTTGAAAAAAGATGGGAAAAAACTGCTTTCCATTAGTAAGTGACATTGAGAATGAATTGGCCTAACATAATGCCAGAACATAAAATGAAGGCAAAATCAGAAACTTCAAAAAGTTTATAATCATTTTGCTCCTGGTCTACTCATTTCTCTATAATGTTACATGCAATATTGTTTGAAAATGTTAGTACAACTTTCTTTCACTAGTGCATTAACACAAAAGTAAAATACATCTACCCTATCTCACGCATGCTTGAAGCAATGCCTTGCTGATCAATACATAAAGAATTACCTGAGCAAGTCTGGCAATATATTTGAGCTTGAAAATTACAACACTTAAAAATGAAGAGAATGGACACAAGAGTTCTGCCTGCCACAAACAGTACAACTAACATTTTGCATGACACACTTCTTACAGTGCCCATATTAACTCTGGGGAAGACCTAAGCAAAACAATTAGCTGGTGGTTTAACTTTGGTTAATTCTGGAGGAAAGCGAAAGTTCATCTACATGGCTATGCTCATTAGCAGGCTTGGATGAAACACACTGGGCATTTCTCTGAACAAAAACCCGTTCTTTATCGGTCTCTTTGGCACGCCACCTTTTCAGGGCTTCATTCTGACATGTCATCTTTGTGTCCAACATGCTACTGTAGCAGGGTGTTTGTCCTCCTCCATCTTGCACACTGTTATAACTTAGGCAGGAACCTGGGGCTCCTATTTATACATGAATTGACACTCTAGTGCCCTCTACTTCCACATCACAATGACATCCCCTCACCTAACCTTGACCTTGACAGTGGTCATGGGCCATTTGATGGCCTATATTACAATACACAAAGTCACAAGATGACCTCTAGGCTTAATACAAGTTTAACCGCTAAATCTCCCAAAGGTGAAAACCATCCATACATGACAGCATGTCATGTGATCTTGATCTTGACAGAGGTCATCGGCCACTTGGTGGCCTATGTGCCTATTCTTTACTCACATGGTGATCACCAGGTCATGTGACCTTGACTTTGACCTTGAAACTGGTCATGGGCCACTTGGTGGCCTATGAGACTATGCCCCAAACTCAAATAGTGATCACCAGATTAATAGAGAAGTTTCACCTCTAAACTTTTCTCAAGATGAAAACTACACAACTGACAATCGAACTACCAGGTGTAATGAATTTTTCACTTAAAAAATTGCCTACACTTTGTCAACATACATTTTAGGCATACTGCACAAGAATGCATGAGTTATGCTACAGCTTGGAGAGCTTAGATTTTCTTTAGCGGTTAGCGGTATTAAGATTTAGAAAGCTTGTTTGAAAATACTGGTCCCTTTTCATTTCTGTGGGCCTACCGTGATCTTCTTATGTTTTCCTGAGCCCTACAACCAAAATCACTAATATTTTATAGAGCAAACACAGGAATACATGTCAGCAGCTAAAGTTCAAACTAGTGAAGCCAGTTTCTTAAAAAGCCCAGCATTGGCTTCCAGAAATGATCAGTGCTAAGTATCATCATATCCATCATCTCTGAATGTGAGCACAGCCTTTAGATAGCACCCCAGTATCAACCTTTACACAAGGGGAACATCTTATTCTTGAAATATCAAGCTTCCTTCAATCTCCTTCATAGGCATTATGGCATAGAGAAACATCAAATTCCAATTTCCCCCCTTTCACCATAAAAGCGTAAAGGAAACCACCACAACGGCATCCCAAGTAGCAAAACAGCATCGGAACACCGGCACAGCATTGGAAAAAATTGGCATAAATGTTGTACCTTTATTGGCATTTGGCCCAAATGCAAGCCGAGCCAATATATAACCGGGCTAAAAACTGATGTAGGACCTATATTTAGCCATTGAAAAAGCCGCCATACCTACGACGTTGGTTTTCCAGTTTCAAACCAATATTTATATATATTCGTATTGACTGGCTGTTCTATATTGGCAACCCAACCATATTTTTCGGCTGTGGTAATATTTGCCATAGGATGTTCTTCACTGGTTTCTAAATATTTTCATCCTCTCAAATTCATTGGCACTGCAATATTTGTAAGCCAAGCCTACATACTGGCATGCATAATGTTAGCATCTGAATTTATATATTGGTTTCATGTTTTTTTTTGCCAATCCGTTACATGCAGTCATTTGCATGCATAGAGATGTTTGTACAACTCATTAGAAAAAAATGCCTTGAAGCAAAACCAGAAATATGTATTATGAATTAGATTTCTATATTAAGTAACGAAAGAGCGCGCATGCGTCCCAGAGGTTTGTTGGAACTCACTGGAAGGCCCAGTGGCAGCATCTGTATTTAGGTGGCTGATGAGTGGCGAGTCTCCGATAGACGCGCGGGTATTGTCCAAGTGCAGGACAAGAGGCTAAATGATGGGCAGTTCCAGATGCCATCTGAGAAAATTCAACCATGTTTCTCCTTCAACGTTTCCCACGGTTGATTGCTCTGGGAATCCATCTGATGATGAACACCCGTATTTCAGTGATGTCTATGTCGTCCTTATATAGATATGGAATCTGCGAAAAGAGAGAAAATAAAAACAAATATACTGTTAGCGCTGCTCCCCCACGCATTTATCGTGCGTCACAGATCCGTCAGGGAGATTCAGCAGCACCTGTCACAACATTGCAGGATGGGTAATAATATGTGCTTAGTTATTTTCTTTTGAGGGTAAACAGCGCAAAAAAGACGAGGACGAACGAAGTACACAAACGAGCGCTGTGTACTTCGTTCGTCCTCGTCTTTTTTTGCGCTGTTTGCCCTCAATGGATTACCAACTTGCCCAAACGTCTGTTTTAGCCTATTTTCTTTTGCAGCGAAGTTTCTAAGTTTATAGTCACACTACCAGAGTTTTTTTTGTGTTGTGGCATTATAAGCCAGCACTGCATGGAACATGGATCGAGATATGGGAAGCTCGTAGTACAGTAAGCATCAATGAAAGCTCTTTTCTTGAAAAAACAAAAACGGCCTCTTGAACTGCATGTGAAAGTCATGCGCTCGCAAATTTAGGAAGCACGTGGCAGGTTACATTCCTGCTTTATTTCCGCTACTGCAAAAGGCGGAGCGCTTTCCGGCTTGAGACAGAGCCATATCGAACGTCGCGCAACCGCAGACGGTTAGCGGGAACAAAATCAGGACAGGTTGAGGTAATTTCTTTCAGGCGCATGGCCAAAAACCACGTGAAGAGGTCCATGGAGGAATAATTATTGCGTAAGTTCATAAAAAAGAGATACACTGAGAAAGCTCGACTTCTAAGAGGCATTGGACACCTGTTATGCGTTAAAGAGGAAAAGGAGTAAGCGCTGGCCAATAAAAAAGCAGGACTGTTATAAGCTGAAGTCAAGTATGACTAGCTTATATAAAGCATCACCTGCTACCGCTCCACACAGCTTCCAACTGCCTAAAAGCGTGTTTTCTTTCTTCTCCATGCTTCATTACGACATCGATGCTGATGATACTCAAGGTATAGTATAGCAGTCACCGAAGGGATGGTGCTGACACTGAAAGCAGAATTTAAGATCAGATGGGCATTGCAAGACAAACTAAATGAAACCTTCACGCACAAACGAATCAGTCTAAATATTTCTGGTCATAAAATATATGGGAGCTAACAGCATTCTATGAGTACAGCAAATACTGATTGATCAGAATAGTAAGAGTAATTTTCTTTTGCAAAGCAGACATGAAAAGAAAGGTTGTACAAAACAGCCTTGAGGCTAGGAAATTCTTGCCGTACTACAGCATTTTATTCCAGAAAATCATAATGATCAGCCAATAACATCTGCGCATTTTTACAAAAAACAATGATTACAACAAGCACTACAATGTGTAAAGCGAATGGAGCTCTATTTGGGGGAATACTCCGAACCTCAGTAGGCTGAGGCTTAGCGAAATGCAACTCTGTCGACCATGGTTAGCGATGACCTGTACGGTACTGGCACA
This sequence comes from Amblyomma maculatum, assembly GCF_055883805.1. Classification (NCBI taxonomy): domain Eukaryota; kingdom Metazoa; phylum Arthropoda; class Arachnida; order Ixodida; family Ixodidae; genus Amblyomma; species Amblyomma maculatum. The sequence goes on from NC_139350.1 coordinate 15,538,536, forward strand.
AGAAAGAAAAACTGCTCCATGTTAACTTAGCTAGTGTCGCTTGCTTTTAAATGCGGCCCCTCAAGCATGGCGTACAAGAGCATGGAGCATGAAAATTTAGTAGAAGAAAATATATATGACCATTTTCCCTGAGAAAATATTTCGGCTGCTTCAGCTTAAGAGCATAACTAACTCAGCATCTTTCAAAAGCCATTGAGGTTTAGCAAGACTAACAAGACTGAGAACATCTGTCTTACTCTACACTGTACAGATGGCAACAAAGGAGGTGTACAAGAGGGACCAATAGTCAAGACATGCCCTAATGTAGCAACATCACCAGCCTACAGTAACAAGTGGGTACCTTTAGAGCATGAGTCCAATTGCCACAGAGAAAGTCAGCATCTCACAACAAATGCATATTCCTGTAGTAGCATAGTGTAGCATTAGAATTTGCTCAATTTATGGTTCCAAGGCACTCAGCTAGGCAATGCTTTATAGCCTGCATTTTGATTGGTTTATTTTTCTGGGGTTTAACGTCCCAAAGCGACTAAGGCTATGAGAGATGCCGTAGTGGAGGACTCCGGAAATTTCGACCACCTGGGGTTCTTTAACGCGCACTGACATCAAACAGCACACGGAACCTATGAAACTGATGATTGGTAAGTCACATGGTGAAGCAAACAACACAGCTTAACCAAGTGGTGAATTGATTCGTTAACCAAATAGGCAGGCAACCATTCAAACAAATAAAAACAAAATGTTCTTGTCGCTCAGTTTAAAACTTCAAATAATTTCTGTTGCCTGGGGCCAGCGAAGTATGTACCATATTTACTCGCATAATGAACCCACTCGCGCAATGAACCCATGCCCACATTCGCACCCCAGAATTGAAAAAAAAATATTATCGTTAGTGCGTATATTTGTTATGCGCCATCGCAGACCTCAGCGGCACGCTAAAGTCCTGTCCTGTAGTAACATCACAGTGTGTATGTATCTTTTGAAGTAAGCCCTTGTGATGAGTCTGGGTGGTGGTGCAAATTTGACAGAGTGCCAGTGCCCATGGCAGGAATTCCAGCAACGAATAGCTCGCCTCATCCGGTTGCACGAGCCTGCTGGGTTCCAGTGCATGCCATGACTGGGCTTGGTATGCCCAGTCATGGCGTGCACACATCTGAGCGCAATACCATCACCTAATTTGTCCTCAAGGCATTCTTCGATAGGTGAACTGTTTTTCGTATCGCACAACATGGCGCAAACCGAGACATTTTTTCCTTCAGTTTTTTTAAGACTTCAATGTAACAAGCATACCTCAAACCTTATAATAAGCTATATTACAAAGGGCATGTCATATTTTTCTTTTCTTAAGAAAGCCGCATTTGTGAAAAACTAAATAGAGGTTTCTGACAGATGAATTCTAGATTGGGACCATACAAATAAAAGGGCACATAAAAACCACGAGAATTGGAAACTTGGAGCATGTATAAATACTTGGTTTAATGCACGCTCAGTAAGTAAGAAGTAGCAAAGTAGCAGATGCGACCAGGATTATAACATGGTGCCGTTGTGGACTATTTCATTTACATCAGACATAGCGCAGTGCCATCAAAAACTTCGAGAACTGGCCATATTGCAATTCATTTTTGTATACTTCCACAACTCTTCATAAGGACTGTTGAAAGCTTTGAACACGCACACGACAACTGCACATACATCGGCCGCAGGGACAAAGAATAATGTAAATGCGAACAAGTTAGAATGCTAGCCTGAGCGTTCACATGCAAATATAGGCATAGAAATGCCATTTGAGAAGTAAGCATGCTAATAGCGAAAGGATAACCCGAACACACAGAAAAGAACTGAAGTTACAAAAACAAAAAGTCTATTATTGAGGCCTTCAATGACTACGCTGTAAAAGACAAACTTTGCATAGGAACAAGCACATAATAAGGCCTGCCGCACAAATGAAATAGTAAGCATAACCCTCGATCAATTCAATAAACAATAAAGAAATGGCTTGTGTACAAAAAGTGGGAAACACTGAAGTCATCTTGCTTTGAGCAACTAATTTCGGATATTATAAACCTTGTTTTGAAAGCGGGTATTGATCTGAAGAGCATAAAGCAAAAAAAAAAACAACTCCTAATGCCAAAAGTTTTATTTTCCGGTCTTAAGGCTTCAAAGCTGCTACTCGGTTTGTCAAAATCAACGTTTTTCGCCAGCTAACCTTCGAGAGATGATAATGCAAGGTTTGAAAGCGTGCACTAACCCATCGTAGGTCCTTCTCCTCACAGTATACAACCTCCTCCTCTCACAGGATACAACAGACACTCATATATTAGGAATAGCTGCAGGCTGGGGAGAGGCTCTAGAAAATCTGAATCCGGGCAACTCCAGTGCTACCCAAATGTCAGCCTCTTCGAGTCCAATGCTAGCCACTTTAATTTGAGATGTCTCCTCAGCCAAAGAATTTCGATAAAATGTGCTCTATCAGACAGCTTGTCATAGAGGATGTAAGCTCCGGAATACATACTTTAAGGCTTGAGCATTTCCTCAGTAGAATAAAACAATATCTTTACTTCAAAAGGACCAGATATGCTCTACGGCTTCTAAAATCGCCTTTGATTTAATGTAGAGCTCGGCATAAAATCTACCAGTGCAGTCCAACATCACTCCTTTTATTTTCTCCCTGCAATGAAAACCCTGAAGCTCAGACACGTTCCCCTACCATAGTCTTTTCTAACTTCTGGGCCCTGTCTACTGAGAATTTGAGCTCACTTGATTTTACGAGTTTCTGCTCAATAGCGTTACGCACTGTGGCCACACTCATCTTTGAGAAACTTTGGCAAGGTATAGATGTTTGTCTGCAAATGAAGTTGTGCAGCATTTACTATTTCAGGTACTGCATGCTATAGGTGCAAACAACATTGAAAAGCAAAGTCACAGACTACTGTAGCCTCCATGCAAGTAAAACGTTAGCAATGAGCAGTGATGCCTTGCTAACAGAATACATTTAGTCTTAAAGTGGTCTTCAGCAGCGGAGTGACAGTGGGGGTCGTCAGGTTTGATTTCATGATGGATTGACTTGTATCTCACATTTTAACAATAACCTTCTCTTAAACAACAAAAGAGAGAAAGCATTCTCTTGAGGAAAAGAGCTTAAGACCCACAGTATTGCAGCATGTGAATAGCCTTGCGTATATTTCTCTAACTGCATTTTCTAAAAAAAAGCATCCGTGCCTACTCATTTCTCTTTGCATTCTCACCCCCCCCCCTGTAACCAGCCACACTCCCTTGAGCACTGCACCTGGTGCAGGCCATACACCGCTATACGGACAGCAAAGTTTCTAACCCCTTCTTTATGTTAAAAAAACTGCTTTGTATATCCAGAAACGCAATCCCACATCTGGACAGCCTGAAATTCCGCTAATACTCGTTTTACTCATCTCTTCAGCTTAGCAATGTATAAGAAAGTTTTTTTTTTTTTCGCTGTTGACATTATTTGCATAAAAGTTGGCATGTGGCCAGAAAATGATGTTAAATATTGGCTATAGTGCATGCTACCTTTCTCTTTCATGAGTCTTTTGCAAACTGAAGTGGTGGAGAACATTAACTTATTCTTCATTGCATTATGCCATCATTGTGCAATTTAAGAAGTGTCCACTTGGATATATTCACAAGTGCTGTTTGATAAATCATTGTTTTCAAACTCTGAGGTTGTGTGAAAGAGATACCAAATGAAAGGAAAAATAGTTTAGCCCATGTATAACTTTATATATGTTTGTAAGTGTAAGGTAGCCAAATAAGAATTTGAAGAATTTCTGGACTGCAAGCAATCAATGTAACGAATGATAAACATTTACTCAAGGCAATGATAGTTATAAAAGCATTTCATTGTTTTTATGAAAAAAATAAATGCAGTTCGAATATATATTAAACAAATTTGTGATGGTAGTCAGCAGTCTGTTTCAGGCTACAGGTCCAGTTCACAATCACAATTGACACATATGACGGATGCAAAACTTGTTGCCGTAAAAGAAATGCAGAAGACGTAAGGTGCTGTTTATTAAAAATTAGACATACGAAGGCATGACAAACTGAAATGTTCCATGCATTGCATTAGAACAAGCACTAAGTCATTAAAATATGCATGCATCACATAGATCTCAATTTGACACCAAACATATACTAACACTTACAAAACATACAATGCCATTACTCTTCATGTGATGTACAATACAATATTTTCATGTTTTCTAAAGGCTATGCACAGTTCTGTACTACTTAGAAAGTACACATCTTATAATGCCCCTAGTTACCCAAATATAACATGCCCGCCTTAGTAACAATGGACAATATTTCTTCTTGTTAGCCTGAAATCCTGAGGCTGAATGTTCCGAAATCTGGTTGTATTAATTGAGACTTTATGATATGCCCTACCACATTTATTTCAGGTATGAAGGCATTATGCTCCTAATGCAAGATGGGGATTTGCTTTATTAAACTTAATATAAAAGAAGTCCTGATCAATGTGAAATCACTTACATAGTATTACAATAATTCTTGCCCAAATGAGATTAGGATATCCATCAGGCACTTAATTGTTTTGGCAACAGGGTAACCAAAACAGTGAGAGGTCACGCTTTAATACTACAGCTAATTTAGTTTTTTTTTTCTTCTATCGACATATCACTCCCCGCATCACAATTCTGACCTAAAACATTTGTAGAGTTGAATGACTTAGTATGGTATCTCCATTCCCTTTGACCTCAAGGCTTTTTTTTCCGCCTACAGTCATCGAATAGCTAGCAATTGCAGCTAGGATGGGCATATAATAGCGCCGGCGCCGCAGTGTTGCCGGTCGGCATCATATGCATTCGCCGGCGCGTTAGTTTGGAGCGAGAAAATTAGGCCGTTTTTAGCCAATAAGAGCGCTCACCTAGCGCATTTCTGATCAAAACAGTTCATAATAAACTATATTTCGCTTAGAAAAAGACAAAATTATATCGGGACGCGTGGCAACGGGACGGGCGATCGTTGCCGAGAGCCCGCGCGCCTGAAAGATGTCGCTCCGAGAAAGCTATTTTGCAGAGAAACGTTTTGCAAATATACGAAATGTGCAGAAGAGCACAATCACTGCAAACTCTGTGTACAGTTATCAATGGAAAATTCGCCGGGTCTAAGAACAGGTCAAACCGCGAAGGCGAACCTCGATTGTTTTTGTCGCCGAAAGGTCCCACACAGATATAGATAAAGGAAGAGCAATTAAACTGTGATTTTCCCGGCAATTCGTGCGGTTTGACAAGCTGGTTCGGAAGCTTCTTCTCGGCTCGAAGCATACATAAGTTATTCGACGTCGCCGCCGTTTCCACGGTGTCCGCACCGCACGCAAGCTAGGCCTCGCGGCTCGTCGCCGGCAGCCGTCGGCTGGACAGCTGCCGTCTGCTTGCGGCGCGCCGCCGACACCACCGTGCATGCCGCCAGGTCGCGGCCAGGCGCTCACAAAAGCATGGGGAATTCAGGGCAGTCTAGGGAAAACACGTGCGCCCTACATTCGGACGTGTCATAAATTATCACGTGAGCTTTGACGTTGTTGTGACCTCATATATGACGTAACAAATTTTAGGCCAATCAGCGTTTCCAGCCGAGCCACCCCGAAACGCTTGTACGGTGAAGTCATTGAGGGTCAGTAGCATGCATTCAAGCCAGCACATTGCATATGTGCATTGTGAATTTTGTCTGAGCTGAAACAATTCATCGTGAATATAGCATTCTCATTAGAAAAGTGTACCACTGCACTGGAGCTATAGCATCAAAACCCTGTTAGCTTGTCAACTGTTGACTTACCAAATCATATTCAACTTCTTGGGTTTGCTGAGCTTGAATTGTTACTTTGCTTGTTATACCTGCAAAGACTCATTGGGCCTAGTGCTTGTGGTATTCTCCATTTCTGTCTCTGTTTCCTGAAATAAATGATTGTCTTTCCGCTTGATAAACCATATCGTGGCTTAATGTTTGAAACAAGCGGAAATGAGGGTGCTCGTTATAATACATGAAGGAAAGAAGCGAAAAGTCGGCGGGGCCAAGGAAAGCATTGGGGATTATATTTTGTCTTTTTTTTTAATTTTTACTTCGATGATCACATAAATTAGTAATGCAATCTGTTTAGGGGAAAGATGATTAAACACAAAGTAGAAGAAAAAACAACGTGCCGATAGTGGGAACCGAAACCACGACCTCTGAATATAGCGTCCGGTGCTCTTCCAACTGAGCTGCATCGGCCGCTATCCCCCTGCTTCTTTCTCGGGTATTATTGTTGTCTGTATACGAACCTTGAGAGTGTTCACCAGCGCCACCCTCAACCATAGCGGCGAACGGGGAACGTCTGTGTTACCGCCAACGTCACATAGAACGTGATGAAGAGCGTGGGTGAAAGCTGTGCTAGAACCCTCTTACGCTACCTATGGCCTCAAGACTGCCAGACCCGGGACCCCCATAAGCTACAAGGAGTTAAATCAAAGGGAAATGAGGGTGCTCGTTATAATACATGAAGGAAAGAAGCCAACAGTCGGTGAGGCCAAGGAAAGCATTGGGGGTTGTATTTTGTCTTTTTTTATTTTAATTTTTACTTCGATGACCACATAAATTTGTAATGAAATCTGTTTAGGAGAAAGGTGATTAAACACAAAGTAGAAGAAAAAACAACGCGCCGATGGAGGGAACCGAACCCACGACCACCAAATATCGCGTCCGGTGCTCTTCCAACTGAGCTACATCGGCCGCTGTCCCTCCTGCTACTTTCTTGGGTATTAATGTTGTCTGTATACGAACCTTGAGCGTGTTCACCAGCGCCACCTTCAACCATAGCGGCGGACGTGGAACGTCCTGTGTTACCGCCAACGTCACGTAAACGTGATCAAGAGCGAGGGTGAAAGCTGTTCTAGAACCCTCTTACGCTACCTATGGCCTCAAGACTTGCAGAGCCGAGACCCCCGTAAGCTACAAGGAGTTAAATCAAGAGGAAATGAGGGTGCTCGTTAGAATACATGAAGGAAAGAAGCCAACAGTAGACGAGGCCAAGGAAAGCATTGGGGATTGTATTTTGTCTTTTTTTTTACTTCGATGATCACATAAATTAGTAATGCAATCTGTTTAGGGGCAAGATGATTAAACACAAAGTCGAAGAAAAAACAACGTGCCGATGGTGTAAACCGAACCCACGACCTCCGAATATCGCGTCCGGTACTCTTCCAACTGAGGTACATCGGCCGCTGTCCCCCCTGCTGCTTTCTTGGGTATTAATTTCGTCTGTATACGAACCTTGAGAGTGTTCACCAGCGCCACCCTCAACCATAGCGGCGGACGTGGAACGTCCTGTGTTACCGCCAACGTCACGTAAACGTGATCAAGAGCGAGGGTGAAAGCTGTTCTAGAACCCTCTTACGCTACCTATGGCCTCAAGACTGCCAGAACCGATACCCCCGTAGCTACAAGGAGTTAAATCAAGAGGAAATGAGGGTGCTCGTTAGAATACATGAAGGAAAGAAGCCAATAGTCGGCGAGGCCAAGGAAAGCATTGGGGATTGTATTTTGTCTTTTTTTTATTTTTACTTCGATGATCACATAAATTAGTAATGCAATCTGTTTAGGGGCAAGATGATTAAAAACAAAGTAGAAGAAAGAAAACAACGTGCCGATGGTGGGAACCGAACCCACGACCTCCGAATATCGCGTCCGGGGCTCTTCAAACTGAGCTTGTAGCTTACGGGGATCTCGGTTCTGGCAGTCTTGAACCCATAGGTAGCGTAAGAGGGTTCTAGCACAGCTTTCACCCTCGCTCTTGATCACGTTCTACGTGACGTTGGCGGTAACACAGGACGTTCCAAGTCCGCCGCTATGGTTGAGGGTGGCGCTGGTGAACACTCTCAAGGTTCGTATAGAGACAACATTAATACCCAAGAAAGTAGCAGGGGGGATAGCGGCCGATGTAACTCAGTTGGAAGAGCACCGGAAGCGATATTCGGAGGTCGTGGGTTCGGTTCCTACCATTGGCAGGTTGTTTTTTCTTCTACTTTGTGTTTAATAATCTTTTTCCTAAACAGATTGTATTACTAATTTATGTGATCATCGAAGTATAAATTGAAAAAAGAAAAACACAAATTACAATTTCTAATGCTTTCCTTGGCTTCGCCGTCTGTTGGCTTCTTCCTTCATGTATTATAACGAGCACCCTCATTTCCCCTTGATTTAACTCCTTGTAGCTTACGGGGGTCTCGGTTCTGGCAGTCTTGAGGCCATAGGTAGTGTAAGAGGGTTCTAGCACAGCTTTCACCCTCGCACTTGATCACGTTCTACGTGACGTTGGCGGTAACACAGGACGTTCCACGTCCGCCGCTATGGTTGAGGGTGGCGCTGGTGAACACTCTCAAGGTTCGTATACAGACAACATTAATATCCAAGGAATTAGCAGGGGGGACAGCGGCCGATGTAGTTCAGTTGGAAGAGCGCCGGACGCGATATTCGGAGGTCGTGGGTTCGGTTCCCACCATCGGCACGTTGTTTTTACTTCTACTTTGTGTTTAATCATCTTTCCCCTAAACAGATTGCATTACTAATTTATGTGATCATCGAAGAAAAATGTTTTACAAAAAAGACAAAATACAATCCCCAATGCTTTCCTTGGCCTCGCCGAATGTTGGCTTCTTTCTTTCATTAATGTTTGAAAGTGACACATGGGCTATGCAGGGAAGTGCGTGCGGATGGTTATGTTTAATTTGGACCACCCGAGAGTCTGTAACATGCATTGACATCAGCACATTGCACACTGGCATTGTGAAATTTCCCTTACCTGAAACAATTTTTACAAACATTGCATGCTCATTAGTAAAGTGTGCCACTGAAGCCTCGACACTATTCACTACCACATCAGAGTCCAGTTCTTAAGTTCGCTGAGATTGAATTATTTCGTCTTGTGTTTCCTGCAAAGATTCAATGGGCCCAATAAATGAGAGCCTGCTCATAAGTCGAGGCAACTGTTCATTCACCACATCACAGTCCAATAGTTCTCGAGCTTTATGCGGTGAATTTGTCATGGAAGGCCTGCAAGGATCCATTAGGGCCAAATTTAATTCTTGAAACAGTATATGTTCCCAAGAATACCCGAAAATATTTTTAGATTTCATCTCTAAAAAATGTAGCACTGATAGTCGCAAAAGAAACTTGTTCACTAATTCCTTTTCTTCTCCTTGTCACGTGCTAAAGCCGAGACCGAAGGGAAAGAAGATGCAAACGTTTAGCAAATGCCGCGATTTTTGCAAGCAGTCCTTAAGCTCAGGTGCTGCTGCATAATTACAGCAAGGATGAAGGCGAAATGCAGTGTTTGAAAGAAAATATCTCAAATTATTCGTTACTACGGAAATCGCTCGAGCGCCGTAGACAAGGCTGCGTAGCTTTGAGTACAAAAGAAGGACATCAATTTCGTAAATAATCTTGAAATAACGATCTTTTTGCAGCTATGTCACCGCCGCAATGGACCAGTAATCGTCGCATCTCGACGAACGATTCGGTAAAAAGTTGCAAGCCTCTTAATCTGAATGGGCGCCGAAATCCTTGAAAAATTTGCCGGCGGTTTCAGGAAGAATGATGAACAAAACTTCAACAAAGAGAAACGAAATTTTACCATTACCATATGGCGGCATCGCAGAGCACTTGCAACACAGTACTGGAGTCTGTAACAAGCCGTAAACGCGCGATGAAGGCCGGTTACATAAATGGATCACAGCTCCCTTTTGGACAGAAAAAAAGACCGGCCGATAACTGAAGCCATACGGTAGCCTTACCTCAGCTCGAAGTGGCGAATGTTTTGCAGGCGAACTATTAATTTGTTGCATCCGGCATGCCTGGCGGGGAATTCGGTACAACAGAAAACATTTTCCTTGCTCACTGAAAACAAACATCCTGCTGCGTGTACATCGCTCAGCACGCTTTCTCTTTACACTTTACAAACCTTTCTCGGCACAACAGGATCATGCTTTAATTATTCAGCGCCGCCTTCCTTTGACAACCTGTAACGTAATATTTATGGCGCTCAGCAAGGCACTCATTCTGCATTTCTTGCATATACGCCTTACCTTTCTTTCATAGCATGGGTACTAGATTGGCCTCCGTCCGTTTCCCGTCGACAAAATGAAATGAACATACGCACGAGAATTCTGAAGGGACAAAATCCTTCCGGTTGACTGCGGCAATCCAGCACTGCCTTAAGCCGGGGTCCGGCGGATATTTGTGTAGCTGAAACATGTTGCACCCTCTTGAACAACATCTGCTTTCCTCGCCAATTTTTTTTTTCTGGATGTTTGTGCAGCCGTAGCCCTGGTAGCACAGTACATTACTGCAACATTTGCGGGTAGGGCTACTTCCCGTACCTAAAAAATCCGAATTGCTGCTGATTGCAAAAACTCGCTATCAATGACAGCATAACCATCTAATCAATGTCACAATGGCAGGTTACCCAATCCCTCGCGTATCATCTTGCCGAATCCTTGGACTGCATATCCATGAGTCAAATAACCAGGTCAATGCTTCTATAACCATTAAAGTTTGCAATCAGCTTACGCATCTAGTTCACCGCATTGGCAATAAGCCCACTGGGCAGCGCGAGGGTCAAGTAATACAGCTTGTCCATGCATTAGCACTGAGCAAAATTCTATATAAAGTTCCACACCTTACTCTAACCTGTCGCCAAAGACATCAGACTGAGGTTACACTTCATATATTGCATAAGGCTGCCCTTAATGTCCCTTTACATACGTCCACGAAGCGCTTATACTAAACAGGGCTGTTCTTGCCCTTGGGCGACCTCATATATCAACGTCGAGACCGCCAAATGGCACGTCTTTCAAGAACTAAACAAGGACATTGGATACTTCAACAAGTTGCACTCAAACCTATCGACCTCCCTATCATTACCCCTACTTCCCCGCTCCCAGATAACTTAAGAGTAACCCTCATTCCAAAAAACGTTGCACCCGATACTAACCCGGGCAGACATTCCGCTCCTGTTTCCAATCATGTTCATCCTACTGATTTCATGATCGCCTACACAGATGCATGACGAACTTACATCAGAGCAGCTGCTTACTCAATTGAGAGCTTCAGTGAGGTAGTGACGCATACCCTCGGTCCTTACATAGATCCTCCTCCTACAGTTACTCTCGACACCCTACCAATAGTCGCCAGTATTCAAGACCTCGCACAAGCACCCCCTAACCCTTCAGTATATACAATATACACTGATTCAACACAGGCTATGCGCGCCATCGCACTCGTGAAAAACTGCAAGATGATCTACACAGAGCTCTCACCAAACTACGTCCCAACACTGTCACACTGAGGTGAATTCCTGGTCACGCTGGTATCCCAGGCAACGAGGTTGTCCATCGCCTTGCCTGCAAACTTCAGCACCGGGCGCCTGGGATTCCCTGGCCTTGTCCACCCACGTGGGACGCTACTCTTTACTACAAAATAGAAATCAACAGTCACTATGACAACATTAGGGAAACTCTTCGTACACTTCCTCCTCCTGATAAATCCATGACTACCACACAAATACGCATACTTAGTCGCATACAACTAAATAAAATTCTTACTCCTGCGCGATCATTTCTACACCGATACAGACATTTCCCCACATGCCCAAATTGTTCTGAACATTATGAAAACTTAGAACACTGCATGTTTTCCTGCCCTGTTACAATACAGTCACCTCACTTTCCACACCCTCCTCCTCCAACCTGGCGGGATTGGTTAGCCTCTGACCAGCTGAAGGACCAGTTGACCTTGGTAACTCTGGCCAGGACATTCTCGATGCTTAATAGTGCATTGAATAGAGTTGTTTCCTCCTCCTTCTTGCTAAAATGTGGTCCCGTAACATTGCCAGAACGTGGCTAATGTCCTCCCTAAACCACACTCGGGCAACGTTGACATAAACATGGCTGTCATGTTGATCCAATATTACAGTAACATTCTTCAACATGCATACAATATTTCATGACACATTACAGGAGCATAAATTTCAAGGGCATGCACTACAGGAATAAAACAGCATACATTCAAAATAGCGTGTAGGTAATGACTCGTGCAGTGTGGCTTGCACATGCAAAAAGATGAGCTGGTGTTGCGTGAAAAGTATTTTTATTGAATTAAGCAAAAACGAAAGCATGTCCCGCTGCACAATTGGTATCTGATTCAGTCATCTTCTTCTGCAGTCATGGAGCCCGTGGCAGCACTGAAAGACAAATTAGAACCATATACACTGTATGAGTGTACTTGAAAGCATTGCACAGTCTTCTAATAATTACAACATACACAAAGGCTGACACAGCTAAAAGATATGGAGATTAAAATAAAACAACAATGTGCACTTTCAAAATTAAACCAACAGAATGATTTTAGAATTAGGTTGACCTTAAAGCCTAGATTGAAAGATTTAATGAAATGTAGAGGTGTGAACAAGAAAGCAACATGAAACCCCTCATGTAAAACCCCGCACTCCTGGAGCCTGAGATATTGGAAATAAATAAAAATGTCCGACCAACATGTTCCGAGTGGCCCCGTTTGGCAAAAATGAAATCCCGCAAATTTTAACAAACATATACATGGCTCGGGGTCCATGCACACAGATGCACTACGATTACAGTGATTATATCCACAACTTGGAAAAAAAGCAATGCGAGATTTGCACCTTATGTGCTACCCATGACAAAGCTCCACACTGCTGCTAGACCCAAGATGAGCATTAGTGGCTGCTGACTGGTCCTTTTTTCCGCATGTCAAACGTATCTTGCAAAAGCATTGGTTATATGCTATAAGGGTTGCCGCTGATTCATTCTCCTCCTTTATGTCAAAATTACAGTGCTACTAATCAGTATAAGCATTCTTTACATTAGCAAACGATTGACCGCATCGCTCGCGGCAACACAGCACAGCCACTCGCTTTGTTGATGTTCTACACATGATTCCCGGTAACACGATTGGGCATTGGATGCTGCCAGAGCCGAATATATATCAGGAGTGGAGTAGATATTTGCCATGAACTTGCGCGCAGTTCGACTCCATGAAAATCGATGCAAAATCTATAAAGGCAGGCAGAAGAACCTCCACTAAAGCACGGAAAAGGCTCCACTTGTCATATCATGTTAACCATATGTCAGGAAGCACTTGCCACCGCCATAATTGACCACGTGACATTAGCTGCTGTCCATGACGATCGTTTGCATTTTGCAGATTTGGTTATGGTTTTGACTTTGAACAGTTCTGTTTTCAGTTTAATTTGTGCCGAATGCAGTGATTTTGTGAGTTTATAGACAATCTATACTATGAAAATAATACAAACTACAAGGCAGGTTTCATCAGTTTTAACTTCGGAAGGTTACTTGAGTGCTGCATTTTTTTTTAGTACATAGCTGCTGTTCAGCTGTCCGCATTGCATTTACTATTTTTTATCAGAATCCTCAGCAAAAGTTTAATTTGATTATTAATGCGCAACAGCAATGTTGACTTTGCTTCTTTTGAAACGTCCCAATGTGTGAAATGTATATTAACTTGCTCACATTTTCACTATATTGCTTCAACGTTGCTGAATGCCAAAATAATATTGTTACCATGTAAACATTTTAGCAACCTTGCCAACGTCGCGGTAACCTTACACGAAATTCGCAACATTTCTGCAACATTATGGCAACAATTTATGCTACTAGGGGTGCTGTCTAGAGGAAGCTTATTTGGTAGCTGTCCGACATCGGAACTAGAGGTAACAACAGCGGAAAACAATCACAGGCACTTGAAAATGAGTGCACTCGTAGCTGTGGCCAGTAGCGACACGTCAGCTTTGCATGCAGTCCAGACGGAATGGGCAACATTGAGTGGTGTGTTACTCTCGCCGCCAGAAACTTACTCGTGGCCTCTTACCGCCTGGTTTGAGGCTTTTGGCTGGAAAACGCGCTCCCTGTATTGAAAAAAATATTTTAAAAATGATTTCGTTTATTGTGCAGTGGAGTACTACACACAGCACGTACAATCGTCCCATAATTAGCAACTGCTATAACCTTACGTTTATAGTGTTCATAGCGTGGCGATATTTTTGGCAAAATTTAAATGAAAAATGGCTACCTTTGGCGACATTTTTCCCGCATTCTAGCAACATTCACCCAACACCAACTAGAACAAACTCAGTTTCACAGCTCCGCCCGGAAAGGTGTCCCAAGTGGCGGTCGCGAGAACTAGCGACGCTGCAGTCGACTCTTGCTCCTGGACGGGCGCATCGTCTGCTACACGCGGCGCGGGAGCATGGAGCGGCCGGCACACACGTAGCTGTTACGTGTGCCATGGCGTTGTCAGATGGGGGGAGGTTTGGTTGCATAAGGCTCCGCGCCTCAAGGTATCACATAACCCATCGACGTGTTGCCATTGCACTTACATGGCTGTAGTAAAATTATAACTACTCTTGATCCCTCGCCGCACTCTCTGCCCCGCGGCTGCCAGCGTCGGCGGCTGCAGCGGTCTTCTGAAACACGTGCCCGCGCCAGTCAGTGCGCGTCGGCTGCTTTTGGCTTAATTCTTTCTTTTTATTTTTATTTTGCGACATCGGTACTTTGCCGACTGCTTTGCCCCAGGGTGCAAAAGTGGGTATCGAAATGAAGACTCGGACGCCATCATTTCTTCGCGCCAGCGAAAGACCCTATCGAATTTAAAAAATGGGGCAAAGCCCTTCAGAGAAAAGATAAAAAAACTGACTTCGAAATGCAAGGTTTGTGATCTGCACTTCGAAGAGGAAGACGTCCTAAAGACCTATCGGCATATAATTCAAGGTAAGGAAGTAATTTTGGATAGAGGGAAATGGATGTTGGAACCAGGCGCTCTACCAAGGGCTTTTCTTTCATTGCCAGCACACATTTCAAAACTGAAGCATTCTATACCCAAAAGAAAGCCACCAAAGGATCGCGCTTCCACATGTGTTTCGACAGTGGTGTCGGAAGCGAACCTATAAGACTCCGTATCAGAGCAGCACGAACAGGACAGCAGCACTGAACAAACGGACTCGGACTTCAATCTCGATTTCCTGGAGTCTGTAACTTTGGCAACAACTCAATGAAAAGAGTACTTTCGCGATGAGGAGACAGATGAAGGATGCGGGCTGTTTTAAACTCGTCGTCTATTTCGAGGAAACTTGCTAGTTTAAAATACTTTTGTGATCGACGAGCGGTTGTCATGTGCAATGAACGCGTACACCGGTAAAGTGCACAAAACGTTCTTATATAATATGCAAAGGGTTGGATTGGTAGAAGATCTTCTTTAACAGGCCAGTGAAATGAAATTGTATGAGGGGGCCGCAGTTCAGAGCTTATGCGAAGAGCGAATGCATCATAAAAACCGCTCTGTGCTAACAATTCGCGCAAGGGCTTCGCAAAAAATTTGGCAAGCAAGAGGGTCAAAAAAAGAAAACATCAACAACTGAAGACATGAAAAGAAAAGCACTTCTGCGAGCTTCGGCAGCAAACAAGAAAAAGAAAGAAGAAATCGCGCAGTTAAAAGAAAACCTCGAAAAGAACTCAGAAGATTTACAGCGGCGTGGAGCTTGCAGAAAAAGTCAGAGTAGCAAGGAAAAAGGCAGAGCTGCTCTGATAGAATTCTCGCTCTCTGCAGTTGTGCTTACTATCAATATATGTGAATTGTGATCTTTATATATAAATACGAATGGTGTGCAATCATATTCGCTGTATCACTGCCGAATTAATCTATGTTTAAATGCTCATTCTCCCTCAAACAAAATGATAGGTTGTGCTGTAGAGTCAAATATTTGCCAAAAAGGAAGCAGTGTTGTTCTTTGAATTGCTGTCGATTCTTGCAATTTTTATCAAAGTTGAGGAAATCAAGTTCTTGTTGTTTGCTACACTTCATCTGCACATTACTGTTGTTGACAATTACTGCATTTTGCTCATTTTACTTTAGTTATGTTACCAGTTCAATTTCATTACAATTACCTCTACAAGCAATAAAATAGTGTCGTTACTTCTTTTGTCTTCTCTGTGCGTGGGGGGGGGGACTTCTCAAGGCCATTGTGCGAATAAAATCCCAACTACCTGTGATAACTTGCTATAAATGTATTTTTTTTTAGAGTGAAGGACTCGTGTTTGTTCAGTTATTTGATTTTGCTCTGCTTATGTCCATTCCCGCTGAATCCTTTCTCAGTTGATTCGCTAATTAACTCCACCCATTCTACATTCTTGTATAAGATAAGCAACAAAACTTTTTTTTAGAAATGCTAACGGATCGTTATTCTGCGTCAGACCTCAAAAATTAGACACTAAGAACAGACGTTCTCATCAGAAAACGACGTAGGCCGTTTGCTGGCATTGAATCTTCGTCTAATCAGTACTGGAATACCCGCTACAAAACAGAAGCCAGTGGGCAAAGCAACGAACAGCGTTGGTGAGTAAGTCAACGGCGTTGTCAGATTAGTTTCATGGCTTTAATGAGGAAATTTCGCAGCACATAAAAACGCTCTCCCAGGTAACACTTAGCTTCGAAGCCAAAGCTTTCGCAATTTAGTTATAATTGTACTGCAGCCATGTAGAGCGCAACCGCAGTTCGCTAAAATTATTTGTGCGCTAGCCGCTCTATGCTTACGCGCCGCGTGTAGCAGACAACGCGCCCGGGAAGGAGCAAGAGTCGACCGCAGCGCCGCTAGTTCTCGCGACCGCCACTTGGGACACGCTCCTCTGCTGGGCGGTATGGGGAGCCGTGAAACTGAGTTTGTTCTAGTAACGTTGCCCAAGCCTCGGTGGCACATTCTTTCTTGCGCTCTTAACCCTGCTGCAACAGGAAGGACAAAAAGCGCATACGCAAGAACGAAGCGCCTTCCGATCCTGAAGAATTCATCGCCGAGAAGATTCTCGACAGGCGCGTGAGGCAAGTGGAAAGGCTACGGGGGTAGTGAAAACACCTGGAAGCCGAAGGAGAACCTCAACTAGAGCAAAAAAAAGCGGCGCCACAGCCCGCGCAAAAGATGGACGGCGGCAGGAAGGAACCGAAGCGCAAGAAGACCCAGTTTGAAGTTAAACCACGTGGCTTCGACAGGGGCCTGGACCCTGAGCGCATCATAGGGGCAGTGGTTTCTTCAGGGGAAATCATGTTCCTCATCAAGTGGAAGGATTGTCGCGAAGTGGACATTGTTCCTGCGAGTGTGGCCAACATCCGTTGCCCGCAGATAGTAATTCGCTTCTACGAGGAGCGCCGGGTATGGGACACTTGCGGAAATTGCGATGAAGACACCGAAACATCAGCCAAGGCTTAGCGAGCGCGAGTACTCCCTTCCACAGCTGAATTATCACTTTGCGCAGCTGAACTTTTTTTTTCTCCAACACGTCATCATACGAGCGTGAATGGTTTTAGTCATCAAAACTGCATGGATGTCAAGAATGCGCTAAAACTAAATAAATTCAAACGGGGGCGGAAAATGTGCTGCTTTCGAGAGTTTACCCTTGAGAGTACATTGATAACTTTTTTTTTTCCTATTGCTTTGTGTTAGAGTGTTTCACGGGTTTGTAGCATGTAAAAAATAACAGGAAATTAAAAAGGGTTTTGACTTAGAACAGTTCTGTTTTCAGTTTCATTTGTGCCGAATGCAGTGATTTTGTGTATTTATAGACAATCTATACTATAAAAATAATACAATGTACTCCTGTATTTGTTGGGGGCAAAAAAAAAAATCACTGCAGTCTCGTCATTTTGGGGCGTGCCTCGACCTGTCAGCTGTCAAAATAACTGCCAGCTGTGGGCAGCATCAGAGGATGGGGATAGGCACGCCTGTTATATTATGGAATTTTTTTATTATTGGTAACATTTGGATTTAATGTCACCTGCTTATGGTTCATATCACAACTTGCTTATTCAGGTGTCCACAGAAACAAGTGTGACAGATACTATGCCTTTATCTTCCAGTGAACCAATTATTTATATCATTATTATTATTATTCATAACATACTTTGCTCCCTCTGATGGTTGTAGTTATTCTGTTTTGAGTTATCTGAAAGGCTTTGGCAGGTGCTGCTTACCATGTGTTGCTTACCTTAAAATGTAAAATCCTTTGCGTTTGCTTGAAGAGTGCTGATATGCACTGGTAATGTAACCAAATCCTTCAATTCAAGTCCTTATTTCCTGAAGTGCACAATGCCAAATAGATAATTCTATTTCTGTTCTGGCATGCTGTTTGTGGTCCAAGTGTAAATTAAGCCTGTAAAATTGTGCTTGGGGAAACTGCTGATACTTGGAGAAAGAACGGTGAAGTATAAATTATTGCAGACTTTAAGCTGTCCTGCAGGTTCGGAATAAAGAGCTAGGAGTTAACTGCAGGTACTTGGAGAAAAAATGGTGAGGTATAAATTTTTGCAGACTATATAGCTCTCTTGCAGGTTTCAAATAAAGAGGTAGGAGTTAGTAAAACATCTTGCAAGATAGTGCTGAAGCTATGTTTGGGTGCTCTAAAACCCTCTTATTGTGCATTGGCATTCACAAACAGGAGCAATAGAAAGTTACTTTCAGAGGGCACTGAGTCAGTAGCAGGATTACAGCACTAATTAATTTTAAGTATATTGTTGAGCTAATCATTCCTGCCATCTGTTGGTGATACTGCAAAGCACACTTACAAAAAGAAAAACACGGTACTGGAATCTGGTGCAGCCACCAGGCATTACGTGCATGCTTTCATACTTTCAAATGTTTATTCTTTTCAGTTATTGGTAGTGTTCAGTGCTGTGGTCCTACATGGCTGTTTTCAATAAAGGGCAGTCTTACAATTACACGACTTCACTGTAGTTAGCCTTGGCACATCTTCAGTGAAGTCATTGCCTGGATCCAGCAATTTGTGCCATGAAACGTGTTAACTGTATGGCTTGTCACGTTGTCGAGAGTTGTTCTGTGGCATCTGTATTAGTGTTGGCTGAATAACTTTGGGGCATAAATAGCGCATAGAAGCGTTACATTTTTAAAAGGACTTAATTGGTGTTGGAAAGAGCCAAGCTAATAATGTCAGCCTCTTTCTGTTTGTGGGATGTATTGTTTTGTCACTTCCATCAGGCTTTCATCATTTCATTTGAGCAGCAGCTGATTTCACCATATTTGCTGATTTGTACGTAGGAACAAAAACATTTTGCATCTCCTAAATGTAGTTTCATTGTCGTGGTATGCTTCACTGTGATGCTCGTATTGCAGACTTCTTTTAACTTGCAGGGCTAGATTTTATAAAGGGGCTATCCCCGGCCTATGGTTTCTTATGAGTTAGGTAGGGGTGTGCACCAAAGAAAGCGAGGCCGTGCATAAGTGCGATCTAAACTGCATGTTACACTGATACATGTGACAGTGCAACTGCTACAGACATTGAGCAACATCAAGCTCCGCTAGAAGAATAGAAGGCGTCCCAGTTAATTCTTCTCATGTGGCTTGCACAACAGCGTCTTTTTGTGCTCCGTATGCTGATTCTGTTAGCTGATCTAAACAATGAAATGTTAAGGTACCAGCAAAGACTGTGGATATTGGTGATATTGGTGAGCAAATTTGCTGCCAAGCCTTGCAGCGGTGACTTACTGCTAACTATTTTAACATTAGAAAAAGTGATTCAAGAACCAGAGTGTGAGCTGAAAGACTCACTGTGCCTCACAGTTTATGGGGTGGTGGTGGTGAAAACGTTTAATAAAAATAAAGAGTTACATGAAGGTTGCACTGGGGTCAGGCTTAGCGACCTTCCCCTCACAAACACTAGGTGGAGTCCTTAGTACGGGACCCCAGTGACTTCCGCTGCCTCCATTGCACGTTTGGGTTCACAAAAATATTGTACACAGAGCAATGAACGGTATAATGGCAGTTTCACAGAGTAACAGCCAAGTAATTAAGTCTTTTTCTTTCCTACGCAAATACAAAGAGCATTGAAAGCCCTCACACACTATTAAAAACCTCGGTACCACAGTGGCAGTCTTGTTTGCAAGCATTGCTGTGCTTATGAATGAAAAATACATGGGTAACAAAAATATATTTTAATGAAGTGTAGCTGCATAAGAGAACTTATTCAATTTTAGTTATGGTAATGACACAAACAGCCAGGTTGTGTGTTTTTAAACTGTGGGACTCAAGAAGGACATTTCTCTTTGGAAAGTGTGCAATATAATTACGTGTTTGTTCAGTGGAAAATATGTTGGTCTATTTTACTCTTAAAACTTTTACACAACACATTAAAATGGGTCTTGTGGAGCTGGCAAAAACACTGCTAAAGGACAAGAATAGAAGGAAAGAATAAATGCAATTGTGCTATGTAGCACTTCTTGTTCTCCTTGTTTCTTCATGCAGTTTCCTCTTTTCTTTTCCTACAAGCTATCCCTACAGCGCACTGAGATCAAGCCCTTTAGAATTTGCTCAAAGTCACGACAGGAGAAAGTACAGGAAGCAGTGTGTATGTGTAAAAGCAAGACACCCGTGTACTCTGCAATGTCAGTGCACGTTAAAGAACCCCAGGTGGTCTAAATTTCTGGAGTCCTCCTCTACTATGTCTCTATACCCCGAGTTGCTTCGGGACGTCAAAACCCCACAAACCAAATCACACCATTGGCCTCAAAGTTCTGCTTATTCTCATCATGATCCCAGAAGCATGCACCCCCATCCAATACAAAGCATCTGATAAGAGACTACAGGACAGCTTCCACCATATCAGTTAAGACCACAGCTGCATCACGACCATTTCACTTGAAGCTGACCCCAAGAGATGCCAGCAAACCATGCATACCAAGTATCCCAGCTAAATTTTAACCAAACCTAAAGTTAGGTAGAGTGGTCTAGGCAAGTGAAACCAACCGAGGACTACTATTCAGAGTTGATTGCCCTAGTCTCCAGTGGCTTTCTATTTGCCATGGTTTTTCTGCAGGTAGTAAAAACTAATTATTGACTTATGTATTGGCCCTGGGAGCAAAGCATCAGTTCTTAAGTTGTAGATAGGGCTGAAAAACAGCTACTCGCAATGTTTGCTTCATGGTATGATTTCCATAGCTGGCTTCCAAATCGAGCTACCATATGACTAGCTGCTCACACACATCTCTCACCCACGTCATGCAAAGGCACACCATGGAGAGCCCTTCTGAAAAAAGCTGATTTTGTTGTCTGAGCCACGTTTTGTGATATTGAAGAGGAATTTTTGTCATGCAGACACTTTATTTATTGAGTTTGTTGCCGTTCAAGACAGAAAAAAAAGTTATGCAAAATAGATGACACCTTGGTGCAAACATTTCTATCAGCTGTTTTGGAAGACAGTTTACTACTTGCCTATTGATATTAATTGTTCTTAGAGCCAATAATTTAAATGCTAACTATATAGCCTTATTCATTTTAAGGTTAAATAATGAAACACCCGCCTAGGCCAGGCAACTCTCAACAGCCCGCAGCTGGATTAATTCACTAATGTATGGCACATCAATTTTCTGAAAGCAAGGACACCTGGTATATAACACACTGCATGGTCTTTTTATTTCTTTTAGTTGTTTTAATGTAATAGCCACCTTCCGTTTTAAGTACATCACACAATATGCTAAGTATTGATTTCAGGAACTCTGGGATTAAGATAATGTGTTTATTTGCACAAACATTTCTCAAATGAAAATAAATTGCATTCACCTGACATCAATGCTTTCATAAAGCAGCAGCACAAAGAGAACCCTGTGGAACAAACATGTAGTAAAAACAAGGCAAACTGCAGATAATGTAAATAATTGCCTTCCTCAGCACTAATTACCCTGGCTCTATTCCCACATAGCAATTGCCAATAACTATACATGTTTCATGCCGAAATCCCCATGCTTTAGCTTGAATGTTACAGCACTGAACTGCATCCAAGAAATAAATCAGTTGTGAGTGAGCTGTTTTTTTTTTCGTCAGGTAATGCCTTGAGTCTTCATTTCCTTTTCACACATATGTCCCATATTTCATTTTAATTTTCCTTTAGGGGAATGTGCGGGAAGGCAAAACATAGCTTGCATTTGTTTGAGGCTAATCATTGGTAGACCCTCTTTCATAACTGTTATCCTGCCCGGGTTGCGCTAATTCAGGCTCCACCAGGTTTTTTTTGTAGCCCTTTTCTGTATTGTATACATGCCCGAACCGTCATATTATTCCTTTTTGAATGTTTCTTTCAGCATTCATAATTTTAACGCCTGGTGAATGTTACCATTGCAGATTCTCGTCTTTTATCCTCACTGCACACATATACCTTGGCATCAATTCGACCGGTGCGTGCTACTTTTGCAACTAATAGCTCTTTATTGGGCTGACTTGGACCCACAAAACAATAAAGCAAAATGACTTCATCAATAGTAGCAATTGTGCTCATCAGTCATTGAGCTATAAACGCACGTTCATTCGACAGTGCTCAATTTAAATTGGGCATAGAAACATCTAGATAAATCAGCGAAGGCATACTAGAAAAGTCAGAAAAGTGGACAGATGATGCGGCGGCAGCTACGAACTGTGCAAGCAGAGGCCAATTCAAATTTATGATGGTGGCCATGTAAGCACTCAAGAACTCTACTGAAGCACTACTCATTTTGTAGTTGACGAGACCCCATGAGCACAACAAAAACCACGCCATGGTGATCCCGAGGCAAGCAAACTGTGCCTAGGTGAGAAGTGATTCGGGAGCCAGACAGTGTTATTGGAAGGACTCAGTGTGCCTCATAGTTTATGGGTTCACAAAAATATTGTGCACAGTGCAATGAATGGTACGACGGCAGTTTCACAGGGTGACAGCCATGTAATTCGGTCTGTTTCACTTTCCTACTCAAATACAAAGAGCCCTAAAAGCCCTCGCACTCTACAATATAAACCTCGCTACCATGGTGCCGATTTTGTTTGCAAGCATTGCCGTGCATATAAATGAAGAATGCATGGGTCAGAGAACTCCAATAGGCTCTTGTTTATTGTACAAGTACCAAACTTCCATGTTAATGAAGCATAAATGCATTGAAAGTTTTATCTGAGGGAAAACTGCTCATATTAAGAGTCATTCATATCCCTTATAACAGGGTCTATGTTAACGAGGCATAGCTGTACATGTGAACTTTTCCTTTAGTTATGGAAATGAGACAGACAGTCAAGCTGTTTTTAAACTGTGGGACTCAAGAAGGGAATTTCTCTCTGGAAAGTCTGCAAGACAATTACAACACTGTGTTGCATGGAACAGAAATTGTTGATTGCAAAATAAGTCGACTCAATCTGCCGTGAATACTTTTACACAACACATTAACATATGTCCTGTGGTGCTGGCAAAAAAATACTGCTAAAGGACAAGGTCAGTAAGAAAGAATAAATGGCAATGTACAGGGAAGCAATTCTTGTTGTTTTGCTTTCTCCTCACACAGTTTCCTCTTTTGTTTAGCCACCAGGTATCCTTACAGGGCACTTGTATCAAGATCTTTCACATTTGCCCAAGGTGACGACAGGACAAAGTACAGGAAGCAGTGAGTATGTGTACTTGTTATGCACACTGTATAATCACCCACATCATCATACATTGACCTCAAAGTGTGTCTTGCTAATAGTCCCCCAGTTACTTGGTGAATTGAACACAGACAAGAATGCATACAGAGTTAAATGAAATGGAAGGAGGCAAACATCAATATACAGCAAAGGATGCCAGTGAAAGATGCAAGCCACAGCTGCCCTTTCTTTTTCCTCGGTGTTCTTTCGCCTAACTTCAACATGGCCTTTTCCAAGTTTCTGATGCTTGTTGAGACATTGCATCTTGTTCTGCAAAAAGCAAACTAACCACAAAAGAAGCTATTTTAGGCTGAATATGTTACTAGCTGGTAACCAAAATCACTTCTGAAAGTTTTTGGTTATAAAATGTATTGACACCACTTAGTAATTAGCAATGTTATCTGTTGCCTTGTGGTTTTGAAAAAAGAACCACCTTTGCATTCACCCTTACTATTTTTACTTGTCAGGAAAAAGCCACAAATATCACCGTAAAGCTATGTGCGAACATATGCATGCATGCTGTGCACACACTTAAATGGCTTAACATTTCATTTTATTCTGTGGCATCATAGGTTTCCCCCTGGAAATATGCTTTTGCAAATTCTGCTTGAGATTACAGGTTTGCTTGCAGTAACCACAAAGCATGGCTACTGTATATTCTAAAGGCTTGTCACCCATATACCATATTTGCTAAGTGCTAAAATGAACTTGTGCTAGTCGTGCCTCGTTCCTATGGCTGCATTGATTGCTGCCAATGTTAGCACAGAACTCTCTGTAGGCCTTCCCAACTTTTCATTATACATTACTCACTTCCCCCTGTGCAGTGGAAAAAATTTAGATAACAAATACTGCCAAATAATCTGTGCTTATATACCTATCAAAGGCCATTTATAATGCCAGCGGGGCTTTTAGTTACAATCGCAGCTATGTAGTATACAGTTTTGTTTTATACTGTACTGTCTACATGCAGTTTCTTAGTGATGCTTCTGTATTTTTCCTCTTTTCATTGAAGTCTGCATACATTGCTTACTAATCTGTAGAGTTAGTCTTTCTTTATGCCAGCTTTTCATTTTGTGGTTTATTAGAAGGACTTAAAAATATAAATGTAAATTCGGTGCGCAGTCCTATTCAAGTAGTAGTTTTCACCTGCATTGCCATTTCAAGATTGTGCACACATCTAGAAGAAATAAACAGAATTCAATTGACCGCAATAGAATAACTTGTACCTATAGTACCTAAAAATGAATATCAATGGCAGCCTTTTTTCTGTGCTTACAGGCATCAATCGAAATAATCTTTTTAGGCCATTGAGCACAGAAAGGGAGGGTGTTTTGCACTTGTTAAAATTTGTGCTCAAAGAGGAACTGGAAACTGGAACTTGTTATCCACTTGAAGAAGTTGATAACCTGCAGTAGTAGCTAGATATGACTGAAAATTTGAATATTAAGAGCCTTGTAAACACTTTTCATTAAATCTCATGCCTCAACCAGTCAACACATGAAGGCTTTGCAGAAACATAGAGTCCAATCTTATGCAATGAGACCTGAAAAGAGAGCCAATTGTAAGGCCAGTCTATGTAGGTTAATTTATACTAAAGAAATGCCTGACCACATATCAGATGTTAGTGAAGTCAGGGAAGTCACAAACAGGAAGCACTAGTTTTACTTTCGTATGGGTGCTTCACAGCGTTCTTTGACATTTCCAACCAATTTCGGTCCAAAATATTGAGTATGCCTCTGGCCTTCAAGAGCAAAGGCACATAACCACTTGGTTTTTCGTACGCCTCATAAGCAAACAGTAAACAGCCATGGCACATACTATAGTATTCCATGCTACCTGTCCTCATCATGATCCCAAGGGCATACAAACCCCAATACCATGCATCTGATTTGGGCACTGCATATATGCCACCGACATTATTTATACTGGCTCATTCTATGTACTAGGTATCAATACAGCCTGCCCTGTAAAGAATGTATTGGTAATCAAAAATGATACTTCACTTCATATTGAAGACAATGTATTTTGTCCAGCTGATTTCTAGAGATGAAACTACAACTGGCACAGCTTGTTAATCCGTCTAACAGCACTAACAAATGTAATACACATTCTTCAACATGTCAATGGAAAGGTATATTGACTAGTGGAATGCTAAATAGTAATCATGGGGCCAGTTCTTTAGGCACATCTCTGGAGTGCAAGCAGATGCTGGAAGCAAAGCCTCTGTTTCTGTAGATAAAAAGGTTGCAGAATTTCTGCCTGTTTTGTCAGCAGAGCACTGTTACATGCTATTGTATGCATTTCCAATGTGCAGTGCCACCAAAGCTGATGTCTCTTTTCTTTGCACAGTAACCTTCAAGTTATAGTCACTATGACTTGGCTAAGCATGACATAGTCCATGTCATGCATACATCTTAAATGTGTGAGTAATCAATCCCTTACATGTCATGGCAGCGCCAGCCCCAAGGTTTGCTTCTAGGGAGAGCGAAAAGACTGCCTTTGTGTGTGAGTGCTTGTGCTCTGTTTTAAACAATAAATGGTGAACAACAATGTTTTATGTTAACTTATTTCTTTCATGCAACTTTTATACATACATGAGCGATATTCATATTTGTAATCATTTTTATCTTAAAATATTACAGCTAATGCTGTGCTGCCTCCAAAGTCATTGTCATGATTTCAAAATTAACCTGTAGGAAATTTTACTTGTTACAAAAAGCTTCTTAAGAGACAGAAGGAGGGGGGCTACATCAGCCTCATAGGACCACCACTGCATCATGACCATTTCACTTGAAGGTGACCCTGAGAGGAAAGCTTAAATGCAATCAAACCTTTAAATAAGACAGAGTGGCCTAGGCTAGTGAAAGCAACTGAAAACTGTTCAGTTGTCTGTCCTTTATTAAGGATAGAGGGGCTTTAGTCTGCCATACCTCCAGTGGCTTTTCATTTGCCGTGGTTATCCCATTAACAAAAACACATAGTCTGCAGTTTTGTTTTATTGGCCTCAGGAACAAAGCATCAATACTGAAGTTGTAAGTAGTCTAGAAATAGAATTACGTGCAATGTTTGCATTAAGGTATGATTTACATAACATTATTTAGTAACCTCCAAACAGAGCTATCATTTGACTAGGTGCACATGCATATCTCTCAAAAAGGGCACATGAAAAACATCATGGAGAGCATTTCAGTCTCGGGAAATTGAAGTGGAATTGCTGTTATGCAGAAGTTTTCGTGTTGTGCTTGTTCCTATTTAAGATCATGAAAAAAAAAGTGCAATATAAAGGGAGCCTGGGAGCAAACATTTCTGTCAGCTGTTTTTTTTTAAGATAGTTTACTGCTTCTCTACTCATGCCATTTTTTCTTGAAGCGAAGAGTTGAAATGGTAATTATATTCTTAATCATTACAGGGTCCATAATGAATGCTCCATAATAAAACTCGAGCTAGGCAACACTCACCAGCCACAGCTGGTGTGCCTAGCTAGTGGGCTAGCTAGACACACAAGCTTTTTTTGAAAGCTGGGACAACTGGTGTATAAAACACTCCAAGGCTCTCCTTTAGTTCTGTTAATGTCATGCCAGCTTTTGTTTTAAACACATTACACAATATGCTTTAATTTTGTTTCTGCAACTATTGAATTAAAATAATATGTTTAGTTGCACAGAAATTTCCGAGCAGAAAATAAAGCATTTGCCGAATAACTAGTGCTTTCGTAAAGCAGCACAAATGCCCTGTGCAACAAATATGCAGCAACAACAGAGGCAAACTGTAGGTGATGTAAGTATACCTTATTTGCCAGTCTTGGCAATTATCCAGCCTCTATTTCCACATAGGAATTGCTATATATATTGCTGAAATTCTGATGCTTTAGCTTGCAAGTATCATAAATGAACTGCATCCAAATAATCAGTCAGTTGGGAGTAGGCTGTTTGCCCATACGTGCTGGCTCTTCAGGTAGCGTCCTTGGGTCTGTCAATTTCCTTTTCAAACCTCTGTTCCATATTGTACTTTCTGTCCTCATGAAGAAGGGGGGGGGAGCAAAAGAGAGTTTGCACTTGTTCACACTTACAGTTGTGCACCAGTAGATCCCTCTCCATATCTTGCTACCTTTCCCGGCTGTATCTGGGCTGGTTCAGGCTTGGCTACATTTTTTTGTTGCCTTTTCATTTAAATCTCTAACTGTCACAGCATCCTTCTTCAGCTGTCACTTCAAGAGTACCTTTCTGTTTCTTTGTTTTTGTTTCCTGCTGAATATATGCATTTATATGCCTAAAAAAATATTTCTTTGATAGACACCTGAGCACAACTTCTGTATGTGATAGGCTGAACATGTCACCCCATAAGGTTTTTTCGTAAAGATTTCATTTGACATGATCCCCCCCAAGAAAATACTATATGCTGGGAGGCTATACTTGCAAAAGCAGGCAAACCATACAATTGTGCCTCATGATATGAGCACTTTGGTTCCTAATAAAGAGTACATAAATATGTTGTGCATAAAAACATATTTGGTTAAACACGAGGAAAAAAAAATTTACAAAACTATTGTATTTACAGTCCACTTTGTTTGTGCATACTTTTGTGCAGTTTAAGTGTATATTACACTTAAACTGCCCATCTCTGAAATCACCCACTGTGGGAGAGGAAAATAGGCCGTGGCAGAGGGTATCTCTGACTAGTCCCTTATTTATTATTTCTTACCTCCTTGTTTGAGCTTTCATGCATGGATTTGGATTTGCTGTTTGCAATCACAGATTCACTACTTTGCTTTGCCCCTATGCAGACTGTTACCTTAGCATTGCAGGATAAGGTTATAACAGAATGGTTACAATCTGAGGGTAGCATAATCAGGAGTGGAAGTGCTGCTCCATTTGCTCCATTCTGCTCTAAACTGCTTTCCCTGCTGCATCCTGCTCCAAAATGCAATATTGCTCCAAAACTGCTCCAAACTGGCTGTTTTGATGTCCTGCCACCAAATTTAGCAGAACATGGGAACAATGTCATTGCACCAGTGGCAGAGATATAACGCATCTTGCACTGAGTTTAATACAAATTAAATTTTTGTAAGGGAAGAATGCATGGAGCATAATAAATATATGTTCACAAGTAAATTTAATATGAGCCACCAGCGATTGGAGATACTTGCAAAAAAAATGCACTGTGCATGTGATGTAGCACCTTTTCTGTCTTTTCAATTGCCAGTGGAGATATGCGAGATCAGCAAGCAAAGCAGGTAGCACAAACTACTGTTAACTGTTAGGAAGGACACTTGTCCAACTTCAAAAACTGCATGAGTTATTTTAATGGTTCTGCTGTGAAAACATGCAGGTACTTTACCATTGAGCCTAATTTTCAGTGACAAGCTTGCCAGGTCTATGGCAGACAAAACCATACTTGGAGAGTTGGTACGCCAAAGCTGTCAATCACTAGGGAGCTTCTCAATAGTGTTAGAAAGGCATATGGGCTCTATCGCCAAAATATTAAAAATGAGCACCAGTATTGCTTAAGCAAAGAATGGATTATTGGTAGGAGGCAGTGAAGTAAAAAAGCTGTAGGATGGACAGGCTACTCTTCAATGCCATTTATCTATATCCCAAAGCTGTTCCAAAATGTTCGAGCCTGCATCTTCTGTAGACCTCCACCATATTTACAAATGGACAAGATGATCGAGGTTGTGCAGTAGTCATCTGCGATCCAACAGTAGGCATTATGCACTGGAGCGGCACTTGCATAAAGCTTTTCAAGGCGCATTATTGGCGTCTGAAGGTGCCTTTTTGTCAGACGAAATATCCATGTACTCGGGAATTTATCAGCACGAACATACGATCTAAAAGGATCATGTAATAGCTCATGTAATTTGCTTTGAGGTGTATATTCTGGATAAATAAAATAAAATTGATAACCACAAGATAGGGAGCAGAAATGTCATGCCCGTTAATCTGAACTCCAAATTAGTATCGCTGCAAGAGCGTATCGAAGTGGTAGACTTGACATTTGAATCTATATCAAGTCAAAATATGTAAACGCATTAGGTGACAGAATACGTGTTCAGTTATGAAGTGCACCAGAAAGCATTACGTTTGTTGCTAGTCATTTCCAAGTTTTCGCTCCGGTCGGCCTGTGTTGTATTATATACCTTTATATGCTTTGTTTGTTAGTCATGTCACAGATGAGCTCAAAGTTTTAAAGGTATTGAACTTGCATAAAAAGGAATCAGATTTGAGATTTATTATTATCGAAAAAGAAAACTGCCATTATCAAAAGTGTTTTACCTTAGCAAAGTGCTCTAAAAGATAATTCAAATGCTCTAAATCTCGTTTCGTTGCTCCAAAGCTGCTTCAAAATGGCTTTACTACAGCTCCCAAAGCTGCTCCAAAATTTTGCTCGAGCCTGCTTCCACCCCTGCCTAATTCATTTTGTGCAATGACTAGCAAATGAGCTGCCAAGCCTTGCAGTGGTGACTTACTGCTAACTATTTTAACAAAAGAAAAAGTGATTTGAGAACCAGAGTGTGAGCTGAAGAACTCGGTGTGCCTCACAGTTTATGGGTTCACAAAAATATTGTGCCCAGAGCAATGAACGGTACGATGGCAGTTTCACAGAGTGACAGCCATGTAATTCGGTCTGTTTTACTTTCCTACTCAAATACAAAGAGCCTTAAAAGCCCTCACACACTATAATATAAACGTAGCTACCACAGTGGCAGTTTTGTTTGCAAGCATTGCCGTGCATATTGTTAAAAATACATGGGTCACAGGGCCCAATAGGTTCTAGCTTATTGTCTAAACAGCAAACTTCCATGTTAATGAAGTGTGAAGGCATTGCAAGGCTCATCTGCAGAAAATGCTCTTGTAATATGAGTCATACATGTCCGTATTACAGGGTCCATATTAAAGAGGCATTGCTGTATATGTTAATTTATTTATTGTTTAGTCATGGTAATGACACAAATAGCCAGGCTGTGTGTTTTTAAACTGTGGGACTCAAGAAGGACATTTCTCTCTGGAAAGTGTGCAAAATAATTACAACACTTTGTTTCATGGAGCAAACATTTGATGAGTGGAAAATATGTCGGCGCAACCTGCTCTTAAAACTTTTACACAACACATTAGAATGGGTTTTGTGGAGCTTACAAAAACACTGCTAAAGGACAAGGACAGTAAGAAAGAATAAATGCCATTGTGCTAGGTAGCAATGCTTCTTCTCCTTATTTCTTCATGCAGTTTCCTGTTTTCTTTTTCCACAAGCTATCCCTACAGTGCACTCAGATCAAGCCATTTAGAATTTACGCAAAGTGGCGACCGGACAAAATACAGGAAGCATGCATATGTGTACTTGTAACGCACACTGTAGTTACCCACCTCGTATACATTGCCCTCAAAGTGCTGCTTATTCTCATCATGACCTCAAAAGCATGCCCCCCCTTCCAATACAAAGCATCTGATAAGAGACTACAGGACTATTTGACATTGTATAATGTCATTTATATTGACTCTACCTGTGTAGTCTCAATGCATTACCAACCTGCATAAAGAATATGCTACATTGGCAATTAAGGATGACACTTCATTTCATATTGAGCACAATGTATAGTCTCAATGCATTACCAACCTGTGTAAAGAATGTGTTATATTGGCAATCAAAGATGGCACTTCGTTTCATATTAGGCACAGTGCATGCTGTGCAGTGGATTTCTAGAGATAGCTTGAATGCACGTAATGACAAATACAACATACATTCTTCACATCACTGAAGAGGCATATTGAACAAAATTCTAAATAGTAATGTTGAAGCCAATTTTTGAGGCCTCTCTAAAGTGCAAGCAGATGCCAGAAGCAAAGGTTCTGTCGTAGATGAAAAGGCTGCAGAATTTCTGCTAGTTTGTTCAGGAGAACATTGTTGCGTGTAATTGTATGTGTTTCCAATGTTCAATGTGACCAAAGTGGACATCTGTTTTTCTTGCATAGCAACCTTAAATCTACACTTCAAGTAAATATGACCTGGCAGAGCATGACGTGGTCCATGGCATGCAGAACATGTTAATATAATATGGGCTGAGTAATCAATCTTTTGCATATCACAGTGGTGGTAGCCCCAGTATTTGGTTCTAGGGGATGTAAAAGGGTTTACTTTTAACAAAAAAAGAATAGCAACAATTTCCTTGTTTACTTTTTTTTTTTTTTCAAACAATACCATGCGCTTTGTTGTTGACCAATAATTGGCAAAGTAGATAATTGTTTTAACTTACTTCATGCTTCGCATACAACGGTTCTGTGAGCAATATTCATATATAATCTTTTTTATATTTAGCTTACAATATCATAGCTTGAATAATAGTGTTCTGCTTCGAAGGTCTTTATACCTTGATTTGAAAAATGACCAGTGGAATATTTTACTTGCTAGAAGGCTTCAGGAGGGGGGGCAGCTAATTTAGCTTCCACTGCTGCATAACGACCGTTTCACATGAAGCTGACCCCAAGAGGAAAGCTTGCCCGTCGTTATGCCAGCAAACCATGCATACCAACTATCCCTGCTGAATGTAATCAAACTTTAAATTAGGTAGTGTGGTCTAGGCTAGTGAAACCAACAAAGAACTATTCAGAGTTGATTGCCCTAGTCTCCAGTGGCTTTTCAATTGCTGTGGTTTTTCTGCAGTTAGCAAAAAGTAATTAGTGACTTATTTATTGGCCCCAAAAGCAACGCATCAGTTCTAAAGTTGTAGATAGTGGTGAAAAAAATAGCTACCCACAATGTTTGCATCACAGCATGATTTCCATAGATTTATTCACTGCCTTCCAAATCGAGCTTCCATATGACTATGCTCACACATATCTCTCACCCACATCATGCAGAGCCACACCATTTAGACCACTTCTGACAAAAGCCGATTTTGTTCTCTGAGCCATGTTTTGGGACATTGAAGTGAAATTGCTGTCATGCAGACGCATCCTTTATTGGGCTAGTTGCCATTTAAGATCATGAAAAAGAAATTATTCAAAATAGAAGGCACCTTGGTGCAAACATTTCTGTGAGCTGTTTTGGAAGGCAGTTTACTACTTCCTTTTTGATACTAATTGTTCTTGATACCAATAATTTAAATGCTAACTATATATAGCCTTAATCATTATAAGATTCAATAATGAAAACCAAACTAGGCCAGGCAACTCTCAACAGCCTGCAGCTGGATTAATTCACTGGGCTTAGGGCACATTGACATTTTGAAAGCTAGGGTAGCTGGTATATAACACACTCCATTGTCTCTCTTTTTTTTAGTTGTTCTAATGTCACAGCCACCTTCTGTTTTAAGTACATAACACAATATGCTAGGATTTGGTTTCTGGAACTCTAGGATTAAGAGAATGTATTCTATTGCGCACATCAATGCTTTCATAAAGCAACAGCACAAAGAGAGCCCTGTGCAACAAACATTTAGTAACAACAGGGCGAACTGCAGCTAATGTAAATACCTTAACTGCTATCCTGGGCAATAATTACCCTGGCTCTACTCCCACATAGCAATCGCTACACATGTATCATACCGATATCAATCAGTTGTGAGTGAGCTGTTTTTCTCTTCAACTAATGCCATTGAGTCTCTATTTCCTTTTCACACATCTGTCTCATATTTCATTTTAATGTTCCTTTAGGGGGATAGGGTGGGATTCGAAAGAGGGCTTGCATTTGTTCATACTTGAGGCTATTCAATGTTAGATCCTATTCCACAATGGGTATCTTTCCCGGGTTGCGCTGGTTCAGGCTTCACTCCTTTTTTTTTTAACTGTATGTTGGAACTGTCGACCATATCATTTCTTTTTGAATGTTTCTTTCACCATTCGTGATTTTAACGCCTAGTGAATGTCGCCATTGCAGAATCTCGTTTTTTATCCTCACTGCACACATATACATTGGCATCAACGGACCAGTGCGAGCACCCTGCAGCACAGGTTGCGTGCCAGCTTTGAATGTCTTTTGAGGGAGCATTCTATTCGACAGAAGGCGATGCCCATGGCACACCAATCGGGACGCTGGAACCATCCAGCTATACTGCAGTCAGCAAAATGATCGTACAACACCCCTTCCGCACCATGTCTGCTAGCGGACAGAAAGCGTGCGTCCGCATAAGTGCGGAGCGGGTCTAAAAATCAACCGTGCAATGGCCTTTAAGAGTGGGCTATAGGTGCACTACGAAGCTTTAAATTTCAAATTTTAAATTACCTGAGGAGCCTGTTATGTCTAACAGTTCTGTCTCTGCTAGGAAGAGTTTCCACAAACTTTGGTTCTTCCTTTTTGCTGCAAAACCAGTTTCAAACGCCTCAGCCTGAAAAGGTGGTTCGCGGCTCAGTTTGAGGGTTCAGCTGAATTCCAAAAGTTCACTGGAGTTCTCGTGAGTTCATTGTATGAGAGTTGGGCAGACCTGATTTACAAGCTGTCAGAGCGAGTTTCAAAAAGTTTGTCATTCTGTCAATGGACCACAAAAAGAACCGCAATCGAGCTTTATATTTCGCAATGAATTTGGGTCTTTTGCACAGCAATGTAATAATAGATGAGTCACCAGACATCCTTGACACTGTAAGCTTGAGCATTAAAACTCTGCAGTTGCAAGAAAAAAAACTCTTACAATGTTACAATGCAAAAACATGATTTGAAAGTTCATAATAAAAAGAAACGAATAAAGTATGTGGAATCTACTCATTTTCTGTCTATATTAAGGGAATATTAAAGGCTCACTTATCAACGCTTTACCCCTAGCAGTGAGGTATGGACTGATTTGGCCTGAGC
This sequence comes from Amblyomma maculatum, assembly GCF_055883805.1. Classification (NCBI taxonomy): domain Eukaryota; kingdom Metazoa; phylum Arthropoda; class Arachnida; order Ixodida; family Ixodidae; genus Amblyomma; species Amblyomma maculatum. The sequence continues at coordinate 15,572,860 of NC_139350.1, forward strand.
GGCAGTGGAGGTGCCCCTAAACATCTGACTACTTCAGTGCGCAGTTCATTAGCTTTTGTACCTTAGGCTATGCTCGTTATATGTAAAAACTATAGAGAATGAAAATTGTCTCTACATAAGCTAGAAGCAACATTTTGTATAATTTCATACCTTATTTACAAACATAAACAATTACATGCCCTAAGAAGATTCTCTCAGTCATGACAGTTGTGTCTTCTTTCTCCCTACAAGGCTGCATGAGTATGGGCATGTGTTCAAGGAAATAACTCATTGCCAGGTACAATTTGCAGCCCCACATATGGTCAGCACTCTTGCACATTTTCATTACAATGAGGAAGGCAAATGCGAAATCCCTGCAGCGTGCTATGAAGTAGCAGACCGACACTCTGTGTCCCTGCATCGCTTCAAATACCAACCACACTGCACAACCACAGAAAAAAAGAGAAAGATTGTGAACGCACAGAATCAGAGTTCACTCTACAATCCTCCATTGTGCCTTTTACTGAGCAGTGCGTCTCTCACTAACGAAAAAAATAAAAACCACGAGTATTGTGAAATTAACATATTGACCTTATGCAAAATAGCTGCCATCTGTTGGACTTTTAGCGAACCGCGCTACACGATGCTATGTTAATGGGTTGAGTGAGTTGGCTGTGCTTACGGCTGCTGCCGTCATGTTAGCTGCATCTGCTTTGTGCTCTGGTTTTCAGGCTTTTTGTTCTCATTCAAAGCAATAAATGAAGGAATATTAGGTGATTTATTTGTCCACACTGCCTACATTCCAATTTTTCTACATGAAGTGATACTGCTCTGCTGAAACTTCTTGTGAACAGTTCCATCAGTGTAGCTACAAATGGCAAAACCTTTGCTGCTCTGGTGCATTTCTTTATACATTAATCAATGCGCTTCCATGAAAGTGCAAAACATATTGATATTGCTTTCAACTGTAAAATATGTCTGCAATGTCATTACGGTACTTCAGCCACCACAGAATGTTTTCAAGTTCAGCATGGGCAAGGCTCTACTCGTTACTTGGCCTGGCACTTGGCCATGATCATTGTCGTTCCATATAGTATGTTGTACGAATATGCGTACACAAAGGAGATTAATATTTTTCAGGAGTACGGCAGACGGACCCAATCGGTGGTGTTTAAGTCCAATGGAACACTTAATAAATTTTTTCTCTGGGATACTTTGAAAAACTCGGACAGATCCGAGATCCTCAGGTGTGTGATTGTAGCAGCAGCCACATATAGCCTACAAAGTATGATAAATTATGTGATGGCATAATGATAGGTTTACATGAGTTCAGGGGTAAAAGCAGGCTCGAGCAATTTGGAGTAGCTTTGCGAGTATTAGTGACACCATTTTGGAGCAGCTTTGGAGCAAGAAAATGAGACTTTTGGAGCATTTCAATTATGCTTTGGAGCACATTTCCAATATCAAATGCCTTTGATAATTGCAGTTTTCTTTTTCTGAAGTACAAAATCTCCAATCTGGTCCCTTTTTATACAAGTTTAATGCCTTTCTAATTTTGCACTCATCTCTGACATAACAAACAGCCAAAGCATGTAAAGATGTATAACCCAGGCTGACCTTAGCAAAGCCTTGGAGCAGACTAGCAGCAAACGTAACGCTTGCTGGTGCACTTCATAAGTGAACTTCTATTCTGACCTAATGCATTTAGCTATTTTGATTTGATTGATTCAAATGTCGAGTTTACCACTGATGCACTCTAGCAGTGATACTAACTTCGAATTCAGATTAATCGGCATGACATTTCTGCTCCCTGTATTGTGCATATCTATTTAATTTTATTTAATTAGAATACACCCCAAAGCCCGCAGACATGGGGTATTACACGATCCTTTTTGATCCTATGCCTGGACTGATAAATTTCTGAGCACATGGATATTTCATCTGCCAAAATGGCACCTTCAGACCACAATAACAAGCCTCGACAAGCTTGGTGCCAGTGCCACTCATCGTCTTGTGTGTTTGTAAACATGATGGAGGTCTACAGTAGTGGAAGCAGGCTCGGGCATTTTGGAGCTGCTCTGAGCTGCAGACAGATGGCATTGAAGGGTAGCCTTTCCATCCTACAGCTTCTTTTCTTTTCTGCCTCCTGCCAATAGTTTATCACTTTTTGCTTGAGCAATGCTGCGGTTCATTTTTAATATTTTGGTGAGCCCCATATGCCTTTCAACACTCTTGAGAAGCTTCCTAGTAAGTGACAGCTTAGGCGTACCAACCCATATTGCTTCAAGTATGGTCTGCCATAGGCCTGGCAAGCTAGCCACTGACAAAGAAGCTTGATGATGAAGTACCTGCTTAGTTTCACACCAGAACCATTAAAAATAACACGTGCAGTTTTGCAGTCAGACAAGTTTTCTTCCTAATGGCTCACAATAGTTTTTGCTACCTGCTTCACTTGCATGATCTCGCTTCTTTCCATCAGTGATTCAAAAGGCTGAGAAGAGGTGATACGTCACATGCACAGCACAATTTTTTTCCCGCAATTATCACCAACCTCCAGTGCCTCATACTAAATTTACTGGCGAACAAATATTTATTACACTACATGCTTCGTTCCCTTGCAAAAAATTCATTTGTATTAAACCCAGTGGAAGATACATTATATCTTTACCACTGATGCCATGACATTGTTCCCGTGTTCTGCTGAATTTGATGGCAAAACATCAAAACAGCCAGATTGGGGCAGTTTTGGAGCAATATTGCATTTTGGAGCAGGATGGAGCAGGGAAAGCAGTTTGGAGAGGACTTCCATCCCTGTGAGTTGGGCCGCAGTTGGGCCGCGGTAGAGTCGCAAGGACAGCCGAAGTGCAAGCCCATATGTAATCGGTGTCGATGACGGCCAGACAATGGACCGCATGCCCATATCATTTGTTCCATTATCCTGCGGATTATCATCTACGACAGTAGTTATGCAGTTTTGATTCTTCAAAGTTTCCTCACTTCCATCTGTGATGAGATGTGCCACGTAACGAACCGCTTTCTGCTGCTGCTTATCGCTGAAAAGACTGCAGGTACCACCTGCGTGCCTCTGATCCACCATGCTCTAGTCCAAGCATCGCGTCATTTTTGTTCCCTGTACAGCTTGAGGTGTAGGCACGTCGTGCTTTCCGTGAGATGCGTGATGTCCGGACTACGTCGCAGTCAACCACGGATATCCGTGGTACGTCCGATTAGCATCGGAATCTCCATTGCCATGAGAGGAAATTCGTAAGGCATCCGTATGGATGTTCAAATTCGGATAACCGTATCGGAGATTCGGTGTATGTCCGAGGGGCATCCGTTATTGGATGGCGAGCGGATGTACGCACGCGGACGTCCGAGAGGTGTTCGTGAATGTCCGTCTATGGCCGCGAATTTGTGGCTGACATACATGTTTTAATTGTCCTCACGCAAAATATTTTTTTTTTCGAAAAGTTTGCCACAAGGCATAAGTTGAGAAAGGGGGAATGGGATGCAGGAGATAGAAAGTTAAAAGAAGGAGTGCAGTCCAGTTGTGCTTATGAATTCGAGAAGGTTGGCAGTATAGCGATTGTCCATTGTCCATTTCTCATAATCACTATTGTGATTCCACCGCAGGCGCACCTTCATGATTATCCGTTGCCTGATGTGCGTTGTTGATGGACACGTCCACAACAAGTGGCGCACATCGCAGACGTCAGGTGGAGTGTCACAGTGAGGGCACCTGTCAGTCACTGGTAGGTCTTTTTCCCGCCATCGATGTCGAACAGATGGGGTCAGAGCCGCCCCTGCCCGGATCCGGCGCACTGTCACCTCCTCCTGCCGAGTAAGACTACGGGGGAGAGGGTGCGAACACGGAGGAATGAGAGCGCGTGTTCGGTGGCGCAGAACTTGCGAATCGGAAACGTGGGACAGGAACGGATCTGGGGGAAGAGGGGAAGGTGGTGGATCGTCTGATGTGTTTATATGCGTCATAGCATCTGCTTGTATGTTATGTGGATCGCGAGCATGGCCCCGAATCCAGTGTATGCGAATAGGACATGGGTACTTTGAACATAGCAAATGTATGGACTGTGTAATTTGGAATGTGCGTCGAACGGCCTTAAGCTGTTTAAGGGCAGTGAGAGAGTCTGTGTAAAGATGAACTGCATTGAATGTAGGAACTGGTGGGAGGGAATGTATAGCATTGTAAATTGCTTGAAGTTCCAGTGCCCGAGGGGTGCACGTATCCGCGGTATATGTCACGTGAGTGTTGAGATGCGGATGAGAGGGACTATACACGGCCGTAACTCCTCGCTCGGCAGTATGTGATGCATCGGTATATAATATGCACCCTTCAGGCAGATGTGCGGATGATACCGACGGGGAAGCAGTGGGGCGATTGTCCGTGAGCTGGCAGTACGACCATGGAGGTAGTGTCTTTAAATGATGTAGTTGTAAAGACTGTTTGCGAGCTATGTTTGCCATCCGCTGATCAACGAATTCAGTGAGCGTATTTAGCTGGGCATACTCCTGAAGTACTGGTATGGGTGTTAGGCAGGGGAGCTACGTTATTGCACGCATAGCCTCACGATTGATGGCCTCAAGGGAGTCCCACTGTCTGCGGGTGAGACGTTGAAATTGTGCCTGGTATATTATACGTGGCTGGAGGACAGAGCGAACAAGCTGGCGGGCCGTGTAAGCACGCGCGCCGCCAGAGCGCATAGCTATGCGACGAATGAGACCTAAAGTAGCGTGAGCGGTCTTACGGATGGCTGTCAGCCACGGTGTGCCAGTCCCAGAGGAATGTAGAAGAAACCAAGAATGCGGACGGTTTGTACCTGAGGAATTGGGGTATTATCTATCATAAAATTTATATTGGGAGCTTTCCGTAAGCCAGATTTATTTCCAATTCGAATGAAACAGGATTTCGTATGCGAAAGAGTTAGGCCCAAAGGAGGGAGGCAAAATGTCAATACATCCAGCGCATGCTGGAGGGCCGCCTGATGGACAGACGTATCTGGGTGACAGCACCATAAGGTTATATCATCGGCATACGCAAGCACCCGTATAGAAGGGATGGCCTCTAGGGCTCGAATAAGTGGAATGAAGGCCACATTAAATAAAGTAGGGGCGAGAACGGAGCCCTGGGGCACTCCTCTGTTTGAGGGGAAGTGACCAAAGGGCTTTCCATGGACACGCACACTGAATGTTCTATTTGTTAGAAAGGCGTGAATGGCGAGGAGAAACCTGTGAGGAAGACCAAGAGTTTGTAGGGAGGCAAGAATGGCTGAGTGAAGGATGTTATAATATGCCTTTGTTATATCTGTAGCGATCACAGTTCTAACAAGATGACTGTGCGGAGAGTGGTGAAGCACGTCAGCAGCCAAAGTAGCAAGACCGTCCTCCATTCCTATTTGCGGGCGGATGCCAATTTGGAATTCTGGATAACAATCATGGGATTCCAACCACCACGATAAGTGAGTGGCAAGAATGTTTTCGTAAAGCTTGCAGATTGTTGGCGTAAGGGAAATTGGACGAAGGGCCGAGAGAGATACTGGAGGATGATCTGACTTCGGTATTGGAACAACAATAGAATGCTTCCACTCGTCCGGCATGACACCAGAATGCCACACGTCATTGAATGCATCAAGCAGGGCCTGCAAAGCAGTCCCTTCCAAGTTGCGGAATAAGGAGTTAGGTATGCCGTCGTGGCCGGGAGCAGAGTTAGATTTGAGGCGTTCAATGGAGGCCAGCAGCTCTGCCATGGTTAGGTCAGAAGTAATCGCATCGGGGGGTTCGGTAACCGGTAGGCAAGGTGGAGAAGTTGAGGTGGAATCATAGTGGGGAAAAACTGTCTGGCCGCCTGTTTTGCAAATGTGTCCTCATCTACATTCATAGCAAGGCGAATGCTCTCTGTGTAATCAGAAACTTGAGAAGAGCGCTCCATGGCATGAAACACTCTCCAAAGTTGTTGATTACTCTGCTTGGAGGACAGGCGCTCACACCATGAAGCCCAACGTTGCCTTCCTAGACGCTTTTCATACCGCCTCGCACGCGCGGTAGCCCGGTGAAGAGCGGGGATAGCCGATGGGTCATCGGAGTTACGAGCAGCGCTTGGCGACGCAGAGCCCAAAGATTCAGGAGGTGGATGTCCGGTTTTGGCTCATCTTCATTTACAGTGGTGGCAATCGTGTGGGACGCAAGAACAGCAGAGAGAGTAGACAATGCTGATGATGGGGTAAAATCAGATAAGCGATTGTCTGCGCGTACAGAGTCCCAAGATGTTATTCGTACGCTACGGCGTATTTTACGTATCCGCGAAGGAGTGAGAGAGATAAAGATAGGACTGTGATCACTACCCCAGGTATCTGGTTCAACAGCCCAATGAGGGCTACCAGGGCATAACCACCAAGTCAAATCAGGTGAATAAGGCCCACCTCGTGGACGGGTAGATGTATGCGGGTGGTTTAAAAGGTGAAAAGAATTATCTGAAAAGCTTCCCTGGATGTGTGCACCCCTGGGAGAATCCGATGGGTAACCCCACGAGGTGTGTGCGCCATTGAAGTCTCCACCGACTAGAATAGAGATACCCGAGTAGGTAGAACGCAGAAAACGAACCCATCCAAGATTAGGAGATGCGGAACCAGGACGGCCATAAAAGGAAACTAGTATAAGTGGCGTGCGTACAGGCTTAACTAGGAGTGCTACCACCTCTTGGCGTGTGTTACACCAGCGTGAAAGGTCGATCGGTGTGTGGGGAACTGAAGTGTGAATATAAATTGCAGATTTACCTGGGCTGTGGGAAGGGGTGATGCAACGGCGATCAGGAATGGAAGGTGAATGGTAAGCGCAGAATCCTGAAAGGCGAGGAAGTGAGTTATGCTCTTGAAGTAAGAAGGCCCACGCATTTAGCTTTTTGTCGCGAAGACGGATGTTCACTTCAGAGGCCTTATTCACAAAGCCTCGACAATTCCACTGCACCACCAGAGACAGTGCATTATCCATTGCGAGGCCGAAGAGCTTCTACGATGAGGGATGTCACCTGCTCCATAAGGGCTAATATTTTATCCACTGTCGGGGTATTCGGGGTTAACGTGTTGTCTGCACGTGATTGTGGTTTGTTGCTTATTGGAGGTGATCCATTTGAAATCTTATCACGAGGTATTATAGTTCTTCGAGAGGGGTGAGAGCGACGCTGTTCTCGGAGCTGGGTGAGTTCGTCTAGACGTTGGCGAGCCTCTGCAATGGCATTGTCTAAAACAGCATCTTCATCTGCGGCATCCACATGTGATTGGTGCACTGGCCGTTTTGGTGTACCATTTGATCCACGAGGGTGGGTCACTTGTGCATATGAACCATGCTGAGAAGACGTATGATGAGCAGGTGGGTCAAGTAAAGGAAGTGCAGGGAAGTCGGTTTCATCACATGTAAGAGCAGCGAAGCGATTACTTGTAGGAATATCTTCTTTTCCAGGCGGCTTGCGCGACGGCCTCGTTCTCTTCTTCTTTGGACAAGCGGGGGAGCGCATGTCATGGTCCGCCGATTTGCATAGGGCACAAAGCGCTATTGGTTCATTCATGTCGGCCACAGCTGCCAGATTAGGGCAGGTATTTTGCATGTGCCCTTCTTTATGGCAGTGATAACAAAATATACGACGAGGTCGGAAGGGCTGTGGTTTGATAATCGCACCATAATAGGTTAGGTACTCAGGCAAAGTCAGCGGGCCTTGTAGAGTGAGTAGGTATGAACCCTTGCGCCCCAGAGGCCATGCTTGCAACACTGAGTGAGTTGAACAGCGAATGTTTGCTCGCACCTCCTCAGAAGGACTTCTGCTGTCAACATGGTAAACGACGCAGCGGAGGGTGTCAGGGCCAGAGGCAAAATATATTTGCACTGGGACATGCTCATTCGCATCCAGGGGAATTTGAGTAACTGCACACATTTTCTGGGCGTCCACCAAGGATGGCAAGTTCACCGTAATGGTGTTCGATGGACGATGGATGACAAATCCACAGTAGTTAGTAGAACCTAGAACTTGGTCAATTGTGGCTTGGACACACCGGGGAGGGATAGTCGTTATATCAAAGCGCAATGTAGGCTTGATGGTGACGCGGAACGAGTTATCAGCAAGTGGAAGCGAGGCTCGACTCACTGGCGGCATCTGTGGTGGTGTCAGGGGCTGACACGCTGTAGTTGGCCTTAGAAGGGAAGACTGAATCGGTGCGACGGGCACAGTTTCTTGAGGGAGGGTTACAGGCACAGAGGCGGCGGAGCAATCCATGGGACAAGCCGAAGTCGTTCCATCCGAAGATGAAGCAGACTGGGGGCATGTAGGCGTTGATGATTGCGTGGACGTGGATGTTGCGCCAGGTTGTAACACAGCGGAAATCCGCACACCTGTCGTCGGCGGAGCAGAATCCATGCAGGCGCGTAGCCCAGCCTCGCTCGGCAACGCCGAGCTAAGCCTAGCCTGCGCCTGAGGGATCCAGTTGGACTTTCTTACTTGAGAAAGGGCCCACCGAGTCGGAAATCGCTCCACAGGGGCGTCTTAAAGGAGCCCCGAAACGATTTTTAAGCACATTGTTTTGCCTCTTGGTTACGTAGATTGAGTTATAGTGACACTATTAACGGTGGTTGTTTTGTGTATTATCCAGTATTTAATATTTTAATTTGTTCGTGAAAGCGAGTTCGGACCACTGATGGTGCCGGCACACAGCGGCCATTTTTTGGCAGCGGATATGACGACATTGGGTCCGATTTGATGATTGGACGAACAATAAATTCACGGCTAAATGAACTCATGATTAATGATACGCTCTGTAATGGTCTTGCGTTTTCTAATATACTTACAAAACCGACATATTTATTTTAGATTAAAGCACTTCAAATAAAATGTTACAAAAAATAACGCTAGAGGCTCTGTCTATTTTCCCGAATCTAAGAAATTTGCACCCCTCTAGTAGAAATAGTTGCTCATGTAGCTCCTGTTTGCCCTGTGTTTGCCTCGCGTATACTTGCGTATACCTTGCCAGACTTTGCATGTGGTTTGCCGTTTGTTTATTCCTCGTGGTTTGTTGTAGGTGGTTCTTCGTATCCTAGTAGGCTGTCCTGCCTAGACCGATCGGTTTTCGCTGGTGAAGCCTGGTTATATTTCGTGCTGTCATGAAGAAATTCTGCGCAGTCCCAGGCTGCTCGGAGCAGCGAAGGCATTGGAGGAATGTCGTACCACAGATTTCCTTCCCATAATGAAAGAAAAAGAATGTGGTTAGAAGCTCTGGGCATTGAGAAAGAACCGAATCGGCGTGTGTGCTCGGCCCACTTCACTCCAGATGCCTTCGAGTGTTCATCGGTAGCTTATGCATCCGTAGGCTACAAGCAACGGCGGCTACGCAGCAACGCGGTGCCAACGATGCCAGGCGCTCTGCGAAAAACAGTCGATGACGGAAGTATCGTGACTTACTGAGCAGTGAATGTTGTGCCAATGACCACGTTTTTGGTCAGCGAGTCTGTCGAAGTTCATACACGATCAAGGATTCAATGTTTTAACTGCTGTATACTTTCTCAGAGAGTCATCGTTACGAGTAACGACCTTGGCAGCCGCTCACTGTTCTCTCGACTGTCAACAGATCGGGCCGCGTGAGCGCGTAAGCACACTTGACAGCTCGAGCGGTGCTATGAGGAGGAATGGCAACGAAATTTTAAGGTCGAGCGCTGCGTACAACCTCTCGAATTATATAACATTGGTCAACTGTCGATCGCGTGGCTTGTCTGAGAGTTTGCGCAAGCTTGTCGATTTTTTTTTTCTGAGCATGGCTTGCTGGAGCTCCGACCGCATTATCGAAAAAAAAAAGGGGGGGGGGGGGGGGACGGAGTACATCCCTAGCACGCGCGTTCCCCTGTCCCTTGCCACAAGGTCTGTTGACGCAACAAAGCAGATGAAACGCGTTTTTACCCCCCCCCCCCCCCCCCCCTGGTCTTTTTTTTTTTTTCGATAATGCGGTCGGAGCTTCGGCAAGCCATGCTCTGAAAAAAAAAAAAAAAAAAAAGCTTGCGCAAACTCTCAGACAAGCCACGCGACGACAGTTGACCAATATTATATAATTCGAGAGGTTGTACGCAGCGCTCAACCTTAAAATTTCGTTGCCATTCCTCCTCATTCATAGCACCGCTCGAGCTCTCAAGTGCGCTCACGCGATGCACTCACATTATGAGCGCATCTGCTACTTTGGCTGCCAGTTATAGTTCCTTTGCCACACTGGCTGTGGCTGTGGGTAAACGCAAGAGGGGGGGTAATTGCAATTTTATTGTAGTGTTTGCAGACTTGGATAATGGCCACATCTTTAAGGCAGTGCTGTCCCTATGGGAAGGATATGGCTGCTCCAGCATGAGCATTTCTAAGGGGCCAGTGACAACCAAAGCAGGCCAGTGCTGAGGAATCGGCCGTGGGTTAATGGAGCTGCCAGACCATGAGAATGAGCAACAATTCAGCGCGGCCACATCACTCAACGATCACGAGAAGTGACAAGATAGTATAGTGACTGGTATAGCAATGTGGACAATAAGAGTCTGAAGCAATGAATGTCGTGGTTTTCGGTGACACTTACTCCAACGACGAAAGGCATCATTTTCAAAAGGCAAAGCTTCATCATGTTCCTTATGAGCCCATAGTACTAGTACTGGGATCAGCACAGACTCGCAGCTGATTCTCAATGCAAGGGCTTGCACATGAATGTTCGTACAGAAGATCAAGTCACATTCTTCTCATCCCATATTGCCAACATCACAGTGAAAGCCTGGTTTCTGCAAGCCGCATAAGAGGAGAGGTGTTATCAAGGTGTTATGACATGATACATGAAGAATGACCTTGCTCACTGACTGCTACAAAGTGTTTGTGCACTGTTCTACTGTGTTTTCCTGACATTTGCCATAACAGCATATGCCACAGAAAATTTGACTGCGGGTTCAAAGAGCACGCAGCCATCGAGCTTGCTGAAATGCTTTCCCATTGCCTTAGATGCAAAATGTCTTAGACAAAGTTTTGTACCAAGAATCATTGCTGCATGTTGTGTGGTTTCATCCATGACTTCAAAACTTGCAAAATGGACTTTATGCCAGGTGTGGTGATCATCCAGCTGGTTTCGATAGCTGCTCCTACTGGCTGCCACTACACCATTGAAAGTTCCTTGTTGCCAGTCCCAAAATCTAACCGTGCCGTGTCGACCTTGTGCATGACCTGTGTGCTGAAGATGACTGTTTTTCTGCATCTGCAAAGTGTGTCCATGTTTTTGACCAACTGCATTTGATCCAGTCTCCACTGTCCCCTAAGTGCAAACAAGTTCAAACGGCTGTAGCAAAAATGTTCGTGTTCTTGAGGGACCAGGCCACTGCAAGACGTCATAAGTGGCATGCAAACAATCTGCTGTGGTCCAGTGTGTCCCAGTCAGCATCTTTTTTCGATGTTGTGAGGGATTATGATGTGCAAATTACGGAGCTCCGAAATGAAGATCTGTCCTTCCTTCCCTTATATTTTGTTCGAAGCCCTGTGTTCATATGTCCAGCGATATTACCTGGAACCTTCACCAACTCCCTACAGCTGTGCTTTTCTTGTAGTTAATGTTTAGCACTTAGAAAGCAATGCTTGTTGTGTTGTATATGACCTTGTCGAACTTTGCAGAACTCAAAACCAGCGAAATGTGCCAGTTGTAATGCAGTGCAGCTGCGCTGGGACGAACCTGAACTGAAAATATTCTTGAACAAAACCTGTGGTCCAGATTGTGGCCCTCTCTGAAACTGGCTTGCTAAAAGGAAGATCTCTGTCTAGATATATGACCGATAAAAACTGCCACGTAAACTGTTTTTCTGATATAAGTCTCGCTGCTATACATACTCCAGGAAATTCCGCATGTGTGTTTTGATAACATCACCAATCTTTGGTTGGACGTCATTAAAGTAGCAGCTGTGAGGATACAACTCTGCTCACAAGCTCTTTCTGTCGTTTTTTTGTATGTGCTTCTACATAAAATTTTAACTGTAGCTTTGTAACTGGTGCCCATCTCCTCAGATCACATGTTGATTTAAATTTCTATCCGTCTCTCAGGGTGACAAGATCACAGCTTCCTATTTGTGAAAACTTCTAGACATTGTTGACAGTGATAGAAGCCACGCTTCCTATTATCCTTCAGCCTCTGCTGTAGACCTGCCCCTGCATTCATCCAGCATCCAAGTGAAGTGGTCACTGGCACCTTGCTGCATTTGGAGTGACCATTGCTTGCATTTAGTGCTGCCTATCATCTATGTGGCTCCAAAAGTGCTATCCGGGTTAGAATACTTGGCAGCAAGGAGTAGGTGTTGAATCTTGCACATCAAGAATATGAACCTCTTTTTCTTTTTTGGTATGCTCTCGACATTGGAAGCTCAACATGGTCTGCTTATACCTTCATACCTTGCTGCAATACTCCATGCGTCAACATAGCTGCAGGTCAAAGTTATGCAATGCCAGAACTTTTGCCTCACTATCAGAATATAGGTATTGTTGTGGCTGAGCCTTGGAACAGACACCTATATGTGTATCCAAAGTGCCATTGGCACAAGAGCCTTTCCAAAATGCATCACTGAAAGTAGCCTGGCCAGTTGGTGCATGTCTCTTTGTGGAGCAGCATGCAGTATTTCTTGCCTGCAAGCAATATATTTATTCAGTTGCTAGCGAGTTCTGTGTTGGTGTCTTCATGACTCTGTTCCGTCACCCTGTGCACTGTTTTGCTAAGGAGAATTTAAAAAATGGCCATTAACATGACCACAGGGGAAGCATTTGCTTTTCTTGGTTCTTCCCGGTGTTGCAATATGGTGTTGTACATAGTTTGGCCTCATGGTTCCGGAAAGTGTAAGACCAAAAATGAAGAGCCCTGAAAAAAAGTGTTTCAAAAGTTGTATATCTGTGTTGCCCTTTTCTGTCTTTGCCTGGCATACTAATTGCTTTTCGGCTTAACAGTATGACATGCTGTAATCCGTGCTGCAAGCTGTGCACTGTATAAACAAATGAAGCTTGAAAAAACTGAAAACTGGTTTATTTTTTTTTTTTACCCCTCCCAGTTGGGAAATTTAACCCTGTGTAGCGTTCCGATGGAAACATCTTCCTAATCATGGTCACCGCACTTGGAGGGATCACTCTTTGTTCTCCAGTTCAGTCTCTCCCCCAAATCCATCTTGCAAACTGGTGGTAGGCCACATGATATTTTCTAGAATGAAAAGAAGAGAGACATCTGTGAAAGAGCAATCTCGGGATTTACAAAGCTCCAGTCCTCATTGGTTTGACTCAAATGTCTAGCATACTGCAAAAAGAGTACCACCACAAATCACCTCCATACCTTGAGACAAAATACCCTATGTAGAGTGTTGTTTTCTCGCCTCAGGGAATAAAAAAATATAAAAGAAAAGGTTGTACATAGATCTAATAAGTTCTGCTATAGATTAGTCATTACATTACTGATAGTGCTTTCTACACATATGCAATGATAATAAATGAGTAAGCTGTACTAGTGAATCCAGTGAAATACTGTGCTTTTACAGCATGCACACATGTTGGAAAGGTTCAAACGTCCTTAATGTGGAACCACATGGCTCAACATCTCGGCAGCACAGCGGCTCCGTACACCTGGACGCAGCAACAGTTTCAAGTCATCAGTGTGGTGTTTTCTCCGCTCGCGTGACTTCCGGGGTTAAAATTGAACGTAATGTTACCACAGTGGCTCTATCACCACGTTTTTAATCGCGATATGGACAAGGCACATTTCGTCAATATACACATATGTTATTTTTCGAAGTTCGCGAGGCGTGCCTGCGTACCGAGAACGACTTGGCGGAAACGATCTAATCGAGCCACTGCATTCTACAAGAATTCGTTTCAGTCCCAAGAAAGATGCAAAAAAAGTTCTGCGGTTCATATTTACCAGTGCGCATCGTCAGCTTGGTGGTGGTCTGGCAGCGTTGCTGGGCGATCGTCGTCAACACCGCGCGGTGGACGCGACGACGCTGGTCGGCTGCTGTTCGTCCCCTTTCAGCGTATCCCCGCACGGAATAACGCGCAGATCGTCGCTCCGTCGCGATATCTCGCGTTCGAGTTCCGATTAGTCTGGCAAGTCCATTTACGGTGACTTCTTATGCACTCCTAAGGTGCTAGCAGTGCTGATATCGGATGGTGAAGCGTCGCTGACCATCCACCTGTTTATCAACATGGGAGCGGCGCTGTCTACTTACGCCCACGTGTTCCTTGTAACCATAGCAACGACGCTGCCATCCTTGGCAGGAACGAGTTAAAGCAAACAGGCAACCATGCAGTGATAACTTCCGCGACGTCATCGGTTTGCCTCTTTTGATTGGTCGCACCCAATGACGTCAATGGGAGAGCGAAATGGGTATGGGAAGCCCCGCAAAATTTGAGTTGAGGGCAGTTTTTTGTTTGCTTCTATTTTTAAATTTCTTCATTGAATAACTCCCGTTCCTGTGCACCGATTCTTGTAATTCTTTTTGAGCTAGTATCCCTGTGACATAAAGAATTGACCTGAAGCATAACCGATATCATATTACGAAGCGCTTCGCGGCTCCTTTAACAAGTGATTCGGCTGTTTTGCAGATCACGAAATTATCTGACCCCAATTCTATTACCGCTGATATAAAATAATCCCTTAATTAATCATGCAACTTTCTAGCATCTGATCTGATAATTAATGCCGTTTTCTATCTCCGGCATTTTTACGTGCCGAGGCATGCACTCCTCGTTCGGTGAAAACGAAACTCCAACCAGGCAGCACAGCATAGGAGCTTGTTACCTCAAACACATGAAAGTCGATGCGAACCGATCCAATCCAGCAAACAAGTATTCTTGGCACCATGGCCGCGGGTTTCGTCGTTAAGTTCCGTGGTGCTTTCTTGGAATTTTGTTTTTTGAGCTTATTTTGTGTTGTTTGTTTATTGTGCGGCTATTTGGCTGCGCTACAAAAGGGATGTTCCACTTATGCGTTAGTCGAGAACTCCTTTTGGCCCTGAAGCTTTCCAACTGGCTTCGCCGAGATGGTGCTTTGTTGCTTTGGATGAAAGGAGCGGCTGGTCACTCCCGAATGTAAGTAACAGTGCGTGAACATTACTTTTAGATGTTATTGCTGGATGGGTGAAGTGTTATAACACAGTTGCAACCTACTGCGCACTTTGTTCACCCTGGCGTGAAATTTCTAGCATGGAGTGGTTACAAGCGTGAGGCGATACCTGCCACGAGACATGTTTATTCGTGTTGACGAGCGCACCACAAAGGCCCGGAAACGAGTGCATCGCGCCTCTCTTTTCTATCTGCGTTTCTTATATTACGAGTGTTTGGTAATATTTTAGAGGAAACCCTCAAGGCAGAGTGGGGTTTTGGAATGAGAGTAATTATTACGTTCACCCGTGCGCTGCCGCACGGCGACAAAAGAAAGCTCACAGATTTTGTGGTTAAACGGAATGCGAATAAAGCATAATGCCAGAACTACTGGCATTTCAGTGGTGCATGACTTTGCTCTCTTTTAATTCCCCCCCCCCCCTTTTTTTTTGTAGATGAGACCTGCCCACATTGCGGATTGGTGCCGAAATAATGCCAGCTCATGGAAGAACAGGTAGGCGGAAATTCATTGATATTGCTTTTGCATAATATTGGCTTGCAGAGGGATTAAACATGTACGGCACAGTATGTTGCACAGTGCAGTAGAAGTGTACCACAAAGTTTAAAGGTCCTGTTAGATTTGCTGACTTCCCTCATATTCTGTACTTAAATCCTTATCTTTGTGCATGGACCGTAGTGAGGTGATGCCATGCATTAGTGCAGCCTTGACAAACATGTTATCAATGCTAGAGCTCAATGCTGAGCCAGATAGGAGGGCTTTACAGCATCCATGGAGCTACAGGTCCTTGAATTGTGAGCAGTCCACTCTTCATTACTTCTTTGGAGCCCTGGTTTTTCAGATATGCTGTGAATGTTCTGCTGCATGATTTGTCAATGAACACCACAGGAATAACGGCGCAACGACGGTAGCACAAAGAACCCGCAAGCACATATACACTATCAGCAATCAAAATGAAAACAAGGAGCCAAACTCTTCCTTCACACCTAAGCAGGTGACACATTGCTATCTCGCAAAACCCTTCTATCGTCCATGCATAAGGTTAATAAACAATGAAAATTTTTCCTTTCCAAGAATTAAAAACTTACCAAATAAGCCAAAGCAGTGTCCACACAACACTTATGAAGAGGCGCATAAAATTTTAGTGAGTTTTTGACAAAAAAAGAAAGGCAGCAGACATGTCAGTGATACATAATTCCGCTCTCTCAATGGTAGGGTAGTAGCTCTAGTAGGGTCCTCTAAGCAGCGTCACCTAGTGAGAAACAGCAAGAATATTGTTACTTAGTGGTATTAGCTAGTCGTGCTGAGGATGAAGGAGTGCGACAGACTCCGAGAAGACGACGACGTTGAGGGTGTGAAATCAGTGCTCTGATCGATGTTAGTTGTGCGGACAGCTTTCAGATTGTAGATCTTCCACGTAACATCTCTTGGTGGAGGTGAATCTTTTCGATCCCCTTTCACAAGCTGGATTTCTGCAGCGGCCGCCACATCGGAACCACTACAATGACTACAGACGCCTCTACCTCTACAGCCGCCGCACCTGCTGTTGTAATGGCCCACCCCCGTGACCCCGGAACCTTCTGCGGGACTGACGACGTCGATGTAGATGACTGGCTAGCCCTATACGAGCGCGTGAGCAAGCACGACATGTGGGATGCCACACTCATGCTCGCGAATGTAATCTTTTATTTGGCTGGTGCCGCGCGGGTGTGGTTTGAAACCCACGAAGAAGAGCTAACGTCTTGGGATATCTGCTAACAGAAGCTCCACGATCTGTTCGGAAAGCCTATAGGCCGCCACATCGCCGCCAAGAAAGCGCTTGCCTCTCGCGCCCAAACGTCTACAGAGTCTTTTCTCTCTTACATCCAAGACGTCCTGTCTCTATGCCGCAAAGTCGTCCAAGGCGTGCCTGAGGAGGATAAAGTCGGCCATATAGTAAAAGGCATTGCCGACGATGCCTTCAATCTCCTCTTGTACAGGGATTGCTCCCCCGTGGACTCTGTGCTGCAAGTGTGCCGACGTTTTGAGCAGGCGAAACAGAGGCGCATATCTCACCGTTTCGACCGGCTGCCGAACACGGCTGCTAGCTCCTCCTGTATTGATATCCCCACTCCTCGACCGCCTCCTAACGACAGCACTTTGACACACATTGTCCGCCAAGAGCTTGGGGCAATGACTTCCGTGGCCTCACTGTCGCATACACCCGACAACACCCTGGCTACTGTATCACTTATTAAGGCTGTTGTTTGCCAAGAGGTTGCGAATATGGGCCTCCCTTCTACGAGCGCCACCGACACCGTGGATTCAGGACCTGCCCCTCCAGTAATTGCTGCTGCCTCAACCAACATCGGTTTCTCGCCCCGATATCGGTACCGCAACCCAAATGAATGGCGTTCCCATAACAATCGCCAAATCTGTTTTACTTGTTCTCGCGTTGGCCACATTTCCCGTCACTGCCGTAGCCGTTGGTACACTCCGTCTCGCCAGTACACCTACGTCGACCGCCGCGGAGACTATGCCCCTCGCTATTCCCCACCTCGCCCCGACCAGAAGCGTGCTGACCCCGGTTCCACTGTCTGTGCTGCCAACCGTTTACCATCCCCACAAACATGACGTTCACGTTCTCCTCTTCCTCGCCGCAGTTTGTTACCATCCTATTCTGGCCACTTACTGGAAAACTAGCCAGTGCAGCTCCCGGAGGTGACGCTGCATTTATGACCCGGACCGAAAAACCTCTGCTGACTCCTGCCCTACAAAATAACCATATCGACGTCCTTGTGGATGGAGTTCCCGTTTCTGCTCTAATTGATCATCATCATCATCATCATCATCAGCCTGATTATACCCACTGCAGGGCGAAGGCCTCTCCCATATTTCTCCACTTAACCCGGTTCTGTGCTAGCTGCATCCACTTGACCCCTGCGAACTTCTTAATCTCATCCGCCCACCTAACTTTCTGCCGCCCCCTGCTACGCTTTCCTTCCCTTGGAATCCAGTTTGTTACCCTCAGCGACCATCGGTTATCCTCTCTTCGCCCTACATGTCCTGCCCATGTCCATTTCTTCTTCTTAATTTCCACTAGAATGTCGGTAACTTGAGTTATTTCTCTGACCCACTCTGCACGCTTTCTATCTCTTAATGTTACCCCTACCATTTTTCGTTCCATAGCCCTCTGGGTTGTCCTCAACTTAAGTAGAACTCTCTTGGTTAGCCTCCACGTTTCAGCCCCATAGGTGAGTACAGGCAAGATGCAACTGTTGTATACTTTCCTCTTGAGCGATACCGGTAAGCTGCTAGTCATAATCTGCGAGTGCTTGCCAAATGCGCACCATCCCAATCTTATTCTTCTTGTTATTTCCTTTTCATGGTCCGGATCTGCGGTTACTACCTGTCCTAAGTAGACATATTCGCCTACTACTTCCAGTATTTCGCTACCTAATGTAAACTGCTGTTCCTTCCCGAGGCTGTTGAACATTACCTTAGTCTTCTGCATATTGATTTTCAAGCCTACCTTTCTACTTTTTCTGTCTAGGTCATCAATCATTATTTGCAGTTCATCCCCCGAGTTGCTTAGCAAGGCAATGTCATCAGCAAATCGCAGATTACTGAGGTATTCTCCATCTACCCTTATCCCTAACTGCTCCCATTCCAAGTCTCTGAATACTTCCTCTAAACAAGCTGTGAATAGTACTGGGGAGATTGTGTCTCCTTGCCTAACACCTTTCTTTATGGGAATTTTGTTACTTTCTTTATGCAGAACTATGGTTGCTGTGCAGCCACTATATATATCTTCCAGCACTTTCACGTACGGCTCGTCTACCCCCTGATTTCGCAATGCCTGCATCACCGCCGAGGTTTCAACTGAGTCAAATGCTTTTTCGTAATCAATGAATGCTATGTATAAGGGCTGGTTATATTCCGAGCATTTTTCTATCACCTGGTTGATGGTATGGATATGATCGATAGTAGAGTACCGTTTCCGAAACCCTGCTTGATCCTTTGATTGATTGCAGTCTAAGGTTGTCCTGATTCTATTAGCGATTACCTTAGTAAATACCTTATACGTAACAGACAGTAAGCTGATTGGTCTGTAATTTTTAAGGTCCCTAGAGTCCCCTTTCTTGTGAATGAGGATAATGTTTGCATTCTTCCATGGTTCCGGTACCGTCGATGACACCAGGCACTGCGTATACAGGGTGGCCAGTTTTTCTAGCACGATATCCCCCCCGTCCTTCAGCAAATCTGTAGTTATCTGATCTTCTCCAGCTGATTTCCCCCTTTTCATAGTTTCTAATGCTTTCTTGACCTCGTCTTTCGTCACTGGTGGAACGTCTGACTGTTTTTCCCTACCGCCAATCTCATTACGGTCCTGACTACTTTGGCTGCTGTAGAGATCTGTATAGAACTCCTCGGCTACTTTGACTATCTTGTCCATATTAGTGATGACGTTGCCCGCCTTGTCCCTTATCGCATACATCTGGTTTTTGCCTATGCCCAATTTCTTCTTTACCGCTTTAAGGCTTCCCCCGTTCTTTACAGCATGCTCAATTTTCTCCATGTTATACTTCCTTATATCGGCCACCTTGCGCTTATTGATTAGCTTTGATATCTCGGCCAATTCGATCTGGTCTGTTGGATTGGAAGCTTTCATACTCTGGCGTTTCTTAATCAAATCTTTCGTCTCCTTAGACAGCTTACCGGTATCCTCTCTAACTATCCTACCGCCTACTTCTACCGCACACTCAGTAATGATATCTCTGAAATTATTGTTCCTTGCCTCTAGGGTAATGTCGCCATCCTCAGTTAGAGCTGAATACCTATTCTGTAGCGAGATCCTGAACTCTTCTGCCCTCCCCCTCACCGCTAATTCGTTGATGGGTTTCTTTCTTACTAATCTATTGCGTTCCTTCTTCAGATTTAGGCTAATTCGGGACCTCACCATCCTGTGGTCACTGCATCGCACTTTCCCGATTACCTCTACGTCCTGCACAATGGCGGGGGTTGAACACATTATGAAGTCTATTTCATTTTTAGTCTCTCCGTTAGGACTTTTCCATGTCCATTTCCGGTTCTTCCGTTTGCTGAAGAAGGTATTCATGATTCGTAAGTTACTGCGCTCTGCAAACTCAACTAGTAACTCCCCCCTGCTATTCCTAGAACCAACGCCATAGTCACCTACTGCCTTGTCTCCTGCCTGTTTTTTCCCTACCTTGGCATTGAAGTCGCCCATTAGTACAGTATACTGCGTCTTTACTTTTCGCATTGCCGATTCTACATCTTCATAGAAGCTTTCAACTGCCTGGTCATCATAACTACTTGTAGGTGCATAGGCCTGTACAACCTTCAGTTTATACCGCTTATTAAGCCTAATTACGATGCCTGCAACCCTCTCATTAATACTATAGAATTCATCTATATTACCCGCTATATACTTATTGACAAGGAAACCTACTCCTAGTTGTCGCCTCTCTGGTAAACCTCGATAACACAGTACATGCCCATCCTTCAATACAGTATATGCCTCATTCGGCCTCCTAACCTCACTAAGCCCTATGACATCCCATTTCATGCCCTCTAGTTCCTCTAACAGCACTGCTAAACTAGCTTCACTAGCTAGGGTTCTAGCATTAAACGTTGCCAGGGTCAGTTTCCAATGGCGGCCTGTCCAGCGGAGCCAGGCTTTCTTAGCACCCCCTGCTGCGTCACAGGTCTGACCGCCGCCGTGGTCAGTTGTTCCGCAGCCGCTGGTGACTGAGGGCCGGGGTTTTATGGAGCTTATCATAGGAGGTTGTGGCCAATTACTGCACCAGGGTGGCCAACTCCTGTTCTGGTGAGGGAGTGCGTTGCCGGAGGTGTTCACCGGCATCAGGTCGCACTTCAAACCTGTTTATGCAATTCCATCGACACTCGGATTTTTTTTTTTTTTTTTTTTTTTTTTTTATTCATCCGGTGGAGAATTGCGCGGCACCGGGATTTGAACCCCGGTCCTCTTGCATGCGAGGCGGATGTTCTACCGCTACGCCACCGCTGCACCTCTAATTGATACAGGCACCCAACTGTCCGTTCTCATCTCATTTTGCCGTCGCCTCAAGAAAGTCCTTACACCAGCCTTCTCGTCGACAGTTTGCGTCGCCAATGTTAGCCCTGTTGCCGTGGTTGGCATGTGTATGGCGCGAGTTACAATTGCTGACCATCATGCCCCAGTGTTGTTCACCGTCCTACATGAATGCCTCCGCAATGTTATCCTTGGCATTACCTTTTTAACAGCCCGCTCTACCCTTATTGACTGCTCTAGCGGCCTACTTTGCTTGGACCTTCCGCTCTGCTCTGAAGACCCCTCCTGCTCACCTTGCCTTTGATCAGCACAGTTCAGCCGCCTTCCTCTTGAAACTGCAGTTTACATCCCTATGTCACCATTCCCACCCGTCCCGGACGGCGACTATCTCGCGTGTCCTATTACTGATGTCATGCTGCAGCGGCACGT
Organism: Amblyomma maculatum; assembly: GCF_055883805.1. NCBI lineage: Eukaryota > Metazoa > Arthropoda > Arachnida > Ixodida > Ixodidae > Amblyomma > Amblyomma maculatum. Next base: position 15,594,466 of record NC_139350.1, read on the forward strand.
CACCCTTCCTCATCTTATTGTGCACATCTCTCAGAACCGCACCACTCTCTCTGTCCTTAACTTCAACTCAAGTTCTGCCCAAGGGAATTTCACTCGCTGCGCTGTTCCCGATGACCGACTGTGCCATATCAGCCCTGACTACGGATCATTCATCTGCCGTCCCTGCAACCACTCCCTCGTCCTCCACATCGCGCCCTGATCCTCTTACCAGCATGATTGCAGGTGATCTCCAACCTGATTTCGCCGCTGAGTTACACAAGCATTTGCTCACCTACAGTGACCTTTCTGACTTCAGAACCCGCCCATTGGGTCAAACTACAGTTGTCAGCCACCGCATTGACACCGGAGACGCCAGTCCTATTCACAGGCGGCCCTATCGTGTTTTGCTTGCCGAGCGACGGGTCATTCAAACGGAGGTCGAGAAGATGTTAGCGAACGATGTAATCGAGCCTTCCAGTAGCCCCTGGGCTTCCCCTGTCGTGTTGGTCAAGAAGAAGGATAACAGTTGGAGATTCTGCGTTGACTACCGCCATTTGAACAAGATAACCAAAAAAGATGTCTATCCTCTTCCACGTATCGACGACGCGCTTGATAGTTTGCACGGAGCCAGCTACTTTTGTCCATGGACCTTCGTTCCGGCTACTGGCAGATCTCCGTTCACGAGAGATCGTGAAAAAACAGCATTCATCACCCCTGACGGCCTTTATCAATTCAGTCATGCCTTTTGGCCTATGTAACGCCCCTGCAACGTTCGAACGGATGATGGACTCTTGCTGCGCGGCTTCAAGTGGACGACTTGTCTTTGGTACTTAGACGACGTCATTGTTTTCTCGTCCACATTTGACAGCCACCTCTCTCGCCTTTCTACCATTATCGAGGTATTCCGCAGCGCCGGCCTTCAACTCAACTCAAAGAAATGCAGTTTTGGCCATCGGGAAATCAAAGTGCTTGGTCACCTGGTTAATGCTTCCGGTGTTCAGCCTATATGACAGACATATGACAGCCTACGCCGTTTCTACTGGCCGGGGCTCTACCGCTCTGTCCAGCAGTACATTGCCGCATATGAACTGTGTCAACGTCTGAAGAAGCCCACAATTTTGCCTTCATGTCATTTGCAGCCAAGCCCCATACCGACTGACCTGTTTTCCCATCTAGGCATGGACCTTCTTGTCCTCTTCCCAGTTTCCGCCTCCGGGAACAAATGGATTGCAGTCGCCACCGATTACGCTACTCGGTACGCTATTACCCGAGCCATTCCAACCAGCTGCACCACAGACGTCACTGACTTCCTTCTAGAAAACGTACTCTTTCATCGTGGTGCCCCTCGCAAACTACTAACTGACCGTGGCCGTTGCTTCCTGTCGCGAGTGGTTGAAGAAATTCTCCGTTCGTGCTCCGTCCGCCACAAATTCACCACCGCCTATCACCCCCAGACCAACAGCCTCACGGAACGACTAAACCATACCCTCACAGACATGCTGGCTATGTATGTGTCTGCCGACCACCGCGGTTGGGACTTTCATCTCCCTTTTGTGACATTTGCCTACAATTCCTCTGTCCATTCTACCACTGAATACTCCCCATTTTATTTATTACTTGGCCGACACCCGTTACTGCCCTTCGACACCTACCTATCCGTGGCATACGCCACCAGTACTTATGCCAGTGATGCCGTTGCCCGCGCTCATGATGCCCGCCAGATAGCTCGTGCCAGGCTCTCTGCATCCCAAGATTCTCAAATATTCCGGTACGACAGTCGCCACAGTGATGTCCACTACACTCCTGGATGTCTCGTCTTGCTGTGGCTCCTGTGCCGTCGAGTAGACGTGTGAAAAACTTTTGCCCCATTACATAGGCCCTTACAGTGTTTTGCGCCCCGTGACTGACGTCACATACGAAGTTGAATCTGTGTTACCAAAGTCCTCGTCCACAGCACCAACCTCCAAAATAGTGCATGTGTCCCATCTGAAGCCCTATCATGCACATTCTATTTCGCCAACGTAGACCGCATCAGGACTGTGCTTTTCCCGAGGGGGGTAGTGTTACTTAGCGGTATTAGCTAGTCGTGCTGAGGATGAAGTGCGACAGACTCTGAGAAGACGACGACGCTGTCAAAATAAATAAGAGCATATTTAAAGCCTGCTGTCCTCGTTCTAAAGAAAAAAAAGGTGCGGCGCAATGGATTAACACTGCTTACCTGAGCACTGGTGCGTCTGTTCAAATCCTCTGAGTACAAATTATTTATTTCCAACGTTTAAATAAGCTACCAACATTTTCCTGGGCTGTATTCCTCTTTAGATTGCGTTATGTGATGTTTTGGATCCTTAATTGCCTCAAAACCACCTGTGAACGCAGCCAAGAGGTGACGGTATGACGATGGTTGCACTGTACAATTACCTTCACCGTAATCATTTCCTGCCTTCATTAGGTGTATGTTACCTTTAGGTTGCATTCAAAGACACCTCTCAGCAACAATTGCCGTTTACTTGCTGAGAGACAACCAGTGGAGAGAAAAGTTGTGGTACTCTACCGTTGAGGAAACAACTACGTGTCAGCAACACACTCACTAGCTAGTATCTTGATTCATTTTTCTATATTGTTGTGAGGGTTGTGAGGCAGCTGTTTTGCTTTGTGTTTAGGTGCGTGTGTGTGGCTCATGACTGCTTCTGGTCTCAATGTGTGACTGTGCTTTTGCTGTGTTTGTTTGGCCTTGCCTCTTTGGGTAGAAACTGCTTTGCTTAAGACATTTGGTATCTTTTCATTTTCAGAAATGTAAAAATTTCATTGTTGATTAGCTGAACTGGACTATTAAAAGAAATGAAAAGGGTAAATTGAGGGCGTGTAAAGGGTGCAGATAAAAACAAGGATAAACTTAGAGATGAAAGCAACCTCCCTGCGTGAAAGGAAAACAGGCTATGCTCATGCATTTATCCTTGAAGTTTGCTATAGTGGCGGCTTCCACTACTCTACCTGTGAGCTTTTTTTTGTCACTTTTTCGGAATGGTTGTTTATTCAAAAAGGGGTACATTTTGCATTGCTGTCACATTTGTAATGTTCACTGCAGATTTCTAAACAGGGAGCATTTAATGTCATTGCTGTGCTTTGTTAGTATTTTATTGATAGATATGGCAAAGGGAAACATTGGTTGTACTATATGACACAAGAATCCCATCGTAGCATGCACAGAAATCATTATATAGTCCATCCACTATCTTCTGGCAAGCATACATTGGCCGAACTGGCCGAACTATCAATAGAAGACCATTTATAGAGTGTAGCGATGATATTAAAGTTTCGTAGTCCAGAAACCTTCCAGTGCACTGTCACAAATATGACAGCAATGAAAAATGTTCTGTTTTTGAACAAACACCATTCTGAACAAATGCCATAATAAGCTCACACTCAAAATAGTGGAAGCAGCCATGTTCGTGAAGCTCAAGGATGATTGCACCTGCACAGCCTGCGGTTTTATCTGATTTTATCCCTGATTTTTTTTTGCATCCTTTACATGCCCTCATTTTATAGATACCTTTTTCCTTTTAAGTCTTATTCAGTGCTTGTTTATCCTGTGTGCTTCTCCATGCTCTGTTCTCATCTTGCTATGTACTGCTGAAACTGAATGAAAACCAACGAGCCCCAGAATCAGTTCATCAATGAATCTTTCATACCGAGTAATTCTGACAAAGGTCATGTTTTGCTGCATAATTACATCAGCTGGTATGCTGCATGTGCGTTTTACATAAGTTGCTCACTCACACTTCATTCCTTGGCCATGTGCTGTGGAGGTGACTGACCTGGGTTACTGACAGTATAGTACCTGCTTTCAGCAGCAGAGTGTAGTTAAGTTAGAACTGTAGTGCAGGTTTCTTCCCCTCACATAATCAGTACTTTGTTTTTGCTGTCTGCAGTATGCAGTCAGAGGAATGTCCAGCTATAGTTCAGTGTACTTGTGCCTAGTACCAAGACACTGAGTTGCAGATTACTTGCAACTGTGTGGCAAAAAATGGCTGTATCTATCACTTTTTTTAGGCTCTCAGAGTGGTGATATCTATAGCGTTGCATAATGCAGACTTTTTACAGTAAGGTAGGTGTGTACAGTGTGTCTGGAAAAGAAATATATTGCATTTCAGTCTTCCTGCAGTGGTGCTATGGTTAGGGCACTCGACTGCAGAACCTTAGTATGCAGATCGAATTCCGACTACGATGGTTACTTTTTATGGAGGCAGAAAGCAAGGTGCCCGTGTGTTGTGTAATTTCAGTGCATAGTAAAAAACCACAAGAGGTTGAAATTTCCAGAGACTTCAATTATGGTGATAGCCTGAGTCACTTTAGGATGTTAAACCCCATAAACCAGACCAAACCTATATTGGCCTTTAAGAAATATTTTGTTGCTGATGGGTTATGAATTGTGGGAAATATATAGGCTTGCTCTTCCAGCTACATTTTTTTGCCTTGTAATCAATCAAGTTTCAGTTATAAAATATTGCTTGTTGATCAGTGCTACAATTTAGAAAGTATAAATACTCCCTTATTCTTTCCTTGGTTTCAGTGACTGCTGGCTTTTCTCATGTCTATAAATTTGTACTATTCTTTCTGGCAATCATTGATAAAACATGCATGATATGTATGAAAAAGATGCTGCACTCCTTGCACACCTGCCTGTCACATCTTGATACATAAACAATGTGCATTGTTCCTTTTATGTTCTACTAATTCATATACTCCATCTTGAAGCCGTTTGCAGCACTGCCAAAGGTAGGCCAACGTGGCCCAATCCTGGGACCTCTCACCTCTGTGCACTACAACAGATACGTGTGCTCCTACTGTTGACCCGCTAATTGGGGGGGGGGGAGGCATGTATGAGCACTATTTCCTATTATAGTGCATTCCCTATCGAAAAATGCAGTGCCAATGGGACACTGGGCAGTGTTTTTCAATGTAAATCAGTATATTTTTTACACAATACTGTACCACACTGCCGTCGCACTTGGATCCACTGGGCCACACTTGGATTGCACTGACGCTGGCAGTTTAGCGCTGCGTCACACTGGCACCTACTGGGCATTCGCTGCAAGCTCACTGGTCCCAGCATTGTACAGCACGAAGCTGCGCCTCTCACACTGGGTTGCACTGTGTCGCGTTGGCATCTACTGGACGTTCACTGCAAACTCACTGGTCCCAGCGCTGTAAAGCACAAAACTGTGCCAGTGTCACTGGCTTCACTGCGCGCAGTATGCACACTGGGGCAGTGCCCGCATCACAATCACTGGGAAAATTTGCACTTATGCACTAACGTTTAATTGCTGGAGAACATGCCGTGCATCTTATTGTATAGCAGTTTTCATAAAGGGTCTAAGCATGTGTCTGGCATCACCACATGCAGTCAGTCCTGCAGTGAATTAATGTATGTGACAAACGTCGATGTAGACCATGACCCTGTCATGCATGAGTATAATTTGTTACACGCGCTCTTTCGCAATGATGTTAAAATCACGACTAGTAAAGTTTAGCCATTTTTACATCTCCGCATACTCACACGATGCTGATCGGTGTTTTCACGTCTGTTTGCGTGCAGCAACCGTCGCGGCGGTGGTGGTAGCATAGCGATGCAACGTACGTACGCCAGTACACACGATCATTTGGCACATATGTGCCATTTGTCACGCTTAGTAAACAGTCTCGAAATCTGCCACCTCGATTTGCTCATATTTTACGTATATTCTGCACCTCAAGTCTATCGAGCACCACGGACACTGAAAGCACGCATCTTAAAGTGCGTGGCTTTTCGTGTAGGTACATAAAGGGTTTCACTATTTTAATTTTTATATTCACTACAAAGCTACAGAAAATGGATGTTGAATCTGCTTGAAAGGTCTGTGCTGGTACATCCATTACCTGCCAAGGGCTTCTGCCAAGGCAATGATGTGTGGCACTGCAATGCCAGAAAAAAATTATCTGCATAAAACAGGGATGTTTGCAGAAGACTAGATAACCACCTAGCCCGAATTTCTCTTTACAAGAGTACTTTTGCGAGTTCTAGATATTAGCGTCAATAGAGCTGTGCTAGAACCAGCTTAAAAAAAAAAAAGACATAAAGTACCATCCCCAACGCTTCCCTTGGCCTCGCCACTGTTGGCTTCTTTCTTTCATGTATTATAACGAGCACCCTCATTTCCCCTTAATTGATATGCTTGGAGCTTACGGGGGTCTTGGTTCTGGCAGTCTTGAAGCCATAGGTAGCGTAAGAGGGTTCTAGAACAGCTTTCGCCCTCGCTCTTGATCACGTTCTACGTGACGCTGGCGGTAACAAAGGACGTTCCAAGTCCGCCGCCTTGGCTAAGGGTGGCGCTGGTGAACACTCTCAAGGTTCGTATACAGACAACATAAATACCCAAGAAAGTAGCAGGGGGGACAGCGGCCGATGCAGCTCAGTTGGAAGAGCACCGGACGCGTTATTCGGAGGTCGTGGGTTCGGTTCCCATCGTCGGCACATTGTTATTTCTTCTACTTTGTGTTTAATTATCTTTCCCCTAAACAGATTGCATTACTGATCTCTGTGATTATCCAAGTAAACATTAAAAAAAAAGACTAAAGTACCATGCCCAACGCTTTCCTTGGCCTCGCCGACTGTTGGCTTCTTTCCTTCATTATCTGCTTGGAGCTTACGGGGGTCTCGGTTCTGGCAGTCTTGAAGCCATAGGTAGCGTAAGAGGGTTCTAGCACAGCTGTCGCCCTCGCTCTTGATCATGTTCTATGTGACGCTGGCGGTAACAAAGGATGTTCCACGTCCGCCGCCTTGGCTAAGGGTGGCGCTGGTGAACACTCTCAAGGGTCGTATACAGACAACATAAATACCCAAGAAAGTAGCAAGGAGGACAGCGGCCGATGTAGCTCAGTTGGAAGAGCACCGGACGCGTTATTCGGAGGTCGTGGGTTCGGTTCCCGCCATCGGCACGTTGTTTTTTCTTCTACTTTGTGTTTAATTATCTTTCCCCTAAACAGATTGCATTACTAATCTGTGATTATCCAAGTAAACATTAAAAAAAAAGACAAAGTACCATCCCCAACGCTTTCCTTGGCCTCGCCGACTGTTGGCTTCTTTCCTTCATGTATTATAACGAGCACCCTCATTTCCCCTTAATTGATCTGCTTACCCCCCACGAAAAGCACAGTCTCGGTGCGCTTTATGTCGAAGTACTGCAGGTGTAGTACGGCTTCATTCGGGCGACGTGAACGATCTCGGTACGTGGCATAGCGGACTGTTGCGGCGGATGCACAGGGGTGATCTCGTATGTCACAGGAGTGACTGGCCGTAAGACACGGTAGGGTCCTGCGTAGCGTGGCAAAAGCTTCTCACACAGCCCAACTCTACGAGTGGGAGTCCACAGCAAGACGAGAGAGCCCGGAGAGTAGCGGACGTCCCGGTGACGAGAATCATGGCGGCGTTTCTGGGAATTTTGGAAGGAAGCTAGTCGGCGGCGAGCAATAACCCGAGCGGCGTCAGCTCGAGATATGGCGTCACGAACATAGGAGCTGGCATTAACGGTGCGAGGCAGTATGCTGCCAAACGGAAGGGGATGGTCGCCGCCGTATAAAAGATAGAAGGCGGAGTAGCCCATTGTGTCGTGACGGGAGGAATTATATGCGAACGTTACAAACGGCAAAGTAACATTCCAGTCACGGTGATCATCCGATACATACATGACAACATGTCCGTGAGCGTGCGGTTGAGGCGTTCGGTGAGGCCGTTCGTTTGTCGATGGTAAGCGGTGGTGAAATAGTGCTTAATGGAGCAGAACCGGAGAATTTCGTCGACTACTCGAGCTAGAAAGCAACGGCCACGGTCAGTGAGCAGCTGGCGTGGAGCACAATGGAGCAGGATGACATCGTGGAGAAGAAACGCAGCCACGTCAGTTGCACAGCTGGTAGGTATCGCTCGGGTGACAGCGTAGCGCGTAGTATAATCTGGCCACCGCAATCCATTTATTCCCCGACGAAGAGAGTGGGAAAGGCCCGAGGAGGTCAAGGCCAACTCGGGAAAACGGGTCTACTGTAATGTCGATCGGCTGCAGTTATCCAGCAGGCACCACCGATGGCTTCTTCTGTCGCTGACACCGGTCACAAGAAGCCACGTAACGACGAACAGAGCGATAGAGGCCCGGCCAAAAGAAATGGCGGCGGAAGCTGTCGTACGTGCGAGATAGACCAAGATGACCCACAGTGGGCACGTCGTGCAGTTGCTGTAGAACGGTGGTGTGCAGGTGTTCGGGGACTACGAGCAGAAGCTCGGCGCCATCTGGTCGCATATTCCGCCGGTATAAGGTGCCGTTGTGGAGCACGAACAAAGCAAGGGTTGCATCAAGGTGATTAGTGCTGAGGCGATTGATAATACTGCAAAGCTTGGGGTCTAAGCACTGTTCATGGCAAATGTTTAAAAGGTCAGAGATGGCCAACACACATGTGTCATCGTCACACTCGCTGGTGGGTGATGGATCTACCGGGTTGCGGGAGAGGCAGTCGGCGTCAGCGTGCAATCGGCTGGACTTGTGGACGACAGAAAAAGTGTATTCCTGAAGGCGGAGGGCCCAACGCCCCAAGCGACCAGTAGGGTCCTTCAGCGTAGAAAGCCAACATAAGGCGTGGTGGTCGGTGATGACGGAGAACGGGCGGCCAAACAAGTAAGGGCGAAACTTTGTAATGGCCCACACGAGGGCTAAGCACTCACGTTCTGTGATCGAGTAATTCCCCTCAGCCGCAGAAAGGAGGCGACTGGCATAAGCAATGACGCGAGTGCGACCCATCTGCTGTTGGGCAAGAATGGCACCAATACCGTGACCACTGGCGTCGGTGCGTGCCTCCGTTGGTGCTGAGGGATTGAAGTGTGCCAGGATGGGTGGGTTGGTGAGGGCCGCATAGAGTGCAGAAAATGCTTGAGATTGTTCTTGGTCCCAGCAAAATGGAGCGTCATTCTTCAGAAGATTGGTGAGTGGACGAGCCGTCTCCGCAAAATTGGGGACAAACCGCCTAAAATAGGAGCAAAGGCCTAGAAAACTACGCACGTCACTGGCACAGCGGAGTGTAGGAAATGCACTTACAGCATGTATTTTTTCTGGGTCGGGTTGAACGCCACGTGCGTCGACCACGTGACCGAGCACCTTGAGTTCACGTCGGTCGAAGCTACACTTCTTCGAGTTAAGCTGAAGGCCAGCACTTCGGAAGACTCCAAGAATGGCCTCAAGGCGATGGAGATGGCTCTCGAAGGTCGAGGGAAAGACAATAACATCATCGAGATAACATAAACACGTCGTCCATTTGAAACCGCGCAAAAGAGAATCCATCATGTGCTCGAATGGTGCAGGCGCATTACACAGACCAAATGGCATCACCTTGAATTGGTACAGGCCATCAGGCGTGACGAAAGCGGTCTTCACTCGATCCCGTTCGTCAACAGCGATCTGCCAATAACCAGAACGAAGATCAATCGAAGAAAAACAGCTGGCACCGTGCAAGCAGTCGAGGGCATCATCTATCCTAGGGAGCGGGTAAACGTCCTTCTTTGTAATTTTGTTGAGATGTCGGTAATCAACGCAGAATCTCCAGGTATTGTCCTTTTTAACAAGCCCGACAGGTGATGCCCAGGGACTGCTGGAAGGCTCTATAATGTTCTTTGCCAACATCTTGTCGACTTCATCTTGTATGAGCCGACGCTCAAAAATGGTGACTCGGTATGGTCGTCTATGAATTGGGCTGGCGTCTCCGGTATCGATGCGATGTGTAACGAGGGACGTTTGACCCAAGGGTCGGTCACCAAAATAAAAATTATCACTGTACGATGTCAGTAGGGTCGTAAGTGCTTTAGCACGATCAGGGCGCAGGTCAGGAGCAACCATGCCGGATATACGGACCTCCTGAGGTGGGAACGGTGCAGGTCGTGTCGGCACTGCGGCAATAGGGTCACGTAAAAGAGCAGCCACAATAAACTCCGACAATGGGGTCAGTTCGGTGAGAGAAATGCCCTCAGGAAAAACTTGCACAAAAGAGCTGAAGTTAAGGACTGGAATACAAGTGCTGTTATTCGCTACATGCACTATATTGGGAGGTAGAGCAATGCTACTCTCAAGTGTCACGTCAGTTATGGGGCAAACAACGTAGTTGCCATCTGGAACGGAGGGAAAAGGCGACATCAGCACATACACTGCGGCTTCTGGTGGTAGGCAACTAAATGTAGCGGTGCGGAGACGGAGCGTTGAAGTTTCAGGAGCTTTGTCGTCAGGGCAGAGCGGCACGTCTAGATGAATCAGTCCAGAAGAACAGTCAATGAGAGCGGAGTGTTCTGTTAAAAAGTCGAGTCCTAATATAACTTCATGAGGGCAACTGGTGAGGACTGTAAAAAGCACAGGGATGTGGCGGTCGGCAATGGTAACTCTCGCAGTACACATACCAATGACAGTAGTTGTGTTGCCATCAGCAACACAAACTGTAGACGAGGAAGCAGGTGTGAGGAATTTGTTGAGGCATCGACGGAGCAAGGAACTCAGAACAGAAATGTGGGCTCCAGTGTCAATAAGGGCAGAAACGGAGACTCTGTCCACAAGAATATCAATGAGGTTTCGTCTAGGTGCTGGGGTCAGTTCTGAGTTGACAGTCCGGGTTGGGAATGCAGCGTCACTCCAGGGCGCTGCACTTGCTAGTTTCCCGAGTAGGTACCGGCGTGTGATGGGGAGGTGTTGCGGCGAGATACCGGTGAACGGGATTGATGAGCCAGTGGGGATGGAGACCGGCTGGTGCGACGGGCAGGGGGGACGGTTTCGTTTTGAGTCTCTTCTTGTTGAGAAAGATAATGTCCTGGTTCATCGTAGACGAGACGGAGCTCCTCTGGTTGGACAGGGAAGCGTCGAGGTCCTTGGTAGTATCGGCGGTCGGCATTGTAATAGGATCGAGAAGCGAAGAAGGTATGGCTACGGCAATAACGCGATGTGTGACCGGCGCGACAGCAAATGAAGCAAATTGGCCTGTCGTCTGAGGTGCGCCACTCTGCGGGATTGCGACGAAGGTAGCGACGTGTGGAAGGTAGGCTGGCAGTAGCAGCAGCCACCACAGGAACAGAGTGGGATGGTGGCGTGGGCGACACGGGGCTGGAGGAGAGGCTGACGTTTGCAAGTTCTTGGCGAACTACGGCCTGTATCATGGCCACGGTGTCGGGTAGCGGAGACATGAGTGATGTAGGAGCTAAGGCCTCGAGTTCTCTCCAGACGATACGAGTCATGTTCGTGGGATGAGAAGGCTGTTGCAAAGGGGCCAGATCATCGCAGGATAATGTAGCTGCGGTGTTTGGAAGGCGCTCAAAGCGATGTACGAGGCGTCGTTGTTTAGCCTGCTCAAATTTTCGACAGACTTGAAGCACTGAGTCGACGGTGGAGCAATCCATGCAGAACAGGATGTTGAACGCATCATCCGCAATGCCCTTGAGGATATGGCTTACCTTGTCATTTTCCGTCATTGAGTAGTTGACCTTGCGACACAACGCAAGCATGTCTTGAATATACGCAAGGTAGGACTCCGTGGAGGATTGGATGCGAGATGAAAGTTCTGTTTTTGCTGCGACAGCTCGACCAATGGGCTTCCCGAACAGGTCCTGAAGCTTTTGCTTACAGATTGCCCACGTCACCAGCTCTTGTTCGTGATTTTCGAACCACGTGCGAGCGGTTCCCGCCAAATAAAAAATGATGTTGGCCAGCATAATGGTCGCGTCCCAGTGGTTGTTCTTGCTGCAACGCTCGTACTCATCCAGCCAATCTTCCATGTCTGTCTTGACTTCGCCATTAAATATGGGAGGGTGGCGGATTTTTGTGAGCACGACTGGCTGAGCCGAAGTTGCCGCGGTGGTAGGGGCTGCCTCGGAGGTCATAGTGGTAGTTGTTGACGTCGTTGAAAGCCCAGGTAAATGACGGCCACTGCGCAAATCCAGGTTTTGGCAGCGCAAGGGGTAATCTGTGCGCACGAGGATTTGATCACCTCCACCAAGATGATACGGGGCAGAAGGATAGCACAGGAAACCACAGCAGGTAATGGGCAACTGTTCACAGTGCAGGAAAGCAGAACACAGCAAGTGTTCAGGCAAGTCCCAATGGTTTCTTCAGCTTCGTCTTCCTTTAGCGTCAGTACTGTTTATTGTCCTCTTCTTCAACATCCAGCGACGCGCAGGGCATATATGTAACAATATATTTTCTCTTAAGGCCTGCCGAGCGATGGCTTATGCGGCAAGCTCGAATATTCCAGTGCCTTCCAGTGGAAAGCACTGTTTGCTTTCGATGCAATGCTGGGGGGACTGCAGCATTAATTATGGAATAGCATTTTAAACACGCAGAGGATGTTTTTCACTTTTTTTTTCATCATTGCATATTTTCATGGTACAATCAATAACACCAACATTTCTTTGACACTGAGCCCTTACGCTCTCGTGTAAAACTACCATAGGGTAGTTTTATGCTGGATGTTACATGTCAACAGTCAATGAAGTTTACATAGAGCACATTCATAATGTGTTTACATTTTTAAAAAAAGACAAGATCTTTAACAAGTTATGACATTTTAAACATGCTTTAAATATTTCTTACAAAGCCAATTATTTCTACTCTGCGATTGGTGCAAGATAGCCTGAGATAATTATGTGCCATAAGACACTACACAAAACAATACTGTTGCCCAGAGTAAATCCTTTTGTATAACTTAGGTGATGTGTATAGAAGGAGGGCAGACACTAGGCTGCCTTTGACTGCTGTTAATCTGGCTGGCTCCACATTTGTCAATGTAGCAATATGGCGCCAAGTCTCCCTCGCACACGCGCTCTGTCCAAAACCTACTTCTTATCATTCTACTTGCAGATTCCTGCACGGATCTACAACAATGTATACATAAGTCTTCAAATGTAAATGGAATGCAATTCGGAAAAATGCACTCATGATAATCCAGCCACATCCATGTATTAGCAAATATACACTGTTAAACACCTAATAACCTCAAGCCACGACAATTAGACGGTAGGCAGTTTGTTCAGGGATGGCCATATCACCATAAAAGTGATGATTCTGAATGCAAAATACACACAACATGCTTATGATGAGAGCTGAACCTGCATACTGCGACAGCCACTTTGCCTTGTGCGAGGTAGCTATAGCTCTATCTTTTCCACTTTTCTCTGAATTGCATACTATCTAAACAAGATTCACTTTCCAGTAAAAAATAGTAGAAAGTAGATTACCCAATGCATTTCATGGCCTCAACAAGTTCTGGAAATTTTTTACTACCACCCTTGAGTGTAGAAACTCAGTTTGAAGGCAGTGAATATCCAACTCTATCCACAAAAATTTGAAATACAATTGACAAAGTACCTGTGCATCATTTTCTGCACTGACACCACATCTCTGAGGAAAATATGCACCGCCTCTGACAGCTTTGCAAAGTGCCGCCAGTAGTCTAAGGGCAAGATGTCTTCGAGACATGGAAGAACATAAGAAAGAAGCCGCTGCTTCCATTCTGATGCCTTCCAGTGCGTTCTTTTCTCAATGCAACGAGGCAGACGGGTAATGCAATGAGGAGGCTGTATGCTCAACAGCTGGCTGTTCACTTTCCTCAAGAAAGAAGGAGCTCCTGCGGATGTGAAACATTTGTGACATTTTTACTCAAGGTACCACAGTGTATTCAAACATTTTAACACTTCTGAGCAACAACCAGCACCATGGTTGCATCATTTAAATATATTTTTATGATTTAGTTCTGGTTTAAAGCATGAATGGAAGCCAAAGGGAACAGAAAAAAGGTGGAAAATAATCCCTGACCAAGGCCTGCCATATTTTATGAAAAAAAAAAGCATTCGATGACTGAAAATTGTAATACAAAGCACTTGGTTGATTTCTGAGGCTTAATGTCCCGAAGTGACTCGGGCTATGAGAGACGCGGTAGTGGAGGACTCCGGAAATGTTGACCACCTGGTATTCTTTAATGTGCACTGCCATTGCACAGCACACGGGTGCCTTGCTTTTCGCCTCCATCGAAAAGCGGCCGCCGAGGCCGGGATCCAATTCCGCATACTTGGGAACAGTAGTCGAGCGCCGTAACCACTGCACCACCCAAGTGGGGTTCAAAGCACTTGAATATTGTGCCATTACTAGTACAACAAAATGGGAAAAAGGAAGTCCCCAAGAAGAAATGTTTGTGATACACCTCTCTGTAAACCAAACAGTAATACAGTAAAAGCTCGTTAATTCAAATTCCACGGGGCCGCCAGGCCAGTTCGAATTAACCAAAATTCGAACTAATGAAAGTGAGCAAAAATGAAGGCGTTTGATGCCCGGAGGGCACGAAAAACATTTATTTAGCAAAAAAGTCTGTTATCATCTTCTGCTTCTTCTCTCTGAGGGCTACCGTACTCACTCGGTCTTCTAGCATGCGAATGCGACGCAGGGAGTCTTCTTCCCCCTCTTCAAAGCTGAAGAAAAGGCGCGCAACATTCAGCGCTCCCATAACTTCTGCCGCGGATGGACGCACGCGCTCTTGCTCCTCGTCGTCGTCCTCGTCTTCTGCCTCTTCTGGGACAGACTGCTCCCCAACAATTTCAGCGACAATGTCCTCATCACTTAGGGCACCGCACACTGCTGCATCGCTGTCTACTCCAACGTAATCATCAAAACTGATGTCCTGCAGCACAGCACGCGCAGCCGCAGGCAGAGGCTCCGGACTCCCATCGTCGCCACTTTCTTTCATACTTCCGGCAGCAAAGCCACAGTGGTGGAAGCAGTTTGCAATTGTGGACGGCGTGACCTGCTCCCATGCACGCACCAACATGTGCATTGCTGTGAGCAATGTGATGGTGCTGGTCTTCTGGTTTCCAGTGCACAAAGTCATGCGCTCGATCATGTGGCGCCTATAGAAACATTTGATGTTTCTGATCACCCCCTGATCCATCGGCTGCAAGGCCGCAGTCGTGTTGGCGGGCAAAAAGACGAGCCTTGTGGCTTTCAGCTCGGCGTCGACTTTGTGTGCCGAGCAGTTATCCACAATGAGAACTTGACGCTTCCCTAGCTCCATCCTCCGATCGAATTTCAAGAGCCATTTTTTAAACAATTCGCCCGTCATCCACGCCTTGCTGTTGGCGGAGTATTCCGTCGGCAGCGTCCTAATGTTCTTGAAACATCTAGGCTTATGTGCCTTGCCGACAACAAAAAGAGGGACCTTCTCCGTCCCGGTCATATTAGTGGCGACCAGAACAGTAATCCACTCTTTGCTTCGCTTGCCGCCAGCGCAGCTGTCCCCTTTAAATGTTACTGTTCTGTCGGGCTGGAGCTTATAAAACAAAGCCGTCTCATCAGCATTGAATATATCATGTGCCGAGTAGCTTTCTAAGTACTGCTGCAGAGCACCGCTTCGCCACATGGCACAAGTTTCTGCATCCACTTCTTTGGCTTCTCCAGACAACACCCGGAAGACAAGATTATGTCTGTCTCTAAAGCGGTGAAACCATCCTTCGGAGGCGACAAAATCTTCCACATTCAAGCGCAGGGCGAAATCGGCCGCCTTCGCCATGATAATTGGGCCGCTCAGTGGAATGTCAGCGCTTCTCATTTCTTTCACCCACGTGATCACAGCGGTCTCAATTTCCGGATACTTGGCTAACCGAAGCCTTTTTCTGTTGCTGGCGAAATCTTCAGCTTCATAGGCATCCTCGATGGCCTTCCTATTTCGGACGTACGTCGACAACGTGCTTGGTGGAATCCCGTGCTTTTTCGCGATTTCCACTTTGCTGGCCTTCCGTTCATCCACCTCGCGTAAAATAGCCACTTTCTCCTTCACCGTCTTGGCACAGTATTTCCCACGCGAACACATCTCGCGGACACAAGCTCACAACAAGCGGCGTGCAAAACGAGGGCTCACGAAATGCAACACGAAACCGTGGTCGATAACACTAAAACGTCGTTCCTCGAAGGAGTCGCGGCAGGAAAGACTGTTTAGTACTTGTTCCAGCACCCTTGAGGCGCCCCGATGGTTGTGCCATCTATCGTTCTGCCGTGAAAGCCTCCAACGATGGTTTTTAACAGCGCCGCTTGGCGGCGCGCAGTTCGATTATGGGTGGCGGCGCCAATTTTTGAGTGAATTAACGAGCTGTTACGCGCATAGACTTGTATGCACTGCGGACCGGACCACGATGACTATTTCGAATTATCCAAAATTTCGAATTAACGAGTTGTGAATTAACGAGCTTTCACTGTAACAGCATGGCGTGTTACAGTAGTATCATTTCATGCACAAGTCATTTACAGCATCAGCCAACACACATGTGCTATTACTAAGAGGCAGCTAGATACAGCTAGTATATAGTGTAATGTACACTTTATTTGCATGACATACTGACTGGCATGTGTGCAACCAGTAGTAATCAGCCTAATTAGTGAAAGATGGAGCCAAACTGTCTTCTATGAAGTTAAGGGATGCTTTAAATGAGATTGAATGTTATTTGATACCAATAGCTAAGCTACTTTGGTGCAACAGCACTAAGCAATGGGCCTCATATGGATTTCGTGACTGGTCTGACTGTTTTCTATACACCTAATTTCATTTGTGTTTATAAAGAAATGGAACAAAAAGACAACTGCAAATGACCTTCACTTGAACCATTTCAATGAGAATATAAAAACACTCATTAAATGAAACGTTTCTGTATTACACAGCCACATTTATGGCAAATATGTAAATTCTAACTATTTCTGTCATAGCCTATCACTAGTCATGATGCTTTCCAATATTGAGTACAAGCATAGGAATAATCATGGTGAAGCAGGGTTTGTTACAATTCAGTCATCATTATACTCCATTTCATATATAGCACACAACGCAGCCAAGGCACAGGCACCCCTTTGCACTCCCCGTCCGCATCGTAATCTTTCTTCCTCAGTGGCGCTTTGCCTTGCAATTGCAGAAAGAATGCCATGTTTGCATGCCTGAGTAAGGTCTGCTCAGGCCTGTTTCAAAGCATATGTAAAACTGGACTCCATTAAAATTCAAAGTGGACCAGCAAAAACAAAATAGACCGTGAGATAACATAATTGTTCAGGCGTCCACATAGAGCAAAAAGTCTGGGACCAGGCCCAGTTAGTGGAGAGGAGGGGCAGGCCATGCGGTGGCTGTTACAGAAAGAACATAAAAATGTTATAATAATGATTGAGCAAAGAGCAAGTCAAGTTCCTCAGCGGTTTTTAAGCAAGTTTGAGCTAAGAAACATAATGAGAAATGAAATGCATGAAAGCCTATACACAAAAATATCACCGCTCCTGTGTCTTTTTTTTTTCACCACCAACTTTAATTCACATCTTAAGCAAGCGGAATAAACTTGCCTACTAAAGGCAACTGCCTCCTGCTTGTCCACGTCGGTGAGTCATTTTATCATGCATAGTATATGAACCAGTGCCAAGTTATTCCTCGTGTATGTGCTAAGCTGCAAGCGTGAAGGTGAGATGGGAGCAAGAGAGCACAGCTCGCTCATTCCATGCACAAATCAGTGAAATAAGGATTTGCAATTAGCAGTAACAACGGGGAATGAGGTTTTCGGCACTTACAGCACCTCCAAAACCTCTTCACAGGTAACCAGACACAGTTACTAACTGAATAGGCTCCCAAAGTTGGTGCCTGTCTCATTACTGAGCTCATTCATGACATCGGCAATGAAAAAAAGAATTTAAATACTTCAGTTCCGTCAAGAATCATGAAAAAAAAAGTTGCATTAGAGAGGAGAGTGACTTTGCAGCAAAAACTGCGCATTCCTCAAAACACTGCTCGAATACGCGCCCACAAAGGAGCTTGGCATTGTGTCTGGGTATAAGGCAGACCTCTACGATGTGACTTTGCAGACAGTAGTATACTTTTTACAAAATAGAACCATGATGTGACAGCAACAGGAGCTACATATCTGAGGAGGATCAGCGTGCACGGAATCACCTCGTTGACCGGTAACGTTTCCTTGTCAAATTCATGTGGTTGGGGGTTTTAGCCAATAACATATAAAATATAGGATCTGCCATATGGTTGTTTACACATTAATGAGGTACATCAGTGGCTAAACGTCCAGACAGAAAATGGGAATAGGATGGGAACAGTAGTACGTGTGCTGTACCGGGAATTGTGAAGGTCCATAGGAGTGCAGTGTTTATTAGGCACCAGTTCTATATTTAAAAAAAACAAACAATATTAAGCTCCTTTGTGTAAGCGTATTTGTAACCATACTGTATGGAACTACAATAATCATGGCCAAGCGCCGGACGCAGTAACAAGTTGAGCCTTGCCCGAGCTGGACTCGAAAATATCCTGCTGCAGCTGATGCAGCATACTTACATCGTAGACGTGCTTTACACCCGGAAGCAATATCAATATGTTTTGCATTTTTATAGACTCACATTTGAGCACTGTATTAAAGAAGGGGCCGGAGGAGTAACGAAGGCTTTGCAGTTTGTAGCTATGGTGATGCCACAGTTCGCAAGAGGTTTTGGCAGTGCAGTATTGCTTCATGAAGTAAACTTGGAATGTAGGCAGCGTGGACAAGTCAATCGTCTATTATTCCGTCATTTGCTCTGAATAGGAACAAATAGCACGGAAACCACAGCACAAAGCAGACGCAGCTAGCACGATGGCAGCAGCCGTTAGCGCAGCTGACTCTCTCAACCCTTCAACATGGCGTCGCGAAGTGCGGTTCACAGAACGTCTGGTAGATGGCAGCAATTTTGCATAAGATCTATAGGTAGCCGTGGCGTAGTTTCTACGCCATCCTTGTCACGTGATCCTCCCTATCCAACGTGCAAAAATTGAGTCTTGAAAAAGATGTCGCTGTCTCCTTTTTCTCTTTTCTTTTGCTGAAGGGTTTTTTGCCAACCACAGCTTCAGAAACAACGCTTGCTCCCCTCTTTTCCAAGCTGAAGTCTTTGAAGATTTCAAAAGAATGTGCTCGGATAGTAGTGAGGTTCAAGGAAAAGGCTTTTTCTGGTAAAATAAAATCACAAAAAAGACTTAAGAATCCGAGAATATTCAGTTCTCGCAGTGTAAAGTGTGACAGTGTTTCACTCAATACTGTCTGACTCGTATCGTTGTATGGCGAATACCGAATCTCTATATTGAACAATAAAAGCTATTTTGTGTTTTTAAAAGCAGTCATTCCACTTTGATGAAAAATGGGCTTGTGTGGTACAGATCACATTGACTTTCTACTTAGTATTTAAAAACAAAAGCCTAAAAGAATAGCTATGCTAGAATTTGATCCACGGTCCCTCATAAATCGAACAATAATTCCTCGTATTTCATACCACTGAGCCACAATGAAAGGCATAGTAATGCATTTTGTTCTTTGCAGCAGACTACTTCCATACCTTTAGCAGCATTGACAGCTATGTTTGAAGCAGAATAAAGTTCCACTCTCAGCTGATCTCTTGGAAACTTAGAAGCCTAGAGACTGAAAATACTGCTTGAGAGCACTGTTGTAACTGGTGCAAAACACCAGCAGTACACAATTAGCACAATGTTTGCCTAACCGTTAATACATCACGCTTGTTTGGCATGGTACCTATCAACATAGAATCTCTCTGAAGAGTTTGCAATGCTGCACAATGTGTCTGTAACTTGTCTGGTGACTCCTAACAGGACAAAATGCATGTAATCCATGCTGATGCTAGACACCAGGTTGAAACCTACAAAATAAAAAGTCGGCATGTAAGCATTGCTACAAATAAATAAGGTTACCACGTTTCATCTAATGGCAGCCATGGCATGTACATGAAGATCTCGGCCACAAAGGTTACAAAGCTATGTACAACTTTTTCAGCAATGGGTTCATTCTAATGCTCTCATATTTCAAGCAGCAATATTTATGTGGCACGTGATAAAAGCAAGTGCAAGTCTGGCACCTGGTGTCATTGCTCTACATTGCTACGCAGCATCTATGTGCAACGGCATACCACTTATAGCCCTTTAATCTAGTGCAACCTGCTCCACACTTCAAAAGCCATGATGCAGGATATTACAGTGCACATGACATTGCATGTAAGCGACCTATGTGCAAAGGACTCTACAGAAACGTAGGGCACAATAACATTACCATTGGTTAGCACTACATTGCTGAGCATTTTTTTATTCGGACACTATATTCTCTCTCTCACATACACACACACACATGCACATAACTAGGCAGTGCTGCAAGGCAGGTATACACTACATTACTCTAACTTCATCACTACGACCAGCCGAAAAATGTTTACAGGTCAGAGGCCTTTCTGACATGAACAATAATTTAGAATGCATCAATGAAGTATAGTGTAATATATACGACTGGGTTTGCCTCATGCTTACCTCATTAAAGCTTCAAGTTGAGATAGTTGGTAACTGCTTACTGGAATAATATTTAGTGCTAAATAGAAATAGATACACACAAAGATGTCACACATATACACCTGCTTACCTTCCAAATATAGTGCTTCAGTTAGGCACCAAGGACATCCATATATTCCATTGAATTGCACCATGTGCAGGACTGATGCCCGTGCAGGCACATCAACAGCACAACAGAGCACAAACAGTCTTAAGCATTGCGCAGAGTCCCGATTCCTCCAAGTGAATGGTGGCATAGCATTTATTTCTGTGATGAAGCATCCTAGGAAAGTCTGCATCTTTGGGTGTTGTGGCCCAAACCAGAGCTCTGCCAGAACTGGCTGCCTGAATCGAACATCTGGCGCTAGTTCATTGACAATGAACTGCAGTGGCCACACAGATGTTTTTGAAGATTTGAAAACAGGGCTCCCATCCGTGTTCAAAGTTATAGTCAGATCATCACTGGAAAGCCCAGCATCTTCAAACATTTCATGAAAACGTGCAGCTGTAGTAATGTCACTGATGTCACCATGCATTTGGCTTCGCTGCATCAAGCCTTCTTCCAAGGCATCCTTGTTGCGTTCAATCAACAAATGAAGTTGCCTTTCAGCATTGAGGGTAATGAAGAAAGAGCCTTTAGCTCCCAGTTTGGCCATGCTTTCACTTCTGTTACAGATTTTGCACAGGCCTTGGTCGTTAGCTTCAGTGAGTTGGTGTCCAGACTCCTCCCACAAGTATAAAAATTTCACAACTTTCTTTTGATGTTACGCCCAAAGTTTTTAAAACGCATATGAACTGCGTGGCAACACCTGCGTCCCTTCAATATTGTTTATGAGCATGCCAAGGTCACCTAGTACTGTCCACGTCAGCCCATGCACTATTGCAAATGACATAGTCATCGCAATGGCACCAGCTTCGGAAGTGCCAAGGTTCGGTACTTTCGCAGTACTGAAATTCGCGAAAGAATTCGCGGCTATGTCTTCAAATCAATCACGCAGCAGCAAATCGTCAAGCTGCTCATACTGCGATTTGCCGTCTTCATCGTCAGGCTTCTCATCTTTCGTTCTGCCCTGAGCATCGCCATGCTGCTGATCCTGCAATCCATCGTCACTGCATTGTGAGTTGTCAGGTTGCCGAGGGTTTCCCCCACAGTTGTGGTCTATGGCATTAGCGTTCACTGGAGCAGGTGACGGAACTCAGCGAGTTGAATCGGCGCCTGAACTAAGCTCATGAGAGCAGGATTGATCAGTAGCTGATGGTGTGGACGTCTGTCCAGCATCACTCTCAATGGAACAAGGCGCTGCTTGTGTTTGCTGACGCCTACTTGCCCGTCCTTTGTAAAAAGTGGACATTGAAAGAAGCAAATCGCTACTGCTGTGCAAGTACGCTTCACACAGTCTCTTCTTTGGAAAAGTCGCCATCAGACTTCACCTTTAATGGGAGTAACGATGAACATTTGCAAGAGGTATGAAGTTGATTAGAACCGAAAGTTGACCAATGCAGGGCAGTTAAGAAACTCGCATGAACCAAAAATGAACTATCTCATGGACAGAGTCAATGCACACATGAGATGGCCTGGCAGTCTACCCTTGGTCTACGTATATATATATATATATATATATATTGTGTGAGTGTGTGTGTGCACGTGCGTGTATATATCATCGGTATTCATGAACTAAATTTGTACCCATATTTGGTGACTGATTTTGTGCTAGTTAATGATGCATGATTGTCAATAATATTCAAACAAAATTAACTTTCTTCTTTTTTTGCTGAGGATAGCTCGACGAAGGTGTGAAAGACCCATCTTGAAATGAGTTATAATGAAGCTCGATCACAAAGGCTTTTTGGTCGCATTTCAGTCTGCACCTGACAACTCAGTGCAGATCAATGTGGTGCAGATGTAGAATAGTAAAGCGAAAACATCATATTTTGGGGATAACAGCATGAACTACAATTTGTTGGAAAATCGAAGCAGAATACAGCAAGCGTGCTGTCTGCAATATTATACGTACCTCACACCCGAAAACAACTGATTTGAGGCCAATTGTAGTGCCCCCAAATCGCTCACTGCCGACAATAAATGTTTTCCAATCCAAATAGTGCCGTGGTGTTTTGATCACCATCCGGTACATTGGTTTTTTAACTAGCGGCGTAAACTGTTCTGTTGTACGTTTGGTTTGGTTTGTGGGTTTTAACTTCCCAAGCAACAATTATGCCATGAAAAACGCCACAAAAATTTCGACTACCTGAGGTTCTTTAATGTGCACACGCTGACATTGCACGGTTATCCGAAGCAAATACAATGCTTCAGTTTTTTTTTTAACCTTCGAAACGTTAGCAGGAAATAAAAGTGTATCACATGTGACATAGACATTAGCCACCGATTGACTGAGGATTAGAAATAGGGGCTGGCTACAAGCATGCATTCACGGCTGTAGGCACAGCGTGGTACCTCTGCCTTCCCCCTCCTTTTTCTTTTTTAAGCACCACTGGATCGCAACTTCTCTTTTACTTCCTCTGTATCAGACTTTCCATTCCACTGAGCAACAGGCATTCCGTGCGTTTTGGCGGTTTGAAAATGTGAAGTGGATGTGTGATTGGGCCGAGCAGCAAGAAAGACAGGAGATAAACGAACAGACAGAAGACTGCAGCAGAAAGATATACTGCCAGCGGTCCTCGCTTTGGAAAGGAGAGTGAACTACACGTACACAAAAAAAGGCACTGCGGGGGTGCGGCCGCCGACGGGTGTCGTCTAACATGCTCCCACACAGGGGTTTCCCATGGGTATCGAGTTGCTGGTAGGTACATTGCACATATTCGAGCAATATGAGCAGGAACACGTGATCTCATGGCCCTCAAAACCCACTTGAGGTGTTACGCTGCTGCCGCTGTGGAAACAAATTAGGAAGGGCACCGCAGTTATGCTAACTGTTTGCACTCATCCCGCATCGCTACCATTGCATTGCTGCGAAGTGGCAGCGGATTGCAAGGCACCAGGCTGATCGTACTGTCTGTAGTTGTGCGACAAATACCGCTGTTAACATTTTTAAAATTCTATGTGGGCCAATTTGAAAACTTGACCAGAAAATATTTGTTTAGCACATGCATGACTCACGCACACCCACATAAAAAAAGAACAAAAAAATGTATAGTAAACATAGGTATTAGGCGGAGAACTAGATACCACTGTCCGCAATGTGTGCTTTGCAATCAACTGCTATTTCGCAGCAAAGTGGGTTTCGAGACTATTTGCCATGCGCTCGCGTGTTCCTGCTCATATTGCTCATGATAGTATGTATAGGACCGGCCCGATGTTAAAATAGTGTGGAGTCTCTGGCATAAACTAAGCATGTGTTTTCAAGCATCTCGCAAAAAAAATAATATTAATTCTTTTTATAAAAGATGTGCCGGTCTGTGTCTCAGCGACACCAATGCACATCTTATTGCATCTTTACACAATAATTCATTTTGCTCCCCACCCCTTCCTCTCACTGCCCAGCTGCACCCCCGCCATCCCTGCGACGCCAGTGGAAAAACTAACACCCGTGCGCAAAAGTGGAGAGACTACGTTTTTTGACAAAACTGCATGGCAGCATTTTGTGATGGCGAAGTTGTTTAAGTTATGCATAGGATAATTTGTCAGGTGCATTGTTTTATACAGAAAAAATAATAATTGCAGCAGTTCGCATGGTATCTTCACTTTTGCTCACGGGACATATAAAATATTATTACTACTACTGGCAAGAAATACTATTGACAAGAAACAAAACAGATTCAAAATGATGAATGTCAGCATACATATACTGCCGTGATAGGAGCAAAATAAGGGATAATATTAACTCAAAATTAATAAGAAGAGACAAAAGAAAACCAAACATCCTTTGCTTGTTTGTGTTTTGTAAGCAGATATCTAAGGTGAATTCAGTGGTTTGGATTGACATGAATCATGGACAGATCAATTAAGGGGAAATGAGGGTGCTCGTTATAATACATGAAGGAAAGAAGCCACCAGTTGGCAAGGTCGAGGAAAGCATTGGGGATGGTACTTTATGTCTTTTTTTTAATGTTTACTAGGATAATCACAGAAATTATTAATCACAGAAGTCCAGCACCTGCTGGACTTCTTCACAGACGACGTCCGCGAGCGTCGTCACCTGGGGTTGTTGCGGTGATGGCATCAATCGGCGGAGCTCCTCTCGCACGATCTCCCGTATGAGGTCCCGAAGGTTCTCTCCACTCGCAGATGTGCTGGGGTAGTGGCTTGAGTAGTCCGGCTGAAGTGGTCGCTTGTAGTGGCGCATCCAGGTGTTTGTCTTCTCGATGGCAGATGCTTCCGTTTCAAATTCCCCCACAGTTTTTGGCGGATTTCGGACAAGACTTGCAAAAAGCGATTCTTTAACGCCTCGCATTAAAACTTTGACTCTCACTTTCGGTCATGTTAGGGTCGGCGCGGTGAAAGAGGGGCTTCATCTCCTCAATGTACGCCAGGAGAGGCTCGTTAGGAAGTTGAAGTCTTGACTGAAGGAGGGCCTGGGCTCTTTCCTTTCGGACGACGCTTGAAAAGGCAGTCAAAAACTCTTCCTTGAAAATCTCCCAATTCTTCATAGCTGCCTCATGATTTCTGAACCATACTCGGGCATGTCCTTGAAGAACAAAGTAGACTTGCCTGAGTTTCACAGCGTCGTTCCAGCCGTTGAATTCTGCCACACGGTCGAAAAGGTCCATCCAATCTACTGCATCTTTGTCTGGTCGTTCATGGAAGCTGGGGGGCTCACAACTGGTGCTGTAGAGTGGGACATTGTCAGCGTCGATGCCTTCCGAGATCGAATGGGGTCTGGCAGCAGACCGTGTTCAGGTTGGAGCCCTTGAAGCCGGCAACTGGTTCGGTGGCCTGTTGGCTGTTCCTCCAGGGTAACAGGAACAAGGCTGGGGTCTTCGCTTGAAGGATCAAAGGCAGCACCTCCACCAGATGTCACGTAATGGTGACAAGGTCGACGACACAAATAAAGGATCAATGATGTCACGCAGTGGTGAGAAGGCCGTTGACACCAAAAGAAGACAGGCTTGATGGTACTGAAATTAACTCTTTATTGGGCTGACTTGCGCCCGCAAAAGAACTAAGCAACTCGGCGGCGGTGATAGCTACAAACGTGCTGGTCGATCGTCGAACAAAGAATGCCCGTCACACTCGTCAATGCTCAATTTAAAGGCTGCTCAGAACAATCTGGATGACTTCGAAAACAGCTAGCAGCACGAGCTCGAACATTGTGGAATGACACACGAGTGGCCGGAATCTTCGAGATAGATCTAGGTGCATCTTGCGCTACAACGAAACTGATAAAGGTGTGACTAGCGACATCGAGCATTAACAAAGATTACGGAACTGATATGCAATCCAGAATCAGAGTGGTAAGCCTTTATGCCGGCGGCTGTTAAAAAACAATACAGTTTTGAAGGTTTCGCGGCAATATTCGGAGGTCGTGGGTTCGGTTTCCACCATGGGCACGTTTTTTCTTCTACTTCGTGTTTAATTATCTTTCCCCTAATCAGATTACATTAATAATTTCTGTGATTATTCTAGTAAACATAAAAAAAAAACTAAAGTACCATCCCCAACGCTTTCCTCGGCCTCGCCGACTGTTGGCTTCTTTCCTTCATGAATCATGGACGTATGAAAGGAGAGGAAGAGCAAAGTGCACGGGCTTGTAACTGACAAGTTATCGCCCCACCTCATAGAGCTTATACACAATTCTATCCACCCGGACACCTAAAAATAAAAAATAAAAAAAATAGAGGGGAGCAGAAATTAGGACTTAGACGGGACGTGCACTTTTATGCAGTTTCACCACTTTCAGGCCTGACTGCTAGCACCATCACACACTGCCCGTAGTTTGAGTGAATGTATGCTTTATAAGGCCTATTAGTCTATTGCACAGCATTCCCAGCATTGCTACAATGCACATGTTTTGTCGCTGTGTTTGCGAGTCGTACTAGTGTGGTCTCATACTCGTGGCCGACAAAACCATGTTTGTATGCATTAATTATGTAGAAGACAAGCAGCTGGCAATTCTGCCTGTGTCACTGATACGGAATTTTAAACCAAGAAACTGTGAGGACTTTGACAAGCATAAGGTATTTCAAGCCTATTGGATAGATTAAGATGTCGAGTTCCAGAACTTCTATCCCGCAAATGTGACAGCACTTGCCAGTGAGGCATCATTTATTCTTTTTGTTTGCAGCACTCTGATGCATTGCGTCTTCACTTTATTACAGCTGTAGCTTAGTTTACCAGCGGTCACAAGGTCTCAATTTGGCTGTGCTTCCTGCACTAGCTGAAGGAGCACTGCACTCTCACATTGCGTTTACCCACTCAGTGCACACGTGCCTGCCTCATTTCAGCGTTTATTTTGCAAAAGGGCTCGGGTAGTGCAGAACGATGTCATGTCTAACAGATATTTATTCACAAGGAGCGATAGGCGAGAAAGCAAGAACTGCTCAGGAATTACTAAATGAAATTGAATTTTTCCTACACACCCGACTTGAAATTGGAATGGCATTTCCATATATTTTAGCTTTTAATGCGAGTTGGATTGGCAGCTTTGAATGGGAGAAATTTTTTTTTAAGAATTGAAAGAAATGTGGAACTGTACCTTTTTTTTGCCCTATTTCAGTAGTTCGGAAATAGCCGGTTTGCTTCCTTGGCTGTTAGCTATAAATACTACAGGTGCTGAACACCTGTTAGCTTCACTCTGAAATGAACCAAGTAATAGTACAAGCAACCGGAGGTTGAGCAGAACAATATATTGCCTTTCATTTCTGAAATTTTTATCGAGATACTGTCTTTTTAAAGCGAGAAAACAATTTTTGAAGTTGAGCTCTCTCGCTGCATGTCGCTTTGTTTCCTAACATCTCTTCGCCTGAGTGCAAGTCGCTGTCGACACTGTTACCAGGCATTATTATTTTTATGTGAGGTCTGCACTTCAGGCAAGCATTGGAAAGAAGAGCAGTCGAACAGGTGTTTGTGAGAACCTGCTAGCTTTATGGGTGGAGCATGTAGGGGAGTCGTGCCTTTGGGGAGGAAGATCTTTTTTGATTATTATTTGAAGTTGTTGTTTGTGCTCTGCAATCATGAGGTTTTTTTTCTGTATTGCTCTGAGCTCTGCATTTTCCCAAGCAAGCGAAGGCGGTCTCGGCTTCCAGCTCACCTGTTTTTAAGCCGGCTGGGAGAGGAAGCCGCAATCGCCTTGGCAGTCTCCTCAACCATTGCCACACTAATGTTTAGTGATTCAAAAGCAGCATTCCGCAATTTTTCACGAGGCAGAATTCACATGCCTGCTTTCAAAATTCTCAATTCTATTCAAACCCTGACCAGATAGTTGAACTGCTATGGGTACTTGCTCATGAGGGCAACCCTGGGAATGTCCCTTTTCTGTGTTGCCATGCAGAGACTCTCGGAGAGTTGGTGACTTTCTTAAAGGCCTCAAGGGCCTCAGTGCCAAGGCCGATACTTGGCAAAGGCACGAAGTCTACTGAGTTAAGTTTTCTGACATCATATGACCAGCTTTGCTCAGAACTTTACTTAGGCTGTACATAAAAGTTTGGGCATTAGTTAATTGCAGTTTTATTTGAGATGTGAGCCAATGGGACAGTACATTTTTAAAGCAGCAGCACATGCATGCAACACTCCGACTATGAGGATGCAGGACATGATTAAAGTGTTCTGCAAAATGAGGCCATCATGTGCAGTATCTAGATGCATTGTGGCTGTCTAATGAGTAAGTGTAAGTGCATGAGCAATATGCCTTGAGATTCGCTTGATTTTTATGGTATGATTAGTGGTGACCTTCCTGAGATGTGGAAAGGTGCTTGCTAATTAATGATTTTGCACTGTAGGGTCATTGCAACCTGGCTACTTTAGACATAACCAGCATTGCTACTGAGCAAAATTGATTGAGAGGAAGGCAGATAGATTGGCTGACAACTGAATATAATGCTAGTGGCAGAATGTACGCTGGAGCTAATCAACTGTGGCATCATCTATTCAAATGCACACTAATCTGTGAATGATTTGCTTTCTTCCAAGGCCCCACCAGGCCTGACTGAGAAAGAGGAAGAAACGAAAACGGCATGCAAGTCGCCTTGAAATGGCAGATATTCTCAAGGCTTTCAGAAATGTGGACCGTCCTGAGAAGGTATGATTTGTTCACAATTTGTCTTGTCTCCTTGGTAGTCAGTAAGGGGCAGTGTTTATACAAAGAACAGTCTGTGCCTTTCTGTCTATGCCTTTCACATGCTTGCTGTGACCATTATTCATGTCATAGATTCAGTTACCATTATATCACTACATATCTTTCCTTCAAAAGCAGCACCACATTGCTAAGGTGTCGATACCTATGGTGGATGACATGTCCTAATTCTGCATTCACAGCTTGAAGACAAAGGTGCCTGTGAGTCAGTTTATAATGCTTCTGACAAAGAAATTCAGGTTGAAACTGAAGGTCAAGAAAAGGTGTGGGAAGCAGAGGTTCGGGGCTACCCCAACAAGATAGAAGCTAGAAAAAGAGTTATTTGAAGAAAGGAGCCAAAACAAGAGGCTGTGTGATGCCTTACTTGATAAAATTGATGAGTGTCAAGACTTGAAGATCTGTGTCATAAAGAAACTGCATACCAGTCTTAATTTCCATGAACACCTGCATGAATATGGTGCATTTATTGTTGTCTGCAGCCTTTTTGCTAATTCTTCCTGGGAAGATGATTGGCTACTTTTAATTGCCACCTTGTAATTTGTTTAGCTGTGAGCAATCCTTTGCTCTCAGCATTTGCTATTTCGGTGAATGTGTTCAGGACTCATTGTCGCTGCTTGGTTGAATACTCAAGTTCGCACATAGTTTTGCTTTTCTCAGCATTATTATTTTAAGTGGAGAAGTGCACTTTTAGCGATTTCATAGCAAGATGCACCAATCTGGAACCTCTGCCTTGACATGTATGCCCTACACGCTGGGTAGCTTGTACAACAGGGCTAATTCATGACTAGCCTCGAACAAACATACCTGTTTTATGTGTTCTGTTGTCTCTTATATTCTATAACTGAAAAATATCAACTCCTAGACTACAAGTAAGTGCAAAAGCACTGTGTAAAAGTAGTGATGTCTGCAAAGATTCTGATGTGCTTATCCACAGCCTATTCATTTTAGTAATGGTCATGACCATTTGCATGTGCTTTTTAATATGGCAGTCTGTGAAGAGGCAGGTTGTGTAATCTGATGGAAAAAACACTGCATACACCAGTCACTTCTTTTCTAGCGCACAGTGCAAAAAGGTGGTTTCATGACTGGTTCACCGCGAGCTTTTACTTATGACTCATGGGTAGATGGATCGACGACTGTAGCAAAAAAGAAATGTTTTGGGATTGCTTAACTTGTATATGATCACCAATTGGATGAGAGAAAAATATCAATCCTTTTCTAGTCCTGTTGGTTTACATTCTTGTCCTTGTCCCATTTGCACTGTTTTTCAATTTCAAATATGGCTGCGAACCAACTAGCCCAAACCAACCTACTCAAAGAGATTTAAGGATTACATATTTCCTCGGAATGCCGTATAAAGTAGCTTGCGATTTGTTTTCATTGAGTCATTCTTGTGCTTCATCTAGTACTGTCTTATTTGTGCAGAAATAGTCCGTGAGGCAGCAGAGCCAGCCACAAACAGGGACGGTGTCATTGCTGAGCTGCTTGTTCCGGAAGCCTCTTTTGCAGGCATGTTTCTTCTTCTGTTTGATTCCTTAGGACTTGCTATTTTAATCAGGATGTCCGGGTAAACCGCGAATTGTCAGGGGCATTTGATGCACCATGAAAAATCAAGGAAATGTCAGGAAAACCATAAAAAATTTTGCCAAGTCATGAAAATGGCACAATTTATTCTGAAGTGCATTTTCATTTTAAGCTGGAGCACAGCAAATATGCTATTCATGCAGTCATTTTTTGTGTGTGTGTGTGCTGAGCACATGACTGCGTCGCAAGGCGATGCGCAATTTATTTCTTTGACGCCAGCACATGGTTGTGCTGCCACAATAGAAGATCCAATATGCACGTGAGTTGGGCACTCAATAAAATAAGCAGAAGCGCTGCATGGGAGTAGTATGCAACAAAAAGCAGGAATAATTGTTCCGGCAGCGGCTAGCGCAAAAGCGAACGGCGAGCTGAGCTAGAGCTGAGGAGCCTTGTGACACTTCAGCGGTTGACCGCTCGCATCTTCAAAATCTCGCAGCAGATTCCGCACTTCGTGTGCATGATAAAATATTTCATGTCCACAATCACGAACTCGGTACCGGCATCGCATTCTGTGCTAATGCTGAGGTGAAACTCGGGTTGGGTCGTGGGCTTTCCCGCCAGAACGAAATGCGCCGACCACTCAGTGCGCTGGCTCCGCAGTAGTGTAGTACACGGCAGCGGCATCAACGTGAAGTGTACTGTGATCCGGGATGTAATTCGTGCTGTAATCTGAACCCATAGTGTCGTCATCGGGCAGCGTGGTTGATGTTCCCCTCACATCTAACAAGTCTGGCACTGGCTGTAACCCAACTCTCCCAACGGGACGCTTGTGGTCGGCGTCTTATGGTTTTGTTCCTTGTCCACTTCTTATGGCTTCCAAAGGCTTGTTGCGTGCACGGTTACAATCTACTGTCTTATGGAATGGCAAAGAAAAACTCTGCACAAAGCGGTGCATCGAGAAAGAAGCGCAAATGGACATGCCATTAAGCGGCGGCCACAACGGCAAACGCAAAACAGCAAAAAAAATTCCCACCCATCATGCCAGCCAATGGGAGATGCAGAACGGCGCTCTTGAAAAGTGCGGTGGGCGCATTGGAGCTAATCAGAGACAATAAACGGCCTTTGCAAAACCAGCGCACGCAGCTAGTCCGCTTGAGTGAAGCAATTTTCAGATATCGCAAATTGCGAATAAAGAAAGCAGCTTAAACCAAGCGCAGGAATTTCGAACACAATTCCTCTTTTCGGAGGGCATTTCGTGGCTACCGTTACCTTTCCAAAGCTTATTTTATCGCATTTCCTGACTGAATTCAGCTCTAATATTGAGTGCGGGTGCTCGAAAGGATAAACGTTCCGAAAATGAGTTTTTCTCAAAATTGATTTTCGGCCGTTCTATGACTCGCGTCTCCTATTAATTACCTCTACTGCTATTACTTTAAGAATTTCCTCTTCCTCGAGACCGGCCGTGACCTAGGCTGCCTTTCATCGAGGCACCCTATACACATCCGTATTTTGACCACTCAAAACTGCCGTTTTTTTGTACATGGGGACTATAAAACATTTCACAACTGGTAGTGTCAAAGAGCTTTGCTGAGGCGGGCATCACTGCGCTTTTGAATTTCAGTAAACTTGTGGAATTTTTACCTGTCATTAAACTGGTTTGGTTTGGTTTGTGGGGTTTAACGTCCCAAAGCAACTCAGGCTATGAGAGACGCCGTAGTGGAGGACTCCGGAAATTTCGACCACCTGGGGTTCTTTAACGTGCACTGACATCGCACAGCACACGGGCGCCTTGCTTTTCGCCTCCATCGAAAAACTGCCGCCGAGGCCGGCGTCATTAAACTAACAGTTTACAATAGTGAAAGGCCGTCATTAAACTAATAACAGCCTTTCACTATTGTAAA
The DNA here is from genome assembly GCF_055883805.1 of Amblyomma maculatum. Taxonomy (NCBI): domain Eukaryota; kingdom Metazoa; phylum Arthropoda; class Arachnida; order Ixodida; family Ixodidae; genus Amblyomma; species Amblyomma maculatum. Next base: position 15,626,540 of record NC_139350.1, read on the forward strand.
CTGCAGCTACATTTTTGAGCCTCTTTACTCATCAAGGAATTTGACCTAACATATTCAGGGAAAGCCTGGAAAAGTCAGGGATTTTTAAAATTTTGGTCTGCTTGAACACCTTGTTAATACTCGTTTCTCTTTTGCACTGTGCCCGTAGTCAATCACTGGAGATGTGTGAAAATGCTGTTCAAATATGCAGGATCGTTGTCTGTCTCTGGATGTTTTATATAGGCATTCAAAGGTTTGAATTGGAAATAGAGTTATATCTAGTTATTTTGAACGTGATGTGATCGGGAAAAAACTTTTCTGATTTACAAATTATTGAACGGCCTCGACAAAAATGACAAGAATTATTCGCAATAGCAAATTTACCATATTTACTTGCGTAACGAACCCCTCGCATTATGTACCCACCCCCAGTTTTGTCGTTGGGAACTATAAGAGAAATGTAGAAAGCGTTAGTCATTAATGCATCTTTGCTTTGTGCTGTCGCATTCCACAGTGCATTGCTTGGCAGTGCGCAAAGGCGCTGTGCAGCACCAGCACCAGATAACGCTGTATGCTTTACCTTTTATCGATAACTCTTGAGGGAAGGAGGGAGCAACTTGGTCAAGTGCCAGTCCTCGTCTGGTTGTGCAAGCCTTGTTTTCAGCATGTTCGCGTTATCATGCCATGATTGGGGTGGGGGCTGATCACTGCCACAGTTGTTAGAATGCTCGACAGTGGTAACGCCTTTTCAAGTGCATGGTGCAAAATGGTGGTGTCGTGACTGTGGCTCACCGCGTGCTTTTAATGATGACGCATGGGTTGATGGATCGACGACTGTAGCAAAAAAGAAAAGTATTGGGATTGCTTAACTTGTATATGATCAGCAATTAGATAAGAGCAAACTGTCAGTCCTTTTGCAATCCTGTTGGTTTATATTCTCTCTTGTCCTTTTCATATTTACACTGTTTTTCTGTTTCAAATATGGCTATGAACCAACTAGCCCAAAACCAACCTTCTTCCAGAGATTTAAGGGTGCCATTACAATGGGAGTTTAATAAATGAAAAGATTACATATTTTCTCGAAGTGCTGTATAAAACAGCTTGTGATTTGTTTTCATTGAGTCATTCATCTAGTACTGTCTTATTTGTGCAGAATTAGCCCATGAGGCAGCAGAGCCAGCCACAAACAGGGACGGTGTCATTGCTGAGTTGCTTGTTCCGGAAGCCCCTTTTGGATGCATGTTTCTTCCTCTTCTGTTGCTTGATTACTAAGGATTTGCTTCTTTAATACTCCTTTCTCTTTTGCACTGTGCCCGTAGTCAATCACTGGAGATGGGAGAAAATGCTATCCAAATATGCAGTATCATGGTCTGTGTCTGGATGTTTGATGTAGGCATTCAGAGGTTTAATTGGAAATACAGTTATAGCTAGGTAATTTGATTGTGATGGGACTGGGAAGCAAGTTAGTTATCCGATTTTCAAATTATTGAATGGCCTCAACAAAACTGACTAGAACCATTTGCAATGGTCTTAATTTTTTATTGCAAGCACTTGACAGTTTTGTATTTTCTGAATGTATAGATGCAAGTGCAAATGACTTAGAGGTCTCTCAACCCCTGCTGCAGGGAATACAGAGAACAGTGGTAAGCATCTTCAGATTTCCTGCCTTCTTTAATTTAATAATCAGAGATGTACGTTATTTTCAAAACCGAAAGATGCCATTGAGCTGCCGTAGGATTTCCAATTTCTTCTATCAGAATAGCTTTCCTTTTGAAGCGAGCATCATACTTTGCACGGTGCATTGCCATAGTGCGAAATGTAATAACAAATAACCACATTAATCCACTGCGAAAGATGCGACAAGCACGTGGTAAAAGGTGATGTGAACCTGAGCCTACGATTACTATGTGCAAAAAGCAGAACGTTTTGACTTTGGATCAATTGGGCTTCCCTGATTTGGTTTCCCTGAAAATAAGTATGCTTGGCACATTGTATGAAGGAGTAATGATTATGTTAGCATATTTCAACATCGACTTCAATAAAATTCAAAGCGGGACAGCTAAAATAAAACAGGCAATGAGATAAAATATTTGTTCACATTTCATTCTTTGTATTAGAGTGAAAATTCTGGACCCAGGGCCATGCAGTGGACAGGAGGGGCAGGCCATGCAGTTGCTATCACAGACTGACTCAGCGAAGAGCAAGTCAAGTTCCTCAGTGGTTTTTCAGCAAATTTTAGCGAAGAAACATTAATGAGAAATCAAATACATGAAAGCCTATACAGTCGACCGATTTTTCAGACCCTCTAGAGAACGCAAAAACATCAAAAATTCAGGCAGTCTGAAACAAGGAATGCATGAAAAAGACGTACCATTTTACAAATATTTCTTGGATCAAAACAGTCAAGAATGAGGTATTAGGCTTCCGAAGCACCAAAGCATGAAAAAGCCATTCAAAAACTCTATGCATCCGACAGCCTGTTTAATATGCATGCGTCGTCATGGCAGCCGGCGCTATTGCTTCAGTGCCCTAAAGAACTTGTCGATCCTTGTTTGGGTGACGTTTTGCTTGCATGTGATCATATTGTTCTCGATCTGAGCAAGAGTCATGTCAGCACTTTACACTGATGACAGCGTGAGCAATGCTAGTGTCAACGCGGTGCTCGTAGGCGGCGCAGACGTTGGCTCCTCATTCTCAACATCGGAGTCTTCCGAATCCTCCACAACCTGATGGACTAGCTCTTCATCGGTCAGTTCTGCACAGAAGTCGAGCTCATTGTCAGCGTCGACAAACTGTTCAAAAGGTATTTCCGTCTGTATGCAAAATCCCAGCAGAGCGGAGGTCATTGATCGCTTCATCCATGGGCAGGCACATGTCAATCATGTTGCACATTCAGGCAAGTCTGCTGCCTCTGTGGTGAGTGCGAAGCCCGCATGACGAAACCCACGTCAGCCTGCGATCATCTGCTCATTACTTGAGTGGGCATGGAAGCAGCACGGTAGAGCACATGGCTAACGATTGTCGTCTTCACGTTATCCAGGTTTTGGCTTGACTCTTACCATTCCTTGCAACAACAGCACAGAACCCATACTTCGCTATCTGCCTGCAGCAATGCCGTGTTCAGGAGTGCGACCTTTCTTCGAACCCAGGTGTTGCCTTCATTAGATCGGAATCCTTGTTCATTGGTTCAGCTGCATCAACGAGGAACATCATGCGTGCCTGCCTTGAAAGCCACCAGCCAGCCGCGACATGTCAGTGGTCATGGAAGCAGCACGGTAGAGCACATGGCTAACGATCGTCGTCTTCACGTTATCCAGGTTGGTCAATCGCATTCTCTACATGCTAGAAAAACATCAAATCGTTTTTTACTGCTGCTTCCGTGCCCACAAGTGCTCTATGATATGTGTTGTGACTGCAAAGAGGTGTTGCGTATGTTGTTGCTATGTTCGGGTGACGTTGAGCTAAACCCCGGGCATAATCGCAAGCAAACTACAGAGCGGCAGACTAAGGTAGCTGATGAAGACGGCACGTCATGCACCCATCGTTATAATGAAGTCATGGCTGCGTTGTCCTTTATTAGAACCGCCTGTGAGGCGTCAGTGGAGGCCCAAGCCACGTTGACCCAGGCTGTTCATGACGTAAAAGCCAATCAAGAATGTTTAGCAAAGCAGCTGTCTAATATTGATACTCGACTCTCTTCTGTTGAAACGAAAGTCAGCACTGTTAGTAGTCTCGAAGGAGAACTTCTGTTAACAAACGACACCGTTAATGACTTGGCGCAACAGAATAGTGCACTTCTTTTCCGCATCAATGATCTGGAGGACAGATCTCACAGAAATAATTTAATATTTTGTGGCGTCCCCGTTAGCAATGAAACATGGAATGACACAGAAAAAAACGTTATTAGTTTTCTTTCATCCAGTTTTAGGTCAGAATTTAAACCGGACAAAATAGAACAAGTACGCCGCCTTGGTGGCCCTTTTGTTCAAGAAAAATGCCGACCTATGATAATAAAATTTTCGCACTTCAAAGCGAAAGAAGTGATGTCACATCGTGATGAGCTGAAAACAACTGACATTTCAGTTTCTGAAGACTACTGTGCAGCAACTAGACTCGCTCGCAAAAGGTTAACTGCTTTTGCAAAATCTTTGCCTGGCTTACCATCCTTTAAGCTTCACTAGAACAAACTAATTGTAAATAAAAAGCAATATATTTATGACCCTAGAACAGACAGTATCAATGAGCTGCCCCGGCTGTGCTATCAGTCTCCTTCTCATAGCCCATCCGATGATTCATCTCCATGTGCTCGACCCATTTTATCCAATGCTGCTCGCACATGCGCAATGGGAGACACTTCGAGTTCAAGTCCCACACGCCACATTTCATAACAATTGGCCAGAAGTAGTGGTTATCGATGCCCTATATCGGTCCTTTATACTAATATCCAGAGCATTTTAGGCAAAAGAGATGATATCAGCACAGCTATCAACTCGTGCTATGCCGACCTAGTAGCGCTCACTGAAACTTGGTTAAAAGTTCGTGTAAGCGACAGCGAAATGTTACTCACACCCAGCCTTTCAATGTCTATCGTTGTGACAGAGATGGAAGACAAGGAGGAACCCTGCTCGCAGTTTCTACTAGCCTAACATCCAGAATTAATGTTTCATGCAACATAGAATCTGTCTGATGCGGCGTCATTTTAAACAATAGAGTACACATCACTGGCATTTGTTATCGTCCACCTAATGCAGACATCACATTCGCGAATGAATTGCATGATGCAGTTAACACAGTCGTCCTTCGTTATCCAGCATCCCTGGTATCTCTTCTAGGTGATTTCAATTAACCGTCAATAAACTGGACATCGACACCACCTACCTGTACACCGTATTCTTTGAATTGTCAAGCTTTTCTCGATATGTGCTCCCTTTTCAATTTTAATCAAATTGCTGATGGCCCAATGCATGTTATTGACAGTTCTGCTAACATTCTTGATCTATCCTCACCACTAACCTTGATATGATAGGCCCAATAATTTTCATACCGGGACTCAGTGATCATTCTTTACTCCATTTCGACCTAAACTTTAAAGCGTCTTTAGCTACAAAAAAACGCAAGATTATATTCGATTACAAAAAGGCAAACCTTGAAGAGATAAACAGAGAACTTTCGTGCTTCCTTGACAGCTATCTTAGTGGTTTTGAACATCATTCTGTCCAAGAGAACTGGGACCTTTTCGTCAATCAAATTTCATATCTAACTGAGGCTTACATTCCCAAGAAAATACTAACAGTACATAAACAAGCGCCATGGTATAATCCGTACTTAAATCGACTTTCGAAAAAAAAAAACGCTTATTTCGGACAGCAAAACTGCAGCAGGCTTCGGCATGCTTGCAGGCATATACTAATGCATCTCACACCTACTCTTAAGCTGTCGCTTCTGCAAAATCTATTTTTTTGAAAAGCACTCTACCATCCTTGCTTACAAATAACCCTAGCAAATTTTGGAATATCGTATCTAACTCCCAGAGCAACTCAGAGATTTCTTTACTTGACCAGAATGACTTACCTGTGCCTAGCAAAGAGTGCACAAAAATTTTAAACAATATGTTCACACTGAACTTTTCATCTGCAACTAATCTTCAGTTGCCTACACATTCGTTTTCGGGCTTTACGATTATGCATCTAATATCAATAGATGCTAACGGGATTGCAAAGCTTATTGAAACATTAAAACATTCATGTACCTCTGGTGTTGACAATATAAATGCAGGATTTCTTAAAGAAACAAACATGTGCTCCTCTGTCCTCTTGGCAAAAATATTTCAACAATCTTTAGATACTGGTGCTCTTCCTGTACATTGGAAGCAGGCGAAGGTGATTTCACTTCATAAATCTGGTAACAAGCAATCTCTCCTTAATTATCGCTCCATTTCTCTTACTAGCATACCATGCAAAATTCTTGAACATGTCATTTGCTCACACCTAGCTAGTTTTCTTGACTTGAACTTTTTTCAATCCAGAGCAACATGGCTTCAGGAAATCATACTCATGCAAGACACAGCTACTTTGTTTTACAAACTCCATGCTAACCCTTATTGACAACCGTTCCTTGGCTGATTGTATCTTCTTGGATTTTTCTAAGGCATTTGACAAAATAAACCATCGTCTTTTACTACTTAAACTCAAGTGCCTTATTATTGAAGGACATCTTTCCTGGGTCGAATTTTTCCTTATCGGTCGATCACAGCATGTCTTTGCTAACAACAATAATTCACCGTCAACACGTCAGGTGTACCCCAAGGGTCCGTTTTGGGCCCCCTTCTTTTTTTTGTTTATATTAATGACCTTCCTAACTGTGTGACTTCCCCTATCAACTTATTTGCCGATGACTGTGTTATTTATCGCGAGATTGCTGAACCCGCCGATGTTTCTGCTTTACAATCTGACCTCAATAATATAACTAAATGGTGCAGCACATGGTGTATGGACCTAAATGTTAAAAAATGTAAAGCTATGCGAGTGTCGCGCACTAATCTCACCCCTGCTTGCTATGTATTGAATAGCACTCCTTTAGATACTGTTACTTTGAACAAATATTTGGGTGTGCATATCACTAATAACCTCAGCTGGAAGCAACATATTGATTATATTATTAACAGCAACCGCATGCTTGGGATTCTGCACTGTAACTTTTCGAAGGTACCTGTTTCGACTGAAGTGACTATGTACAAAGCATTGGTACGTTCAAAGATTGAATATGCTTCTGCAATCTGAGATCCCGGTTTCACAAACTTAACATCCTCACTCGAGATGGTTCAAAATAATTTGGCACGTGTTATTCTTTCCAATTACAGTCGCACTAGCAGCATAACTTCAATGAAACTAACGCTATCTTTGCCATCTCTCAAGCTTAAAAGTAAAATTTCATGTCTTAGTCTTTTTTCACAAAATTTATCATCATAACAAATTGAGGCATACTTTCATTTCACAGCCATTGTATTGTTTCTCCCACATCGATCATGCTTACAAAGTAAATGTCATAACTTGCAATACTAATGCCCTTTTTCATTCCTTTCTGCTTCGTACGTCAGTAGAGTGGAATCGCCTTCCGCCCGATATCGCATTATACCAAGTCAAGATTCATCATCACTGATGCAATATCTTGAAGCTGATTCGTGACTCTTTTCATTTTTCTGACTATTATCTTATTTCAGTTATTCGTTTTTCATGCTTGTTTTCTCCCAGCGCTGTTCTTCTTTTCGTTGTATAATGCTGCTTTCTCACCGCTTATGATTGTTTTCAATTCTACTTGTATTGCATTATTGTACGATTGTTTTCGTTGCTATGTATTCCCGCATTCATTTAGCCTTTGTTATGTTTTGTTCATTTAGTGTTTTATGCTTTCTATCATATATGATGTACCACTCCCCTCTGTAATGCGTATGCACTTGAGGGTAATAAAATGAAATGAAAATGAACAATAATGGCGGCTTTCTTCTCCATCGTTAACAGACAGTACTGCTTTCCGCGCTTCAATGCCATCGGCAAGGACAACGAGGATGGAGTGGGGGCCATCATGGGTAAGCAAAATCCTCTTGCTGCGAAGTGTCGAAGCACCTAGGCCTAGCATTGCAGAGCACACTTGACACAATACGTAGCAAAACCAAGCACCAGCTTAGCGAAACACCATGTGGTCCGCAATGGGTCTGTGCAACGAAAAGGTGAAACGGTCGCGGCGTCAACGACGTTTCCAAAAACTCCGGAAGAGGTGCTGGTGAACATAGCCAGAGTGGACAGACCAAATCGGTGTGTAGCGGCTAAGTAAGGCTAGTTGTTCATGGTATGCAGAATGGCGGCTTTTTATGACGCAGTTGCAGTTTCAGACCTTCCATCGCATCAAAAAAGTGTGAAAATTTGGATGGCAGGGGATTCGAGTGTCCGAAATTTTAGATGCCCTTATACATTGATTCTATGGGGCTCATGGCGGTGCCGCCAAGATGTCCGGGATATCTAGCATGTCCGAAAATTTGGGCGTCCGAAAATTAGGTTGTTGACTGTACAAGGAAATATGAATAGAGGATAAGAAGCATAATGCTAACACATTCACTGCTCCCATATATATATATATTGTAGTCGACACAGTCGTCAAAAACAAAACAACGGAACAAATTTATTGTCCCTTCGTTTACGACACTCGCTTGCTCGGCGTACAGAACACACACTGCCCGAAAAGGGTCCGTTTCGGTGGCGGTACGGTCCACTCGGTTTCTCTCCGCACACCCTCTCCCACCAGATGTCCGGGGTCGGAATGGCAGAGCACCCCCCGTCGAGTCCGAGGCGGGAGCCCGGAGAGGGTCTGCGCGCATTCCGTCCGTTGGCCGAACATGCGTGGCGTCTCTGTCGACAACATTCGGCCATCCTTTTCTTTTCAACCGCCCTCGGTTGGAATGGGGTCTTGCGTTTTCTCTTTTTTCTGCGTTTTCGTCAAGCTCCAGTGCGATGGCGTCATCAACTGGGTCTCCTGTCACGTTTCGTGGGTGAAAGTTGAAAAGCAGACTGAATGGCGTCGCTTTCGTAGCTCGATTTACGGTGTTGTTGATTCTCCATTGCACTTGCGTTAGAATTTCGTCCCAGTCCTTTCCGTCGGCTCGTTTTGATAGACTGGCAACGGCGGGCATTATCATTCGGTTGTACCTCTTGACCTGCCCGTTAGCCATAGGCGTGCACGTTGCGTTCTTCACTTGAAGTTTGTTGAATAATCTCCTGAAAAGCACGCCTTCTATCAGGGCATACTCCTTCCTTATGCAGTGCGCTTCTTTCGTCTTCGACGATACCCTCAAGGTGTCTGCGATAGACTGTAACTTTGGGTCCATTTTCTGCGCAAGCGTCAACCAGTCGTCGTCGGTGAGCTCCGTTATGAAGATATTAATGCTTCTTGGAACATCAATCTCTTCTGCTTCCGAGGTAGGAGCCCTGCTGAGGGCATCAACATGGCGTTTGAAGCTCCAGCGATTGCCTTTGTCGGCTTTGTTTCGTTGCAGCTTACGAGAATGAAGGGTTCCGAATACTCTTCCATGCACAATGCTCCCCTTGCGATTTTCCGGTTTTGCGCGATGATCAGCGGAGACTCTGAGACATTCACTACAGGTAGGCATAGCTCGCACCCTTCGTTTTTCCTTAGTAAGCAGCTTGGTACGCATTGGCCGCGTGGCTCGCACAGCTTTCCGTGGACGAAGATGTCACTATGAGTAACGTTGTCACTGCCCAGTGCAACGAAACCGACGTAATTCGGAGGTATGACAACAGCCTCCTTTGCCCACAAGTTCTCTCGGCGTGGTGGAAGGGCTGGTACAGCTAAGTTGACCAGAGTCCCGTCCTTATTCTCCGACTGGTCATGCTCCTCGAAAATGCGCACTGTATTTTTGCGGCGCACCACCGTTATGTGTGGCTGCTCGGTAAAGGGTTGCCCGACAAGCAGTGGGATAGCTTGTACATCGTCTCGGACAATGTGGATCTGGACGTCGGCTGTAGCCTGGTCCACCGTCAATTTCGCTTCAAAACTGCCCATTGGCGTCGTTTTTCCCGATCCGTACCCGCTGATCGTAAAGGGACGGCTTAGAGGTTCGTATGAGAATTTCAACTTTTCTGCTTCGCTCTCCCGCATTGTTATGCACTGGCTTCCCATGTCGACGTATGCCTTAATCGGCTTCCCGTTCACTTTGGCACTCATGAAATACTTCTGATTTGGCACCATGCTGCCCACTGTATCGTTGCTCTCTTGCGCAAGGACAGCTGGTTTCGTCCCGTTGATAGTTGTCAAGCTTTCCTTCGAATAGCAATTTTTGGTCTCGTGGCCTGATTTTCCACAATTTGTGCATTGCGGCTCGCGTTGAGGTTTTGGGCATGCTGCCGAAACATGTCCGTATGAAGAGCAATTAAAACAAAGTGGCTCGCCTTTTTCGTTACATTTCCGTCCGGATGCCTTTGCCGATTCACCTCCGGTGCGAAGTGGACGTTGAGCAATTGCCGCTACGCAGTCGTTGCCGTCTTGGACGCGGTGTGAACGTCGAGCATCCAACGGCTGATAGAGCGTCTTAGGTCTCGTCTGCTTCATGGTGTCCGTTCTGTCGCAGAGCCGTTTCATGCACTGGAGCAACTCATCTGGGCTTGCGTAGTCTCGAACGCTCAGGGTCCGCACCAGATCTTCGTCGTTGAGTCCAGTGATGACGTACTTGATACAAGCCGCTTCACCGATGGTGCAGCGCCTTGCTTTGGCCAGCTTGTCGTAGAAGTACGCTTCGACACTTTCGTGTCGCTCCTTCGTTCGTGATTCCATGTTCCGGAATGTGCATTGGAAACTGGATGCCGAAGGAAACGCTCTCTTCATTTCAGCTTTCCAGTCGGCCCAAGTTCGTTGGGCATCTGTGAGCCCATCATACCACGTTTTTGCGCCGCCCTGGAGCTTCGTGAGGGCGAAGCAAGTGGTCTGCTGGTCTCTCCAACTGTAGGCTGCAGCCAGATTGTCAACTTTGTTGAGCCACGTCTCGACCGTTGGCTGATCGTGCAAAGATGGGTCAAATATTGGCACCAGTTGCGCGCTCGCCGTCGCCAATCGTCCATCCGCGACGCCCGATGCACTTGCCGACGGGTGGTGTGGTGGCGATTGAGCCGATTGCATTAGTTGGGCTGCTCCCTGCAATGCCTCTCGTACCGCCGTCTGGATCGTCACCTGCATCAGCACCTGGAAGTCGAAGGCACTGGGAACGGGCACTGCTTCGTTGGGGCTGTCCATGTCGTGGCTGCTTGCCGTTGCAGCGTTCATGGATCCCCTTTCTACGTTGGGCTGCTGCGTCTCGCCTTCGTTCTGTACGCTCTCGTTCGTCGAGTGAGCCGGTCGTGATACCTCGCCCTCGGGTCCTCCATTCGTTGTCTTCGAACGTAGCATCATCGTGGCTTTTTGGGTCGAATAACTTTAGAGGCACTCGTTGAGGAAGGTAGTTGGTTGAAATCCCACTTCTGAGAAAAAGTTCTGTAGTCGACACAGTCGTCAAAAACAAAACAACGGAACAGATTTATTGTCCCTTCGTTTATGACACTCGCTTGCACGGCATACAGAACACACACTGCCCGAAAAGGGTCCGTTTCGGTGGCGGTACGGTCCACTCGGTCCCTCTCCGCACACCCTCTCCCACCAGATGTCCGGGGTCGGAATGGCAGAGTAACCCGAGAGCTACTTCGCAGCGCGGAGCAGAGCACCCCCCGTCGAGTCCGAGGCGGGATCCTGGAGAGGGTCTGCGCGCATTCCGTCCGTTGGCCGAACATGCGTGGCGTGTCTGTCGACATATACAGTCGAGTCCACTTATAGCAATGTTCAAGTGCCACGAAAATTTCATTGTTATAACCGATAATTGTTATAAACGGTTTGCACAAAAATAGTATAACAACTACAGAGAGGGGTCACGGACGGAAGTGACATGCGAGCTCCGCCGAGGCATCGGTGTGGTGGCCACAAAAGGGGCCTTGTAAAAAATACGAGAAGGTTTCTACAGCCGCTTGTCAGCTTGAGAAATCCTGAAGTAATGGTGGGATGAAGAGAGAGACAAAACTTTTATTTAAAAGCCACCGCCTGGCTGGAAGTACACATTGTTAATTAGCAGGGCAAACTGCTTCGCCTTTGTGGCCAGAATCGGACCGCTGATAGGCAATTTCAGGGCACAGCTGCCAAGAAACCACTCGCTGAGGGCCTCCTTCATTTCCTTATAGGCCCCTTGTCAAATGCATTTGCCCCCACTGTCAAGCGAGGACTTTTCTTTGTCGAACTTCTCAGCAGAGTGGATGATCATCAACACCATCAGTTGCAATAGTGCGTACTTCTTAACCAAGTCACACACTTTCTTACCCTCTTTGTAGTCCTTCATGATACTCCACTTCGTCTCCAAATTAATAGCCGTATTCTTTCCTTTCACCAGCAACGTCTTCCGATAATCGATGGGTGGATCAGCCATATTCCGTTGCGGTGGCGATTCAAGTGAGATGGAGAAACCACATGGCCCGGAATGACCTTGACGCAATCAACTTGCACAAACAACCAAATTCGTTGGCAGAACGAGTAGAACTGCCTCCAAAATGAGAGGCGAGCGAGCAAATCAGCGCTGTCGGCATAGCTGTCGTTGCGTTTGCGAAGGCCATTCGTGTTTCGAAGGATGGCGTGGTGTAGAGCTATGGGTGCAGCCCATTTGTGTTCAGAGGGATGGAAGGGCAGCGGGGGAAAAGCGCGCGAGACTGGCAATGCGTAAAAGGCAAGAAAACAGTTTCTATTGTTTAAGCGCAGGGCGGGGAGGGCGCAGCAGCTGGAATTTTTTCTTTTTTCTTTTCAAGGATTTCACATTCCACTACCTTTTGGCAAGAGCACTCAGGAGCCAGACTTCATTGTTATAACTGATAATGCAGCATGGGGGCATTGTAGTAAGAGGATATTTTAGAATAGAAAGCATACAAAAGTGAATGATACAGCAGGTTTTCATTGTAAGCAATATATTGTTAAAACCAGTATTGTTACAAGTGGACTCGACTGTATATATATTTTTTTCACTACCAAGCTTCCTATCTCGAGCAAGTGGAATAAACTTTTGCCTAGTAAAGGCACCTGCTGGATCCACATCTTTGTGTCATTTTATCTTGCATAGTATAAATAAGCTCGAGTTATTTAATGTGTACATGCTGAGCCGCATGTGCAAGAATGAGGGAGCAAGCGAGCGCAGCTCAGTAATTCTGCACAGATTGGTGAAATAAGGATGTGGAGTCAACAGCAAGAGTGAACTTTTCTGCGCACGCACGGCACCTCTGAAACCTCTTCTCCAGTAAGCACGTCCACAAAAAGGGAGGGGGGCAAGAAAATACATTTTAACAATTAGTGTGCAGCCATCACGTATGCTTCCTCCTGCCCACACCAGGCAACCGCTCCCCCTTTCACCCCACTCAGTCTCAGAAAGACAAGAAAATAAAGTGAGGGCACGATGCACACACTCCCAGACAGGCAGGGGAAAAAAAAGCCTGCTGAGAGGGCAAGGAGAACTAAGATTGTAGCCATGGCATAGTTTTTACATCGCTCTTGTTGTCATGTGATCCTCCCCAGTTAATGCACAAAGATTGAGTCCCCAGTACTTTAGGCCAACGGAGTCTCGGTACTCTGTTATAGTGCAAGGGTTCACATTGAGAGCCAAAAGGTATGAAAACAACCTTGCGCTGCATTTGACTAAGTGTGGTAGTTACATACTTGTGACTAGCTTGCTGTCATGCCAGATAATAAAAATTGATGGTTTGGGATGATTAGTCAAGCAAAAGCACCCACCTAATGGAATCATCATCAGCCTGACTATACCCACTTCAGGGCGAAGGCCTCTTCCATATTTCTCCCATTAACCCGGTTCTGTGCTAGCTGCATCCAACTAACCCCTACGAACTTATTAACCTCATCCACCCACCTAACTTTCTGCCGCTCCCTGCTACGCTTTCCTTCCCTTGGAATCCAGTTTGTTACCCTAAGCAACCATCGGTTATCCTCTCTTTGCACTACATGTCCTGCCCATGTCCATTTCTTCTTAATTTCCGCTAGAATGTCAGTAACTTGAGTTATTTCTCTGACCCACTCTTCACACTTCCTATCTCCTAATGTTACCCCTACCATTTTTGGTTCCATAGCCCTCTGGGGTGTCCTCAACTTAAGTAGAACCCTCTTGGTTAGCCTCCATGTTTCAGCCCCATAGGTGACTACAATGGAATCATAGGTTACTGTAAAACGTTGCCTTTGATAGATTATGGTGCAGTATTCATTTCACATTGCTTGACTGTGTACGTATGTGTCGTGTCTCAATCCACTTTATTATGTTGGTATCAAAAGGCGTTGTACTTTGTATACAGAGAAATTTTCCTTACGGTTATCCCACAAATGAGGACAAATAAACTGCAGTTAAAACATTGTACTTGTCACATGGGTGTAAAACTTGCTCTGCAAATGTATTATATTCAATGGCTGCCTTTCTCTAATGGCGTGAGCCACATCTGCTAGCACCACAGCACTGTTAGCAGCCAAATGATTTGCTCATTAAATACCCCACTGCATTGACTTAGTGGTTAAAGACTGATTCACACGAGGCACTGTCAGTCTGCAGGGTGCACATTATGTGTTCATACATCAATGGTATATGTGGCATGCTGTTGGCCCACGGGCTAGTAGAACAAGAAATATCAAATGGCTCTTCTCCAGTGGAATTAGGCAGTGGATCACAAAGATTTACATGCTGTGTGGCAACCAGCCCACTCATCCCAATGTTTTGGCTTCCATAAATGGAGTCTCTCACTGCAGACAGTTAGCTAGTGAGTCGCACCAGCTAGTGACTCGCACGGTATGGGTACAATAGGAGGAGATTGGCGTTTGTATTCGTCCTCTAGTCTCTTAATTGTTCGGGACAGGGGAGCAGAGAGGTGGATGGGGGAAATTGTACAGAGAGGGTTGGTAGGCCTTGCTGTTTTGCGTTTGCTGTTGTGGCCATCGCTTAATGCGCATATCTGTTTGTGCTTCTGTTTCTTGATGCACCGCTTTGTGCAGAGTTTTTCCTTGCCATTCCGTAAGACAGTAGATTGTAACCGTACACGCAACAAGCCTTTGGAAGCCGTAAGAAGTGGGTGAGGAACAAAAACCAGAAGACGCTGACCACAAGTTGGGTTACAGCCGGTGCCAGACTTGTTAGATGTGCAGGGAACATTAACCACGCTGCCTGATGATGACACTGTGGGTTCAGATTACAGCACGAATTACATCCTGTATCACAGTACACTTCACGTTGATGCCGCTGCCGCGTACTACTCTACTGCGGAGCCGGCGCACTGAGTGGTCGGTGCAGTTCGTTCTGGCGGGAAAGCCCATGACCCAACCCAAGTTTCACCTCGGCGTTAGCGCAGAATGCGATGCCGGTACCGAGTTCGTGATTGTGGACATGAAATATTTTACCGTGCACACGAAGTACGGAATCTGCTGCGAGATCGCGAAGACGTGAGCGGTCAACTGCTGAAGTGTCACAAGGGGCCTCAACTCTAGCTTAGCTCGCCGTTCGCTTTTGCGCTAGCCACTGCCGGCACAATTATTCCTGCTTTTTGTTGCGTACTACTCCCATGCAGCGCTTCCACTTATTTTATTGAGTGCCTAACTTACGTGCATATTGGTTCTTCTATTGTGGCAGCACAACCATGTGCTGGCGTCAAAGAAATATATTGCACGTCGCCTTGCGACGCAGCCTTGTGCTCAGCACACACACACAAAAAAAACTGCATGATTTGCATATTTGCTGTGCTGCAGCCTAAAATGAAAATGCACTGCAGAATAAATTGTGCCATTTTCATGACTTGGCAAAATGTTTTATGGTTTTCCTAACATTTCCTTGATTTTTCCCGGTGCATATTTCCCTGACAATTCCCGGTTTACCTGGTTGCTAGACATCCTGATTAAAATAGCAAGTCCTTAGAAATCAAACAACAGAAGAAGAAACATGCCTGCAAAAGGGGCTTCCGGAACAAGCAACTCAGCAATGACACCGTCCCTGTTTGTGGCTTGCTCTGCTGCCTCACGGGCTATTTCTGCACAAGTAAGACGGTACTAGATGAAGCACAAGAATGACTCAATGAGAACTGTAGTAGCAGCGGCAGCCGAGCTGGCTGTACTCGAAGAAACAGCCCAGACCAGGTGCAGGATAAGGAATGACCTTTATTTGCTCTTTGACGCGCTTATATAGCCAGTGTGGTTACTTATCCGCTGCTGCTATCAGTTCGCAAGTGGCGTGTCATGCACACACGCTATCACATTCTTCCTTCCCCCCAAGATCATTGTCTTTAATCCTTGGTTTCAATGACGGAAATCATGAGAAGTGTACCGGTCAGGTGGTTTTCGGGTGCGCTGACTTCTGTGCAGAGGTGTTTGAGAGTCTGAATGAGTTTCGGCTTGCGCCCGAGGATGCCCGATGTCGGCAGCTGGAGGTAGCACTTCCTGCTCTTCCAGTGGTGGTGGTGGTGGTGGTGGGTTCCGATTTGTAGCATCTTCGAGAAGGGGAGGTGCAGGCGTGCCCACCTCAGGATGCACCTACTGGCGTGCGGTGAAGCCATCTTCATCCGTGCTGGGTATCGCCAGGGCAGGCATGTCCACCTCATGATGTGCCTGTTGAGGTTCAGCGAAGGCCTCCTGATGGCGTGCAGAATCCTTGGTCCTGGGTAATCTAGGACCCATCGCCTCAGTCTCCAACCCTGCATGTTGGAAACAACGTCGCGAATGCAAATGATCAATATGAACATGCCGGACGACGGACGACGTTCTGCGTTTCTACAAGGTAGGTCACAGGGCTGATTTGCCGTACTATACGCCCTTCCGTCCATGACACCTTCTCTTTCCTGACGGTGTTCACGTATACGAATTCGCCCTCCCTAAATGAACGGAAAATCAATCTTCGTTGATCAAGCTACCTTTTTACTACTTCTTGCTTTTTATCCATGTCATCGCAAAACGACGGCTTTAGTAATAAAAGCTTTGTGCGCGGCGTTCGCTTCAGGAATAGTTCTGCGGGAGACTTGCCTGTGATCATGTTAGGTGTTGTCCGATACGCCAGCAAGAAGTGATCTAGTCTCTCCCAGAGCGATCTGCTGTTAACTCCCTCACTGTCATGGAGGAGCTGCTTGCAAAGGCTCTTCTTGACCGTTTGAACTGCCCTATTGGCTGCCCCGTTGGACTTCGGATGGTATGGCGGGCTGTACGTAGGTCGGATGCCACATGTATCGAGGAAGTCCTGGAATTCCTGCGATGAAAACTATGGGCCATTATCAGAAACCAGTTGTTCAGGGAATCCGTAAGCAGCAAACAGACTTCGCAAGCACTCGAATGTCTTTGCGGCGGTAGTTGAGGACATAGGGAACACTTTGAGCCACTTTGAAAACGAGTCGACACGCAGGAGAAATGTAGTTTTTTCAAACTCAAAACAATCTACATGTACTCGCTTCCAGCAGCGGGCAGAAAGCGGCCATGACTCGAGTGGAGCATGGACAGCAGTATTTTGCATTGCTTGGCAAATGCTGCAGCGTTTTACAGTTTTTTCGATGTCCGAGTCTAACCCTGGCCACCATAGCAGGCTGCGTGCGAGCATCTTCATTCGTGACGCCCCAGGGTGTTCCTCCTGCAACTTTGGGGGCACAATAACTCTGTTCCTCCACGTGATGTAACCTGCTTCGAGAGATAACTCCGAGCATTTGCTATAGTACAGCACAAGTTCGGCATCTTGCACTTGTGCTGGCCATCCTTCCAGTGTATATTGGTATACCTTGCTGAGCGTACGGTCATACTTGCTTGCTTTGGCAAGATCATTGGCCGTCAGTGGCATAGTTTGGAAAACGGCTAGTGTATATGTCTGATCTACATTGGTTCCCCCTGCAACAGGCAGTCTGGAGAGCGCATCTGCGACTTGCATTTGAGATCCTTTCCGATATCTCAAGTCGTAACGATAAGAAGCCATGATCAAAGCCCATCTCTGCATTTGAGTGGCCGCTTGCATTTGAGTACCGGATTGTCTGTGAGCAAGTTTTTTGTTTTCTGAAATGCTTGAACGCACATGTCAGTCCATCCCCAACGTTTTCCTTTCTTCAGATGCTCGTGCAGCGGGGCAGCAACTGTTGCCAAGTTTGGCAGGAACTTTGAGTAAAAGGTTATCATTACAAGGAATGATTTCAGCTCAGTACTATTGGTGGGCTCAGGTGCGTCAGTTATTGCCTTTACTTTGGATCGCAGTGGCTTGATTCCCTCCGCTGAAATTTTGTGACCCAGGTAGCGGACGTCACTGCAAAAGAACTTGCATCGAGGCGCGTTTATGAATACAGGCGTTAGCTTATCAACTTTTCTCGTGAGGCTGCACTCTACTTGATGAACACATTTCTGTACACATTGTGATAAACCATTACCGTAAAATTCCGAGCAAGCGCCCCCCCCCTCTCACACGTCGAAATTGCCCGAAAAATGGAGGGGCTGCTTTTCCGGAATAGGATCGAAATTCAAGATGACGGCGACATTTGTCTACCAAAAAAAGAAAAAAAAAAATGGCGCTCATCGATTCAAATTTTTATTTATCTTCAGCAACATCAAGTTTATTGAGCGAAATAATTCTGACTGCTACGTCAGTCACTCTCAAAACCATCGAAAGACTCCTCCAGTCAGTCGCAAAAACAAGTTCACAGCATTCTGCTTGAAGTCCCCCCCGGTCTTCTGGCGCCACGGCTCCAATATCTACCAGAGCACCAAGCAGGTCGCCTTCTTCGGAGCCAACGAGCGCGTTAGTAATGCCGCAACCCTTAAAGGAGCGTGCCACTGTTTGCACAGCAGCCCACGCCTCGGAAACGAAGTCAAGGACATGCTGCCGCGACGGCTTCTTCAGGTTCCCCTTGGGTGTCCTCTCTTCTTCACGTATATTTCTCCCACAAGTGCCGTAGGGTGGACTTAAAAGGCTTATTCCAGAACACATCGGCCGGCTGCAGGATGCTTGTGCACCCCGCAGGCACGTAGAGCACGTCGGTATCGTGCTCCTCAAAAGCATTTTTGGCAGCTTGCATTTTATGAATGGGCGCTTGGTCCAGTACCAGTAAACGCCGCACGTCATTGACGTTTGGGCCCCAGACTCTCGACAGCCACTCCTGCATTTTTTCTGAAGTCATCCAGCCATTTCTCGTGGCAGTGAAACGAACATTTGCTATGAGTGAAAGAAAAAAAAAGTCAGCACTTTGATAGAACGAACTCCGAGACGACGTAATTTCTCGCCCCACTGAAGAAAAATTAAATTCTCACCTGGTATGCGAATGCTGGCAAAGGTCCTGGCTGGAATTCTCCCGCTCTGTTCTTTGAAGATAACGAAGGCCGGGAGCTTGTGGCCGCTGGCGCGTGCGGCTAGGCAAACCGTGAAGCCTCGCCGGGCACATCCAGTGTTTGCGATCTGGATGGTGCTTTCTCGGACCACGTTGTTCGTCCTGTTGGCCGGGTTGTCTATTCGGACCATAATTTGATCCATAATGACGATGTTGAACAAGGTGTAGTCATTGCGCTGTCGTAGGGAGTTTGCGGCCAACCGAAAAGCATTTTCTGCCTTCGAAAATTCCTCAGGCGTCTTCTGGCTCTCGTTCGTAGAACGGCGCATTGACACGCCGAACCGCTGCTTCCACCGGCGTGTGTAGTGGCTGGAAGCTCCAAAGTTTCCCAACTGCATGCCGTTTGCTATTCTGACAGCCTCTTCAGACAGAAGCCGGTTGCTAACGGCACGCCCTGCTGTTCTTTCGCACTCGAAGAACTCGAAGAGCGCATTGTCCACGCTTTCACTAAACACCGGCGCGCCGTTACTTAACTTTCTTCGAAGTTTTCTTTTTCCGTAGTTTTGCTGCAGCAACTTCTCAAAATTCTTGTCCCGTTCCCGTATCTGTTTCCGGTCGAACTTGAAGTGGCGAGACGTTTGGTGCACTTCTTTCCGTTTTCTCGGTGCCATTGTATAACCTCAATTTTCTTTGCCACTGTGTAGGAATGCATTACCGACCTGACAACAAATGGCTAGTAGCAAACGGGTATGGAAAACGGGCATGCGAACAGCTTGAAAAGCCGGATTGGATTGGATTCTAGGACTGGATGGGGCAGGCCAGTGTTGCCTAGGCACGGTGCATGCTAAGGGGGGGGAAGGGAAGGGGGGGGGGCTTTCCCGGAACGGCGCGGAAATATGAATTTAACAGAAGTTAGGGGAGGGCTCTTGCATGGGTAGGGGCGCTTGTTCGGAATTTTACGGTATATGCTAGGCTCCTTTTCACTATTTTACCCCGCCCGGGTGGCACAGTGGTTACAGCGCTCGACTACTGTTCCCAAAGATGCGGGATCGAATCTCGGCCTCGGCGGCCGCTTTTCGATGGAGGTGAAAACAAGGCGCCCGTGGGCTGTACGATGTCAGTGCACGTTAAAGAACCCCAGGTGGTCGGAATTTCCGGAGTCCTCCACTACGGCGTCTCTCATAGCCTGAGTCGCTTTGGGACAAACCCCTCAAACCAAATCTTTTCACTATTTTAGAATACGCGAAATGATAGCTTAAGGGGGGACACTGCCCTTTGTGGCCGAAAATGGGTCTAAAAATTGATTCATTTATTGCTTCATTTTCCGCAACTATCTGCAAGTTTAGGTTGAAAAATACAGCCTATTTCGCATGTTACAGCGCTCCAAAGTTGCAAATCTGAACGCTTGCCCCCTTTAAATTGAGGTCAAATTGTGCTGAGTTTTGATCGGCCGCAGATTGAGAAATGCGTGCTCTACCGGCATCATTTTGATCTCGTTCGAAAGATCGCAATTCAAGCTATTCCCATGCCACAATCGGCGTCCGCGAGCGAGCACCCGAAGTCGAAAACAAAGGGACAAATTTGCGCGCAACATGCGCTGCTATTGGGCTCCGAAAGCATGTGACCCAAACGACCACTTTTGGTTGGCTGCTTGCGTCGACTGCTTGCGGCTTGGCGCCCTTTTGAAAAGGTCGCATAGTTAGGCCTAGCTTGTTTAGTGACGTTCAGTTGTCACGACCATGTTGTAAAACTGGGAAAATTTAGGCTCGAGTGTCATACTAGCCGAAAAAGCAAAGAAAGGTAGGGAAAAGAGGCGCGCCGGTGACGCGGCATCCTGTTATCGGCAATCAGCGACGATGCGCAGATAAGGGCGAAGCCGATGGTGCTTGGCACAACAGATAGGAGAGCTAACGATTTCCGGAGGAGATTCCTGCCGCATGCGAACTTCGTAATCGTGACGATGCAGATGAAAATGTGATACCTAAGCTGTTTTCATGGGCACGAAAGATTGAACACTCGGAAAAGTTAGTGGCGCGGCGGCAGCGGTAATTGCGAAACGGCGTCATGCGCGGCATGCAGAATGGCAAACTTTGTCGAAATAAATTTGTGTCCGAGTTGTAGGGGCAATTATCTCGATGGAAAGTGGTGCATTCACACCAAAACCCTGTCATAACTCATTTCATCGAGTTGCTGTTAGCCTTGGTAATTCAAAAATATGCCCAAAATGTTTTTTGCCAATTTTTCAAAATTGAATTGTGGACAGTCACCAGATCAATATTTCTGGTCCTGCTCTTGCTACAGTCATTTTCTTTTGCTAGAAAGCTAAGCTCATGTATCTTTTGACACCAAGGTAAATGTAATAACCGTAGGGGAAAATTTACTGAAGAGATTGTCTTGGCACCGAAATGGACGGCCTTTTAGTTGTTTTTTTTCATGGTGTAACGTTGACTCAAACTGGCATAGAACGTTAATTTTTGCTTTATTTACTTTCCAACCATTTCTGATCATACTGATATGTCAGACCTTGTCATAAATTAAGTCTACATGTTCTGAAATGTTTTTACTTTTCTCAAAAACAGCATCTTTGAGGGTGCTGCAATATTGGAGGAGATCAATATCTCCAGTCCTGTTCTTGCTATTGCTATAATTTTATTTTTTTTAGAAAGGGACTCCTGCCACTTTCATGAAACCGAGGTAAATGCAGGTACCACAAAGGAAAATATACTGAGAAGGTTACCTTGTCTTGGGCACCCAAATGGACCTTTCCTTTCAAACATTTGCTATTCAAATTGGCGTAGGCCATTAATTTTTGCTTTAGATCACTTTTCACTTGTTTCTGATCTTGTTGTCATATCAATCATTGACACAATTTACACCTACATACTATGAAATGTTTTTTCTCATTTTCTCAATACTGCAATTTTGGAGGAGAGATATCTCTTAAACTATTGTGCTGCAGCTCTTATTCGTGTCTCGTTAGAAAGATAAACTCTTTGACAGTGCAATAGGATTAAAATATGTACAGTTATTATGCGGCAACATTTACAGAAATAATTATCAATTTTAGGTGCGAACTTGGGCTTTTAGTCATAAAAGTTTGACTTTGTGTGACTTTGGTTCAAATTCTTCTAGCACGTTAATTCTTGGCTAGCGGCACTCTATGATCCTTCTAGATCACTCTGGCGGGTCTATTCTCATCATGCCGTAAAGTGTTTAGTAGTTAACTCACCTCCAAATGAAGAACAAGAATTAGGTAATATTTTGAAAACTATTTCATCTACAAGAAAACTAATCAGATATTTGAAGTCAGAATGCGAAAATATATTAACCGTTCAAGTTTCAACCAGATTAACCCATAAATAAAGAAAAAAGTTTTAAGACGGATGTGTCCCCTTAACTAAGTTTTCTTTCTGCGATATCTAATTTCTGATTTCTTCATTCCTAATTCCTAAGCTAATACAGGGATGGAGGTGTGTGGGGATGCAAAACTGCCTGTGCAGTGAGACTGCGGGATTTCTTTTATTAGAGGGTGCGCGTGGACTGTTGCAATTGTAACCCTGTTGCATACCTGCCAACTCTCTCGAAATGTCCTGGAGTCTTTCGAATTTTGATTACATCTCCCGATTGTACGGACGCAACCTCAAATCTCCCGAAAAGTGGCCGTGCCGCCATTACCCAGCGTGTTTTTCTTTTCATATATATATTTGCGCTATAGCCAAGCTATAGTTCTATAATGTCCTATTATAAAACCATGCCAGAAAGCAGCGAGAGAGCAGTTGGTAGCCACCATGCACCTTGAGTCGAGGTAGTGGCTGCCGGGGAACGTGAGCAACTGACGGGCACTGCCATATTGGATTTTCCGGATTGGCTCGTCTTGGGCTGGCTCCCATATTTAGCAATCCAGTCTTTATATGATCGTGGGTCGTGTGTACGCTAGCCGTGCTAGTCTTCAGTTGGCTTGCTAAGGTCGTCGATTGAAGAGTGAAGTGCGGAACGCCGAGCGACTCTTTGTTGTTTCCCCGGGTTGGAACAATCGATGGCGCTTTTGAAAACCAAGAAGTACTTGCAAGTATTTCAGAAATCGTACACGACGGAATTTCTGTGATTTGACAGTTCACGAAAAGGTGACAAATATGGGTTCTGTACCATGTGCGCCTGTGATGTGAGCGTTGCGCATGGCAGCAAGAACGACATCAAGGTACACATCGCTTCACAAAAGCATAAGAACTATGCTTGTGCTGCAGAAGGGCAGGGCACTATCCGCAGTTTCTTCCAAAACAATAGCGAAGACAGTGTGATCCGTGCAGTGTGCCTGTTCACAAGATTTCTTGTCGAACACAGCCTGCCGCTAAGCGTGAGTGATCATGCGGGACTTTTATTTCGGAAAATGTTCCCGAAAAGTGACGACGCAAAGTGCTATGGATGCGGACGTACCAAAGCAACTGCCATCATTTGGGAAATGGCTGCGGAAGCCAGAAGCTCAATGCTGGAGTCTCTTAAACGCCGTGCTTTCGCAATCACTGCGGAGGGAAGCAACGATAGCACGTCGCAAATGTATTCCATCATGGCAACTTACTGCGTAGAGGAATCGCAGCATGTCGAAAGCCGATTGCTTTGTTTGCAAGAACTCCATGGAGAGGCCATCTAGTGGAAAATTAGGAACCTCGTTCTAGATGCGCTCAAGCCATCATCATCATTTATTGACCCCTTAAGGGAGGACATGGCTCTTAAAGCTATATTTCTTAATTTGCGACCAAACTTGATAAAACTAGGTAGTCTGATTCAGTTTCTTGCGCTGATTTCAAATATGCAACTATTTTTCCAATTGGCCAATTAGCCTAAAAGATAGATGAAATTAATTGTTCACAATTTGCAGAAACAATGAAAAAAGTAACCACACTAAAAATAATTCATATTGACACTTTGCGAGGTACTAGAAAGCATAATGCATACAGTGTTAGGAGCATGTTTTTGATAAAACAAATATTAGCGATGTTGTAGCATTTCAAAGTCCACCATTCAAATGTGGGTGCCCTACTGTCTGACCTAGAGCAAAATTTTTTAATTTTTAAAGCGTAAATTGCAAAATCTGCTCCTAACAATGTGTGCTTTGCACTTTTAGCTACATGCCACAGCAAAAAATATGGTTCTACCTCCATTTAAGGCAGAGATATCACTTCTGCATATAAGCAAGAAGTCAAGAATCGGTGTTTTGAGAAAACGAGAAAAAAGAGATTGGCTCTCTTTTAATGAAAAATGTCGAGAAAATATTGCAATATTTTGCAATGTAAGTGACTAGAAGGCACCAGGGATGTAGTCAGAGTGACTATGGCCACCAAATGGTGGTTTTTGAAAGCGTGCTGCATGTCCGCAGTGGTCTTGCACTTGTTTGCAGGTGCCACTGCTCGGCGGTGGTCTGTCACCATCTGAGAGTAGGGTGGCGTATCTCAGGTTGTGCTGTTGCAGTGATCTCTGGAAGAGGCTGAGAGCAGCCTCAACTTCCATTTCACCAGCCTTCTTGGTGGTGTTTTTCTGGCATGCATGGGTCTCCTTCCAAGCCTTGTATGCCGGGTCATCCTTGCTTGGGGCACGCTCGTAACAAGTGCAAAAATTACTTGGGACCACGTAATCGAAAACTAATCCTGTAAACAGCTCGATGACTGTGCCGGCGCCGATATGGGACGAGTGGCCGCACGTCATCCAGGAACCGTCGTATGACACAGCAATGTTTCCGGGATTTGCAACCTGCAATTTATCGTTTAGATCCCGGACCAATTGCGTGCACAGAGACGTTTGCTGCTGCGGGTGCCAGCTTCTTCTTCACATACCTTTGCCACGTTTTGTTGTGGAGGCCACGGTGTGAAATGTTCATGGTCGCAAAAACGTCATTAAGTGCCGTTTCTCGATTCCCGGTGGCTTGCATCGCGTGCGCAGCAAGGTCGTTCACAACGAATGGGTTGCACTTCTTTTTTCCGTTCACACGGGGCGAGCTCCACGCCGACGCAACACCACCACAGCACACATACTTGATAATAATCTTTATGGCGAGGCCATATTCACGTTCACCTTTCCCTACCGTGACGCTACCGCCGCACACCTTGCACTTTACAAACGACATCAGTGCATTCATTGAGTCCAAACTGATAACGAAGCCCGTCTCGATGTCTGATGGCGCGGCCGCAACATCGTCAGTGCGAGTGAAAAAATCCATCTTTCGCTTGGTGGCCGGTGTTGAAGAAAGAACTTGTAGCTTTTCTTGGGCTTCCATTTCTTCCTGCAACAACTCCGTACGCTGCAGTATTTCGGTGTCGCGCCGAATGCGGCTGCTGTCCGGAATGCATTCACTCGTTGGCGATCCGGTTAGGCTAAGTCCACTTCGGTACTGTCCGTGGCTTCGGCATCACTTGCTTTTGGCAGCGGACTATTCTCGACGCCGGCCGAAGGAACTGAGCGCTTCTTGAAGTTGTAGGCCGATCGTTTCTTCTTTTTGCCAAACTTTTGACTCGTGGCAAACTTCGGCATTGCTTCCGACATCGTGCCGCACTCGTCACAACCCTACGACTGAACAAGAAGAGACGCGTTGCCTGCGGAGGAGCAGACGACGGGAACTTTGCGCGGCCAATCACAGCACGCTTTTCAATCACGTGTGCTAGCTCGACGAATAGAACCGCGCGTTTGGACTTTTTTTATGCTTGGATTTCAATGTCACCAGTAGGCCGGCGAAGGCACTTGTGGTGGGAAATGGGAAAAGAAAAGCCGCTCTTTCCAACGAGACCAAGATGGCTGCGATCGCGCGTGTAGAAAACGACCTACGCGCCTCGGAAAAAAAAACTTTTTTTTTTTTTTTGCGGATTTCAGCTGACAGTGATGCTATAAATTGATTATGTGGCCCACATACTGCACCACGAGATATAAAACCTGGTGAATTAAAGGAATAATAGCTACAGATTCTGAAAATGTCAGTTTCAAAAAATGATTTTTTCGCGATTTTTTCGTCTCAATGAGCCGTGCCCCTCCTTAAAGACCCTAAGAGGGGTATTACATAAGGGGGGGGGGGAATCATTTTAAGATATAACATTTTAAGTCAAAGTAAACAGAATAGGTGAAACAATCGATGTAAGGCAGGCTTCAATGCAAAGGGGAAAAAAAATACATGTGTATCAATCAAGCAGACAGGTACAGTGAATCATACATTGACAAAATGGAAAGGCAACAGTTACCACATGAGGACTGTAAGTGTAAAGACAGCATTTTCCGGACTTTAGAAGCATCTCTTTCAATTACAATACATTCGGGTAATGAATTTCATTCTTCAATGACAAGAGGCAGGAATGACTTGTTAAATGTTATTGAGCAGCCCTGGAGTCTTAAATTGCTCATAGAGTTGAAAAGATGATGCAATGTTCGGACAGGAGGGAGCAAAAGGGAGTCTCGAAGGGAAGGAAAACAATAGTACAGTTTATAAAACAATGATAAACGGCCAATTTTATGCCTTTGCGCAAGAGGCTCAATGTAGAAAGATAATTTTATACTGGTAAAGCCAGAGCAGGTGTCATAAATGGAGGAAATAAAGCGGGCTGTGCGGTTTTGGACGGCTTCTAGACTTTTAATTAAATAGGCTTGACGTGGGTTCAGAATTGGGGATGCAAATTCTAGTTTGCTATGGACGAAAGTTTTGTATGCTAGGCTGCAAATGGAATAAGGGGAAAAATTGAGGTGACGTCTGATAAAGCTGTGTTTTCGATGCATCAGCAGCAATCTTTATGATGTGGTCGGACTAGGTGAGGTTGTTCGTGATATGGATTCCAAGGTACCGGTCTGATTCGGTTTGGCGGAGGTTGGTTGAATTCAGAGAATATGCGTAGTTTATGGTAATTCGTTTGCATGTTACCTGCATGAATTTGCACTTTGTTATGTTGAGCATCATTAGCCATGTGGAACACCAGCTTTCATTTATGTTTAGGTCGCTTTGGAGCAATTCCTGATCTATATTGGAAGTTATGCGGTGGTACAGGATGCAGTCATCTGCGAAAAGATGAATTGTCGATGAAATGTCGGAGGGAAGATCGTTTATGAAGATTAAAAATAAAAGCACCTAGCCATGCGAGACACCAGAGAAGACTTTTGTTGTGGGTGAATGGTTATTTTCGATAACAATGAATTGAGAGCGATCAGTTAGCAGCGAATCGAATTTAATATCAGGGGATCAAGGCACGAGCATGAAAGCATGGCTAAAAGACATAGGTGGGATACACGATCAAATGCTTCAGAGAAATCCAGATATAACAGCGAAGTTATACCCATGGAGAACTGCATTCCATTTTGCGCTGACAACGCGGATGTTATGATTGGGAAAATGAGCGGCGTGTGGCAGCTGTGCTAAAAGAAGCTCATGAGAGCTTGCTAATCGTTGGCTGCCCATGCCACCTCATCAATCTTGCGACCGAGAAAGGAGCTGCCTTTTACCTACAAAATTCGACGAGGTGCTCGTGGACATCTGCTACTTCCTCGAGAAGAGCGCCAAGCGAAAAGACTGGCTCATCGAATTTCAAGAAATGCACTACACAGAGGTGAGCAAGATTTTGAAGCATGTGCCAACGCAGCGGCTATCGCTGGGAAAGTGCCTGACCAGATTGCTGGAGCCGTGGCAGCCTTTGGTAAGCTTCTGTCTGAATGAGACAAAGCCAAAAAACCAGCAGCGTCCATCTTTTCTAGGGTCGTATCAGATCCCCAAGAGAGCTACAGTTTTGGGAGAAGATAAGCATGATGAAGTTGAGCAAGATCGCCGAAAACTGAAGGAGCCAAGAGGCAAGGTAGATGCAACCCCAGCAAAGAGAGTGAAACTTTCATTCGAGGGTACAGGACATGCCAGCTTTACCCGTGAAGAACGGCTGTTTTATTCCTGTCCTCTGACGTCAGCTTGGCATATGGCCTTTTCTTGAAGTGTGGGATCCCTGTTTTCGAAAAAGTCAACTGCCAACTTCAACCCCAGACACCTCAAGCTGACCAACTCCAGTCTCTCTTTATGCAGCTCCCAAGGGGTCAATCCCTCTTCCACGAAGGCCTGTGCTTCACCACTGGAGGTTGCCTACCAAGGTATAATGAATCAAAAAGCCAATGAAGATCTGTTCCTTGGGAGCCGCATATCATCTGTTGTAGAGAGTCTGCCTACCAGTGACAAAGAGCAGTTCTTTTCTGCTGTTCGACAGTACTTTGTTAAGGCATGTAACTACATAAAGCACAAGATGAAGCCTTGAAGAAAGCAGAAGTCGCCAATTTGAATTTTTTTAGCAGCACATCCTTCAAGAGCCTTGGCTTCTTCATTGAGTCTTGCCTGCAACTTCTGTCCCAGGAGAAGAACGAGTTGCGGGAAGTGGCCTTGGATGCCCTGGCAGTAGAATTTGCAGAACTACAGGCATATGATGTTCCTGAAGAGATCTTAAATAAAGAGAGGGTTGATATTCAGTGGTCAGAAGTGGGAAGTACAACTAGCATTGATGGAAGAGTGAAGTTTGGCAGATTGGCAAAGGTGAGGCTGCAACTACTTGCCATTCCACGCAGCATTGCTGAATGTGAGTGGATCTTCAGGATGGTTAGGAAGACAAGAACTGAATTCTGGACTTCGCTTTCCAACAAGGCTCTTGGTGACCTCCTCATGGTAAAGGGTCATCAAACCAGACGTTGTTTTGAGCGGACGTATTCTGACATGTTCTTGAAGCGTGCGAAGTCTGTGACTGCCAAGTCACTTCACAAGTAAAGTTGGCCCCCCTTCCACTGCAAGCAGCAGGAATCCAGGGGCTTTCGCGAGCCTATAAATACAGAGATAAGTTCAAAATAAACTAGTGGGCTGCCACTCTCATCTCATTCTGATGTTTCAGCCTGAATAATTTTCGAATTGTTAAACTAAAAACAAAAAGCCCCCCCTCTCGTCGCTGCCGCGGCACTTTCCCGAATTTTCATCTTGCTAGGTTGGCAGGTATGCTGTTATGAATAAACCATAGTTGTCAGTGTGCGCTTGTCTTATGTACGTCAGTTTCCTGCTTCCTTTTGTGCATGTTTAGAGCGTAACAGGCAAATGTCTTGAAGAATGCAACTCACCAGAAAAAAGAGATTCCAGGTAAATAGACACTCCAGGTTGGGTTCATAACTGTTCAGCCGATCCTCAACATTCTGTAATGTATGGCCGTAGAATGGTAGTGTGAGTAAATGGCCAGCAGTATCAACGGAGATTCTACAGTGCCCCTTTATATGGCCACTGTCCAGGGAAGGACCTTTTAAGCAAAGGATCTCAGTGTTTCGATCAGGTACTGGAGATAATCTGTGCAAAATACTACAGTGACGCACGCCGCAAAGCAGCGAAAATACAAATTAAAGCTCTCTCGTGTTCTTTGGGAAGCCAGCTTCCCGTTCTCTGCGCTGGCCCGTCGAGCCACAGCTATGACGTCTTAGTCGAAAACGACGACCATTGGTCCGTCTCTCTGTCTGAGGGTGAAGAATGGATGTTTACCGCTCGCTGCGCGCTTTTCCCTCGCCACGGCCGGATTGCATCGAGCGGAGCGCGCTCCCTCGCCCGTTTTTTTTTTTTTTTTTTTTTTTCCGCGCACGCGTAGTGCCACGCCCGACCTCCAGTCAAACGTGGAGGAGGAAGGGGAATTTGTCTTGCGGAGGCTAGACGACCGGGGAGGAGAGTGAAAAGCCTTTGCGAAGAAACGGGAGGAGAAAAACATAACAGAATCGGGTGATTGCAGTAGTAACTGCGTTATTGGTTACTCTTTTCAAAAACATTTTGCGGACCCTCGTTCTGGGGGCAAAGTCACACAGTTACTGGAAAGAAAATCGGAGGGTGGACAGTGGGCCTTTAAAATGGTTTGTCATAAAAATGGAGGTAATCTATTGATACATATGTCACCCGTTAATAATTAGGGGGTATTATTAACGATGCGCCCTTAACGGTGCGCACACTCCCAGACACCCTTAGAGTGAGTGGGGGTAGCTGTTCCGGTCGCAAAGGAGATGCCCTCGACCTGCGTGGCAAGCTCAGCCGGAATTCAACTACCTTGTAGTGACAGAAGGGGGTGGTCGTTTGGTGCCCAGCTGTCGCCGGTTCAAACCAGAGTAAGGATCGGAGTCAGAAGTAACAAACAAAACACAATTTATGCACAGCAAGAGACGATACAAAGGAATACACAATATTACTTGAAATACATAGACGAGAGGTTCACAGAATACAAACGCTAAGCATGCAAATACAGAATGATTCTATAACACAGAGGCTTTCCAACAGATCAAACACGAGAGAGTTACATAAACAAACACCAAATTGTTCACCGGGCACTGTTGCAGTCCGACGCCTCAAGAGTCACGATGTGGCCGCCATACGAGACGAGCGCCGCTCCCTTGAAAGTCTGTGGGCTTGCCAGCAGCGGGTGATCCCCGGGAGTCCAGTCGAAGCACGGGCGAGCACGTCGCAAAACACTGACGAACTGACTGACTGACTCATCAAATGGCGCGGTCTCTTTAAATAGGGCGCGCCGCGTCTGTTTGTTAGCACGAGTCAAAGCTAGCGCGCACACACACTTAGCTTCGCTGGTTATAGCGCTCTCTCTTCCTCCCGTCGAGCCGCGCGTCGCCATTGGCCAGGTCCCATAGAACATGCTGGAAATTTCTGGCTGATTCCAGTCCGATGAACCACCGTCCTCCCCGGGCAATGGGAAAGAGGGTGACGGCAATGCGTACAAAGCTACGCGCTCTCCCGCGCGGGGAAGGGGGCTTTTCTCTCCATGCCTTCCACGCGACGCCGTGCGGGCCTCGCGCCGTTCCGGCTTGATGAAAATGTGCGCCGATTTCGTGACACTGCCCCTCCCTTAAAGAATATTGTCTCACAATATTCAGAACAACCACGAACATCGCGCGCACATGCATGCGCTCACAAATATATGGGGCAAATGTCCACACATTGCACAAATTTCACACACCGTAATAACACATTACAAAATTCACACATCAATGCCATGATGTTCACAAACATAGCACCACGCTGTCGTCAGATACACATAGGAATCAACAACACGCAGCTCTTCAAATGCGAAGCGCACAAACCTAAATTCCGAGCGTAATTACAACCCGCGATCAGTGCGTGACACGCTTCTGTCCGCCAGGGATTCTGCCTTCGCTCTAGGCTCTCGCATTTGAGACACTTCTATGTTCCCCGATCGGGCTACTGAAAATTCCCAGAGGCATGACTTATCCTCTTGCAAATCACTCAACCAATGTGTGCCGATAATTGCCCCTACAACCAGTAGCGCCGACAGATACACGGGAACCTGTGCCAACGTGCACAGACCAACAAAAAGAATCACTGTAGTGCTCTTTCCTAGGCACCGGTATTCCTTCCGCTGAAGGTGAAATATCCCAAGTAACGCCCCCATGAGTAGGACAAACACTTGGGCTACCTGCATCAGCGACGGCCTAGGCATTCCTGACTTTATTTCCTGTGTTGTCTCTTTCTTTTCGGTTTCCTCCTGAGAGGCTTCCTTTTGTTTCTTCATGTCTTGAGTCTTTTCTTCCGGCTTCTCATGGCCTTGCTTTCCTCGCCCTGCCTTTTTCTTTTTAGATTCCTTGCAGCGCACAGGCGCGGGACTTTGATCAGGTGTCACGAAATCGGCGCCCATTTTCATCAAGCCGGTACAGCGCTAGGCGCGCGCGGCGTCGCGTGGAGAGCATGGAGAGAAAAGCCCCTTCCCCGCGCGGGAGAGCGCGTAGCTTTGTACGCGCTGCCGTGACCCTCTTTCCCATTGCCCGGGGAGGACGGTGGCTCATCGGCCTGGAATGTGCCAGGCCCTTCGAGAAAGTTCTGTGGGACCTGGCCAATGACGACGCGCGGCTCGACTGGAGGAGAAGAGGGAGCTATAACCAGTGAAGCTATGTGTGTGTGCGCGCTAGCTTTGGCGCGTGTTAACAAACAAACGCGGCGCGCCCTATTTAAAGCGACCGCGCCGCTTGTTGAGTAGTCAGTCAGTCAGTCAGTTCGTCAAGTGTTTTGCAACGTGCTCGCCTGTGTTTCGGCTGGACTCCCGGGGATAACCCGCTGCTGGCAAGCCCACGGACTTTCAAGGGAGCGGCGCTCGTCTCGTATGGCGGCCACATCGTGACTCTTGAGGCGTCGGATTGCAACAGTGCCCGGTGAACAATTTGGTGTTTGTTTATGTAACTCTCTCGTGTTTGATCTGTTGCAAAGCCTCTCTGTTATTGTATCATACTGTAGTTGCATGCTTAGCGTTTGTATTCTGTGAACCTCTCGTCTGTGTATTTCAAGCGATCTTGTGTATTCCTTTGTATCGTCTCTTGCTGTGCATAAATTGTGTTTTGTTTCTTCTGACTCCGATCCTTACTCTGGTATTGAACCGGCGACAGCTGGGCACCAAACGACCATCCCCTTCTGTCACTACAAGGTAGTTGGATTCCGGCTGAGCTTGCCACGCAGGTCGAGGGCATCTCCTTTGCGACCGGAACAGCTACCCCCACTCACTCAAAGGGTGTCTGGGAGTGTGCGCACCTTTAAGGGCGCATCGTTAATAATACCCCCTAATTATTAACGGGTGACAATTATTCTGGCGTCCGCGACAGGACGTTTGGTGCATTCAAGCTCAGAGGACGGAGAAAGAGTTGGAAAAGTTTACGAAGAGGTCGTAAACAGTGTAACAGCAGAGCGATAACGAGAGGTACCGCGCTGAAGCGGTTGTGTGAGGTCCATTGAGAGTGCTATGTGTCAGCATTAGGCAGTTCAGATTGAAGATGAATCTCAAGGAGATTATTGCGTTGGGCCTAGAGAAAGGTCTAAAAGGAGCTGAACTGCGAGAATGGGTGGACCGAAAAGAAAGAGAGGTTCTAGAACAAGCTAAGAAGGAAAGAGAAGAGGCTGAGAAAGAAAGAGAGAGGCAAAGAGAAGAACGAGAGAGAGAATGGCTGAGGAAACAAGCAGAGGCAAAGAGACAAGAAGAAGAAAGAGAAAAGGAATGGCTCAGGAACAGAGCCGAAAGAGAAAAAGAATGGCTGAGGAAGCAGGCAGAAAAGGAAAAAGAATTCTTAAAAGAGAGAGAGATCCTTCTCAAAAAGCTGGCTGAAGTTCGGCGTTTGAAAGGTATTTCCGAGCCTCCGGAGGTTACCTTTCCTTATATTAGAAAGTACAGCGAAACAAGCGATACATTGACAACCACAGGTACTGTAGAAACTGGCTCCAGCAGCCAGAATGAGGTTGTGGATCAGCGTGTTCCTGCAACAGAAACTTCAGATGACCGAACTGGAGTTCAGAATTCTCAGAAAAATGAGATTGTGCCCTCCAAGACGACAGGTTGCAGAGAAGCTGCAACGGCAGATGTCGAGCCAGAAACCTCGGTGTTTTCAAAGCCTGAAGATGAAGAAGGGCAGGATTGTAGCTCCTCATTAAATGACACCATGGCTGAGTGCATGAGTGACCGGGATGAGGAGACTTCAAATTGCAGTGAGCACGAAAGCTGGGATGAAGGTGGCAGTGCAGATCCTAACCTTGAGGATTCAGAAATGGAAGAAAGCGAAGACTGCACTGCAATGAAAAGTTTCAAGAAACATTTTAAGGAACAGGAGGTAACCAAAAGTGAGGATAATGAGTCCCTAGTTGAAAATGAGTCCTGCTTTGAGAAGGTACGACTTAAGATCGCAAAGAAAAGAAAGAAAATGAAAAGGATTGAGGGAGAACAAAGTTCTCAAAAAGACGCTCCTTTCAGACAGCAATGTTCTGATTATGCGGGTAAAACCGGATCAAACGTTCCTCGGACAAAGGTGCGAATAAAAGTGAAAATGAAAAGAAACAACTTCAGACCTGCCAAGTCAGGTGAAATGGAGCCGGAAAAGTCAAGAAGAAAGAAAAGGAAGAACTTACTGAAGGACTTGAAGCGCAAGGAGAACAGCTCAAACAGAGAAGAAACTGGGCGGCCGGCACGGAATAATATTAGGCCTGCAGGCGACATTTCTCTCCGCGAGCGTACTGTTGGGGGCCTCAGATACAAGGGCCAAACTACTTCTGATCGGCAAACAGACAATATAAGGAAGATCAAAACGCGAATGAGGAAGAAAAGCAGGACACGCGTGAGAAAGAAGTACCAGTGCTTCGTAAGAAAGAGAACTGGCGCGCTAGGTAGTTTGAGAGGGGCTCACCTGTTCGAAGGAAGAGCCACAAGCCGTTTGTGGAAATATAGGCGAAAGCATGCCTTGGGTATGTGCGCTTCGCATTTGAAGAGCTGTGTGTTGTTGATTCTTACGTGTATCCGACAACAGTGTAGTGCTATGTTTGTGAATTTCATAGCATTGATGTGTGAATTTTGTAATGTGTTATTACAGTTTGTGAAATCTGTGCAATGTGTGTGTTGTGGACATTTGCCCCATATACTTGTGAGCGCATGCATGTGCGCGCGATGTTCGTGGTTATTGTGAATATTGTGGGACAATATTCTTTAAGGGAGGGGCAGTGTCACGAAATCGGCGCCCATTTTCATCAAGCCGGTACAGCGCTAGGCGCGCGCGGCGTCGCGTGGAGAGCATGGAGAGAAAAGCCCCTTCCCCGCGCGGGAGAGCGCGTAGCTTTGTACGCGCTGCCGTGACCCTCTTTCCCATTGCCCGGGGAGGACGGTGGCTCATCGGCCTGGAATGTGCCAGGCCCTTCGAGAAAGTTCTGTGGGACCTGGCCAATGACGACGCGCGGCTCGACTGGAGGAGAAGAGGGAGCTATAACCAGTGAAGCTATGTGTGTGTGCGCGCTAGCTTTGGCGCGTGTTAACAAACAAACGCGGCGCGCCCTATTTAAAGCGACCGCGCCGCTTGTTGAGTAGTCAGTCAGTCAGTCAGTTCGTCAAGTGTTTTGCAACGTGCTCGCCTGTGTTTCGGCTGGACTCCCGGGGATAACCCGCTGCTGGCAAGCCCACGGACTTTCAAGGGAGCGGCGCTCGTCTCGTATGGCGGCCACATCGTGACTCTTGAGGCGTCGGATTGCAACAGTGCCCGGTGAACAATTTGGTGTTTGTTTATGTAACTCTCTCGTGTTTGATCTGTTGCAAAGCCTCTCTGTTATTGTATCATACTGTAGTTGCATGCTTAGCGTTTGTATTCTGTGAACCTCTCGTCTGTGTATTTCAAGCGATCTTGTGTATTCCTTTGTATCGTCTCTTGCTGTGCATAAATTGTGTTTTGTTTCTTCTGACTCCGATCCTTACTCTGGTATTGAACCGGCGACAGCTGGGCACCAAACGACCATCCCCTTCTGTCACTACAAGGTAGTTGGATTCCGGCTGAGCTTGCCACGCAGGTCGAGGGCATCTCCTTTGCGACCGGAACAGCTACCCCCACTCACTCAAAGGGTGTCTGGGAGTGTGCGCACCTTTAAGGGCGCATCGTTAATAATACCCCCTAATTATTAACGGGTGACATCAGGATCCTCGGGAAATTTGGCGCCCTTGATATTTCCCAACACCAAATCGTAGATAGGGCGTTCCACGCACAGGGCTGTCAGTTTTCCAGAATAGTATTGCGTCTGCACTTCCAATTTTGCTTTGGGTAGCAGCTGAATTGAGCCGTCAATCAGCCTCACAGGGCATTTCTCTCCAGTCAGATCATTCTCCTGAATCAAACTGCGTCTAACGATTACGGCACTGCTACCTGTATCTCGTAGCACAGAAACTGATTTTCCTTTTATCTTTCCCCTCGAAACCGGCATCCGATTCACCGCAGATCCAGGTTGTGCATGTACTACGGCGTTCACCACCCGGATTTTCTTGTCCTTCCGATTAACAACCGTCTCTGCTTCCTCCTCCTCTAGGTCATGCACCACGCGGACTTTCCTGCCGTTCTTAAGCTCAACAAAGCCATCGGCATCTTCTTCCTCCAGGCGATATTCCGACTCTGTCGGAGTCCTTGCGCATGCCGCCTGCGGTGCTGCCTTGTCAGCGTCGGGACACGACATTGCTTTGTGGCCCTTCTGTCCGCATTTCCAACACGAGGATGGATTGTAGGTTGCGAGTTTGCGGCAGTTAGGTGCATAATGGCCTAGTTGTCCGCAGAGATAGCACCTCGGGGGTGACTTTACGCTAGGTTTTGTCTGTCGAAATTCTGGCTTTCGAGGGGTTTCAGAATTTACAATTTTGCTCAAATTTTCGCCTCCCTGGGCTTCCAAATATTGGTCTGCCAGATCCGTCATTTCATCCAATGTATTCGCTTTTCTTTCTTTTAAATAAAGCGACAGACCAAGGTGACAGCTGCCCAGGAATCGCTCCTTAATTAGGAGTTCGCGAAGTGCGCCATACTGTAGTTTAATTTTTGAGAGTTCAGTCCAGTGGTCGAAATAATGACTCAGTCGCGCAACATACTGTGTTGCCGTTTCACCGTCCATAGGTTTTCCAGTCCTGAACTTCTCACGAAACCCATCCGTCGTAAATCTAAACCTTTTAAGTAATGCAGCTTTCACTTTGTTATAGCTGCCTGCATCCTCAGGAGGAAGTCTTCCAAACACACTTAATGCTTCGCCGCTAAGGCAAGTGCTCAAGATGGTAGCACATTCACTGTCTGTCCAATTTGCATTTATGGCGATCCTTTCAAAACGCAAGAGGAACACGTCGAGATCGTCTCTTCTCTCGTCGTATTTCGGGATCAATTTACTTGCGTCTATCCGCAAGCTGCTATGTCCTTCACTGGAGCTATGCACTTCAGTTAAACCGTTGTTGTTCCCTGAGTTTTGGAGCTGAAGTTTCATAGTAAGTAATTCCTTTTCTCGCTGAAATTCCTCTTACGCTCCTTTCGAGCCTTCTCTCTTTCTTCCTCGGCTTCCTTTCGAGCCCTCTCTCGTTCTTTTTCTGCTCTCTCTCGTTCCTTTTCTTCTCTCTCTCTTTCTTCTTTTTCTCTCTGGCTAACCCATTTGCGCAGTTCGGCACCGGACAACCCCAGCTGGGTGCCAGTCTCCACCAACTCTTTCAGACTCATATCTGAAGCGCGAACCGTCTGGGTGTAGCCTAAACACTGCTTAGCGAACTTCGCCTAAACGCTTCCGCGCGGCACAACCTCTCGCTACCGCTCTGCTGCTACACTGTTTACGACCTCTTCGTAAACTGTTCTAACTCATTCTCCGTCCTCTGAGCTTGAATGCACCAAACGTCCT
This sequence comes from Amblyomma maculatum, assembly GCF_055883805.1. Lineage (NCBI taxonomy): Eukaryota > Metazoa > Arthropoda > Arachnida > Ixodida > Ixodidae > Amblyomma > Amblyomma maculatum. Next base: position 15,663,587 of record NC_139350.1, read on the forward strand.
GTCGCGGACGTCAGAATAATTGTCACCCGTTAATAATTAGGGGGTATTATTAACGATGCACCCTTTACGGTGCGCACACTCCCAGACACCCTTAGAGTGAGTGGGGGTAGCTGTTCCGGTCGCAAAGGAGATGCCCTCGACCTGCGTGGCAAGCTCAGCCGGAATTCAACTACCTTGTAGTGACAGAAGGGGGTGGTCGTTTGGTGCCCAGCTGTCTTCGGTTCAAACCAGAGTAAGGATCGGAGTCAGAAGTAACAAACAAAACACAATTTATGCACAGCAAGAGACGATACAAAGGAATACACAATATCATTTAAAATACATAGGCGAGAGGTTCACAGAATACAAACGCTAAGCATGCAAATACAGAATGATTCTATAACACAGAGGCTTTCCAACAGATCAAACACGAGAGAGTTACATAAACAAACACCAAATTGTTCACCGGGCACTGTTGCAGTCCGACGCCTCAAGAGTCACGATGTGGCCGCCATACGAGACGAGCGCCACTCCCTTGAAAGTCCGTGGGCTTGCCAGCAGCAGGTGATCCCCGGGAGTCCAGTCGAAGCACGGGCGAGCACGTCGCAAAACACTGACGAACTGACTGACTGACTCATCAAACGGCGCGGTCTCTTTAAATAGGGCGCGCCGCGTCTGTTTGTTAGCACGAGTCAAAGCTAGCGCGCACACACACTTAGCTTCGCTGGTTATAGCGCTCTCTCTTCCTCCCGTCGAGCCGCGCGTCGCCATTGGCCAGGTCCCATAGAACATGCTGGAAATTTCTGGCTGATTCCAGTCCGATGAACCACCGTCCTCCCCGGGCAATGGGAAAGAGGGTGACGGCAACGCGTACAAAGCTACGCGCTCTCCCGCGCGGGGAAGGGGGCTTTTCTCTCCATGCCTTCCACGCGACGCCGTGCGGGCCTCGCGCCGTACCGGCTTGATGAAAATGTGCGCCGATTTCGTGACAACATACCAACCTTAGTGTGCCTCCGATGGCCTTAAAGCAAATGTCCAGTCGGGCTATTTTGCATCGCGATAACCCTCGGCACGTTAGTGAAACTAGATGCTTCCAGAGAAAAACCGCCCGGCCGACTGTGTAGAGAGTCTATACTTGAAGATCGGTATCTCATCGCTGGCATCTGCTGTTAAAGAACAGAGTGGCAAGTTGTAACTATTTGTTGTTTAATTGAGGTTTTTTTTTTTAATGGAGCGTACTTATTATAGGTAGCACACTGTTTTTCATTAAACTGCCCTGTACGTGTTGTTGTCGGTGGGCATCGTGAAAACGTGCTTAATCCCGTGAAAACGTGGTTAATCCGACTTAGCTTCTTCTTTAGATGTGCGAGGTAACTGCTCCACTTCGTCTCCCTACCCAAGGACAGTTGTGTGTACTCGAATGTCGTCAGTAACGCAACTGTTACACAAAATTCGCTAATTCCGCTTTAAAACTGCATTCAACTGCTCTCTGTGTATTTTTTCACATGGTTTTTTGTTGTGGTTTTGTTGTGGTTTGGTCGTGTACTAGGTTGTGGTGTCTGCAAATGCATCAATCAATTGATCAGGGCTTAACATACTATTTGGGCTCGCCTGTGTGAGGAACTCTTTACCTTTTCTCAATGATTAACCAAGCCAGCAGTAGAAACTGATTTACACTGGCCATTTGCTGCAGTAAAGCCTCACTAAATCAAGCCCCTTTAATTTGGGAGTATGTTTAATATGGACTTCTGTTAGGAGTCCTACACATATTTTTCATCCAAATTGGGCCTGGCATCGGTTGATTCGGATGGTTATCTGTAGTGGCACCGTGTCAAGGCATGACTTCCTTGTTCCTCCGGACTGAACTGCTTGTATTGCATTGTTTCCCATACACCTCTGTCAAGTGAGCTACGTGTTCTATCAGCATTCCTTTGTCGTTAGGGTGAGAGTCTGGCTGCATAGTTTTGTTTTCAGAGCTTATCCTGGCATTTGAGGAGACGTTTATTATTAGTTGCACGTATTAGCCAGCCAGCTGACATATAGTTGCTCGCCTTTTTGAACAACAATTTTGTAGGTGCTTATAATTTTTTTCTTGATTTGAAAGGGTTGTTGCCAGTCCAGTTGCAAAGAGTGCGTCCTTTGCGTCTGTCTTTCCAGTACTCTGAAACTCCATGCTCGTCACTTGGTGTTCGTAATCTTATGCGATAAATCCTTCTTATGGGAAGTGCCGCATATTAAGAAGCTGCAATGCTATTGTGTCAGCCACTAAAGAAAGCCATTGTGGATTGCGCCACTCCATGTGGTGTGCGCAAGCCATTTCTTTCTGAAAATTCCAAGAAGTTCCTGTTGTAAACAAAGATTCTTATTGGCGCTGGTGCTCTCTTTGTTAATTGTGCTTTTACCTGAACGTTTTTTTTTGTAATGCGTGGGCTTTTTAATTTTTAGACTTTTAAATAATTGGCACATTTTTTTTCACTCGTTTGAAGTTGAAGTGAATAATGTACCTATACCACACAATTTCCTTATCGAGGAAATGCCTTGAGCATTTATCACTTGCAAATTTAGGGTAGATGCACCTTTGTTCTTTGTTGCAAAGGCACTGGTGTACTAAAAGACATTTCCTCATTTTTTTTTTTCTCACCTCAGTGTGGAAAAGGTCCTTTCGTTTATTGTACAGAAGCTGCCTACATCTCTTGTTCTGGTTAACACTTTTTTTTTAACTGCAGGCAGCACATCCGAGCCTGAAAGCAGTGCAGAGCCAGATTTCCAAGCCCAAGGTAAAGAACTGATGCCTCTGTATATATATATTTTTTTTGCAACTTGAGTAGACTTTTCTGCTCTTCCGATTGCAAAATGGCTTAATTTCTACTAAATTGCTTAATTTCTTCATCTGTTATGTCACTCAAGCTCTTTAGCTTGCAGTTGTTTGTGAAAGGCCGCCCGGCATAGATATACTTGTTCACTTGTCCAAGCCATATGAAGGTGCCTGTGTGGCCTAAGGGCAACGTATCTGACTCAGAATACAGAGGTCCTGGAAGGCTGGGTTTTGATCTTGTTCTGTCATCTGAAAGAGAGGCCCAAATTAGGCAGCTTCTGCCAAATGGGCCATGTCATGTGATCTCGTGACGTCACAGAACCCGACAACAGATCAGTCCGGACATCCACCACCAAATACTATCAGCCAGAGCCGTGCCCATGATTGTTACTGACAATGCCGGCACTGGATTTTCCCGTTAACAGGGCCTTCAACATGATAGCACCAAAATGGTTTGTGCTGTTGTCAAACTTTGCAGGTCTGTGCAACTGATTTGCACCAACAGCACTGTCACGAGGATCTCATTTGTTCCTTGTCGCACATTGCGCAAGTCTATTGGGGCCAGAGTGAGAAAATATTCTGCCCCACGAGCGATGATAGGATGATCTGGAAGATTCTGGGCCATTTCAGAGTAGCTTGTGATTAGAGGTACGAAGGGTGGCAGGTTTGGCTACAGACAGTTTTCTTCAAGCAAGGTGCAGTGGCAAAATATGACAGATAATAGTGTAAGCTTCTTAGGTAGGATGCTGTTAACAAGGGCTAAATACAGTGGTGTCTCGGTAATTCACTCATTAATAACTCAAATATTCAAATAGTGACAGCTTGGCTTGGTCCATTGAAGTTCCATAGAATTGTGCATAATTAAAAGGTAGTAATTAGAACGAGAGTCATTTCCACCACAGTATAATTTGAACTACAGTCAAACTGGCTAATGAAATTGTAAAATGTCCGTGATTTTTCATTACGTTTGTTTTTATATGCCATTTTTGCATAAGGCCTCGAAATGATAATGCGAAATGGGAACCAAATAAAGAACCTAATCTGAGAAAATCCACGTCGGAAGTGCTTACTTTAAATCCCCATTACTCGAGGTTATAGAAGCAGTGAGATCATTTGTGATCTTGCTTTGGGCGTGGCGCGACTGTGGTGCCAGCCTCTGCTTGCACAGCGGCTCGTACGGCGCATATTACAAGATGGGCTAGAGCTGTTTACTGGAGGCACCATCGTCAGGCTAGGTAGGGTGCATGTGTGATTGCACCGCTGCCGGTCAAGGGGGCACTTATGTCTTCACATATGTTCTCTCTCGCCCACCACCATTAGAGGTATTGACACCGGAATCTCACAAACAACCATGTGACTGCATCGGCTCACACAGCTCAGTCCGCACATTTTTTCTCTGACCTGTTATTTTCCACTGCTTTTGAGTAAGAGCTATTGTAATGCAACATTCCAAAAGCGAAAGCAGTGGAGTATGCTGTATTGGCCACGTACACGACAAAGTATATATAGTCAGTTGTTGAAAAGTAGTTGTGCGGTTGACACTGAAGCGTAATGCATTGTGTGCATTGCAGTTGCTTGTTACAATCATAGGCATTTCTCACAATATCGTCATGAAACTTAAGGGGATCAGCAATGTTTTTAGTAGGTCAGCACTAGGTAAGAGATAACCAGTGCTGCAAGTTCGCTACGTAGATTTGAACTGTCGCTATATTTTTGTTACATGGAGGTTTAAAAGAGAGGCACTTCTATGAGGGATGTTGGGGAATTGAAAATTTCGTAATTTCGAGCAATTTTCTGCATGGAGGTTATTTGGTTCATTACATATTGCCTTAACTGTATACGTAGAGTTGTACCCAAAAATTTTCAATGGTGGACATTTCAAGATGAAATGATGAAGACGAATGGAGGACATTTATTTGAAAGAAGAAACAGGTACTGAACTAGTGGTAATATTGGAGGAAAGGGAAACTGCAGCTCTTCAGGAGCATAAGCAGTAATGGAGTCAAGTAAAATATGAAAACAGCAGCCTTACAGCAAATACAATACAGTCAACGACCGATTTTTCGAACCCTCTAGGGAACACAAAAACATCCGAAAAGTCAGGCAGTCCGAAAATCGAATGCATGAAAAAGACGTACCATTTTACAAATATTTCTGGGATCAAAACAGTCAAGGATGAGGTATTAGGCTGGTGAAACACCAAAGCATGAAAAAGAGTTGTTGAAAAACTCTGCAGCCGACAGCCTGTTTATTATGCGTGTGTCGTCACGGCAGCCGGCGTTATTGCTGCAGTGTCTTAAAGAACTTGTCGATCCTTGTTTGGACGGCGTTCCGCTTGCATGCGATCATATCCGTCTCGATCTGAGCAAGTCATGTCAGTGCTGTACACCGATGAAAGCGTGAGCAATGCTCGCTTCAACTTGGCGCTCGTAGGCGGCGCAGATGTTGGCTCCTCATTCTCAACATCTAAGTCTTCCGAATCCTCCACAACCTGATGGACTAGCTCCTCATCGGTCAGTTCTGCGCAGAAGTAGAGCTCATTGTCAGCGTCGCCGAACTGTTTGAAAGTTATTTCCGGTTGTATGGAAATCCCAGTAGAGCGGAGGTCATTGATCGCGTCGTACATGGGCAGGCACATGTCAATCACATTGTCGCATTCAGGCAAGTCTGCTGCCTCTGTGGTGAGACAGTTGCAAATCGTGTCTTCCTTCACTGTTTTTCCATGCATCTGCAAGCATTCCGACAGCAGACCGAAGGTCAACGTTGTAGCCCTTGCCGCTTTCCGCACACAACACCATGTGGTTTAGTACCCGTGAACAGTAAAAAAGTTTAAGATTGCGGATGATGCCTTGGTTCATCGGTTGGAGAATTGCAGTCGTGTTGGGCGGCGGCATGAATTCCAGCTGTACAGCCTTTCAAATTCTTGATGTGACCATGAGTGGCGCAGTTGTCAACAAAGAGCACGACACGTCTGTTCTGAACTTCAAACTTCCTGTTCAACCTGCGGACGTAATTCTCAAACTGATGTGTGACCCATGTCTTTTTGTTGGCTCCTTACAACACTGGCAGCGATGCCCCTTTAAAGAGGGACGCGGGCTTTGAAAGTCGAAAAAACGCGGAAAAGTCGGCTTTTCAAAAAGTACATTATAAACTACCTTTTCTGTAATTATAAATGCCTAATTCATCGTAGAACTGTTTAAAATTATATATACAACTTGGCGCGGCAGCCCCAGAGTCGCGAGCGAACAGCAAAAGTACTCAAACTTCGCGCACGCCATTTCTCTGCCGCTGAACTAAGCGTCGCCATCTTCGTCTTGTTTTGTTTGTGAATGCTTGCCCTTTTCCATGTTGCCTTCGCCGGCGGCGTCCGCGGCGTAGCAGAAGCGTGGCTCGCTTGTAATTGGGGCCTCACAGGCATTGTTGAACTTCCCACATCTCGAATTCGGGCTGTGATTGGACAAAGTACGCGCTCCGTGAGAACGCGGGGGATCGTGCAACTGCTATTGGCTGCTGCGCGCGCTGACGCGGTGGCTCCTTCCCGGTGCGTCGTCTGGTCCGGCTGCCTACTGAGCTGGCTTTCTTTGTGCGCTTGCTGAATCGCTTCATGTTTCACCATATTTAAGATCGCCGTGATCATCGCTGGTTACGGATTCTGGTGGCGTGTTTTGAACGGTTTCGTGCACCTTGTGGATTGTCGTACGGTTGGCCACGATGCGCGCTAAGGAGTTCAAAACACTGCATACGTCGTCGTTCTGTGAATTCCGTCCGAATGGCGAAGTTAGCGAAGCGCATTGCCAACGGTCGCGGAGACGCTTCTATCAGTGCTGCCTCTGCTGCACCACTACTAGACCGACTGCGCTTCCACTTCCAACTGCATATCTTTCGCGTCAACGTAAGGAAACGGCATTTGAAGCGTGCCTACTGTACCGACGATATCAACCTCGGTGATCTGAGCCTCCCGTATCGCATCTGTCATCGGAAGCGATAACGCGTCATCAGCGTCGTCCACTGTTCGCATGGAAATGCACTTTCCGAGGGAATTGGGGAGGTGGAGGCACAACGTGCTGCAGTGAAAAACAAACTTTAGACTTGAAAATGCTGTTTTAAACTTCAAGGGCCATTTTCTCAGATTTAATTTTTTTCATGGTATGGTTTTCTTATTCCCGCAGTATCTCTGGAACCGTTAATCGGATTCCCACCTGGTATTTTTTATTGTGTGCCTAACCAAATTTCAGAGGACAAGACAAGCTCATTTTTTTTAAATATTGATTCTGGAATTAATAATGAACAATCAAAAATAAGCTAATGCAAGTCCAATTAGTGGCAGTAACCTTAATGGAGTGCTAAATTTTTTCAGCTGTGAAAATAAAAAAAGGGCTCTGTCTTGCCCTGTGGTACCTATTCAGGAACCTTCATAATGAATTTCATAGTTCCAACACATTTTGCAATTTCCCCGGGCATAGTACAAGGAACCCATGTGAACCATTCTGATATACTTCTGTAACGTAAGTACCAATCTGCGCAGCTGCATGAAACTTTGCAGTTATTCAAATGGCTGTGCCTGAGTCTACCCTGCAAATGTCATAAATTATCTCAAGAAACAAAAAAGTTGGTATTCAAAGGTAGCCTCCCCCTTTAAAACACCTCGGGTTCTTCGACTTCCCGATTACAAGCATGGGAAGCTTCTCGTTGCCAGACGTGTTGCTGCCAATGAGAACGGTATCCGGTCTTTACTGTGCTTGCCACCGTGGCATGGGTCACCAATAAAAGCAAGTGTTCTTTCTGGCAACATCTTATAATACAGTTAAAGCTCGTTAAATCAAACTCGAAGGGGCCGAGAAAATTGTTCGAATTAAGCGGAGTTTGAATTAACAGTCGGGCGCTTGAATGAGCGCCATCGTGGCCCACCGTGCTGGCCGACCGCACATGTTGACTCATTTCCATGAGTAAAGAGGGCTAGGCGCTACTGCACGTTTACGAAGGGTGATTCCGATAATGTTTGCAATCGAGCCGCAACGGCGAATGAACGGGACTAATCGGTCAGTCATGCGCCACAAACAAGAACCGGAATGCATTCGTGTGAGTAGCGAGCTTCAAGACATGTTTATTTACACGGAAAAATAATCGGTAATGTGCGTTTGCTTGCGTTTCTTGTGCCGCGACTCCACAAGCATTGACTGCAGCTTGCCCAAGAGTTCCAGTGCAGGATCCGAATTCTCATCGGCGGAGAAGTATCGTGCAGTGAGATCGAGCGCCGACGCTACTTCACATGCACTAGTGGGTGGCACCGGATCGTCGCCTTGTCGGACTCTTCATTGCTTTCAGCCGTGTTCGCCACCCGTGAGCCCTGTGGAGCACATGCAGCCGCGATTATATCCTCATCACTCAAGGGCCCAGACGTCTCCACACTGTTGTCAACGTCAACGTAAGCTTCAAAGGCGACACCCTCCGACAAAGCTTCGTAGCCACGGTCGAGCACGATGGAGTCATCATCAGACATAGCCTCCACTGCCTCCGCGCTGCATGCTTCTGGGGCATCACCGAAGCCACACTTGCGGAAACAATTTTTGATAGTTTCCGGCTTGACGGTATTCCACGATGATGCCAGCATGTGGACAGCTCCAAGCAAATCGATGTCATACGACTTGCCACTGTCCAAACAAAGAAGTCTCTCTAGGAGGTGGCACCTGTAAAGCGTTTTTAAGTTCTGAATAACTCCAAGATCCATAGGCCGGAGCACAGAAGTCGTGTTTTTAGGCAAAAATGCCAAGCGGATTGCTGTCAGTCCACTCACGTCACAATGAGCTGTACAGTTGTCCACGAACATGAGAACATTCCTGTTTTGTGCAGCGAATTTCCTGTCTAGCTTGCGCAGCCAGTCGGTGAAAATTTCCCGTGTCATCCACGATTTTTTGTTTGTGCACATAACCGCGCAATTATCTTCATTGTTGAAAAAATTGGGGGGGGGGGGTTTAGGCAAATACTTGAACCTCGCGATAGAGCGAAAGCTGTGAGTGTTCCAGCGATGGCCTCTGTAACACTGCCTTTTCAATCCGCGGTCTTTTCATAATTTTTGTTATAATTGCTTCACATGAAAGCAAAGGCGTCGTACTTGTCATATTTGTTTTGTGGACACCTTAACCGCGCCGTAAGGGATGGAAAGAAGGTGGGGAGCTAAAGTGGAAACAGGGAGAGGGGAGACATGCTGGAGGGATACAGAGTAATTTCTACCACCGGGGATCTCCAACGTGCACTGGCATCGCACAGCACACGGACGCCACTCCGTTTCGCCTTCATCGAAACGCAGCCGCCGGCGGTCGAATACCTCGGTACTTAAGGTTTTGGGGAATGAAAAAGGCAGTTTACTACAGGTCAACACCACGGAATCGTGACCACCCACACTTCATTAGGTCAAGGTTACTTAAAGGTCATATTTTGTGTCACGCGAAGACCGGCTATACCTAGCATAGTGAACATTTAACTTTAATTTCAAACAAGTTTATAAGAAGGGAAAGGTGCAGTATTTCTAAAGGTTCCTTTAAGGTGAGAAACGCCCGTGACGCTGACGGCTCAAAAAGCTAGTGTAGTGAAACCTTCTCCACTAATCGTACATAACTGAACGCAGTGCGAACTGATCGACTTCAAATTCTGTAGCTCATGAAAGCGGGCGAAAGGCGCCACAGTTGGCTTTTTCTCCAAATATCGTTCAGTGAAAGAGATATTATTACGCGAGTCGCCTGGCGGTGTGAACACTTGTCACGATCGGTGCGTGTCGCAGGTCGACGAAACCCTGTCGCCTCGCCAGGGTTTTGCCTCCATCGTTTTGCCTCCATTGCACGGCGCCTCATTCTCATTTGTCTAACTTGCCATCTTAAATGTCCAGCTCTTGAGTTGGCCCTTTGGCACACTATGCACACCAATGCGTACAAAGCGAACACAAAGCCTTAAATCAGGATTGTGCGAATGTCTGCTGAAGGGGAGTTTTCTCATTTGCTGATAACAAAGGAATAGCGAAAGACCGAATAAATTTCTTAGCCACAGCGCTGCACTCCGTACAGGGCGTTTTAGAAAAAAAACAATAAGATAGACACGCTGAAGCAGAGTGAATTGCTCGCCACTTGCTTCGCAATGACTAAGAAAATAACTAAGGAGAAACGGAACACGTTGACTAGAATATGATAACCCAAACTTGATATCGGATTAAAATTTCGCTATCTTTTCGGAATAGTCTGTTTTATAAACATTCTACAGAGCTGGGTCGGATATGGTTGCGCACACGGATTACCAACTTTGAAGAGTTAAAACTAGGCGGCCTTCAGCTACCAGTGCCAAGGAGCTCACGTCTTTACACGTTTTAGGATAATGAAAGTTGAGCGGTTTTTTTTCTCAAAGCTCCTTAGTGACCGATAACTCGTTCACTGTTAGGACGTCTACGAGTGCCGCAGATTTGTTCCCCACTGTATCTCCTTGTTGACCGCCGCGCTAGACGTCTCTTATCGGGCCCATGGTGCCTCGATGCGCGCGCATCGATGCTCAATAATCGGTCCGGGTTGTGGTGATGCCTTCCGTATGCGCGCTTTGTCGAAAGTTCGCCTTTTCTTTGTGCGTCTAACGCCACGATATCGTATACACTGGCACGAAGAATTAGATTGGCATTTCTCGGTTACTTTTCGGCCTCAACTCCCTCTCCCTAAGGATCACCGTTCACAACTCTTTGTCTCTTTCGACTCTCTCAATCAGACGGGCCCCTGCGTCTTCTCGCCTTCGGCCCGCGGGGCCACCTGCATCACGCAGGGGGGAACAGAAAGGCCTTCGAACCTAGGGAATGGACACCTCAAGCGAAACAGGGAATTGTGGGAGGACTACGGAAGGGACGCTTCATGCTTTTACTGCTCAGATAGTGAGCCGCCATTCGGTGATTTTACAGATGTCTGTCCTGTTCTTCGAGGTATATACTTCGTCACTTGTACCTCTCGATACTAGTGAACGTACGGGAAGCATTAACGAAACCTTGAGACGCTGAAACGTTTTGACTAAATTAGCCATTTCCTTTTCATTCCCTCCCCCTCAATCAAAATGCAGAATCACGTTCGTCTAAATTACCAACTTTAATGTCTAGCTATTGAGATTGGCCCTTTGGCACTCTGTGCAGACGAATGCGTATGAAGTGAACCCGAAGATTTACTTCGGGAGAGCGCGAATGTCTACTGGAGGGGATTTCTCTGCTTTTCTGTTGTCAAACGGTATCGACAGCACCAAAAAAATATTCTACAAACACAAAATACATCATCTCGTTTGCTGCTTTTAGGAAGAAATATTCTACAATGACTAACATCAATTATACTTTGCAAAATTCAAGCCTAACAAACACATTCACAATAGAAATATTTCGGTTATTATTTGATTGTTCACCTAATATGTCGCGGCATATCGACGTTCTGTTCAACCAAACTATTACATTTTGTGCAAAATTTTGCACATACCGGTAAAAAATTAATCAATGGTTGACAGATCAGTGGTGGTTTGTGAACTGTTTTCATTCTTGTAAAGAGAATTTTATTTTACCATGATAAATAATAATTGCTTCCGAAGTGGACGTGGATAGCTTTATTTAAATAGTGCATTCTTTGTGGATGCTTTTCATTGATATGATTATTTATGTTCCGCAGTAGAAATGTTGAAGTTTTTCGAAAAGAGCCATTGTGGTTCTAACGTCTCCTGCTTTTATCTTTTAGACCATGCGTTCCTTTCTTCTCTATAATTTTTTCTTGGTATCCATCATGGCAAAGATTGTTCCAACTACAGCACGATCGCGCTTATTTCGCATGCTAGCAAGGTGATGTTGAAAATCCTGCAAGGTAGGCTGCAGCAGCACGTGGATCGGGAGCTTCCGGACGTGCAAGCTGGGTTTCGCAAGGGCAGAGGAACTAGAGATCAAATTGCCAACCTTCGCTGGATCATGGAAAAAGCAAGAGAGTTACAGAAACCCATCTACTTCTGCTTTATTGATTATGCGAAAGCGTTTGACTGCGTAGACCACAGAAGATTGTGGCAAGCTCTCCAAGAGATGGGAGTTCCAATTAACCTCATCTGTTTCCTCAGGAAGCTGTATGAAGGGCAAGAGGCCACAGTCAGAACTGGGCATGGTCTTACTGATTGGTTTCCGATTGAGAAAGGAGTGAGGCAAGGCTGCATACTGTCGCCCTGCCTATTTAGTCTATATTCAGAGTGCATCATGAGGAAGGCCGGTCTGGACGAGTCTTCAGCTGGAGTGAAGATTGCTGGAAAACGTATCAACAACCTTAGGTATGCGGATGATACCACTTTAATGGCAGAAAGTGAAGTGGAACTCGAGACTACTGATGCGCATAGAAGAAGAGAGTGAGAAGTTTGGGCTTAAGCTGAACATTAAAAAGACAAAGATCATGGTGTCTTGCCCTATCAAGTCCTGAAGCATCAAGGGACAAGAAATGGAAGCTGTGACAGATTTTCTCTTCTTGGGCTCCAAGATTACCCCGGAAGGAGACTGCAGCCATGAAATTAGAAGACGCCTGCTTCTGGGAAGGAGAGCCATGGTTAGCCTTGACCGCCTAGTAAAGAGCAGAGACATTAGTCTGCCAACCAAGATCCGTATAACTCGTGCTATGGTCTTTCCAGTTGTGATGTATGGATGCGAGAGTTGGTCTGTGAAGAAGGCTGACCGCTGAAGAATTGACGCGTTTGAATTGTGGTGCTGGCGGAGACTCTTGAAAGTTCCTTGGACTGCCAGAAGATCAAATCAGTCGATATTGTCGACCATAAACCCTGACTGCTCATTGGAGAGTAAAATTCTAAAGTTAAAGCTCAGATACTTTGGTCATCTGATGAGAAGAGAGGAGTCGCTGGAGAAAGATTTGATGTTGGGAAAGGTTGAGGGTCGCCGTAGAAGGGGTAGGCAGTGAACGCGATGGTTAGATGGCATCTTCGAGGCGCTGCAGATGAAGTTATGTGATATTAGGAAGATAGTGAGAGACTGGAAAGCGTGGCGTGACATGGTCTTTAGGGTCACGAAGAGTCGGACACGACTGAACGACTGAACTGAACTTATCCATCATGGCGGCTTGGTAATAAACCAATGATTAACGTACTCGGGGCCTTTAGGTTTGAGTGTATTTAGCATTTTAACGGTTCTAGGAGTAGGAAACAAACTTTGATTAAAATCACTCTTAAAAACGGCACTTCTTTTTCGTTACTGACATTTAGGACAGGAATGAAATAGGAGGAAAATGATGCTGATTTTCTGCTTACGCCTATTGTGGAGCGATAACAGCTTTCTGAAGGCGTACATTCGGTACGAAATTGCGCATCAAGGGAAAATCCACAGCAATTGTTCCAGGTTGAGGAAATGTCGGAGATAAAATTACTAAGTTGCCTTTCATCAGCTCTGAAGACTACGTCACGAGTAGCAGCGCAAGTCGATTACGAAGCCTACGCACTGTTCGCCATCATCGAGCAACGAGAACGTGTTTCTTCTTCATAAAATTAACTGCACGCAATGCGCAGCTTGCTGTGAGCCAGGAATATAGAATAGAGCAGTTTAGCGTCCTTTATAAGCATTTCAAAGTTTTCAACCCATGGCAGAAGACTTGCTATGTTCCTGGAATCTGAAAAATATCTAATGTCAAGAGGCGTCACTGCAACCATTGGAAAAGCTGGAATATCTATTCCACGAGAACCATAGTTAAACGAGAAAAGTATTACAGTGAGCAATGCATCCAGTGGCGAGACTAGGGTCAGCGATGCACGGTGCATTGCCGTGGGCACAGCACACTCCCCCACGCCTGGTAGTCAAACGAACACTTCCTTTCTCTCATGAAGGAAATGCTTTGTCCTCATGACTTCCTTGGATGGGGAGGAGTTCGTACGGTCCCCCTTATGTAAAGATCCCTATCAGGGACATTAAATAAGGGGGGGGGGAGACAATGGTGAGAAAGGGTCATACATTAGCATAAAAACAAAGGAAAAGAATACAAAAAAAGATTGAAATATGATGCATCCCAACTGGCTGAAAGATTTGCTTTTGACGACGAATATCACATCTGAAGCTTGTCAGCACATTACTACCAATTCCTTCAGCAAGTAGACCCAGATCTATGATCAAGATTCCCTCCCTGATTACCTCGCTATCTGAGACTGTGCAGCACCAACGTACCAACGTCGCGTGAACAGAACATTTACAAATGATTTGCGATACCGCTTTTCGTCAGACGTGTGTCCGCATTAGGAATACTGTGACGCGATCGAAACTGTACAACATATCTTGCTCGAGCGTCCAGGTTATTACTGACGAGTGTGCTTACTATGAACATCGCGCGGGGATGTTCTCCCCAGTGCCTCTAACATTGGACAGTGTTTAAGGGGTTATAGCCTGCCCTAGGGGACAGAGACAAGCATTGATCTTTCTGGTTTAATATATAAAAGAATTGGAATTCATGACAACTAAAGTAACACGCCTTTTTTACTCTATGAACATTGTGCGCTTGCTTGTCACTGACTCATATTTTTCACACTGTGAATTTTGTAAGCCCATTTGTAGAACTATGCATCCCATTCCTTCATTCGGTAGCATTACTCGACGGTGATCCTAAAAGTAACCATTTAATGGTCACATTCTATCTCCCTAAACTTTTATTTATTTTATTTGCAACACCTCTCTGATTCCGCCTTTCTCTCTCCAATTCCCTTTCTTATGAAGAGAAGCACGTCAGCGAGCCCTAAAAGCAGGCTAAATTATTTTTTTTTCATTAGGAGTTATCTCCCTCTCTTGCTTAACAAAACCCATCTTTCCTGAGAAACACTTTTAATGTGAGGCAAGCGTGATATATCGTATACCAATGGTATGCACACGGGGATGGGAGTAACGTAAGCTTTCGACTTGTAGCATAAGTCAGATAGATAGATGAATATATTATTATAGGAAAGGCACAGGGGTTGGCCGGAATGATTAAAATCTGTTCTGCTGCTCTGCACGGGGGAGCGGAGAAAAAGAGTACCATGAAAGGTTACGATAGAGGATAAGGCACATGAAAAAATATGCAGGCACAGCAGTTTGCTTGACAAGCGTGAATTGAGTCCGGTGGCGCACAAAAAACTGGGGAGCCCCCACTGCCTGGACACCCTTCGCCTTGTCCTGCCAAGCGAACAGCAGACGTTCCTCCGACAGAGGCCTCTTGTCCAAACGCTTCTAGGAAACGGCTAGCACATGTATTTCACGCACATGTACTGGGCACAAAATATTATGTGGGCCTTAGTCTGAAGGTTGCCACAAGTTGAACATTCTGGGGAGTTACCCGTCCAATTAAACGCAAGTGCCCACAAGTGAAAGCCACGATTAAACACAGTTTAGGTAACAAGCATGCATGATGGCGCGGAATATCACGCGGAACGTGAAATTATACATTCGATATTTTTGTATTTTTGCCGTAGCGATTAAATCATGTTCGGCATTACATTCAACGCCATGGTGCATAAAAAACGATGTGTAATCACGGTCATCATCATCTCCATCAGCCGAACGTACTAGCAGCAGGGAAAAGGCCTGTCTGATATAGCTCCACTTAAATCAGTCCTGTGCTTTAGATGCACCCACTTAACCCCCGCCAAATATTCAGACGTGCAATGCGAGTGCTTTATAAGGTTACGCCATGTGGTTTACACGCTGTTTCCTAATATCGCACGCACTGTTTTCTTCACGCGTTTATGTGATTACTCACTCA
The DNA here is from genome assembly GCF_055883805.1 of Amblyomma maculatum. Taxonomy (NCBI): domain Eukaryota; kingdom Metazoa; phylum Arthropoda; class Arachnida; order Ixodida; family Ixodidae; genus Amblyomma; species Amblyomma maculatum. The sequence goes on from NC_139350.1 coordinate 15,679,136, forward strand.
GAAATTTAAATGCGGCGGTTTCGGGCATACTCGAGGACAGGACGCACTTTTATTAAACAACTCAGTAGCCCTCTACGAGAGGAAATGTTTCTCTTTTTGGTGGCCGGGGGATAAAGGGGAGGGGGGGGGGCAGCTGACGAGGAGCTTCTTGAAAAGCTGCTTTGGAGGACTCTGAACTCAATTCGGCTGCGGCTGTTGCTCTTCGAATGTGCTGGCGCTGGTGCCCAACGTTTCTTCCGATGGGCGTTGATCGACTGGCATCCGATGGCAGCGGCATAACGTAGGTGGCGTCAGGTAACAGCAGACTTCCCGCTGGAGATGATCCGGAAGAAGTGACTTCCGAGAGAGATGGCATAATCGTTGACAGCCCATGCAGAGCTTCCAACGTGCTAGCGTTCCTACAGAAAGAGCCTTATGGTATCCTCGTGCCTTAAGGGAGATGACGTTATCGGGACTGGTGCGTTGAATCGTGCCTTGAATTCTTCATTGTTAAGGCGCCATTTCGGGCTGACCTGCCGTTGCGGGAAAAAAAGTGAAGTCAGGTTACAGCAAAGGAAGTTATGCGCTGTTATGAACATTGCAATAAGTGACATGGTCACTTTGTGCGTGCGAGATGTAAGACGCTCTTATCGAGAACATTTAATAATCATTTTCTGAACGTGGTCCAAGAATGCCCAAGCCTTAATTTCAAAGAGTTCTGAAACGTTGGGGAGGTTTATGATAGGAATGGGAAAGGGAAAGGGTTAACAGATCACGTTACGCCTGCATTTAGCAGCGCTGCCTATGTAGAAAAAATAGAAGCCCCTCGTAACTTGGATGCTAATTGTAGCAAGTGAGGTCCCTGCGATACTTGCAGCTAAATCCCGGAGAATGTTTTAAGACGAATGGAATCAACTGGATTGATGCGCAGGAATTCTGATGCCGTCTTTGGTTTATTTCTTCACCTTATTGCCAGGTTTGATTTCGTACTGTTTCACTTATGTAATCTAATTCGCATTTAAGCCAACCCAACATTTATTCCCATGCTGCTTTTTTTCTAATTGTGGATCCATCCTTATTTAAATAACATTTCTGTTTGAGATCTCGTCTTGTATTCAGTTCAATCGTGACAATCCTAGTTCGTTCACACTAAGTGAATGAAGTTGTTCAGTTATACACACTGACACGACCGAACGCCAACGATATTTTGTCGTTCAGGGATCTCCTAACACTACAGAATTAACCGAAATTTGAACTGAGAACGCAGTTCATTGGCCTGAGCTGTGCGTAAATTTCCCATAGTGTGCGCGCTGCAGCGCACTCACCCATCCACCTGTTTCGATGTCACGCAGAGGTAGTACGTTGGTCAGCCTTCTTTTAGGATAGGCAGCGTTGGTCCCCGTCCACTCCGGCGGAGCAATATTCTGTTTTTCATGTTCATCAACGCCGTCGGCGACACTTTCCTTGTCCTGCAATGTGCAGGGGCAACCCTGCCCATTTTTTCTCTATTTTCAGTTCACAGCACACGGGTAACTTACTCGCTTGAGACGAGGTGCCTGAAACCTCGAAATGGTCCTCTATTGCCTTTAACGGGAGCTGGTTTGACGTGGGAAGTCGCTCGTAGCCATTGCGATTTGTCTGGTTTCTGTCGAATGATTCAGTGCAACCGCGGGTGCCCTCTAACGACATTCCTTTACACGATAATATTTCTGCAGCAAGTGCAACTCTTGTTCTTCGTCAAAGACAACAGAACAGCGTGTTGATATGGCACCAGGCCAATGTCCGTAGGCAGGCTCCGGACTCGCTTTCAATGATGTCTCGTTTTCAATTACCTGATGGACTGGAATTATTCTCCGATCGTTCGGCTCTTTTTTACTTGGCTCGGGGCTCGTTCCCCGTTCATCTGGGATGAACTGTGCCTGATCATTTGACTCAGAGTCTTCAGGCTTTGATGTGACAGACATGGCCGTGTTCACAGTCCTTGGTAGGAATTGTCGGGAGGGCGAACGCCAGTTAAGTTAGGCTCTGTGCCCTAAGGAAACGTTACATGCTTAAAGCGATGTAACGGAGCGGGGCGTGTTGGTGTTGTGCCCTCAAGTAATGGCACAGCTGGTTTGATTATTTCGTCTTTGTCGTCCAATAATATACGGCTCTTCGTCTTCCTTGTGAAATTGCCATGTGTAGGCGCCTAAAGTATCAATCAAACATTAAACAAAAATCTATGATTTAATATTGCGGATTAAGAGAGAGCGCCTGAGATGCTTTTAAGGAAACAATCACATTGCGAATCGAGAGTGCGGTAGAATTAAAGAGTGAAATTTGATCAGCTTGCTTCACTCACCGAGCCTCTGCGCCCGCCGCTATACTTCGCGAACGTTTTATAGCAATCTTAGACACGTCTGCACAGGGCCGAGCGCAACTGCTAATTGATGCAAAACTGCCACAACACTTGGTCTTGTTGATTGATCAACGCACCTGATAACTATAGCTCCGGTTAAGGCTTCTACCAAATCACCCAAGTGACAGGACGTGAAACATCACATACCTGGTAGACTTTATAATCAGGGCTCGGCCATGTCACGTGAGTCAAATATTTTATCACATGGTGGATACGTCACGGTGAGACATCACAGGCAGATGCCGTACTACTGCTTCGGAGGGCATCATGCTGTTGAATAAAAAAATTAACTGCTGATGCCAATGATTTAGCACGACGTAATACAGCGGACTACAAGACACTGCAGGGATGCTACCTTGTTTTCTCTTCGAGGGCGCAACGGTAGCTACCTGTGATTCTTATTAAATAGCGCCTGTGTGTCTTCTGTTCGAGCTAATACTTCTGTACGTTTGCCGTTAAGAATAAATCATCGTGTTCAGCGTTTCACTTACCGTCAGTGGTGTTTAAAAAGGTAATGTGCAGTCGTCGTTATCATCACCACATCGTCCGAACTATACCAACAGCAAGGAAAAGGCCCCTCTCATATCCCTCCAGTTAAATCAGTCCTGGGATATAGATGCAACCACTTGACCGCCGCCAAATATTTAAACGTGCAATGCGCGCACTTTATAACTTTATAAGATTACGCCATCTGCTTTATTCGTTGTCTCCTAATATCGCACGCACTGTTTTCTTCCGGTGTTTCCGTGATTACTCACTAAGAAATTTAAACGCGATGGGCTCACCCATGCTCGAGGACAGGCGGCCCTTTTATAAGGCAACTCAGAAGCCTTCTACGAGATAAAATGTTTTTCTTTCTCGTGGGCGGGGGAAGAGAAGGGGGGAAGTTGACAAGGAGCGTCTTCGAAAGATGCTTTTGAGGATTCTGAACTTAATTTGGCTGTGGCTCTTGCTCCTCGACAGGGCGGGCACTTGTGCCCAACTTTTCGTCCTCGATGGGTGCTGATGGACTAGCATCCGGTGGCAGCGTAACGCAGGTGTCGTCAGGTGGCAGCACACTTTCCGCCGGAGATGATCCTGAAGAAGAGTCTTCCGAGAGAAGTGGCATAATCGTTGACAACCCGTGCAGCGCTTCCGACGTTGTAGTGTCCCAAAGAACACGCCTCAAGGAATTCCTATGCCTCATGGGAGTTGATGTTACTGATTGTGCTGATCGACTGGCATTCAATGGCAGCGGCGTAACGTAGTGTCGTCAGGTAGCAGCATACTTCCCGCCGGAGATGATCCTGAAGAAGAGTCTTGCGAGAAAAGTGGCATAATCGTTGACAACCCATGCAGCGCTTCCGACGTTGTAGTGTCCCAAAGAACACGCCTCAAGGAATCCCTATGCCTTATGGGAGTTGATGTTACTGGTTGTGCTGATCGACTGGCATCCAATGGCAGCGGCGTAACGTAGGTGTCGTCAGGTAGCAGCATACTTCCCGCCGGAGATGATCCTGAAGAAGAGTCTTCCGAGAAAAGTGGCATAATTGTTGACAACCCGTGCAGCGCTTCCGACGTTGTAGTGTGCCAAAGAACACGCTTCAAGGAATCCCTACGCCTTAGGGGAGTTGATGTTACTGGTTGTGCTGATCGACTGGCATCCAATGGCAGCGGCGTAATGTAGGTGTCGTTAGGTAGCAGCATACTTCCCGCCGGAGATGATCCTGAAGAAGAGTCTTCCGAGAAAAGTGGAATAATCGTTGACAACCCGTGCAGCGCTTCCGACGTTGTAGTGTCCCAAAGAACACTCCTCAAGGAATCCCTACGCCTTATGGGAGATGATGTTACTGGTTGTGCTGATCGACTGGCATCCAATGGCAGCGGCATAACGTAGGTGTCGTCAGGTAGCAGCATACTTCCCGCCGGAGATGATCCTGAAGAAGAGTCTTCCGAGAAAAGTGGCATAATCGTTGACAACCCGTGAAGCGCTTCGACGTTGTAGTGTCCCAAAGAACACACCTCAAGGAATCCCTACGCCTTATGGGAGTTGATGTTACTGGTTGTGCTGATCGACTGGCATCCAATGGCAGTGGCGTAACGTAGGTGTCGTCAGGTAGCAGCATACTTCCCGCCGGAGATGATCCTGAAGAAGTCTTCCGAGAGGGGTGGCATAATCATTGACAGCTCATAAAGTGCTTCCGACGTTGTAGTGTCCCAAAGAACATGCCTCAAGGAATCCCCACGCCTTATGGGAGTTGATGTTACTGGGAGTGCTGATCTACTAGCATCAAATGGCAGAGGCGTAACGTAGGGGGCGTCAAGTAGCAGCAGACGTCTTGCCGGAGATGATCCAGAAAAAGTCTTCCGAGAGAGGGAGCATAATCATTGACAGCTCATGCAGTGCTTCCAACGTGTCCTTGTCCCAAAAACCACACCTTGCGGAATCCTCACGTCTTATGGGAGTTTATGTTACTGGGAATTCTGAGTTGAGTCGTGTTTTGAATTCATCCTTTTTAAGGGTCCAGATCGGGCCCACCTGCCGTTGCGGGAAAAAAGTAGTCAGGTTAGAATAAGAAAGTTAGGCGCAAATATGAGCATTGCTATATGGGAGAAGGTCACTTTGAGCATTTTAGATGTAAGGCGCTCATGCAAAAAACATTGAAGAATCATTTTCTGAAACTTGCCAAACAATGACCAAAACCTAGTCTGAAGGAGTTCCGAAGAGTCGGGGACGTTTATCGTATGAACGGAAAAAGCAAAGAGCTAATAGGTCACAATATGCCTGCATTTAAATGCGCTGCCTACATAGAAAAAAAAGAAGCCGTTCGTTACTTTGACGCTAATTATAGCAAGTGAGACCCCTGCTAGATTTGCCTCCAAATTTCGAAGAATGCTTTAAGAAGCAGATGGAATCAACTGGATTGATTCGCGGAAATTGTGATGGTGTTTTTATTTCTCTTCGCCACCTTATTATCAGGTTTGGTTTCGTACTCTTTGACTTATGTAATCTAATTCTCATTTTCTGCCAACCCCAAATTTTTTCAATTTTTTCAAAATTTGTTTTTGTTCTAATTGTGGATTCATCCTTATTTCATTTCTGTTTGCGATTGCGTCCTGTATATAATTTGGCCGTGACAACCTTAGCCCGTTCAAACGCAGTGAATTAAGTTCACTTATTTCACACGGACGCCAACGGACGCCGGTGATCTGTTGTCTTTGACGGATCGCCTACAGTATAGCATTAACTGAAATTAGATCTGAGAACACAGCTTTTAGCCTGAGATGAGCGCAAATCGCCCTTAGTGTGAGCGCAACATCGCACTCACCCATCCGCCTGGTTCGATGTTGCCCGGAGGCAGTGAGTTGGTCAGCCTCCGCTTGAGATGTTCAGCGTTGTTTCCCGCCCACTGCGGCGGCGCAATATTCTCTTTTTCGTTTTCATCACCACCTTCGGCTACACTTTTTCTGTCCGTGGAATATGCAGGCTGACCGGCGCCTCCTTTTTTCTCGTTGCTCAGTCCGTGGGACAAGGGTAGCTCACTTGCTTCAGGTGAAGTACCTTGTTCCTCAAAATTGTCCTTTGCCGTCCGTAGGCTGTGCGGTCTGGACGTGGGAGGCCGCTTGAAGCCAAGCTGGTTTCCACCAAATGATTCAGGAGAGCCCATGGTGACTTCTGCGGATGCTCCTTTTTGCGATAATTTTTCTGCTGCAAATGCCAACTCTTGCACTTCGTCAAAGGCAAGCAACCTCCTTGTCGATATGGCGCCAGGCCAACGTCCGGAGGCCGGCTCCGTATTCGCTTCAAATGATGCCAGTCCGTGAATTGCTTGATGAACTGAACTTAGGCTCTGATCATTCTGCTCTTTACCTGCTCCGGGGCTCGGTTCCCGTTCATCTGGGATGATCGGTGCCTGGTCATCTGCCTCAGATTCGTCGAGATTTAACGCTACAGACATGGCCGTGTCCACAGCTGCTTGGTAGGCCTTGTCGGGATGGTGACTTTCACGTCTGCTTGGCTCTGTACCCTGAGGAAAGGTTACATCCGAAACGTGATGTTATGGCGCGGGGAATGGCTTGTTCGAATAATTTTGTCTTTGTCATCCTACAAGAGCCTTCGTCTTCCTTGCCAAATTATCAGTTTAGGCGCCAAAACTATCAGTCAAGAAATAAACAAAATCTATGATTTAACATAGTGAATTGAGAGAGCGCCGGAAAACATTTTAAGCAAACTGAATCAGATATGTTTCGAGAGTGCGATAATATTAAAGTGTGAAATTCGCTCGGCCTGCTTCTTCGTCATAATTTCTGGTCACCGCATATGCCGAGCCTGTGCACCAGGGGCCATACATCCGTAACACTTTATAGCACTTTTAGGCACGTCTGCATAGGGCCGAGCGCAACTGGCAATTGATGCCAATCTCGCCAGAGCACTTGACCATAACGAGTGATCGACGCACTTGATAACTACAGCTCCGGTAAGGGCACCTACCAACTCGCCCATGTGACAGGGCATGAACGATCACACACCTGGTTGACTCTTTAATCACAGCTCGGCCATGTGACGTAAGTCGGCGATTTTATCACAATGTGCATGTCGTTACGGTGTGACATCACCTGCTGACGCCATTCTACTGCTTCGAAGAGCATCATTCTTTTGAATAAAATTTAGAACTGTTGATGTCAACGACTCAGCACGGCATATTTCAGCGGACTACTGCTCACTGCAGGGATGTCGCCATGTTGTAACGAAAGCTCCTTCGAACTTAACTGCGATACTGTTGTGTCAGTAACCATTTAAAATAGAAAAGGTTTTATGCTGCTTAACGTCCCGATGCGGCTCCGGATATGAAAGACGTCGTAGTGGACAGCTCCAAATAGTTTCAATTACATGTGCTTCTTTAAATTGCGCAGAGATCCGACATCGCTAGCCTAAGTCGTCTAGAATAAGTCGAAATGCGGCCGCCGCGAGTGACTTCGAGCTCCGGTAACACCATGCAGCTTTGCTAGTCGAGCGCCTATGTCATCTCTTGCAAGGCAGCGTGTCAGATGTTTGTCCAGCGAGCTGGTGGGCTGAGGAGGTGGGATGCGCCAGGCTGAATGTGACATGTAAAGTTTGGTGCTTTGCCTAAATGCTAAAGTCCAGAAAAACGGCTGACCTTGTCGCAGTTTGGTGCTCGTAATGCAAAAGTTGCGAATACACTTTAGAACCTACACTGGAGAAAAGCGAAACATAAGCACCGCTCTGCGCCATCACATGGGAGCCATACATGATAAAGAAGAGAAGGAGGAGGGGGGCATCTGGTTTCTCTCGGTGCCACATGATGACGTTACGACTGCAGACGAACCATGGAAGGAATTCACAATAAACGTATGCCACGTGCTTAATTTTGACATCTATAGTTTACATGTTCTTATTTTGCTCATGTGCACCTTAGTAAAGATTTCGAATGTGTTTCTAAGGAACCCGTGCATTCCCTAGACACGCCTTTTTTATGCTCAAACGTTGAGCCATTGCTCCTCTTCCGCTTAAATTATATCTTCGACAGGGCTGTCCGCTATTGCCTTTGTTATTCGCCTTATATTTCAGCCCCTGTGTCGTAGTATCATCAAGCACTAAGAAATTTGCTGTTTCTCGCTATTCCAATGTGAAATCAAGATTTTGGCTTATGCTGATGACATTGCCGTTTTTTGTTCTGATAAAAAGAGTACTGTGCCTAATTGAGAGTTTTTCTGATAACTCGAGTGCGTCTCTTAATCTTGATATATCAAAGGGGTTCTGGCTATCTCACAGATGTACAGAACCTAATATTTCTGTCGGCATCCGGTTGGAATCCCAAGACTTGCAGTATTTGGGGGTTCCATTGCATCAATATCGCAATAGTGGGCCTCCCTGAGATTCTCAGATCTCATAAGTTATGTGTCAGACCCAGGCTTGAATGAGTAGTGTCCTTGTTTCTATGTGCCGGAGCATAGGTTTGGAATGTATTCCTGATTTCGAGGCTTATCTATGCATTGCAGGTGTTGCATTGTGCAAGGAACAAAGTTCAGTCTATACATAGAATGTTTGCTAGTTTTGCATTGCGCTCTCAGTGGGAGCCTCTGCGTCGAGATAATTTGCTTCTTCTTCTGGAGGCTGGTGGAGCTGGTCTTGAGCACTTGTGTGTTCACCAGCTGTTTCAGCGTTTTCTTTATTAAACAGCTAGCAATCTTTTTCTCCTGCCTTTTATAGTTGATCAAGCGCCCATCTTCCTAATTTGTGTGCGCTCATTGGTTCTTTGAGGGGTTTTCTTATGAATGTTGCCGAGAGATTCCATTTTCTCGCCGTACGGTTTTCCTTACAATACCTATACAGTCTATCCAGAAGGCAGATGATAAAAGTTCTGATTGACATGTTATTTTGTGTACCGGTGTATTGAGAGCTGTCGTTTCTAGACAATCGCGAATTACAGTGGGTGTAACGGATGTATATGAAATCAGCCGGAAAATACGTTTTTTTTAAACTTCGTATAAAAACCTTGCCTGTAAAAACGTGGTTTTGTCCAAAGGGGACTTTTGTGACATGGTCATTAGACGGTAACCTGTGTCAGCAGCATGAGCTATAGATCTTTACTTTGTATATTATCACAATGCACAGTTTTTTTTTTATATTCAACGGACTCTCAATACAGACATTAATATTATGCCCTATAATATAAACGTTTGCCTCCAATGAAAGCTTCTGAGGTTCGATGAGATCTTTTTGTGCTCATGGGCCTGCTTACCCTGTGCAAGAGCCACATGACAACGCGGTACGCAATCCCTCTATGTTCATCGATGTCTCTGTTTTGAGAATACTGTGCTATGATGCGAGGGAGTATATGCTGCGCAGGATCTACCTGCTGCGTGGGTACCTTTACTCGATGCATGTATATGTCTTCAGCAGTTGTGATGTGTAGGCAAAGTAAGAGCTCGATGCTGGTGTCACTGTGTATGACATGTTGCAGGGTGCGACCTGGTTGAATCGGGATTGAAGTAGTTCCATGCAATAAAGAAAAAATATCTGTCGTGCCGTAGTGGGAATGCCGCTGTTTCGAACGCCGGGGACCTAGGGTTCGATTCACCCCATAGGCGCAAGTTAATTTGTTTAATTCAGCAGTGGAGGAGACACATTCTGCGCTCTATTTCACAGCCCAGCTAATGCTCGTTCGTTTCTCTTAGTCGTTGTCTTGCAAATCAGTTGTTTTCCTTTTATCATTAACCATTTAACCCGCAGAAACTTCAGTATACGTTTATCGTGGATTTACCAATGTAACGTGTGCGAGACGACATTAGCTGCAGTATAAGGCATACGGCTGATCATCAAGGAAAGCTGTAAGAATGAAGTCAGCGCTTTTCATCTTCACTGTTTATCACCCCAGTCGTGAAATAAAATCAGCATTTGATATTTTCTGTATGCAAAGAAGACCACCTGTAATCGAAAATATGCTAGGGAGTCCTCCTCTGAACAGTATCATTCCAGAGCTGCAAAACCAAACTGATGCTTCCTTCAAGCATCTCGACATCTCCTGAGAGAATTAAGCTTCGTTCAACTCGAAGCCAATGCGAGTGAAGCATTGTACATACCTCATAAATGCTTCTTGTCTGGCAGTTTTAACATACTGGCGAGCATATATTCCTGGCGAAGCAGTCATATGAACTCGTCGGCCACGCCGAAATCACTATTATTATGATCACTCCAAACCGGCAATAATTGATACATTGCAGTGTAACATTTATTTCCTGGCGACATGAGCAAAGTCACTGTAATGGTCGGAACTGATCAGGTACTGGCGTTAGTCAAGGACAGCACCAGCAACGTACAAGCAGGCTTTGATTCTGTTGCAAGTAATTCTCGCTTGACACCTGCTTTGGATATGCGGTTAACAGCCTTAGCCTGCTTATGATTGATTTGTTAAAGCTATGACGAATTTAAGTGGTCTTGTGTTTTAGCAAGTGCAATCATATTCTGTGGTATATTTTTTCAGATATGTTCTGTTTTTTATGAAAAAACACGGAAAAGCTTTTTTTCCCAGAGCTGCTAATAATTTCGAGAAATCTTGCATCTCAAAACTTCTGACGCGTAGGCTAACTCAGCTCCAAGAATCTCGCCTGCTGCTTCCGAATCATTGGACTGTCTCGCGTCTGCCATTGCGTATGAACTGCACGTTTCCCATGAAAAGAAGAGAGAATTGTGCGCTTTACTGCGAGTGAACACCCTCTCTGGAGAGATCGAAACTATGGTCTGGTACACCTCAAGCCTATAGTAACTGTCGCACATTTTTCCTCCGTGACACAAAGTAGAATGCATTTACCAAGCTTTTCCACTCGCCTAAATAAAAAGCCAAACTTCGGACGTAATTGTAAGCACAAGGATTTCAATTTATCTTGCTTGTTTGCTGCAGTGAACTTGCAACATTGGCTTGGTTTGATGTTAAGCGCACAAATAAGCATGTCGAGAATCGTGGTTGGGGTTAGAAACTGTTTTTTTTTTATTTAATGCAAAATCATTGCTAAGCTATGTCGGCAAAAGGCCCTGTGTGCAAGACGTGTGTATTGAACATACGTTCTGTCTTGTGTCGGGCTCGATAGAGTTCAGATCAAACAAATGGTTGGAAACGAAAGAGGGTGGTGTCAGGATGCTAAACATAAAGTATGTAAATGGAATGGTTAGTCATTCATATTGTCACGTAGTGGTGACAAGGTCGACGACACAAATGAAGCGTCGATAAATGCACTGCAGAAACTGTTTATTGGGCTGACTTGCGCCCGCAAAAGAACTAAGCAACTCGGCGGCGGAGATAGCAGCAAACATGCTCGTCGATCGTCGAACAGAGTCCTCGTCACACTCGTCAACGCTCAATTCAAAGGCTGCACAGAACAATCTAGATAACGTCGCAAACAGCTACCAGCACGGGCTGGAACATTGTGGAAAGACACACGAGTGGCCGGAATCTTCGAGATAGATCTCGGTGCATCTTGTGCTACAATGAAACTGATAAAGGTGTGACTGGCGACACCGAGCATTAACAAACAAAGATTACGGAACTGATGCGCGATCCAGAATCAAAGTGATAAGCCTGTATGCCGGCGGCTGTTGAAAAACAATAAATACAGTTTTGAAGGTTTCGCGGCATTACTCCCCCCTTAAAAAAACATCGCCTCGATGTTCCAAAACAAAGCAACTTAAACATAAACAATGCAAAGTTTAAACGCCACAGATTCTTTAACGTGCGTAACATGGCTTCAGTCGTACAACATGTGCAATTTCTGGGCGTGCGCGTCGCCGTTGTGATGCTGACGTTCCGTCGGGAATGACTTCATGGTCCAGTGGTCCGACGCGCGAATGATTTTGTACGGTCCGAAGTATCGACGCAACAACTTTTCCCTTAGTCCCCGATGGCGAATTGGTGTCCAAACCCACACTTGGTTTCCTGGTTTGTACTCTTCGTGGCGTCGTCGTAAGTTGTATCGTCGGCTGTCGGTGCGCTGTTGGTCTTTAATACGTAGTCATGCGAGTCGTCGGGCTTTCTCTGCACGCTGCAGGTAGGCGGCAACGTCAAGGTTGTCCTCATTGGTTACGTGCGGCAGCATTGCGTCGAGCATCGTCGTGGGCTCCCTGCCGTACACAAGCTTAAACGGGGTCGCTCTGGTCGTCTCCAGGACTGCCGTGTTATACGCGAAGATCACGTACGGCAAGATGGCGTCCCAGGTCTTGTGTTCAGCGTCGACCTACATAGCGATCATGTCTGCGATTGGTTTATTCAGGCGCTCCATAAGGCCATTGGTCTGGAGATGGTACGCAGTTGTTCGTCGATGGCTTGTATGACTATATTCCAGGATGGCTTGTGTCAACTCTGCCGTAAACGCCGTTCCCCTGTCCGTAATGAGCACTTCTGGGGCGCCATGTCGCAGGAGAATTTGTTCGACAAAAAATTTGGCGACTTCTGCCGCGGTACCATTTGTTAGTGCTTTTGCTTCGGCGTAATGGGTAAGGTGGTCAGTGGCCACGATGATCCACTTGTTACGCAGGGATGAAGCTGGAAAGGGGCCGAGGAGATCCATTCCAATTCGTTGAAAGGGCAGGTCTGGGGGTGGAATCGGGTTTAGTAGTCCTGCTGGTCTGATAGGCGGTGTCTTGCGTGGTTGGCACTCACGACATGTCTTCACGTAGTGGGCAACTTCGGCTGACAATCGCGGCCAGTAATACTTCTCCTGGATTCGACGCAACGTGCGCGTAAATCCGAGATGACCTGCTGTGGGCTCATCGTGCAACGCCTGCAGAATTTCCTGCCGGAGGTTTTTAGCCACTACAAGAAACTGCGCGGTCTTGTTGGTTGCGAAGTTCTTCTTCACAAGGAGGCCATTGCTTAACGCGAACGATGATAAATGTCGCCTGAACACACCAGGAGGGGAAGTGGTCTTTCCTTCTAAGTAATCGGCTAGTGCTTTCAGCTCAGTGTCTGATAGCTGTTGTTCTGCGAAACTGCTGGCGCTTACCGGTCCTAAAAAGGCGTCTTCGTCATCGTCCTTCGGGGGAGCGTCGACGGGAGCGCGTGATAAGCAGTCTGCGTCAGAATGCTTCCGGCCCGACTTATAGGCTACAGTCAAGTGAAATTCTTGAAGTCGTAGGCTCCATCTGGCAAGGCGGCCGGAAGGATCTTTCAAATTAGCCAGCCAGCAGAGCGCATGATGGTCGCTTACCACCTTGAATGGTCGGCCGTAAAGGTATGGACGAAACTTAGAAGTGGCCCAGATGATCGCGAGGCACTCCTTCTCGGTCGTCGAGTAATTGACTTCGGCTTTGATGAGGGACCTGCTCGCGTAGGCGATTACTTTCTCCTGTCCGGCACTCTTCTGGATGAGAACGGCTCCTAGGCCCACACTGCTCGCGTCGGTGTGAATTGCGGTCTCGGCGTTTTCATCAAAGTGGCCAAGTACAGGAGGGCATTGCAGGCGCCGCTTCTTAAGTTCGTCGAAGGCTTCTCCTTGCGGCGCTTCCCATTTAAAAGGTACGTCAGTCTTTGTAAGCTGCGCCAACGGTTCAGCGATGCGCGAAAAGTTTGACAAATCGTCGATAATAAGCGCACTGCATTTGTGTGCATCCTGCCTTTCCTTCGTCCGTGTCTTATTAGCGCAGCTTTTTATTGCATTGAACTATGAACCAACTAGCCCGACAAATTTTACGCAAGGAATCGGTGCACAGCTTTCTTGTCGGGAGGCGGGGGGAATTGTGCGATTGCAGCTGTTTTTTCCAGGTCTGGGCGAATACTATCCTTGCTAACGATGTGACCTAGGAACCGCAGTTCTTCATAGGCGAAGTGACACTTCTCTGCTTTTAGCGTTAGCCCCGATAACTTGATGGCTTCCAGCACTGTCTGTAGTCGTTTTAGGTGGTCTTCAAAGTTTGACGAGAAGACAACAACGTCAAAATATACCAAACAAATTTGCCACTTCAAGCCTGTCAGAACTGTGTCCATTACTCGGTGAAATGTGGCTGGTGCGGAGCAGAGGCCAAAGGGCATCACCTTGAACTCAAAAAGACTGTCCGGTGTGATGAATGCTGTCTTCTCGCGATGTCTTTCGTCGTCTTCAATTTGCCAATATCCGCTCTTCAGGTCCATCGATGAGAAGTACCTTGCATTGCAGAGCCAGTCGAGAGTGTCGTCGATGCGGGGAAGTGGGTAGACATCCTTCTTAGTAATGCTACTGAAGCGGCGGTAATCTACGCAGAAGCGAAGTGTGCCGTCTTTCTTCTTCACCAAAACCACTGGTGCCGCCCAGGGGCTCTTCGATGGCTAGATTACGTCATCACGCAGCATTTCCTGAACTTGATCGCTTATGGCCTGGCGTTCTCGCGGCGATACACGATATGGGCTTTGGCGCAGAGGTCGGGCGTGTTCGTCCGTTATAATGCGATGCTTGGTCAGTGGTGTTTGTCGTACCTTCGATGATGACGAGAAGCACTCCGCGTAGCTTCGAAGAAGACTGAGAATCTGGTCTTTCCTGCTGTGAGCCAATGCCGGGTTGATGTCAAATGTGGGCTTACGGAATAGGTCCGGTGCGTCTTCCAGCGTTTGGTCGTGGAGGGCGAATACATCTTTGAGGCCCGCTAATTCGTCGAGCTGCAGCGTTGGCGTAGCGGTAGAGCATCCGCCTCACATGCAATTGGACAGGGTTTCAAATCCCGGTGGCTCGCAATTCTCCACCGGAATAAAAAAAAAATCCGCGTGTCGATGGAATTGCATATAAAGGTTTGGGGTGCCACGTGATGCCGGTGAACACATCCGGCAACGCACTCCCTCACCAGAACAGGAGTTGGCCACCCTGGTGAGGTAATTGGCCGCAACCTCCTATGATAAGCTCCACAAAACCCCGGCCCTCAGTCACCAGCGGCTGCGGAACAACTGACCACGGCGGCGGTCAGACCTGTGACACAGCAGGGGGACAGGCCACCATTGGAAACTGACCCTGGCAACGTTTAATGCTAGAACCCTAGCAAGTGAAGCTAGTTTAGCAGTGCTGTTAGAGGAACTAGAGGGCATGAAATGGGATGTCATAGGGCTTAGGTTAGGAGGCCGAATGAGGCATATACTGTACTGAAGGATGGGCATGTACTGTGTTATCGAGGTTTACCAGAGAGGCGACAACTAGCAGTAGGTTTCCTTGTCAATACGTATATAGCGGGTAATACAGATGAATTCTATAGTATTAATGAGAGGGTTGCAGGCATCGTAATTAGACTTAATTAGCAGTATAAACTGAAGGTTGTAAAGGCCTATGCACCTACATTAGTATTGATGACCAGGCAGTTGAAAGCTTCTATGAAGATGTAGAATCGGCAATGCGAAAAGTAAAGACGCAGTATACTGTACTAATGGGCGACTTCAATGCCAAGGTAGGGAAAAAGCAGGCAGGAGACAAGGCAGTAGGTGACTATGGCATTGGTTCTAGGAATAGCAGGGGGGAGTTACTAGTTGAGTTTACAGAGCGTAATAACTTACGAATCATGAATACCTTCTTCAGCAAACGGAAGAACCGGAAATGGACATGAAAAAGTCCTAACGGAGAGACTAAAAATGAAATCGACTTCATAATGTGTTCAGCCCCTGCCATTATGCAAGATGTAGAGGTAATCGGGAAAGTGCGATGCAGGGACCATAGGATTAGTCTAAATCTGAAGAAAGAATGCAACAGATTAGTAAGAAAGAAACCCATCAACGAATTAGCGGTGAGGGGGAGAGCAAACGAGTTCAGGGTCTCGCTACAGAGTAGGTATTCAGCTCTAACTGAGAATGGCGACATTACCCTAGAGGCAAGGAACAATAATTTCAGAGATATCATTACCGAGTGCGCGGTAGAAGTAGGCGGTAGGATAGTTAGAGAGGATACTGGTAAGCTGTCTAAGGAGACGAAAGATTTGATTAGGAAACGCCAGAGTATGAAAACTTCCAATCCAACAGACCAGATCGAATTGGCCGAGATATCAAAGCTAATCAATAAGCGCAAGGTGGCCGATATAAGGAAGTATAACATGGAGAAAATTGAGCATGCTGTAAAGAACGGGGGAAGCCTTAAAGTGGTAAAGAAGAAATTGGGCATAGACAAAAACCAGATAAGAGTTAGGGATAAGGGTAGATGGAGAATACCTCAGTAATCTGCGATTTGCTGATGACATTGCCTTGCTAAGCAACTCGGGGGATGAACTGCAAATAATGATTGATGACCTAGACAGAAAAAGTAGAAAGGTAGGCTTGAAAATCAATATGCAGAAGACTAAGGTAATGTTCAACAGCCTCGGGAAGGAACAGCAGTTTACATTAGGTAGCGAAATACTGGAAGTAGTAGGCGAATATGTCTACTTAGGACAGGTAGTAACCGCAGATCCGGACCATGAAAAGGAAGTAACAAGAAGAATAAGATTGGGATGGAGCGCATTTGGCAAGCACTCGTAGATTATGACTAGCAGCTTACCAGTATCGCTCAAGAGGAAAGTATACAACAGCTGCATCTTGCCTGTACTCACTTATGGGGCTGAAATGTGGAGGCTAACCAAGAGAGTTCTACTTAAGTTGAGGACAACCCAGAGGGCTATGGAACGAAAAATGGTAGGGGTAACATTAAGAGATAGAAAGCGTGCAGAGTGGGTCAGAGAAATAACTCAAGTTACCGACATTCTAGTGGAAATTAAGAAGAAGAAATGGACATGGGCAGGACATCTAGTGCGAAGAGAGGATAACCGATGGTCACTGAGAGTAACAAATTGGATTCCAAGGGAAGGAAAGCGTAGCAGGGGGCGGCAGAAAGTTAGGTGGGCGGATGAGATTAAGAAGTTCGCAGGGGTCAAGTGGATGCAGCTAGCACAGGACCGGGTTAAGTGGAGAAATATGGGAGAGGCCTTCGCCCTGCAGTGGGTATAATCAGGCTGATGATGATGATGATGAAAAACCAGATGTATGCGATAAGGGACAAGGCGGGTAACGTCATCACTAATATGGACAAGATAGTCAAAGTAGCCGAGGTGTTCTATACAGATCTCTACAGTCGCCAATGTAGTCAGGACCGTAATGAGATTTGCAGTAGAGAAAAACAGACGTTCCACCAGTGACGAAGGACGAGGTCAAGAAAGCACTAGAAACTATGAAAAGGCGGAAATCAGCTGGATAGGATCAGATAACTACAGATTTGCTGAAGGACGGGGGGATATCGTGCTAGAAAAACTGGCCACCCTGTATACGCAGTGCCTGGTGTCATCGACGGTATCAGAACCGTGGAAGAATGCAAACATTATCCTCATTCACAAGAAAGGGGACTCTAAGGACCTTAAAAATTACAGACAAATCAGCTTACTGTCTGTTACGTATAAGGTATTTACTAAGGTAATCGCTAATAGAATCAGGACAACCTTAGACAGCAATCAAGCAAAGGATCAAACAGGGTTTCGGAAACGGTACTCTTCTATCGATCATATCCGTACCATCGATCAGGTGATAGAAAAATGCTCAGAATATAACCAGCCCTTATACATAGCATTCATTGATTGCGAAAAAGCATTTGACTCAGTTGAAACCTCGGCGGTGATGCAGGCATTTCGTAATCAGGGGGTAGACGAGGCGTACGTGAAAGTGCTGGAAAATATATATAGTGGCCGCACAGCAACCACAGTTCTGCATAAAGAAAGTAACAAAATTCCCATAAAGAAAGGTGTAAGGCAAGGGGACACAATCTTCCTAGTAGTATTCACAGCTTGTTTAGAGGAAGTATTCAGAGACTTGGAATGGGAGCAGTTAGGGATAAGGGTAGATGAAGAATACCTCAGTTATCTGAGATTTGCTGATGACATTGCCTTGCTAAGCAACTCGGGGGATGAACTGCAAAAAGTGATTGATGGCCTAGACAGGAAAAGTATAAAGGTAGGCTTGAAAATCAATATGCAGAAGACTAAGGTAATGTTCAACAGCCTCGGGAAGGAACAGCAGTTTACATTAGGTAGCGAAGTACTGGAAGTATTAGGTGAATATGTCTACTTAGGACAGGTAGTAACCGCAGATCCGGACCATGAAAAGAAAATAACATGAAGAATAAGATTGGGATGGAGCGCATTTGGCAAGCACTCGCAGATTATGACTAGCAGCTTACCGGTATTGCTAAAGAGGAAAGTCTACAACAGTTGCATCTTGCCTGTACTCACCTATGGGGCTGAAACATGGAGGCTAACCAAGAGAGTTCTACTTAAGTTGAGGACAACCGAGAGGGCTATGGAACGAAAAATGGTAGGGTAACATTAAGAGATAGAAATCGTGCAGAGTGGGTCAGAGAAATAAGTCAATTTACCGACATTCTAGTGGAAATTAAGAGGAAGAAATGGACATAGGCAGGACATGTAGTGCGAAGAGAGGATAACCGATGGTCGCTTAGGGTAACAAACTGGATTCCAAGGGAAGGAAAGCGTAGCAGGGGGCGGCAGAAAGTTAGGTGGGCGGATGAGATTAAGAAGTTCGCAGGGGTCAAGTGGATGCAGCTAGCACAGAACCGGGTTAAGTGGAGAAATATGGGAGAGGCCTTCGCCCTGCAGTGGGTATAATCAGGCTGATGATGATGATGACGAATTCGTCGAAAAAAGCGATCGTCGTGCCCTTGTTGAGATGCTGGTATTCTTCGGAGAAGTTTGTTACCAGCACCTGAGCTTGACCTCTCCGAAATTTCGCGATGCCTCTTGTGATGCCGACACCTCGTTCTAAGAGCAATTGGATATTTCCTTCGACGATGCCTTCAGCGGTTCCGATGTTTGCGCTACCTACGCAGACTGCGATGCTTGATAGGGGCGGGACGGTCAATTCTTCATCGAGGACGTTTAGAGCGATGTGTTGCGTCGACGTTATCATAGCAGGAATGGCTTTGTCTGCAGACAGTTTGATGAGCTTGGATCGCAGGTCGATGATAGCCCTATGTTCATTTAGGAAGTCCATGCCTAAAATCACATCGCGGGAGCACTGCTGCAAGGCCACAAAGCTGGTGGGGTAAGTACGCCCATTTACGGTTTTTCTTGCAGTGCATCATCCATATGAATAATCAGGTTGCCACCTGCAGTGCGAATCAGCGGGCCTGTCCAAGCTGTGGTAACTTTCCTAAGCTGAGATGCTAACGGTCCACTGATGACTGAATAATCAGCTCCGGTGTCTACTAGGGCAGTGACTCTGAGACCATCGACATCAACTTCAAGGTCGCTTATTCGCGTCCTTGCATTGCACATGGGCCTTGGTGTCCGATCTTGGCTCCGTCGTTTCTTCAGGTCATGGCCGGGGCATACCGTTATTGTTTTGCGGGGCGGCGGTGTCGGCTTACACTCTGGTCGTGTTGTCGTCGATGTCGTTGTGTGGAGTGGCAATGAAATAGCTGCGTCGTCGTTAGTGGTCGTCGTCGGCGGAGGATCTTCGACTTTTCGCCGTTGAGCAACCTCACCTCCAAAGGTTGCTACCTTTAGTTACCCCTACGGGGTTAGGAGACCATCCTTGCACGTAACTGCGGCCCGGCGATGCAAATCGAGCATTGTACGGTGATGGGGAGCGTGACAGATGCCTTGGCGACGAGTGCTCTCCGCTGCGTAGGAAGTCGTTGATTTCCTGCGGTCGCTCGCCAGGACGGGGTCGTGCGGCGTCGACAGGGAAAACACGGAGGCCGATCCGCCTGTACGGGCAGTGACGGAGGATGTGTCCTGCTTCACCACAATGCAAGCAGAGCAGTCGGTTGTTTGCTGTCCTCCAGGCGTTGCACTTTCTGCGGCTTGGGGTCGTTGGTAGGTTTGGCGGGCGGGGGCCAAGGGGCGGTTTTCAGAAACAGTTGGTAGCGGCGAGGGATTGGAAAGTCATCACTTCGGGGCGCAGGGTGACGTAATACAGCAGCGTAGTTAATCGCTGTTGCCTCTTGTGCTGGAACAGTCGCAGCCGTCGCTTGAGGAACGCCCAGCGCCTGCTGCACTTCTTCACGGACGACGTCCGCAAGCGTCGCCACCTGGGGTCGTTTCGAGGATGGCATCAATCGGTGGATCTCCTCTCGCATGATCTCCCGAATGAGGTCCCGAAGGTTCTCTCCGCTTGCAGATGCGCTGGGGTAGTGGCTTGAGTAGTCCGGCTGAAGTGGTCGCTCGTAGTGGCGCATCCGGGTGTCCAACGTCTTCTCGATGATAGACGCTTCTGTTTCAAATTCCGTCACGGTTTTTGGCGGATTTTTGACAAGACTTGCAAAAAGCGATTTTTTAATGCCTCGCATTAAAAATTTGACTCTCCCTCCTTCTGTCATCTTAGGGTCGGCGCGGCGAAAGAGGCGCTTCATCCCCTCAACGTACGCCAGGACAGGCTCGTTAGGAAGTTGAAGTCTTGACTGAAAGAGGGTCTGGGCTCTTTCCTTTCGGATGACGCTTGAAAAGGCAGTCAAAAACGCTTCCTTGAAAATTTCCCAATCCTTCATAGCTGCCTCATGATTTTCGAACCGAACTCGGGCATGTCCTTGAAATACAAAGAAGACTTGCCTGAGTTTCGCGGCGTCGTTCCAGCCATTAAATTCTGCCACACGGTCGAAAAGGTCTATCCAGTCTTCTGCATCTCCGTCCAGTCGTTCATGGAAGCAGGGGGGCTCACGGGGTTGAACGAAAACAACCGGTGCTGTAGGCTGGGCCATTGTCAGCGTCGATGCCTTCCGAGATCGAATGGGGTCCGGCCGCAGACCGTGTTCAGGTTGGAGTTCCTGAAGTCGACGACTGGTTCGGTGGCCTGTTGGCTGTTCCTCCAGGGTAACAGGAACAAGGCTGGTGTCTTCTCTTGAAGGATCAAAGGCAGCACCTCCACCAGATGTCACGTAATGGTGACAAGGTCGACGACACAAATAAAGGATCAATGATTGCACTGAAGAAACTCTTTATTGGGCTGACTTGTGCCCGCAAAAGAACTAAACAACTCGGCGGCGGCGATAGCAACAAACGTGCTCGTCTATCGTCGAACAAAGAATCCTCGTCACACTCGTCAACGCTCAATTTAAAGGCTGCACAGAACAATCTAGTTAACGTCGCAAACAGCTACCAGCATGGACTGGAACATTGTGGAAAGACACACGAGTGGCCGGAATCTTCGAGATAGATCTCGGTGCATCTTGCGCTACAAGGAAACTGATAAAGGTGTGGCTCGCGACATCGAGCATTAACAAACAAAGATTACGGAACTGATACGCGATCCAGAATCAGAGTGATAAGCCTGTATGCCGGCGGCTGTTGAAATACAACAAATACTGTTTTGAAGGTTTCGCGGCAATATAAAAGCCAAAAATGTAAATTTAGAATCAGACATTCCATTGGCCTTACGACTCTTGTCGACGAACAACGGATGTGACGTTAAGCCAACCAGAATCGATATATTCCTGACTTAATGAGCCAAAGCAATATACGATAGTCATCAGAAGTTTGTAATAGTTGTTACCTAATCAAACAAAAATATAATAAGGGCGTAAAAGAGCGATAAAATTTTCAGAGCACTGCAGAATCAGCACTGGAGAAGGGTATGACCGATATCGCACCTTTCCTTCTCTCTAAACCAATTATAAAATGCCGGTGAAGTTTGATACGCCTAACGAAATGCTGACTGTGTTACGAGAACGGGTGCACTGTACTGTCTGCAGCAATCAAACTCAGGTTTTACTATTCTCCGCTGGAGATTCTGCAGCGCTCTCTGATATTTTTTTACTTCTAACTTACTACAGCATAGATGTCCGCCGGAGGTGGGATCACGTGGCTCGTGTGGATAATCGAGCACTGGATGTTGGAAAGGAATTCAGCATTTTGAAAAATACATTTTACATCTCTCTTTTATTTTACGCCGTAAGTATGTTCATTCTGGCATTGCCTGTTTGGATCGAGTGTTTTAGACACGTTGTACAAGTCGGATTGTCCCAAGCCATGTACCCCTGTATGCCGTTTCCGATAGGTTGGGTTGCTTTGGAACTTTTGGCACGCGCACGCGTACACACACACACACACACACACACACACATGCACGCATGCACACACACACACACACACACCAATTCCAGAAACACGCAGCCATCCATACAAGCACACTGATACCCATGCTCATATGCACGTACGCACAATGACCTGCATACTCAAAGCACGGGAATGTGCGCAGGCACACAACACGTACACACGACTTGCACAAATATTAAAACACCCATCCACATTCACTTACACACATGTGCACAGAAGCGTACCCGCACACACACGCACACTCCAACAAATATTACATAATTACTTGCACATGCACAGTAGCCTGGAGATACTGGTCCCACAACGATGCGGAAATACAGACAAACGAACACCCATATTACAAACGCGTAAAGCACATGGACTCGCGCCACCAATACGTAGGAACGCACACAGATCGCACAAACACGCGAAAATCTGTAGAGAGAAACGTACACCCGTACGGACAAAGGTGCACACAAACACCCAGACCTACCACACAAGCGCACAAACAGGCGCGCGAAATTGGTAACTGAAGTATTTAGAGCTCTAATACAGCCGGCCGGTCATACGTAAAATACGGCAACGGCTACACGTTGCTGCAAAGAGGTATGGTTTTCGAGCTAGCCTCGAGAAGTCCAATGCATGAAAGGACGATAAACACAGACACAACATTTGGACATGCAACGCTGGACTCCACAATCAATGCGAAGAGGGGATGAATGCTTGCCCCGGAGCATCAGGTCCAATCTTCATCGTTTGCCGAAGGCCAAGGATCACGCTGTTTCCTAACATCGCACGCACTGTATTCTTCCGGCGTTTCTGTGATTGCTCACTCAGGAATTTAAATGCGGCGGTTTCTGGCATGCTCGAGGACAGGACGCACTTTTATTAAGCAACTCAGTAGCCCTCTACGAGAGGAAATGTTTCTCTTTTTGGTGGCCGGAGAAAAAAGGGGGGGGGGGCAGTTGACGAGCCCTCTTGAAAAGCTGCTTTGGAGGACTCTGAGCTCAATTCTGCTGCGGCTGTTGCTCTTCGAAAGTGCCGGCGCTGGTGTCCAACTTTGAATAGTCGATGGGCATCGATTGACTGGCATCCGATGGCAGCGGCATAACGTAGGTGACGTCAGGTAAAAGCAGACTTCCAGCTGGAGATGATCCGGAAGAAGTGGCTTTCGAGAGAGATGGCATAATTGTTGACATCCCGTGCAGAGCTTCCAACGTGCTAGCGTTCCTAAAGAAAGCGCCTCACGGAATCCTCGTGCCTTAAGGGAGTTGATGTTATTGGGACTGGTGCGTTGAATCGTGCCTTGAATTATTCATTGTTAAGGCACCATTTCGGGCTGACCTGCCGCTGCGGGAAAAAAAGTGAAGTTAGGTTGCAGCAAAGGAAGTTATGCGCTGTTATGAACATTGCTATAAGTGACATGGTCACTTTGTGCGTGCGCGATGTAGGATGCTCATATCAGTTCAGTTTAGTCGTTCAGTCGTGTCCGACATTTCGTGACCCTATGAACCATGTCACGCCACGCTTTCCGGTCTCTCACTATCTTCCTAACATCACATAATTTTATCTGCAGTGCCTCGAGGATGCCATGCAACCATCGCGTTCCTACCCCTTCCCCGGCGACCCTCAACCTTCCCCAACATCAAATCTTTTTCCAGCGACTCCTCTCTTCTCATCAGATGACCAATGGAGCTGGGCTTTAACTTTAAAATTTGACCCTCCAATGAGCAGTCAGGGTTTATGATCGACAATATCAA
Organism: Amblyomma maculatum; assembly: GCF_055883805.1. Classification (NCBI taxonomy): domain Eukaryota; kingdom Metazoa; phylum Arthropoda; class Arachnida; order Ixodida; family Ixodidae; genus Amblyomma; species Amblyomma maculatum. The sequence goes on from NC_139350.1 coordinate 15,702,780, forward strand.
CTGATTTGATCTTCTGGCACTCCAAGGAACTCTCAAGAGTCTTCACCAGCACCACAATTCAAACGCGTCAATTCTTCGTCGGTCAGCCTTTTTCAGAGTCCAACTCTCGCATCCATACATCACAACTGGAAAGACCATAGCACGAGTTATACGGATCTTGGTTGGCAAACTTATGTCTCTGCTCTTTACTAGGCGGTCAAGGCTAACCATTGCTCTTTTTCCCAGAAGCAGGCGTCTCCTAATTTCATGGCTGCAGTCTCCTTCCGAGGTAATCTTGGAGCCCAAGAAGAGAAAATCTGTCAATGCTTCCACTTCTTGTCCATTGATGCTCCAGGAATTGATAGGGCAAGACGCCATGATCTTTGTCTTTTTAATGTTCAGTTTAAGCCCAAACTTCTCACTCTCTTCTTGTAAGTTGTACGCGCATCAGAAGTCTCTTGAGTTCCACTTCACTTTCTGCCATTAAAGTGGTATCATCTGCATATCTAATGTTGTTGATACGTTTTCCAGCAATCTTCACTCCAGCTGAAGACTCGTCCAGACCGGCCTTCCTCATGATGCACTCTGCATATAGGTTGAAGAGGCAGGGCAACAGTATGCAGCCTTGCCTCACTCCTTTCTCAATCGGAAACCAATCAGTAAGACCATGCCCAGTTCTGACTGTGGCCTCTTGCCCTTCATACAGGTTCCTGAGGAGACAGATGAGGTAAATTGGAACTCCCATCTCTTGGAGAGCTTGCCACAATCTGCTGTGATCTACACAGTCAAACGCTTTCGCATAATCAATAAAGCAGAAGTAGATGGGTTTCTGGAACTCTCTTGCTTTTTCCATGATCCAGCGAAGGTTGGCAATTTGATCTCTAGTTCTTCTGCCCTTGCGAAACCCAGCTTGCACGTCCGGAAGCTCCCGATCCACATACTGCTGCAGCCTACCTTGGAGGATTTTCAACATCACCTTGCTAGCATGCGAAATAAGCGCGATCGTGCGGTAGTTGGAACAATCTTTGGCACAGCCTTTCATTGGAGTGGGGATGTAAACTGACCTTCTCCAATCCTGTGGCCACTGCAGGGTTGTCCAAATCTTCTGACATAACGTATGCAGAATGTTAACAGCGTCATGGTTGAGGTTTTGAAGCAACTCAGCTGGAATGCCATCAATTCCGCTAGCTTTGTTCTTAGCAGGGCTGGCTAAGGCCCATTCAACTTCACTCTTCAGGATGCCCAGCTCGAGATCAGTAATCACAACCGTCTTATGTTGGGTTTGCACATTCGGGTAGTTCTTGTACAGCTCTGTGTATTCTTGCCACCACTTCTTTATCTCTGAGACTTCAGTGAGGTCCTTGCCTCGTTTGTCCTTTATCACGCCCAGCTTAGCACAGAAGCTTCCTTTGATATCTTTGGTTGTCTAATACAGAGCTCTTGTTTTCCTTAATTGGCTGTTGTCCTCAACTGCTTGGCATTGTACGTTCAGGAAGGCATTCCTATCTCTGCTTGCTATTTTCTGAAAATCCGCATTGAGAACCTTGTATCTTTCTCTTTCCCCCATAACTTTTGCCATCCTCCTTTCCTCAGCTATTTGCAAAGCCTTTTCAGATAACCAGTTTGCTTTCTTGCATTTCTTTTGCTTTGGAACTACCTTTGTAGCAACTTCTTGTATTATATCACGAACATCAGTCCACATCTCTTCGGGCTCTCTGTCTTCTAGATCTAATCCTTGAAATCGATTCCTCACTTACACATCATATTCTAATGGAATTTGATCGAGATCACACCTGAAAGGCTTTCTAGTTTTCTGCGTTTTCCTCAATCAAAGCTTAATTTTGGCAACAAGAAGCTGATGATCGGTGCCACAATCGGCCCCAGGCCTTGTTTTTACTGCTTGTATAGCACTTCTCCATCTCTGCCGGCAAAGAATATAATCGATCTGATTCCTGTACAGACCGTCCGGTGAAGTCCGTGTGTACAGGCGCCTCTTGTGCTGTTGAAAATGAGTATTCGCTATGGTCAGGTTGTTTTCATGACAGAACTCTACTAGCCTCTGCCCAGCTTCATTTGGCTCACCAAGACCGAACTTGCCTGTAATTCCGGATATTTCTTAACTCCCGACCTTAGCATTCCAGTCTCCTATGAGAAAAACGACGTCTGATGATGGGGTGTGGTCTAAAAGGCATTGTAGGTCCGCATAAAATCTCTCATGGTCAGCATCTTCAGCAGCAGTGGTCGGTGCATAGACTTGGATAACTGTTATGTTGAAAGGGTGACCTTGGATCCGAAGTGAAATCATTCGGTCGTTTTTGGGGTTGTACCCTAGCACTGCTTTGCCCATTCTTCTGTTTACTTTGAGAGCGACCCCATTTCTTCTCTTGGATTCGTGCCCACAATAAACGACATAATGGTCGCCGGAGTTAAATTCTCCCATTCCGGTCCACTTGAGCTCGCTGATACCTAAGATATCAATGTTCAATCTGTCCATTTCTCGCTTGACGACATCCAGTTTACCTTGCGTCATAGATCTTACATTCCATGTTGCTATGTGATATATCTCCTTGGAACATTGGACTTTCCGGTCGCTTCCCGAAACATCCACAACTGAGCGTCCTTTTGGCTTTAGCCCAGCCGCTTCATTCGTCCTGGAGCTACTAGGAATCGCCCTTTGTTCAACCCCAGTAACATGTGGGACGCCTTCCAACCTGGGGGGCTCATCTTCCGGCGCCATATCATTAATGGTATTGTGACTGGCCTTAGGGTTTTCTTGGCAGGAAGTACTGGAATGGGTTGCCATTACCTTCTCCAGTGAATCACATTTTGTCAGAACTCTCTGCCATGACCTGTCTATATTGGGTGGCCCTACACAGCAGAGCTCGCGACTTCATCGAGTTTCGCAAGCCCCTTCGCCACGACAAGGCAGTGATTCATGAAGGGGAAGACGCTCATATAGAGAACTATAATTATTCATTTTCTGAAAGTGGCCAAAGAATACCCAGGCCTTAATCTCAAAGAGTTCTGAAATGTTGGGGACGTTTATAATAGGAATGGGAAAAGGAAAGGGTTAACAGATCACGTTACGCCTGCATTTAGCAGCGCTGCCTATGTAGAAAAAGAATAGAAATCCCTCGTAACTTGGATGCTAATTGTAGCAAGTGAGGTCCCTGCGAGACTTGCAGCTAAATCCCAGAGAATCTTTTAAGACTTGAATGGAATCAACTGGATTGATGCGCAGGAATTCTGATGGCGTCTTTAGTTTATTTCGTCACCTTATTGCCAGGTTTGATTTCGCACTGTTTCACTTATGTAATCTTATTCGCATTTATGCCAACCCAACATTTATTCCAATGCTGCTTTTTTTCTAATTGTGGATCCATCCTTATTTAAATAACACCTCTGTTTGAGATTTCGTATTGTATTCAGTTTGATCGTGACAATCCTAGTCCGTTCACACTAAGTGAATTAAGTTGTTCACTTATACACACGGACACGCGCGAATGCCGACGATATTTTGTCGTTCATGGATCTTCTAACACTACGGCATTAACCGAACTTTGAACTGCTGCTGGGATTCGATCCCACAGCCTTGGTCGCAGTATAGTCTAGCGCTATATAAGGCACTGCACCACCATGAAAGGGCAATCTCTAAACTGAAAGCAGAAAAGGTGCGTGATACGTGCAAAAAAGAATTTCATTTTGTTTTAAAAGTGGAAATTTTACGATAAATATAAACATACTGCCTTTGAAACGCAAACAAATTGTAAAAAAAGGTAAGTGGTAAAATTGATTATTTGAGTTCGTCAAAACTCATTTTGTCTCAGTTCAGTATCAATGCCTTTTTTCTACGGGTGCCATCATTTTGAAAACATTTCACTCGCGGCATCATAACAGCGTTTGAAGTAATAAGCACTATTTGCTTTCTTTAAGTCAGCATATAAACAATAATATCCCACTTTATATAGAAACGCTGCTATAAAGGCGCTTTTATTCGTCTTACTGAATGAATTCACAAAACGATGAGGTAATTGGTGGAGTAACTTAAGCTTTTACGAAGAGCGTGTGAGCAAGACCCACCTCTATGGTACCATTCCTCTACTTCGTATGTGCGCTCACGCAGCCCGTCACCCTGCGTTATACAATCAGCCAAGAAAATAGGGAGTTTTAGAATAGGGGGACCCTGTCAGTTGGGGTTACAGAGTAATAGCGGATCGCGAGTGAGCATGCTCAGAGTGATATCATCACCCCTCACCCATTCATCACAGATTTCCTCACGTGCGTTTTGATGTTCCTCACGCGCGTACAGGGGCCCCCTTAATTTTTTTTTAACCTGACCCTCATCCCTGTTAATCCAGCCTGTCGGTGCAGTGCGCACCCTCCCGCACTCCCCTTGTGACGCCGCTGTATCATCCAGAGCGAGAAACCACCGACTTAGGCTGCGAATGCGAAGCAGTTCTGGAAACCAACATACATCTCCGAAAAACGTCGGCTCCAGGCTAACTGCTTCGATATGTTGCTGGCGGAAGCAAGCATCCCTTTGCATCATATAATTTGAACTTCCTGTAACGTTTGCTCGCGGCGCGCTGAGGCGATTTCCTTTAGTGCGCCCTAGCAATACCTCAGTCCAGGAAAGGTAAAAAAGTTGAAAAATACAAAAAACATTTGTGTCGAACACTCCTCACGTGTGGTACAGCTTCCTACAAAGCCAGCTTCGAACGCTCAAGCAAGACTGGATGAGAAAAAAAAGGAAAGCTGCGGGAAATCGACCTGCGCAGAAGGATGTAACGAGTATTGGAGAAGAGTAGGAATGAATAAAGGTGGAGACGAGGAGGAGAAAAAAATCCTGAAAAATTTAACGCGAAAAGCCTGAAAACCTAAGGATGATTACCGGGGCTTTACAATGTCGCAGGCACTTTTAATTACGCAGAAGACTTTTGAAAACCTTTAGCTGTCTTCTGGTGAGGTGGTTTTCCCTTATCTGGACGATAATGGAAGGGATGGCAGATTCACACTGATCGCTCTGTCCACGCGGTGCTCTCGCACGCGGTCGCTGAATCGGCGAAACCGCTATGAGAATGGAAAACTCCGCACAAGAAGCTATTTGCGGTTTCTAATACATATTCATGCTTTCCTCTCAGTCAGGCATGTAAGGATTGTACCATGTCTACTTTTCTCTTTTGTTACAAGAACGTTCTGCCTCAAATCCCGATTTGAATGCTAGTATTTTTTTCTAATGATACTTATTGTATCTTTCCCCGTCCTTTCAAGTCATCCGCCACAAAATTAAGTTAGGACAGGGGAAGGTAACAGGTGGCAGCCAGCCGCTCTACCACTCGTTTGGAGGAAGATGGCATGTAATGAATGCAAGATAGATCGAGCATCCATGAATAAGTAAAAAAGAAAAGTAACATTTACCAATGTTATTAGTCTCGACTGAACCGAAAATCATGAGAAAGAGTTCATCATTCGAGCTTCAACAGCTTAGTAAACATCGAAATGTCATTAATACAACTAAATGAATAATGTGTATGGAATGGCAGATATGCATTATGAATCACATCAACAGAGGAGAGCGAAGCGGACAGCTGCTACTTCGACGTCAGATAGGAAGGTATTTTTTTAAACGCGTTTTCGTTTGACTTTCATTATGATAGCAATGAAAACCGTGGCAGAGCAGGCGAAAGGTGTATCGACACCTGATGTGTTCATGCAAGCTATCGTACACGGGGAAATATAGACCACAGGAGAGCTTAAATGATCAACTGCATCCTCGAGCGAGGCCCACTTGGCGCGCACGGCAGTACAAAGTCGTGCCTTTCATTTGTTGGGCATGCCAATTGGCGCTATGCAGATAGTAGATGCGTATGAGTTGCCCAATTTCTTTTTTTGACGAGTTGAAAAACACTGCTAACGCAGGTGAAGGTAGTGTACGTGTCCGCTTTTGGGAAAAGCACTTCGTGGAAAATCTGGACGCGGCAAATCGGGGCACGATTGCCTACTCCCTGCTCGTTTAACGGCAGTGATCCAAACTTAGCATCGCTTTTTCTTCGTGAAGCTTATTTGGGAGCGTGAAAAATATTTTATCAAGGCGGTGAAAATGTGTGCAACCCAGCGACTGCCACCGAGCAATCAATTGTGACCACAGAATGCGCGAATAGAAAGAATGAATGGCGAATGCGACCCGCGCACAGCAGATCCGCCGCGTCTCTGCGCCGCGGCCGGGCGCACCGGCCACTAAAATAGTCTCCTTCCCGCCGCGAGGGGTGCTCGAATCGCGGTGTGAGTAGGGAGCCTACATGTACGCTCCCTAGGCGCGAGTTGCTCCTGCATAGTGCCCATAGGCCGCGCAGATGCGTCCGTACGACTTGGTTAAAATGGGGCTTCCTTAGTTACTATCATTAAGTACCGCCTTTGTCAAAAGTCTAGAATCCAGCGGGTATGCTTCTAAGCCGTGTAGTGGAGCTGATTTAGCTGGTGGAGGTCGTTCCCATTGGAGAGGGCAGGACATTCTTACCACCAAGAGATTCGAAATACTAGAGATCCATTACAAGCGGCACGAAATTGCTCAGAAGCAGACCCCCTGGGTTCTACACTGGACAAAGACTGCACTTGAGATTGGTCGTTGGAAAAACAATTTGAAAGGATGCGCTGCATAGACAGACAAGGATGTGTTAAAGAGATGGACAGAGACGTTAAGCGCGAAGCTTTCACACGCAATTAAAAACCTTCTCAAAATTCACATATGTCACGCCTTCTTGACTAGCGCTATTTAAATGTGCTGCAAGATCGTGGACAGTTGCCAGCAGTTGCTCCATGTGGAATGTTTACAAAGGAAAGCATGCTGTCGGCTATGAATATATAAGCATTTGTGTTCCGCTAAAGGATAATATGTGTGAATGTAATGGGTTCAAGTGTCTTCAGTAGCAAAGAAATGGGCCTGCAAGCGTTAGCAAGAAACCAGTTGTTCCAGCATCCAACAACGAACAAGCAGCGTGGAAGCAAGAAGAAGAGCGTTTATTCGAGATTGCCTTCTGGTATTTATAGCCTACAAGCGGCTGCATGATAACGGCCAGAGCGTATGCACAACTGATACATTACATCTTCCTCGGTGGAATCTTTAAAAGTCTGAGAGCACAATACGTGACACTTGTTGGAAATTCTGGTCGTAAAGACGATTGGGCTGTCTCTTTTGTCGGGTGGATCGCCTTGGCACAAATTGAGTGGGCTGTATTGTAGACTGCGACGCTTCCACGTTTTCCTGGGAAATGTCTTCACTGCCAGAGTCATCTTCCGTTAAGTCGTTTCGGAATGGCTCACGTGTGGCTAGAAGATGTTGTTGGTTGCGTCAAAGCACTTTGTTGTCCTCAGTAAGGACGCGATAGGACCTTGGTGCTACCAGGCCCATGACTCGAGCCTTGCAGTTCCATGCATTCCCTCGTACTCTTACAACTGCATCTTTTTTTAGTTCAGGCAGATTTTTCCCTTTTGAGGGCCTTTGCTGGGCGTGGTTGGTGCCAGGACTTCTGTTGACTGGAGCATGACACGAAGTCTGGTAGCCGAGTGCGGAACTTTCTGCCTTGAAGAAGCTCTCCAGGGGACTGGCCTTCAGCTAGTGGAGTCGAGCGATAACCGAGAAGGCCCAACCAGAAGTCCTCGTTGAGTTTGCCAGTCTTCTTCATTATTCTTTTGACAGTTTGGACTCTCTTCTCGGTGAGGCCATTGGACCGTGGGAATCGCGGACTGGACGTGACATGCTTGAAGTCGTATCTAGAGGCAAACAAAGCAAATTCATGTGATAAAAACTGAGGACCGTTGTCGGTGCAGTCTTCCAACGGAATCCCATACCGTGCAAAAATTGAGCTAAGCTTAGCAGTGACAGTGCATGTCGTTGTGTTATGTTGAGGAAGACTTTCTTCCAAAGCGTATTATACACGACGGTAGTGAGGAAGCAATATTTAAATTCTTGTCGCCCATACACATGTGCAAAAGCCCCCACCCAGAGATTAAATAAGCGAGGCAGCGATAAAAAATCTTGAGTGTAGCGTACCAAGCATAGTGAAGGCTATAGAACTTTCAAGCCGGCGACTAAAAATATGCGGCCTGAGTAAACATGTTATTATAGCTCCTACCAACTTGCAATGCCATTAGCGCAGAGAGGGAGAGAAGTATCTGCGGTTACTACTGGATGGTTATTTCTGTTATCGCAATCTATCGAGCGCGTCAGGTAAGCTCTGACCTAAGCTTTTAAATATGATTAAGGGGGTAGATCAACAGAAGCAAAAAAAGCGAAGAAAAAGTTAACAACGCAATTATTGTGAAGAGCATGGACCTCTCTCTAGACGCGGACGAAGAAGACTCCGTATGTTGCCTCTCAGTTTGCTTTTGATTGCTCCGCGGCTCCCGTTTACCTCGACGTCGTCAAATAAACCTTCCACATTTGGTGCAGGCGCGGAGAGTCAAGCATGCTTCGGATTGTCGAGGGGCCGCAAGGGATAACATACACGGACCATACTTCGACCAGGGAGCTGCTCTGCCCCGTCAAAGAGAAGTGTTCGAAGAGAGCTTTCATGACATTATTGTTGCCCATCCCTTGTCGCCTCAGCAGCTCTTCACGATGGGCTCTTGGCGCCAACAACTATAAATCGCCACAGCTGAGCAAGGCGAGCTTCTTGTCTCTCCTTGAGCTACAGATCCGTCGAAACACAGCCGCCTGCGGTGACGATCAAACCCACGTACGCAGGCACAATAGTGGGGAATCGTAATCGCTACAATTTTGTTCCTTCAAAGTGATTTACTCATTGTCACAACACCCCCGCCTTTACGGTCAACAGAGCCGCGGGATCTCCTTTACGGTGGCCCGTCATCCCTCTATGAGGTTTGAGGACAAATTTAAAAGTTAGGCTGGTCAACCAGCAAAGGGCGTGCGTCGGTGTGTGATTGAAGAATAAGTTTAAAAAAAGTCAATTTTTTTTTCTTACAATTGGAAATTTTTAGCTACTAGTCCAAATTGTATTGCATAGCAATCGAACACACACACTAAAAACGCCACGACACGATAGTGATAAATATGAATCGGCAAATGACAAGAGGGAAAACCGACAATGAACAAACATTGCGAATAAAAAGACTATACAGATAACAATGCAAGTATTCCAGATATAGTAATGAAGGGAAAGAGTTACACAGAAAACAGCGTAAAATACTAAGCCAGATCAAGGTTTAAACAAAGGCTAAAACAACGTTCAGTTAACCGGCAGTCTGTGGCAAGAAGGAATTCTCACGGCTTTCTTGTTCGATGAGGCAGCAGAGTAGCATAGTTGACCGCTAGAGGGTGCAAGACGAGGTGGAAACGATGAGTCAGTCGCAGGCTCAGTAAAAAACGAGACACTTTCCCAGAGCGAGAGACTACGAGAGTGGCCCGGAAGACAATTTCCCCGGAGCGAACTGCTGCAAGCGTTTTGCGGTCTGCCTTTTTATACTCTCGCCTGGCATCGCTGTGACTCCTTGTCAAGGACGCGACCTGCCCGACTGCTGCCCCGGAGAGTCATGTCGAAGCATGCTTGGAGAAGCGGGGTGGTCGCGTAGCTTTCGCTGTGTATGTGAGGCAGCTTGTGACACTGCCCCCCACTGAAGAATATTGTCTCGGAATATTCTAGACATCCGAAAGCGCTAAATCGTAGTGAACCACATTATTGCGTCCAGCATAGAGGTGCAGTTGATTGGGTCTGTTCGATGCATTGAAAGTCGTTCGCCACTCAATACGGGCTATAACGCGCATGATATACACACTGATCAGAATCAGCACAGCACCAAAACATCTAGTTCGGCAGTCATGTTCTGAGCACATTTCACAAGTCACTGATCATCGGATGTTTGGTTTGGGCTAGTTGGTAGCAGTTTCTTGAATACATAGCGCAAAAAAGACGGGGACAACACAGATATAGACAGGACAGGCAATACTTCAAGACACTGATCATCGATAACAATCAAGCAAGCACAAATATGCAGGCACGTCATGTACTATTTCATTACGCCAATCGAAACACAATGCAGCTAGGCAGTAGTGCAAGCTGAACAGCTATTCTAGCCGGCTCATGTAATCTGCTCCCACATTCTTGCTGCCTTTTATATACAGGACGCAGAAGTTGCATTCCTGAAGCTTAATACTCCAGCGGAGAATGCTGCTGTTCGCCAAATTGATTGCCTTTATAAACTTCAAAGGCTGGTGATCTGTTCGAACGAGAAACCTTCTCCCGTAAAGGAAGACTTTAAATGTCTCGATTCCACAAATGAGTGATAGAGCTTCTTTCTTGACGGTTGAATAGGCTACCTCTCGAGGGAGCAACCTGCTGTTCGCATAGGCATCTGGGTGTTGAATTTCGTCACACGACTGAAGGAGAACGGTCCCAGCACCTCTATCAGAAGCATCCGTTCGTAGGACGAATTCCCTTTAAAAATTAGGAAGTTTCAGAATCGGTGCCTCAAGCAGTTTTTCCCGCAAGTTCATGAAAGACTGTTTTTGCTCGGGACCCCAGTTCACGACTGAAGGTTGACCCTTCCATGTGAGATCAGAGAAAGGGAAGGTCCGGTCAGCATAGTTCGGAATAAAATCTCCCTAGTAACCAGTGAGTCCCAGGAAGGATCGGGCCTGCTTCTTTGTCGTCAGACGTGAAGATTCTTGTATCTCCTGTAGTGTCTTAGTGACGCGTGAAATCTCTTCAGACGCAATTTGGTGGCCAAGGAACACGACGGTTTCCATTCGATCTCGCGTTTGTGCGGTTTAATGGTGAGGCTAGCCGTCTCAGTTCAGGCAGAGACCTCGTATAATGTTTGGTGATGCTGTTCCCATGTCGCACTTGCTCGTCACATCGGGAATTCCGGCCAAGATGCTCCACATCAGTTTCATAAAAAAAGCTGGTGCAGTCCTAATACCGAAGGGCATATATCGGAATTGAAAGCGTCCCTGCCAACCGTGAAAGCAGTCATCACCTTTGAATCGGGTGACCAGGGTACCTGCCAATGTCCCTTAGATAAGTTCAACTTGGAAAATATATTGTGGCCTAACGAGGCGATAAGTTCGTCCGCATGGGGTAAGGGCTCGGCGTCATCTGCGATGGCTTCGTTTAGTTTCGGAAAGTCAATGCATAGCCAATATGTCCCGTCAGGTTTGCATGCGGCGATCTCAGAGGAGATGTAGGACGACTCCGATGGCTGAGTGATACCTTGTCTGAGCAAGTGCCCACTTCAGATGCAATTGCTTGCCTCAAAGCGTCCTGTAGCGGTTACTTCTTTACACTTGTGGCCCTGTCGCTTGGTAACTTCAATTCGCACTCGATCATCGTGGCTATTCTCGTAAGGTCTGAAAATATACCTTCGTATTGTTGAAATGTATTTACTTTGTTTTGCTCTATGCTCGTCAGTCTCTCAGAAATGTGCAAATCCATGATAGACATTTCTGCGAAGGTTTAGGAAGCTTTATCTCTCTAGCGTCTGTGTCTTCTAACGAAATTACTGCCACGATGGTGTTATCTTTCCTTTGCAGGGATTTCTTTAGCATGTTGATGTAAATATTTTGTGATAATGCCCAAATTCATTTCATAGTCGACGTCGCCCCTTCGGCTGATGACCGAAAAAGGTCCGTTCTAATGCCTGAACAGCGTATTGTGCTCTGTGAGAAGAAGATAAGAACTTGCTCTCCCGGTTTGAGTGAGCTTTTGCGGCTCTTGGTGTCGTAGTAGCGGCTGTAACGCTATCCTGCGCACTCCAGCTCTACAGGTATAAGTTTACACGTATTTTCCAGTCTGTCGCGTAGTGCAAGGAGACTCTTACATATTTCGCAACACGTCAGAGATGGTTGTATTAGTCATAAGCTCCCTAAGAATGGCCAGATGTCCATGCATATTTTGCCCATATAAGAGTTCGAATGGGGAAAAGCCGAGGTTTTCTTGGAGTACATCCCTGTATGCGAACAGGATTAGAGCCAGGTAGCGATCCCAACTGGTCGACCTCTCCTGATACATGCGCTTCAACATTTATCAACAACAACTAACCGCTTAGCATCAGCCTGCTTTGCGGGCCCAAAGAATTATGTCTGCAGGATCACTATAGTTTTCTTCGCCCTTTGCTGGCCTCCCATCAACCCATCATGTGCCAGCTTGAGAATAGCTGATGTACCTTTGGGGCACAACAACTTGAGTGTGCTCCCCGCCGGACTCGGCGACGTATTTTATATGCATGACGCCGCTAGTATTGAAAAACTGGCAACTGTCCTTCCCCTTGCTCGCTTGTGGCGCGCCCATGCGATCGAAGCACAACCGTAGGATCGCGTCATTCCTTTGCTCTTGAACAAACGCTTCGCAGCATACACTAGGGAGGCCTTGCAGGACTTTAACCTTTTTCAGCGATTTATCCTTGCATGTCTGCGCATTAGTCCCTACCAGGCAAGCTTCAGTGGCATCTGAAAGTGGTGCGGTGCTCTCGGTGTCAGGTGCTAACTCTCCAATATTTACTGCATTGGACTTCATTGTCTCGCCTTCTTTTGTATTGTGCCACTTTGGATCAGGGTCGTCTGCTGGCCTAGCGCCTTCCACATTTCCCTGCAGCAAATTATATAGGGGAGTTTCATGGAAGTGGTCCCTTAAAGTACGGGGTGTCGACATCGACCCAAGCTTCTGGGAGCAGTCAAGTAAGTAAACTGGAGACTTCACATCTGTGACATCTTCATTCCGTACCAAGTCCTTCCTTACCCCATCATGTTGCAGCCTGTGTTTTCACGACTCGAACTCTCCGGCCCCCCAATCATGCCGGCCAAGACAGGTAAGCCTTCCCTGGCTGAGCATTCTTTACTGGTGAAACCGGCGTTGGTGATGGGGATCTTCCCTCCGTCCTTGCGTTCTAGGTATTCGTTCTCAATGCATGTTGCAGCGGACTCCGAATTGCCTCTCTATGATTTGAGGCCCCATTTTGCAGCACACTATCATTGGATCACCTAGCTTGCCCCATTTGTGGCATTTCTTGGGCGGACCCGATTCGTCGGAAGTGGTGGCCGGAAATTTCCCGGGTGATGTCCAGTGCGCACGCAAATAAACAATGTAGGGGTGTGTTTATTCAGATGAATATAGCCGCTCAGGAGGAACTCGCAGCGGAGCGTCAGGCGTGGCGAATCAGCAAGGCAGCGACCAACTTCTTCGTCCTCGAGCGCGCCAGCACGCGATGTATGGCAGTGGCTATGAAGACGAAAATTACCACACTACATTTTCCCCCCGGGTAGAGAAGGAGCCATCCTGGCGACTTATGGAGCCGACAGAACAGACGGGTCGTAGTATGGTTTGATTCGGTTGACATGAACTGTTTCGCGTCCAAGGCGACGCAAGTCCGCAGAGGGCGTAACAGGCTCAACTACGTAGTTGACAGGAGATGTTTGTTGGAGGACTCGGTATGGGCCATGATATCGAGCAAGAAGCTTCTTTGAAAGGCCGGTGGTTGTGGCAGGGACCGAGAGCCATACCAGGCAGTTAGGTGCATATGTAGAAGGCTCGCCGGTGTCGCGGTGGTGTTTTTGTTGCCACTGGTTTTCCGTTGTAAGCGAACGGACGAGCTGACGGCATTCTTCTGCGTACTGGGCGACGTCCGAGAGTGGCGTCGATTCAGAGACATCAGGGCGGTAGGGAAAGAGCGCGTCCATTGTACAGGTTGGCTAGCGTTCGTAAAGAAGAAAGAAGGGAGAGAATCCAGTGGTGGTCTGTATCGCAGTGTTATACGCGTAGGTTACGAAGGGAAGAACCTGGTCCCAGTTGGAATGAGCGTCGTTGACGTACATGGCCAGCATATGCCACTCAGAGTACGGCTGAAGCGCTCGGTCAGGCCATTCGTCTGAGGGTGGTAAGAAGCTGCGGTGCGGTGAATGATGCGACATTCTTTCAGTAGTGCCTCAAGAGCTTCGGACAAGAAAACGCGTCCGCAGTCACTGAGCAGTTCCTTCGGAGTCCCGTGGCGAAGAATCAAGTTGTTGAGAAGAAACAAAGCAACGTCTCTTGCGGAGGCAGAGGGTAACGATGATGTTTCAGTGTAGCGAGTAAGATGGTCTACTGCCACGATAATCCACCGGTTTCCAGTTGAAGTATTAGGAAGAGGGCCATAGAGATCTATGCCAACGCGGTCAAACGGACGAGCAGGGCAGGGTAACGGCTGCAACGAAACAGGGGACTTCTGTGGAGTTTTTAGGCTTTGGCAAGATTCGCAAGCGCGCACAAAATGTCGTACAAAACGGTGCATTCCACGCCAATAAAATCGCAGACGTAGGCGCGTGTAGGTTTTCAATACGCCACCATGGGCACACTGTGGGTCACCATGGTACGCAGCACAAATGTCGGCGCGGAGATGACGTGGGATGACTAGAAGCCACTCCTGTCCATCAAGCAAATAATTGCGGCGATAGAGAAGACCGTCATGAATGGAGAAGTGGTGGGCTTGCCGGACGAGCGCTTTGGATGAATGACCGGGAGTAGGACTTGAAAGAAAATGCAAAAGTGCACTGATCCACGAGTCATTTCGCTGCTCAGTAACCATGTCGACAGTGGAAAGAGTCGACAAATCGTAAGCACAGACATGCTCAGACGAGGTATCACTAGGCAATGGCGAGTGGGAAAGAGCATCTGCGTCCGTATGCTTCAGACCTGATCGATAAATGACAAGGATGTCATACTCTTGAAGACGGAGAGCCCAGCGAGCAAGGCGACCGGATGGGTCTTTCAGAGAGGGCAGCCAGCACAAAGCGTGGTGATCGGTCACAACATAAAACGGTCGGCCATACACATAGGGACAAAATTTTCCGATGGCCCAAATAATGGCCAAACATTCCCTTTCTGTGACTGAATAATTGGACTCTGCTTTGGTCAATGTTCGGCTGGCGTATGCCACAACATACTCGCTGCAACCAGGCTTACGTTGGGTAAGGACGGCACCAAGCCCAATACCGCTGGCGTCTGTGTGAATCTCCGTAGGCGCAGTCGGATCAAAGTGGCGTAGAATGGGAGGCAAAACCAAAAGGCGGCGTAAAGTGTCGAAAGCTTTATCGCAGGCCGGAGTCCAGGCTGAAAGGTCGGAGCTGCCGGCAAGGAGCTGGGTCAGAGGAGCGATGATAGAGGCGAAGTTCAAGATGAAACGTCGAAAGTAGGAGCAGAGGCCGATAAAGCTCCGGAGCTGCTTCAGGGAGGTTGGCTTCGGAAACTCTGCAACTGCGCGAAGTTTGGTGGGGTCGTGAAGAATGCCGTCCTTAGAAACTACATTGCCTAAAATTGTGAGTTTTCGAGCGGCAAAGTGGCACTTCTTCAAATTCAACTGAAGCCCAGCGTCGGCGAGACACATGAGGACATCCTTTAGGCGGAGAAGGTGGGAAAAAAGTCAGTAGAAAAAACTACGATGTCGTCCAGATAACAAAGACAGATCTGCCACTTGAGTCCACGAAGAACAGTGTCCATCAGGCGCTCGAAAGTAGCCAGGGCATTGCAAAGGCCAAAAGGCATAACGTTGAACTCGTATAAGCCATCAGGTGTTATAAAGGCAGTTTTCGAGCGGTCATCGTCAGCCATCGGCACCTGCCAGTAGCCAGAGCGCAAATCCAAAAAGGAGAAATACTCGGCTCCCTGTAAACAGTCCAAGGCGTCGTCGATCCGTGGCAGAGGGTAGACGCCTTTGCGCGTGATTTTGTTAAGCCTATGGTAATCGACGCAAAACCGGATGGAACCATCTTTCTTGGTTACCAAAACAACCGGAGAAGCCCATGGACTGTTTGATGGCTGTATGACGCCCTGGCGAAGCATATCGTCCACGTTATCAGCAATGACTTGGCGCTCAGACATCAGTCCATAGATAACACAGTCACACCTGTCTCGATTATCATTTTCCAACTTCACTGCAAATCTTGCAAACATGGCTTGGGGCAGGTACGG
The DNA here is from genome assembly GCF_055883805.1 of Amblyomma maculatum. Lineage (NCBI taxonomy): Eukaryota > Metazoa > Arthropoda > Arachnida > Ixodida > Ixodidae > Amblyomma > Amblyomma maculatum. The sequence continues at coordinate 15,718,712 of NC_139350.1, forward strand.
AAGGGGTTGTATATTTTTTGGCAGACCGTACCTTGTGTTTGCTTCTCAGTTGTTTCTTTGCAGCGTATTGTAACTTGGTCTCTTTCTTTTGAATTTATTTCTATTTCTTAAAGCTGTTCAGTCCAGTTCGAGTTGTGTTGGTCTCGTATGCTGAATTTGCATCACGAATCACTGAAATTTGAGAAATGGTCCTTTCATAATTAGTGTTTTATGTCTTTCCAGTAGAAAGAAGTTGACACTTTATGTAAACAAATGATATGTGTTTAGCATATCTAGCTTATTTCACTTGATATTACGTACAAAACCACCGATCTAAGGTCACGTGAGGGTTGATAAGTTTCGTCGCAAGAAGCATATTGAAGGTGACAATCATCACTTCTTGTGTGTTCATTGTAGTTTACTAGGCTCTTTTGTGTGTGACATATTATTGCTAAATTCATCTGTCGTAAGTAGAAAAATCTGCTCTGGAATGAGCTAACTTCGAGAATCTACACCCCACACTTTATTGGATCGAAAACAGTGCAAAAAACAAAAACCAAAGCAGAGAAACACAAGACGAGCGCTGCTTTTTTTTTTCGTATACTTTCCAGAAGTTGCATACCAGTCCCGGAACATACGAGGGTGGTCGTGATGTCCTCCGTATTGCTCACCAGTAACCCGAAGGCGGTCTTTGAAGAACGACTTTGATGCCACCGCTCAGATGACAAGATCTTGCACATGCGGTGGGCATGACCCTTGGACAGCTGCAGGAATCCGTACATCACCTGAAGATCCAGTGGACACAGGCCTTGTCTTGCATACCACGACGCAGCATGAGCTTTGCATACACATACAGCTATTAGCAAAGCCAAAACGGCCGAGTTATCCAGATGAGGGTGAGGACAAATAATACAGCCCCGAAGTAGAAGAAATAAAGTTCAACACAATAGCCAAACGGGCGAGTTGGTGTTTGTCGTTTGTGCTGTTTTTCATCCAATATACTCCACCAACTCGTCCGTTTGGCTATAGCGCCACACTTTATGCTTGTCTAGGTTTATGCCATGTTGCGGAATGGTGGTATGATTGAAATTTGTGCATCTTTCTAAGCAGCATGGTGTACCGCCCCAATAGCAATGTCGATCATTCCAGTGACAGGCCCACAACAGGTCATGCGTCGAAGCAGTGCCACAGGAAATGTGGGCCTGCAGTGTGCTTCCGAGAACTGAGTTTTTGGCAAGTTTGTGGCCTCATGCCACCGCATAAACGATTAGTAATTGGCAAACCATAAAAGAGTGCTGTTCACAAGAAAAATGATGGCCTTGTGATAGGGAATTTGCCTCGCATTCGGGAAAAATGCGATTCGATTCCTGGTGCCGCAGGGTACTCACCGGCTTCTAATGGGTACTGGATTTCCTCCAGCATGAAGCCCCAAATTTTCTGGGGTGAATTGCTTGGAAAAGTAATTATTGACCAAAAAGTCACAAAAAAGGGCAACATATGGGCTTCTGCCGCACGAGGCGGCAACGATGGAACTGATCATTGACCTGTCGGCACAACAATTTCGGCCCTTATGCGGCCTTTTTTTTTTCAGAACTGCTGCTAATGCTGCGGCTCATGCCGAGGCTCAGAATGAGAACTAAAACGACAATGAACCAATTTTGCATGCTGCAAGTTTTGAGACTGCTATTGGAGATACATAGCGTAGCTGGGCACATTACTACAGCTGGTTTCGATCTAAATTGTGGTTTGCGCAGCTGCTGTCGATAATGCCCGCTTGTCGCTTAACACAGCGCAATCATCCAAGCGCGTCAAGTGAGCTCCATGCAAGTTCTTGCTCTTGCTTCTAAATATAAGTGAGAGGGTTTAGCAAAATAAGAAAAGAAAGGATGAAAAGTAAAATTTTTAAAACGGCACTACAATCGAACGGCCTGCCCTTAATTACATCAAGAAAATGACCAAAAATATCAACAAAGATGACGGGTTTGTTTCTTGCTCCTTGTTTCGCCTGGGTGGGCGTCTTTGTTTTGCATCGTAGTGTAAAGAACAGTCAGGAAGGGATCCCTCACATTTATTACCATTTAACTTACGCTTAAACCGACGCTACTGCGTGAAGCCCTGACACCGATTGCGGCTGCTATTGGAGATGCATTCCGTGGATTAAAATGTTAATACCGCTGTTGACAATATTAATTCTCATGGATGGATGGATGGATGATGGATGGATGGATGATAGTGGCTCTGCCCTTTGTATTGGGCGGCAGCTTTCGCCGCCTAGCCAAAAAATTAAAAGAAATATATTTATCTCTTCCCAGCGGTGCAGCGGTGGCGTAGCGGTAGAACATCCGCCTCGCATGCAAGAGGACCGGGGTTCAAATCCCGGTGCCGCGCAATTCTCCACCGGATGACAAAAAAAAAAAAAAATCCGCGTGTCGATGGAATTGCATATACAGGTTTGGGGTGCGACCTGATGCCGGTGAACACCTCCGGCAACGCACTCCCTCACCAGAACAGGAGTTGGCCACCCTGGTGCAGTAATTGGCCACAACCTCCTATGATAAGCTCCACAAAACCTCGGCCCTCAGTCACCAGCGGCTGCGGAACAACTGACCACGGCGGCGGTCAGACCTGTGACGCAGCAGGGGGTGCTAAGAAAGCCTGGCTCCGCTGGACAGGCCGCCATTGGAAACTGACCCTGGCAACGTTTAATGCTAGAACCCTAGCTAGTGAAGCTAGTTTAGCAGTGCTGTTAGAGGAACTAGAGGGCATGAAATGGGATGTCATAGGGCTTAGTGAGGTTAGGAGGCCGAATGAGGCATATACTGTACTGAAGGATGGGCATGTACTGTGTTATCGAGGTTTACCAGAGAGGCGACAACTAGGAGTAGGTTTCCTTGTCAATAAGTATATAGCGGGTAATATAGATGAATTCTATAGTATTAATGAGAGGGTTGCAGGCATCGTAATTAGGCTTAATAAGCGGTATAAACTGAAGGTTGTACAGGCCTATGCACCTACATGTAGTTATGATGACCAGGCAGTTGAAAGCTTCTATGAAGATGTAGAATCGGCAATGCGAAAAGTAAAGACGCAGTATACTGTACTAATGGGCGACTTCAATGCCAAGGTAGGGAAAAAACAGGCAGGAGGCAAGGCAGTAGGTGACTATGGCATTGGATCTAGGAATAGCAGGGGGGAGTTACTAGTTGAGTTTGCAGAGCGCAATAACTTACGAATCATGAATACCTTCTTCAGCAAACGGAAGAACCGAAAATGGACATGGAAAAGTCCTAACGGAGAGACTAAAAATGAAATCGACTTCATAATGTGTTCAACCCCCGCCATTGTGCAGGATGTAGAGGTAATCGGGAAAGTTCGATGTAGTGACCACAGGATGGTGAGGTCCCGAATTAGCCTAAATCTGAAGAAGGAACGCAATAGATTAGTAAGAAAGAAACCCATCAACGAATTAGCGGTGAGGGGGAGGGCAGAAGAGTTCAGGATCTCGCTACAGAATAGGTATTCAGCTCTAACTGAGGATGGCGACATTACCCTAGAGGCAAGGAACAATAATTTCAGAGATATCATTACTGAGTGCGCGGTAGAAGTAGGCGGTAGGATAGTTAGAGAGGATACCGGTAAGCTGTCTAAGGAGACGAAAGATTTGATTAAGAAACGACAGAGTATGAAAGCTTCCAATCCAACAGACCAGATCGAATTGGCCGAGATATCAAAGCTAATCAATAAGCGCAAGGTGGCCGATATAAGGAAGTATAACATGGAGAAAATTGAGCATGCTGTAAAGAACGGGGGAAGCCTTAAAGCGGTAAAGAAGAAATTGGGCATAGGCAAAAACCAGATGTATGCGATAAGGGACAAGGCGGGCAACGTCATCACTAATATGGACAAGATAGTCAAAGTAGCCGAGGAGTTCTATACAGATCTCTACAGTAGCCAATGTAGTCAGGACCGTAATGAGATTGGCGTCAGGGAAAAACAGTCAGACGTTCCACCAGTGACGAAGGACGAGGTCAAGAAAGCACTAGAAACTATGAAAAGGGGGAAATCAGCTGGAGAGGATCAGATAACCACAGATTTGCTGAAGGACGGGGGGGATATCGTGCTGGAAAAACTGGCCACCCTGTATACGCAGTGCCTGGTGTCATCGACGGTACCGGAAGCATGGAAGAATGCAAACATTATCCTCATTCACAAGAAAGGGGACTCTAAGGACCTTAAAAATTACAGACCAATCAGCTTACTGTCTGTTACGTATAAGGTATTTACTAAGGTAATCGCTAATAGAATCAGGACAACCTTAGACTGCAATCAAGCAAAGGATCAAGCAGGGTTTCGGAAACGGTACTCTACTATCGATCATATCCATACCATCAATCAGGTGATAGAAAAATGCGCGGAATATAACCAGCCCTTATACATAGCATTCATTGATTACGAAAAAGCATTTGACTCAGTTGAAACCTCGGCGGTGATGCAGGCATTGCGAAATCAGGGGGTAGACGAGCCGTACGTGAAAGTGCTGGAAGATATATATAGTGGCTGCACAGCAACCATAGTTCTGCATAAAGAAAGTAACAAAATTCCCATAAAGAAAGGTGTTAGGCAAGGAGACACAATCTCCCCAGTACTATTCACAGCTTGTTTAGAGGAAGTATTCAGAGACTTGGAATGGGAGCAGTTAGGGATAAGGGTAGATGGAGAATACCTCAGTAATCTGCGATTTGCTGATGACATTGCCTTGCTAAGCAACTCGGGAGATGAACTGCAAATAATGATTGATGACCTAGACAGGAAAAGTAGAAAGGTAGGCTTGAAAATCAATATGCAGAAGACTAAGGTAATGTTCAACAGCCTCGGGAAGGAACAGGAGTTTACATTAGGTAGCGAAATACTGGAAGTAGTAGGCGAATATATCTACTTAGGACAGGTAGTAACCGCAGATCCGGACAATGAAAAGGAAATAACAAGAAGAATAAGATTGGGATGGAGCGCATTTGGCAAGCACTCGCAGATTATGACTAGCAGCTTACCGGTATCGCTCAAGAGGAAAGTATACAACAGTTGCATCTTGCCTGTACTCACCTATGGGGCTGAAACGTGGAGGCTAACCAAGAGAGTTCTACTTAAGTTGAGGACAACCCAGAGGGCTATGGAACGAAAAATGGTAGGGGTAACATTAAGAGATAGAAAGCGTGTAGAGTGGGTCAGAGAAATAACTCAAGTTAACGACATTCTAGTGGAAATTAAGAAGAAGAAATGGACATGGGCAGGACATGTAGTGCGAAGAGAGGATAACCGATGGTCGCTGAGGGTAACAAACTGGATTCCAAGGGAAGGAAAGCGTAGCAGGGGGCGGCAGAAAGTTAGGAGGGCGGATGAGATTAAGAAGTTCGCAGGGGTCAAGTGGATGCAGCTAGCACAGAACCGGGTTAAGTGGAGAGATATGGGAGAGGCCTTCGCCCTGCAGTGGGTATAATCAGGCTGATGATGATGATGATGATGATTTATCTCTTCCCCATTTTTAGCTTCTAATTCGCCCATATCTGCCCCCCTCCCTTTTTTTTTTTTCTCTCTTTATTCTCTTGACTTTTTCCACCAATCCTCTAACCTCTCTTTTGTTATCAGAACGCGTTCCTCATCCATTCGTCCATCTTCCCCAGCAAATCCCAGCGCTCTCTCCAGATCTGCCGCTTTTTCCGCGGGAAGGGCAGGACGAAGTTTTTGGCACCTTAGAACAACATGTTCCGTTGTTTCCTCCTCAATTCCGCACGCCGCGCATAATATATCTACTTCCTGAAATTTTTTCCTGTACGTTTTTGTTCTGAGGGCCCCTGTCCTAGCCTCAAACAGCAATGAGCTCCCTCGTGAGTTGTCGAATAAACTTTCTTTCTTTATACCCTGTTTTCGAGTTCTATACATACCCAATGCTGATTTTCCTTGCATTCTTTCCTCCCACATTTTCCTTTCTGCCTCCTTTACCTGCTTTTCAATGCTGCTGTTTTGCTGCGGTGTATCTCCAAACTCTACGTACTTAAATCTGAGCTTTCGGGTTCTGTTAGTCCATTTCGTATTCAGGCTTTTCATAAAGAGGTGCTTGTACATTTTTCGTGCCCACCTTGATTCCTCCATTTCGGTTAATCTCTGATCATATTTTAGTTTGCTAATTGCCTCTCTAACCTCAAATGATGCCCAGCCCATATCTCCCTGGACTCCTTCATTAGGTGTGTTGCCATGTGCTCCCAATGCCAATCTACCTACCTTTCTCTGTCTGATTTCAAGGCCTGACTGTACTTCTGATTTCATGCACAGGACTGCATTTCCAAAAGTGAGTCCTGGTACCATAACACCCTTCCATACCCCTCTAACAACCTCATACCTGTTATAATTCCAGAGGGCCCTGTGTTTCATAATATCCGAACTCCTTTTCCCTTTGTCTATCGTAATTCTTTCATGCTTTTCTAGGTAATTTTTTCCTTCGTTGATTCATATGCCCAGGTATTTATAGCTCTCCACATGTTCAACCTTGGTGCCTTGTATTTCCAGCACGTCCCCCTTTCATCATTAAATACCATTATTCCTGATTGTTCGCTGCTAAATTGCAGTCCCAGCTTTTTGCCCTCTTCTCCACAGATCTTAAGCAGCTCCTGCAACCCATCCCTCTTATCTGCCAGCAGTACAATGCCATCCGCGTACATCAATCCTGGTAGAACTTGTGTTACTTTCTGTCCTCCCTGCATATAGCTTGCATCGAATCCCTTATTACTTTCCTCCAGGCGCCTTTCCATTTGGCTCATGTATATCATGAAAAGCAGCGGTGACAGTGGGCACCCTTGCCTAAGCCCCCTTTTTATTTTTGCTGGTTTTGTTGTTTCCGTCTCCCATACTATCACTGCCTCATTATCTGCATACACTCCTTGTATGAACTGAACCAGGTTTTTATTCAGGCCATATTCCTTCAACTGGTCCCACAGTTTTTTCTGATCTAAACTGTCGTATGCCCCTTTAATATCTAAGAACGCTATCCATAATGGTCTCTGACTTGCAGCTGCTGTTTCTATACACTGGGTAACCACAAATAAATTATCCTCTAGTCGTCTGTCCTTGCGGAAACCATTTTGTAGTTCTCCGAGGATATTCCCTCCCTCTGCCCATTCCTCCATCACAACTTTTACTAACTGCATTGCTACCCTGTATATAACTGATGTAACTGTGATTGGCCGATAGGACTTTATGTTATCTCTGCTTCCCTTGCCTTTGTATATTAGTCTCATCCTGCTTAATTTCCAATCTTTTGGAAATTACACAGTAGCCAACAATGTTGCCAACCTGCAGTGATGTTTCTCGTATGTATCATAGTGCCCTAACACAGATTCGAGTGAGATGAGTAAGGAGTTTGGGGTGATCCGCAGTACTTCTCCAAGCTACACGTATTCGTTTATGGAATAAACATTTGCACTTTCGAAGCGACGCGTAGTGTGCAGTCAGCTAACTGGACTACGTAGAGAAAAGTTAGTCAAGAAACTTTGTTAGCTGCATAAGTGGTTCTGGGGACTCGCAATGCGGCCGCCCATTTGTAGCAATCCAGCATCTCAGGAAAGCAGTTTGGAGACTCCCAGCGGCACAATTTATTCGGTGTCATGGCACTGCATTTTGCTTTTTGTCGTATTGTGGCATCGTCGACATTTTGCGCGTCGAGGGAGCGCTGCGTACGACTCCTGCCCAGTGTAAAATCTCCTGAATACAAATAGAAAAGCATGGAACGCAGAGCTGCATAGCTCGTCATTAAAACTGCTCTAAATAACTATTAGACACCGTGAAGAAATATTGGCATCGCTGAAACGAAGAAAAGAGTGCGCGTGAGGGTATAAAACTTTCCGCGTTTGAGTCCGAGGAAATTAAAGTATTCGTATCTAAAATATTAGCTGAGATCTGGGCCATTAAATTCCATAAATGTTCACGAAATATCATCCCCTCCGAGGCAATATACCAATCTGCCGCACCAAAGTCCAAAAACCAAAAAGTCACAAAAGTCACAAGTCCTCCAACGCTCATCTTACCCCCATAATCAAGGATAAGACACCGCTAATCAAAAAGATAACATAATTAACATCACTAAAACATCACTGGCCAAAGTCGAGGTATCGGTTCTATCCCGAAGTATAAACTTTTGCCCAAGCAGACGCCGCCACAATGAATACAAACTACCGAAGTGCCTGAATAACTCTCGTATACTCCGATTACAAGAATATTTCTTTGATAAACAAAGGACCGCTAGCTCACTTCCACCAGCTCAAGAACAAAGGACATCCTCACCCGGAAGAGAGAGACATTTTGACATATATATATATAAAGGCTGTAGAGTAAGATTTAATTCAAGCTTTCGCAAAACAAACGGCCGGGTACCCAAACCTTTAAAAAAACTAACATGATGCTTTACATGCTTTGAACAAATGAAATGATATCACTATCAAGCCCGCAGACAAAGGAGAGGGCATAATAATTTTAGATACAGTAAAATACATACAGGAACGAAACTGCCATCTTAATAATACCCAGTTTTACAAATCTCTCCTTGCAGACCCTACCGCCGAACATCAAAATACCACAACGACCACTCTGAACCAAACAACCCACGGACGAGAAATAACACCTCGAATAAACAAGGAACTTAAAGTCGCCAACCCGTCTCCAGGCCGGTTCTACATGCTCCCAAAAGTTCATAAAGGAAACAACCCACGTCGACCAGTAACTTTCGGCATCGGCACGATCACGGGACTCATCTCCGCTTACATAGACTAACTAATCAAACACATACCTCTAACTCACCCGTCCTACATACGCGATACTAGCCACTTTTTTGAAGAGTTACCGAAAGTAAAAGTTCCCGAAGGCGCGCTACTTTAACCCTAGATGTGGTTTTCTTCTCGACTAATATTATACATGATGATGGCATTCAGGACCTAGTCACAGCCTACGACAAATACAGCCGTAAAGATTTCCCTAGCCCGAGGGCAATGATGACACTCACCAAGTTAGTATTGGAACTAAACTCATTTGGATTTAATAATAGCTATTACCTTCAAACGAGCGGCACACAGCCATGGTAACTAAAATGGCACCAAATTACACTAACATATTTATGCATCATATCGAGTCAAATTTATTTTCCTCAAATCCGTTTAAACCGGCCTTTTACAAGCGATTACTTGACGACATATTTATGATATCGACAGACACAGAAAACAACGTAAACCAGTTTATTGCAGCACTGAACAACGCCCACCCCACTATATCTTTCACATACACCTACGCCGTGCCCCAAATAAAATTTTTTGACCTCACGATGCGAGTATAAGGGGGTACACTACTCACTAGCGTCTACAAAAAACCCACTGACAGACAACAATACCTTCATTTTAAGAGCTGCCATCTACGTCACTGCAAAACATCTATCCCCTACTCCCAAGCCATTAGATTTATGCACATTTGCTCACTCCCTGAGGACTTTGCGGAAAACGGGAACCGCCTGCGGACGGTCCGTAAGAACCAACACTAACAGGCTCCCATCCTTAACGACGCTATTAATAGGGTTACCAATATAAGTCGTGAGAATATTGTCAGGAAACACCAAATTACCCCTCCCAGTTCTCACCCGTAAACCTGATTCTAACTTCCACAAATAATGCCCCTAACTTTAATATAACTTTGAAGAAGCACTTTAATATCATTGTGAGAGTGACCGACTCTCGAAAATTTTTCAATAACCTCCACGCATAAACTATATACGGCCATAAATATACAAAATTGCGTAGTTCACATTATAATAAACCACCTCCCGCAGGTTGCCTACCTTGTGGCAAAAGTCTATGCCAGTTGTGCAAACACATGCAGACAACAAAGCAGGCCAACATTCCTTATTCAGCTTTCAAACATGACATTAAAGAAAACCCAAAACTATGACTCGGGCAACGTTGTATACCTATTGGAATGTGGAAACTGCCAGATGCAATACATAGGTCAAACACACACTCCCTTCAGAATCAGATTCAATAACCACCGCGCAAACACCATCCTTCCTACACAGCAACTACCTAACCTTCCCCTATCCAAACACACTAACCAAGTAGGTCATGAATTCGAAGAACTTAAAGTTACTCTACTACAAAGCAACTTCAGAACTAATTGTGAGTGTGAAAAACGTGAGTCGTATTTTATTCATAAATTTAATACAGTGAATTGCGGCATAAATGTACATCCGGGAATCCTTTCAACCCTTTGGGGTCACTAACCTATCGAAGCATTACAAGCAACAGATTCACTGTGAAGATAACCTTAGCCCTCTCCACATGCATTTAGTTACTGCCATCACGAAAAGACAGCCGGCGCCGTCGTCGACCATACCGAAAGTGTTTTATCCATTTTCACCCCCATTCCACCCGCACCCCCCTTCTGGCTTTTCTTCTCTCCCTGCCCTCTCTCTTTTTTTTTCTGCTTATCTGCTTGCCCCCTCTTTCCCGGCCTTCGGAATCTTCAGGCGCCCCGCATTTTCCTGGTTTGGCCGCCCGCCTGTACTCATGTTTTATCTGCTCCCTCTTTCATAGCAGTCAACAGATCCCTCAAGGCCGTCTTTATCTCCTCTTTTTTTTAGTGGTCCTTTCCCGCGTCTGTACAACTTTCAAACCTTTAAAACTGAAATTCAAGCAATGGAACCACAGTCTTGAGGGAGACCGGACCCAGGTCGAAATATCGACGAAAAATAAATGAAGCGTTAATCATGTTCTCATGTTCGCTATATATATATATATATATATATATATAAAGGGAAATGAGGGTGCTCGTTATAATACATGAAGGAAAGAAGCCAACAGTCGGCGAGGCCAAGGAAAGCGTTGGGGATAGTACTTTGTCCTTTTTTTTTTTAAATGTTTACTTGGATAATCACAGAAATTAGTAATGTAATCTGTTAGGGGAAAGATAATTAAACACAAAGTAGAAGAAAAAACAACGTGCCGATGGTGGGATCCGAACCCACGACCTCCGAATAACGCGTCCGGTGCTCTACCAACTGAGCTACATCGGCCGCTGTCCCCCCTGCTACTTGCTTGGGTATTTATGTTGTCTGTATACGAACCTTGAGAGTGTTCACCAGCGCCACCCTCAACCATAGCGGCGGACGTAGAACGTCCTTTGTTACCGCCAGCGTCACGTAGAACGTGATCAAGAGCGAGGGCGAAAGCTGTGCTAGAACCCTCTTACGCTACCTATGGCCTCAAGACTGCCAGAACCGAGACCCCCGTGAGCTACAAGCAGATCAATTAAAGGGAAATGAGGGTGCTCGTTATAATACCTGAAGGAAAGAAGCCAACAGTCGGCGAGGCCAAGGAAAGCGTTGGGGATGGTACTTTGTCCTTTTTTTTTTTTTTTTAAATGTTTACTTGGATAATCACAGAAATTAGTAATGTAATCTGTTAGGGGAAAGATAATTAAACACAAAGTAGAAGAAAAAACAACGTGCCGATGGTGGGATCCGAACCCACGACCTCCGAATAACGCGTCCGGTGCTCTACCAACTGAGCTACATCGGCCGCTGTCCCCCCTGCTACTTGCTTGGGTATTTATGTTGTCTGTATACGAACCTTGAGAGTGTTCACCAGCGCCACCCTCAACCATAGCGGCGGACGTAGAACGTCCTTTGTTACCGCCAGCGTCACGTAGAACGTGATCAAGAGCGAGGGCGAAAGCTGTGCTAGAACCCTCTTACGCTACCTATGGCCTCAAGACTGCCAGAACCGAGACCCCCGTGAGACCCCCGTGAAAGGACGTTCTACGTCCGCCGCTATGGTTGAGGGTGGCGCTGGTGAACACTCTCAAGGTTCGTATACAGACAACATAAATACCCAAGCAAGTAGCAGGGGGGACAGCGGCCGATGTAGCTCAGTTGGTAGAGCACCGGACGCGTTATTCGGAGGTCGTGGGTTCGGATTCCACCATCGGCACGTTGTTTTTTCTTCTACTTTGTGTTTAATTGTCTTTCCCCTAACAGATTACATTACTAATTTCTGTGATTATCCAAGTAAACATTTAAAAAAAAAAAAAAAAAAAAGGACAAAGTACCATCCCCAACGCTTTCCTTGGCCTCGCCGACTGTTGGCTTCTTTCCTTCATGTATTATAACGAGCACCCTCATTTCCCTTTAATTGATCTGCTTGTAGCTCACGGGGGTCTCGGTTCTGGCAGTCTTGAGGCCATAGGTAGCGTAAGAGGGTTCTAGCACAGCTTTCGCCCTCGCTCTTGATCACGTTCTACGTGACGCTGGCGGTAACAAAGGACGTTCTACGTCCGCCGCTATGGTTGAGGGTGGCGCTGGTGAACACTCTCAAGGTTCGTATACAGACAACATAAATACCCAAGCAAGTAGCAGGGGGGACAGCGGCCGATGTAGCTCAGTTGGTAGAGCACCGGACGCGTTATTCGGAGGTCGTGGGTTCGGATCCCACCATCGGCACGTTGTTTTTTCTTCTACTTTGTGTTTAATTATCTTTCCCCTAACAGATTACATTACTAATTTCTGTGATTATCCAAGTAAACATTTAAAAAAAAAAAAAGACAAAGTACCATCCCCAACGCTTTCCTTGGCCTCGCCGACTGTTGGCTTCTTTCCTTCATGTATTATAACGAGCACCCTCATTTCCCTTTAATTGATCTGCTTGTAGCTCACGGGGGTCTCGATTCTGGCAGTCTTGAGGCCATAGGTAGCGTAAGAGGGTTCTAGCACAGCTTTCGCCCTCGCTCTTGATCACGTTCTACGTGACGCTGGCGGTAACAAAGGACGTTCTACGTCCGCCGCTATGGTTGAGGGTGGCGCTGGTGAACACTCTCAAGGTTCGTATACAGACAACATAAATACCCAAGCAAGTAGCAGGGGGGACAGCGGCCGATGTAGCTCAGTTGGTAGAGCACCGGACGCGTTATTCGGAGGTCGTGGGTTCGGATCCCACCATCGGCACGTTGTTTTTTCTTCTACTTTGTGTTTAATTATCTTTCCCCTAACAGATTACATTACTAATTTCTGTGATTATCCAAGTAAACATTTAAAAAAAAAAAAAAAAAGGACAAAGTACCATCCCCAACGCTTTCCTTGGCCTCGCCGACTGTTGGCTTCTTTCCGTCATGTATTATAACGAGCACCCTCATTTCCCTTTAATTGATCTGCTTGTAGCTCACGGGGGTCTCGGTTCTGGCAGTCTTGAGGCCATAGGTAGCGTAAGAGGGTTCTAGCACAGCTTTCGCCCTCGCTCTTGATCACGTTCTACGTGACGCTGGCGGTAACAAAGGACGTTCTATGTCCGCCGCTATGGTTGAGGGTGGCGCTGGTGAACACTCTCAAGGTTCGTATACAGACAACATAAATACCCAAGCAAGTAGCAGGGGGGACAGCGGCCGATGTAGCTCAGTTGGTAGAGCACCGGACGCGTTATTCGGAGGTCGTGGGTTCGGATCCCACCATCGGCACGTTGTTTTTTCTTCTACTTTGTGTTTAATTATCTTTCCCCTAACAGATTACATTACTAATTTCTGTGATTATCCAAGTAAACATTTAAAAAAAAAAAAAAAGGACAAAGTACCATCCCCAACGCTTTCCTTGGCCTCGCCGACTGTTGGCTTCTTTCCTTCATGTATTATAACGAGCACCCTCATTTCCCTTTAATTGATCTGCTTGTAGCTCACGGGGGTCTCGGTTCTGGCAGTCTTGAGGCCATAGGTAGCGTAAGAGGGTTCTAGCACAGCTTTCGCCCTCGCTCTTGATCACGTTCTACGTGACGCTGGCGGTAACAAAGGACGTTCTACGTCCGCCGCTATGGTTGAGGGTGGCGCTGGTGAACACTCTCAAGGTTCGTATACAGACAACATAAATACCCAAGCAAGTAGCAGGGGGGACAGCGGCCGATGTAGCTCAGTTGGTAGAGCACCGGACGCGTTATTCGGAGGTCGTGGGTTCGGATCCCACCATCGGCACGTTGTTTTTTCTTCTACTTTGTGTTTAATTATCTTTCCCCTAACAGATTACATTACTAATTTCTGTGATTATCCAAGTAAACATTTAAAAAAAAAAAAAAAGGACAAAGTATCATCCCCAACGCTTTCCTTGGCCTCGCCGACTGTTGGCTTCTTTCCTTCATGTATTATAACGAGCACCCTCATTTCCCTTTAATTGATCTGCTTGTAGCTCACGGGGGTCTCGGTTCTGGCAGTCTTGAGGCCATAGGTAGCGTAAGAGGGTTCTAGCACAGCTTTCGCCCTCGCTCTTGATCACGTTCTACGTGACGCTGGCGGTAACAAAGGACGTTCTACGTCCGCCGCTATGGTTGAGGGTGGCGCTGGTGAACACTCTCAAGGTTCGTATACAGACAACATAAATACCCAAGCAAGTAGCAGGGGGGACAGCGGCCGATGTAGCTCAGTTGGTAGAGCACCGGACGCGTTATTCGGAGGTCGTGGGTTCGGATCCCACCATCGGCACGTTGTTTTTTCTTCTACTTTGTGTTTAATTATCTTTCCCCTAACAGATTACATTACTAATTTCTGTGATTATCCAAGTAAACATTTAAAAAAAAAAAAAGGACAAAGTACCATCCCCAACGCTTTCCTTGGCCTCGCCGACTGTTGGCTTCTTTCCTTCATGTATTATAACGAGCACCCTCATTTCCCTTTAATTGATCTGCTTGTAGCTCACGGGGGTCTCGATTCTGGCAGTCTTGAGGCCATAGGTAGCGTAAGAGGGTTCTAGCACAGCTTTCGCCCTCGCTCTTGATCACGTTCTACGTGACGCTGGCGGTAACAAAGGACGTTCTACGTCCGCCGCTATGGTTGAGGGTGGCGCTGGTGAACACTCTCAAGGTTCGTATACAGACAACATAAATACCCAAGCAAGTAGCAGGGGGGACAGCGGCCGATGTAGCTCAGTTGGTAGAGCACCGGACGCGTTATTCGGAGGTCGTGGGTTCGGATCCCACCATCGGCACGTTGTTTTTTCTTCTACTTTGTGTTTAATTATCTTTCCCCTAACAGATTACATTACTAATTTCTGTGATTATCCAAGTAAACATTAAAAAAAAAAAAAAAAAGGACAAAGTACCATCCCCAACGCTTTCCTTGGCCTCGCCGACTGTTGGCTTCTTTCCTTCATGTATTATAACGAGCACCCTCATTTCCCTTTAATTGATCTGCTTGTAGCTCACGGGGGTCTCGGTTCTGGCAGTCTTGAGGCCATAGGTAGCGTAAGAGGGTTCTAGCACAGCTTTCGCCCTCGCTCTTGATCACGTTCTACGTGACGCTGGCGGTAACAAAGGACGTTCTACGTCCGCCGCTATGGTTGAGGGTGGCGCTGGTGAACACTCTCAAGGTTCGTATACAGACAACATAAATACCCAAGCAAGTAGCAGGGGGGACAGCGGCCGATGTAGCTCAGTTGGTAGAGCACCGGACGCGTTATTCGGAGGTCGTGGGTTCGGATCCCACCATCGGCACGTTGTTTTTTCTTCTACTTTGTGTTTAATTATCTTTCCCCTAACAGATTACATTACTAATTTCTGTGATTATCCAAGTAAACATTTAAAAAAAAAAAAAAAAAAAGGACAAAGTACCATCCCCAACGCTTTCCTTGGCCTCGCCGACTGTTGGCTTCTTTCCTTCATGTATTATAACGAGCACCCTCATTTCCCTTTAATTGATCTGCTTGTAGCTCACGGGGGTCTCGGTTCTGGCAGTCTTGAGGCCATAGGTAGCGTAAGAGGGTTCTAGCACAGCTTTCGCCCTCGCTCTTGATCACGTTCTACGTGACGCTGGCGGTAACAAAGGACGTTCTACGTCCGCCGCTATGGTTGAGGGTGGCGCTGGTGAACACTCTCAAGGTTCGTATACAGACAACATAAATACCCAAGCAAGTAGCAGGGGGGACAGCGGCCGATGTAGCTCAGTTGGTAGAGCACCGGACGCGTTATTCGGAGGTCGTGGGTTCGGATCCCACCATCGGCACGTTGTTTTTTCTTCTACTTTGTGTTTAATTATCTTTCCCCTAACAGATTACATTACTAATTTCTGTGATTATCCAAGTAAACATTTAAAAAAAAAAAAAGGACAAAGTACCACCCCCAACGCTTTCCTTGGCCTCGCCGACTGTTGGCTTCTTTCCTTCATGTATTATAACGAGCACCCTCATTTCCCTTTAATTGATCTGCTTGTAGCTCACGGGGGTCTCGGTTCTGGCAGTCTTGAGGCCATAGGTAGCGTAAGAGGGTTCTAGCACAGCTTTCGCCCTCGCTCTTGATCACGTTCTACGTGACGCTGGCGGTAACAAAGGACGTTCTACGTCCGCCGCTATGGTTGAGGGTGGCGCTGGTGAACACTCTCAAGGTTCGTATACAGACAACATAAATACCCAAGCAAGTAGCAGGGGGGACAGCGGCCGATGTAGCTCAGTTGGTAGAGCACCGGACGCGTTATTCGGAGGTCGTGGGTTCGGATCCCACCATCGGCACGTTGTTTTTTCTTCTACTTTGTGTTTAATTATCTTTCCCCTAACAGATTACATTACTAATTTCTGTGATTATCCAAGTAAACATTTAAAAAAAAAAAAAAAAAAAAGGACAAAGTACCATCCCCAACGCTTTCCTTGGCCTCGCCGACTGTTGGCTTCTTTCCTTCATGTATTATAACGAGCACCCTCATTTCCCTTTAATTGATCTGCTTGTAGCTCACGGGGGTCTCGGTTCTGGCAGTCTTGAGGCCATAGGTAGCGTAAGAGGGTTCTAGCACAGCTTTCGCCCTCGCTCTTGATCACGTTCTACGTGACGCTGGCGGTAACAAAGGACGTTCTACGTCCGCCGCTATGGTTGAGGGTGGCGCTGGTGAACACTCTCAAGGTTCGTATACAGACAACATAAATACCCAAGCAAGTAGCAGGGGGGACAGCGGCCGATGTAGCTCAGTTGGTAGAGCACCGGACGCGTTATTCGGAGGTCGTGGGTTCGGATCCCACCATCGGCACGTTGTTTTTTCTTCTACTTTGTGTTTAATTATCTTTCCCCTAACAGATTACATTACTAATTTCTGTGATTATCCAAGTAAACATTAAAAAAAAAAAAAAAAGACAAAGTACCATCCCCAACGCTTTCCTTGGCCTCGCCGACTGTTGGCTTCTTTCCTTCATGTATTATAACGAGCACCCTCATTTCCCTTTAATTGATCTGCTTGTAGCTCACGGGGGTCTCGATTCTGGCAGTCTTGAGGCCATAGGTAGCGTAAGAGGGTTCTAGCACAGCTTTCGCCCTCGCTCTTGATCACGTTCTACGTGACGCTGGCGGTAACAAAGGACGTTCTACGTCCGCCGCTATGGTTGAGGGTGGCGCTGGTGAACACTCTCAAGGTTCGTATACAGACAACATAAATACCCAAGCAAGTAGCAGGGGGGACAGCGGCCGATGTAGCTCAGTTGGTAGAGCACCGGACGCGTTATTCGGAGGTCGTGGGTTCGGATCCCACCATCGGCACGTTGTTTTTTCTTCTACTTTGTGTTTAATTATCTTTCCCCTAACAGATTACATTACTAATTTCTGTGATTATCCAAGTAAACATTTAAAAAAAAAAAAAAGGACAAAGTACCATCCCCAACGCTTTCCTTGGCCTCGCCGACTGTTGGCTTCTTTCCGTCATGTATTATAACGAGCACCCTCATTTCCCTTTAATTGATCTGCTTGTAGCTCACGGGGGTCTCGGTTCTGGCAGTCTTGAGGCCATAGGTAGCGTAAGAGGGTTCTAGCACAGCTTTCGCCCTCGCTCTTGATCACGTTCTACGTGACGCTGGCGGTAACAAAGGACGTTCTATGTCCGCCGCTATGGTTGAGGGTGGCGCTGGTGAACACTCTCAAGGTTCGTATACAGACAACATAAATACCCAAGCAAGTAGCAGGGGGGACAGCGGCCGATGTAGCTCAGTTGGTAGAGCACCGGACGCGTTATTCGGAGGTCGTGGGTTCGGATCCCACCATCGGCACGTTGTTTTTTCTTCTACTTTGTGTTTATATATCTTTCCCCTTACAGATTACATTACTAATTTCTGTGATTATCCAAGTAAACATTTAAAAAAAAAAAAAAAAAGGACAAAGTACCATCCCCAACGCTTTCCTTGGCCTCGCCGACTGTTGGCTTCTTTCCGTCATGTATTATAACGAGCACCCTCATTTCCCTTTAATTGATCTGCTTGTAGCTCACGGGGGTCTCGGTTCTGGCAGTCTTGAGGCCATAGGTAGCGTAAGAGGGTTCTAGCACAGCTTTCGCCCTCGCTCTTGATCACGTTCTACGTGACGCTGGCGGTAACAAAGGACGTTCTATGTCCGCCGCTATGGTTGAGGGTGGCGCTGGTGAACACTCTCAAGGTTCGTATACAGACAACATAAATACCCAAGCAAGTAGCAGGGGGGACAGCGGCCGATGTAGCTCAGTTGGTAGAGCACCGGACGCGTTATTCGGAGGTCGTGGGTTCGGATCCCACCATCGGCACGTTGTTTTTTCTTCTACTTTGTGTTTAATTATCTTTCCCCTAACAGATTACATTACTAATTTCTGTGATTATCCAAGTAAACATTTAAAAAAAAAAAAAAAGGACAAAGTACCATCCCCAACGCTTTCCTTGGCCTCGCCGACTGTTGGCTTCTTTCCTTCATGTATTATAACGAGCACCCTCATTTCCCTTTAATTGATCTGCTTGTAGCTCACGGGGGTCTCGGTTCTGGCAGTCTTGAGGCCATAGGTAGCGTAAGAGGGTTCTAGCACAGCTTTCGCCCTCGCTCTTGATCACGTTCTACGTGACGCTGGCGGTAACAAAGGACGTTCTACGTCCGCCGCTATGGTTGAGGGTGGCGCTGGTGAACACTCTCAAGGTTCGTATACAGACAACATAAATACCCAAGCAAGTAGCAGGGGGGACAGCGGCCGATGTAGCTCAGTTGGTAGAGCACCGGACGCGTTATTCGGAGGTCGTGGGTTCGGATCCCACCATCGGCACGTTGTTTTTTCTTCTACTTTGTGTTTAATTATCTTTCCCCTAACAGATTACATTACTAATTTCTGTGATTATCCAAGTAAACATTTAAAAAACAAAAAAAAAAAAGGACAAAGTACCATCCCCAACGCTTTCCTTGGCCTCGCCGACTGTTGGCTTCTTTCCTTCATGTATTATAACGAGCACCCTCATTTCCCTTTAATTGATCTGCTTGTAGCTCACGGGGGTCTCGGTTCTGGCAGTCTTGAGGCCATAGGTAGCGTAAGAGGGTTCTAGCACAGCTTTCGCCCTCGCTCTTGATCACGTTCTACGTGACGCTGGCGGTAACAAAGGACGTTCTACGTCCGCCGCTATGGTTGAGGGTGGCGCTGGTGAACACTCTCAAGGTTCGTATACAGACAACATAAATACCCAAGCAAGTAGCAGGGGGGACAGCGGCCGATGTAGCTCAGTTGGTAGAGCACCGGACGCGTTATTCGGAGGTCGTGGGTTCGGATCCCACCATCGGCACGTTGTTTTTTCTTCTACTTTGTGTTTAATTATCTTTCCCCTAACAGATTACATTAGTAATTTCTGTGATTATCCAAGTAAACATTTAAAAAAAAAAAAAAAAAAGGTCAAAGTACCATCCCCAACGCTTTCCTTGGCCTCGCCGACTGTTGGCTTCTTTCCTTCATGTATTATAACGAGCACCCTCATTTCCCTTTAATTGATCTGCTTGTAGCTCACGGGGGTCTCGGTTCTGGCAGTCTTGAGGCCATAGGTAGCGTAAGAGGGTTCTAGCACAGCTTTCGCCCTCGCTCTTGATCACGTTCTACGTGACGCTGGCGGTAACAAAGGACGTTCTACGTCCGCCGCTATGGTTGAGGGTGGCGCTGGTGAACACTCTCAAGGTTCGTATACAGACAACATAAATACCCAAGCAAGTAGCAGGGGGGACAGCGGCCGATGTAGCTCAGTTGGTAGAGCACCGGACGCGTTATTCGGAGGTCGTGGGTTCGGATCCCACCATCGGCACGTTGTTTTTTCTTCTACTTTGTGTTTAATTATCTTTCCCCTAACAGATTACATTACTAATTTCTGTGATTATCCAAGTAAACATTTAAAAAAAAAAAAAAAAAAAAAGGTCAAAGTACCATCCCCAACGCTTTCCTTGGCCTCGCCGACTGTTGGCTTCTTTCCTTCATGTATTATAACGAGCACCCTCATTTCCCTTTAATTGATCTGCTTGTAGCTCACGGGGGTCTCGGTTCTGGCAGTCTTGAGGCCATAGGTAGCGTAAGAGGGTTCTAGCACAGCTTTCGCTCTTGATCACGTTCTACGTGACGCTGGCGGTAACAAAGGACGTTCTACGTCCGCCGCTATGGTTGAGGGTGGCGCTGGTGAACACTCTCAAGGTTCGTATACAGACAACATAAATACCCAAGCAAGTAGCAGGGGGGACAGCGGCCGATTTAGCTCAGTTGGTAGAGCACCGGACGCGTTATTCGGAGGTCGTGGGTTCGGATCCCACCATCGGCACGTTGTTTTTTCTTCTACTTTGTGTTTAATTATCTTTCCCCTAACAGATTACATTACTAATTTCTGTGATTATCCAAGTAAACATTTAAAAAAAAAAAAAGGACAAAGTATCATCCCCAACGCTTTCCTTGGCCTCGCCGACTGTTGGCTTCTTTCCTTCATGTATTATAACGAGCACCCTCATTTCCCTTTAATTGATCTGCTTGTAGCTCACGGGGGTCTCGGTTCTGGCAGTCTTGAGGCCATAGGTAGCGTAAGAGGGTTCTAGCACAGCTTTCGCCCTCGCTCTTGATCACGTTCTACGTGACGCTGGCGGTAACAAAGGACGTTCTACGTCCGCCGCTATGGTTGAGGGTGGCGCTGGTGAACACTCTCAAGGTTCGTATACAGACAACATAAATACCCAAGCAAGTAGCAGGGGGGACAGCGGCCGATGTAGCTCAGTTGGTAGAGCACCGGACGCGTTATTCGGAGGTCGTGGGTTCGGATCCCACCATCGGCACGTTGTTTTTTCTTCTACTTTGTGTTTAATTATCTTTCCCCTAACAGATTACATTACTAATTTCTGTGATTATCCAAGTAAACATTTAAAAAAAAAAAAAAAAGGACAAAGTACCATCCCCAACGCTTTCCTTGGCCTCGCCGACTGTTGGCTTCTTTCCTTCATGTATTATAACGAGCACCCTCATTTCCCTTTAATTGATCTGCTTGTAGCTCACGGGGGTCTCGGTTCTGGCAGTCTTGAGGCCATAGGTAGCGTAAGAGGGTTCTAGCACAGCTTTCGCCCTCGCTCTTGATCACGTTCTACGTGACGCTGGCGGTAACAAAGGACGTTCTACGTCCGCCGCTATGGTTGAGGGTGGCGCTGGTGAACACTCTCAAGGTTCGTATACAGACAACATAAATACCCAGGCAAGTAGCAGGGGGGACAGCGGCCGATGTAGCTCAGTTGGTAGAGCACCGGACGCGTTATTCGGAGGTCGTGGGTTTGGATCCCACCATCGGCACGTTGTTTTTTCTTCTACTTTGTGTTTAATTATCTTTCCCCTAACAGATTACATTACTAATTTCTGTGATTATCCAAGTAAACATTTAAAAAAAAAAAAAAGGACAAAGTACCATCCCCAACGCTTTCCTTGGCCTCGCCGACTGTTGGCTTCTTTCCTTCATGTATTATAACGAGCACCCTCATTTCCCTTTAATTGATCTGCTTGTAGCTCACGGGGGTCTCGATTCTGGCAGTCTTGAGGCCATAGGTAGCGTAAGAGGGTTCTAGCACAGCTTTCGCCCTCGCTCTTGATCACGTTCTACGTGACGCTGGCGGTAACAAAGGACGTTCTACGTCCGCCGCTATGGTTGAGGGTGGCGCTGGTGAACACTCTCAAGGTTCGTATACAGACAACATAAATACCCAAGCAAGTAGCAGGGGGGACAGCGGCCGATGTAGCTCAGTTGGTAGAGCACCGGACGCGTTATTCGGAGGTCGTGGGTTCGGATCCCACCATCGGCACGTTGTTTTTTCTTCTACTTTGTGTTTAATTATCTTTCCCCTAACAGATTACATTACTAATTTCTGTGATTATCCAAGTAAACATTAAAAAAAAAAAAAAAAGGACAAAGTACCATCCCCAACGCTTTCCTTGGCCTCGCCGACTGTTGGCTTCTTTCCTTCATGTATTATAACGAGCACCCTCATTTCCCTTTAATTGATCTGCTTGTAGCTCACGGGGGTCTCGGTTCTGGCAGTCTTGAGGCCATAGGTAGCGTAAGAGGGTTCTAGCACAGCTTTCGCCCTCGCTCTTGATCACGTTCTACGTGACGCTGGCGGTAACAAAGGACGTTCTACGTCCGCCGCTATGGTTGAGGGTGGCGCTGGTGAACACTCTCAAGGTTCGTATACAGACAACATAAATACCCAAGCAAGTAGCAGGGGGGACAGCGGCCGATGTAGCTCAGTTGGTAGAGCACCGGACGCGTTATTCGGAGGTCGTGGGTTCGGATCCCACCATCGGCACGTTGTTTTTTCTTCTACTTTGTGTTTAATTATCTTTCCCCTAACAGATTACATTACTAATTTCTGTGATTATCCAAGTAAACATTTAAAAAAAAAAAAAAAGGACAAAGTACCACCCCCAACGCTTTCCTTGGCCTCGCCGACTGTTGGCTTCTTTCCTTCATGTATTATAACGAGCACCCTCATTTCCCTTTAATTGATCTGCTTGTAGCTCACGGGGGTCTCGGTTCTGGCAGTCTTGAGGCCATAGGTAGCGTAAGAGGGTTCTAGCACAGCTTTCGCCCTCGCTCTTGATCACGTTCTTCGTGACGCTGGCGGTAACAAAGGACGTTCTACGTCCGCCGCTATGGTTGAGGGTGGCGCTGGTGAACACTCTCAAGGTTCGTATACAGACAACATAAATACCCAAGCAAGTAGCAGGGGGGACAGCGGCCGATGTAGCTCAGTTGGTAGAGCACCGGACGCGTTATTCGGAGGTCGTGGGTTCGGATCCCACCATCGGCACGTTGTTTTTTCTTCTACTTTGTGTTTAATTATCTTTCCCCTAACAGATTACATTACTAATTTCTGTGATTATCCAAGTAAACATTTAAAAAAAAAAAAAAAAAAAGGACAAAGTACCATCCCCAACGCTTTCCTTGGCCTCGCCGACTGTTGGCTTCTTTCCTTCATGTATTATAACGAGCACCCTCATTTCCCTTTAATTGATCTGCTTGTAGCTCACGGGGGTCTCGGTTCTGGCAGTCTTGAGGCCATAGGTAGCGTAAGAGGGTTCTAGCACAGCTTTCGCCCTCGCTCTTGATCACGTTCTACGTGACGCTGGCGGTAACAAAGGACGTTCTACGTCCGCCGCTATGGTTGAGGGTGGCGCTGGTGAACACTCTCAAGGTTCGTATACAGACAACATAAATACCCAAGCAAGTAGCAGGGAGGACAGCGGCCGATGTAGCTCAGTTGGTAGAGCACCGGACGCGTTATTCGGAGGTCGTGGGTTCGGATCCCACCATCGGCACGTTGTTTTTTCTTCTACTTTGTGTTTAATTATCTTTCCCCTAACAGATTACATTACTAATTTCTGTGATTATCCAAGTAAACATTTAAAAAAAAAAAGAAGACAAAGTACCATCCCCAACGCTTTCCTTGGCCTCGCCGACTGTTGGCTTCTTTCCTTCATGTATTATAACGAGCACCCTCATTTCCCTTTAATTGATCTGCTTGTAGCTCACGGGGGTCTCGATTCTGGCAGTCTTGAGGCCATAGGTAGCGTAAGAGGGTTCTAGCACAGCTTTCGCCCTCGCTCTTGATCACGTTCTACGTGACGCTGGCGGTAACAAAGGACGTTCTACGTCCGCCGCTATGGTTGAGGGTGGCGCTGCTGAACACTCTCAAGGTTCGTATACAGACAACATAAATACCCAAGCAAGTAGCAGGGGGGACAGCGGCCGATGTAGCTCAGTTGGTAGAGCACCGGACGCGTTATTCGGAGGTCGTGGGTTCGGATCCCACCATCGGCACGTTGTTTTTTCTTCTACTTTGTGTTTAATTATCTTTCCCCTAACAGATTACATTACTAATTTCTGTGATTATACAAGTAAACATTTAAAAAAAAAAAAAAAAAAAGGACAAAGTACCATCCCCAACGCTTTCCTTGGCCTCGCCGACTGTTGGCTTCTTTCCGTCATGTATTATAACGAGCACCCTCATTTCCCTTTAATTGATCTGCTTGTAGCTCACGGGGGTCTCGGTTCTGGCAGTCTTGAGGCCATAGGTAGCGTAAGAGGGTTCTAGCACAGCTTTCGCCCTCGCTCTTGATCACGTTCTACGTGACGCTGGCGGTAACAAAGGACGTTCTATGTCCGCCGCTATGGTTGAGGGTGGCGCTGGTGAACACTCTCAAGGTTCGTATACAGACAACATAAATACCCAAGCAAGTAGCAGGGGGGACAGCGGCCGATGTAGCTCAGTTGGTAGAGCACCGGACGCGTTATTCGGAGGTCGTGGGTTCGGATCCCACCATCGGCACGTTGTTTTTTCTTCTACTTTGTGTTTAATTATCTTTCCCCTAACAGATTACATTACTAATTTCTGTGATTATCCAAGTAAACATTTAAAAAAAAAAAAAAAGGACAAAGTACCATCCCCAACGCTTTCCTTGGCCTCGCCGACTGTTGGCTTCTTTCCTTCATGTATTATAACGAGCACCCTCATTTCCCTTTAATTGATCTGCTTGTAGCTCACGGGGGTCTCGGTTCTGGCAGTCTTGAGGCCATAGGTAGCGTAAGAGGGTTCTAGCACAGCTTTCGCCCTCGCTCTTGATCACGTTCTACGTGACGCTGGCGGTAACAAAGGACGTTCTACGTCCGCCGCTATGGTTGAGGGTGGCGCTGGTGAACACTCTCAAGGTTCGTATACAGACAACATAAATACCCAAGCAAGTAGCAGGGGGGACAGCGGCCGATGTAGCTCAGTTGGTAGAGCACCGGACGCGTTATTCGGAGGTCGTGGGTTCGGATCCCACCATCGGCACGTTGTTTTTTCTTCTACTTTGTGTTTAATTATCTTTCCCCTAACAGATTACATTACTAATTTCTGTGATTATCCAAGTAAACATTTAAAAAAAAAAAAAAAGGACAAAGTATCATCCCCAACGCTTTCCTTGGCCTCGCCGACTGTTGGCTTCTTTCCTTCATGTATTATAACGAGCACCCTCATTTCCCTTTAATTGATCTGCTTGTAGCTCACGGGGGTCTCGGTTCTGGCAGTCTTGAGGCCATAGGTAGCGTAAGAGGGTTCTAGCACAGCTTTCGCCCTCGCTCTTGATCACGTTCTACGTGACGCTGGCGGTAACAAAGGACGTTCTACGTCCGCCGCTATGGTTGAGGGTGGCGCTGGTGAACACTCTCAAGGTTCGTATACAGACAACATAAATACCCAAGCAAGTAGCAGGGGGGACAGCGGCCGATGTAGCTCAGTTGGTAGAGCACCGGACGCGTTATTCGGAGGTCGTGGGTTCGGATCCCACCATCGGCACGTTGTTTTTTCTTCTACTTTGTGTTTAATTATCTTTCCCCTAACAGATTACATTACTAATTTCTGTGATTATCCAAGTAAACATTTAAAAAAAAAAAAGGACAAAGTACCATCCCCAACGCTTTCCTTGGCCTCGCCGACTGTTGGCTTCTTTCCTTCATGTATTATAACGAGCACCCTCATTTCCCTTTAATTGATCTGCTTGTAGCTCACGGGGGTCTCGGTTCTGGCAGTCTTGAGGCCATAGGTAGCGTAAGAGGGTTCTAGCACAGCTTTCGCCCTCGCTCTTGATCACGTTCTACGTGACGCTGGCGGTAACAAAGGACGTTCTACGTCCGCCGCTATGGTTGAGGGTGGCGCTGGTGAACACTCTCAAGGTTCGTATACAGACAACATAAATACCCAAGCAAGTAGCAGGGGGGACAGCGGCCGATGTAGCTCAGTTGGTAGAGCACCGGACGCGTTATTCGGAGGTCGTGGGTTCGGATCCCACCATCGGCACGTTGTTTTTTCTTCTACTTTGTGTTTAATTATCTTTCCCCTAACAGATTACATTACTAATTTCTGTGATTATCCAAGTAAACATTTAAAAAAAAAAAAAGACAAAGTACCATCCCCAACGCTTTCCTTGGCCTCGCCGACTGTTGGCTTCTTTCCTTCATGTATTATAACGAGCACCCTCATTTCCCTTTAATTGATCTGCTTGTAGCTCACGGGGGTCTCGATTCTGGCAGTCTTGAGGCCATAGGTAGCGTAAGAGGGTTCTAGCACAGCTTTCGCCCTCGCTCTTGATCACGTTCTACGTGACGCTGGCGGTAACAAAGGACGTTCTACGTCCGCCGCTATGGTTGAGGGTGGCGCTGGTGAACACTCTCAAGGTTCGTATACAGACAACATAAATACCCAAGCAAGTAGCAGGGGGGACAGCGGCCGATGTAGCTCAGTTGGTAGAGCACCGGACGCGTTATTCGGAGGTCGTGGGTTCGGATCCCACCATCGGCACGTTGTTTTTTCTTCTACTTTGTGTTTAATTATCTTTCCCCTAACAGATTACATTACTAATTTCTGTGATTATCCAAGTAAACATTTAAAAAAAAAAAAAAAAAAGGACAAAGTACCATCCCCAACGCTTTCCTTGGCCTCGCCGACTGTTGGCTTCTTTCCGTCATGTATTATAACGAGCACCCTCATTTCCCTTTAATTGATCTGCTTGTAGCTCACGGGGGTCTCGGTTCTGGCAGTCTTGAGGCCATAGGTAGCGTAAGAGGGTTCTAGCACAGCTTTCGCCCTCGCTCTTGATCACGTTCTACGTGACGCTGGCGGTAACAAAGGACGTTCTATGTCCGCCGCTATGGTTGAGGGTGGCGCTGGTGAACACTCTCAAGGTTCGTATACAGACAACATAAATACCCAAGCAAGTAGCAGGGGGGACAGCGGTCGATGTAGCTCAGTTGGTAGAGCACCGGACGCGTTATTCGGAGGTCGTGGGTTCGGATCCCACCATCGGCACGTTGTTTTTTCTTCTACTTTGTGTTTAATTATCTTTCCCCTAACAGATTACATTACTAATTTCTGTGATTATCCAAGTAAACATTTAAAAAAAAAAAAAAAGGACAAAGTACCATCCCCAACGCTTTCCTTGGCCTCGCCGACTGTTGGCTTCTTTCCTTCATGTATTATAACGAGCACCCTCATTTCCCTTTAATTGATCTGCTTGTAGCTCACGGGGGTCTCGGTTCTGGCAGTCTTGAGGCCATAGGTAGTGTAAGAGGGTTCTAGCACAGCTTTCGCCCTCGCTCTTGATCACGTTCTACGTGACGCTGGCGGTAACAAAGGACGTTCTACGTCCGCCGCTATGGTTGAGGGTGGCGCTGGTGAACACTCTCAAGGTTCGTATACAGACAACATAAATACCCAAGCAAGTAGCAGGGGGGACAGCGGCCGATGTAGCTCAGTTGGTAGAGCACCGGACGCGTTATTCGGAGGTCGTGGGTTCGGATCCCACCATCGGCACGTTGTTTTTTCTTCTACTTTGTGTTTAATTATCTTTCCCCTAACAGATTACATTACTAATTTCTGTGATTATCCAAGTAAACATTTAAAAAAAAAAAAAAAGGACAAAGTATCATCCCCAACGCTTTCCTTGGCCTCGCCGACTGTTGGCTTCTTTCCTTCATGTATTATAACGAGCACCCTCATTTCCCTTTAATTGATCTGCTTGTAGCTCACGGGGGTCTCGGTTCTGGCAGTCTTGAGGCCATAGGTAGCGTAAGAGGGTTCTAGCACAGCTTTCGCCCTCGCTCTTGATCACGTTCTACGTGACGCTGGCGGTAACAAAGGACGTTCTACGTCCGCCGCTATGGTTGAGGGTGGCGCTGGTGAACACTCTCAAGGTTCGTATACAGACAACATAAATACCCAAGCAAGTAGCAGGGGGGACAGCGGCCGATGTAGCTCAGTTGGTAGAGCACCGGACGCGTTATTCGGAGGTCGTGGGTTCGGATCCCACCATCGGCACGTTGTTTTTTCTTCTACTTTGTGTTTAATTATCTTTCCCCTAACAGATTACATTACTAATTTCTGTGATTATCCAAGTAAACATTTAAAAAAAAAAAAGGACAAAGTACCATCCCCAACGCTTTCCTTGGCCTCGCCGACTGTTGGCTTCTTTCCTTCATGTATTATAACGAGCACCCTCATTTCCCTTTAATTGATCTGCTTGTAGCTCACGGGGGTCTCGGTTCTGGCAGTCTTGAGGCCATAGGTAGCGTAAGAGGGTTCTAGCACAGCTTTCGCCCTCGCTCTTGATCACGTTCTACGTGACGCTGGCGGTAACAAAGGACGTTCTACGTCCGCCGCTATGGTTGAGGGTGGCGCTGGTGAACACTCTCAAGGTTCGTATACAGACAACATAAATACCCAAGCAAGTAGCAGGGGGGACAGCGGCCGATGTAGCTCAGTTGGTAGAGCACCGGACGCGTTATTCGGAGGTCGTGGGTTCGGATCCCACCATCGGCACGTTGTTTTTTCTTCTACTTTGTGTTTAATTATCTTTCCCCTAACAGATTACATTACTAATTTCTGTGATTATCCAAGTAAACATTTAAAAAAAAAAAAAGACAAAGTACCATCCCCAACGCTTTCCTTGGCCTCGCCGACTGTTGGCTTCTTTCCTTCATGTATTATAACGAGCACCCTCATTTCCCTTTAATTGATCTGCTTGTAGCTCACGGGGGTCTCGATTCTGGCAGTCTTGAGGCCATAGGTAGCGTAAGAGGGTTCTAGCACAGCTTTCGCCCTCGCTCTTGATCACGTTCTACGTGACGCTGGCGGTAACAAAGGACGTTCTACGTCCGCCGCTATGGTTGAGGGTGGCGCTGGTGAACACTCTCAAGGTTCGTATACAGACAACATAAATACCCAAGCAAGTAGCAGGGGGGACAGCGGCCGATGTAGCTCAGTTGGTAGAGCACCGGACGCGTTATTCGGAGGTCGTGGGTTCGGATCCCACCATCGGCACGTTGTTTTTTCTTCTACTTTGTGTTTAATTATCTTTCCCCTAACAGATTACATTACTAATTTCTGTGATTATCCAAGTAAACATTTAAAAAAAAAAAAAAAAAAGGACAAAGTACCATCCCCAACGCTTTCCTTGGCCTCGCCGACTGTTGGCTTCTTTCCGTCATGTATTATAACGAGCACCCTCATTTCCCTTTAATTGATCTGCTTGTAGCTCACGGGGGTCTCGGTTCTGGCAGTCTTGAGGCCATAGGTAGCGTAAGAGGGTTCTAGCACAGCTTTCGCCCTCGCTCTTGATCACGTTCTACGTGACGCTGGCGGTAACAAAGGACGTTCTATGTCCGCCGCTATGGTTGAGGGTGGCGCTGGTGAACACTCTCAAGGTTCGTATACAGACAACATAAATACCCAAGCAAGTAGCAGGGGGGACAGCGGCCGATGTAGCTCAGTTGGTAGAGCACCGGACGCGTTATTCGGAGGTCGTGGGTTCGGATCCCACCATCGGCACGTTGTTTTTTCTTCTACTTTGTGTTTAATTATCTTTCCCCTAACAGATTACATTACTAATTTCTGTGATTATCCAAGTAAACATTTAAAAAAAAAAAAAAAGGACAAAGTACCATCCCCAACGCTTTCCTTGGCCTCGCCGACTGTTGGCTTCTTTCCTTCATGTATTATAACGAGCACCCTCATTTCCCTTTAATTGATCTGCTTGTAGCTCACGGGGGTCTCGGTTCTGGCAGTCTTGAGGCCATAGGTAGCGTAAGAGGGTTCTAGCACAGCTTTCGCCCTCGCTCTTGATCACGTTCTACGTGACGCTGGCGGTAACAAAGGACGTTCTACGTCCGCCGCTATGGTTGAGGGTGGCGCTGGTGAACACTCTCAAGGTTCGTATACAGACAACATAAATACCCAAGCAAGTAGCAGGGGGGACAGCGGCCGATGTAGCTCAGTTGGTAGAGCACCGGACGCGTTATTCGGAGGTCGTGGGTTCGGATCCCACCATCGGCACGTTGTTTTTTCTTCTACTTTGTGTTTAATTATCTTTCCCCTAACAGATTACATTACTAATTTCTGTGATTATCCAAGTAAACATTTAAAAAAAAAAAAAAAGGACAAAGTATCATCCCCAACGCTTTCCTTGGCCTCGCCGACTGTTGGCTTCTTTCCTTCATGTATTATAACGAGCACCCTCATTTCCCTTTAATTGATCTGCTTGTAGCTCACGGGGGTCTCGGTTCTGGCAGTCTTGAGGCCATAGGTAGCGTAAGAGGGTTCTAGCACAGCTTTCGCCCTCGCTCTTGATCACGTTCTACGTGACGCTGGCGGTAACAAAGGACGTTCTACGTCCGCCGCTATGGTTGAGGGTGGCGCTGGTGAACACTCTCAAGGTTCGTATACAGACAACATAAATACCCAAGCAAGTAGCAGGGGGGACAGCGGCCGATGTAGCTCAGTTGGTAGAGCACCGGACGCGTTATTCGGAGGTCGTGGGTTCGGATCCCACCATCGGCACGTTGTTTTTTCTTCTACTTTGTGTTTAATTATCTTTCCCCTAACAGATTACATTACTAATTTCTGTGATTATCCAAGTAAACATTTAAAAAAAAAAAAAGGACAAAGTACCATCCCCAACGCTTTCCTTGGCCTCGCCGACTGTTGGCTTCTTTCCTTCATGTATTATAACGAGCACCCTCATTTCCCTTTAATTGATCTGCTTGTAGCTCACGGGGGTCTCGGTTCTGGCAGTCTTGAGGCCATAGGTAGCGTAAGAGGGTTCTAGCACAGCTTTCGCCCTCGCTCTTGATCACGTTCTACGTGACGCTGGCGGTAACAAAGGACGTTCTACGTCCGCCGCTATGGTTGAGGGTGGCGCTGGTGAACACTCTCAAGGTTCGTATACAGACAACATAAATACCCAAGCAAGTAGCAGGGGGGACAGCGGCCGATGTAGCTCAGTTGGTAGAGCACCGGACGCGTTATTCGGAGGTCGTGGGTTCGGATCCCACCATCGGCACGTTGTTTTTTCTTCTACTTTGTGTTTAATTATCTTTCCCCTAACAGATTACATTACTAATTTCTGTGATTATCCAAGTAAACATTTAAAAAAAAAAAAAGACAAAGTACCATCCCCAACGCTTTCCTTGGCCTCGCCGACTGTTGGCTTCTTTCCTTCATGTATTATAACGAGCACCCTCATTTCCCTTTAATTGATCTGCTTGTAGCTCACGGGGGTCTCGATTCTGGCAGTCTTGAGGCCATAGGTAGCGTAAGAGGGTTCTAGCACAGCTTTCGCCCTCGCTCTTGATCACGTTCTACGTGACGCTGGCGGTAACAAAGGACGTTCTACGTCCGCCGCTATGGTTGAGGGTGGCGCTGGTGAACACTCTCAAGGTTCGTATACAGACAACATAAATACCCAAGCAAGTAGCAGGGGGGACAGCGGCCGATGTAGCTCAGTTGGTAGAGCACCGGACGCGTTATTCGGAGGTCGTGGGTTCGGATCCCACCATCGGCACGTTGTTTTTTCTTCTACTTTGTGTTTAATTATCTTTCCCCTAACAGATTACATTACTAATTTCTGTGATTATCCAAGTAAACATTTAAAAAAAAAAAAAAAAAGGACAAAGTACCATCCCCAACGCTTTCCTTGGCCTCGCCGACTGTTGGCTTCTTTCCGTCATGTATTATAACGAGCACCCTCATTTCCCTTTAATTGATCTGCTTGTAGCTCACGGGGGTCTCGGTTCTGGCAGTCTTGAGGCCATAGGTAGCGTAAGAGGGTTCTAGCACAGCTTTCGCCCTCGCTCTTGATCACGTTCTACGTGACGCTGGCGGTAACAAAGGACGTTCTATGTCCGCCGCTATGGTTGAGGGTGGCGCTGGTGAACACTCTCAAGGTTCGTATACAGACAACATAAATACCCAAGCAAGTAGCAGGGGGGACAGCGGCCGATGTAGCTCAGTTGGTAGAGCACCGGACGCGTTATTCGGAGGTCGTGGGTTCGGATCCCACCATCGGCACGTTGTTTTTTCTTCTACTTTGTGTTTAATTATCTTTCCCCTAACAGATTACATTACTAATTTCTGTGATTATCCAAGTAAACATTTAAAAAAAAAAAAAAAGGACAAAGTACCATCCCCAACGCTTTCCTTGGCCTCGCCGACTGTTGGCTTCTTTCCTTCATGTATTATAACGAGCACCCTCATTTCCCTTTAATTGATCTGCTTGTAGCTCACGGGGGTCTCGGTTCTGGCAGTCTTGAGGCCATAGGTAGCGTAAGAGGGTTCTAGCACAGCTTTCGCCCTCGCTCTTGATCACGTTCTACGTGACGCTGGCGGTAACAAAGGACGTTCTACGTCCGCCGCTATGGTTGAGGGTGGCGCTGGTGAACACTCTCAAGGTTCGTATACAGACAACATAAATACCCAAGCAAGTAGCAGGGGGGACAGCGGCCGATGTAGCTCAGTTGGTAGAGCACCGGACGCGTTATTCGGAGGTCGTGGGTTCGGATCCCACCATCGGCACGTTGTTTTTTCTTCTACTTTGTGTTTAATTATCTTTCCCCTAACAGATTACATTACTAATTTCTGTGATTATCCAAGTAAACATTTAAAAAAAAAAAAAAAAGGACAAAGTATCATCCCCAACGCTTTCCTTGGCCTCGCCGACTGTTGGCTTCTTTCCTTCATGTATTATAACGAGCACCCTCATTTCCCTTTAATTGATCTGCTTGTAGCTCACGGGGGTCTCGGTTCTGGCAGTCTTGAGGCCATAGGTAGCGTAAGAGGGTTCTAGCACAGCTTTCGCCCTCGCTCTTGATCACGTTCTACGTGACGCTGGCGGTAACAAAGGACGTTCTACGTCCGCCGCTATGGTTGAGGGTGGCGCTGGTGAACACTCTCAAGGTTCGTATACAGACAACATAAATACCCAAGCAAGTAGCAGGGGTGACAGCGGCCGATGTAGCTCAGTTGGTAGAGCACCGGACGCGTTATTCGGAGGTCGTGGGTTCGGATCCCACCATCGGCACGTTGTTTTTTCTTCTACTTTGTGTTTAATTATCTTTCCCCTAACAGATTACATTACTAATTTCTGTGATTATCCAAGTAAACATTTAAAAAAAAAAAAAGGACAAAGTACCATCCCCAACGCTTTCCTTGGCCTCGCCGACTGTTGGCTTCTTTCCTTCATGTATTATAACGAGCACCCTCATTTCCCTTTAATTGATCTGCTTGTAGCTCACGGGGGTCTCGATTCTGGCAGTCTTGAGGCCATAGGTAGCGTAAGAGGGTTCTAGCACAGCTTTCGCCCTCGCTCTTGATCACGTTCTACGTGACGCTGGCGGTAACAAAGGACGTTCTACGTCCGCCGCTATGGTTGAGGGTGGCGCTGGTGAACACTCTCAAGGTTCGTATACAGACAACATAAATACCCAAGCAAGTAGCAGGGGGGACAGCGGCCGATGTAGCTCAGTTGGTAGAGCACCGGACGCGTTATTCGGAGGTCGTGGGTTCGGATCCCACCATCGGCACGTTGTTTTTTCTTCTACTTTGTGTTTAATTATCTTTCCCCTAACAGATTACATTACTAATTTCTGTGATTATCCAAGTAAACATTAAAAAAAAAAAAAAAAGGACAAAGTACCATCCCCAACGCTTTCCTTGGCCTCGCCGACTGTTGGCTTCTTTCCTTCATGTATTATAACGAGCACCCTCATTTCCCTTTAATTGATCTGCTTGTAGCTCACGGGGGTCTCGGTTCTGGCAGTCTTGAGGCCATAGGTAGCGTAAGAGGGTTCTAGCACAGCTTTCGCCCTCGCTCTTGATCACGTTCTACGTGACGCTGGCGGTAACAAAGGACGTTCTACGTCCGCCGCTATGGTTGAGGGTGGCGCTGGTGAACACTCTCAAGGTTCGTATACAGACAACATAAATACCCAAGCAAGTAGCAGGGGGGACAGCGGCCGATGTAGCTCAGTTGGTAGAGCACCGGACGCGTTATTCGGAGGTCGTGGGTTCGGATCCCACCATCGGCACGTTGTTTTTTCTTCTACTTTGTGTTTAATTATCTTTCCCCTAACAGATTACATTACTAATTTCTGTGATTATCCAAGTAAACATTTAAAAAAAAAAAAAAAAAAGGACAAAGTACCATCCCCAACGCTTTCCTTGGCCTCGCCGACTGTTGGCTTCTTTCCTTCATGTATTATAACGAGCACCCTCATTTCCCTTTAATTGATCTGCTTGTAGCTCACGGGGGTCTCGGTTCTGGCAGTCTTGAGGCCATAGGTAGCGTAAGAGGGTTCTAGCACAGCTTTCGCCCTCGCTCTTGATCACGTTCTACGTGACGCTGGCGGTAACAAAGGACGTTCTACGTCCGCCGCTATGGTTGAGGGTGGCGCTGGTGAACACTCTCAAGGTTCGTATACAGACAACATAAATACCCAAGCAAGTAGCAGGGGGGACAGCGGCCGATGTAGCTCAGTTGGTAGAGCACCGGACGCGTTATTCGGAGGTCGTGGGTTCGGATCCCACCATCGGCACGTTGTTTTTTCTTCTACTTTGTGTTTAATTATCTTTCCCCTAACAGATTACATTACTAATTTCTGTGATTATCCAAGTAAACATTTAAAAAAAAAAAAAGGACAAAGTACCACCCCCAACGCTTTCCTTGGCCTCGCCGACTGTTGGCTTCTTTCCTTCATGTATTATAACGAGCACCCTCATTTCCCTTTAATTGATCTGCTTGTAGCTCACGGGGGTCTCGGTTCTGGCAGTCTTGAGGCCATAGGTAGCGTAAGAGGGTTCTAGCACAGCTTTCGCCCTCGCTCTTGATCACGTTCTACGTGACGCTGGCGGTAACAAAGGACGTTCTACGTCCGCCGCTATGGTTGAGGGTGGCGCTGGTGAACACTCTCAAGGTTCGTATACAGACAACATAAATACCCAAGCAAGTAGCAGGGGGGACAGCGGCCGATGTAGCTCAGTTGGTAGAGCACCGGACGCGTTATTCGGAGGTCGTGGGTTCGGATCCCACCATCGGCACGTTGTTTTTTCTTCTACTTTGTGTTTAATTATCTTTCCCCTAACAGATTACATTACTAATTTCTGTGATTATCCAAGTAAACATTTAAAAAAAAAAAAAAAAAAAAAGGACAAAGTACCATCCCCAACGCTTTCCTTGGCCTCGCCGACTGTTGGCTTCTTTCCTTCATGTATTATAACGAGCACCCTCATTTCCCTTTAATTGATCTGCTTGTAGCTCACGGGGGTCTCGGTTCTGGCAGTCTTGAGGCCATAGGTAGCGTAAGAGGGTTCTAGCACAGCTTTCGCCCTCGCTCTTGATCACGTTCTACGTGACGCTGGCGGTAACAAAGGACGTTCTACGTCCGCCGCTATGGTTGAGGGTGGCGCTGGTGAACACTCTCAAGGTTCGTATACAGACAACATAAATACCCAAGCAAGTAGCAGGGGGGACAGCGGCCGATGTAGCTCAGTTGGTAGAGCACCGGACGCGTTATTCGGAGGTCGTGGGTTCGGATCCCACCATCGGCACGTTGTTTTTTCTTCTACTTTGTGTTTAATTATCTTTCCCCTAACAGATTACATTACTAATTTCTGTGATTATCCAAGTAAACATTAAAAAAAAAAAAAAAGACAAAGTACCATCCCCAACGCTTTCCTTGGCCTCGCCGACTGTTGGCTTCTTTCCTTCATGTATTATAACGAGCACCCTCATTTCCCTTTAATTGATCTGCTTGTAGCTCACGGGGGTCTCGATTCTGGCAGTCTTGAGGCCATAGGTAGCGTAAGAGGGTTCTAGCACAGCTTTCGCCCTCGCTCTTGATCACGTTCTACGTGACGCTGGCGGTAACAAAGGACGTTCTACGTCCGCCGCTATGGTTGAGGGTGGCGCTGGTGAACACTCTCAAGGTTCGTATACAGACAACATAAATACCCAAGCAAGTAGCAGGGGGGACAGCGGCCGATGTAGCTCAGTTGGTAGAGCACCGGACGCGTTATTCGGAGGTCGTGGGTTCGGATCCCACCATCGGCACGTTGCTTTTTCTTCTACTTTGTGTTTAATTATCTTTCCCCTAACAGATTACATTACTAATTTCTGTGATTATCCAAGTAAACATTTAAAAAAAAAAAAAAGGACAAAGTACCATCCCCAACGCTTTCCTTGGCCTCGCCGACTGTTGGCTTCTTTCCGTCATGTATTATAACGAGCACCCTCATTTCCCTTTAATTGATCTGCTTGTAGCTCACGGGGGTCTCGGTTCTGGCAGTCTTGAGGCCATAGGTAGCGTAAGAGGGTTCTAGCACAGCTTTCGCCCTCGCTCTTGATCACGTTCTACGTGACGCTGGCGGTAACAAAGGACGTTCTATGTCCGCCGCTATGGTTGAGGGTGGCGCTGGTGAACACTCTCAAGGTTCGTATACAGACAACATAAATACCCAAGCAAGTAGCAGGGGGGACAGCGGCCGATGTAGCTCAGTTGGTAGAGCACCGGACGCGTTATTCGGAGGTCGTGGGTTCGGATCCCACCATCGGCACGTTGTTTTTTCTTCTACTTTGTGTTTATATATCTTTCCCCTTACAGATTACATTACTAATTTCTGTGATTATCCAAGTAAACATTTAAAAAAAAAAAAAAAAAAGGACAAAGTACCATCCCCAACGCTTTCCTTGGCCTCGCCGACTGTTGGCTTCTTTCCGTCATGTATTATAACGAGCACCCTCATTTCCCTTTAATTGATCTGCTTGTAGCTCACGGGGGTCTCGGTTCTGGCAGTCTTGAGGCCATAGGTAGCGTAAGAGGGTTCTAGCACAGCTTTCGCCCTCGCTCTTGATCACGTTCTACGTGACGCTGGCGGTAACAAAGGACGTTCTATGTCCGCCGCTATGGTTGAGGGTGGCGCTGGTGAACACTCTCAAGGTTCGTATACAGACAACATAAATACCCAAGCAAGTAGCAGGGGGGACAGCGGCCGATGTAGCTCAGTTGGTAGAGCACCGGACGCGTTATTCGGAGGTCGTGGGTTCGGATCCCACCATCGGCACGTTGTTTTTTCTTCTACTTTGTGTTTAATTATCTTTCCCCTAACAGATTACATTACTAATTTCTGTGATTATCCAAGTAAACATTTAAAAAAAAAAAAAAAGGACAAAGTACCATCCCCAACGCTTTCCTTGGCCTCGCCGACTGTTGGCTTCTTTCCTTCATGTATTATAACGAGCACCCTCATTTCCCTTTAATTGATCTGCTTGTAGCTCACGGGGGTCTCGGTTCTGGCAGTCTTGAGGCCATAGGTAGCGTAAGAGGGTTCTAGCACAGCTTTCGCCCTCGCTCTTGATCACGTTCTACGTGACGCTGGCGGTAACAAAGGACGTTCTACGTCCGCCGCTATGGTTGAGGGTGGCGCTGGTGAACACTCTCAAGGTTCGTATACAGACAACATAAATACCCAAGCAAGTAGCAGGGGGGACAGCGGCCGATGTAGCTCAGTTGGTAGAGCACCGGACGCGTTATTCGGAGGTCGTGGGTTCGGATCCCACCATCGGCACGTTGTTTTTTCTTCTACTTTGTGTTTAATTATCTTTCCCCTAACAGATTACATTACTAATTTCTGTGATTATCCAAGTAAACATTTAAAAAACAAAAAAAAAAAAGGACAAAGTACCATCCCCAACGCTTTCCTTGGCCTCGCCGACTGTTGGCTTCTTTCCTTCATGTATTATAACGAGCACCCTCATTTCCCTTTAATTGATCTGCTTGTAGCTCACGGGGGTCTCGGTTCTGGCAGTCTTGAGGCCATAGGTAGCGTAAGAGGGTTCTAGCACAGCTTTCGCCCTCGCTCTTGATCACGTTCTACGTGACGCTGGCGGTAACAAAGGACGTTCTACGTCCGCCGCTATGGTTGAGGGTGGCGCTGGTGAACACTCTCAAGGTTCGTATACAGACAACATAAATACCCAAGCAAGTAGCAGGGGGGACAGCGGCCGATGTAGCTCAGTTGGTAGAGCACCGGACGCGTTATTCGGAGGTCGTGGGTTCGGATCCCACCATCGGCACGTTGTTTTTTCTTCTACTTTGTGTTTAATTATCTTTCCCCTAACAGATTACATTAGTAATTTCTGTGATTATCCAAGTAAACATTTAAAAAAAAAAAAAAAAAAGGTCAAAGTACCATCCCCAACGCTTTCCTTGGCCTCGCCGACTGTTGGCTTCTTTCCTTCATGTATTATAACGAGCACCCTCATTTCCCTTTAATTGATCTGCTTGTAGCTCACGGGGGTCTCGGTTCTGGCAGTCTTGAGGCCATAGGTAGCGTAAGAGGGTTCTAGCACAGCTTTCGCCCTCGCTCTTGATCACGTTCTACGTGACGCTGGCGGTAACAAAGGACGTTCTACGTCCGCCGCTATGGTTGAGGGTGGCGCTGGTGAACACTCTCAAGGTTCGTATACAGACAACATAAATACCCAAGCAAGTAGCAGGGGGGACAGCGGCCGATGTAGCTCAGTTGGTAGAGCACCGGACGCGTTATTCGGAGGTCGTGGGTTCGGATCCCACCATCGGCACGTTGTTTTTTCTTCTACTTTGTGTTTAATTATCTTTCCCCTAACAGATTACATTACTAATTTCTGTGATTATCCAAGTAAACATTTAAAAAAAAAAAAAAAAAAAAAGGTCAAAGTACCATCCCCAACGCTTTCCTTGGCCTCGCCGACTGTTGGCTTCTTTCCTTCATGTATTATAACGAGCACCCTCATTTCCCTTTAATTGATCTGCTTGTAGCTCACGGGGGTCTCGGTTCTGGCAGTCTTGAGGCCATAGGTAGCGTAAGAGGGTTCTAGCACAGCTTTCGCTCTTGATCACGTTCTACGTGACGCTGGCGGTAACAAAGGACGTTCTACGTCCGCCGCTATGGTTGAGGGTGGCGCTGGTGAACACTCTCAAGGTTCGTATACAGACAACATAAATACCCAAGCAAGTAGCAGGGGGGACAGCGGCCGATTTAGCTCAGTTGGTAGAGCACCGGACGCGTTATTCGGAGGTCGTGGGTTCGGATCCCACCATCGGCACGTTGTTTTTTCTTCTACTTTGTGTTTAATTATCTTTCCCCTAACAGATTACATTACTAATTTCTGTGATTATCCAAGTAAACATTTAAAAAAAAAAAAAGGACAAAGTATCATCCCCAACGCTTTCCTTGGCCTCGCCGACTGTTGGCTTCTTTCCTTCATGTATTATAACGAGCACCCTCATTTCCCTTTAATTGATCTGCTTGTAGCTCACGGGGGTCTCGGTTCTGGCAGTCTTGAGGCCATAGGTAGCGTAAGAGGGTTCTAGCACAGCTTTCGCCCTCGCTCTTGATCACGTTCTACGTGACGCTGGCGGTAACAAAGGACGTTCTACGTCCGCCGCTATGGTTGAGGGTGGCGCTGGTGAACACTCTCAAGGTTCGTATACAGACAACATAAATACCCAAGCAAGTAGCAGGGGGGACAGCGGCCGATGTAGCTCAGTTGGTAGAGCACCGGACGCGTTATTCGGAGGTCGTGGGTTCGGATCCCACCATCGGCACGTTGTTTTTTCTTCTACTTTGTGTTTAATTATCTTTCCCCTAACAGATTACATTACTAATTTCTGTGATTATCCAAGTAAACATTTAAAAAAAAAAAAAAAAGGACAAAGTACCATCCCCAACGCTTTCCTTGGCCTCG
This sequence comes from Amblyomma maculatum, assembly GCF_055883805.1. Taxonomy (NCBI): domain Eukaryota; kingdom Metazoa; phylum Arthropoda; class Arachnida; order Ixodida; family Ixodidae; genus Amblyomma; species Amblyomma maculatum. The sequence continues at coordinate 15,758,588 of NC_139350.1, forward strand.
CCGACTGTTGGCTTCTTTCCTTCATGTATTATAACGAGCACCCTCATTTCCCTTTAATTGATCTGCTTGTAGCTCACGGGGGTCTCGGTTCTGGCAGTCTTGAGGCCATAGGTAGCGTAAGAGGGTTCTAGCACAGCTTTCGCCCTCGCTCTTGATCACGTTCTACGTGACGCTGGCGGTAACAAAGGACGTTCTACGTCCGCCGCTATGGTTGAGGGTGGCGCTGGTGAACACTCTCAAGGTTCGTATACAGACAACATAAATACCCAGGCAAGTAGCAGGGGGGACAGCGGCCGATGTAGCTCAGTTGGTAGAGCACCGGACGCGTTATTCGGAGGTCGTGGGTTTGGATCCCACCATCGGCACGTTGTTTTTTCTTCTACTTTGTGTTTAATTATCTTTCCCCTAACAGATTACATTACTAATTTCTGTGATTATCCAAGTAAACATTTAAAAAAAAAAAAAAGGACAAAGTACCATCCCCAACGCTTTCCTTGGCCTCGCCGACTGTTGGCTTCTTTCCTTCATGTATTATAACGAGCACCCTCATTTCCCTTTAATTGATCTGCTTGTAGCTCACGGGGGTCTCGATTCTGGCAGTCTTGAGGCCATAGGTAGCGTAAGAGGGTTCTAGCACAGCTTTCGCCCTCGCTCTTGATCACGTTCTACGTGACGCTGGCGGTAACAAAGGACGTTCTACGTCCGCCGCTATGGTTGAGGGTGGCGCTGGTGAACACTCTCAAGGTTCGTATACAGACAACATAAATACCCAAGCAAGTAGCAGGGGGGACAGCGGCCGATGTAGCTCAGTTGGTAGAGCACCGGACGCGTTATTCGGAGGTCGTGGGTTCGGATCCCACCATCGGCACGTTGTTTTTTCTTCTACTTTGTGTTTAATTATCTTTCCCCTAACAGATTACATTACTAATTTCTGTGATTATCCAAGTAAACATTAAAAAAAAAAAAAAAAGGACAAAGTACCATCCCCAACGCTTTCCTTGGCCTCGCCGACTGTTGGCTTCTTTCCTTCATGTATTATAACGAGCACCCTCATTTCCCTTTAATTGATCTGCTTGTAGCTCACGGGGGTCTCGGTTCTGGCAGTCTTGAGGCCATAGGTAGCGTAAGAGGGTTCTAGCACAGCTTTCGCCCTCGCTCTTGATCACGTTCTACGTGACGCTGGCGGTAACAAAGGACGTTCTACGTCCGCCGCTATGGTTGAGGGTGGCGCTGGTGAACACTCTCAAGGTTCGTATACAGACAACATAAATACCCAAGCAAGTAGCAGGGGGGACAGCGGCCGATGTAGCTCAGTTGGTAGAGCACCGGACGCGTTATTCGGAGGTCGTGGGTTCGGATCCCACCATCGGCACGTTGTTTTTTCTTCTACTTTGTGTTTAATTATCTTTCCCCTAACAGATTACATTACTAATTTCTGTGATTATCCAAGTAAACATTTAAAAAAAAAAAAAAAGGACAAAGTACCACCCCCAACGCTTTCCTTGGCCTCGCCGACTGTTGGCTTCTTTCCTTCATGTATTATAACGAGCACCCTCATTTCCCTTTAATTGATCTGCTTGTAGCTCACGGGGGTCTCGGTTCTGGCAGTCTTGAGGCCATAGGTAGCGTAAGAGGGTTCTAGCACAGCTTTCGCCCTCGCTCTTGATCACGTTCTTCGTGACGCTGGCGGTAACAAAGGACGTTCTACGTCCGCCGCTATGGTTGAGGGTGGCGCTGGTGAACACTCTCAAGGTTCGTATACAGACAACATAAATACCCAAGCAAGTAGCAGGGGGGACAGCGGCCGATGTAGCTCAGTTGGTAGAGCACCGGACGCGTTATTCGGAGGTCGTGGGTTCGGATCCCGGCACGTTGTTTTTTCTTCTACTTTGTGTTTAATTATCTTTCCCCTAACAGATTACATTACTAATTTCTGTGATTATCCAAGTAAACATTTAAAAAAAAAAAAAAAAAAAGGACAAAGTACCATCCCCAACGCTTTCCTTGGCCTCGCCGACTGTTGGCTTCTTTCCTTCATGTATTATAACGAGCACCCTCATTTCCCTTTAATTGATCTGCTTGTAGCTCACGGGGGTCTCGGTTCTGGCAGTCTTGAGGCCATAGGTAGCGTAAGAGGGTTCTAGCACAGCTTTCGCCCTCGCTCTTGATCACGTTCTACGTGACGCTGGCGGTAACAAAGGACGTTCTACGTCCGCCGCTATGGTTGAGGGTGGCGCTGGTGAACACTCTCAAGGTTCGTATACAGACAACATAAATACCCAAGCAAGTAGCAGGGAGGACAGCGGCCGATGTAGCTCAGTTGGTAGAGCACCGGACGCGTTATTCGGAGGTCGTGGGTTCGGATCCCACCATCGGCACGTTGTTTTTTCTTCTACTTTGTGTTTAATTATCTTTCCCCTAACAGATTACATTACTAATTTCTGTGATTATCCAAGTAAACATTTAAAAAAAAAAAGAAGACAAAGTACCATCCCCAACGCTTTCCTTGGCCTCGCCGACTGTTGGCTTCTTTCCTTCATGTATTATAACGAGCACCCTCATTTCCCTTTAATTGATCTGCTTGTAGCTCACGGGGGTCTCGATTCTGGCAGTCTTGAGGCCATAGGTAGCGTAAGAGGGTTCTAGCACAGCTTTCGCCCTCGCTCTTGATCACGTTCTACGTGACGCTGGCGGTAACAAAGGACGTTCTACGTCCGCCGCTATGGTTGAGGGTGGCGCTGCTGAACACTCTCAAGGTTCGTATACAGACAACATAAATACCCAAGCAAGTAGCAGGGGGGACAGCGGCCGATGTAGCTCAGTTGGTAGAGCACCGGACGCGTTATTCGGAGGTCGTGGGTTCGGATCCCACCATCGGCACGTTGTTTTTTCTTCTACTTTGTGTTTAATTATCTTTCCCCTAACAGATTACATTACTAATTTCTGTGATTATACAAGTAAACATTTAAAAAAAAAAAAAAAAAAAAAAAAAGGACAAAGTACCATCCCCAACGCTTTCCTTGGCCTCGCCGACTGTTGGCTTCTTTCCGTCATGTATTATAACGAGCACCCTCATTTCCCTTTAATTGATCTGCTTGTAGCTCACGGGGGTCTCGGTTCTGGCAGTCTTGAGGCCATAGGTAGCGTAAGAGGGTTCTAGCACAGCTTTCGCCCTCGCTCTTGATCACGTTCTACGTGACGCTGGCGGTAACAAAGGACGTTCTATGTCCGCCGCTATGGTTGAGGGTGGCGCTGGTGAACACTCTCAAGGTTCGTATACAGACAACATAAATACCCAAGCAAGTAGCAGGGGGGACAGCGGCCGATGTAGCTCAGTTGGTAGAGCACCGGACGCGTTATTCGGAGGTCGTGGGTTCGGATCCCACCATCGGCACGTTGTTTTTTCTTCTACTTTGTGTTTAATTATCTTTCCCCTAACAGATTACATTACTAATTTCTGTGATTATCCAAGTAAACATTTTAAAAAAAAAAAAAAAAAAGGACAAAGTACCATCCCCAACGCTTTCCTTGGCCTCGCCGACTGTTGGCTTCTTTCCTTCATGTATTATAACGAGCACCCTCATTTCCCTTTAATTGATCTGCTTGTAGCTCACGGGGGTCTCGGTTCTGGCAGTCTTGAGGCCATAGGTAGCGTAAGAGGGTTCTAGCACAGCTTTCGCCCTCGCTCTTGATCACGTTCTACGTGACGCTGGCGGTAACAAAGGACGTTCTACGTCCGCCGCTATGGTTGAGGGTGGCGCTGGTGAACACTCTCAAGGTTCGTATACAGACAACATAAATACCCAAGCAAGTAGCAGGGGGGACAGCGGCCGATGTAGCTCAGTTGGTAGAGCACCGGACGCGTTATTCGGAGGTCGTGGGTTCGGATCCCACCATCGGCACGTTGTTTTTTCTTCTACTTTGTGTTTAATTATCTTTCCCCTAACAGATTACATTACTAATTTCTGTGATTATCCAAGTAAACATTTAAAAAAAAAAAAAAAGGACAAAGTACCACCCCCCAACGCTTTCCTTGGCCTCGCCGACTGTTGGCTTCTTTCCTTCATGTATTATAACGAGCACCCTCATTTCCCTTTAATTGATCTGCTTGTAGCTCACGGGGGTCTCGGTTCTGGCAGTCTTGAGGCCATAGGTAGCGTAAGAGGGTTCTAGCACAGCTTTCGCCCTCGCTCTTGATCACGTTCTTCGTGACGCTGGCGGTAACAAAGGACGTTCTACGTCCGCCGCTATGGTTGAGGGTGGCGCTGGTGAACACTCTCAAGGTTCGTATACAGACAACATAAATACCCAAGCAAGTAGCAGGGGGGACAGCGGCCGATGTAGCTCAGTTGGTAGAGCACCGGACGCGTTATTCGGAGGTCGTGGGTTCGGATCCCACCATCGGCACGTTGTTTTTTCTTCTACTTTGTGTTTAATTATCTTTCCCCTAACAGATTACATTACTAATTTCTGTGATTATCCAAGTAAACATTTAAAAAAAAAAAAAAAAAAAGGACAAAGTACCATCCCCAACGCTTTCCTTGGCCTCGCCGACTGTTGGCTTCTTTCCTTCATGTATTATAACGAGCACCCTCATTTCCCTTTAATTGATCTGCTTGTAGCTCACGGGGGTCTCGGTTCTGGCAGTCTTGAGGCCATAGGTAGCGTAAGAGGGTTCTAGCACAGCTTTCGCCCTCGCTCTTGATCACGTTCTACGTGACGCTGGCGGTAACAAAGGACGTTCTACGTCCGCCGCTATGGTTGAGGGTGGCGCTGGTGAACACTCTCAAGGTTCGTATACAGACAACATAAATACCCAAGCAAGTAGCAGGGAGGACAGCGGCCGATGTAGCTCAGTTGGTAGAGCACCGGACGCGTTATTCGGAGGTCGTGGGTTCGGATCCCACCATCGGCACGTTGTTTTTTCTTCTACTTTGTGTTTAATTATCTTTCCCCTAACAGATTACATTACTAATTTCTGTGATTATCCAAGTAAACATTTAAAAAAAAAAAGAAGACAAAGTACCATCCCCAACGCTTTCCTTGGCCTCGCCGACTGTTGGCTTCTTTCCTTCATGTATTATAACGAGCACCCTCATTTCCCTTTAATTGATCTGCTTGTAGCTCACGGGGGTCTCGATTCTGGCAGTCTTGAGGCCATAGGTAGCGTAAGAGGGTTCTAGCACAGCTTTCGCCCTCGCTCTTGATCACGTTCTACGTGACGCTGGCGGTAACAAAGGACGTTCTACGTCCGCCGCTATGGTTGAGGGTGGCGCTGCTGAACACTCTCAAGGTTCGTATACAGACAACATAAATACCCAAGCAAGTAGCAGGGGGGACAGCGGCCGATGTAGCTCAGTTGGTAGAGCACCGGACGCGTTATTCGGAGGTCGTGGGTTCGGATCCCACCATCGGCACGTTGTTTTTTCTTCTACTTTGTGTTTAATTATCTTTCCCCTAACAGATTACATTACTAATTTCTGTGATTATACAAGTAAACATTTAAAAAAAAAAAAAAAAAAAAGGACAAAGTACCATCCCCAACGCTTTCCTTGGCCTCGCCGACTGTTGGCTTCTTTCCGTCATGTATTATAACGAGCACCCTCATTTCCCTTTAATTGATCTGCTTGTAGCTCACGGGGGTCTCGGTTCTGGCAGTCTTGAGGCCATAGGTAGCGTAAGAGGGTTCTAGCACAGCTTTCGCCCTCGCTCTTGATCACGTTCTACGTGACGCTGGCGGTAACAAAGGACGTTCTATGTCCGCCGCTATGGTTGAGGGTGGCGCTGGTGAACACTCTCAAGGTTCGTATACAGACAACATAAATACCCAAGCAAGTAGCAGGGGGGACAGCGGCCGATGTAGCTCAGTTGGTAGAGCACCGGACGCGTTATTCGGAGGTCGTGGGTTCGGATCCCACCATCGGCACGTTGTTTTTTCTTCTACTTTGTGTTTAATTATCTTTCCCCTAACAGATTACATTACTAATTTCTGTGATTATCCAAGTAAACATTTTAAAAAAAAAAAAAAAAAAAGGACAAAGTACCATCCCCAACGCTTTCCTTGGCCTCGCCGACTGTTGGCTTCTTTCCTTCATGTATTATAACGAGCACCCTCATTTCCCTTTAATTGATCTGCTTGTAGCTCACGGGGGTCTCGGTTCTGGCAGTCTTGAGGCCATAGGTAGCGTAAGAGGGTTCTAGCACAGCTTTCGCCCTCGCTCTTGATCACGTTCTACGTGACGCTGGCGGTAACAAAGGACGTTCTACGTCCGCCGCTATGGTTGAGGTTGGCGCTGGTGAACACTCTCAAGGTTCGTATACAGACAACATAAATACCCAAGCAAGTAGCAGGGGGGACAGCGGCCGATGTAGCTCAGTTGGTAGAGCACCGGACGCGTTATTCGGAGGTCGTGGGTTCGGATCCCACCATCGGCACGTTGTTTTTTCTTCTACTTTGTGTTTAATTATCTTTCCCCTAACAGATTACATTACTAATTTCTGTGATTATCCAAGTAAACATTTAAAAAAAAAAAAAAAGGACAAAGTATCATCCCCAACGCTTTCCTTGGCCTCGCCGACTGTTGGCTTCTTTCCTTCATGTATTATAACGAGCACCCTCATTTCCCTTTAATTGATCTGCTTGTAGCTCACGGGGGTCTCGGTTCTGGCAGTCTTGAGGCCATAGGTAGCGTAAGAGGGTTCTAGCACAGCTTTCGCCCTCGCTCTTGATCACGTTCTACGTGACGCTGGCGGTAACAAAGGACGTTCTACGTCCGCCGCTATGGTTGAGGGTGGCGCTGGTGAACACTCTCAAGGTTCGTATACAGACAACATAAATACCCAAGCAAGTAGCAGGGGGGACAGCGGCCGATGTAGCTCAGTTGGTAGAGCACCGGACGCGTTATTCGGAGGTCGTGGGTTGGGATCCCACCATCGGCACGTTGTTTTTTCTTCTACTTTGTGTTTAATTATCTTTCCCCTAACAGATTACATTACTAATTTCTGTGATTATCCAAGTAAACATTTAAAAAAAAAAAAAAAAAAAAAAGGACAAAGTACCATCCCCAACGCTTTCCTTGGCCTCGCCGACTGTTGGCTTCTTTCCTTCATGTATTATAACGAGCACCCTCATTTCCCTTTAATTGATCTGCTTGTAGCTCACGGGGGTCTCGGTTCTGGCAGTCTTGAGGCCATAGGTAGCGTAAGAGGGTTCTAGCACAGCTTTCGCCCTCGCTCTTGATCAGGTTCTACGTGACGCTGGCGGTAACAAAGGACGTTCTACGTCCGCCGCTATGGTTGAGGGTGGCGCTGGTGAACACTCTCAAGGTTCGTATACAGACAACATAAATACCCAGGCAAGTAGCAGGGGGGACAGCGGCCGATGTAGCTCAGTTGGTAGAGCACCGGACGCGTTATTCGGAGGTCGTGGGTTCGGATCCCACCATCGGCACGTTGTTTTTTCTTCTACTTTGTGTTTAATTATCTTTCCCCTAACAGATTACATTACTAATTTCTGTGATTATCCAAGTAAACATTAAAAAAAAAAAAAAAAGGACAAAGTACCATCCCCAACGCTTTCCTTGGCCTCGCCGACTGTTGGCTTCTTTCCTTCATGTATTATAACGAGCACCCTCATTTCCCTTTAATTGATCTGCTTGTAGCTCACGGGGGTCTCGATTCTGGCAGTCTTGAGGCCATAGGTAGCGTAAGAGGGTTCTAGCACAGCTTTCGCCCTCGCTCTTGATCACGTTCTACGTGACGCTGGCGGTAACAAAGGACGTTCTACGTCCGCCGCTATGGTTGAGGGTGGCGCTGGTGAACACTCTCAAGGTTCGTATACAGACAACATAAATACCCAAGCAAGTAGCAGGGGGGACAGCGGCCGATGTAGCTCAGTTGGTAGAGCACCGGACGCGTTATTCGGAGGTCGTGGGTTCGGATCCCACCATCGGCACGTTGTTTTTTCTTCTACTTTGTGTTTAATTATCTTTCCCCTAACAGATTACATTACTAATTTCTGTGATTATCCAAGTAAACATTAAAAAAAAAAAAAAAGGACAAAGTACCATCCCCAACGCTTTCCTTGGCCTCGCCGACTGTTGGCTTCTTTCCTTCATGTATTATAACGAGCACCCTCATTTCCCTTTAATTGATCTGCTTGTAGCTCACGGGGGTCTCGGTTCTGGCAGTCTTGAGGCCATAGGTAGCGTAAGAGGGTTCTAGCACAGCTTTCGCCCTCGCTCTTGATCACGTTCTACGTGACGCTGGCGGTAACAAAGGACGTTCTACGTCCGCCGCTATGGTTGAGGGTGGTGCTGGTGAACACTCTCAAGGTTCGTATACAGACAACATAAATACCCAAGCAAGTAGCAGGGGGGACAGCGGCCGATGTAGCTCAGTTGGTAGAGCACCGGACGCGTTATTCGGAGGTCGTGGGTTCGGATCCCACCATCGGCACGTTGTTTTTTCTTCTACTTTGTGTTTAATTATCTTTCCCCTAACAGATTACATTACTAATTTCTGTGATTATCCAAGTAAACATTTAAAAAAAAAAAAAAAAAAGGACAAAGTACCATCCCCAACGCTTTCCTTGGCCTCGCCGACTGTTGGCTTCTTTCCTTCATGTATTATAACGAGCACCCTCATTTCCCTTTAATTGATCTGCTTGTAGCTCACGGGGGTCTCGATTCTGGCAGTCTTGAGGCCATAGGTAGCGTAAGAGGGTTCTAGCACAGCTTTCGCCCTCGCTCTTGATCACGTTCTACGTGACGCTGGCGGTAACAAAGGACGTTCTACGTCCGCCGCTATGGTTGAGGGTGGCGCTGGTGAACACTCTCAAGGTTCGTATACAGACAACATAAATACCCAAGCAAGTAGCAGGGGGGACAGCGGCCGATGTAGCTCAGTTGGTAGAGCACCGGACGCGTTATTCGGAGGTCGTGGGTTCGGATCCCACCATCGGCACGTTGTTTTTTCTTCTACTTTGTGTTTAATTATCTTTCCCCTAACAGATTACATTACTAATTTCTGTGATTATCCAAGTAAACATTAAAAAAAAAAAAAAAAGGACAAAGTACCATCCCCAACGCTTTCCTTGGCCTCGCCGACTGTTGGCTTCTTTCCTTCATGTATTATAACGAGCACCCTCATTTCCCTTTAATTGATCTGCTTGTAGCTCACGGGGGTCTCGGTTCTGGCAGTCTTGAGGCCATAGGTAGCGTAAGAGGGTTCTAGCACAGCTTTCGCCCTCGCTCTTGATCACGTTCTACGTGACGCTGGCGGTAACAAAGGACGTTCTACGTCCGCCGCTATGGTTGAGGGTGGTGCTGGTGAACACTCTCAAGGTTCGTATACAGACAACATAAATACCCAAGCAAGTAGCAGGGGGGACAGCGGCCGATGTAGCTCAGTTGGTAGAGCACCGGACGCGTTATTCGGAGGTCGTGGGTTCGGATCCCACCATCGGCACGTTGTTTTTTCTTCTACTTTGTGTTTAATTATCTTTCCCCTAACAGATTACATTACTAATTTCTGTGATTATCCAAGTAAACATTTAAAAAAAAAAAAAAAAAAGGACAAAGTACCATCCCCAACGCTTTCCTTGGCCTCGCCGACTGTTGGCTTCTTTCCTTCATGTATTATAACGAGCACCCTCATTTCCCTTTAATTGATCTGCTTGTAGCTCACGGGGGTCTCGGTTCTGGCAGTCTTGAGGCCATAGGTAGCGTAAGAGGGTTCTAGCACAGCTTTCGCCCTCGCTCTTGATCACGTTCTACGTGACGCTGGCGGTAACAAAGGACGTTCTACGTCCGCCGCTATGGTTGAGGGTGGCGCTGGTGAACACTCTCAAGGTTCGTATACAGACAACATAAATACCCAAGCAAGTAGCAGGGGGGACAGCGGCCGATGTAGCTCAGTTGGTAGAGCACCGGACGCGTTATTCGGAGGTCGTGGGTTCGGACCCCACCATCGGCACGTTGTTTTTTCTTCTACTTTGTGTTTAATTATCTTTCCCCTAACAGATTACATTACTAATTTCTGTGATTATCCAAGTAAACATTTAAAAAAAAAAAAAAAGGACAAAGTACCATCCCCAACGCTTTCCTTGGCCTCGCCGACTGTTGGCTTCTTTCCTTCATGTATTATAACGAGCACCCTCATTTCCCTTTAATTGATCTGCTTGTAGCTCACGGGGGTCTCGGTTCTGGCAGTCTTGAGGCCATAGGTAGCGTAAGAGGGTTCTAGCACAGCTTTCGCCCTCGCTCTTGATCACGTTCTACGTGACGCTGGCGGTAACAAAGGACGTTCTACGTCCGCCGCTATGGTTGAGGGTGGCGCTGGTGAACACTCTCAAGGTTCGTATACAGACAACATAAATAACCAAGCAAGTAGCAGGGGGGACAGCGGCCGATGTAGCTCAGTTGGTAGAGCACCGGACGCGTTATTCGGAGGTCGTGGGTTCGGATCCCACCATCGGCACGTTGTTTTTTCTTCTACTTTGTGTTTAATTATCTTTCCCCTAACAGATTACATTACTAATTTCTGTGATTATCCAAGTAAACATTTAAAAAAAAAAAAAAAAAAAAGGACAAAGTACCATCCCCAACGCTTTCCTTGGCCTCGCCGACTGTTGGCTTCTTTCCTTCATGTATTATAACGAGCACCCTCATTTCCCTTTAATTGATCTGCTTGTAGCTCACGGGGGTCTCGGTTCTGGCAGTCTTGAGGCCATAGGTAGCGTAAGAGGGTTCTAGCACAGCTTTCGCCCTCGCTCTTGATCACGTTCTACGTGACGCTGGCGGTAACAAAGGACGTTCTACGTCCGCCGCTATGGTTGAGGGTGGCGCTGGTGAACACTCTCAAGGTTCGTATACAGACAACATAAATACCCAAGCAAGTAGCAGGGGGGACAGCGGCCGATGTAGCTCAGTTGGTAGAGCACCGGACGCGTTATTCGGAGGTCGTGGGTTCGGATCCCACCATCGGCACGTTGTTTTTTCTTCTACTTTGTGTTTAATTATCTTTCCCCTAACAGATTACATTACTAATTTCTGTGATTATCCAAGTAAACATTTAAAAAAAAAAAAAAAAGGACAAAGTACCATCCCCAACGCTTTCCTTGGCCTCGCCGACTGTTGGCTTCTTTCCGTCATGTATTATAACGAGCACCCTCATTTCCCTTTAATTGATCTGCTTGTAGCTCACGGGGGTCTCGGTTCTGGCAGTCTTGAGGCCATAGGTAGCGTAAGAGGGTTCTAGCACAGCTTTCGCCCTCGCTCTTGATCACGTTCTACGTGACGCTGGCGGTAACAAAGGACGTTCTACGTCCGCCGCTATGGTTGAGGGTGGCGCTGGTGAACACTCTCAAGGTTCGTATACAGACAACATAAATACCCAGGCAAGTAGCAGGGGGGACAGCGGCCGATGTAGCTCAGTTGGTAGAGCACCGGACGCGTTATTCGGAGGTCGTGGGTTCGGATCCCACCATCCGCACGTTGTTTTTTCTTCTACTTTGTGTTTAATTATCTTTCCCCTAACAGATTACATTACTAATTTCTGTGATTATCCAAGTAAACATTTAAAAAAAAAAAAAAAGGACAAAGTACCATCCCCAACGCTTTACTTGGCCTCGCCGACTGTTGGCTTCTTTCCTTCATGTATTATAACGAGCACCCTCATTTCCCTTTAATTGATCTGCTTGTAGCTCACGGGGGTCTCGATTCTGGCAGTCTTGAGGCCATAGGTAGCGTAAGAGGGTTCTAGCACAGCTTTCGCCCTCGCTCTTGATCACGTTCTACGTGACGCTGGCGGTAACAAAGGACGTTCTACGTCCGCCGCTATGGTTGAGGGTGGCGCTGGTGAACACTCTCAAGGTTCGTATACAGACAACATAAATACCCAAGCAAGTAGCAGGGGGGACAGCGGCCGATGTAGCTCAGTTGGTAGAGCACCGGACGCGTTATTCGGAGGTCGTGGGTTCGGATCCCACCATCGGCACGTTGTTTTTTCTTCTACTTTGTGTTTAATTATCTTTCCCCTAACAGATTACATTACTAATTTCTGTGATTATCCAAGTAAACATTAAAAAAAAAAAAAAAAGGACAAAGTACCATCCCCAACGCTTTCCTTGGCCTCGCCGACTGTTGGCTTCTTTCCTTCATGTATTATAACGAGCACCCTCATTTCCCTTGAATTGATCTGCTTGTAGCTCACGGGGGTCTCGGTTCTGGCAGTCTTGAGGCCATAGGTAGCGTAAGAGGGTTCTAGCACAGCTTTCGCCCTCGCTCTTGATCACGTTCTACGTGACGCTGGCGGTAACAAAGGACGTTCTACGTCCGCCGCTATGGTTGAGGGTGGCGCTGGTGAACACTCTCAAGGTTCGTATACAGACAACATAAATACCCAAGCAAGTAGCAGGGGGGACAGCGGCCGATGTAGCTCAGTTGGTAGAGCACCGGACGCGTTATTCGGAGGTCGTGGGTTCGGATCCCACCATCGGCACGTTGTTTTTTCTTCTACTTTGTGTTTAATTATCTTTCCCCTAACAGATTACATTACTAATTTCTGTGATTATCCAAGTAAACATTTAAAAAAAAAAAAAAAAAAGGACAAAGTACCATCCCCAACGCTTTCCTTGGCCTCGCCGACTGTTGGCTTCTTTCCTTCATGTATTATAACGAGCACCCTCATTTCCCTTTAATTGATCTGCTTGTAGCTCACGGGGGTCTCGGTTCTGGCAGTCTTGAGGCCATAGGTAGCGTAAGAGGGTTCTAGCACAGCTTTCGCCCTCGCTCTTGATCACGTTCTACGTGACGCTGGCGGTAACAAAGGACGTTCTACGTCCGCCGCTATGGTTGAGGGTGGCGCTGGTGAACACTCTCAAGGTTCGTATACAGACAACATAAATACCCAAGCAAGTAGCAGGGGGGACAGCGGCCGATGTAGCTCAGTTGGTAGAGCACCGGACGCGTTATTCGGAGGTCGTGGGTTCGGATCCCACCATCGGCACGTTGTTTTTTCTTCTACTTTGTGTTTAATTATCTTTCCCCTAACAGATTACATTACTAATTTCTGTGATTATCCAAGTAAACATTTAAAAAAAAAAAAAAAAGGACAAAGTACCATCCCCAACGCTTTCCTTGGCCTCGCCGACTGTTGGCTTCTTTCCTTCATGTATTATAACGAGCACCCTCATTTCCCTTTAATTGATCTGCTTGTAGCTCACGGGGGTCTCGGTTCTGGCAGTCTTGAGGCCATAGGTAGCGTAAGAGGGTTCTAGCACAGCTTTCGCCCTCGCTCTTGATCACGTTCTACGTGACGCTGGCGGTAACAAAGGACGTTCTACGTCCGCCGCTATGGTTGAGGGTGGCGCTGGTGAACACTCTCAAGGTTCGTATACAGACAACATAAATACCCAAGCAAGTAGCAGGGGGGACAGCGGCCGATGTAGCTCAGTTGGTAGAGCACCGGACGCGTTATTCGGAGGTCGTGGGTTCGGATCCCACCATCGGCACGTTGTTTTTTCTTCTACTTTGTGTTTAATTATCTTTCCCCTAACAGATTACATTACTAATTTCTGTGATTATCCAAGTAAACATTTAAAAAAAAAAAAAAAGGACAAAGTACCATCCCCAACGCTTTCCTTGGCCTCGCCGACTGTTGGCTTCTTTCCTTCATGTATTATAACGAGCACCCTCATTTCCCTTTAATTGATCTGCTTGTAGCTCACGGGGGTCTCGGTTCTGGCAGTCTTGAGGCCATAGGTAGCGTAAGAGGGTTCTAGCACAGCTTTCGCCCTCGCTCTTGATCACGTTCTACGTGACGCTGGCGGTAACAAAGGACGTTCTACGTCCGCCGCTATGGTTGAGGGTGGCGCTGGTGAACACTCTCAAGGTTCGTATACAGACAACATAAATACCCAAGCAAGTAGCAGGGGGGACAGCGGCCGATGTAGCTCAGTTGGTAGAGCACCGGACGCGTTATTCGGAGGTCGTGGGTTCGGATCCCACCATCGGCACGTTGTTTTTTCTTCTACTTTGTGTTTAATTATCTTTCCCCTAACAGATTACATTACTAATTTCTGTGATTATCCAAGTAAACATTTAAAAAAAAAAAAAAAAAGGACGAAGTACCATCCCCAACGCTTTCCTTGGCCTCGCCGACTGTTGGCTTCTTTCCGTCATGTATTATAACGAGCACCCTCATTTCCCTTTAATTGATCTGCTTGTAGCTCACGGGGGTCTCGGTTCTGGCAGTCTTGAGGCCATAGGTAGCGTAAGAGGGTTCTAGCACAGCTTTCGCCCTCGCTCTTGATCACGTTCTACGTGACGCTGGCGGTAACAAAGGACGTTCTATGTCCGCCGCTATGGTTGAGGGTGGCGCTGGTGAACACTCTCAAGGTTCGTATACAGACAACATAAATACCCAAGCAAGTAGCAGGGGGGACAGCGGCCGATGTAGCTCAGTTGGTAGAGCACCGGACGCGTTATTCGGAGGTCGTGAGTTCGGATCCCACCATCGGCACGTTGTTTTTTCTTCTACTTTGTGTTTAATTACCTTTCCCCTAACAGATTACATTACTAATTTCTGTGATTATCCAAGTAAACATTTAAAAAAAAAAAAAAAAGGACAAAGTACCATCCCCAACGCTTTCCTTGGCCTCGCCGACTGTTGGCTTCTTTCCTTCATGTATTATAACGAGCAACCTCATTTCCCTTTAATTGATCTGCTTGTAGCTCACGGGGGTCTCGGTTCTGGCAGTCTTGAGGCCATAGGTAGCGTAAGAGGGTTCTAGCACAGCTTTCGCCCTCGCTCTTGATCACGTTCTACGTGACGCTGGCGGTAACAAAGGACGTTCTACGTCCGCCGCTATGGTTGAGGGTGGCGCTGGTGAACACTCTCAAGGTTCGTATACAGACAACATAAATACCCAAGCAAGTAGCAGGGGGGACAGCGGCCGATGTAGCTCAGTTGGTAGAGCACCGGACGCGTTATTCGGAGGTCGTGGGTTCGGATCCCACCATCGGCACGTTGTTTTTTCTTCTACTTTGTGTTTAATTATCTTTCCCCTAACAGATTACATTACTAATTTCTGTGATTATCTAAGTAAACATTTCAAAAAAAAAAAAAAGGACAAAGTACCATCCCTAACGCTTTCCTTGGCCTCGCCGACTGTTGGCTTCTTTCCTTCATGTATTATAACAAGCACCCTCATTTCCCTTTAATTGATCTGCTTGTAGCTCACGGGGGTCTCGGTTCTGGCAGTCTTGAGGCCATAGGTAGCGTAAGAGGGTTCTAGCACAGCTTTCGCCCTCGCTCTTGATCACGTTCTACGTGACGCTGGCGGTAACAAAGGACGTTCTACGTCCGCCGCTATGGTTGAGGGTGGCGCTGGTGAACACTCTCAAGGTTCGTATACAGACAACATAAATACCCAAGCAAGTAGCAGGGGGGACAGCGGCCGATGTAGCTCAGTTGGTAGAGCACCGGACGCGTTATTCGGAGGTCGTGGGTTCGGATCCCACCATCGGCACGTTGTTTTTTCTTCTACTTTGTGTTTAATTATCTTTCCCCTAACAGATTACATTACTAATTTCTGTGATTATCCAAGTAAACATTAAAAAAAAAAAAAAAAAAGGTCAAAGTACCATCCCCAACGCTTTCCTTGGCCTCGCCGACTGTTGGCTTCTTTCCTTCATGCATTATAACGAGCACCCTCATTTCCCTTTAATTGATCTGCTTGTAGCTCACGGGGGTCTCGGTTCTGGCAGTCTTGAGGCCATAGGTAGCGTAAGAGGGTTCTAGCACAGCTTTCGCCCTCGCTCTTGATCACGTTCTACGTGACGCTGGCGGTAACAAAGGACGTTCTACGTCCGCCGCTATGGTTGAGGGTGGCGCTGGTGAACACTCTCAAGGTTCGTATACAGACAACATAAATACCCAAGCAAGTAGCAGGGGGGACAGCGGCCGATGTAGCTCAGTTGGTAGAGCACCGGACGCGTTATTCGGAGGTCGTGGGTTCGGATCCCACCATCGGCACGTTGTTTTTTCTTCTACTTTGTGTTTAATTATCTTTCCCCTAACAGATTACATTACTAATTTCTGTGATTATCCAAGTAAACATTTAAAAAAAAAAAAAAAAAAGGACAAAGTACCATCCCCAACGCTTTCCTTGGCCTCGCCGACTGTTGGCTTCTTTCCTTCATGTATTATAACGAGCACCCTCATTTCCCTTTAATTGATCTGCTTGTAGCTCACGGGGGTCTCGGTTCTGGCAGTCTTGAGGCCATAGGTAGCGTAAGAGGGTTCTAGCACAGCTTTCGCCCTCGCTCTTGATCACGTTCTACGTGACGCTAGGCGGTAACAAAGGACGTTCTACGTCCG
This sequence comes from Amblyomma maculatum, assembly GCF_055883805.1. Lineage (NCBI taxonomy): Eukaryota > Metazoa > Arthropoda > Arachnida > Ixodida > Ixodidae > Amblyomma > Amblyomma maculatum. Next base: position 15,774,971 of record NC_139350.1, read on the forward strand.
CCGCTATGGTTGAGGGTGGCGCTGGTGAACACTCTCAAGGTTCGTATACAGACAACATAAATACCCAAGCAAGTAGCAGGGGGGACAGCGGCCGATGTAGCTCAGTTGGTAGAGCACCGGACGCGTTATTCGGAGGTCGTGGGTTCGGATCCCACCATCGGCACGTTGTTTTTTCTTCTACTTTGTGTTTAATTATCTTTCCCCTAACAGATTACATTACTAATTTCTGTGATTATCCAAGTAAACATTTAAAAAAAAAAAAAAGGACAAAGTACCATCCCCAACGCTTTCCTTGGCCTCGCCGACTGTTGGCTTCTTTCCTTCATGTATTATAACGAGCACCCTCATTTCCCTTTAATTGATCTGCTTGTAGCTCACGGGGGTCTCGATTCTGGCAGTCTTGAGGCCATAGGTAGCGTAAGAGGGTTCTAGCACAGCTTTCGCCCTCGCTCTTGATCACGTTCTACGTGACGCTGGCGGTAACAAAGGACGTTCTACGTCCGCCGCTATGGTTGAGGGTGGCGCTGGTGAACACTCTCAAGGTTCGTATACAGACAACATAAATACCCAAGCAAGTAGCAGGGGGGACAGCGGCCGATGTAGCTCAGTTGGTAGAGCACCGGACGCGTTATTCGGAGGTCGTGGGTTCGGATCCCACCATCGGCACGTTGTTTTTTCTTCTACTTTGTGTTTAATTATCTTTCCCCTAACAGATTACATTACTAATTTCTGTGATTATCCAAGTAAACATTCAAAAAAAAAAAAAAAAAAAAGGTCAAAGTACCATCCCCAACGCTTTCCTTGGCCTCGCCGACTGTTGGCTTCTTTCCTTCATGTATTATAACGAGCACCCTCATTTCCCTTTAATTGATCTGCTTGTAGCTCACGGGGGTCTCGGTTCTGGCAGTCTTGAGGCCATAGGTAGCGTAAGAGGGTTCTAGCACAGCTTTCGCCCTAGCTCTTGATCACGTTCTACGTGACGCTGGCGGTAACAAAGGACGTTCTACGTCCGCCGCTATGGTTGAGGGTGGCGCTGGTGAACACTCTCAAGGTTCGTATACAGACAACATAAATACCCAAGCAAGTAGCAGGGGGGACAGCGGCCGATGTAGCTCAGTTGGTAGAGCACCGGACGCGTTATTCGGAGGTCGTGGGTTCGGATCCCACCATCGGCACGTTGTTTTTTCTTCTACTTTGTGTTTAATTATCTTTCCCCTAACAGATTACATTACTAATTTCTGTGATTATCCAAGTAAACATTTAAAAAAAAAAAAAAAGGACAAAGTACCATCCCCAACGCTTTCCTTGGCCTCGCCGACTGTTGGCTTCTTTACTTCATGTATTATAACGAGCACCCTCATTTCCCTTTAATTGATCTGCTTGTAGCTCACGGGGGTCTCGGTTCTGGCAGTCTTGAGGCCATAGGTAGCGTAAGAGGGTTCTAGCACAGCTTTCGCCCTCGCTCTTGATCACGTTCTACGTGACGCTGGCGGTAACAAAGGACGTTCTACGTCCGCCGCTATGGTTGAGGGTGGCGCTGGTGAACACTCTCAAGGTTCGTATACAGACAACATAAATACCCAAGCAAGTAGCAGGGGGGACAGCGGCCGATGTAGCTCAGTTGGTAGAGCACCGGACGCGTTATTCGGAGGTCGTGGGTTCGGATCCCACCATCGGCACGTTGTTTTTTCTTCTACTTTGTGTTTAATTATCTTTCCCCTAACAGATTACATTACTAATTTCTGTGATTATCCAAGTAAACATATAAAAAAAAAAAAAAAGGACAAAGTACCATCCCCAACGCTTTCCTTGGCCTCGCCGACTGTTGGCTTCTTTCCTTCATGTATTATAACGAGCACCCTCATTTCCCTTTAATTGATCTGCTTGTAGCTCACGGGGGTCTCGGTTCTGGCAGTCTTGAGGCCATAGGTAGCGTAAGAGGGTTCTAGCACAGCTTTCGCCCTCGCTCTTGATCACGTTCTACGTGACGCTGGCGGTAACAAAGGACGTTCTACGTCCGCCGCTATGGTTGAGGGTGGCGCTGGTGAACACTCTCAAGGTTCGTATACAGACAACATAAATACCCAAGCAAGTAGCAGGGGGGACAGCGGCCGATGTAGCTCAGTTGGTAGAGCACCGGACGCGTTATTCGGAGGTCGTGGGTTCGGATCCCACCATCGGCACGTTGTTTTTTCTTCTACTTTGTGTTTAATTATCTTTCCCCTAACAGATTACATTACTAATTTCTGTGATTATCCAAGTAAACATTTAAAAAAAAAAAAAAAAGGACAAAGTACCATCCCCAACGCTTTCCTTGGCCTCGCCGACTGTTGGCTTCTTTCCTTCATGTATTATAACGAGCACCCTCATTTCCCTTTAATTGATCTGCTTGTAGCTCACGGTGGTCTCGATTCTGGCAGTCTTGAGGCCATAGGTAGCGTAAGAGGGTTCTAGCACAGCTTTCGCCCTCGCTCTTGATCACGTTCTACGTGACGCTGGCGGTAACAAAGGACGTTCTACGTCCGCCGCTATGGTTGAGGGTGGCGCTGGTGAACACTCTCAAGGTTCGTATACAGACAACATAAATACCCAAGCAAGTAGCAGGGGGGACAGCGGCCGATGTAGCTCAGTTGGTAGAGCACCGGACGCGTTATTCGGAGGTCGTGGGTTCGGATCCCACCATCGGCACGTTGTTTTTTCTTCTACTTTGTGTTTAATTATCTTTCCCCTAACAGATTACATTACTAATTTCTGTGATTATCCAAGTAAACATTAAAAAAAAAAAAAAAAAAGGACAAAGTACCATCCCCAACGCTTTCCTTGGCCTCGCCGACTGTTGGCTTCTTTCCTTCATGTATTATAACGAGCACCCTCATTTCCCTTTAATTGATCTGCTTGTAGCTCACGGGGGTCTCGGTTCTGGCAGTCTTGAGGCCATAGGTAGCGTAAGAGGGTTCTAGCACAGCTTTCGCCCTCGCTCTTGATCACGTTCTACGTGACGCTGGCGGTAACAAAGGACGTTCTACGTCCGCCGCTATGGTTGAGGGTGGCGCTGGTGAACACTCTCAAGGTTCGTATACAGACAACATAAATACCCAAGCAAGTAGCAGGGGGGACAGCGGCCGATGTAGCTCAGTTGGTAGAGCACCGGACGCGTTATTCGGAGGTCGTGGGTTCGGATCCCACCATCGGCACGTTGTTTTTTCTTCTACTTTGTGTTTAATTATCTTTCCCCTAACAGATTACATTACTAATTTCTGTGATTATCCAAGTAAACATTTAAAAAAAAAAAAAAAAGGACGAAGTACCATCCCCAACGCTTTCCTTGGCCTCGCCGACTGTTGGCTTCTTTCCGTCATGTATTATAACGAGCACCCTCATTTCCCTTTAATTGATCTGCTTGTAGCTCACGGGGGTCTCGGTTCTGGCAGTCTTGAGGCCATAGGTAGCGTAAGAGGGTTCTAGCACAGCTTTCGCCCTCGCTCTTGATCACGTTCTACGTGACGCTGGCGGTAACAAAGGACGTTCTATGTCCGCCGCTATGGTTGAGGGTGGCGCTGGTGAACACTCTCAAGGTTCGTATACAGACAACATAAATACCCAAGCAAGTAGCAGGGGGGACAGCGGCCGATGTAGCTCAGTTGGTAGAGCACCGGACGCGTTATTCGGAGGTCGTGAGTTCGAATCCCACCATCGGCACGTTGTTTTTTCTTCTACTTTGTGTTTAATTACCTTTCCCCTAACAGATTACATTACTAATTTCTGTGATTATCCAAGTAAACATTTAAAAAAAAAAAAAAGGACAAAGTACCATCCCCAACGCTTTCCTTGGCCTCGCCGACTGTTGGCTTCTTTCCTTCATGTATTATAACGAGCAACCTCATTTCCCTTTAATTGATCTGCTTGTAGCTCACGGGGGTCTCGGTTCTGGCAGTCTTGAGGCCATAGGTAGCGTAAGAGGGTTCTAGCACAGCTTTCGCCCTCGCTCTTGATCACGTTCTACGTGACGCTGGCGGTAACAAAGGACGTTCTACGTCCGCCGCTATGGTTGAGGGTGGCGCTGGTGAACACTCTCAAGGTTCGTATACAGACAACATAAATACCCAAGCAAGTAGCAGGGGGGACAGCGGCCGATGTAGCTCAGTTGGTAGAGCACCGGACGCGTTATTCGGAGGTCGTGGGTTCGGATCCCACCATCGGCACGTTGTTTTTTCTTCTACTTTGTGTTTAATTATCTTTCCCCTAACAGATTACATTACTAATTTCTGTGATTATCTAAGTAAACATTTCAAAAAAAAAAAAAAGGACAAAGTACCATCCCTAACGCTTTCCTTGGCCTCGCCGACTGTTGGCTTCTTTCCTTCATGTATTATAACAAGCACCCTCATTTCCCTTTAATTGATCTGCTTGTAGCTCACGGGGGTCTCGGTTCTGGCAGTCTTGAGGCCATAGGTAGCGTAAGAGGGTTCTAGCACAGCTTTCGCCCTCGCTCTTGATCACGTTCTACGTGACGCTGGCGGTAACAAAGGACGTTCTACGTCCGCCGCTATGGTTGAGGGTGGCGCTGGTGAACACTCTCAAGGTTCGTATACAGACAACATAAATACCCAAGCAAGTAGCAGGGGGGACAGCGGCCGATGTAGCTCAGTTGGTAGAGCACCGGACGCGTTATTCGGAGGTCGTGGGTTCGGATCCCACCATCGGCACGTTGTTTTTTCTTCTACTTTGTGTTTAATTATCTTTCCCCTAACAGATTACATTACTAATTTCTGTGATTATCCAAGTAAACATTAAAAAAAAAAAAAAAAAAGGTCAAAGTACCATCCCCAACGCTTTCCTTGGCCTCGCCGACTGTTGGCTTCTTTCCTTCATGCATTATAACGAGCACCCTCATTTCCCTTTAATTGATCTGCTTGTAGCTCACGGGGGTCTCGGTTCTGGCAGTCTTGAGGCCATAGGTAGCGTAAGAGGGTTCTAGCACAGCTTTCGCCCTCGCTCTTGATCACGTTCTACGTGACGCTGGCGGTAACAAAGGACGTTCTACGTCCGCCGCTATGGTTGAGGGTGGCGCTGGTGAACACTCTCAAGGTTCGTATACAGACAACATAAATACCCAAGCAAGTAGCAGGGGGGACAGCGGCCGATGTAGCTCAGTTGGTAGAGCACCGGACGCGTTATTCGGAGGTCGTGGGTTCGGATCCCACCATCGGCACGTTGTTTTTTCTTCTACTTTGTGTTTAATTATCTTTCCCCTAACAGATTACATTACTAATTTCTGTGATTATCCAAGTAAACATTTAAAAAAAAAAAAAAAAAAAAAAGGACAAAGTACCATCCCCAACGCTTTCCTTGGCCTCGCCGACTGTTGGCTTCTTTCCTTCATGTATTATAACGAGCACCCTCATTTCCCTTTAATTGATCTGCTTGTAGCTCACGGGGGTCTCGGTTCTGGCAGTCTTGAGGCCATAGGTAGCGTAAGAGGGTTCTAGCACAGCTTTCGCCCTCGCTCTTGATCACGTTCTACGTGACGCTAGGCGGTAACAAAGGACGTTCTACGTCCGCCGCTATGGTTGAGGGTGGCGCTGGTGAACACTCTCAAGGTTCGTATACAGACAACATAAATACCCAAGCAAGTAGCAGGGGGGACAGCGGCCGATGTAGCTCAGTTGGTAGAGCACCGGACGCGTTATTCGGAGGTCGTGGGTTCGGATCCCACCATCGGCACGTTGTTTTTTCTTCTACTTTGTGTTTAATTATCTTTCCCCTAACAGATTACATTACTAATTTCTGTGATTATCCAAGTAAACATTTAAAAAAAAAAAAAGGACAAAGTACCATCCCCAACGCTTTCCTTGGCCTCGCCGACTGTTGGCTTCTTTCCTTCATGTATTATAACGAGCACCCTCATTTCCCTTTAATTGATCTGCTTGTAGCTCACGGGGGTCTCGATTCTGGCAGTCTTGAGGCCATAGGTAGCGTAAGAGGGTTCTAGCACAGCTTTCGCCCTCGCTCTTGATCACGTTCTACGTGACGCTGGCGGTAACAAAGGACGTTCTACGTCCGCCGCTATGGTTGAGGGTGGCGCTGGTGAACACTCTCAAGGTTCGTATACAGACAACATAAATACCCAAGCAAGTAGCAGGGGGGACAGCGGCCGATGTAGCTCAGTTGGTAGAGCACCGGACGCGTTATTCGGAGGTCGTGGGTTCGGATCCCACCATCGGCACGTTGTTTTTTCTTCTACTTTGTGTTTAATTATCTTTCCCCTAACAGATTACATTACTAATTTCTGTGATTATCCAAGTAAACATTCAAAAAAAAAAAAAAAAAAAAGGTCAAAGTACCATCCCCAACGCTTTCCTTGGCCTCGCCGACTGTTGGCTTCTTTCCTTCATGTATTATAACGAGCACCCTCATTTCCCTTTAATTGATCTGCTTGTAGCTCACGGGGGTCTCGGTTCTGGCAGTCTTGAGGCCATAGGTAGCGTAAGAGGGTTCTAGCACAGCTTTCGCCCTAGCTCTTGATCACGTTCTACGTGACGCTGGCGGTAACAAAGGACGTTCTACGTCCGCCGCTATGGTTGAGGGTGGCGCTGGTGAACACTCTCAAGGTTCGTATACAGACAACATAAATACCCAAGCAAGTAGCAGGGGGGACAGCGGCCGATGTAGCTCAGTTGGTAGAGCACCGGACGCGTTATTCGGAGGTCGTGGGTTCGGATCCCACCATCGGCACGTTGTTTTTTCTTCTACTTTGTGTTTAATTATCTTTCCCCTAACAGATTACATTACTAATTTCTGTGATTATCCAAGTAAACATTTAAAAAAAAAAAAAAAGGACAAAGTACCATCCCCAACGCTTTCCTTGGCCTCGCCGACTGTTGGCTTCTTTACTTCATGTATTATAACGAGCACCCTCATTTCCCTTTAATTGATCTGCTTGTAGCTCACGGGGGTCTCGGTTCTGGCAGTCTTGAGGCCATAGGTAGCGTAAGAGGGTTCTAGCACAGCTTTCGCCCTCGCTCTTGATCACGTTCTACGTGACGCTGGCGGTAACAAAGGACGTTCTACGTCCGCCGCTATGGTTGAGGGTGGCGCTGGTGAACACTCTCAAGGTTCGTATACAGACAACATAAATACCCAAGCAAGTAGCAGGGGGGACAGCGGCCGATGTAGCTCAGTTGGTAGAGCACCGGACGCGTTATTCGGAGGTCGTGGGTTCGGATCCCACCATCGGCACGTTGTTTTTTCTTCTACTTTGTGTTTAATTATCTTTCCCCTAACAGATTACATTACTAATTTCTGTGATTATCCAAGTAAACATATAAAAAAAAAAAAAAAAGGACAAAGTACCATCCCCAACGCTTTCCTTGGCCTCGCCGACTGTTGGCTTCTTTCCTTCATGTATTATAACGAGCACCCTCATTTCCCTTTAATTGATCTGCTTGTAGCTCACGGGGGTCTCGGTTCTGGCAGTCTTGAGGCCATAGGTAGCGTAAGAGGGTTCTAGCACAGCTTTCGCCCTCGCTCTTGATCACGTTCTACGTGACGCTGGCGGTAACAAAGGACGTTCTACGTCCGCCGCTATGGTTGAGGGTGGCGCTGGTGAACACTCTCAAGGTTCGTATACAGACAACATAAATACCCAAGCAAGTAGCAGGGGGGACAGCGGCCGATGTAGCTCAGTTGGTAGAGCACCGGACGCGTTATTCGGAGGTCGTGGGTTCGGATCCCACCATCGGCACGTTGTTTTTTCTTCTACTTTGTGTTTAATTATCTTTCCCCTAACAGATTACATTACTAATTTCTGTGATTATCCAAGTAAACATTTAAAAAAAAAAAAAAAAGGACAAAGTACCATCCCCAACGCTTTCCTTGGCCTCGCCGACTGTTGGCTTCTTTCCTTCATGTATTATAACGAGCACCCTCATTTCCCTTTAATTGATCTGCTTGTAGCTCACGGTGGTCTCGATTCTGGCAGTCTTGAGGCCATAGGTAGCGTAAGAGGGTTCTAGCACAGCTTTCGCCCTCGCTCTTGATCACGTTCTACGTGACGCTGGCGGTAACAAAGGACGTTCTACGTCCGCCGCTATGGTTGAGGGTGGCGCTGGTGAACACTCTCAAGGTTCGTATACAGACAACATAAATACCCAAGCAAGTAGCAGGGGGGACAGCGGCCGATGTAGCTCAGTTGGTAGAGCACCGGACGCGTTATTCGGAGGTCGTGGGTTCGGATCCCACCATCGGCACGTTGTTTTTTCTTCTACTTTGTGTTTAATTATCTTTCCCCTAACAGATTACATTACTAATTTCTGTGATTATCCAAGTAAACATTAAAAAAAAAAAAAAAAAAGGACAAAGTACCATCCCCAACGCTTTCCTTGGCCTCGCCGACTGTTGGCTTCTTTCCTTCATGTATTATAACGAGCACCCTCATTTCCCTTTAATTGATCTGCTTGTAGCTCACGGGGGTCTCGGTTCTGGCAGTCTTGAGGCCATAGGTAGCGTAAGAGGGTTCTAGCACAGCTTTCGCCCTCGCTCTTGATCACGTTCTACGTGACGCTGGCGGTAACAAAGGACGTTCTACGTCCGCCGCTATGGTTGAGGGTGGCGCTGGTGAACACTCTCAAGGTTCGTATACAGACAACATAAATACCCAAGCAAGTAGCAGGGGGGACAGCGGCCGATGTAGCTCAGTTGGTAGAGCACCGGACGCGTTATTCGGAGGTCGTGGGTTCGGATCCCACCATCGGCACGTTGTTTTTTCTTCTACTTTGTGTTTAATTATCTTTCCCCTAACAGATTACATTACTAATTTCTGTGATTATCCAAGTAAACATTTAAAAAAAAAAAAAAAAAAAGGACAAAGTACCATCCCCAACGCTTTCCTTGGCCTCGCCGACCGTTGGCTTCTTTCCTTCATGTATTATAACGAGCACCCTCATTTCCCTTTAATTGATCTGCTTGTAGCTCACGGGGGTCTCGGTTCTGGCAGTCTTGAGGCCATAGGTAGCGTAAGAGGGTTCTAGCACAGCTTTCGCCCTCGCTCTTGATCACGTTCTACGTGACGCTGGCGGTAACAAAGGACGTTCTACGTCCGCCGCTATGGTTGAGGGTGGCGCTGGTGAACACTCTCAAGGTTCGTATACAGACAACATAAATACCCAAGCAAGTAGCAGGGGGGACAGCGGCCGATGTAGCTCAGTTGGTAGAGCACCGGACGCGTTATTCGGAGGTCGTGGGTTCGGATCCCACCATCGGCACGTTGTTTTTTCTTCTACTTTGTGTTTAATTATCTTTCCCCTAACAGATTACATTACTAATTTCTGTGATTATCCAAGTAAACATTAAAAAAAAAAAAAAAAAAAAGGACAAAGTACCATCCCCAACGCTTTCCTTGGCCTCGCCGACTGTTGGCTTCTTTCCTTCATATATATATATATATATATATATATATATATATATATATATATATATATATATATATATATATATATATATATATATATATATATATATATATATATATATATTTGTTATACACTTGATTTGGCTAGATAAGCTAGGATTCAACAAAACCACTAATGTTACTGAACCTTACACATTCATTTGCAGGCTCCCTTTGAACCCAACAGGTTCGAGCAGCACCATTCAGATGGATGGAGGAACCATTTTTGCTTTCAGACGTGATTTGTTATTCCAAAAGTGTCGATAAGTATTATCTAGCTATTCGCACAGGCATTGGTTGTAAGCCAGCGTCACTGAGCATGCGTGCGGATAGCATTGATAAAAAATAATAAACGTTTCACCTTTTGGGAATGTCGGGTTCGTGCTTGGTGTATAAAATTACCATGATTGATCCGGCTTACCTGCGTCCAAAGATTGTCCTGTAGAATAGATGTGATCCTTGCCTAGACAATTCTATGTGTACAAAAGAACGCACTAGCTGGCCTGGTATGAATGAACTGTTCTTAAAATCTTATGGTTCATGTTACAGCTGCACCTAAGCAGCGGAAATAACCAAAGGAGAAAGTGGCTCCAGAAATGCAGCTTTCAAATCATAAAGCGGATGCGACCCATCTCGAAGCAATCAATTCGTTAGGCGAAGTAAGAACGCTCTCCGAGACCTTGACAATTCTAAACTCCAATCACCACTTCAACAAGAGCCATCCGAAACGGCAGACTCGTCCCAGGTCAGCGATGGCGTTGTTGAGTATCCACAACAGGTTCAGGATGCAGATTGGAGAGAACAAGCCGGCGCCCCTAGTTAGACACAGATTGATTCCTCGCATTCTGCGGAGCTGAAGAATCAGCTACTAGCAGACATCACGAGAAAATACACAGAGCTCCGGGAACTTCATGCTACTGCCAGAAACTGTATTAAGAGTCTCAAAAACCAAGTTCAGAAGCTTGAAAGTGCAGTAAGAAGCTTATAAAAAAATATCAAGTTTCTAATTGAAGATAAGTTCCATGCTCTGTCTAAGAGTAGCAACCAGGGCAATTCTTGGAAGCAGCCAAAAACAGTCAAGGAAGGCCTCCAAAAAGTTTGCTTGCGAGGCAACTGGATATGAAAGCTCAGAAAGCTGAGATATCCCCTTCCGTCAAACAGGACGTTACGCACAGGCTCGAAGGTGTGAAGTTCCTTCCGGGGATGCTTCACGAGGTGATTGATTGCATGCGTTGTAAGCCAATGACCATGGAGGAGGTGAAGAAAGATTGCTTTCTTTTTTTTGATGAAATGTAAATTGCAAGTGGATATTGCCGCGAAATCTTCAAAACTGTATTTTTTGTTTTTAGCAGCCGCCGGCATGTGGCCTTGTCACTCTGATTCTGGCACGCGTGTCAACTCTGCATTGTTAATTCTCGATGCCGCGTGACGCATCTGTATCAGTTTCTTTGTCGCGGAAGATGCACCGAGATCTGCCTCGAGGTTCCGGACACTCGCGTATCTTCCTACAATGTTTCAGCTTGTACTAGTGATAGTTTGCGACGTTATCTAGACTATTCAGAGCCGCCTCTAAATTGAGCGGTGTGCGACAGGTATTCGTAGTTCGACGATCGACGAGCACGTTTGTTGCTATCGTCGCCGCCGAGTTGCTTAGTTCTTTTGCGGGTGCAAGTCAGCCCAATAAAGGGTTAATTCCAGTACCATCACGCCAATGTCTTCTTTTGGTGTGTACGGCCTTGTCACCACTACGTAAAATCTGCTAAAGGTGCTGCCATTCGAGTCCCGGTTTAGCCCTTCAATCCAAGACACCAGCCCTGTTCCTGTCACCCTGGGCGATCATCCAACAGGCCAGCGAACCAGCCGCCGTCTTCAAGGGCTCCAACCGGAACACAGTCTGCTGCCGGACTCGTTCAATCTCGGAAGGCATCAACGCTGACAATGGCTCAGCCTACAGCACCAGATGTTTTGGTTCAACCCCGTGAGCCGCACTGCTTCCATGGATGACCGGACGAGGATGCGGAAGACTGGCTCGACCTGTTATAACGCGTGGTAAGTTTCAACACCCGGAATGACGAAACGAAATTCAGGAAAGTCTACTTTTTTGGAGGATCTGCCCGAATAGGGCTTGAATATCATGAGGCAGCTTTGAAAAATTGGGAGATATTCAAAAAAGAGCTTTTGACTGCCTTTTCAAGCGTCGTCCGAAAGAAAAGAGTCGAGGCCCTCCTTCAGTCAAGACAAACTCTAACGAGCCTGCCCTGGCGTGCGTTGAGATGAAGCGCCTATTTCATCGCGCCGAGCCTAACATGATCAAAGGTGAGAGTCAAGTTTATAATGCAAGGAGTCAAAGAGTCGCTTTTTGCAGGTCCAGTCCGAAATCCGCCAAACACTGTGGCGCATTTGAAACGGAAGCGTCTACCATCGAGATGACGTTGGACACCCGGATGCGCCACTACGAGCGACCACTTCAACCGGACTACTCAAGCCACTACCCCAGCGCACCTACAAGCGAAGAGAGCCTTCGGGATCTCATCTGGGAGATCGAGCAAGAGGAGCTCCGCCGATTGCTGCCATCAATCCAACAACCCCAGGTGGCGACGCTCACGGACGTCGTCCGTGAAATGCAGCAGGCGCTAGGCGTTCCTCGAGCGACGGCTGCAACGGATCAAGCACAAGAGGCAACAGCGATAAACTACGCTGCCGCATTACGTCGCCCTGCGCCCCGACATGATAACTTTCCAAGCCCTCGCCGCTACCATCCTGTTCCTGAAAGCTGCCCCTTTGCCCTCGCCCGCAAAGCCGACCAACAACCTCCAAGCCCCAGGAAGTGCGACGCCTGGAGGACCGCGAAATCTGACCTTTATGCTTCCACTGCGGTGAGGCTGGCCACATTCTGCGCAACTGCCCGTATCGACAAATCAGTCTCCGCGGATTTGGAGTCGTTGCTCCACGACCACGCCCAGGTGAACAACCACAAGAAATCGACAACTATCTGCGTAGCGTTAAAAGTGCGCCACCAAGACTTCGGTTCAGGTCCCCATCGCCGTACAGGGCCCGTTTTGCATCGCCAGGCAGTAACTGCGATGACAGTGTGGGCGGAAGGTCCTCAGGCTCCCGTAGGGGAAACGAAACGCAGCAACCTTTGGAGGTGATTCTGCTACAAGGCGAAAACAAAAAGATCCTCCTTCGCCGACGATGAGTGGCGATGACGCAGCCATTAAATCGCCGCTCCACAAGACAACGTCGACGAGATACGACTAGACTTCAAGTTGACATCGTCGCCCAGGGAAGTGACGGTGGTATGTCCCGACCGCGACTTAAGCGCGAGACGAAGCAGAGATCGAACACCAACGCGCAATATGAGGACGCGAACAAGCGACCTTGAGGTTGCTGTCGACGTTCGCTCAGTAACTGCCCTAGTAGACACCGGAGCTGACTATTCAGTCATGAGTGGACCGTTTGCCTCCCAGCTCCGGAAAGTAACGACCGCTTGGAATGGCCCGCTAATCCACACCGCCGGTGGTAACCTTATGACGCCGTCCGGGCGATACACTGCAAGAGTGACAACGAATTGACGCATTTACCCTACGAGCTTAGTGGTTTTGCAGCAATGCTCCCGTAACGTGATTTTGCGTACGGAATTTTTGAATGAACATCAGGCAGTGATCGATCTCCGCTCTAAGCTCATCAAGCTCTCCACGGACAAAGCAATCAATACCTTGCACGACCTCTTCGACCCAACATCTCGCTCTTTACGTTCTCAACAAAGTATTCAGTATAAAACCCCGATCAAGCATCGTTGTCTCGGTGGTTACCGCAATATCGAAACTACTGAAGGTGTAATCGAAGGAAACACCCAGTTGCTTTTGGAGCGCCGACTAGGAGTCACAAGAAGCGTCGTCCGTTTCCGTCATGGACAAGGTCAAGTGCTCGTCACAAACTTCACCGAAGAATACCGGCTCATGAACAAGGGCATAACGATTGCTTTCCTTGACGAACTAGCGGACACTCAAAAAGTGTTCGCCCTCCCCAGCCAACTTGAAGACGACACTCCCAACCGAGCCAAGCAACCCAATTTAGACATCAACCCAGTGCTGCCTCGAGACAGGCAAGACCAGATTAGCCCTCTTCTTGAAAGCTACAGAGTGCTGTTCTTCAATGTCAAAGGTGCGGCAAACTACGTTGGCAGAGCATCGCATCATTACGAACGAACACGCTCGACCGCAACGTCAAAGTTCCTACCGTATATCGCTGCTATAACGCCAGACCATACGCCATCAAGTTGAGGAAATGCAGCGTGATGACGTGATCCAGCCATCGAACAGCCCTTGGGCTGCACTAGTCGTTTTGATGAAGAAGAAAGACGGATGTCTACCCACTTCCCCCCATCGACGATACACTGGAACGGCTTTGTAACACTAAGTACTTCTCGTCGATAGCCTGAAGAGCGGGTCCTGGAAAATTGAGTTCGACGAAAGAGATCGTGAGAAGACCGCGTTTATTATGTCAGACGGCCTCCTCGAGTTCAAGGTAATACCATTCAACCTCTGCTTTGCACCAGCGACGTTCCAGCGTGTAAAGGATACCGTGTTGGCTCACTTGAAGTGGAACTTGTCTAGTGTACTTAGACGACATTGTCGTCTTCTCTTCAAACTTGGAAGACCATCTGAGAAGACTTCGAAAAGTACTTGCCGCAATCAAGTCGTCAGGTTGAATGATGAAAGCTGAGAAGTGTCACTTCGCTAATGGAGAGATGCTGTTTTTGGGTCATATCGTCAGCAAGGAGGGAGTTCGCCCCCACCCACAGAAAACAGCTGCGATCGCAGTTTCCCCAGCCCAGTGACTTGAAAGCTGTGCGACGATTCCTCAAACTGTGTGCATATTGCCGAATACTCGTCAAGAACTTTTCGCGCCTCGCCAAACCTTTGGCGGAGCTTACAAAGACAGGCGTGTCATTTCAATGGAAAGCACCGAACGTGGAAGCCTTCGAGGAACTTAAGCGCCGCCTACAGTCCCCTCCTTTGCTAGGCCATTTTGATGAGAACGCCGAGACCGAGATACGTACCGACGCGAGCAGTCTGGAACTAGGCGCCGTCATGATTCCGAGGAATGCCGGACAAGAGAAAGTAATTCCCTACGCAAGCAGGTCCCTCTCGAAAGGCGAAGCCAGTTACACGAAAACCGAGGAGTGCATTGCGATAATCCGGGCCACTTCAAAGTTCCACCCGTACGAATACGGCCGACCCTTCAAGGTGGTAAGCGATCACCACGCACTCTGCTGGCTGGAAAATTTTAAAGACCCCTCATGCCGCATTGCCCGATGGAGCCTGCGTCTTCAGGAATTCGACATCACAATCGTCTACAAGTCAGGCCGCAAGCACTCTGATGCAGACTGCTTGTCGCGAGCCCCCATTGATGCGTCAGCGAAAGTAGAAGAGGACGAAGACGCCTTTTTGGGACCGGTAAGTGCCAGCAGCTTCGCAGAACAGCAGTGATCAGACCTTGAGCTGAAAGTGCAAGTCAATTACTTAAAAGGAAAGACCGCGTCGCCTCTTGCTGTCTTCAGGCGTCATTTATCATCTTTCGCTTTAAACAATGGCCTCGTGAAGAATTTCGCACCCAACGGGGCCGCGCAGCTTCATGTTGTGTCTAAGTCTGCGGCAGGAAATTCTGGAGGCGTTGCACAATGAGCCCACGCAGGCCTTCTCGGGTTTGCGCGCCCGTTGTGTTGAATCCATGAGAAGTACTACCGACCGCGACTGCCTGCAAAAGTTGCCCACGACGTGAAGACGTGTCGTGAGTGCTAATGACGCAAGACGCCGCCGATCAGACCAGTGGGACAACTGAACCCGATTTCGCCCCCAACCCTGCCTTTTCAGCAAATTGGGATGGATCTTCTTGGCCATTTCCAACATCATCTATGGATAACATGTGGATCATCATGGCCACTGACCACCTTACCCGTTACGCTGAAGCAAAAACACTGCACAATGGTACCGTGACAGAAGTTGCCAAAATTTTGTCAAACAAATTTTATTGCGACACGGCGCCCCAGAAGTGCTCATCACGAATCGGGGAATGGCGTTTAAGGATGAGGTGACGCAAGCTATTCTGGAATACAGCCATACAAGCCATCGACGAACAGCTGTGTACCATCCCCAAACCAAGGGACTTACGGAACGTCTGAACAAAACGATCGGGGACATGATCGCCATGTATGTCGACCCTGAACACAAGACCTGAGACGCCATCTTGCCATACGTGATCTTCGCTTATAACACGGCAGTCCTGGAGACGACCATACCAACCCCGTTCAAGCTTCGGTATGGCAGGGAGCCCACAATGACGCTCGATTCAATGCTGCCGCACGTAACTAACGAGGAAAACTGACGTCGCTGCCTACCTGCAGTATGCAGAGAAAGCCCGACAACTCGGACGACTGCGTATTAGAGACCAATAGCGCACGGACACCCGACGATACAACTTACAACGACGCCACGCAGAGTACAATCCAGGAGTCCGAGTGTGGGTTTGGACTCCAGTAACACCGTGGACTAAGTGAAAAGTTACTGCGCCGATACTTTGGACCATACAAAATCCTTCGTAGCGTTGGACAACTTGACTATGAAGTCAATCCCGATGGTACGACCCCAAGCGGCAAGGCTATGGTCGGCCCGCGCTCGGCCCTTGGAAATATGGCCGACTAAAACTCACCGGGCCAACCCAGGCCATCCACTTCCGCTCGAAGTCGGGGATTGACAATGGCCTAAAAACGGCCGATCATCGGCAATCGGCCTCGGGCCGACGAGTATGGCCGACTTGGCCAGCCTATTGCCGCGTAGGGTCATTCATGGGCCACGGCCTGCGGACTTGACCAGCCTACTGTCGCGCTAGGGTCATGCATGGGCCATGGCTTACCCACACATTGCCCAACTACTTCGGCGGTACTCGCTGGCCGGTGGCTTATCCACCTTCGGCATTGGACCTCGGGCCAACGAGTATGGCTGACTTGGCCAGCCTACTGCCTCGCTAGGGTCATGCGTGGGTCATGGCGTACCCACGCATGGCCCAACCACTTCGGTGGTACACGCTGCCTGGTGGTTTATCCATGTATACCATGCGTGACCTATCGTTTACCCATTAAAACGTCTGCAGTTCGATTGTGCATGGAAATTAGCGCTGCGGCAGTATTTTGAGATGCGCATCTTCTCCTCCAAGCGGACTCTAACTTTGTGGCATCAGCAATGGTGTTCTCCAGGCAAGTGAAAAGCAATCCATACGTATGTAGCTTAAAAAAGCCTGCGCATCGACAAACGTAGGTTTAAACAGCACTTTTTATTGGTTTTTCTTAAATATTCGAAACAGGCGAGGCTTCACAGCAATTTATTCTGGCTTTCAGTTTCTAGACTGAGTTGAAGATGTCACGTTTCCCTGTTCGTTGTGCCCGCCGTCCCATTACTTCACTGTTACGAGCCATCGCCTGAATGCTGCTGCGGTCTTCCTAGAGAGGACGTCACTCTGGTACACGCTGCCTGTCCTCAGGCATCCTAGAAAATATACGAAAGAAAATATCAGCCTTCATTCCGTATTTATATGAATTTTCTAGCCTGCTAAAGTGATAAGAGGCTGACACTCAAGCAATTATAAGGATCATCAGTGGGATCAGTGGTGATGTAGTCATCGGATATCTGGAGTCAGTTGAAATATCAGGTGCACCATTTTCACACACATACTGATTGTCCAAGCAAATTTGGTACAAAGGATAAAAGAGACAATTCCGAGGCAGGGCAAGGAAACCAGATACATATTGCTGGAAGCTATCTTGAACACCATAAAAAAGGTTTTGTTTGGAATCCTTAATTTATATTATTTACCTAAATTACTGATTAATGACTTACACAATAAATGGTGTTGCTACTTTGAAGAGTACCGGCGCAAACCATGTTTCATTATTTGCGATAAAGAACCCTCACGTCTGCATTTTGTTCCCCAGATACAATAGGAAACCCCGAAAATACAAAAATCAGATTGCCGGACAATACAATTGCGGCCTTGGCTTGGCTCGACAGCCCTGTGTAGCGTTAGACCTATAAGTTGCCTATGGTTTCGTTGTCCGCGCTAGCATAACCGTTCAACAAGACCGTATTTGTACTTTACAGCTGAAAAATAATGTTCCACTCATTTATATCCTTACCGCTTTGTAGTCATTATCCGCACTGCAAAGTTCGGCGCGCTCACTATAACTCGCGCCTTCATGTGCGCCAAAGGGCCGACGCGAAGCAACCATCGCCAGCATATGACCCTTACTCATGCATGGGGCCAGCCATCATAGCAGCAGGTTGTTTCGTCCGCTCAAAATCATGTTGAGAGCAGCACATTTGAGGTGCGCGAATGGGCTGGTAACGGTTTCGGTATCTACATAACCCGGAATTTCTCTGCAGATGGAAAAAAGGTACACATGAGGTTTCTAACCACAAATATTGAAAAGAGGTTTCCGAACGTGCTCACCGACTCTGTAAGTCCTATTTACTGTCTAAAGTCAATATTTAGCACTTGGAGCGAATAACCTCAATTCCCTACGTACAAAATAAAAATTTACGGGGCTGTCTTAAGTGGCTGCCGGCAATGCGCCACCGGTTCCCGTTGCCTGTTTCTAATGGTTTATTTCTAACCCTTGGCTCAAGCTATCGGGCCCAGCATGTGTAATGTAGCTTGAACAAAACCTGCATGAGATCATATATATGGGTAGATTTGTAAGCTTTACAGATTTCACTTACATATACTACGAGAATCGCGTCACTGCGGCCTTTCTTTAAAATTGATACGTAACAGCGCAATATTCGTGGCTAAAATAAAGTACTCAAGTATCAATTCAGCTTCGCAAGTGCAGCTGTAACAGAAAGTGAGGGCTGGCGGCACCGAAGGTGTGCCTAGCTTACAAATTTTCTTAGATGGTACAACTGTTCGAAATATGTAATTTTAAAAATAAGCCCTTGATAGTGGCTTTCTCGCACCGTATATATGGGTGCCTTAGATAAGAAATATAGTCGAGGTCCCATGACCATCTCTCGTTTCCAATGAAATTTTTATATGTGGTGAGCAAATATCTAGACACAAAGGAATCAACCTTAGTTTTGCAAGATACGGCGTAGTTTCCTCGAAAACAAAACAAAAAAAATGTACGGTATATCTTTAGAGGTAGAAAACGGTTTTTTGCCATTTCAAAGTGTTGCAAGTTTGGATACCATGATTTTGTCATCTACTATTTTTTATTCACTAAATATATACAGGTTTTACATTTACAAACACTACTAGGAACCCGTTTTGTTTTTGCAGTTGAGCTATTAAATAATCGAAAACTTTGCTTCAGGAGCGATGCGCTGCAAAAATATCCGTTTTAACATTATATACTAGAATGTGATGCATTAGGTTGCTTGCACTAAATATATTTTCACTTCCTAACACATGTTCCTAATTCCAGGCAATATTTGGAGCTCCAGACCGCTAGGTGCGTTCTCCACAACCCATCAAAATTGCCCAAAATTCGAAAACAACAGTAAAAGGGTAAATTTGCTGCAATTAAAAAAAAAAGATCATATTCGATTTTCATTCAAATCCCCCTCAAGAACCTTCAGTATCTCAAAAATATCGCGGACTAAAGCGTGTTGCGTTATATTGTTTAAAAATAATACATCAAGTATTAAACCGAGTGCTTGTCCTGATAATGGCCAAATTCAGCGTGCATTCTTGCAAGATCCAATAATATCGTGGCACTGAAACTATTTCTCGTCATTATATAGGTTCCATTTTTTATTTCTGGAAAAATTTGAAGCTCTTTTTTTTCTGCATATTATATTGAAATCGACCAAAATTAAAAAAAAATGGTAAAATAAGGAAAGCTGATTAGAATTGAAGGAACTGCCGCAACATCGATTTTTATCAAAATCTCCGGAAACAATGCAAACTACTTTGTTAATTGAGTCAGTAAATATATTGAATTCTGCAAAATGCAACATTAGAAATATAAAAATGCCTGTTTTTATTCTATAGACGTGCTTATATGGCTCCCCATTATGGAGCAGGCATCAAATCTTCAATTTAGTATTTGCTGAATTTAGTTACATTTTACCTTAAGTAAAATTTAAAGCTTTGGCACTGCTTATAAACCGTTTTTCTGCTTGTCGGCAAAAGCTTAATATAGCTTAAAATGGCATTAATTCACTATTTCTGTCAATTTTATGGCAGAACGCAAGTGAAGGCTGAAATTTTTCTCTGTCATGCATTTTTTTTATTGCTAGGTGCAGAAGTATTCAATCTAGTTTATTAATATATTATTCCATTTCTCAGCTTTGACCATAACTTACAATACTATAATTTTGAAGGTGATTTTTCAATGTGTAATTTTTTATATTGGCAATCATAAGCAAATCTCATTTCAGCATAATATGTTTGGTGGCGTTACAGCGAACGCACATAGCTGCTTAGAGCTCCAAATTCTGTCTTAAATTAACAATATAACCTGCGTAATAAAGACAGACTGTTTTAGTGCAAACAACGTAACGCATCACGCCAGCATGTAAGGTAGAAAATCAACATTTTTGTAGCGCATTGCTCCTGAAGCAAACTGCGATTTTTTACTAAATCAGCTGCATCAATGAAACAAGTTTTTAATACTTCTTATACAAATAAAAGTTACGATGATGTGGTGAGTAAAAAACAATGGATGACAAAATTTTAGTGCGCAAGCAGCAGGCCTCCAAACGTGCAACTTTTTGAAATGACAAAAACGGCGTTTTCCAGCTTAGTGATAGGCGTTTTTTTTTTTCCCCGGGAAAATTACAAAGCATCTTGTCAACCTAAGGGTCTTTCCTTTGTGTCGAGAGATTAGCCCACGACATAGGAAAATTTTATTAAAACAAAATGGCCATGGCACCACGATTACAGTTCCTGTCCGAAGACATCCATATTTGTTTTCATTTCGTCTCTTCAAACAGGCTGGTTTAAGCAATGCAGTGAATAAAAATATCGTATATATAAAGATTTCCGCGCTACACGTTATACCTAAAGCCACCTATATTGTCACAACTGTCATTCGTTATGTGTAGCTGAAACAACATCACAAAAGGAATTTGATTGCAAATTGTTCGCGAGTTAAATAGACGTACGAGATGACACACGTATACTCTGCAGAATACAGTTTAAGAAAGAGCAGCTACAAAGTATAGGCAAATAATGCCATGATATGGAGCATATTTATTACTCTGGTTAACAGTAAAAAACTCGACTTTTACCATATTAATATATTCGACAAACTATTGCATGTTCACATAGGAACACAATAATTGAGCTCATTCACGCATCTAATGTCTATGGGCATTAGATGCGTGGATGACTTCGTTTTATTCCAATTCTTGCGTCACACAAAATAATTGAACGAGAAAAAAATTAGCGTCTACACAATTTTCAGTATACCACAAAATATACTAAGGTGCTTCATATATAGTCACATCACCTAGCAAGTGAAGTGGAATATCAGAAGTAATCAGACCCTCACCCTGATCAGCATTTCGCTTTTGCGTCATGTTTGTAAGTTTTTAGGCAGGCTTTTCCACTGATTATCATCTTTTTTATTCCCCTTCCAACCACAGGACACAGATCTTCTGGGGGTGCCAACTGTCGGTTTTCGCGCCAGTGATACAACTCAGTCGATCCATTTCTACGTAGAAAGCACTGCCGATGCGCATCTAAAAAAAAATGATAGCATGTATGTGTAGACTAAATCATTCACACATGATAAAACAATATGATTTAAACAATGAAATCAAATGATCACGCCCGGAGCAACAATAAAGTGGTGGAGAGATAGAAATTGAAGCAATGAAAGACGGTTGCTTACTGAACAAAGACAATAGCAAGAGGTCCTGTGTCTATAAGAATAGGCAATAAAATTAAGGCACATTTAAAGGTGCATGCAGCAGTTACAGTGATGCAGTGTTACATTTTGTTAGGCAGGCTTTTCCGCTGATTATCCTCCTCTTTATTCCTCTTCCAACCACAGGACACAGATCTTCTGGGGGTGCCAACTGTCGGTTTTCGCGCCATTGATACAACTCAGTCGATTCCTATCTACGTAGAAAACACTCTCGATGCGCACCTAAAAAAATGAAAGCATGTATGTGTAGGCTAAATCAGTCACACATGATAAAACAATATGATTTGAACAGTGAAATCAAATGATCACGTCCGGAGTAACAATAAAGTGGTGGAGAGATAGAAATTGAAGCAATGAAAGACGGTTGCTTACTGAACAAAGTCAATAGCAAGAGGTCCTGTGTCAACAAGAATAGGCAATAAAATTAAGGCACATTTAAAGGTGCATGCAGCAGTTACACTGATGCAGTGTTACCTTTTTTTTGTCACTGCAGTGGTTGGTATAAATATTACAGCACTTGCTAGCCCCCCCCCCCCCCCCCATTTCAGGTAACCCCATTGAAAACCTCATCCAAGGTACCGAGCAGCAGTGGCGTGTTATTTGCAGCTGTTAACGGAAAGACAGGCTATCCTATGAGTGCATGCGCATTTCCTCCTTTTTGTACCTTGAATGAAAGCGACTGAACAGTGAGTGTTGTAAGAGGTGCAGCGTCCCTAGGAATGGGGATCAAAATTAACTTTTACTTGTAATAAACAGAGGTACAAAAAGGAGCAAATCTGCTTGCAATAATAGCATGATGGCCTACCTTTTCATCAACAGCTGTAAACAACCTGCCACTACCAGTCGTTCTTTGGATAGGGTTGTCAATGCCAGAGCTTAAAGCTGAGAGCAATAAGTAATATTTATTGCGGTCACGGCCGTAACGAATTAGCACAACACTCCATTGCTGTAACTACTGAACTGTCCATTTATACATATTGTTCGTGCGCGGCGTGATCGAGCGCTTCGCGAGCTATATATCTCGGACGATATGGTCGCCTCATACCGGCTATCAATTTTTTGTACATTATGTCCCGCGTTCACGTTGTTTACTTTCCATTGACAGGGGCGCAGTGCACACACGGCTAATGCGCCTTTTTGCTTGTTTTGTTATTTTCCTCCGCCTTCGATGCGCGTCTGCGAGACCGCTCTCCTATTGTCGGCTTCCTGACAACGCCCTCACCTGAAGGCGCGTGCTCAGAAGGGGGGCGTTGATTAAGAAAATTTTGAAAAGGGGCTCACTTTCGCCGTTCACGGCTTTTAATTCCTCAATATAATATTAACCACTATAAAAGTGGGGGTTCATTATTAATAAATTATAGCCTAATCATCAAGCGGCATCACGCACATAACGTGTGCCCCACTGTAAAATTCGCTTGCACAGACCACAGGGACAGTTTTCAAAGCATCGTCTGTAAATCAGAAAACAAAAAAACTGCCCTTAACTTTTAACAAGATCCAAAAACTGAGCAAACATGGCTTCCTGCGCGCAGAAGAGACGCTGTCCAAAATATATGTACAAAGCCGGGCGCGTAGTATTCAGTTACTAATTGATTGCGGCGCGCTGCGCAGTCAAAAAACTGCGCAAATGGCTGCCTGCAGTGTTCTGTCGGCGTTGGTGGCACACACACCTGTTACGCACGGCTTCTCTAATGCTGCGGCTTCTCTAATGCTGTTCATATTGCAGCCAGCAAATAAGTCCACGCACTTGCTTGCATGTAACCCGGACGAAAATTCGCTTAGTTCTTGAAGTCATGCTTCGCGCAGTTCTTTCGAGGAGAATACGGAAAGAGAACATTTGGTACTGGTAGGAGATTATATAGAACCAGTTATGAAGCAATGGCATGCTGCAAAGATGTATACTCACGGTGTAAGATGACGGCGTTCACTAAGTCTGACAATGCCGGTGGTTTCCCGCCGTTGCTGTAATCCGTACTCCGGCGACATTTCACAGCTCTGCTATTCACAGATATGTAGCAAGCACAAACCGGAGCACATGTAACATATATAGGCGCAAGAAAAAATTATACACAGCACAATGAAAAAGAAAATTATTGAGGGAAGCAATTAAAGAAAGGTATAAGAAGCAGTTACAAGTCTTGTAGCGTCTTCACCAAGCTCTGAAATGAACGCTTCGGGAGGAGGCCGCACAGCCGCGCAGCTGGGCATGCGTAGACGAGGTGGAACAATGAACTGCTCAACCAGTGCGCGTCGATTCCCGCCGCGGTTTTTTGTTCGCAAGGGCTGCGCGTGGGAACGAAGGACCAACGACCCTCTCAACATTCCATTCCTCCTTTACCCAGCCCTCTTCTGCTTGCATCGGCCAGCCGTGACTTCGGACCGCGCCGATGAGCGGCTGCCAGCGCGCACCGCTCGAGTCGAGTTCTAATAAATAGTTTTGTTTTGTGTGTTCGCAAACGCATTTTTTCTTCTAGCCAACCACGGACATAACATTTTCCAAAAATATAGAAAGCCTCCCCATCTACCATCCTCAACGTTGCGTAAATCCACACAGTTGGTGCATCGACAATTGCGCGCGTCATCTTTCCTCTCCCGTTCCCCACCT
This sequence comes from Amblyomma maculatum, assembly GCF_055883805.1. Classification (NCBI taxonomy): domain Eukaryota; kingdom Metazoa; phylum Arthropoda; class Arachnida; order Ixodida; family Ixodidae; genus Amblyomma; species Amblyomma maculatum. Next base: position 15,798,956 of record NC_139350.1, read on the forward strand.
ATGATCGAACAAAGGATGGTCGTTCGACCTTTTATATTCACTTCAAAATATTATATAATGTTGCGTGATGACTCATTAATAATATTAAAGAGGCGGAGTTCCGAGCTTCTCTGTTGCTCTGGCCAACTTTGGTTATAGATTACACAAATTATGTTCAAGTTAGCTAGCTGAAAATTATCTGACTAAATATATACATGTTTTTATTTGTATTGGGTTAATTTTTGCTTTTCGGGTATGAGTAGATGTTTTATAAAAATTCTCAAGATCGGCCCAAGAAACGAAATTTTCCTAATTTGCAGGCCTTTGTTTCAGAAATGGTTCATGGTAGAGCAGCAATAATTCCACCCTATGTTCTCAGCGTAGTTATCTGCAAACAGGTAAAGCTTATATCTTTATGACATTTGAATACAGAGATACGATTGCGCTAATTAAGAGCAAACAGCGAACATTTAAAATTTTGTAGAAAAAAAAACAGTTTTCACACTGTTTAAACTTTTTCCACCTATACTACACTACCTCAGCTTTCAAATTCATTAAAAACACCTTGCCTAACTTTGTTGCGCTAGTAACTATCGCCACTTCGATAAGGCCTTTGTCCAATTATAGCGAACCGCGCAGATCTGAAGTTCTATGGAATTTGTGAATCGTTCAAGGTTTTTCAATTTTGGCATATTATTTTAACAGGGAGAAATATATTTACAAAGGAGGATTAAAGATGTATACATTGAGAAACAGCCAAGGAGTCGGGCAATGAGGGCCCCCAGTTCGACGCACTTCTTTTTCTTAATCTTCCACAAACGAGCGCGCCACTTCGTCCTCATAATTCTCCAGCTGTAACAGTATTTCTTCGATCATTGTTTCTCTCGACTTCGCAAATTGACGGTGACAGACAAAGCAATGAATGATTCAGAATCAGTTTTGTACTCGTCGAGTTCCTGATGCGCTGTGACATCAGGCAACACACATACGTTTTTCGCAATCACCTTCACCTTAACGCGGATTACAGAAAAAGACGATAACGTTCAATGAGCAACCAACGTATTCCAAATTATTTTAGTAGAATGGAAAAATTGTGAAGGGCATGGAAAACTGCCTCAGTAAAACACAGTGTTTATGAGCTGCATTCGTTTCTTCGAATGACTCAACAGCGCACATTATTTTCATTCTTGTAGTTTCTTCCATGCAGTCCTGGCTAGCGTGCCTGCATGAAGTGTGAACGGTAGATCGAACGCGCGGCAAAAGGCCCACTTCAGGCCGTCTGGATGCCGTAATCTGAGAGAGGTACGAGCATCCGGTTACCAATATTTTTTTTTCAGCATTTGATACCTTGCGTGGCCACTTCAGCACCACATTCATGCTTTCCACCTATCGCATCTGGCGCAGCAGTTTCTCATGCGGCAGAGGCTGTCGCCCGCGCTGGTGAAGCGGGCTCCCAGACAGTGGTCGCATCTCATTTACTTCACCCCGTGTTATTGGCGTCTGGTTGCGGTGCGAAAAACAGGCGGATAGAATAGTGAAGCTCCATTGCAGATGCGTTGAACTGTTATATGAGAGTTACTAAACTCCTTTACACCTAGTGGCACGGGCAGAGGCATATTATGTTTTATTACTTTTGGGTAGCCTCACCATAATATATGTATCGAAGTCTGTCGGTCTGAAGACGCAAAAATGAGCTCTCACAGCTCCGCCTCTTAAAACGAACGTCTGGGGTGAGCACACCCCCGCGCTCATGGCCGCTCCGGTCATCTCAACGTCTCAACATTACCGTCCTCATTACATCGACATCTTTTTTCTACTGTTGATATATCTTTAGAACCTGAAATCCAATCCTGCTTGCATTTTATTCGCTTAGTAGCCAAGACGTCAGACCTACAGCAATTGCAAATTCCTGTTTAAGGGTCTTATTGGACTGGTCGTAACTACTAGTGCCTCAATATGGTGCAATATGTCCTTATTGATATTGAAAATTGATGTAGAGAAGAATACGTGAACAAAGTTTTAAAACATATCAAAAACGTTTTTTTTTTTTATTGTCCTCAGAAATTTTTATTGTATTAATGTTGAAGGTGATTGCGAAAGACGTCTGTGCGCTGCCCTATGCCACAGCGCATCAAGAACCATACGCATACAAAACTGACTCCGAATCATTCATTGCTGTGTCTCTCACAGCTAGTTTGCAACGTCGAGACAAAAATGACAGAGGATGATGAGGACAAGTGGCGCGCTTGCTTGTGGAAGAATAAAAAAAAAAAACGAAGTGCGTCGAACTCAGTGCCTGGCTCCTTGGCTGAATACAAGTACCTTCGCACTTGTATTCAGAACTCGACCGTAACCACTGAGCCATCACGCCTTATACGCTTCAGATTCGGATATCAGTTTTGTAGGCATGTCGCGGAATCCTTGCGGATTGTGGGCGAATGTTCTACTTATGATGGCTCAGGAAGCGATAGCGCGCATCCATGGGCTGAATTTCTGGCCGTTCTTCCTAATGCTCAATAGGCCTCGCGCTGGAAGCGACGGACCAACTGAGCATAGGCATTAAACAAAAGTTGGGCTGAGGCAATTTACGAGACTTTTCTGGTCACAGGCCGACAAAAACGACCTTCCGTTTGAGACGTGTGTTAGCGAGTTACGCACACCTGCGAGAAAAAGTGTAGAGACCACGCGCTTTGAAAAGTCTGCACGTCCGCTTTTTCTGACGTTGAAGCGGTTATTTCTGCTTAAGGTACTCTACTAAATGTACTTGCCATCTTGCCCAACCAATTTTGTCTGGCGCATGGTTTTGTATGGAATAAAAACAAACAAACAAACAATGGTAGCGGTTTGCTCGAAGCTCTACGTTTGCCGTACTAAAGCTGGAACGTGAAACCAAAGGAGGTTCTTGCCTCTATAAGCCTCTCTCGCCTCCCTGCTGTTCACCGGTAGTCGGCGCAGAACGTTCGCAAGCCAACAGCGCATGTGAGACGCGCCAGCACAGTCGGTGGGAAACAGGCGGAGGAAGATTGTGGATCGTAGACAAAAACGAATACCTAATCATTCGCATCATGTGCCCTCAGAACAAAACATGACTATCAGGCCATTCATCGCCAGCTGTAACATTTGAACTATTCTTTCCTTCCGTCTGTCGTAGAGTTGTGGAATAAGCTACCGCGTGAAAGTGTAACACAGATATCTGCAGATGAATTTGCTGCCAAAGTGGAAATATTTTGCGGCTAGCGAACTGGAACGTTGCGAGGAGCCGTATTTATGACTGGCGGATTCAAAGCGCCAATTGATAGAATGTGCTTCCTGAGCATGTAGTAGCTGTGTGATCCTCAGCATTGCTTGTTATTCGGGTTTTGTTTATTTTTCCTTGTTCTCTACTATTTACAATAAAGTTGACGGTGGAATTGTGATTTTGTACTCACTATTGTATGTGCATTGAAGGCTTCAAGAATTATAAATCAAAATAGAATTAAGTATATTTTCATGAGATGTGGCGCCCAGAAACTGCATTCATTTCCTAATTAAAAGAATTATCTTGTGTCATAAATGATAACAAAATGCCTAGCGTAACTGTGGCAGATAAATGAAAGCTCTCTTTTATAACTCTCTTTATTCGAAAGGGTAACTCATGAATCTTTGAGATAGTCAGCAGTGAGGGCTGTACTGAATATGTCATGCTATAGCTGTTAGCTTAGCACAAACGCATCAAGGGCGCACGGGTCCAGTTCTTCCACCTGGTGCTGCTTCTCCAAAATATTCTTCGTCTCCCGAATATTAAGGCCGCGCTCTGGTTACGACAGCTTACGAAAGAAAAGAGCGGCGAATAATCGGGGCTATACACATGCTGCACTGTGACGAAATTGAGTTTGCTTCACTGTATTTCGCCGCGACTTTCCGTGGCAATACTCCGTAAATCACGTTGTGCATGCTGACTGGAAGGCTGGCACTACGTTCAACAGCAATAGGTGCTGCGTTCCATCAAGACCATGGCTTCACTTTGCTGTTATTCGTCAGCGGCTGACGGTGGTGTCCAACGTGCTTAGCAATTGCAAAGTTTGGGGGCGGAGAGTCATGTACACGGGTGTTGGACATACCATGATATGGCCGAGATTCCAGGCCAAAAAAGCACGCTTATACAGGAGAAGCATGGTATGCTCGAGATCTTGATGTTGCTGTTGCTTGAGTGATTTCTTCGGTGAACATTTGAGAAGAAATTGTGACAGCAGGTGCAGAGCATCAGAGCAAAATAATTAGGCATTCTGCTTCTATTGAGCGGAAAGAGGAACGTGGGTTTTGGCGTGACAGCAGCACATCGTACACAGTGTCAATGCTATTAGGAATACCGTCTGGTCAGCATAGTGCAGGATGAAACTAAATGACCCCGACCTGATATTGTGCAGCGTGATTCCGTTCTCTCAACGGTAGGGTCCTCTGAGCGGCACACCTGGCGACAAATAGCGGATATGTCAAAAAGAATAACAGCGCATTTAGAGCTGGCTATTCTCGTAGCTTCTATGGCGCAATGAGCTTTATTAGACACAGCCGCATATTGCGTCTTGCTGGAAACAGCGCATCGGCCGTTGGCCAAGGTCGTCTGACCTCTGAGGATACTACAGGCTCGTACGCAGTTATCCTTCCTCGACTGCCTACCGGTAATGTTGTCCTTAATATCGTTTTTCTGCACGCTGACCTTAAGGGTCGCCTGTACCCAGCTCCTGCCTTATAAGACGCGCTCGCACAGATTTTGAACCTCCGGGAAATTTTGTGTATTGGTCAATACCAAATGAGCCACGTGCGGATGGTTACTGCGAGAGTAGTTCTTCCAAGCAGAACCTTGTTAACAAAGCAGAGTTTCCTGTCAAAGGACCTAAGTGTAAGATATTTCATCCGGATACAAACAACGTCAAGGTTAAGCTCGTTTGGCTGCCCTTCTACATAGAGCACCGGAGGATTGTGGAAGCTTTAGAATCTTATGAAACGATTCAATCTGGAGCGTGAAAAGTGGCGGTGCCCAGGGATGGAGAACATGGCAACGGTGAATCATGAAATCTCCCTCACGCTCAAGGACGGAGTGTCACCAAACACAATTCCTCACACTTAATATTTATTGGGTGCAGGCATTGTTTCCAATGCGACCGGGTTGAACATGTACGGCGCCAGTGGCGCACGCCTGAATGCACCCAGTGCTGGCGCAATGGGCATAATATGCAGAACTGTGTATTGAGTTACACTGGCAGTCTATGTGAAGGCCAGTCGTCACGAGAAGTTGACGTGGCATCAGGACACACCGCGGGTGTGTCAGAGATCGCCGATGTGATCGGTGAGCTAAGTCGGGAACCCAAAACTCATCGGGACCGGAAGCCTTCCGCGCCTCACATCAACACGGAAGGATCTGCAACGACTGCCTGTCTAGAATCCGCGTCTCCACAGCCAAATCCGCCTGACCTGGCCATGCCTGTGAGTGCCACTCAGAGTGCTGTGCTTGCTGTACAGGAACTACCTGTCACTGAAGAACAACGTCTGGATATGGCTCCTGTGGAGTCAGTCGAGACGATACTGACATTAGATGCCCGCGAATCCTTCGTCGCTGATTCTCCATCGTTGGAGGGTAACAGTGAACCATGTGTGGCATAAATCTGTGACGGATCCGCTTCTCTATAAGATGTTAGTGCGGCTGCTAGCGATGTGCTCCACTGGGGTTCGTGGAACGGGGCCTTGGGTGTCTCAGAGGAAAACATGGATAACACCGCACCTTTGAAGCGTCATGCAGATGATGAGGAGGTGTGTATCGATGGTGCTGACCACAAGGCACATTGTATAGAGGCCACAGGTGTGACTTTAAAGAGGAGGACGATGTCAGTCCGAAAGGCCACCAATTTGCAGGCGGGCCAGCCCATTCCAGGGCATGGCATTTAATTGGACTGGAAACAAAAATGGCGAACGTCGCAGCGTATCAGGTCGCTAAACTTAACGTTAGGGGTATGCGTAATCGTCGGAGGCAACAGCAGTGAAGGTATATTTTAATGAAATGGAAAGGTGATATTTTTCATTTCGCTCATTTTCCTCTAATGCCTGCCTTGCCAGATTTTACGTTTCTGTAAAAATGTTAGCAAATGTGTTTGGTTACTGGGTACGGCCTATCTTCTCCAGTGACCATTGTATGGTGTCTCGTCAGATAGGGAGGTACAGTCGGCACACATTTCACCCTAGATGGGAGCAGTTGAAGTTTGTCGGGCCTTCGGGCCTCGGCCGCGGCAATGCAGTCATGCACTTAAAACTCGCGCCAACAGCAGGCGCGGCAGCACATGCGCGTGAGAGCGAATCCGCGCGTTGGAAGCCGGCATAGTGGTTTCCCAATAAGAAGGCCGCGCGACAGGGGGGCAGGGCTTTTTTTGCTTCGTCCGGCGTGGACAACGTTTGGCGGGGCGTACCTGGACGGAGTGTTTTTTTCGTCGTGTCGTGTTTGGACGCGGATTCTGGACGTCCGGCCTGAGTGCCTGATTGTGCTGTTGTTCCTTTCACCTTTTCTGTACCATGAAGATTGTTACCTTCACACTGTCGCGGTTTTCCTTGTTTCTGTTCATCGCAAAAGTAGCGACTTCGTTATTCTCCTTGTGTTTGCCCAAAGTAAAAGCGGTTCGCCCAATTTTGTCTGTGGTTGTCCGTTGTACGGATTATTGCGCCTCGCGGACCCTCCCCCTTTCCGGGGCGAAGGCAATGGCCTTCATCTGGCGCCCAACTGGTGATTTTTTCTTTCTTTCTTTTTCTTTTCTCACTGCTTTGCCGTAGTGCTTGCTTTTGCTTTTTTCATTTTTTTCGAGACGCCTCCATACTGTGAGACTACCAGCACCGGTAACCGCCCCCATCTCAGAGTCGGTCGTGGAGACTTCGCCAGCCTCCTTTGGACGTCGGACGGTATGGCATTTTCGCCAAAAAAGCTCTCGACAATGTAAGCTACGCAAATTTTTCTGTCCATCAGCCCTCGCCACACCCATCCAGTCTTTAATTGCGGGCAATATTTTGCGGGTGCTTTGTTTGCCCATTTTCTATGCCAGACATGCATTGCCACTAATTCGATGCACTTGCGTTCCGGAATGACTATCTGCTGTCTGATGAAATCCTTCAGCGTGCTGTACCTACTTGTTTGAAAGACGTATGCTGACGCAATGATCTGTCAGTTTTCAAAAGTCAGATTTGTTTTAAAAAGAGACTAAAAACTTGGCAATAAAAGCCTCAGCAAACTTCGCGTTCCTGAAGAGACACCACATTCGTGAGCTTGGGTGCACTCTAACTGAGATACATGAGCTAAAGGGGGATAGCCAGCCTGTGTGCCTGTGTCGAAGAAATCAATAATATAAAGGCAGAGTATCAACAATTTGCGACGGAAAGGTACAAGGGAACCCTAATAAGATATATATACTGAAGGTTTCTTGGCGACCAACCTTCCCAGTGCGGCCTTCCGCGATGAAAGAGAGAATGCTCCTGCGAAGATAATATTGGAAGTTGTTGTTGCCCGGTATTCTTGCTGCTTCCTTTGACTATTATTGAAAGCTATTTGGCAGTCGTGAATGTCCAAATCAGGATTCCGATTACATTATCTTACACGAAAACTTTCATCGACTAGATGATAAGAAGTCTGCTGTAGTGGAGGGACCCATTACTTTTCATATATAAATTATTTATTTATTTCAAAAATGACATACAAATACGAGCCTGCCCAAGCCAACAATGGGCTTGTGGGGCAGCGCTCGGCAAGTATAAATAAGCCATTATAAATATAAATAAGCCAAAGGAAATATAAATAAGCCATTTCTGGCCTTCAGGGCCAAAAATCTCCTGGTCCAGATGGTGTTACTGGCAAATTCTATATAACATTTTCGTCTTGCCTAGCGCCTGTTTTGATGGAAGTTTTCCAAGGATCTTATGATGTGGTTTTCTTGCTTCCCACTTTCTATTTCATGCACACAATATTCATTCCCAAAAGCCGATACTAATTAGTTGAAAAGTGTAGAAGAATATCCTCCAATTTCCCCCTGTAATTTTGATTACAAAATTATTCGCAAGGTTCTTTGTGGTCGTCTGCAACTGATTTTTATAGAATTAATAGGTTCGCATTAGGTATGTGGTAGCAGAGGTGGCAGTATTCGAATACAAATCCACACTGCACGTTCAGTATTGGAGATAGTATCAGATGAGACGGGCCAATAAGCTCTGATTAAAATTAAACCGCAAAGGCATGTATAAAGCTCGTCACAATTTCTTCTTCGCGTTCTTGGAGTATGCAAACATTGGTGACGCTTTGCTCATAGGCATAATGCGGTGCTATAAAAACTCCTGTACAAAGCCAACTGTTAATCAGGAGCTAACGAAAGCAATACCGCTGGAATACTGTCTTCGTCAAGAATGTCCGCTTTCCTATTGTCGTTTACCCTATATCTGAAACCCCTGTCTAAGCAAAATTAGCAGCGCAGCTATCCGTGGTTTCACTCTGCCTCAGTGTGAAGTTAAGATTTTACCCTACACTGATGGTGTCGCCTTCTTTCGTTGTGATAAAAAGCGTACTTGAGGCTTTACACTTCTCTAAACAGTCCTGCGATGTATCAGGCGAAGCTCTTAATTTAGATAAATCCAAGAGCTTTTGGTTGGGTCATTGGGGTACTAGGCCAAGCCAGTTTGGTGGCATATGCTGGAACTGTAGTCTCTTCTGTACCTCTGGGTTTCTTTGCAGCAATTTCGCAATGGTACAGACTACTGGGATTTACAAATTGCCCCTATGCGGCGACAAACACAGGTTTGGATGGGTAGGGATCTCTAGGGCAGTGCTCTGTAACGAATTTTTGTTTGCAAAGCTTGCGCATGTTCTTGAAGTTCTGCATTGTGCGAGGAGGAAGATACAAGTAATACACAGAATATCTGCCATATTCGTGTGACATTTTCATTGGGAGCCCATGCGGCATGACAACTTGTTCCTTCCCTTAGAGTCTCGTGGAGTGGGCCTTGTTCACCTGTTCGAGCATCAACTTGTTTCCCTTTTTTTGCAAATCAGCAAACCACCCGTGTTTTTGGCTGTGCTCATTAGGTGTCTCAGTCCTGATTTGCCTTACTTATTCGCACCGACTCGGTAGGCTCGTGAGGGAGCTTTATGATCCACATAGAGCCTCCTCACGAGCCTACCGAGTCCGTGCGAATACGTTAGGCAAATTCCTTAAGGAGGTTGCTGATACCTTCAATTTTTCACACTGTGCCCTTCTCTTTAGGTTACGGTTCCCACTGAGTCTATGTTCCCTACACTTTTATATCTTCAGCCTTATCTGTGGTTTTTACACACCAGTGTTCTAAAATGTGTGAGGCGAATGTGCATTCAGGCAGCCGCAAAAACGTTCTTTTTCAAACTACGCACAGCGACACTGCCTGTCAAGACATTTCTTCATAATAAGGAGATGTTTGTGCCCTGGATGGTGAATTGCCATTTGTGAAATGTGCCTGAGACATATTACAACAAACTCTTAAGGATGTTGAAATTACACCGTATACGATTAGATTTTTGCCTGTTGACAAAAAATATATTGTGCCTTATGATCTATTGCTGTTGATGGGACTATTCAGTCTTTGACAAAGCCGTATGATAGACAGTCATGCCGAGCCACCAAGGTCGTCCGAATCCGTGTTTCGTGAGCAGTGTGCTTCGGTGATGAGTGTATATTTTACGTGCGAAGAACCTCCAAATTGGCTGCCGTACCTAGATGCAAGTGTGTGCCTCCCTGAATTTTATTATTTTGACGGTAGTGCAGTGTTGGGTTAGAGATATGGCGGGTTCGTATTACCTAGCCCGCTAACGTAAGACATTAACAAGTTTGAGGAAATTATTTGCTCTTTTTTTACAAACGTTTTCCCAAGCAATCAGGAAAGAAAAGCTTCTATGGTGCAATGCATTAATAGTACTTATCTCAAGACAAGATACATGTGTTCCAATCCTCCGATTGCAATATTTAACAACAATAGCATAAATTGCTAACGTATTTCCTGGGTTGTGTACCCCTTTGGGTTGCATTATGCGATGCTTTTAATTCTGAGAAGCCGCAAAACCAGCCGTGAACAAGGTGACGGTATGGCAACTCTTACACTATGTATTCAATTACCTTCCCCATAATCATTTCCTGCAGTTAGAGAGTGTGTGTTCCATTTAGGCGGCGCTCAAACACACATCCCCGCAAGACTCGTGGTTTAACACACTGAGAGACAACCAGTGAAGAAAAAGAATTGGCGGGACCCTACAATTGAGGAAAAACGGAATTATGCTATTGTGCAAAATGTTCCCGTGTTGGAACCGAAACTTTTGTCCTGCACCCTTCGTTCGTTCGCGCTATTTACTTTTGTTATTATAATTCAAAGCACAAAGAATAAAATAGATGAGGTACTGCACATAGGACACATGTGGCAAATGTTGAGAATGTAGGCACTGTGAGTTTGGTCGTTCGGTGTAAGAGCTAGCAGCAGAGTTCGCACTGCTTCTGTAGGAATACTACCAAACCCAACTGGCTGAACAATCGCCCTAGTGGCAGTAAATGTGTCACTTTTTGGATCTGTCAACACTGTGGCGACGTTTTGCGGAGTTTCTTTGTGGAGTCAAAGGGTTTGCGCCGAACGAAATTCAGGCTTCAGACGACTCGTTATTTATGTCCATTCGTTTGTTTCCAGCTCAGGAGATCACACAGAGCCTACAGCGCTTAACTTCGCTTCTCAATCTCCGAATAAATCAGGCTAAACAGAGATGGTTCTTAAACAATCATTCTTATTTCACCAGGAGGAGAATGGATCGCTCCTTGCCCGGCGTCAGGAACCAATATTTCGTCATTGTCCTAGAATATTAGCGTTTGATCCTTTGAGTGACTACAGCCTGTGTTACCACACTGGAGGTGTGTTCTCAATGTGCAGGATGGTCTATGCCAAAGCTTGCACTTCCAAAGAAATCAGGGCGCGTTTGCCCACTCCCACCATCATGTACCCAGGATCCGCGGCACTAAGAGTCTCCGTGGAGGTGCTTGAAGTGTTTTAAAAAACATTCCCTGCTCTCAACAGGGCTTGGCAGATGCATACTTTCTTTTCTTTCACCATCTTGTACCTGAGATCGGAGGCACCAGGGATCTCCGTGGAGGTGCTTGAAGTTCTTTAAAAAACATTCCCTGCTCTCAACAGGGCTTGGCAGATGCATACTTTCTTTTCTCCCACCATCTTGTACCTGTGATCGGAGGAACGAGGGGTTTCCGTTTCGGTGCTTGAAGTTCTTTAAAACACATTTGCTGCTCTCAACAGGGCTTGGCAGATGCATACTTTCTTTTCTTCCACCATCTTGTACCTGAGATCGCAGGCACCAGGGGTCTCCGTGGAGGTGCTTGAAGTTCTTTAAAAAAATATTCCCTGCTCTCAACAGGGCTTGGCAGATGCGTACCTTCTTTTCTCCCACCATCTTGTACCTGTGATCGGAGGCACGAGGGGTTTCCGTTTCGGTGCTTGAAGTTCTTTAAAACACATTTGCTGCTCTCAACAGGGCTTGGCAGATGCATACTTTCTTTTCTTCCACCATCTTGTACCTGAGATCGCAGGCACCAGGGGTCTCCGTGGAGGTGCTTGAAGTTCTTTAAAAAACATCCCCTGCTCTCAACAGGGCTTGGCAGATGCATACCTTCTTTTCTCCCACCATTTTGTACCTGGGATCGGAGGGACGAGAGGTTTCCGTAACATTCCCTACTGTTATCAACGCTTGGCGAATAGAGGCTTTCATCTCTTCGTTCCATTGTCCTCAGTCGCGGGTGGAGACAAGCCTCCTGCACAAGACAAACGGTTCTTTCAATGAATATATTAGCCGCTGCATCCAAATTGCAGATTGCGGTTCATGGGCAGGTGTGTAATTGCAGCAGCCTCTTTCTGGCCTGAAAACTAACTAGCGAGTCAAAAGTACTAAGAAGAAAAAAATAATAATGCAAAGCGTGAGAAGTGCCATAAGAGAATCGCTTAAATTGTATATTGCAGTCTAAGCATTCTGATGTATCAATTGTAAGCAGCATTCAAAGATATTCGTACAACATATCGCGCATAAAAGACTTGTCTGCATACTTTAGATTTTCTTATTCAAAACAGTCCTTGCGCGGTGATAGTTGCATCTTTCGTGAGGTGAACGGCCGCCAAATGTTCCCGTGCTAGTTTAAGGCTCAGTTTCGAGCTTTTCGGGGGCACGCAACAAAGCGCATTACTCAGTGTATTATAGGTGGCAAATTATTGCAGAGCCGATAGTTTCCTCTCAGCGAAGTTGAGAGTGAGATTGCACAATCCAGAGAAATAAGGCACAAATGTGCAACGAGCATTGCTTCTGAGAACACCATCGCTTAAAATGTGAGAAGTCGCTCGCTTTTATGGCAGATACTTATTTTGACATATGAGTAGATGTCACCTTCCCCTTTTGTGCCAGCTTTTAAAGCGAGAGATATACCGGCCCCATTGATCGAAAGAGTCATTGGCGTGCTACCGTTTCATAGTACTAATATCCGGACAGTCTTAGGCAGCAGTACCGATCGAGCGGCAGTAGCAATACAAAGATATCGGGGGCATGTGGAAAGATACAGATGTGACAGTTCGAAGTATGCGTGCGAGGGTTCTCGCAAACCATTCCACATCTCCCTTTCCGCTTAGATACCCCGGGTTACCCCACTCAGCTGCCCGACATAACTCGTGTCTAGTACCCCCCCCCCTCCCCCCCTCCGAATACCTCTTAGGACAAGACACATGTGAAGTCTCAGACGTCCGACCAGGGAGCGATGCGTAGCTGGGAGGAGTCGAATGACTGGAATCTGGAATCTCTCCTCGGAGGTCTTGTCGGCTGTGTCAGTAAATAAGGTCCTTAGATGCTCCCTCCGGGCATTCCACTTCGAAGCCCCACATCCGCAGGCATTTAGGTTGCAATGAATTATTTGTACAATAGCTGCATTTCGTTTCACTCGTGCGGCCTCTCGACACTCGAGTTCACAATCTCTCCTTTTTTCGTCTCCGTGTCCACCATAACTCCTCAGACCCTTCTTTCCGTTAAATAGTTCTTCTAAACGCGTCTGTGGCTGCTCTGCGTAGTTCCAACTCCTCGACAATTCCTCGAATACTTTCCAACGCCTCAAATACATTTTGGTATCCGGCAACCGCTGCAGGCAACCGCTCCCAGCCGCGGACAGCGGCCAGCTCGGATGACACGGGCAGTGCGCCTCGCGGGAGCCAAGATGCATTTCACCTTGCCGCCTTACCGGTACTGTTCCTCAAGTTTCCACCGCCGCTTTGCTGCCCTTGTTTCGGGAATGTCTTTAGCCCGTAAACACTTGGCGGAACGCACGGAAATCATACAAACACATAAAAGTGCGACCGTTTCATCAGCTGATTCTCGGAGTAAAACAACGCGCACGACACCATTCATTTACTATATATTCATTAACTATATATTCATTACGTATCGTATCAGTTGAAAACGATTAGCACGAGGTACAGAATTCTTGTTGTAACCACGTCAAAACAGAAGTTGATAGCCATGTGTGCGACGGTAAGTACGGATATAAAAGAAAAAGAAAAGAAACGCAAATGCAATATTGCCCACAAAACATAGAATGCGACCTTCGCATAATTTACCAGATCCTAGCATATAGCATGTAAACATTATATTGAAAGATGTATTAACAGAAGAATAAGTAAACTGTTTAGAAATTGTTCGGCTGATTTCGCCCCAGGGTACCTGGCTACGCATTGCGCTCGGCACGGGTGTTATCCGGACGTTTCTTGAACATGCTTAAGCGGGCATGCTGGCGAGCGGGTTGAAAGGGAGATTACAGTTTCGAGACAGATTCAGAGACGTGTGCTGGTGACGCTTCCATCACTCTGACAAAAGCTAAAATTGACTTCATCAAGAACGGATAGAGGTGTGGCAATATCTGCATTTTATGTGATAATCCCATAAAGCTTTTAATAACTGTTCGCAGCAGCTGTATTCTTTATCGAGACCCTTTGGAATACCTGTCCCTTTTCATGAAATGCGCGTCAGCACTAAACCTTTTAATGCTGATTTATCATCCACCCCGCACTGTAGTTTTAATGCTGCTGCCACTTTTTATTTTCCTTTCAGTCCATGGGATCACCGGTTCCAGGCTCAGAAATTCATGCCAAAGAAACATTCTTCTACTCGGCTAGTTGGTGACGATCTTCCATGGTTACAGCGCGAAAGACACGAGAGAGCAAGCGAGATCCTATCGATCGTGTGGCAGCCTACTACGGGAACATCGGTTCCAAGTACAGAGAAATTCATCCCCAAGATACCATTTCATTCCTTGCCCAGCTCCTCTTCTTCTCCCCCGCTTCAAAACGTTTCGTTGGAGCAAAAGCGGCTGTAAACCTTGCCAGTGTGGATCGCGCTGCACAGACGAAGACGATTAGGTCTGCTTGTCACTCAACCCTTGATCGGTTCCCTTTCATTCTCTGGGATTTATGTTTGAAATTTAATATATACTGTGATGAAGGCCCAGGCCGCTGTTGGCGAAGAATGTTATTATAGCGAGTTCCGATTCATTGTCCGTCTATTTTCCTATGGATGGACCAGATCAGAAGGACCTTAGTTGGCAGCCCAAGAGGGATGGAATAAATCCTAGTGGTCGTTTTGGATAAGAGAATTGCGTTGAGGCGAAAGCCTCTATTGCGCGGCGGTCCGAAGCCTACTACTACGACACCTCTTTGTTTCACTCCCGCCTTCCTTCTCTGCCTTCCACATCACTTAAGGTGACCGCGGAGAATTGCAACAGATACTGCGCCTTTTGTTTCCTGTAAACCTATTTGAAACGCTGCAGATTCCTGCTCTACTGCGTCTGCTTTTGTATGTTGTCAGGTGCGCATTCGAGGAAGCGCCAAAGTAAAGGCGCCGCAATGACGCCTAGATTGGAAGCCCGACGTGGCAGCTTCGTATATACGTGGATTGCCTGGTGACGTCATGACCTCACAAGGTTAATACGTCATAGTCATGGCCATCACTGCCACTACCATTGTCACTGTCACTATAACTAACAACCAATAATTGTGTACCCCTCACTAGCCGCGGCGGCCTCCATAGCAACCATGCTGGCATTACGCAAGACCAAGAGAACCAATTCGTTTCTCACATGCCCGGCGTGGGTGTCAGGATGATTGATAGCTATAATGTGACCGAACAAATGACAGTATCAGCCATAAAGGCCTTAACAGAGCCCCGTGCAAAGCGACGGCCACGCCGCTGGCGGCGGTGTTAAACGCAAATTTGGAAAGAGAGCCGGCCGTGTCGTCTGCTAGCCGCGTGTTTCTATGCAGTCGCAGTGTCATGTATTCGTAGTCCCATGCCATGTTCATCGCTGCATAAACAGTGTGTCCGCTACCAATGTAGTGTGTCACAAACTTTAGGGCATCTCAGACAATTTTTGTCCTTGCGTAAATATTCGAAATCAAATAAAAACGCGCTGGATAACTATTTATTCGTCCCAGATCGGCACCCAATACGGCCGAGAGCGCAATGCTTGAGTTCACTTCGCGTTAACAAGCCGCTTGTTAGTCCTGTCTTATATTTCGATACGGAAGCACTTGCAGGGATATCGGCGCCTCATTGTGAATTTTGTGACGATCGCTACCATTCGCTTTTAGCACAGAAACAAAATACGTTGGTTGCTGCGTAAACCTGTAATACTTCATTTATTTAGGGGAGTGCTTCATATTTTTGTGGTGCCTAATTACTCCATTATTCCATAGGCCCTGAATGCAAAAAAAAAAAAACAGGGTGTCTAGCAAATTACTATCATCAAAATCTCTGATTTCGCCAGGTTTTCCTTGTTATTTCACGTCAAATTAATTGATGAGCGAAAAGGGTCAAAAATGAAGCTGGTGACGATAATGAGCATAGACGAATAATTTTCATCAAAAAGCTATTTATTAATCTTGGTCTGCGATTTACAATACTGAAAGGCTGTTATTGATGTTAATGGCGGGTAAAAACGTCGCAATTGTACTGAAAATAAAAGTGCGTTGATGCCAGCCTTAGCAGAGATTTTTGATATTACCAGTTGCGAAATATCCTATAGGCCCCATGTATCAAGAAACAGCGGTTTTTATCGGTAAAAATTCGGGTGTATATAGGGTGCCTCGATGCGAGGCACCCTAGGTCATTGCCGGGAGCGAGGGAAAGTGCGCTCTCCTTCGAGACCGGCCGTAACATGGTGTATAATAGTGGCAGAGCCGGCGGACTTTAAAGGAAACTTGCAAACTTTTAGATTGTTGATAAATGCGCAATCGGCTGGAAAATAAAATTAGTTGAAGACCTGCAGTAGCGAAATATCTTAAAGATAACAGCCGTAGAGTTATTTAAGGGGAGACGCGAGTCTCAGAACGGTCAAAATGTTCAAAAATTAATTTTGATTCAAACTCATTTTCGAAACGTTTATCCTTTCGAGCACCTGAACTCAAAATATTAACGCTGCATTCGGTCAGGAAATGCAATAAAATCGTCTTTCAAAACGTCACGGCAGCCACGGAACGCCCTCCGAAACGAGAAATTCTGTTCAAAAATTTCCGCGCGCGCCGCGGGCGTTGCAGCCGGCCGATCGCCGCCACATTGGGCTTGATTTAAAGGTTTAAACGCGTACAGCGGACTGGCTGTGCTCTCCGGTTTTCCGAAGGCCATTTATGATCTCTGATTATCTCTCACGCGGCGCGATTTTCAAGTGCGCCGTTCCGCGTCTCCCATTGGATGGTGTGATCGGCGGGTCATTTCTTTTTTCTTGCTGTTCTAAGTTCGCTGCCGTGGCCGCCGCTTCATGCTCGTCTCCGTTTGCGCTCGTTTCGCGATGCACCGCTTTGTGCAGAGTTTTTCCTTTCGATCGAGATGCCAGAAAACAGTAGATTGTAACCGCACACGCAACTAGCCTTTGGAAGCCGTAAGAAACGGGCGTGGAACAAAAACCCGAAGACGTCGGCTACAAGCCTGCCATCAGGAGCTGAGTTCCAGCCGGTTCCAGACTTGTTATATGTACAGGGAACATCAACCATGCTGCCCGATGACACCGCGGGTTCAAATTACAGCACTAATTGCATCCCGGATCAAGGTACACTTTGAGTTGACACTGCCGCCGCGTACTACTACGGCGGGGCCGGCGCACTGCCGTTCTGTCAGGAAACTCCGCGACCCAACGAGAGTTTCACCTCGGCGTTAGCGCAGAATGTGATGCCGGCACCGAGTTCCTGATTGTGGACATGAAAGTATTAAGGAATTTTATTGCGCACACGAAGCGCGGAACCTGTGGCGAGATTGCGAAGTCGTGAGCGGTCAGCCGCTGGAGTATCACAGCGGACCTCAGCTGTAGCTCAGCTCGCCGATCGCTTTCGCGCTGGCCGCTGCCAGTGCGAATATTCCTGCTTTTTGTCGGGTACTAATCTCACGCAGCGCTGCCGCATATTTTATTGAGTACCAACTCAAGTACGTATTGGTTCTTAATTGCAGTGTGGCAGCTCAGCCATGCGCTGGCCTCAAAGTAATTTATCGCGCTTTTCCTTGCGGCGCGGACGCGGTGGGGGCCACGCGCTCACCACGCAAAAAAAAGAAAAATCTACATGAATAATATAATTGTTGTGCGCGAGCTTAAAATGAAAAAAGTGCCCTGCAGAACATATCCTGTCATTTTCCCTGACTTAGGGAAATTTTTGATGGTTTCCTTGACATTCCGTGATTTTTCCTGTGCATGAAATTTCCCTGACAATTCCCGGTTTTCCCACTTGCTAGACACCCTGAAAGAGGGATATGATGAGCGTCAGGAACAAGATTGAACTAAGCAAGGTGCTTTCAGTACATGGTACATACCTTTAATGGTCTATAAGCGGTGCTTGCTAAGAGTCTCATATCTAAATATATTTAGAGCGTAAATTTTACGAAGCGTAGAGTTTCTCGAAGGTTGTAAGCGCTCGCTTTATCGCGTTTCAACCATTTCCGAGCGTACATGCTATAAAACATGACATCGGCCCGACCCAATCCATCGTCACTGCTAATCCCATAGGTGTGCTTTAAACGTAGGGGCGATTAATTAAGCATCCCCTATTCAGATGAGAACGCCATTGAGTTGTCGGACCCCTGCTCTTATCGCGAATTCAGAAGGTTTACTTTTATTCTGCTTGAACCCTTCATGACCTATAAGTATGTGTCTGTCTCGCAACACGAAAATTATGGAGGTTCGACTTCTACCCACCCCTACCCAAAGTTGTCATTTTCATTTCCGCTTTATTATCTTCCTTTCGTTACAGAACTTCCTTGAGAAATTTAGCGTCAATGTAAACATTTCAAACTTGAATATAAACAAATTTCCGCCTTTCGCACTAGTAGCGCTCGAGTGATCCGCGGCAGCAGCAGCGATGGACGTCGGCGGAACACTAAAACAGCGACGCAGATTTGCTGACCGTCGGGTCCACCTCGTCGATACTACCGCAAAGATGGCGTGGAGCAGTGTCTGCTGAGCTTGGCTAGCTTTGGGCAGACGAAGAAGCCACTCCTCATAACACAGCTTCGCTTTTCGTTACTATGGTAACGACGCTGCCAAAAAGCGGGGCTACAGGTTGAGTTGGAAGGCAACCATGGTTAATAGCTTCCGATATGCCAATAAAAAGCTGCGCTTCTTCACCCAAGTCGAGCGCTGGGTGAACGAAATGGGAGATGGGCTGCCTCTCACGCTTGCTCAGACGCGCTATTCTTTATTGCTTGTATTTAGAATTTTATAAACCGAATAACTCTCGTCTCCGGGTGACGATTTTGTAATTCTTTTTGAACTGACGTCTGCACAGTGCAAAGAACCTAGAGGTTGGCTGGAATTAGCGGCCTGACGAACTTCACTGTGCCCATTTAAGGGGTATTTCAACTTATGCTTCAGACCAGCGTAAAAAAATCGGAAAGAGCTAAGAACACAAAAACAAAAATTACCGTCACGAACGTCGGATATTCTCGCAGCGACGCATGAGCAGCTGCAAATCATATCCCGCAAGCACTTTTAAAAACCCCAGCTAGGCGGCTTCCAGTGGCGCCCCTACAGGCGGTTCACGGGGCGTATAAGATTTTAAAAGGGCGGATTCTGTTGAGGTGGGTTCCGTTAGCTTTATGACTTTCAACTTTGCAAAGCAACTGCGGCTACGGGAGTGGCACTACAGTAGAAATCGTGCGAAAACTGTGCCGAAGGACGCTCAGAAATAAACTAGCGCTCAGGGCTCGCAAACTTCCCAAAAAGGGCAATCACGTGTTCGAGCGGAAAGCTATTGACCGAACCCGAAAATGTAAAGCGCACGTCACCCTGGAGATGCTGACGCATAATCTCCAAGCCATACTGTAAAGACTGGAAGATTCCTAATTACAGAGCATAAGTGTAAAATGCACCAATTAAACGGGCCAGTGTCCTGGTGGTATTATTTGCTTTATTTGCTTGTAGTGCCCTCATGCTTATTTGCTCGTACAGTCATTGTAACCTCGCCATGTGGCCAAGCTACACCATAAATGCGAAAAAGTATAAATCGCAAATATTTTTTCGCAACACCAACCACAGAAAAGCTGATAGCTGTCCTCATCTTTATTAGCATGAATAGTAGACGGCATATATTTTATTAATGCGAAGGATTGTATGGCTATGTAGGCACGTTTCTCGTGGGCATGACTTTGTTGGCGCAGTAAAAGAGGAACTAGTTGATATATCAGAAAGAGATTGGTACCATAGGATAGAGCGTCAAAAAAAGGTGTGCAAGGGATAAAATGGTTTATGTGGTTAAAAAAGATAATTAAATAGAGTGAATAATAATATTAACTTCTTCACAAAAAAAGGAAAGGCACCGTCGGTCACACTTGTTCTGGGGGCATCTTAACCGCGCCGTAAAGGAAGGGAACCAGATGAGAGTGAAAGCGGAAAGAGTTAAAGAGATGCCGTATTGGAGGGCTGTGTAGTAATTTCGACCACCTGAAGATATTTACCCTGCAATGACCTCGCACAGCACCAGGACGCCACTATTTTCGCCTCCATCTAAACTTAGAGCCATTAACCCTGTGATGCCCAAAAATTTATTTCATTATAGAGCATCACAGAAACTTTACCATGCATAAAGGACGATATGCGAATTATACTGTCAGATAAAAAATATTTATTCATGGCTGCACAATGAGGTGTTGCTCCAGAGAAACATTTGGCATCTGGGGTCCGAGTTCACGTGAAATGTTCCCTCATCGAACGCGGTAGCGGCCTTGTGAAATGAATTCGTGTCGACCTCAACAGCATCCCAACACCACGTTCCGAAGACATCACGTGCCAGCACGTGAGAGAAGAGCGTTTATGTATAACTGCGGCTGCTAAGCCGCCGCCGCTCTCACGATTGCCGCGTCGCAGGAATCAATAAATTACTACGCGCATTCGCGGTGGCGACCAGTGCGGTATAATCTTGACAAAATTATGAAAATAACCATGCATGCGATTGGCTGCGCAGTGAAAGCTGTGTTTTCATTCTGCGCTAAGATCCAGTAGTTCGAAAAGCGAGGCGGGCGAATTGATCTCTTAGACGCCACGAATCGGCGAAACAGCTCGGCTCGGTGATCCAAGAGCAAACAATGGCCTACCTGCGTGCAGAAGCCCGCTGCGGAGGAGGGCATGCTGACCGATGTGGGCCGGTGACCGTGGTCAGTCGGGGCTCGACATATCATCCTTCTTGAGCACGGTGTTGAGTGGGCTGTGTGCAGACAAGCATGCAGCAATCGCTGATATGGGCTGAGGAAGAGCCAGGACAGAGTGCTCTGACAACGACACGTAGACGGAACGGGCCAGCAGGGGCGCTAAAGCGTGAGTCAAGGTGGGGCTGCAAGCGACACAAACTGTCTTCTTTTTCGTCCACTACACCTATTGTAATATTTTTTTCTAATTTACTCTCTATTTTATTTAAAGAATAAATGTGGTTTGCAAAGTTGGAGAGCACCTTCTGAAACCCCCAGTTTTTTTATTTTCGGTGAAGAAAGCATCACGAGTGTCATTTTTCCAAGCTCTAATGAAAGCCCTCGAATTAAAAAAAAAAAAAAGCACGTGACTGGTGAATTCGCACGCTACGATTGTAGTGCCCTCAATTGTGGTTTTTGTGAACGAAATTATCAGCTGCCGTCACTCGACAACCCAGTTCTAGCCGTAGGCTGATATTTTGGGGATGGTTGCAGCGAGCTCGCTGCAGTTTCCACCGTCACAGGCGCTGCCTACCTGAGGCTGAGAAAGAAACCACTCCGCCTGGCGCTGAAATGGTCTCCGTGGAGCTCCGGCCACAACTTATTTCGTTCACTCAAACCATGGTGGAGAACACCACAATAATGGCACGCGAATGCGTCAGTCAAGTAATATTTTTTTTTCTATTTCGAGGGCGTCCTTTAGAGCTTGAAAAAAGATACACGCCAAGCTTCCTTTCTCAGAAATAAATAAATGCCGGTTTCAGACGGTGTTCTGCAACTTTGCAAATCGCATTGTTGTCTAAATGCAATCGTTAGTAAATTAGAGAAATTACCTTATATGCATGCTAATTAGTCAATTGCAAAACAAAATTGGTTTGTGGTGCTTCAGACGGCTGGTAGCTGTATACAAGTGGTTTCTCGGGCCTAACTGAAATGTTTTATTTTCAACCCTTGGCTAAAGTTAGATTGGACACTGTGTATTAAGGAGCCCGGTGTTTTATTTTGCTCATGTGTACCGCCGGTTATAGCGGTGGCTAAGTTGGAGAAAATAATTTATTAATTTTTGTTGCTATGGTAAACATCTCGGTACAGAGGTATGATGTGTATCTAAGCGCGTCGAAATTCCAAATGGCGTTATCGGATCAGGGCCGGATAATTTAGCGACACCATGTATAGCATTTTCAATTTACAAATCTTGGAACAATAGCTTCAAAATGGTCAACCTTTGCGCGCCAAAATGAAGAATAATTATCTAGAAAGAAGAACAAGTGAAAACGTCCTAGCTTTGCAAGAATCGCGAGCGAGATGCACTGTTCTGTTAAGCGCCTAAATGCCGCGCACAACGCCAACGAATGCCACATTTTTGCACGTACCTGCGCTAGTCTCAGATGCTTAGTTACGAATCATCCAGTAAAATCCCCATTTCATTTATCCTCTCGAAGAACAAAAAAAAAACAACAACAAATGGGAGAGAGCCCGGGCCAGCAAACGCTTTGCCGAGCTTGAAGCCAATTAAACATAAATAAAAGGGAGGAAATATTGAACATAAAAAAAGAAACCCCCTTTTTTATACAGTGAAATAAAAATAATTATAATAACAAAAAAAAAAAGAAGAAGAGAGACGAGATTGAAACTCAAGGTGGTCCCTGCTGGCCTAAATAAGAAAAAAAAAAATCTCCAGAAGCTGGCATGCAGACCCGCAAACAAGACCGAACGCAGGAAACAGAACCGGAAAAGCAAACAGCTGCAGCAAAACAACCGATACACAAACAGTGACAAAGAACGTGCGGTGACAGAGAAAGACGAACAGAACACAAATACGTAGGAAAAAAGAGAGAGAGGAGTAAAATAGTGAGCAGGGTACAGAGAAAGACGAACAGAACACAAATACGTAGGAAAAAAGAGAGAGAGGAGTAAAATAGTGAGCAGGGTAGTCCAAAAAATAGAAATGAAATAAAAATAAAATTGGGTGCTAAATAGGATATTGAGAGTTACTTGCGGCTTTTGAAGGGCTAATCCACAAATCCACAAAGAGAAAAAACTATAATGAGCAGCAGAACAAAACAGGAACACGAAAGTTCGAGAAAGTGCTGTTGAACCAAACACAAGAGAGAGAGAGGAATAGAAAGAAAGGTATAGTCTAGACAGAACGAAAGAAAATGAAAAAAAAAGGTATCCCCATCTAGTCATCAGCGTGCAGCAAGATGGAGCGACGTACTGTGAAACCTCTATTGATGTCGGCTGACCACATGAGCAAGCCAGGCGAGCAACAAGGGCAGTACGAATCTGTTGAGGGCTGTCTCCTAACACGGCCTTTGCTTTACCGTGCACTACTCCTCTCACTTCGGTGTCTCCTATGTTCTAGGTTAATGAACGCACCACACGCGTGGGCAACGTTCAAGACAATCAATGGTAACGAGCCAGCTGCACGACGCTATGCCGCGTATTCCTGTTTCCTGAAAAATTCAGCAACGGAAGTGCCGGGTACATCACTAAAAATAAAACAGCAAAAAGCAAGTCAATAAAGCATTACACTTTGTACGACCATACAGCGCAGTACGCAAACTAAAATGCAGCACTAATAAAATAGTCTTTTTATTAATATTACAATACTTCGCAATGATGCGGGATCGAACCCCGACCTTGGCGGCCGCCTTTCGATGGCAGCGAAAAACAAGACATCCTTGTGTTGTGCGATGTCACTGTACGTTATAGAACCTCACGTGGTCGAGATTTCAGGAGCCCTCGACTACGGCATCTCTCATAGCTAGCCTGAGTCGCTTTGGGAAGTTAAATCCCACGAAACAAACAAAACCATTACTTACAATACAGAGCTTAATACATTATTTGCGTCCATTTTATTTTATTACGCATTTTATTGCGCATGCATTTTAGTTCATGTACTGCAGTGAGTACTCAACAAAACACACGGCTTTATAGACTTGCTTTTTGTTTTTGTTTTTTTTAGTGAATCACCCGGCACTTCCTTTGCTGCAGTTTTCGGTGAGTGGAAATACGCTGCACCGCGGCGTGCCACTCGAGACTGTTACGAGAATGACGGGCAGGTCTTGCTCGTCAAAAAAGGTGGGATCATCGCCTTGCCACTATCACCAGCTTGCCGAGGCGCTCCAGGTGTGGTAAGGCCCTGAAGTCCGGGCCTCAATCGGAGGCCACCGGATCTCTCGCAGATTCCTTGAATCGTTTTGCTTGCAACTGCTACCAAAATATAGAGGAGAGGTACCATATGGAGAATTAGAGGAGAAAACACTGCCTTGTTGTTGGATGCACACAGACCAGGAAGAGTGGAGGCACCGACCTGAAAAAGCGGTATATTACCAGTGCAGGTTGGCAATGCGTCGCCTTAAACACCATGGTCACAAGGACCGGAATAACTAGCGAAAGCTAGAGAGGCCGTTCGCGTACTTTGAAGTGCTTGCAGGATTTGAGCAGGTCTGACAGATGCCAGCTTGCTGACGGCGGCCCAACACAAGGCTGCGTTTCGCAGCACATGTACAGGAGCCATCGTACAGTCGTGAGAAAAAGTGCTATACAACACTCAGCCAGTGACAGAGCTAGGGAAAACTGCATCGAAATGCCATCTAGCAACAGCGTAATTGAGAGTGACATAGGCCCATGCATGTCAATAAAAAGAGGCACTGCCACTATTGTCGCAATCTTAGATAGCTGTTGTTAGATAAAGTTGGGATGCAGTTTGCTCGAGCTCCACTACCGGCTGATTGTTGTATACCACTTTTGTTCACGACTGTACATGAGCGAGGTGCGCACTGAGCTGGTAGAGAAAAATAGTCTGCGCGAGTGGCAGTCATAAATATCCACGATGAAAATCACAGGCTGCCGGCAGAAACTTCTGAGGTGCACGCTGAAATTCGAGGGGAACAGTTGGGATAGGGGCGAGCACACGCGCTCTCTATTGTTTGGATACCCTGAGGGTCCAAGGCACTACAAAGGGGAGTGCTTAGAGCAAAAACATTCAGGCATAAATGGCTCCTAATCATGCAATGCTAGCTAATTTTTTCTTTTTACAAATTTTGTTACTTTCCTGAAAGATATAATTTTAGCTTAGGCACTGCGAAAATGCGGATGATCAACGGTGCAATTAAGTCACCGATCCAGGAGGGAAGTTCCAATCCTGTGGAGTACGGGGAATGAATAACTGAAGGGAAGTTTTCTTGCGGTAGAAATCCATGCCAACTTTTTGGGCGTGATCAATGCCAGGAGAGCTATACAAAGGAGGAATGAGGAAGTCATCATATAGGACTAGATTATAAAAACATTTATGAAATAAACCCAGACGAGAAAATTTACGAGGTGCGAGTGATGTCGTGTCATTCGAATCGAATGGCATTCGATGCATCAAATGTTATTCGGTCTCTTTTGGTGCTACACAGCAAAATATAATGTCATTAGCAAATGACCATTACGATCAGCTATAAAAGAATACAGCACTTAAGGAACATCAGTGCACATAAAAGGTGTTTGAAATCACTGTGTAGCATTTTCAAGCTGAATAAAACATTTCCGTACAATAATTCAAGTGAGAAATATTACTTCTGGCTGTGCTGTAGCGCTGTAGCCATAATCATCGAAGCCAAGTATCGAATCACTCACAAATTTGATAAATAAAAACAAACAATACGGCTGAACACAGCGGAGCGCGTATAAACAGTGCAGAGACGCACGGAGACACGTAGAGCATACAATTTACGACCAAGTTGTTAGGTACTCAGTCACAACTTTAAATAGTTCTGCGATAAATGTGCGGGGAGAAGCGGCCATTAAGGAACACAGAACTTGAAATGATCTTGAACTGCTGGCATGACTGGACCACTGCTGTGAATGAGAGTAATTGCATTCCACGAGAGCCTGCAGTGCGAATAAATTTACGCCCAAAATAGGTTTTGAAAAGAAAACTCTAGAAATATAATGTTTAACTTTCACTCTACGCAGAATATTTTTTTTCGTTGCTTGTTTCTGCTACATATCTGGCGTCGAGAGTGCACGCTCGGTTCACGATCGAAAGCGAATGAGTTTCCCAAGCTCATTCGATGAAGAATGTCATTCGAACCTAATGACATTAAATGTTCTCGTTTAGCAATTGAATAATGACATTAGAGGCCAATGTCAATCGATTCGAGTGACGTTAAATTTGCTCGTGTGACAGGGATATATGTTCTAATAAGTTTTTCATTGAAGTTATGGTAGCCATGCGATTAGAACTACTAAAGAAACGGACGGAGTTACTTTGAACCAATTCTAGGGAATAGATCAAGCTTTCGCTGCTTGGGTCCCAGATGGATGCGGCACATTTAATGTTGCTGCGTAATAATGATATGTGCAACAATAAATTTAGTGACACAGGGGCCGTGGAAAAGTTACGGCGCAGATATTCCAACATGCGGTTAGTACTGCTTAGTTTAAAAATATGTAATGACAAATTATGTGTAGAAGTGATGGAAATAGCAAGATAACGATATGAAGAAATGGATTCCAAGGTCTTGCTATGTACAAAATAGGTGATATGTGCAGTATAAATGTGAATGGAACACATCACCTTGCATTTGGAAATGTAATTTAGTTAGCCAGAGGTCACATCTTTTGGAAATTGCGCTAATAATATTTTGCGGTAGGATTGCGTTGTCGAGGTAGTTAATTTTAATAGTGCACAATCATCAGCGAATAAACGAATATATATATATATATATATATATATATATATATATATATATATATATATATATATATATATATATATATATATATATATATATATATATATATATATATAAGAAACAACAGGGGACCTAAAGCAGAGCCTCGTGGCACACCAGGCAGAAAAGCATTTAGGGAGGAGGTGAAACCATTAAATGAGATGAACTGCGATCTGTTAGAAAATGTTCCAGCTAATTTAAATCTTGTTATCTGAATTCAATTTACTTAGTTTAAAAATGGAGGAGCTAATGAAAGTCTTTTTCAAAGGCTTTAGAAAAATCGAGAAAAATGCAATCTGCTTTGGATCGACGGTCAATAATGATATGAAGCTTATCGGTGAATGATGCAAGTTGGGTTTCGCAAGAAATTGTTTTGCGGAAGCCACGTTGCGCATGTGTAAAAAATGATTTATTTTCAAGAAAGTTGACAAGGCATGTGTCAAGTACGTGTTCAAGTATTTTGCAAGGGATGCTAGTTAATGATACAGGGCGATAATTGCTGGGTGACTCTTTGGTCCTGATGTGTGGATTGGAATTACCTTGCCAATTATCATTCTCAGAGGAGGGCGCTACCGTCAAGTGTTTTCTGCAAAATCAGACAGAATGAGGGACGAATGCAGTTTTGTGTTTTTTAACAACTGTCGATTGATTTCGTGTATTCCCGGACGAGATGACATCTTCAAGGAGTCAGTTATACGTTCAATGCCTACAGCGTTTGATAACTACTGAGTTTGATAAGTACTGTGTCCATATAGGTAGGAATTTATGACATGGCATGGCTGAATATGATGGGATAGCTGAAATGGCGAAAATATTGCAAAAAACTTGATTGAATGCCTCCGGGCACGCCTCGGAGGATAAGGTTACACCGGTGGAGTGATGTAAGTTATTAGTTGCTTGTCGTTAGGGTATACAGCACACCAGAATCGTTTGGAGTGTTAATAAGCGTAGACAGTGATGTAGTTTGAAAAAATTTGGTTCTCGCGGCTTTTAGGTCTGATACATAGGCGGAATTAGCAGCCCAGCCCTATAATATGTCCATCGCTCATCACAGGAACGCCCTTTGGTAGGATGAAATAATCGCTTTTTTCATTTGCCGTCGTTTTATATGTGCATTATATAGCGTGCTTGTGAATGAGAAGAAACAGTGCGTAAAGGAATATACCGGTCGGTGAGTTCCTGCATTTTCGCGACGCAAACGTTCCAACTTTCTTGCCTAGTCGGGCTATCAAAAGTTTCGAAAACAAAAAAAGTAATAAATTCAGAAAGCACATTGCTGATTGCTTAAAAGTTAGCTTTCCTATATTCCCAAACTCTGTTTTTGTTTTTGCGTTTTGTACAGGAGAATTGGTGACTTGAAATGAAAGGGACAAATGATCGCCTAAGTCAGGTATGTACGAAAAGTCATAAACCAGACCGGGTCGAGATTTTATTATTTGATCGAAATTGTTTATGGTGTCGGCGTTATTCTGGTCGGCTGGTTGACAACATGAACTAAAAAGAATAGTTTTAAATTATACCTAAAGAAATAAAAATGCTTTCGGATGATGTTTAAAAACAGAATCGAGAATGTCGTGAAGCTCGGAAACGAAGCAGGATGGGAAGTTAGGCGGTCGGTAACGTACAGCAAAGATAATTTTCTTGTGACGAAGTTCAGCGCATGCCTAAGCTGCTTCAAGGCTAGTTTTAAGTGAAAGCTGATATGAGGGGATAGCTCGAGATAGAGCCAGCAGAACTCTGCCTCCACCTGGACTATGTGTGCAATTATATCAGTAAACAGTAAATCGGGAAGCGTCGTAAAATTTTTCGTTGTCTAATACATCAAAATAGTGCCGGGTTTCACTTAGCTTTGTGATGTCGGAGTTGCATGTATTGATAATTGAATGAAATGTCACACTTGTTAAGTATCCTCCTAGCATTTTCATAAAATATAGATGCATTTGCCGTAGTCGAACAATGGCCACATCCCCTAGCGGATACCTATGATGTGGATGTAAGTGATAAATTTGATGGGCCAGCCATATCTTCATCACTTGGCTGCTCTACAGCATTAGGACGGTCTTCTTTAACAGTCTCAGTTACTTCATGAAATACGCATTTTTTCTTGTTATTGACTAGTTTTTTGTATTTCAGCTGAAATTTGGGCGAGCCAGGGCCCTAGGAAAATTCAGCGACCTTGGCTCTGACGCAACGAATAGCAAAACAAAAGTCTTCCGACATGTATATTTTGCTATCTTAAAGCTTTGACCTGGATGCAGTACTATTTGTGGGTTTAGTAGGACAAAACCTGTTAATAAGTGGGCAAATTTGGTCGCCATAAATCGCGCCTAATCGATGCGCGCACTCAGTTTCAGAAGATGAAATTTATGTTCCTCATGCTACTGTTAGTGTATCGAGTGTTTTGTGCTCGTTATCAGCCCAGGATTCATTTTAATCGGGGAATCCATGCCCTATCCAATTGTCGTGTGTTAGTCTGTCTTCGAGATTGTGTACGTGTGCCTGCACGTTTGTTGTGATGCCTATTGTTCTGTAGCTACAAGCACTGCAGCAGAAGCATAGTTGTTCGATCTGAATTCATTATTTGCTGCTCTAGTGTGTCAAGACGGGTAGATATACAGGTTAATTTATTTTCGCGAGTTTCTAGTTCGGATTTAATTTCTTTTCAATGAGAATTCAGGGCAGCTGGCCCCCTTTGAGAGTTACTTACTGAGCTGCTCAACACTCAGCCATGAGGGTTTGATGATTATCTAAACAAAACAGCACAAACAAACGGGGACGAAAGGTAGAAACCACAGGAATAAGCGCTGACTCTCAACTAAAGTTTAATCACAAGAAACACGCTTATATAAGGAAACAGAAACAATAAAACACCAAAACCAGAACTCACGTGTTACTATGTCAAATCCAGATATGCAACCGCACAGTCACGCAGGAGCAGGAATGGTTTGCTGACACGCAATCTTTCTTTCTTAGCCATATTATACACCTCGATGATTTCCCTGGTCAACTGGTCGGGATGTTTGTAAAAAATGTCAGTAAAATGCAAAGATGGAAAACAGGATTGACACTCACAGCAATGATCAACTAGATTAGTGGAGTGATTAGATTCTAATGAGTTGAGATGTTATCAGAGTCGTGTGTTAATACATCATCCCATTTGCCCAATGTATATCTGACCACAGGAAAGGGGGATTTCATAAACTACTCCTTTGGAGTACGACACAAATCTCTTATCGTGTTTAACAGCACAAGACGCTACAGATTTATTAGAATTGCCGGACGTATTTTCTACTACTGAACAAATTTTATGGAGCTTATTAGGGGCCGAAAAGACAACATTAACTTCATACCTATGGGGCACATTTTTAAGGCTATGAGAAAGGCGATGTACATAGGGAAGGACTGCGACCTTTCTCGGTTTCTGCTCTTTCTGAGAAGATGGCAGCAATGCCGGCAATTTAAACTTTTTAATTATTTTATTGCAACCCAAAGTTATAAGCTCAGCTGGATAACCTGTTTCCCTAAGTCTCTTAGTCTGGTTATCGAAACTTTGTTTCATAGCATAGTGACAGGATTTTGATAACGCAGAATACAGTGATGAAACAACAATTCCACATTTCACTATTTTAGAATGATGCGATTTATAGTTCAGCATCGGTTTATTGGCCCATGGTGCGTAATTCCAACACATGTGCCCCTTCCCTTCAGTATCTTGTTATCATCCGGTATCTCAGTGGTGAACTGCAAACTGCAATAAAATTTATTCAGTGGTAGAAAATAAGTCCCGCAATCCTAATAAATCTGTAGCGTCTTGTGCTGTTAAACACGATAAGAGATTTGTACCATGCTCCAAAGGGGTAGTTTATAAAATCCCCCGGTCCTGTGGTCAGATATACATTAGGCATAAGGGACGATGTATTCACACGACTCTCAACTCATTAGAACATCTCAACTCATTAGAATCTAATCGCTCCACTAATCTAGTTGACCATTGCCGTGAGTGTCAATCCTGTTTGCCGTCCTTGCATTTTACTGACATTTTGTACAAACACCCCAACCAGTCGACCGGGGAAATCTTCGAGGCGTACAATATGGCTAAGAAAGAAAGATTGTGTGTCAGCAAACCTTCCCTGCTTCTGCGTCACTGTGAGGTTGCACATCTGGATTTCACATAGTAACACGTGCGTTCTGGTTTTGGTGTTTTATTGTTTCTGTTCCTTATATAAGCGCGTTTCCTGCGATTAAACTTTAGTTGAGAGTCAGCGCTTGTTCCTGTGGTTTCTTCCTTTCGTCCCCGTTTGTTCGTGCTGTTTTTTGGATGACCTCCATGCTTGCACTTGTTTATGAAAGTCAACCGCAGTGTCAATGTGAACGAGAGGGCGTCTTCAGTCTTTCTAGCTCAGACCTTTCCCTTGCGTGTCCACACGAACTTTATTCCTTAGGATTTGTCCTTATTCGAGCCTGAAAAAAGAGGTCCTGAGTGGTGCGTGTGATATTTTCATTGAAAAAGAGACGAGTGTTTGGATCCATGTCCTCAAACACAAGGTCTGGGAGACCACTATGACATCCAGCCACTTTGCTTGACTGCAACAGGTTGCGTTTGAGCAATAGCCGGAATGCAACCCTTGCGAGCTGGTAGCCTGTGTGCAACAGAAATGTCCGAAGGCTGAAATCCTATCTTTAGCTTTCAGCCCCTTCACCAAGAACAGATATGAGATTCTCATTACTCTTAACGGGAAAGCCATGTATTTCAAAATTGCACGTTCTGGTGTACTGATCAAGGGCATTGATCTCTGTAGTCACGCGGTGAATGTCTGAGACCTGGGAGGAAACTGTCCCGGACAGAGCCTCGCACTGGACTCGAAGCTGGCCAATTTTTCTTTTGTTCTCGGACACCGCTGAGAGTACGGAATCATACCTGGAGGACAGAAAATTTATGTACTTTTTCAATTCTCCCATGGTCTCGGCAATTTTTTCTGCTGTGGTTCTGAAGGTATCAAGTTCTTCTACCTTAACAACTAGTGTTGCTACAGTTGTTGTGCGAATTCTTTGCACTGTTGCGGACTATTTATTGATTTGCACTCCCACAGGCTTTTCCATCTTTGCAATGTGTTTGTAATGTGCGAGTTGCAGCGGTGGCGTAGAGGTAGAGCATCCGCCTCACGTGCAAGAGGACCGTGGTTCGATTCCCGGTGCCGCGCAATTCTCCACCGCATTAAACCAATCTGCGTGTCGACGGAATTGCCTAAAGACAGGTTTGGGGTGCGAACTGATGCCGGAGCGCACCTCCGACAACGGACTTCCTCACCAGAACAGCAATTGGACACATCCTCCCATGAACAGTCCTACAAAACTCCGGTCCTCAGTCACCAGCGGCTGCGGAGCAACTGACCACGGTGGCGGTCAGACCTGTGACGCAGCGGGGAGTGGTTTTAATTTCTTGCTTCGAGGACAGCGAACCACTGGAAAACTAACCCTGGCAATGCTTAATGCTAGAACCCTAGCTAGTGAGGTTATCTTAGTAGTGCTGTTACAGGAACTAGACGTAGTATTTATTGAATGAAAGCATAAGCAGAAGTGAACAGTTGTAATTGTGGTCATTTTTGTTATTTAGGGTTAATGTTCGAAACTTTCTTTGTCTACCGCCGAAGAGTAATACAGTCCGGATATTCAAAACCGGGTATCCGCTCCTCTAAGAACCTATAGTCTGCGTAATAAAAACCTGGGCCCGCTTGCACAAAAAAATCTTAGGACTGTCTTAGCTAAGTCCAGACTTAACTGGAGTCTAAAGAATAGGCCACTAGCATGGACGCTTAAGACTGGAGTCAAGACTGGGCTTCAGTCCTGACTTGAATAAGTCGCTTGTATGATTACGACTCTAGTGCTGTCTTGGTTAAGACACAAGGACGCCAGGTGTCTAAGTAAAGAAATTAGGGAAATACAGGGATGCGCTGGCACTGTCCCTGCTGTAAGATGTACACATTCCGTCAATTTTGCGTTGTGTAAAATCCGTGCCATTGCTTTTTGCGGCTTAAGATTGTGTTACGAGGAAAAATGCCCCAAGTGGTTGCTGAGGCCGTTCTGGGAAGCCACTCTGGTGAACATGAACCCGAAGCGTTCGACGTTCGGAACACGAGCCGTCTTAAATAAGCTTGGTCTTTCTAAAGACACCATTTAAGTCTGGACTTAGCTCGGACTTTATCGTGCAAGCCGGCCTTGGTATCCGCTCTTCTAATAACTTTCCGACTATTCTGCGAGACCGATTAAACATTAGAGCGCTTTGTTGTAGCCTTCTCTCCTTCGTTTTGATCTTAAGCATGATCCGCAGCGGCGACAGAGGAAACCCCTGTCCTATTCCTTCGCATACCTGCCCAGTTTCCGTACTTCGTACGTCTTTTTATGTAATTTACACTCAAATATCTCGGTATATTTCCCCCAGGAAAGCAATATCTGTTACCTCGAACGTAAACATTTCAGAATTCCCTACAGGATTTCCGTGTTTACATTTCCGTACGCGCAGTTTATATTCAGGAAGCCACTGTTTTTCGCCCTGGCTATATAAGTCGATACACATGAAAAGCATTTCTGTGATACATTAATTCGGGTGTTCTGGAAGCCTCGGCCTGCGGAGGATAAGCTGTTATGGTCCGGAGGCTTGCCTGAATGAGCCTCGAAATGGCTTGCATCAGTTCCGCCGTAAACGCTTTTCCCATGTGTGATCGTTTTTGTGCGCTTTGAAGAAATTCGATCTGCCTAAAGGGGCGATGACAGGGTCGTTCGTAGTATTGCTGTCTTATACTTTTGTGAATAATCTACAAATCTGTATTTTACTCGCAAAATTTTAGTGCTTAGCGTGTGGCGCTTATTACAAAACAACTCGATAAAAATCGGAATCGGGAAACTTCTCCCACCGAGAGCAACTGCCATTTTGAAATCCTTGTGTGACATCACAAGAGATAAGACTGAGGAGCGTCGTCTGCAATACAGAGTGGAATATCAAGGGCACGCTATTTTATTTCCTGGACGATTGACTCAGTGGTCGTCCCTCTTGCAGAAGTTACTACAAAGAAAGATATAGAATAAAGTATGTTTTCTTCTGCATAGTTAAAGCACGGTCACTGTCAACGGGCTGCGCAGTTAGGTTCCTTATCTTAACGACGTACTGATCTGTCGCATATTACACCGGCGACGACGCCAGCTTGGCCAACGGTCGCCTATCGCCGTCGTGTGATGTTTTCGGCCCCACGACGCCGACGGAACTGATCAGCGGACTGTCGCCCGATCGGTCTTGGTCTCATCAGAGACCGAGCCATAGCGAGCGACAACTTTACACCCGATTTAACGGCCTCAGTAGCTGCACATGCATTTAGCTTAACCGCATTGGAACCAGGAAAACAAGCAGCTACATTTTGTATGTTCCCTTCTTATCAGCAATGACGATGGCCAGAAATGTAAGGTCGCCGCGGAACAGCCGGTCCGTTCCGCGACGCGTTGGCCGGGGGCGAGTACGTGGGGTTCGGGTCTGCAGTTTCGGCTGTTACGGAGTGTGCATTCGCAAGCTTTAGCGTTTTCTTGTGGCTACCGACTGTAGTTCAGGCAATAGTGACCTCAGACTGACGACTGCTTCCATCACAAAGCACGTACACATTGAGTGGGCAGCTTCGATACGACCCTGTGTAGCGAGCAATATTAAGGGCAGCCGGCGTCTATCGGCGCCGCTTGTGGGTATCAGGCGCAGGTAGATAACATAGCATCCTCGGCGCTTTTTGCAGCGCTGTTGTAGTTTGCAAACAAATAACGGTACAATGGTGGGAAAATAACACCATATTTTTGGCATTGCTAGCTCAGCTTGCATTTTATGCTGTTGGAACGAGCAGCATGCATCCAGGGGCCCTAGGCTCGACAATTCGCCATTTTATTCAAATTGTGACGTACGCGTGACGTGTACAGTAGGACGGTGCAAGGTTACGTAAGCACACAATCGGGTTAGGCACTCTGAAGAAAAAGAGAAATAAAATGACAGAAAAAAGCGCGCTGTCGTCTGCTACTATATATTGGCGCCAAGAATAAAAAACGACGGTGCTCCTGCAGGAACCGATACGCTGCGGTGCATTCCTTGATTCGGATGCCTCGGATTGCAGTGAGGCGAGTGAAGCATTTTGTGGCTTTGCGGTATAAGTGTGTCATGCCATACTTGCGGTTGAACATGCGGCATCAGCTACGCACGAAAAGGCTGCGAAGAGGTTCAGCTGAACAGCAAGAACAGCAATGGAATATTCGCAGTGGGTTGGTGCAAAATGGGAGCGGAAAGTAGCATTGTTGTTCATAAGCGCCGATGACCTATCACGTTCACTTATCAGCGGCGTTTAAATGCAGGAACTAAAACGTTAAGAGACTTGGTCGTAAACAAAAGTTATCGATAGATTTCCAAAGTAGCTCCAGCACTGACGAAGAGGCGCCGGCGCAGCCGCTAATGTCCATCTCTGAGGACAACGCTCGCAGTCTCAAAGTATCAATTCCTGTTAGGTACTGGTTGTGCTACCCACCTTTTTTTTAAAGCCTCGTTATGAGCAGCTACCGGCCACCAGGTCACCAAGTCTGCTTAAGTTTCTGACATATTGTGTCGGCTTGAGTTGTGTACAGCGCGGAAAGCAGCAGAGAGAGAGAGATGTAGAGAGAGAGATATATTCTTCCACACACACACACAAACGAAGTGGAAGGCATACGCCTAGTCGGTTATAGTGGTTAACTGCGCTAACACAAAAAAAACAACAATAAACGTTGTGTTTATTGTCGTTCTATGTGTTAGCGCGGTGAACCACTATGAACAACCAACTACGCCCAATTTTCGCCATTTTAGTCAGTTAAATTTTTAGCGCTGGCTTGCGAAAAGCTCTTGCGAAACGCGAAAGATGTCCGAGAAAGAGAACGAAACAGAAGAACAGAATAGCAGGAAAGGTAATAAGGCGATTCTCAGGCTACCGTACACCTGCAGGGGGGATAAACTGACAATATAAGAAAAGAAAGCGAAAGATGACTGAGGAAATTGTGATATGAAGCTATAGTGCGGCGCCGCACGTGCGTATTCCTTACTGTCGAAACGGTAAAAAGCAAATCAATAAAGAGAGTTTATTTTCAGGCTGTATTAAAAAAATAAATCAACACAAAATGTCACTAACTACATCATATGATTACAGCGGACCGTCATAACGTGCTCCGGAGTACTTAATTTTTCTAACAAATAAGCTAATGATGAGCCCGCATGCATAATTAAAGAAAACTTTATATATAAAACACATCACATATGTGGCAAGAAAACATGTGCACATGTGCCATGTACGTGGAACATAAATTCCTCTATTAAAATGGAAGCTGTGAGCATTTTTCTAGCTTTGCCCATCGTGGAAAGGCTGTTTAGTTCATTAACATGGCAGTCAGTGCATAGTGCAAGGCAAAAAAGGCAATGTTTAGGGCCGACGTTTAAGAAAGTCTTTGATTATCCCTCGCTGCCTTTAGCGCGGAGTTCCTGCACAGCCATCGAACGATATGACTCCTCAGGTTGTATTCACGAACCGATCAGACAGATATTTAGAAAACATCGCGGTGCTCTCTGAAATTCATTATGGTTTAGTGGGCGATGTTTAGCATAGAGACAAAGAGAAGAAAACACGGGACTGGCGCCTTTATTTCTCTTTGTCTCTGTTAAAGAGCGCCCACGAAACCATCATGAACAACCTAAAACTCACCCAACTTCCCCTTCTGTTGCTCTCTGAAATGCCTCGTCTCGCGGAAATCAAAAGCTTGAGTTAGGGGGCCGCATTGCTGCGCTTGGCAATGATGGCACGGATCAATGGTTCCTCTATGAGAGCAAAGCATTTGCACTTGGAGGGTAGCTATGACCCTCATGCTGCTGTAAATCTGCGTCTTTGTTATTAATCCTCTAAAAGCTGCCGCAGCTGAAAAGTTCCCTTATGACATCGTTGCAATGCTTTCTGCAATTACAACAATATGTGTCAGCTTACTTTACCACCCCCAAACTCTGTACCAAACCACGGTGAGCTAACAGCGGCCTACATTGCACATCGAATTCGCCATGTTTTTTAAGCGGCCTCCTCAAGTAGTTCAAAATGCGGTGCCCAACTCTGGTCATTTACAGCAATGGCAGACCATCCTTTTCCAAATGCAACGTCATTTTGACGTCATAATTAAATGTTTATACATAACGTGTTTCCCGCCACACAACGTCAGCCAATCAGATTTCAGGAGTCGGCTCTTGACAGTGGGTGGTTCATTTCAGCCCATTCGTAATACAAGCGTAAGTGCTTCCCTTTCTATCATATATATCTCTGTTTTCCATCCACAGTTACTGATATATACCCTCCATGCATAATGAATACCGCCGCTAAAAATCTGTTTTTACGCTCAATTCATCTTTACGTTACCGCAAAAAGCATTTTCGACACACCGAAACTTCGCGCCACAAATTTGAAACACGTGACTACTCTGAGAACCAATCAGAGAAAAAAATGGTGCCGAACGGCGGCCATGTGTGTTGAGAATAGGGCTCCAGCTATAAGAAGCTGTGAAAGCAAACACGCCGGGCAGTGGGCGCATTCCTGCGGGAATTCACTGCTCACACACTGAATACTAAGTGGTGTACATTTATGTTGAAGCGCTCACGAGTCATTTACTGGAGAAGCACTAGAAAAACACAAGGTTACGTCGGTCGCAGTCGCGCGGGGAGGCGAGACGGAAGTGGCGGCGGCTGGGATGCTCTTGTTTGGTGCGAGCAGTGAAGAGCATTCGAATCGCTTTGGGTTTTGCGGCGATGGGACTCAAGTGGCTTCGGCGGCGCATACTTCCGTGCGCAGGCTTTACCAGCCGAATATAATTACTGACGAACAGCATCTAAAGAGCTGCCGCTTCGTTCAAAAGTTTTGTCTGTTCCTCTAATGCCTGAAGGTGTACTCTCGCGTCAACGTATGCTTGTTTGGGTTTTGCTCTTAGTTTTTGTATTGAAAGAACGATGGACGATCAACAGCACAATAAAAAACGCAATCAACAACACAAAGTCAACTCCACATCTTTTCGCGGTGGACACAGCGGAAGGAAATATTGGACGTCGCCTTTTACATTGCCACGTGGTGGTGACAATGCCGTTGACAACAAATGAGGAGACTTGATCTTCCCGTTAATCAAATCTTTATTGAGCTGACTTGCGCTGCAAAAGAACTGAGCAATTGGCGCGGCGATAGCTTGAAGCACTCACGAGGGCGGCGTCTCCTCGCAATCGGCAGCGGCAGCAGCCACCGGCCAGCACGACGAGTGAAACCTGCTCTGTATATTTATAGGTTGGTCTTCTATACTTGTAAATGCTTACATCCTCTTTTATTAGCCACCTGCCGCTGTGCCAAAAGTATTTTACTTCCTTTGAAGTCTATTTTCCTCTGCACCATCTGAGATGTACAGATGTTGCACATGTCGCTTGCTAGCTGTAGTGAATGTACGTTTAGTTTTCACTTTGGCGCTTGTTCTATAATAAACCAAGAGGAGTGGCAAGCGAAACGCGTAAAGAAAAATTGGAAATGTAATACATACGAACACGCAACGATACGGAACTGAAAGGCTGGGTACAGAGAAAGAAGTAATTACACGTTTGTTAAGCATTGAATCTAAACTAGACGCTCTTCAAGCTTTGCCCGAAATAATCGATGAACTTAAAGATTCAATGAATCTAATCTCAGGCAAGTGTGACGAGTTCAAAAATCGGCTCGATGATGAAGAACAAAATACCAAAGAATTCCTCAAGTGTGTTGATAAACTTGAGAGGGTTGACTGGGCAAATGAGATTGCCCACTTGAGACTTGAGATCGACAGCTTAGAGTGGCGTAGTCGCCGCCTGAATCT
This sequence comes from Amblyomma maculatum, assembly GCF_055883805.1. Taxonomy (NCBI): domain Eukaryota; kingdom Metazoa; phylum Arthropoda; class Arachnida; order Ixodida; family Ixodidae; genus Amblyomma; species Amblyomma maculatum. The sequence goes on from NC_139350.1 coordinate 15,837,335, forward strand.
TGAAATACCTGGTGTCCCCGAGTCTTACGATGAGGATTTGCTGGAAAAAAATAAATGAAGTGGCCTCAAAATTAAATATTTCGCATGTAGCAATGATGGATATAGGTGCCGTGCATAGGCTGCCAGCTAAGAAGGACCAAACGCCAGCTATTATCGCCCTATTCTTGAGACAGAAGGACCGTGACTCTTGGCTAGCAAACAGGCATGCACTGGAGGAAGAGGGGAGCTTGTGTATCTGCGAAAATATCATGCGGTTTTCACGGACAATGCTAACCTTGACAAAAGATTGGGGAAAAAAGAATGGGTGCGCATACGTTTGGGATGCTAACGGAAAAGTACTGTTTCGGAAACAGACTGGCGCACGAGCGATAGTCATTCGCAGTGCGCAAGATCTTATTATTTTGCTTTAATCTTCCCTGCTAGCACGCTACGAACGTTCCTTCTTTGGCCTCTGTGTGTAAGATGACGCATTCAAGTTTCGATTTTCGTTGTGAGCATACTTTCTGAAAAAAAGACACGCTTTCGTATTTTTCCCTGAACGCCAGGAGTTTAAGCAACAAACTTGATAAAGTATATTTATTCCTAAATGACTTTAACCACTCTTTTGATGATATTTGCTTTACTGAAACATGGTTTTCCTCTGATTATGAGTGTTCTTGTCTTGAGGGTTATGACTGTATATACTTATGTCGCACTTCCAAGCGGGGTGGGGGTACTGCGATGTGTGTTCGCTCAGATCATAAATAGAATGCACTGCCAGAGTACAATACTATCAGTGACAGCATTGAATGTGTCGTTGTTGAATTTTATGAATTTCTGGCAGGGGTGTTTTATCGCCCACCATCTAGATCCTTGAATGATTTTTTGCACTGTATGAAAAAACTGCTCGAACTGAGCCTTGAGTTAAAGCTACAATGTGTTCTTATTGGCGATTTCGATCTTGATGCTTCATCAAATAGCTCAGGCTATTTGTGCCTACAAGAGCTGTTCACGTCATACGCGTACTGCAACTTAATAGAAAAGCCTACTAGAATTACTCCCACCTCTCAAATTACCCTAGATCTTGGTATCAAAAGCTATTCTCCTGAAGAAGTCAAAGCGGGTACATTCATTCGCGATCTAAGTGACCATTTTTATACGGCCAATCTACGTCATTGTGCCTAACAAAACGCCGAGTACAAATAAGGATGAAACTTTTTTACCCCACTACTCTGATAAAAATATTAAGCCATTTAAAGATATTCTCTCAAAGACGGAAACAGATGCTAATAAAGCCTATGAGGCTTTTCTTTCTTGCTTTATGTCCGTGTATCCCACCGAGGTGGCGCAGTGGTGACTGCGCTCGACTACTGTTCCCAAGGATGCGTGATCGAATCCCGGCCTCGGTAGCCGCTTTTCGAGGAAGGCAAAAAGTAAGGCGCCCATGTGATGTGCGATGTCAGTGCCGTTAAACAACCCCAGGTGGTCGAAATTTCCGGAGTCCTCCACTACGGCGTCTGTCATAGTCTTAGTCGCTTTGGGACGTTAAACCTCCCAAACTAAAAACACAACCAAACCAAACCTTTATCACCGCGTACGAAAAGTGTTTTTCCCTTAAACGGTGGAAAAAGACGAAAACAAGATAAGGAAGCTTTGAATCATCCGTAAGCTGTATACGATAATTAAACAAAAAAAAAAAACAAGCTGTTTGAAAAGTTATCTAATACTAAGCATGAGACTGACTTTACGCTGTTTAAAAAGTTTGAAAGAAGTTAAATGCAGATATTTGAAGATTAAGATTTGAATATTACACAGCTAAGTTTACAGACATCACAGGCAATTCACGTGCAATGTAATAAACAGTCAGGAAGCTACCCTCCAAGAACCTAAAGAAAAGAAAGGTCCCATATCAAAACGACGCTTTGACAGCTACGGAAGTTGCCCATTTATTTAATGATCACTTCATTGCAGTTGGATCATACGGTGGGGAATCGGCTGATGTATCATGCGACCAGTTCATCTTATCAAACTGCGTAAACACAATGTTTTTAGCACAGACTGACGACAGGAAAGTGTTGGATGCAAATCTAGCACTGAAGCCCGTGCACTAGGAGCCGATGAAATCAAACCGAAACCGCCAAAGGCTGTGACTGAAGTAATAAATTCTCTACTTTTCCACATTGACAATGTCATTTTATCTACAGGCGTTCTTCTAATAAAACCAAACTAGCTAAAGTCACTGCTATACTCAATAGGCGGCCTTACGAGCGAACTAACAAATTATAAGCCTATATCAGTACTGCCGGTGTTTGCAAAGGTAGCTAAACAGATTATCAACAAACGGCTTGTTCGATTTTTAACTGCACAAAGTATTATACCCAACAAGCAATATGGCTTAAGAAAAAAAAATAAACCAGCAGAAAACGAGTTCTTCGGGATAAAGAAAACAATTTTAAACAATATAGAGGAAAAGGAATACACCCTGTAAATTTTCCTCGATTTTCGAAAGGCGTTGTACTGTTAAAAAAGCTTCCATTTTATGGCATTCATGCCGTGTCATTACCTTTAATTGAAAACTATTTAAACCGCGAAGAATTTACCGTCGTAAATTCTGCAGCTTCACATGTGAAAACAATTAAATATGATTTAACCCTGTGATCTGTTTTGGGACCGGTGCTCTTTATTTTATATCTTAATGATAGAGTAAATTACCGGGGCTGCGGAAACTTAGTGTTGTACGCTGATAACACCAATGTTTTTTCTCAGGTATTGACCCCTATACGCTTGAAAGAAAGGTGAACTATTGGTTGTGAGGCTTGAGTACATGGCTGAAATCAAACAGGATGCAACTAAATGCTAGTAAGAAAAAATACCTTCTGTTCAGAGAAAAAGGTGTAAAAGTGCCTGACAACATGACACTGAATTTTGAAAATACTCAGCTGTAGCAATGCTCACACATTTGTTTTCTTGGTGTCGTGTTTCACGAAAACGTATCTTGGGACTCGCATGTAGACCAGCTTCGTAGTGATCTTTGTCGAGCAGTTGGAATCTTAAACAGATTGAGGTACTATCTCCCAGTGTCCACAAAGCGACAAATTTATTACTCACTAATATACTCCCAGTTAAGCTACTGTTCCCTTGTATTGGTAACAACGACTCAAACAAATCTAAATTCTCTCCTTGCTATACAAAAGCGAGCACTGCGGGATATCAGGAACTTACCGCTTTCACAAAGCTGCCGGAATTTATTTAGGTCTTATGACGTATTAGAAATAAGTCAGCTACAGACATACAAGCTATGTCTCGAAATATTCCGCCAGTATAAGTCAGATAAAACAGCCTTCGAATCCATACCACACTAAGAGAAGCACATATGAACTTCGAAAACAACGAATGGAAATACCTCGTGCACAAACAAATTATGGCCTTCAGAGGTTAAGATGGCGAATTCCTGAATTAATTAGCACCCCCTTATTATAGACATTACACACAGCACTCTTTATAATCGATATAAAAAGATAATTAAAGAAATGCTAACCGAGGAATCTTAAATGATGAAATTTAAAATACTCCTATTGCTTTCTGGAATATATATCTTTTTTATACTTAAACCATGGTTACATTATATCTATGTTTTAGCTTTTACCCCAAAGCTTGAAATCGGTCCTTTCATTATTTATGTGAGTAGTGAATGTGTGTCAACATGTGAATGCCTTATAATTTTTGTAGCCTTGGGTACGGCTCATCATCCGGGTGGTGTGACCCCGTCAGGCAGTGCATGCCTTTTTGCATGTCACCTCGGCCAACCTTTATTTCTTGTGTTGTATGAAATAAAATTGAACGAACGAAAAACAATCATGCTCAGAGGTCGTCGATCTACGAATGCCCGTTTCACTCATCAGGAGCACTGCAGGAGCGCTTGTTGCTAAAACAAACTAACTCTCATAATACAAATGTGTTTTTGATTGTATGCTTATATATTGCATGCAATCAGAAGCAGATTAAATATAGCATGAACTCATTGATTTCGGCCTCCTCAACAATCTCAAGGGAAAGCCGAAAACAAGTACACTTCTTCGAGGATCGTTAAGGTCACATATATAGTGAAGGCTTCTCAATGAAAAAGAGAATATGCAAAAAAAATCTTTTTGTTGAAAAAAAACTGCGACCACCTTCCACGGTGTGCATTTAAGAGTGCAGCACACACCGGGAATAGCAGACGACCTGAGGGTGATAGCAGTTATGACGTCAGCGACCAATGGTTGCACGAATAGAAAGCTGCCTTCGTAGTAATAAAAAAAAATCATTTTGAAAATATCTACTCCATCGAATGAGTTCATATTTTATGGAATTATAACTTCACGTGTGGAGCGAAATAAATAATCATTCGGCTCTGCTTCGACTGATATTTAATTGGTGCCAGATGTTTGCGTGGGGAAGGGTCGAAGTAAGCCTATACAGAACTGTTGGAGTCTCGTGTTGGTGCCTGGATTGGCTATTGATGCTCCGCATTCCCGGTGGAGACATTTAAGGGGCTGTATTGGCAGTGGCGACAACCCTTGGCGCAATCAGCAACGTAGGAAAAAATGCGGGACCCGCACTATTCTATTTGTCACGAATTCGGCGAAGAGTCCGTGCGAAGCCGACACTATCATCTCTTGATTCATCATGCGACGCTGGTAGAAATTCATCGTGAAGGTCCGCAGGTACCACGAGAAAGAAAGCTATTCTCTTAGGAAGCAGTTGTTCGACACTGTGACCCCAGAAAAACACTAATTCAACAGTAAACGCTCCGGACTATGAAGAACAGCTGCTTCCAGAAAGTCGACTTCGCGATGCAGCAGAGGGTTTCACGTGTAATGATGTGCACTTTGTGACACTCTTCGTTCTTAAATAGACATCCAAATCGTTCACTTATTGAGGCTAATAAGTGGAAATCGAGATAAAACGTCAGCATTGGTGTGCATGATAACCGACGTTTTATAGAGTGCTGATGTCATACTCCTTAAGATAACGACTTCATCTGGGGAGGCGGCTTGAGAGATCCTTGAAACAACGGTGCTTACACAATTCTAGGTCATCATTTACAACCTTGCTTGGCCGTCGCAATTGTAGGCACGAAGTTTAGGTTGGCCAAATTTTGTTTTTCGGTATTAAAACGATTAGCTTCGGCCTTCAATTAGAAGCAGCTAGCGTACGCGATAACGTTCTCCAGTACATCTTCTATTAGGATAAGATACGTGTTTCGTTCAAGCTGCTTGAAACAGTATGAAATTCGTTTTCGGATTGTTACTTTTTTTGAAGTACCTGAGGAGGAAATGGAACTGTAAATTATACGTAAGCATTTGAAGGCTACTCTTCGCGATGTTTGTAAGGCAAAATAAAGCCTCTGGAATCTTTATGTGGGTCAAGGGTTTATAGACATCCTCTACCTTTAAATCCCATTACAGGTTTAAGAAACACAAAACACTTTACGGACCTATAGCCAAAAGCCTGGTCCAGAAGCAAAACGCGCTATGCAGGCAAATGAAATATAAATGAACCATGGACTTTTCATTCTGAGCATTTTGAGGCCTTTAAAACCGATTTTTCAATGTTTATTTTTTTTATTTCCTTGATTCATTTATTAATTAAACTGATTTAATAAACTCTGCATGCACGTTAAGTAGCAATCAGTCATCTATCACTAGAAACATCAATTACAATGAAAGAGTTTTTCTGCGGAGCCCTTGACTATTTCTGTAACGAGGTGCGGTTTACTTATACTACTACGCCGGCGGCTTTCCGTGCGAGCGAGCTGTAGAAGCCATCATTTAAAAGGACTAACGCAAATGGTGCTCACAATGTGATCGCTGACTTCCGAAGCGCATATCGCGTCCAGCATGTATGCTAGTTTTTGGTTGTCTGCATCAGAGATTGCACAGTGCGTTTGATTTACGGTAAATAAAAGTCAAGCAAGCAAATTTTTCTGAAGCCGCGCAGCTGACGTACACCGCAACGCGCCGCAGATGCAGCGCGATCGCTTTTCTCGTGCTCGCAAGGTAGCATGAATGCGGCAGTGCAAGCAGAACGTCCGGCCCGCGTGGCCCCCATATTCCGAGTTTCTAGTTTTCTGCAATACTGGCGTTTCTCGTCAGAAGCAGCAGTGCCCCGGCTCGGTGCTTAGGGAGCCTATAGGCTCCTTGGATGTGCGAGAAACGGCAGACGTTATGATGGGCGGCGAAACATGGCAGAGGAAATAGATGCTCGTGCTTCGAGATGACGCAAGGCTATGGACTTCGTGTGTTGTGAAGCGTACATGTTAGCTTCGAGAGGTCTTCAAAACCTGGAGTACGATTTTAAGGCGGAAGCCTTTAATGGCTCATCATTGTTGTCCGACACTTAAGAAATAAATTAATAAACCTTGTCGGCCACCGGGAAACACCTCCATTTCTCGAATCCCCAGCCCAGCGTCACGTCCCTGATTGTGAAGCGCCTTTATAATTCCTCTTGTTTACTGGGAGAATGATAGCGAGATTCCGCCATTGACAGATACCACGCCTTTCCTTTCCTATAGACGAATTATAGAACGCCGGTGAACTTGGATGAGTTCAATTAAATGCTTGTTGTGTTCGACAAGGGGCGCACGATGTACCGTCACGACAGATCATGGCGTCACAAGGCGATTAATGCGTATACGAAGCTGACCCCGACGGGCGTCAGATCCAGGTGTCCGTGCGCCCTTTCATTTGCCGCTTCTTCGAACGCCGCACCAAGCAGCAAACAGAAGCAGGCCCAGATGTCTAGTAGGTGTTAGTACAGCAGGCATTACCGGCGTTTGAAATTGATTTACAGGAGCGAAAAGGCGCACTATCTGTCACAATTCTCTGCGTGCACACGTATCACGCCATAAAGGAAAGGACAAATGTGAAACCGTATCACCCTAATTACTCAAAGCATCATTCACCGTCACATTCGCAACAAATGCATAGCAGAATGCGGCACTAAGGCTTTCACCTTTCACCACTTTAGTCGCCAAAGTGTCTCGTAATTTTATAGTTGTGAATTTGGCACCGTATCTGAGAAATTTCGCTTGCATTATTCATTAAAAAACATCCTGTGCTATCCGATTATCGCGTCTGCCGACTCACGCAGTGTGATCACTCAACTGTGACCAAGCGGTAAGCCTTCGCTGTGACTGTCTGTTAAAGCAGGAATTGGGCCTATTGTGCAACGCCACAAATCCCGAAAGTTCGGAATTTGCCGTGCGGGAGCACTGTGTCCGGCTGCGGTGAGGTTGAGCCGTCGCCCAAGTGTAGTACGTCTGTCGCCTGTGGTAATGCATGAATAGTATATAAATACATCAGCAGCGTGTTATTGTGAAAGCAATACTATGCCTGGTCTAACCGCTCGTCGCGGCGTGCCGTGCCCGTATCTTTATTTAAATAGAAGAAGTAGAAGACGTAGAACGCTCGGCGACCCGCGGCTAATGCTTTCGCTGCGTATATAAATAATGTATATGGCGTATAGAAATAAATAAGCAGGGTAGAGCGTTTTTCTCGTGGAAGCAATTGCACCGTTAATAAATGTATAGCTTAGTATCCCTGATTTGAGTTCATTATACAATGGGGCTGGCACAAAGACAGCGTGTGCTATATCTACTACGCCCTCGCTTCGGAGAACGAGCGCTCGCACAATTGCGTGACAGTCTGGGCCTGCGTGTCTGCGTGCATGTATGATATGGCTCACATTGGAGCGATTTCTCTGTAATGAATCAAGTAAGATGTGCAGGTGCAAGCATGTGACACTTTTCAAATATTTATGAGCGTTTTTCAAAATTATTCTGCTTTTACACTATGACGGAAAACCAGACGACACCCACGCTCCCGCTCCTAGTGCTGATAGCAATAATGCCCGCATTAGTGCATACATTAATGCCCGTGCGCGTATTCGAGGCCGGAATCCGCGGCCTGGCTCAAAAAGGTACGCCATCGTAAAATAAGGCGAGTCTGACGGCAGTATATGCGTTTATGCGAATCCAATATCCCTGAGAACGCAGTACTTTATTCGCTTCTAAATGGCGAGAAGAGATATGTTGCGTTGCACGCACAGAAAAGACGTTAGATGTTATGTGCACCACGGACAAGCCAAAACTAACACCAGCACTGCCCTCAAGATCGAACAAAACGTCGCATGAAGCCCCACGATCCTTCATCTAAAAAAAATTTGGCGACGATTACGTTACTGCCAAGTACAAAATTTGAGGGCAGTTAATCAGCTGTTTCACCTTTTTTGATAGATTGAGGCAAAGAGTTCGAGCATGACAAGTATGTACAATTACAGCAATTTTTTTATTTTTCACACGTATTATTTCAAGAAACACTCATCTAACAGTTCTCGGCTGTCATAAAAGAAGTTTTGTGGTCAGGGAAATGAAGAGGGCAATTAAGTTATCGGGAGGTTGTGGGAGGCAGCGCGTGGGCCCATAGGAACGCTGCGCGAAGAACAAATAGCAGGGGCTGACTGATGGTGCTGACGCCGTTAGCGAGTGAAGAGAACGTGACTCTGCTTTTCGGCTTGGGATGCACGCACCGTGATCCGCTGATAGCGAGCCTGCGCTTAGGCAACCGGAGAGCACCCTCGCCGTCACGGAGAAAGAGGGAGGGAGGGGGGCAATAAGCAGTGGCGAACAGAGGAGCGCGTGCAGCAATCAGATAACACGCGCGGTCGGCGCCACGTAGGAAGAGGGAGGCTGAGCTGGGGGCTGAAAGGGGGGTGGGGCTGGTTACGAGGCTTACGCCGACGGCGACAACGACGCCAACGGGACACCCAGGAATTGGCTTCAAAGAGCTGGGCTCTAAGAATGTGCAGGCGAAAGCCTAGTTGTCTGTTGCTCAAGTTTTTGCTGTACTTTCCGCTGGTATGCTGTCGCCTTTTGTGTTCAATTTTTCTTCACCTCTCAAGGCGGCTCGCCTTGCAAGTGCCTCGCCAGCGGCGTCTTGTACAATTCTACGTTTTGCAGAGCGCCTGAGTGGCATTAGGGCCGCAATTTGTTCTCCTTTGGCTGCTGTTCCATCTCCAGAAGGCCTAGCGTGATAGTGCTACTTTCAGCCGCTCAATCAGTTTCCGCCATGCTGTACTTTCTGGGTCTTTGCCATCTGCGACTAGGGCCTAAACGATCCTCACACATAGTGATGTGCAATGATTCCTTGACGCCATGGTCATGTGACTTCTATCAGTCATGTGACTTCACAGTTACTGCGCCCTTACTACAAACACATTTTACCTTTCCTATTAACTTTCCTTTTACAAATATAAAAAAAGGCGCAAAACTATCTCGCTGCTTGCCGGGTATCTCAAACCTCTACCCTTGCACCTCGCGACGCTACTCTGAAACAGACGTAAGGCTTTAATCTTAAAAGCCGATATGGGTTTAGTTACCCAAACACCAAACTTTGAACAGTGCTGTATAGGTTCATTATCCTCTGCTGACATCACACAGCACGCCTTTCTGCGTTTTTCTGCAGCGAAAAGGAGGCAGAAGCGGCCGGCACTAAAATGACGTTGCGTCGGGTGGGAGTGCAGGATGCGACGAATTGCTGTCTATGACGGGAGGGTCACGCTCCATTCACAAAAATTTTGACGATGGGTTGCCCCTTTAACGCCTTCCTACACGACCCAGTCTACCTAGGGCGAAACTATATTACTGGGCATTTCCTTATCTTAAAGGACGAGGCATGTGGAAAGACAATCTATACGCAATGTCCCTCGCTGCTCTTGCAGAACTGGTGTATGGACCTTTATGGAGCATCCGCCGAGGATGATGCTCATCCGCCTTAACTTGAATTATGATGGTGTTGAATATAGCGCCTGTCTAATTTGCTTTCTTCGACCGCTAGGACCTGTGTTCGCGCGTTGCAATCAACTGGCGAAACTTCAGCACCGAGGAGCGTTGACATTTCGCTGCCCACGCACTTGGATGGGAAATGAAATTACTTCTCAGGAGAAAGATGCGGCACACAACAAGCAGTCCTGACTTGAAAATGCAATAGGAGGCGCAACGGAGCAGTGGTCGTCAACTTCCAAAAAGCGTTCGCGTCAAGAACAAGTGGCTAGTTAGTAAGGCCTACTTCCATCGCAAAGGCGCCTCAAGTTCCAGGTGGTCTCCGAAGTAATGAATGTTACACAACTGCAAGGTCATTGAGAATTTTCTCCGCCTGTGCAGCCTACGGTCTAGTAATCTCATAAATGAACCACGAAACAACTGTGGTGAAGTTTGCGGGCATCGATCACCACAGAACCTCTCCTACCCTGTTGAAGCAAACGAATAGCTGGGCTGCGCCTTCTACTGAAGGAGATGGCACAAGCAGATGCTCCAGCGCAGCCAATGCCAGCAGCTCAGCCGACTACCACACAGCCCTATCAGGAACGTCGGCACTTCTATGGCAAGCCTGGTGAAGACGTGGATGACTGGCTTACCCATTACAATCGGGTGAGCAAATACAACCGATGGGGTGCGAAGACCAAGTTGGTGAACGTAATATTTTTTCTTGAAGAAACGGCGCAAACATGGTTTGATAATCATGAAGCATCCCTTATCACCTGAGATCACTTCGTGGAAGAAATGACTGCGGGATTTGGCAATGCCGATGCTCGAAAAAAGAGCGCCGAACAGGCTCTGGCTCAGCGAGTGCAAGTACCAGGAGAGACCTGCACAACTTGCAAAGAAGTCCTTAGGCTGTACAAAATAGTTGATGCTCGGATGACTGAGGAAGACAAAGTGGGCCACCACCTCAAAGGAATAGCGGTAGACGTATATAGGTTTCTCATCTGCAAGGATGATTTGAATACCACCGCAAATGTTACCCGACACTGCCGCACATTTGAAGGTTTGAAGCGACGCCGTATCATCCCCAAGTTTGGTCGGTTGCCGAATGTCACAACTGTCGCCAGTGTGGATGTGCCTGAAGCAAGGAGCATGGCAGTTAAAATTCTACAGATTTTACACGAAGAGCTTCGGAGGCATCACAATATTGGGGGTCACGGCAGACCCGGATACAGTGGAATGTCTTCGGCATACGATCGTCCGACGTGATGCTCTGCTGCTCATGGCCCGAACATCCAACCTCCCACCATCAAGGCCTACACCAGCCAGCACGCTCGTCCTCCTTGTTGACATCCAGACCATGAAGCGTTCGACCCAAGCCACTATGTGCCTTACTTATCGCGTGAATGTGAGCCGCCGCTGTGCTATACCTGTGGAATGATGGGCCAGGTTTCGCGTTTTTGCCGCAATCGCCGTCCATACCAGCAGCATAGCCGACAGTGGGTGAACTCTCGTACAAGTTTTCCCGCTGACAATGCTGATTCATATAGAACACCTGGCAGTAATGAATACAGAGCAACACTAGCCGACAAGAGTACAGAACGGCGCTGAACCGTAATGAATCACCGGCCTCTGACCGCATTCTGTCACTCCCCTCTCGGTGCTTACGACGCTCACCTTCTCCCCGACAATGGTCGCCACCTCCGGGAAACTACTCAGTGTGGCCGATGGAGGTGAGGTCGCAAATGATTCCAGCTTATCTATGCCTCTGCCCGCTTCAGTGTTAAAGAGCAGAACAGAAGTTTTTGTGGATAGTGTACGTGCTATGGCGTTGGCGGACACAGGTGCAATTAATTCTTTTATAAGCCTCGCTTTTAAAAACTGCCTTGGTCGTGAAGTTATGTTTGGTTGCGATAAAGCGACGACACTGCGTGGTGTTGGTGGCGAACCCCTTAACGCACTTGGAGTCTGTTCCGTGAACCTCGAAATCGCCGGCCGCACATTCCGAACCGAATTTGCCGTACTTCGTCGATCGACCCATAGCGTCATTCGTGGTCTCGATTTTCTGGAACAATGTGGGACCACTCTTGACATTAACAATGGGGACATTTCTGTGAATGCTCGCTTTTAATCTGCTTTGTGTGAAAATTCGCCGACCAATCCTAGCACGCTTTCGGTTTCAGACAACATAGTCACTCCTGCAATGTCAGCAGAGTTTATACAAGTTGTTTGTTCAAGCTGTACCATGTGATGCTTTCGACACTGTAGTTGAATCACTCACTCTTAACTGCACGAAGAAAATGTTCTGATTCCCCTTTGCATTATTTAGGCCAGGAAGTGCCACTCTTCTTTGTGGATGACTAACTGCTCGAATGAACCTGTTGTATTACCACGTGGCCTAAAACTTGCGAACTTTGAAGAAGACGCCGTTGAATCATTGAGTGGGCTCAGCACCGACAATTCTCAGCCTACCACATGCTGAGAAGTAGATAAGACAAAATTTATTGCCATTGTTAACAAATCCCTGCCAACAAGTGACCGTTACAGTTTAGTGGGAGTTCTGTCGAAACATGCTGCGGCTTTTGATTTCTCTCCAGACTCGCCACCACGGATTTCCATTTCCCGTACTCAGCACAGAATCAATACTGGGACTGCTGATCCAATCCGTCAGAAGCTTTATCGTGTATCGCCTTCAGAGTGTCCCACCGTGGCCGCCGCGATCGGCTCCGGCGCAGCGCTGTTGCTCCGGCCGTCCCACTCGGCGCGCGCATCAGCGGAAAATTGTAATTTCTCTAGCTCCGTAACACGCCGCGAGGTGACGACCTTAGCCCATAGCTCGAGCGGCTCGCGCGTGGCCGGCACTGCCTGCGATTTCAGTTACGTCGTCAGTTTTGTTGGCACGTTTCCACGTGGAACAGCCGTGAATGCGTTGTCAATTTCTTTTGACTCTCTACTTCAAGATCAGATATGTTAAACACTTAGGAACGCCTTTGCATGCAATTTTTGTGGCCGTTTAAAAGGTGATTGAGGCAACCGAGGCTTTTACCGCGCAGCATGTCTTCCGGTGTGCATGCTATATTGCTGAAGGTTTTTGTGTATGTGTGTGTGTGTGCTGCAAAAGTTGCCACGCTATATGACACAACTTACGCATGCCTTTTTGTGCCTTTCAGGCGACGTTTATTTTTAGCCAAGCTCTCTCTTGCTCGAACATATAATTACGATAAGCGCTCGTGCATTGTTATACGCCACTACGCTAGTCATAAGTCCTGACTTCTGTTTTTTGTACTTGAGTAGAATAGCTTGAGCGCAAATACTTTCGTGGCCTTTGTTTTGCTATGTTGCATGTGCTCACTCTAGGTGCAAGTGGTTTCGCGCAGCTAATGTGATCCCGCTATTGAATTATTTGCGGTGTGACGAAAGCTGCATCGATTCTCTGTCATCCGCTTCACACGGCAATCCTATCTCTTTCTTTATTTTTCAGATAAATGTATTGCTGTGTCCCTTTCTGCCGCTCCGATAGAAAAAAGAACCTCGGAATAAATTTTCATGAATTTCCTTCAAATGATGAGCGTAGGCAAGCATGGCTAAAGGCCATATCAAGAAACGATTTTGTGCCAAATGACAAGTCTGATAGCAGTGTTGTCTGCAGCCTGCACGTTTTAGACTCGGATTATAATTTGGGGTCCACAAAGGTGCGCCGTCTGAAACGGGATGCAGTTTCGAGCGCGTTCGCGGGTTACCCGAGCTACATGCAGCCTCAACAGCCCCCAAAAAGATGTACGATGGAGCGGTCGTCGCAGAATTCCGCACCAAACCAAGCAAGGGCATCAAGTTTATCAAGCGGCCGCGAAGAAGATGCAGAGTCAGCCTATGGTCGCGATTTTACATCTATGATCGTAAAATGGACTACCTTTTCGGTCAACAAACTGCGAGAGAAGACGCTGGGACAGGCGAGAACGGGAACAACATCGTGCTTGCCAACAAAAGTGTTGTGTTTCGTTGCAGCAGGCCTGTCCACGTCTTACAAGATTTCTTGCGGCTTTTTTTTTCACTAACCGATTAAGTGGTAAGCTCCTGTATCAGCTGACAAAAGAAGTGATAACTGAAGTTGAAAAGTGTGGCCTTTATGTCGTCTGGATCGTCACGGATAACCACAAGATTAATGTTACAGTGATGCGCCACCTGGGCAATGGCTCCCTCAAGCCAGTGTTCAGTCATCCATGTGATCCAGAGGGAAGCCTATTCTTGTCCTTCGACCAGTGTCATATAAAAAACGTGCGAAGCCTTCTTCTGGAGGGGGACATGACAGATAAAACCCAGCCAATAACTGGACAGTTTGTGAAGCAGCTCTATGCCCTTCAAAAGAACGAGATTGTTAAACCAGTTCGATTCCTAACGCAGAAGCACATGGAGCCAACTAATTTTGAGCAAATGCATGTGATAAGAGCAGTGCAGCTGTTTCTTTTTTTGAAAGAATACCCCAGGTACCACCCTCAGGCAGAACAGTTCAGGAATGCTGACGCAACAATATTGTTTATGAAGATGGTGCAGAAATGGTTTTCCATCCACAATGTGGCCAACCGAACGGCACATGTGCATTTGAGAAAGCCTGACCAAATGCACTTTTTCTGTGCTACCGATGAACGCCTACAATGGCTGGAGAAGGAGTTCCCAGACTATCTCGAAACTATGTACTATGCCTGTAAAAGGAACGGGAAAAAGTTTCTTAATGCTGAAACCTACGAAGCTCTCGTGCTGACAAGCAAATCTACTGTACTATGCATCAAGTACCTTCTCGAGAACGGCTTATTTTATGTTTCAACAAGGAACCTCTCTTCAGTTCATTGTGGCAAATGGCTGGTGGGAACGACTGTCTTGATGCAAGGGCTGTGACATTTAGCCTGGAAAGGATCTTGCGGACTGGAAGCCTGTGCCCATCTCAAGCTTCAAACATTGAAAATGGACATGCTGTTTTAAGGTAGGTACATGGTATGTGAGGTCTGGAGCGAGTGCTCGTAGTTGGCAGCTGGTTGTCTCTTGTTTCAAAACACAAAGCTAATCACTTTCATGCCCTTGCACAACTAAAATTTCACAACGCGAGCATCTCTACTGTTGTAGCTTACCTGCTGGGTGGAAAGTTGTACAGTTCAGACCATGTGAGCGCGTAAAACCTGCTTTGCCGATGGGCAATGTGTTACAACTATTTTTTGGTTTTATGTGGCTGCTGATTATTAGTGGCGGTAACTATTTTACATATATTGCAGTTTGCATGGTGCCTCCCTGAATGTGACGTCCTCAGAACTGGATGTTCCAGCTCGAGCAACAGCACAAGCAACCACGCATGCTTCGACATAGAGAGCACAAGGTGCCCCAGCCAGGTATAAGTTGCATACACTTTTTCAAGAACTTACGCTTCGTTAGCTCGCTGGACTACTAATTGTGTTTATTTTGCAGCCTACAGCGATTTGGCTAACGCATATACTTTGCTGATATAAATAATATGCATATTTTTCTTCCAGGTTCACGGGAACTGAGTATTTTGTGGTGGAAATCGACGAGCTCTTCAGATCCCTGAAAGCGATGCCTCGTGAGTACACACTCGTTCACCCACTCTATCCATGTGAATTGGAACTGAAAACCGACAATTTCGCGTTATTGCACGGCTCTAACAGGTGACTGGTGGCAATGCCTAAATGTGAAAAGTTTTAGAGAATGCACGGTGAGTTTGGACATGATAAACCTTTTTACAGGTTTGTGCCAAAAGCTGACTTTTTTTGCTGTCACAAATGCCAGTACATTGCAGAATGTCTAGCTCCATATGCTAATATGGGCATATTCTATTTCAGTGCAGCGACCACCATCAACCATAGCAAATGCCAGCATCGCTTATATAGCAGGTTTTGTGGCGAAGGCAGTTGAGGAGCGAAGAACATGAAGTGTCTGCCCTTCCCTCCACCATTCGCATGGATCAAGTTCGGTGCTTATGCGGCCTGCAGTCAAGGGGTGGGCTAATTTTCCCAAAGTCTGAACTTGTCACTGTCCTCGTGACCATTAAAAAAGCAGTTGATATCGCCCTGCCGCACATAAAAAAAACCAACGTACGTCAGCAACTGGCTGAACTCTTACTGTCTCGACTGGAGCAGTGCCCCCTTTTCGTGTGCCCAGCGAGAGATGACCAGGCCACAAGCACACTAGCTGTAGTTTTCGACAAGTTCATTAGGCCACTTTTATCCAACGTCTGCGTTAATGTAACGGACCGGGCAGCATACCGCAAGGAGCTCGCCTGCAAGCCACTGCACAGGAAAGTGCTGCGCGTTTATAATAAAGAAAATGTGAAGAACTGATGCTGAACATCATGGCTCGAATTTTGTCTCTTTAAATAAAATGCAATTTGTATCCTCAAATAATTTTATCTGTATTCCTGCCAAGCTGTAGGTTTAGTTAATCAAACCCTCTGTTTTTTGTTTGCCGAGGATGAAAAGAAAAGAAAAAGACTAAATTCGCATCAGTTCTCTCCACTACACGGTCAAAAAACTTTATCCATTGCAGGCTGTTGTGCAATGCTCTGGCCAAAAGAGGAATGGGGCAATGCATTGAGTGGCATCCGCAAGCGCTGAAAGCTAATATTTATTGCACGCATTTAAGTATAAATCAGATTTACACCATGTCTACACAGGAAAACTGGCAGAATTCTTTGATCCCCATAAATGAAAAGTAATTTCTCGTTCTAAGCTAATATGCACAAGAATTTAAAAATTAAAATAAACCGCCCTGTTCAACTGTACAATATTTCGTGGACGATCGAAGAACAACTTCGTGATGGGTTGCATAAGGGCATCATTCAAGAATCATCTAGTCCGTGGGCTGACCCTGTGATATTTTATTAGTCGAAAAGAAAGATGGCACATGGCGATTTTGTGTCGAATATCGAAGTCTGAATACTGTTACTAAGAAGGACGTGTATCCTCTGCCACGTATTGATGACGCCAGCGATTGTTTGCATTCTGCCTCCTATTTTTCCTCCGTTGATCTGCGGTCAGGCTATTGGCAGTTTCCACTGCACCGAAAAACAAAGAAAAGACGGCATTCATCACCCCAGACGGACTATATGAATTTAATGTGATGCCGTTTGGAATATATGCAACGCTCCATTCACCTTCAAAACCTTCATGGATACAGTTTTGCGCGGACTGAAGTGGAACATTTGTATGTGCTATTTGCACGATGCAGGAATATTCAAAACTACCTTTCGTGAACACAACAGTCGATTAGAGGTTGTCTTGGAGTGCATTCAGAAAGCTGGTCAGGTACTCAATCTCAAGAAATGCCGTTTTGGAGAACGCCAGACATTAGTACTTGGGCATCTCGTAGACAAGGATGGCGTCAGGCCTGAACCGAAAAAAATGAAGCACTCACTTGTTTTAAACCACCGAAATCGTTAAAAACTCAGGAGTCTTTTGGGGGCTTTGCTCATAGTTCCGGCGTTTTCTTTCGAAGTTTGCTGACCTAGCATATCCACTTGTCTTCTGCAAAAAGATGTGCCTTTCAAGTGGACTATTGATTGTGACTCCGCCTTTCGTGAGTTAGAATTTATATATACATCAGGACCTGTACTTCGCTACTTCTGCCCATCAGTTCCAAGAGAACACCACAATGTCAATGAAATGGCGTTGCATATGTGTCACGAAATCGGCGCACATTTTCATCAAGCCGGTACGGCGCGAGGCCCGCGCGGCGTCGCGTGGAAAGCATGGAGAGAAAAGCCTCCTCCCCCACGCGGGAGAGCGCGTAGCTTTGTACGCGTTGCCGTCACCCTCTTTCCCATTGCCCGGGGAGGACGGTGGTTCATCGGCCTGGAATGTGCCAGACTTTTCGAGAACTTTCTATGGGATCTAACCAATGACGACGCGCGGCTCGATGGGAGGAGAAGGGAGCGCTCTAACCAGCGAAGCTAAGTGTGTGTGCGCGCTAGCTTTGACGTGTGCTAACAGACAGACGCGGCGCGCCCTATTTAAAGAGACCGCGCCGCTTGTGTAGTCAGTCAGTCAGTCAGTCAGTGGTTACGGGGTGTTCGCCAGTGCTTCGGCTGGACTCCCGGGGATCACCCGCTGCTGGCAAGCCCACGGACCTGCAAGGGAGCGGCGCTCGTCGCGTATGGCGGCCACATCGTGACTCTTGAGGCGTCGGACTACAACAGTGCCCGGGGAACAATTTGGTGTTTTTTTATGTAACTCTCTCGTGTTTGATCTGTTGGAAAGCCTCTGTGTTTTGAATCATTCTGTAGTTGCATGCTTAGCGTTTGTATTTTGTGAACCTCTCGTCTGTGCATCTCAAGTGATATTGTGTATTCCTTTGTATCCTCTCTAGCTGTGCATAAATTGTGTTTTACTTGTTACTTCTGGCTCCGATCCTTACTCTGGTTTGAACCGGCGACAGCTGGGCACCAAACGACCACCCCCTTCTGTCACTACAACGTAGTTGAATTCCGGCTGAGCTTGCCACGCAGGTCGAGGGCATCTCCTTTGCGACCGGAACAGCTACCCCCACTCACTCTAAGGGTGTCTGGGAGTGTGCGCACCTTTAAGGGCGCATCATTAATAATCCCTTCTAATTATTAACGGGTGACAATATGCAAGCCGTTATTTAAGCAAGGCTGAGCGCAATTACACAGCAACTGAACAGCAATGCTTAGCTGTTGTTTTCACTGTGCAACGATTTCGGTCATATCTTTATGGATGTGCATTTAAAATTGCGACCTACGATAATTGCTTATGTTCGCTGGTAAACCTCAGTGACCCCTGTGGATGCCTTGCGCGGTGGGCTTTGCGCCTTCAAGAATTCGGTTTTATTGTGTTTTTTAAGAGTGGTCGAAAGCACGGTGATGCTGACTGCCTGTCACGTTTGCCTCTTGAAAGTACGTATTGCAAGAGTGAGATCTTGGATGAATATATAGCTGCTACCTCTCCAAGCTTCCCCGATGCTGGTAAATTCAAGATTGCACAGTGGAACAACAGTGAGTTGGCACCGCTTTTTGATGCCACAAGTTCCTCGAACCCTGCGACTTCGTTCTGCATTCGTGATGGTCTACTATACAAGAAGAACTGCTGATTAATAGGAGCATGGTTTCTTTTGATAGTTCCTACACGTCTTCGGTGTCAGGTTCTTCGGGTAATGCACAACGATCGCACTGCTGGACACTTGGGCTTTGCCAGGACATTGCACAGGACTAAGGAATGTTTTTATTCAGCGAATATATCAGTCAAGCTACTCAACATATGTGGCCAGGTGCCTGCAGTGCCACCGTTTCAAGCACCCAACCTGCTCTCCGCCGGTTCACCTTCAGCCTATAACGCCGCCACGAACTCCATTCGAACAGGTGGGAATTGACCTTCTAGGACCGTTTCCCTTTCCACCAATGGGAACAGCTGGATCATCGTGTGCGTAGACTACCTTACGCGGTATTCTGAAACTGCTGCCGTACCGTCAGCCACTGCTTCTGATGTCTTGGCTTTCCTCCTACGGTCCATCATTCTTCGACATGGGCCTCCTTGTGTGCTAATAAGTGACCAGGGGCGACAGTTTACGGCAGAAGTTGTAGAATTTCTTCGTCTCTGCAATTGTCGCTATTCAACTCCTTACCACCCACAAACAAATGCCCTTACCGAACGCACCAATCGTACTCTTACCAATATGCACGCTATGTATGTCGACTCCCACCACGAAAATTGGGATGAAGTTCTTCCGTTTATAACATAGGCATTTAACACTGATAAGCACGAAACGACAGGCAACAGTCCTTTATTTCTTTTTTACTCTCGACTTCCACAAAGTACTCTGGACACATTTTCACCTTTCTTCCTCCCAGTTGAAACTTCATTAGGGCATACTCACTCTTTGGTTAAAGAAGCTCGCCGACTCGCTAGACTTCGCACTTTAGCCTCCCAAGAACGCTACAAGCAACCTTACGACAAGCGCACCAAGATGTTAATTATGCCCCTGGTTACTTGGTGTGGCTTTGGATGATGTTTCACATCGCGACCTGTCCCAGAAACTGTTGCTCCAGTATACTGGTTCTTTCGTTGTGCTGGAACGCACCAGCGCAGTCAACTTTGTAGTCTCCTCTCGCCTGACCACCCATGGTCGTCGTTCTCGGAAGACGCGAATAGTTCACGTCTCCCGCATGAAGCACTGCTATTAGCGTGCCGTACCTTGACTCGCCCGGCGGGGTTCGTCTGCGAAGGGGGCGGTGTCACCCACGTCCCGCAGTCCTGTTTTGGAGGAAGATGAGGTGTTGCAGGTGAAGCTGAGGAGGAGGAGGAGGAAGTTGGAGTGGCTTGCTCTAGGTGTGCTAACGACCAGCGCATCTAACACCCGCCGTGTAAATAAACTACGTAACAATATGGTGTGTGCAATGACTCGGCAGCTTTTGTGGGGAGAGGTGCTTCTGCTTAGTTACTGGAGGTTACATAATGTACCGTCTTTGCCAAAAGTAACCAGGCTGCAGGATCGGCTTCCCAGCCATGAAGTAGCCGATTCATACCATTTGTGAAGCTGGAAATCTCTACAATATACAGGTAATTAGCTGTCCTCACTTCTTAACTGATTGTGATACAGTGGGAATTCTTATTTGCCCTATAATACAAGTGATAAGCAAAACATGCAGCCTGGTTACTTTTGGCAAAGACGGTACATGTGTATTGCATATGTAACGAAGCTGGGCCAAACGATGTGAGGTCTTTTCATATACCCCAATAAAATATCAAGCATCTTGATTGTAATGCCAAAATTTGTTTGGTTTGCGGGCTTTAACGTCCCAAAGCGGCTCAGGCTGTGAGTGACGCCGTAGTGCAGGATTCCGAAACTTTCGACCATTGTGGCCACACAGTATGAATAAATGTGTGCCTAACATGTTAAAAACAGGTCATTTCTGTTTGAGGTCAAATGACTTAGAGGCAATACAGATCCACATTATGTAGCTTTCAGTAACAAGAAAACCGAAAAGTCGGTCTCCATAAAAAAGAAATTTTGTCCTTTGCATATTATACGAACCCTTTCAGTACGTAGCATGCAGCATTTGTCCTGCGGTGTCTACGGTCCTCATAATTAGTCGACAAGACCTTTACGCAGCTTTTAAGAAACAAACTGACCCACCTGTCCCCCCGAAACATTTTTTTTCTGTAAATACTGCACGAGCCTTCCATTACCAAGCACATGTAAATTGTGCCATCGTCATCACATATGACCTGTAATAAGGGCATAGAAAACAAACCCTTCGACAACGTATTACTAGTGTGTTTTTACGTAAAGTAGAGGATTTTTTTACAGTGTTTTGCCTTACTACACATGATGAACACTGCGAGAAACTCCACAAGAAACTATAATGCTTGTGTAATTTCTACTCTGCAGACCCTGGCTGCAGCCTAACTAGGCCTGCCACTTTGAATGATATTGCAGTCACTGACCGACCAAAAACGACGATGACTCCAAGATATTTGAGAAAATCAGAGGGCTTCCTTGCTGACTGATTGAATTAACTTTCTGCAGATTGTCAAGCTTTCAGTCCTCGTGATGGCTTTTGTAGGTTATTTGTTATTCTGGAGGCAATAATTGTGACATCCGCTTCTGTATCCTTACATAGGAGTGTTATCCTTGTCGACGTTACCAAGTGGAAAAACCTACAGAAAATATTCTTTTGTCACAGAATTTCTCTGCAGCTTTCTAGCGTAAGCTTATTGGCACAAACAGTTTTGCGCAGTAACATCCAGCTTTTCATAGTTACAACAAAAAAGTGCTGCACAACTAACGAAACTTGCAGAAAAGTTAAGTTTACGACGGGACTACAGAACATTTTCTGGCATTGTGGTTGTGACTTTGATCGGCTTCTCAAGTGGCGTTCGTCCCTCGAATACCCTTCTGCCGGCAACGCTTTAATGCGAGGGCGTTAATACTTCCCGTCAGCGCGATTCACAGCGGCGCCTGCCTGCCGGAGGTATGGCCAAAAATGCGTGCTAGTCAAAAAGGGTTAGGTTACATTTGGAGTGGTGAAATCAGAGAAATGAATGGGTGATGGTTGGTGATGTCCCAAAGTGGCCAATGTGACGAGAACGTAGCGGAGAGCCCCGGGCATTTTCATAACCTAGGGTTGTTTGACGTGTACTGGCATTGCAACATACAGCGACATCTTGCTTTTTGCCACATTTAAAAGCAGTCTGTACGGGACCGAAGCCGCATCCTTAGCATGACCACTCAGTGCGCCCTAACCCGCAAACTATACTGCTCAAACGGCTGTCAACACTTCAATTTTTTTTACTATTCTTATACATCTGCAATGCTATATATGAATTATTTCTGGGATACTTAAAATTTTTGCATTAAGATGTTGATCTCGATATGGCGTAATTTCGTTATAAAACATGAATGCGCAGAAATCTGAAAGTTGCTTGTAGAGACTGCCTAGCGCCAGATGTTGCTCATTTTAACCGCAGGTGAAAGTGTGCCTTCTTAGCAGGTGGCCGCCGAGCTGCCAGTGGCCTTATTAGATATGGCTCCTACACCCCTGAAAATCCCGGGAAACTAACGAAACAAGCGGAAAACAAGGCCCGATTGGAACAAACTAGTGTCAGTGGAGAGTTGAATTTTGGCCGAACAACTGCCCGTTATCAGAAACATGGATCATGTGGCGAACCTTAAATGACAGTGAGGTTCACCCTACTTTGTTCCCTAAAACTTCGTTTTATTTGTAGGGAATCAGAATTCACTGCGCACAGAGTTGCGATGACTTGCGTTGCCCGGGGTTAAAGCGACGGCTGCACCTGGAAATAAAGCAGAGGAGTCGATACAACACAAAAGACGCCGCATGACAGTCCCCGTCAGCCTAAAGAAGAGGGTCCGGTAAAGGCGCTTCAAGAAATGAATCTTATATGCACGCACCATGGAAAGCAAAATTACTCCTATGGTGCATGTTGCGTACAAAAGAAGTGAGCCGATAATTGGGAAATATTTAAGATCATTTTTCCTCCTCAAAGCCACCAGCAGCATTAACCTTTAGCTTGGATTCCACCTTTAGATGTCGTAAGGCACGCGTGAGATCTGAAGGGGATGCTCACTGGAAGTGCGCAACGAAGGTGCGGTTTTTGCGGTCGGCCCTTCCGCTCTGTATAGTATGATAAACCTCGAGTCTGCAGTGACCACCACGCACAGTTCCTCCGTGGGAGAAACGTAGTCTGCTGCTAAAGCTTTCCTGTACACCTAAATAAAAGCCAACAATAAGATTAAATTAGCACAATAATGTTGATGCTGCTATCGTATCCTGTGATGAATTATAGAAGATGCTCATTTTATTATTCAGTAAAGGAATACAGACACTGCGTATAATTACCCAAAAATAGCAAGTACAGCTTTATTCAAGTCATATCGTACCATAGCTAAAGGCTAGTGATGCTCTAGCGTGCGGACTGTGGCCTGCAATGGTTCCTTTTCGCGCCAGGTTGGGTACATGAGTACAGACGGTAAAAGCGATAGTAGTTTTATCATCATGGCTAGATAAAAACACACAAATACTGTTGCGTTTGTTTTAGGGTGACAGAGGTTAAACTGCCCCTGAAATAATTATAGATATGAGCATAGAATGCTTGCGTTACGGAGGAAAAAGGCCACTGAGGTGCCAGGGCGTGTACGTGCCTCAAAAGCGAGTTCAGTATTCACAAGTACTTTTTGCGACAACCAGGCCAGGTGTTCAGCGCTAAATCTTGGTCCGTAACGCCATGAACCGCGAGGAGCTCTCATTGGATGCTCAAAAGAGTGCCAAAAATAGCAAATATAGGAGGCGCATGGAAATTTCTTCGGTGACGACCTCACAGGGTCTTCAACCAGATCAGAGGGACGGCCCATTCAATCTGGTTATACTCTTGCACGCTCAGAGAGAACCTGGGTCGAAGGGCCTAATTTCACTTGTTCTCTAAAAAACGAATTAGCAAATAAATTTCATCTCATATAGTAAATCCCACCGTGGCGCGAAAGTTACCACTTCCCCGTGTCGCAAACAACGTTTTGCGATTTGTCCAATAATGGAAGCAGCACAGACCCTGTTGGGCCGCTGGGAATACCTGAACCACGGTCAGCACTGTATACAGCGAAATCATAGCCCGCGCAGTTTAGTGCGAGAGGTTTCTTAAACTTGGGGTGGTTTTAAGTGCCGCGCTTTTGCGGGCACAACACCCGCATGTCACATAAGCTCTGTGGCATAAAAAGTGCTGCAAATAGATTGCTTTTCTCAGAGAGCGCGTGGCAATATGCCTGGAGGCCGGGTCGAAAAGGGCACGTCGAGGTTAACTGTCACTCTGGCTGGTGTGATAGCACATTTTAAGCTGCATGCTGACTACTAGATCTACCCCGCACGCCCTGACCTTATGTGACATCACCCTGCATGGTTTTCAATATGCAGTGCTGCGAGTGTACCCGCTATCTAGAAGCAGGTTGGAATTGAACGGCAGCGCTACACGGAAACGGACACAAACAAGAGTGGGGCACCACAAACGGGTACGCTTGTGGTGTCCCATTCTTGCCTGTGTCCGCTTTCGTGTTGCGCCGCCGTTCAATTCCATCATGCACCAACTCGCCCACCAGGCCGTTATTCCAGAGGAGGTAACGGACGAAGCCATGAAGAATGGGATTCGTGCGAATAATTAGCGACATATTGTACAAGCAGATATAGGGAAACTGTCCACTACAAAAACGGGTAATGGACGTCGCACTAAAGTATATAGACAATTAATGCAGCATTGCATTCGTGGTCTCAACGCTTTTTGGTGATACTGCGGACAGCGTAATTGGAGAGTACGTTCCTCCAATACACAACGCGAAACAACAGAAGTGGAACGCAAGCAAAGTATAGTGGACATAGTAGTAATAATATTTATTTTTATCAATTACGTGGAAAGTGACGACGGAACATCACTGGCCCCCATAAACGTTCATGTTTGGAACTACAAAAGGCGTCATCAGCACTCAGCCAACCTTTAATGATCAATCGCTTTGAAATTACTAGATGGTGGCTCAGCTCAAAAATGTTGACAGATATTAAATGGAAAGGTAGTGGATTCAATTGGAGTGTGGGCATTTCGAATTGCGGGTCTGATTATGTCGCCGAAGAGAAAAAGAATAGTTTGCTGAAGCTCCCTTCGTCTCAGGTTCTGCCTTTTCTACTTCCAGGGAATTTAGTCTTGTGCCTAATGTAGGTGCCCTGCTAACGCCTTCTTTATCTCGCCTATTACTGCCGATCACCACTAATTTTGCAGTATGCTGTTATACGTTTTGTGAACGTCTTACTCAGTATTTGTCTTCCGCGTACTTGCATGCAGAAGCTAAAAGGCATACAAGCGCACGAGAAAAGGCGCTGACGTCACTTGTACCGCTTACTGACAAGCAGTTGACTTTAATGCACATCGCTGTTTTTGGAGCCCATATACTACCAGGTTATCGACCATGCACTCTACAGATGCAAATCCGGCACCTGTCAAATCTGCCGCGTGTGCTCGCTGTAGATATCAATTCGCTTTGGGCATGCTACCAGCAGCCGGAATTGCTAGCGCTTTATACGGCGACGGTAAGAGAATAAAAAAGCAAAATATTCTTACGCACGTGAATGCCGTTTTCGTTGTCGGTGCTCCAATCACCAAAGCATACGTGGACGTTTCGGAGCAGCACCTGCGATGCTATTTGGAGCATACACCAATATTTAGAAGATTTAGCAACACATTAATAAACAAACAATGATTGAGCGCTGCAAATCGCAACTAGGGAAGGCAGCGTCAACAAGTTCTGACGGGGATTTTAGTGATTACTGCTTTTTTGCATACACAGTGGAGCTACAAAATGAAATGACCTCGAATTATAGTTGGTTACACTCAGGGCTCTATACGGGCCAGCGAAGCGAAAATAGCTCATCTAGTAATATAAATCCCGCTTGCGCATCCCCCAAAAAATGCGGTCAATCGTTATCGGTCTCCAAAATAGAACAGAATTTTGTTGGTCCATCTCGATTGGAATAGGGTGGAGTACAGAACTCGCAGTCCAGGCGTAAGTTTCCGGCGGGATATCCTCGTCAGTGTGCTTCTCTACAGCATGCTAAATGATTGTAGTATCGCCTGTATAAAGAAATGATAGTTGTTAATGCCTATTTCCGAATTATGTAGTTCGCAGTGGCAAGTCAACTGCTTTGTGCCAGAGCCATGCAGAGGTTCTGGAGGCTGCAAACCTCAAATAGTCTACGCCGATTGTGCCAAAATGTTTTTTTTTCGATCTGGAGTTACTGATGCTTATGCATTACAGTAGGGTGAGGTGAATTTATTTGCGTATTTTGATTTCGCTGTCAGCTCCCATTCTCTTCCTCCTCCTTCCCCCCCAACCATCCTGTCCAGTTCAGTTTTACTTGTTTGGTATTTCAGGGGTGCTAGGCACGGGGTCCTAATGCCCGAGCTTACGTTTTAAGAGAACAGTTCCAAAGTTACACTGAGAAAACGCTTACTCACTTAACTACAGTTGAATTGTCACTGCCATACCCGTCCTCGGAATTAGTCTAACAGTGCCGTTGTCATCGCCCCATCGCAACATCACCATCATCACATCACGAATTTGTTCTAAAACGGTGAAATACGCAACAAGAACATGGTCGTAAGTTCAAGGCTGTCTTTTTGTCTACTGCTTCCTTCACGTTCCAGTCGTCGTAGGGGGTTAATTCCGCGAAGTATTGTTGTCTGGTCCCCAGAATTAGGGTCGCCAAAATTCAAAAAATGAATGTCTGAATAGAAAACCTTTTTTCGAATCTTCTTCAAAGGATGGTTTGGTTTATGGGGATGAACGTCCTAAAGGAGCTAAAGCAAAAAGACGCCGTAACGGAGGGCTTCTGAAATTTCAATCTACGGAGATTCTTTAGTATGCAATGACACCGCACAGCGCACGGGCGCCTAGCTTTTAACATCCATCGTCAAGCCGCCGCTGCGGTTGGGATTCGATCGCGCACCCTTGGGTACAGCAGTAAAGAACCTTAACCATTCTGCTACAGAAGCGGGGTGGTCTTCAAAGGTTGGCACAGTTCTGTAATGAACACCGTGAAAATTATTTATATTTATTGATTGATTGAGTCAGGCACATTCGGGGAGAGAAAGCATTAGAGATAAGATTGGGAGGAAAGGCATAGCTACAGCTACAGAAAAATATTGGGATTTAGACAGCAAAACAAAAACAAAGACAAACGCATGTTGCTGCTAAAATACGCACAGCTCTACCAGATTCAATTAAATATATGTATTTAGAAAGAGGCTACATACGGCAGCCTTAAAAGTGTTAAAGTGTTAAAAGTGTTAAGTAATATCGACTAGAATAAGAAATAACTAGATAGCTTAATGACATAGGAGGAGCATTTTAATGCCCCAGCCTCAATAGCAAAATATGAAAATTACGGAAGAGCAGACCGCGTATTTATACTATTGCATCAGCTGAAATCAGACTTGCGCATCCAAGCCTTACTTCTCTTAGAATGAGCGATCCTCTGAAAGCAGCCGAGCGTGTGTGCGATGTGAGTCGCCCACATTGTGAATGCACTGACTTCCTCACAACGATGACCCAGAGGTTAGGGCACTCGGCAGTTTAACTCAAGAATGCGGAAGGAAGGTGCTGGCGTACTGTGCGATGTCATGTGCACTGATAAGACCCAAGGTGGTCTAAACTATCCGGGGGAATCTAATATTGTCACGCTGGCAAAAAGGCGTGTTAACAGTAACACAGAGCCCGGTGTTTGCGAAGTCCAGGGACGTACGGTCCGACCGCGAGAGGGGAACTTCGTCGTGTTCTGCTTCTCTTCCTTCTCTTCATCACACTGGTATCATTAGCTCCCCCGATGAGGAGAAATCGACCCAATATGCTTGAGGCAATTTACGGACTCACAAGGAGGGCGTCCGGGCGTGATAAGGCTTGATTCGAACGATGTGGACCATCTCTTGCAGCGAGCTGGCGGGCTTCTTCGGCACGTTGCAAAAAGTACGCAACGTCATCATTGGGATGGTCGTCGACTTGGGGTAGCATGGCGTCTATTTTAGTGGTAACTTGGCGGCCATAAACAAGGATTAACCTCGTCATATTGGTCGTTTCTTGGATGGCTGTATTATACGCGAACGTTAATTAAGGTAGGACTGCATCCCACGTTTTGTGCGGAACGTCCACATACTATAAAATCATGTCGCCAAGCGTTCTATTTAAAAGTTCGGTTAATCCGTTCGTCTGGGGATGGTAGGAAGTAGTCCTGCGGTGACTTGTGTGACGTAAGTTAAGCACATGCTGCATAAGCTCAGCAGAAAAGGCAGCACCTCAGTCCGTGATCACAATCCGAGGAGCACCATGGCACAGGAAGATTTGCAGTTAAAAATTTTGCAACTTCAATAGAAGGTCCACTCGGAACAGCCGCTGTCTCCGTGTAACGTGTCAGGTAGTCGGTAGCGACTTTTATCCACTTTTGTCAGGAGCAAGAGGAAGAGAATGGTCCTAACAAATTCACCCCGATTTGTTGAAACGGCTGAGAGGGAGGCTCTATCGGTTTTAGGAAGCCGGCTGGCTTGACAGGAGGAATGAATATTTCGACCCTGACAGTCACGGCAAGCGCGCAAGTAGTTAGTAACGTCATGTCCCAGACGGAAGCCAGTAGTATTTTGCTCGAATTCTGGATTACGTTCTAGTGATTCTAAGGGGGCCGGAAGCTGGTCCGTCATCACAGGCATGCAAAATTTCGTTGCTTAGGTTCGTAGGAACGACAAGCAAGTAATGTCGACTGTTGCGGGCAAATGTTTTCTTGAAACGCACGTCGTCGCATTGGCACAGAGAGGATAAATCGCGCCGGTAAGCTGTGGGAGCCCTGCCGCTAGCACTTTGCAGATAATCAATTATTGCCTGAAGATCAGGATTGGTGCGTTGTTGCACGCCGACATCTGTAGTGTTTACTGCGTTGACGAAGGCATCGGCTTCGCCTGCGTCAGTTTGGGCAAGCTCGACAAGAGGCCGGGAAAGCCAATCTGCGTCCAAATGTTTACGACCGGATGTGTAGGCCCCTGTGATGTCATATTCTTGTAGGCGGAGACTCCATCGTACAAGGCGCCCTGATGGATTATTGATACTAGCTAACCAACAAAGTGCGTCATGATCCATCACCACTTTGAAAGGTCTCCCGTACAGGTATGGACTGAACTTCATAATTGGGCATACAATGGCGAGGCACTCTTTTTCAGTGGCAGAATAATTGCCCTCAGTATTCGACATAGAACGACTTGCGTATGCAAGTACACG
Organism: Amblyomma maculatum; assembly: GCF_055883805.1. Lineage (NCBI taxonomy): Eukaryota > Metazoa > Arthropoda > Arachnida > Ixodida > Ixodidae > Amblyomma > Amblyomma maculatum. Next base: position 15,866,451 of record NC_139350.1, read on the forward strand.
TTGTTGACCCTTTTGGACCTGAACTAGAATAGCGCCCGAACCAAAATTACTCGCATCGATCTGTACCTTCCTATCAGATTGTTAATCAAAATGTGGCAGAACGGGTGGTGATTGAAAGAGGCGTTGAATGTCCTGAAATATCTGCTGCAGTGGTGTTCCCATTGGAACTGTCATCTGCCTTGGTGAGATACGTAAGGGCCTTGGTGAGATACGTAAGGGGCGCAACGAATTTTGTGAAATTTCGCCCAAAGCGGTGGTAGTACGCACATAACCCGAGGAGGCAGCGAAGTTCTTTCTAGTCTCGACGTGACGGGAAATTCGCGATGGCAACATTTTTCTCGGGATCAAGAAGGACCCCTTCCGTGTTGACAACGTGGTCAACATTGTTCAATCGTCGGTAGTCAACGCAGAACCGTAACCTGCAGCCTTTCTTCCTGACAAGGACGACAGCTACCATCCAGTGGCTCTGAGATGGTCGAATAACGACGTGATCAATCATTACCTTAACTTGAGAGGTAATTGCGGCACGTTCTTTAGATGAGACACAATAGGGTGACTGTCAGAGTGGTTGTACAGTATCGTCCGTAATAATACGATTTTTTATTAGGTGTGTTCGATCGACACGCAGCAGCGATGAGAACGCAGTTCTGTAGCGATTGAGGAGGCTCCTCTTGATATCTTGCTCCGTCTGTGGTAGTGCCGGGTTGATGTCATACTTCAGGTCGGTGACTTCCTCTTGTTCCGGTCCAGAATCACAAGTTGAACTGTGCAAGCACTTAGTTTCAGCGATGGAATCAATATAAGCAACCATTGCTCCCTTATTGAAAAACCGGTGTTCATGGGTGAAATTGGTGAGAAGTCGACTTTGCCACCTTCGAGTATGACGACAGTCCGAGCAACAGCAATGCCGTGGTCACGAAGCAAAGGCGTTTTACTCTCCACAACACCTACCACTTGCCGAAGGGTGTGCCCACCGACAGTCACCATTACACTGGAGCGAGGAGGAACAGCCACGTGCTCGTTGATAATGTGGAGTGGCGCCGGCAGAACACAGTTAACTGCGAGGACCAATCCGCTAGCACAACAAACGTTGCCAGGAAGGTTCACCCTTCAACTGTTACTCGCGCTGTGTACGTTCCTCTAGGTGTAATCAAATGGCCTCCAGCGGTATGTATCTGTGGGCCGTCCCAAGCTGTCGCAACCTTCTTGAATGCCGCGGCGAATGACCGACTGAGTATCGAGTAATCGGCCCCAGTATCCAACAAAGCGTTAACGGTGATGCCGCCAACTGAAAGGTCTAAATCGGCTGGCGATGAAGTCTCGCTGCGGTAATGTCGAGGTGTCTGGTCTCGGCTTCGGTGCGTCGAAGAGGTTCGGTGTCGTAGACAAGAAGTCGGGGTACGCAGTTGATCAGGTTGTCGGCTTGCTGTTAACTTGGGCGGCTTGGTAATCGTCGTCGTCGTCTCTTGGTTGTTTGGTTTCGGCGAAGTGGTTTGCGTCAATGGAGAGTCTTGTACTTTTCGTCGTCGTTCCGCCACACCTCCAGAGGCCGCTGCGTCTAGTTTCTCCGATGGGAATTCCTAGACTGGTCCCGCGGCTCGGAGTAATCGTAGCGGAGGGGCGAAGATGACCGGTGGCGCTGGACTGATTATGGGTTAGAAAGGTAGTCGGCAATCTCCCGTGGGTGCTCTCCCTGCTGCGAACAGCGAGCACCGAAGGGGAACCCGCGACTGATCTCTATGTACGGGCAGCGAAGCTAGACATGCCCGGCTTCGCCACAATGGTAGCACAACGGCTGGTAGTCCGCAGTTCGCCAGATGTCTGTTCGGCGGCGCCTGAGTCGCTGGAGGAATGTCGACTGGGAAAGTGACATTTGGACATTTTGGGAGCGGCTGGCATATTCGTTTCGTAACGTGGTGTTTAAGGCGGCAGAAAACGGCTTGCGACGGCGGCGTAACTAATTGTAGGTGGTTGTGGAGGGCTTACAAGAAGCGGCGTGGCACCGAAGCGTGTTGCCCTTCTCCGAGAATAACACCGGTGACCGATGGAACTTGCGGCTGCGTCGGCGTAGGCAAGAGTTTTGCCAGCTCTTCGAGCACTATCGCTCGAGTAGTATCACGCACTGAGTCTCCTGATGACACGGTGGATCTCTCAGTACGTGTGGACAGCATCGACACAGTCGTGCGTTGTACTGCCGTGCCCGCATGTCAGGCGCTCTTTAAATGCAAGTAGCTCCCGTGAAAAGAAGCATCTACGGCCACTGGCGGACTGCGAACGAAGGCGGCGAAGAGGCGTTCTTTCACACCTCTCAACAATAATCGCAGTTTCCGCTCTTTCGACATGTTTGGACCTGCAAGGTGGAACAAGAGCTTCATCTCCTCCGCGTAAACCATCACGCTTTCGTTCCGATGGATGCTGGATCCGACTCTGAAGTAGAATACTGGCCTTTTCTTTACAAAATGTGACAATACACGCGTGTAGAAATTCTGCTTTGAACGTGTCCCATGTTTGCAGGCGAGATTTATGATTGACGAACCAGGTCTTAGCTGAGTCCTCCAGGGAAATGCAGACATGTCGCATCTTCGCGTCCCAGGCATTAAAGGAGTCCACCTGGTTGAACTGGTCCAGCCATTTCTCAGCGTCTTCATGGGGAAGACCATGAAAGCGAGGGGGCCTCGCTGGTGAAGCAGGACATTAGCAGCCACTTCTTGCGTGTTCGTAATGGTAGTCTGTGTAAGCAAATCGAACTCACTAAGCAAACCGAATTCAAAAGACAGGCCACGTAGTGAACAGGCGTTTCTACCCTGGGAGTGCGCCCATGGCTGCAGTCGTGGCTTGAAAGGGGCGTCCGGTACATGAAAACTTTACCCAGCACCTCCACCAGATGTCACTGTAACACAGATAGCCCGATTTGTGCGAAGTCCAAAGATGTATAGTTCGAGTGCGAGAGGGGAATTTCGTCGTATTTGGCTTCTCTTCCTTGTCTTCATCACACTGGTATCAATAAGGCGTTCCTCATAGCCCGAGTCATTTTTGGACACGCAAAAAAAACGTCAGTATTGTATAAACTTAGATTTTGAAATTTTGCTTTGTATTCTGCAGGACTTCATTCTTTTTCTGCAGGAAAATATATACACGGAATAGTATGATATGGTTTTAGAAAGAAAATGATGAGAGCTCGCCTAAGGTTGGAAATACCACCGACATATCGCCAAATCTGCGACATTCTGTCAACAGAGCAGACCAAATCTAAAGCACCAAGAACATTGGCATCATCATCATCATCATCAGTCTGATTATACCCACTGCAGGGCGAAGGCCTCTCCCATATTTCTCCACTTAACCCGGTTCTGTGCTAGCTGCATCCACTTGACCCCTGCGAACTTCTTAATCTCATCCGCCCACCTAAGTTTCTGCCGCCCCCTGCTACGCTTTCCTTCCCTTGGAATCCAGTTTGTTACCCTCAGCGACCATCGGTTATCCTCTCTTCGCACTACATGTCCTGCCCATGTCCATTTCTTCTTCTTAATTTCCACTACAATGTCGGTAACTTGAGTTATTTCTCTGACCCACTCTGCACGCTTTCTATCTCTTAATGTTACCCCTACCATTTTTCGTTCCATAGCCCTCTGGGTTGTCCTCAACTTAAGTAGAACTCTCTTGGTTAGCCTCCACGTTTCAGCCCCATAGGTGAGTACAGGCAAGATGCAACTGTTGTATACTTTCCTCTTGAGCGATACCGGTAAGCTGCTAGTCATAATCTGCGAGTGCTTGCCAAATGCGCTCCATCCCAATCTTATTCTTCTTGTTATTTTCTTTTCATGGTCCGGATCTGCGGTTACTACCTGCTCTAAGTAGACATATTCGCCTACTACTTCCAGTAATTCGCTACCTAATGTAAACTGCTGTTCCTTCTCGAGGCTGTTGAACATTACCTTAGTCTTCTGCATATTGATTTTCAAGCCTACCTTTCTACTTTTTCTGTCTAGATCATCAATCATTATTTGCAGTTCATCCCCCGAGTTGCTTAGCAAGGCAATGTCATCAGCAAATCGCAGATTACTGAGGTATTCTCCATCTACCCTTATCCCTAACTGCTCCCATTCCAAGTCTCTGAATACTTCCTCTAAACAAGCTGTGAATAGTACTGGGGAGATTGTGTCTCCTTGCCTAACACCTTTCTTTATGGGAATTTTGTTGCTTTCTTTATGCAGAACTATGGTTGCTGTGCAGCCACTATATATATCTTCCAGCACTTTCACGTACGGCTCGTCTACCCCCTGATTTCGCAATGCCTGCATCACCGCCAAGGTTTCAACTGAGTCAAATGCTTTTTCGTAATCAATGAATGCTATGTATAGGGGCTGGTTATATTCCGAGCATTTTTCTATCACCTGGTTGGTGGTATGGATATGATCGATAGTAGAGTACCGTTTCCGAAAACCTGCTTGATCCTTTGCTTGATTGCAGTCTAAGGTTGTCCTGATTCTATTAGCGATTACCTTAGTAAATACCTTATATGTAACAGACAGTAAGCTGATTGGTCTGTAATTTTTAAGGTCCTTAGAGTCCCCTTTCTTGTGAATGAGGATAATGTTTGCATTCTTCCATGGTTCCGGTACCGTCGATGACACCAGGCACTGCGTATACAGGGTGGCCAGTTTTTTGGCACGATATCCCCCCCCGTCCTTCAGCAAATCTGTAGTTATCTGATCCTCTACAGCTGATTTCTCCCTTTTCATAGTTTCTAGTGCTTTCTTAACCTCGTCCTTCGTCACTGGTGGAACGTCTGACTGTTTTTCCCTACCGCCAATCTCATTACGGTCCTGACTACTTTGGCTACTGTAGAGATCTGCATAGAACTCCTCGGCTACTTTGGCTATGTTGTCCATATTAGTGATGACGTTGCCAGCCTTGTCCCTTATCGCATACATCTGGTTTTTGCCTATGCCCAATTTCTTCTTTACCGCTTTAAGGCTTCCCCCGTTCTTTAAAGCATGCTCAATTTTCTCCATGTTATACTTCCTTATATCGGCCACCTTGCGCTTATTGATTAGCTTTGATATCTCGGCCAATTCGATCTGGTCTGTTGGATTGGAAGCTTTCATACTCTGGCGTTTCTTAATCAAATCTTTCGTCTCCTTAGACAGCTTACCGGTATCCTCTCTAACTATCCTACCGCCTACTTCTACCGCGCACTCAGTAATGATATCTCTGAAGTTATTGTTCCTTGCCTCTAGGGTAATGTCGCCATCCTCAGTTAGAGCTGAATACCTATTCTGTAGCGAGATCCTGAACTCTTCTGCCCTCCCCCTCACCGCTAATTCGTTGATGGGTTTCTTTCTTACTAATCTATTGCGTTCCTTCTTCAGATTTAGGCTAATTCGGGACCTCACCATCCTGTGGTCACTACATCGCACTTTCCCGATTACCTCTACATCCTGCACAATGGCGGGGGTTGAACACATTATGAAGTCGATTTCATTTTTAGTCTCTCCGTTAGGACTTTTCCATGCCCATTTCCGGTTCTTCCGTTTGCTGAAGAAGGTATTCATGATTCGTAACTTATTGCGCTCTGCAAACTCAACTAGTAACTCCCCCCTGGTATTCCTAGAATCAATGCCATAGTCACCTACTGCCCTGTCTCCTGCCTGTTTTTTCCCTACCTTGGCATTGAAGTCGCCCATTAGTACAGTATACTGCGTCTTTACTTTTCACATTGCCGATTCTACATCTTCATAGAAGCTTTCAACTGCCTGGTCATCATAACTACATGTAGGTGCATAGGCCTGTACAACCTTCAGTTTATACCGCTTATTAAGCCTAATTACGATGCCTGCAACCCTCTCATTAATACTATAGAATTCATCTATATTACCCGCTATATACTTATTGACAAGGAAACCTACACCTAGTTGTCGCCTCTCTGGTAAACCTCGATAACACAGTACATGCCCCTCCTTCAGTTCAGTATATGCTTCATTCGGCCTCCTAGCCTCACTAAGCCCTATGACATCCCATTTCATGCCCTCTAGTTCCTCTAACAGCACTGCTAAACTAGCTTCACTAGCTAGGGTTCTAGCATTAAACGTTGCCAGGGTCAGTTTCCAATGGCGGCCTGTCCAGCGGAGCCAGGCTTTCTTAGCACCCCCTGCTGCGTCACAGGTCTGACCGCCGCCGTGGTCAGTTGTTCCGCAGCCGCTGGTGACTGAGGGCCGGGGTTTTATGGAGCTTATCATAGGAGGTTGTGGCCAATTACTGCACCAGGGTGGCCAACTCCTGTTCTGGTGAGGGAGTGCGTTGCCGGAGGTGTTCACCGGCATCAGGTCGCACCCCAAACCTGTATATGCAATTCCATCGACACGCAGACTTTTTTCTTTTTTTTTTCATCCGGTGGAGAATTGCGCGGCACCGGGATTTGAGCCCCGGTCCTGTTGCATGCGAGGCGGATGTTCTACCGCTATGCCACCGCTGCACCGCTACATTGGCATGCTTAAGGACTAAACACTAACCGGTTTACTTCCCCAAAACAAGCCGTTGTAGTGTCCTCCTTCTTTTTAAAACGAGTGGAGAGTCTGTTCCGAGGCCTTTTAATGGTGAACAATTAGAATGGTGTAACATTGCTCTGAGTTTCAAAGGGTGCAAAGATGCTCGCGGAGTTTTTAAAAATGAAGTTTTCACGAAGCGTGCATTGAAAAATTAGGAGTGCACTTAGCTTTGCCTTAACAGCTCACGCGATAACGCGTTTAACACGCCTTTTTAATCTGCGAATTTTAATTGTATGGTGTTTAACTTAGTGATATTTTAATATACTGCGGCATCGGTACATATTCCAAATACAATTTAGAAAGTCATACACACCACAATGCGTTCACTCCACGCTTTATGCCAACGACCCTTTGCGGCATATATGCGATGCGTGCCCGCTGGCATTAGACGGCCTTGAGTTCGAATTCCACAAACAACTGACTTTATTATCATATTTAATTACTTTTGTTTTCTTATTTGAACTTCTGAAAATTTTCCCGACGGCCGCAGGACGACGACGCCGGATTTCCAGCAGAACACGACGCCTTATGCGGTCGCCTAATGTAATACGAAGTTGTCGAACTTTGCATTAAATTTATTTTCATGTTTGATACCTGCAGTTGCAACTAAGGTTTTTACGAACACAATTCATTAAATGACCAAGTTATTTTGCGTGAGTTACTTATCATCACCGATTCTGAACAGAGGGCTCGCTCAAACAGCACATTAAATACCGCGAAATGCACTTTGTACTGTCATGCGCGATGTGCATGTTTTTCCCTCTTGCTGAAATCGCTGAACATTTTTATCTCTTTACCGTTCTCTTATTATGTTGAAATAATGCTTGCCCGACTATTTTTTCCTAGTTTTGTATAAAGATTACTATGACTAGTTACATACTTCCCTCACATACCAACATAACATCATCTGTTATCCTGTTTTTGTTCAACCCTGATTTGCTTCAACATGTAATGCCCTATTGGGCCTTTAGGGTATCTAAAATAAACTAAAATAAATAAATAAATAAGTAGGCAATTGCAAAATACAAGCAAGATGAAATTATTCAGAAATATTAAACTGAAAATAACAAACCAATTTTTCGTTTTGTTATTTCGTTATTAGAAATAATATTAATTTGCGGGATCACAAATGTCATCAATCTCGAAGGTGAGCCGCGTTGGTAAATTTTAAACAGCCACTGCGCTTCTAAATAACCGATAAAGAATAACGAAATAACGAACAAATAGACATTCATGCCTTCAAAACATCCAGGCTTTGGGCGGCACAGCCCCTAGTGCGTGTGGCATTAGTTCACATCAAACATCCCGCTCACGTTAAACATTCCTTTTGATAACTCTGTATGCTCTTTTTGAATGATGCCGCTGCTGTTCACTTTCATCCTTGTATTTACACCTATTTCCGGACAGTTTGTCAGTTTGCTGTCACCATGGCTCTTTAGGTTTTGCGTTTCCTTTGGACCAACGACTCTGTATAGTGTTTTACACTTCCTAAGTTGCCCTTTTAGTACTATTACTATGTGCTATGACTTCCTTCCCCATATATTTTGCTTGCCCTTCCCATAATGTATTTTTATCGTCAAGGTACTCTAAATAAATAAATAAATAAATAAATATATATTATGATGCTAAACGCTGTAACATCTCCGTGCGCTTTTTTCACAATTTGGAAAGTTTATTTTTCTTTATCCACCCAGCCGTATTCCTAATTGTAATAGGTTTTGACCGCACAACGTGAAAAACTGTACGACACTGAAACACGTTGCTTTACACTACAAAAAGTAGCAATGCATTAAGAACGAATTCGCCCAGCCACGATAGCGGTTCCAAGATATGTGCGCCAAAAATTACATTCCCGCCTCTGCCCCGAAACATTTGTGTACACTATGATGAAAGCAGAAAAATGGCCACAGCGCAAAAACCTCATGAAATACAAAAATTGTCAGTTCACAAAGACAAGGTGCACGTGGACAGAGCAAAATATGCCCAGAGAGAGAAGCATTCTCCTGAGCAGCCGTCGACAACAACGGTGATCCCTCAGCATCTGCAACGATCGATTAAACAAATTCCCGGAGATGGATCAAAAAGCTACCATAGATTTCACCATTACATCCTTCATTCCCAAATGCATCATTAGCGGCTCTAAAATCACATCTAAAAATTTTGAAAAAAGAAGCGCCTACAGGAATCATCAAAATATTCCTAAATTTATCCTACACCCGCCACGTGGTATTAGTCTGGGTCCCCGCCCATTCGTACAATACTGTTAACAAGGCGGGGCACCAACTTGCGTGAGGGTTCGTTGTTAACTGGGAAGTGCGCTGCCCAGAGCTGCTATTGACGAAAGATAGAGCGGCCATCCTACAATGAATCTACAACCCAATTCTAGAAAGACCCAAAGCCTCGTATATCTGTTAGTAAAAGACAAGTGAGCTGACATCTCCTCTGAACGGGTACTTTGTTTAATTCGTACATTTGTTCGAAATGGTTCCCACAGTATTACGGTCCTGTCTGTTCTTTCTGCGGACACTAAAGGAGCGACTTGCCGAGCATCCTACATTAACGTACTCAACGTAAACAACCGCTGAGCTCTCTGCAAAATCGCAGTAAGAAGCCGCGCTTCTCAGCTCAGCCAGAGGCAAAGGTTCAACTGCGAATCACAGGGCGGGCCGAAAACAGCGACATCGTCAGTGTGTTATGAGTCGGTTATTTTGATTCCGGCTAAGAGTCCACGGCGGGGATGGAAACATCCCCCCCCCCCCCCACACACACACATAGCCTGGCCCTAAAACCTTTTCCCCAATTAAGTTTTCCTCCTATTCACTACCGTATGCACCAGGCGGTCTATTTCAAGGGGCCTTGCAGCGCTCAACAACCTATGCCATTCAAATGTAATTGAGCCCTGCTGCTTGCGTGCAGTTGGAAATCCAACAAATAATGCTCGGCCGAGCAACGTGGCGGCATTATTGTGCACCACCTCTTCCAAAGGACCATGCTCAGCATAGCTTTTGTAAAGAACGGATGTAACCACACAAGTCGCAGTATATTGTGCAACAAGTATGACTCTCAAAACCCCTACATTTTGGGGCCCTTTTAACGAAGCTAATGCATTACGAAAAAAGCACGCCTTGAACATTTCGTATATTTAGCAGAGCGGAGACATAGCACAGTCGGATACAACTCGCCTAAAGTCACTGTCAAAATATTTTTTTTTTCGTGCGAACAACAAGGACGCCAATAAAGCTTTCCTGGTAAGAAACAAAACGCTGAGCACGAGGCTAGCCTATAGACCTAATGATTCTAGAGCTAGTAGCTTGTTTCGTAGGATCTAACATCAAAAAGTCGATTGTTTTATTCTTCAGTGGGGTAATACAAACTCATAGCCGAGGATTTTTAAAATTTTATAAGTGTATCCCACAGTGTAGACGCATACTAATTTATTGGACTCTGGCTGCGCAAGCGCAATAGCCACAAATGTGCATCTAAGCTTTTGAAAAAACATGTATAGCAATGGGTGTCGTAATCGAATTCTAAACAGTATTGAGAGAGGTAATCGGTAGCATCCCATGAAACTGATCAAAATCTTTCTACTGAGTTCAAGTTAAGCTGGAAATCTGTTCAGAATTGGTTCAACGATAACTACCACACCCTCTTGTGTTAGTGTGACAGGCATAATTTGCACAATTTCAGGTAGTGCAAGTATGTGCACCACAGAAACTAACCCTTCGGGCTTCATAACCTTGAATAAGAGTTCAAAGTTTCAGCTGACAGGGCTTCTGTACTTCTCTGACCGGAAGCAAGATGAGGCCTACGAGAAAAATTTAGGTTGAATTTATCGCCTTTTTTTCTGCAATTGCTTTCACTTATACCTCCTCGGCATACAGGGTGTGAGGGTAGATTTCATGTATTTTTTTAAATATGCTGGATTTGAATTAAAAGTAATATCTCCCGGAAAGTTTGTTTAATTCGGCGCTGACAATATGCTGCTAAACCTATCAGATATCCAGATAAACACTGAGACCGACAGTTAGGTTTTCGTTTATCTTATTTGGGTGGTTAGCCCCAATGCGGTATTTCAAAGCCATAAACAAAACGATGTCATAATTGTTTTTGCAGTGACGAACAAATTTCTAAAGCCCTACAGCGGGTGAAAATTCGACGCATTTTCCCGTACGAAACTGTCTGCAAGAAATGCGCGAGGTCTGTAAAGAAACGTCGCCTGTTGTGACGTGGAAACGGCGCTCAGTTCCAATTGCAAGCGATATTGCGCCAGGCCAAGTATGTATGTACAGCCTGTCAATTCTACAGCGCGAGCGTCGACTGCCCGATGCAGCGGCTCCGAGCCTAAGCAGAGTGGAAATTGGGAGAGGAAGCGAACAAGGGGGCGTAATCATGCTGGTGTCGTCTGCTTGGCTGTTCTGCGCCGTCGGACGCAACCGCTTGAATAAGTTTCATTCCCGTGTACTGCGAGCGAGCGCTTGTTCTAACTTCTGTACGATTTTGGCTTCGATTGGGGCTAATTTTCAACGTTTCAAGTATTACTTGTGCACGGTTCCATCTGCCGGTACTGTCGCGAGAAGATTTCTTTTGCAAGTCATCAAGGTGAACATATTTAATGTTCTCGAAAATCGAGAAAGGTAACGATTGCAAAGAATTATTGGGCACGTTAGGTTTTTTACTACGAATAGTTTCTAGATATTTTTCGCACCATATGCCCGTATAGTGGATGGAAATGAGTAGTGATAGCTTCTTCGGGCACCGATGCCTACCAGCCGATCGTGGCAGGGGTTGCTTCGTACTAATCAGAACAGCCTAGCAGGCGAGGCTCACTGCAGCAGCCGGAATTATGGGCATGCCCTTGCCCCCGCTTGCCTTCTCATTTTTTGCATTTTCCGGAGCAGCAGCGCCGCGCAGTCTACACTGCGGTAATACTGTTAAAGAACTGACAGGCTGTACATTATTTCTAAATTAAAATTCAAATTTTATTCTGCAAACAAAAGTTTACGTTGAGGACAGGAAAAAAGCTGTCAAGGAGCGTAGTGTGTTCGTTATTCAATGACGTTAGGGAGCACTTTTAAAACAACAAAAACATGACTTTTAATTCTCCAAACTGCACTCACTATGACACTGGTTGGAGAGCGTCTCAATGAACCACCGAACTGCCCCGAAAACGCTGAGTATCTGCCTTCCACTTGAAGGGAGCACGCGCATGAGTATCCCTCTCGCGCGCCACCCACCGACCACACCACACAACACACGGGCACAGCCGTAGCCTGCGGTGAAGAATGGGTGATTCCAGTCCGTGTACGTCCATCTCCCGTTGTCAGTGGGATGGCCCCAATGCCGTGCCGTGAAGACTGCAGTAGCGGAGGCGGCACCCGGAATATTCAACATCCTCCCCGCCGAATGAGCGGTAGCTCAATTATTTCTGTCTTTCAACGGGTACAAAAATGCCACCTAGTAAACGAATCATGCAGGATCGCGTTCTCCCATTTCGCCCAGGAGACTCCTCCGTGATGCGACCATTTCTGTGCTGTTGGATTTCGAATGCGCAGAGCAGGCTCTCAAGTCGATCCTTTTTCCGATCACAGTTGCGAACAAAGCGTCGCATCCAGACTCACTGTAGGCGATTCAGTTTGCTGAAGCGCTTAAAGTTTATCACCGAAGAGGTGCTTCTGCTGCGATTGTTACTGGGCTCAGCAGAACGAGGAGATCGAAGATTCTTGCTGAGACCTGCAGCACCAAGCGTTTAGGGTTCCTGTTGACAGTGAGAAGCTCACCGCCGTTTTCAAGGAATACTTCAGCTCGTCGTTTCCTCTGTCCCACTCGAGCCCCAACACTCTTGCCATGGCTGAAGTCGTCGTCGCAGTGTCAGCGCAGGCATTTCCAACGCCGTCAGCATCGAACCGTTGTTGCAGGAGTTCGTTGTTGGAACTCCACTTTCGCAGTTTCATCCCTGCTGAGCTCATTATTTTCTGTGCCTCCGCATTAAATTTCGTCACCTCTTCCGTGTAGCTGACTCCGGTTATTAAATCGTCGACGTACAGGCAGATTTGCCCAAGATTTGTGCGGAGTGAGAGAGGTCCTCAAAGACATTAGCCAGATGTTGTATTGTGGTAGCGAACATGAAAGGACTACTTGTGGCACTCAAAGGCACTTTTGTCATGCGCCAGACCTCTATATCACCCTCGTATGAGCTCTCACATGACCCAGAGGAATACAGGAGGAATCGCAATGCGTCGCGGTCCTCACTTTTAATGCCAATCTTAAGAAAGGCCTTCTCGATGTCGGCGGTCAATGCAATTTTGTGGCATCGAAAATTAAGAATAAGCCGCAGCAGGTCGGGGTTTAGGTTCGGGCCGGTGCTGAGGGCATCGTTAATTGACAAGCAGTCTTGTGCTTTCGAAGATGCATCGAACACTATGCGAGCTTTGGTGGTAGAGCCCTTTGAACGGAAAACAGCACGATGAGGTATATAATACACTCGAGACAAGGTGCGGTCGATTTCGTCGGCTGGAGCCCTTTCAGCAAAGACTTTATCTAGGTAGTCACGGATGGCTGCATCATAGACCGTTAGTCTGCTCTTGTTGGGTCTCAGTCGCGGCATCAACCTGGACAGGCGTTCTCTGGCTACAACTACGTTGCTGGCTAGCCCTTGGTCAAGTACCTTCCACGGGAGGCTCGCCCCGTATCGCCCATCGGTCAAAGTCAGAGAACGAGTGAAGTCTTCTTTCACCTGCTGCTCCTCGCTTCCAAGTAGGCAGCTGCTTGAGGAGATACCGAGGCTCTCCAGCTCCCAGAACGCTCGAAGTTTGTCTGACAGGTTGGCGTTCTTGTCACAGATTCTGGTGCGCAGAACGACAACGGTGGAAAACGACACACCTGAAGCAGACAGTGGTATCAGTCCTTGCAAGGTCCAGCCGAAGTCAGTCTTGAGCGCAACAAGGCCCCTTGTACTTTCTTTACTCTTGCGCGCACAACAGTCATGTAATAATCAGAGCCTATTAGAACTTCGATGCCTTGTGTGAATAGGCGAGTTGGTGAGATGGTGACATCCGATAATTTCAAATCAGCCACCTGACTAATCTCAACAGGGTTTTCTGGAAGCAGCAGATGGTCGGAGCAGATTTCTTCAATTTCGACGGCTTCGATGCTATGCTCCTTGCGGTCGTACTGGCTTCGCAGCCGGAGCTTCACTTGGCGTCGTTGTTTCTTCATAACGTTGGCCGAGCCGCCGAATGTGTAAATGGTCACTTCCTCTTCATCGATCACCTCAAGATCCAGTATTCGCGAGAGCTTCTCTTATAAACGATCGTTGACTGCCTCCGTCAAACAGGCAGCGAGCTAGGCGTTTTCTTTTCGGTCCGTCGACCCACACCTGCGCCGTCTGCAGCAGCACGGCGTTTTTACTGCTGTTGCTAAGAGACGCTGTTGAGTGCAACGCAGTAGCGGTCTCGCCCTCGGCGTTCGGTGCCGGTGGATCACAAAGCGACGTGATGTATCGTCGGCCACACTTCGCGCAACGTAGTGTCCAATTCTTACACCCTTTCGTCATGTGCCCCTTCTTCGCACATCGGTAGCACCTCCCTTCCTTTCAGTTTTATTTTCTTCTCCTCAATTGATATCGAAGCATTGCAATCTGCAACCTCATGCCTCTCTGAAGCGCAGAAAGGGCATCTTTCCTTGCTCGATGTGGCCCCCACCAGGAGGATGGCCGCTGAGCCCTTGCCGCAGACGCTGTTGTGACGCCGTTCACTGGCGCGGTCCGGTCTCGTTTGCTGAGGAGCGTTCGTGCTTTCTCCGTGCACCTTTTCCCTGCTCTCCACTTCCAGGCGAACTGATTGCAGAATGGCTTGGAGACTCGAGCTTTCGAGCACGTCCTTGTCTGCGCAGTGGGCTTTATGGTGCTCAACAGCCCATTCGGCCGGCAATACCCGAAGCAAAGCCGCGCACAGCATCGCATCATAGCAGTCCGATTTGACACCTAAAGTTTCAAGTCCTGGGATGTTTCGCCGAACATGATCTTGGAGGCGTCGCAGCGCGTTCACATCACTGAGAGCTCTAACCTGGGGAAGGTTTAACAGCTGGGTAAGGTGTTCTTGTACGAGCACGTCCTGACGCTAGAAACGCCCTAGGAGTGTCATTACAGCGTAGTCGTAATACTTCTCCGTCGCTTGGACGCCGGTCAAAGTGGCCGCCGCCTTTCCTGTCAACGCTGTCCGCAGGCACAAGAACTTTTCTATACTGGTCAAGCCGTTATTCTCATCGACTGCTTGCCGGAACTGTTGCCAGAACGGTTGCCAGTCGAGAATGTTGCCGCTGAATTTCTGAAGCTCCAGCTTAGGCAACCTCAGTTGTCCCGAACGGGCAGCAGGTAATCTGGACGCGGTTTCTTCTGCATTCAATGTGCTTGTTGCACCGTTAGAATTTGTTTCACTGAAACGCCGAAGCTTTGCCCGAATTCGTGTCATGAGAGCCAGGCACTGACGAACGCTTTTGTATTCTTCCGCGAGGCCTTCGTCAAGCACAAACGGCTCAATCAAGGCATCTAACTGTTTCAAATCTCTCGAAACAATGTCCAACTCATCTTACATTTCCGCGAGGAGGTCTCGTTGCTGGGGTCCAAGTCATCCGCCGTCGTTAGTCGCTCAAGCTCTTCTTTGAGTCGGTTCAGTTCTGCGCGCGTAACTTCTCTCTTTGGAGACGCTCCATCGCTATCGTTCATTGCAGTTAGAAAGCTGTCTTCAAGTTGCCGTTGTTCTTCTTACTCCCGGGTTTCAGCGCTTGAAGGGAGCACGCGCATGAGTATACCTCTCGCGCGCCATCCACCGACCACACCACACAACACACGCGCACACAGCCGTACCCCGCGGTGAAGAATGAGTGATTCCAGTCCGTATACGTCCATCCCCCGTTGTCAATGGGATGGCCCAAATATCGTGCCATGAAGACTGCAGTAGCGGAGGCGGCACCCGGAATATTAACATAGTCCAAGGCTAGAACGTTCGTTAATGATTTCATTGTATCTCATAACACTCATAAACCGTATTACCAGAAAGCTATAAATGATTACCTTAAGGGAGTAAATATTTAGTGTCGTGTTTGGGTCATGAATTTAAAAGCGGTCAAATGCACACAAATTCCTAGAACGTGGAAGAAAGCACAATTAGGTTGTACGTAAAGAACAAATAGTTCAGAAATTATGCGGGTTCAAATATCTGTGCGTAGCAAAGGAGTCTAGAAATACTTGGAGTGCTCGCGTTTAATACGTTGTTTCGGCATCGCTAAAAACACTACTTGAAACACTGCACCAGCGTCGTTCAACTGGCTGCGTAGAAAGCGATCCTTATGCCGTTTCTTGAATACGCCGATGCTGTACGGGATCCCCACAAAAAGACCGACATAAAGTTTACAAAACGCCCTTGGATTTAATCATTTCTCTAACAATGGAATACGATCCTGGCTCCTAGCACTGGAATGATTGCGAAAACTACATCCCTTAAAAACTTTGTTTAAAAATGTGAATAACCAAACATAAGTGGCACCCAGTACATCCTTTAGTTGTAGCATAGCAAAATATATGTGGTGCAATAGATTAAAACTATCGCTTATCCTTCTCGTTCTTTCCGAACATGATAGTAGGGCGGAATGCTCTAAAGCAACAAATATTTAACCTGTCCTAAGCCAAATCTTTTGTTTGTGCCTTGAAATACTTGTAGTTTGGTTTGGTAAAACTTTATTTCCCACAGTAGGGGACCTGAAGGACATTTGGCTAGGCGCCAGGTGTAGAGGGCAGCTCCCTCGTCGGCACAGAGAGCCCGACGCTCTCCGCCGCCACGCGGGCCTCTAGGACAGCCCGAAGATGATCATGTAATGAAGCACTTTTTAACACTTTGTCCCAATGTTGCCTGTTTTTGGCGTAGGCGTTGCTCGATGCCCAACCACACAGCATATGGTTTAAGTCTACGGGGTCACTCCACCGTTAACACACATATTGTCCGTCGTAGTCTGGGTCGATGTGCTTCATGCGCCAGGGGTTGGGGTATGAGTTCGCTTGGAGCAAGCGCAACATGACTTACTGGCTGGATGTTAATTTCTTATCCGTGAGTGGAAATGCTCACATGCCTAGATAAAAGTGCTTAGTGAGCGTATTACGTGAATATCTGATCTCTGTACTCGATATGTCCAGTAGCGTGGGACACCGGAGGGACGCGGCCGATGAGTCCTCGCGCCGCCTCGTGTGCAATCTCGTTCAGATTCCGCAGGCCGCCCCCTAAGTTGGCCATGTGTACCGGGAACCATACGTTGGAGTGATCGGTGATGTTACTTCTGTCTAAGATTCATAGCGTAATCTTGTCTATCCCGCCCTTGGCGAAAGCTCGAGTGGCTGCTCTAGAGTTGCTGTATACAGTTGTGAAGTTCGAGTGTTTTAGAGGTAGTGTTATCGCTGCTTGTTCAGCTACCTCTGGCTTCTTGGTGCAAAATTTGAGTGAGTTGCGCGTACGCCCGTGTCCGTCGACTATTGCTACAAAGTAGGTATGCTTTCCCGTATGTACGCTGCATCCACGAAAGCTGCCTGGTCGGGAAACTGTGCCGCGTCTGCAGCGAGGGCTTTGGCGCGGGCGAGCCTTCTTCCTTGATTGTGGAACGGGTGTACGTTTCTGGGGAAGAGGGACACTTTGCTTCTCGCACGACGTTAGGTAACTGCAGGACGGTGTCCCTTTCTGCTATGGTGTTCAGGCCGAACTTGACTAGAATCCATCTGCCCGCTTTCGTGCTTGATAGGCGTGCAAACTGTGCCATGTGCTGTGCCTCGATTTCGGCAAGGTTATTGTGCACTCCTAGCTGAAAATGTATTTCAGTGGAGACATCATCGGGGAGCCCCAACACGCTCTTGAAAGCTCGGCGCATGTGTGTTTCAAGCCGTCTCTTGTTCCTTTTTCCAGCTCAGCACTGCAGCCACGTATGTGATGTGATAGAGTACAAAAGCGTGGACGTCCATTTGAATGGCGTTGTCCTCACTCAGTCTCCTGTGCCAATTCATGATGCGCCGAAACATCCGGATCACGTTTGCAATCTTGATCGTGATGCTATCGAGCATCGCCCAATTGGACCCATTGCTTTGGATTATTAATCCTAGAATTCGTATTTTGTCGACCGTAGGTATGCGGTATCCATCCCTGTTGTGAAACTCTACGCATGGTGTGTGGTGTCGGCGCCAGTCGTTGGACGGGCACCCTGGTCTTGGGGGGTGGTAGATGAGTAGCTCAGTTTCTAGAAGAGCAGCAAAGTCCAATCGGGGCAAGATGGGCCTCGTAACCGCGATGGCGTCTTGCATGCGAGCTTCCAATTCCGCATCGCTTCCACCGGTTCTCCAGATGGTGACATCGTCTGCATATATGGTGCGCTCCACATCAGTAATTTCACCCAGTGCGCGAGAAATCTTTGTCATGGCCAAGTTAAATAAGAATGGTGAAAGTAATGAGGCTTGTGGTGTTTCCTTATTGCCTAGACTAAAGCTCTCCGAGACGTGCTCGCCTATCCGGAGAGTGGCCGTTCGATCCTCCAGAAACGCCTTGACGTAGTGGTAGAAGCGTGTTCCGAGATTGTGGTCAGATATGGCTTTGAGAATGGCTTGATGTTGGATGTTGTCAAAAGATTGCTTCACGTCTAGTCCCAGTAGCGCCTTGATGTCTCGTGTGGGGCGATCGAACATACTTTTCTTGATTCTCGTAGCATAGCGTCTTGCGTTGAGAGACCCGGTCCGCAGCCAATCATATTGTAAGGGAAGTACTTTTCTTATACGTATTCCGATAGTCTATTCAGGGTGACGTGTTCGGCTAGCTTTCCTAGGCAGGACGTCAGTGAGATCGGCCTTAGGTTGGTTGATGCGCGCTATTATTTGTCACCAGTTCCTTTGACTTGTATGCATTGTGCACTGGTGTGATTCTATTGTTTACGTCACTAACTGACTTATCGCGCTTGGGCTACGTACCGGGTCGTCCAAAATATTTGCGAACGTTGCTCAACGTGAACCCGCTACATGGAGCGTCAACACGGGCCTCATAGCAAAGTGGAGCAGGCGCACAGGGGCCTGAATGCGGTGCTTAGTGTCGTCTGCTAGAGCACGGAAGCACACCGTGCTTCCATTGTTACGCCATTTACATCGTTCAAAATTTATAATAGCAAATTTGCAGAAAAAATTTGGAATTGGCACTTCAAAATTTCAGCACGGTCGTTGGCCAGACGACGAACATACGAAAATAGGTATAATAGATAAGGCTTTTACAAATGATCCCCGAATCACTCGCCACGACAGACCAGCCGCTTAGCTTGGCACTTTTTTGTAGATTACCAACCTCGACAGCAGATAAGAGATTGCCGTGTACAAGCTAGCACGATCCACCGGTTGTTAACCTTCCATAGGACAGAACAACACGCTGCGGCGAGTGAAACTCGGCAGCGCAATGGAGGCGCGTATGGGTCCTCCCTGCACACAGGTGGACTTCCGCGCTGCAGCTTGAATGGGTGAAACGGGGTGGTGATGGATTTTTAACTGAGATAATCCTTCAACTTTAACAACTTTCCTTTTAGTCCCGGGTTATCTTTTTGAGTACCCGCATTATATCATGCGTTTCCTCCCTGAAATTTATCCACCAATCTCCCAGACGTCTCTTGCTTACCTCTACCAACCATTCGTTTACGCTTGTTTTGTTATCTCTAAACCCTAGGGTCTCGGCTAAAGTGAAAATGTCAGCATCGACATCTGGATGGATACTGCCGCACTCCAGTATAAGATATTCAATTCTTTTTGGGCATCTACCGCACATAGCACAAGTTTCATCTTCTTGATTATACTTTCTTCTATAGCTTCGGGTGCTGAGACATCTTGATCCAGCTTCAAAAGAATAAAGGAAGGCCGCTGCCGCTTGAGCTGTCATAGAAGGTTTCTTTCTTAATCCGAGCATTTTATTTTCTATATATATGCAAGGTCGGCTTCTTTTCCACCGACGTATTCATTTTTTTAGGCTCTGTATTGTTTACCGGTAGTTAAAAGTTATTTATTTCTCCGTCCAGCCTTTCTAATACTTACAGGTTAGTTTTCTGGTCCTTTTCCACCACTGCGAGTCAATGATTTTTCGGTATAAATATTTAGGTACTTTACCTGTCCACCTATTGTCTTCCATTTTCCTGAGGCGGTCTACATACAATATTTTACCCTGAGCCTCTCGTGGCTCGAAAGACGTCCAGTCCATGTCTCCCTGCACTGCTTCGGTTGTAGTTTTGCCGTGGGCTCCAAGTGCCAACCTTCCCCCATCCATACTGCCCTTAAGCACAAAACCGCGTTCTCGAAGGCAAGCCTTTATACCATTATTCCTTTCCAAATACTTTTAAGTACTTCATACATGTCGTTCCCCTACAGTGCCCTATGCTTCATTATCGCTGCATCCATTGGCCCTTTCGGCCTTATGTCGTGTGCATGTTTTTGCATGTATACCTGTCCTTTGTTTATCCATATCCGAGGTAATTATATTCTACCACTCTTGTTATCTCACTCCCTTGTTTTGTCAGCTTTTTTATCACTGAAATAATTGAATACTATCTGACCCGACCTAAGTGCGCTGAAGGTAAAGCCGACTACATCTCCCTCGTATTCACAAATATTAAACATTGCTTGTTAATGTCGCACCGTACATTAATCCTAAAAGTGTTTGTTGCACGTCCATTTCTGTCTAGCGTAAATGAGAGATTAAACCCAAGGTTGCTTTCTTCACCTTCTTTATATAATTCATGATCAACAGCGCTGAAAACGGATATTCTTGCCTCAGTCCTTTGGAAACCTCGACAGCAGACGTACTTCTTAGCCCCTCCGATCCAATCTCAACTTTAATATCTCTGTATATCTCCTTTAGTAAATCATTTACTTGTTTATCGATGCCTGCAGATTTTACCATGTTCCATATAAGTTCGCTGTTTACGCTGTCGCATGCACCGCTCATGTCCGGAAAGCCCTGGCTATTTCTATGCATTGGGTAATTACGAAAATGCTATAATCTAGGCGCCTACCATTCCGGAACCCGTTCTGCAGTTCCCCCACTACATTATTACTTTCTATTCATGCCTGCATTTTTAGTTTCACTGCCTGCATTCCCAGCCTGTATGTCGCTGACGTTATCGTGATCGGTATAAATTATTTAATGTTCTTTCTATCTCTTTTTCCTTTACAGATTAAAATCCTCCTACCCAGTCGCCAGTAGTCCGGCATTCATTTGCTATGACTGTTTTCAATGCCTTTAACAGCGTCTCCTTCTTTCTTGAACCAAGGCCATCAATTAATTTGACTGCAATTTCGTCAATCTCTACGGCTATACACAGAAGAATATTTGTCTCTACCTTCTTCCAGTTAAGATTCGTCAATTGCAAGTTACTTTCCTTCATGCTGTCTGATACTGTTTCTTCATTTGGGGAGATACCCCATCATCTCTCCTAAATAATCACGGATTTAATATAGTCTATAGCGTCATCATCGGCTAGACCTTTTCCCTCGGTGTCCTCAATCTGTTCTTTTTCCCTATGGTTTCTCTTGCCCAGGCAGCTTATATGGCTCCAGAATTTCTTTGCTGCCCTTTAGTTAAGTGGTGCACTTCAGCCATCCAGCGATCAGTGTGCTGTTTTATTTTAATCAGCTCCAGTGTCTGCACTTCTAGTTTCTTTTGCCGAGAGGATTCACATTTTCTATTCCCTCTTGAGATAGCTGCGCTTTTTAAGCTTCTCTATGATCTGTGGAAGCCATCTGTCTTCGCTCCATTGCCTATTTACTTTCACTATTACACCAGCTTTGAGGAGTCCTACTACCTCTCGAACAATTTGACTCTTATTTGCCGAATATTTCTTTGGTTGGTTTGTTGGGTTTAACGTCGCAAAGCTCTAAGAGATGCCGTAGTGGAGGGCTCCGGAAAGTTTGACCACCTGGAGGCTTTAACATGCACTTAGATGTGTTGTGCTAACGTAATGTACTCCCACTCCTCCATTAGGTGTTTTATTATTTTCGCAATTCCCGATGATATAAGCACTAGTAGTTTGTCGGTTAAATTTTGATTTGATCTTTGTGCTTCCTGGGTTTTTTCTTTTGACCAAGTGTGTCATATACAAGGTAGTACGTTTATGGTCACTACCCAAGCCGTACGCGCCTTCCTAATCTATTTCCATCCTCGGGAGATTATTGTAGATTCCTGGTGACATCAAGCAGTAATCAATGGCTGTTTGTCTATTCCGGATTTCCCACGTCATCTGGCCTTGTGTTTCACATTTTGTTTCTCTATTCACATTTTTTTCTGAGTTCACATTTCTTTCTCTAGTCACAATAACTTGGTAAGCTGCTCACAGATTTCTAGCATTATTTCCGGTTGCCGTCGGTGTATTCTTCCAGATTCTCTATGTGTCCATTCATATCACTCAAACATATTATCAAGGCCCCGTTTCCAAACAGTATGATATTTTACGGAGACATTTAACTAGATTCCTGTTCTCACGTTTGCATTTGTCCCCTGTCCACAAAAGCCTACCCTTTGCAATACCATTTTACATGTTACTCTTCCTGAAAAGCAGACATGTTCTTCCCAACATGTTTTTCCCAGGTGGTCGAAATTTCGCCGTAGACCTCCACTAAGGCTCCCCTTTCTCTCTTTCCACTTTCAATCCCACCTTCTTCCCTTCCCTTACGGTGTGGTTCAGGTATCCACAGAGTAAGTGTGATAGAAAGTGCAGCTTTCCCTCCCTGTGAACCAATTATTATTATTAATATTATTATTATTATTATTATTATTATGAGCATACTGATCTCACCACCCTTCTTCTCCATTGCTCTGTTGCATCCTTCCCAAACATAGCCTTGTATACCCGGTTGTTCTTCCAAGTCCCCGAGGTGTGGCATGTATATAGCATATACACCGACTTTACCATTTCTTAACTGCTTTTCTATTTCTAACCACTCGCTTTCCTTCTGCCACCTTGGATACTTATGTAATGAATGATGGAGTTAAATTTATTTTCTTAGCTTTCTTCATGCGTCTTCTGATCGATTGATTGGAGTTGTTCTCTAGCCTCTCATTTTCTGCTTCACTGGGACGCCATACGCTCGGAACTCTCGCGGACGCTCTAAAAAAGCTACCACACGACCTGCCAGGTAGCAGCCTATCTCAGCGCCCATCTTTTCCTTGAAATAACTTTTCATTTAGCATGAATTCCTTGCCAGGGCGTGTCCTATGTTTTTCCTTGTTGATATCAATTACTTCGAAGCGCATTTTTTGGCGTACCTACCTAATTTTCTGGTTGACCTTGGCCGATTCCATTTTAATTTCCGGGTTCCTTCCGAGCACCTTTGGTACTGTGCATACTACTATCTTTACACTTGGAGCTACTGCCTGCAATTATTCCACTCCCTGTGCCAACCGCTCCGCTACTCTCGCCCCATCACCGTACCAAACACCATTTATTCCTGCTTCTACAATGACCATCCTGCGCTCCACAGATTCCTCTGACAGCTGTAGCACATGGCCTAAGGTCTTTCTTGGAAACACCCCGATCCCAACTCTGCTGTCTTCTTTAACCCTTTCCCTGATAGCTCGGCTGCACCTTTTCATGTTTAAGTCACCGCCGATTAACACAAGCTGGGCTGCGCTTTCTCTCCCTCTCTTCTTCCGGAACCTGTTCGCGGCCCCCACTCTGGTGTTGTTTACACGCCCCCTCATTAACTCTCCTCAAGACACATTTCCAGGGATCCGCCCTGCTAATGTGCATGTCGCCCAAAGATAACCTTTGTTTCTTCTGTGCCTTTGTGCATTCTGCCCCTATCCTGCTCCCTCTGTAGGCCCTTAACTACCCCGAAGCGATCCTCCCTACATGGAGAGCGCTTTTTGTTTTCGAGGACGGGCTCCGCCATTTTTTGCTTCATATATCGGCCACTTGCCTCCTTAGCCCGCGCTTTTCCGCTGTTTACAGCTCCAGTTGCATGAGGCAACCAAACATGCACCAGCGAGGTAGTCTCCCCATCTACTCTTCCTGGGCGTACGCACAGCTTGCAACATCTGCACGTGAACTGGTTATCCGCCTCGTCTACCGATTTGCTTCGGATGTCATCAAAAATAACCCCATACCTTGAAATACGTGCACTTCACCTGTTTCTTTTTACCCGGTTACTACACAACAACTTTAGACAGAAAATTATCAATAACGAATTTAAAACAACTTCAAACCCCCCTCTTCCCAGCAGTTTAACCTAGGCGCTAGTGCACCTAACTGCATCCTTAGTTTACAGCTAACTATAGGCAACTGTGAATCCTCAATCTTGCACAGTTTTGTTACCTAGGCAGGAACCCGAGGGCACCGATTTATACACGTATCGCCCCTCTAGCGCCCTCTACTTCAACATCACACTGACATCACCTCACAATAACCTTGACAGTGGCCACGAGCCATCTGGTGGCCTACGTATCTATGGCCCAAAGTCACATTGCAATCGCCAGGCTTAAAAACCAAATGAGACCTCCAAATCTCCCTCAAGGTGAAATCTGTGCTACCTGGCGTAGTAAAGCTTTCGCTTTAAAAATGATGTGATTCATTTGTAAGCTGCACGTAAGTTACATTTAAAGGCAACGGAACCAAATGTGCGTGAAATGTGCCGTAATAGTAGCAAGCAGTTCGAATTTTGCCTCATTGCTAGTGCTTGAGGTCATCACCGGATGTCGCTCTTGTGCCAAACGTTCTGCTCGTCTAGCTCTGTTTCGGTTGAGGAAAAAAAAACACATCGGATTTCCTCGCGCTGCAGGAAACTAGAAATTGTTTTTGCTTTCTAAAAACTTCTATAGCATCGTCGTTTTCAAGGCTTCGCACTCTCTATGGGTATTAACAACCCAACTACAATTACTAAGATGATAATTAGAACTGCTTAACCTTTTCCGGATAATTAGAGCCATTTTAAGGAGTATTGTGCGCGTCACAGCAGAGTTTGTTCCGGAAGATATTTTTTTGTTTAGAACAAACAATTTTCCAATTACTTCGTCTTCCTTAAAACATCAATTATATCAGTCAATCACTCAAAAAGGATTCTTCTTTATTCTCATGAATCCCGAAGAGGACGCAGAAAATTGCTATAATTCTATCGATTTTTCTATATATACCTGCAGATGATCCTAATATTATTTCCCCAAGACACACTAAAACTTAACATACACATTGTAATTCACGAGTAGGAATCATAACAAAAAAAAAACAGAAGCTTCATTTACCCATATTGACCTATGCAATGGTCCTGGCTAGTATAACTAACTGGTGTAGTATCTCCTTAAAAATCTAGCACTTTGGCGATCATTTTATGAGGCGGTCTCCACGAGTTCGCTCTAAATAGAATGTTGTTGAGTAATATTTTGAGAAAGCTTCTTAATTTGATAACTTTCATTGTACGTAATGAATAAATAACGAATATAACTTAAACTGCAGAGCCCCCTGTGAAGGAGGCAGCCAAATCCGTTTGCCCTTCTATGCTATTCGTTTCAGTGCATGGAGAAAACCTTTCGATGCATGCTTTGTAGTTGAGTCGTGCATGCTGGTTCTGCCATACGCCAGCCGTACTCACCTGGCGGCATCGGAGATGGCCAGCGTCCTCTTCAGGCTGTCCTGCTGTAGGGCACTCAACCTCATATCTGAGTAGCGCCACATGTTCTCGTGGCGCTGACGTTCCTCATCGATGTCACGCACGTGCAGCGCCTGTGGCCGGACTTGGGCCTCGAGGTGACTTAGCGAGTCCTCTAGGGCAGCCACGTGGTTCATGCCGCTGCGTATATCAGTTCGCGCATGGCGGTATTTCTCCGACTGCTGTCAGAAAGTGGTTGGGCAAGTGTCATGGTTGGTGCGACTTATGGGGGTTAACATCTCAGAGCGACGCACGAACGGCGAGGGCCAGCATAGTGCAAGGCTCCTGATTAATTTTGACAACCTGCTCCACATCGCACACGACACGGGTGCATTGTGCTCCACGTCCGCCAAACGCGGCACTCCAGTAAGGGGCATCCAATAAGGCAACCTTTAAAACTTCCCCTATGAAATACTAGGGCCACTGCGAGACCACTGTAGATACTTTCGAGCCCCTTTAGATATGCCTCGTCCTCACTCATGTTACACATCTGCTGCTTACTAAATACTGCTGCAATGCAAGCGAGTCATTGATATCTCATTATTTAGAAAGGAGGTACGTAGAGATTGGTTCTCTTCTGCACATCTCTATCACTTCAATTATCGCGTTAACGCTTTTGGTTGTTGACTAGCTTTTCCTGAATCCAGCCTTGACCTTTTGTTCACCGAATTGGAAAGTTAGTCTAACTCGATTAGAAATTATCTTAGGAAGTATCTTTCAAACGACGGCAGTAATCCGGTTGCATATTTTTTAGTTTCTTACGCACCGTTCTTTGGGATTAAGATTATGATAACGTTCTTAGAAAATCCCCTCTTTTTTCTACGTCGTCAGCCACCGCTCATACAGGGCATCAAATTTTCCAGTTTCCACAAATCTGCATTTATCCTGATGCTCACCAGCCACTTTTCCCCTTTCACATTGCACGTATCTTATAATTCTCTATTTCATTATCGACTAGATTTTCGCTCATCTGCATTACCGGATACCTCTATCAATAAGAATCTTGTCCTATTGGCTACTGTGCAGATCTGCGCAGAATTCCTCGGCTATAGATATACTCGTATATTATCCATGTAGGTAATGACATTACCGTCCTACTCACTTATAGTGTACAGGAGTAAGCAAAAGTTGAGAAATCATTAAGGACGCTGGAAATACTTTGTCAGCGCTAGCAGATGGTGCATGGATGCTGTCGAGATATGCTATGCGCTCCTACTTAGTAAAGCACACTTTCCTATTCACTGGAACTTTGCCACAGGCTTTTCGCTCGAACACAGATTTTAAAACAGAAAAGTCGCAATTGACCGTTATCCTCTTCCGCGGATGCAAGCTGTCTTGGTAACAGCGGCTGCACGCATGAGCTGTTACATCAGATATTTCCACAACAAGCCACTACCTCGCACAACTCCTTATGTTCTGCATTCTCTATAAAGAAACCCACGACGTTGACTCTCAAGACTCAGCGTTATAGTGGGCAGTTTTTAGTTGAAAGTGCTCTTCTGCAATAATGCCGCCGCCTAAGCCATTCAATCAACACTAGTTGATCTAAGCGTGTGAGATGTCTCAACGACCCGACACTGGTTATCGCATCGGCGTCCACGAAGTGTGTTTAGCGCGATAATGTTTGCAGATAGTTGCGCCGAAGTCATGACTGGCGATAGTTACACTGAGACTAGTAAGACAGCTGTCGCGCCTTATTCCGCTCGCCCCTACAGTCTGCAACTGGGAACGTCGTGTAAAGCTTGGGGTCTTTTTATTCGAAAACGTAGCGTCAGGGTGAAATCAGCGTTCGCGCCGGTCGGAAATTTAGGAAGAGCTCAATGGGCCTTCACAATATAGAGCAGGCTCTCACATTTTTCGTCATGCCTCTACATCTAAGTTTTTTCGAAATAATATTTTTTTATTTGTAACTCTCTTGTCGGCGTGATATTTCCTTCTAATATTTACCTCAGACCCGCTAATAACCCTATGACGATTTGTCAGCTCTATTATATCAATGTGGTATCACTCTTCCAACTATTGGTGCTTCGTGATCGGGTTGTGCGTCTTCTGAGAACTTGTCAGTACGTTCTGTAGTTATTATTTTCACTTCCTGATTATTTCGAACCGCCAAAGACACGAACGACCTTTTCCGCGAGATCACTACTATTGCAGTTCAATCTTCATTTTTACCGCTAATTGTACCTGGTCGTTTCATTCAAAGAACACCCTCCATGATTTCGTCAGTCTTTGCTTAAAACCTGACTTGTGATGTAATGCACATTTATGAGACAATATTTAACACTACGAAATGAATTGAACTGAATAGACGAGGCAGCTTCTAGTGGCAATTTATCACAACACATTTTCTGGACGAGATAGCATTAATTCTGATTTGAATTTTTTTCCTGTGGGGAATATCTGTGCAACATCCAAATTTGCTAGAAAACGAGAGTAATTCTCGACAGAACACAAACATAAGAGTCCGGATACTTCACATCTACATAGACATGCAAGTTTGGTTTAAATTCCTCTACACATCCTGAACACGTCCCGTCCATCCTTAAGGACGCTTTACGCGTCTTTCCTGCTCCGGCGTACGGGAACTTTCGCTAGTAACTATGCCGGTGAGTAGGGCGCCTTGAAGATTGCCTCCCAGGCGTCATTTCAAGGAGGTCAAATAATTGTTATTCTCATCAAAACGTAACTAGTTCGTTTCCAAGAAGAAAGCCGATCATGATTGCCTTGAACTCAGGAACGCTGCCGACTTTTTTGCGCTGTGCAGATGATAATCTACGTCTCAGGGCAAATACATTTCTCCCAAATATGAACCAAGAAATGTTTTATAGCCTGCAGCATAAGTGTTCCCTTTTCTAACTTTTCCACATTACACTGAAAAGAGCAACTGCTTCCGCAAAAAAGCACGTTAAGCGATGCCCCGCTAAAGCCTGCCCTAAGAAGATAATGGTTTGGTCCTGTGGGAATTCCTTCACCTTTCTTTAGTGATAAGTGCCACCTGATGCTCCGAGTTCTCCCTGTGGAGCTGCCTTGCGTCGCTTGCTTCTTCCCTCAGGGCCATCAGGTCAGCGCTGATGTGGGAATTCTCTTGCAATGTGCTCGAGTACATCTCGTTGGATGTGGTCGTGATCCTTTGAACGCGGTCCAGGTTGGAGCGAAGCTCAGCCCTCACCGTCGCTTGCTTCCTGTCGGCAACGATGAGCTCCGATCTGGCCGCGGTCAGTTCCAGCCGCTCTGCCTGCACCTCGCTGCCATCTGCAAGCAGCTGACAATCCTCGCTGTCCACGAAGAGTCGAGCGACCTGGTGTGGGCGGAGCTGATTCAAACAAGTCGGGCAGTTCCAGCACTTCTCCAGCCAGATCTTCAGACAGGCCTCGTGAAAGATGTGGCCGCATACGGTCAAGCTCACTGTGCCGCAGTTGCGGCTCCTTGGTTCGCTGTCTTCACTGCCCTCCAGGACGATGCCTAGGCATAGGCTGCAGACTGCCCACATAGCTGAGTGGAGAGATTGGAGGTGGAGCCGGCGCCTTTCTTGTGCAGTCAGCAATAGCCAGCGGTGCTGTGAAAGGTGGTGTGCAGAGCAGAGCGTGTCCGCATGCCCGAAGTAGCGCGCGCCCGCGTTCCACAGTTATGTTGTCTTCGTCATTGTTTGTGCGGCGCTTCTGTTTATGCGCCATCGTCTTTTCACTGGCGACTGAATCCTGCTGTTTGGATTAACAACATGTTTTACACAAAATTAGTGTGCGCACCACCCAGCCAATCAAGACCAAATAATTCATCTTGCAGAGCTTGTTAGAAGTCTTCAGTGCCCGCTTTTTCAGCTGTGCAGTAGCTTTGAAGGCAGAAAGCTGGGCTAGTTAGTGTGCAATGATTATTCCAAAAAGACAAGCTCCTGGGGGCAGAAGCGGCCGGCACTGAAATGACGTTGCGTCGGGTGGCAGTGCAGGCTGCGACGAATTGCTGTCTACTACGGGAGCGTCACGCTCCATTCACAGCATTTCGACGATGGGTTGCCCCTTTAATTGCTTCCTACACGACCCAGTCTACCTAAGGCGAAACTATACTACTGG
This sequence comes from Amblyomma maculatum, assembly GCF_055883805.1. Classification (NCBI taxonomy): domain Eukaryota; kingdom Metazoa; phylum Arthropoda; class Arachnida; order Ixodida; family Ixodidae; genus Amblyomma; species Amblyomma maculatum. Next base: position 15,895,754 of record NC_139350.1, read on the forward strand.
GCATTTCCTTATCTTAAAGTGCGAGGCATGTCGAAAGACAATCTATACGCAACGTCCCTCGCTGCTTTTGTTATGCAGAACTGGTGTATGGACCTTTATGGAGCATCCGACGATGATGGCGCTTATCCGCCATAACTTGGATTATGATGGGGTTGAATATAGCACCTGCATAATTTGCTTTCTTCGACCGCTAGGATCTGTGTTCGCGCATTGCAATCCACTGGCGAAACTTCAGCACCGGGGAGCGTTTTCCGTTCGCTGCCCGCGCACTTGGATGGGAAATGAAATTACTTCTCGGGCGAAAGATGCGGCACACAACAAGCAGTCCTGACTTGAAAATGGAATAGGAGGCGCAACGGAGCAGTGGTCGTCAACTTCCAAAAAGCGCTCGCGTCAAGAACAAGTGGCTGAGTAAATAAGACCTACTTCCATCGCAAAGGCGCCGCAAGTTCCAGGTGGCCTCCGAAGTAATGAATGTTACACAACTGCAGGATCACCGAGAATGTTCTGCGCCTGTGCAGACTACGGTCTTGTAATCTCATAAACTACAAAATAAAGCCGTGAAGCAAAATATATTAACAGCACAACAAAACACTTACTAGCGCCCATTATTGATTTTTCTGGTAGCAGGAATGTGTAATCTCGATATCAGTCACCAGCGCTATTGAGCAGCTAATACGAACCAGATACGGCCCCGCAAGTACCGTTTATCGAGGCCACACGACGAGTTAATAGGACAGATTGTATGGATCATCATGTTCATCACGTGATGCACGTTCATCAATGTGTTGCACACAAAATACTGGTACATTTTCCAGAAGCGAAATGATCATTTTTGCAAGCGATACTAGTGCTAATTATATACAGATTACTGGGGCGACGCTGAAGTCTACCCAGAAAGGCCATTGGTGCTCTACTAATGGGAACTGTAACTCGACGTAAAAGTTTGTTGTTCGGTAATTCAATCTCTATACTCTGAAAAGAGGGTTCGCTTCACTGCTCACATTCGTCAAGGTGATTTCATGCAGCAGTTTAACCTTGAATTGAGGTGTTGCTAGGCATGCATGCTACGCCAAGCGCCAGATGCCGGGAATAGGGGAAGGAAGAAGGCATTCACGTATGCCGCGCACCAGCTGCTGTTGCGAAGGCGCCTATTATGCGTTCGCTATGATGCAGCGAGGCCATGAATTTCTGCCAGAAATTTCTTACACAATAAGAAACTTTTCGATGAAGTGAAAAACCATGCTTTTCATGATAAGATTATATCCTGTCTGAAAAAATATTCTTTTATCGCGACATGCTAGCCACCATTTGCTGTAAGCCCTAAATTTCACTGATATTTTATTTCTGGTACGCACTCGTTTGTAATTTTTTCACTAATCAATATAGTTCCTAATGTTCATGCGATCGATAAGGTCCTAAATGAATACCCAATTTTAACATCTTCATTCACTGAACTAGCTTTGCATATTTGCTTACCAGCTAGGCCTCATTTCCTCATGTGCTGGCCATCAATAAATCTCATTGAATCTCTGAATTTATTAGCTCACGCATTATGTGCCGTTATTACAAGCCTGAGAAGCGTAAAGGGGTAAGATATGTTTGACAAATTTTAATTTTAATTCAAACTATTCGTTTTTTGCATGTGACTCCCTGTAGTTCAGCAAATTCAGCCAATATATTTATTTTTGCCTCTGACTCCTTGTAGCTTGGAAAAGTGGTGCCATTTCTAATGCCTAGAGCTCTTCTGATCCCACAGTTCACCATTTTTTAACATGCATTTTGCATGGTCAATTTTAGGATATAATCTATATGCAAGATTCTTCCCGTCATAATTCTACCTCATTTTCTTTTTCTGTTAGTAGTTTTCATTGTGCTTGTGGAAAAAAATTCAACTGCGAATTCACTTTTTTACCTGAGGTTATATTCATCATTTTAGAATGTTTTTATGAAATTAATATAGCAAAAAGCTGATAGCCACGTTCTTCATGGACTTAGCTAAGCTGTCATGTGGGCTTTGGTCAGCCAGTATTGGGATTTTATTTCTCTTACTTTCTGCTAGCGGCACAGTCCTGGTGCCGAGAATGGCATGCTGTCTACAATAACAATTGGTGCAATATTTTTATATACCTACAAGCCATGCTGAAATAGAGGATTTAAACTTGTGTTACGGGTAATCTAACGGTCACTGGACGGTTCCTATGACGTCCGCTTAGTAATTTACGTGCTAGGTTTTTATTGCACATGACGTGGCTTCTCTGTTTTTACAATGCGTTTATGAAATGAGGTAATGAATGCGGACATTTTCTTCTGCTCTTTTCTATCCGGACCGCGTAGATAGGTACTATGCTCGGCACATGCATGGTATTCCCCATGTGCATGCAACTCGTGAATACCATATGGCACTTTTATCAGAAAATTATGCATGAATATCAAGTTTCTGATGTAAATAGCAGACGTTCATATTGTCACGCACGTCCCGCTGTCGTGTATTGGAGGAAGGTGAGGTGTTGCAGGAGAAGCTGAAGAAGAGTACAAACTGGTTTAGTTTGCTCTGGGTGTGCTAACGACAATGGGGACGTTTCTGTGAATACCCGCTTTGAATCTGCTTTGTGTGAAAACTCGCCGACCAATCCCAGCACGCTTTCGGTTTCGGGTGACATAGTCATTCCTGCAATGTCAGCAGAGTTTATACAAGTTGTTTGTTCAAGCTGTACCATATGATTCGTTCGACACTGTAGTTGAACCACTCACTCTCAACTGCGCGTTGAAATCGTTCTGATTCCCCTTTGCATCATTTAGGCCATCTAACACCCGCCTTGTAAATAAACCACCGAACAACTGTGGTGGAGTTTGCGGGTATCGATCACCACAGAACCTCTCCTACCCCGTTGAAGCAAGAGAATAGCTGGGCTACCCCCTCTACTGAAAGAGATGGCACCAGATATTCCAGCGCAGCCAATGCCAGCAGCTCAGCTGACCACCGCACATCCCTATCAGGAACCCCGGCACTTCTATGGCAAGCCTGGGGAAGACGTGGATGATTGGCTGACCCACTACAATCGGGTGAGAAAATACCACCGCTGGGATGTGAAGACCAAGTTGGCGAACGTAGTATTCTTTCTTGAAGGAATGGCGCAAACAAGGCTTGATAATCCCGAAGCATCCCTTATCACCTGAGATAACTTCATGGAAGAAATGACAGCGGGATGTGGCAATGCCAGTGCTCGAAAAAGAGCGCCGAACAGGCTCTGGCAAAGCGAGTGCAAATTCCAGGGGAGACCTGCGCAACTTGCATAGAAGTCCTTAAGCTGTAGAGGATAGTTGATGCTCGGATAACTGAGGAAGACAAAGTGGGCCACCTCCTCAAAGGAATAGTGGTAGACGTATAGAGTTTTCTCATATGGATTTAATACTACCGCAGATGTTACCCGACACTGCCGCACATATGAAGGTTTGAAGCAACGCCGTAGCATCCCCAAGTTTGTTCGGTCCGAATGTCACAACTGTCGGCTGTGTGGATGTGCGTTGAATCAACGAGCATGGCAGTTATAATTCGAAAGATTGTACACGAAGAGCGTCGGAGGCATCACGATATTGGGGTTCACGGCTGACCCGTATACAGTAAAATGTCTTCGACAGAAGATCGTCTACCTTCTGCCGTTTAAGCTCCCTCTGACACATCTCCTTGGGACATCCGATGCTCTGCTGCTCATGGCCCGAGCATCCAACCTCCCTCCATCAAAGCCTACAACAGCCAGCACGCTGTCCTTCTTGTCGACATCAAGACCATGAAGCGTTCGACGCTAGCTACTATGCGCCTTACTCATCGCGTGAATGTCAGCCGCCGCTGTGCTATACATGTGGAATGATGGGCCACGTTTTGCGTTTTTGCCGCAATCGCCGTCCATACCAGCAGTATCGCCGACAGTGGGTGAACTCTCGTACAAGTTGTCCCGCTGACAATGGTGATTCATATAGAACACCTGGCCGTATTTTATGCAGAGCTACACCTAGCCGACAAGAGCACAGAACGGCACTGCACAGAAATGAATCACCGGAATCTGACCGCATTTTGACGCCATCTTCTCGGCGCTTACGACGCTCATCTTCTCCCCGACAATGGTCGCCACCTCCGGGAAACTAGTGAGTGCGCCCGATGGAGGTGAGGTCGCAAATGATTCCAGCTTATATATGCCTTCGCCCGCTTCAGTGTTAAAGAACAGAACTGAAGTTTTTGTGTATGGTGTACGTGCAATGGCGTTTGTGGACACAGGTGCAATCAATTCTGTTATAAGCCTCGCTTTAAAAAAACTGCCTTAGTCGTAAAGTTATGTTTGGTTGCGGTAAAGCGACGACACTGTGTGGTGTTCGTGGCGAACTGCTTAACACACTTTCAGTCTGTTCCGTGAACCTCGTAATCGCCGGCCGCACGTTCCGAACCGAATCTGTCGTACTTCGTCAATCAACGCATAGCGTCATTCTTGGTCTCGATTTTCTGGATCAACGTGGGGCCACTCTCGACATTAACAATTGGGGACGTTTCTGTGAATACTCGCTTTGAATCTGCTTTGTGTGAAAATTCGCCGACCAATCCTAGCACGCTTTCGGTTTCGCGCGACATAGTCATTCCTGCAATGTCAGCAGAGTTTATACAAGTTGTTTGTTTAAGCTGTACCATGTGATGCTTTCGACACTGTAGTTGAATCACTCACTCTTAACGGCACGAAGAAAATGTTCTGATTGCCCTTTGCATCATTTAGGCCAGGAATTGCCATTTTTCTTTGTGGACGACTAACTGCTCTAATGAACCTGTTGTTTTGCCCCATGGCCTAAAACTTGCGAACTTTGAAGAAGACGCCGTTGAATCATTGAGTGGGCTCAGCACAGACAATTCTCAGCCTACCACATGCTAGAAGTAGATAACACAAAATATCTTGCCATATTTAGCAAATGCCTGCCAACAAGTGACCGTTACAGTTTAGTGGAAGTTCTGTCGAAACAGGCTGCGGCTTTCAATTTCTCTCCAGACTGGCCACAACGGATTCCCATTTCCTGTACTCAGCCCAGAATCAATACTGGGACTGCTGATCCAATCCGTCAGAAGCTTTAATGTATGTCGCCATAAGAGCGCCAGACGATCGACGAACAAGTTCGTTATGGGCTGCATAAGGCATCATTCAAGAATGATCTAGTCCGTGGGCTGCCCCTGTGATATTAGTCGAAAAGAAAGAGGGCACATGGCGATTTTTTGTCGAATATCGAAGTCTGAATACTGTTACTAAAAAGGACGTGTATCCTCTGCCACGTATTGATAACGCCATTGATTGTTTGCATTCTGCCTCCAATTTTTCCTCCGTTGATTTGCGATCTGGCTATTGGCAGTTTGCACTGTACCCGAAACACAAAGAAAAGATTGCATTCATCACCCCAGACGGACTATATGACGGACTATATGTGATGCCGTTTGGAATATGCAACGCTCCAGCCACCTTCGCAAGATTCATGCATTCAGGTTTGCGCGGACTGAAGTTGAACATTTGTATGTGTTATTTGGACGAAGTATTAATATTCGAAACTACCTTTCGTGAACAAAACAGTCGATTAGAGGTTGTCTTGGAGTGTATTCAGAAGGCTGGTTAGGTACTCAATTTCAAGAAATGCCGTTGTGTAGAACGCATGACATTAGTATTTGTGCATCTCGTAGTCAAGGATGGGGTCAGGCTTGATCCAAAAAAAAAAATGGAAGCTGTCACTTGTTTTAAACCACCGAAATCGTTAAAAAACTCAGGGGTTTTTTGGGGGCTTTGCTCCTAGTTTCGGCGTTTTCATTCGACGTTTGCTTACCTATCATATCCACTTCTCTTCTGCAAAAAGATGTGCCTTTCAAGTGGACTACTGATTGTGACTGCACTACGCCACTTCTGCACGTCATCTCCAACTGAACACCACAATGCCAATGGACATGTCGTTGCATATGCAAGCTGTTCTTTCAGCAAGGCTGAGCGCAATTACACAGCAACTGAACAAGAATGCTTAGCTGTTGTTTTCCGTGTGCAACGGTTTCGGTTATGGAGTTGCATTTAAAATTGTGACGAACCATAATTGTTTATGGCCGCTGGTAAACCTCAGTGATCCTTGTGGATGCCTTGCGCGGTGTGCTTTGCGCCTCCAATAATTCAATTTTATTGGGTTTTTAAGAGTGTTCGTAAGCACGGTGATGCTGACTGCCTGTCACGGTTGCCTCTTGAAAGTACATATTGCGAGAGTGAGATTTTGGATGAATATATAGTTGCTACCTCTCCAAGCTTCCCCGATGCTATTGAATACAAGATTGCACAGTGGAACAACAGCGAGTTGGTGCCGCTTGTTGATGCGGCAAGTTACCCGAAACTTGAGACCTCATTCTGCATTCGTGACGGTCTACAATACCAGAGCTACTCGTCAGTAAGTGCATGGTTTCTTCTAGTAGTTTCTACACGACTTCGGTGTCAGGTTCTTCGGGTAATGTACGATGATGCAACAGTCGGACACTTGGGTTTCGCGAGGACATTGCACAGGACTAAGGAACGTTTTTATTGGCCGCAGATGCGTAAAACGTTATGTGGCCACCCGCCTCCGGTGCCAGCATTTCAAGCACACAACCTGCTCTCCAGCGGGTCTTCAGCCTATGACGCCGCCACGAACTCCATTCGAACAGGCGGAAATTGACCTTCTAGGACCGTTTCCCCTTTCCACCTATGAGAACCGCTGGATCATTGTGTGTGTAGACTAGCTTACGCGGTGCTCTGAAACTGCTGCCGTACCGTCAGCCACTGCTTCTGATGTCTCGGCTTTCCTCCTACGGTCCATCATTCTTCGACATGGGCCTCCTTGTGTGCTAATAAGTGACCAGGGGGACAGTTTACTGCAGAAGTTGTAGAACTTCTTCGTGTCTGCTCATGGAATTGTCACCATTCAACTGCTTACCACCCACAAACAAACGCCCTTACCGAACGCACCAATACGCTTAGCTATATGCACGCAATGTATGTCGACTCTCACCACGAAAACTGGGATGAAGTCCTTCCGTTTATAACATAGGCATTTAACACAGCTAAACACGAAACGACCGGCAACAGTCCTTTTTTCTCTTCTTTACGGTCGACGTCCACGAAGTATTCTGGACACATTTTCACCTTTCTCCATGCCAGCTTCAGCTGGCATTTGTGAAAAAAAAGGAGACCCCTTGGATTAAAAAATTCTAACATTCCTCCAAAATGCATAGTCAGGCCATATATAGTGGTAACAAAGAAAAAGAAAGGAAAAGAAGAGAAGAGACAAAGTCTCCTCTCGCCTGACCACCCATGGTCGTCGTTCTCGGAAGACACAAATATTTCACGTGGCCCGCATGAAGCACTGCTATTAGCTTGCCGTACCTTGACTCGAACGGCGGGGTTCGTCTGCGAAGGGGGCGCTGTCACGCACGTCCAACAGTCCTGTATTGATGAGGTGTTTGACGAGAAGCTGAAGAGGAGGAGGAAGTTGGAGTGGTTCGCTCTAGGAGTGCTAACGACCAGCGCATCTAACAACCGGAGTGTAAATAAACCACGTAACAATTTGATGTGCGCAATGAAAGCAGCTTTTGTGGGGAGAGGTGTTTCTGCTTAGTTACTGGAGGTTACATAATCTACCGTCTTAGCCAAAACTAACCAGGCTGCAGGATCTGCTTCCCAACCATGAAGTAGCCGATTCATACCACTTGTGAAGCTAGAAATCTCTACAATATAAAGGTAAGTAGCTGTCCTCACTTCTTAATTGGTTATGATACAGCGGGAATCCTTATTTCCCCTATAAAACAAGTGAGAAGCAAAATTTGCTGCCCGGTCACTTTTGGCAAAGACGGTACCTGTGTATTGCATCTGTAACGAAGCTGGACCAAACGATTTAAACTGGACCAGAAAAAACCCTGCAATATATTATGTTCACTGCATCTTGAAAGATTGCTGGGCATGTCTTTTATTGGCGCCAAGTGCAGCAGCAATAGATTATATACGATGCTATAGGCAGATTGTATTGTGAGGTCTTTCCATATATCTCAATAAAATATCAAGCCTCTTGATTGTAATTTGTATATTTGTTTGGCTAGGTTTGTGGGGTTAGACGTCCCAAAGCGACTCAGGCTATGAGAGACGCCGTAGTGCTGGACTCAGGAAATTTCGACAATTGTGGTCACACAGTATGAATAAATGTGTGCCTAACATGTCAAAAACAGGTCATTTCTGTTTGAGCTCAAATGACTTAGAGGCAATACAGATCCACATTATGTACCTTTCAGTAACAAGAAAACCGAAAAGTCGGTCTCCATAAAAAATAAATTTTGTCCTTTGCATATTATACGAACCCTTTCAGTACGTAGCATGCAGCATTTGTCCTGCGGTGTCTACGGTCCTCATAATTATTCGACAAGACCTTTACGCAGCTTTTAAGAAACGGTGTGTAACGGTGTGCTGCCTTACTACACCTGATGAACACTGCGAGAAACTCCACAAGAAACTTCAATGCTTGTGGAAGTTCTACTCTGCGGGCCCTGGCTGCGGCCTAACTAGGCCTGCCACTTTGCATGATATTGCAGTCATTGACCTAGCAAAAACGACGATGACTCGAAGATGTTTCAGAACATCAGAGGCCTTCCTTGCTGACTGATTGAATTAACTTTCTGCAGATTGTCAAGCTTTCACTCCTCATGATGGCTTTTGTAGGTTATTTGTTATTCTGGAGGCAATAATTGTGACATCCGCTTCTGTATCCTTATATAGGAGCGTTATCCTTGTCGACGTTACCAAGTGGAAAAAGCCACAGAAAATATTCTTTTGTCACAGAATTTCTCTGCAGCTTTCTAGCGTAAGGGTATTGGCACAAACAGTTTTGTGCAGTAACATCCTAGTCTTTCATAGCTACACCAAAAATGTGCTACGCAACTAAAGAAACTTGCAGGAAAGTATACGACGGGACTACAGAACATTTTCTGGCATTGTGGTTGTGACTGATCGGGTTCTCTAGTGGCATCCGTCACTCGAATACCCTTCAGCCGGCAACGCTTTAATGCGAGGGCGTTAATACTTCCCGTCAGCGCGATTCACAGTGGCGCCTGCCTGCCGGAGGTATGGCCGAAAATGCGTGCTAGTCAAAAGGGGTTGAGGTTACATTTGGAGTGGTGAAATCAGAGAAATGAATGGGTGATGTTTGGTGTTGTGCCAAAATGGCCAATTTAATGAGAATGTAGTGGAGGGCCCCGGGCATTTTCATAACCTAGGGTCGTTTGACGTGTACTGGCATTGCAACATACAGCGGCATTTTGCTTTTTGCCACACTTAAAAGCAGTCTGTCCGGGACCGAAGCCGCATCCTTATCATGACCACTAGAGCGCCCTAACCCGCAACGTATACTGCTCAAACGGCTGTCAACACTTCAGTTTTTTTTCAGTATTCTTATACATCTGCAATGCTATATATGAATTATTTCTGGGATACTTAGAATTTTTGCATTCAGATGTGAATCTCGATATGGCGTAATTTCGTTATAAAACATGATGCGCAGAAATCTGAAAGTTGCTTGTAGAAACTGCCTAGCGCCAGATGTTGCTCATTTTAACCGCAGGTGAAAGTGTGCCTTCTTAGCAGGTGGCCGCCGAGGTGCCAGTGGACTTATTAGATATGGCTCCCACACCCCTGGAAATCACGGGAAACTAACGAAACCAGCGAAAAAAAAAAACGCCCGATTGGAACAAAGTAGTGTCAGTGGAGAGTTGCATTTTGGCCGAACAACTGCCCGTTATCAGAAACATGGATCATGTGGCGGACCTTAAATGAGAGTGAGGTTCACCCTACTTTGTTCCCTAAAACTTGGTTTTATTTGTAGGGAATCAGAATTCACGGCGCACAGAGTTGCGATGACTTGCGTTTCCCGGGCTACCAGAGGTGCCCACTTGTTTTCTTCAAGCGACGGATGCGCCTGGAAATAAAGCAGAGGAGTCATTACAACACAAAAGACGCCGCATGACAGTCCCCGTCAGCCTAAAAGAGAGGGTCCCGTAAAGGCGCTTCAAGAAATGAATCTTATATGCACGCACTATGGAAAACAAAATTACTCCTATGGTGCAAGTCGCGTACAAAAGATCATTTTCCCTCCTCAGAGCCACCAGCAGCATTAGCCTTTAGCTTGGATTCCACCTTTAGATGTCGCAAAGCACGCGTGAGATCTGAAGGGGATGCTCACTGGAAGTGCGAAAACCACAACGTAGGTGCGGTTTTTGCGGTCTGCCCTTCCGCTCTGTATAGTATGATAAAACTCGAGTCTGCAGTGACCACCACGCACAGTTCCTCCGTGGGAGAAACGTAGTCTGCTGATAAAGCTTTCCTGTACACCTAAATAAGAAGCCAACAATAAGATTAAATTAGCACATTAATGTTGATGCTTCTATCGTATCCTGTGATGAATTATAGGAGATGCTCAATTCATTATTCAGTAAAGGAATACAGACAGTGCGTATAATTAGCCAAAAATAGCAAGTACAGCTTTATTTAAGTCGTATCGTACTTTAGCTAAAGACTAGTGATGCTCTAGCGTGCGGACTGTGGCCTGCAATGATTCGTTTTCGCGCCAGGTTGGGTGCATGAGTACAGACAGAAAAAGCGAGAGTAGTTTTAGCATCATGGCTAGAAAAAACGCACCAATACTGTTGCGTTTGTTTTAGGGTGACGGAGGTTAAACTGCCCCTGAAATAATTATAGATATGAGCATAGAATGCTTGCGTTACGGAGGAAAAAGGCCACTGAGGTGCCAGGTCGTGTACCCGTCCTCAAAAGCGAGTTCATTATTCACAAATACTTTTTGCGACAACCAGGCCAGGTGTTCAGCGCTAAATCTTGGTCCGTAACGCCATGAACCGCGAGGAGCTCTCATTAGATGCTCGAAAGAGTGCCAACGTTAGCAAATATAGGAGGCGCATGGAAATTTCTTCGGTGACAACCTCACAGGGTCCTCAACCAGTTCAGAGGAACGGCCCTTTCAATCCGGCGATACTCTTGCACGCTCAGAGAGAACCTGGGTCGAAGGGGCGAATTTCACTTGTTCTCTAAAAAGCGAATTAGAGGCAACTGAGACTTGACCTTTTTTGTCCGAAATGGCAGCACTTATACGTGCAACCAAAGCAAGTAAATTTCATCTCATATAGTAAATCTCAGCGTGGCGCGAAAAAGGGTTACCACTTCCCCGTGTCGCAAACAATGTTTTGCGATTTGTCCAATAATGGAAGCAGCACAGACCCTGTTGGGGCGCTTTGAATACTTGAACCACGGTCAGCACTGTATACAGCCAAATCATAGCCCGCGCTGTTTAGTATGAGAGGTTTCTTAAACTTGGGGTGGTTTTAAGTGCCGCGCTTTTGCGGGCACAACACCAGCATGTCATATAAGCTCTGTGGCATAACAAGTGCTGCAAACAGATTGCTTTTCTCGGAGAGCGCGTCGCAATATGGGTCGAAAAGGGCAAGTCGAGGTTAACTGTCACTCTGGCTGGTGTGATAGCACATTTTAAGCTGCATGCTGACTACTAGATCTACCCCGCACGCCCTGACCTTATGTGACATCACCCTGCATTGTTTTCAATATGCAGTGCTGCGAGTGTACCAGCGCTCTAGAAGCAGGTTGGAATTGAACGGCAGCGCTAACCGGAAACGGACACAGACAAGAATGGGGCTCCACAAACGGGTACGCTTGTGGTGTCCCATTCTTGCCTGTGTCCGTTTCCGTGTTGCTCCGCCGTTCAATTCCCTCATGCACCAACTCGCCCACCAGGCCGTTATTCCAGAAGGAGGTAACGCACGAAGCCATGAAGGATGGGATTCGCGCGGATAATTGCGACATATTGTACACGCAAATCTAGTGAAACTGTCCACTACAAAAACGGGTAATGGACGTCGCACTAAAATATATAGACAATTAATGCAGCATTGCATTCGTAGTCTCAACGCTTTTTGGTGATACTGCGGACACGTTCCTCCAATACACAACGCGAAACAACAGAAGTGGAACTCAAGCAAAGTATAGTGGACATAGTAGTAATAATATCAATTTTTATCAATTTCGTGGAAAGCGACGACGGAACATCACTGGCCTCCATAAACGTTCATGTTTGGAACTACAAAAGGCGTCATCAGCACTCAGCGAACCTTTAATGATCAATCGCTTTGAAATTACTAGACGGTGGCTGAGCTCAAAAATGTTTACACATACTAAATAGAAAGGTAGTGGATTCAAAGTGGAGTGTGGGCCTTCCGAACTGCGGGTCTGATTATGTCACCGAAGAGCAAAAGAATAGTTTGCTGAAGCTGCCTTCGCCGATGGTTCTGCCTTGGCTACTTCCAGGGAATTTAGTCTTGCGCCGAATGAAGGTGCCCTGCTAACGCCCTCTTTATCTCGCCTATTACTGCCGATCACCACTAATTTTGCAGTATGCTGTTATACTTTTTGTGAGCGTCTTACTCAGTATTTGTTTTCCGCGAACTTGCGTGCAGAAGCTGAAAGGCAGACAAGCGCACGAGAAAAGGCGCTGACGTCACTTGCAGCGCATACTGACAAGCAGTTGACTTTATTGCACACCGCTGTTCTTGGAGCCCATATACTACCAGGTTATCGACCATCCACTGTGCAGATGCAAACCCGGCATCTGTCAAATCTGCCGCATGTGCTCGCTGTAGATATCAATTCGCTTTGGCATGCTACCAGCAGCCGGAGTTGCTAGCGCTTTATACGGCCACGGTAAGAGAATAAAAGAGGAAAAAAATTTTACGCACGTGAATGCCGTTTTCGTTGTCGGTGCTCCAATCACCAACGCATACGTGGACGTTTCGGAGCAGCACCTGCGATGCTATTTGGAGCATACACCGATATTTAGAAGATTTAGCAACACACTAATAAACAAAGAATTATTGAGCAGTGCAAATCGCAACTAGGCAATGGAGCGTCAACAAGTTCTGGCGAGGATTTTAGTGATTACTGCTTTTTTGCATACACAGTGGAACTAGAAAATGAAATGACCTCCAATTATAGTTGGTTACACTCAATGCTCTATACGAGCGAGCGAAGCGGAAATAGCTCATCTAGTAATATAAATCCCGCTTGCGCATCCCCTCCTTCCTAAAAAATGCGGTCAATCGTTATCGGTCTATGTGTTATTATGCTTGAAACACTTAAATTTGAAACACTCCATAATAGAACAGAATTTTGTTGGCCCATCTCGATTGGAATAGGGTGGAGTACAGAACTCGCAGTCCAGGCGTAAGTTTCCGGCGGTTTATCCTCGTCAGTGTGCTTCTCTACAGCATGCTAAATGATTGTAGTATCGCCTATATAAAGAAATGAGAGTTGTTAATGCCTATTTCCGAGTCATGTAGTGCGCAGTGGCAAGTCATCTGCCTTGTGCCAGAGCCATGCAGAGGTTCTGGAGGCTGCAAACCTCAAATAGCCTACGCCAATTGTGCCAAAATGTTTTCTTTTTCGATCTGTAGTTACTGATGCTCGTGCATTACAGTAGGGTGAGGTGAATTCATTTTCGTATTTTGATCTCGCTTTCAGCTCCCATTCTCCTCCTCCTCCCTCCCCCCCAACCATCCTGTCCAGTTCAGTTTTACTTGTTTGGTATTTAAGGGGTGCTAGGCACGGGGTCCTAATGCCCAAGTTTACGTTTTAAGAGAACAGTTCCAAAGTTACACTGAGACAACGCTTACTCACTTAACTACAGTTGAATTGTCACTGCCATACCCGTCCTCGGAATTAGTCTAACAGTGCCGTTTTCATTGCCCATCGCAACATCACTATCATCACATCGCGAATTTGTTCCAAAATGGTGAAATAAGCAACAAGAACATGGTCGTAAATTCAAGGCTGTCGTTTTGTCTACTGCTTCCTTCACGTTCGAGTCGTCATAGGGGGTTAATTCCACGAAGTATTGTTGTCTTGTCCCCAGAATTACGGTCGCCAAAATTCAAAAAATGAATGTCTGAATAGAAAACCTTTTTTCGAATCTTCTTCAAAGGATGGTTTGGTTTATGGGGATGAACGTCCTAAGCAGCTAAAGCAAAGAGACGCCGTAACGGAGGGCTCCAAAAATTTCAATCCACGGAGATTCTTTAGTATGCAATAACACCGCACAGCGCACGGGCGCCTAGCTTTTAACATCCATCGTCAAGCCGCCGCTGCGGCCGGGATTTGATCGCGCAACCTTGGGTACAGCTGTAAAGCGCCTTAACCATTGTGCTACAGCAGCGGGGTGGTCTTCAATGGTTGGCGCAGTTCTGTAATGAACACCGTGAAAATTATTTATATTTATTGATTGATTGAGTCAGGCACATTCGGGGACAGAAAGCATTAGAGATAAGATTGGGAGGATAGGCGTAGCATGATACAGCACAGCTACAGAAAAATATTGGGATTTAGGCAGCAAAACAAAAACAAAGACAAACGCATTTTGCTGCTAAAATACACACAGCTCAAACAGATCCAATTAAATATATGTATTTAGAATGAGGCTACATATGGCAGCCTTAAAAGTGTTAAAGTCAGTAATATCGACTAGAATAAGAAATAACTAGATAGCTAAATGACATAGGAGGTGCATTTTAATGCCCCAGCCTCAATAGCAAAATATGAAAATTACGGAAGAGCAGACAGCATATTTATAATATTGTATTAGCTGAAATTAGACTTGCGCATCCAATCCTTACTTCTATAAGAATGAGCGATCCTTTGATAACAGCCGAGCGTCTGTGCGATGTGAGTCGCCCACATTGTGAATGCACTGACTTCCTCACAACGATGGCCCGGTGGTTAGGGCGCTCGACTGTTTAACTCAAGAAGGCGGAAAGAAGGTGCTGGCGTACTGTGCGATGTCATGTGCACGGATAAGACCCAAGGTGGTCTAAACTATCCGGGGAATCTAATATTGTCACGGTGGCAAAAAGGCGTGTTAACAGTAACACAGAGCCCGGTGTTTGCGAAGTCCAGGGATGTACGGTCCGACCGCAAGAGGGGAACTTCGCCGTCTTCTGCTTCTCTTCCTTCTCTTTATCACACTGGTATCATTAGCTCCCCCGATGAGAAGAAATCGACCCAATATGCTTCAGGCAATTTACGGACTCACAGGGAGGGCGTCCAGGCGTGATAAGGTTTGAGTCGAACGATGTGGACCATCTCTTGCAGCGAGCTGGTGGGCTTCTTCGGCACGTTGCAAAAAGTACGCAACGTCATCATTTCGATGGTCGCCGACTTGGGGTAGCATGACGTCGATTTTGGTGGTAACTTGGCGGCCATAATCAAGGATGAACGTCGTCATATTGGTCCTTTCCTGGAGTGCTGTATTATACGCGAACGTTAATTAAGGTAGGACTGCATCCCACGTTTTGTGCGGAACGTCCACATACTAAAAAAATCATGTCGCCAAGCGTTCTATTTAAAAGTTCGGCTGATCCGTTCATCTGGGGATGGTAGGAAGTAGTCCTGCGGTGACTTGTGTGAAGTAAGTAAAGCATATGCTGCATAAGCTCAGCAGAAAAGGCAGCTCCTCGGTCCGTTATCACAATCCGAGGAGCACCGTGGCGCAGAAAGATTTGCAGTTCAAAAATTGTGCAACTTCAATAGCAGGTCCACTCGGAACAGCTGCTGTCTCCGCGTAACGTGTCAGGTAGTCGGCAGCGACTTTTATCCACTTTTGCCAGGAGCAAGAGGTAGAGAATGGTCCTAACAAATTCACCCCGATTTGTTTATACGGCTGAGAGGGAGGCTCTATGGGTTTCAGGAAGCCGGCTGGCTTGACAGGAGGAATGAATATTTCGACCCTGACAGTCAGGGCAAGCGCGCACGTAATTAGTAACGTCATGTCCCAGATGAAGCCAGTAGTATTTTGCTCGAATTCTGGATTACGTTCTAGTGATTCTAAGGTGACCGGAAGCTGGTCCGTCATCGCAGGCATGCAAAATTTTGTTGCGTAGGTTCCTAGGAACGACAAGCAAGTAATGTCGACTGTTGCGGGCAAACGTTTTCTTGAAAAGCACGTCGTCGCATAGGCAGAGAGAGGATAAAGCGCGCCGGTAAGCTATGGGAACCCTGCTGCTAGCACTTTGCAGATAATCAATTATTGCCTGAAGATCAGGATTGGTGCGTTGTTGAACGCCGACTTCTGTAGAGCTTACTGCGTTGACGAAGGCATCGGCTTCGCCTGCGTCAGTTGGGGCGAGCTCGACAAGAGGCCGGGAAAGACAATCTGCGTCCAAATGTTTACGACCGGATGTGTAGGCCACTGTGATGTCATATTCTTGTAGGCGGAGACTCCATCGTGCAAGGCGCCCTGATGGATTATTGATACTAGCTAACCAACAAAGTGCGTCATGATCCATCATCACTTTGAAAGGTCTCCCGTACAGGTATGGACTGAACTTCATAATTGGGCAAACAATGGCGAGGCACTCTTTTTCAGTGGCAGAATAATTGCCCTGGGTATTCGACATAGAACGACTTGTGTATGCAAGTACACGTTGTTGACCCTTTTAGACCTGAAATAGAATAGCGCCCAAACCAAAATTACTCGCATCGATCTGTACCTTCCTATCAGAGTGTTCATCAAAGTGTGCCAGAACGGGTGGTGATTGAAGTTGGCGTTGAATGTCCTGAGATACCTGCTTCACTGGTGTTTCCCATTGAAACTGTGCATCTGCCTTGGTGAAATACGTAAGGGTCGCGACGAATTTTGTGAGATTTGGCCCAAAGCGGCGGTAGTACGCACATGACCCGAGGAGGCACCGAAGTTCCTTCTAGTCTCGAGGTGACGGGAAATTCGCGATGGCAACATTTTTCTCGGTATCAAGAAGGACCCCTTCCTTGTTGACAACGTGGTCGACATTGTTCAATCGTCGGTAGTCAACACAGAATTGTAAACTGCAGCCTTTCTTCTTGACAAGGACGACAGGTTCCACCAAGTGGCTCTGAGATGGTCGAATAACATTGTGGTCAAGCATTACCTTAACTTGAGAGGTAATTGTGGTAAGTTCTTTAGATGAGACACAATATGGTGACTGTCAGAGTGGTTGTAGAGTATCGTTCGTAATAATACGATGTGTTATTAGGTGTGCTCGATCGACACGCAGCAGCGACGAGAACGCAGTTCTGTGGCGATTGAGGAGGCTCCTCTTGATATCTTGCTCCGTCTGCGGTAGTGCCGAGTTGATGTCCTACTTCAGGTCGGTGACTTCCTCTTGTTCCGGTCCAGAATCACAAGTTGAACTGTGCAAGCACTTAGTTTCAACGATGGAATCAATATAAGCAACCATTGCTCCCTTATTGAAATACCGGTGTTCGTTGGTGAAATTGGTGAGACGTCGATTTTGCCATCTTCGAGGATGACGACAGTCCGAGCAACAGCAATGCCATGGTGGCGAAGCAAAGGCGTTTTGCTCTCGACGACATCTACCACTCCCCAGAGGGTGTGCGCACCGACAGCACCATTACACTGGAGCGGGGAGGAACAGCCACATGCTCGTCGATAATATGGAGTGGCGCCGGCAGATCACAGTTAACTTCGAGGGCCAATGCGCTATCACAACAAACGTTGCCAGTAATGTTCACCCTTCAACTGTGACTCGCGCTGTGTACGTTCCTTTAGGTGTAATCAAATGGCCTCCAGTGGCACCTATCTGTGGGCCGTCCCAAGCTGTCGCAACCTTCTTGAATGCCGCGGCGAATGACCGACTGAATATGGAATAATCGGCCCCAGTATCCACCAAGGCGTTAACGGCGATGCCGTCAACTGAAAGGTTTAAATCGGCTGGCGATGACGGCGGCGCCTGAGTCGCTGGAGGAATGTCGACTGGGAAAGTGACATTTGGGGGGCGGCTGGCATATTCGTTTCGTAACGTGCTGTTTAAGGCGGCAGAAAACGGCTTGCGACGGCGGCGTAACTAATTGTAGGTGCTGTGGAGTGCTTACAAGAAGCGGCGTGGCACCGAAGCGTGTTGCCCTTCTCCGAGAATAACACCGGTGACCGATGCAACTTGCGGCTGCGTCGGCGTAGGCAAGAGTTTTACCAGTTCTTCGCGCACTATCTCTCGAGTAGTCTCACGCACTGAGTTTTCTGATTGCACGATGGATCTCTCAGTAAATGTGGACAGCATCGACACAGTCGTGCGCTAGTACTGCCGTGCCCGCATGTCAGGCGCTCTCTCAATGGAAGTAGCTCCCGTGAAAAAAGCATCTACGGTCACTGGTGGAGTGCGAACGAGGCCCACGAAGAGCCGTTCTTTCACCCTTCTCATCAATATTCGCAGTTTGCGCTCTTCCGACATGTTTGGATCTGCAAGGTGGAACAAGAGCTTCATCGCCCCCACGCACACCATCACGGGTTTGTTCGGATGGATGCTGGATCCGACTCTGAAGTAGAATACTGGCCTTTTCTTTAGAAAATGTGATAATAAACACGTGCAGAAATTCTGCTTTGAACGTGTCCCATGTTTGCAGGCGAGATTTATGATTGACGTACCAGGTCTTCGCTGAGTCCTCCAGGGAAATGTAGACATGTCGCATTTCCGCGTCCCAGGCATTAAAGGTGGCCACCCGGTTGAACTGGTCCAGCCACTTCTCAGCGTCTTCATGGGGAAGACCATGAAAGCGAGGGGGCCTCGCTGTGAAGCAGGACATTGGCAGCCACTTCTTGCGTGTTCGTAATGATAGTCTGTGTAAGCAAATCGAACTCAGTAAGCAAACCGAATTCGAGAGATAGGCCACGTAGTCGCCGGCTGCCCTTGCGAACAGGCGTTTCTACCCTGGGAGTGCACCCTTGGCTGCAGTCGTGGCTTGAAAGGGGCGTCCGGTGCATGAAAACTTCACCCAGCACCTCCACCAGATGTCAGTGTAACACAGATAGCCCGATTTGTGCGAAGTCCTAAGATGTATAGTTCGAGTGCTAGAGGGGAATTTCGTCGTGTTTGGCTTCTCTTCCTTGTCTTCATCACACTGGTATCAATATGGCGTTCCTCATAGCCCGAGTTGTTTTTGGACGCGCAAAAGAAACGTCACTATTGTCGAAACTTAGATTTTGAAATTTTGCTTTGTAATACGCAGGATATCATTCTTTTTCTGCAGGGAAATATATACATGGAATAGTGTGATATGGTTTTAGAAAGAAAATGATGAGTGCTCGCCTAAGATTGGAAATAGCACCGACATATCGCCAAATCTGCGACATTCTGTCAACAAAGCAGGACCAAATCTAAAGCACCAACAACATTGGCATGCTTAAGGACTAAACACTAACCGGTTTACTTCCCAAAACATGCCCTTGTAGTCTCCTCCCTCTTTTTAAAACGAGTGGAGACTCTTTTCCGAGGCCTTTTAATGGTGAACTAGTTCAATGGTGTTACATTGCTGTGAGTTTCAAAGGGGGCAAAGATGCTCGCGGAGTTTTTAAAAACGAAGTTGTTTTCACGAAGCGTGCATTGAAAAATTAGGAGTGCACTTAGCTTTGCCTTAACAGCTCAAGCGATAACGCGTTTAACACGCCTTTTCAATCTGCGAATTTTAATTGTATTGTATTTAACTTGGTGATATTTTAATATACTGCGACGTCGGTACATACTCCAAATACAAGTTACAAGTCATACACACCACAATGCGTTCAATCAACGCTTATGCCAACGACCCTTTGCGGCATATGCGCTGCGTGCCCGCTTGGCATTAGACGGCCATGAGTTCGAATTCCACAAACAACTGATTTCGTCGTCTTATTTAAACCTTCTGTTTCCTTATTTGAACTTCTAAAATTTTTCCCGACGGCCGCAGGACGACGACGCCGGATTTCCAGCAGAACACGATGCCTTATGCGGTCGCCTAATGTGATGCGAAGTTCTCAATCTTTGTATTAAATTTAGTTTCATGTTTGATACCTGCAGTTGCAACTAAGGTTTGTACGAACACAATTTATTAAATGACCAAGTTATTTTGCGTGAGCTACTTATCACCGATTCTGAACAGGGGGCTCGCTCAAACAGCACATTAAATACTGCGAAATGCACTTTGTACTGTCATGCGCGATGTGCATGTTTTTCCCTTTTGCTGAAATCGCTGCACATTTTTAACGTTTTACAGTTCTCTTATTATGTTGCAATATTGTTTGCCCGACAATTTTTTCCTAGTTTTGTATAAAGATTACTATGACTATAGTTACATACTTCCCTCACATTCCACCATAACATAATCTGTTATCCTGTTTTTGTTCTACCCTGATTTTCTTCCACATGTAATGCCCTATTGGGCCTTTAGGGTATCTAAAATAAATTAAAATAAATAAATAAATAAGTAGGCAATTGCAAAATACAAGCAAGATGAAATTATTCAGAAATAATAAACTGAAATTAACAAACCAATTTTGCGTTTTATTATTTTCTTATTAGAAATATTTTAATATTTTCTTATTATTCTTATTATATTAATATTTTCTTATCAATCTCGAAGGTGAGCCGCGTTGGTAAATTTTAAAAGCCACTGCGCTTCTAAATAACCGATAAAGAATAACGAAATAACGAACAAATAGACATTCATGCCTTCAAAACATCCAGGCTTTGGGCGGCACAGCCCCTAGTGCGTGTGGCATTAGTTCACATCAAACATCCCGCTCAAGTTAAACATTCCTTTCGATAACTCTGTATGTTCTTTTTGAATTGTGCCGCTGTTGTTCACTTTCGGCCTTGTATTTACACCTATTTCCGGACAGTTTGTTAGTTTGCTGTCACCATGGCTCTTTAGGTTTTGCGTTTCCTTTGGACCAACGACTCTGTATAGTGTTTTACACTTCCTAAGTTGCCCTTTTAGTAGTATTACTATGTGCTATGACTTCCTTCCCCATATATTTTGCTTGCCCTTCCCATAATGTATTTTTATCGTCAAGGTACTCTAAATAAATAAATAAATATATATTATGATGCTAAACGCTGTAACATCTCCGTGCGCTTTTTTCACAAATTGGAAAGTTTATTTTTCTTTATCCACCCAGCCGTATTCCTAATTGTAATAGGTTTTGACCGCACAACGTGAAAAACTATCCGATAGTGAAACACGTTGCTTTACACTACAAAAAGTAGCAATGCAATAAGAACGAATTCGCCCAGCCACGACAGCGGTTCCAAGATATGTGCACCAAAAATTACATTCCCGACTCTGCCCCGAAACATTTGTCTACAGTATGATGAAAGCAGAAAAATGGCCACAGCGCAAAAACCTCATGACATACAAAAATTGTCAGTTCACAAAGACAAGGTGCACGTGGACAGAGCAAAATATGCTGAGAGAGAGAGAAGCATTTTCCTCAGTAGCCATCGACAACAACGGTTGTCCCTCAGCATCGGCAACGATCGATAAAACAAAATTTCCGAAGATGGATCAAAAAGCTACCATAGATTTCACCATTACATCCTTCATTCCCAAATGCATCATTAGCGGCTCTAAAATCACATCTGAAAGTCGCTCATTTAGTGTCCGCAGAAAGAACAGACAGGACTGTACTACTGTGGGAACCATTTCGAACAAATATACGAATAAAACAAAGTACCCGTTCAGAGGAGATGTCCGCTCATATTCGAGGATTTGGGTCTTTCTTGAATTGGGTTGTAGTTGCATTGTAGGATACCGCTCTATCTTTCGTCAATAGCAGCTCTGGGCAGCGCACTTCCCAGTGAACAACGAACCCTCACGCAAGTTGGTGCCCCGCCTTGCCGAGCATCCTATATTAACGTACTCAACGCAAACAACCGCTGAGCTCTCTGCAAAATCGCAGTAAGAGGCCGCGCTTCTCAGCTCAGTCAGAGGCAAAGGTTGAACTCCAAATCACAGGACGGGCCGGAAAGAACGACATCGTCAGACTGTTATGAGTCGGTTATTTCGATTCCGGCTAAGAAGAGTCCACGGCGGGGACGGACCCCCCCCCCCCCCCCCCCCACACACACACATAGCCTGCCCCTAAAACCTCTCCCCCAATTAGGTTTTCCTCCTCCTCGCTACCGTATACACCAGGCGGTCTATTTCAAGGGGCCTTCCAGCGCTCAACAACCTATGCGATTCAAATGTAATTGAGTCCTGCTGCTTGCGTGCATTTGGAAATCCAACAAATATTGCTCAGCCGAGCAACGAGGGCGGCATTATTGTGCACCACCTCTTCCAAAGGACCATGCTCAGCATAGCTTATTTAAAGAACTGACGTAACCACACAAGTGGCAGTATATTGTGCAACAGGTATGACTCTCAAAACCCCAGCATGTTGGGGCCCTTTTAACGAAGCTAATGCATTACGAAAAAAGCACGCCTTGAACATATGGTATATATATCAGAGCGGAGACATAGCACAGTCGGATAGAACTCGCCTGAAGTCACTGCCAAAAATATTTTTTTTTCGTGCGAACAACTAGGACGCGATTAAAGCTTTTCTGGTAAGAAATAAAACGCTGAGCACCAAGCCAGGCTATAGGCTTAATGCTTCTAGAGCTAGTAGCTTGTTTCGTAGGATCTAACATCTAAAACTCGATTGTTTTATTCTGCAGTGGAGTAATACAAACTCGTAGCCGACAATTTTTAAAATTTTATAAGTGTATCCCACAGTGTAGACGCATACTGATTTATTGGACGCTGTCTGCGCAAGCGCAATAGCCACAAATGTGCATCTACGCTTGTGAAAAAACATGTGTAGCAATGAATGTCGTAATCGAATTCTATTCAGTATTGAGACAGGGAATCGGTAGCATCCCATGAAACTGATCAAATTCTTTCTACTAAGTTCGTGCACGATTGACGTAAGCTGCGTTTTCGATACAAGTTAAGCTGGAAATCAGTTCAGAATTGGTTCAACGATAAATACCACACCCTCTTGTGTTAGTGTGACAGGCATAATTTGCACAATTTCAGGTAATGCAAGTATGCGCAAAACAGAAACTAACCCTTCGGGCTTTATACCCTTGAATAAGAGTTCAAAGTTTCAGCTGATAGGGCTTCTGTACTTCTCTGACCGGAAGCAAGGTGAAGCCTACGAGAAAAATTTAGGTTGATTTTATCGCCTTTTATTCGGCAATTGCTTTCATTTATACCTCCTCTGCATACAGGGTGTGAGGATAGATTTGATGTATTTTTTTAAATATCTTGGATTTGAATTAAAAGTAATATCTCTCGGAAACACTGTTTAATTCGGCGCCGACAATATACTGCTAGACCTATCTGATATCCAGAAAGACACTGAGACCGACAGTTAGCCTTTCGTTTATCTCATTTGGGTGGTTAGCCCCAATGCGGTATTTCAAAGCCGTAAACAAAACGATGTCATAACTGTTTTTGCAGTGATGAACACATTTCTAAAGCCCTACAGCGGGTGAAAATTCGACGCATTTTTTCCCGTATGAAACTGTCTGCAAGAAATGCGCGAGGTCTGTAAAGAAACGTGGCCTGTTGATGACGTGGAAACGGCGCTCAGTTCCAATTGCAAGCGATATTGCGCCAGGTCAAGTATGTATGTACAGGCTGTCAATTCTAACGCGCGAGCGTCGACTGCCCGATGCAGCGGCTCCAAGCCTAAGCAGAGTGGAAATTGGGAGAGGAAGCGAACAAGGGGGCGTAATCATGCTGGTGTCGTCTGCTTGGCTGTTCTGCGCCGTCGGACGCAACCGCTTGAATAAGTTTCATTCCCGTGTACTGCGAGCGCTTGTTCTAAGTTCTGTATGATTTTGGCTTCGATTGGTGCTAATTTTGAGCGTTTCAAGTATTACTTGTGCCTGGTTTCATCTGCGGGTACTGTCGCGAGAAGGTGTCTTTTGGAACTAATCGAGGTGAAGATATTTAATGTTCTTGATAATAATTTGACCAAGGTAACGATTGCAAATAATTATTGGGCACGTTAGGTTTTTTACTGCGAATAGTTTCTAGATATTTTTCGCACCATATGCCCGTATGGTGGGTGGAAACGAGTAGTGATAGCTTATTCGGGCACCGATGCCTACCAGCCGATTGTGGCAGGGGTTGCGTCGTACTAATCAGAACAGCCTAGCAGGCGAGGCTCACTGCAGCAGCCGGAATTATGGGCATGCCCTTGCCCCCGCTTGCCTTCTCATTTTCTGCATTTTCCTGAGCAGCAGCACCGCGCAGTCTACACTGCGGTAATACTGTTAAAGAACTGACAGGCTGTACATTATTTCTAAATTAAAATTCTGATTTTATTCTGCAAACAAAAGTTTACGTTGAGGACAGGAAAAAAGCTGTCAAACAGCATAGTGTGTTCGTTATTCAATGACGTTAGGGAGGACTTTTAAACAACAAAAACATGACTTTTAATTCTCCAAACTGCACTCACTATGACACTGGTCAGAGAGCGTCTCAATGAACCACCGCACTGCTCCGTAAACGCTTAGTATCTGCCTTCCACTTGAAGGGAGCACGCGCATGAGCATTCCTCTCGCGCGCAACCCACCGACCACACTACACAACACACGGGCAGAGCCGTAGCTCGCGGTGAAGAATGGGTGATTCCAGTCCGTGTACGTCCATCTCCCGTTGTCAGTGGGATGGCCCAAATGCCGCGCCGTGAAGACGGCAGTAGCGGAGGCGGCACCCGGAATATTCAACATCCTCCCCGCCGAATGGGAGCTAACTCATTAATTTCTGTCTTCTAACGGGTACAAAAATACCACCTAGTAATAGAATCATGAAGGATCGCGTTTTTCCATCTCGCTCAGGAAACTCCTCTGTGATGCGACCATTTCTGTGCCTGCTGGATTTCGAGTGCGCATAGCAGGCTCTCAAGTCGATCCTTTTTCCGATCACAGTTGCGAACAAAGCGTCGCATCCAGGCTGTGACTCGCTGTAGGTGATTCAGTTTGCTGAAGCACTTAAAGTTTATCACCGGAAGAGGTGCTTCTGCTGCGATTGTTACTGGGCTCAGCAGAACGAGGGGATCGAAGATTCTCGCTGAGACCTGGAGTACGAAGCGTTTAGTGTTCCTGTTGACAGTAAGAAGCTCTACCGCCGTTTTCAAGGAATACTTCAGCTCGTCGTTTCCTCTGTCCCACTCGAGCCCCAACACTCTTGCCATGGCTGAAGTCGTCGTCGCAGTGTCACCGCATATATTTCCAACGCCGTCAGCATCGAACCGTTGTTGCAGGAGTTCGTTCTTGGAACTCCACTTTCGCAATTTCATCCCTGCTGAGCTCATTATTTGCTGTGCCTCCTCATTAAATTTCGTCACCACTTCCAAGTAGCTGACTCCGGTTATCAAATCGTCGACGTACAGACAGATTTGCCTAAGATTTGTGCGGAGTGAGAGAGGTCTTCAGAGACATTAGCCAGATGTTGTATTGTGGTAGCCAACATGAAAGGACTACTTGTGGCACTCAAAGGCACTCTTGTCATGCGCCAGACATCTATATCACCTTCTGATGACCTCTCACATGACCCAGAGGAATACCGAAGGAATCGCTATGCGTCGCAGTCCTCACTTTTGATGCCAATCTGAAGAAAGGCGTTCTCGATGTCGGCGCTCAATGCAATTTTTTTGTGCCATCGAAAATTCAGAATTAGCCGCAGCAGGTCAGGGTATAGGTTCGGGCCGGTGCTGAGGGCATCGTTAATTGACAAGCAGTCTTGTGCTTTCGAAGATGCATCGAACACTATGCGAGCTTTGGTGGTAGAGCCTTTGAACGGAAAACAGCACGATGAGGCATATAATACGCTCCAGACGAGGTGCAGTCGATTTCGTCGGCTGGAGCCCTTTCAACAAAGACCTTATCTAGGTAGTCATGGATGGCTGCAACATAGACCATTAGTTTGCTCTTGTTGGGTCTCAGACGCGGCATCAACCTGGCCAGGCGTTCTCTTGCTACAACTTCGTTGCTGGCTAGCCCTTCGTCAAGTGCCTTCCACTGGAGGCTCGCCCCGTATTGCCCATCGGTCTGCTTCCTTCTTTCATGGACTTCTTTATCTTTTTGTGCTTTTCTTTCGCTTTTTCTTTCTTTCTTTATCCTTTTTCCATTTCATATATCTGTCTATTGTAACTAGGCAGTTGTGATCTTTGTTTCCTTTTGTATCTTTAATGTACATTTTTTACATTTTTATGTCCATGTTTTTTTTATCTAAATTATTTTTTTTATTTTGGGCGTTTAGCTCCTTCTCTTTTATCTTAAATTGGATTAAGCCTGGCAAAGCTTTGCTGGTCAGGGCTCCCTCTCTCTTTCCTTTACATGTTTTTCGTCACATTCTGAGAGGAAGAATAAAAGGTAAAAGGTCAAAGTCAGAGAACCAGTGAAGTCTTCTTTCACCTGCTGCAACTCGCTTTCAAGTAGGCAGCTGCTTGTGGAGATACCGAGGCTCTCCAGCTCCCAGAACGCTCAAAGTTCGTCTGACAGGTTGGCGTTCTTGTCACAAATGCTGGTGCGCAGAACGACAACGGTGAAAAACGACACACCTGAAGCAGACAGTGGTATCAGTCCTTGCAAGGTCCAGCCGAAGTCAGTCTTGAGCGCAACCAAGGCCCCTTGTACTTTCTTTACTTTTGTGCGCACGACAGTCATGTAATAATCAGAGTCTATTAGAACTTCGATGCCTTGTGTGAATAGGCGAGTTGGGGAGAAGGTGACATCCGCTAATTTCAAATCAGCCACCTGACTAATCTCCACAGCGTTTTCTGGAAGCAGCAGTTGGTCGGGGCAGATTTCTTCAATTTTGATGGCTTCGATGCTGTGCTCCTTGCGGTCTTACTGGCTTCGCAGCCGGAGCTTCACTCGGCGACGTTTTTTCTTCATAACGTTGGCCGAGCCGCCGAAAGTGTAAATGGTCACTTCCTCTTCACCGATCACCTCAAGATACAGTATTCGCGAGAGCTTCTCTGTTATAAACGATCGTTGACTGCCTCCGTCAAACAGGCAGCGAGCTAGGCGTTTTCTTTTCGGTCCGTCGACCCACACCTGCGCCATCTGCAGCAGGACGGCGTTTTTATTGCTTTTGCTAAGAGACGCGGTTCAGTGCAATCTAGTAGCGGTCTCGCCGTCGGCGTTCGGTGCCAGTGGATCACAAAGCGAGGTGATGTGTCGTCGGCCGCACTTCGAGCAACGTAGTGTCCAATTCTTACACCCTCAATTCTTACACCCTTTCGTCATGTGCCCCTTTTTCGCGCATCGGCACCACCTCCCTTCCTTTCGCAGTTTTCTTCTCATCAATTAACATCGAAGCATTGCAATCTGCAGCCTCATGCCTCTCTGAAGCGCAGAAAGGGCATCTTTCCTTGCTCGATTTGGCACCCACCTGGAGGCTGGCCGCTGAGCCCTTGCCGTAGACGCTGTTGTGACGCGTTCACTGGCGCGGTCCGGTCGCGTTTACTTCCAGGCGAACTGATTGCAGAATGGCTTGGAGACTCGAGCTTTCGAGCACGTCCTTGTCTGCGTTGTGGGCCTTATGGTACTCAACTGCCCATTCGGCCGGCAATACCCGAAGCAAAGCAGCGCACAGTATCGCACCATAGCGGTCCGATTTGACACCTAAAGATTCAAGTACTGCGATGTTTCGCTGAATATTATCGTGGAGGCGTCGCAGCGCGTTCACGTCACTGAGAGCTCTAACCTGGGGAAGGTTTAACAGCTGCGTAAGGTGTTCTTGCACGAGCATGTCCTGACGCTCGAAACGCTCTTGGAGTGTCTTTACAGCGTGGTCGTAATTCTTCTCCGTCGCTTGGACGCCGGTCAAAGCGGCCGCCGCCTTTCCTGTCAACGCTGTCCGCAGTTACAAAAACTTTTCTATACTGGTCAAGCCGTTATTCTCATGGACTGCTTGCCGGAACTGTTGCCAGAATGGTTGCCAGTCGAGCTTGTTGCCGCAGAATTTCTGAAGCTCCAGCTTAGGCAACCTCAGTTGTCCCGAACGGCAGCAGGTAATCTGGACGCGGTTTCTTCTGTATTCAATGTGCTTGTTGCACCGTTAGAATTTGTTTCGCTGAAACACCCATGCTTTGTCCGCATTCGTGTCATGAGAGCTAGGCACTGACGAACGCCTTTGTATTCCGTGAGGCCTTCGTCACGCACATGCGGCTCAATCAAGGCATTTAACTGTTTCAAATTTCTCGAAACAATGTCCGACTCATCTGATATTTCCGTGAGGAGGTCTCGTTGCTGGGGGCCCAAGTCATCCGCCGTCGTTAGTCGCTGAAGCTCCTCGTTGAGTCGGTTCAGTTCGGCGTGCGTAACTTCTCTCTTTGGAGACGCTCCATCGCTATCGTTCATTGCAGTTGGAACGCTGTCTTCAAGTTGCTGTTGTTCTTCGCTTACTCCCGGGTTTCGGCACTATGACACTGGTCGGAGAGCGTCTCAATGAACCCCCGCACTGCTCCGTAAACGATGAGTGTGAAGGTCCACTTGAAGGGAGCACGCGCACGAGCATCCCTCTCACGCGTCACCCACCGACCACACCACACAACACACGCGTACACAGCCGTACCCCGCGGTGAAGAATGAGTGATTATAGTCCGTATACGTCCATCCCCCGTTGTCAATGGGATGGCCCAAATATCGTGCCATGAAGACTGCAGTAGCGGAGGCGGCACCCGGAATATTCAACATAGTGCAAGGCTAGGAAGTTCGTTAGTGATTTCATTGTATATCATAACACTCATGCAGCCTATTACCAGAAAGCTATAAATGATTACTTTAAAGGAGTAAATATTTAGTGTCGTGTTTGGGTCATGAATTTAAAAGCGTCCAAATGCACACAAATTCCTAGAACGTGGAAAAAAGCACAATTGGGTTGTACGTAAAGAACAAATAGTTAAGAAATTATGCGGGTTCAAATATCTGTGCGTAGCAAAGGAGTCTAGAAATACTTGGAGTGCTTGCGTTTAATACGTTGTTTCGGCATCGCTAAAAACACTACTTGAACACTGCACCAGCGTCGTTCAACTCTCTGCGTAGAAAGCGATCCTTATGCCGTTTCTTGAATACGCCGATCCTGTACGGGATCCCCACAAAAAGACCGACATAAAGGTTACAAAAAGCCCTTGAATTTAATTATTCCTCTAATAATGGAATACGATCTGGGCTCCTAGCACTGGAATGATTGCGAAAACTACATCCCTTAAAAACTTTGTTTAAAAATGTGAATAACCAAACATAAGTGGCACCCAGTACATCCTTTAGTTGTAGCATAACAAAATATATCTGGTGCAATAGATTAAAACTATCGCTTATCCTTCTCGTTCTTCGCGAACAGGATAGTGGTGCGGAATGCTCTAAAGCAACAAATATTTAGCCTGTCCTCAGCCGAATCTTTTGTTTGTGCCTTGAAATAATTGTAGTTTGGTTTGGTAAAACTTTATTTCCCACAGTAGGGGACCTGAAGGACACTTGGCTAGGCGCCAGTCGTAGAGGGCAGCTCCCACGTCGTCGTCGGCACAGAGAGCCCGAAGCTCTCCGCGGCCACGCGGGCCTCTAGGACAGCCCGAAGATGATCATGTAGTGAAGCACTTTCTAACACTTTGTCCCAATGTTCCCTGTTCTTGGCGTAGGCGTCGCTCGATGCACAACCACACAGCACATGATTTAAGTCTACATGGTCACTGCACCGTTAACACACATATTGTCCATATTGTCCGTCGTTGTCTGGGTCGATGTGCTTCATGTGCCAGGGGTTGGGGAATGAGTTCGCTTGGAACAAGCGCAACATGTCTGACTGGCTGCAGGTTAATTTCTTATCCGGGAGGGGAAATGTTCATCTGCCTAGATAAAAGTGCTTAGTGAGCTCGTGTTACGTGAATATCTGATCTCTGTACTCGATATGGGGAGTAGCGGGGGAAACCGGAGGGACGCGGTCGACGAGTCCTCGCGCCGCCTCGTGTGCAATCTCGTTGAGATTCCGCAGGCCGCCCCCTAAGTTGGCCATGTGTACCGGGAACCATACGATGGAGTGATCGGTGATGTTACTTCAATCTAAGATTCGTAGCGTCATCTTGTCTATCCTGCCCTTGGCGAAAGCTCGAGTGGCTGCTCTAGAGTCACTGTATACAGTTGTGAAGTTCGCGTCTTTTAGAGGTATTATTATCGTTGCTTGTTCAGCTACCTCTGGCTTCTTGGTGCAAAATGTGAGTGAGTTGCGCGTACGCCCGTGTCCGTGGACTACTGCTACCGAGTAGGCATGCTTTCCCGGTATGTACGCTGCATCCACGAAAGCTGTCTTGTCGGGAAACTGTGTCGCGTCCGCAGCGAGGGCTTTGACGCTGGCGAGCGTTCTTCCTTAATTGTGGATCGGGTGTACGTTTCTGGGGAAGAGGGACACTTTGCTTCTCGCACGACGTTAGGTAACGGCAGGACGGTGTCCCTTTCTGCTATGGTGTTCAGGCCGAACTTGACGAGAATCCATCTGCCCGCTTTCGTGCTTGATAGGCGTGCAAACTGTGCCATGTGCTGTGCGTCGATTTTGGCAACGGTATTGTGCACTCCTAGCTGAAAAAGTAGTTCAGTGGAGACATCATCGGGGAGCCCCAACGCGCTCTTGAAAGCTCGGCGCATGCGTGCTTCAAGCCTTCTCTGATGTTTCTTTTTCGAGTTCAGCATTGCAGCCACGTATGTGATGTGATAAGAGTACAAAAGCGTAGACGTCCATTTGAATGGCGTTGTCCTCGCTCAGTCCCCTGTGCCAATTCATGATGCGCCGAAACATCCAGATCATGTTTGCAATCTTGATCGTGATGCTATCGAGCATCGCCCAATTGGACCCATTGCTTTGGATTATTAATCCTAGAATTCGTATTTTGTCGACCGTATATATGCGGTATCCATCCCTGTTGTGAAACTATACGCATGGTGTGTGGTGTCGGCGCCAGTCGTTGGACGGGCGCCCTGGTGTTGGGGGGCGGTAGATGAGTAGCTCTGATTTTCTAGAAGAGCAGCAAAGTCCCATCTGGGCAAGATGGGCCTCAAAAACCGCGATGGTGTCTTCCACGCGAGCTTCCAATTCAGCATCGCTGCCACCGGTGCTCCAGATGGTAACATCGTCTGCGTATATGGTGTGCTCCACATCAGCAATTTCACCCTGTGCGCGAGAAATCTTTGTCATCGCCAAGTTAAATAAGAATGGTGAAAGTACTGAGCCTTGTGGTGTTCCCTTATCGCCAGATTAAAGTTCTCCGAGACGTGCTCGCCTATCCGGAGAGTGGCCGTTCGATCCTCCAGAAACGCCTTGACGTAGTGGTAGAAGCATGTTCCGAGATTGTGGTCAGATATGGCTTTGAGAATGGCTTGATGTTGGATGTTGTCAAAAGCTTGCTCCACGTCTAGTCCCAGTAGCGCCTTGGTGTCTCTTGTGGGACGATCCAACATACTTTTCTTGATTCGTAGCATAGCGTCTTGCTTTGAGAGATCCGGTCTGCAGCCAATCATATTGTAAGGGAAGTAGTCCTTTTCTTGTACGTATTCCGATAGTCTATTCAGGATGACGTGTTCAGCTAGCTTTTTTAGGCAGGACGTCAGTGAGATCGGCCTTAGGTTGGTTGATGCGCGCTATTATTTGTCTCCAGTTCCTTTTACTTGCATGCACTGTGCACTGGTGTGTTTCTATTGTTTATGTCACTAAGAGACTTATCGCGCTTGGGCTACGTACCGGATCGTCCAAAATATTTGCAAACGCGGATCAACGCGGACCCGCTACATCGATCGTCAGCGCGGGCCTCATAGCAAAGTGGAACAGGCGCACAGGGGCCTGAATGCGGGACTTAATGTCATCTGCTATAACACGGAATCACACCGTGCTTCCATGTTTACAGCGTTTACATCATTCAACTTTTATCATAGCAAATTTGCAGCAGAAAAATGTAGAATTGGCGCTTTAAAATTGTCATTGCTGTCGTTTGTCAGACGACGAACATAAGAAAAGACTTATAATAGATAAGGCTTTTACAAATCATCCCAGAATCACTCGCTACGACAGACCAGCTGCTCAGCTTGGCACTTATTTGTAGGAGATTACCAGCCTCGACTGCAGATAAGAGATTGCCGTGCACAAGCTAGCATGATCCGCCGGTTGTTAACCTTCCATAGGACAGAACAACACGCTGCGGTGAGGGAAGCTCGGCAACGCAATCGAGGCGAGTTTGGGTCCTTCCAGCACCCAGGTGGGCTTCCGCGCGGCGACTTGAATGGGTGAATGCTAGGAACGTCCCCTTTGAAACGGGGTGGTGATAGTCACCACTCAGCTCAACCTTTCTTTTACGATTTTTAACTGAGATAATCCTTCAATTTTAACAACTTTCCTTTTAGTCCCGGGTTATCTTTTTGAGTACCCGTGTTAAATTTCGGCATATCTTCCATGCGTTTCCTCCCTGAAATTTATCCACAAATCTCCCAGAAGTCTCTTGCTTACCTCTACCGACCATTCGTTTACGCTTGTTTTGATATCTCTCAACCCTAGGGTCTCGGCTAAAATGAAAATGTCGGCATCGACATCTGGATGGATACTGCCGCACTCCAGTATAAGATATTTAATTCTTTCTGGGCATCTACCGCACATAGCACAAGTTTCATCTTCTTGATTAAACTTCCTTCTCCAGCTTCGGGTGCTGAGACATCTTGATCAAGCTTCAAAAGAAGAAAGGAAGGCCGCTGCCGCTTGAGCTGTCATAAAAGGTTTCCTTCCTAATCCGAGCATTTTTGTTTTCTATATATATGCAAGGTCGGCATCTTTTCCACCGAATTATTCATTTTTTAAGGCTCTGTATTGTTTACCTGTAGTTAAAAGTTATTTATTTCTCCGTCCAGCCTTTCTAATACTTACAGCTTAGTTTTCTGGTCCTTTTCCACAACTGCGAGCCAATGATTTTTCGGTATAAATATTTAGGTACTTTACCTGTCCACCTATTGTCTTCCATTTTTCTGAGGCGGTCTACGTACGATATTTTACCCTGAGCCTCTCGTGGCTCGAAAGACGTCCAGTCCATGTCTCCTTGCACTGCTTCGGTTGTAGTTTTGCCGTGGGCTCCAAGTGCTAACCTTCCCACATATCTTTATTTCTAACCCCGACTGGGCTTCTGCCCTTAAGCACAAAACCGCGTTCACGAAGGCAAGCCTTGATACCATGATTCCTTCTGAAATACCTTGAAGTACTTCATATATGTTGTTCCCGTACAGTGCTCTATGCTTCATTATCGCTGCATCCATTGGCCCTTTGGGCCTTATGTCCTGTGCATGTTTTTGCATGTATACCAGTCCTTTGTTTATCCATGTCACGAGGTAAATATATTCTGTCACTCTTGTTATCTCACTCCCTTGTTTTTTGTCAGCTTTTTTATCACTGAAATAATTGAATACTACCTGACCCGACCTAAGTGCGCTGAAGGTAAAGCCGACTACATCTCCCTCGTATTCACAAATATTAAACATTGCTTGTTAATGTCGCACCGTACATTAATCCTAAAAGTGTTTGTTGCACGTCCATTTCTGTCTAGCGTAAATGAGAGATTAAACCCAAGGTTGCTTTCTTCACATTCTTTATATAATTCATGATCAACAGCACTGATAGCGGATATCCTTGCCTCAGTACTTTGGAAACCACGACAGTAGACGTACTTCTTAACCCCTCCGATCCAATTTCAACTTTATTATCTATGTATATCTCCTTTAGTAATTCATTTACTTGTTTATCGATGCCATCAGATTTGACCATGTTCCATATAAATTCTCTGTTTACGCTGTCCCATGCACCGCTCATGTCCGAAAAGCCCTGCCTATTTCTATGCATTGGGTAATTACGAAAATGCTATAATCTAGGCGCCTACCGTTCCGGAACCCGTTCTGCAGTTCCCCCACTACATTATTACTTTCTATTCATGCCTGCATTTTTAGTTTCACTGCCTGCATTCCCAGCCTGTATGTCGCTGACGTTATCGTGATCGGTATAAATTATTTAATGTTCTTTCTATCTCTTTTTCTTTTACAGATTAAAATCCTCCTACCCAGTCGCCAGTAGTCCGGCATTCATTTGCTATGACTGTTTCCAATGCCTTTAACAGCGTCTCCTTGCTTCTTGGACCAAGGCCATCAATTAATTTGACTGGAATTTCGTCAATCTCTATGGCTATACATAGAAGAATATTTGTCTCTACTTTCTTCCTGTTAAGATTTGTCAATTGTAAGTTCCTTTCCTTCATGCTGTCTGATACTGTTTCTTCATTAGTTTCTGTTTCTTCATCTCGCCTAAATTATAACGGATGTAATATAGTCTATAGCGTCATGATCGGGAAGACCTTTTCCCTCGGTGTCCTCAATCTGTTCTTTTTCCCTATGGTTTCTCTTGACCAGCGGCAGCTTATATGGCTCCAGAGTTTCTTTGCCGCCCTTTAGTTGAGTCGTGCACTTCAGTCATCCAGCGATAAGTGTGCTGTTTTATTTTAATCAGCTCCAGTGTCTGCACTTCTAGCTTCTTTTGCCGATAGGATTCACATTTTATTTTCCCTCTTGAGATAGCTGCGCTTTCTTAGCTTCTCTATGTTCTGGTGAAGCCATTCGTCTTCGCTCCATTGCCTATTTACTTTCACTATTCCACCAGCTTAGAGGAGTAATACTACCTCTGCAACAATTTGACTCTCATTTGCCGAATATATCTTTGTTTGGTTTGTTGGGTTTAACGTCCCAAAGCTATGAGAGATGCCGTAGTGGAGGGCTCTAGAAATTTCGACCAACTGGGGGTCTTTAACATGCACTTACAGATGTGTTGTGCTAACTTATTGTACTCCCACACCTCCATGAGGTGTTTTATTATTTTCTCAATTCCCGATGATATAAGCTCTAGTAGTTTGTCGGTTAAATTTTGATTTGATCTTTGTGCTTCTTGGGTGCCATTTACAAGCTAGTACGTTTATGGTAACTACCCAAGCCGTACGCGCCTTCCTCATCTATTTCCATCCTCGGGAGATTATTGTAGATTCCTGGTGACATCAAGCAGTTATCAATGGCTGTTTGTCTATTCCGGATTTCCCACGCCATCTGGCCTTGTGTTTATATTTTTTTTCTCTATTCACATTTTTTTTTCTGAGTTAACATTTCTTTCTCTAGTCACAATAACTATGTAAGCTGCTCACAGATTTCTAGCAATATTTCCGGTTGCCGTCGGTGTATTCATCCAGATCCTCAATGTGTCCATTCATATCACTCAAACATATTATCAATGCCCCGTCTCCAAACAGTATAATATTTTACGGACACATTTAACTAGATTCCTGTTTTCACGTTTGCATTTGTCCCCTGTTCACAAAAGCCTACCCTTTGCAATACCATTTTACATGTTACTCTTCCTGAAAACCAGACATGTTCTTCCCA
The DNA here is from genome assembly GCF_055883805.1 of Amblyomma maculatum. Lineage (NCBI taxonomy): Eukaryota > Metazoa > Arthropoda > Arachnida > Ixodida > Ixodidae > Amblyomma > Amblyomma maculatum. The sequence goes on from NC_139350.1 coordinate 15,931,152, forward strand.
ACATGTTTTTGCCAGGTGGTCAAAATTTCTCCGTAGACCTCCACTAAGGCTCCCCTTTCTCTCTTTCCACTTTCAATCCCACCTTATTTCCTTCCCTTACGGCGCGGTTCAGGTATCCTGAACCGCGATAGTGTGATAGAAACTGCAGCTTTCCCGACTTCACCTTTCCCGACTGCAGCTTTCCCGATACACCGACTTCACCATCTCTTACCTGCTTTTCTAATTCTAACCACTTCGCTTTCCTCTGCCATCTGTCACCTTGCATACATTTGTAAAGAATTATGGAGTTAAATTTATTTTCTTACCTTCCTTCATGCGTCTTCTGATCGATTGGTTGGAGCTGTTCTCTAGCCTGTCATTTTCTGCTTCACTGGGACGCCATACGCTCGGAACTCTCGCGGACGCTTTAAAAAAGCTACCACACGACCTGCCAGGTAGCAGCCTATCTCAGCGCCCATCTGTTTCTTGAAATAATTTTTCATTTAGCATAAATTCCTTGCCAGGGCCTGTCCTATGTTTTTCCTTGTTGATATCAATTACCTCTAAGCGCATTTCTTGGCTTACCTACCTAATTTTCTGGTTGACCGTTGCCGATTCCACTTCAATTTCCGGGTTCCTTCCGAGCACCTTGGTACTGTGCATACTACTATCTGTACACTTGGAGCTACTGCTAGCAATTATTCCACTTCCTGTGCCAACCGCTCCGCTACTCTCGCCCCATCACCGTACCAAACACCATTTCTTCCTGCCTCTACAATGACCATCCTGCACTCCACAGATTCCTCTGACAGCTGTAGCACTTGGCCCAAGGTCTTTCTTGGAAACACCCCGATCCCAACTCTGCTATCTTCTTTCACCCTTTCCCTGATAGCTCGGCTGCACCTTTTCGTGTTTAAGTCACCGCCGATTAACACAAGCTGGGCTACGCTTTCTCTCCCTTTCTTCTTCTGGACCCTGTTCGCGGGCCCCATTCTGGCGTTGTTTACACGCCCCCTCAATAACTCTCCTCAAGACACATTTCCAGGGATTCGCCCTGCTAATGTGCATGTCGCCCAAAGATAACCTTTGTCTCTTCTGTGCCTTTGTGCGTTCTGCCCCTATCCTGCTCCCTCTCTAGGCCCTTAACCACCCCGAATCGATCCTCCCTACATGGAGAACGCTTTTTGTTTTCGAGGACGGGCTCTGCCGTTTTTTCCTTCATATCAGCCACTTGCCTCCTTAGCCTACCCTTCTCCGCTGTTTCCAGCTCCAGTTGCATGCGGCAACCAAACATGCACCAGCGAGGCAATCTCCCCATCTAGTCTTTCTGGGCGTACGCACAGCTTGCAACATCTGCACGTGAACTGGTTATCCGCCTCGTCTACCGATTTGCTTCGGTTGTCATCAAAAATAACCCCATACCTTGAAATCCGTGCACTTCACCTGTTTCTTTTTACCCAGTTACTACACAACAACTTTAGACCGGAATTATCAATAACGAATTTAAAACAACTTCAAACCCGCATCTTCCCAGCAATACCGAGCGACCAGTTTAACCTAGGCGCTAGTGCACCTAACTGCATCCTTAGTTTACAGCTAATTACAGGCAACTGTCAATCCTCAATCTTGCGCAGTTTTGTTACCTAGGCAGAAACCCGAGGGCTCCGAGTTATACACGTATCGCCCCTCTAGCGCCCTCTACTTCAACATCACACTGACATCAACTCACAATAACCTTGACAGTGGCCACGAGCCATCTGGTGGCCTACGTATCTATGGCCCAAAGTCACATTGCAATCGCCAGGCTTAAAAACCAAATGAGACCTCCAAATCTCCCTCAAGGTGAAATCTGTGCTACCTGGCGTAGTAAAGCTTTCGCTTTAAAAATGATGTGATTCATTTGCAAGCTGCACGTAAGTTACATTTAAAGGCAACGGAACCAAATGTGCGTGAAATGTGCCGTAATAATAGCAAGCAGTTCGAATTTTGCCTCATTGCTAGTGCTTGAGGTCATCACCTTGTGTCGCTCTTGTACCAAACGTTCTGGCGTTTGGACAAGAGCGGGCCACGTGGCTGGGGCCAGCACTGGCATGGAAGGCATAAGCAAAGTAGGTCAGGCGGATCTGAACAGTCAGAGTTATTTAGAAGGAGCTAAGAAGCCGAAAAAAAAGGAAGAAGTATGAAAGAATGAAAATCCCAGAGATAAGGACACAGATAACCGAAAGCAGGAGCCAACAGTTGGGACAGGGAGAGAGAAGGCCCAGGTGCTTATCGCCGGAGATTCTAACATGAAAAGGTGCAAGCGAGATATCTTGGAACATGTAAAGGGTGATAAGAGAGTGTTGCTTGGAGCCTTTCCAGGGAGAACAATGAGGGCAGTACTGAAAGAGAGTAAAGATAGGCTGTTGAAGAATTCCGCAGAGCGCAGTATGGTAATAGTAGCCGCGGGGCTAAACGATGTCCTAAATGGTGACGCTGCAGGAGTGGTGGGAAGTTTAGCTAAGGGAGTTAACGAGATCAGGGAGATAGCACAGCAGACGCAGATAGTTGTATGCACAGTACCAGAGGGGCTAGGATTGAACGGAAAGATGGAAAAGGACGTGGTGACAGTTAATCAGGACATAAGAAAGTTAAGCCTGGAGAAGCGTTTCGAAGTGGTCGAGGTAAACAGGGAGGTACATAAAGCAGGTTTTGGTAGGGCTTTTCAGCGAGATGGCATTCATTTTAACAGAAGGGTGGGAGCAGAGATCGGCTTGCGCCTGGCAGGCAGGGCTGTAGCTTTTTTAGGGGGTCCGCGAGGACTCCGTGCACAGAGGTAGTTAAAAGTGAAGCAGAAGAAAGTGTAATAATGGAGGCTGAGCCCCCCAAAATGGCAAAGATTAGGTCGAGCAAGAAAAGTACAAAAAAGAAATTTAGCACTAGGATCAGCTACATAAACATGCAAGGAGGTAGAAAAAGAGCGAAACGACTAGAGATAGAACAGCAGTTGAAGGATGACAAAATAGGTGTGTACGCGCTTTGCGAGACTCATCTCAGGGATCTAGAAGATCCGCCGTTTATAGAAGGCTACGTCTGGGAAGGGTGCAACAGAACGAGAACGGAAAAAAGGGGTGGATGGGTAGGTATGTTGATACACCAGGGAGCAAATTGGCAAAGAATTAAATCATCTTGTAAAGAACATATCTGGGTTTCAGGAACAATTGCCGGCATAAGGACATGGCTAGGGGTAGTTTATTTAGGAACAGGACATCAATGCAGGCAAGAAAACAAGGATCTTGTTGAATGTCTCAGTAATGATATAAGCCAGTTTGGAAACGGGGCCAATATTATTCTACTGGGGGACATGAACGACCACATCGACGATCTGGATGGATACACGGATTGTAACGGGAAGCTAATGCTAGATTTCCGTGAGCGACACGATCTGGTTATAGTAAATCGAGAAACAAAATGTGAAGGACAAATCACGTGGGAATTCCGCAACAGGCAGACGACCATTGACTATTGTCTAATGTCGCAGGAAATTTATAGCAAGGTCACAAAAATGGAAATAGACGAAGAAGGGGAGTGTAGTCTGGGAAGTGATCACAAACGTATTAGTCTGCAGATGGGGCCTTTGATGAAAAGAGAAATGGAACTTAGACAAAACATAAACGCAAAATTAAACGACGATCAAATAGCAAAGATAGCAGCAGACATAAAGGAAGCAATAGAGAAAAGCCCCATGGAAGACTGGGATTATGAACAGGTAGAACTACTCATAAAGAGGAAAATTCAGGAGGTTAAAGTAGCAAACCGCTGGAATGGAAAGAGGAAGCCACGGAGCTGGTGGAATAAGGAAATCAGGGAAGCTATTGAACAACGACGGGCTGCTTCAAGGGAACACCGAGTGGCAAAGAAAGCACAGGTATCTCAGGAGGAAATCGACCAAAAATGGGAATCATATCGACAAAAGAAACTTGAGGTACAGGCCCGCGTCAAAGTAAAATAAAGCAGTCCACCGATCGCTGGATGGCTGACATACACGATGCCTCTAGAGGCGGAGCAAGAAAATTCTGGAACCATATAAGCTGGCTAGGGAAGAAGAATCAAAGAAAGCAGGATCGGATTCAAGATAACGAGGGAAATTGTTTAAAGGGAGACAACGCAGTGAACTACATTACATCAGTTATAGCCGAGTCATTTAAGAGCGACGACAGGGCAATCTCCGCAAATCAGGAAGCAACACAAGGTAGCAGAATACAAAGCAGCTTAGAACTGACAATCTAAACTGGAAAAAGGCAGAAAAAAATATTCCTAAAAACACATCTACAGGAATAGATGGAATTCCGATCAAGCTGATTAATGAACGCGGTCCAAAAAGTCAGGAAAAGTTGTTAAAAGCTCTGGAAACAGTCATAACGAATAAACAAATTCCGGACAGCTGGCGGCAGAGTAAAATGAATTTGATATATAAAGGGAAAGGAAACAGGATGCACATAAAATCCTACAGGCCGATTACCATAACATCTGTTATGGTAATAGGCCTGTTATGTTAAAGGTGCAAGCATGGGTAGAAAGTAACAAGATATTCGGAGAACTTCAGAACGGCTTTAGAAATGGTAGGCGCTTAGATGATAGCCTGTTCGTGCTTACCCAATGCATCGAAATATCTAGAGTGGAAAATATACCTTTGTATTTGGCCTTCCTGGACATAAATGGGGCGTACGACAACGTAAGCAGGGAACTCCTGTGGAACATATTAAAAGAAGAAGGTATCGGTTATGAGATAATAGAGTTCCTACAGGAAATATACCGGGATAACAAAGTAGAAATTACGTGGGAAGGGATAAGAAGTACGGAGGATGTCAAAGTATGCAAAGGATTAAGACAAGGCTGTCCTCTATCATCGGTGCTGTTCATGCTTTATATGATAAACTTGGAACGGAGGATACAAGACAGTAACCTAGGTTTTAACCTGTCATATAGATTAGGTGGAAAGGCGGTAGAGCAGCGCCTCCCCGGTTTGATGTATGCAGATGATATTGTGCTGCTAGCTGAGAGTCTGGAAGAATTGCAAACTCTAATTAAGTATTGCGGAGACGAAGGGGACGCTCTAGGCTTCAGTTTCAGCGCAGTTAAGTCCGGTCTGATGATTTTCAACGGCTCAACTGATCAGGGTCTTAAAAAACAAGGCCATGAAATACCTAGAGTAGCTGAATATAAATATCTGGGAGTATGGGTAAACGAAGGATTGGCATACATTGGAAAGCATGAGCAATCACTTAAGGCCAAAGGGCGAAGGAATGCCGGGATAATGAAGCATAAGGCATTGTGGGGATACAATAGGTATCAGGTTTTGAGGGGCATTTGGAAAGGAATTATGGTGCCCGGACTTACTTTAGGAAACGCGGTTTTGTGCCTAAAATCAGAGGTACAATCGACATTAGAAATGAATCAGAGATCCGTTGGACGATTAGCACTAGGTGCCCACGGCAAAACTACAAATGAGGCGGTACAGGGAGATATGGGCTGGGCATATTTCGAAGTACGGGAAGCTCAGAGTAAAATATTATATGAGGAACGCCTGAGGAAATTGGACAGTAACAGATGGGCAGCTAAAGTATTTAAATACCTGTACTTAAAAAGCGTGGACTCACAATGGAGGAAAAGAACTAGGAAACTAACTAGTAAGTATGCTAGTCACAAGGACGGAGAAATAAAAAGCATTAAGCAACAGGTGAAAAACACAGAAGGTAAAAATTGGATAAATTCGATGGAAAAGAAACAGAGTGTGGAATTATACCGTAAGTGGGAAATGCAGATCAGGAAGGAAGATTTCTTTGATAACTCAAGAGGCAGTGCCCTACTTTTCGAAGCTAGATCAGGGTGCCTTAGACGACGCAGCTACAAAAAGAAATTTAACAATGGAGATGACACATGTGCTGTATGTGGAAACTCCAGTGAAACAATTGACCATATTATACTCGAATGTAATGGTATCCATCCGGAAGTTGATGCAGGCGCAGTAACTGTTCCTGAAGCTCCGGGGTTTAGAGACACCAGTGGCCGGGTGAATAAACCGGCGGTGGAAACTGCAAAAAACGACTGGAAGATTGGTGGCTTAAAAGCAGAGAAGTGACATAATGTTAGTAATGTAGGATCAAAAAATTAATAGAATGATGGTTTAGTTAACCATTCTAAATCAATATTTAAGATATATGGAGAAAAATGAGCATGATAGCTGTTGCTACCACCCCGTTTCAAAGGGGACGCTCCTATATTCCATCCATCCATCCTTCTGCTCGTCTAGCTCTGTTTCGGTTGAGGAAAAAAAAACACATCGGATTTCCTCGCGCTGCAGGAAACTACAAATTGTTTTTGCTTTCTAAAAACTTCTATAGCATCGACGTTTTCAAGGCTTCGCTCTCTCTATCGGTATTAACAACCCAACTACAATTACTAAGATGATAATTAGAACTGCTTAGCCTTTTCCGGATAATTAGAGCCATTTTAAGGAGTATTGTGCGCGTCAGAGCAGAGTTTGTTCCGGAAGATATTTTTTTTTTCAATTACTTCGTCTTCCTTAAAACATCAGTTATATCAGTGAATCACTCAAAAAGGATTCTTTATTCTCACGAATCGCGAAGAGGACGCAGAAAATTGCTATAATTCTATCGATTTTTTTATATATACCTGCAGATGATTCTAATATTATTTCCCCAAGAAACACTATAACTAAACATACACATTGTAATTCACGAGTAGGAATTATAACAAAAAAAAAAAACAGAAGCTTCATTTACCCATATTGACCTATGTAATGGTCCTGGCTGGCATAACAAACTGGTGTAGTATCTCCTTAAAAATCTACCACTTTGGCGATCATTTTATGAGGCGGCCTACACGAGTTCGCTCCAAAAAGAATGTTGTTTAGTAATATTTTGAGAAAGCTTCTGAATTTGATAACTTTCATTGTACTTAATGAATAAATAACGAATATAACTTCAACTGCAGAGCCCCCTTTGAAGGAGGCAGCCAAATCCGTTTGCCCTTCTATGCTATTCGTTTCAGTGCATGGAGAAAACCTTTCGATGCATGCTTTGTAGGAGAATCGTGCATGCTGGTTCTGCCACACGCCAGCCTTACTCACCTGGCGGCATCGGAGATGTCCAGCGTCCTCTTCAGGCTGTCCTGCTGTAGGGCACTCAACCTCATATCTGAGTAGCGCCACATGTTCTCGTGGCGCTGAAGTTCCTCATGGATGTCGCGCAGGTGCAGCGCCTATGGTCGGACTTGGGCCTCGAGCTGATTTAGCGAGTCCTCCAGGGCAGCCACGTGGCTCATGCCCCTGCGTATATTAGTTCGCGCATGGCGGTATTGCTCCGACTGCTGTCAGAAAGTGGTTGGGCAAGTGTCATGGTTGGTGAGACTTATGGGGGTTAACATCTCAGAGCGACGCACGAACGGCGAGGGCCGGCATAGTGCAAGGCTCCTGATTAATTTTGACAACCTGCTCCACATCGCACACGACACGGGTGCATTGTGCTCCACCTCCGCCAAACGCGGCACACCAGTCAGGGGCATCCAATAAGGCAACCTTTAAAACTTCCCCTATGAAATACTAGGGCCAATGTGCAACCACTGTAGATACTTTCCAGCCCCTTTAGATATGCCTCAACCTCACCCTTGTTACACATCTGCTGCTTAGTAACTACTGCTGCAATGCAGGCGGAGTCAGTGATATCTCATTATATTCAAAGGAGGTACGTAGAGATTGGTCCCCTTCTGCACATCTCTATCACTTGAATTATGGCGTCAACGCTCTTGGTTGTTGACTAGCTTTTCCTAAATCCAGCCTTGTCGATTTGTTATCCGAATTGAAAAGTTAGTCTAACTCGATTAGAAATTATCTTAGGAAGTATCTTTCAAACTACGGCAGTAATCCGGTTGCAAATTTTTTAGTTTCTTACGCACCGTTTTTTGGGAATAAGATTATGATAACGTTCTTACAAAATCCCCTCTTTTTTCTAAGTCGTCAGCCAACGCTCATACAGGGCATCAAATTTTCCAGTTTCCACAAATCTGCATTTTTCCTGATGCTCACCAGCCACTTTTCCCCTTTTACATTGTACGTATCTTAAAATTCTCAATTTCATTATCGACTAGATTTTCCGCTCATCTGCATTACCGGATACCTTTATCAATAAGAATCTTGTCCTATTGGCTACTGTACAGATCTGCGCAGAATTCCTCGGCTATAGATATACTCGTTTATTATCCATGTAGGTAATGACATTACCGTCCTTCTCTCTTATACTGTACAGGAGTAAGCAAAAGTTGAGAAATCATAAGGACGCTGGAAATACTTTGTCAGCGCTAGCAGATGGTGCATGGATGCTGCCGAGATATGCTTTGCGCTCCTACTTAGTAAAGCGCACTTTCCTATTCACTGGAACTTTGCCACAGGCTTTTCGCTCGGACACAGATTTTAAAACAGAAAAGTCGCAATTGACCGTTATCCTCTTCCGCGGATGCAAGCTGTCTTGGTAACAGCGGCTGCACGCATGAGCTGTTACATCAGATACTTCCACAACAAGCCACTACCTCGCACAACTCCTTATGTTCTGCATTCTCTATAAAGAAACCCACGACGTTGACTCTCAAGACTCAGCGTTATAGTGGGCAGTATTTAGTTGAAAGTGCTCTTCTGCAATAATGCCGCCGCCTAAGCCATTCAATCAATACTAGTTGATCTAAGCGTGTGAGATGTCTCAACGACCCGACACTGGTTATCGCATCGGCGTCCACGAAGTGTGTTTAGCGCGATAATGTTTGCAGATAGTTGCGCCGAAGTCATGACTGGCGATAGTTACACTGAGACTAGTAAGGCAGCTGTCGCGCCTTATTCCGCTCGCCCCTACAGCCTGCAACTGGGAACGTCGTGTAAAGCTTGGGGTCTTTTTATTCGAAAACGTAGCGTCAGGGTGAAAGCAGTGGGCGCGCCGGTCGGAAATTTAGGAAGAGCTCAATGGGCCTACACAATATAGAGCAGGCTCTCACAGTTTTCGTCATGCCTCTACATCTAATTTTTTTCGAAATAATATTTTTTTATTTGTAACTCTCTTGTCGGCGTGATATTTCCTTCGAATATTTACCTCAAACCCGCTAATAACCCTATGACGATCTGTCAGCTCTATTATATCAATGTGGTATGACTCTTCCAACTATTGGTGCTTCGTAATCGGGTTGTGCGTCTTCCGAGAACTTGTCAGTACGTTGTCTAGTTATTATTTTCACTTCCTGATTATTTCAAACCGACACAGACACGAACGACCTTTTCCGCGAGATCACTACTATTGCAGTTCAATCTTCATTTTTACCGCTAATTGTACCTGGTCGTTTCATTCAAAGAACACCCTCCATGATTTCGTCAGTCTTTGCATAAAACCTGACTTGTGATGTAATGCACATTTATGACACAATATTTAACACTACGAAATGAATTGAACTGAATTGACGAGGCAGCTTCTAGTGGCAATTTATCACAACACATTTTCTGGACGAGATAGCATTAATTCTGATTTGAATTGTTTTCCTGTGGGGAATATCTGTGCAACATCCAAATTTGCTAGAAAACCAGAGTAATTCTCGACAGAACACAAACATAAGAGTCCGGATACTTCACATCTACATGCACATGCAAGTTTGGTTTAAATTCCTCTACACATCCCGAACACGTCCCGTCCATCCTTAAGGACGCTTTACGCGTCTTTCCTGCTCCGGCGCACGGTAACTTTCGCTAGTAACTATGCCGGTGAGTAGGGCGCCTTGAAGATTGCCTCCCCGGCGTCATTTCAAGGAGGTCAAATAATTGTTATTCTCATCAAAACGTAACTAGTTCGTTTCCAAGAAGAAAGCCGATCATGATTGCCTTGAACTCAGGAACGCTGCCGACTTTTTTGCGCTGTGCAGATGATAATCTACGTCTCAGGGCAAATACATTTCTCCCAAATATGAACCAAGAATTGTTTTATAGCCTGCAGCCTCATTTCTATGAGTGTTCCCTTTTCTAACTTTTCCATATTACACTGAAAAGAGCAACTGCTTCCGCAAAAAAGCACGTTAAGCGATGCCCCACTAAAGCCTGCCCTAAGAAGATAATGGTTTGGTCCTGCGGGAATTCCCTCACCTTTCTTTAGTGATAAGCGCCACCTGATGCTCCGAGTTCTCCCTGTGGAGCTGCCTTGCGTCGCTTGCTTCTTCCCTCAGGGCCATCAGGTCAGCGCTGATGTGGGAATTCTCTTGCAATGTGCTCGAGTACATCTCGTTGGATGTGCTCGTGATCCTTTGAACGCGGTTCAGGTTGGAGCGAAGCTCCGCCGACACCGCCGCTTGCTTCCTGTCGGCAACGATGAGCTCCGATCTGGCCGCGGTAAGTTCCAGCCGCTCTGCCTGCATCTCGCTGCCATCTGCAAGCAGCTGACAATCCTCGCTGTCCACGAAGAGTCGAGCGATCTGGTCTGGGCGGAGCTGATTCAAGCAAGTCGGGCAGTTCCAGCACTTCTCCAGCCAGATCTTCAGACAGGCCTCGTGAAAGATGTGGCCGCATACGGTTAAGCTCACTGTGCCGCAGTTGCTGCTCCTTGGTTCGCTGTCTTCACGGCCCTCCAGGACGATGCCTAGGCATAGGCTGCAGACTGCCCACATAGCTGAGTGGAGAGACTGGAGGTGGAGCCGGCGCCTTTCTTGTGCAGTCAGCAATAGCCAGCGGTGCTGTGAAAGGTGGTGTGCAGAGCAGAGCGTGTCCGCATGTCCGAAGTAGCGCTCGCCCGCGTGCCACAGTTATGTTGTCTTCGTCATTGTTTGTGCGGCGCTTCTGTTCATGCGCCATCGTCTTTTCACTGGCGACTGAATCCTGCTGTTTGGATTAACAACATGTTTTACACAAAATTATTGTGCGCACCACCCAGCCAATCAAGACCAAATAATTCATCTTGCAGAGCTTGTTAGAAGTCTTCAGTGCCCGATTTTTCAGCTGTGCAGTAGCTTTGAAGGCAGAAAGCTGGGCTAGTCAGTGTGCAATGATTATTCCAAAAAGACAAGCTCCTGGGGGCAGAAGCGGCCGGCACTGAAATGACGTTGCGTCGGGTGGCAGTGCAGGCTGCGACGAATTGCTGTCTACTACGGGAGCGTCACGCTCCATTCACAGCATTTCGACGATTTGTTGCCCCTTTAACTGCTTCCTACACGACCCAGTCTACCTAAGGCGAAACTATACTACTGGGCATTTCCTTATTTTAAAGTGCGAGGCATGTCGAAAGACAATCTATACGCAACGTCCCTCGCTGCTTTTGTTATGCAGAACTCGTGTATGGACCTTTATGGAGTATCCGCCGAGGATGGCGCTGATCTGCCATAACTTGGATTATGATGGTGTTGAATATAGCGCCTATCTAATTTGCTTTCTTCGACGGCTTGGATCTGTGTTCGCGCATTGCAATCCACTGGCGAAACTTCAGTACCGGGGAGCGTTTTCCGTTCGCTGCCCGCGCACTTGGATGGGAAATGAAATTACTTCTCGGGCGAAAGATGCGGCACACAACAAGCAGTCCTGACTTGAAAATGGAATAGGAGGCGCAACGGAGCAGTGGTCGCCAACTTCCAAAAAGCGCTCGCGTCAAGAACAAGTGGCTGAGTAAATAAGACCTACTTCCATCGCAAAGGCGCCTCAAGTTCCAGGTGGCCTCCGAAGTAATGAATGTTACACAACTGCAGGATCACCGAGAATGTTCTGCGCCTGTGCAGACTACGGTCTTGTAATCTCATAAACTACAAAATAAAGCCGTGAAGCAAAATATATTAACAGCACAACAAAACACTTACTAGCGCCCATTATTGATTTTTCTGGTAGCAGGAATGTGTAATCTCGATATCAGTCACCAGCGCTATTGAGCAGCTAATACGAACCAGATACGGCCCCGCAAGTACCGTTTATCGAGGCCACACGACGAGTTAATAGGACAGATTGTATGGATCATCATCTTCATCACGTGATGCACGTTCATCAATGTGTTGCACACAAAATACTGGTACATTTTCCAGAAGCGAAATGATCATTTTTGCAATCGATACTAGTGCTAATTATATACAGATTACTGGGGCGACGCTGAAGTCTACCCAGAAAGGCCATTGGTGCTCTACTAATGGGAACTGTAACTCGACGTAAACGTTTGTTGTTCGGTAATTCAATCTCTATACTCTGAAAAGAGGGTTCGCTTCACTGCTCACATTCGTCAAGGTGATTTCATGCAGCAGTTTAACCTTGAATTGAAGTGTTGCTAGGCATGCATTCTACGCCAAGCGCCAGATGCCGGGAATAGGGGAAGCAAGAAGGCATTCACGTATGCCGCGCACCAGCTGCTGTTGCGAAGGCGCCTATTATGCGTTCGCTATGATGCAGCGAGCCCATGAATTTCTACCAGAAATTTTTACACAATAAGAAACTTTTCGATGAAGTGAAAAACCATGCTTTTCATGATAAGATTATATCCTGTCTGAAAAAATATTCTTTTATCGCGACATGCTAGCCACCATTTGCTGTAAGCCCTAAAATTCACTGATATTTTATTTCTGGTACGCACTCGTTTGTAATTTTTTCACTAATCAATATAGTTCCCAATGTTCATGCGATCGATAAGGTCCTAAATGAATGCCCAATTTTAACATCTTCATTCACTAAACTAGCTTTGCATATTTGCTTACCAGCTAGGCCTCATTTCCTCATGTGCTGGCCATCAATAAATCTCATTGAATCTCTGAATTTATTAGCTCACGCATTATGTGCCGTTATTAGAAGCCTGAGAAGCGTAAAGGGGTAAGATATGTTTGACAAATTTTAATTTTAAGCCGAACTATTCGTTTTTTGCATCTTACTTCCTGTAGTTCAGCAAATTCAGCCAATATATTTATTTTTGCCTCTGACTCCTTGTAGCTCGGAAAAGTGGTGCCATTTCTAATGCCTGGAGCTCTTCTGATCCGTTCACCATTTTTTAACATGCATTTTGCATGGACAATTTTAGGATGTAATCTATATGCATGACTCTTCCCGTCATAATTCTACCTCATTTTCTTTTCCTGTTAGTAGTTTTCATTGTGCTTGTGGAAAAAAATTCAACTGCGAATTCACTTTTTTACCTGAGGTTATATTCATCATTTTAGAATGTTTTTATGAAATTAATATAGCAAAAAGCTGATAGCCACGTTCTTCATGGACTTAGCTAAGCTGTCATGTGGGCTTTGGTCAGCCAGTATTGGGATTTTATTTCTCTTACTTTCTGCTAGCGGCACAGTCCTGGTGCCGAGAATGGCATGCTGTCTACAATAACAATTGGTGCAATATTTTTATATACCTACAAGCCATGCAGAAATAGAGGGTTTAATCTTGTGTTACGGGTAATCTAACGGTCACTGAACGTTTCCTATGACGTCCGCTTAGTAATTTACGTGCTAGGTTTTGATTGCACATGACGTGGCTTCTCTGTTTTTACAATGCGTTTATGAAATGAGGTAATGAATGCGGACATTTTCTTCTGCTCTTTTCTATCCTGACCGCGTAGATAGGTACTATGCTCGGCACATGCATGGTATTCCCCATGTGCATGCAACTCGTGAATACCATATGGCACTTTTATCAGAAAATTATGCATGAATATCAAGTTTCTGATGTAAATAGCAGACGTTCATATTGTCACGCACGTCCCGCGGTCGTGTATTGGAGGAAGGTGAGGCGATGCAGGAGAAGCTGAAGAGGAGTACAAACTGGTTTAGTTTGCTCTTGCTCTGGGTGTGCTAACGACAATGGGGACGTTTCTGTGAATACCCGCTTTGAATCTGCTTTGTGTGAAAACTCGCCCACCAATCCTAGCACGCTTTCGGTTTCGGGTGACATAGTCATTCCTGCAATGTCAGCAGAGTTTATACAAGTTGTTTGTTCAAGCTGTACCATGTGATTCGTTCGACACTGTAGTTGAACCACTCACTCTCAACTGCGCGGAGAAATCGTTCTGAATCCCCTTTGCATCATTTAGACCACATAACACCCGCCATTTAAATAAACCACGTAACAACTGTGGTGGAGTTTGCGGGTATCGATCACCACAGAACCTCTCCGACCCCGTTGAAGCAAGCGAATAGCTGGGCTACCCCCTCTACTGAAGGAGATGGCACCAGATATTCCAGCGCAGCCAATGCCAGCAGCTCAGCTGACCACCGCACATCCCTATCAGGAACCCCGGCACTTCTATGGCAAGCCTGGCGAAGACGTGGATGATTAGCTGACCCACTACAATCGGTTGAGCAAATACAACTGCTGGGATGTGAAGACCAAGTTGGCGAACGTAGTATTCTTTCTTGAAGGAATGGCACAAACAAGGCTTGATAATCACGAAGCATCCCTTATCACCTGAGATAACTTCATGAAAGAAATGACAGCGGGATGTGGCAATGCCAAACCTCGAAAAAGAGCTCCGAACAGGCTCTGGCAAAGCGAGTGCAAGTTCCAGGGGAGACCTGCGCAACTTGCATAGAAGTCCTCAAGCTGTTGAGGATAGTTGATGCTCGGATAACTGAGGAAGACAAAGTGGGCCACCTCCTCAAAGGAGTAGTGGTAGACGTATACAGTTTTCTCATGTGGATTTAATACTACCGCAGATGTTACCCGACACTGCCGCACATATGAAGGTTTGAAGCGACGCCGTAGCATCCCCAAGTTTGTTCGGTCCGAATGTCACAACTGTCGGCTGTGTGGATGTGCGTTGAATCAACGAGCATGGCAGTTATAATTCGAAAGATTGTACACGAAGAGCTTCGGAGGCATCACGATATTGGGGTTCGCGGCTGACCCGTATACAGTAAAATGTCTTCAACAGAAGATCGTCTACCTTCTGCTGTTTATGCTCCCTCTGACACATCTCCTTTGGACATCCGATGCTCTGCTGCTCATGGCCCGAGCATCCAACCTCCCTCCATCAAAGCCTACAACAGCCAGCACGCTGTCCTTCTTGTCGACATCAAGACCATGAAGCGTTCGACGCTAGCTACTATGCGCCTTACTCATCGCGTGAATGTCAGCCGCCGCTGTGCTATATCTGTGGAATGATGGGCCACGTTTTGCGTTTTTGCCGCAATCGTCGTCCATATCAACAGTATCGCCGACAGTGGGTGAACTCTCGTACAAGTTGTCCCGCTGACAATGGTGATTCATATAGAACACTTGGCCGTATTTAATACAGAGTTACACCTAGCCGACAAGAGCACAGAACGGCACTGAACAGAAATGAATGACAGGCCTCTGACCGCATTTTGACACAACCTTTTCGGCGCTTACGATGCTCATCTTCTCCCCGACAATGGTCGCCACCTCCAGGAAACTAGTAAGTGCGCCCGATGGAGGTGAGGTCGCAAACGATTCCAGCTTATCTATGCCTCTGCCCGCTTCAGTGTTAAAGAACAGAACTGAAGTTTTTGTGTATGGTGTACGTGCAATGGCGTTTGTGGACACAGGTGCAATCAATTCTGTTATAAGCCTCACTTTTAAAAAACTGCCTTAGTCGTAAAGTTATGTTTGGTTGCGGTAAAGCGACGACACTGTGTGGTGTTCGTGGCGAACCGCTTAACACACTTTGAGTCTGATCTGTGAACCTCGTAATCGCCGGCCGCACGTTCCGAACCGAATTTGCCGTACTTGGTCAATCAACGCATAGCGTCATTCTTGGTCTCGATTTTCTGGAACAACTTGGGGTCACTCTCGACATTAACAATGGGGACGCTTCTGTGAATACTCGCTTTGAATCTGCATTGTGTGAAAATTCGCCGACCAATCCTAGCACGCTTTCGGTTTCGGGCGACATAGCCATTCCTGCAATGTAAGCAGAGTTTACACAAGTTGTTTGTTCAAGCTGTACCATGTGATGCGTTCGAAACTGTAGTTGAACCACTCAACTCAACTGTGCGGAGAAAATGTTCTGAATCCCCTTTGCATCATTTAGGCCAGGAATTGCCATTTTTCTTTGTGGACGAGTAACTGCTCTAATGAACCTGTTGTATTACCCCGTGGCCTAAAACTTGCTAACTTTGAAGAAGACGCCGTTAAATCAGTGACAGGGCTCAGCACAGACAATTCTCAGCCTACCCTATGCTCAGATTTGGATAAGACAAAATTTCTTGCCATATTTAACAAATGCCTGCCAACAAGTGGCTGTTGCAGTTTAGTAGAAGTTCTGTAGAAACATCCTGCGGCTTTCGATTTCTCTCCAGTCTGGCCACCACGGATTCCCATTTCCCGTACTCAGCACAGAATCAATACTGGGACTGCTGATCCAATCCGTCAGAAGCTTTATTGTGTGTCGCCATCAGGTGGTCAGACGATCGAAGAACAAGTTCGTTATGGGCTGCATAAGGGCATCATTCAAGAATCATCTAGTCCGTGGGCTGCCCCTGTGATATTGCTGTTTAGAATATGCCGTTTGGAATATGCAACGCTCCAGCCACCTTCGCAAGATTCATGCATTCAGTTTTGCGCGGACTGAAGTTGAACATTTGTATGTGTTATTTGGACGATGTAGTAATATTCGAAACTACCTTTCGTGAACAAAACCGTCGATTAGAGGTTGTCTTGGAGTGTATTCAGAAAGCTGGTTAGGTACTCAATTTCAAGAAATGCCGTTGTGGAGAACGCATGACATTAGTATTCGGGCATCTCGTAGTCAAGGATGGGGTCAGGCCTGATCCAAAACAAATGGAAGCTGTCACTTGTTTTAAACCACCGAAATCCTTAAAAAACGCAGGAGTTTTTGGGGGGCTTTGCTCCAAGTGTCAGCGTTTTCAGTCGACGTTTGCTTACCTATCATATCCACTTCTCTTCTGCAAAAAAGATGTGCCTTTCAAGTGGGCTACTGATTGTGACTCCGCCTTTCGTCAGTTAAAATGTATTTTGACATCAGGACCTGCACTAAGCCACTTCTGCCCATCAGCTCCAACTGAACACCACAATGCCAATGAACATGTCGTTGCATATGCAAGCTGTTCTTTCAGCAAGGCTGAGCGCAATTACACAGCAACTGAACAGGAATGCTTAGCTGTTGTTTTCAGTGTTCAACAGTTTCGGTCATATCTTTATGGAGTTGCATTTAAAATTGTGACGAAACATATTTGCTTATGGCCGCTGGTAAACCTCAGTGATTCCTGTGGATGCCTTGCGCGGTGCGCTTTGCGCCTGCATTAATTCAAATTTATTGGGTTTTTTAAGAGTGGTCGTAAGCACGGTGATGCTGACTGCCTGTCACGGTTGCCTCTTGAAAGTACATATTGCGAGAGTGAGATCTTGGATGAATATATAGCTGCTACCTCTCCAATCTTCCCCGATGCTGTTGAATACACGATTGCACAGTGGAACAACAGCGAGTTGGCGCCGCTTGTTTATGCGGCAAGTTACCCGAACCCTGAGACCTCATTCTGCATTCGTGACGGTCTACAAAACCAGAAGAACTACTCGTCAGTAAGTCCATGGTTTTTTCTGGTAGTTCCTACACGTCTTCGGTGTCAGGTTCTTCGGGTAATGCACGATGATGCAACAGCCGGATACTTCGGTTTCGTGAGGACATTGCACATGACTAAGGAACATTTTTATTGGCCGAAGATGCGTCAAAGGTTATGTGGCCAGCTGCCTCCGGTGCCAGAGTTTTAAGCACACAACCTGCTCTCCGCCGGGTCATCTTCAGCCTATAACGCCGCCACGAACGCCATTCGAACAGGCGGAAATTGACCTTCTAGGACCGTTTCCCCCTTCCGCCAATGGGAACCGCTGAATCATCGTGTGCCTAGACTAACTTACGCGGTGCTCTGAAACTGCTGCCGTACAGTCAGCCACTGCTTCGGATGTCTCGGCTTTCCTCCTACGGCCCATCATTCTTCGACATGGGCCTCCTTGTGTGCTAATAAGTGACCAGGGGCGACAGTTTACGGCAGTTGTAGAACGTCGTCTCTGCTCATGCAGTTGTCACGATTCACCTGCTTACTACCCACAAACAAACGCCCTTACCGAACTCACCAATACGCTTAGGTATATGCACTCAATGTATGTCGACTCTCACCACGAAAACTGGGATGAAGTCCTTCTGTTTATAACATAGGCATTTAACACAGCTAAGCACGAAACGACCGGCAACAGTCCTTTTTTTTCTTCATTACGGTCGACTTCCACGAAGTACTCTGGACACATTTTCACCTTTCTCCATGCGAGCTGAAACTTCATTAGCGCATACTCACTCTTTGGTTAAAGAAGCTCGCCGACTAGCTAGACTTCGCACTTTAGCCTCTCAAGAACGCTACAAGCAACCCTACGACAAGCGCACCAAGATGTTATTTATGCCCCTGATTACTTCGTGTGGCTTTGGATGATGTTTCACAAGCGCGACCTGTCCCAGAAACTGTTACACCAGTATACTGGTTCTTTCGTTGTGCTGGAACGCATCAGCGCAGTCAACTTTGTAGTCTCCTCTCGCCTGACCACCCATGGTCGTCGTTCTCGGAAGACACAAATATTTCACGTGGCCCGCATGAAGCACTGCTTTTAGCGTGCCGTACCTTGACTCGCCCGGCGGGGTTCTTCTGCGAAGGGGGCGGTGTCACGCACGTCCCGCAGTCCTGTATTGATGAGGTGTTTCAGGAGAAGCTGAAGAGGAGGAGGAAGTTGGAGTGGTTCGCTCTAGGAGTGCTAACGACTAGCGCATCTAATAACCGGAGTGTAAATAAACCACGTAACAATATGATGTGCGCAATGAAAGCACCTTTTGTGGGGAGAGGTGCTTCTGCTTAGTTACTGGAGGTTACATAATGTACCGTCTTAGCCAAAACTAACCAGGCTGCAGGATCTGCTTCCCAACCATGAAGTAGCCGACTCATACCACTTGTGAAGCTGGAAATCTCTACAATATAAAGGTAAGTAGCTGTCCTCACTTCTTAGTTGGTTATGATACAGTGGAAATCGTTATTTGCCCTATAAAACAAGTGAGAAGCAAAATTTGTAGTCTGGTCACTTTTGGCAAAGACGGTACCTGTGTATTGCATCTGTAACGAAGCTGGGCCAAACCATTTAAACTGGACCAGTAAAAAACCTGCAATATATTATGTTCAGTGCATCTTGAAAGATTGCTGGGCATGTCTTTTATTGGCGCCAAGTGTCGCAGCAATAGATTATATACGTTGCTATAGGCAGATTGTACTGAGGTCTTTCCACATACCTCAATAAAATATCAAGCCTCTTGATTGTAATTTGTATATTTGTTTGGTTTGGTTTGTGGGGTTTAACGTCCCAAAGCGACTCAGGCTATGAGAGACGCCGTAGTGGTGGACTCCGGAAATTTCGACAATTGTGGCCACACAGTATGAATAAATGTGTGCCTAACATGTTAAAAACAGGTCATGTCTGTTTGAGCTCAAAAGATTTAGAGGCAATACAGATCCACATTATGTACCTTTCAGTAACAAGAAAACCGAAAAGTCGGTCTCCATAAAAAGAAATTTTGTTCTTTGCATATTATACGAAGCCTTTCAGTACGTAGCATGCAGCATTCGTCCTGCGGTGTCTGCGGTCCTCATAATTATTCGACAAGACCGTTACGCAGCTTTTAAGAAACAAACTCACCCACCTGTCTCCCCAGAAACCTTTTTTCTGTGAATACCACACCAGCCTTCCATTATCAAGCACGTGCAAATTGTGCCATCTTCATCACATATGACCAGTAATCAGGGCATAGAAAACAATCCCTTCGGCAACGAATTGCTAGTGGGTTTTTACGTAAAGTAGAGGATCCTTTTACGGTGTGCTGTCTTACTACACCTGACGAACATTGCGAGAAACTCCACGAGAAACTTCAATGCTTGTGGAATTTCTACTCTCCAGGCCCTGGCTGCCGCCTAACTAGGCCTGAAACTTTGAATGATATTGCAGTCATTGACCTAGCAAAAACGACGATGACTCGAAGATGTTTCAGAACATCAGAGGCCTTCCTTGCTGACTGATTGAATTAACTGTCTGGAGATTGTGAAGCTTTCAGTCCTCATGATGGCTTTTGTAGGTTATTTGTTATGCTGGAGGCAATAATTGTGACATCCGCTTCTGTATCCTTATATAGGAGCGTTATCCTTGTCGACGTTACCAAGTGGAAAAACCTACAGAAAATATTCTTTTGTCACAGAATTTCTCTGCAGCTTTCTAGCGTAAGGGTATTGGCACAAACAGTTTTGTGCAGTAACATCCTAGTCTTTCATAGCTACACCAAAAATGTAATACACAACTAAAGAAACTTGCAGAAAAGTTTACGACGGGACTACAGAACATTTTCTGGCATTGTGGTTGTGACTGATCGGGTTCTCTAGTGGCATCCGTCACTCGAATACCCTTCTGCCGGCAACGCTTTAATGCGAGGGCGTTAATAATTCCCGTCAGCGCGATTCACAGTGGCGCCTGCCTGCCGGAGGTATGGCCGAAAATGCGTGCTAGTCAAAAGGGGTTGAGGTTACATTTGGAGTGGTGAAATCAGAGAAATGAATGGGTGATGTTTGGTGATGTGCGAAATTGGCCAATTTGACGCGAACTTAGTGGAGGGCCCCGGGCATTTTCATAACCTAGGGTTGTTTGACGTGTACTGGCATTGCAATATACAGCGGCATCTTGCTTTTTGCCACATTTAAAAGCAGTCTGTCCGGGACCGAAGCCGCATCCTTAGCATGACCACTAGAGCGCCCTAATCCGCAACTTATACTGCTCAAACGGCTGTCAACACTTCAGTTTTTTTCACTATTCTTATACATCTGCAATGCTATATATGAATTATGTCTGGGATACTTAGAATTTTGGCATTGAGATCTGAATCGCGATATGGCGTAATTTCGTTATAAAACATAATGCGCAGAAATCTGAAAGTTGCTTGTAGAGACTGCCTAGCGCCAGATGTTGCTCATTTTAACCGCAGGTGAAAGTGTGCCTTCTTAGCAGGTGGCCGCCAAGCTGCCAGTGGCCTTATTAGATATGGCTCCCATACCCCTCGAAATCACGGGAAACTAACGAAACCAGCTGAAAAAAACGCCCGATTGGAAGAAACTAGGGTCATTGGAGAGTTGCATTTTGGCCGAACAACTGCCCGTTATCAGAAACATGGATCATGTGGCGGACCTTAAATGACAGTGAGGTTCACCCTACTTTGTTCCCTAAAACTTCGTTTTATTTGTAGGGAATCAGAATTCGCGGCGCACAGAGTTGCGAGGGCTTGCGTTTCCCGGGCCAACAGAGGTGTCCACTTGTTTTCTTCAAGCGACGGCTGCGCCTGGAAATAAAGCAGAGGAGTCGATACAACACAAAAGACGCCGCATGACAGTCCCCGTCAGCCTAAAGGAGAGGGCCCCGTAAAGGCGCTTCAAGAAATGAATCTTATATGCACGCACCATGGAAAGTAAAATTACTCCTATGGTGCAAGTCGCGTACAAAAGAAGTGAGCCGATAATTGGGAAATATTTAAGATCATTTTCCCTCCTCAGAGCCACCAGCAGCATTAGCCTTTAGCTTGGATTCCACCTTTAGATGTCGCAAAGCACGCGTGAGATCTGAAGGGGATGCTCACTGGAAGTGCGAAAACGGCAACGAAGGTGCGGTTTTTGCGGTCTGCCCTTCCGCTCTGTATAGTATGATAAAACTCGAGCCTGCAGTTACCACTACGCACAGGTCCTCCGTGGGAGAAACGTAGTCTGCTGATAAAGCTTTCCTGTACACCTAAATAAGAAGCCATCAATAAGATTAAATTAGCACAATAATTTTGATGCTTCTATCGTATCCTGTGATGAATTATAGAAGATGCTCAATTTATTATTCAGTAAAGGAATACAGACAGTGCGTATAATTAGCCAAAAATAGCAAGTACAGCTTTATTTAAGTCGTATCGTACTATAGCTAAAGACTAGGGATGCTCTAGCGTGCGGACTGTGGCCTGCCATGATTCCTTTTCGCGCCAGGTTGCGTACATGAGTACAGACGGAAAAAGCGAGAGTAGTTTTATTATCATGGCTAGATAAAAACACACCAATACTGTTGCGTTTGTTTTAGGGTGACAGAGGTTAAACTGCCCCTGAAATAATTATAGATATGAGCATAGAATGCTTGCGTTACGGAGGAAAAAAGCCACTGAGGTGCCAGTTCGTGTACACGTCCTCAAAAGCGAGTTCATTATTCACAAATACTTTTTGCGACAACCAGGCCAGGTGTTCAGCGCTAAATCTTGGTCCGTAACGCCGTAAACCGCTAGGAGCTCTGATTGGATGCTCAAAAGTGTGCCAACGTTAGCAAATATAGGAGGCGCATGGAAATTTCTTCGGTGACGACCTCCCAGGGTCCTCCACCAGTTCAGAGGAACGGCCCATTCAATCCGGCGATACTCTTGCACGCTCAGAGAGAACCTGGGTCGAAGGGCCGAATTTCACTTGTTCTCTAAAAAGCGAATTTGCAGCAACTGAGTAAATTTCATCTCATATAGTAAATCCCTCCATGGCGTGAAAACGTGTTACCACTTCCCCGTGTCGCAAACAACGTTTTGCGATTTGTCCAATAATGGAAGCAGCTTAGACCCTGTTGGGGCGCTGGGAATACCTGAACCACGGTCAGCACTGTATACAGCGAAATCATAGCCCGCGCAGTTTAGAGCGAGAGGTTTCTTAAACGTGGGGTGGTTTTAAGTGCCGCGCTTTTGCGGGCACAACACCAGCATGTCATATAAGCTCTGTGGCATAAAAAGTGCTGCAAACGGATTGCTTTTCTCGGAGAGTGCGTCGCAATATGCTTGGAGGCCGGGTGGAAAATGGCAAGTCGAGGTTAACTGTCACTCTGGCTGGTGTGATAGCACATTTTAAGCTGCATATTGACTACCAGATCTACCCCGCAATCCCTGACCTTATGTGACATCACCCTGCATGGTTTTCAAGATGCCGTGCTGCGAGTGTACCCGCTATCTAGAAGCAGGTTGGAATTGAACGGCAGCGCTAAACGGAAACGGTCACAGACAAGAATGGGGCACCACAAACGGATACGCTTGTGGTATTCCATTCTTGCCTGTGTCCGTTTCCGTGTTGAAACGCCATTCAATTCCTTCATGGACCAACTCGCCCACCAGGCCGCTATTCCAGAAGGTGGTAACGCACGAAGCCATGAAGAATGGGATTCGTGCGGATAATTAGCGACATATTGTACAAGCAAATCTAATGAAACTGTCAACTACAAAAACGGGTAATGGACGTCGCACTAAAATATATAGACAATGTAGCATTACATTCGTAGGTTCAACGCTTTTTGGTGACACTGCGGACACGTTCCTTCAATACACAACGCGAAACAACAGAAGTGGAACTCAAGCAAATTATAGTGGACATAGTAGTAATAATATTAATTTTTATCAATTTCGTGGAAAGCGACGACGGGACATCACTGGCCTTCAGAAACGTTCATATTTGGAACTACAAAAGGCGTCATCAGCACTCAGCCAACCTTTAATGATCAATCGCTTTGAAATTACTAGATGGTGGCTCAGCTCAAAAATGTTGACACCTACTTTGGAAAGGTAGTGGATTCAAAGTGGAGTGTGGGCCTTCCGAACTGCGGGTCTGATTATGTCACCGAAGAGCAAAAGAATAGTTTGCTGAAGCTTCCTTCGCCGCTGCTTCTGCCTTGGCTACTTCCAGGGAATTTAGTCTTGCGCCGAATTAAGGTGCCCTGCTAACGCCCTCTTTATCTCGCCTATTACTGCTGATCCCCACTAATTTTGCAGTATGCTGTTATACTTTTTGTGAGCGTCTTACTCAGTATTTGTTTTCCGCGAACTTGCGTGCAGAAGCTGAAAGGCAGACAAGCACACGAGAAATAGCGCTGACGTTACTTGTAGCGCATACTGACAAGCAGTTGACTTTATTGCACACCGCTGTTCTTGGAGCCCATATACTACCAGGTTATCGACCATCCACTGTGCAGATGCACACCCGGCATCTGTCAAATCTGCCGCATGTGCTCGCTGTAGATATCAATTCGCTTTGGCATGCTACCAGCAGCCGGAGTTGCTAGCGCTTTATACGGCGACGGTAAGAGAATAAAAAAGGAAAATATTCTTACGCACGTGAATGCCGTTTTCGTTGTCGGTGCTCCAATCACCAACGCATACGTGGACGTTTCGGAGCAGCACCTGCGATGCTATTTGGGGCATACACCAATATTTAGAAGATTTAGCAACACACTAATAAACAAAGAATTATTGAGCAGTGCAAATCGCAACTAGGCAATGGAGCGTCAACAAGTTCTGGAGAGGATTTTAGTGGTTACTGCTTTTTTGCATACACAGTGGAGCTAGAAAATGAAATGACCTCCAGTTATAGTTGATTACGCTCAATGCTCTATACGAGCCAGCGAAGCGGAAATAGCTCATCTGGTAATATAAATCCCGCTTGCGCATCCCCCCTCCCTAAAAAATGCGGTGAGTCGTTATCGGTCTACGTGTTATTATGCTAGAAACACTGAAAGGTGAAACACTCCATAATAGAACAGAATTTTGTTGATCCATCTCGATTCGAATAGGGTGGAGTACAGAACTCGCAGTCCAGTATCCGGCGGGATATCCTCGTCAGTGTGCTTCTCTACAGCATGCTAAATGATTGGAGTATCTCCTATACAAAGAAATGAGAGTGGTTAATGCCTATTTCCGAGTCATGTAGTGCGCAGTGGCAAGTCATCGGCCTTGTGCTAGAGCCATGCAGAGGTTCTGGAGGCTGCAAACCTCAAATAGCCTACGCCGACTATGCCAAAATGTTTTTTTTTTTTCAATCTGGAGTTACTGATGCTCATGCATTACAGTAGCGTGAGGTGAATTTATTTTCGTATTTTGATCTCGCTGTCAGCTCCCATTCTCCTCCTCCTCCCCCCCCCCCCCAACCATCATGTCCAGTTAAGTTTTTCTTGTTTGGTATTTCAGGGGTGCTAGGCACGGGGTCCTAATGCCCAAGCTTACGTTTTAAGAGAACACTTCCAAAGGTACACTAAGAAAACGCTTACTCACCTAACTACAGTTGAATTGTCACTGCCATACCCGTCACCGGAATTAGTCTAACAGTGCCGCTTTCATCGCCCCATCGCAACATCACCATCCTCACATCACCAAAATGGTG
Organism: Amblyomma maculatum; assembly: GCF_055883805.1. Taxonomy (NCBI): domain Eukaryota; kingdom Metazoa; phylum Arthropoda; class Arachnida; order Ixodida; family Ixodidae; genus Amblyomma; species Amblyomma maculatum. The sequence goes on from NC_139350.1 coordinate 15,956,364, forward strand.
AAATACGCAACAAGAACATGGTATTAAGTTCAAGGTTGTTTTTTTCTTTTACTGCTTCCTTTACGTTCGCATCGTCGTAGGGGATTATTTCCGCAAAGTATTGTTGTCTGGGTTCCAGAATTAAGGTCGCCGAAATTCCAGAAATGTATGTCTGAATAGAAAACTTTTTTTCGAATCTTCTTCAAAGGATTGTTGGTTTATGGAGACGGACGTTCTAAAGAAGCCAAGGCAAAGAGACGCCGTACCGGATAGCTCCGAAAATTTCAATCTACTAAGATTCTTTAGCATGGAGTAACACGCACAGCGCACGGGCGCCTTGCTTTTAACATCCATCGTCAAGCAGCCGCCGCGGCCGGGATTCGATCACGTAACCTTGGGTACAGCAGTAAAGCGTCTTAACCATTCTGCTACAGCAGCGCGGTGGTCCTCAAAGGATGGCACAGTTCTGTAATGAACACCGGGAAAATTATTTATATTTATTGATTGATTGAGTCAGGCACATTAGGGGCAGAAGGCATTAGAGAGAAGATTGGGAGGAAAGGCATAGCATGATACAGCACAGCTACAGAAAAATATTGGCCTTCAGGTAGCAAAACGAAAACAAAGACAAACGCATTTTGCTGCTAAAATACAAACAGCTAAACCAGATTCAATGAAATATATGTATTTAGAAAGAGGCTACATACGCCGGGCTTAAAAGTGCTAAAGTCAGTAATATCGACTAGAATAAGAAATAACTAGATAGATAGATATGGGAGGAGCATTTGTACGCCCAAGCCTCAATAGCACAATATGAGAATTACGGAAGAGCCGACAGTGTATTTATAATATTGTATTAGCTGAAATTAGACTTGCGCATCCAAGGCTCACTTCTCTTAGAATGAGCGATCCTTTGAAAACAGCCGAGTGTGTATGCGATATAAATCACCCATATTGCGAAAGCACTGACTTCCTCACAACGATGGCCCAGAGGTTAGGGCGCTCGACTGCTTAACTCAAAAAGGCGGAAAGAAGGCGCTGGTGTACTGTGCGATGTCATGTGCACTGATAACACCCAAGGTGGTCTTAACTATCCGGGGGAATCTAATATTGTCACGTCGGCAAAAAGGCGTGTGAAGGCCGTAGAGCCGGTAACACAAAGCTCGGTGTTTGTGAAGTCCAGGGACGTACGGTCCGAGCGCGAGAGGGGAACTTCGTCGTCTTCTGCTTCTTTTAATTTTCTTCATCACACTGATATCGTTAGCTCCCCCGATGAGGAAGCATCGGCCCGATATGCTTGAGGCAATTTACGGACTCACAGGGAGGGCGTCCGGGCGTGATAAGGTTTGTGTCGAACGATGTGGACCATCTCTTGGCGTGCGGCACAACTTGATCGGGGGGCCTCGTGAGGAAGAACTTGATAGTTGAGAGCGCCAACGCGGCGCAAAAATCGGTAAGGACCGACGTAGCGACACAAGAGCTTTTCGCAAAGTCCATGTCATCGAACTGGAGACCAAACTCAGACAACATCACCCGTCTGATATTCAACCTCGTGGTGACGCAGGTTGTAGGGTCGCGCATCTTGCACCTGCTGCTCACGGATTCACAGATTAGCGAACTGGCGGGCTTCTTCGGCACGTTGGAAAAAGTACGCAACGTCATCATTGGGATGGTCGCCGACATGGGGTAGCATGGCGTCGAGTGTGGTGGTAACTTGGCGGCCATAAACAAGGAATAACGGCGTCATACTGGTCGTTTCTTGGACGGCAGTATTATACGCGAACGTTAATTCCACGTTTTGTGCGGTACGTCCATTTACATTAAAATCATGACGGCAAGCATTCTATTTAAAAGTTTGGTTAATACGTTCGTCTGGGGATGGTAGGAAGTATTCCTGCGGTGACCTGTGTGACGTAAGTTAAGCATATGCTGCATAAGCTCAGCAGAAAAGGCGGCACCTCGGTGCGTGATCACAATCCGAGGAGCACCGTGGCGCAGGAAGATTTGCAGTTCACAAATTTTGCAACTTCAATAGCAGTTCCACTCGGAAGAGCCGCTTGCTCCGCGTAACGTGTCAGGTAGTCTGTGGCAACTTTTATCCACATTTGTCAGGAGCAAGAGGTAGGGAATGGTCCTAACAAATCCACCCCGATTTGTTTAAACGGCTGAGAGAGAGGCTCTATTGGTTTTAGGAAGCCGGCTGGCTTGACAGGAGGAATGAATATTGCGGCGCTGACAGTCACGGGAAGCGCGAAAATAATTAGTATTGTCATGTCCCAGATGAAGCCAGCACTATTTTGCTCGAATTCTGGATTACGTTCTAGTGATTCTAATGTGGCCGGAACCTGATTCGTCGTCGAAGGCATGCAAAATTTCGTTGCGTAGGTTCGTAGGAACAGCAAGCAAGTAATGTTAACTGTTGGGGGCAAACGTTTTCTTGAAACGCACGTCGTTGCATAGGAAGAGAGAGGATAAAGCGCGACGGTAAGCTAGGGAACCCTGCCGCTAGCACTTTGCAGATACTCAATTATTGCCTGAAGATTAGGACTGGTGCGTTGTTGCACGCCGACGTCTGTAGAGCTTACTGCTTTGACGAAGTCATCATCTTCGCCGCGACAGTTGGGGCAGGCTCGACAAGAGCCTGGAAAAGACAATCTGCTTCCAAATGTTTACGACCGGATATGTAGGCCACTGTGATGCCATATTCTTGCAGGTAGAGATTTCATCGTGTGCGGCGCCCTGATGGATTCTTGATACTAGCTAACCGACAAAGTGCGTCATTATCCGTCATTACTTTGAAAGGTCTCCCGTACAGGTATGGCCTGAACTTCATAACTGCCCACACAATAGTGAGGCACTCTTTTTCAGTGGCAGAATAATTGCCCTTGGTCTTCGACATAGAACGACTTGCGTAAGCAAGTACATGTTGTTGATCCTTTTGGACCTGAACTAGAATAGCACCCAAACCAAAATTACTGGCATCGATCTATACCTTCATATCAGCGTCTTCATCAAATTGCACCAGAATGGGAGGTAATTGAAGGCGGCGTTGCAGTTCCTGAAATACCTGCTGCAGCGGTGTTTCCCATCGGAACTGTGCATCTGCCTTGGTGATATACGTAAGGGGCGCGACGAATTTTGTGAAATTTGGCCCAAAGCGGCGGTAGTACGCAAATAACCCGAGAAAGCACCGAAGTTTCTTCTTGTCTCGAGGTGGCGGGAAATTCGCAATGGCAACAATTTTCTCGGGGTCAAGAAGGACCCCTTCCTTGTTGACAACGTGGTCAACATTGTTCAATCGTCGGTAGTCAACACAGAACCGTAACCTGCAGCCTTTCTTCCTGACAAGGACGACAGCTACCATCCAGTGGCTCTGAGATGGTCGAATAACGACGTGATCAAGCATTACCTTAACTTGAGAGGTAATTGCGGCACGTTCTTTAGATGAGACACAATAGGGTGACTGTCAGAGTGGCTGTACAGTATTGTCCGTAATAATACGATTTTTTATTAGGTGTGTTCGATCGACACGCAGCAGCGACGAGAACGCAGTTCTATAGCGATTGAGGAGGCTCCTCTTGATATCTTGCTCCGTCTGCGGTAGTGCCGGGTTGATGTCATACTTCAGGTCGGTCACTTCCTCTTGTTCCGGTCCAGAGTAACAAGTTGAACTTTGCAAGCACTTAGTTTCAGCGATGGAATCAATATAAGCAACCATTGCTCCCTTATTGAAACACCGGTGTTCGTGGGTGAAATTGGTGAGAAGTCGACTTTGCCATCTTTGAGGATGACGACAGTCCGAGAGACAGCAATGCCGTGGTCACGAAGCAAAGGCGTTTTACTCTCCACAACACCTACCACTTGCCGAAGGGTGTGCGCACCGACAGTCACCATTACACTGGAGCGAGGAGGAACAGCCACGTGCTCGTCGATAATGTGGAGTGGCGCCGGCAGAACACAGTTAACTGCGAGGACCAATCCGCTAGCACAACAAACGTTGCCAGGAAGGTTCACCCTTCAACTGTTACTCGCGCTGTGTACGTTCCTCTAGGTGTAATCAAATGGCCTCCAGCGGTATGTATCTGTGGGCCGTCCCAAGCTGTCGCAACCTTCTTGAATGCCGCGGCGAATGACCGACTGAGTATCGAGTAATCGGCCCCAGTATCCAACAAAGCGTTAACGGTGATGCCGCCAACTGAAAGGTCTAAATCGGCTGGCGATGAAGTCTCGCTGCGGTAATGGGAGGTGTCTGGTCTTGGCTTCGGTGCGTCGAAGAGGTTCGGTGTCGTAGAGAAGAAGTCAGGCTACGCAGTTGATCGGGTTGTCGGCTTGCCGTTAGCTTGGGCGGCTTGGTAATCGTCGTCGTCTCTTGGTTGTTCGGTTTCGGCGAAGTGGTTTGCGTCAATGGAGAGTCTTGTACTTTCCGTCGTCGTTCCGCCACACCTCCAGAGGCCGTTGCGTCTAGTTTCTAGTTTTTCCGATGGGAATTTCTAGACTGGTCCCGCGGCTCGGAGTAATCGTAGCAGAGGGGCGAAGCTGATCGGTGGCGCGGGACTGATTATGGGTTAGAAAGGTAGTCGGCAATCTCCCGTGGGCGCTCTCCCTGCTGCGAACAGGGAGCACCAAAAAAGAACGCGCAAAGACCCATCTCTTTGTACGGGCAGCGAAGCCAGGCTTGCCCGGCTTCGCCACAATGGTAGCACAACGGCTGGTAGTCCGCAGCACGCCAGATGTCTGTTCGGCTGCGCCTGAGTCACTGGAGGAAAGTCGACTGGGAAAGTGGTATATGGGGAGCGGCTGGCACAGGCGTTTCTTAATGTGGTGTTGAAGGCGGCGGAAACCGGCTCGCGACGGCGGCGTAACTAATTGTAGGTGGTTGTGGAGGGCTTGCAAGAAGCGGCGTGGTACCCAAGCGTGTTGCCCTTCTTCGCGAACAACACCGGTGACCGATGACACTTGCGGCTGCGCCGGCGTAAGCAAGAGTTTCCAGCTCTTCGCGCACTATGGCTCGAGTAGTCTCACGCACTGAGTCTCCTGATGACGCGGTGGATCTCTCTGTACATGTGGACAGCATCGACACAGTACTGCGCTAGTGCGGCCGTGCCCGCATGTCAGGAGCTCTCTCAATGGAAGTAGCTGCCGTGAAAAAAAGCATCTACGGTCACTGGCGGACTGTGAACGAGGCCGGTGAAGAGCCGTTCTTTCACACCTCTCATCAACAATCGCAGTTTCCGCTCTTCCGACATGTTTGGATCTGCACGTGGAACAAGAGCTTCATCTCCTCACGTACACCATCACGCTTTCGTTCGGATGGATGCTGGATGCGACTCTGAAGTAGAAAATCGGCCTTTTCTTTACAGAATGTGATAACAAACGCGTGCAGAAATTCGGCTTTGAACGTGCCCCATTTTTGCAGGCGAGATTCATGATCGACGTATGAGGTCTTCGCTGTGTCCTCCTGGGAAACGTAGATATGTCGCATCTTCGCGTTCGCGTCCCAGGCATTAAAGGTGGCCACCCGGTTGAACTGGTCGAGCCACTTCTCGGCGTCTTCATGGGGAAGACTATGAAAGCGAGGGCGCCTCGCTGGTGAAGCAGGACATTGGCAGCCACCTCTTGCGCGTTCGTAATTATAGTCTGTGTAAAGAAATCGAATTCAGTCAGCAAACCAAATTCTACAGATAGGCCACGTAGTCGCCGGATGCCCTGGTGAACAGACGGTTCTACCTTGGGAGTGCGCCCTTCGCTGCAGTCGTGGCTTGAATGGGGCGTCCGGTACATGAAAACTTCACCCAGCACCTCCACCAGGTGTCACTGTAACACAGATAGCCCGATGGTATCCATCCGGAAGTTGATGCAGGCGCTATTACTGTTCCTGAAGCTCTGGAGTTTAGAGATAACAGTGGCCGGGTGAATAAACCGGCGGTGGAAACTAGCAAAAAACGGCTGGAAGATTGTTGGCTTAAAAGCAGAGAAGTGACATAATGTTAGTAATGTAGGAGCAAAATTTAATAAATAGAATGATGGTTTAGTTAACCATTCTAAATCAATAATAAGATATATGGAGAAAAATGAGCATGATAGATTCTGCTACCACCCCGTTTCAAAGGGGACGCTTCTATATTCCATCCATCCATCCATCCATCCATCCATCCATCCATCCATCCATCCATCCATCCATCCATCCATCCATCCATCCATCCATCCCGATGTTGGCGTAGTCCAGGGATGTATAGTTTGAGCGCGAGAGGTAATTTCGTCGTATTTGGCTTCTCTTCCTTGTCTTCATCACACTGGTATCAATATGGCGTTCCTCATAGCCCGAGTCGTTTTTGGACGCGCAAAAGAAACGTCACTATTGTCGAAACTTAGATTTTGAAATTTTGCTTTGTAATCCGCAGGACATCATTCTTTTTGTGCAGGGAAATATATACATGGAATAGTGTGATATGGTTTTAGAAAGAAAACGATGGGTGCTCGCCTAAGATTGGAAATATCGCCGACATAGCTCCAAATCTGCGACATTATGTCAACCGAGCAGGACCAAATCCAAAGCACCAACAACATTTGCACGCTTAAGGACTAAACACTAACCGGGTTACTTCCCCAAAACATGCCCTTTTAGTCTCCTCCCTCTTTTTAAAACGCCTGGAGACTCTGTTCCGAGGCCTTTTAATGGTAAACATGTGCAATGGTGTTGAGTTCCAAAGGGTGCAATGTTGCTCGCGGAATTTTGAAAAAATGAAGTTGTTTTCACGAAGCGTGCATTGCAAAATTAGGAGTGCACTTAGCTTTGTCTTAACAGCTCCAGCGATAACGCGTTTAACGCGCCTTTTCAGTCTGCGAATTTTAATTGTATTGTATTTAACTTAGTGATATTTTAATATACTGCGGCGTCGGTACATATTCCAAATACAAGTTAGCAAGTCAAACACACCACAATGTGTTCACTCCTCGCTTTATGCCAACGACCCTTTGCGGCATATGCGCTGCGTGCCCGCCTGGCATTAGACGGCCATGAGTTTGAATAAAACAAACAACTGACTTCATCGTCTTATTTAATTACTTCTCTTTTCTTATTTGAACTTCTCAAAAGTTTTCCCGACGGTGGCAGGAAGACGACGCCGGATTTCCAGCAAAACACGACGCCTTATGCGGTCGCCTAATGTGATGCGAAGTTGTCAAACTTTGTATTAAATTTAGTTTAATGTTTGATACCTGCAGTTGTAACTAAGGTTTGTACGAACACAATTTAATAAATGACCAAGTTATTTTGCGTGAGTTACTTATCATAACCGATTCTGAACAAGGGGTTCGCTCAAACGGCACATTAGAATTGCACGAAATGGACTTTGTAGGCAATTGCAAAATACAAGCAAGATGAAATTATTCAGAATTAATAAACTGAAATTAACAAACCAATTTTGCGTTTTATTATGCTATTATTAGAAACAATGTTAATTTGCGGGTACACAAATGTCATCAATCTCGAAGGTGAGCCGCGTTGGTAAATTTTAAACAGCCACTGTGCTTCCAAATAACCGATAAAGAATAACAAAATAACGAACAAATAGACATTCATACCCTCAAAACATCCAGGCATTGGGCGGCACAGCCCCTAGTGCGTGTGGCATTAGTTAACGTCAAACATCCCGCTCACGTTAAACATTCTTTTCAATTACTCTGTGTGCTCTTTTTTGAATGATGCCGCTGCTGTTCACTTTCGTCCTTGTATTTACACCTATTTCCGGATAGTTTGTCAGTTTGCTGTCACCATGGCTCTTTAGGTTTTGCGTTTCCTTTCGACCAAGAACTCTGTACAGTGTTTTACACTTCCTAAGTTGCCCTTTTAGTAGTATTACTATGTGCTATGACTTCCTTCCCCATATATTTTGCTTTACCTTCCTAAATGTATTTTTATCGTGAAGATGCTCTAAATAATTAAATAAATAATTATTATGATGATAAACGCTGTAACTTCTCCGTGCGCTTTCTTCCAAATTAGAAATTTTATTTTTCTGTGTCCACCCAGCCGTATTCCTAATTGTAATAGGTTTCTACCGAACAACATGAAAAACTGTCAGACACTGAAACACACCGTTTTACAGTACAAAAAGTAGCAATGCAATAAGAACGAATTCGCCCAGGCACAATAGTGGTTCCAAGATAAGTGCGCCAAAAATTGCGTTCCTGCCTCTGCTCCGAAACATTTGTCTACAGTATGATGAAAGCAGAAAAATGGCCACAGTGCAAAAACCTCATGAAATACAAAAATTGTCAGTTCACAAAGACAAAGTGCACGTGGACAGAGCAAAATATGCTGAGAGAGAGAAGCATTTTGCTGAGTAGCCATCGACAACAAAGGTTGTCCCTCAGCATCGGCAACGATCGATAAAACAAAATTCCCGGAGATGGTTCAAAAAGCTACCATAGATTTCACCATTACATCCTTCATTCCCAAATGCATCATTAGCGGGTCTAAAATCACATCTGAAAATTTTGAAAAGAGAAGCGCCTACAGGAATCATCAAAATATTCCTAAATATATCCTACACCCGCCACGTGGTATTAGTCTGGGTCCCCGCCCATTCGTACAATACTGTTAACAAGGCGGGCCACCAACTTGCGTGAGGGTTCGTTGTTAACTGGGAAGTGCGCTGCCCTGAGCTGCTATTGACGAAAGATAGAGCGGCCATCCAACAATGAATCTACAACCCAATCCTGGAAAGACCCAAAGCCTCGTATATCTATTAGTAAAAGACAAGTGAGCTGACATCTCCTCTGAACGGGTACTTTGTTTAATTCGTACAATTGTTCGAAATGGTTACCATGGTAGTACAATCCTGTCTGTTATTTCTGTGGACACTACAGGAGCGACTTGCCGCGCATCCTACATTAACGTACTCAAAGCACACAACCGCTGAGCTCTCTGCAAAATCGCAGTAAGAGGCCGCGCTTCTCAGCTCTTGTCAGAGGCAAAGGGTCAACTCCAAATCACAGGGCGGGCCGAAAAGAGTGACATCGTCAGTGTGTTATGAGTCGGTTTTTTGGATTCCGGCTAAGAAGAGTCCACGGCGGGGACGGACCCCCCCCCCCCCCCCACACACACACACATAGCCTGCCCCTAAAACCTCTTCCCCAATTAGGTTTTCCTCCTCCTCGCTACCGTATACACCAGGCGGTCTATTTCAAGGGGCCTTCCAGCGCTCAACAACCTATGCGATTCAAATGTAATTGAGTCCTGCTGCTTGCGTGCATTTGGAAATCCAACAAATATTGCTCAGCCGAGCAACGAGGGCGGCATTATTGTGCACCACCTCTTCCAAAGGACCATGCTCAGCATAGCTTATTTAAAGAACTGACGTAACCACACAAGTGGCAGTATATTGTGCAACAGGTATGACTCTCAAAACCCCAGCATGTTGGGGCCCTTTTAACGAAGCTAATGCATTACGAAAAAAGCACGCCTTGAACATATGGTATATATATCAGAGCGGAGACATAGCACGGTCGGATACAACTCGCCTAAAGTCACTGCCAAAAAATATTTTGTTTTCGTGCGAACAACTAGGACGCCATTAAAGCTTTTCTGGTAAGAAATAAAACGCTGAGCACCAAGCCAGGCTATAGGCTTAATGCTTCTAGAGCTAGTAGCTTGTTTCGTAGGATCTAACATCTAAAACTCGATTGTTTTATTCTGCAGTGGGGTAATACAAACTCATAGCAGAGAATGTTTAAAATTTTATAAGTGTATCCCACAGTGTAGACGCATGCTGATTTATTGGACTCTGTCTGCGCAAGCGCAATAGCCACAAATGTGCATCTAAGCTTGTGAAAAAAAATGTATAGCAATGGATGTCGTAATCGAATTCTATTCAGTATTAAGACCGGTTATCGGTAGCATTCCATGATAGTGATCATATTCTTTCTACTAAGTTCATGCACGACTGACATAAACAGCGTTTTCGAGACAAGTTAAGCTGGAAATCAGTACAAAATTGCTTCAACGATAACTACCACACCCTGTTGTGTCAGTGCGACAGGCATAATTTGCACAATTTCAGGTAGTGCAAGTATGCGCACCACAGAAACTAACCCTTCGGGCTTCATAACCTTGAATAAGAGTGCAAAGTTTCAGTTGACTGGGCTTCTGTACTTCTCTGACCGGAAGCAAGATGAGGCCTACGAGAAAAATATTAGGTTGATGTTATCACCTTTTATTCTGCAATTGCTTTCACTTATACCTCCTCGGCATACAGGGTGTGTGAGTAGATTTCATGCATTTTTTACATATACTGGATTTGAAAAAAAGTAATATCTCCAGAAAAAAATATTTAATTTGGCGCCGACAATATGCTGCTGGACCTATCTGATATCCAGAAAGACACTGAGACCGACAGTTAGCCTTTCGTTTATCTCATTTGGGTGGTTAGCCCCAATGCGGTATTTCAAAGCCGTAAACAAAACGATGTCATAACTGTTTTTGCAGTGATGAACACATTTCTAAAGCCCTACAGCGGGTGAAAATTCGACGCATTTTTTCCCGTATGAAACTGTCTGCAAGAAATGCGCGAGGTCTGTAAAGAAACGTGGCCTGTTGATGACGTGGAAACGGCGCTCAGTTCCAATTGCAAGCGATATTGCGCCAGGTCAAGTATGTATGTACAGGCTGTCAATTCTAACGCGCGAGCGTCGACTGCCCGATGCAGCGGCTCCAAGCCTAAGCAGAGTGGAAATTGGGAGAGGAAGCGAACAAGGGGGCGTAATCATGCTGGTGTCGTCTGCTTGGCTGTTCTGCGCCGTCGGACGCATCCGCTTGAATAAGTTTCATTCCCGAGTCCTGCGAGCGCTTGTTCTAACTTCTGTACGATTTTGTCTTCGATTGGTGCTAATTTTCAACGTTTCAAGAATTACTTGTGCCTGGTTTCATTTGCCGGTACTGTAGCGAGAGGGTTTCTTTTAGGCATAATCAAGCCCTATTGCAAAAAACCAGTGCCACTGGGTGCCAGCGCCCCAGCGCCATGACTGATTATGGTCCCAGTATGACGCTGGAAACTGGGTGCACTGGGACACGAAATACTGGGACGCTACGCACTGGGACGCTACGCACTGGCGGCACTGTTCGCCCGGAGAAAAAAAGGCGTGGGATAAACATTAAAAAGTAAAAAGTAACGAAACAAATTAGGTACATAAAAACTTAAAAAAAGTAAAAAAAAAAGAAAAATAAGTCTGCCAAGCGCGCCTTGAACTAAGTCCCTAGGCACATATCAATCACTAGCTCAGCACGCTGACCACTTGGCCACGCCGAGAACTGGATTTTCTTTAAACATTTCTGCATTTTATGTCATGACCCGCATTTATAAGGTTGGGACTTCATGTTTCGCAGTTTACAAGCCATTGCTACAGCTCTAACAATTGCAACTTCTTGATCATTTTAGCTTGCTGTCTGCTCTCACGACTTGCAACTAATGTTCTGGGTGCCTATGCGCGCTATTTTGTGCACTGGAATCATTTTAACATGTGGAGTTTGACATCGCTGGCAAATGTACCAGCGCCGGCTCTTGAGTGGTGCTCGGCTACCGTGGGCGTAATTGTCGCTGAACACGGAGCTTAGTAGAAGCCTTCAGGAAAAACATGCGACCAAGCTTCAATACCTGCAAGCGCCGCAGCGATGACCCTGATTGCGTGTAACTAAACCTTATTTGCATGTAAACATTGCGCGAGGCGTTGCGATGACCGAGGGCTCGGCTGTTTGATACGCAGAGTAAGAAGGAGCGCAAAAGCTTGAGAAACACGCCAAAAAGTATGTATTACAAGCGCTGTATGTTGTTGCTTTTTCTCTCATGGGCCCATCGCTCGGTAAACTACTCTCTTCCTTGTTTTAGTTTTTCTTTCTGCTGTTTATACTGGGCCGTGGTGCAGGCTGCGCTCGCCTGCGATTGAGCCCGCATTGAACATTTTGGCAGTAATCATTATGTTAGAGTGCCCTTAAGATCAGCTGTGAAGTTGGTTATGCATGGTAGACCACATTATTCAATTCCTGCTTTAGTTGTGCGTTAATCGTCAGTGTGTCGTGAGATCGAGGCTCGGTGGTTGTTGTCTCTCTTGAAACGACCTATCGAAACATGGAAGCTCTAGAAAAAAGATACTGCCTTTGTTTTCTTACAAATGCGCGACGACTTCGCAGCAAAAAGCGTTTGCTTGAACCATATTTTTCATATGCTCCCCGATGGTCGATTGAAAGTACGCTGTTGCCCTGTTGGCCCATGAGGGATGCTACTCCAGCTGACGCCGCAGGCCGCACCGCCTATACTGGGGCACTGGGACCAGTGCGGCCCCAGCTCACATACAGCGCTTCTCCCAGTGCATCGCGGATGCCAGCGACTCACCCAGCGTCAAAAGTCTAATCCCAGCGCTTTTCTCCCATCGCACCAGTGCAGCCAGTGTCTTCCCGTTACTGCTCCAGTGAATATCGCAGACCTCCAGCGTGCCCAGCAGATCCAGTGCAAAACCAGCGCGAAAATCGTACTGGTTTCGCACTGGAGATGCTGGTTTTTGCAAAAGGGAGGTGATATTTAATGTTCTCGACAATAATTTGACCAAGACAACGATTGCAAGGAATTTTTGCGCAGGTTAGGTTTTTACTGCGAATAGTTTCTAGATATTTTTCGCACCATGTGCCCATATGGTGGATGGAAACGAGTAGTGATAGCTTCTTCGGGCACCGATGCCTACCAGCCGATTGTGGCAGGGGTTGCTTCGTACTAATCAGGACAGCCTATCAGGCGAGGCTCCCTGCAGCAGCCGGAATTATGGGCATGACCTTGCTCCCGCTTGCCTTCTCATTTTCTGTATATTCCGGCGCAGCAGCGCCGGGCAGTCGAAACTCGCGGGGTACTGTTAACGAATTGACAGGCTGTACATTATTTCTAATTTCAAATTCAAATTCTATTCTGCAAACAAAAGTTTACGTTGACGACAGGAAAAAAGCTGTCAAGCAGTATAGTGCAAGGCTAGAATGTTCGTTAGTAATTTCATTGTATCTCTTAACACTCATGAACCCTTTTACCAGAAAGCTATAAATGATTACCTTAAAGGAGAAAATATTTGGTGTCGTTCTGGGCACCTAGCACTGGAATGATTGCGAAAACTACATCCCTAAAAACTTTGTTTAATAATGTGAATAATCAAACATGAATGGCATCCAGTACATCTTTTAGTTTTAGCATAACAAAATATATGTGGTGCAATAAATTAAAACTATCGCTTATCCTTCTCGTTCTTTCCGAGCAGGATAGTAGAGCGGAATGCTCTAAAGCAAGAAATGATTAACCTGTCCTCAGCCGAATCTTTTGTTTTTGCATTGAAATACTTGTAGTTTGGTTTGATAATACTTCATTTCCCACAGTAGGGGTCCTGAAGGATACTTGGCTAGGCACCGTTCACACACGTTTTCCGTCGTTGTCTGGGTCGATGTGCTTCATGCACCAGGAGTCGGGCTATGAATTCTCTTGGAGCAAGAGTAATGTGACTGACTGGCTGCGGGTTAATTTCTTAATCGGGAGGGGAAATGCTCGTTGCCTAGATAAAAGTGCTTAGTGAGCTCGTTTTACCTGATCTCTGATCTCTGTACTCGATATGTGGAGTAGCGGGGCAAACCGAAGGGACGCGGATTGCTCACGCCGCCTCGTGTGCAATCACGTTGAGATTCCGCAGGCCGCCCCCTAAGCTGCCCATGTGTGTCGGGAACCATACGATGGAGTGATCGGTGATGTTACTTCCGCCCAAGATCCGTAGCGTCGTCTTGTCTATACCGCCCTTGGCGAAAGCTCGAGTGGCCCCTCTAGAGTCGCTGTATACAGTTGCGAAGTTCGATTCTTTTAGAGCTAGTGCTATCGCTGCTTGCTCAGCTACCTCTGGCTTCTTGGTGTAAAGTGTGAGTGAGTTGCGCGTACGCCCGTGTCCGTTGACTACTGCTACCGATTAGGCATGCTTCCCCGTATGTACGCTGCATCCACGAAAGCTGTCTGTTCGGGAAACTGTGCCGCGTCCACAGCGAGGGGTTTGACGCTGGCGAGCTTTCTTCCTTGATTGTGGATCGGGTGTACGTTTCTTAGGATTGGGGACACTGCTTCTCGCACGACTTTAGGTAACTGCAGGACGGTGTCCCTTTCTGCTATGGTGTTCAAGACGAGCTTGACAAGAATCTCTCTGCCGCTTTGGTGCTTGATAGGCGTGTAATCTCTGCCATGTGCTGTGCCTCGATGATTTCGGCAAGGGTATTGTGCCCTCCTAGCTGTAAGAGTAGTTCAGTAGAGGCATTATCGGGGAGCTCCAACGCGGTCTTGAAAGCTCGGCGTATGTGTACTTCAAGCCTTCTCTGATGTTTCTTTTTCCAGCTCAGCATTGCAGCCACGTTTGTGATGTGACAGAGTACAAAAGCGTGGACCATTTGAATGGCGTTGTCCTCGTTCAGTCCCCTCTGCCTATTCATGATGCGCCGAAACATCCGGATCACGTTTGCAATCTTGATCGTGATGCTATCGAGCATCGCCCAGTTGGACACATTACTTTGGATTATTTATCCTATAATTCGTATTTTGTCGACCGTAGGTATGCGGTATCCATCCCTGTTGTGAAACTCTGCGCATGGTGTGTGGTGTCGGCGCCAATCTTTGGACGGGCGCCCTGGTCTTGGGGGGTGGTAGATGAGTAGCTCGGATTTCCTAGAAGAGCAGCGAAAACCCATCGGGACAAGATGGGCCTCGGTAACCGCGATGGCGTCTTGCATGCGAGCTTCCGATTCCGCATCGCTGCCAGCGGTGCTCCAGATGATAACATCGTCTGCGTATATGGTATGCTCCACATCAGCAATTTCACCCTGTGCGCGAGAATCTTTGTCATCGCCAAGTTAAATAAGAATGGTAAAAGTACTGAGCCTTCTGGTGTTCCCTTATCGCCCAGATTAAAGCCCTCCGAGACGTGCTCGCCTATGCGGAGAGTGGCCGTTCGATCCTCCAGAAACGCCTTGACGTAGCGGTAGAAGCGTGTTCCGAGATTGTGGTCAGATATGGCTTTGAGAATGGCTTGATGTTGTATGCTGTCAAAGGCTTGCTCAACGTAGAGTTCCAGTAGCGCCTTGGTGTCTCGTGTGGGGTGATTTAACAGACTTTTCTTGATTCATAGCATAGCGTCTTGCGTTGAGAGACCTGGTCTGTAGCCGATCATATTGTAAGGGAAGTACTTTTCTTCTACGTATTTCGACAGTCTATTCAGGATGACGTGTTCGGCTAGCTTTCCTAGGCAGGACGTCAGTGAGATCGGCCTTAGGTTGGGTGATGAGCGCTATTATTTGTCACCAGTTAATTTGACTTGTATGCATTGTGCACTGGGGCAATTCAATTGTTTACGTCACTAACTGACTTATCGCGCTTGGGCTACGTACCGGGTCGTCCAATATATTTGCGAACGTGGCTCAACGTGAACCCGCTGCATCGATCGTCAGTGCGGGCCTCATAGCAAAGTGGAGCATGTGCACAGGGGCCTGAATGCATGTGCACAGGGGCCTGAATGCTGGGCTTAGAGTCGTCAACTAGAGCAGGAAAGCACACCGTGCTTCCATTGTTACAGCGTTTACATCATTCAAATTTTATCATAGCAAATTTGCAGCAAAGAAATGTGGAATTGGCACTTCAAAATTGTCAGCGCTGTCGTTTGGGAGACGACGAACATAAGAAAAGACGTGTAATAAATAAGGCTTTTACAAATCATCGCAGAATCACTCGCTACGACAGACCAGCCACTCAGCTTGGCACTTAATTACAGGAGATTACCAGCCTCAACAGCATATAAGAGATTGCCGTGCACTAACTAGCATGATCCGCCGGTTGTTAACCTTCCATAGGACAGAACAACACGCTGCGGTGAGTGAAGCGCGGCAACGCAATCGAGGCTCGTTTGGGTCCTTCCAGCATCCAGGTGGACTTCCGCACTGCGGCTTGAATGAGTGAATGCTAGGAGCGTCCCCTTTGAAACGGGGTGGTGATAGTCACCACTCAGCTCAACCTTTCTTTTACGATTTTTAACTGAGATAATCCTTCAATTTTAACAACTTTCCTTTTAGTCCCGGGTTATCTTTTTGAGTACCCGTGTTAAATTTCGGCATATCTTCCATGCGTTTCCTCCCTGAAATTTAACCACCAATCTCCCAGACGTCTCTATCTTACCTCTACCGACCATTCGTTTACGCTTGTTTTCTTATCTCTAAACCCTAGGGTCTTGGTTAAAGTGAAAATGTCCGCATCGACATCTGGATGGATACTGCCGCACTCCAGTATAAGATATTCAATTCTTTCTGGGCATCTACCGCACATAGCACAAGTTTCATCTTCTTGATTAAACTTCCTTCTCCAGCTTCGGGTGCTGAGACATCTTGATCTAGCTTCAAAAGAAGAAAGAAAGGCCGCTGCCACTTGAGCTGTCATAGATGGTTGTCTTCTTAATCCGAGCATTTTATTTTCTATATATATGAAATGTCGGCTTCTTTTCCACCGACGTATTCATTTTTTTAGCCTCTGTATTGTTTACCCGTCGTTAAAAGTTATTTATTTCTCCCTTCAGCCTTTGTAATACTTACTGGTTAATTTTCTGGTCCTTTTCCGCCACTGCGTGTAAATGCTTTTTCGGTATAAATATTTAGGTACTTTACCTGTCCACCTATTGTCTTTCATTCTCCTGAGGCGGTCTACGTACGATAATTTACCCTGAGCCTCTCGTGGCTCGAAAGACGCCCAGTCCATGTCTCCCTGCACAGCTTCGGTTGTAGTTTTGCCATGGGCTCCAAGTGCTAACCTTCCCACATATATTTGATTTATTTCTAACCACGATTGGGCTTCTGCCCTTAAGCACGAAGCCGCGTTCACGACGGCAAGCCTTGATACCATGATTCCTTTTGAAATACCTTTAAGTACTTCATATATGTTGTTCCCCTTCAGTGCCCTATACTTCATTATCGCTGCATCCATTGGCCCTTTCGGCCTTATGTCCTGTGCATGTGTTTTCATGTATGCCAGTCCTTTGTTTATCCATATCCCGAGGTTATTATGTTCTACCACTCTTGGTATCTCACTCCCTTGTATTGTCAGCTTTTTATCACTAAAATCATTGAATACCATCTGACCCGACCTAAGTGTGCTGAAGGTAAAGTCGACTACATCTCCCTTGTATTCAGAAAAATTAATATTTGCTTGTAAATGTCGCATCCTACATTAATCCTAAAAGTGTTTTTTGTACGTCCGCTTCCACCTAGCTTAAATGAGAGATTAAAACCAAGGTTGCCTTCTTCACCTTCTTTATATAATTCATGATCAACAGCGCTGAAAACGGATATTCTTGCCTCAGTCCTTTGGAAACCTCGGCAGCAGACGTACTTCTTAACCCCTCCGATCCAATTTCAACTTTATTAGCTCTGTATATCTCCTTTAGTAATTCGTTTGCTTCTTTATCGAAGCCTTCAGATTGGACCATGTTCCATATAAGTTCGCTGTTTACGCTGTCGCATGCACCGCTCACGTCCGGAAAGCCCTGGCTATTTATATGCAGTGGGTAATTACGAAAATGCTATAATCTAGGCGCCTACCACTCCGGAACCCGTTCTGCATTTGCCCCACTACATTATTACTTTCTATCCATGCCTGCATTCCCAGTCTGTATGTCACTGACGTTATCGTGATCGGTATAAATTATATATGTTCTTTCTATCTCTTTTTCCTTTATAGAATAAAATCCTCCTACCCAGTCGCCAGTAGTCCGGCATTCATTTGCTATGACTGTTTTCAATGCCTTTAACAGCGTTTCCTTGCTTCTTGGACCAAGGCCATCAATTATTTGACTGGAATTTCGTCAATCTTTATGGCTATACACAGAAGAATATTTGTCTCTACCATCTTCCAGTTAAGATTTGTCAATTGTAAGTTCATTTCCTTCATGCTGTCTGATACTGTTTCTTCATTTGGGGAGATTACCCCTTCATCTCGCCTAAATAATAACGGATGTAATATAGTCTATAGCGTCATGATCGGCTAGACCTTTTCCTTCGGTGTCCTCAATCTGTTCTTTTTCTCTATGGTTTCTCTTGACCAGGCAGCTTATATGGCTCCAGAGTTTCTTTGCCGCCCTTTAGTTGAGTGGTGCACTTCAGCCATCCAGCGATAAGTGTGCTGTTTTATTTTAATCAGCTCCAGTGTCTGCACTTCTAGCTTCTTTTGCCGATAGGATTGACATTTTATTTTCCCTCTTGAGATAGCTGCGCTTTCTTAGCTTCTCTATGTTCTGGTGAAGCCATTCGTCTTCGCTCCATTGCCTATTTACTTTCACTATTCCACCAGCTTAGAGGAGTCCTACTACCTCTCCAACAATTTGACTCTTATTTGCCGAATATGTATTTGGTTGGTTTGTTGGGTTTAACGTCCCAAAGCTATGAGAGAGGCCGTAGTGGAGGGCTCCGGAAATGTCGACCAGCTGGGAGTCTTTAACATGCACTTACAGATGTTTTGTGCTAACTTACTATGCTCCCACTCCTCCATGAGGTGTTTTATTTTTTTCGCAATTCCCGATGATATAAGGTCTAGCAGTTTGTCGGAAAATTTTTGATTTGATCTTTGTGCTTCCTGGGGTTTTCCTTTCGACCAAGTGTGCCATTTACAAGCTAGTACGTTTATGGTCACTACCCAAGCCGTACGCGCCTTCATCTATTGCCATCCTCGGGAGATTATTGTAGGTTCCTGGTGACGTCAAGCAGTAATCAATGGCTGTTTGTCTATTCCGGATTTCCCAGGTCATCTGGCCTTGTGTTTTACATTTTATTTCTCTATTCACATTTTTTTTTCTGAATTCACATTTCTTTCTCTATTCACAATAAGTAGGTAAGCTGCTCACAGATTTCTAGCATTGTTTCCGGTTACCGTCGGTGTATTCTTCCAGATCCTCAATGTGTCCATTCATAACACACAAACATGTTACGCACTTGCCGCGGTCCTTATTGAAGGAAGATGAGGTTTGGCGGAATAAGCAGAAGAGGACGAGAAAGCTGGGTCTGTCCGCTGTGGTGTGCTAATCTCCAGCGTATCAAACCATCTGTGTAAATAAACGTCGTAACAAGTGTGGTGGAGTTTGCGGGCTACAGATCACCACGGAACCTCTCCTACTTCGCTGGAGCAGAATTGCTGGGCTACCCCCCTTCGGACGGAGATGGCGCAAGCAGATGGTTCAACGCAGCCCACGCCAGAGCTCATCCGACCACCGCACAGCCTTATCGGGAACCCCGGCACTTCTATGGCAAGCCCTGGGAAGACGTGGATGACTGGCTCACCCACTACAATCGGGTGAGCAAATACAACCGCTGGGATGCGACCACCAAGTTGGCGAATGCGGTATTTGTTCTTGAAGAAACTGCGCTAACATGGTTTGACAATCATGAAGCATCCCTTACCACCTGGGATTGCTTCATGGAAGAAATGAGAGCGGGATTTGGTGATGCCAATGCTCGAAAAAAGAGCGCCGAACAGACTCTGGCTAAACGAGCGGAAGTACCGGGGGAGACCTGCACAACTTACATAGAAGAAGTCCTCAAGCTGTGCAGAATAGTTGATGCTCGGATGGCTGAGGATGACAGAGTGGGTCATCTCCTGAAAGGAATAGCGCAAGACGTGCACAACTTTCTTATCTGCAAGTACGATTTGAATACCACCGCTGATGTAACACGACACTGGCGCACATTTGAATCTTTGAAGCGACGCCGTATCATTCCGAAGTTTGGTCAGCTGCCTAATGTGACAACTGTCGCTAGTGTGGATGTGTCTGAAACGACAAGCCTGGCAGATACAATTCGCCAGATCGTCCGCGAAGAGCTTCGGAGGCATCAAGATATTGGGGCCACGTCAGACCCGTCTGCAGTGGCACCTCTTCGTCAGACAATAGCCCATCTTCTACCTGTTATGATCCCTCTGTTACGTCTCCTTCGGACACCCGATCCTCTGCTGCTCATCGCCCGAACATCCAGCCTCTCACCATCAACGCCTACAATAGCGAGCACTCTCGTCCTCCTCGTCGACCACATCCAGAGCATGAAACGTTTAATACAAGCGACGATCAGCCTTATTCATCGAATGAACGTGAGCCGCCAGTGTGTTATGCCTGTGGAATGATCGGCCACATTTCCCTCTTTTGCCGCAACCGTCGTCCGTACCAGCAGTGTCGCCGACAGTGGGTGAACTCCCGTACAAGGCTTCCTGCTGACAATGATGATTCATATAGAAGAACACCAGCCCGGAATGAGTACATAGCAACAGCTAGCCGACAAGAACGCAGAATGGTGCTGAACCGAAACGAATCACCGGCCTCTGACCGTAGCCTGACACCACTATCTCGGCGCCTACGACGCTCCCCTTCTCGCCGACGAAGGTCGCCACCTCCGGGAAACTAGTGAGTGCGGCCGATGGAGGTGAGGTCGCAAATGATTCTAGCTTACCCATGCCTCTGCTCATTTCGATGTTAAAAAACCGAATTGAAGTGTTTGTGGACGGTGTACGTGCTATGGCGATGTTGGACACAGGTGCAACTATTTCTATTATAGTCTCGCTTTTAAAAACTACCTTGGTCGTAAAATTATGTTTTCTTGGGATAGTGCGACAACATTATGTGGTGCTGGTGGCGAACCGCTTAACCCACTTGGAGTCTGTTCCGCGAATCTTGTTATCGCCGGCCACACATTCCGAACTGAATTCGCAGTACTTACTCGATCAACGCATGACGTAATTCTTGGACTCGATTTTCTGGAGCAATGTGGGGCCGCTCTCGACTTTCGCAATAGAGATATTTCTGTGAGCACTCGAATTGAATCTGCTTTGCGTGAAAATTCGCGGACCCATCCTAGCACGCTTTCAGTTTCGGAATGGAGATATTTCTGTGAGCACTCGAATTGAATCTGCTTTGCGTAAAAATTCGCGGACCCATCATAGCACGCTTTCGGTTTCGGAAGACATAGTCATTCCTGCAATGTCAGCAGAGTTTATACGAGTTCTTAGTTCCAGCTGTGCCAGTGATGCGTTCGATGCTGTGGTTGAACCACTCACCGCGCGAAGAATAGTATTCTGATTCCCCGCTGCATCATCTCAGTCATGAATGGCAATTTTTCTTTGTGGATGACTAACTGCTCTAACGAACCTGTTGTATTACCACGTGGTCTAAAACTTGCCAACTTTGACGAAGACACTGTGCTCAGCACAGACAATTCTTAGCCTACCGCATGCTCAGAAGAAGATGAGACAAAATGTCTTGCCATGATTGACAAATCCCTGCCAACAAGTGACCGTCAAAGTTTAGTGGAAGTTCTGGCGAAACATACTGCGGCTTTCGATTTTTCTCGGGGCTCGCCGCCAAGGATTCCCATTTCCCGTACTCAGCACCGAATCAATACAGGAACTGCTGATCCAATTCGCCAGAAGCCTTATCGTGTATCCCCATCAGAGCGCCAAACATTCGAAGAACAAATTCGTGACATGCTGCATAAGGGCAGCATTCAGGAATCGTCTAGCCCGTGGGCTGCCCCTGTGATTCTAGTCAAAACGAAAGAGGGCACATGGCGATTTTGTGTTGATTATCGACGTCTGAATACTGTTACCAAGGAGGACGTGTATTCCCTGCCACGTATTGATGACGCCATTGATTGCTTACATTCCACCTCCTATTTTTCCTCAGTTGACCTGCGATCAGGCTATTGGCAGATCTTCATGCACCCGGAAGATAAAAAAAGACGGCATTCATCCCCCCCGGACGGGCTGTATGAATTTAATGTGATGCCGTTTTGATTATGTAATGCTCCAGCTACGTTCGAAAGATTCATGGATACAGTTTTGTGCGGGCTGAAGTGGCAAATATGTATGTGTTATTTGGATGATATAGTGATATTCGGGACAACTTTTCATGAACACAACAGTCGATTAGAGATTGTCTTGGAGTGTATTGAGAAAGCTGGTCTGGTACTCAGTTCCAAGAAATGTCGTTTTGGAGAACGCCAGACTGTGGTACTTGGACATCTCATAGACAAGGATGGAATCAGGCCTGATCCGAAAAAGATCGAAGCTGTCACTTGTTTTAAACCGCCGAAATTGTTAAAACAGCTCAGGAGTTTTTTGGGACTTTGTTCCTATTTTCGGCGTTTTGTTCCGAAGTTTGCTGATCTAGCATATCCCCTTACTTGTCTTCTGCAAAAAGATGTGCCTTTCAAGTGGACTGCCGATTGTGACTCCGCCTTTCGTCAGTTAAATTTTATTTTGACATCAGGACCAGTACTACGCCACTTCTGTCCATCAACTCCAACAGAACTTCACACTGACGCCAGCGCAGTTGGAATTGGTGCTGTGCTCATACAGCGCCACAATGGCGATGAACATGTCGTTGCGTATGCAAGCCGTTCTTTGAGCAAGGCTGAGCGTAATTACACAGTAACTGAACAGGAATGCTTAGCTGTTGTATTCGGCGTGCAACGGTTTAGGTCATATCTTTATGGATGTGCATTTAAAATTGTGACGGACCATTATTCCTTATGTTGGCTTGTAAACCTTCGTGACCCCTGTGGACGCCTTGCGCATTGGGCTTTTCGCCTTCAAGAATTCAATTTTCCGGTGTCTTTTAAGAGTGGTCGTAAGCACGGTGATGCTGACTGCTTGTCACGGTTGCCACTTGAAACTACTGATTGCGACAATGAGGTCTTCGATGAATATATAGCTGCTATCTCTACACGTTTCCCTGATGTTGGTGAATTCAAGATTGCGCAGCGGCACGACAACGAGTTGGCGCCACTTTTTGAGGCAGCAACTTCCCGGAATCCTACGACCTCATTCTGCATCCGTTACGGTGTACTACACAGGAAGAACTACTCGTCAGTAGGTGCGCGGCTTCTTTTGGTAGTTCCTACAAGTCTTAGGTGTCAGGTTCTTCGCGTAATGCAAGACGATGCCACAGCTGGACACTTGGGTTTCGCAAGGACATTGCACAGGACTAAGGAACGTTTTTATTGGCCGAAGATGCGTCAAACTACTCAACGTTATGTGGCCTGCTACCTCCAGTGCCAGCGTTTCAAGCACCCAACCTGCTCACCGCCGGGTCATCTTCAGCCTATAACGCCACCACGAACCCCGTTCGAACAGGCGGGAATTAATCTTCTAGGACCGTTTCCCCGTTCCTCCAACGGAAACCGCTGGGTCATAGTGTGCGTAGACTACCTTACGCGGTACTGTGAAACTGCTGCTATACCGTCAGTCACTGCTTCTGATGTCTCGGCGTTCCTCCTACGGTCCATCATTCTGCGACATGGGCCTCCTCGTGTGTTAATAAGCGATCGTGGCCGACAGTTTACGGCAGAAGTTGTAGAAGAACTTCTTCGCCTCTGCTCATCCCATTTTCGCCATTCAACTCCTTACCACCCACAAACAAAGGTCTTACCGAACGCACCTATCGGATGCTTAGCAATATGCTCGCTATGTATGTCGACTCCCGCCACAAAAACTGGGATGAAGTCCTTCCGTTTATAACATACGCATTTAACACTGCTAAGCACGAAACGACAGGCTACAGTCCGTTTTTTCTTCTCTATGCACGACCTCCACGAAGCACTTTGGACCCGTTTCTGCCTTTCTCACTCCCTACTGAAACTTCACTAGCGCATACTCTCTCTTTGGGTGAAGAAGCTCGTCGACTCGCTAGACTTCGCACTCTAGCCTCCCAGGAACGCTACAAGCAACGCTACGACAAGCGTCATCAAGATGTTAATTATGTCCCTGGTGACTTGGTGTGGCTTTGGACGCCGTTGCGTAAGCGCGGCTTGTGCCAGAAACTGTTGCACCACTATACTGGCCCTTTCGTTGTATTGGAACGCCTCAGCGCAGTAAACTTTGTAGTATCTCGCGTGAACACCCAAGGGCGTCGTTTTCGGAAGACTCAAGTAGTCCACGTGGCCCGCATGAAGCCCTTCTATCAAAGTGACGAACCTTGACTTGCCCGGCGGGCATCGTCTGCGAAGGGGGCAGTGTCACGCACTTCCCGCGGTCCTTAATGAAGGAAGGTGAGGTTTGGCGGAATAAGCAGAAGAGGACGAGAAAGGTGGGTTTGTCCGCTGTGGTTGCTCCTCTCCAGCGTATCCTACCATCTGTGTACATAAACGTCGTAACAATATTATCAAGGCCCCGTCTCGAAACAGTATGATATTTTTACGGAGACATTTAACTAGATTCCTGTTTTCGCGTTTGCATTTGTCCCCTGTCCACAAAAGCCTACCTTTTGCAATACCATTTTACATGTTACTCTTCCTGAAAACCAGACATGTCCTTCCCAACATGTTTTTCCCAGGTGGCCGAAATTTCTCCGTAGACCTCCACTAAGGCTCTCCTTTCTCTTTGCTTTCAATCCCACCTTCTTCCCTTCCCTTACGGCGCGGTTCAGGTATCCACAGAGTAAGTGTGACAGAAACGGCAGCTTTCCCTTCCTGTGAACCAATTATTATTTTTATTGTTATCATTATTATTATGAGCATACCGATCCCACCACCCTTCTTCTCCATTGTTCCGTTGCATCCTTCCCAAACATACCCTTGTATAACCGGCGGTTCTTCCAAGTCCCTGAGGTGTGGTTTGTATATAGCATATGCACCGACTTCACCATTTCTTAACTGCTTTTCTATTTCTAACCACTTCGCTTTCCTTCTGCCGCCTTGCATAATTATGTGATGAATGATGGAGTTAAATTTATTTTCTAAGCTTTCTTCATGCGTCTTCTGATCGACTGGTTGGAGTTGTTTTCTAGCCTGTCATTTTCTGCTTCACTGGGACGCCCTATGCTCGGAACGCTCGCGGACGCTTTAAAAAAGCAACCACACGACCTGCCAGGTAGCAGCCTATCTCAGCGCCCATCTTTTCCCTGAAATAATTTTTCATTTAGCATAAATTCCTTACCAGGGCCTGTCCTCTGTTTTTTCTTGTTGATATCATTTACCTCGAAGCGCATTTCTTGGCTTACCTACCTAATTTTCTGGTTGACCGTGGCCGATTCCATTTCAATTTCCTGGTTCCTTCCAAGCACCTTTGGCACTGTGCATACTACTATCTGTACACTTGGAGCTACTGCCTGCAATTCTTCCACTCCCTGTGCCAACCGCTCCGCTACTCTCGCCCCATCACCGTACCAAACACCATTTATTCCTGCTTCTACAATGACCATCCTGCGCTCCACAGATTCCTCTTACAGCTGTAGGACTTGGCCTAAGGTCTTTCTTGGAAACACCCCGATCCCAACCCTGCTATCTTCTTTCACCCTTTCCCTGACAGCTCGGCTCCACCTTTTCATGTTTGAGTCACCGCCGATGAATACAAGCTGGGCTACGCTTTCTCTCCCTCTCTTCTTCCGCAACCAGTTCGCGGCCCCCATTCTGGCGTTGTTTACACGCCCCCTCACTAACTCTCCTCAAGACACATTTCCAGGGATCCGCCCTGCTAATGTGCATGTCGGCCAAAGATAACCATTGTCTCTTCTGTGCCTTTGTGCATTCTGCCCCTATCCTGGTCCCTCTCTAGGCCCTTAACCACCCCGAAGCGACCCTACCTACATGGAGAACGCTTTTGGTTTTCGAGGACGGGCTCCGCCGTTTTTTGCTTCATATCGGCCACTGGCCTCCTCAACCTGCCCTTTTTCGCTATTTCCAGCTCCAGTTGCATGCGGCAATCAAACATGCACCAGCGAGACATTCTCCCCATCTAGCCTTCCTGGGCGTACGCAGAGCTTGCAACAACTGCACGTGAACTGGTTATCCGCCTCGTCTACCGATTTGCATCGGATGTCATCAAAAATTACCCCATACTTTGAAATCCGTGCGCTCCACCTGTTTCTTTTTACCCAGTTACTACACAACAGCTTTAGACAGGAAATTATCAAAAACGAATTTAAAACAACCTCAAACCCGCATCTTCCCAACAATGACCAGTTTGACCTAGGCGCTAGTGCACCTCTCTGCATCCTTAGTTTACAGCTAACTATAGGCAACTGTAATAAAATAAAAAAAAACTACTCATCCATACGGTGCAGTTACGTTGGTCAGCTGCTTCAACCCACCTGGTCCCGCTCGCGTAATTTCGTTTTCTCAACGGTAGGTTCCCGCAAACTCTTTATGTCTTTATCCTCACTCGTTGTCTCTCAAAGAGTTAAACAGCAATTGATGCTGAGAGGTGCATGTCTCAGAACGCAACCAAAAGGTACAATACACTCACTGAAGGCAGGAAATGATTACGGTGAAGGCATTTGCGCACTGTAAACGTGGCAGTAATGTTACCTTCTGCCTCTATTCGCTGCTCGTTTCTAGGCTATTGAGAATCAAAAGCATCACATAATGAACCCTAAAGGGGAACACACCCAAAAAAATATGTTAGCAACTTATTATAACGTGCCGAATTAAAAAGATGGAAAAAATGAACTCAAAATATTCGAATATATATTTCAGTGCTGAGGTAAGTAGTATTAATCCATTGCGCCTCAGAAGCGATGGGAACGGCAAGCTTTAAATGCGGTCTGATTAGTTTTCACAATATTTCCGCTATCTGTCTCCAGGCGATGCTGCTCAGAGGACCCTACCGTTGAGAGGACGGAATCACGCGTTCTAATCGGCTCGTGCTGTTTCTAGACCGCCCCAAATCTGCGTCCACACCGCGCGAAAGCAAACTCCAGTACTTCGGCAGACGATACGATGTACTCCCCTCCGGCCCATGTGCGCCTACGCAGCTCTGCTTTGATGGGCAGCCGTACCGGATGCTCTGAAGCTTCATGGAGGGCGACCCCGCTCAGCCGTGGTCGCACATATTTTGGTTGGTTCTGTGCCTGTACTAACATTTTTCTGGCTCATCTTGACATGAGGCGCAAACGGTTTTTATAGACTCAATCCTGCCGGGACTTATATGAGGCAAATTGGAAGCATCAAATAAATAAAAAATTAGCTGATGGTTTAACAGTTAACCCTATAGGGAAGCGAAAGATTCATGTGTGTGGCTGTGCTCATTGTCAAGCTTGGCTTAATCATTGTGCGTTTCACCAAATGTTCTTTATTGGTGTCTTCGGCACGCAGCCTTTTCAGCGCCTAATTCCGACAGCCTTCTTGGCGTCCCGACGCGATACTGTAGCAGGGTGTTCTTCCTCCTCAATCTTGCACAGTTTTGACCTAGGCAGGAACCTGAGGGCTCCCATTCATACAAGTATTGCCCTTATAAGCACCCTCTACTTCAACGTCACACTGACATCACCTCACAATAACCTTAACAGTGGTCACGGGCCATTTGGTGGCCTACGTAACTATGCCCCAAAGTCACCTTGCAATCACCAGGCTTAAAAACGAAATGAGAACTGCAAATCTCCTTCAAGGTGAAATCCGTGCATACCAGACGACTCGAGCTACCTGGCGTAGTAAAGCTTTCGCTTTAAAAATAAAGTGATTCATTTGCAAGCTGCACGTAAGTTACATTTAAAGGCAACGGAACCAAATGTGCGTGAAATGTGCCGTAATAATAGCAAGCAGTTCGAATTTTGCGTCATTGCTAGTGCTTGAGGTCATCACCGGATGTCGCTCCTGTACCGAACTTCCTGCTCGTCTAGCGCTGTTTCGGTTGAGGAAAACAAAACACATCGAATTTCCTCGCGCTTCAAGACAGTAGAAATTGTTTTTGCTTTCTAAAAACTTCTATGGCATTGTCGCTTTCAAGGCTTCGCACTCTCTATGGGTATTAACAACCCAACTACAATTACTAAGATGATAATTAGAACTGCTTAACCTTTTCCGGATAATTAGAGCCATTTTAAGGAGTATTGTGCGCGTCACAGTAGAGTTTGTTTCTGGAGATATTTTTTCGTTTTAAACAAACTATTTTCCAGTTACTTCGTCTTCCTTAAAACATCAATTTTATCAGTGAATAACTGAAAAAGTATTCTGTATTCTCACGAATTCTGAAGAGGACGCCGAACATTGCTATAATTCTATCGATTTTTCTTTATATACCTGCAGATGATCCTAATATTATTTCCCCAAGAAACACTAAAACTCGACATACATATTCTGCAAATTCATGTTGTAATTCACGAGTAGGAATCATTTACCCAGCTTCATTTACACATATTAACCTATGTAATGGTCCTGGCTGGCAAAACAAACTTGTGTAGTATCTCCTTAAAAATCTAGCACTTTGGCGATCATTTTATGAGGCGGTCTACACGAGTTCGCTCCAAATAGAATGTTGTTTAGTAATATTTAGAGAAAGCTTCTTAATTTGATAACTTTCATTGTACTTAATGAATAAATAACGAATATAACTTCAACTGCAGAGCCCCCTTTAAAGGAGGCAGCCAAATCCGTTTGCCCTTCTATGCTATTCGCCTCAGTGCATGCAGAAAACCTTTCGATGCATGCTTTGTAGGAGAATCGTGTATGCTGGTTCAGCCATACGCCAGCCTTACTCACCTGGCGGCATCGGAGATGGCCAGCGTCCTCTTCAGGCTGTCCTGCTGTAGGGCACTCAACCTCGTATCTGAGTAGCGCCACATGTTCTCGTGGTGCTGAAGTTCCTCATCGATGTCACGCGCGTGCAGCGCCTGTGGTCGGACTTGGGCCTCGAGGTGATTTAGCGAGTCCTCTAGGGCAGCCGCTTGGTTCATGCCGCTGCGTATATCAGTTCGCGCATTGCGTTATTGCTCCGACTGCTGTCAGAAAGTGGCTGGGCAAGTGTCATGGTTGGTGCGATTTATGGGGGTTAACACCTCAGAGCGACGCACGAACGGCGAGGGTCGGCATAGTGCAAAGCTCCTGATAAATTTTGACCACCTGCTCCACATCGCACAGACACGGGTGCATTGTGTTCCACCTCCGCCAAACGCGGCCCCCCATTCAGGGGTATCCAATAAGGCACCCTTTAAAACTTCCCCTATGAAATACTAGGGCCAATGTGCAACCACTGTAGATACTTTCCAGCCCCTTTAGATATGCCTCATTTTCACCCTTGATACACATCTGCTGCTTAGTAACTACTGCTGCAATGCAGGCGGAGTCAGTGATATCTCATTATATTCAAAGGAGGTACGTAGAGATTGGTCCTCTTCTGCACATCTCTATCACTTGAATTATGGCGTCAACGCTCTTGGTTGTTGACTAGCTTTTCCTAAATCCAGCTTTGTCCTTTTGTTCACCGAATTGAAAAGTTAGTCTAACTCGATTAGAAATTATCTTAGGAAGTATCTTTCAAACAACGGCACTTTTCCGGTTGCAAATTTTCTAGTTTCTTACGCACCCTTCTTTGGGATTAAGATTATGATAACGTTCTTACAAAATACCCTCTTTTTTCTACGTCGTCAGCCACTGCTCATACAGGGTATCAAATTTTCCAGTTTCCACAAATCTGCATTTATCCTGATGCTCACCAGCCACTTTTCCCCTTTTAAATTGTACGTATCTTATTATTCTCTATTTCATTATCGACTAGATTTTCCGCTCATCTGCATTACCGAATTCCTCTATCAATATGTACCTTGTCCTATTGGCTACTGTACAGATCTGCGAAGAATTCTTCGGCTATAGATATACTCGTATATTATCCATGTAGGTAATGACATTACCGTCCTTCTCTCTTATAGTGTACAGGAGTAAGCAAAAGTTGAGAAATCATTAAGGACGCTGGAAATACTTTGTCAACGCTAGCAGATGGTGCATGGATGCTGTCGAGATATGCTTTGCGCTTCTACAGAGTAATTCGCACTTTCCTATTCACTGGAACTTTGCCACAGGCTTTTCGCTCGGACACAGATTTTAAAACAGAAAATCGCAATTGACCGTTATCCTCTTACGCGGATGGAAGCTGTTTTGGTAACAGCGACAGCACGCATGAGCTGTTACATCAGATACTTCCATAACAAGCCACTACCTCGCACAACTCCTTATGTTCTGCATTCTCTGTATAAACAAACCACGAAGTGGACTCTCAAGAGTGAACGCTATAGCGGGCAGTTTTCAGTTGAGAGTGCTCTGATTCAATCAATACTAGTTGAGAGTGCTCTGATTCAATCAATACATGGTTGATCTAAGCGTGTGAGATGTCTCAACGGCCCGAAACTGGTTATCGCATCGACGTCCACGAAGTGTGTTAAGCCGATTAATTTAAGCCGACAGTTGCGCCAAGGTCATGACTGGCGATAATTACACTGAGAGAGACTAGTAAGGGAACTGTCGCGCCTTATTTCGCTCGCCCCTACAGCAACTGGGAACGTCGTTTAAAGCTTAGGGTCTTTTTTTTTCGAAAAAGTAGCGTCAGGGTGAAATCAGCGGGCGCACAGGCCAGAAATTCAGGGAGAGCTCAATGGGCCTCCACAATATAGAGCAGGCTCTCACAGTTTTCGTCATGCCTCCACATCTAATTTTTTCCGAAAGAATATTTTTTATATGCACCTCTCTTGTCGACGTGATATTTCCTTCTAATATTTACCTCAGAGCTGCTAATAACCCTATGACGATTTGTCAGCTCTATTATATCAACGTGGTATGATTCTTCCAACTATTGGTGCTTCTTGATCGGGTGGTGCGTCTCCTGAGAGCTTGGCAGTACGTTCTCTAGTTATTATTTTCATTATCCTGATTATTTCAAACCGCCTCAGACAGGATCGACATTTTCCGCGAGATCGCTACTATTGCAGTTCAATCTTCATTTTTACCGATAATTGTACCTGGTCGTTTCATTCAAAGAACACCCTCCATGATTTCATCAGTCTTTGAGTAAAACTGACTTGTGATGCAATGCACATTTATGAGACAATATTTAACACCCCGAAATGAATTGAACTGAATAGACGAGGCAGCCTCTAGTGGCAATTTATAACAACTCATTTTCTGGACGAGATAGCATTAATTCTGATTTGAATTGTTTTCCTGTGGGGAATATCTGTGCAACATCCAAATTTGCTAGAAAACGAAAGTACTTCTCGACAGAACACACACATGAGCGTGCGGATACTTCACATCTACATGCACATGCAAGTTTGGTTTATATTCCTCTACACATCCCGAACACGTCCCGTCCATCCATAAGGACACTTTACGCATCCTTCCTGCTCCGGCGTACGGGAACTTTCGCTAGTAACTATGCCGGTGAGTAGGGCGCCTTGAAGATTGCCTCCCCGGCGTCATTTCAAGGAGGTTGAATAATTGTTGTTCTCATCAAAACGTAACTAGTTCGTTTCCAAGAAGAAAGCCGATCATGATTGCCTTGAACTGAGAAACGCTTTCGAACTTTTTGTGCTGTGCAGATGATAATCTACGTCTCAGGGCAAATACATTTCCCCCAAATATGAACCAAGAATTTTTTTATAGCCTGCAGCCTCATTTCTATAAGTGTTCCCTTTTCTAACTTTTCCACATTACACTGAAAAGAGCAACTGGTTCCGCAAAAAAGCACATTAAGCGATGCCCCACTAAAGCCTGCCCTAAGAAGATAATGGTTTGGTCCTGTGGGAATTCCCTCACCTTTCTTTAGCAATAAGCGCCACCTGATGCTCCGAGTTCTCCCTGTGGAGCTGCCTTGCGTCGCTTGCTTCTTCCCTCAGGGCCATCAGGTCCGCCCTGAAGTGGGAATTCTCTTGCAATGTGCTCGAGGACATCTCGTTGGATGTGGTCGTGATCCTTTGAACGCGGTCCAGGTTGGAGCGAAGCTCCGCCGACACCGCCGCTGGCTTCCTGTCGGCAACGATGAGCTCCGATCTGGCCGCGGTCAGTTCCAGCCGCTCTGCCTGCATCTCGCTGCCATCTGCAAGTAGCTGACAATCTTCGCTGTCCACGAAGAGTCGAGCAACCCGGTCTGGGCGGAGCTGAGTCAAGCAAGTCGGGCAGTTCCAGCACTTCTCCATCCAGATCTGCAGACAGAGCTCGTGGAAGACGTGACCGCATACGGTCAAGCTCACTGTGCCGCAGTGGCGGCTCCTTGGTTTGCTGTCTTCACTGCTGCCCTCCAGGACAATGCCTAGGCATATGCTGCAGACCGTGCACATAGCTGAGTGGAGAGACTGGAGGTGGGGCCGGCGCCTTTCCCGTACAGTCAGCAATAGCCAGCGGTGCTGTGAAAGGTGGTGTGCAGAGCAGAGCGTGTCCGCATGCCCGAAGTAGCACGCACCCACGTGCTACACTTATGTTGTCTTCGTCATTGTTTGTGCGGCGCTTCTGTTCATGCGCCATCGTCTTTTCACTGGCGACTGAATCCTGCTGTTTGGATTAAGAACTTGTTTTAAACAAAATTATTGTGCGCACCACCTAGCCAATCAAGACAAAATTATTAATTTTGCAGAGCTGGTTAGAAGTCTTCAGTGCACGCTTCTTCAGCTGTGCAGTAGCTTTCAAGGCAGAAAGCTGGGCTAGTTAGTGTGCAATGATTATTCCAAAAAGACAAGCTCATGTGGGCAAAAGCGGCCGGCACTGAAATGACGTTGAGTCGGGTGGGAGTGCAGGATGCGACGAATTGCTGTCTACGACGGGAGGGTCACGCTCCACTCACAGCATTTTGAAGATGGGTTGCCCCTTTAACTGCTTCCTACACGACCCAGTCTACCTAAGGCGAAACTATACTACTAATCATTTCCTTATCTTAAAGTACGAGGCATGTCGAAAGACAATCTATACGCAACGTCCCTCGCTGCTTTTGTTTTGCAGAACTCGTGTATGGACCTTTATGGAGCATCCGCCGAGGATGGCGCTGATCTGCCATAACTTGGATTATGATGGGTGTTGAATATAGCGCCTGTCTAATCTGCTTTCTTCGACGGCTTGGATCTGTGTTCGCGCATTGCAATCCACTGGCGAAACTTCAGCACCGGGGAGCGTTTTCATTTCGCTGCCCATGCACTTGGATGGGAAATGAAATTACTTCCCAGGCGAAAGATGCGGCACACAACAAGCAGTCCTGACTTGAAAATTCAATAGGAGGCGCAACGGAGCAGTGGTCGTCAACTTCCAAAAAGCGCTCTTGTCAAGAACAAGTGGCTGAGTAAATAAGGCCTACTTCCATCGCAAAGGTGCCTCAAGTTCCAGGTGGCCTCCGAAGTAATGATTGTTACACAACTGCAGGATTACCGAGAATTTTCTCCGCCTGTGCAGCCTACGGTCTTGTAATCTCATAAATTACAAATAAAGCCGTGAAGCAAAATACATGAACGACACAGCAGAACACTTACTAGCGCTCATTATTGAATTTCCTCGTACCAGGAATGTGTAATCTCGATATCAGTCACCAGCGCTATTGAGCAGCTAATTCGAACCAGATCTGGCCCCGCAAGTACCGCTTATCGAGGCCACACGACGAGTTAATAGGACAGATTGTATGGGTCATGGTTCATCATGTTCATCACGTGATGCACGTTCATCAATGGGTTGCACACAAAATACTGGCGCATTTTCCAGAAGAGAAATGATCATTTTTGCAATCGAGACTAGTGCTAATTATATACAGGTTACTGGGGCGACGCTGAAGTCTACCCAGAAAGGCCATTGGTGCTCCCCTAATGGGAACTGTAACTCGACGTGAAAGTTTGTTGTTCAGTAATTCAATCTCTATGCCCTGAAACGAGGGTTTGCTTCCCTGCTCACATTCGTCAAGGTGATTACATGCAGCATTTTAACCTTGAATTCAGGTGTTGCTAGGCACGCATGCTACGCCAAGCGCCAGATGCCGGGAAGAGGGGAAGGAAGAGGGCATTCACGTATGCCACGCACCAGATGCTGTTGCGAAAGCGGCTATTATGCATTCACTATGATGCAGCGAGGCATGAATCTGTGCCAGAAATTTCTTGCAGAATAATAAACTTCTCGATGAAGTGAAAAAACATGCTTTTCATGATGATTATATCCTGTCTGAAAAAAACTTTTTTCATCGCGACATGCTAGCCCTAAAATTCACTGATCTTTTATTTCTGGACGCACTCGTTTGCAATTTTTTTCCCTAATCAATATCGTTGCCAATTGTCATGCGATCGATAAGGTCCTAAATTAATACCCAATTTTAACATCTTCATTCACTGAACTAGCTTTGCATATTTGCTTACCAGCTAGGCCTCATTTCCTCATCTGCTGGCCATCAATAATTCTCATGGCATCTGTGAATTTATTAGCTCACGCATTATGTACCGTTATTAGAAGCCTGAGAAGCGTAAAGGGGTAAGATATGTTTGACAAATTTTAATTTTCAGCCAACCTATTCGTTTTTTGCATCTGACACCCTGTAGTTCAGCAAATTCAGCCAATATATTTATTTTTGCCTCTGACTCCTAGTAGCTCGGAAAAGTGGTGCCATTTCTAATGCCTAGAGCTGTTCTGATCCCACAGTTCATCATTTTACGTGCATTTTGCATGGTCAATTTAGGATGTAATCTATATGCATGACTCTTGCCTTCATAATTCTATCTCATTTTCTCTTTCTGTTAGTAGTTTTCATTCTGCTTGTGGAAAAAAATTCAACTGCGAATTCACTTTTCTACCTGAGGTTATATTCTCAGTTTTGAATGTTTTTATGAAATTGATATAGCAAAAAGCTGATAGCCACGTTCTTCATGGACTTAGCTAAGTGGTCATGTGGGCTTTGGTCAGCCAGTATTGTGATTTTATTTCTCTTACTTTCTGCAAGCGGCACACTCCTGGTGCCGAGAATGGCATACTGTCTACAATAAGAAATTGTGCAATATTTTTATATATCTTCAAGTCATGCTGAAATAAACAGTTTGAACTTGTGTTACGGGTAATCAACGGTCACTGAACGGTTCTTGTGATGTCCGCTTAGTGAATTTACGTGCTAGTTTTTCATTGCACTGGACGTGGCTTCTCTGTTTTTACAATGCGTTTATGAAATGATGTAATGAATGCGGACATTTTCTTCTGCTCTTTTCTATCCTGCCCGCGTAGAAAGGTACAAGGCTCGGCACATGCATGGTATTCCCCATGTGCATGCAACTCGTGAATGCCATATGGCAATTTTATCAGAAAATTATGCATGAATTTCAAGTTTCTGATGTAAAAAGCAGACGTTCATATTGTCACGCACGTACCGCGGTCGTGTATTGGAGGAAGGTGAGGTGTTGCAGGAGAAGTTGAAGAGGAGTAGAAACTGGATTGGTTCGCTCTGGGAGTGCTAACTACCAGCTCATCTAACACCCGCCTTGTAAATAAACCACGTAACAACTGCGGTGGCGTTTGCGGGTATCGATCACCACAGAACCTCCACTACCCCGTTGAAGCAAGCGAATAGCTGGGCTACTCCCTCTACTGAAGGAGATGGCGCAAGTTGTTCCAGCGCAGCCAATGCCAGTAGCTCAGCTGACCACCACACATCCCTATCAGGAACCCCGGCACTTCTATGGCAAGCCTGGGGAAGACGTGGATGATTGGCTCACCAACTACAATCGGGTGAGCAAATACAACCGCTGGGATGCGAAGACCAAGTTGGCGAACCTAGTATTCTTTCTTGAAGAAACGGCGCAAACATGGTTTGATAATCCCGAAGCATCCGTTA
Organism: Amblyomma maculatum; assembly: GCF_055883805.1. Lineage (NCBI taxonomy): Eukaryota > Metazoa > Arthropoda > Arachnida > Ixodida > Ixodidae > Amblyomma > Amblyomma maculatum. The sequence continues at coordinate 15,991,958 of NC_139350.1, forward strand.
TCACCTGAGATCACTTCATGGAAGAAATGAAAGCGGAATTTGCCAATGCCAATGCTCGAAAAAGAGCGCTGAACGGGCTCTGGCTAAGCCAGTGCAAGTACCAGGGGAGACCTGCGCAACTTGCATAGAAGAATTCCTCAAGCTGTACAGAATAGTTGATGCTCGGATGAATAAGGAAGACAAAGTGGGCCACCTCCTCAAAGGAATAGTGGTAGACGTATACAGTTTTGTCATCTGCAAGGATGGTTTGAATACCACCGCAGATGTTACCCGACACTGCCGCACATTTGAAGGTTTGAAGCGACGCTGTATCATCCCCAAGTTTGGTCGGTCCAAATGTCACTACTGTCGCCTGTGTGGATGTGCCTGAATCAACGAGCATGGCAGTTAAAATTCGACAGATTGTACACGAAGAGCTTCGGAGGCATCACTATATTGGGGTTCACGGCAGACCCGTATACAGTGGAATGTCTTCGGCATACGAGCGTCTACCTTCTGCCTGTTATCCTCCCTCTAACACATCTCCTTGGGACCTCCGATGCTCTGCTGCTCATGGCCCGAACATCCAACCTCCCACCATCAAAGCCTACAACAGCCAGCACGCTCGTCCTCCTTGTCGACATCAAGACCATGAAGCGTTCGACCCTACCCACTATGCGCCTTACTCATCGCGTGAATGTGAGTCGCCGCTGTGCTAAAGTTGTGGAACAATGGGCCGCATTTCGCGTTTTTGCCGCAAACTCCGTCGATACCAGCAGTATCGCCGACAGTGGGTGAACTCTCGTACAAGTTTTCCCACTGACAATGGTATTCATATAGAACGCCTGGCCGTAATTCATACATTGCAACACCCAGTCGACAAGAGCACAGAACGGCACAGAACTGAACAGACCGCATTCTGACACCACCATCTCGGCGCTTATGGCGCTCACCTTCTCCCAGACAATGGTTGCCACCTCCGGGAAACTGCTCAGTGCGCCCGATGGAGGTGAGGTCGCAAATGATTCTAGCTTATCTATACTTCTGCCCGCTTGAGTGCTAATGAACAGAATTGAAGTTTTTGTGGATGGTGTACGTGCTATGGCGTTGGTGGAAACAGGTGAAACCAATTCTGTTATAAGCCTCGCTTTTAAAAACTGCCTTAGTCATAAAGTTATGTTTGGTTGTGGTAGAGCGACGACACTGTGTGGTGTTGGTGGCGAACCGCTTAACCCACTTGGAGTCTGTTCCGTGAACCTGGTAATCGCCGGCCGCACGTTCCCAACCAAATTTGCCGTACTTTGTCGATCAACGCACAGCGTCATTCTTGGTCTCGATTTTCTGGAGCAACGTGGGGCCACTCTCGACATTAACAACGGGGACGTTTCTGTGAATACTCGCTTTGAATCTGATTTGTGTGAAAATTCGCCGACCAATCCTAGCACGCTTTCGGTTTCGGATGACATAGTCATTCCTGCAATGTCAGCAAAGTTTATACAAGTTGTTTATTCAAGCTGTACCATGTGATGCGTTCGACACTGTATTTGAACCACTCACTCTCAACTGCGCGGAGAAAATGTTCTGATTCCCCTTTGCATCATTCAGGCCAGGAATTGCCATTTTTCTTTGTGGACGAGTAACTGCTCTAATGAACCTGTTGTATTACCCCGTGGCCTAAAACTTGCGAACTTTGAAGAAGACGCCGTTAAATCAGTGACAGGGCTCAGCACAGACAATTCTCAGCCTACCCTATGCTCAGAATTGGATAAGACAAAATTTCTTGCCATATTTAAGAAATGCCTGCCAACAAGTGACTGTTGCAGTTTAGTGGAAGTTCTGTCGAAACATCCTGCGGCTTTCGATTTCTCTCCAGACTGGCCACCACGGATTCCCATTTCCCGTACTCAGCACAGAATCAATACTGGGACTGCTGATCCAGTCCGTCAGAAGCTTTATTGTGTATCGCCATCAGAGCGTAAGTTCGTTATCGGCTGCATAAGGGCATCATTCAAGAATCCTGTAGTCCGTGGCCTGCCCCTGTGATGTTAGACGAAAAGAAAGATGGCACATGGCGATTTTGTGTCGACTATCGCAGTCTGAATATTGTTACTAAGAAGGACGTGTATCCTCTGCCACGTATTGATGACGCCATTGATTGTTTGCATTCTGCCTCCTATTTTTCCTCCGTTGATTTGCGATCAGGCTATTGGCAGTTTCTACTGTACCGGAAACACAAAGAAAAGATGGCATTCATCACCCGAGACGGACTATATGAATTTATTGTGATGCCGTTTGGAATATGCAACGCTCCAGCCACCTTCGAAAGATTCATGCATTCAGTTTTGCGCGGACTTAAGTTGAACATTTGTATGTGTTATTTGGACGATGTAGCAATACTCGGAACTACCTTTCGTGAACAAAACTGTCGATTAGAGGTTGTCTTGGAGTGTATTCAGAAAGCTGGTCAGGTACTCAATTTCAAGAAATGCCGTTGTGAAGAACGCATTACATTAGTATTTGGGCATCTAGTAGTCAAGGATGGGGTCAGGCCTGATCCAAAAAAAAATGGAAGCTGTCACTTGTTTTAAACCACCGAAATCGTTAAAACAGCTTAGGAGGTTTTTGGGGGCTTTGCTCCTAGTTTCGGTGTTTTCAATCGACGTTTGCTGACCTAGGATATCCACTTGTCTTCTGCAAAAAGATGTGCCTTTCAAGTGGACTACTGATTGTGACTCCGCCTTTCGTCAGGTAAAATGTGTATTGACATCAGGACCTGCATTACGCCACTTCTGCCCATCAGCTCCAACAAAACACCACAATGTCAATGAACATGTCGTTGCATATGCAAGCTGTTCTTTAAGCAAGGCTGAGCGCAATTATACAGCAACTGAACAGGTATGCTTAGCTGTTGTTTTCAGTGTGCAACGGTTTCGGTCATATCTTTGTGGATGTGCATTTAAAATTGCGACCTACCATAATTGCTTATCTTCGCTGGTAATCCTCAGTGATCCCTGTGGATGCCTTGCGCGGTGCGCTTTGCGCCTTCAAGAATTCAATTTTACTTTGTTTTTTAAGAGTGGCCGTAAGCACGGTGATGGTGACTGCCAGTCACGGTTGACTCTTGAAAGTACGTATTGCGAGAGTGAGATCTTGGATGAATCTCCAAGCTTCCCCGATGCTATTGAATACAAGATTGCACAGTGGAACAACAGCGAGTTGGCGCCCATTGTTGATGCGGCAAGTTACCCGAACCCTGCGACCTCATTCTGCATTCGTGACGATCTACAATACCAGAAGAACTACTCGTCAGTAAGTGCATGGTTTCTTCTGGTAGTTCCTACACGTCTTCTTTGTCAGGTTCTTCGCGTAATGCACGACGATCCCACTGCTGGACACTTAGAATGCCAGGACGTTGCACATGACTAAGAAACGTTTTTATTCGTCGAATATCAGTCAAATTACTCAATATATGCGACCAGCTGCCTCCAGTGACAGCGTTTCAAACACACAACCTGCTCTCCGCCGGGTCATCTTCAGCCTATAACGCCGCCACGAACGCCATTCGAACAGGCGGAAATTAACCTTCTAGTACCGTTTCCCCCTTCCGCCAATGCAAACCGCTGGATCATCGTGTGCGTAGACTAACTTATGTGGTGCTCTGCAACTGCTGCCGTACAGTCAGCAACTGCTTCGGATGTCTCGGCTTTCCTCCTACGGCCCATCATTCTTCGACATGGGCCTCCTTGTGTGCTAATAAGTGACCAGGGGCGACAGTTTACGGCAGAAGTTGTAGAACTTCTTCATCTCTGCTCATGCAATTGTCGCCATTCAACGGCTTACCACCCACAAACAAATGCCCTTACCGAACGCACCAATCGCACGCTTAGCAATATGCACGCAATGTATGTCGACTCCGACCACGAACCCTGGAATGAAGTCCTTCCTTTTATAACATTGGCATTTAACACTTAGCAAGAAACGACCGGCAACAGTCCTTTTTTTTTCTTCTTTACGCTCGACTTCCGCGAAGCACTCTGGACACATTTTCACCTTTCTCCATGCCAGCTGAAACTTCATTAGCGCATACTCACCCTTTGGTTAAAGAAGCTCGCCTACTAGCTAGACTTCGCACTTTAGCCTCTCAAGAACGCTACAAGCAACCCTACGACAAGCGCACCAAGATGTTAATTATGCCCCTAGTGACTTCGTGTGGCTTTGGATAATGTTTCATAAGCGCAACCTGTCCCAGAAACTGTTAAACCAATATACTGGTTCATTCGTTGTGCTGGAACACATCAGCGCAGTCAACTTTGTAGTCTCCTCTCGCCTGACCACCCATGGTCGTCTTTCTCGGAAGACACAATTGTTTCACGTGGCCCGCATGAAGCACTGTTATTAGCGTACCGTACCTGGACTCGCCCGGCGGGGTTCGTCCGCGAAAAGAGCGGTGTCACGCACGCCCCGCAGTCCTGTGTTGAAGGAAGATGAGGGGTTGCAGGAGAAGCTGAAGAGGAGGAGGAAGTTGGAGTGGTTCGCTCTAGGTGTGCTAACGACCAGCGCATCTAACACCCGTCGTGTAAATAAACCACATAACAATATGATGCACGCAATGCCTCAGCAGCTTTTGTGTGGAGAGGTGCTTCTGCTTAGTTAGTGGAGGTTACATAATGTACCGTCTTTGCCTAAAGTAACTAGGCTGCAGGATCTGCTTCCCAGCCATGAAGTAGCCGATTCATACCATTTGTGAAGCTGGAAATCTCTACACCATAAAGGTAAGTAGCTGTCCTCACTTCCTAATTGGTTGTGATACAGTGGGAATCCTTATTTGCTCTATAAAACAAATGAGAAGCAAAATTTGCAGACTGGTTACTTTTGGCAAATACGGTACATGTGTATTGCATCTGTAACAAAGCTGGGCCAAACAATTTAAACTGGACCAGAAAAACACCTGCAATATATTATGTTCACTGCATCTTGAAAGATTGCTGGGCATGTCTTTTATTGGCGCCAAGTGCCGCAGCAATAGATTATATACGATGCTATATGCAGATTGTATTATGAGGTCTTTCCTTATACCTCAATAAAATATCAAGCCTCTTGATTGTAGTTTGTATATTTGGTTTGGTTTGAGGGGTTTGACGTCCCAAAGGGACTCAGGCTATGAGAGACGCCGTAGTGGTGGACTCCAGAAATTTCGACCATTGTGGCCCCACAGTATGAATAAATGTGTGCATAACATGTTAAAAACAGGTCATTTCTGTTTGAGCTCAAATGAATTAGAGGCAATACAGACGCACATTATGTACCTTTCAGTAACAAGAAAGCCGAAAAGTCGGTCTCCATAAAAAGAAATTTTGTCCTTTGCATATTATACGAAGCCTTTCAGTACGTACCATGCAGCATTCGTCCTGCGGTGTCTACGGTCCTCATAATTATTCGACAAGACCTTTACGCAGCTTTTAAGAAACAAACTGACCCACCTGTCTCCACAGAAACATTTATTTCTGTGATTACTACACGAGCCTTCTATTATCAAGCACATGTAAATTTTGCCATCTTCATCACATATGACCAGTAATCAGGGCAAAGAAAACAAACCCTTCGGCAACGCATTACTAGTGGGTTTTTACATAAAGTAGAGGATTTTTTTTACGGTGTGCTGCCTTACTACACCTGACGAACATTGCGAGAAACTCCACAAGAAACTTCAATGCTTGTTGAATTTCTACTCTGCAGCCCTGGCTGCAGCCTAACTAGGCCTGCCACTTTGAATGACATTGTAGTCACTGACCGAGAAAAAACGACGATAACTTCAAGATGTTTCAGAACATCAGAGGCGTTCCTTGCTGACTGATTGAATTAGCTTTCTGCAGATTTTGAAGCCTTCAATCCTCGTCATGGCTTGTGTAGGTTATCTATTATTCTGGAGGCAATAATTGTGACATCCGCTTCTGTATCGTTATATAGGAGCGTTATCCTTGTCGACGTTACCAAGTGGAAAAAGCAACCGAGGTACAGTAAATATGCTGTTGTGACAGAATTTCTCTGCAGCTTTCGAGCGTAAGCGTTTTGACACAAACATATTTGTGTAGTAACATCCAGCTTTTCATAGTTACAACAAAAAAGTGCTACACAACTAAAGAAACTTGCAGAAAAGTTAAGTTTACGACGGGACTACAGATTATATTCTGGCATTGTGGTTGTGACTTTGATCGGGTTATCAAGTGGCGTCCATCACTCAAATACCATTCTGCCGGCAACGCTTTAATGCCAGGGCGTTAATACTTCCCGTCAGCGCGATTCCCAACAGCACCTGCCAGCCGGAGGTATGGCCGAAAGTACGTGCTAGTCAAAAGGGGTTGAGGTTATATTTGGAGTGGTGAAATCATAGAAATGAATGGGTGATGTTTGGTGATGTGCGGAAGTGGCCAGTTTGATGCGAACTTAGTGGAGGGCTTAGGGAATTTTGATCACCTAGGGTTGTTTGACGTGTACTGGCATTGCAGCGTACAGAGGCACCTTGCTTTTTGCCTCATTGAAAAGCAGTCTGTCCAGGACTGAAGCCGCATCCTTAGCATGACTAGTCGGACCGCCCTAACCAGCAACCTATACTGCTCAAACGGCTGTCAATACTTTAATTTTTTTTACTATTCTTATACATCTGCAATGCTATATATGATTAATTTCTGGGATGCTTAGAATTTTTGCATACAGATGCGAATCTCGATATGGCGTAATTTCGTTATAAAAACATGATGCGCAGAAATCTGAAAGTTGCTTGTAGAGACTGCCTAGCGCCAGTTGTTGCTCATTTTAACCGCATCGTAAAAGTGTGCTTTCTTAGCAGGTGGCCGCCGAGCTGCCAGTGGCTTTATTAGATGTGGCTCCCACACCACTAGAAGTCACAGGAAACTAACAAAACCAGCGGAAATAAATGCCCGTTTGGAATAAACTAATGTCAGTGGAGAGTTGCATTTAGGTCCAATATCAGAAACATGCATTATGTGGCGGACCTTAAGTCACAGTGATGTTCACCCTACTTTGTTCCCTAAAGCTTCGGTTTATTTGTAGGGAATCGGAATTCACTGCCCACACAGTTTCGATGTCTTGCGTTGCCCGGGATAACATAGGTGTCAACTTGTTTTCTTCAAGCGACAGCTGCGCCTGGAAATAAAGCAGACGAGTCGATACAACACAAAAGACACCGCAACGCAGTCCCCGTCAGCCTAAGGGGGAGGGTCCCGTAAAGGCGCTTCAAGAAATGAATCTTATCATGGAGGGCAAAATTACTCCCATGGTGCAAGTCGCGTACAAAGAAGTGAGCCGATAATTGGGAAATATTTGAGATCATTTTTCCTCCTCAGAGCCACCAGCAGCACTAGCCTTTAGCTGAAATTCCACCTGTAGATGTCGCAAGGCACGCATGAGATCTGAAGGGGATGCTCACTGGAAGTGCGAAAACCGCAACGAAGGTGCGGTTTTAGCGGTCTGCCCTTCCGCTCTGTGTAGCATGATAATACTCGAGTCTGCAGTGACCGCCACACACAGTTCCTCCGTTGGAGAAACGCAGTCTGCTGCTAAAGCTTTCCTGTACACTTAAACAAGAAGCCAACAATCAGAATAAATTATTAGCACAATAATGTTGATGCTGCTATCGCTTGCTGTGATGAAATATAAAAAGATGCTAAATTTATTATTCAGTAAAAGAATACGCACACTGCGTATAATTACCCCAAAAATAGCAAGTGCACCTTTATTTATGTTGTATCCTACTATAGCTAAAGGCTAGTAATGCTTTTGTGTGCGGACTGGGGCCTGCAATGATTGCTGTTCGCGCCAGAATGGGTACATGAGTACAGACGGAAAAAACGAGAGTAGTTTTATCGTCATGGCTAGATAAAAACAAACCTATACTGTTGCGTTTGTTTTAGGGTGACGGAGGTTAAACAGCCCCTGAAATAATTGTAGATATGGGCATAGAATGAGCATAGAAGGCTACGGAGGTGCCAGGTTGTGTACACATCCTCACAGGCATGTTCATGATTCACAAATACTTTTTGCGACAACCAGGCCAGGTGTCCAGCGCCAAATCCTGGTCCGTAACACCATGAACCGCGAGGAGCTCTCATTAGATGCTCAAAAGAGTGCCAACGTTAGCAAATATTGGAGGCGCATGGAAATTTCTTCGGTAACGACCTCACAGGGTCCTCAACCAGTTCAGAGGAACGGCGAATTCATTCCGCCGATACTCTTGCACGCACAGAGAGAACCTGGGTCGAAGGGCCGAATTTCACTTGTTCTCTAAAAAGCGAACTAGAGGCAACTGGGACTTGACCTTTTGGTGTCCGCAAATGGCAGCACTTATACGTGCAACCAAAGCAAGTAAATTTCATCCCATATAGTAAATCCAACCGTGGCGCGAAAAAGGGTAACCACTTCACCGTATCGCAAACAACGTTTTGCGTTTTGTCCAATAATGGAAGCAGCACTGACCCTGTTGTGGCGCTGGGAATACCTGAACCACACTCAGCACTGTATACAGCGAAATCATAGCCCGCGCAGTTTAGAGCGAGAGGTTTCTTAAACGTGGGGGGTTTTAAGTGCCCGATTTTGCGGGCACAACACCAGCATGTCTTATAAGCTCGTTGGCATACAAAGTGCTGCAAACAGATTGCTTTTCTCGGAGAGCGCGTCGCTCTATGCCTGGAGGCCGGGTCTAAAAGGGTATGTCGAAGTTAACTGTCCCTCTGGATGGTGTTATAGCATCTTTTAAGCTGCATGCTGACTACTGGATCTACCCCGCACTCCCTGACCTTATATGGCATCACCCTACATGGTTTTCAATATGCAATGCTGCGAGTGTACCCGCTATCTAGAAGCAGGTTGGAATTGAACGGCGGCGCATTACGGAAACGGACACAGACAAGAATGGGGCACCACAATCGGGTATGCTTGTGGTGTCCCATTCTTGTCTGAGCCCGTTTCCGTGTTGCGCCGCCGTTCAACTCCATCATGCACCAACTCGCCCCCCAGGCCGTTATTCTAGAAGGAGGTAACGGCCATGAACAATGGGATCGGTGCGGATATTGTACAAGCAACTCTAGCGAAACTGCCCACTACAAAAACGGTTAATGAACGTCGCACTAAAATATATAGACACTTAATGCAGCATTGGATTCGTAGTCTCCCCAAGCGGCAAGCCTATGGTCGGCCCGCACTCGGCCCTTGCCAGTATGGCTGACTGAAACTCACCGGGCCGACCTAGGCCACCTACCTCAGCCCGAGGTCGGGGATTGACAATGGCCTAAGAACGGCCGATCATCGGCAATCGACCTCGGGCCGACGAGTACGGCCGACTAGGCCAGCCTATTGCCGCGCTAGGGTCATGCATGGGCCATGGCTTGCTCACTTGACCAGCCTACTGCCGCGCTAGGGTCATGAATGGGCCGTGGCTTACCCACACATGGCCCAACCACTTCGGCGGTACTCGCTGGCCGATGGTTTATCCACCGTCGGCAGTGGACCTCGGGCCAACGAGTATGGCCGACTTGGCCAGCCTACTGCCGCGCTAGGGTCATGCATATGGGCCGTGGCTTACCCACACATGGCCCAACCACTTCGGCGGTACACGCTGCCCGGTGGTTTATCCATGTATAATTAGTGGTCTACTCATCCATGGCCTATGGTGTACCCATTAAAACGTCTGCAGTTCAATTGTGCATGGAAATTTTGCGCTGCGGCAGTATTTTGAGATGCGCATCTTCTCCTCCAAGCGGGCTCTAACTTTGTGGCATCAGTAATGGTGTTCTCCGGGCAGGTGAAAAGCAACCCAAACGTATGTAGCTCAAAAAAGCCTGAGCATTGGCAAATGTAGGTTTAAACAGCACTTTTTATTGGTTTTTCTTATATATTCGAAACATGCTCAAAGCCCTGCTAATAAAAAATGGCACTTGCAGCTAAGTTTCTGAGGCTTCACATCAATTTATTCTGGCTTTCAGCTTCTAGACTGAGTTGAAGATGTCACGTTTCCCTGCTCGTGCCCGCCGTCCTATTACTTCACTGTCACGAGCCATCGCTTGATTGCTGCCGCGGTCTTCCTGGAGAGGACGTCACTCAGGTACACGCTGCCTCTCCTCAGGCATCCTAGAAAATATACGAAAGAAAATATCAGCCTTCATTCCGTATTCATATGAGTTTTCTAGCCTGTTAAAATGATAAAATGCTGTCGCTCAAGCAATTATAAGGACCTTCAGTGATATCAGTAGTGACGTAGTCATCCGATGATATCTGAAGTCATTTGAAATATGAGGTGCACCATTTTTACACATATACTTCTTGTCCAAGCAAATTTGATCCCAGGGATAAAAAAGACATTTCCGAGGCAGGGGAAGGAAACCAGATACATATTGCTGGAAGCTACCTTGAGCGCCACAGAAAAGGTTTTGTTTAGAATCCTTAATTGACATTATTTACCTAAATTACTGATTAATGACTTACACAATAAATGGTGTTGCTACTTTGAAGAGTACCGGCACAAACCACGTTTCATTATTAGCGATAAAGAACCATCACGTCTGCATTTCGTTCCCCAGATACAATAGGAAACCCCGAAAATACAAAAATCAGATTGCCGGACAATACAATTGAGGCCTTGGCTTGGCTCGACAGCCCTGTGCAGCGTTATACCTATAAGTTGCCTATGGTTTCTTTGTCTGCGCCAGCCCAACCGTTCAACAAGACCGTATTTGTAATTTACAGCTGAAAAATAATGTTCCACTCATTTGTATCCTGACCGCTTTGTAGTCATTATCCGCACTGCAAAGTTCAGCGCACTCAGTGTAACTCGCGCCTTCATGTGCGCCAAAGGGCTGACGCGAGGCAACCATCGCCAGCATATCACCCTTACTCATGCATGGGACCAGCCATCATAGCGGCAGGTTGTTTCGTCCGCTCAAAATCATGTTGAGAGCAGCACAATTGAGGTGTGCGAATGGGCTGGTAACGGTTTCGGTATCTACATAACCGGTATCTACATAACACTGCAGATAGAAAAAAAAGGTACACAAGAGGTTTCTAACCGCAAATATCGAAACAGAGGTTTCCGAACGTGCTCACCGACTCTGTAAGTCATATTTGTTGTCTAAAGTGAATATTTAGTACTTGGAGCGAATAACCTCACTTCCCTACGTACAAAATAAAACTTTACTGTGCTGTCCTAAGAGGCTGCCGGCAATGGGTCATCAGTTTCCATCGCCCGTTTCTAATGGTTTATTTCTAACCCTTGGCTCAAGCTATCAAGCACAGCAGGTGTAATGTAACTTGAATAAAACCTGCATGAGATCATACATATAGGTATATTTGTAAGCTTTACAGATTTCACTTACAAATATTACGAGAACCGCGTCACTGCGGTCTTTCTTTAAAATTGACACCAATATTCGTGGCTAAAATAAAGTACTCAACGTATTAATTCAGCTTCGCAAGTGCAGCTGTAACAGAAAATGAGGGCTGGCGGCGCCGAAGGTGTGCCTAGCTTTCAAATTTTCTTAGATGGCCCAACCGTTCGAAATATGTAATTTTAAAAATAAGCCCTTGATACTGGCTTTCTCACAGCGTATATGGGTGCCTTAATAAGAAACATAATATAGGTCCCATGACCATCTTTCGTTTCAAATGAAATTCTTATATGTGGTGGGCAAATATCTAGACACAAAGGAATTAACCTTAGTTTTGCAAGATACGGCGTAGTTCATTCGAAAACAAAAAACAAATATTACAGTATATCTTTAAAGGTAGAAAACGCTGCTTTTGCCATTTCAAAATGTTGCAAATTTGGATACCATGATTTTGTCATCTACTATTTTTTACTCACTAAATATATGCAGGTTTTACATTTACAAACAGTATTAGGAACCCGTTTTGTTTTTGCAGTTGAGTTATTAAAAAATCGCAAACTTTGGTTCAGGAGCGATGCGCTGTAAAAATATGCATTTTTAACCTTGTATACTGGAATGTGATGCATTAGGTCGGTTGCACTAAATATGTTTCCACTTCCTAACGCATGCTCTTAATTCCAGGCAATATTTGGAGCTCCAGACCGCTAGGTGTGTTCTACACAACGCATCAAAATTGCCCAAAATTCGAAAAAGCAGTAAAGGGTAAATTTGCTGCGATTAAAAAAAAGATCTTCGATCTTCAAGATCTTCGATCTTCAAATACCTCTCAAGAATCTTCAGTACCTCAACAATATCGCGGACTAAAAAGTGTTGCGTTATATTGTTTAAAAATATAACATTAAATATTAAACCAAGTGCTTGTCCTGATAATGGCCAAATTCAGCCTGCATTCTTGCAAGGTCCAATATTATCCTGGCACTGAAACTATTTCTCTGCATTATCTAGGTTCCATTCTTTATTTCTGAAAAATCTTGAAGCTCTAGGTTTGTTTTTTCTACATATAATATTTAAATTGGCCAAAATTAAAAAAAAAAACGGTAAAATAAGGAAAACTGATTAGGACTGAAGAAAATGCCGCAACATCGATTTTTATCGAAATCTCTGGAAACAATGCAAAGTACTTTGTTAATATGAGTCAGTAAATATATTGAATTCTGCAAAATGTAAAATTAGAAATATAAAAATGCCTGTTTTTAATCTATAGATTTGCTTATATGACTCCCCCTTATAGAGTAGGCATCAAAACTTCAATTTTGTATTTGCTGAATTTAGTTACATTTTACTGTAAGTAAAATTTAAAGCCTTGTCAGGGCTAATAAAGCCTTTTTCTGCTTGTCAGCAAGGACATAATCTAGCTTAAAATGGTATTAATTCGCTATTTGTCAATTTCATGGCAGAACACAAGTGAAGGCTGCACTTTTTCTCTGTCTTTCATTCTTTTTTATTTCTAGGTGCAGTAGTATTCAATCTAGTCTATTAATATATTATTCCATTTCTCAGCTTTGACCATAACTAACAACACTATATTTTTGAAGATGGTTTTTAAATGTGTAATTTTTTATAATGCAATCATAAGCAAATTGCTTTCCAGCGTTACAGAGAACACACATAGCAGCTTAGATCTCCTGATTCTGCCTTAAATTAACAATATAACCTGTGTAATAAAGACAGAATATTTTAGTGCAAACAACGTAACGCGTCACGCCAGGATGTAAGGTTGAAAATAAACATTTTTGTAGCGCGTTGCGCTTGAAGCAAAGTTTGCTATATTTTACTAAAACAACTCCATCAATGAAACAAGCTTTCAATACTTTTTATACAAATAAAAGTTATGTTGATGTGGTGAGTAAAAAACAATGGATGACAAAATTTTAGTGCGCAAGCAGCAGGCCTCCAAACGTGCAACATTTTGAAGTGGCAAAAACGGGGTTTTCCAGCTTAAGTGATAGGCGTTTTTTTTTTTTTTTTTCTGAGAAAACTACGCCGCATCTTGCAAACCTAAGGGTCTTTCTTTTGTGTCGAGAGATTAGCCCACGACATAGGGAAATTTAATTAAAACAAAATGGTCATGACTCCACGATTACTGTTCCTGTCCAAAGACATCCATATTTGTTTTCATTTCGTCTCTCCAAACAGGCTGGTTTAGGCAATGCGGTGAATAAAAATATCATCATATATATTAAAGATTTCCGCGCTACACGTTGTACCTAAAGCTACCTATATTGTCACAACTGTCATTCGTTATTTGTAGCTGAAATAACATCACAAAAGGAATTCGATTGCAAATTGTTCGCGAGTTAAATAGGCGTACGGGATGACACACGTGTGCTCTGCAGAATACAATTTAAGAAAGAGCAGTCACAAACTATAGGCAAATAAGGCTATGATACGGAGCATATGTATTACTCCGGTTAACAGTAAAAAAGTCGACTTTTACCATATAAATATATTCGACAAACTATTGCATGTTCACATAGGAACACAATTAATGAACTCATTCACGCATCTAATGTCTATGGGCATTAGATGCGTGGATGACTTCGCTTTATTCCAATTCGTGCATTACTGAAAATAATTGAACGAGGAAAAATTTAATGTCTACACAATTTTCAGCGAGTATACCACAAAATATACTAAGGTGCTTCATATATAGTCACATCACCTAGCAAGTGAAGTGGGATAACAGAACTAATCAGACACTCACCCTGATCAGCATTTCGCTTTTGCGTCATCTTTGTAAGTTTTTAGGCAGGCTTTTCCACTGATTATCCTCTTCTATATACCCTTGCCACCCACAGGACACAGATCTTCTGGGGGTACCGAACTGTTGGTTTTCGCACCAGTGATACAACTTAATCGAACGATTTCTACGTAGAAAACACTCTCGATGCGCGCCTAAAAAAAAATGAAAGCATGTATGTTTAGGCGAAATCATTCACCCGTGATAACATAATATGATTTGAACAATAAAATCAAATGATCACACTTGAAGCAACAAGAAAGTTGTTGAGAGATAGGAATTGAAGCAATGAAAGGCGGTTGCTTACTGCAAAAAGCCAATAGCAAGAGGTCCACCGTCTATAAGAATAGGCAATAAAATGAGGCACATTTAAAGGTGCATGCAGCAGTTACAGTGATGCAGTGCTACCTTTTGTTAGGCAGGCTTTTCCGCTGATTATTCTCTTCTTTATTCCCCTTCCAACCACAGGACACAGGTCTTCTGGGGGTGCCGAATTGTCGGTTTTTGCACCAGTGATACAACTCAATCGATCCATTTCTACGTAGAAAACACTCTCGATGCGCGCCTAAAAAAAAATGAAAGCATGTATGTGTAGGCTAAATCATTTACACATGATAAAACAATATTATTTGAACAATAAAATCAAATGATCACACCCGGAGCAACAATAAAGTGATGGAGAGATAGAAATTGAAGCAATGAAAGACGGTTGCTTACTGAACAAAGTCAATAGAAAGAGGTCCTGCGTCTATAAGAATAGGCAATAAAATTATGGCACATTTAAAGGTGCATGCAGCAGTTACAGTGATGCAGTGTTACCTTTTTTTTGTTTCACTGCAGCGGTTGGTATAAATATTGCAGAAATTGCTAGGCATCTCAGGTAACCCAATTGAAAACCTCATCCAAGGTTGCTGCGGCGTGTTATTTGCAGCTGTTAACGGTAAGACAGGCTATCCTATGAGTGCATGTTCATTTCCTCCTTTTTGTACCTTGAATGAAAGCGACTGAACAGTGGGTGTTGTAAGAGGTGCAGCGTCCCTAGGAATAGGGAACAAAATTAAGTTTTGCTTGTAATAAACAAAGGTACAAAAAGGAGCAAATATGCTTGCAATAATAGCATGATGACCTACCTTTTCATCAACAGCTGTAAACAACCTGTCACTACTAGTCGGTTCTTTGGGTAGCGTTGTCAATGCCAGAGCTTAAAGCTAAGAGCAATATGAGTAATACTTATAGCAGTCACGGCCGTAAAGAATTAGCACAATACTCCATTACTGTAACTATTCAACCGTCCATTTATACATATTGTTCATTAAAGAACCATGCACCTCTTATTAAGTTGCTCTTTTCTACTCCCAAATGATTTCCTATACAGTTAGAATGCGTGGGTCGCTGCTTCGGTTTAAAATTTTTGTACGATGGCTATGACGTGCACTTCATGCATACAGTACGTGAGGCACAAAGAGCTATAATTGCCGAACAGGCGGACCTGACGTCCTGTCCCATTTAAAGTGCGCGCCGTGATCGAGCGCTTCGCGAGCTGTATATCTCGGATGATATGGTCGCCTCATACCGGCCGTCAATTTTTTGTACAATGTGTCCCGCGTGCACGTTGTTTACTTTCCAGTGACAGGGGCGCAGTGCACACACGGCTAATGCGCCTTTTTGCTTGTTTTGTTATTTTCCTCAGCCTTCGAAGCGCGTCTGCGAAACCGCTCTCCTATTGTCGCCGCTTCCTGACAGCGCGCCCTCACCTGAAGGTGCGTTCTCAGAAGGGGGGCGTCGATTAAGAAAATTTTGAAAAGGGGCTCACTTGCGCTGTTCACGGCTTTCAAATCCTCAATATGATATTAACCATTATAAAAGTGGGGGTTCATTATTACTAAAGTATAGCCTAATCATCAAGCGGCATCACGCACATAACGTCTGCCCCACTGTAAAATTCGCTTGCACAGACCGCACGGACAGTTTTCAAAGCATCGTCTGTACATTTGAAATAAAAAAACTGCCCTAACTCTTAACAAAATCCAAAAACTGAGCGAACATGGCTTCCTGCGTGCAGAAAAGACGCTGTCCAAAATATATTTACAAAGCTGAGCGCGTAGTATTCGGTTACTAATTGATTGCGGCGCGCTGCGCAGTAAAAAAACTGCGCAAATGGCTGCCGGTAGTGTTCTGTCGCGCGTTGGTGGCACACACACCTGTTATGCACGGCTTCTCTATTTTCGGCGCAAATGTAGTTCATATCGCAGCCAGTAAATAAGTCCACGCACTTGCTTGCATGTAACCCGGACGAAAATTCGCTTAGTTCTTGAAGTCATGCTTCGCGCAGTTATTTCGAGGAGAATACGGAAAGAGAACATTTGGGACTGGTAGGAGGTTATATAGAACCAATTATGAAGCAATGGCATGCTGCAAAGATATATACTCACGATCTAAGATGACGGCTTTCACTGAGTCCGAGAATGCCGATGGTTTCCCGCCGTTGCTGTAATCGGTACTCCGGCGACATTTCACAGCTCTACTATTCACAAATATGTAGCAAGCACAAACCGGAGCACATGTAACGTATATAGGCGCAAGAAAAAAATTATACACAGCACAATGAATAAGAAAATTAACGAGGGAAGCAATTAAAGAAAGGTATAAGAAGCAGTCACAAGTCTTGCAGCGTCTTCATCAAGCTCTGAAATGAACGCTTCGGGAGGAGGCCGCACAGCCGCGCAGCGGGGGATTCGTAGACGAGGTGGAACAATGAACTGCTCAACCAGTGCGCGTCGATTCCCGCCGCGGTGTTGCGTTCCCAAGGGCTGCGCGTGGGAACGAAGGACCAACGACCCTCTCGACATTCCATTCCTCCTTTACCCCAGCCTCTCCTGTCTGCATCGGCCAGCCGTGCCCAGAGATTTGACCGCGCCGATGAGCGGACGCCAGCGCGCACCGCTCGAGTCGAGGTCATATAAACAGTTTTTTCTGTTCGCAAAAGCATTGTTTCTTCAAGCCAACCGCGGACATAACATTTTCTAAAAAAAAAATAGAAAGCCTCCCCATCTACCATCCACAACGTTGCGTAAATCTATACAGTTGGTGCATCGACAAATGCGCACGTCATCTTTCCCCTCCCGCTTCCACCTATGATCGAACAAAAGACGGTCGTTCGACCTTTTATATTTACTTCAAAATATTATATATTGTTGCATGATGACTGATTAATAATATCGAAGAGGCGGAGTTCCGAGCTTCTCTGCTGTTCTGGCCAAATTTAGTTATAGATTACACAAACTATGTACACGTTAGCTAGCTGAAAATTATCTGACTGAATATATACCTGTTTTTATTTGTATTCAGTTAATTTTCGCTATTCGGGTAAGAGTAGATGTTTTTGTAAAAATTCTCAAGATCGGCCCAAGAAACGAAATTTTCCTAAATTGCAGGCATTTGTTTCAGAAAAGGTTCATGGTAGAGCAGCAATAATTCCACACTATGTTCTCAGCGTAGTTATCCGCAAACAGGTAAAGCTTATATCTTTATGACATTTGATACAGAGATACGATTGCGCTAATTAAGAGCAAACAGCGAACATTTAAAATTTCTTAGGAAAATAAAAAAGAACTTTTTTTAACACTGTTTAAACTTCTTCCGCCTATTCTACACTACCTCAGCTTTCAAAATCATTAAAAACACCGCGGCATAATTTTATTGCGCTAGTAATTATGGCCACTTTGATAAGGCCTTTGTCCAATTATAGCGCACCGCGCAGATCTGAAGTTCTCGGGAATTTGTGAATCGTTCAAGGTTTTTAAATTTTGGCATATTATTGTAACAGCGAGAAGTACATTTATAAAAGAGGATTAAAGATATATGCATTGAGAAACAGCCAAGGAGCCAGGCAATGAGGGCCCCCAGTTCGACGCACTTCTTTTTCTTAATCTCCACAAACGAGCGCGCCACTTCGTCCTCATCATTCTCCAGCTATAAAAGTATTTCTTCGGTTATTGTTTGTCTCGACTTCGCAAATTGACGGTGACAGACACAGCAATGAATGATTCAGAATCAGTTTTGTACGCGTCGAATTCCTGATGCGCTGTGGCATCAGGCAACACAGACGTTTTTCGCAATCACCTGCACCTTAACGCGAATTACAGAAGGAGACGATAACGTTCAATGAGCAAGCAACGTATTCCAAATCATTTTAGTAGAATGGAAAAATTGTGAAGGGCATGGAAAACTGCCTCAGTAAAACACAGTGTTTCTGGGCTGCATCTGTTTTTTTCGAATGACTCGACAGCGCACATTATTTTCATTCCTGTGCAGTTTCTTCCATGTAGTCCTGGCTAGCGTGCCTGCATGAAGTGTGATCAGCAGATCGAACGCGCGGCAAAAGGCCCACTTCAGGCCGTCTGGATGCCGTCATCTGAGAGAGGCACGAGCATCCGGTTACCAATTTATTTTTCCTTTTTCTTAGCATTCGATACCTTGCTTTGCCACTGCAGCACCAGTTATGCTTTCCACCGATCGCATCTGGCGCAGCAGTTTCTCATGCGGCAGAGGCTGTCGCCCTCGCTGGTGAAGCGGGCTTCCCGACAGTGGTCGCATCTCATTAACTTCACCCCGTGTTATTGGCGTCCGGTTGCGGTGCGAAAAACAGGCGGATAGAATAGTGAAGCTCTAGTGCCGATGCGTTGAACTGCTAGAAGGAAGCATCTTTTATTAGTTTTGGGTAGCTTCACCATAATATATATATCGAAGTCTGTCGGTCTGAAGACGCAAAAACGAGCTCTCACTGCACCGCCTCTTAAAACGAACGTCTAGGGTGAGCACACCCCCGCGCTCATGGCCGCTCCGGTCATCTCAACATCTCAACATTACTGTCCTCATTTCCGTCGACATCTTTCCCCTACTGTTGGGCATACTTTTAGAACCTGAAATCCAATCCTGCTTGTATTTTATTCGCTTAGTGGCCAAGAAGTCAGACCTACAGCAATTGCAAATTCCTGTTTAAGGGTCTTATTGGACTGGTCGTAACTACTAGTGCACCAATATTGTGCAATGTGTTTTTATTGACATTGCAAATTGATGTAGAGAAGAATACGTGAACAAAGTTTAAAAAGATATCATAAACAGTTTTTTTTTATTCTCCTCAGAAATTTTCATTGTAATAATGGTGAAGGTGATTGCGAAAAACGTCTGTGGGCTGCCCTATGCCACAGCGCATCAGGAACTCTACGCATACAAAGCTGACTCCGATTCATTCATTGCTGTGTCTGTCACAGCTAGTTTGCAACGTCAACACAAAAAATGACAGAGGATGATGAGGACGAAGTGGCGCGCTCGTTTGTGGAAGAATAAAAAAAAAAGTGCGTCGAACTCATTGCCTGGCTCCTTGGCTGAATACAACTACCTTCGCACTTGTATTCAGAACTCGAGCGTAACCACTGAGCCATCACGCCTTATACGCTTCAGATTCGGATATCAATTTTGTAGACATTTTGCGGAATCCTTGTGGATTGTGGGCGAATGTTCTACTTATCATGGGTCCCGAAAGCGATAGCGCGCATGCATAGGCGGAATTTCTCGCCGTTCTTCCAAAGGCTCAATAGGCCTCACTCTGGAAGCGACGGACCAACTGAGCATAGGCATTAAAAACAGTTGAGCAGAGGCAATTTACGAGACTTTTGTGGCCACAGGCCGACAAAAACGACCTTCCTTTTGAGACGTGTGTTAGCGAGGTAAGCACACCTGCGAGAAAAAGTGGAGAGGCCACGCGCTTTGAAAAGTCTGCACGTCCGCCTTTTCTGAGGTGAAGCGGTTATTTCTGTTTAAGGTACTCTCCTAAATGTACTTGCCATCTTGCCCAAACAATTTTGTCTGGCGCATTGTTTTGTATAAAATAAAAAAAAGCAGTCGTAGCGGTTTGCTCGAAGCTGTACCTGTTGGTTCAATGCTGGGAACTAAAGCTGGAACGTGAAACCGAAGTTGGTTCTTGCCTATATCAGCCTCTCTCGCCTTCCTGCTGTTCACCGGTAGTCTGCGCAGAGCGTGCGCAAGCCAACAGCGCATGTGAGACGCGCCAGCACGGTAGGTGGGAAACAGGCGGAGGAAGAGGGTGGATGTTTACTCTGCGGGCGCGTTGAGGCCTAATTGCAGGCGCCGAGGAGCGCGTGTCATCGTACTGGGCGCGCCGCTTTCGAGCTAGCACGATGTCGACAATCGCCGAACCTTTCGCTTTCGCCGTAGTCCCTTTATGTTCTCTCTCCGAGTGCGTTTTTTTTCGTTTTTTTTTGTCTAGATATATAATCTCGCTATTACTGCCTGTAATATATAGATATTGATGCTTATTCACTTATTTAGTCGAGTTTGCATTTTTCCTCCTTTTCGCGTTTCAGGGTTTGAACTGTTGTCATATTACGTTTATGGATTCCGTTACGCGTGTTTTTTACGTTGCGTTCCTTTGTGACAGCAAATAAATGCATATTGTAGCGCCCGAACAAGAAGCGCGATCGCTTTGACAAAGACGGCGGCGCTGCTGCCGTGACTCGCACGCGTGCGCTGTTCCGCTGCTGTTGTGCTGCACTGTGCAGTTGCCCCGACTTCGAACCATTCTTTGCTGTGTCTGTCACAGCTAGTTTGCAATGTCGAGACAAAACGTTACTGGATGATGATGAGAATGATGAAGACGAAGTGGCGCGCTCGTTTGCGTAAGATTAAGAAAAAAGTGCGTCGAACGGGGGGACCTCATTGCCTAGCTCCTTGGCTGTCTCTCATTGTATTTATCTTTATTCCTCTTTTTTAAATATATTTCTTCCTGTTACAATAATATTGTCACGTCTCGGTAGAATGCCAAGGAGGGCCTAGCGATAGATGGTTTGGATGGTCGACCAGAGCGAGTCTTGCATTCAAGCTTCTTTCTCTTCCAGGCTCGCGCTTGTCGTCTCATATGTCATCTTTTGCTTCGCCTTCTATGTGTCATTTGCCCCCCTCCTCAGGAAGCATCGTCTCGATGAGGTCGTGGGCGATTCACAAATGCCCTAGAATCTTCAGATCTGCGTGGTGCGCTACGCCTTGCACCAGGGCCTTAATGAAGTGGCCGTAATTACTTGCGCAACAAAATTATGTAAGCTGTTTTATTGATTTCGAAAGCTGGGGTATAGTGGAGAATACGTAGTAAAAGTTTAAACAATGTTTAAACTATTTTTACTTTCCTAAGAAATGTTCAATGTTCGCTGTTTTCTTTAAATTAGCGCGATCGTATCTGTGTATTGAAAAGTTATATAAATATAAGCTTTAGCTGTTTAATACATAACTATGCTGAGAACATAGTGCGAATTTTTTGCTGCTCTGCCAAAAACCTTTTTTGAAATAATTAGGTCTGCAAAGTAGAAAAAATTCGTTTCTTCCGCCGATTTTGTGAAAATTTATAAAAACATCTACACCACCTTGAAAAGCGAAAAATAACTGAATACAAATAAAAACATGCATATATTTAGTCCGATAATTTTCAATTAACTGTAACATATTTTGCGTAATTCAAAACCAAAGTTGTCCAAAAGAGCAGAGAAGATAAGCGTGAAACTCCGCCTCTTCATTATTAATTTCGTGTGGCCGGAAAAATGTTTTGGCAGCAAAACCAATTGCAGATCTCTTCTTTCCATTTATCTGACAATATTATATAAAGTTTGGAAATTATTATGAAAGGTCGACCGACAATCTTTTTTTTTCTTACGTGGAAACATTCTACTATTTTTTTCTTCCCTTTCCACCGCCTAGCGCTGTTAGAATGATCGGACTCTAAACTAATAGGCGGAACAAACTAATTTGTTATTTATTGCCGATATATGTGTTGCGCGCCATATAAATGTACCGGGGCTTGTCATGCTCGCAGTCTGCGCGAAAAACTGCCATTTTTTTCTTTTTTTACCACCGTGTGAATGCCCAAAACTAAAATGGCAAACTCGAGTCTTCCGGCTTTTCATTTTCCAGGGATTGCGTCTAGAAAGTACACACATCGTATTCGTTCCTTTCCCCAGGTAAACAGACGATGCTGCGCGTAGTTCCTTATGGATAATGCAAAAGCACTAGGACAAAAAAAGGCTGAGAAAACGGTCATTTGTTCGATCAACTTGCGGCAACGTTTTCTTTCTCGGCAATGAAAAAGCTACCTTCTAATCATAATTTAATGTCACATAATCGTGCTATGACAACATGGTTTCGTTTTGTATGCGCGTTCTCACTAACAACTGGATTTGTACTAGAGGTTAAGTAGATCCAGGGATGTAATCGGCGTCCACTACAAGCATATTGGGTCGGGAGTGCTAGCTGGCTTCGTGGCCCACATGGCACGCGGCCGACCGTGGGCTGCCAAGTGCCCGAGCAACCGTTGCCAAACAGGTCGGCATTCAGTTGGGGTTACAAGCTCGGGCCATGGTTGCTGGCCGACTTCTGCCCAACCTAGTACATGGCCGACCATGGGCCGCCCAATGGCCGAGCTACCATGGCCAAATTGGGCGGCGTTCAGTAGGGTGCTCGAGCTTGGGCCTTGCTTGATGGCCGACTTCCGCCCTACCTGGCACATCGCCAACCATGGGCCGTCATTCGACCGAGCCCCGAATGCCGGCAGGTCGGCTGCCGACCAGCTGAAGATGACCGGCCATAGGTCGGCAGTCGGCCAATGCTGCCTGGGTCAACGCTTTTTGGTGATACTCCGGACAGCGCAATTGGCGAGTACGTTCCTCCAATACACAACGAGAAACTTAACAGAAGGGGAACGCAAGGAAAGTACAGTGGAAATAGTAGTAATAATATTAATTTTTATCAATTAGATGGAAAGCGACGACGGAACATCACTGGCCTTCAGAAACGTTCATGTTTTGAACTACAAAAGGCGTCATCAGGACTCAACTAACCTATAATGATCAATCGCTTTGAAATTACTAGATGGTGGCTCAGCTCAAATATGTTGACACATACTAAATGGAAAGGTTGTGGATTCAAAGTGGAGTGTGGGCCTTCCGAATTGCGGGTCTGATTATGTCACCGAAGAGAAAAAGAGTACTTTGCTGAAGCTCCCTTCGCCTCAGGTTCTGCCTTGGCTACTTACAGAGAATTTACTCTTGCGCCGAACGTAGGTGGCCTGCTAACGCCCTCTTTATCTCGCCTATTACTGCCGATCACCACTAGTTTTGCAGTATGCTGTTATACTTTTTGTGAGCGTCTTACTCAGTATTTGTTTTCCGCGTACTTGCATGCAGAAGCTAAAAGGCATACAAGCGCACGAGAAAGGGCGCTGACGTCACTTGTACCGCTTACTGACAAGCAGTTGACTTTAATGCACATCGCTGTTCTTGGAGCCCATATACTACCAGGTTATCGACCATGCACTCTGCAGATGCACATCCGGCACCTGTCAAATCTGCCGCCTGTGCTCGCTGTAGATATCAATTCGCTTTGGGCATGCTACCAGCAGCCGGAGTTGCTAGCGCTTTATACGATGACGGTAAGAGAATAAAAAAGGAAAATAATCTTACGCACGTGAATGCCGTTTTCGTTTCGGGTGCTACAATCACCAAAGCACACGTGGACGTTTCGAAGCTGCACCTGCGATGCTATTTGGAGCACACAACAAAGTTTATGAAGATTTAGCAGCACACTAATAAACAAAGAATGATTGAGCACTGCAAATCGCAAGTAGGCAAGGGAGCGCCAACAAGTTCTGGAGAGGATTTTAGTGGTTACTGCTTTTTTTCATACACAGTGGAGCTAGAAAATGAAATGACCTCCAGTTATAGTTGGTTACACTCAATGCTCTATGCGGGCCAGGGAAGCGCAAAAAGCTCATCTAGTAATATGAGTCCCGGTTGCGCATCCCCCCTCCCTAAAAAAATGCGGTCAATCGTTACCGGCCTACGTGTTATTATGCTTTCTATTTTCAATTCGAAACACTGCATAATAGAGCAGAATTTTGTTGGTCCATCTCGATTGAAAAAGGATGGAGTACAGAACTCGCAGTCCAGGCGTAATTTTCTTGCGGGATATCATCGTCAGTGTGCTTCTCAACAGCATGCTAAATTATTGTCGTGTCGCCTATATAAAGAAATGAGAGAGTTGTTAATGCCTGTTTTCGAATCATGTAGTGCGCTGTGGCATGTCATCTACCTTGTGCCAAAGCCATGCAGAGGTTATGGAGGCTGCAACCCTCAAAATGTCTACGGCGACTGTGCCAAAACCTTTTTTTTCGATCTGGAGTTACTGATGCTCATGCATTATAGTATGGTGAGGTGAATTCATTTTCGTATTTTTATCTCGCTGTCAGCTCCCATTCTCCCCCTACTCCCCCCCCCCCCCAAAAAAAAAAAAACATCCTGTCCTGTTCAGTTTTGCTTGTTTTGTATTTCAGGGGTGCTATGCACGGGGTCCTAATGCCGAAGCTAACGTTTTAAGAGAACAGTTCCAAAGTTACACTGTGACAACGCTTACTCACCTAACTACAGTTGAATTGTCACTGCCATACCCGTCACCGGAATTAGTCTAACAGTGCCGCTTTCATCGCCCCATCGCAACATCACCATCATCACATAACGATTTTCTTCCAAAATGGTGAAATACGCAACGAGAACATGGTCGTAAGTTCAAGGCTGTCTTTTCGTTTATTGCTTCCTGCACGTTTGAGTCGTCGTTGGGGGTTAATTCCGCGAAGTATTGTTGTCTGGTTTCCATAATTAGGGACGCCGAAATTAAAAAAATGAATGTCTGAATTGAAAACTTTTTTTTCGAATCTTCTTCAAAGGATTGTTTGGTTTATGGGGATGAACGTCCTAAAGAAGCCAAGGCAAAGACACGCCGTACCGAAGAGCTCCGAAATTTCAATCTACTGGGATTCTTTAGCATGCAGTAACACCGCACAGCGCACGGGCGCCTTGCTTTTAACATCCATCGTCAAGCAGCCGCCGCGGCCGGGATTCGATCGCGCACCCTTGGGTACAGCAGTAAAGCGCCTTAACCATTCTGCTACAGCAGCGGGGTGGTCCTAAAAGGTTGGCGCACTTCTGTAATGTACACCGTGAAAATTGTTTATATTTATTGATTGATTGAGTCAGGCACATTCGGGGACAGAAGGCATTAGAGAGAAGATTGGGAGGAAAGGCATAGCATGATACAGCACAGCTACAGAAAAATATTGGGATTTAGTCAGCAAAACAAAAACTAAGACAAACGCATTTTGCTGCTAAAATACACACAGCTCAAACAGATTCAATTAAATACATGTATTTAGAAAGAGGCTACATACGGCAGCCTTAAAAGTGTTAAAGTAAGTAATATCGACTAGAATAAGAAATAACTAGATAGCTAAATGACATAGGAGGAGCATTTTAATGCCCCAGCCTCAATAGCAAAATATGAAAATTACGGAAGAGCAGACAGCGTATTTATAATATTGTATTAGCTGAAATTAGACTTGCGCATCCAAGTCTTACTTCTATTAGAATGAGCGATCCTTTGAAAACAGCCGAGCGTGTGTGCGATATAAATCACCCACATTGTGAAAGCACTGACTTCCTCACAACGATGGCCCAGAGGTTAGGGCGCTCGACTGTTTAACTCAAGAAGGCGGAAAGAAGGTGGTGGTGTACTGCGCGATGTCATGTGCATTGATAAGACCCAAGGTGGTCTAAACTATCCGGGGTAATCTAATATTGTCAAGTTGGCAAAAAGGCGTGTGAAGGCCGTAGAGCCGGTAACTCAGAGCCCTGTGTATGCGAAGTCCAGGGACGTATGGTCCGAGCGACACAAGACCTTTTCGCTAAGTCCATGTCGTCAAACTGGAGACCAAACTCAGACAAGATCACCCGTCTGGTATTCAGCCTCGCGGTGACGCAGGTCGTAGGGTCGCGCATCTTGCACCTGCTGCTCACGTACGCACAGATTAGCGAGCTGGCGGGCTGCTTCGACACGTTGCGAGAAGTACGCAACGTCATCATTGGGATGGTAACCGACATGGGGTAGCATGGCGTCGAGTGTGGTGGTAACTTGGCGGCCATAAACAAGGATGAACAGCGTCATATTGGTCGTTTCTTGGACGGCTGTATTATACGCGAACGTTAAGGTAGGACAGCATCCCACGTTTTGCGCGGTACGTCCACATACATTAAAATCATGTCGGCAAGTGTTCGGTTAATCCGTTCGCCTGGTTGTGGTAGGAAGTAGTCCTGCGGTGACGTGTGACGTAACTTAAGCATATGCTGCATAAGCTCACCAGAAAAGGCAGCACCTCGGTGCGTGATCACAATCCGAGGAGCACCGTGGCGCAGGAGGATTTGCAGTTCAAAAATTTTGCGTCTTCAATAGCAGTTCCACTCGGAAGAGCCGCTGTCTCCGCGTAACGTGTCAGGTAGTCGGTGGCGACTTTTATCCAGTTTTGTCAGGAGCAAGAGGTAGAGAATGGTTCTAACAAATCCACCCCGATTTGTTTATACGGCTGAGAGGGAGGCTTTATGGGTTTTAGGAAGCCGGCTGGCTTGACAGAAGGAATGAATATTGCGGCACTGATAGTCACGGAAAGCGCGAACGTAATTAGTAAGGTGATGTCCCAGATGAAGCCAGCAGTATTTTGCTCGAATTCTGGATTACGTTCTAGTGATTCTAATGTGGCCGGAAGCTGGTTCGTCGTCGCAAGCATGCAAAATTTCGTTGCGTAGGTTCGTAGGAACGACAAGCAATTAATGTGGACTGTTGGGGGCAAACGTTTTCTTGAAAAGCACGTCGTCGCATAGGCAGGGAGAGGATAAAGCGCGCCGGTAAGCTATGGGAACCCTGCCGCTAGCACTTTGCAGATAATCATTTATTGCCTGAAGATTAGGATTGGTGCGTTGTTGCACGCCGACGTCTGCAGAGCTTACTGCGTTGACGAAGGCATCGTCTTCGACTGCGTCAGTTGGGGCAAGCTCGACAAGAGCCCGCGAAAGACAATCTTCGTCCAAATGTTTACGACCGGATGTGTAGGCCACTGTGTTGTCATATTCTTGTAGGCAGAGACTTCATCGTGCAGGCGCCCTGATGGATTCTTGATACTTGCTAACCAATAAAGTGCGTCATGATCCGTCACTACTTTGAAAGGTCTCCTGTACAGGTATGGCCTGAACTTCATAACTGCCCACACAATGGTGAGGCACTCTTTTTCAGTGGGAGAATAATTGCCCTTGTTCTTCGACATAGAACGACTTGCGTAAGCAAGTACACGTTGTTGACCCTTTTGGACCTGAACAAGAATAGCGCCCAAACCAAAATTACTGGCATCGATCTGTACCTTCATATCAGCGTGTTCATCAAATTGCGCCAGAACGGATGGTGACTGAAGGCGGCGTTGAAGGTCCTGAAATACCTGCCTTTGGGTGTTTCCCATTGGAACGGTGCATCTGGCTTGGTGAGATACGTAAGGGGCGTGGCGAATTTTGTGAAATTTGGCACAAAGCGGCGGTAATAGGCATATAACCCGAGGAAGCGCCGAAGTTCCTTCTAGTCTCGAGGTGGCGGGAAATTCGCGATGGCAACAATTTTCTAGGGGCCAGAAAGGACCCCTTTCTTGTCGACAACGTGGCCAACGTTGTTCAATCGCCGGTAGTCAACACAGAACCATAACCTGCAGCCTTTCTTCTTGACAAGGACGACAGGTGCCACCCAGTGGCTCTGAGATGGTCGAATAACGTCGTGATCAAGCACTTCCATAACTTGACACTAAATTGCGGCACGTTCTTTATATGAGACACAATAGGGTGGCTGGCAGAGTGTTTGTACAGCATCGCCCGTAATAATGCGATGTTTTATTAGGTGTGTTCGACCGACGCGTGGCAGCGACGAGAACGTAGTTCTGTAGAGATTGAGGAGGTTCCTCTTGATATTTTGCTCCGTCTGCAGTAGTGCCGGGTTGATGTCATACTGCAGGTCGGTGACTTCCTTTGTTCCGTCCAGAATCACAAGTTAAACTGTGCAAGCACTTAGTTTCAGCAATGGAATCAATATAAGCGACCATTGCTCCCTTATTGAAATACCGGTGTTCGTTGGTGAAATTGGTGAGACGTCGATTTTGCCATCTTCGAGGATGACGACAGTCCGAGCAACAGCAATGCCATGGTGGCGAAGCAAAGGCGTTTTGCTCTCGACGACATCTACCACTCCCCAGAGGGTGTGCGCACCGACAGCACCATTACACTGGAGCGGGGAGGAACAGCCACATGCTCGTCGATAATATGGAGTGGCGCCGGCAGATCACAGTTAACTTCGAGGGCCAATGCGCTATCACAACAAACGTTGCCAGTAATGTTCACCCTTCAACTGTGACTCGCGCTGTGCGCGTTCCTCTAGGTGTAATCAAATGGCCTCCAGTGGTACGTATCTGTGGGCCGTCCCAACCTGTCATAAATTTCTTGAGTGCCGCAGCGAATGACCAACTGAGTATGGAATGATCGGCCCCAGTATCCACCAAAGCGTTAACGGTGATGTCGTCAACTGAAAGGTCTAAATCGGCGGCTAGCGATAACGTCTCGCAGCGGTAATGTCGAGGTGTCTGGTCTCGGCTTCGGTGCGTCGAAGAGCTGCGGTGTCGTAAAGAAGAAGTCGGGCTACGCATTTTTTTGGCGGAGTTTATTGCCTCAGGGCATAAAAGGAATGTTATGATGGATGAAAGGTGTGGTCAAATAAATGAAAAAAGGTTGGCTGATGCAATGAAATCGAGGAGTGAACGATGATGCGGTCCCAGTGTCCAAACAGCATATGACTGCGGATTATGGGGGGAGAGGCCAGCTGCCGCCAGGTGCCGGATCCGCGTAAGCTTCAACGCTGGACCATCCCACAGTAGGTGATGGATGTCAGCTTCTATATTTCTAGACTTGCAGATGGGGCACCCAGGGTGTGGATATAAATACCGAAATTGTGGCCACTTTCGTATCACTGCTGGTGTTAGGGCCACCCCGACTCTAATCCTCCGAAGCGCCACCTCCTCGGCACGGGTTAGACCGCGGGGGAGGCTTACCGTACACGGAGGTATAAAAGCACGTGTACGGCCCCGTAGGTGCTCCTTTCTTGTTAGAAGGAGATTGGCATTGTACAATTTTTATGAGGTTTGGCGATGTCGAGGTTGAGTTTGAAAGGCGGGTCGCAGAATCCACATGGCTTTGAGCACTTAAAAGGTCTCGCGGTGTCCATTCAATACGAATTGGATTTGGTATGCGAGCCGCTAGACTGTGTATGTTCTGACAGATTTCCGGGCTACTACTGACGCGTCTAAGTAGCTTTGTCACCTGGAGGGCATCTGTACGCATCATAATACGGGCCGTGGGAAGCATGGGAATGGCGGTCACAGAGCGAAGCGCCTCTTGCACTGCAAGAAGTTCCGCTCAAAAAGAAGATGGAGGTTCCGGTAATTGAAATGTTGACGTCTTGTTCAATGAAGATTTGCTAGGACAGTAAACTGCTGTTATCACTTCACAGGCTTTGATGCTTGCGTCGACGTAAATTATAATGGAACCATGTGGCAAGCGGGCGTCTTGTTCCATAATTCGGTCGCGAAGTGACGACGCCGTTTCCTGTGTTCTTGGTCGACGTAAATCAGTTGGATTGTTATCGCTCAGCTGTACAAAACGCCAAGGAGGAAGAACTGGCAGCGGCGATGGTAGTAGTGAATGTGTCGAAGCATAAGCCTTCAGAGCGCACGTTGCGTGAGAGAGTGTGGCCTTAAGCTTGCGTGCATCACGTCTTTGCTGCACCAGTTCATCTATTGTGTTTAGTTGTGCGTTTTCTTGGAGCGTCACGATTGGTGTAATGCGAGGGAGGCAGGTGATGACCCTCATTGCCTCTAGATTTATAGCCTCAAGTCGATCCCATTGTGCCCTTGTCAAATGCTGAAATTGGGCTTGATAAACAAGGCGCGGTTGCACAACTGCCCGCACCAACTGTCTCGCAACATCTGAGCGAGCGCCGCCCATTTTTGGAGCAATGCGTCTAATCAGACCCAGTGTCTGTAACGCCTGTTTTTTAGCGCCAGACAGCCATGTAGTTCCAGTTCCTGACTCATGAACAGTTAAGCCTAATATTTTTACTGATGAACTTTCCTGAAGTGGGGTTCCGGATAGATGTAGACGAATAGGTGTGGCCGATAGTTTACGGCGGCCCCAGCGGTTGGCGACTGATATGAACGTAGTTTTACTGGCGGAAAGTTCAAGGCCAATGGAAGATGCATATGTGCACGTAATATCTAAAGCTGATTGCAGGGCCGATGATAGAGTCAGTAGGTCGTTGTGTGTGCTCCACACCGTGATGTCATCAGCGTATATTAAGAATTTAACATCAGAAATTTCATGTAACTGCCATGCAAGTGAGATAAACGCAATATTAAATAATGTTGGTGACAACACAGATCCCTGGGGTACGCCGCGAAGAGGGACAAATGATCCTATGGCCTCGTTATTGAGGCGTATTGCAAATTGTCTACTTTCAAGGAAAGATTTTACAAAATTGCGTACTCTAAGTGGTAAATGGAGCATGTCAATTGAATCCAGAATGGCAGCATGACTGATATTATCGTAAGCCTTTTCTACATCCATGGCGAGGACGGTGCGTACATTGTGGCTGCGTGTTGATGATAATACTGAAGACGCCAAGACAGCCAATCCATCTTCTGTGCCTATAGATGGTCGAAAGTCAGTCTGGGCCGGGTGGAAGAAACCGTGATGTTCAAGCCACCACGAGATTCGTGTGGCGAGCATTTTCTCAGCAAGCTTGCAAATTGTTGCCGTTAAGGAAATAGGTCGAAAGTTGCTTAGGTCTGTTGGTGCTTTCCCCGGCTTTGGAATGGGCATCACAATAGCCGATTTCCAGCTGTGTGGTACATCGCCGTCTAGCCATACCTTGTTAATGGTGTCAAGGAGTTGAGGAAGTGCATCACCACTGAGGTTCTTGTAAACCTCGTACGTAATGGAGTCCGGACCGGGCGCTGTCTTTCGGTTGGCTTCATCTATAGCTGCAAGCAATTCGGGCATGGAGAATGGGCTCGCGATTCCCTCGGTGTTGGCAGCAGATGGCAGCTTATCGACATGGGCTGGCATGGCCCACAAGTAAGTTCTTGTAACTGGTGCAGGCAACACGTCGTACTTGGGGAAAAAGTTGCGCGTTGCTTGTCTTGCGAAATCATTCGGAGACAAGTTTGCTGCAAAGCATGCTGTGGCCGCTGCATCAGGACGACGACAACCGTGCTCCATGGCATGGAAAGTTCGCCAAAGATGAGCATTCGATGACTGTGTGGAGAGCTGCTCGCACCACAGGTGCCATTGTCGTCGTGAGAGATCACGCTCATACCTTCGAGCCTTAGCAGTAATGTTATTTAGTCTTGTACGTGCATGCGCAGAAGTTGGGTCTCTGGTTGCAGTCGATTCCGCTTGTCGACGAGCAGCCCACAAGTTGAGCAGTGGCACATCCGGTGTTGGTCGACCAACCTCCACCCAGGTAATGGTTGTAGCCTCATTTAGTGCGCTTTTTATGCGGTCTAAAAGCGATGGTGCCGACTCCACAGAGTGATTTTGAAGAATAGCGCGGAAATTGTCCCAATGGACAACTGTACACTTGCGGCGTAATCGTCGGGCCTGTGATGGATAGAGACCGATGACAATAGGATGATGGTCACTGCCCCAGTAGTGTGGCTGTAAATGCCACGAGGGGGTGCCGGTTGCTGACCACCACGTAAGATCTGGAGCGTATGTTCCACTCCTAGTATGAAGCACAGTCCTTGTTGGTGTATCTGGATGGTTCAGGAGAATAAACAGCGCATCCGTAAAGGCGTCTCGCACACTCCTGCCGCGAGAACTTAAGGTGGGGTATCCTCAGTCCGGGTGAGGCGCATTGAAGTCACCACCAACTAAAACTGGACATCCCGGGTATTGTTGCCTAACATTCAATAACCATCCCAGGTTTATGCGGGAGGGAGAGCCACCACCAAGTCTTACATAGACTGACACAACTACAACAGTTGCCTTACCAAATTTGACTGCCACTGCAACAACCTCCTGATATGAAGTACACCAATTTTCCAGAGCAAGGCGTACCTGAGGAAACCGTGTGTCAACATACACAGCCACCTTTCCCGGAGGAGTATCCGTGTGCACACGTCGGTCGCCCATGGAAGGAGACACGTATCCGCTGAAACCAGGAATGGGTGGCAACGCGTTGGTCTCCTGCAGTAGCATTGCCCATACATGAAGCTTGTTCATGCGAAGACGGGATTTGAGCTCTCCAACCTTTGTGGAGAGCCCTCTACAGTTCCACTGAAGCACACCACGATATCTTGTAGTCGCCATCTCGATTATGAGTCCAGATATCGCAAAAGCACAGATGTCAGGTTAGATAATTGAGTGACCATAAACCTCAGTAACGATTTCGAAGAGTTATCAGGCAAGGCAGCAGAAGACTTTTCGGAATCAGTGAACGGCATGGGAGTATGGGACATAATCGTTGCGAGGCAGCTTTGTTATTCGCGGTCTGGGACTCCGTTGCTCGCCTACGACCTCCGCTAAAAGCCTTTCAACTTGGTCGTCAACTGCTGTCACATCATCCTGCGGAGGTTCCGGCATATCCTTCACGTTTGTACTCTGTTTGTGACTACGTTGTGCACTCACATTAGCGCTGTAAGCATGTGGTGTACAGATTGCCGGTGGATCTGTCTCAGATAGCAGTGGCCATTCATCGTCGTCCAACTGGAGAGCCTCGAATCTGTTGAATGTTTGAATCAGTGGTGATGTAACATGTTGAGACCATTGCCTTTGTATCCCACGACCGACCTTTTGAGTTGCTTTCTGCTTTGTTGGGCAAGTTGGAGAGGTGATATCATGGTCATTAGCTTGTAAAGTCCGCATCGCTAAGATACTGTTTCTTCTGGCATAGCGTCATCTGGTGTTGTAAAAGGACAGGACCTATGCATATGTCCAGGTCGGAAACAGGTGTAACAGCGGCTTGATAATCGTCGTCGTCGTCTCATGGTTGTTCGATTTCGGCGAAGTGGTTTGCGTCAATGGAGGGTATTGTAATTTTTGTCGTCGCTCCGTCACACCTCCAGATGCCGCTGCGTCTAGTCTCCCCTAAGGGAATTTCTAGACTGGTCCCGCGGCTCGGAGTAATCGTAGCGGCGGGGCGAAGGTGATCGGTGGCGCTGGACGGATTAGGGGTTAGAAAAGTAGACGGCAATCTCCCGCGGGGGCTCTTCCGGCTGCGAACAGAGAGCACCGAAGGGGAACACGCGAAGACCCATCTCTTTGCACGGGCAGCGAAGCCAAGCTTGCCCGGCCTCGCCACAATGGTAGCACAACGGCTGGTAGTCCGCAGTTCGCCATATGTCTGTTCTGCGGCGCCTGAGTCGCTGGAGGAATGTCGATTGGGAAAGTGGCATTTGGGGAGCGGCTGGCATATGCGTTTCGTAACGTGGTGTTGAAGGAGGCGGAAAACGGCTTGCGAAGGCGGCGTAACTAATTGTAGGTGGTTGTGGAGGGCTTGCAAGAAGCGGCGTGGCACCCAAGCGTGTTGCCCTTCTTTGCAAATAACACCGGTGACCGATGCAACTTGCGGCAGCGCCGGCGTAGTCAAGAGTTTTGCCAGCTCTTCGCGCACTATGGCTCGAGTAGTCTCACGCACTGAGTCTCCTGATGACACGGTGGATCTCTCAGTACAAGTGGAAAGCATCGACACAGTCGTGCGCTAGTGCTGCCGTGCTCGCATGTCAGGCGCTCTCTCAAAGGAAATAGCTCCCGTGAAAAAAAAAGCATCTACTGTCGCTGGCGGACTGCGAACGAGGCCGGCGAAGAGCCGTTCTTTCACACCTCTCATTAATAATCGCAGTTTCCGCTCTTCCGACATGTTTGGATCTGCACGTGGAACCAGAGCTTCACCTTCACCGCGTACACCATGACGCTTTCGTTCGGATGGATGCTGGATGCGACTCTGAGGTAGAATATCGGCCTTTTCTTTACCGAATGTGATAATAAACGCGTGCAGAAATTCTGCTTTGAACGTGTCCAATTTTTGCAGGCGAGATTCATGATTGACGCTCCAGGTATTCGCTGTGTCCTCCTGGGAGAAGTAGACATTTCGCATCTTCGCCTTCGCGTCCCAGGCATTAAAGGTGGCCACCCGGTTGAACTCGTCCAGCCAATTCTCGGCGTCTTCATGGGATATACCATGAAAGCGAAGGGGCCTCGCTGGTGAAGCAGGACATTGACAGCCACCTCTTGCGTGTTCGTAATGATAGTCTGTGTAAGCAAATCGAATTCAGTAAGCAAACCAAATTCGACAGATAGGCCACGTAGTCGCCGGATGCCCTGGTGAACAGACGTTTCTACCCTGGGAGTGCGCCCTTGACTTCAGTCGTGGCTTGAAAGGGGCGTCTCGTACATGAAAAATCCACCCGGCACCTCCACCAGATGTCACGGTAACACAGATAGCCGGATGTTGGCGAAGTCCAGGGATGTATAGTTTGAGCGCGAGAGGGGAATTTCGTCGTATTTGGCTTCTCTTCTTTGTATTCAGCACACTGGTATCAACATGGCGTTCTTCATAGCCCGAGTCGTGTCTGGACGCGCAAAAGAAACGTCAGTATTGTATAAACTTAGGTTTTGAAATTTTGCTTTGTCATCCGCAGGACATCAATCTTTTTCTGCATGGAAATATATACATGGAATAGTGTGATATTTTTTTAGAAAGAAAATGATGGGTGCTCGCCTAAGATTGGAAATATTGTTACGGAGCACAGTATATCGAGACGACGACGATGTACTGATGTGAAGTAGTGAAGAAGACGACGCTCAGGCCTAGCTAACTTCGTTCTGTGGTGTGCGGTGTGTGGTGTGCGTCTAAGAGTGAACTAGCGTTTATCAGTGTGTTCGTTTCTTAACATTTGGTGGAGGATTGCTGGAAGTACGTAAGTCGCCCAACCTTGATCTCCGTAGTGACCACCAGATTGGTACAACCACTATGCAATCCGACACGACACTTTCTTCAGCGGCACCATCAGCTCCCACCGTCGTCATGACGCAGCCGCGCGATCCAGGCACCTTTTGCGGCACCGACCACATCGACGTAGAAGACTGGCTCGCCAGGTAAGAGCGGTTTAGCAAGCACAACCGTTGAAACGCGACCCTCATGCTCGCCAACGTAATCTTCTATCTGGCAGGTACGGCGCGCGTCTGGTTCGAGACGCATGAAGACGATATCACATCGTGGGAGATGTGCAAGGAGAAGCTTCGATACCTATTTGGCAAGCCGATCGGACGCAAACTTGGCGCACGAAAAGACCTCGAATCCCGTGCCCAGTCTTCGACGGAATCGTACTTGTCTTATATTCAAAACATTCTAGCACTATGCCGAAAGGTGGACCTCGCCATGCCCGAATTAGACAAGGTGGGCCACATATTAAAGCGAATTGCAGACGATGTTTATAATCTGCTGCTTTGCGAAGATTGTCCAACGGTCGACTCAGTTATCCAAATTTGCCGCCAGTTTGAACAAGCAAAACACCGCCGTATTACTCACCGCTTCGAACGCTTCCCAAACACAGCTGCTACGTCCTCGTGCGAAGATAGTCCAACCTTACAGCAGCCATCTCATCCCTCCAACTTGACCAGGATTGTTCGTCGAGAGATAGAGGCTATGACACCCGTTGCGTTCGCTCCTCAACCAGCGGATGCTACTATAGCCTTAATTCAATCTGTCGTTCGCCAGGAGTTCGCAAATGTGGGCCTCAACGCAAACGTGGGCTTCGACTCGGGCCAACCTTCCGCACAGCCCTCGCTCCAACCTAATGTTCCTGTCGCAGCTGCTGCGGCTGCTACCACACCCTTTCAGACGCGGTACCGCTACCGCTACCGGAACCCGGACGAATGGCGAACCTCGGATGACCGACCAATCTGCTTCAACTGCTCAGGTGTCGGCCACATTTCTCGCCATTGCCGCAGCCGTTGGGTTCCGCCACCTCGACCTCGCTACTATTCTGATCGCAGCGCCGAATATGTTCCACACCCAACCTATGTCCGTGATACGCGCACTCGTGACTAACTCGCCAGCCGCGCGCATGCCCAGCCGCTCGCCGTCTCCTCAGACCCGGAGGTCCCGCTCGCCCCAATCTCGTAGTTTCTCATCTCCCCACTTCTCCGGCTCTCATCCGGAAAACTAACCAATGCAGCTCCCGGAGGTGACGCTGCATTGACGACCCGGCCCGAAAATCATCTGCTGACCCTCGCACATCGCCGCAACCTTCTAGACATCTATGTGGATCGTGCCCCTGTTACTGCCCTCATTGACACTGGTGCCCAAATTTCAGTCCTCAGCTCATCCTTTCGCGGCCGTCTCAAAAAGGTTGTCACACCCGCCGCTTCATCCGCCGTTCGTGTTGCCGATGGAAGCGTCGCTACCGTCGTGGGACTGTGCACGGCGCGCATGAGTATTTCCGGTCGCACTACCCCTGTCCTCTTCACTGTTATCGACCGCTGCCCTCACGACGTGATCCTTGGCATCGACTTTTTAACGACCCATTCTGCCCTGATAGATTGCTTAACTGGTCTTCTTCGCTTAGACCTGCCCTACTGCCCGAAAACATGCCCTTGTAGTCTTTTCCCTCTCTTTAAAACGCGTTTAGACTCTGTTCCGAGGCCTTTCAATGGTGAACAAGTGCAATGGTGTTGAGTTCCAAAGGGTGTAAAGATGCTCGTCGAATTTTGAACGAAGGTGTTTTCACGAAGCGTGCATTGAAAAATTAGGAGTGCACTTAGCTTTGCCTTAACAGCTCAAGCGATAACGCGTTTATCATGCCTTTTCAATCTGCGAGTGTTAATTGTATTGTATTTAACTTGGTGATATTTTAACATACTGCGGCGTCGGTACATATTCCAGTACAAGTTAGCAAGTCATACACATCACAATCACATCAGAATCTGAACAAGGGGCTCGCTCAAACGGCACACTAGAATTGCGCGAAATGGACTTTGTAGGCAATGCAAGATACAAGCAAGATGAAATTATTCATAATTAATAAACTGATATTAACAAACCAATTTTGTATTTTATTATGTAATATTATAAACAGTATTAATTTGCGGGATCACAAATGTCATCAATCTCGAATGTGAGCCGCGTTGGTAAATTTTAAATAGCCACTGTGCTTCCAAATAATCGATAAAGAATAACGAAATAACGAACAAATAGACATTCATACCCTCAAAACATCCAGGCTTTGGGCGGCACAGACCCTAGTGCGTCTGGCATTAGTTAACATTAAACATCCCGCACACGTTAAACATCCCTTTCAATACCTTTGTGTGCTCTTTTTGAATGATGCCGCTGCTGTTCACTTTCGTCCTTGTATTTACGCCTATTTCCGGATAGTTTGTCAGTTTGCTGTCACCATGGCTCTTTAGGCTTTGCGTTTCCTTTCGACCAACAACTCTGTACAGTGTTTTACATTTCCTAAGTTGCCCTTTTAGTATTATTACTATGTGCTATGACTGCCTTCCCTATGTATTTTGCTTGTGCTTCCCATAATGTATTTTTATCGTGAAGGTACTTAAAATGAATAAATAAATCATTATTATGATGCTAAACGCTGTAACTTCTCCGTATCTTTTTTTCCAAATTAGAAATTTTATTTTTCTGTATCCACCCAGCCGTATTCCTAATTGTAATAGGTTTTGACCGAACAACATGAAAAACTATCAGACACTGAAACACGTCGTTTTACAGTATAAAAAATAGTAATGCAATAAGAACGAATTCGGCCACCCACAATAGCGGTTCCAAGATAAGTGCGCAAAAAATTACTTTCCTGCCTCTGTCCCGAAACATTTGTCTACAGTATGATGAAAGCAGAAAAATGGCCACAGCGCAAAAACATCATGAAATACAAACATTGTCAGTTCACAAAGACAAGGTGCACGTGGAAAGAGCAAAATATGCCTGCCTTTTGTGTAGTCACCTTAAAGACAATTTCTAAACTCTGCAAGTGATACCTTTTTGATTATGTGTGCAGACCTTGTCCAGGAGCAAATGAAAAAATTGTTCTTTTCTAAGGCCCAGGTAAGAGCAAATAGGTTCTACTCAGTAGCATTGTTAGTTGCTGCACGAGACAGTACAAATTATTTCTGGCTGAGTAGCATGCTTGTGTTGCTCTGTGCTGTCGCAAGCTAAATAAGTATGGGAAATTCAATCTTTACTCATCTGAAGCTCCGATGCGCAGTGTTGCTCATATTTTCGTTCTCTATTGTTCTGTTTTATAGAGTTGCTAGAACTTAAGAAGTTGCTAGAAGTTAAGCTGTAGCCCTTTATAAGAGGCACGTATTCTCCACAAACTTTTTTTACCCTTTGATAAACATGCTTCTCCCAGAAAGTGCTCTGTGTCAAGTTAGGCAATGTATATGCTTCGTTTGGACGCTGAAAATTGACCTGACAGAGCTGCACAGTCTGAGCAGTAAGAAATCTAATCGCCCTAGATACACCTTGAGGTTGCTATGAACAGATGAGTTTAGCATCGTCGAGACAAAGTTTGTTGCACTGCTGTGACATTGAAGGTGGCACATCTATTAGACCAAAGTATGAAATTCATTTGCTTGTACGATGATGTTAAACCTGAAAAGCGCATAAAAACCATACGGACAACAGTAAAAGAATCGTTTTTCTGTCCTTTGTTGTTGTCCGTGTGTTTATATGAGCTTTTCAGGTTTAACATGTCTAACCAACTCGCCCAAACGTAGCCAATATTGTAGAATGAAAGAGCGCTGAACAGGAGTTTTGGGGGAGCCTCAGTTAGCAAGAAGAGCCAACATTTCGACAAGGGGACTTGTATTTTTCTGGGCAGCTTAATCCCTGGCGGGGGTTTTAAATACGCTTTTGCTTCCGAAGAAAAGCTAGAGAGGGGGAAGGAGAAAGAAGGAGTGCAAAGAGTGAAAGAATGTTTCCTTGGGTATGAATTTTGATGAACATAGAACCAGTGTTTCTATCATCACATGAAAAAAAAAGCGGCAGCAGCAAATAAATCTACTATGTGACGTAGATGATTGTCAGCACCTAAAGCAGTTTCGATGCTGACACGTGTTTCTTGAAAGGCAACAAGCATTCCAAAAGGACCTGATAGGCAATACAGCTGCATGGGAATAATTATAAAGGTACTCTGAAAAGAGGAGAAAAGGACAAAGAAAGATGAAAATATCAACAAACTTGGCATAGCATGGAGATAATGCCATGCGAAGCATGGCATTATTTTTAAGGGAACCAAAGTAAAAAGTAATGACAAAGGAACATGTTTGAAAAAACACTTGGAGCTTATGCTATTACAGGAGGGGGACGGGGGTTCAGATTATACATACATGATATGAATAAACTGTACTATTTGCACTTTATGAGATTGTTTTCTTGACTAGTTGTGGCAGACAGTAAGTACATTAAAGGAGTTCTAATGCTTCTTTAAAGACAATGTTACAAGACAACGACGACGAAGTGTTTCCTTCTCTGGCCTCGTGGAAGGGATAAGGAAATGACGACAACGTGGGACTGGTTTCTTGTTGCCGCTCGCTGCTATGCCAGTTGAGGCTGTTGTAAATATACTGTAAATACATCAAGTTT
This sequence comes from Amblyomma maculatum, assembly GCF_055883805.1. Taxonomy (NCBI): domain Eukaryota; kingdom Metazoa; phylum Arthropoda; class Arachnida; order Ixodida; family Ixodidae; genus Amblyomma; species Amblyomma maculatum. Next base: position 16,031,768 of record NC_139350.1, read on the forward strand.
CCACATAACAATATTTACTCCTGTTGGTTCGAATGTTATACATTTATGGATTAGATAACCCTATATTTTATGCACCTTGAAGATTTGAAGCCCAACATGTAGAATAAATAAATAAATTTCCTCATCCTTATGACCCATCTGATTGAAATGCTGGAAAACTGCTTTTGGGAGGTTCTTGCCTGTGTCTGCTCGATGCCCATTTACCCTTCTGTTCATTGATTGCCCTGTCTATCTGATGTACCCCCTCCCCCCCTCCATTTACTTCCTACTTTGGTTCCCCTTTGAGTCAATTTCTTCAGATAATGCCATGCTTGGCAGGTATATATTACCATGATTTGTTGTTATTGTTTTTTTTTCTTCCAAGTGCACAGACAGGGCATTGAACAGTTTTAATTATTTATTGCGGAACCCTCACACACTTGAACAAACAGTCTTTTTATGCATGAACCCGTGTGGAGGTATACTGAAACAAGTCTTGCAACTGAGTTATGGAATAATTTAAATAATTACTGAAGTCTGAATAACGACCTTTCACTGCATGTAAATTCATGAAAGTAAAATATAATTATAAACAGGACTGGTAAACTTAAAGTTCTTGCTTGCCCAATCGCCATATTTTGTGCTGCGCATTCTGTAGTCTTGCATGTAATGTACAAATTTTTGCACAAGATATTTAAAAAAGGACAAATATTCTGTGCTGGGCAGCTTTAAAGTGCAACTTTTCGGGGGTGCTGTGGTAACTATGCAACAAATGAGAGGAAGGTCAAAGTACAGCAGTAATGAAGGGGAGGACGAAAGCAAAGGCGGGAGGTACAACAGCAATATCAGACAGACGGCTAAGAAGGGTGTACAGCAGAAGCGTTGAGAGAAGAGCCGAGGAGGCGAGCATGGTGGCATCAGAGACTGGAATGATGATGTGTTCTCTCAGTGGAGCAAATGACATCGAGGTAAAAGCGGTTTGGAGGGTGAGGCGAACACAAGCGTCGTTTCGGTTTTTGGCTCTGCTTGAGCATGTTCCTGACAAGGGTTGGTAAAAATTCACCCCAACTCTACTTCCTTGAAATACAGTTGAGCCAAATGCTTGGCTACATTCTCGAATGAATGCAAAATTGTAGCTAATGCACGAGAGGAATGCCAGTGGGAATGTGGTTTGGGTGCTCGTGCTTCTTAACACCGCATTCACAAAAGTGCCTCGACTCGACGCTCCACTCCCACTGCGTGGGGTGGAGAAAACAGCTGCTTCTCCACTTCAGGGCCGATTCGGATTCATGAACTCCTTTCCTCCGACAAGGTCTCCTCGAGAAAAGCTCCCCGACTCGAAGCAGCGCAAGGGGTGTACGGAGACGAGATTTATGCAAAATATGGCTTAAAAACTGCATTCTGCAGTGTGTACCCTTCATGTTTTTTTGTCGAGTCTTAAAACAATCTTTTTAAGCAACCAATACAATTATACATAGTAAAACTTGCGTTTCGGGCTGCATAAAAAACGTGGCTGAGAAAAATGACCGAAAAGGTTTTTGCGTCTGGCAACAGTCACCACAGGTGACGCAGAGTTTACGTACAACATAATGTAGGCTTTGCGAAAGATTTGAATTCTTGAATTTATTAAATTCAAATTTGCCATGGAATCGCCGTTACGCATGCCCTTTACCTTCAGGGCACTTAGGAGCAAGCAGTGAAGACATGCATGCTGCTTCGCAGCGCACTGTAGCGCATGTACACTCAATTCGACTCTCCCAGAAGCAAATGCCTCCTATGGTTTCCAAACAAGTTCGGAGCCATAATTGAAAACCTGCTTGAAAAGCCATGCCCTTTGATGGGCAAGCCACGGATGTGTGGGGTGCAGCACAGACGTCCGCACAGCCTCACCGTATCTCCAGTTCCCCCAATTTACTGCATGCAACACACTGTTCCCGCACAATTTCGCCGCTGTCTTGGGAAGCCATTGCGCAGGATGAGCCACGAAACGTTTAGCTACCAGTGACGACTTGAAATGTGCCCATGCCCGATAAGTGTAATGCGATGATCAATTACAGTACTGGTGCCGGTGGCTGATCACAGTTATCAAAGCTTAGGCTACGCCGCACATTCAGACGACAAGGATGGTAGACTCTGACAAACAAAAAGAACAAAATAAACAGACCTGCCGCTCCAAGCGGCCTCGGGGGCCGCTTGGAGTATAAGTTTCAGTGAAGGCCTGTTTGTGAATATGTCAGTTAGGCTTTCCGCCATATTCATGACCATGCCTTCACTCGAACTTCTACTCTAAGCGGCCTCCGTGGCCCGTTTTTCGTTTCAGAAAACAGCCTCCACTCGAATCACTGCCACAGTGGCAGAGAGAACTCGAGTTTTCTTAAGAATCTTGAGTCCGCAACGACGCTACCTTGGCCGCTCCTCGACTGCCACTCCACTTGTAGTCTCTGAGGAGATCGCATCGTTTACTCGCTGTGTGGACTTTGTTCTAACGGTATACCAAACTTTTCACGAAAGTGGATCGACGAGGGTACACCAAACCTTTCTCTAAAGCATTGGCTGTAAGTGACGGCGAGCCGGGTGTCACCCGTTAATAATTATGAGGTATTATTATTAACGATGCGCCCTTAACGGTGCGCACACTCCCAGACACCCTTAAAGTGAGTGGGGGTAGCTGTTGCGGTCGCAAAGGAGATGCCCTCGACTTGCGTGGCAAGCTCAGCCGGAATTCAACTACCTTGTAGTGACAGAAGGGGGTGGTCGTTTGGTGCCCAGCGGTCGCCGGTTCAAACCAGAGTAACGATCAGAGTCAGAAGTAACAAACAAAACACAATTTATGCACAGCAAGAGACGATACAAAGGAATACACAAGGTCACTTGAAATACAACAGACGAGAGGTTCACAGAATACAAACGCTAAGCATGCAACTACAGAATGATTCAATAACAGAGGCTTTACGACAGATCAAACCCGAGAGAGTTACATAAACAAACACCAAATTGTTCACCGGGCACTGTTGCAGTCCGACGCCTCAAGAGTAACGATGTGGCCGCCATACGAGACGAGCGCCGCTCCCTTGAAAGTCCGTGGGCTTGCCAGCAGCGGGTGATCCCCGGGAGTCCAGCCGAAGCACAGGCTAGCACGTTGCAAAAACACTGACGAACTGACTGACTGACTCAACAAGTGGCGCGGTCACTTTAAATAGGGCGCGCCACGTCTGTTAGTTAGCACGCGTCAAAGCTAGCGCGCACACACACATAGCTTCGCTGGTTATAGCTCCCTCTTTTCCTCCAGTCGAGCCGCGCGTCGTCATTGGCCAGGTCCCATAGAAAGTTCTCGAAAGGCCTGGCACATTCCAGGCCGATGAACCACCGTCCTCCCCGGGCAATGGGAAAGAGGGTCACGGCAACGCGTACAAAGCTACGCGCTCTCCCGCGCGGGGAAGGGGCTTTTCTCTCCATGCCTTCCACGCGACGCCGTGCGGGCCTCGCGCCGTACCGGCTTGATGAAAATGTGCGCCGATTTCGTGACACCGGGACATCTGGAACATTATCGTTTTACAGGTGTGGCCGTGGCCTCCTGCTGCCAGTGCCGCTCACGTGCCGAGCTTTGATAAGTTGTGATCAGCCACCATTACCAGTACTGTAATTGATTATCGCATTACGTTTCTGTGGTGTGGGTACATTTCAAGTCGTTGCCGATGAAGTGAACAACGTTTTGGAGCATACTGAGTGCAGAGTTGAGGCGCGTATTTCACTTTTAATGGTGAGCTCCCCTGCATACGGACAAGCGCACCTTCCTTAGCTCGTCCTTTGTGATGAACGGAGGCGAAACTGTCAGGGGGGAACAACATGTCGCAAGCAGCAAGCTGGGGGCACCGAAGGCGCGATGGGGCTGTGCGGAAATCTGTGCTCACCCCCGGCATCAATGGCTTGCCCGTTATTTGAGGGTACGCAGTGCGTCTTCGGACACGTGGCACTGCCGAGGGAGCGCATTAGTGTGCTAGTCCTACGGAAGGATATTCGCAGCCAGCGAAGACATGACTCATCAAGCACGTTTTCAAATAGGGCTCCGAATTCAGTGTGCATGCGCTGAAACGCAGTGTGAAGCAGTATTCAGGTTTGCACCGCTTGGCCCCGAGCCTTCTGAAGGCCAAAGCCATGTTCGTAGAAAGTTGTGGCTTTTACTTTTTTTGCCAATGTATTTTGATATCTGTCAAAGCCTGACAATAAAAAAAAGGCGAAGCGGCAAAGGGCGAGAATTGTCTAACACCAAACAAATAATCCGAAGTATTCACACTATTTCTCAAAGCATATATGATATGTTCTGCGTAAACTCTACGTCACCAGGAGCGACTGTTGCCAGGCACAAAAGCATTTTTGGCCATTTTTCACAACCACTCTTTTATTCCTGCCCGCAAAACAAGTGTCACTATGTTGTTAGCATTGAACATGCTTGCGAAGGTTGTTTAGAAGACTCAACATGAAAAACTAAGCGTGCTGCTTCAGCACAGAGTTTTCGGGTCAAAAGTACACTTTAATCTCATACCCATACGTCATTTGCACTGCTTCCAGTGGAGAACGCATTCTCGAGGAGAACTTGTCGGAGGAAACACCGAGTGGGATTCATTCATCCAAATTGGCCCTGGAGTGGAGGAGCGGCTGTTTTTTCGGCTCCACGCACAGGTGGTGTAGCGTCAAGTCAAGGCCCGTTTGTGAATTTGGGTGCCAGTAGGCATTCATGTGAGATCACCGTTGAGAATTTACACTACACAAATCAAACTGAACTTCCTGGGCTATATTGCTGAGGCTTTCAGCTTGCACATCCCGTTCCTGTTATACCTGCGAGTGCAGTTTCAGGCTTTCATGGCACCGTTCAAACGTTCATTGCGCCACTTCGTTTCGCACTCACTGGGAGCGCCCATTTCATGGATGGAACATGTCCTCTTTTCTCATATTATGAATTTCCTAGTATCGGTCAACTTTTTTGACCCCAGTCAACACGGCTTTCTTAAAGGTGTATCCTGCGACACTCAGTTAGCATTGTTCATTAACGACCTAAGCTCTAACATTGATCTTAACATTCCTGTTGACGCCCTGTTCCTAGATTTTGAAAAGGCATTCTACAAAGTTCCTCATAAACAGATATTATTAAAACTTACCCGCCTGGACCTTAATTCCTTTAATTTAGAATGGATTCGCAACTTCCTCACTAAATGGCAGCAATTTGTTCTAGCTAATAAATATTCATCTTCACGTACATCTGTTATGTCCGGCGTTCCCCAGGGGCCTCTGCTTTTTCTTATTTATATAAATGACTTACCATCTAACATACGCTCTAACATCCGGATGTTTGCAGATGACTGCGTTATTTACCGTCCTATAATTAATAGCAGTGACCCCCAAACCCTTCAACTGGACATCGAAAGCGTAACAACCTGGTGCAATAATTGGTTAATGTCATTAAACACGAAGAAAACAACATTACTATCTTTCCATCGTCGTCGCTCCCTGCCATCATCAAAATACTTTATCTCCAACACCGAAATCGTCGCTGTATCAACGTATAAATAACTAGGCATTTATTTAACCCACGATCTAAATTGGTCCCACCATATAACGCAAGTAACAAACGATGCTAATCGCGTGCTCGGCTTTTTTCGGCGAACACTGCGCGCAACTCCCCCATCAGTTACGTTACTAGCTCATCTAACATTTATTCGTCCCAAACTAGAGTATGCATGCGCTGTCTGGGATCCTTACCAAAATAACCTTTCCAGAATACTAGAAGCTACACATAATCGCGCGGCAAGATTCATATACTCGGCTTATTCCTATCATGTAAGTGTTACTGAACTAAAACAAAATGCTCACCTTACTAACTTAGCGCACATGCGCAAAATTGCTAGACTTTGGCTTTTTCACAAGTTTCACCATCACCCCCGCTTAAGTCTGTCATCATCCCCGCCCACCATACATCCAGCCGCACGCACCATGAAAAGACCGTTTACCCTCCACCTGCCCGGACATCTGCGCATCTGTCATCTTTTTTTGTTCGCACCCCACGGGACTGAAATGACTTGGCAAATACCGTCGTACTTCATTCCGACCCATCAACCTTCAGATCATCCATCGAAATATTCATGTATTCGTCAACCACTCCCTCATGTAATACCCCTTAAATGGGGCCTTTGAGGTATCAATAAATAAATAAAAAAAAAGTTGTATCAACACACGAAGCTACTGATAATTTTCGATGGCAATGTTTGTACGTCCAGCCGTCAGTCAGGATTTTAATTGAGATATCCCCAATTTGGTGAAAGGTTTTTATGTGGGTAAAATTATTGTAGAGTACCTGTTGGAGCAGCTCCACACAACATTTCAACTGTACTGATATTTTGAGGTATGCAATTGTATGTTACCAAAGCTTTACTTGTTTCGTTTGCTGTTTCTTCTAAATTCGCTTGTATTAAGGTCACAAATGCATGCATTCAAGATTAAGCAAAAAGGAAAGGGTTCGAAAACTTGGGTTTTGTATTTTCTACACCGCTGAAAGACAAAACTGTTGATGCAGTAAAGTTCGTAATAAAACAGTGTTTCTTTTCCATAAATACGTTTGCGTAAAAATAAAATTGGATTGTAAATTACGATGAATTAAGGCCGATGTTAAAAAGCGGCAGATCTGTCGTCTTTTTTTTTTCGTTTTTTTTTTTGCCACAGTCGGCCATCCTTGCCATTTGAACGTGCAGCGTAGCATAAGCTATGGCGGATGCGAATGTTAAGAAGCGGAAGATCTTTTTTTTTTTTCTGCGAGAGTCGTCCATTCTTGTGTGTATGAATAAACAAAGGCACGCGGTAAGCTGTGATCACTAAACCGGATTTTAGCATTGTTCGCCTCAAATGGCATTTGCAGCTATTACGCTTTCCAATGATTTCGTGGCAGTGGACTGTGTCCGCCCCAAGTGTGGCGTGATAAAACGCAATAGGCTTGAGCAATCAAACCAACACGGGCACTCTGCCAAGTTCGCTCCCCATCACCGCAGGAGCTATCAAAGGTACACATGCCATGACGTTATTGCTGCGCAGCATCTTGGCGCGCTACCAATAAATGAGCTGCGGATGCGATTACCAAAACGAAGGGTCGCGCCAACAACCCGCTTGTTTTTTTATATTTCCGGAGGGTAAAGGTGGAGGGTGGGTTTATTATGCGAGTGAGTTGATTACACAACAAATACGACTTCATTTTTCAAGATCGGAAGCGGCGTCTCAAGCAGATTTCTGTATATCGAATTATCGATTTATCGAACTATTTCATGATCCCCTTTGAGTTCGATATATCCGAGTTCGACTAAGCATATTCTCTTTATGGTATTAGGGGCACTTCTTAAAATAGTACTCCGCATATTAGCTGAGATCTAAGTTGAGTACACACTAGTTAGCACTACTTGATGCAGTTACATGTGTCACAAACTGAAAAGCTTAACTGGTTTCTTGCCCCCCCCCCCTATTCCAAACTGAGTGAGCATTGCATTCTTATACCATTATGTAATCATATGCAGTGTGTTAAGTATGTAGCCAAACCCACTTATAAAGGCCGCAATTATAATAAATGCTTGCTATTATGAAGTATGGGTGGATCTATCACGAAAATATATATTCGGCCTATGGCATTGCGTCTCAAATATAATTAACTGTGACTGCACTAGTCTAGATACTGTGAACTTGCCGCCATAGTTAAAAAAGACATGCTTCACATTCCTGCACGAAGATAGAATATTTAGCTCTCATGACCTCTCAAAGAAAACAACTCATTCTCACCTGCAAAAAGAGAGAAGGAACTGAAATTTGTTTATTGAAACTGCATTTGACTGCCTTAAGACCCATTGCAGTGTCCTTATGTGCCAGCTTGGTAAGCCACCTAGAGTGGAACAAGTGTGATAAGCGGAATTCACGGTAGCGTTGACACAAACTATTGTGTGCTACGGGGATCAATCTCTGAGAGAGGTGCGAAGCTTTCAGTACCACACAAGAGACACGCCTTGTTGGTCAACGTGATGATGTTGCTTGCATCAAATGCCCAATCAGATTACAGCAGCCTCCGTTATTCTAGTGTAGAAGGGCCCAGATGTGCACACCAGTCATTGAAGACTGTGGTAAGACAGTATAGAGGATGGTTTTCATTCAGAGTGCTAATTCCCAACCTGATTCCTAGGTTTATGTGACTATATTTAAGGGGAAAGATTGATCAGTAATCTTGTGGCTGCTTCAAGGTGTCACTTTATTTGGAGCCAAATGAATGAGATATAGCGCTTTTCACAAAGCTGATGCATACTGGATGTCCTGAATAGAGGGGTATGTGTTAGGGCAGCTTTGGTTGTCACTGCATCCTTGCTATTTTGTCAAGGATCGGAGGCAAGGTTGCAGATTTACAACTGGTTCTTGCGAACACCTCAATCACTTATCATGTCCCTAGAGGGACTTGTCCTCTGAAAGGGCCTCGATCATGCCCTAACAGCTCAGAGAACTTAGACTGTGGCTTGATAGTCAGCTTCGAAGAAACTTCGCATGCACACAAAATGTTTAAAGGGAAAATACCCTTTTTGCTCCTAAATTATGTTTTTTGCTGTAGTCAGAGAAGTCCTTTTACTATGAACTTCGCATATAACAAAATCATCATCATCATCATCATCAGCCTGATTATACCCACTGCAGGGCGAAGGCCTCTCCCATATTTCTCCACTTAACCCGGTTCTGTGCTAGCTGCATCCATTTGACCCCTGCGAACTTCTTAATCTCATCCACCCACCTAACTTTCTGCCGCCCCCTGCTACGCTTTCCTTCCCTTGGAATCCAGTTTGTTACCCTCAGCGACCATCGGTTATCCTCTCTTCGCACTACATGTCCTGCCCATGTCCATTTCTTCTTCTTAATTTCCACTAGAATGTCGGTAACTTGAGTTATTTCTCTGACCCACTCTGCACGCTTTCTATCTCTTAATGTTACCCCTACCATTTTTCGTTCCATAGCCCTCTGGGTTGTCCTCAACTTAAGTAGAACTCTCTTGGTTAGCCTCCACGTTTCAGCCCCATAGGTGAGTACAGGCAAGATGCAACTGTTGTATACTTTCCTCTTGAGCGATACCGGTAAGCTGCTAGTCATAATCTGCGAGTGCTTGCCAAATGCGCACCATCCTAATCTTATTCTTCTTGTTAATTCCTTTTCATGGTCCGGATCTGCGGTTACTACCTGTCCTAAGTAGACATATTCGCCTACTACTTCCAGTATTTCGCTACCTAATGTAAACTGCTGTTCCTTCCCGAGGCTGTTGAACATTACCTTAGTCTTCTGCATATTGATTTTCAAGCCTACCTTTCTACTTTTTCTGTCTAGGTCATCAATCATTATTTGCAGTTCATCCCCCGAGTTGCTTAGCAAGGCAATGTCATCAGCAAATCGCAGATTACTGAGGTATTCTCCATCTACCCTTATCCCTAACTGCTCCCATTCCAAGTCTCTGAATACTTCCTCTAAACAAGCTGTGAATAGTACTGGGGAGATTGTGTCTCCTTGCCTAACACCTTTCTTTATGGGAATTTTGTTACTTTCTTTATGCAGAACTATGGTTGCTGTGCAGCCACTATATATATCTTCCAGCACTTTCACGTACGGCTCGTCTACCCCCTGATTTCGCAATGCCTGCATCACCGCCGAGGTTTCAACTGAGTCAAATGCTTTTTCGTAATCAATGAATGCTATGTATAAGGGCTGGTTATATTCCGAGCATTTTTCTATCACCTGGTTGATGGTATGGATATGATCGATAGTAGAGTACCGTTTCCGAAACCCTGCTTGATCCTTTGATTGATTGCAGTCTAAGGTTGTCCTGATTCTATTAGCGATTACCTTAGTAAATACCTTATACGTAACAGACAGTAAGCTGATTGGTCTGTAATATTTAAGGTCCTTAGAGTCCCCTTTCTTGTGAATGAGGATAATGTTTGCATTCTTCCATGGTTCCGGTACCGTCGATGACATCAGGCACTGCGTATACAGGGTAGCCAGTTTCTCTAGCACGATATCCCCCCCGTCCTTTAGCAAATCTGTAGTTATCTGATCCTCTCCAGCTGATTTCCCCCTTTTCATAGTTTCTAATGCTTTCTTGACCTCGTCTTTCGTCACTGGTGGAACGTCTGACTGTTTTTCCCTACCGCCAATCTCATTACGGTTCTGACTACTTTGGCTGCTGTAGAGATCTGTATAGAACTCCTCGGCTACTTTGACTATCTTGTCCATATTAGTGATGACGTTGCCCGCCTTGTCCCTTATCGCATACATCTGGTTTTTGCCTATGCCCAATTTCTTCTTTACCGCTTTAAGGCTTCCCCCGTTCTTTAGAGCATGCTCAATTTTGCCCATGTTATACTTCCTTATATCGGCCACCTTGCGCTTATTGATTAGCTTTGATATCTCGGCCAATTCGATCTGGTCTGCTGGATTGGAAGCTTTCATACTCTGGCGTTTCTTAATCAAATCTTTCGTCTCCTTAGACAGCTTACCGCTATCCTCTCTAACTATCCTACCGCCTACTTCTACCGCGCACTCAGTAATGATATCTCTGAAATTATTGTTCCTTGCCTCTAGGGTAATGTCGCCATCCTCAGTTAGAGCTGAATACCTATTCTGTAGCTTGATCCTGAACTCTTCTGCCCTCCCCCTCACCGCTAATTCGTTGATGGGTTTCTTTCTTACTAATCTGTTGCGTTCCTTCTTCAGATTTAGGCTAATTCGGGACCTCACCATCCTGTGGTCACTGCATCGCACTTTCCCGATCACCTCTACATCCTGCACAATGGCGGGGGTTGAACACATTATGAAGTCAATTTCATTTTTAGTCTCTCCGTTAGGACTTTTCCATGTCCATTTCCGGTTCTTCCGTTTGCTGAAGAAGGTATTCATGATTCGTAAGTTACTGCGCTCTGCAAACTCAACTAGTAACTCCCCCCTGCTATTCCTAGAACCAATGCCATAGTCACCTACTGCCTTGTCTCCTGCCTGTTTTCTCCCTACCTTGGCAGGGAACAAAAGGAATCCATTTAACATTCGTCTTCGCAATAAGTTTGCTCGATTATGCTATGTTCACAGTCGTACAGCGATGCTAATAGTGCTTATTTACAATGCAAGGGTGGTACTGTTATATCTAACCTGGCCAGATTCGGGCTGCGTTTGAGAATTTTATTCCCTTATTTTTCGTTAATAGGGCCTGCCATATTTGTTATAGCTTACAGGGTTTTTGTTTTTTTTAATGTTAAAAAGCCCTTTTTAATTTGTGTCTTGTTTCCTTCCTCTTCATTTCATATGATGTCCAAATTTCCAATTCTACCTTACTTTATGGTCGGGAGGATTTGCGTCACAAATCCAACAATGCGGCAAGTGCATTGAAGAAAGCAAGTAAAGAATCATAAATAGGAAGGGTCAGGGTTTGGGCTAGTGGATAATCTACATGAGGTTCCATAGCGCACATTAAACAAGGAACAGAAACGAGCGCTCGTGCTCTGTCCCTTCTTTGAGGCGCGCTATGGAACCTGATGCATAAATAAGAAGTATGATTTACTTCTCATTCTGTGATAAAAACAAATTCTGTTTCCAAGATTCTAGCCCGCGTTCCTTTATTCTGAAAAATTGAACTTTTATATTCATGTCAGGATAAGATAAAAAAACTAAATGCCCCATTGTGGTTTTCATTATATTGTTACGGGGTAGTTCAGCTTGTAGCAGAGGGCGGACACCGAAGACAAGGCTTTCAAACAGACGTTCTCTGCAGGCACCAGCCGACGCTGTTGAACGTCGTCTTCTCTCCAACTCACGAGAGTCTTCTTCTTTCTTTATGCGTATGCACCGCCTAATGTGACACTACCCCGCCGGCTGAAAAGCACCATCCCGGTGCGTACTAGCGTCCAAACCAGGGTCCATGTAGTATGGCTTTAGGCGTGCAACATGGACCGTCTCGGTGCGTGGTGTAGAGGCATGGCGGACGGGATGCAAAGGAAGCAGAGGTTCACGGTCGTATAGAAGATAGAAGGGGGAGTAGCAGGTAGTGTCGTGATGCGACGAATTGTAAGCGAATGTCACAAATGGCAGCGTTACGTCCCAGTCACGGTGGTCATGAGAAACGTACATAGACATGTCAGTCAGTGTTCGTAAGCCCGTTCGTCTGTGGATGGTAGGCAGTCGTGAAAGAATGACGAACGTTGCACAGCCGTAGGATCTCGTCGACTATACGAGCCAGAAAGCAACGGCCACGGTCGGTGAGCAGTTGGCGGGGAGCTCCATGGACGAGTATAACGTCGTTGAGGAGGAAAGCAGCGTCCTCAGTTGCACAACTGGTTGTTGTTGCTCGTGTGACCGCGTAGCGTGTGGTGTAATCAGTGGCCACCGCAATCCATTTGTTCCCCGATGCGGACAGTGGAAAAGGTTCTAGAATGTCCAGACCCACTCGAGAAAATGGGTCTATGGGGATGTCGATTGGCTGCAGAAGTCCAGCTGGTAAAACTGATGGCTTTTTCCGGCGTTGACAGCGGTCACAAGCAGCTACGTAGCGGCGGACTGCGCGATATAGGCCTGGCCAAAAGAACCGACGGCGCACACTGTCGTATGTGCGAGAGACGCCTAGATGACCCGCTGTAGGAACTTCGTGAAGCTGTTGAAGGACGGCTGAGCGTAAGTGCTGAGGGACTGCTAGTAGAAGGTCGGGGCCATCAGGTCGCATATTGTGCCGATATAAGGTGCCGTCGTGGAGCACAAACAAACGAAGGGAAGGGTCATGGCGATCGGCGCTAAGGTGAATGATAATTTTGTGAAGCTGAGGGTCTTGGCGCTGCTCACGGCGAATGTTGGAGAAATCAGAAATAGAGAGCACGCAAGCGTCGTTGTCACATTCAGGTTGACTTGGCGGGTCGACTGGATGACGGGACAGGCAATCGGCGCCTCGATACAACTGGCCAGACTTATAAACTACTGAAAAATTGTACTCCTGAAGGCGCAAGGCCCAACGTCCAAGGCGGCCAGTAGGGTCATTGAGTGTAGAAAGCCAACACAGTGCGTGGTGGTCAGTGACTACTGTGAATGGCCGCCCATACAAGTAAGGGCGGAACTTTGTAATGGCCCAAACGAGGGCTAAGCACTCACGTTCAGTGATGGAATAATTTTGTTCGGCCGCAGAGAGGAGTCAGCTGGCATAGGCGATGACGCGAGGTAAACCGAGCTGATGTCGTGCGAGAACGGCACCAATTCCATGACCACTTGCGTCGGTGCGTACTTCTGTGGGCGCTGACGGATTGAAGTGAGCCAACGCTAGCGGACCGATGAGGTGGGCAATAAGAGCGACGAAGAGGGCCGATTGTTCGTGGCCCCAGGTAAAGGAGACCTCTTTTTTCAGAAGCTGCGTGAGTGGACGGGCTATTTCTGCGAAGTTTGGTACAAATCGCCGGAAATATGAGCAAAGTCCGAGGAAGCTACGCACGTCGCTGCTAGATTTCGGTATAGGGAAATCCCTTACAGCGCGAATTTTGTCGGGGTCCGGCTGGATGCCATGGCTGTTGACTAAATGTCCTAGGACCTTGAGTTCCAGGCGACCAAAGGTACACTTCTTGGAGTTCAACTGAAGGCCAGCTCGTCGGAAGACGCAGAGAATAGCCGAAACACGATGGAGATGGCCTTCAAAGGTTGATGAAAATACGATGACGTCATCGAGGTAGCACAGATATGTGGTCCATTTGAGCCCGCGTAATAAGGAGTCCATCATACGCTCGAATGTCGCAGGGGCATTACATAAGCCGAAAGGCATCACTTTGAATTGGTAGAGGCCATCCGGGGTGACAAAAGCCGTCTTTTCACGGTCTCTTTCGTCAACAGCGATCTGCCAATATCCAGAACGGAGATCGATGGAGGAGAAGTAGTTAGCACCATGCAGGCAGTCGAGAGCGTCATCGATCCTTGGAAGAGGGTACACGTCTTTCTTTGTTATCTTGTTTTGGTGTCGATAATCAACGCAAAACCTCCAGCTGTTGTCTTTGTTTTTGACGAATACTACCGGAGACGCCCAGGGGCTGCTCGACGGCTCAGTAATGTTGCTTGCCAACATTTTCTCTACTTCTTCTCGAATGATCCTGCGTTCGGAAAGAGCAACTCTGTAAGGCCGTCGATGAATAGGTCGGGCATCTCCAGTATCAATACGATGTGTGACGACGGACGTTTGGCCCAGGGATCCGTGACCGAAATCAAATATGTCGCTGCATGACTGCAAAAGGCCGTCAAGGGCACTGGCATATTCGGGACGCAGGTCAGAGGCAACCATGGCTGAGATGCGGTCCTCCGGACTATGTGATGAAACAGGTTGTGCAGGTACGTCGGCGTGACTGTCGGACAGCACTGCAGAAATAGTAAAGCTGGACAAAGGCGACAGCTCGGCAAGGAAAATGCCCTCCGGGAGTACTTGTGAAGACATGCTTAAGTTCAGTACAGGAATGTAGGTGAGGTTATTCTCGACGTGTACAATGTTATGAGGTAGGACGATGTTGCGCTGTAGAGTGACGTCGGTGATGGGGTTGACAACGTAGTCGCCGTCAGGAAGGGAGGGAAAAGGTGACATGGGCACGTATACTGCGCCTCGGGAGGTAGGCGAGTGACAATATTGGCACATTTCGACGATGTTGCCGACACAGAATTACACACGGATGCGAGCAACGTCGGCCTTGGTGCCGTTCTAGTTCAGCACCAAGACGGGGTCGAGAAAGTAATTGCCTACGCCAGCCGTGCACTTTCCCGTGCTGAGTATAACTATTCCACCACTGAAAAAGAATGTTTGGCGGTAGTATGGGCCGCTGCCAAGTTCCGCCCGTACCTTTATGGCCGACCGTTTCGCGTCATCACTGACCATCACTCGTTGTGTTGGCTGAAAAACTTAAAGGATCCTCGTGGCCGCTTAGCACGTTGGGCATTGCGCCTACAGAAGTTCGATTTCGATGTTATTTATAAGTCTGGCCGAAAGCACACCGATGCTGATAGCCTGTCCCGCGCGCCCGTCGGCCCTCCTTCATCAGATGCCACCGACGACGATAGCTTCCTCGGAGCAGTCACTACGTCCGATCTCGCCTCCAAACAGCGTGCCGACGGCGAGCTGCGACTGATTATTGACCATCCTACAATACCCCGATACCTTGCTCGGGGGTTGTCGTCGTATTGCCTCCGCAATGGGGTGCTTTATAAGAAGAATTCTACGTCGAGTGCGAAAACATACCTGCTAGTCATACCGGCTGATCTAAGGCATGAAATCCTCCTGGCCTGCCACGACGAACCAACTTCAGGGCATCTTGGCTTTACACGCACCCTAAACCGAGTCCGGCAGAACTACTACTGGCCACATCTTTCTCCGAGCGTTAGACGTTACGTACAGACTTGTCGACAATGCCAGCGGCGAAAAAAACCCACGCTCAAGCCATCCGGTATGTTACAGTCTATTGAACCACCCCTCACACCCTTCGAGCAAGTGGGCATGGACCTTTTAGGCCCATTTCCTTTATCCTCGAACGGACACAAGTGGATCGTAGTCGCCACAGACTACTTAACACGCTACGCTGAAACGAAGGCCCTTGCCCGAGGTACTGCCGGAGAAGTTGCTCGATTCTTTATGAACGACATTGTGCTCAGACACGGTGCACAGTCGACCATCATTACTGACCGAGGAAAGGCGTTTACAGCTCGGCTACTGCGGGACACCTTAACTCTCAGCCATACCGAGCATCGCACAACAACAGCGTATCACCCTCAGACAAATGGATTAACGGAACGACTAAACAAAACTTTGGCGGACATGATCTCAATATACATCGACGTTGAGCATAAAATGTGGGACGAGATCCTGCCGTATGTCACCTTCGCCTACAATACGGCGCCGCAGGAAACCACGAAGTTTACGCCGTTCCGTCTCGTATATGGCAGAGAGGCCCGCACGATGTTGGACGCGATGCTCCCGTGCGGGGAAGAAGCGGTCGAACCCGACGCCGCCCATTTCGCAGAACAGGCCGAGCAAGCCCGTCAGCTGGCCCGCTTGCACATCAAGGAGCAGCATGCCACCGAC
The DNA here is from genome assembly GCF_055883805.1 of Amblyomma maculatum. Lineage (NCBI taxonomy): Eukaryota > Metazoa > Arthropoda > Arachnida > Ixodida > Ixodidae > Amblyomma > Amblyomma maculatum. The sequence goes on from NC_139350.1 coordinate 16,047,876, forward strand.
GCTCGACACTATAACCTTCGGCACAGGGAGGCCCACTACGAACCAGGGGACCAAGTGTGGGTGTGGACCCCCGTGCGTCACAAAGGCTTGAGCGAGAAACTACTCCACCGCTATTTCGGACCCTATAAAGTCCTGCGCCGCTTAAACAACGTTAATTACGAAGTCATTCCAGATGAACTGTGACCGTCAGTGTTCGACGCCAGCGGCCTGAAATTGTGCATGTGGCGCGCTTAAAGCCGTACTTTTCGCGTGACTGAGCGTTCCCTGCAAGTGAAACCTTGCGTTATTGTACAGTTCACCTCACGCCTAATTTTTTTTCTCCTCTCACCTTGTCATCGGGACGATGTTTTCTTTCACGGGGGGGAATAATGCCACGTGCCTAGCGCCGCGCGACAGCTGTGTTTGGTGCCGACGACGACGAAGCGGTGGTTGGCACGAGCGGCGCGCTGGTGCTGGACTCTGTGACTCTGTGTTCGGAACTACAAGCCGACCTTATTCTCGGGTCCTCGGCTACGTGTACTTTCACGGCTCCCTCTGACTTCAGTCGTGACAATATGTTGATGGCTTTGCCATAGTCTACATTTCAAATACTGCGTTTCAGACATCGCAGTTTCCATCTCCAGCTCAGCTGTTTTCACTTTTGTTTCGTCGTCATTAATAACCATGTTAGGAAGGAACGAACCACCTAGTTTCTAAGGCTAGTGCTTCTAAATGTATATGATTGCTAATTTGAATGTTGAAAAGCCTTCTTTAATTTGTGTCCTGTTCCCTTCCTTTTCAGTCCACGTTGCGTCCAAAGTTTGGAACTTATCCAGATAAGTGGTCCGGAATTTCTACTTGCTTTGGTTTAGCACAAGATCAGTGTTTTGTTACTATATATATTTGTGTATTGTAGCACTGTTTTTTGAATATTTAAGCTCTGCAAATAGATATTGATTGATACAGGCGTATTTCCTTTCCATGGACCGTATTTTGATCTAATGATGTGTGATATGGTATGGCAGATAGTGCTGTAGAGCTACGAGTGCTGCCTAGGGGACATAGCCATGTCAGGTTTTCATGCTCTTTTTATGCGTCGTGAGGCAAATTGTGTGCAACTGGTTTGGTTTTTTTTGGTTTAACATTCGAAAGCAACACAGATTATGAAAGACGCCATAGTGGAGGGCTTTGGAAATTTCGACCACCTGGCGTTCTTTAACGTGCACTGACATTGCGCAGTACACGGGTGCCTTGCTTTCCACCTCGATCGAAAAGTTGCCGCTGCGGCCGGGATTCGATCCCGTATCATTGGGGCCCAGAAGTCGAGCGCCCTAACCACATTACCATCACGGCGGCTCATTGTACTCAAATGCTTCAAATAAAGATATAAAGGAAGTTGTGTCACATATAATAAGATTGGGTGGGTAAAATACAAGGACGGAAATAAAGGTAAGTCAGCTCCAGTAACATTTACTTTTGAAAACTGTCAACCAAGGAGCATGAAAAAGGGTCATGACAATGGACACAAATGTCGCATTGAGGTGTTTGTCGGTATTGCCCTTCATTTATGTTTCTCGGTAACGAGTTTTCAAAATGTCGGACGTATTTTCAGTATTTGACAGCTATATTTTGGTGCATTTTCGCAACATTTTTGCAATGCATTAAAAACATAAGCGCATCGCATTTTTCATGTATCTTTAGTGAATTCCGAGAACGGTATAAATTTATACTTTTAGTATATTATTAGTTTATTTCTCTTGGTTTTGAAAATATAACGGCAACATATTTGTAATGCTTTAAAAAATATTTGCGCATCCTATTTTTTATGTGTTTTTAATGCGTTCCAAGGTTATTTTCTGCCAGCATGAAAAATAGGTCGAGTACAATAGTAATCCTTTGAAAGCACATTATCACTCTATTGGTGGAAGATTTTGTGAACCCTGCATAACAAGCCAAACTCAAGAATGAAAATGTATGCATGTTGAAATATACTCGACAGTCAAAAAGCATATTTTTAACATATTTGTAAAAATATGCAGTGTTGTGCACCTAATATATTTACAACGTATTTATTTTGCATTTCAATTATGGGGAGAAAAATGCGAAATAATAAGAAATTAAACACAATGCAGTTGAAGTACATTTTTAGTATGGCTATTACTCTCTAAGGGAAAGTGACTGAGACTGTGAAATACGCACGTGCATTAGCTGTCGCGGCGGCTCTAGCGGCTGTAGTGTGGCTCAGTAAATGTCGACCACTTGGATTTCTTTACGCGCGTTCCGTCCCTAACACTGGCGGGCGCGTTGTCCTCCCCAGGTTCCCCCAGGTTGTCAAACTTACTCCGCAAACCTCCGCTACTGCTTCTATTTCTCTTTTCCCACTTCCACACGCAACTCTCGTCTTTCCCTTACGGCGCGGTTAAGGCGTCGACAAAAACAAGTGTGACAGATACTGCGCCTAGCCCTTGCTCTGAGCCAATTATTATTTGTTTATTATTCCTTTATCATGCACTGACTTCGCGTAGCACATTGGCGGATCGCTCTTCGTCTCCATCGGAAATAGGCTCCCGAGGCTGGAATTTGGTATAGCGTTCTTGGGTACACTACTACACGCAGCCGCCGTGGTGTTCGGCTTTTTGTATACATGATAACCAGCCATATCGTGTATAGGCCTTGTTTCGCAAGCCTCCAGCGGGTCTGCCTGGTTTAGTTTGTGGGATTTGACGTCTCAAAGTTACTCAGGCTATGAGAGACGCTGTAGTGGAGGACTACAAAAATTTCGCCCACTTGGGATTCTTTAACGTACACTGACATCGCACAGCACACGGGCACATTGCTTTTCGCTCCCAACGAAAAGCTGCCGCCGAGGCCGGGATTCGATTCCGCATTCTTAGGAACAGTAGTCGAGCGTCGTAATCACTGCTCCACCCCGGCGGGGTGAGTCTGCCTGTTGCTTTTGCTCTCTTCGAAGAACTTGATTTTTCAGTTCTGCAGCGCTACTTCCCGCAATCTAGCAAGATTCCGATGTCTGAAAGCGATTTGACCTTTGTGAGTGTGGATGTGGAAAAGACGGAAAACTAAAATATCTCCAGTAAAAAGCAGCGCTTGCCTACATCAAGGACATGTGGATGATTTGGTGAGCAAAATAAATACTATATGCTGTTGGTGAGAAAGGAAAGGAAGCGACGCGTACCGACTGCCGAGACATTTTCAATTGGATGAGAAATGTGGGCGGGGAGGAAGGGACGCGCCGTTCACTTGTAAGAAACCAGTCTAAAAGTGAATCGAGAAGGCTGCTTCGAAGGAGCCGTCGCGATGATCAATCACATGCCTGGAAGGGGCAGAAGGAAATCAGGTCACTTGGCAAACGCAGCTTGGCCTGATGAACAACTTTCTTCCGGGTCTCAGCTTTTTGGGTTTAGCGCGGAGAGCAACCCGGGGCCGTCCGGGCAGTGTGGCGATCGGTAACCTTATGCACGATGATGGAAACAACACTAAGTAGCAGAAAAAACGTGAGCAAGAAGTCGATGGTGTAGGCCAAATGAACAGTTGTATAGATGTCGTATTTTGAATAAAACTGTTCTTGTGGAAGACGCCAAGGCCCCGTAAACTTACTATACTGACCACCAAACAATGTTTGCCGAAATATGATAGAAGGTAATGCATTTGCCATTCCCCTGCTAGAGAAAACATTTCTGTAAGAATATCGCCTATGTGATGCACATGCTGTAGAAGGAATGGACACCAGCTGATTCTAGCTGATCTTTACTGACGTCCCAACATGGCGCTCACACTTTTGCTCGAGCCCCACTCTCTTTCGGTTCTTCCTTTTGATCTTTCTCATGCGTCAGGCGCAAATCGTCAATACACTCCGGGCCCAGGGTTGTTAATAAATAGGCCTAACTTCCTCCTATCTTTGCTGTAAGCAAATTGGTTACGAGCAGGCTATCCTATTCTTACACATTATACATTACACGATAACACGATAACACCTTTCCGCCAAACAGCTATCGCGCACTGTCCACTGTGACAGATTTAGAACATCTGTTTGTTGCGGTTCATCACGACTTTCTGGCGTAGACAAGTGACGATATATCAACAAGAAATGCGAGGGACACCTGGTTCATTAGGACTGTAGTAAATAAAGGTGATTGATCTTAATATACAACAGCTTCAGTTTCAGATAGTAATGTTTCCAGCTGCTGCGCATCAAAATGTCTATTTCGAAACGTTTTCCGCAGCACATCTTTATGATTCTGATCAATTTTGCCGCTCCACCACAGGCAACTGTCTCGGTCATAAAATTCTATCACTGTAGACTTTCACATGTTGCTGTCTAATAGAAATTTGATGCTTTGCTACATCCCTAGATGATTTTTTGACCGACCAGGAGAATCAACACCTGTGGCTTCAAAAGATCGAGCGTTCTGCAATATTCGCGTGGAACAGGTGCTGTTGGAGCAGCAGCTGCTTTCATCAGAAAGCGTGTACACACCACATATTTTTCCAGGACGCATTTAACACACTCACGAGCTCGTGCCATCTGCATACTTCATCGCAGCTCGGTTACTGTGGCGCCTGTACCGCCATGGAGGATACTTTGCAATGTACATGAACCACCAAAAGCTGTTGACGGGTCTTCACAAGGGAGCAACACGGGCGTTACTTCTGTGGGCGTTGCTGCAGCGTTGTGAAGCCCGCTGCTGATTCTGCGCATAGCGGCGTCATCGATTTAAGGGTGAAGACCTCGTACTTTTGAGGATGGGTCAAGGCGTTCTTCCTTCGTGAGCAGGAGAAAGTTCTACAGCAAAAACATCTTTCTGAAATTAGTTGCACCAGAAAATCTCGGCCTCTCGCAGATCTTGCGCATCAAGGGGAACGGTACGACCAGTGATCGTTGAACATTTAGTGATGTAGCGCGATATCCGTGCTGTTATTCGAATTGTTCTGCTCAAAATGCGGAACCGAATTAGTTAAAAGTGGTCACATTCACTAGAGTCTTTACTTCGCGCTTTATCTTGACGCAGAATGGGGATAACCACACAAACGGATCAAAACGTCGTGCTAAAGTCTCTAAAACGTGAACCTTCGTGTTTTCTTCGCGAGTTAGCAGTTATAGCACTGCGTCAGCAATTAGGGGAAGCCGGTAAGAAGCGGTATTCTAGAAGAGACACAGCCTCTTCGTGAGTGCAGGAGGTGAATCTGGTGATGCATGCTTATCGATGTGTTCTTGTTGTGGGGGATCATTCGTAGCCCACTTTTGTAGCGTCATGCAAGCCCCGCTGAAGATATTGTTTGCCTCTTTGTATACCTCAAAGGCTTCTTTGGAACTCGAAACACTGGTTACGAGGTAATCGACTTAAATGGAAGTGGGGAGTAGATCAGCTGTACTTTGCAAAAAGGCCTCAACGTGTTGTAAATGGGGGAGTTACGTTGCGCCCAAAAGAAACGAGCTTCCAGTCGTTCCGGAGGGAACACGCGCCATGTTGTCCTCCTGAATGGCCGGCAAATACTCTCATACCGCACGTGTCTTAGCTGGATTTTTTGGGAAAACTTTCTAAAACTACACTGTCATGACAAGCGCTCTTTGCCAGTGCTGTCCAGCCCCCAGAAACGTTGGAGTGTATTCGAAACGTCTGCATCGACAGAGCCCGTTCGACGCACGCATACTATCCCGACATCAGATACATTACTTCCATTATATCAAACAGGGCCTTGCAAAGTTTAACCAAGTCCCGTTGTGATGGCTGCTAGGATATTTTCCTGGTCATGAGAGCAAATTTTATTAGAACGGAACTTGGAGACTTGGTCTGCCCCGACAAGCAAATCAATTTCTCTGCCGCCATTCAAGCCTGGGAAAACCATCGTGTCTGCAAGAATATTTTTTGCCCCCACCAACTGTTTAACAAACACGTGGGCACTAGGAAATTCAGCCAATGCGCCGCAAATAAACGAAACTTCGACGGCCTCGATTACGTGTTTGATTGGTTTTGCATATGTAGGCGCACCAAACTGAAATGACAGGGCAGTGATTCCGTAGCTATTCCGAAAGCTTTGATGTTCAAATCGATAGTCTTCACTTGTTTTAGTCCTAATGTCTTTGAGCCGTCGGTTCTAATGAAAGTCCGTTGGCTCCTGTTATCAAACACACCACTGATATACATCGACTGAGTCTCTGATCAACCCTGCTCTAAACATGTTCTAAACAAGTGATCATTACCTTATTGCATTCAAAATAACGGCGCTTAATACTAAAATTTAGAAGAATTAAGAGAAAGAGAGATTATTGCAAAGGTTACTACCCATCAATGAACAGCGAACTAGCGCTCTTCATAGATAGCTGCATGCCTACCTTTTTTGAGAAACACGTTGAACAAAAGTGGGCTCTATTTAAACGTACAGTTTCGTCGCTAGTCGACAAGTGCGACCAAATTTAAAATACAAATTATGATCACCATGGTTCACCGTCACCACGAAACGACTTTTGAATAAAAAATGCTTATTTTCTTTGCAAAACATGCAAAAACGGCTGAACGTTGGTCCGCATGCGGCGATTTCTCCGAACTTACCACATAGCTATCAAGGAAGCCAGGCGCGTGTTCATAAATAACACACTGCCAGCCCTCCTTTCTATTAACCCATCTAAGTTCTGGAACATTATCAGGCACAAAGAACGACCATGCAGACATGCAACTTTCTGATAGTTCTGGGAATAAAATTCTAATGAAGAAATGTTGTGCTGCCTTAAAACTTGCCTTTGCAAAATCGTGTTCTGTTCCTTCCAGATTGCTCCACAACGATAGGTCCCATTGTGATGGATTTTTGCGGCTTTCCAGAGCATCAAGTTATCATCCAGTTGCAGTGTCCACAACGAGAATTCGAAGTTATTTAAGAACACTTGTGTCTATTCCAGCATATATTTAGCGCACCTTTTCACCCAGCCTCTCGAACATGCCAGAATGCCAGCTGACTGGAGGGTATTGCGGGTCTTCAAGCAAGGTAATCCGAATTCTCCCATTACCTAGCGACCAATTTTATTAACAAGCATTCCTTGTAAGCTTCTAGAGCACATTGTACTGTTACGTGGCGAGAAGCAAGAAGACGGCAAAAAATGGTGACAGGGTGAAAGGTGATTTTATGGCTGGCCTAGCGTGAGGGCTTCTCTCGTGCCAATGCCGATCTTCTTCGCAACTCTTCGCGGCGCCGCCGAGCGATCCTCCTGATCGGTTCGTTGAAAGCGGCGATGACTTGGCAGTGAAGATGTTGAAGAAAATATAGAAGAGAATGAATTGGGTGCCACTACGATGACTATGACCACGATGATGTTTGGGTGATCCGGCTGCCCTGGTGCTCCTCAACGATCCGCCACCTATGTCCAAGGGACTGATGGCTCGAGGTCGCGTCGGGGGGCTGGGCGGGGGTTGCGTGTACGTGTCCTTGGGTTCCTACATGACCTTCTGGGCGTTACTGTGATCTCGACTCTGGTTGGCACGTCTGTGCGCCTTGTCTTCAGATCCGGGCTGGAGGCGGGTCGGCGGTAATTAAGGCTGGTGTGGTCTGGGCAAGAAGGGCTGGAAAGAAGCTGCGCGGCAATATCCCCGGGCTCTCGGCCGATGGTCCTGGCGTACGGATGGCATCGACGCTCCAAGGTGAGGCTGGGGATCACGTACACCGCACTTCCTACCAATAATGTAACGTAGATGCCCGCGCACAAACAGTGGATATATTTACAGATATTGACAGACGGCTAGCTGACAAAACCGCAGACGAACGACTTCAAGTCAGTGGCACCCAACACGATCCACACACAATTCATTGTCCTCGCTGTTGTTGCTGTGCCCTCGCGTTCCACACACTAGCCCCTTGACAATGTATTCTAACCTCGCTTCTGTTCTGGAAGGTAACTCTTCTTAAGCTCGTGTCAGCATGGTTTCCGCCGAAATGTTTCTTGCGTGACTCAACTTTACCTTTCAATAATATCACAGCGTCGTCTTTAGATAATGGTTTACTAATCGACTCCATCTTTCATGACTTCGATAAGGCTTTCGATAAGGTATCGGATCACTTACTCCTTCTTAAAATGAGTTCCCTGAGTATTGACCCTAATCCGAAATGTTTTGAATGTTTCTTGACTAATGGTACCTAGTTTGTATCAGCTAATGACTCTCTAGCATCCCTATGTACCGTGACATCTGGTGTTCCCCAAGGCTCCGTTCTCGGTCCTACACTCTTTTTGTATATATTAATGACCTTCTGAACGGCATTAACGCTTTCCTTAAGTATTTTACTGATGACTGGGCTCTTTTTTGTGTAATACATAACGCTAACGAGAGTTCTTTCCTTTAGTCCGATCTTGAAAACGTCTTAATTTGGTGGCAGGGATGGTCTATGGTTATCAGTCCATCAAAATGCAACATGATGTCTATTTCACGCCAGTATAACCCGTCTAAAACGTTCAATTACGAGAATAGTGGAGCTTCATTAGAGAACGTTTTATCTTCTGAATATCTGGGTGTTCACATCACTGACAACATAATCTGACGCATACACACAGAATATGTTAATGCAAACCGTGCCCTCGGTTACATACGCAGAAACTTCTCTCCGCTCTATTACATTTGAAGTTACTTTTATATCAAACACTAACACGGCGAAAGCTAGAATACGCGTCATCAATATGGGACCCCACGCAACTCACGTTAAAAGATGCTGGAATCGATCAGCTCGCTTCGTCTTTTTCAATTATTTTCGCATGTCTGGTGTTTCTTTATTGAAATCTAAACTTGGCGTGACTAATCTCGCAGTTCCTACAAATATTTCATGCGGCAGTCTTTTTCACAGTATGTTCTTGCATAACGGACACTAAAACAGAATTCCTTTTTTCTTCTGTACCATCCTACGTGTCATCACGTGTTCTTCAGCTACCTAAAGTTGCATGAAAACTTGTAAAACGAATGTGCTTTTTACTTCTTTCTTACCTAAAACTAGCACTAAGTGAAACCACCTTCCACCCTTTATCGCCTGCATTGCAGACACGTCATTTTTCAAGCAATTATTACCAAGTACGTCACAGAACAAGCATCTGAATAATAATTTTTGCCTTTTGCCGGTCCTTTTTAATATCTATTTATTTTATTTTTGCACCCATTCCATCTGTAACGCCCTGTAATAAATAAATAAATAGCCCTTGTCTTTTCAAGTTACTTGCCGTTACACCATTACCCACGGCATGCAAGCTGACGCCGTTTGAAGTGCTAGCTGCTTGCCGGGAATGATCGGCATAATTGCACACTGAAGTCTCATGCCAGCAACAGAACTGCAAACAGCGAATGTTTAGACGTCACTATTTTGATCTATGCCCTGGATTCGTGCATCGAAAACAATGAAAGGATCTGGCTAAAACGCTACTCCGCTCTGGCAGACTCATGCCACATTGTGAGTGCATCGTCGAACGGCAGAAGCACTCACTGCATGCCTTGCCTAGAGGTGGCGCTGTGCAGAGCAGAAGCCGAAGGCAAGGAGCTCCGACGCCAGCCGCATGCTTTATCTTTACCACTACGTGCCATCACGACCGGCAAGCTGTGACCCGCCTCTTGACTGCTCCATCGTCCAATGGATCAAGTTATTTTCGATATTCCACTTCGATGCGTAGTCCTCTAGCAACTATTGAAGCTCGCGCTTTTGACGAAAGCAGTTCAGTGCAGTTTGGTTCGATGCTTCGCCGCTTGTAGTAGCCTATGGCGACTTCACTCGGCCTTACTTTTCCAAGGATCTTCCAGCATGGCAGACTCAGGCACACCAAGCGAATGCAACCTTCTGATGTTGATGTTAACGTAGTCCAGAAGAGTGCACAACGCAAGCACGGGGGCAGGAGTCTTGACGGGATTAAGTGCCCGGAGGTTGGCCAAGTACCGTTGGCTAATAATATGTCGATTACCGAAGTGGGTCTTAAGTATGTTGATGGCGTCGCCGTGGGATGTTGATGACACTTGCGTTCCATTGATTGTTTGCGCCACCATTGCACTGAGCAGGCTTTTAAATTAATGAAACCGATCTATATTGCTCTGGTCTACGTTAGTGTGGGCGGTATAGTGGTACATGTTCCAAACGGCTGTCCAGTGGGACACATTGTCGTCAGAGGGAGGCCAGTGGAGTTTTGGCAGGCGGGCATCAACTCGTCCTCTAGTCGTTCAACAGCAGCCATGGCTAGGACAAATAAAAACATAAACAGCGCTAAACATCATTGATGTTTTACTGCGATAATGCATGTACATAGATAAATACAGCACAGTGGTGCATGCGCACAATGGAATACGATAAGGCGATAAATTATTCAAACTTTATCTCAGGTAAATGTTTTTGTCATATTTGGCAATGCAAGTGAATGCGTGATGATGCAGTTATCCACTTGTCCAGGAGCTTGTCTTTTTTTAATAATCATTACACACTAACAAAGCCCAGCTTTCTGTCTTGAAAGCTACTGCACAGCTGGAAAAGCGGGCACTGAAGACTTCTAACCAGCTCTGTAAGATTAATTATTATGTATTAATTGGCTGGTAGGCGCGCACAATAATTTCGTGAAAACATGTTGTTAATCCAAACAACAGGAATCAGTCGCCAGTGAAAAGACGATAGCGCATGAACAGAAGCGCCGCACAAACGATGGCGAAGACAACATAAGTGTGGCACGTGGGTGCGTGCTACCTCGGATATGCGGACACGCGCTGCTCCGCGCACCACCTTTCACAGCACCGCTGGTTATTGCTGACTGCACGGGAAAGACGCCGGCCCCACCTGCAGTCTCTCCACTCAGCTATGTGCACGGTCTGCAGCATATGCCTAGGCATCGTCCTGGAGGGCAGCAGTGAATACAGCGAACCAAGGAGCCGCCACTGCGGCACAGTGAGCTTGACCGTGTGCGGCCATGTCTTCCACGAGGCCTGTCTGCAGATCTGGCTGGAGAAGGGCTGGAACTGCCCGACTTGCTTGAATCAGCTCCGCCCAGACCGGGTCGTTCGACTCTTCGTGGACAGCGAAGATTGTCAGCTGCTTGCAGATGGCAGCGAGATGCAGGCAGAGCGGCTGGAACTGACCGCAGCCAGATCGGAGCTCATCGTGGCCGACAGGAAGCAAGAGGCGGTGACGGCGGAGCTTCGCTCCAACCTGGACCGCATTGAAAGGATCACAAGCACATCCAACGCGATGTACTCGATCACACTGCTGGAGAATTCGTACTTCAGTGCTGACCTGATCGCCCTGAGAGAAGACGAAAACGACACAAGGCAGATCCACAGGGAGAACTCGGAGCATCAGACGGCGCTTATCACTAAAGAAAGGTGAGGGAATTCCCACAGGACCAAACCATTACCTTCTTAGGGCAGGCTTTAGTGGGGCATCGCTTAGCGTGCTTTTTTGCGCAAGCAGTTGCTCTTTTCAGCGTAATCTGGAAACGTTATAAAATGGAATGCTCATAGAAATGAGGCTACAGGCATGAAAAAAGTTCTTGGTTTATAGTTGGGAGAAATATATGTGCCCTGAGGCGTAGATTATCATCTGCACAGTACATCATGGTCGGGAGCGTTCCTGAATTCAAGGCAATCATGACCGGCTTTCTTCTTGGAAACGAACTAGTTACGTTTTGATGAGATTAACAATTATTCAACCTGCTTGAAATAACGCCGGGGAGGCAATCTTCAAGGCGCCCTACTGACCGGCATAGTTACTAGCGAAAGTTGCCGTGCGCCGGAGCAGGAAGGACGCGTAAAGCGTCCTTACAGATGGACGGGACGTGTTCGGGATGTGTAGATGAATATAAACCAAACTTGCATGTGCATGTAGATGTGAAGTATCCGCGCGCTCATGTGTGTGTTCTGCCGAGAATTACTCTCGTTTTCCAGCAAAGTTGGATGTTGCACAGATATTCCTGCAAGAAAAAAAATTCAAATCAGAATTAATGCTATCTCGTCCAGAAAATGTGTTGTGATTAATTGCCTCTAGAGGCTGCCTCGTCTATTCAGTTCAGTTCATTTCGTGGTGTTAAAAATTGTCTCATAAATGTGCATTACATCACATCATCATCATCATCAGCCTGATAATACCCACTGCAGGGCGAAGGCCTCTCCCATATTTCTCCACTTAACCCGGTTCTGTGCTAGCTGCATCCACTTGACCCCTGCGAACTTCTTAATCTCATCCGCCCACCATTACATCACAAGTCAGTTTTTACGCAGACTCATGAAATCATGGAGGGTGTTCTCTGAATGAAACGAGCAGGTACAATTAGCGGTAAAAATGAAGATCGACCTGCAATAGTAGTGATCTCGCGGAAAAGGTCTTTCCTGCCTGAGGCGGTTTAAATAAATAGGAAGTGAAAATAATAACTAGAGAACGTACTGACAAGCTCTCAGGAGACGCACAACCCGATCACGAAGCACCAATAGTTGGAAGAATCATACCACATTAACATAATAAAGCAGACAAATCGTCATAGGGTTATTAGCAGGTCTGAAGTAAATATTAGAAGGAAATATCACGTCGACAAACAGGTACAAGTGAAAAAATGTTCTTTCAAAAAGAAAATAGATGTGGAGGATTGACGAAAACTGTGAGAGCCTGCTCTATATTGTGGAGGCCCATTGAGCTCTCCCTAATTTTCTGGCCTGTGCGCCCACTGATTTCACCTTGACGCTACTTTTTCGAATAAAAAGACCCTAAGCTTTACAAGACGTTCCCAGTTGCAGGCTGTAGGGGCGAGCGGAATAAGGCGCGACAGCTGCTTTACTAGTCTCTCTCAGTGTAACTATCGCCAGTCATGACCTCGGCGCAACTATCTGCAGAGAATAATCCGGCTCGACACACTTCATGGACATCGATGCGATAACCAGTTTTGCTCCTTTGAGACATATCACACGGTTAGATCAACTAGTATTGATTGGATGGCTTAGGCGGCGGCATTTTTGCAGGAGAGCACACTCAACTAGAAACTGCCCACTATAGCGTTCACTCTTGAGAGTCAACGTCGTGGTGTCTTTTATAGAGAGTACAGATCATAAGGAGTTATGCGAGGTAGTGGCTTGTTGTGGAAGGTATCTGATGTAACAGCTCATGCGTGCAGCCGCTGTTACCAAGACAGCTTGCATCCGCGGAAGAGGATAACGGTCAATTGCGCCTTTTTTGTTACAAAATCTGTATCCGAGCGAAAAGCCTGTGCCAAAGTTCCAGGGAATAGGAAAGTGCGAATTACTCTGTAGGAGCGCGAAGCATATCTCGACAGCATCCATGCACCATCTGATAGCGCTGAAAAATTATTTCCAGCGTCCTTATGATTTTTCAACTTTTGCTTACTCCTGTACACTATAAGAAACAAGGAGGGTAATGTCATTACCAACATGGATAATATACGAGTATATCTATAGCCGAACAATTCTGCGCAGGTATATACAGTAGCCAATAGGACAAGATTCTTATTGATAGAGGTATCCGGTAAAGCAGATGAGCAGAAAACCTAGTCGATAATGAAATAGAGAATTATAAGATACGTACAATGTAAAAGGGGAAAAGTGGCTGGTGAGCATCAGGATAAATGCAGATTTCTAGAATTGGAAAATTTGATGCCCTGTATGCGTAGTTGCTGAAGACGTAGATAAAAGAGGGGAGTTTATAAGCACATTACCATAATCTTAATCCCAAAGAAGGGGGCGTAAGAGACTGGAAAATTTCTTACGCATCCTTCTAGAAACTAGAAGTGAACTAGAAACTAGATAACTGCTGTCGTTTGAAAGATACTTCCTAAAATAATTTCTAATCGAGTTAGACTAACTTTTCAATTCGGTTAACAAAAGGACAAGGCTGGATTCAAGAAAAGCAAGTCAACAATCAAGAGCGTTAACGCGATAATTCAATTGATAGAGATGTGCGGAAGAGAACCAATCTCTAGGTACCTTCTTTGTAAATAATGAGTTATCACTGACTCCGCCTGCATTGCAACAGTAGTTAGTAAGCAGCAGTTGTCTAACAAGGGTGAGGACGTGGCCTATCTAAAGGGGCAGGAAAGTATCTACAATGGTTGCACAGGGGCCCTAGTATTTCATAGGGGAAATTTTAAAGGTTGCCTTATTGGATGCCCCTGACTGCGTGGCCGCGTTTGGCGGAGGCGGAACACAATGCACCCGTGTGGTGTGCGATGTGGAGCAGGTGCTCAAAATTAATCAGGAGCTTCGCACTGAGCCGGCCCTCGCCATTCGTGCGTCACTCTGAGGTGTTAACCCCCATAAATCGCACCAACCATGACACTTGCCCAGCCACTTTCTGACAGCAGTCGGAGCAATAACGCCATGCGCGAACTGATATACGCAGCGGCATGAACCACGTGGCTGCCCTAGAGGACTCGCTAAATCACCTCGAGGCCCAAATCCGGCCACAGGCAATGCAAGTGCGCGACATCGATGAGGAAATTCAGCACCACCAGAACATGTTGCGCTGCTCGGATATGAGGCTGAGTGCCCTACAGCAGGAGAGCCTGAAGAGGACGCGGGCCATCTCCGATGCCGCCAAGTGAGTACGGCTGGCTTATGGCAGGACCAGCATGCACGATTCTCCTACACACCAGGCATCGAAAGGTTTTCTGCATGCACTGAGGCGAATAGCTTAGAAGGACAAACGGATTTGCCTGCCTCCTTCAAAAGGGACTCTGCAGTTGAAGTTATATTCGTTATTTATTCATTAAGTACAATGAAATTTATCAAATTAAGAAGCTTTCTCTATATAATACTAAACATCATTCTATTTGGAGCGAACCCGTGTAGACCGCCCTCATAAAGTGATCGCCAAAGCGCTAGATTTTTAAGGAGATCCTACACCAGTTTGTTATGCCAGCCAGCACTATTACATAGGTGAATATGGGTATATGAAGCTTCTGTTTTTTTTTTGTTTTGTTATGATTGCTACTCGTGAAAATACAACATGAACTCGCAGAATGTGTATGTATAGTTTTAGTTTTTCTTGGGGAAATAATATTAGGATCATCTGCAGGTATATATAAAAAAATCGATAGAATTATAGCAATGTTCGGCGTCCTCTTCGGGATTCGTGAGAATAAAGAAGAATCCTTTTTGAGTGATTCACTGATATAATTGATGTTTTAAGGAATGCGAAGTATTTGACAAATAGCTTGTTCAAAACGAAAAAAAATATCTCCAGGAACAAACTCTGCTGTGACGCGCACAATACTCCTTAAAATTGCTCTAATTATCTGAAAAAGGCTAAACAGTTCTGATTATCGTCCTAATAATTGCAGTTGTGTCGTTAATACCTATGGAGAGTGCGAAGCCTTGAAAACGAAGATGCCATAGAAGTTTTTGGAAAGTAAAAACAATTTCTACTGTCTTGAAGCGCGAGGAAATTCGACGTGTTTTGTTTTCCTCAACCGAAACAGCGCTAGACGAGCAGGAAGTTCGGTACAGGAGCGACATCCGGTGATGACCTCAAGCACTAGCAATGACGCAAAATTCGAATTCGTGCCTGCTATTATGGCACATTTCACGCACATTTGGTTCCGTTGCCTTTAAATGTAACTTACGTGCAGCTTGCAAATGAATCACTTTATTTTTAAAGCGAAAGCTTTACTACGCCAGGTAGCTCGAGTCGTCTGGTATGCACGGATTTCACCTTGAAGGAGATTTGCAGTTCTCATTTCGTTTTTAAGCCTGGTGATTGCAAGGTGACTTTGGGGCATAGTTACGTAGGCCACCAAATGGCCCGTGACCACTGTTAAGGTTATTGTGAGGTGATGTCAGTGTGACGTTGAAGTAGAGGGTGCTTATAAGGGCAATACTTGTATGAATGGGAGCCCTCAGGTTCCTGCCTAGGTCAAAACTGTGCAAGATTGAGGAGGAAGAACACCCTGCTACAGTATCGCGTCGGGACGCCAAGAAGGCTGTCGGAATTAGGCACTGAAAAGGCTGCGTGCCGAAGACACCAATAAAGAACATTTGGTGAAACGCACAATGATTAAGCCAAGCTTGACAATGAGCACAGCCACACACATGAATCTTTCGCTTCGCTCTAGGGTTAACTCTTGAACCATCAGCAAATTTTTTATTTATTTGATGCTTCCAATTTGCCTCATATAAGTCCCGGCAGGAGTGAGTCTATTAAAACCGTTTGCGCCTCATGTCAAGATGAGCCAGAAAAATATTAGTATAGGCAGAGGGCCGACCAAAATATGTGCGAACACGGCTTAGCGGGGTCTCCCTCCAAGAAGCTTCAGATCATCCGGTGCGGCTGCGCATCAAAGCAGATCGGCGCAGGCGCACATGGGCCGGAAGGGAGTGCATTGTATCATCTGCCGAAGTACTGGAGTTTGTTTTCGCGCGATGTGGTTGCAGATATTGGGGCGCTCTAGAAACAGCACGTGCCGATCAGAACGCGTGATTCCGTCCTCTCAACGGTAGGGTCCTCTGGGCAGCATCACTTGGAGACAGATAGCGGAAATATTGCGAACACTAATCAGACCGCATTTAAAGCTTGCCGTTCCCATCGCTTCATAGGCGCAATGGATTAATACTACTTACCTCAGCACTGAAATATATATTCGAATATTTTGAGTTCATTTTTTCCATCTTTTTAATTCGGGACGTTAAAATAAGTTGCTAACATATTTTTTCGGGTGTGTTCCCCTGTAGGGTTCATTATGTGATGTTTTTTATTCTCAATAGCCTAGAAACGAGCAGCGAACAGAGGCAGAAGGTAGCATTACTGCCACGTTTACAGTGCGCAAATGCCTTCACCGTAATCATTTCCTGCCTTCAGAGACTGTATCGTACCTTTTGGTTGCGTTCAGAGATACGTACCCCTCAGCAAAAATCCCTGTTTAACTCATTGAGAGACAACCAATGAGGGTAAAGAAGTTGCGGGACCCTACCGTTGAGAAAACGGAATTACGCGACCCGGACCAGGTGGGTTGAAACAGCGGACCAACGTAACAGCACCGTATGGATGAGTTGTTTCTTTGATTTAATTACAGTTGCCTATAGTTAGCTGTAAGCTAAGGATGCAGTAGGTGCACTAGCACCTAGGTTAAACTGGTTGCTCGACATTGCTGGGAAGATGCAGGTTTGAAATTGTTTTAAATTCGTTATTGATAATTTCCTGTCTAATGTTGTGTGGTAACTGGGTAATAAGAAACAGATGAAGTGCACGGATTTCAAGGTGTGGGTGATTTTTGATGACATCCGATGCAAATCGGTAGACGAGGCGGATAACCAGTTCTCGTGCAGATGTTGCGTGCTCTGCGTACGCCCAGGAAGACTAGATGGGAAGAATGCCTCGCTGGTGTATGTTTGGTTGCAGCATGCAACTGGAGCTGGAAACAGTGGAAAAGGGTAAGCTAAGGAGGCAAGTGGCCGATATGAAGGAAAAAACGGCAGAGCCCGTCCTCGAAAACAAAAAGCGTTCTCCTTGTGGTTAGGATCGCCTCGGGGTAGTTAAGGGCCTAAAGAGGGAGCAGGATAGGGGCAGAATGCCCAAAGGCACAGACGAAACAAAGGTTATCTTTCGAAGACATGCACAATAGCAGGGCGGATCCCTTCAAATGTGTCCTGAGGAGAGTTAGTGAGGGGGCGTGTAAATAATGCCAGAACGGGGACCGCGAACTGGTTGTGGAAGAAGAGAGGGAGATAAAGCGTAGCCCAGCTTGTATTCATCGGCGGTGACTCAAACATGAAACGGTGCAGCCGAGCTATCAGGGAAAGGGTTAAAGAAGACAGCAGAGTTGGGATCGGGGTGTTTCCAAGAAAGACCTTAGGCCAAGTGCTACAGCTGTCAGAGGAATCTGTGGAGCGCAGGATGGTCATTGTAGAGGCAGGAATAAATGGTGTTTGGTACGGTGATGGGGCGAGAGTAGCGGAGCGGTTGGCACAGGAAGTGGAATAGTTGCGGGCAGTACCTCCAAGTGTAAAGATAGTAGTATGCACAGTACCAGAGGTGCCCGGAAGGAACGCGGAAATGGTGTCGGCCACGGTCCACCAGGAAATTAGATAGGTAAGCCGACAAATGTGCTTCGAGGTAATTGATATAAACAAGAAAGTACATAGGACAGGCCCTGGCAAGGAATTTATGCTAAATGAAACATCATTTCAAGGAAAAGATGGGCGCTGAGATAGGCTGCCACCTGGCAGGTCGTGCGGTAGCTATTTGAGAGCGTCCGCGAGAGTTCCGAGCGTAGGGCGTCGCAGTGAAGCAGAAAATGACAGGCTAGAGAGAAACTCCAACCAATCGATCAGAAGAAGACGCACGAAGAAAGCTAAGAAAAATTCATTTAACTCCATCATTCATTACACAAATATGCAAGGCGGCAGAAGGAAAGCGAAGTGGGTAGAAATATAAAAGCAGTTAAGAGATGGTGAAGTCGTTGTATATGCTATGTGCGAGCCACACCTCAGGGACCTGGAAGAACCACCGGGTATACAAGACTATGTTTGGGGAGGATGCAACAGAACAATGAAGAAGGGGGGCGGGATCGGTATGCTCATAATAATAACAATAATGATAATAAAATTATTATTAATAATTGGTTCACAGGAAGGGAAAGCTGCAGTATCTGTCACAATTGCTATGTGGATACCTGAACCGCGCCGTAAGGGAAGGGAAGAAGGTGGGATTTAAAGTGGAAAGAGAGAAAGGGGAGCCTTAGTGGAGGTTTACGGAGAAATTTCGACCACCTGGGATTCTTTAACTTGCACTGACATCGCACAGTAAAAGGACGCCACTTCGTTTCGCCTCCATCGATATGCAGCCGCCATGGTCGGGTTCGAACCCAGGAACTCGGGCACAGTAGTCGGGCGTCTTACCACTACACCACCCCGGCGGGGCAATACGCTGATACACCAAAGGACAAATTGGCATAGGTTAAAACCACGTTGGGAAGAACATGTCTGGGTTTCAGGGACATTAACATGTGAAATGGTATTGCAAAGGGTAGGCTTTTGTGGACAGGTGACAAATGCAAACGCGAAAACAGGAATCTAGTTAAATGTCTCAGTAAAAATATCATACGGTTTGGAGACGGGGCCTTGATAATATATTTGAGTGATGTTAATGGACACCATTGAGGACCTAGAAAAATACACCAACGACAACCGGAAATAATGCTGTGAGCAGCTCGCCTAGTTATTGTGAATAGAGAAAGAAATGTAAATTCAGAAAGAACGTGTGAAAAGAGAATAAAATGTAAAACACAAGGCCAGATCACATGGGAAATCCGGAATAGACAAACAACCATTGATTACTGCTTGATGTTACCAGGAATCTACAATAATCTCCTGAGGATGGAAATAGATGAGGAAGACGCGTACGGCTTGGCTAGTGACCATAAACGTACTAGCTTGCAGATGGCATACTTGGTCGAAAGAAAAAACCCAGGAAGCACAAAGATCAAATCAAAATTTAACCGGCAAACTACTAGAGCTTATAGCATCGGGAATTGAGAGAACAATAAAGAAACACCTCATGGAGGAGTGGAAGTACAATACGTTAGCACAACTCATCTGTAAGTGCATGTTAAAGACCCCCAGTTGGTCGACATTTCCGGAGCCCTCTACTACGGCATCTCAGCCTTAGTCGCTTTGGGACGTTAAACCCAACAAACCAAACAAAAGAAATATTGGAAAAATAAGAGTCAAATGGTTGGAGGGGTAGTAGGACTCCTCGAAGCTGGTGGAATAGTCAAAATAAACAGGCAATGGAGCGAAGACGGATGGTGGCTTCCACATAATATAGAAAAGCTAAGAAAGCGCAGCTATCTCAAGAGGGAATAGAAACCGTGAATCCTGTCGGCAAAAGAATCTGCAAGTGCAGACACTGGTACTGATTAAAATAAAACAGCACACTGATCGCTGGATGGCTGCAGTGCACGACTCAACTAAAGGGCGGCAAAGAACGTATGGAGCCATATAAGCTGCCTGGGCAAGAGAAACCATAGGGAAAAGAAACAGATTGAGGACACCGAGGGAAAAGGTCAAGCTGATTATGACGCTATAGGCTATATTACATCCGTTATTATTTAGGCGATATTATGGGGTAATCTCCCCAAATGAAGAAACAGTATCAGACAGCATATAGGAAATGAACTTACAATTGACAAATCTTAACTGTAAGATGGTAGAGACAAATATTTTTTTGTGTATAGCGATAGGGATTGACGAAATTCTAGTAAAATAATTGATGGCCTTGGTCCAAGAAGCATGGAGACCTTTTTAAAGGCATTGAAACCAGTCATAACAAATGAATGATGGACTATTGGCGACTGAGTAGGAGGATTTTAGTCTGTAAAGGAAAAAGAGATATGAAGAACATTAAATAATTTATACCGATCGCGATAACGTCAGTGACATACAGGCTGGAAATGCAGGCAGTGAAACTAAAAATGCAGGCATGGACAGAAAGTAATAATGTAGCCGAGCAACTGCAGAACGGGTTCAGGAGTGGTAGGCGCCTAGACTACAGCATTTTCGTAATTACCCAATGCATAGAAATAGCCAGGGCTTTCCAGACATGAGCGGTGCCTACGACCACGTAAACAGCGCACTTATGTGGAACATGCTCCAATCAGAAGGCATCGATAAACAAGTAAATGAATTACTAATGGAAATATAGAGAGATAATGAAGTTGAAATTGGATCGAGGTTTCCAAAGGACTGAGGCAAGGATTTTCGCTATCAGCGCTGTTGTTTATGAATATATGAAGAATATGAAGAAGACAACCTTGCTTTTAATCTCGTATTTACGCTAAGTGAAAATGGACGTACAACAAACAGTTTGAGGATTATTGTACGATGCGACATTTACAAGCAATGGGTAATATTTGTGAATACGAGGGAGATGTAGTCGGCTTTACCTTCAGCGCACTTAGGTCGGGTTCGATGGTATTCAATGATTTCAGTGATAAAAAGCTGACAATACAAGGGAGTGAGATACAAAGTGCAGTAGAATATAATTACCTCGGGATATGGATAAGCAAAGGACTGGTATACATGAAAAAACATGCACAGGACTTAAGGCCGAAAGGGCCAATGGATACAGCGATAATGAAGCATAGGGCACTGTAGGGGAACGACATATATGAAGTACTTAAAGGTATTTGGAAAGGAATAACGGTATCAAGGCTTGCCTTCGTTAACGCGGTTTTGTGCTTGAGGGCAGAAGCCCAGTCGGGATTAGAAATAAATGAAAGATATGTGGAAAGGTTAGCACTTGGAACCCACGGCAAAACTACAACCGAAGAAGTGCAGGGAGACATGGACTGGACGTCTTTCGAGCCACGAGAGGCTCGGAGGAAAATATTGTACGTAGACCGCCTCGGGAGAATGGAAGACAATAGGTGGGCGGGAGAAGTACTTAAATATTTATACCGAAAAATCATTGACTCGCAGTGGCGGAAAAGAACCAGAAAGCTAACCAGTAAGTGTTAGAAAGGCTCGACGGAGAAATAAGTAATTTTTACAACAGGTAAACAATACAGAGGCTATAAAAATGATTAATTCGGTGGAAAAGAAGCCGACCTTAGATACATATAGAAAATGGAAAGCTCGGATTAAGAAGGAAACCTTCTATGACAACTCAAGCGCCAGCGGCCTTCCTTTCTTCTTTTGAAGCTAGATCAAGATGTCTCACGACCCGAAGCTAGAGAAGAAAGTTTAATCGAGAAGATATAACTTGTGCTATGTGCGTTAAATGCCCGGAAAGAATTGAATATCTTATACAGGAGTGGGGCAGTATGCATCCAGATGTCGACGCGGACATTTTCACTTTAGCCGAGATCCTAAGGTTTAGAGATAATGAAACAAGCTTTAAGGAATGGTCGGTAGAGGTAAGCAAGAGACGTCTGGGAGATTGGTGGATAAATTGCAGGGAGGAAACGCGGGCAAGATATGCCGAAATTTAACACGGGTACTCAAAAATATAACACGGGACTAAAAGGAAAGTTGTTAAAGTTGAAGGATTATCTGAGTTAAAAATCATAAATGAAAGGTTGAGCTGAGTGGTGACTATCACCACCCCGTTTCAAAGGGGACGCTCCTAGCATTCACCATTCAAGCCGCCGCGCGGAAGCCCACCTGGGTGCTGGAAGGACCCAAACTCGCCTCTATTGCGTTGCCGCGCTTCACTCACCGCAGCGTGTTGTTCTGTCCTATGGAAGGTTAACAACCTGCGGATCATGCTAGCTTGTACACGGCAATCTCTTAGCTGCAGTCGAGGCTGGTAATCTCCTACAAATAAGTGCCAAACTGAGCGGCTGGTCTGTCGTAGCGAGTGATTCTGGGATGATCTGTAAAAGCCTCATCTATTATACGTCTTTTCTTATGTTCGTCGTCTGACAAACGACAGCGCTGACAATTTTAAAGCGCCAATTCCAAATTTTTGCTGCAAATTTGCTATTATAAATTTTGAACGATTTAAATGGCGTAACAATAGAAGCACGGTGTGCTTCCGTGCTCTAGCAGACGACACTGAGCACCGCATTCAGGCCCCTGTGCGCCTGCTCCACTTTGCTATGAGGCCCGCGCTGACGCTCCATGTAGCGAGTTCACGTTGAGCCACGTTCGCAAATATTTTGGACGACCCGGTAGGTAGCCCAAGCGCGATAAGTCAGTTAGTGACGTAAACAATAGAATCACATCAGTGCACAATGCATACAAGTCAAAGGAACTGGTGACAAATAATAGCACGCATTACCCAACCTGAGGCCGATCTCACTAACGTCCTGCCTAGGAAAGCTAGCCAAACACCTCATCCTGAATAGACTATCGGAATACGTAGAACAAAAGGAGTATTTCCCTTACAGTATGATCGTCTACAGACCAGGTCTCTCAACGCAAGACGCTGTACTACGAATCAAGAAAAGTCTGTTGGTTGTACAACTTTAAATTCCATCGGAAATGAGGAGTCGTGCGCCCGCGGATTAGAGGCTGGCAGGTAGCCCTTGGCTTGTTGCGGCCTCTTCCGCCAGATGGACGGTGCGGTTGCTGGATCGCAGGATCCGCGCTTCGCGGCAGGTATATCCCAGGCTTCTCTACGTGTAATATTTTGCCCTATCTCTGGAGATTGTGGGCACTCCCAAATTATGTGTGTCGAGGGTCCCTCTCGTCCCACAGTGTTTGCAGAGATCATTGTCCCTAAGGTCTGGTAGCGGGTGAAACGCCCTGACCGGGTTCATGAACGTATTAGTTTGTAGCCGCCTCCACGCGACAGCTTCTCTATTTCTTAGTCTAACATCTGGCGGGGGTACCAGTCTACGTCCCAATTTATAATGTTCGATGATTTCCCCGTAATTTTGCAGACGCTCGTCGTATGCCCAGTGTTCGGGGGGCTCGACGGCTATCCGGAAGTAGAGAGCTCGGGCTAGCTCGTGAGCCGCCTGGTTACCAGGGACGGCAGCGTGAGCGGGTTGGTTCGCCCCACACGAGACACCAAGGCGCTACTGGGACTCAACGTGGAGCAAGCTTTTGACAACATCCAACATCAAGCCATTCTCAAAGCCATATGTGGCCACAATATCGGAACACGCTGCCTCCACTACGTCAAGGCGTTTCTGGAGGATCGAGCCGCCACTCTCCGGATAGGCGAGCACGTCTCGGGTAGCTTTTCTGGGCGAAAAGGGAACGCCACGAGGCTCAGTACCTTCAATATTCTTATTTAACTTGGCGATGACAAAGCTTTCTCGCGCACTGGGTGAAATTGCTGATGTGGAGCCCACCATACACGCAGACGATGTTGCCATCTGGAGCACCGGTGGCAGCGATACTGAATTGAAAGCTCGCATGCAAAAAGCCATAGCGGTTACCGAGGCCCATCCTGCCCCGATGGGACTTTGTTGCTCTTCTAGAAACTGAACTACTCATCTACCACCCTCCCAAGACCAGGGCGCCCGTCCAACGACTGGCGCCGACACCACACACCATGCATACAGTTTCACAACAGGGATGGATACCGCATATCTACGGTCGACAAAATACGAATTCTAGAATTAATATTCCAAAGCAATGGGTCCAACTGGGCGATGTTTGACAGCATCACGATCAAGATTGCAAACGTGATCCGAATGTTTCGGGGCATCATGAATAGGCACAGGGGACTGAGCGAGGACAACGCCATTCAAATGGTCCACGCTTTTGTACTCTGTCACATCACAAACGTGGCTGCAATGCTGAGCTGGAAAAAGGAACATCAGAGAAGGGTTGAAACACGCATGCGCCGAGCTTTCAAGAGCGCGTTGGGGCTCAACGATAATGCCTCCACTGAATATACTCTTCCAGCTAGGAGGGCACAATACCCTTGCCGAAATCATCGAGGCACAGCACATGGCACAGATTACACACCTATCAAGCACGAAAGCGGGCAGAGAGATTCTTATCAAGCTCGTCTTGAACACCATAGCAGACTGGGACACGGTCCTACAGTTACCTAAAGTCGTGCGAGAAGCAGTGTCCCCCTTCCCCAGAAACGTACACCCGATCCACAATTAAGGAAGAAGGCTCGCCCGTGCCAAAGCCCTCGTGGCGGACGCGGCACAGTTTCCCGACCAGACAGCGTACATACCGATAAAGCATGCCTACTCGGTAGCAGTAGTCGACGGACACGGGCGTACGCGCAACTCACTCGCACTTTGCACCAAGAAGCCAGAGGTAGCTGAAAATCAGCTATAGCACTAGCTCTAAAAGACTCGAACTTCGCAACTGTATACACCGACTCTAGAGCAGCAACTCGAGCTTTCGCGAAGGGCGGGATAGACAAGACGACGCTACGGATCTTGGGCGGAAGTAACATCACCGATCACTCCATCGTATGGTTCCCAACACACGTGGGCAGCTTAGGAGGCGGCCGGCGGAATCTCAACGTGATTGCACACGAGGTGGCGCGAGGACTCATCGACCGCGTCCCTCCGGTTTCCCCCGATACTCCACATATCGAGTACAGAGATCAATTATTCACGTACAACGAGATCACTAAGCACTTTCATCTTGGCAGACGAGCATTTCCCCTCCCGGATAAGAAATTAACCCGCAGCTGGTCAGTCACGTTACGCTTGCTCCAAACGAACTCATACCCCAACCCCTGGCGCATGAAACACATCGACCCAGACTACGACGGACAATATGTGTGTGAACAGTGCAGTAACCGTGTAGACTTAAATCATATGCTGTGTGGTTGTGCATCGAGCGACGCCTACGCGAAGAACAGGGAATATTGGGACAAAGTGTTAGAAAGTGCTTCACTATATGATCATCTTCGGGCTGTCGTAGAGGCTCGCGTGGCGGCGGAGAGCTTCGGGCTCTCTGTGCAAATGGGGGAGCTGCCCTCTACAACTGGCGCCTAGCCAAGTGTCCTTCACGACCCCTACTGTGGGAAATAGTTTTACCAAACCAAACTACAAGTATTTCAAGGCAAAAACAAAAGATTCGGCTGAGGGCAGGTTAAAATTTCTTGTTTAGAGCATTCCACTCTACTATCCTGCTCGGAAAGAACGAGAAGAATAAGCGACACATAGTTTTAATCTATTGCACCACATATGTTTTGCTATGCTAAAACTAAAGGATGTACTGGATGCCACTTATGTTTGGTTATTCATATTAATAAACAAAGTTTTTAAGGGATGTAGTTTTCGCAATCATTCCAGCGCTAGGAGCCTGGATCATATTCCATTATTAGAGAAATAATTACATTCAAGGGCTTTTTGCAAAATTGATTTCGGCCTTTTTGTGGGGCCTTTTGTACAGCACTGGCGTATTCAAGAAACAGTGTAAGAATCACTTTCTACGCAGCCAGTTTAACGACACTGGTGCGGTGTTTCAAGCAGTGTTTTTAGCGATGCCGAAACAACGTATTAAACCCGAGCACTCCAAGTCTTTCATGACTCCTTTGCTACGCACAGATATTTGAACCCGCATAATTTCTTAACTATTTGTTTTTTACGTACAACCTAATTGTGCTTTCTTCCACGTTCTAGATATTTGTGTGCATTTGGACGCTTTTAAATTCATGACCCAAACACGACACTAAATATTTACTCCTTTAAGGTAATCATTTATAGCTTTCTGGTAATAGGGTGCATGAGTGTTATGAGATACAATGAAATCACTAACGAACAATGTAGCCTTGCACTTCTGTATGACAGCTTTTTTATCTGTCCTTAACGTAATCTTTTGTTTGCAGAATAAAATTTGAATTTGAATTTAGAAATAATGTACAGCCTGTCAATTCTTAAACAGTACCACGCGAGTGTCGACTGCCCGCCGCTGCTGCTCCGGAAAATGCAGAAAATGAGAAGGCAAGCTGGGCAATGGCATGCCCATAATTCCCGCTGCTGCAGGGAGCCTCGCCTGATAGGCTGTTGTGATTAGTACGAAGCAACGCCTGCCACAATCGGTTGGTAGGCATCGGTGCCCGAAGAAACAGCTGTCACTGCTTACTTTTATCCGTATTATGAGCATATAGTGCGAATAATATCTTAACAGTATACACATCCGCAATAAAAAACCGAACATGCTCAATAATACTTTGCTAACGTTACTTTGAGAACAAATTATTGTCGAGAACATTAATTATCGTCACCTTGGTGACTTGCAAAAGAAACCTTCTCGCGACAGTACCGGCAGATGGAACCAGGGACAAGTAATACTTGAAACGTTGAGAAGTAGCACCAATCGAAGCCAAAATCATACAGAAGTTGCAACAAGCGCCCGCAGTACACGGGAATGAAACTTATTCAAGCGGATGCGTCCGACGGCGCAGAACAGCCAAGCAGACGACACCCGCTCCAGCATGATTACGCCCCCTTGTTCGCTTCCTCTCCCAATTTCCACTCTGCTTAGGCTCGGAGCCGCTGCATCGGGCAGTCGACGCTCAGGCGTTAGAATTGACAGGCTGTACATACATACTTGACCTGGCGCAATACCGCTTGCAATTGAAACTGAGAGCCGTTTCCACCTCATCAACAGGCGACGTTTCTTTACAAACAACGCGCATTTCTTGCAGACATTTTCGTACGGGAAAAATGCCGCGAATTTTCATCCGCTGTAGGGCTTTAGAAATTTGTTCGTCGCTGCAAAAACAGTTATGACATCGTTTTGTTCACGGCTTTGAAATACCGCATTGGGACTAACCACCCAAATGAGATAAACGAAAACCTAACTGTCGGTCTCAGTGTTTATCTGGATATCAGATAGGTTTAGCAGCATATTGTCGCCGTCGAATTAAACAATCTTTCCTAGAGATATTATTTTATTTCAAATCCAGTATATTTAAAAATACATGAAATCTACCCTCACACCCTGTATGCCGAGGAGGTATAAGTGAAAGCAATTGCAGAATAAGAGGCGATAAAATCAACCTAATGTTTTCTCGTAGGCCTCATCTTGCTTCCGGTCAGAGTACAGAAGTCCAGTCAGCTCGAACTTTGTACTCTTATTCAAGGTTATGAAGCCCGAAGGGTTAGTTTCTGTTGTGCGCATAATTCCACTACCTGAAATTTTGTACAAATTATGCCTGTCACACTAACACAGGAGGGTGTGGTAGTTATCGTTGAACCAATTCCGAACTGATTTCCAGCTTAACTTGTCTCGAAAACGCTGCTTACGTCAATCGTGCACGAACTTAGTCGAAAGAATTTGATCAGTTTCATGGGATGCTACCGATTTCCTCTCTCAATACTGATTAGAATTCGATTACGACACCCATTGCTATACATGTTTTTTCACAAGCTTAGATGCACATTTGTGGCTATTGCGCTTGCGTAGCCAGAGTTCAATCAATCAGTGTGCGTCTACACTGTGGGATAGACTTATAAAATTTTAAAACTTCTCTGCTATGAGTTTGTATTACCCCACTGAAAAATAAAACAATCGAGTTTTTGATGTTAGATCCTACGAAATAAGCTACTAGCTCTTGAAGCATTAAACCTATAGCCTAGCCTGGTGCTCAGCGTTTTATCTCTTACCAGAAAACTTTAGTGGCGTTCTAGTTGTTCGCACGAAAAAAAAAATTATTGGCAGTGACTTTAGGCGAGTTGTATCCGACTGTGCTATGTCTCCGCTCCGCTAAATATACCAAATGTTCAAGGCGTGCTTTTTTCTTAATGCATTGGCTTCGTTAAAAGTGCCCCAACATGTAGGGTTTTTCAGAGTCATACCTGTTGCACAATATACTGCCACTTGTGTGGTTACGTCAGTTCTTTACAGAAGCTATGCTGAGCATGGCCCTTTGGAAGAGGTGGTGGTTTTCTTTCTTGCTATTCCGCCCTCGTTGCTCGGCTGAGCATTATTTGTTGGATTTTCAACTGTACGCAAGCAGCAGGACTCAATTACATTTGAATCGCATAGGTTGTTGAGCGCTGGAAGGCCCCTTGAAATAGACGGCCTCGTGTATACGGTAGTGAGGAGGAGGAAATCCTAACTGGGGAAAAGGTTTTAGGGGCAGGCTATGTGTGTGTGTGTGGGGGGGGGGGGTGTTTCCGTCCCCGCCGTGGACTCTTCTTAGCCGGAATCCAAAAAACCGACTCATAACAGACTGACGATGTCGCTCTTTTCGGCCCGCCCTGTGATTCGGAGTTGAACCTTTGCCGATGACTGAGCTGAGAAGCGCGGCTTCTTACAGCGATTTTTCAGAGAGCTCAGCGGTAGTTTGCGTTGAGTAGTTTAATGTCGGATGCGCGGCAAGTCGCTCCTTTAGTGTCCGCAGAAATAACAGACAGGACTGTACTACTGTGGGAACCATTTCGAACAATTGTACGAATTAAACAAAGTACCCGTTCAGAGGAGATGTCAGCTCACTTGTCTATTACTAATAGATATACGAGGCTTTGGGTCTTTCTTGAATTGAATTGTAGTTGCATTGTAGGATGCCGATCTATCTTTCGTCAATAGCAGCTCTGGGCAGCGCACTTCCCAGTTAACAACTAACCCTCACGCAAGTTGGTTAACGCCTTGTTAACAGTATTGTACGAATGGGCGGGGACCCAGACTAATACCACGTGGCGGGTGTAGGATAAATTTAGGAATATTTTGTTGATTCCTGTAGGCGCTTCTGTTTTCAAAATTTTCAGATGTGATTTTAGAGCAGCTAATGATGCATTTGTGCATGAAGGATGTAATGGTGAAACCTACGGTAGCTTTTTGATCCATCTCCGGGAATTTTGTTTTATCGATCGTTGCCGATGCTGAGGGACAACCGTTGTTGACGACGGCTTTTTGGGAGAATGCTTCTCTCTATCAGCATATTTTACTCTGTCTGCGTGCACCTTGTCTTTGTGATCTGACAATTTTTGTATTTCATCAGGTTTTTGCGCTGTGGCCATTTTTCTGCTTTCATCATACTGTACACAAATGTTTCGGGGCAGAGGCGGGAATGTAATTTTTGGCGCACATATCTTGGAACCGCTATCGTGGCTGGGCGAATTCGTTCTTATTGCATTGCTACTTTTTGTAGTGTAAAGCAACGTGTTTCACTGCCGGATAGTTTTTAACGTTGTGCGGTCAAAACCTATTACAATTAGGAATACGGCTGGGTGGATAAAGAAAAATAAACTTTCTAATTTAAGAAAAAAAAGCACGGAGATGATACAGCCTTTAGCATCATAATAATTATTTATTTGTTTATTTAGAGTACCTTGACGATAAAAATACATTAAGGGAAGGGCAAGCAAAATATATGGGGAAGGAAGTCATAGCACATAGTAATAATACGGAAAGGGCACTTAGATGATGTAAAACGCTGTACAAAGTTGTTTGTCGAAAGGAAACGCAAAACCTAAAGAGCAATGGTGACAGCAAACTGACAAACTGTCCGGAAATAGGTGTAAATAGAAGGACGAAAGTGAACAGCAGCGGTATCATTCAAAAAAGCATACAGAGTTATTGAAGCATACGTGAGCGGGATGTTTGATGTTAACTAATGCCACACGCACTAGTGGCTGCGCCGCCCAAAGCCTGGATGTTTTGAGGGTATGAATGTCTCTTTGTTCGTTATTTCGTTATTAGTTATCGGTTATTTGGAAGCAAAGTGGCTATTTAAAATTTACAAACGCGGCCCACCTTCGAGATTGGTGACATTTGTGATCCCGCAAATTAATATCAGGGAGCAGCGGTGCCGTAGCGGTAGAACATCCGCCTCGCATGCAAGAGGACCGGGCTTCAAATCCCGGTGCCGCGCAATTCTCCACCGGATGAAAAAAAAAAATCCGCGTGTCGATGGAATTGCATAAACAGGTTTGGGGTGCAACCTGATACCGGTGAACACCTCCGGCAACGCACTCCTTCACCAGAACAGGAGTTGGCCACCCTGGTGCAGTAATTGGCCGCCACCTCTCATGGTAAGCTCCATAAGACCCCGGCCCTCAGTCACCAGCGGCTGCTGTACAACTGACCACGGCGGCGCTCAGACCTGTGACGCAGCAGGGGGTGCTAAGAAAGCCTCGCTCCGCTGGACAGGCCGCCATTGGAAACTGACCCCGGCAACGTTTAATGCTAGAACCCTAGCTAGTGAAGATAGTTTAGCAGTGCTGTTAAAGGAACTAGAGGGCATGAAATGGGATGTCATAGGGCTTAGTGAGGTTAGGAGGCCGAATGAGGCATGTACTGTACTGAAGGATGGGCATGTACTGTGTTATCGATGTTTCCCAGAGAGGCGAGAACTAGGAGTAGGTTTCCTTGTCAATAAGTATATAGCGGGTAATAGAGATGAATTCTATAGTATTAATGAGAGGGTTGCAGGCATCGTAATTAGGCTTAATAAACGGTATAAACTCAAGATTGTACAGGCCTATGCACCTACATGTAGTTATGACGACCAGGCAGTTGAAAGCTTCTATGAAGATGTAGAATCGGCAATGCGAAAAGTAAAGACGCAGTATACTGTACTAATGGCCGACTTCAATGCCAAGGTAGGGAAAAAACAGGCAGGAGACAAGGCAGTAGGTAACTATGGCATTGGTTCTAGGAATAGCAGGGGGGAGTTACTAGTTGAGTTTGCAGAGCGCAATAACTTACGAATCATGAATACCTTCTTTAGCAAACGGAAGAACCGGAAATAGACATGGAAAAGTCCTAACGGAGAGACGAAAAATGAAATCGACTTCATAATGTGTTGAACCCCCGCCATTGTGCAGGCTGTAGAGGTAATCGGGAAAGTGCGATGCTGTGACCACAGGATGGTGAGGTCCCGAATTAGCCTAAATCTGAAGAAAGAACGCAACAGATTAGTAAGCAAGAAACCCATCAACGAATTAGCGGCGAGGGGGAGGGCAGAATAGTTCAGGATCTCGCTACAGAATAGGTATTCAGCTCTAACCGAGGATGGCGATACTACTCTAAAAGCAATACACAATAATTTCAGACATACCATTACTGAGTGCGCGGTAGAAGTAGGGGGTAGGATAGTTAGGATACCGGTAAGCTGTCTAAGGAGACGAAAGATTTGATTAAGAAACGCCAGAGTATGAAAGCTTCCAATCCAACAGACCAGATCGAATTGGCCGAGCTATCAAAGCTAATCAATAAGCTCAAGGTGGCCGATATAAGAAAGTATATTATGGAGAAGTGAGCATGCTGTAAAGAACGTGGGAAGCCTTTATGCGGTAAAGAAGAAATTGGGCATAGGCAACAACCAGATGTATGCGATAAGGGACAAAGCGGGAAACGTCATCACTAATATGGACAAGATAGTCAAAGTAGCCGCGGAGTTCTATACAGGTCTCTACAGTAGCCAATATAGTCAGGACCGTAATGAGATTGGCGGTAGAGAAAAACAGTCAGACGTTCCACCAGTGACGAAGGACGAGGTCAAGAAAGCACTAGAAACTATGAAAAGGGGGAAATCAGCTGGGAGGATCAGATAACTATAGATTTGATGAAGGACGGGGGGATATCGTGCTAGAAAAACTGACCACTCTGTATACGTAGTGCCTGGTGACATCGACGGTACCGGAAGCATGGAAGAATGCGAACATTATCCTCATTTACAAGAAAGGAGACTCTAAGGACCTTAAAAAATACACACCAATCAGCTTACTGTCTCTTACGTATAAGGTATTTGCTAAGGTAATCGCTAATAGAATCAGTACAACCTTAGGCTGCAATCAAGCAAAGGATCAAGCAGGGTTTCGGAAACGGTACTCCACTATCGATCATATCCATACCATCAATCAGGTGATAGAAAAATGCTCGGAATATAACCAGCCCTTATGCACAGCATTCATTGACTACGAAAAAGCATTTGACTCAGTTGAAACCTCGGCGGTGATGCAGGCATTGCGAAATCAGGCCGTACGTGAAAGTGCTGGAAGATATATATAGTGGCTGCACAGCAACCATAGTTCTGCATAAAGAAAGTAACAAAATTCCCATAAAGAAAGGTGTTAGGCAAGGAGACACAATCTCCCCAGTACTATTCACAACTTGATTAGATGAAGTATTCAGAGACTTGGAATGGGAGCAGTTAGGGTTAAGGGTAGATGGAGAATACCTCAGTTATCTGCGATTTGCTGATGACATTGCCTTGCTAAGCAACTCGGGGGATGAACTGCAACTAATGATTGATGACCTAGACAGGAAAAGTAGAAAGGTAGGCTTGAAAATCAATATGCAGAAGACTAAGGTAATGTTCAAACGCCTCGGGAAGGAACAGCAGTTTACATTAGGTAGCGAAATACTGGAAGTAGTAGGCGAATATGTCTGCTTAGGACAGGTAGTAACCGCAGATCGGGACCATGAAAAGGAAATAACAAGAAGAATAAGATTGGGATGGAGCGCATTTGGCGAGCACTCGCAGATTATGACTAGCAGCTTACCGGTATCGCTCAAGAGGAAAGTATGCAACAGTTGCATCTTGCCTGTACTCACCTATGGGGCTGAAACGTGGAGGCTAATCAAGAGAGTTCTACTTAAGTTGAGGACAACCCAGAGGGTTATGGAACGAAAAATGGTAGGGGTAACATTAAGAGATAGCGTGCAGAGTGGGTCAGAGAAATAACTTAAGTTACCGACATTCTAGTGGAAATTAAGAAGAAATGGACATGGGCAGGACATGTAGTGCGAAGCGAGGATAACCGATGGTCGCTGAGGGTAACAAAGTGGATTCCAAGGGAAAGAAAGCGTAGCAGGGGGCGACAAAAAGTTAGGTGGGCGGATGAGATTGAGAAGTTCGCAGGGGTCAAGTGGATGCAGCTAGCACAGAACCGGGTTAAGTGGAGAAATATGGGAGAGGTCTTCGCCCTGCAGTGGGTATAATCAGGCTGATGATGATGATGATGATGATGAAATTAATATTGTTTCTAATAAAAAAAATAAACGCAAAAATGATTTGTTAATTTCATTTTGTTAATTCTTAATAATTTCATCTTGGTTGTATTTTGTAATTGCCTACAAAGTGCATTTCACGCAATTCTAATGTGCCGTTTGAGCGAGCCCTCTGTTCAGAATCGGTGATGATTTGTAACTCACGCAAATAACTTGGTCATTTATTAAATTGTTTGCGTACAAACCTTGGTTACATCTGCAGGTATCAAACATGAAACTAAATTTAATTCAAAGTTTGACAACTTCACATCACATTAGGCGACCGCAAAGGCATCGTGTTTTGCTAGACATCCGGCGTCGTCGTCCTGTGGCCGTCGGGAAAAATTTCAGAAATTCAAATAAGAAAACAGAAGTAATTAAATAAAACAATGGCCGCCTAATGCCAGGCGGGCGCGCAGCGCATATGCCGCTAAGGGTCGTTGGCATAAAGCGCGGAGTGAACGCATTGTGATGTGTATGACTTGCTAACTTGTATTTGGAATATGTACCGACGGTGCAGTATATTAAAATATCACTAAGGTAAATACAATACAATCAAAATTCGCATATTGAAATAGCGTGGTAAACGCGTTATCGCTTGAGCTGCTAAGGCGAAGCTAAGTGCACTCCTAATGTTTCAATGCACGCTTCGTGAAAACAACTTCGTTTTTCAAAATTCCGCGAGCATCTTTGCACCCTTTGGAACTTATAGCGATGTAACACCAATGCACTTGTTCACCATTAAAAAGTCTCGGAACAGTCTCCACGCGTTTAAAAAGAGGGAGGCGACTACAAGGGCATGTTTTGGGGAAGCAACCCGGTTAGCGTTTAGTCCTTAAGCGTGCAATTGTTCTTGGTGCTTTAGATTTGGTCCTGCTCTGTTGATAGTATGTCGAAGATTTGGCGATATGTCGGTGATATTTCCAATCTTAGGCGAGCACCCAACATTTTCTTTCTAAAACCATAACACACTATTCCATGTATATATTTTCCTGCAGAAAAGGAATGATGTCCTGCGGATTACAAAGCAACATTTCTAAATGTAAGTTTATATGATACTCATGTTTCTTTTGCACGTCCAAACACGACTCGGGCTATGAGGAACGCCATATTGATACCAGTGTAATGAATACAATGAATAGAAGCCAAATACGACGTAATGCCCCTCTCGCGCTCAAACTATACATCCCTGGACTTCGCCAACATGGGCTATCTGTGTTACCGTGACATTTGGTGGAGGTGCTGGGTGGATTTTTAATGTACCGGACGCCCCTCTCAAGCCACGACTGCAGCCAAGGGCGCACTCCCAGGGTAGAAACGCCTGTTCACCAAGGCTGCCGGCAACTATGTGGCCTATCTTCCGAATTCGGTTTGCTTACTGATTTACGGTCTACAGACTATCATTACGAACACGCAAGAGGTGACTGCCAATGTCCTGCTTCACCTGCGAGACCCCAATCGCTTTCATGGTCTTCCCCATGAAGATGCCGAGAAATGGCTAGACCAGTTCAACCGGGTGGCCACCTTTAATGCCTGGGACGCGAATGCGAAGATGCGTCATGTCTACTTTTCCATGGAGGACTCGGCGAAGACCTCCCAAATAGCACACTATACGTAGCCCACCTGGGGCCCGTATAGGCAAGTTGGGCTTGGGCAACCGCGATAACACCCATGAGGGCCCCCTATAAGGATCATGTGGGCAAGCCCAAAATGGGCTTGCCCCTTCTTTTTTCAACTGGGCATCATATAGGCGTCGAAAGGGCCAACTCAATACATTTTCCCACATCCGGCCCTGAAGGATCCTGCTCGGGGAATTGTAGGGCCGATGCAAAGAAAATTTGGGCTTTGTGTGGAACACTCCTGGGCTAATCTAATTGGGGCTGCCCGCTCAAAAGCGCAATAGGTCCCGCATGTGCCGCGGCGGGACTAAATATGGATATGCCCACGCATTTCCTACATAGGACCCTTGAGGGGTTCTCGAGAGAAGGTCAAACGGAAATGTAGGCTTCATGCAGAAAATTCCTCAGTTCAGTTCAGGCGTTCAGTCGTGTCCGACTCTTCGTGACCCTATGGACCATGTCACGCCACGCTTTCCGGTCTCTCACTATCTTCTTAACATCACATAGCTTCATCTGCAATGCCTCGAGAATGCCATCTAACCATCGCGTTCGCTGCCTACCCCTTCTCCGGCGACCCTTAACCTTTCCCAACATCAAATCTTTCTCCAGCGACTCCTCTCTTCTCATCAGATGACCAAAGTAGCTGAGCTTTAACTTTAGAATTTGACCCTCAAATGAGCAGTCAGGGTTTATGGTCGACAATATCGACTGATTTGATCTTCTGGCAGTCAAAGGAACTCTTAAGAGTCTTCGCCAGCACCACAATTCAAACGCGTCAATTCTTCGGCGGTCAGCCTTTTTCACAGTCCAACTCTCGCATCCATACATCACAACTGGAAAGACCATAGCACGGGTTATACGGATCTTGGTTGGCAGACTAATGTCTCTGCTCTTTACTAGGCGGTCAAGGCTAACCATTGCTCTCTTTCCCAGAAGCAGGCGTCTCCTAATTTCATGGCTGCAGTCTCCTTCCGAGGTAATCTTGGCGCCCAAGAACAGAAAATCTGTCACAGCTTCCACTTCTTGTCCATTGATGCTCCAGGACTTGATAGGGCAAGACGCCATGATCTTCGTCTTTTTAATGTTCAGTTTAAGCCCAAACTTCTCACTCTCTTCTTGTACGCGCATCAGAAGTCTCTTGAGTTCCACTTCACTTTCTGCCATTAAAGTGGTATCATCCGCATATCTAAGGTTGTTGATACGTTTTCCAGCAATCTTCACTCCACCTGAAGACTCGTCCAGACCGGCCTTCCTCATGATGCACTCTGCATATAGGTTAAATAGGCAGGGCGACAGTATGCAGCCTTGCCTCACCCCTTTCTCAATCGGAAACCAATCAGTAAGACCATGCCCAGTTCTGACTGTGGCCTCTTGCCCTTCATAAAGGTTCCTGAGGAGACAGATCAGGTGAATTGGAACTCCCATCTCTTGGAGAGCTTGCCACAATCTGCTGTGATCTACGCAGTCAAACGCTTTCGCATAATCAATAAAGCAGAAGTAAATGGGTTTCTGGAACTCTCTTGCTTTTTCCATGATCCAGCGAAGGTTGGCAATTTGGTCTCTAGTTCCTCTGCCCTTGCGAAACCCAGCTTGCACGTCCGGAAGCTCCCGATCCACATACTGCTGCAGCCTACCTTGCAGGATTTTTAACATCACCTTGTTAGTATGCGAAATAAGCGCGATCGTGCGGTAGTTGGAACAATCTTTGGCACTGCCGTTCTTTGGAATGGGGATGTAAACTGACCTTCTCCAATCCTGTGGCCACTGCAGGGTTGTCCAAATCTTTTGACATAATGTATGCAGTGTGTTAACAGCGTCGTGGTTGAGGATTTGAAGCAACTCAGCTGGAATACCATCAATTCCGCTAGCTTTGTTCTTAGCAAGGCTGGCTAAGGCCCATTCAACTTCACTCTTCAGGATGGCCGGCTCGAGATAAGTAATCACAACCGTCCTATGTTGGGTTTGCACATCCGGGTCCTTCTTGTACAGTTCTTCTGTGTATTCCTGCCACCTCTTCTTTATCTCTGAGGCTTCAGTGAGGTCCTTGCCTCGTTTGTCCTTTATCACGCCCAGCTTAGCACAGAAGCTTCCTTTGATATCTTTGATTGTCTTATACAGAGCTCTTGTGTTCCTTAATTGGCTGTTGTCCTCAACTGCTTGACACTGTATGTTCAGGAAGGCATTCTTATCTCTCCTTGCTATTTTCTGAAAATCCGCATTGAGAACCTTGTATCTTTCTCTCTCCCCCATACCTTTTGCCATCCTCCTTTCCTCAGCTATTTACAAAGCCTCTTCAGATAACCAGTTTGCTTTTTTGCATTTCTTTTGCTTTGGAACTACCTTAGTAGCAACTTCTTGTATTATATCACGAACATCAGTCCACATCTCTTCGGGCTCTTTGCCTTCTAGATCTAATTCTTGAAATCGATTCCTCACTTCCACAGCATATTCTAATGGAATCTGACCCAGATCATACCTGAAAGGCCTTCTAGTTTTCTGCGTTTTCCTCAATCGAAGCTTAATTTAGGCAACAAGAAGCTGATGATCGGTGCCACAATCGGCCTCAGGCCTTGTTTTTACTGCTTGTATAGCGCTTCTCCATCTCTGCCGGCAAATAATATAATCGATCTGATTCCTGTACAGACCGTCGGGTGAAATCCATGTGTACAGGCGCCTCGTGTGCTGTTGAAAATGAGTATTCGCTATGGTCAGGTTGTTTTCTTGACAGAACTCTACTAGCCTCTGCCCAGCTTCATTTGGCTCACCAAGACCGAACTTGCCTGTAATTCCGGATATTTCTTCACTCCCGACCTTAGCATTCCAGTCTCCTACTAGAAAAACGACGTCTGATGATGGGGTGCGGTCTAAAAGGCATTGTAGGTCCGCATAAAATCTCTCAACGTCAGCTTCTTCAGCAGCAGTGGTCGGTGCATAGACTTGGATAACTGTTATGTTGAAAGGGTGACCTTGGATCTGAAGTGAAATCATTCGGTCGTTTTTGGGGTTGTACCCTAGCACTGCTTTGCCCATTCTTCTGTTTACTATGAGAGCGACCCCATTCCTTCTCTTGGATTCGTGCCCACAATAAAAGACATAATGGTCGCCGGAGTTAAATTCTCCCATTCCGGTCCACTTGAGCTAGCTGATACCCAAGATATCAATGTTCAATCTGTCCATTTCTCGCTTGACGATATCCAGTTTACCTTGCGTCATAGATCTTACATTCCATGTTGCTATGTGATATATCTCCTTGCAACATCGGACTTTCCGGTCGCTTCCCGACACATCCACAACTGAGCGTCCTTTTGGCTTTAGCCCAGCCGCTTCATTCGTCCTGGAGCTACTAGGAATCGCCCTTTGTTCATCCCCAGTAACATGTGGGACGCCTTACAACCTGGGGGGCTCATCTTCCGGCGCCATATCGATAATGGTATTGTGACTGGCCATAGGGTTTTCTTGGCAGGAAATACTGGAGTGGGTTGCCATTACCTTCTCCAGTGAATCACATTTTGTCAGAACTCTCTGCCGTGACCTGTCTATCTTGGGTGGCCCTACACAGCAGAGCTCACGACTTCATCGAGTTTCGCAAGCCCCTCCGCCACGACAAGGCAGTGATCCATGAAGGGGAGAAAATTCCTGGGCTGCCCCAAATGGGGCTGCCCACCAAAAACCTAGATAATTTCCGCATGGCCTGTAGCGGGGCAGGAAAGTGCTCCTTCCTGATTCTGCCCGCATCGGTCTCTTACGGGACACTTTAGGACACATTCGATGCAAATGTGGGCCTAAAGCGAATAGTAGACGGGCTAGCCCAAATCGGGCTGCCCACTCAAAAACTGAATAGGTCCCGCGTGGCTTGCATCCGGACTGAAAAGCGGGCATGCCTCCACGCTGCCCACGTGGGTATTTCTTAGGTTAATTGCGGGAAATTGCAACATATATTCGTAGTCCCATGCGGTAAAAATAAGGTAAGCCCAACTGAGGCTGCCCGTGAAAGGCCGCAATGGGCCCCAAATTGACCGCAGGCGGGCTTAATTGCTCTGAAACGTCTTCACCTTATATTTCAGGCACCTTTTTATTCATGTAATTCGTCGTATACCGGCCGCTAATTGCATCTTCTGGATTTTTCACAAAACCATTCTATGGATAACCGTGCCATGAATAAGGACTATCTAATTCTACTCTAAAAACTACGTTATTATGCAGCATTGGCAGCCAATATGCAGCAGTAACTGTGCCGCTTTACGAGTATGTACTAAACTACCTTAAGTTTTTCCTGCACCTTTATTATTCTACATGCACCACCGAGATAAATATTCAGACCAACCTTTAGGGGTGATGTGGGCTAGCCTACATAATTGTAGTAAATGGGGAATAAATTTCTTTTATGCTACTGAGGGTCGAATACAAGCTAAAGAAATAGTGCTCAATGTTTCACTCTTAATGATTAATGGAACTTGGGCAGCGCCGAAAATACCAGATTCAACACAAGAGGACAGCACGGGGGCGAGCCCGAAACGGAATAGCCTCCGCAAAGCCCGCGCCGGAACAATTGAGGTATTGGAGGGATTAATCAACATAAAAATTAAAACCTTGATCAATGGGGCAGCACTGCCTTCATAAACGTAGGACCCATTAACGATTCTTGTATGCTGCCCATATTCAGCTAGCTGGGCTGAATGCGGGAAGCCCTATTTGGGCTGCCCACATGGGTACAGATTGGGACTAATCGCGGCAAAATTGGGCAGCCCACGCGGGCCCCCTCTGGATACGTATTGCAAATCCCGCTTGGGGCCCGTATCGGCTGCCCCCACGGGCCCAACGTGGGCCCCCACGTCATAGCCCATTTTGTGCTACCTGGGCTGGTACATCAATCATGAATCTCGCTTGCAAAACATGGGACACGTTCAAAGCAGAATTTCTGTACCCATTTATTATCACATTCTGTAAAGAAAAGGCCGATATTCTACTTTAGGATCGCATCCAGCATCCGAACGAAAGCGTGATGGTGTACGCGGAGGAGATGAAGCTCTTGTTCTGCCGTGCAGATCCAAACATGTCGGGGGAGCGGAAACTGCGATTATAGATGAGAGGTGTGAAAGAACGGCTCTTCGCCGGCCTCGTTCGCAGTCCGCCAGTGACCGTAGATGATTTTTCACGGAAGCTACTTCCATCGAGAGAGCACCTGTTATGCGGGCACGGCAGTACTAGCGCACGACTGTGTCGATGCTGTCCACATGTACTGAGAGATCCACCGTATCATCAGGAGACTCAGTGCGTAAGACTACTCGAGCCATAGTGCGCGAACAGCTGGCAAAACTTTCCTATGCCGGCGCAGCCAAAAGTTGCATAGGTCACCGATGTTCTTCGCGAAGAGGTAGAAATTTTGCATGGCTGCGACGACGAACCAGCTTCCGGCCACCTTCGAATCACTAGAACGTAATCCAGAATTCGAGCAAAATACTACTGGCCTCGTCTGGGACATGGCATTGCTAATTACGTTCGCACTTGCCGTGACTGTCAGCGCCGCAATATTCATTCCTCCTGCCAAGCCAGCCGGCTTCATGAAATCCATAGAGCGTCCCTCCCAGCCGTTTCAACAAATCGGGGTGAATTTTTTAGGACCGTTTCCTACCTCTTGCTTCTGACAAAAGCAGATAAAAGTCGCCACTGACTACCTGACACGTTACGCGGAGACAGAGGCTCTTCCGAGTGGAACTGCTATTGAAGTTGCACAATTTTTTGAACTGCAAATCTTAGTGCGCCACGGTGCTCCTCGGATTGTGATCACGGACCGAGGTGCTGCCTTTTCTGCTCAGCTTATGCAGCATATACTTAACTTACGTCACACAAGCCACCGCAGCACTACCTCTTACCATCCCCAGACGAACGGATTAACTGAACTTTGAAATAGAACATTTGCCGACATAATTTCAATGGATGTGGACGTTCAGCACAAATGTGGGTTGCAGTCCTACCTTACGTAACGTTCGCGTATAATACAGCCATCCAAGAAACGACCAATATGACGCCGTTCATCCTTGCTTATGGCCGCCAAGTTACCACCGTGCCAAGTGACGCCATGCTACCCCATGTCAGCGACCATCCCAATGAGGACGTTGCGTACTTTATTCAACGTGCCGAAGAAGCCCGCCAGCTCGCTAATCTGCGCAGCCGTGAGCAGCAGGTGCAGGATGCACGACCCTACAACCTGCGTCACCGCGAGGTTGAATATCAGACGGGTGATGTTGTCTGAGTTTGGTCTCCAGATCGATGACATGGACTTTGCGAAAAGCTCTTCTGTCGCTACGTCGGTCCTTGCCGAGTTCTGCGCCGCGTTGGCGCTCGCAACTATCAAGTTCTTCCTCACGAGGCCCCCCAATCAATTTGTGCCGCACGCCAAGAGATGGTCCACATCGTCCGACTCAAACCTTATCACGCCCGGACGCCCTCCCTGTCAGTCCGTAAATTGCCTCGAGCATCGGGTCGATGCTTCCTCATCAAGGGAGCTAATGATACCAGTGTGATGAAGACAAGAGAAGCAGAATTAAGACGACGAAGTTGCCCTCACGCGCTCGGACCGTACGTCCCTGGACTTCGCAAACACCGTGCTTTCTGTGTTACCGGCTCTACAGCCTTCACACACCTTTTTGCCAACGTGACAATCCTCCGGAGAGTTTAGACCACCTCGGGTCTTACCAGTGCACATGACATCGCACAGTAAACCAGCACCTTCTTTCCGCCTTTTTGAGTTAAGCAGTCGAGCGCCCTAACCTCTGGGCCATCGTTGTGAGGAAGTCAGTGCTTTCACAATGTGGGTGATTTATATCGCACAC
Source organism: Amblyomma maculatum (assembly GCF_055883805.1). NCBI lineage: Eukaryota > Metazoa > Arthropoda > Arachnida > Ixodida > Ixodidae > Amblyomma > Amblyomma maculatum. The sequence goes on from NC_139350.1 coordinate 16,089,630, forward strand.
ACACTCGGCTGTGTTCAAAGGATCGCTCCTTCTAAGAGAAGTGAGCCTTGGATGCGCAAGTCTAATTTCAGCTAATACAATATTATAAATACGCTGTCTGCTCTTCCGTAATTCTCATATTGTGCTATTCAGGCTTGGGCATAAAAATGCTCCTCCTATATTTATCTATCTTGTTATTTCTTATTCTAGTCGATATTACTGACTTTAACACTATTAAGGCTGCCGTATGTAGTCTCATTCTCAATACTTATATTTCATTTGATCTGGTTGGGCTGTTTGTATTTTAGCAGCAAAATGCGTTTGTCTTTGTTTTTGTTTTGCTGACTAAAGCCCAATATTTTTCTGTAGCTGTGTTGTATCATGCTATGCCTTTCCTCTCAATCGTCTATCTAATGCCTTCTGCCCCCGAAGGCGCCTGACTCAATCAATAAATATACATAATTTTGACGGTGTTCATTACAGCACTGCGCTTACCTTTGAGGAGCATCCCGCTGCTGTAGCAGAATGGTTAAGGCGCTTTACTGCTGTGCCCAAGGTTGCGCGATCGAATCCCGGCCGCGGCGGCTGCTTGACGATGGATGTTAAAAGCAAGGCGCCTGTGCTCTGTGTGGTGTGATTGCATGGTAAAGAATCTCAGTAGATTGAATTTTTCGGAGCTCTCCGTTACGGCGTCTCTTTGCTTTGGCCGCTTTAGGACGTTCATCCCCATAAACCAAGCCATCCTTTGAAGAAGATTCGAAAGAAGGTTTTCTATTCAGACATTCATTTTTGGAATTTCGGCGATCTTAATCCTGGAAACCAGACAACAATACTTCGCGGAATGAACCCCCTACGACAACTCTACCGTGAAGGAAGCAGTAGACGACAAGAAAGCCTTGAACTTACGACCATGTTCTTGTTGCTTATTTCACCGTTTTAGAACAAATTCGTGATGTGATAATGATGATGTTGCGATGGGGCAATGAAAACGCCACTTTTAGACTGATTCCGATGACAGGTATGGCAGTGGCAATTGAAGTGTAGTTAGGTTAGTAAGCGTTTTCTCAGTGTAACTTTGGAACTGTTCTCTGAAAACGTAAGTTTCGCATTAGGACCCCGTGCCTAGCACCTCTGAAATACCAAACAAGTAAAACTGAAGTGGACGGGATGGGAGGGGGGGAGTAGGGGGAGAATGGGAGCTGACAGCTAGATCAAAATACAAAAAATAATTTCACCTCACCCTACTGTAATGCATGAGCATCAGTAACTCCATATCGAAAAAAAAAACATTTTGGCACAATCGGCGTGGACTGTTTGAGGTTTGCATCCTCCATAACCTCTGCATGGCTCTGGCACAGGGCAGATGACATGTAACAGCGCACTACATTATTCGGAAACAGGCATTAACAACTCTCTCATTTCTTTATATAGGCGATACGACGACCATATAGCACTCTGTAGGGAAGCACACTAACGAGGATATCCCGCAGGAAACTTACGCCTGGACTGCGAGTTCTGCTCTCCACCCTCTTTCTATCGAGATGGACCAACAGAATTCTGTTCTATTATGAAGTGTTTCAAATTGACAAGAGAAAGCACAATAACACGTACACCGGTAACGATTGGCCGCATTGTTTAAGGAGGGAAGAGATGCGCAACCGAGATAAATATTACTAGATGAGCTATTTCCGCTTGGCTGGCCCGCATAGAGCATTGAGTGTAGCCAACTATAATTGGAGGTGATTTCATTTTTTAGCTCCACTGTGTATGCAAAAAAGCAGTAATCACTAAAATCCTCTCCAGAACTTGTTGACGCTCCCTTGCCTACTTGCGATTTGCAGCGCTCAATCATTCTCTGTTTATTAGTGTGTTGCTAAATCTTCATAAATTTTGGTGTCTGCTCTAAATAGCATCGCAGGTGCAGCTCCGAAACGTCCACGTGTGCGTTGGTGATTGGAGTTCCCAAAACAAAAACGGCATTCAAGTGCGTAAGAATATTTTCCTTTTTTATTCTCTTACCGCCGTCGTATAAAGCGCTAGCAGCTCCGGCTGCTGGTAGCATGCCAAAAGCGAATTGATATCTACAGCCAGCACATGCGGCAGATTTGACAGATGCCGGCTGTGCATCTGCAGAGTGGATGGTCGATAACATGGTAGTATAAGGGCTCCGAGAACAGCGGTGTGCAATAAAGTCAACTGCTTGTCAGTAAGCGCTCCAAGTGACGTCAGCGCCTTTTCTCGTGCGCTTGTATGTCTTCTAGCGTCTCCACGCAAGTTCGTAGAAAAAAATAATGAATAAGAAGTTCACGAAAAGTATAACAGCATACTGCAAAATTAGTGGTGGTCGGCAGTAATAGGCGAGATAAAGAGGGCGTTAGCAGGACACCTACATTCGGCGCCAGACTTAATTCCCTGGAAGTAGCCAAGGCAGACCATGAGGCGAAGGGAGCTTCTTCAAACTATTATTTTGCTCTTCGGTGACATAATCATACCTGCAATTCGGAAGGGCCGCACTCCTCTTTAAATTCACTACCTTTCCATTTAGTATGTGTCAACATTTTTAGGCTGGCCACCATCTAGTAATTTCAAAGCGATTAATCATTAAAGGTTGGCTGAGTGCTGATGATGCCTGTTGTAGTTAAAAACATGAACCATTCTGAAGGCCAGTGATGTTCCGTCGTCGCTTTCCACTTAATTGTTAAAAATTTATAATGTTAATACTATTTCCACTATAGTTTGCTTGCGTTCCACTTCTGTTATGGTTCTCGTTGTGTATTGGAGGACCGTACTCGCCAATCACGCTGTCCGGAGTATCACCAAAAAACGTTTAGACTACGAATGCAATGCTGCAATAATTTTCTATGCCTTCTCCTTCTAGAATAACGGCCGGGGGGGCGAGTTGGTGCATGATGAAATGAACGGAAACGGACACAGACAAGAATGGGACACCACAAGCGTACCCGTTTGTGGTGCCCCATTCTTGTCTGTGTCCGTTTCCGTGTTGCCCCGCCGTTAAGTTCCAACCTAGAGTGTACCAGCTCTAGAAAGAGCTGGTACACTCGCAGCACAGCATATTGAAAACCATGCGGGGTGATGTCATATAGGGTCAGGGCGTGCGGGGTAGATCTAGTAGTCAGCATGCAGCTTAAAAGACGATATCAGACCAGCCAGAGTGACAGTTAACCTCGACTTGCCCTTTTCGACCAGGCCTCCAGGCATAGAGCGACGCGCTCTCAGAGAGCAGCAATCTGTTTGCAGCACTTTGTATGCCACACAGCTTATATGACATGCTGGTGTTGTGCCCGAAAAAGCGCGGCACTTAAAACCACCCTAAGATTAAGAAACATCTCGCATTAAACTGCGCCGGACGTGATTTCGCTGTATACAGTGTTGACCGTGGTTCAGGAATTCCCAGCGCCACAACATGGTCAGTGCTGCTTCCATTATTGGACAAATCGCAAAACGATGTTTGCGACACGGGCAAGTGGTAAACCTTTTTCGCGCCACGGTGGGATTTACCATATGGGATAAAATTTACTCTCTTCGGTTGCACGTATAAGTTCCGCCGTTTACGGACACAAAAAGGGTCAAGTCTCAGTTGCCTTGAATTCGCCTTTTAGAGAACAAGTGAAATTCGGCCCTTCGACCTAGGTACTCTCTGAGCGTGCAAGAGTATCGCCGGATTGAATGGGGCGTTCCTCTGAACTGGTTGAGGACCCTGTGAGGTCGTCACCGAAGACATTTCCATGTGCCTCCTATATTTGCTAACGTTGGCACTCTTTTGCGCATCTAATGAGAGCTCCTCGCGGTTCATGGTGTTACGGACCAGGATTTGGCGCGGGAGACCTGGCCTGGTGGTCGCAAAAAGTATTTGTGAATACTGAACTCGCTTTTGATGACGTGTACACGACCTGGCACCTCAGTAGCCTTTTTCCTCCGTAATGCAAGCATTGTATGCTCATATCTATAATTATTTCAGGTGCAGTTTACCTCCGTCGACCTAAAACAAACTCAACAGTAAAGGTGTGTTTTTATCTAGCCATGACGACAAAACTACTCTCGCTTTTTCCGTCTGTACTCATGTACCCAACCTGGCGCGAAAAGCAATCATTGCAGGCCACGGTTTGCACACTAGAGCATCACTAACCTTTAGCTATAGTACGATATGACTTAAATAAAGGTGCACTTGCTATTTTTTGGGTAATTATACGCAGTGTGCGTATTCCTTTACTGAATAATAAATTTAGCATCTTTTTATACTTCATCACAGCAAGCGATAGAAGCATCAAAATTATTGTGCTAATAATTTATACTGATTGTTGGCTTCTTGTTTAAGTGTACAGGAAAGCTTTAGCAGCAGGCTGTGTTTCTCCAACGGAGGAACTGTGTGTGGTGGTCACTGCAGGCTCGAGTATTATCATACTACACAGAGCGGAAGGGCAGACCGCAAAAACTGCACCTTCGTAAGGGTTCGTGCACTTCCAGTAAGCACCCCCTTCAGATCATTCATGCCTTGCGACATCTAAAGATGAAATTCAAGCTAAAGGCTAATGCTGCTGTTGTCTCTGAGGAGGGAAAATGATCTTAATTATTTCCCAATTATCAGCTCACTTCTTTGTACGCGACTTGCACCATAGGAGTAATTTTGCTCTTCATCGTGCATGCATATAAGATTCATTTCTTGAAGCGCCTTTACGGGCCCTCCTCATTAGGCTGACGGGGAGTGTCATGCGGCATCTTCCTTGTTGTATCGACTCGTCTGCTTTATTTCCAGGCGCAGCCGTCGCTTGAAGAAAACAGCCGGGCTCCTCTGTCACCCCAGGCAACGCAAGTCATCACAACTCTGTGCGCAGTGAATTTCGATTCCCTGCAAATAAAACGAAGCTTTCGGGAACAAATTAGGTTGAACATCACTGTCATTTAAGGTCCGCCACACAATCCATGTTTCTGATAACGGGCAGTTGTCCGGCCACAACGCAACTCTGCACTGACACAAGTTTGTTCCAACTGGGCGTTTTTTTCCCGCTGGTTTCGTTCGTTTCCCGTGATTTCCAGGTGTGTGGGAGCCACATATAATAAGGCCACTGGCAGCTCGGCCGCCATTTGCTAAAAAGGCACACTTTCACCTATGGTTGAAATGAGCAACATCTGGCGCTAGGCAGTCTCTACAAGCAACTTCCAGATTTCTACGCATCATGCTTGTATAACGATATCGAGATTCACATCTCAATGCAAAAATTCTAAGCATCCCACAAATTAATCATATATAGCATTGCAGATGTATAAGAATAGTAAAACAAATTAACTCTTGACCGCCGTTTGAGCAGTATAGGTTGCTGGTTAGGGCGCTTCGATTGGTTAGGCTAAGGATGCGGCTTCGGTCCCGGACAGACTGCTTTTCAGTGTGGCAAAAAGCAACATACCGCTGTACGTTGCTATGCCAGTGCACGTCAAAGAACCATAGGTGATCAATATTCCCGGAGCCCTCCACTAAGTTCTCATCAAATTAGCAACTTTGGCACATCACCAAACATCACCAATTCATTTCTCTGATTTCACCACTCCAAATGTAACCTAACCCCTTTTGACTAGCACGCATTTTGGGCCATACCTCCGGCAGGGAGGCGCCGCTGTGAATCGCGCTGAGGGGAAGTATGAACGCCCTCGCATTAAAGCGTTGCCGGCAGAAGGGTATTCGAGTGACGGACGCCACTTGATAACCCGATCAAAGTCACAACCACAATGCCAGAAAATATTCTGTAGTCCCGTCATAAACTTTTCTGCAAGTTTCTTTAGCTGTGTAGCACTTTTTTGTTGTAACTACGAAAAACTGGGATGTTACTACACAAACTTTTTGTGCCAATCCGCTTACGCTCGAAAGCTGCAGAGAAATTAGTCTTTGAGAACAGAATATTTTCTGTAGCTTTTTCCACTTGGTAACGTCGACAAGGATAACGCTCCTATAACAGATAACCTACACAAGCCATCACGAGGACTGGAAGCTTGACAATCTGCAGACAGTTAATTCAATCAGTCAGCATGGAAGGGCTCTGATTTTCTCAAACATCTTGGAGTTATCGTCGTTTTTGTTCGGTCAGTGACTGCAATATCATTCAAAGTGGCAGGCCTAGTTAGGCGGCAGCCGGGGTCTGCAGAGTAGAAATTCCACAAGCATTGAAGTTTCTTGTGGAGTTTCTCGCAATGTTCATCAGGTGTAGTAAGGCAGCACACCGTACAAAATACTTCTACTTTACCTAAAAACGCACTAGTAAAGTGTTGCCGAATGGTTTGTTTTCTATGCCCTGATTACGGGTCATATGTGATGAAGATGACACAATTTACATGTGTTTGGTAATGGAAGGCTTGTGTAGTATTTAAAGAAAATAAAGTTTCTGTGGAGACAGGTGGATCAGTTTGTTTCTTAAAAGCTGCGTAAAGGTCTTGTCGACTAATTATGAGGACCGTAGACACCGTAGGACGATTTCTGCATGCTACGTACTGAAAGGCTTCGTATAATATGCAAAGGACAAAATTTGTTTTTATGGAGACCGACTTTTCGGTTTTCTTGTTAGTGAAAGGTACATACTGTGCATCTGTATTGCCTCTGTAAATCATTTCAGCTCGAACAGAAAGTACCTGCTTTAACATGTTTGGCACACATTTATTCATACTATGTGGCCACAAATATAGACATTACAATCAAGAGGTAGGATATTTTTGACAGAGAAAGTTACGAACTTCTTGAGAAGCACAATTTTGCCATCACAATGGACAGCTGTCTCTTAAATGTGAGGAAATCAGCATGGGGAATACAACCAAGCAAGCAGTCGCATAATGTAACAGTGCAGAATATGCGATAGAGACAAAGGCTGGGATCATAGGATAGTGCTGAATCCTGCGAGCAGCTGTACACAGCATGTTCAGAGCCGCAAGCTATAGACAGCATTCATATTCTCTTTACGCTTACCAGGTGATATATTTGGCGGTATTGTTCTGAGTTCAGTCCTTCGAATTGTCCGCTTTGTTTCACGAGCTACAGGTGTGCTAAAGATGCTTTTTGTCAGTAATGTGCCCTGATGGTCTTCACTATTTTACACAGTAGATGGCAAATATGCTTCAAGATATGCTGAAACTATAGAAGTACCGCATGCATGTACGTTGGATCACCTCTTATTTGGTTCAATTAATCCTAGTCACAATGCATGCCCTACACAAGATGCTGGCATGCAAAGCAGTATTTTCCAAAAGAAAAAATGCTCTGGCAGCTGATGCATGCTCATCACTAGTATATGAAGACTGCATTTTCTGCCAACAGCTATAGCCAGCAAGTATAGGAGTCCAGCGGGTGGCTTAGTGCCTTGGGCTGTTTGACGTTAAAACCATGCTTCACGAAGCCATACGAATGTGCATGCAGCACACCTGACTCTGGAAACGAATCAGCAACATATATTGGCTGCCCTTCTTTTGCCATATCATGTAGTGTCATAAAGTCATGCAGCCGAACCATAAATGATTGCCAGCCTATGTCTCCTACTGCCACCTGCCAGACCCATGACCTTAAGTTTTTGCTCACGCCGACACTAGATTTTCTTGAAAATGGAGCCTTTCATGCAATCAAACCATCAAGCAAGGCTTGTGCAGTAAGCAGCAGAACTTGTGCAGTATTGTGTGAGATTCAGTGTCCCAGTGCAGGTGGAACGAGCTGCACTTGAAAAATTGAGGTCATTGATATCTGTCAGCTTTTCTAGTCTTGGAAGAGATGCCCGACTGGTTGGAAACTTTTATTACAAAAATAGCATATAAATGACATCCCTAAAGTTCATTTTGTGAGCAACCTGAATGTGGAAAGGTTTTGGTAGGTTTCTAATCTTTTCTTTCCGTGCATAAACAACATTGTTGTGCTCCCGGAGAAAAATCTATCTGGCTTAGTTTGATGTTTTCTGCAGCATTCCCTCAACTTGAATTAGGCTTGTAGGTTGTGCTGCAGTGCATATGAAATATTGTCACGAATTGGCAATATAACAACTGAGAACATATCTGCATTTTCTCTGCAAAACTTATTCTTTATTAGCATTAGAACCAAATACCGAGCTGCTAGTATAATATTATTCATTAGGTGGATGCAGTCGCAGCTTCACTTTGTCCCTTATGAAGTCAAGGGAGGTTTTTGTCATGGTGCAATAGTGAATTTTAATTCCTATTCAGGAATCTGCACTTAACGTTAAAGTCCATGCAACTGCGCATTTCCTTGCATCATGTCCTTAGAGATGAAAAGTTCTTGTAGCATTTATTGCAAGATCATCTTTTGTTATTCGCTGCCATGAAGACTACATTGAAGAATCAGGGTAAGTGGTGACAGCGAAGCGGATGTTGGATTTTGTATTTGTACTTGCAGTTGCTGTTCAGTGCAGGAGTGCAATGGTGGGTGCCAGCACTAAACTACTGCCTTGGTAGCCATTCGGGACCTCACCTGTACCACAGAAAGAAGCCTATTCACCACTCTCTAACTTGGACATGATTATTCCTTCTCGTGCAAAGCTTAATAAAAAACACATAAGGCATGCGTATAGCCACTTTGATGTGGATATTTCTAGGAGCTTGTTAGTTAATTATTAAAATATAAAAGTCAAAAACAGTTAATAAAACTGTTTTTGACTGAAATATGTTCTATTTTTCAATCACATATAAAGTTGCAGCCAGCCTAGCGAAATGCGGCAAAATATGCTTCACCTGTGTACTGCACATCTTCCAGTACTTTTTTTGTTACTTCTTCTCAACAAGGAGGACTCATTGCCTGCAAATGGGCATGCAGTTTATATATGCATTATCCAATATAATCGCACAATTCTAGTTGCGCATGAAGCGCAAACGTTTTGGTACACTAAGCAATCATCCTAAAGATAGTAACTGTTTTATATCATGTTGCTATATGGCCACTTGAGAAAGGTTGCTAGACTTGGCTTTTAGACTGATAAGAAATGTTACCGGTAAAAGCTAAGGAAATACTTTGTGGTATGGTTGTGTTTGGAGGCTTGCCCAAAGCTTGTATTCCTGTCAGATTAGTCAACTGGGGCTATTTATGTGGTTTGTTGATTTGCTAGAGTAATCTTTTTTTCCCACAGAATTCTATGGAAACATGCTGCATAACCGCCATGAATCCATGCATACTGTTGCTTTTTGGCCTGCGTGACTGCCCTGTAGCGACTACAGCATTCTGTTGTGTTTTGTGTAGGTTGGTTATGAAAGAGTCTTATAGGCTGTTAAAGTAGATGTATTGTTGACAGCCAGCCTGGGAAAAGTTTGGCCAACTGGGGCGTCCCATGGGAATTGGGTGGGCAGCCTTCCTTTGTGCGGACTGGCCTCTCAGACCCGATGGAGGTCCGTTTGAAGTGGCACACAGAGGCGTCATGTTGCTTTTAATGGGCTCCCCTCATTTCCATGGGCAGCCCCTGCAAGCCCACTGAAGGGCCCCTTCAGATGGGCCATGAGAGTTTTACGTCGGCTTTACGTAGGCAGCCTTCTTTACACAGGCAGCTGGTTTCTGTTAAGCTACCCTCTACCTGCCCTATGGGGTCCCACATCGGTTCAGTGTGGGCACCCTTGATTGACTTTACTGAGGCAGCCCCAGTGGTTCCGTACCTGTCCCGCAAGGGAAGCCCAAGGGGAGCCCGTGTCAGTCCCCACCAATGCCGAGTGGCACATCCTGCAAACTCCCCACTATGAACCCATTTGGGCAACCCGCTCTGGGCCGTCAAGGGACCGCAATTTTGAGCCCCGTTTACGCTACTGAGGATAGCATGATAAAGAAAATAATAAGCGGCAGCAGCAGGAAAGCTACAATGCGGGTTGAATGATAGAGTCGGCACTTAAATTAGGTTTGATTCTGACAACTTTCGGTACCAGGCTGCGAAATACCCAGTGAAGAAACATTTTTCTCCTTTACCTACATTCTTCTCTCCCGCTCTTGTCCCTCCCCCTCCCTAGCTTTCCTTCTACGGAAGCAAAAGGTATTTAAAACCCTGCCAGTGATAATCGTGCTGCCCAGACGAAGACAAGTCGACTTGTTGAAGCGTTGGCTCGAATTGCTTCTGAGGCTTCCCCTCCTACCCTTCGCCCGATTCAAAAGTGATCTATGTGGTTCAATAGAAATTTTTATCCACGTCCAGGCCATTCATATATCTACAGGCAACTATAGAAAATTCAATACCAGCAAACAAGGACATGGGTTCTGAATCGCAAAAAATATTTTAGCTCTGTATAGAACACTATGTTCCTGATGTCATTGACCAGTAGTCATATAGCTAGTTAACAACCTACTATGTTCCTGATGTCATTGACCAGTAGTCATATAGCTAGTTAACAACCTATATATATATATATATATATATATATATATATATATATATGTACAGCTTTCTACAGCTGTAAAAACCCTTTTATATGGCGCGCTGTCAGCAGCTTCAGAGCAAGTTGCATCTATATAAGAAGCTAAAGGTAACAGTGTGACTAATAACCTATAACTTCAAAAAACTGCACCATTCTCGTTACCAAAAATTTTTAAAAACATTATAACCATGTATATATATATATATATAGTGTGGTAATTTTCGGTAATTAGCCACTGCCATGCATCGCATGCTGGCGCGCTCGAGGACGAAGAAGTTGGTCGCTGCTTTGCTGATTCGCCAAGCCTGACGCTCCACTGCGAGTTCCTCCTGAGCGGCTATATCCATCTGAATAAACACATCCCTACTATTGGTGCAGGTGCTGCTGGGTACGTTTCCATCCACCCTGGAACTTAGAAGCCGCACATTGACCTCTGCTTCCACCATGCCAGACGAGACCACCTCGACATCGGCGCCCATACCAACCACGGTACTGTGTTCTGGCGTTCTACGGCAGCGTTATCCATGCCTCTTCAGTGGCACGGCTGACCAAGACGTCGACGACTGGTTGTCGGCGTATGAACGTGTCAGCAGTTATAACAGATGGGACGACACTATCAAGCTAAGTAACGTAATCTTTTACCTGACCGACGTGGCGAACCTCTGGTTTCGCAACAATGAGGCAGACCTGCCATCTTGGTCTGCATTTAAGAAGGATTTTGCGGAAGTGTTTGGCCGCCCTGCAGTTCGCAAGCTCCGAGCAGAACAACGCTTGCGTGAGTGTCACAAGCTGCCTCACCTATTATACAGCGGAAGATGCGGAAGCTTATGGCTGGAATATAGAGCGAAATTCACGGGACTCCGTCGCTCCTCTGGACAAGATTCGACAAGCCGATGGGGCAGCGACCGCCTGTCCTTGACGCGGCTGCTGCATAGTCGGCCGAGGGTATAAAATAACCGACAGCAGCGCGCCCTCACCAGTGCGTTTGGGAAGATTCAAAGTTCCGGCCACTCCGCGGTGCTCCGAAAGCGTATTGTGTTCTTCGGGCCCGCGATCGACGCATCGTCCTCTGCACCTGTACGGCCGCCGCTACCGAGCAACACAGCCTTCGACGCCTCAGCAAACAAGAAGACGTGAGAATTTCATTCGCCACGGACTGTTGTTCAATCGAACATTATTTTCGCTTTGTTAACTTTTGACCTGACTTAGTAGTATTTTTCGCTGTGTTCTTATGTAACTTTTGCTCATACTCATAATATCTGAAATACCTGCTTTATTATCTTTATAGTCTTCATATTTTTATCACAGTGTTTTGTTCATTGTCGGGTTATTTTTTTTTCTCTTATCATTTATTTCTTCGTCTTTATCAATATCTTGTCGTGGCGTTGTATTCTCTTTCATTGTACTCTATTATTATCAGTGTAATTTTGGTCTGCTATTTATAAACCTTCAATTGTTTGTAAAAGAAAGCGACCTATTTGTACTTATTCCTCAATCACACACCGACACACGTGCTTCACGGGTTGACCGGCCTAACTTTTAAATGTGTTCACAACCCTCATAGAGGAACGACGAGTAATCTTAAAGGGGATCCCGCACCTCTTTTGACCGTAAAGGCGGGGGTTTGTGACATAATTGGCGTCCGACGACAGGACTGGTCAACCAAGTGTCGGTGAGGGAGAGAGGATTAGGTGCAATTTTTTTAGTGTTGTATCCTAGCACCGCATAACGCTTTCCACCTAACATGGCTGATGCAGAGTTAGAACGGCTTGCTGAGTATGGCCGAACTTTTGGCTTTGAGGGTCAAGAGCTGCTCAAATGGGTAGATCAGGAGCGAGCTCGTCGCAGAGAAGAACGCAATGAGGAACGTACGCGGCGGAAAGAGGAGGCAGAACTAGAATCTAAACTCCGGATGGCGGAGATGGAGAAAGAAAAGGAGTTACGGATAGCGGAGATGGAAAAAGAAAAGGAGTTACTGATGCTCCGACGAGACATACCTAATAATCCGGCAACTGACGCTAACAGCACCGGAGAGACAAGGTCAGAAACGGGGGAGAGTCAAGCTGCTCGGCCCGAACGCATAAGCCCGCACAAGCTGATGCCGGTTTTTAATGAGGGCAGGGACGACCTTGACGCTTACCTCATGCGTTTCGAGCGCGTCGCTGAGAGTCAGAATTGGCCTCGCGACCAGTGGGCTACAGCCCTTAGTCTATGTTTAAGCGGCGAAGCGCTCAGCGTTTTTAGTCGCATGTCTGCGTCCGAGTGCTTGGACTACAACAAGCTCCGGCAGGCACTCATGATTCGCTTCCGTATGACAGAGGAAGGGTTCAGAGAAAAATTCAGGTCTGATAGTCCCCGGAACGAGGAAACGTGTTCACAGTTCGTGACGCGTCTTCAGAACTTCCTAGACAGATGGATAGAGCTGTCGGACACAAAGAAAGAGTACGCAGATCTCTTTGACCTGATTCTAAATGAACAGTTCCTTTCTAACTGCGCCACTCCGCTACAAATGTTTTTGAAAGAAAAGAAGGACACATCCTTCTCTGAAACAGTAGCAAGGGCAGAAAAGTATGTGGAGGCCCATGGCTGGTCAAACTTCGGAAAGCGAAGCACCCCGAAGAATAAGGCAGAAAACGCCGTCTCCAAGACGACCGAGAGAAGGGAAACTTTGCTTCAATCATCGGATGCGAAGAGCAGCGATGAAAAGAAATGTTTTATTTGTTCACGCACGGGACACCGCCCCGAAAATTGCCGGGCCGCCCCATCCGACGGATCGGGACCGCCCAATAAATGCCACAAATGCGGAAAACCAGGTCATCCAAGCTGGAGATGCTGGGCAAATGGGGCCCCGAAACAGAGAGAAAATCGGGAGTCCGCTGCAGTATGTGTTGAGAACGGATACCTCGAACTTAAGGATGGAGGGAAGATCCCCGTCATCAACGCTGGGTTCACCAGTAAAGAATGCGCCGTCAGGGAATGCTTACCTGTCGTAGCCGGCATGATCGGAGGCCAGACAGTCCGAGTCCTGAGAGACACAGGCTGCAACACGGTGGTGGTAAGAAAGGACTTAGTACGGAAAGAAGATATCACCGATACGAAGTCTCCAGTTTACCTACTTGACCGCTCAGTCCTAATGCTCCCAGAAGCTTGGGTCGATGTCGACACCCCGTACTTTCAGGGACGACTTCTCGCTAAGTGTATGGAGAATCCCTTGTACGATTTGGTGCTGGGAAATGTGGAAGGTGCTAGGCCAGCAGACGACCCCGATCCGAACTGGCACAAGACAACAGAAAGCGAGACTACGAAGTCCACTGCAGTAAAAGTTGAAGAGCTAGCGCCTGACACCGAGAGCCCCGCACCCATTTCGGATGCCGCTGAAGCTTGTCCGGTAGTGACTAGAGCGCAGGCGTGCAAGGATAAAACGCTGAAAAAGCTTAAAGTCCTGCAAGGCCTCCCTAGTGTATGCCGCGAAGAGTTGGTTCAAGAGCAAGAGAATGACGCGACCCTACGCTCGTGTTTCGATCGCGTAGGCCCGCCGCAAGCGAAGAAAGGAAAGGGTAGCCACCAGTTTTTCATTGCTAACGGCGTCCTTCAAAGGAAATACGTCGCCGAGTCGGGCGGGGAGTACACTCAAGTTGTTGTGCCCCAAAAGTACAGATCAGCTATTCTCAAGCTGGCACATGATGGGTTGATGGGAGGCCACCAAGGCGCGAAGAAAACCCTACTGAAGCTTCAGACAGAATTCTTCTGGCCAGCAATGCAGGCTGACGCTAAGCGGTTCGTTGCCTCTTGCGATCTGTGCCAACGCACAACTCCGAAGGGTCACACCACAAGAACGGGCTTTCAAGAACTTGCGGGAAAAACTGGCTGAGGCACCAATTCTGAAATTGCCAGACTTTGACCGGGAATTCGTCCTGCGAACAGATGCTTCTGATAGAGGTGTTGGAGCCGTTCTGCTTCAATCGCACGACGGAATCCTGCACCCAGTTGCTTATGCGAGCCGCAAGTTGCTCCCTCGAGAGGTAGCCTATTCAACCACTGAGAAAGAGGCTTTAGCGCTCGTTTGGGGAATCGAGAAATTTCAAGTCTTCCTCTACGGGAGAAGGTTTCTCGTTCAGACGGATCACCAGCCTTTGAAGTTCATAAAAGAAACAAAATCTGCAAACAGCCGCGTTCTTCGCTGGAGTATTAAGCTTCAGGAATACAACTTCCGCGTCGAGTATATTAAAGGCAGCGAGAACGTGGGAGCAGATTACATGAGCCGGCTGGAATAGTTGTTAAGCTTGCACTACTGCATAGCTGCATTGTGTTGATTGTGTAATGAAAATCGTACACGATGTGCCTGTATATATGTGCACTTGATTGTTATCAGTGATCCGTGACTTGTGACATGTGCGCAAGACATGACTGAAGAACTACAGTGTTGTGGTGTGTGCGGGTTCATATCAGTGCGTATATGGTGCGCGTCATGAACGGTAGTGAGTGACGAACTATCTTCAGTGCACTGAACGTACCCAATCTACTGCACCCCTCTATAGGGGCGTAATAACATCGTTCTCGGCGCTTGTGGAGTTCTAGAATATTCCGAGGCAATATTCTTCAGTGGGGGGCAGTGTCACAAGCTGCCTCACCTATTATACAGCGGAAGATGCGGGAGCTTATGGCTGGAATATAGAGCGAAATTCACGGGACTCCGTCGCTCCTCTGGACAAGATTCGACAAGCCGATGGGGCAGCGACCGCCTGTCCTTGACGCGGCTGCTGCATAGTCGGCCGAGGGTATAAAATAACCGACAGCAGCACGCCCTCACCAGTGCGTTTGGGAAGATTCAAACTTCCGGCCACTCCGCGGTGCTCCGAAAGCGTATTGTGTTCTTCGGGCCCGCGATCGACGCATCGTCCTCTGCACCTGTACGGCCGCCGCTACCGAGCAACACAGCCTTCGACGCCTCAGCAAACAAGAAGATGTGAGAATTTCATTCGCCACGGACTGTTGTTCAATCGAACATTATTTTCGCTTTGTTAACTTTTGACCTGACTTAGTATTTTTCGCTGTGTTCTTATGTAACTTTTGCTCATACTCATAATATCTGAAATACCTGCTTTATTATCTTTATAGTCTTCATATTTTTATCACAGTGTTTTGTTCATTGTCGGGTTATTTTTTTTCTCTTATCATTTATTTCTTCGTCTTTATCAATATCTTGTCGTGGCGTTGTGTTCTCTTTCATTGTACTCTATTATTATCAGTGTAATTTTGGTCTGCTATTTATAAACCTTCAATTGTTTGTAAAAGAAAGCGACCTATTTGTACTTATTCCTCAATCACACACCGACACACGCGCTTCACGGGTTGACCGGCCTAACTTTTAAATGTGTTCACAACCCTCATAGAGGAACGACGAGTAATCGTAAAGGGGATCCCGCACCTCTTTTGACCGTAAAGGCGGGGGTTTGTGACAGTGAGCGTACTCAGCATGCCGAAGAGTCATTCACAAGTTATATAGAGGACATTGTTGACCTGTGCAAACGTGTCGACCCACTAATGTCCGAAGCGGCTAAGATCGGACACATCTTGAAAGGTATCTAAGAGGACGCGTGTCAGATGCTCTGGGTGAAAAATCCTGCCTCCGTCAATGACCTGATTAAACTTTGCCAGAGCTAGGACGAGCTTCGCAAGCAGCGCGCTTCTACCCGGCGGTCCGGTGTTAGAGACGACACCATCTCTACACTAGCACTGGGTGGTTCTACTTCATCAGAGGACAGCCCGTTGATTCAACAGATCAAAGCCTTCGTTCGCGAAGAGGTCGCCCGCCAGCTATCCCTGGTCCCTCAATTACAAGACACTGGTCGCCTTGTTCCTGACATGGCTCCATCCTTGGCCCCTACCATACGGCGTGTCGTGCAAGACCACATCGATGATGTCCTTCCGCCTAGCCCCGTGCTCCCGCCCAGCACCGTGCTGCCGCCCAGCCCTGTGCAGGCGCAAGTAATGGCACCATTGACGTACGCCCAAGTTACAGCCAAGCCGCTAATGCCAACCGCACCTGATTCCTACCAGGCCGCCCCTTCCAACCATCCTTCGCCTTTCCCTGGTTTGGCGTTCCATGTCCCTATTCCAAGTGTACGCCAACGCCCTACGAACCCTTGGCGCACCGCAGATAACCGGCCAATCTGCTACTCTTGCGGGCTGCCGGGCCATGTAGCCCGTCTTTGCCACCAACGCCTTCCACCTTCTCGCCTTGACCCCTGGAACTACTCGTACGACGCCGACCAGCCCTTGCCGAGAACTCAACCCGGTTCCGACTTCGTTTCTCGGGACAATCAAACGTATACCTCTCGCCGATCATCTTCCCCTCGTCGCCGTTCACCATCACCGCTTCCCCGACGTTCTACCGGCGCTGTTGAGGGAAACTAACAGTCGCAGTTCCCGGGGCAAGAACTGCGCTTGGTTCGAACTCTTCAAGTCCTCCGTCTTCTCCCGCTAACGTAATACAAGTGTTCGTCGACGGTGTCGCAATACTCGCTCTTGTTGACACGGGCGCTGCCGTATCCGTCATCAGTGAATCTCTTTGCCGTCGTCTTCGCAAGGTGACCACCGCACTACCCGACTTTTCGCTTCGCACCGCTTCATCCCAGCGCATTCATCCCTCAGCAGCGTGCACGGCCCGTGTTCTCATCGAAGACGTTTTATACACCATCGAGATTATTGTACTGGCTCACTGCTCACACGACATCATCCTGGGCTACGATTTCCTTTCCACTCATCGTGCCGTTATTGACTGCGCCCGCGCGGAAGTTGCCTTTTTTCCTGTGTGTGATACTGTCTTGTGTGACGTTCCTACCCGGTCTATAAAACTCCTTGTTGCCAATGACACAGACATTCCTCCATTTTCTGCTGCCCTCGTTCCACTCTCCTGTGAAAGTGTTACTACTTCGACTGTCTTCTTCACACCGTCCGATGCCGCTTCACGCCATACGCGCCTCCTGCTTCCATTTGCTGTCCTCAAGTTCGAAGAAGGTCTTAGTGCAACGTATGTATCGAATCCATTTTCGTGCCCATCCGTCCTACTACGCGGCAACTGTCTCGGTCGTATTGAAGAACTTGATCCTGCGCGTGTAAATACTATTCCTTCCACGCGTACTTCATTAGACGTTAATGTTTTCAGCTTTTGCGATGTAGCGACCGCTTCGACACTACCCGATGTTCTTCAACAAGCTATTGACGCAGATCTTCCACCCGCGCAATGCGATCAACTCTGTGCCCTTCTACGCAGCTTCACTTCTGCCTTCGACCTTCCTGACACTGCTCTGGATCGCACGTCTGTCGTTACGCACACAATCGACACTGGTGCAAACGCACCTTTACGACAGCATCCTTACCGCGTGTCGGCCTCTGAGTGCCAAGTCATTGCTGATAACGTGGAAGATATGCTTCACCGGGGCGTCATACAGCCATCAAACAGTCCATGGGCTTCACCGGTTGTTTGGGTCCCCAAGAAAGATGGTTCCATCCGGTTTTGCGTCGATTACCGTAAGCTAAACAAGATCACGCGCAAAGACATCTATCCACTGCCACGAATCGACGACGCCTTGGACTGTTTACAGGGAGCCTCTTTGGATTTGCGCTCTGGCTACTGGCAGGTGCCGATGGCTGACGATGACCGCTCGAAAACTGTCTTTATAACACATGATGGCTTATACGAGTTCAACGTTATGCCCTTTGGCCTTTGCAATGCCTCGGCTACTTTCGAGCGCCTGATGTACACTGTTCTTCGTGGACTCAAGTAGCAGACCTGTCTTTGTTATCTGGACGACATCGTAGTTTTTTCTACCGACTTTTCTTCTCACATTCTCCGCCTAAAGGATGTCCTCACGTGTATCGCCGACGCTGGGCTTCAGTTGAATTTGAAGAAGTGCCACTTTGCCACTCGACAACTCACAATTTTAGGCCACGTAGTTTCTAAGAACGGCATTCTTCCCGACCTCACCAAACTTCGCGCAGTTGCAGAGTTTCCGAAGCCAACCTCCCTGAAGCAGCTCCGGAGCTTTATCGGCCTCTGCTCATACTTTCGACGTTTCATCTTGAACTTCGCCTCTATCATGGCTTCTCTGACCCAGCTCCTTGCCGGCAGCTCCGACCTTTCAGCCTGGACTCCGGCCTGCGCTAAAGCCTTCGACACTTTACGCCGCCTTTTGGTTTCGCCTCCCATTCTACGCCACTTTGATCCGACTGCGCCTACGGAGACTTACACTGACGCCAGCGGTATTGGGCTTGGTGCCGTCCTTACCCAACGTAAGCCTGGTTACAGAGAATATGTTGTGGCATACGCCAGCCGAACATTGACGAAAGCAGTCCAATTATTCAGTCACAGAAAGGGAATGTTTGGCCATTATTTGGGCTATCGGAAAATTTCGCCCCTATGTGTATGGCCGACCGTTTTATGTTGTGACCGATCACCACGCTTTGTGCTGGCTGGCCTCTCTGAAAGACCCATCTGGTCGCCTTGCTCGCTGGGCTCTCCGTCTCCAGGAGTATGACATCCATGTCATTTATCGATCAGGTCTGAAGCATACGGACGCGGATGCTCTTTCCCGCTCGCCATTGCCTAGTGATACCTCGTCTGAGCACGTCCGTGCTTATGATTTGTCGACTCTTTCCACTGTCGACATGGTTACCGAGCAACGAAATGACCCGTGGATCAGTGCACTTTTGCATTTTCTTTCAAGTCCTACTCCCGGTCTTTCATCCAAAGCGCTCGTCCGGCAAGCCCACCACTTCTCCATTCGTGACGGTCTTCTCTATCGCCGCAATTATTTGCTTGATGGACGGAAGTGGCTTCTAGTCATCCCGCGTCATCTCCGCGCCGACATTTGTGCTGCGTACCATGGTGACCCACAGTGTGCCCACGGTGGCGTATTGAAAACCTACACGCGCCTACGTCTGCGATTTTATTGGCGTGGAATGTACGGCTTTGTACGACATTTTGTGCGCGCTTGCGAATTTTGCCAACGCCGAAAAACTCCACAGAAGTGTCCTGTTTCGTTGCAGCCGTTACCCTGCCCTGCTCGTCCGTTTGACCGCATTGGCATAGATCTCTATGGCCCTCTTCCTACTACTTCTACTGGAAACCCGTGGATTATATATATCGTGGCAGTAGACCATCTTACTCGCTACACTGAAACATCACCGTTACCCTCTGCCTCCGCAAGAGATGTTGCTTTGTTCCTTCTCAACAACATCATTCTTCGCCACGGGACTCCGAAGGAACTGCTCAGTGACCGCGGAAGCGTTTCCTTGTCCGAAGCTCTTGAGGCACTACTGAAAGAATGCCGCATCATTCACCGCACCGCAACTTCTTTCCACCCTCAGACGAATGGCCTGACCGAGCGCTTCAACCGTACTCTGAGTGACATGCTGGCCATGTACGTCAATGACGCTCATTCCAACTGGGACCAAGTTCTTCCCTTTGTAACCTACGCGTACAATACTGCGATACAGACCACCACTGGATTCTCTCCCTTCTTTTTTCTTTACGGACGCGAGCCAACCTGTACAATGGACGCGTTCTTTCCCTACCGCCCTGATGTGTCTGAATCGACGCCACTCTGGGACGCCGCCCAGTACGCAGAAGAATGCCGTCAGCTCGCCCGTTCGCTTACAACGGAAAACCAGTGGCAACAAAAACACCACCGCGACACCGGGGAGCCTTCTACATATGCACCTAACTGCCTGGTATGGCTCTGGGTCCCTGCCACAACCACCGGCCTTTCAAAAAAGCTTGCTCGATATCATGGTCCATACCGAGTCCTCCAACAAACATCTCCTGTCAACTACGTAGTTGAGCCTGTTACGCCCTCTGCGGACTTGCGTCGCCGTGGACGCGAAACAGTTCATATCAACCGAATCAAGCCATACTACGATCCAACTGTTCTGTGGGCTCCATAAGTCGCCAGGATGGCTCCTTCGCTACCCGGGGGGAAAATATAGTGTGGTAATTTGCGGTAATTAGCCACTGCCATGCATCGCGTGCTGGCGCGCTCGAGGACGAAGAAGTTGGTCGCTGCTTTGCTGATTCGCCACGCCTGGCGCTCCGCTGCGAGTTCCTCCTGAGCGCCTATATCCATCTGAATAAACACACCCCTACAATATATATATATATATATATATATATATATATATATATATATATATATATATATATATATATATATATATATATATATATATATATATATTTACAGTGTTATAATGTTTTTAAGAGTTTTAGGTAACGAGACTGGTGCAGTTTTCTGAAGTTATAGGTTATTAGTCACACTGTTACTTTAGCTTCTTATATAGATGCAACTTGCTCTGAAGCTACTGACAGCGCGCCATATAAAAGGGTTTATACAGCTGTAGAAAGCTGCACGCTCCTAAGTTACAGACGCGTATTTTTCAAATCGCGGTCCACGAAGCAATTACCAGGGGTCCGTGCAACCCACCCTCACAAGTGTAAAACGAAACATCATGCGATAACTGTTTCCTAGGTGGACAGTCTTGAAGAGATAAAAACACGGCTATTCAAAGCTGACCCGAGTATCTTAAATCGAAAGAGACGTGAGAGCAGTGGGGAAATGCAGGACGTACATGAGAGAAAGCAAGATAGAGAGCACCGGATTTGTTTGTTGACACCGGCATCAATGAAGCTCGATCTTTTGATACACTGCTGGACATGGCTGGAAAGCAAATCATCTCTGCAGTCTGACGAGGGAGGGGAGCTGTGTTTGAAAGAGTTGAATTTTTTCTAACAGCCTATATTCCGGCACCCACGTGTTGCCTCTTTCCCACATCTTGTGTAGGGGGTGGTGCGCTGGCTTATTAAGTGCGGATTGATTATATTGTCCCGTGGTGATGACTAGGTTTATGACACAAAGGAAAAGTTTGTGAGAGCACTGAAGAAAATTCTTATTGGCCTAACTTGCGCCCTTAAACGAGCTAAGCAATTCGGCGGCGGTATTAGCAATAGATTGTGCTCAGCGGTCGTCGAACAAAGAGTGCCTATAGCCTCCGTTAAGGCTGAAATAAAGGCTGCGAAGAAATGTCGAGATAAACCCGCAAACGGCGACTAGCACAACCTGGAACATTAGAGAAACATGCGCGCGTGGTCGGAATCTACGAGCGACATCTGGGCGCCTCTTGAGCAAAAAAAATGATACAGCATCCTCTTTGGACAACAGGTATGGATAACAAACAACATTGATACCCGCGCTAGATTCACAGTGATAAAGCCATGTGCCAGCGGCTGTCTAAAACAAACAATGATTCGAATCATTCGCGGCATTGCTCCCCACTCAAATAGGCATCTCCTCGAAGCTTACAAAACAAGCACAAAAAATAAACAAAATACGAGCAATTAAAATGGCTAGGGCCTTTAGCGCACGTAATAAGGCTTTAATCGCATAACATGAATAATATCTGGGTAGCTCCTGCGCCACTCGGGCGTGGTTGTGCCGTCGGGGATGGCTTCATAATTAAGTGGTTCGATGCGCCGAAGGACTTTGTATGGGGCGAAATACTGCCGCAAGAGCTTTTCAGTCAGTCAGCGGCGGCGCATCGGCATGGAACCCACACTTAGTCTCCCGGCCTGTACTCTGCGTCATGTCGTCGAAAGTTGTACCGAGGATCGTCCGTGCATGCTGGTCTTTGATGCGTAGCCGGGTGAGTCGTCTGACTTCCTCTGCATACTGCAGGTAAGCGGCGAGGTCGGGCTTCTCTTCTGTCACTTGCTGCAGCATCGTGTCGAGCGTCGTCGTGAGCTCCCTGATCTACACAAGCATTAACGGGGTCGCTCTGGTTGTCTCCTATATGGCCGTGTCTTATTCAAAAATCACGTATGGCAAGATAGCGTCCCAGGGCTTGTGTTCAGCATCGACGTACATGGCGATGATGTCCGCGATCATTTTGTTCAGGCTCTGTACATCCATTGGTCAGTGGATGGTACACAGTTTTTCGTCGATGGCTTGTACGGCATTATTCGAGGATGGCTTGTGTCAACTCTGCCGTAAACGCCGTTTCCCTGTCCATGATTAGTATTTCTTTGGCCGTGCCACAATACAATTTCTTCGACAAAACATTTGGCGTCTTATGCCGCGGTACCATTGGGTAATGCTTTTGCTTCAGCGTAAGGGGTAAGGTAGTCGTTGGCCACGATGATCTACTTGTTAACCATAGATAAAGATGGAAAGGGGCCGAGGCGATCCATCCCAATTTGTTGAAAGGGCAGGGTTTGGGGCTGAATCGAGTTCAATAGTCCAGCTGGTCTGATTGGCGGCATCTTGCATTGTTGGCTCTCACGACACGTCTTCACGCAGTGGGCAACTTCGGTAGGCAGTCGCAGCCAGTAGTACTTCTGGATTCGATGTAACGTGCGTGCAAAGCCGACAATGCCTGCTGTGAGCTCATCATGCAACGCCTGCAGAATTTCCTGCCGGAGACTTTTAGGCACAAGAAGCTGGGCGGTTCTGTTCGGTGCGTTCTTCACGAGGGGACCGTTACTTAACGTGAGCGATTATAAATGACACCTCAACACAGCAGGAGGGAAGGTGGTCTTTCCTTCTAAGTAATCGCCTAGCGCTTTAAGCTCAGGGTCTGATCAATGTTGTACTGCAGACCTGCTGGCGTTTACCGGTCCCAAAAAGGCGTCTTCGTCGTCTTTTTTTGCCGGCGCATCAATGGTGGCTCATAACAAGCAGTCTAAATGGGAGTGCTTGCGGCCTGACTTGTAGATGACTGTGATGTCAAATTCTTGAACACGTAGGCTCCATCGGGCAAGGCGACCGGAGGGGTCTTTCAAATTTCCTAGCAGCACATAGAGCGGTGATCGCTTACCACCTCGAATGGTCGGCCGCATAAGTAAGGGCGGAGCTTTTAAGTGGCCCAGATGATCGCGAGGCACTCCTTCTCGGTGGTCGCGTAATTGGTTTTGGCTTTCGAGAAAGACCTGTAGCATAGGCGATTACGTTCTCCTGTCCGGAATTATGAGGGAAAACGGCGCCTAGCCTTAAACTGCTCGCGTCGGTATGTATCTCGCTCTCGGCGTTCTCATCAAAGTGGCCTAGCACAGGAGGGGGACTGTAGGCGGCGCTTAAGTTCCTCGAAGGGGATACCGCTTGCGGTGCTTTATAGTGAAATGGCACGCCTGCCTTTGTCATCATCATCATCAGCCTGACTATACTCATTGCAGGGAGAAGGCCTCTCCCACATTTCTCCACCTAACCCGGTTCTGCGCTAGCTGCATCCACTTGACCCCCGCGAACTTCTTAACCTCATCCGCTCACCTAACTTTCTGCCGCCCCCTGCTACGCTTTCCTTCTCTTGGAATCCAATTTGTTACCCTAAGCGACCATCGGTTATCCTCTCTTCGCACTACATGTCCCGCCCATGCCCATTTCTTCTTCTTAATTTCCACTAGAATGTCGGTAACTTGAGTTATTTCTCTGACCCACTCTGCACGCTTCCTATCTCTTAATGTTACCCCTACCATTTTGCGTTCCATAGCCCTCTGGGTTGTCCTCAACTTAAGTAGAACTCTCGTGGTTAGCCTCCACGTTTCAGCCCCATAGGTGAGTACAGGCAAGATGCAACTGTTGTATACTTTCCGCTTGAGCGATACCGGTAAGCTGCTAGTCATAATCTGCGAGTGCTTGTCAAATGCGCTCCATTCCAATCTTATTCTTCTTGTTATTTCCTTTTCATGGTCCGGATCTGCGGTTACTACCTGTCCTAAGCAGACATATTCGCCTACTACTTCCAGTATTTCGCTACCTAATGTAAACTGCTGTTCCTTCCCGAGGCTGTTGAACATTGCCTTAGTCTTCTGCATATTGATTTTCAAGCCTACCTTTCTACTTTTTCTGTCTAGGTCATCAATCATTATTTGCAGTTCATCCCCCGAGTTGCTTAGCAAGGCATTGTCATCAGCAAATCGCAGATTACTGAGGTATTCTCCATCTACCCTTATCCCTAACTGCCCCCATTCCAAGTCTCTGAATACTTCCTCTAAACAAGCTGTGAATAGTACTGGGGAGATTGTGTCTCCTTGCCTAACACCTTTCTTTATGGGAATTTTGTTACTTTCTTTATGCAGAACTATGGTTGCTGTGCAGCCACTATATATATCTTCCAGCACTTTCACGTACGGCCTGATTTCGCAATGCCTGCATCACCGCCGAGGTTTCAACTGAGTCAAATGCTTTTTCGTAATCAATGAATGTTATGTATAAGGGCTGGTTATATTTCGAGCATTTTTCTATGACCTGATTGATGGTATGGATATGGTCGATAGTAGAGTACCGTTTCCGAAACCCTGCTTGATCCTTTGCTTGATTGCAGTCTAAGGTTGTCCTGATTCTATTAGCGATTACCTTAGACAATACCTTATACGTAACAGACAGTAAGCTGATTGGTCTGTAATTTTTAAGGTCCTTAGAGTCCCCTTTCTTGTGAATGAGGATAATGTTTGTATTCTTCCATGGTTCCGGTACCGTCGATGACACCATGCACTGCGTATAGAGAGTGGCCAGTTTCTCTAGCACGATATCCCCCCGTCCTTCAGCAAATCTGCAGTTATCTGATCCTCTCCAGCTGATTTCCCCCTTTTCATAGTTTCTAGTGCTTTCTTGACCTCGTCCTTCGTCACTGGTGGAATGTCTGACTGTTTTTCCGTTCCGCCAATCTCATTACGGTCCTGACTACTTTGGCTACTGTAGAGATCTGTATAGAACTCCTCGGCTACTTTGACTATCTTGTCCATATTAGTGATGACGTTGCCCGCCTTGTCCCTTATCGCATACATCTGGTTTTTGCCTATGCCCAATTTCTTCTTTACCGCTTTAAGGCTTCCCCCGTTCTTTACAGCATGCTCAATTTTCTCCATGTTATACTTCCTTATATCGGCCACCTTGCGCTTATTGATTAGCTTGGATATCTTGGCCAATTCGATCTGATCTGTTGGATTGGAAGCTTTCACGCTCTGGCGTTTCTTAATCAAATCTTTCTTCTCCTTAGACAGCTTATATATATTATTTAGCATTAATTAATGCAGGGCCTCTGTACCATAATTCTGTTTGAATTTCCAGATCATAACAATAATGCTCGATCCCAGGAGGTACCCAACGTGCCTTCTGAATTGTGTGCCAGCTTTAAATTAAGGATATATCTTGTGGGCATGCTAAATGTCGCCCATCTAGCATATATAAATTAAAATAAATGCATTAATTATCAAACATCATTACCATTCGATCAGTCTTAATTATTATGTAATTGAATTTGAGTACATACCATGCATACTATGAAACAATAGAGTGATAGCGCGCGTTGCGAGAACCAGTTCAATTATTCCGCGAAAGGAATCTCGCTCGACATGTAAATAATTGTTGCTTAGCAAGGCAATGTCATCAGCAAATCGCAGATTACTGAGGTAGTCTCCATCTACCCTTATTCCTAACTGCTCTCATTCCAAGTCTCTGAATACTTCCTCTAAGAAAGCTGTGAATAGTACTGGGGAGATTGTGTATCCTTGCCTAACACCTTTCCTTATGGGAATTTTGTTACTTTCTTTATGCAGAACTATGGTTGCTGTGCAGCCACTATATATATATATATATATATATATTCCAGCACTTTCACGTATGGCTCGTCTACACCCTGATTTCGCAATGCCTGCATCACCGCCGATGTTTCAACTGAGTCAAATGCTTTTTCGTAATCAATAAATGCTATGTATAAGGGCTGGCTATATTCCGAGCATTTTTCTATCACCTGATTGATGGTATCGTCGTGACGCTGGGACTAAGTCGACCCGGCCTTCACTTGGTAGCGTGCAGAGACTCCGGGTTGATGAAGGATTGAATCTTCGAAGTTGGTAAAATATATACAAGCAGGTTTAATGGCACTTTGAGAAAACTTATTTACATGAAAAAAAGGTACATCAGCAAAATAGCAAGCGTTAACAGTTCACAGAGAGAAGCGTCTGGGTGAGCCGTTTACCCAGGGCTCAGAGCGTCATTTCGTGCTCTCCAACGTCCTTAAATCCCCCTATGTCCAGCCCCTCTCTGAAGATGCTGACCAATTAGTTCCAGGGCACAGCCCTCAGATATCGGCAACCAATCGAACACATCACTGCACTGATGGTCTGATGCACTGACTGGTCCAGTATTGTTTAGTCGGGCGTGGTCACTTGTTTGCGGGTAGAGCTTGGGAACGGCGAGGAGGTAAATTTCGATTCTTCTGCAAAGATTCGCTATGTTGGCTCCGGCAAGTGGATTTCCTTCTCAGAAACCCAAGTGTACGTGCGCGCCACGAATACTGCTACCAGCATTGCCCCTTTCCGGCAATTGGAACTCTTTCCTGCATTCACGGGAAATCCTCTAATGGCCGTAAACCTCATGCTCCTTTCTTCTCCTGTGCGTCAGCGGACGTGTCACTCCGATCTTCTCCTTTGGACAATAGGCATTCCTCACTTGACAATAGCGGCTCTCGACGGGAAGGGTGAACAGTTGAACAAAAGCACTTCCGGCTATTTCTCACAGGGCGACATTTCTTTGTATTTTTCTTGACGTTCCCTTGACAGGGCCAACTTGGCAGTTGCAGGGTCACGACAAAGCAAAGCATGCTCACACAAAAAGATTCATGGGAACAGGCTCACTTAGAGCCCTTGCACCAACAGCACATATCAATACCATGCCCGCAGGCGCACAATAGTGCGCGCAAGAGCGGACCATGCACGGTCACAACAGCCTCCTCCCCCGCCAGAAGATTCACGGAGGGCAGCAATCGCAGTTGCTGCATGAAGAGACGACTTAATGGCCTGCACGTGAACGCTTGAAGCTCGTTGTCGCTTGTCGCGTAGTCTTGATTGTCGTAGGCCAAATTGCTTTAGCTGCCTCTGAAACTCAACCACATGTCTAAGAAAGCACTCGGCTCCCGTCTGAAGAGACCAGGTCAAAAGAAAACTGCCATCGTTGTCCGAGAAAAGCCCACACTCAAGACGCTTAGGACCCACGTATGCCTAGAAAACCAGACGTGCTGCTTTACATAGTCACATATATACAAGCGCACAAAAAAAAGAACCTGAGTATCAATTTGGATACATAGTGAGGAGCACCTCGGACCGCTTAGAAACAGCGGCTAAGCGCGTCCGCATTTCCATTTAACTTCCCCTTTTTGTATCTATTTCAAAATTGTACTGCTGTAAAATCAAGCTCCACCTCAGAAGGCGACTGTTCTTCGATGTCGCAGTTAGCAGCCAAGCCAGGGGACAATGGTCCGTCTCTACGGTGAATTTGGCTCCTCCAAAATAGCACTGCAATTTTTGAATGGCCCATACAATGCAAGCGCACTCTTTACGCCTACCGGGGATTTTCACTGCGTTGTTAGTGTCAGAAACCTTTGCAACGACTTCAGCAGGTCCTTCCCACTGTACTTCGAGCTTATTCTGCCTTGAACCTCTCAGCAATATCACCTGGTCCCCGATACGAAACGTCCTTTGACGGGCTGACTTATCATAGTACACTTTGGAAAGAGCCAGGGCTGACTTCATGCTGGCCTCAACGAGTTCCTTAGTGTTATGTAAGCGATTCAGGAGTTTCAGAATGAATTCTGCTACTGTTGGGTCTTCACCGCGCCCCTCCCCGGCTTCGAGCACCATTCGCAAAGGTGAGCGCACTGACCTTCCTTACATCAACTCGGCTGGGCTAAATCCAGTGGATTCGTGCGGCACTGCCCGCAAAGCGAAAAGTGCTGCAGGCAGGCAGGTATCCCATTCGCGCTTGTTTTCATAGCACACTCCCCTCAGGACGCGTTTGAGAACAGAATGCCATCTTTCTATGCTGTTGTTCTGCGGATGGTGGATCGAGCTGTGCACTACCCTAATGCCGCATCGCTCGAGAATAGAGGTGGTGAGGACACTTGTGAAAACGCTACCCTGATCACTTTGGACCTCGGAAGGGAATCCAACTCGTGCAAACACTGACAGCAGCGAATCCACTACACTCTCGGGCGTCACCTCGCGCAGCGGAACAGCCTCTGGAAACTTTGTGGCTGGGCATAACATAGTGAGGATATAACGGTACCCTGACTCTGTCACAGGAAGTCGCCCAACTACATCATTACTAACCGGTGAAAAGGCTCGATAATGATTGGTACTAACTTCATCGGAGCTTCTCACTTATCTTGCGCCTTTCCAACCCGCTGGCGCGTGTCGCATGTCAGTACAAAATTTTCCGTGTCCTTAAAACTTCCAGGCCAATAGTATTCTTGCAACAGCCTCTGCTTTGTTTCCTTATTCCAAGGTGACATGACCACGAGCTGCCATGGGAAAGTCGCCGTAAGTCTTCGCGGTACTTTTGGGGAACAACTAATTGGTCCCGCTCTACTCCGCGCTTATCCTTGAATAAGCGATACAGCACTCCCTTTCTCATCTCGAAAGAAATATTCTTTGCTGTCTTAGTGGCGCGGTGGCGCTCCCTTATCTCCTGTATCTTGGGGTCATTTGCTTGCTCCATAGCTAAGTCCTCTCGGGTTCCACTTAGAAGTCTCATGAGATTACTAGACACTGGCGGCAAGAGATTACTCTCAAGAACGTCCTTATTCCGTATCTCATCAAGCTCACTTTCAAGTTGACTTATCTGAGATGCCTCGCTCTCAAAGTTTTCTGACCCGCTGTCTTCCGCAGCATCGACCACTGTTTTAACTGCCGTTTCCTCCGCTCTGGAATTTTCTGGAATGCGCAGTGTAGCTAGTTCTCGCGCCTTTGAATGTGTTAAGGCTTGCAGAACTCTGTCTCCGAAAAGGATGCCCCTCTTTCGCAGCAGCATGTCCGATTTGATGGCAAACAAATACGAATAGGACTCAGGAAGCTTTCCTGAAACGGCAGACTCGGTTGTTAACTCGCCGAAAGGGCCCTCGATGACCACGTTCGCGATTGGCATGCACACACTCTGTTCCTCCACTACCTGGCGGATCCACGCACACTGTTCTGCACAGTCAGAAGGCGACACATACGCCGGATGAACAACATCCATCGTTGCGGCCGAATCGCGCAGTACCTTGCAAGGCTTCCCGTTGACTACTAGGTTATAAATGTAGGGTTCCAAAAGCTTCATGTTTTCATCGCAGTCACTGAAATACGAGAAAGCAATCTTTTCTTTCCGGCAGTTGACATGAATGTGACCCTGCTCATTACACCTAAAGCATGTGAGCGGCTTCCTAGCCTCAAGCTTGTTCTTTGTGTTCTGCGCGTTGGTCACTTCCCCACTTTTCTCACTGCCGTCCTTTCTAGGAAGTTTGCCTGAAGAAGCATTCCTTTCTTCGTTTGCAACTGTGCCCTGTCGCATATGCTGCGCCGCTACCACCGCCACCACCTCCGCCCCGCCCTTATCTGCCTCCTCGACGTACGGTCAACAATCCATTGCGGACCTCCGACTACCGCGTAATCTGTTATTCATGTGATGTTCCTGGCCATGTCGCCCGGCTTTGTCGCCAGCGCGCGCAGTCGTACCGCAATGGCCGCCACCTGTACAGTTCCAACCACAGTTCCAACTATGAACTTTCCCCTTCCACTGTCGCTGCAAGCACCTCTGCGGACCATTTTATCCTGAGCGCTCCTCCCACTCCTCCCGCCGATCGCCGTCTCCCCGCCATCGTTCCCTCTCGCCGCTGCGCCGTGGCTCTTCTGCTCGCCCAGAGGAAAACTAATAGCCACAGTTCCAGAGGCAAGAACTGCATTTTCTTCTACGTGTGCAAGTCATCCGTCTTCCCCGAACAACGTTATCGAAGTGTTGATGGCGTCGCCGTTCTCGCGCTTGTGGACATTGGCGCGCTGTGTCTGTTATAAGTGCCAACCTTTGCCGCCGACTTCGTAGAGTAACGACGCCTGTTTCGAAATTTTTTCTCCGAACTGCCAGCTCGCATTGCATTCAACCGCTTGCGGCATGCAGAGCTCGAATTGTCATTCAATGTGGTTTGTACGTCGCCGAATTTCTTGTACTGTCTCACTGCTCTCACGAACTGATTCTGGGCTGCGGCTTTTTCACCAGTCATCACGCGATTATTGATTGAGCCCGAGCCAGCCTCGAACTGTCTCCACTTCACCCGCCTTCTCATCCGACACAGCGCTCGACGTCGATAAGATAACCGATGCCGAAGATGCTGACATCCCCGCCTGCTGTACCGTCCAATATGCTCGCAATGTATGTCGATTCCCGGCACAAAAACTGGGATGAAGTACTTCCGTTTATAACATACGCATTTAACACCGCTAAGCGCTAAACGACAGGCTACAGTCCTTTTTTTCTTCTTTACGCTCGACTTCCACGATGTACTCTGGACACATTTTTACCTTTCTAGCTCCCAGCTGAAACTTCATTAGCGCATACTCTCTCTTTGGCTGAAGAAACTGGCCGACTCGCTAGATTTCGCACTTTAGCCTCCCAAGAACGCTACAAGCAACGCTACGACAAGCGTCACCAAGATGTTTGTTATGCCCCTGGTGACTTGGTGTGGCTTTGGATACCGTTGCGTAAGCGCGGCCTGTCCCAGAAACTGTTGCACCAGTATAGTAGTCCTTTCGTTGTGCTGGAACGCATCAGCGCAGTCAACTTTGTAGTCTCTCGCCTGACCACCCATGGTCGTCGTTCTCGAAAGACTCAAGTTGGTCACGTGGCCCGCATGAAGCACTGCTATCAGCGTGCGAACCTTAACTCGCCCGGCGGGCTTCGTCTGCGAAGGGGGCAGTGTCACGCATGTCCTGCGGTGGTGCTGTATTGGAGGAAGATGTGGGGTTGCAGGAGAAACTGAAGAGGAAGAGGAAGCTGGTTTGGCTCGATCTGGGTGTGCTAACGACCAGCGCATCTAACACCCGACCTGTAAATAAAGCACGTAACGATATATATATGTATATATATATATCTATATATATATATATATATATATGTGAAGGAAAGAAGCCAACAGTCGGCGAGGCCGAGGAAAGCATTGGGGATGGTTCACTAGGTGGCGTCGACTAGAACAGACGGCGGAACATCGAGCTCCGGAATTTACAGTCTTTTTGCCAGACCATCAACCCTGGGACCTCCATCGCCCAACTCACGTCATTCGGCAAGTACCTGGGATCATTCTGACTCCTCATGTGCTGAATTTGATAGCTTTTTGGCTAGGAACCAACCATATATAGGTTCCGATGATGCCCGAGGCTCGCTAAGCCTTGCCACGGATCTCGATTGTGTTACCATGGCAACGGCACCGCCGCCGCCACGTGCCGTCGATGAATTTCCTGGAGAAACACGTGCCCACGCTGCCGAAGCACGCGCCAAGGCCTCAGACGCCAGAGAAGAACGCGCTCATACCTCTGAAGATTTCGATGCGTCTGACTGGATTACCCCAAAGAGGAAAGGCAAACAAAAGATTCCGGCGACACATTTCTCAACGCTGAAAACTGTCGTAATCAGGGCACCAAGTACACTCAATATCTCCCAGGTTAAACCCTACGAAATTCTTCAAGAAATTTCCTCAGCAGCAGACTTGGCGCCACATGAGCGACAGGCTCTGACTCTACAAATCAAATACCACCAGAATGTCATCCTTCTGAAGACAACCAACGAATTGACCGCCCGAAAGGTAGCAGCACTTTCCTCGTTATCCATCCGAGCCAAAACTCATAACATCCAATCTTACATGACGGCCCCGGTGGCATCGTGCCGGGGCGTAATTCATGGAATCGAGAAAGGTCTTTGAGAAGCCGAACTTTTAGAAAGCCTTGAATCGTGGCATGCGACGATCCTGTCCGCTCGTATGATGGGACAGACCGAGTCTGTATTAATAACTTTTGAAGGCACCCATGTACCTCGACAAATTCTGTTCCGCCGCGTCTTGTACAGATGCAAGCCTGAAAGACCAAATGCTTTGAAGTGCAGCAGGTGCCGTGAATATGGTCATCGGCTGCTGAACTGCCCTCACCCTCCGACATATCAACGCTGCCCCACCTGCTCAGCCCAGCTCAGCCAACAAGATGAACCACATCGTTGCTCCGCCTATTGCTTCCACTGCGGTGGAACCCACCCAACTTTTGACCTCACGTGCCCTGTACAGAAACAACAAGACCAAAAGAGTCACAAGGCTGCATATGACCGAAGGAAGAGTCTCAGGGAACAGCTGGAACCTTCTGTCCAAGACCAGAAAAAGCCATCTAATTCACAGCATCCCACTACAAAGCGACTATTGACTACGCGACAGAAAATGTCTGGTCACCCTGGCAAGAAGAACACGCAACCCCTTCATCCTCCGACTCGCGAGGACTTCCCCCCTCTGTCACATGCAAAGCAAGAGACGGCACCACCCCCTCGGACCAATGTCTGGCATCAAGAAGTTCAAGAATTGCCAGCTGCCCCACGTGCGCTTCTCAAGCCAGCTACGCTCCCACCACCGGGTAAGCCAAGCCCGCCACTTCCCATTTCCCCTCCCAAACCTTTCTCTTATACATCTTCCGATTCCACACCAGTTATCACATATGAGAATTATATACGCCACATAAAAGATCGAAATGACCCTATTATCTGGTACCTTGCAGAAGAAATTTCCGCCATTCGCCAAACATTCGAACTCATGCATACCCTTCTTAGCAATCTCCTGCAGGATGACGAACGCATGGATTTCCTAAATCATTCTCTTAAACGGCCCCGTCCATCTACATCCCCTGAAGCAACTGCTGCATCCTCTTCTGTCCCTCCCGAGAAGCGCGCTAACGTAGCTTAAGAATGGCAGGGAACAATCACATACACATTGTACAGTGGAATAGCAGAAACCTGCGTACCAATCGAACACTCTTTATCCAATGGCTCCTGACTTTACCCTCGCAGCCCCACGTCATTCTCATTCAAGAATCGCGTGCTCTTAAAGGTATTCCGGGATACCGTGCCCTGCATGCAGCGCATGACAGCGACTGTGCCCCATTAGTGAGCACTTATATTCGTCGGGACATCCGATTTGAGGCCATTGAAGTCTCCAGTCGTCTTGAACGTCACCTTATTGCATTTACACTGTATTCTGATCACTTATCTCGCCCTTTGTCCATTCTAAATTTTTATAACCCTCCTACAGAGTACACGCTTTTCAAACCGCTAATGCACTTTACTTCAAGATTGTTTCGAGACTCCGACTTCTTGATAGGTGGGGACTTTAATGCCCCGCACGTTATCTGGGGTTACCCACACACCTTCCGACCTGGCCGTATACTCAACGACGCATTAAACGGAGCTCAAGTAACTGTTTATAACACCCCAAACTCTATTACCCGGGAAGGTTACAGGAACCAACAATCCACCATGCCAGACCTCACAGTGGGCCGCGGACTGCGAGAGGTCACCTGGCAAGTTACTGATGAAAAATTGCTCAGCGACCATTACATTATTAACATCACTGTCCCTAGCCGTACCCGTACGCGTAAACGTAAAATTTCCCACACAAACTGGAATACCTTTCGCACTATACGCGACACCTCTCATACTACTGGCAGTCTTCAGAGCTGGACAAAAGCACTCAAACATGCTCAGAAACAAGCTACGCAGGAGAGTTCCACTTCAGCCCCGTCAGATAATCCGGACCCTTACCTTGTACGCATCTGGAAGAGGCGGAAACGACTCTTGCGCACTCTTCGCACTCAGCCCAACAATGCTCGCCTCTCCGACCGAGTCACCGAATTGACGCGACAGGTTAAAGAACACTGCGTTACACTTGACACCAATCAATGGAACAAAATTTGTAACACCATTAACGGCACACTAAATCAAAGAACCTGGCATTTACTCAGAGAACCACTCGGGCCTCAACCGGCGCCTGTTCCCACTCTCGAGAAGCACTATTCTCAACTAGGCGCGGATGCCTTAACAGCCCAACTCCGCGATCTCTACATTCCTCCTCCCCTACCCAGCCTTTATACTCCGTACACTGGTGCTTCCAATGTAGAACTCGATCAGCCGTTTACCCTCTGGGATCTCGACTGGGCGCTAGAACAGCTAAAGCGGAAGTCAGTCCCAGGTGAAGACCAGATTACATACTCACTCATTCGAAATCTCTCTGACAAGGACAAAGAACATTTTCTCAGCATTATAAACTTACATTGGGAAGAAAGCACACTCCCAGCATCTTGGAAACAATCACTTATAACCCTACTTCCAAAGCCAGGCAAAAAACCTGCGCTTCAAAACCTCCGCCCAGTTTCTTTAACATCATGTCTGGGAAAAACCATGGAGCGGATGGTGCTCAATCGGCTCGAGACTCATCTTGAATCCATAGATTTCTTTCCCCCTCAACAAATTGGCTTCCGAAAAGGTGTGTGTACTCAGGACCTATTTTTTCTCCTCATGCACGAATTTGACCCTCCGCCCACTTCCTAGATCCAAGCCATAGTGGCCCTTGATGTGCGAAAAGCTTTTGATAACCTTGCCCACGATCCTCTACTAAACATCCTTGCCTCTACTGGCTGTGGTCCAAAGATGTATGGCTACCTCACAGCATTTCTCCGCGACCGTACAGCCAAGTTCCGTCTCCCCGATTCGATATCTGATCCTTTCCCCCTCACACGTGGTACTCCTCAGGGCGCTATTCTGTCACCCACCCTTTTTAACCTTGCAATGGCTCCCCTATCTCGTACTTTAGCGTCTATCCCAAACCTAAAACACACATTCTATGCAGACGACCTTACTCTTTGGTGCACTTCTGGGTCTCCTGGAGCAGTAGAGGAGACCCTACAGCAAGGTATCGATGCAGTCGTTAGTTACCTTGATAAAGTAGGGCTATCTCCCGCACCTGTAAAATCCGAATTGCTGCTGATTGCAAAAACTCGCTATCAACGCCAACATAACCAGCTGATCAATCTCACAATGGCAGGTCACCCCATCCCTCGTGTATCATCCTGCCGGATCCTCGGATCCATGAGTCAACCAATCAGGCCAATGTATCTACAACCGTTAAAGTTTGCAATCAGCTTACGCATCTAGTTCGCCGCATAGTCAATAAGCACGCCGGGCTACGCGAGGGTCAAGTCAGGCAGCTTGTCCACGCATTAGCACTTAGCAAAATTTTATATACGATTCCTTACCTTACACTAACTTGTCGCCAAAGACATCAGATTGAGGTTGCGTTTCACATATTGTACAAGGCCGCCCTTAACGTCCCTGTACATACGTCCACGGATCGCCTATACTCTACGGGGCTGTTCTTGCCCCTGGGAGACCTCATACAACAACATCGCGACCGGCAAATGGCACGTCTTTCTAGCACCAAACAAGGACATTGGATACTACAGCAGGTTGCACTCAAACCTATAGACCTTCCTATAATTACCCCTCCTTCTTCGCTCCCGGATAACCTCAGAATAATCCCCATTCCAAAAAACGTTGCACCCGACACTAACACAGGCAGACGTTCCGCTCGCGTTTCCAACCATGTTCACCCGACAGATTCCACGATCATCTACACAGATGCATCACGAACTAACGTCGGAGCGGCTGCTTACTCAATTCAGAGCTGTAGCGATGTAGTGACGCATACCCTCGGTCCTTACATAGATCCTCCTCCTACAGCGACTCTCGAGACCCTACCAATAGTTATCAGTATTCAAGACCTCGCACAAGCACCCCCTAACCCTTCAGGATACTCCATATACACTGATTCAATACAAGCTATACGCGCCATTCACACGGGTCGCATTCCTGAAGAACTACACGACGATCTACACAGAGCTCTTACCAAACTACGTCCCCACAGTGTAACACTGAGGTGGATTCCTGGTCACGCTGGAATCCCAGGCAATGAGGTAGTGCATCGCCTCGCCCGCGAACTTCAACACCGCGGCGCCTGGGATTCCCTGGCCTTATCCACCAACGTGGGACACTACTCTTCACTACAAAAAAGAAATCAACGTTCACTACGACAACATTAGAGAAACACTCCGTACACTTCCTCTTCCTGATAAATCTCTCACTACCACGCAAATCCGCATTCTTAGACGCATACAACTAAATACACTGCTTACTCCTGCCCGATCTTTTCTATACAGAATCATACATTCCCCTGCATGCCCAAATTGCCCAGAACACTATGCAAACTTGGAGCATTGCATCTTTTCATGCCCTGTCGCCCTCCAATCTCCTCACTTTCCACACCCTCCTCCCCCAACGTGGCGGGCTTGGTTAGCCTCTGACCAGCTGCAAGATCAGTTCGCCTTGGTGACCCTGGCCCAGGACATTCTTAACGCTTAATGCAATGCGTTAAATAAAGTTGTTTCCTCCTCCTCCTCCTCTTTTTTTTCTTTCTTAATGTTTATTTGGATAATCACAGAAATTAGTAATGTAATGTGTTTAGGGGAAGATAATTAGACACAAAGTAGAAGAAAAAACAACGTGCCGATGGTGGGATCCGAACCCACGACCTCCGAATAACGCGTCCGGTGCTCTTCCAAGTGAGCTACATCGGCCGCTGTCCCCCCTGCTACAGGATGGGTTCGGATCCCACCATCGGCAGGTTGTTTTTTCTTCTACTTTGTGTCTAATTATGTTTCCCCTAAACACATTACATTACTAATTTCTGTGATTATCCAATTAAACATTAAGAAAGAAAAAAAAAGACAAAGTACCATCCCCAACACTTTCCTTGGCCTCGCCGACTGTTGGCTTCTTTCCTTCATGTATTATAACGAGCACCCTCATTTTCCCTTGATTGATCTGCTTATATATATATATATATATATATATATATATATATATATATATATATATATATATATATATATATCGTTTTTACGTCTTCATTCATTCTACAAATTACATAAAAATGGTGTGTTTTGAAACCGGCTTAAACTAAACCCTTGGGAAACACTTTTGGGCCGCTTATTTCACCGAAAACCTTTTACTAAGCTCCCCGCTCGACTGCTGCTGTAACACGTTTTCAGCGAGCGCGTTCAACTGCTTTGCGTTACATAATCATGAATGTGTCAGCGCGCCCACTTCGAAACGAAGTAGGGGGAGTGCGTTTACGACGGGGAGCGCTTTCAATCACGTGCACTTGTCTGGTAAAGCAGAATAATGTCCATAAGGTACATGGGTATCTTCATCACATCAAAGCCTCTAATCTCGGAGATGGTGGTTAGCCTACATTGGTAAGCTGGAACACCACCAGATAGATACGAGGCCCGAATTGACCCACTCGCAAAAACTTACTAGCTTGACCTGTGAGTTAGGATGTCTGACTCGTAATGCAAGCATCTATCACAGTTTGATTCTACTTGCCCTCCTATCTGAACTGAGAACCCTCAGTTGGCACCTCCTGCTAAATCGGCCACATCACCGGGATGCCTGAAATTGCACAACCCTATATGGCCAGTCGCTGCTCGCCCATCTGAGCTTGCAACTACTGCTTGCGAAAACAATGCCCCTGATTTGTCTCTCCCGGCAGAGAGAACGCCAAAACTGAATTTTCACGTTAACGTGGTCTTTTGCGCTACTGCGTTGAAATCCATTTGTCTGTATCTCTGCCTGTGGATAAAAGTCACGAGCCTGCCTTTAACAGTTGGTAAGCGATGGTTGAACTAGCGGACCAGTAATGGTTTAGAGGATACTGCGATGTCATGAGACCACATGCTATCACCACAGAAGTTCAGCGTAAGCAGTCATACGAGCCCGTTCTGCGTGACTATGTGTGCTGTAGACAACGAACCGTCCCTGTTATCAGCTAAATAATCCCGCGGAAGGCCTCCCAAATAAACACTCAGGCGTCGTCGTCTTGGAGCTCCAAGGCCAGAATGTCGCCTGGCTGGTGCGCAGGAATTAATCATACACAGAAATTTATATCAAAATCTTAACTACGTGTCGAGAGATTTTCGGTCGAATTTTGACCAAAAGTTTTAATGGTTTTGCATTCCCAGACGTAAACGAGTTAACTGTATCTGCTGTTGGCCCTTACAATAACTATGAAAAGTTCATTCTGTTAGTTTCGTAATTGCTCACATATAATATGTACATGAGCATGTCCACGTTGCTGTATAATCGACCTGCACATACCGCACTGACCTATCTCGCATTAGGCTTAACTAACCTCTAAACAGGTAAAGAAAACACCCTGTATACTTCCCCTTGTGCTGATTAAACTGTCAACCTTTTTAGTCTGTCAGAAGGTTCTTAATAATCCAGCAACACTTCATGCCATTAAGCCCGATTCCTTTTCGGCGCAGTGCAAATTTTGAGGCCAGAAGGCAAACTTATACCATATGGTATGGGCTTGTCAACAAAATAGCAATATTGACATAATAAATCAACTCGTGGGAAGGCTGGGAGGCAGCCCTGTCCAGCACGGAATTCGAGGAACAACGAGCCCTCGTCGAAAGAGCACGGGCAGCAGCTTTTACCAACGGTGTCCCGGACTAGGGACTCGACCAGCTTTCTCTAATTTAAGCCAATGTCAATAAATGTTTTCATCATCATCATCATTACAGATGCCATGTACAGATTTTTACGCATAACGAACTGATAAATTATACTGAAATGGTGTTACAGCTACCAGTGTTCCTTTGTGATTAACATGCTAAGAACCGGTTGCATATTATTATCTAGCAACCTACCTCAACTAATTATGATCTTCAACATAGTCATAAAGCAAGTGTTTTTAGCCGAAATATTTGATTTTGCCTGTAGTAAACTAACAGTGGCCTTTTTGACTCCCAATGTAAGGAAATGGATAGACATCTTATGGCCTTTCTTATATACCCTGATGTTTACTATCAATGAAATGCCATAAAGCTATTTTTTTAATAAAAAATAAATAAAACTAAAATTACATCTTCTGTACGATGTATTGGGATTTGTGCATTATCCATGGACTACATTGCACTTTCTTATGGTTTGTTACTACTGTCACATTTTAGTTCCCTAATAATTACAAATGCTTCTCAGTGCTTCATAATGTAGCGATGTGTATGAACTATTCTAGATATTTATCTGTAGCAGATAATAGATTAAGATGGTTTCATTAAGCAAAAAAAAAAAAAAAAGCAAACAAGGATAGTAGGGAGCGTCAGTCCACGACACGAAACTCCCAAATGCCAAGCGCCTAGACGAAGACAAGTTCTGTTGCCGAAACGATGGCTTTGGGACTCAACCCTCGTTGAGGTTTCCTGGTATTATGAGGCGTATAATTTAGCACAACATGAAAGTTGCCGCGGCCGTTGCGGCGAAATTGACGAAGAAATTTTTCGTGGCGGGGCTGTCGCTTAGTCATCAACATTACTGTGCAACACAGAGGAACCTTTCGACTAGCTAAGCTGATGCACTGATTTTGGATTTCCGCGTAATGCACCGAGTTCGAGAAGTTAAGTTTGAGTATGTTAGCCCTGATAATCTCAACTTGCGTTGCACACTGCATGGTTGATAATTCCACTGCATACATTCAGTTCTGTGTGCCTTGTTCATTAATAAAACTAACATGCCACAAAGCTGCAAAATAAAAGGGAAACGAAGATAGCTATATCAAACCATATTCTGTATTTTCTTTACGTCTAAATAGCGGAAACCACATTTCTAATAAACATACAAACCAAAGCTCCAGTAGGAGTTTATTTCATGGAGGTTATCTTTAAGTTCAAGTCTGACGGCGGTGTTCTTGTCATCGCTGAAAAGAGATTGCCGAGTAGAGGCTGCGCGCACACAATCCGGAGGTTTTAGTTTCTTTTATCCACACTCGAGAGCACTTTGTTTTTCGACGAGTGAACCAAAGCAGTTTTGCTTATCTTCTTGGGCACTGTCTTGGTGTCACCACCCCGTAACGGCTCGTAACGTCCTGGAGTCTTCACAAAGCCACTTCTGCTTAGGTCAAGCTTACTTCGGAGACAACAGAAATCGAACCACCTGTACCTGCAGTCTCAATGGTCGCAGAAAAGTACTTTTCCAAAATCAGGTCCTTGGCTGTAAGAAAAGAATTATTTGTCAGTACCCCTTGTGATGGGCTTCTTTGAATAGTATCCTGTTGATTTCAGGGAGTACAATATCACCAAAGGAGTCTTTTGCTGATGACAATGTCCTGCTGAATAATCGTTTAATTGCAGTCTTTCAATGTGAATTCACGTCCAGTCCCACCCCGTGCAGTATGTTGCACGACGTCGCCCCATTCTCGCCTGATTCTGAACGAAAATTGCGTTTGTATGTAAAGGACAATATTGTTAGGTTTTTAGGCATTTAGAGTTAATAGCTCCTTGGGTTTCCAAAAGCCGTCTTTCAATTGCAAAGTACCAAATTTCAAAAATAGCCAAAAAAGTAACCTTAAAATGTTCAGGTTTATTATGAAAAATATGGAAGAAGCCTTTGGTCTCCAGCGAGTATTGTGCGCCTTATGGTGATGATTATGAAATTAAAATTCAAATCCACAAAATATCAAATTCTGAAAACGAAACCGGGAAGCTAAAACTGCAGCGGCTATTTGATGAGACATCACTTAGGTGGTTATGGGTTGGACAGCCACGCTACGTCGTTCCCTCGCACGCGTAAACTACTTGAATCCGTCCAGCATGTCATTTTTTTTTTCGTTATGCCTGAAAAGTGAAAAGCAGATTTCCAAGGACCAGACAGTTTTCAGGAAGGGTATAATTGTAACCGTTTTCAAACCAGTGAACCGCCCTTCTTGCGCGATCCACCGTCGCGATTCAGCGGAGTCGAACGCACGATCACGTTGTCAGAAGGATAAAGGTAATGTGGTAAACTTGGAATTAGTTACTGACAAATTTTGTGCTCGTATAGATATTGATTCATCATCCGAGTACACGTTAGAGTGATGCTCCCTCATACAGTTGTCACTGGTTCCTTCAAGTTGTCCGCTGCATAGCTTCGCTTCAGGCTGTTTTTGGAGCAGATGATGGAGGGAAAACACCATGAATGCGTGCGATACAGAGAAGCATGTATTTATGTCGCCAAGCGCAAGGCGGGTGAAACAAACCTGGGCTTCAGTAAATTAAACCTTCTTCCAACAGACTTATGGGAAGTTTGCTGCGTTTTTTAACTATACTTTCTCTTTTTAATTTTGGTATTAGTTTCGACGCGTAACAACTAAACAAATGTTGAAATTGGAAAGCCAAGGGCGCTGGTAAACAGATAACTCGTAATAAATTTCGCATGCATGGTTGTAGAAATCGGAAAATACGCCGTTCAGTGCATCCATTACAACTGCATTTCTTGGGCTTCTCACGCGACCATAGATCGATATGAGCGCGCACCTTGTACCGGTTTGCTGTTAACAATTCCAAACTGCTAAAAAACACTAAGTGCAACTCTGTTGAATAAGCCTTGTTATTCATGCAGTCACCTGCTACAGGAAGCCCCCCGGATCATTGGAAAGTGGGGAAGGTGGTTCCAGCGTACAAATCAGGTGACAAACAATCTCCCCTTAATTACCGTCCGATTTGTTTAACAAGCGTACCATGTAAAGTTATGGAATACATCATTTACTCTCATATCACAAATTTTTTAGACGCTCGCAAAATGTTTCACCCGTCGCAACATAGCTTCCGCAAGGGCTTCTCTTCAAAACCCCGCTCACCCTTTTCATCCAGGATCTGCATGCTAACCTCAATCGTAATATTCAGACTGATGGCATTTTTTACATTTCGTAAACTCTTTTCATACCTTACCGCACAAAGGTTTACTTATAAAATTAGAGTGTATAAAATTCCACCATATCGTTCTCGCATGGATCAAGAAATTTCTGACTAAGAACTCACAGTTTGTTTTTAACAACCATGCTTCTACCTCCCTTGCTGTAACGTCAGGCGTCCCGCAAGGATCTGTCCTTGGTCTGCTGTTGTTCTTGATCTATATTTTTGACTTAACACTACATCTAACTTTTAGGGCCACAAGTTTGCCGATGAGTGCGTCATCTAGCGCACACTAACACATCCCACCAAGCAGCTCTTCAAAATGACCTTAACCATGTTCTGCAATGGTGCCAGCAGTGGCTGACGAAACTAAACGCTAACAAATGGAAGCATGTCTCATTTCACCGTCGCCAACACCCCCTCATATTTAACTAAACTATCATCATCTCCCTATTGATTACGTGCCATCTTATAAATACATTGGTGTAACCTTAAGCAGTGATCTGACCTAGCGCGCTCATCTCTCTAACGTGATATCATCTGCTGACAAATATCTTGCTTTTCTAAAACGTCATCTAAGGCATGCACCACAGCACGTAAAGTTACTCGCGTATAAATGGCTCATCAGACCTCGGGTAGATTATACATCCCCAATATGGCACCCGCGTCAAGTACATCCAGACACCGCACTTGGAGCTTTACAGAATCGCGCTGCAAGATTCATTCACTTTGACTACTCGTTTAATATCAGCGTAACAGCATTTAAACTGCAATCCGATCTTATGAACCTTGGCGCCCATCGTCGCATAACCAGCCTCTGCCTTTTTCATAAGCTTTTTCATAGCTCGATCATCCCCCTTACATAACCCCGCCATCACGCATATCCCACCGCACTGTGCAACAGCCAGCGACTGGAACAACCTTCCCTACGTCATTGCTGCCATCACCTGCCCTTCGAACTTTGCGACAAATGTAACTTCACATATTCGAAACTTATAAATATCACTTATTTGTTAACCCACTCCTTATGTAATACCCCGAAAACGGTATTTAAGGTAATAAAATGAAATGAAATGGAAATGAAATATAAATTAGGACGCTGCATTGACACTGTATGAAGAAAACTCATTTAAATGAAAACGTATGCGAGCTTTTTTGTTTATGTTGGCATTTTCTACAACACACCCGGACCTCGTACAGCTGGCTGGTTCAATATCCGCTTGTACTCGAACAAGTTGCGAAGGGAAACTGCAATTTTACCACCCTTTTAACGCAGCCTTAGCCCGCTGAAAAGCTTCTATTTATGGTACACGCATCCTTCATAACACCCTAGTGCAAAATTTTCTGAGCGGACGCAGAATTGTGGCTTATCCACGCCTTAAACAGCTGCTGGCAAAAATGAATTGTCGCTAAAAAGTTTACAACACAACCGGAAATTTGTGCCGTTATCTGATTTGTACACCCCTCAGCGTAACAATAGGTTTCCTACGAACAATCTTCCGTATACATCATGTCAAGTTGTCAGGAAACTGATTCTTTGTGACAGCGCTTAAATGCCCCGAAACCGGATAAAAACTCGAGCTTCGTGGCTACCAGACCAAACTTGACGTACGCAGCACACAGTGCCCTCTGGAAATCCGCTTTATTACGGGTTATGGCTAGCGTCAAGGGCTCTCATATTGAGAACTTGATTGCGGTACATCTATGCTGCGTTGAAATTTGCACGGTACATAGGAACACAATGCTGAATATTGGCTATATTGAAGTTATCAATGTTCAGTGACCATGAAAAAATACCCAACATTCCTGCCAATGTTTTGTGACAGAAATGTGGATTCTTCTCTGCCTTAGACAATATTTTCCGAGATACACATATTTAATCAAATCTGAAGTAGGAGCGCTAGAACTGCTTTATTCTGCTACTGTCCAGCCAACGTATAATGAACCTGACTGTCACTAAGATCCGTGTTCGATATATCTGGACTTCGTAGGAAATGTACTTCTCACATTATACGCACTAAAACATTAAATCAGTTAAAGACAGCATTTATTATTAAATTATTGTATTTACGTCTGCTCTTTCAAAGCCCTCACTATCATGGCGTTTGCTAAGCTGCCCAGGGCGTCTATGTACCGTCTGTTGCAGA
Source organism: Amblyomma maculatum (assembly GCF_055883805.1). Taxonomy (NCBI): domain Eukaryota; kingdom Metazoa; phylum Arthropoda; class Arachnida; order Ixodida; family Ixodidae; genus Amblyomma; species Amblyomma maculatum. Next base: position 16,133,811 of record NC_139350.1, read on the forward strand.
AGTTTGCGGCCCAACGCGCCGGGCAGAGGAGCAGTATCGCTCCCGAGAGGCGGCGCTGCGCCCGCCGGCGCTGCCTGGTGACGTAGCTATAACGGGTGAGGAGGCTTGTTCTCTTCTCCTCATCCCGCGGTTGATATCGCACATCTTTGCTCTCAGCCGCGGGACGAGGGGAAGAGAACAAGCCTCCTCACTCTTTATAGCTACGTCACCAGGCAGCGCCGGCGGGCGCAGCGCCGCCTCTCGGGATCTTTTCTCTCAGCTGCGGGACGAGGGGAAGAGAACAAGCCTCCTCACTCTTTATAGCTACGTCACCAGGCAGCGCCGGCGGGCGCAGCGCCGCCTCTCGGGAGCGATACTGCTCCTCAGCCCGGCGCGTTGGGCCGCAAACTTCTGCAACAGACGGTACTTCACTTCAAGGCCCTTGCTGCAAACAATCTCGTTCAGGGACGTGGCGTAAATAACCGCTTTTTAAGTTCACATGGCCACCAGCGGCAAGTCCGTATCCTCGAACTTTCGTCGGAATCATTGCGTTCGGTTGCTCGATCGCCCTTCACGCGCTATGGCTTCGTTAGTGAATGGCTCTGCTTTCTCAGCGTCACCGTCGGCACGCACGGAGTCGTTCCAAGCAAAGTCAGATAAGGCCAGTTGACGCACTGTCACACATTCATGTGCGTGCAGATCGGAAGGCTGTTCGATAACCTCTTCCGTCAATCCTGGGCCCATAAACCGCGCCTTACAGAAGCATCCGCGATGTTCGCCGCAGTTAGCTTAGTCCAAGACGCCTTAAGCATTCCAAGAGCGTGAGAGATCTTGAAGTGAAGCGTCGGCACCTGCATGGCCTCTCATGTGCTATCAACATCCGCTGGATTGCGTGCCTCCGTTAAGTCCATGAGCCCGTGAATGATGCCCATATTCGGTGGCCGAATCTTGCAGGTCGCTCTCCGTGGATGGAAAGGCAGTCTAGTAAAGCTGCACAGAGGCACCCAACAGTTGTCCAGTAAAAGAAGAATCTTCCTGTTTTTCTTCGTTATGTCACGGCGTTATGTCAAACAGCTTCTGGGCTATTATTTGCGTGCCGTTCAAGCTTTTCTTTTCTGTCTGAAGCGGACTGGAACATAAACCCGAAAGCACTGTTGCTTGCGAGATTTCCCCATAATAAATGGCAGCCGCCAGTCACTGCCATCACGGTTCGTGCACAACAGGACGCTAACACGAAGATTACTGTGCTTTCTACCAGCACACGTGTCTCCTTTGAGGGCATGTGTTTTTGTCGGCCGCTCCTGATAGAAGAGTGCAGTTTCATTAGCCTAGCACACATCCCGTTAAACGTAGCTTAATATCTCTGGACTGTTCTCAGAAACCCTGGCATCGATGTTGGCTGAGGCTGTTTCTATCATGAAGGTCATGAGAACTGTTAGGTGTCGTGCTTCAAAGCGATGCACTCACCTGCTTTCCGGGCTGACATTGGGAAAGTTCAGAAGGGAAGCGAAGTATCTTGCTTTGGAAAGCATCAGTGTACTAGTGACGGGAAGAAGTTTCGTGACGCGCGTCAACAAACCATTTAAGCAACGCACCTTCAACATCCGCGTAGTGTCTTTCCGATGGCACCTTCTTGTTGTCTGGTCAGTGTTCGCGCTTTCACTTGAAATCTTCGCCTTATCAAATGGTCACCTTTGGCAGACCACATTTCTTCACCATGTCGCAGTGTCATTGACCTAGTTCCTTAAGAATAGCTTCATTATGACGTTGAAAGCCTTTCTTCCTGCGGTCGATGCTGTGCCCGAAAAAACAGTCTGCCATCACACAGGGTGGCTTTGTCGCATGCGTAATCTAGTGAAAAAGCAGAGGATGCAGCGACAAGTGCAGCGCCATCCACGCGCACCGAAAGCTTGAAAACTATGCAGAGGAGCAATGCGTCAACTGACGCTGCCTTCTCACGGTAGCAGCGCACAAGCTCGAGCGCTGATTGAGAAATCGACGCATGCCACATAGCCATTCGACATGACAACACCGACGCGCGCGTCAGCAAGTGGTAGGCCAACGTTCTGTACCTCCAGTGCTCAGTTGTTATTGCTTTTTGGGTAATCTTTTTTTTTTATATAAACAGGGAGATGCGCTCGAGAGTGAAGAAACAAGAGCAGGTCGTAGTGGCGGTGGTAAGAGAGGATTTTTCGACAGCGGTAATAAATTCATTTTTATTTTTATCCAACCCTGTTCTTTCTTCCTGTCGCTCACCTCTTTGGTTTCCTCTACCGTTTCCTTATTATTACTTTACTTACCCGTTTACTTCCACCGCCCCAGTTCAGGTGCTTCAGTTATTAGATATCTGGATACCGGGCGGCAAACATCGTTTCCTTCTATTTGTGATATTTATTTATTAAATAACCAGTTACTGGGGTGCGACACCTTCGCGTTCGCTTTAACCGAGTTTGTGCGGCCGCAGTTGCTCGCTGTAGCTCAGAAGCAGCGCCATTACCGTTACACATATTTTGCGTTAGCTACACCCTCATCCGTAATTACCGAACGTTCGTTATACATGCAGCCGTTAAAAGTGCGATCAGCTGTATATTTTTCTTCGCAACACATCTAAAGCAGGGAAAAAAGGCTCCTGGGAGAAAGGTATTCGAAAAGAAACAAAATGCGCCTGCTTCAAGGCGCGGAGGTGAGCACAAGTTGCTTCAAAATGCAGCCAGAGGCTCGTAGCTGAAGTCTCGAGTACAAAGCGCGTACTCATATACTGTCCGGAAAGGGTGGCTGACGCGAGGAAAAAGTACTAAAGTTGTGAGCGCGCAAGCGACATGTCACTGCTCAGTCCGGAGTAAAACGCGCTAGTTCAATATTGTGCGGTGACGCCGCAACTATGATACGCGCCAATCTCTTGTTGACTGCAGCTATGCGGCCGCTCCTACAGGCTAATCCGCCTTATGCGTGCGTCGCCACCTTCAACTTCAGGGGGGCAGAGGGAGCGAAATGACATCGCCGAAATCAGTGATTACGCGTAGTAGTAGTGCTACATGCTACGAACTCCCAATTCAAATCTTCAAGTCATGGTGGTCATTTAGCTTTTCTTATCTATTGTTTCCCCAATCTATGGCTGCATTTAAGAGCTTGTACCGCTCGGAAAGCATACTTTTCAGCTTAGGCATTGACGTACCTTTAGTGTTTGTGGCAAACTCACCACAGACGCTGCGATTCGACAGGCACGGTAAATACATCAGGTTTGCACAATCTGTTTGCTGCCATAGTACCCTCTGCCACGATCTTCACCATTTCTTTCGTTATGTCAGCTCAGTAATGAGCAACTCTGCTTGAGGAGGTAGCGAATTTCTTCCGGCCATGCTTCTTAGCAAAAGCAGTAGGAAAGAGAACATGCTTCCTCTTGTAAGGAGGTTGAAATGTATGGTGGTACTGTGGATGCACAAAAAAAATCTCCAGGTGTATTGCTGGACGCAGAAATTGTTGCATAAAGGACATGACGCTTCACCTTTGTCACAGCAAATGGCACAGACAGTGAAGGTTGTGTGCAGCCTCCTGCTCAATTTGACTATTAGGACTCCTGTTTTCAGCTTGAATATTGTCACTTCACAGAATAGGAAGGCAAAGTTCCCCATTATTACGTTTCGTAGACCGTATTTCCTCCTCTTCTTTCAAACCGTCACCGCCTTCAGGGACAACATGCCACCAGGAGACAATATTGTGCATTTTCTTCTTTCTTGCTTGTATTGTGAATTCAGTATTATGTGGTGTCTTGAATTGCACTCATGGCAATACGGAAACCACAAATCCGTTGTTTCTCTGCATGTTCGTCAATCCTTTGGGTGCACAGGGGCCTCAACGGGAAAAACAATGCCGAACAACTGTGTCAGCAGTCTTCACCTGCTGTCTATATTTAGGGACAGCGCACTGTGTGACGATTCATTCATTGGAGTCGGCCAAATTGTTCCTGTGAGTGGTGCTCTTGAAAGCTATTTAGAACGCGCCGACAAGTGGGACAAGTTTGCATAGCGTTTTTGGAATGAACATCGCTTATTTGGGCAGAAAGGGCAGAGAAAACTACACAGTGATCTTCCTATTCGTTGTCTGTCTTTTGTCATACTGTATACGTTTCTGCTTGCCATTGCTTAAATTTGTTGGGGACGATGTATTAACGTTTGCTTTTCTCTATAGACGTCAAAGTTAACTCGGGCTATACTTTATCGTTATTCACTGGCGCGCAGCCTGTATCAGTGTAGTCGCAATACGCAACGCAACACCCACCAATGAATGTCGTGTTTCGATCTCCGCCGTTGTGACAGTATTTCAATCCAGTAAAAATATATAATTGTGTAATGTTGAGTTCTCAGTGCGCTACTGTGAAATGTGACTGCACATAAGAAACCCAACGTGGACGTAGCTTAATTTTATTTCAGCCCTAAATATCGTACCCTTCATAACATGGGTCACTTTGAGACATTAAACGCCGTAAACAAAAACAAATGTTCGATTCATACTTAAGAATCACAATGCGCCTCGACCGATTTGTAGGCTTTAAGTGGCTGCTTTGATATGTTGTCGACAACACAAGCAACGGCTCGGCATCTATGTTAACCACTCTTGATTCCCATGTAGAAGATGCAGGTTGCCGCACATCACGAACTTTGATTAGCAGTAAACCCATGCATACACACCCGCAAGTTTCTCATAGTATGAAGGACAATACTCTTATTCAGTCGCCTCAGACATGTAAGCTTAACACGGTTTGAAAGGCCGCTAGAAGCAAAAAACTCACAATGTTTCGGACTCCACAGTGGTGTCAGCGTTCTTGGTTACCCAAGGGTGGCTGAGCACTTCCTCCAAGGAAATTCGATCATTTGGTTTTTTTCGAAGCAGCTGTAAGAAAAAATTTTTTTTAGTCGACGCCATACTTAAACCGGAATGTCATATTTCTTGTTTTCCCTTCTGTCTGCCTGTCTAATCCGATTAGCAAAAAATTTTAACTTTCGATTACGAAAACGTGGAATCGGCGAAAGAAATATTTTGGAAATTTCCACTTTGTAAATAAGGAAAGGGCATAGGCACGCGTCTCTGGCAGCAGAATTGCGTCAACTTTCCTTTAACTAAACGCGAATGATGAACCTGGAGGAAAGAGGACTCGATTGTGGCAGTAGTAAACGGATCCACTTTTATCTGTTTGAGCTATAATGCTCCTTTAGTTCGAACGAGATTGGTGCTACAATCCAGAATGTGTTCAGGCAATGAAACTGCTTTTCATACACAGCTAAGGTGGCAGTTAGGGCTTGTTGGTAGCACACGCAAAAAAAATAGCGCACGGATAGAACAAGGACAAGCAAGGACACATGCGAGCGCTAACCTCCAACAGTTTATTATGAAACACAGGGTGGTAAATATGCACGGCGTGGCGATGCATTGCGCAGGCAAAGGAAGACACAATTTTCAATAGTTTCGCAAATAATTTAGTTCTTTCTGATACAAACCAACAGATGGTTTCGCAATGCACAAGTCACCTAAGCTATCTATAGATTCAGCTTGATTATTTCACGGGTAAGTTTGCTAGTGCTCATGATGATGACCTTACATGCATCATAGACAGGTGCACAATGTTCCCAGTTTCTGCAATGTGTATCAAGAAAACAACACTGCTTTTTTTACATTGTAGCAATTTTCGCGAAGGAGTTCGTTCAGGCACTGTAAGGCCGCGGTGGCCCTTTTTTTAATGTTTCAGCGCGCGCGCCGCAGAAGACGGCGAGGGAAGCTTCCCCAAGCTACGAGAAATCGACGCGACCGATTGCGTCATCTCGGCCGCCGTGCAGCGCCTCCTCGCCCTCGTCGCCATGCACGGAGTCAAGCGTGCATCCCCCCGCACGGTCCCGGCCCTCCTCCTCGCTTCTCGCGGGAGGGCCGCCCGTGTTGACCACGTTCGAGAAAGCTCGAGGCTTCTCCAGAAGGCCAAGGGGGGAAGGCATAGCTTTGGCAGCTCTAAGCTGTTTTTCCGTTCCTCCCCCGCTTCTAGAAGGTTCGGCGCTGGCTATTTAAGAGCGCGCCGCGCAGTTACTGACGGTTCTGGCTCTTGTGCTAAGGCTAGTCGTTGATGGAGATAGCGTAGCAGGCAGGCCCCGACTGAGAAGTCGTTAAAAGAGCGATGCGCTCGTTTTGCTGTTAGTGTTTAGCTCAGTCTCTTTTGTAAAGTGTGTCGCCTCTCTGTCTCGTGTGAATAAGTTTTCTGTACCCTGTGCTTCGTGTTCTTGTTATATAAAGTTAATGTTCGTTTTGTTACTACAAGTTCGTTGGCCTTCGTCTCAGTGTGTTTGCGTGTGAACTGCACGTCGCCCGCCGAATCGAGGAGCACCTAGCTTGGAGAGGTGCGGAAGATTTAAAGAAGAAGAAGAAGAACCTTGTGTTATTTTTACTGGCGCAGCCGACAGTACGGTTCGGCAACTGCAGCACTCCGCAGGCCCAGCCCGTTACTCGAGCCGTCGCAACGTTATCGGCGCTCACCGAAGTCTGCCGGCCGTTCAAGGTGGAAGAGCTTCGTCGTGTGCAAGGACCTAGGGACCCCAAGAGGAGACGGTCAGAGGCAGCGGCGAATAGGAGTGCCCACCAGCGAGGAGCGGCGCGGCAAGGAGGGAGCAACCGTTGCTGAGGTGCCAAGATCTCCCGGTCGTTCGGGGTAGGAACTTCATCGACGCGTGCAAGGACCCAGGGACCCCCAGCGGTGACGGTCAGAGGCAGCGACGATCGGAAGTGCCCCGCAGCGAGGAGCGACGCGGCGAGAAGGGCGCAACCGTTGCTCAGGTGAGCGGGATTTCTTGCCTCCGTTGGTGTGCGTGGCTCAGGCATTTGGAGCGGGAGGTGCGCGGTGTCGACGTGTAGTTAGGTTAGCAAACATGAACACCAGAAAGTCAGTGTTTTCCGGATGGACCAGAGTGTCCGTAAGAGTCCCCATAGCCTCACTGAGACGGAAGAATTGCGTAACAAAGACGAATAGTAAGGACCTAGCGAAGCGTCGAGAGGCAGAGGCGAAAGCAGAGGCTGAATTAGAAATGAGAAAGATGGAAGCCGAGTTAGAAATGAGAAAGATAGCAGCTAAGTTGGAAATCGCTAAGATGGAGGCAGAATTGAGAGAGTACGAACTGGAAACTCAAAAAGCGATAGCTGAAGCTCGAAAGGTTCCAGCAGAGGTCCAGTTATTAGAAGTAAGACAAATGCCCCGCGGACGCCGAATTGAAGCAAGTAAAGTACAAGAAACTACAAAGAGCGTTTCGAAAGAGCGGCCCCGAACAGCACTTGTAGGGAGCGTGTCAGGTGACGAAGCCGCAGGGTCCGACGCAGCAGCGAGCGAGGCGGCGGAGAGGACCTTCGCTGAGGAGAACGGTTCAGTCGGCGTGTGCGGCGCGTCGCCGGCCAAGGAAGTAAAGAACGCCAAAACAACTACGGAAGCTGTAGCTACAGAAGTGCCCGCGTGCGATCAGATTACCGAGGGCGTCAGCATTCAGCCAGGTGCACCGGAAGGCGCGCGGCAGCAGAAGACCGAACTAAAACTCGCTGTAGACGAGGTATTCGAAGAGCGTAGAGCTGCCGCGTGTTTACAAACTGATCCTGACGCGCTAAATGTAGCAAATGCGGCTGAAACAGCGACACCGGGCGCGAGCGCTTACCAAGAACAGGGCGCCACAGTTGGTTGAGTGACAGCGGGCACGAGTGATGCGGTTTGTAGGGCAGACGTCCCAGCAGCTATCGCGAACATCAACGTCAGCACCGCAACAGTCGCGGAATTGGCCGCCACTAGCGCTCGTGAACCCGAGACGCTCAGTAGAGCGACGAGTCTAACATTCGAAGGCGAGTGTTTAGCATGCTGTATTGTTGCAGACCTACACGAGTCGCTTGATGCCGCGCCCCTCCTTAGCTCTAACGAGTGTCGAGATGAAACAAATTCTCCACTTGAGCCTGAGCAGCGTTGCGCCGGCGGGCGTGAGCGGTCCTGCTCGCCTGTGCATGAAAGTGTGCGCGCTCGCGAGCACGGAGTGACAAGCGAAGCGCGCGAAGAACACTTGCCGGACTCGACCACATATAATGTGTGTGGACCTCCAGTATCTGGGACTTGCTGTGAACGTTTTGCATGCTGTGCAGTGTCTGTGCGCGAGAGAAGTGCTTTTGATCTTTGTGCTTGTGAGCTTTCTGCGCCAGGAACTGCGACCAACGTCATTCGTGCCACCCTGAGACTGTGAGCAAAGGGAACTGTGCATGTAGACCGTGTGCCAGCGGACGAAGGGCCGCGGCCTTTAGTGTGTATTCGGTTTGGCTGGGCAAAAAAGCCCAGCAATCCTCTTATGGTGGGGCGTGTAAGGCCGCGGTGGAACCTTTTTTTAATGTTTCGCCGCGCGCGCCGCAGAAAACGGCGATGGAAGCTTCCCCAAGCTACGAGAAATCGACGCGACCGATTGCGTCATCTCGGCCGCCGTGCAGCGCCTCCTCGCCCTCGTCGCCATGCACGGAGTCAAGCGTGCATCCCCCCGCACGGTCCCGGCCCTCCTCCTCGCTTCTCGCGGGAGGGCCGCCCGTGTTGACCACGTTCGAGAAAGCTCGAGGCTTCTCCAGAAGGCCAAGGGGGGAAGGCATAGCTTTGGCAGCTCTAAGCTGTTTTTCCGTTCCTCCCCCGCTTCTAGAAGGTTCGGCGCTGGCTATTTAAGAGCGCGCCGCGCAGTTACTGACGGTTCTGGCTCTTGTGCTAAGGCTAGTCGTTGATGGAGATAGCGTAGCAGGCAGGCCCCGACTGAGAAGTCGTTAAAAGAGCGATGCGCTCGTTTTGCTGTTAGTGTTTAGCTCAGTCTCTTTTGTAAAGTGTGTCGCCTCTCTGTCTCGTGTGAATAAGTTTTCTGTACCCTGTGCTTCGTGTTCTTGTTATATAAAGTTAATGTTCGTTTTGTTACTACAAGTTCGTTGGCCTTCGTCTCAGTGTTTTTGCGTGTGAACTGCACGTCGCCCGCCGAATCGAGGAGCACCTAGCTTGGAGAGGTGCGGAAGATTTAAAGAAGAAGAAGAAGAACCTTGTGTGATTTTTACTGGCACCTTGCACTCTGACCGACATATTTCCCCTAGCCCTGCGAAAAAGGGTCTTTGTACTGCGAAGCGTGCATAAAAGTTCGTTTAATTTATGGAATCAATTCTGTGCAGCATTCCACTGACATGCGGAAAGAAATATATCGGCTAAAGTAGAAGGTGCCTGAACGAACACCTTGGCGAACTTCGCTACAATGTAAAAGAAAAAGAGGTGATTTTCTAAATGTACATTGCAGAAACTGTGAAGGTTGTGTACCTGTCTATGAGGCATGCAAGGTTATTACCAAGAACACTAACAAACTTACGCATTAAATATTCTAAGCTGAAGCCAGAGACCTTAGGTGATTTGTGCATTGTCGTGACGCTGGGGCTACGTCGACCCGGCCTTCACTTGGTAGCGTGCAGAGACTCGGGGTTTTAGTAGGATTGAATCTTCGAAGTTGGTGAAATAAGTACAAGCAGGTTTAATGGCACTTTGAGAAACTTATTTACAAGATTATTTACACGAAAAAGAAGGGTACATCAGCAAAATGGCAAGCGTTAAGAGTTCATAGCGAGAAGCGACTGGATGAGCCGTTTACCCAGGGCCCAGAGCGCCATTTCGTGCTCTGCAGCGTCCTTAAAACCCCCTATGTCCAGCCGCTCTCTGAAGATGCTGACCAACCAAATCCAGGGCACGCCCCTCAGGTATCGGCATCCAATCGAACACATCACTGCACTGATGGTCTGAAGCACTGACTGGTCCGGTATTCATTCGTGGGCGTGATCACTTGTTGGCGGGAAAAGCTTGGGAACGGCGAGGAGAGGAGGTACATTTCTATTCTTCAGCAAAGAAACCACAGGCTGGTTCTGACAAGTGGTTTTACTTCTCAGAAACCCGAGTGCACGTGGCGCCGCATCCGCTCCCAGCATTGTCCGTTTTCGACAATTGCAAATCTTTCCTGCATTCCTGGGAAATCACTTAATGGCTGTATGCGTCATGCTCCTTTCTTGTCCTGCACGTCAGCGGACATGTCATTATGTCGTCTCCTTTGGAAAGTAGGCATTCCTCACTGGACGATAGGGCTTATCGACTGGAAGGGTGAACAAAAGAAAGAAAGCACTTCCTGCATTTCCCGCAGGGGGACGTTTCTTTGTGTTTTTCCAGACGTTCTCTTGGCAGGGTCAATTTGGCATTTGCAGAGTGTCCACAAAGCAAAACAGGCTTACAAAACAGGATTCCTGGAAACAGGCTCACTTAGAGCCATTGGACCATCACCACATATTCACAAAACTTATCCATGCCCACAGGCGAACAATAGAGCGCGCAAATGCGGATGCACGGTCGTAACAGCCTCCTCCCCCACCAGAAGAGTCTCGGAGGGCAGCAGTCGCCGCTGCTGCATGAAGAGACGACTTAATGGCCTGCACGTGAATGCTTGAAGCTCGCTGTTGCTTGTCGCGTTGTCTTGATTGTTGTAGGCCAAATTGCTCGAGCTGTCTGAAACTCAACCACATGTCGAAGCAAGCACTCGGCTCCCGTCTGAAGAGACCAGGTTAAAAGAAAACTGCCATTGTTGTTCGAGAAAAGCCCACTCTCAAGACGTTCAGGACCCACGTATTCCTAGAAAACCAAACGTGCTGCTTTACATAGCCACACATATACAAGCGCACGAAAAAAAAAAAAAAAACCTGATTATCAATTTGGATACATGGTGAGGAACATCTCGGACCGCTTAGAAAGAGCGGCTAAGCGCGTCCGCATTCCCATTTAACTTCCCCTTTTTGTATCTTATTTCAAAATTGTACTGCTGTAAAATCAGGCTCCACCTAAGAAGGCGACTGTTCTTTGATGTCGCAGTTTGCAGCCAAGCCAGGGGACAATGGTCCGTCTCTACGGTGAATTTGGCCCATCCAAGATAGCACTGCAAATTTTGAATGGCCCATACAATGCAAGCGCACTCTTTCTCTGACGCGCAATAAGCCCTCTCTCTAGAACTCAGTTTTCTGCTCAGGTAGAGCACCGGGTGCTCATTACCGTCGTCATCTCTCTGGCAGAGAACAGCACCTAACCCTCGATCACTGGCATCACACTGGACCGTGAATTCTCGGCCATAGTCTGGAGCTCGCAATACCGGACGGCTAATCAGCACAACCTTCAGGTTTACGAAGGAGGCTTCCTTTTGTTCGTCCCAGACTACATTTGTCGGTTCTGTCTTGCGGAGAGCGTCGGTCAGAGGGCTAGCTAAAGCTGAATAGTTAGGGATGTAGTGATTGTAGTACCCAGTCAGACCCAGGAATGCTCGAATTCCCGTCTTCGTGCTCGGCCGCGGGTAGTCTGCTACCGCAGAAATCTTAATCTCGCTGGGTTTCCTGAAACCTTGACCTACATTGTGACCCAAGTAGTCCACGGTCGCCCTTGCCAGGCAACATTTCTCGGCCTTTACGGTTAGTCCAGCTTGACGCAAAAGGCTCAGTACAGCTCTTAGATGTACCATATGGTCCGCCCATGAGTCGGAAAAAACCGCAATGTCATCTAAATAAGGCACCGCGAATGTTTCACACCCATTTAACACCCTATCCATGAGTCGGGAAAAACAAAATGGAGCATTTTTGAGCCCGAAACTCATCATTGTTGGCTGGTAGCTGCCCGTCGGAGTGACGAAAGCCGCGTATCTGCTGGCGCGTTCAGTGAGCGGTACTTGCCAGTATCCTCGAGTAAGGTCCAGCGTAGTCACATATGCCGCTCTACTGACCTGTTCTACTCTCTCCTCAATATTCGGAATAGGATACACTTGATCCCTGGTGAGAGAATTTAGCTTTCGGTAGTCTACCACAGGCCTAGGGTCTTAACCTGGAGCTTCTACTAAGATCATAGGCGAAGCATAATCGCTTTCCGAGGGCTTTATTACTCCCAATTCCAGCATGCGAGTTACTTCCCTATCCAGAATTTCTCTTTGCCTTGGAGAAAATCGGTAGCACCTTGATCGCACTGGCACGTCTGAAGTCAGCTCAATATCGTGCTCAGTCAAATCAGTTCTGCCTGGCCTGTCCACGAAGCAGGCCTCAAACTCTGTTATTATCTCGCCCAGATCGGACAGCTGGGATTTCTTTAGTTCTCCTCTCTGCTCCGTCTTTTTGAGAAGCTCCTGAGCGTTGCTTCCTTTTCCGCTGAGGCAAATCAAGTTGTCCCCCATCTCCTCGGGAAGGTTTAACGTTAGATTTACCACGGCTTCCCTCTGCACATAAGGCTTCATAAGATTGCAATGATAAATGCGCACTTCTTTACGCCTACCGGGAATTTTCACTGCGTAGTTAGTGTTAGAAAGCTTTGCAAAGACTTCAGCCGGTCCTTCCCACTGTACTTCGAGCTTATTCTGCCTTGAACTTCTCAGCAACATCACCTGGTCCCCGATACAAAACGTCCTTTGACGGGCTGTCTTATCATAGTACACCTTGGAACGAGCCTGGGCTGACTTCATGCTGGCCTCAACGAGTTCCTTAGTGTTATGTAAGCGATTCAAGAGGTTCAGAATGAATTCTACTACTGTTGGGTCTTCTCCGCGCCCCTCCCAGGCTTCGCGCACCATTCGCAAAGGTGAGCGCAGTGACCTTCCGTACACCAACTCGGCTGGGCTAAATCCAGTGGATTCGTGCGGCACTGACCGCAAAGCGAAAAGCGCTGCAGGCAGGCAGGTATCCCATTCGCGCTTGTTTTCATAGCACAGTCCCCTCAGGACTCGTTTGAGAACAGAGTGCCATCTTTCTACGCTGTTGCTCTGCGGATGATGGATCGAGCTATGCACTACCTTAATGCCGCATCGCTCGAGAAATGAGGTGGTGAGGACACTCGTGAAAACGCTACCCTGATCACTTTGGACCTCGGAAGGGAATCCAACTCGCGCAAACACTGACAGCAGCGAATCCACTACACTCTCGGACGTCACCTCGCGCAGCGGAACAGCCTCTGGAAACTTTGTGGCTGGGCATAACATAGTGAGGATATAACGGTACCCTGACTCTGTCACGGGAAGTGGCCCAACTACATCTATTACTAACCGGTGAAACGGCTCGGTAATGATTGGTACTAACACCATCGGAGCTTTCCACTTATCTTGCGCCTTTCCAACCCGCTGGCACGTGTCGCATGACCGTACAAAATTTTCCGTGTCCTTAAAACATCCAGGCCAATAGTATTCTTGCAACAGCCTCTGCTTTGTTTTCTTTATTCCAAGGTGACATGACCACGAGCTGCCATGGGAAAGCCGCAGTAAGTCTCCGCGGTACTTTTGGGGAACGACTAATTGGTCCCGCTCTACTCCGCGCTTATCCTTGAATAAGCGATACAGCACTCCCTTTCTCATCTCGAAAGAAATATTGTTTGCTGTCTTAGTGGCGCGGTGGCGCTCCCTTATCTCCTGTATCTTGGGATCATTGGCTTGCTCTATAGCTAAGTCCTCTCGGGTTCCACTTAAAAGTCTCGTGAGATTACTAGACACTGGCGGCAAGAGGTTACTCTCAAGAACGTCCTCATTCCGCGTCTCATCAAGCTCCCTTTCAAGTTGACATATCTGAGATACCTCGCTCTCAAAGTTTTCTGACCTGCTATCTTCCGCATTTACCACTGTTTTAACTGCCGTTTCCTCCGCTGTGGATTTTTCTGGAATGAGCAGTGTAGCTAGTTCTCGCGCCTTTGAACGTGTTAAGGCTTGCACAACTCTGTCTCCGAAAAGGATGCCCCTCTTTCGCAGCAGCATGTCCGATTTGTTGGAGAACAAATACGGATAGCACTTAGGAAGCTTTCCTGAAACGGCAGCCTCGGTTGTTAATTCGCCGAAAGGGCCCTCGATGACCACGTTCGCGATCGGCAAGCACACACTCTGTTCCTCAACTACCTGTCGGATCCATGCACACTGTCCTGTATAGTCGGAAGGCGATACATACGCCGGATGGACAACATCCATCGTTGCGGCCGAATCGCGCAGTACCTTGCAAGGCTTCCCGTTGACTACTAGGTCATGCAGGTAGGGTTCTAAAAGCTGCATATTTTCATCGCAGTCCCTGACATACGAGAAAGCAATCTTTTCTTTCCGGCAGTTGACGGCAATGTGACCCTGCTCATTACACCTAAAGCATGTAAGCGGCTTCCTAGCCTCAAGCTTATTCTTTGTGTTCTGCACGTTGGTCACTTCCCCACTTTTCTCACTGCCGTCCTTTCTAGGGAATTTGCCTGAAGAAACCTTCATTTCTTCGTTTCCAACTCTAGCAAAGTGCCTTTCCTGACGGTTTTTCACACTGAACTTGGGATTGCGGGGCCTATCCACTGCTGGGTTGCTGAATTGTCGGCGCGAAGCATACTCCTCAATAAGTTCGGCAGCTTCAGTTGCCGACTTAATTTCGCCTCGGTCCTGTAACCAATTTCTTTCTTTTTCTGGGAGGCAGTTATAAAACTGCTCCAAAAGAATTCGCTCGACTACAGCGTCCCTATCACTGTAGGAATCTGTGCTCTTTAGCCACTCGCCCAAATTGACTCTTAGATTGTACAGGAATTCAGGGTAACTCTCGTCCCTGGACTTAGTAGCGTTCCGAAAACGTTGTCTGAACGCCTCGGCGCTAAGCCTATACTTTCTCAGAAGGCAAGCTTTGACCTTCTCGTAGTTGTCCGCGTCCTCCTTGCTTAGCCGCGCGACAACCTCCGCTGCCTCGCAGGGCAGAACCGTCAATAATCTCTGAGACCAAGTGTCTCGCTGGAAGGACAGTTTTTCGCAGGTTCGCTCAAAGTTAGCCAGATACAGACCGATATCCCCTGTTATCACATATGGCTGCATGTACTTTGACATCTTGAAATCTGCCTCCTTGTTGAGAAGAGGTACCGCTAGCTGGGGACAATTGCCCGACCTCTTGCTCAACTCTAAGTCTAATTTCCGGAGCTCAATTTCTTGGTCCAGCTTTTTTGCTTCTCTTTCAATTTCACGCTTCTTTTCCTCTTTTTCCCGCTCTTTCTGCTGTCTGAGCTGTTCCTTTTTTTGACCGATGAGGTTCCATGCTTCACTGAGCTCCTCATCATCGGCTCCCAAATCTGTGATTGCCTTTATAATCAAAGGTTTTCGTGCCAAACCTCTTGTATCAATTCCCAATTCCTCACACAATTGCAACAGTTCCGGTTTCTGCAGCTTTTGTAGGTCCATGATCGCTCCGAGTGTCGGCTACTTCCAAAACAACAGTGCAAACTACCAAACCTAAAGGCGTTTCAACACTTTTTACCAGTTCTCAAATCTAACCCTGTTCTAGAACCTGGTCCACATCAGAAGAAAAGCCAAGCACTCACCCACACATGCGATCGATGTTCCGAGCTGCTCTCTTGTTGGCCGATTGTTGCGCCTGCTTGCTGCTTGAGATGCCACCTCTGATCACAAGATGTGGCTTGTAGATTCTGATCCACCTCGAATCACCAGATGTTGTAGCTTGTAGATCCAGATCCCACCTCCAGTCATCAGATGTTTTGGCTTGTAGATTCAGATCCCAACGCTGGTCACCAGTTGTCGTGACGCTGGGGCTACGTCGACCCGGCCTTCACTTGGTAGCGTGCAGAGACTCGGGGTTTTAGTAGGATTGAATCTTCGAAGTTGGTGAAATAAGTACAAGCAGGTTTAATGGCACTTTGAGAAACTTATTTACAAGATTATTTACACGAAAAAGAAGGGTACATCAGCAAAATGGCAAGCGTTAAGAGTTCATAGCGAGAAGCGACTGGATGAGCCGTTTACCCAGGGCCCAGAGCGCCATTTCGTGCTCTGCAGCGTCCTTAAAACCCCCTATGTCCAGCCCCTCTCTGAAGATGCTGACCAACCAAATCCAGGGCACGCCCCTCAGGTATCGGCATCCAATCGAACACATCACTGCACTGATGGTCTGAAGCACTGACTGGTCCGGTATTCATTCGTGGGCGTGATCACTTGTTGGCGGGAAAAGCTTGGGAACGGCGAGGAGAGGAGGTACATTTCTATTCTTCAGCAAAGAAACCACAGGCTGGTTCTGACAAGTGGTTTTACTTCTCAGAAACCCGAGTGCACGTGGCGCCGCATCCGCTCCCAGCATTGTCCGTTTTCGACAATTGCAAATCTTTCCTGCATTCCTGGGAAATCACTTAATGGCTGTATGCGTCATGCTCCTTTCTTGTCCTGCACGTCAGCGGACATGTCATTATGTCGTCTCCTTTGGAAAGTAGGCATTCCTCACTGGACGATAGGGCTTATCGACTGGAAGGGTGAACAAAAGAAAGAAAGCACTTCCTGCATTTCCCGCAGGGGGACGTTTCTTTGTGTTTTTCCAGACGTTCTCTTGGCAGGGTCAATTTGGCATTTGCAGAGTGTCCACAAAGCAAAACAGGCTTACAAAACAGGATTCCTGGAAACAGGCTCACTTAGAGCCATTGGACCATCACCACATATTCACAAAACTTATCCATGCCCACAGGCGAACAATAGAGCGCGCAAATGCGGATGCACGGTCGTAACAGCATCACGAAACCATCTGTTGGTTTATCTCAGAAGGAACTAAATTATGTGAGCAAGTATTGAAAATTGTTCGTCCTTTTACGCCTGCGCAATGCATTGCTACGTTGTGTATGTTTACTGCACTGCGTTTCATAATAAAGTGTCGGAACTTAGCGCTCGTGTGTCCTTCCTTGTCCTTGTTCTTTCCCTGCGCTATTTTGTTTTTGTCAAATACAACGAACGACGGGGCAGTTCAACTTAAAGCACACCTCAAATTTGGCTCCGAAATAGCAAATCGTAAACTTGCCATCAGCTACCGTTCGCTAGCTTCTGTGATATTCCTGTGTTGTCTGTAAAAGTAACGCGACAAGCACCAGCCGACGGTCTAATAGTCTAAAAGAGCATTCACATATACCGGCGAGTTTCGCCTCGACGCAGAGCGCGGTGGGTACGAGTCGTGGAAGTTATGAAACCACGCCCAGTGCACGTGGTCGATGATCCATTGTTGGAAAAGATCTGCGAATTTGAAACGCTAGTCACATGGTATACCGTGATTAACTAGCTAATAAGCTGAACCAAAACGGTATACATATGGTTTGCTTCAGTCTCCTGCCAATCTTCATCGAGAGCCATAGGTATAAAAGAAGGTTCCTGGCGATCGGATGGCAGTGGGCACGGCGGCAACGCCAAGATGAAGTGCTCAAATCCATTTCTTTTCCTAATTCAGGTGAGTAAACAGTGCGGAAGGTCATATCGCAGTGACAATGTCTGCTTGTTGCTGCCGTGCCGACAATATCTGCAGTTGCTGTGCGAAAAGTTTTTTTAGTTCCATAGGTGCCTATATGCGAACATTGCTTCTGCTCTGTGGTGATATTGAGACAAATCCAGGCCCGTCTGTAGTGGAACAACTGAAAATGATATCTGAGGATATTCAGGATATAAAAATGACAAGGCTGAAACTATTGAGAAGTTGGACGCAATCGACAAAAAACTAGAAAAAATGACGAAGCTTGAAAAATAGGTTCTCGGCTGTCGGAAAAGAATAACTTATCTTCAAAGTGACCTCGCGTTCACGCGCAAGAAAGCCGACGAGATAGAAAACAGAGGCCGACGATCGAACCTGATCATTTATCGAGTAAAAGACAAAGAAAATGAAACCCCAGAAATTTTACACGAAACAATTTCGAAAAACATTTTCGAGAAGGTTCTAGACTTCGAAACCTCAGGCATTGAAAGAATTCACCGCCTAGGAAATCGGAAAGCAAACGACGACGACAAATGTAGGCCTGTTATTTTGAAGCTGCTTGACCACCGCGACAAAGTCCCAATAATAAAACATGCTTCAGGCTACAAGGGTCCGGCTACTCAATCAGTGAAGACTTTTCTCGATATATTCGGGAAATAAAAAATAAGCTTTGGGAAAGACTAAGCCTAACCGAGACAGCAAAGAAGAAGAATTTTTAGTCTACGATAAAGTGCGTATCTCTAGCCGCCTTTTCGCCTTGGACAACGATTCCAACGATATCGTAGAACGTGAAAAACACGAATACCACATCAGCACGCGGACGCGCAGTGCTCGAAACCGCAATCAGCAACAATCCGATACTCGGGGACAACTTTCTGTGGCAGTGGAGTCGAAGCTACGGGGGCGGGTCTTTCCTAACTGAGTTACTACGCCATGTAGTTCCGAGTTCCTGGCCACGGTAATCAACACCGCGCGCGACGTGCGCTGTCAAAAACAGACGGGCGATACGAATGCGCGTCTGTGAAAAATAGACGCGCGTTTCGAAGGCGCGCAGAAATGGGCGGGGAAAAGCGGCAGGCGCATCCTACCCGGCCCCGCATACACTGCTTGCGCTTTGCGAGACTGTCGACAGGCCGCGCAGCAATCGACGTGAACACTGCGTATTAAACTCCCGCTGTATTGGCTAGTACTGTAGTATAAGCCTGATACAATAATAAGGTTAATAGTTCCGTAATGGTGTAACGTTCCAGAGCATCACCTGCGATATTTCTGGCGGCACTATATTCTTGTGCGGAGCGAGCTGGTGTGTTTCGGCTCCGTAGCTTCCACCACACTGCCACAGAGAGTTGTCCTCGAGTATAAATATAAACGCGCGCAGCGTCATCAACAATTGTCACAAACTGGAAGCTGTTCTACTTGCCTATCAGCCCGATATCGCCGTCATAACAGAGACATGGCTACACTCCAACATTTTAAACCAAGAAATCGTGCCGCCAGATTATGCGATTGTACGTAAGAACCGGAAAACAAGAGGTGGGGGCGTTGCTTTGCTGTTTAGGCAAGCAAGGAATGTCAATGAGTGTCATGCCAGAGGCTCCCGGGATCGAGGCAGTTTGGTCTACCGTCCGTCTTTTTCTAGCTGTAGCTAAAAAAAGCCTTGAACGAACTGTTCTATATCAAATGCAACCTATCACATGCCATCCGCCAAACAAGACAGCTCGCTTATGACAGCCTTATTAGACCGGCGCTCGAATATGCTAACATAGTATGGTTTCCACATAGCAAAAGCCACATTAGTACGCTTGAAAGTGTACAGAGAAAATGGTCCGCTTTATCTATAACCGCGATAAGCGCACAGATTCACCTACCGAACTCTTTTTCCGCGCCTCCCTCGCAACTCTCGAGATGCAGGCAAAACTTTAACGACTAAATTTCTTATACGCAGTTTTACACAATACTCTACAGCTGAATCCCGCCGATTTCGTGAGATACAAGAACACCAGAGCGACACGACATAAGCGCGACTTGACACTATAAGAATTCTTTTGTAACAATAATACTTTTTGTTTTTCTTATTTTCCGCGAGTTATCCGGGAATAGAATTCGTTTAACCCTTCTATTACTGCCCAGCCTACAATCGAAAAATTTGTCAATGATCTGGAAGAAACAGCGTGACCAAAACTTGTTTTTTTACAAGCAAGACCTGTGAAGAACCGCTGTTGAAACTAATGTAAAATACCATCTACTGTAGCCGCCTACGTTTTAAGTATGTTTGGTTCCTGTATATTGCCTCGCATGCATTGTACCTGTTTTTAAGACTACTATGTTCCCACGGATGTAATAATCCCAATCGGGATTAACAGTATTTTGAAATAAATAAATAAATAAATCGATGCAGCTCCTGCGGTGTAGATGCAGTGCTTATGAAACAAGCAGTCCAACTATTCGTTCTACGCGCAAGTGCTTTCAACAAGCTCCGTCACTGTAACCCCATATCGTGGTTCCGGTTAGCATACGAGGAGGTTGGCATAGGCTAAATGCTACGAACACGCATGTTGCAACTATTTACGCCACGTCCTTCGAACCGGTCGAAGGTAAAAAGAATCTCGTCGAGCGTAAGAAGCAGACAAACGTAACTGAGCTTTAAAAATGAAACAGCACTTTAGCATCACTTCTAGGCAATAAAATGAAAAGGTGTGTTATTACGAATGTCGGATACAGAGAGCGACATCAATGCGATTGGCGGGTCCCTTTTAGCAGCGCTCGACTATATGCAGAGCGACTGCACAGCAAACGTGCCACATCATTCGCGGTCAAGCATACAACCTGTAGCCACTATCAGCTGCACATTACTCGAAGCACTTCCTGCTGGTGCTCACCTTCTGGATGATGTCAGGAGCTTCGCCACTGACATAAGCAGGGAACTTCACTGCAGCCCTAGTTATCTTCCTGCGGGTTTTAGCCGCTGTGCTCACCTCAAAAGGTGTACTGCCTACGAGCATCTCAAAAATTAAGATGCCAAGGCACCAGAGGTCGATGGTTTCGTTGTACGTTGTTCGGTTCAGCATCTCAGGACACAGTGACCTGAGATGCTCTTACGCAGGCTCTTCCTCCTGCACGTGTCGCTGCTAGATTCACTGTGTGTGTATTTGAAATTTCCCTAACAGTTACTCATCCACTCGCTGTGCGTCTAATCATTGCAAAGTAAGATCCTCCAGTTTTATTTCTATTTCGTCAAGGCATCGCACCCTGTTTGCTATCACTGATCACCACTAGTATTTTGAAGGTCGGCTGCAAGCCAGCTTTGTTACTCATTTCCTCATACTGAGTAATGACTCGATAGCATACGCACTTAGAGGTGAGCAAGTGACATCGTACAGAAGAATTAAAGGTCCAAGTTGCACTATGAAATTCTCTTCAATAATCACGGCCCTACACTGTTGTGTAAAACAGCGTTTAAATAGGGAAACCAGTTTTTGCACCAAGCAGTCATTCATTTCGAACCCTAATTCACCGGTATGGTAGCTTGTCCAAACAAAGCAGCTCCCTACACAACAGACCAAGCAACCATTCGGCAGGCGACGTGCAGTTCACACACAAACACACTGAGACGAAGGACAACGAACTTGCCGTAACAAAACGAACATAAACTTTATATAACAAGAACACGAAGCACAGGGTACAGAAAACTTAGTTACACAAGACAGAGAGGCGACACAGTTTACAAAAGAGACTGGGCGAAAGACTAAGTGCAAAACGAGCGCATCACTCTTTTTACGACGTCTCAGTCGGGGCCTGCCTGCTACGCTATCTTCATCAACGACTGGCCTCAGCACAAGAACCAGAACCGTCGGTGCCTGCGCGGCGCGCTCTTAAATAGCCAGCGCCGAACCTTCTAGATGCGGAGGAGGAACGGAAAACAGCTTAGCGCTGCCAAAGCTATGCCTTCCCCCTTGGCCTTCTGGAGAGGCCTCGAACTTTCTCGAACATGGTTAACACGCGCAGCCCTCCCGAGCGAAGCGAGGAGGAGGCCGGGACCGTGCGGGGAATGCACGCTTGACTCCGCGCATGGCGACGAGGGCGAGGAGGCGCAGCGTGGTGGCCGAGATGACGTAATCGGTCGCGTCGCTTTCTCGTAGCTTGGAGAACCTTCCATCTTTGTTTTCTGCGGCGCCCGCGCCGAAACATTAAAGAAAGGGCCACCGCGGCCTTACACGCCCCACCATAAGAGGATTGCTGGGCTTTTTTTCCCAGCCAAAACGAATACACACTAAAGGCCGCGGCCCTTCGTCCGCTGGCACACGGTCTACATGCACACTTTCTGTTCATAGTCGCTTCGCGGCATGCATGATGTTCAAAGCCAGTGGCAGTTCCTGGCGCACAAAGTTCACAAGCCCGAAGTTCAAAAGCACCTTTCTCGCGTACAGTCACTGCACAGCATGGAAAGCGTTCCCGATAGGTCCCAGATTCTGGAGGTCCACACACATCATATGTGGTCAAGTCCGGCAAGTGTTCTTCGCGCGCTTCGCTTGCCACTCCGTGCTCGCTGGCGCACACAAGTTCAAGCACAGGCGAACAAGACCGCTCACGCCCGCCGGCGCGACGCTGCTCAGGCTCGAGTGGAGAATTTGTTTCATCTCGACACTCGTTAGAGCTAGGGAGGGGCGCGGCATCGTGCGGCTCGTGTAGGTCTGCAAAAATGCAACATGCTAAACGCTCGCCTTCGAATGGGGGACTCATTGCTTTATTGAGCGTCTCGGGTTCACGAGTGCGAACGGTGGCCGATTCCGCGACTGTTGCGGTGCTGACTTTGATGTTCGCGACAGCTGCTGGGACTTCTGCCCTACAACCAGCATATGCAGCAGTCAACGTAAGATCGCTGATCTCGACGATCGCTTCGCACGTGACCGCTGTCACTGAATCAAATATGGCGCCATGTTCTTGGTAAGCGCTCGCGCCCGGTGTCGTTGTTTCACCCGCATTTGCTGCATTTAACGCGTCAGGATCAGTTTGTAAACACGCGGCAGCTTTACGCGCTTTGATTACCTCGTCTACAGCGAGTTTTAGTTCGGTCTTCTGCTGCCACGCGCCTTCCGGTGCACCTGACGGGACGCTAACGCCCTCGGTAATAAGATCGCACGCGGGCACTTCTATTGGGAAGACTACAGCCGATGTTTTGGCGTTGTTTAGTTTGCTGCCCGGCAACGCATCGCACACGCCGACAGCATCGCTCGCTCCGGCGAAGGTGTCTCCGCCGGCGTAGTGCTCGCGGCAGTGTCGGCCGGCAAGGCCGCTTCGTCACCTGACACGCTCCCTACAAGTACTGTTCGGGGCCGCTCTTTTTTAAGGGTTCTTTTTAGTTTCTTCTACTTTACTTGCTTCAATTTGGAAACCACGAGGCATTCGTCTTTTTTTCAATAATTGGACCTCTGCTCGTACCTTTCGAGCTTTTGCCTCCGCTATCACTCTCAGTTTCTAGTTCGTACGTTCTCAATTCTGCCTCCATCTTTGCGATTTCCAACTTAGCTTTTATCTCCATCTTTCTAATTTCTAATTCAGTCTCTGCTTTCGCCTCTGTCTCTCGACGCTTCAATCAGTCCTTACTTTTCGTCTTTGCTACGCAATCCTTCCTTCTCAGTGAGGCTACGGGGACCCTTATGGACACACTGGTCCATCCGGAAAACACTCACTTTTTGGTGTTCATGTTTATTAATCGAACTAACTACACGTCGACACCGCGCACCTCCCGCTCCTAATGCCTGAGCCACGCACACCAACGGACGCAAGAAATCCCGCTCACCTGGGCAACCCTTCCGCCTTTCTCGCCGCGTCGCTCCTCGCAGTGGGGCACTTTCGATCGTCACTGCCTCTGACCGTCACCGCTGGGGGTCCCTGGGTTCTTGCACGCGTCGATGAAGTTCCTACCCCGAACGACCGGGAGATCTCAGCACCTCAGCATCGGTTGCTCCCTCCGTGCCGCGCCGCCCCTCTCTGATGGGCACTCCTATTCGCCGCTGCCTCTGACCGTCTCCTCTTGCGGTCCCTAGGTCCTTGCATGCGGCGAAGCTTTTCCACCTTGAACGGCCGGCAGACTTCGGTGAGCGCCGATAACGTTGCGACGGCTCGAGTAACGGGCTGAGCTTGCAGAGTGCTGCAGTTCCCGAATCGTACTGTCGACTGCGCCAGTAAAACGCCAAAAGGTTCTTCTTCAAATCTTCCGCACCTCTGCAAGGTGCTCCTCGATTCGGCGGGCGACGTGCAGTTCACACACAAACACACTGAGACAAAGGCCAACGAACTTGCCGCAACAAAGCGAACATTAACTTTATATAACAAGAACACGAAGCACAGGGTACAGAAAACTTAGTTACACGAGACAGAGAGGCGACACACTTTACAAAAAAGACTGGGCGAAAGACTAACTGCGAAACGAGCGCATCACTCTTTTTATGACTTCTCAGTCGGGGCCTGCCTGCTACGCTATCTTCATCAACGACTGGCCTCAGCACAAGAACCAGAACCGTCGGTGCCTGCGCGGCGCGCTCTTAAATAGCCAGCGCCGAACCTTCTAGATGCAGTGGAGGAACGGAAAACAGCTTAGCGCTGCAAAGCTATGCCTTCCCCCCGGGCCTTCTGGAGAGGCCTCGAACTTTCTCGAACATGGTTAACACGCGCAGCCCTCCCGCGCGAAGCGAGGAGGAGGGCCGGGACCGTGCGGGGGAATGCACGCTTGACTCCGCGCATGGCGACGAGGGCGAGGAGGCGCAGCATGGTGGACGAGATAACGTAATCGGTCGCGTCGCTTTCTCGTAGCTTGGAGAACCTTCCATCGCTGTTTTCTGCGGCGCGCGCGCCGAAACATTAAAGAAAGGGCCACCGCGGCCTTAGACCCGGTAAACACAAGGGTTTTGTCAACGCGTACAGCGGCTGTGGACAACAAAGCATGCGAAAGTAAGGCAGACAAATATGCACACCTCAATGAAGGTGAATGCACCGACCATCCAAAGTCAGCGACTTTAACCTCTCCGTTGGTGTGCAAAAGTAGATTCTAGAGCTTCAGGTCTCGGTGGATCACATTATTGCTGTGGCAGACCTTGAGCGCTTGGCACAGCTGATACGTGTACTGTATGAAAGCAGCGGAGGGTGCGTCATATAAGATATGGAGCATTTCGAATTAGAATTATGCAAAATTATACACACTATACAAGGCAGACCAAGAGTGTTTAGAAATGGCAATTCACGCCTCTTCCTTCCTCAGGAAAAGCTTTTTTTTATAGGTGTTGTTTTCTGGCAGGTTCTGTGGAGACTCCAGAGTTTTCCAATTCGACTGCAGTTGGTTATGTGATACGTTTCATTCTGCCTAAAGAAGCTCTTTACTTCATAAGTGCTCAAATATGGATAGGTGTTCTTAACTGACTTTTCATCTTGCGTCAGGTCGCAAAATGTGAGCAGTTAGAACGCTTGACGTCTGAACCAGGCGATCCAGGGGGCAATTCTTGCATGGCGGCCGTGTTTCGGGGAAGGTGAAATGCAAGGAGCCTGAGCACTCTGATGTCAGCACGCCATTAGGAGCCCAAGGTGGTTAAAATTGCCCAGGACCGTAACTACTGCGTTCATCAACGCCTGAGTTGGACGTACAAACCCAATCAACCACACACTTATCTACTAGAAGGCTTCTTTCGAAGTGGTCACGACGATACAGGATGTTTCACGAGAGAGTAAGAAATTGTGAGAAACTAATGTTTCAATTAAAAGCGTATCACTTTCGAAAAAAAGACTGTCAGACATTTTAAAGTGGAGTGTACACCTAGATGTACAAAACATTACAGTTGTTACAATAAATATTTCACTGACTCCTTAATTATAGGACGGATTGCAGCCCTTCGTGGGTAATAACCACAACATTAACATAATGTCGGCTCGTCTCGCTGCAGAGCCTAGGATTTCGGGTCTGCTCGTCACCGAAAGCACACCCGTGTGACCAGAACCATTGCTACAGCCACGACTATGAGCGGGCATCGCACTGCGGAGTGGATGTGTAGCAATACATCTGTAGCGCTCGAATGGGAGCGGCAAGTAAGCTATTTCAAAATTATTAGGACACGCAGCTAAGTCTCTTTCTGTGAATAATCATCTGCTGCACTTTTCAGTATAAATACTGCATGATTGTGATGTACAACCCCCCCCCCCCCTATATATATAGATCAACGCCGATCTGTAACGTGAGCACGATGCGGTGGCGCTTCTGTCGCTAGGCTGGGCCGACTGGGGGGGGGGGGGGGGGGGGGGAGACAGAGTTAGCGAATTTTGGAGTACATGAAACCGAAAGATATAAAAGCAGTTTTCTCATTTCTAGAGCACATATGATGTCGTTATTTAGCATAGAGCAACCATGAACATCCTAAACAAATCTTGAAAGTATGAGCGAAATATCTTTAAAACACATCCAAATGTATTGGTGTGCATTTGGGAGGGCGACCCATAAAAGTACATGTAAACGCAACTTACCGCAACATTTTTTTTTTCGGTTCAGCAGCGTTGAACCCTTCTCATTTTGGTCAACATCTTGTACCACGCCCCAAAATCATGTTGCATGGCACACTAAATCCCCTTGCAAGTACTGCAAGTGTGACGACTTTCGGGACCGTTCACAGCATGATAAACTGACCGCGCACATTTGCAGACGACCATGCACCACCGAAGCTGTCGCTAGCAGATGCTCCGGAGCTGTAGGCGGCCGCAGTGGGTATCGCCAGCTGCGCTGTCGTCTGCTGCAATGCGGGAATCTCGTTCGATCCGTATTGCTACATGGCGTTTGACAACTGCTTTTTAAATGTGATTCTGTCCAGGATTTATCACTTGAGCGACAGTACTATCAAGCTAATTTACCCCATGCGGCAGCATATCAGACTGTAAACAAAACTGCGCGATTCGCTTCATGAGCCTTTTGGCGGTATCTGGATTCATAGCAAAGGTTATTCGGGGAGTTTTAAAAGTAGACCGCCTCCGTAACGACGCAGCATACTTCAAAGCGCTAGCCAATGTTTAACGACCGGCCACCACAATTCTGGTGTAATACGAAACGAGAAAAATGTTTCGGTAAGTTGTGTTTCTTGTTCTTTAAGGGTCGCCCTCCCAACTCACACACCCCTGCGTTTCGCGGCGTTTCAAAAATACTTCGCCGCGGTAATGAGATTTCATACTTTCACGATTTGTTCTAGAATGTTCACGGTTACTCTGCAGCGAATAAGGACATAATAGTGGTCCCGTGAAATGAGAAAACTGCTTAGAAATGTTTCGATTCCATATATTTCTAGAGCGCTAAGACTACCTTTCCCCCCCAGTCGGTCGCGGCGCCGCTAGCGCCCCCTTTTGTTTATAAGCACTGTGTTGGTCTATATATATTAGTAGTAGTAGTAGTTTATTTCATCATATTGTACAAATATGCCCCGAGGTGAGGCAAAAGGAGGAAGGCGAAGCAACCTCCTGACGAGTCCTACACCACGGATTACACCTCCTGCCAACGGGTGACCAACACACAAAAGCTAATTAACAACAAACATGCTTACAAACGGAGCACTGATAATAACACAATAGCCTGTTCTAACTATACACAAAAGTTGTAAAATACGAACAAAGGAGCTAAGGAACCTATTGGCAATAAACAAGCAACACTTTCCACAATAAACACATAAGAATAGAAAAGTGAGATGCACTGTGAAATAAAACTATATAGAAACATGAACAGTAGCAACACAATGAACATAATACACTATTAGCTTGAAATTATACAGCAGGAAACAGTCTCTTTATTTTTTTTTATTAAAGACAGAAACACTAGTACATCCTACTGCGATTTCAATGAGAGATTAATGAGTATGGCACAGGGTTGCATTTTAATTACTAATGTTTGTTTACCATAGTTTGTTCTAGATATTTTAGAGAATAGGGCTAGCTTACGTAAACTATATGTAATGATCCTAAAATGACAGGTCTTGCGGAAAGATATGAAATCCTGCTTGATTTTAAAGAAAGTATAAACCACCAAACTGAAATTGTAGGAATGAAACAAATTTCGAACATGAAAGGTTTCAAACGATTTGCTTCACCAGTTGAGCTTGTACATAATGCACATAGGGCTCTTTTCTAAAGTAAAAATAAATTATGAAAATCTGGCTTATCGCAGGTACCCCATACAGAGTTTGCAATACACAAGATGGCACTGAACAAGAGCAAAAAAATTTGTTTTCTACCCTGTTGTGGAAGCAGATGCCTAATACGATATATTACACAAATAGCTCTGGCCATTTTCATTCTGATAATATTTATGTGATCTGTCCACCCAGATCACTGCGGAAATACACATAAAGAGACCGACAACTGTACACTTGTTCGATTTATATGTTATTCAAGTCTAATTTAATGAGATAATCTACTGGCTTGTTTTTGTACGGAAAATACAACTTTTGTTTTTTACGCTTAACTGAATTTTGTTTACAGAGAACCAAAATATTAACTCGTCAAGCCAGGCTTTAGATTTCTGCTCAAGTACTTGAAGATTGGAACTGGGAAAAAAAGGCGTTTTTATAATCTGCGTACATCATAATATTAGGAGTTAATGGAATGTTGACTATGTCATTAATGTATAAAATAAATGCCCTAGAATTGAATCCTGAGGAACACCAAGATGCATCTCACCAGACCTGGATTTTACCCCGTGTATATGAGTATAGTGGGTATGGGCAGTCAACCCTGCAAAAGTGCATTTGCTACTCCACGAATCTCGTGGGTCTCTAGTTTATGAAGTAGTATTGAGTGCTTCACGGAATCAAAGGCTTTGAAAGAATCTAAGAATACTCTAAGAAAAAAAATTCTTTTCGAAATTATTAATTATAGATTCTTTAATACCTAACAATTCTGTTTGGGTTTACCTGCCTGGACGCCGTATTGTTGGCTACAGATTAGTCGTTTCACTTGGGGGAAGTTACTTATCCCCTTAAAGACTGTTCGCTCAGCTACGTATGAAAAGAGAGGCAGTACCAAAAATGGACCTTATTGTCCGGGTCATATTTGTTGCCTCATTTAAGCAATACAGTAATACTTTTATTTGCTGGCGAATACTCCAGTTAGCAGCATTGTATTACAGATATGCGTAGGGGACCAGCTATAATATTAACAGCACATTTGATAGGATAAGAGACAACATCGGTAGGTGAGCAAGTATTCCTAATAATGATAGCAACGACTTCCTCTATATTGTAGTGGGGGACAAAAATATAGAATCGGTAAAGCGGGAGGGCAAGTATGAATTTATAGTTCGAATGTTGTAAGCGCTAACGAAAGGGTTGCACGTTCATGCCACTAAAAAGTTTTCATTAAGTTTATTTTCAAGTGACACGCCAGCATAATTCTCGCAGTCAATATTTAGCTCAAAAGGAAGGTCCTTTTTTTTGTGCCTATGATGGTTTAATACCTTGCCAAACCAGCTAGAATATACTTCGCATCGACGAAAATTTATTTATATAGAATAAAGATTTACACTTTTTTAAATTTCAGTTTAATTTGTTTCGAAACTGCTTAAACGTAAATAAATCTCCCGGACTTCTCTTTTTCAAAATGCAAGATAACATTTTATTATTTTGTTCAATTCGTTTCAAAACAGTTTCTCTCATCCATTCCTTTCTAGCCTTCCTAGGTATTTTTTTAGGTTTGGTTGGAAACGCAACGTTTAGAAATCTGGCAGTTTTTTTAATAAATATACCGTAAGCTCCGGACGAGTCATCTTCGCGATATACATCAATCCAGTTAATTGTAGAAATAAAATAACGAAATTTGGCGATGCTCGTATAATCATAAACTCTCCGCTCACGTTTGGAAGTATTCCTTTTCATTTTCTCTGGTAAAAGTAAAAAAAAAATACAAAAATGGCAAATGATCGCTAATCTCGGATTAAAAAACACCAGATATACTGCAATCTCGTGGGAAGTTAGTGAAACACAAATCAATTTATGTTTCAGAGTGCTGAGATATTCGAGTAGGCAGTCAATATCATTGTCACAACCATTAGACATTATTTAATTTGTTCTGATTATGAGAGGGTTAGTTTTCAAAAAAGTAAATATTGAAATCACTTAACAGAATAGTACGCCACTTATTCAGGTTGGCGAACTTCAGAAAAGAGTGAATCCACCGAAGGAAGTTTTCTGAATTACCTAGAGGGGGGCGATACACAACCATTTTGAAGGTTCTACGCGAAACAATGCACATAGCTTCAAAATTCTCATCTACAATAGAATATTGCGACAAGATGTCAAATGAGAAACGTTTTGGACATATAAAGACACGCCACAACCCCCCTTTCCATTTCGGAATACTGAAATAGGTTTGTAATTATCACAATTTACTACATCCTGTGTGTGAGCTAGGCCATGTTTCTGGGAAAGCGATAAGGCGAAAGTTAAAATGAAGTTCATGTAATTCGGTTTCTACTTCTACCGAATTTTTTTTACGGCTCTGACAGTGCAAATGATAAATAGCGCATTGCCTTAATTGATAGCGCCAGTTTTTAAGATGTTAGTGAATGACTCTGAAGTGCCGTGGTTACGTAGGTATGCTGCTCCGCGTCACAGCTACATGCACCTAAGCAATCTTATCAATGTCCTTCTCGCAAGCTATTCTCGAGGCTCGTCGTGCCTTTGCTTGCTTCCGAGCGTACATTTTTGCTTATTTCGACCAGACGAATGCGTAGTTCATTTGCTTAGCCTTCGTTTTAGCCAGCCAGAGCAACTTATTGAAAGCAGTCAAGCTGTAAAAAAATAGAATGTCGTCTTCGCATTATTTCCGCTTTGAGAACCAGTTTGTTCTTGCAGATTGATTGGCAAAACGGATCAAGACTACAGGCGCTCTGTCAGGTTCCGAAGGAAGGCGACGTAACACCTCAATGTTGCGTGCTCCAAGTGAAGGTAAATCAAGCTTCATCGCAAGATTGTTGATTATGTCCAGCAAGTTCTCTCCCTCTGTTAACAGGCAGTTAATGAATTTTCATATTTTTGCGCTTGCTTTAATGGCTTAGTTCTTTTATTTCATGACGCAGTTTCCAAATTTCCTTCCTTTCCTAGTGTTTCAACGTCGTTTACTCTCTTTCTTAGAAGTTCGATTTCCTTCTGCTGCCTACTGAACGCTTCCAGCAATTTATCGTATATGTCACACACTTGGTCGACTGACAATTCAATGTTTCACACTGTTTCCTTCAAGGATGTTAAATTAACAACTTTTCCTGTGATATTGTCTAATGTTCTTTTAATCTCATCAAGCTGTTTACTAGAGGCAGTAGAAGACACGTTACTACTTCGAGACGCCGATGAACGGCATGTCAGGCATGTCAAAACTTTTTTTTTTTTATTCAACACTCTTTGCTTGAAAACTCCGTTCCCAAACCCCTGCGCATTTCCCTATAAGAGACTATTGACAGCAATCTGCACAGCTTAGAAAATCCTCGCCTTCTTTAAATTCTTCATTAGATGCCCCGCCGGAGTGGCGCAGTGGTTACGGCGCGCGACTACTGTGCCCAAGGATGCGGGATCGAATCCCGGCCTCGGCGGCTGCGTTTCGATGGAGGTAAAACGGAGTGGCGTCCGTGTGCTGTGCGATCTCAGTGCACGTTAAAGAACCCCAGGTGGTCGAAATTTCCGGAGTCCTCCCCTACGGCGTCTCTTATAGCCTTAGTCGCTTTGGGACATTAAACACCACAAACCAACCAATCTTCATGAGATGCCGAACAAAGGTCAAAATTTTCAGGTGACATTTCAGCCACGCAGTTCACTCAACGGAACACTATAGTGCGAAGGCAGTACTGCTGCCCTAGCACTATAATAGAATTATACCAGGTCGTACCTTAAGAAGCATTTCTAAGCAAAAGCGTGTCTGTGTACTACACGCGTCAATTTTAAAATGACAAATTTTTGCTTCCAGTTATGGACACCAAACTGTCAAAGTTAAGCTTTCTGAACTGCTAAAAAGTGTATTAACTGTCATGTCTGGATTACCATGAAATCTAAATTCAGTTGGTGTAATCCTTACAGAACAGAAATTTCGACTCTCTTTATTTCCTTGACATACGTTTTATGTTTTCCTGATCTCTCGTTCGTTATCGATTCCTGTCAAATATACACGAGTTGCTGTGCTACTGTGTCTCATTTATGGTTTCATGAATCTTGTTCGTTTAGGTTTGCTGCGATGACGGTATTCTCAAACATGTATTTGAGTCATTTTTTTTTTGTATCAGAGCGTACTCTATGGCTATCAGCCAAGGTTATTCACTTGCGTAACGTAGCTACAGTGTATGCGCCAGATTCATCTGTGGCGCGCGTGTCCTTCTCCTGCTCGCTGCCGGCCAATCCGCGAGTGACATCAGCC
Source organism: Amblyomma maculatum (assembly GCF_055883805.1). Taxonomy (NCBI): domain Eukaryota; kingdom Metazoa; phylum Arthropoda; class Arachnida; order Ixodida; family Ixodidae; genus Amblyomma; species Amblyomma maculatum. The sequence goes on from NC_139350.1 coordinate 16,165,503, forward strand.
TCGCAATCACGTGAACACACAGTACGCAGGGCGCTCCTCCTCCGCCTCGCCGCTGGTTTAAACCGGATCTGTCACCGCCGCGTCGGTTTAACGTCCCAAAGCAACTCAGGCTATAAGAGACACCGTAGTGGATGACTCCAGAAATTTCGGCCACCTTGGGTTCTTTACCGTGCACTGACATCGCACAGCACACGGGCGCCTTGCTTTTCGCCTCCACCGAAAAGCGGCCGCCGAGGCTGGGATTCGATCCCGCATCCTTGGGAACAGTAGTCGCGTGCCGTAACCACTACGCCAGCCCGGCGGGGTGCCATGTAACAGCTGCTCAGTGAAGGCATATAAGCAGCTGAAGTATAGCTTGCTTCAGTAGTCTAGCCATGAATGATGCGGTTCCATGCGCCGTTGTCTGCATTCTTTCACAAGTGTCAGTCTGAATCACACAATCCTGCTCATGCCACCCGTAGCGAGGTCTGCCTATGCTCGTAAAGTAAGTTCAGCCGCGTTACCCCAATAGTTTCTTGTTTTGCGTTTACTTCTGTTCTCTCTTTCCATGCAGAGTTCGCGCATTAGGGATTGTGCATTGTGCTTTCACAGTCCATATGTTTACATTGTAGGGGAGGAAGGGCTAGTCAAGCTGGCTTTCCGGATTTTTTACCACCCTTCGTTCCTATATAGTGCAAAACTATGATATAATATTATTCTTACTCCTCTATAAAGAACCTCTGTAGACATCGGACTTGTGCTGTAGTAAATACACTCTGCACGGGAACTTCTCATTTCGCCTTCACTGAAACGCGACCGCCTCGGCAGAGATAAGAACCAGAGTTCCTTCCAGTCATTTACGAGCTCATTGTCTCGTGGGCCTCCGCAGCCCCTTTAAGTGTTTTAAACCGCACGCGCGCTTTCTGTATTGTGTTTGCGCGGGCAGCGCGAGTGCGCATGAGCAAGCAGCCATTCTTGGGGGCGGGACGTTAGCGGCGAAAAGACGAGGGTAGAAAAGCGCGTCGGAAGCAAGACGCGGGGCCTTTTGCCCCCGGCGCCAGCGCGGGGCGGCCAGCGGGGTGTGCACAGACGACGGAAAGAAGATCGGCGACACAAAGAGCGCAAGGAGTGCCTGAAAAAAAACGCCATAGACGCATTCGCGTGAGTTGCTTCAACGCGAGATGCAATGTCTGCTGTGCCGCAGCCAGTGCATTGGCCCTATCGCTCGCCCTGTTCGCGCCGCAGTTTGTTTTGCTTGCTGCGATGAGGCCCTGACCGTCGTTCGGTTTTATCCTTGGCAGTGTATTGTGTTCGTCGACAGAATGTCACTAGCACAGTGGCGTTTCTTTTGTTTGCTGTTCCTTTTATCGAATTGTTTTGCGTTTATCTGGAAATAAACCGGTATTTTTAAAAGAGACTGGAATTAAGTGTCACCCGTCGGGCGAGACCATGGCTTGCGGACTCCCTTTCTGAAGGCGAGGCCTTCATTCAGTCTTTACTTCCATAAGAAGTGCACGCTGAACAAAACGAGAATGTTTTTGACGAAATCTGTCTGTTTGGGATCATAAAGAAAAAGTTTTAGAAAACACCAGCATAAAGCAGGCACATTTTTTATAGCCCAACATTTCGGGACCAGCTCGGTCCCTTCCGCAGTAGCGACTGAAGTGCGAGCCCGCAGCAGCAGGCAGCAGTCTTCACTTCCCGCTTCGCAGCAGATGGTGGACACCGTTGGCCTGCACGGAGGGTAGCGTTACCGGTTTCCTATTCACTCTTGCCACTGTGAGCTGGGTGAACCAAGACATTGTCCCACCTTGTGGAATGATTAGTTTCCACAGCCAAGACGCTCACCTCCTAAAAGATGGTTTAGTGATCGGAGTTTTTGCAGTCGGCGAAGGGGTTGCGTTCTTAGTTCATTACGCGGGTGTCGTTTTGGTGTTGCCTGATTCGCTTATTGAGGTTTTTTTGTTCCACCGATATATTAGGCAGGCCTCAGCTGTCATTACAGCTGATGAAAGGAAGTCAACGAGATTGGAAGTTGATGAACAGAAGACAGAGGACTCACTGTGGCTGCCAGCTTGTCGTTGAATTGCCCCTGCTTGCGCAAACGACAAAACATGTCGCCTTGAGAAGCGTATTCTATTATCAAGTATACTCTGTTCTCGTCGTGAAACCAATTGTATAGGCGCAGGATGTTCGGATGCCTGTGAAGAGAGGCACAAAGTCACATCTAACCAATTATATATCTCATCTGATAAATCATACAAAATAGTTTGCTACATCAGCATGCCCCAATTGTTCGATCATAAGAGGGCTGAAAAAATAATGTATAAAAACAAGGATTTCCAATGCCAGCAAACTGAGTGAAGTGCTGCCAAAGACACTTTAGCGGAAGAGTGTGATTTAAATTTTGCAAGCAGCAGTATTTCTAATCACTGCCTGATAAAACATTAGCCTAACTCTGCTCAGCCTGCAGTCACACTACGAAATAATATCAGGTGAAAGGACAGCGGCCATAGAGCTTGCACAAGTGTTCCAAATGCCTGATGTAGAAACAAGCGCTGCATTTGTAGATGAGCACGATCGTCAGAGATCAATTATTTTACCATGACAGGAAAAACAATATGAAAACTACACTGACACGCACAAAAAAACATAGGTCTTGAAGCAGGCTTGCAACACGGTTCAGTACCCTACAATGGAATGCAGATCAGAAAAAGGGCGAGCTCACCTCAAGCGCGATTAGATTTTGATTTCTCGGATCAATTGCTTCTTCATGTTTTTTCCTTCAATGTTTTTTCCTTGGACATCACCTGCACGCAATATATTGTTGTTGATGAGTATTTAGTGGTCAGTGGTATCTTTGGATAAAACTTGGCATGGAAAAAGGCGTTTCGCCTAAACAGGTAGCGGGAAAACACGGTTTCCCGGCATATCACCTAAGAAAAGTCCAGCAAGAAGCCAGGGTAAAGCGCACACCAACCGGACAATAGCGGCTACAGGGCGACGAAGTCACTAGTTCGTAACCAACGTTACAGTTTCGCGTTAATACAGCAGTGCCGATAGCTATTTCAGAAAATCATCATCATCATTATCAGCCACACTATACCCACTGCAGGGTGAATGCCGCTCCCACATTCCTTAAATTAACCCGTTAGTGTGCTAGCTGCAAGCACTTGACCTCTGCGAATTTCTTAACCTTATTCACCAATCTAATTTTCTGCCGCCCTCGGCAACACTTTCCTTCCCATGGAATCCAGTTCGTTACCTTTAGAGATCATCTGTTGTCCGGTGTTTGCACTACATGTCCTCACCATGCCCACTTCGTGATTTGTGCTAGAATGTAATTAATTGGAGTTATTTCTTTAGCCCACTCTGCGCACTTCCTATCAACTAACAATTTCCATTCCATAGCTCTATGCTGTCTTCATCTTAAGTAAAATACTTTTCGTTAGCCTCCACGTTTCGCCACCATAGCTGAGTTCTGGTAAAATGCAACTGTTATATACTCTCCAGCGATATCATTAAGCTTCTAGTCATAATCTGCGAGTACTTGCCAAATGCGCTCTATTGAATCTAATTCTCCTAGTTATTTCCATTCGGTGATCTGCATCTACAGTTACCACCTCTCCTTAGAACACAATCAGACAACCAGTTCCAGTGCTTCGTGACCTATTGTAAACTGCTGTTCCTCTTTGAAGCCATTGAACACAACTTAGCCTTCTGCATAACAATTTTAACCTACATTTCTTTTTTTTTTTACACCTTCTAAAATAACCTTTCCCAATAGAAAAAGAAGCTCCCCCGAGTAAACACCGCAGGCTGTTGATGCCTTGTAGTTTTACGCTATGGTTTTTACTCCTTGTGGAGCTTTATGTAAGCACCGCTTCTTGCTATGTTAGAAGACCTATGAGCCTAAGCAACACCATGTTAAGCAAAGAGCTGAAGGAGATTATCAGTTTTGTTAATTTCCAATAAGCCATAGACAAGCATTGAATACACGCACAAAGTTCTTTTGGAATGAATAATGTAACCGAAAAAGGGCACACGTAAAGGCAGGTACACGCACTAACTGAAATCTGCTGGTACCAGACTCATCTGAATGCTTATGTCAGTATATCTTTAACAGCATGTGAAGCCAAAAATGAAGAAAACATTCTTTGACATGAGAATGTGGAGTGAACGATTCACATCCAGAATAATGAAGAAAACATTCGTTGACATGAGAATGTGGAGTGAACGATTCACATCCAGAATAACACTCATTGCTGAAGAGGTGGGGTAACCAAACTTGTAGATAGGAAAGATGGTGCATAGCTTAAGAAAGACTTGTGGTCGGCTGATAAAATTTACCGCATGCTCTGTGTCTTTCTTTCCCTTTTTATGGTTATATTTCTGCCCTCATTCAGGGGTGTTATAGCACGAAGAGACAAACGAAAAATATGCGCGACACACACACACATGCACTTGTGTAATCTGCCGCGTCTGTTGTCCTTTTCATTGTTTGCGCTATAAAAGCCCTACATCAAAATAAACTACCAATCCAGCGAACAAGAATTTTTAAGGTGCTTTGTCTACATAGAAAAGACACATAAATACGAAATCTATCATGCGCTGGCAAGCAGCCGAATAATTTATTCCGTCAGGTAACATGAACCTACACCAGCCAAGTTAGCGGAGTGAAATCATCCAGTGCCCTACACGTATATGCGCTTTCTTCATGAGATGGTACGACCTCAGCTCATTTACACACATTGGCAAGCCTTGAGTGATGTGGCAGGTATGTGGAATGTAGCACCTCTTTCCTATGATGACTAAAAAGAGCGCTTGTGCATGGACTGTGCCATGCATAAGTATTTGCGCTCGTGTGAAGGAAGGATGATTCGGCAGCCACTCTTGTTTCATAATAGCACTTTTCTGAGCCTCTTCTCGCCTTGTTGCATTCATGTCTGCTTGCCACTCCAGCACGCAGCCCAAAAAATGCAAAAGGTGCGTCCGCTCTACAATCACCTATGTGTATACTTGCAAGAGAGAAAGTGGCATTTATTGATAAAAAATAGGTTGCACGTAGGTGTGTATTTTTCGCGGAGCACCTGCAGAGTGGTTCGCACGACTCCTGCAAGGATCAACAACAGGAGCCGACCGAGTGCCGGCGAGCGCCTGCCGCAACTTAAAAAGGCCAGGTGCTGCCTCCTTCGGCTTCGGTGCCCCGAGGAACCTCAGAGTCTGACAAGCCAGACCTGCTCTAGCCAGTCTGGCGCCCGTTCCCGGCCTTTCACTCCTCTTCGCTGAGTAGAAGGTTCAAGGCGGAAGACCAGCGCGCTTGCTATTGAACATCTTGGGCTGTCACCAACTACTGGGTTTGGATTGGACAGTTCAGGTGTCAATGGTTTCCTAGCCTTAAAGAAAGATGCTGTTGCTTGTCGGGGGAGACCGTCTTGACAGTCGCTAGCGTGCTGTGCTGTTCGCCCAAATGGTATGTGGTGGAAATTCCTTGGCCGTCACTGTGCGAAGACTGTCGCGTGTAGCCAGTACATTTTGGCCCCTGTGCCGTTGGGGAGGGGGTGGGGCAAATCCTATCTTGCCACGTGCACGTGGTGCCTCCCGACAGCTGGATGGGCCGGACCGGTTAGTCTGCTAGGCTTTATCCAGTTGCAACGGCCAGCGGTCAGTATGGGTGCAGCCTGAACCAATTCTGAGGGGTTGTGAATCCCCGGAGAGGTTGTCAGCTTACTCCCTGCGGCATTGTGAGCGTGCAGCGCCAACGTAGCCCGTTGCCTAACACGGAGGTAATTCCGAAAGGGTTCGGACTGGGCACGTGGAGTCCGGTTAAAAGCAGAACAATTCCCAACATACGAGGCGGTCGGTCGGCCGAGGGAAAGCCCTGCCCGCTGCCTAGGGAATGGTGGCGTAGCTGAAGAGTACTGTAGGAAATGCAGTTAGCTGACTGTATGTTAGATCAAAAGTACCCCTCGGCGCGAGAGAGCGCATCTCCCCGCCATATACGTGTTGGTTTTTGTTGCCGAAGAGAACGGGTCCTCGCGGGGCCGCGCCAGGGGAGAACCACGTCCAGGGTCTGGGGAACGTGCCTTTAGGCTCAAAAAGGCGAAAAAGACGATGTCAAAGTAGCCTCTGTGATTCGAATAAGCCAGAAACTTAAGAAACGAACAGTGGTCGCACAAGGTGCTAAAGCATTTTGGGCTGGTGCTAAAGCACTCGTGTCGTTCACAGTCAGTATCTTCAACAAAAACGCAGAACTTCTCGCGGGAGTCAGACCCCGCAATGATATGAGTCAGTTGGCTGGCCAAGGGAAAGCCCAGCCGGCTGTTAAGGGAGCGATGGCTCAGCCGCGTAGTACGCGAGGAACCGTACCTGGCTGATTCATATACTTGCACGTAAGGGGAAGTGAAGACCCTTTGCGAGGAACCGAGTCGGTACGGCTGACCGAAAGAAAGCTCAGCTGTCCATCTATGGGACGACGTTGCTTCTCGCGTAGTACGAGAGGAACCGCGGGTGGCTGACTTTGACCCCCTCCAGGGGGCAACCCCTCGCCGAATTGAGGTTGGTAGAGCTGGCCATGGAAAAGCCCAGCCGGCCGCCTAAAGCTGGCTTTGCTTTAGTAGTACGCAAGGAACCGCGGCTTGTTAACTAAAGCCTCAGGCGAGGGGTTCAAGACTCCTTGGTCCTGGGCGGTAGTGCTGGCCGAGGGAAAGCCCAGCCCGCTGCCAAGTGCTTGGTGGCGCTACTCGCGCAGTACTAAATAAACCGCGGCTCGCTGACTCAGGACCAAAAAGGGGATTGGGGGCCCCTTAGTGCCGTACCTCTGTAGGTGTGCGCACGAGCATCTTTGCGGACATAACCAGACCGGTCAACCCGTTTAGGTCCAGGAATCTCAACCTGGCGAAGTAGCTGTCAAACTATGTTGGAGAGAAAATGGTGAATGAAAACCACTGAGGGTCTACAACAGGGAAGACACTGGGCACCGCTTCGAAGTACCTTGGAGTAGGGCTGAAAGAATGAAAGTACGACGAAATGCGCCCCTCCAGTAGCCCTACTACAGTCGGGGTGAGGGAGCCTGACTTTGGGGACAGATCCCCAAACTGGCCCAGCGGCCTGTCTCAGGCAGCAGACCCGGCGACAATGATGTGGATGTGAATGCGCTTGAAGGCCGACGGCGTGCATTTCGGCTAAGACAAGTGCTCGCTCTCAATTAGGCCAAGGAATTGGAGTTCGACTCGAATCAGGATCTTCCCGGGCCCGCTCCCCGGCTGTGGGTCGCCGAGTAGATTCCCGCATTTTTTTGGAACCTTCGGGCTCTTTCGCCAACAAGTGCAAAACGCAGACAAAGCTTGTCCTTCGGGACCAAATCTTTTATATTCGATTGGATTGAGCCTGTTATAGCTAGTGCCATGGGCAGAGGCTTTTTATTCTACTTTCTTTTATGGTTGCCTCACCAAATTATATGTTGTATCTTGTGTCATGACAGCAAATAGTGCTCAAAGTCATATTTTCCCCTCATCTCGAGGACTCGCAGCTTTGATACCGGGACACGATTGACAGCACTGGAATGGTCTTTTGTGGTTCCCACTCTCCGGTTTTGTGAGTGTATCTTTCTCTCCTTGAATTGTGTCAGGCATGGTGTTCTTCCTGGTAATAAAAGTTGGTCGTAGAAGTCTGAGCAGTCATACACAAAAAACGAAGTTATGGACTGCCGAAAGCTGGTAAATACGGACCTAATCTTTATATGTGAAGAATTAGGGCTTGACAGTTGAAAAGTGAAAAAAAAATAGCCGTGGTTTGGCTCTGGTTAAGCCTGAATTGGAGAGGAACTTCGTTTCACTGGCTATGCCTGTGGCCGAACTTAACCTTTTAGGATATGATGCGAGAAAGTAAGCTGCCAGCCCACATATAAAGTCACGCTTCACTCAAGCCGTAACAACGCGCCTGCGATCGCAGGGGTACGTGAACACAGAATTCTAGCAAGCTGAGTCTGTTATCACCCCAACATATTAGAGGATCGACCCTAGTTGACATCTCCTGCAAAATGTAGTCAGGCAACCCTATGGCCAGCTACTCAGCGGCGATATCCGCTGTCAGCTAACACCTGCCCGTGTTATGCTTTACCACAGCTATCGACACAGCCAGTGTTCCATTGAACGTGAAGCCTCAGGAGCGAACGAACGAGACTGCTGTTGACTGGCACCAGAACAAGACTACCTGCAGAGGCTGCACAAGCCACGACGAGGCACCGTCTTTATTTTGTTCGCCGGGCGGCGCGCAATATCTGAGTTCCCACGCACACAAGAGGACGCTATAGGGCCCCCGCCTAGACTGTAAGTCGAAAAGGACGGAAGACCGGCGATAGCATTGGAGCAGGAGGACAGGTATAGATGCGAGACTGTCTAGTGTGGTCTCCTTGTAAGGCGGCTTAACGCAGTCTAGGCTGACGGTCTCTGCCCGGCCGTTCTGTAGGAGGGCAGCGGTTTTCTGAGTGCAGTGAAGAACGGGAAAAGATCCGTCGTAGGCCGGTTTTAGTGGAGCTCGGATAGCATCGCAGCACACTAAAACGTGGGTCAGTAGTGTTCAGGTTAGGATGCACAAAAATGTTATGGTGTCGGGACGGTCGCTGTGGAGTCGACCGAAGGTCTTTAACACAGTTGAGCAGAATTTGAAGAGATTCCTGGGGCTGGGGGAGTTGCTGTGATGCAAAGAAGTCTCCTGGAAGACGCAGGTCATTACCATAAACCAGCTCTGGAGCTGAGCACTGTAAGTCTTCTGGGATGGCGGCCCGTAAACCAAGAAGCACAATGGTAAGGAGTCTCTCGAAAAGCGGCGAGCTCATGCCATTCTTCTGGGCGGAAGAGGATGCAGCCGATCAGTGGTGGGAGATGGAGTGTTTACCGCGGCAATACGAGAGAGGGAATCAGCGGCAGTGTTGGTGGCTTCTTGCGCCTACCCACTGTCGGTAGCTAACTCTGAGACATAAGCGAGTAGCGGAGTTCGCCTCTGACGTACTTTGAGTAGTTGGTGAAGAATACATACCCTAGAGACTTATGATCAGTTAGCAAGTGAAACTGGCATCCTTCTACAAAATGCCGAAAGTGCTGTATCGCAGAGATGGCCACGAGATCTCAGCCAAAGATGCTGTAGCGGGTCACAGCAGGAAGTGGCTTCGGAGAGCAAAAGAACAATGGTCTGTACTCGGAGTTAATGTACTGCTGCAAGACGGCTCCGACGGCCACACTGGAGGCATCCACCACCAATCTCGTAGGGGTGTTGCTGCGCAGATGGATGAGAAGCAAAGCGTTCGCAACTAATTGTTTTGCAGCAGTAAACGCGGCCCGGTATTCTGATGGCCAAGAAATGGTGGAAGACAGGCCAGCTTTCGACTGGATGAGGTCATTGAGCGGGCGAAGCAGTTCTGCTCAGTGTGGCATAAAGCGTCTGGAAAAATTTACCAGACCCAGGAATTGCCGTAAGTGGCGCAGTGTTGTAGCTGGATTCTTGATGGCCTGGATGGTGGACGCGAGAGGACGGATACCCACCGAGGATATCTGATGACCCAAGAACTCGAGCTCAGAAGCACCAAAAAACACACTTGGTGGAGTGCACAACCGAGCAGTACTGCTGTAGACGTTTGAAGAGAGCACGTAGGTGTTGCTCACGATCTTCAGCCGTAGGACTGGAGATGAGGACATCATCCAGGTACGCGAAGTCCGCCTGACTTCGCGTGACCTCAACCATGAACCGCTGGAAGGTTTGAGCCGAATTTCGTAGTTAAAAAGGCATTCGCACATACTCGAACTAAAGGGCGTCATAACGGCGGTCGTAGGTATGTGTGCAGGTTCGATGGGAATGTTGTGATACGCCTTCACCAAGTCAACTTTTCTAAAATGACGCAGCCGGCGAGGCATGACGTAAAATCCTGGATGTGGGGCAGCGGGCAAATTTCATGGACATTCTTGGCATTCAGTGCCCGACAGTCACCACAGGGACGCCATACAAAGATATCCAGCGGAAACATCAATGTGCTATAATGCCGATAATGACTGTTCTGCCGAGCTACGGTATGTGGTCAAAATCACATTTGGCGATAGCGAGGTGGTCACCAAAGAAGCAGCGTGGCCGAGCAGCTCTGGGATGACCCCGGGTGTCACCATATATTTCGGCGCTTGAGTGAGGTTGCATGACTTCGGCTGCGCCGGGTAATCCGCCAGCACTTTATCAAACCTGGAAAAAGGTATCAATGCGCGGATGCCCATAGGAGAAAGGTCAGTCAAGACTCCCGAGATGGAGAGATGAGTCATACCATCTATGCCGTACGTTGACGTTCAAGGCGAAGTATGAGAGGAAGTTCGAGACGATGATCGGGTGAACCACGTTTGCGATGACGCATACCCATCAAAAAGTGCGGCGAAGCCCAAAGTCGAGAGTCATCATCAGCCTGACTATACCCACTGCAGGGCGAAGACCTCTCCCATATTTCTCCACTTAACCCGGTTCTGTGCTAACTGCATCCACTTGACCCCTGCGAGCTTCTTAATCTCATCATCATCATCATCATCAGCCTGATTATACCCACTGTAGGGCGAAGGCCTCTCCCATATTTCTCCACTTAACCCGGTTCTGTGCTAGCTGCATCCACTTGACCCCTGCGAACTTCTTAATCTCATCCGCCCACCTAACTTTCTGCCTCCCCCTGCTACGCTTTCCTTCCCTTGGAATCCAGTTTGTTACCCTAAGCGACCATCGGTTATCCTCTCTTCGCACTACATGTCCTGCCCATGTCCATTTCTTCTTCTTAATTTCCACTAGAATGTCGGTAACTTGAGTTATTTCTCTGACCCACTCTGCACGCTTTCTATCTCTTAATGTTACCCCTACCATTTTTCGTTCCATAGCCCTCCGGGTTGTCCTCAACTTAAGTAGAACTCTCTTGGTTAGCCTCCACGTTTCAGCCCCATAGGTGAGTACAGGCAAGATGCAACTGTTGTATACTTTCCTCTTGAGCGATACCGGTAAACTGCTAGTCATAATCTGCGAGTGCTTGCCAAATGCGCTCCATCCCAATCTTATTCTTCTTGATATTTCCTTTTCATGGTCCGGATCTGCGGTTACTATCTGTCCTAAGTAGACATATTCGCCTACTATTTCCAGTATTTCGCTACCTAATGTAAACTGCTGTTCCTTCCCAAGGCTGTTGAACATTACCTTAGTCTTCTGCATATTGATTTTCAAGCCTACCTTTCTACTTTTTCTGTCTAGGTCATCAATCATTATTTGCAGTTCATCCCCCGAGTTGCTTAGCAAGGCAATGTCATCAGCAAATCGCAGATTACTGAGGTATTCTCCATCTACCCTTATCCCTAACTGCTCCCATTCCAAGTCTCTGAATACTTCCTCTAAACAAGCTGTGAATAGTACTGGGGAGATTGTGTCTCCTTGCCTAACACCTTTCTTTATGGGAATTTTGTTGCTTTCTTTATGTAGAACTATGGTCGCTGTGCAGCCACTATATATATCTTCCAGCACTTTCACGTACGGCTCGTCTACCCCCTGATTTCGCAATGCCTGCATCACCGCCGAGGTTTCAACTGAGTCAAATGCTTTTTCGTAATCAACGAATGCTATGTATAAGGGCTGGTTATATTCCGAGCATTTTTCTATCACCTGATTGATGCTATGGATATGATCGATAGTAGAGTACCGTTTCCGAAACCCTGCTTGATCCTTTGCTTGATTGCAGTCTAAGGTTGTCCTGATTCTATTAGCGATTACCTTAGTAAATACCTTATACGTAACAGACAGTAAGCTGATTGGTCTGTAATTTTTAAGGTCCTTAGAGTCCCCTTTCTTGTGAATGAGGATAATGTTTGCATTCTTCCATGCTTCCGGTACCGTCGATGACACCAGGCACTGCGTATACAGGGTGGCCAGTTTTTCTAGCACGATATCTCCCCCGTCCTTCAGCAAATCTGTAGTTATCTGATCCTCTCCAGCTGATTTCCCCCTTTTCATAGTTTCTAGTGCTTTCTTGACCTCGTCCTTCGTCACTGGTGGAACGTCTGACTGTTTTTCCCTACCGCCAATCTCATTACGGTCTCTACTACTTTGGCTACTGTAGAGATCTGTATAGAACTCCTCGGCTACTTTGACTATCTTGTCCATATTAGTGATGACGTTGCCCGCCTTGTCCCTTATCGCATACATCTGGTTTTTGCCTATGCCCAATTTCTTCTTTACCGCTTTAAGGCTACCCCCGTTCTTTACAGCATGCTCAATTTTCTCCATGTTATACTTCCTTATATCGGCCACCATGCGCTTATTGATTAGCTTTGATATCTCGGCCAATTCGATCTGGTCTGTTGGATTGGAAGCTTTCATACTCTGGCGTTTCTTAATCAAATCTTTCGTCTCCTTGGACAGCTTACCGGTATCCTCTCTAACTATCCTACCGCCTACTTCTACCGCGCACTCAGTAATGATATCTCTGAAATTATTGTTCATTGCCTCTAGTGTAATGTCGCCATCCTCAGTTAGAGCTGAATACCTATTCTTCAGCGAGATCCTGAACTCTTCTGCCCTCCCCCTCACCGCTAATTCGTTGATGGGTTTCTTTCTTACTAATCTATTGCGTTCCTTCTTCAGATTTAGGCTAATTCGGGACCTCACCATCCTGTGGACACTACATCGAACTTTCCCGATTACCTCTACATCCTGCACAATGGCGGGGGTTAAACACATTATGAAGTCGATTTCATTTTTAGTCTCTCCGTTAGGACTTTTCCATGTCCATTTCCGGTTCTTCCGTTTGCTGAAGAAGGTATTCACGATTCGTAAGTTATTGCGCTCTGCAAACTCAACTAGTAACTCCCCCCTGCTATTCCTAGAACCAATGCCATAGTCCCCTACTGCCTTGTCTCCTGCCTGTTTTTTCCCTACCTTGGCATTGAAGTCGCCCATTAGTACAGTATATTGCGTCTTTACTTTTCGCATTGCCGATTCTACATCTTCATAGAAGCTTTCAACTGCCTGGTCATCGTAACTACATGTAGGTGCATAGGCCTGTACAACCTTCAGTTTATACCGCTTATTAAGCCTAATTACGATACCTGCAACCCTCTCATTAATACTATAGAATTCATCTATATTACCCGCTATATACTTATTGACAAGGAAACCTACCCCTAGTTGTCGCCTCTCTGGTAAACCTCGATAACACAGTACATGCCCATCCTTCAGTACAGTATATGCCTCATTCGGCCTCCTAACCTCACTAAGCCCTATGACATCCCATTTCATGCCCTCTAGTTCCTCTAACAGCACTGCTAAACTAGCTTCACTAGCAAGGGTTCTAGCATTAAACGTTGCCAGGGTCAGTTTCCAATGGCGGCCTGTCCAGCGGAGCCAGGCTTTCTTAGCACCCCCTGCTGCGTCACAGGTCTGACCGCCGCCGTGGTCAGTTGTTCCGCAGCCGCTGGTGACTGAGGGCCGGGGTTTTATGGAGCTTATCATAGGAGGTTGTGGCCAATTACTGCACCAGGGTGGCCAACTCCTGTTCTGGTGAGGGAGTGCGTTGCCGGAGGTGTTTACCGGCATCAGGTCGCACCCCGAACCTGTATATGCAATTCCATCGACACGCGGATTTTTCTTTCTTTTTTTTTTTTTCATCCGGTGGAGAATTGCGTGGCACCGGGATTTGAACCCCGGTCCTCTTGCATGCGAGGCGGATGTTCTACCGCTACGCCACCGCTGCATTGTCTCATCCTCCCACCTAAGTTTCTGCCGCCCCCTGCTACGCTTTCCTTCCCTTGGAATCCAGTTTGTTACCCTAAGTGACCATCGGTTATCCTCTCTTCGCACTACATGTCCTGCCCATGTCCATTTCTTCTTCTTAATTTCCACTAGAATGTCGGTAACTTGAGTTATTTCTCTGACCCACTCTGCACGTTTCCTATCTATTAATGTTACCCCTACCAGTTTTCGTTCCATAGCCCTCTGGGTTGTCCTCAACTTAAGGAGAACTCGTGGTTAGCCTCCACGTTTCAGCGCCATAGGTGAGTACAGGTAAGATACAACTGTTATATACTTTCCTCTTTAGCGATACCGGTAAGCTGCTAGTCATAATACGCGAGTGCTTGCCAAATGCGCTCCATCCCAATCTTATCCCAATTAAAGTCGAGTGAGAGACCTTAGTCTGTACGTGACTATAAACGAGGCGTTTAGAGCATGGAGCGAATGCTCTGATGACTTGGAACGATCAGCCTTAGTCGGAGTAACCACGCTAATTTCTACACCCGTGTTTATAAGCAACCGAGTGCCGAAGTATGCGTCCGTTACCATAAATAGGCGGCTCGGACGACTGGCGGAACCACAAGCTGCCGTTAGTGATCCCAGTGGGCGCTTCCCGACCACAACAGGGAGCTGCACACTTCGACCCCCGGTGGTACATCTGATTAGTCGTTTGGTACGACCGCTCAATTGAATAATCAGCTGTTTTTCGCTAACTATTACGCAGAAGTTTGACGGTTATGGAGCGTAAGTTAGACCGAAGCTGGTTACAATGATGAGATTATCGCAATTTTTAACAAAGAGCACGGTAACATATAAACGCGGTAAAAATTTGGGGACTAAGTTATGCTTTGAAGATATGGTGCACCAGCGTCACTGGCTCGGTCATCCGCTGGACCCTCGTTGGAGTACATGAATTTTGCTAATCGCTTATGTACATATCCCTTAAGTTGTGCGTCTTTTTGTCATGCATAATTAACGTACAGTCGTCGTAAACTACTGCATTCTGTGCCAGATCACCAGTCCCGTTGAAACCAATGGCACCTAGCGGTAGCGTGCCTGACTCGGGATCCGCCGCTCCCGGTACGATTCTCACCTCCCCCTATCATAAAGCAGCTTCCCGAGTTGGCTGCGCCTACCAACTCTGCAGTTTCAAGGGGTATCGGGACGCCACATGACCCACCGATCTACCAGTGCCTGCCCGGCCTCGTCGACTTCTCTTTGCCAGTGACATGTTTACAATGCTGACAATGCCGACGGCTTATTTGTCTATTAAACAGGGCCTCTAAAGCTCTCACGTTACTGCACACACAAATTCCAGAAAGGTCAATTCATTTGAATCAAAGAATATTGAAAACTAAATTTTCAGCTGTTTTGCTTTCAAGAGCGACCTCTTTCCAGCTCAATTTATCGTTGCTTTTAGTGAATCTGCTTTAGTCATTATCTTAAGCACCAGGGCGATTGTGAGTGCTGTGGCACCAGCATTCCTCTATGATAACATAGTGGAGTGGTGTAAGGAACAAATTATCTCTATAAGAGTGAACAGGTACTAATATCAAGTACGCGCACTGTTCCCGGTGCATACTGTGTACCTACCTTGAGGGCAACGACATATTTGGTCTTTTCCCTGGCGAGGAACACTTGCCCGAACCTGCCCTTGCCCAACAGCCTGCCAATATCGAAGTCATCAAGAGTCCAGGGTTTGATCTCTCCTTCAGTACTGTGGCATAAAAAACTTCTCATAAATTAAATGATGCATCAAAACACTCATGAGCAAAACTACATGAATTAAACTAGAAAAACACAGCACAGTAATAAGCGGTACGGACTCCTACAAGCACATCTTCAAGTGACAAACGTGGGCAAGGAAAATGACACTGTCAAACTGGTTACAGCCACCTGCCATCCCCACACATGTGTTGTTCTGCGCAGTTTGGGAAAGACGTCATAAACACCCATATGAGAGTACTCACTTAATTGGTTACTAGTTCGACCCTTATAAATTTCATAACATATGTTCCGTGCCAATCGGAATGCCTTAAAGTAATCAACTACTTGCCATCGGTTAAGTTTTCTTGATGTTTTGAAACCAAACTACTACTTTTCAACCTTTTTTGCAGGTAATTAAAATTCCTTTTTTTATCTCGTTACTGCTAACTATCAATTAATAAAATTATTCAAGCACAGAACCTTGACCTGACAGCAGACACTGGTGATAGCGCGGAGATATCCT
Organism: Amblyomma maculatum; assembly: GCF_055883805.1. NCBI lineage: Eukaryota > Metazoa > Arthropoda > Arachnida > Ixodida > Ixodidae > Amblyomma > Amblyomma maculatum. Next base: position 16,181,503 of record NC_139350.1, read on the forward strand.
TCGTGTAAGAGCGACAGCGAACCAGCTGCGGGGAAACCTCACGCGTAATCAGGCTGTTGCGGCTTGACCGACTCAGCATCGTGGTTTATGCAGCACCATATTTACTGGCTTCTCGGAAAAGCGTGCCTTCTGAAGCCGACTTGACCTTTGACCTTTTCAAGCGCAGACGGGAGAAAGGAGGTGGAAGAAGGCAGCTGCAACAAGGATGAGCTAGTGGACCTCTTCCGCCAGCCCCATCACAGAACGTGTTTGCGGTGCGGTTAGCAAAACATGCAGCGTGGCCAGGAGGTGCGGTGCACACCCCTGCATCTCACGTCGGGAGAGAAAAGGCTGCGGCACGTACTGAGCAGTCTCGAGCACGGGAGAGGAAAGAGTTATTGGTGGAGATGTTCAAAGCAAAAAAGACGACATCACAGTCTGCTGTGTCACAGCGGCCGCGCCGGGGGTCATGAAGAATATCGTCTCCCTTTGCCTACGCTGCTAGTCGTGCTTCATCACTTTCTGCTGTTACTCCACTTTGTGTGTTAGGATGGACACTAACCAGCTGCCGTCTGTATTGTCTGTTGACGATGACGCCAACAGCAACAGGCAAGACGCGAAAAGTAGCGTAAATCAACGAAGACTGATTGCGTAGCTAACAGACAGAAAGAACACGAAGCTCATAGGGAGTATGTGTGGAAATTGCCACTGTTCTAAAAGGTACTGCATTCCTTCCTCACATGGTTCTTCATAATGCACTGCGCTATGCTCGTGCAATAGACGTATGGCCGCCATAGTAACTCTCAAAACAATAATATGCAAACAAGCATAACCATGTAAAAAAGGAACTGCTGCTGCACTATATTCGGTAATTAACAGGTATTAACCGTCTGTGACTTTTATGGCGGTTAATTAAGGCTCCAAGAAATATTACTGTCCACCACTTTAATAAATCCCCATTCTCTGACATGGCGCTGCAACTTGCCGCTACAGCAAACAATGTAGCTATGATCTGAAGCACGGAAAAGCAGAAAAGCTCAAGAAGGCTCGAAAAGTAAGGATTTCATTGAGACAAGCGTTATTGCTAGATGGTTTTGCAGTATCAGAAGAAAACATGCGGGTAGAATGTCAGCTACAATAGGGGAATATTTAAGGAGGCCACCGTGAATATGATGAAATAAAGATCCACAAGACATAGACAAGTCGCTGTATAGCGAGTGTTTCATGAAATGATGCCGTAAATCTTTAAAATATAGCCGTTTAAAAACTAGGAGGCCGCTTCTGCAGTATATCTGTATCCTTAATGCCAGACATCAGGAAACAACAAAATAAGGTTATGTTGCTAGTAAGCTGGTTAATTATTAATAATATATACGGTTAACTACTAAAAGGCGTTATTAATAACAAACTTATCAACTTTCCCACTTGGTCATCCAATTGCAGTCTGCCGTTTGTTAGCCGGCCATTATTGTAGCCATATCGGTTTTTAGAATTCTGAAACCGTTGTCAGAGTTTCCGCTATGGCTCAACACATTTTGGCAATCTCGAGTGTAAAGACGGGCGCTTTAAAAAGCCGTGTGTTCTCTCTCTCTCACCGCACAGGTAACGGCCCAAAGCAGGCGGGACAGGAAAAGGTGATAAGGCAGTTTCCCCGCAGAGTGACTGTACTGAGGAAGTGTTTTTCTCTAAAGTGAACGTGTTCGGGTGAGGAATAACTAACACTTCCTCAGCTAGAGAGCTGAGGATAATCGCGTTCCATAAAGTCGAAAAACTGAAAAGCATCCTTAAAGATTAAATTTAGGTGTCCCCCATATTCGAAGTGCTAGTGTATAGTCTTGAAGGTCAATGCGAGCCGGCAATTACCCTTAAAAACCACCCGTGTTGGTAGGCATGTATGCCCCGTCGCGCGCAAATGTCCTGGAAAGGAGGAGGGGAGAGGGTAGGAAAAACTTTATTTTCCGCCAAGAGTACGGATCTTATTCGTTGGAAAAGCTGTTGCCATAGCACCAACATACCGAATACGGTGTGCAAGAAAATATACACGTGCTTTCGTATTAAAATTGCCAGATGTTCAGGGTGGTGTCATGCTGTTTAGTTTGCCATTTAGCAACAATCTGCTAGTTCCGCTGTAGGCCATTTGCCGACAGGAGTTCTAACCGATGATATATGCAGTCTTTGTCCAACGTTTACAGTCCAAAGGGTCTATTTCTAAACCGTGTCACCGCGCACTTTTGTCATTCATGGATGTCGTGCTCGTTGAGAAGTGTAGGATAAAAAATATTACCTTCAAGAGCTTTGAAACACATGCATTACGGGCACACAATGTGTCTAGGAAACAGTCTCCCTGGGCCCTAAACTTTTCACAGAGACTGCCTAAGTGTAGGTGTCGACTGAGAGTTGAGACAGACACTCCGCCTTCCTTTCCGCGCAAACCCACTTAAACTACAAATATAAAGGCGTTCGCGAGTGACAATGCGATGTTAGAGCACGTCACAGTTATACTCAAAACGGGAAGCTGGAGTGTCCCCTGAGTTTTTCTGCATCAGAAATCAACTAAAATAAAGCATTGTAATCTGCGAAGAGATTAACAATACAGCGCAAAATCAGGCGCAAGGGAAAGGCCATCCGCCCGACAAGAATATGCGTGTCGATAGAATGAACTTGCCGTGAAGCGTAAAGTTGCAAAGCAAAATTTCCATCCGTCTCTATGGTACACTTAGTTTGGTTGTCGTTAGTGCTCATAGATATGCGGACACTAATAGGGCTCATTTGAGAATACCAATTCGAGACAGGTAAAATTAACATGGTCAGTGAGGGTGGTTTGGCGAGAGGCACTCTTGCTCAGCATCTCACCAGGAAGGCCGAAGCAGCCCGCCAGGGAAACCTTCTATTTTACTAAAGACCGGTGGGTGCCTGACAGCACTAATGATTAGACCCATATCAACTGTGATCATTGAGTCACCGGTCCGATCATACGGAGGCACGAATGAAAGTCGGTTTCACAAACATGCGCCACGCAAAGTGTTGCCATGCTCGGTTTTTAATATAAAAGGAGTCTGCGCTTCAAATCTCGCCATGACTCGCACCGGATATCTGCTGTCTGCTTCTGAGGGTATATGTTGAGATGCCAATCCAACATTGTATTCCCAGAAAACTCGATAAAACGAGAGGGAGTTGGCATTACGTCAAGTGCTATTCTCAAGAAAGTAAATCAGCAACAATGAACCGTGTAGGATGCGCTGCTTTCCAAAATACCGGAAGCTCCTTCACGAGTTCATAGCCCAGTGACCGCATCCTACGGCATTGAAACGTGTGAAATATTAGAACCAAATATGCCATCTGCAAGCACGTACGCAGAGTGTTCATGCGTTCTACTACTCTGGCTTCTAGCGCGTACATTATGGTAAATGTAGCGGCTTATCTCCCCACAATAAAACACGCATAAATTAGCGATAAACTCGAAATAAAACTGCGTGTATTAAAATATTATGTAAGTTGCAATGCTTAATCGTATTAGGTGTAATTTTGCATATTCGCGACTAAATTTGGAAGCATAGTCATTCAGTACTAATCGATCACCTTTCTATAAGCACCAGCTTAATTTTAAAAGGCACCTATCACCACTGTAGTAATATGCATTGTGGAGCTACTGTAACTGTAATCTGCAACATATATGTTTTTCTTAAATGTGTACAGAAGCATTGTGGCAGAACCGTTTCAGTCGAGTTTTTTAGCCCTTTGCCAACTTATTTTTCAAAAACTGCTTGATATTTATAAGCACTCCGTGCCCCTGAGTTTTAAAACAAAAATAATAATAAGAATAATAATATAATAATAATAAAAATATTAATAATTGGTTGACAGGAAGGGAAAGGCGCAGTACGTATCACACTTGTTTCTGTGAACACCTAAACCGCGCTGTAAAAAAAGGAAGGAAGGTGGAAGTGAAAGTGGAAAGACAGAAGAGCGAGCGTAGTGGAGGGCTTCGCATTAATTTCGACCACCTGGGGATCTTTAACGTGCGCTGACATCGCACAGTACAAGGCCGCCTCTTCGATTTGCCTCCATCGAAACGCAGCCACCGCGGCCAGGATCGAACCCGGGTACTCCGGCACAGCAAGTCGGGCGTCTTACCACTGCACCACACCGGCGGGGCGTTTAAAGCAAGTTGGATATCTAAATTTAGGGTGAGCGTCATTTCTCTATATTTTTTTTTATCGACAGTGTGGTTCGTAATGCCAAATTGCAAAAATGAGCATTTGAGAGCCCCATGTGTTGGCTTCCCATATCACATAGCGACGTCGCTGGCGTTGTGGTGTCCCTAAAACTTAGGTTAACTTCTCTATCATCAAATACACAAGGCGTCTGCAATGTATGCGCGAAAATGTAATCGATGCCATTGTCTGAATATCCAGTGCCTGAAAGCCAGAATCCGTGTTTTTCGTATTCAATTTTCTGAAATACTTTGTAGAGGTGTGCACGGACCGGAACTTTGAACCCGAACCCGGCTCGTCCATATCCAGAAGAGGACTGAGCCCGGCCCGGCCCGGCGCTTTACTTTAAGATCCGAGCCCGGCCCGTCATGCTATAAATGCCGTTGAAGCAACTGAAAAGAAGAAAACAATTTCAACACTAACTTCATCCACGATCTTAAACTGTTGAGTTCTCTCGCTTCAAATAATAAATTTGCTGAATATATAGGGGCACAGCACGTACGCAGAATTAACTTATTGCGCAAAAAGAACAAATTATCAATTGAATTGAGGCATTTGCAGCGTTCCTGGATAATGAATCCGGTAACGCTGAAGTTTCAGTGCTATCACCTGTGGCTGGAAAGACTAACAGACTCTTTGATGGAAAAACAAGTTTTCGGTAAGCCGATGTGCAAAAGTGCGCAAGCTCTCAATGCAAACAAGAAGTCTGTTTTGTTGCAAAGGGAGCTCGCCTGGCTCATCGTGTGCCTTTCATGTGAAATTTTTGCAACAAGAGAACCAAGAGGAAACTTGCACCGCAGATGCTTTATGTCCAACTGCAAACGAAGCCATGTCGAGGCAAGAGTAAGTTAAAGACACGTGTACCAAGCGACAGCGTTGTGCGGATGTTGAAACGAATACTTAAACATCATTGCCGGTGTTGCCAAAGCAGGGATGCGAAACTCGAAACTAGAAACACAAGCGGCCCCACCGTTCGGTCACTGAACGCTAAAAAAAGCTCCGTTCTCAATGAGGAGGCGGGGAGAAAAGGCGTGTAGACGACAGGAAAGAATTCGGAAGCCCTTGCGTAGGGAGGACGCGGCTCTTATGCTTGTGCATTCAGACGCTTAACGCACTATGGCCGTTTTCGCACTTTCGCAAATGTCGCATGGTTTTTGAGATCGGGTATCTGGCTCGGCCCGGCCCTCCCGACGCAAATACACCTTGACCCGAGCCAACGGTCAGAGCTCGAGCGAAAGGGCTTCGGAGCAGCCCTAGTCCAGCCCACGGGCCGGGTCGGGTACGGGCCAGATACGAGCTTTAGGGCCTGCCAGAGCACGTGCATACACTGCCTATTAAGAAAATTTAAAAAGACGCTGATATTTGTTGTTAACGTCCTTCAGTTTTGTGATATACCGCCCTTAGAGCTGCTTAGATTTCTTGAGCATCAAGTTCAGTCAAGAACAGGTTACCGGCATCGCTCTGCCCAGGACGCACCGAGATATCTCTCAAATGGTTTCATATATCCGCTTGTAAACTGTTAAGAATTGCCAGTTTCTGGATAGCTGGAATGCAAGTATTGGCCACAGTAAAATTATTCCTCCGATATTTTTGGTTGCAGGTATTTTTTTTGTGTGTGAAATTGCATTTTTAGCGGAAACAATTGGATATAAGTAGTGCTCCTTTCATGGAATAAAGTCGTGTATTATCCCCGTCATAAAGGCTTTTCAGAAATGTTTTAGATGTAACGAGCGTTACTTTGTTGTGCGGCCGTGACCTGCGGAACTTCTTGATAGATACAGTGTGTGATGTGGTGCATATAATGAAATTGTTGCTGCTTGCAGGTGACGTTGAGACAAATCCTGGGCCTGATATGGTAGAACGTTCGCAACAGCTACGGCAGATAGCCGATGACATAAAAACAATAAAAGAAGAAAGGCTAACATCAATAGACAACAAACTAGAACGCCTTACTCTCTTTGAAGACAAGCTTTCGTGATATACCGAGCATGTTGCAAATCTTCAACAGGTCGTATTATCTCTGGAATTAAAAACAGAAGATTTCCAGAATAGCTCCAGAAGATCGCATCTTATAATTTATGGCATGCCTGAAGAGGAAGAAGAAAACAGCGACTCGCTGGAGCGAACTGTGAATCAAAAAGTTTTCAAAGAATCCTTAAAGCCGGAAGAAGTTCCAATAGAACTCATTCACAGACTAGGTAGAGCAGCAGACGACAAAACAGGGCCTATAATACTGGAGCTTCTAGATTTCAGGGACAAAAAGAACATTTTGCGCAACTGCCACAAATTAAAGGGCACCGAGTTTACCATAAGTGAAGATTGTTCGCCTCGTGTCCGCGAAATCACAAAAAAGCTATGGAAATACGGGATACCAAGAAACGGTTGCGGCGAAAAGGTGTCGCTGGTTTACGAAAAACTAAAGATAAATGACGAATTGTACTTTTGGGACAACGAAAAATGTGAAGTATCGCCAGTTGCAGCTGATCCGGTTACCCCTTCCCTAACCGAGGTAAAAGAGCAAAACATAGGTACACGGGCTCTACGCTCGCGGCGTCCACAACGTCCCAATTAACTGTCATGAGCATTAACGCGCGTAGTATTATCAATAAGCTCAGTCCCCTGGAATCTTTATAACAGAAACTTGGATGACAAGAAAAATTAAATACTTAGAAGTAATTCCTCCCCCTAGTAGTACGCAGGGACAGGCTAACGCGAGGCGGAGGCGTGGCATTATTGATCAGAAAAGATATATATTTGGTTACGTTAACTGAAGTTGAGGGGGTAGAAGCAATGTTTTGCAAACTCTGTTTTTCTGATTCTGCCAACCTTGTGGGTAGCGCCTACACTGTAAAAACAAAAACACCTTATTAGGTGTTTTCGCATGTCTATAACTAACACCCATGCACCCTTGAAAAAAAGTGGCTTCAGAGTGCCAGTACACCCTCAAAGATGGTGCTTCGGTTGGTCATAACACCCTTCTATGGGGCCAATGCACTGGGGTGTTTTCATCACCTTTACACCCTATTGCAGGGTGGAAGCAGTGGCATTGCACCCTTACACCCCTTGATAAAAATCAGTGCCGATAACGTCCATATATTGCATTCCCTAATTAGGAATTACTTTTGCCACTACACGTTCCTTAATGCTTTTCCTATGTGCACATTTGCAATCAAGCTTAATGGTATTCCTTTTAACCACCTGTAATGCCAAATGAGCATGTAAAGAGAGGCTGCATGCCATTATTTTGACATCTCGAATGGCCCATGCCAGTATGACTGTTTTTTTTCACATTCACAGAGCATGTTACAAAAAAATGTCACACAGAAGGAAACTGAAAGTCTTTTATTCGGCATAGAAGGGTCAGGGTTTGGGCTAGTGGGTGCTCGGGTGCTGGTGGAGGGAGGGGGGGTGGGCAGGGGAGCACTTGTGTTTTGTTTCTTCATTGATGCGCGCTATGGAACCTCATTTATTTAACAATACTGCCACTCTCCACCGAGAGCCTAGCAGACGGGCAAAAACATACATGGTATGTACGTAAATACCTAAAAAAATGGAAGAAGCAAAACAGTTCCAACATATGCAGACAACAAAGTATACAATTTTTTTTCAAAAACAGAACCGAACAATGAACACAACAGCATGGTGACATTTCTTAAAAAACAACAAAACTTTTAGTCGTATGCAACAATAATCGCAGTACACAATATTAATCCTAAGCTTTGTCAGTGTCAACGCGTGCGCTTGCATAAAATTCGGCCTTAAGGGATGAAATAAAGCGTCGTGCAGCGCATCTTGGCTTCGACACGCAGACGCCCAAAAAGGGGTGCTCTATAAAGCAGCACAAATTGTCGGACCCCTTGTCATATGTCAGATTGAACAGCCAAAATCGACCCATTATTGGAACAATACCCTAAGTAGAGTCGATGACTCAAAGAAGCTTCCGCTGCTGAATGAAGGAGAAATGCTCTTCAGCTTCTTTGATGCTGCTCCCAGTATATCCGACGCACGGCGTGGCAGGCTTTTCTTCCTGTTCCTTGATAAAATTGTGAAAGAAGTGCATAACAGAGCAGCTGTATAAATATGCACTGCACCTGGCAAAAAGCAAATTCAACATATTTTCTACTCTATATTTAGAATACGGCAATGCCCATTTAGTGTACAGCAGTGTGCTGGAAAAGGGCCCTATCGGAAACCACTGGTGGTTATCTCACAATTAACAATGCAGAGTACACTGTTATGGTTGGTTCAGGAGGCACAAAGCCAGCAGTCTGATCAAGTCATAAATGAGAGCACATAAGGTCAACCCATTTTTATTCATGCAGCATGCTGTTGCATGGTAATTTTAGATTATGCAAGCTATTTTATCAAACAAAAATGGCTACACTCATCAAAAGCACCTGGATTAGAGAACTTCTATGCTGCCCCACGAACTTTTCATTTCACATGAACTGGAATGCTTATTATGATAGTTAAAAATGTAAATAAAGAATACACAGCACTGCAGCACGGTGTTTACTACTAAAATATTAACAGCTGGTTCAATTGAAGGCTTCACACAAGGCCTACAACATACCCTGCACTGGCCAAGTAGATACTGCAGAACCAAACAAAAAAAAACGTGGAAAGAGCATACTTAGTGATGGGGCACTACAAAAAAAAATCAAAGTGCATGTAATACATAACACATAATGCATTTCTGAACTTTTGCACGTCTTCTTATGCTAAGTATGAACCAGCCAAGCCCTAGGGCATCGCAATGCTTCCTGAAGTGTTTACATTCAAGGTTTAGTAACAAGAAAAAAGTGTTCTCGCTGCTCTATGTGGCAGTTCTGAAACTTCATCACACATTATTCATTGAAACTGTACACTGGAGCTTTGAGTTGAGCGACAATTACATGTGCAACAGCAGAGCATTACCAAACAACCAATTAGCAGAAGCTCTAAAAAATGTCAACACTGAAGCATGGTATGGTAAAACATTTTCCACGCATAGCACATTGTATGCACAGACATCCAGAACATCAGTGGTGAGCCTCAAGAGGCGGCAGGAAGCTCAAGTGTTCAAGAAGTTGTAATCGTTATAGCGGCAGGCAGTCTGAGCACATTGAAATACTAAAGGTTCGAATACTAAAAATATGTTGACTAACTTGAAATGCAAAAATAACAGTTTGGATTTATTGAGAATGTTTACTATAAATGAGAATGTCTATGACAGTGCCACATGGTTATGCATGAAATGTTAGCATCTGTAGTTGAAGGCATTATATTTATACAGCATGAACCTTGAAACACAGCAGTATTTTCTCCCAACCAACGTGGTAAACCTAATATCAGAAGAATTAAAATTATTACATCATTTCAAACTTGGCTAGCAAATTACAGCATTTTTTTTAAAACATCTATTAAACTGCATTACCCACCTTCAGAAGCCCGTAGGATAAGACAATGTGGCAAATATTTCTTTTGAAGCAGTCTCAGATTATATATTCCAGACATTAGGAACATGTTAGGTACTAGCATGCATGAGCAGGTTGAGAGACCCCTTTCCAGCAAATGCTAAACCCCACCAAGCTGCCTGCAAGAGCCATCTGATAAAGCACTGCTTGTCCACTGCAGCAGAGTGCTTAGTCAAATGGCACACTGCACCAATCTTGACATTACCAGTGCTTCATCAGGTGACTCTTGTATGCAATACGACGTGGTAAGCATGTGATGGCAGGAGTCTCTTAAAAGTGCTTTTGATTGTATTTACAGTGCAAATAATTCACAGTTGTGATGAAAACTTGTGTAGTATTTCTATTTGAATTATGAATCACTAATACATATTACAAGTTAGACTGTAAACCATTTTAGAAACAAAGAAAATTCGCTAATAATGTCGGTTTCAAGTAGGCTTCCTGAATATTCAAATGAGAAAGAGAAAACTTACAAATGATACAAACAACATCCAGAGGTCCCGGCTGGCTCCCAATGTTTGCCAAGAGTTGCAGAATGCATACTGTCTGTACATCTACAATAGAAATAAGCAACACAACAATGGTGTACCTCCTTGCAGGTAAAAAGAGACAGCCGAGTTTTGAGGCGATAATTTATTGTCTAATTTAGGAAGGCAAATAAACAAAATTGAAAACATGTAGAGGCACGCAAACTGAAAGCCAAACATCTGACAGCAAAAATTAGCAAAACTTGTGAAGATTTGAATCAGGTATCACATAATTCTCTGCTACTAGTTGAACAGATTCGAAAAGGCTGCACCATTACAATGGAGAAGAACAATAGGTAATTTAAATTTAGCTAATGCGAAAATTGTTACATATGAAGAAATGCACAGGCTAGTTATGGTTTTATTATTCTTTCTGATGCTCAGCCATGTTTTTAGTATATCTATAAGGCAATGCAAAATAGCAAAAATGTAGGCATTTAGCGAAAACCTGCCAATTAGATAGCACATGCAGCAAACAGAAGGAAACAGCTTAATACTTACGCTTCTTTCTCCTTTCACGCATTCCCTCAGAACATACTTCGAGCACCCGGGCAATGTCCTTTTTTCTTGCACGAATGGTGTCCTTCAAAACCAAGACAAGTGTCTTGTTAAGGCCAATTTCAACTGCCTCTTTGCCGTCCTTCTTGATCAGCATGTTGACGTCATGTAAGAACTGCAAGTTTGTGCGAATGGTAGCCATAATGAATTCATTTTACTCAATGTTTCAAGTAACTGAATATTAAAAATCATTGTACACAAGCTAAGGCAATTGATGCCTTTGTACATATCTGAAAAAAAAAAAAAACTGGCATTAGCAAACAGCAAATACAAATATTTACTAAGGTTGGAAAACTGAAAAAACCATCAGTAATTTGCCACTCATCGCCAAACTGCGAGCAATATTAAGGAAAGTCTAATATAAAAAATAACAAAGCAAAAATTATGATCCTCCTTCCCTCAACTTGGCACACGGCTGAATGGCAATAAAATGTGTAATATATCTCTAAACTAAGGGTCCCCGCTCAGCTTTAAAAAGTAGGCTTCAATTCTTAGAGACAATCTACAGACATGCAGCGTTAGCATATGAAAGTCAAATTGTTTTCTGGGCCCTTTAAATCAGTAAACTGCTTTCAACACATACATTACAAATTTTTTAATAACAGTAAGTCACAAATTTGCCTGCAATATGCACACTGTGATGAGCAAAGAAGGTAAACATATGCGACTAAGGCTATGATAACCGCTTCATATGTACATTTAAGCAAAAGACAAAAAAAAAAGTAAACATCTGGTCAGAATCAAATTCTGTAATAGCAACATCCGGTACAATATTTGGCCACATAATTCAAGCTGTCGACCTCTACTTGAATGCTGAGGCATCAGCATCGAATATCCATTTATTCTAGTGTAAAGACACTACAAAAATCAAGTAATGCGGTCAAACAGTTAAGTTGAAATGTGACCACAAAAATAATGAAAACTGGATGGTTTAAACCACATCAGCTGACTTAGCACGTGTACAAGTGCCTTAATTGAAGTCTTGCTGAAAATAAAATACGTACCTAAATGATTCTTCGAGAGCGAAAGTAAACGCCATAACAAAAGCAGCATAATAAAAATGCAACTTCACACTCCATGCAACCGCAAAATATGGTCCCCGTAAAATGAAAAATGCTCCCATTGTGATTAAAAAAGGCAAATCCAGACGCCGGGAAGTTAACATAGGCTGATGATAGCGGCATATAGTTTACGCAGTTTGGAATAAACTATTATGCAACCAGGCCGGCCGACCAGCGCACTTCGATGCCGAGAGCACGAGCGCAGAGGCGTGCCGCGCTGAACGGCCGCCGAGAACGAACATAGCCTCCTCGAACAAAAAGTTTAAACAGAAGGGCTGCGGGAGGACGCTCCCCGAGCAGCAGGACGGTGCGCGCCTATGCTCAGAGTAAATAAAAAAAAAAAGGGGGAGGGGGGGGGTCGCAGCGCTCCGAGTGAAAGATGACGACGAAGCATGAATGAGGTTTCAGGAGAGCGAGCGCGAAGTGTAAGAGATAACGGAGGGGGGGGGGAGGGGGGAGTCGAGAGTGCTAGGAGAATTAAGGTAGTACGCCAACATGACCTTGCCGCACGAACGGAAACGGTAGAACAAAACCGAGTCGTTGCGAACTGAGCGCAAGTATCAAACTGTCAAGAAACGAAAATCGTTTCGTGAACCTCCTGCGCGTGCAGAATGCAAGGAAACGTAGCACATACATTATTTCTGTTCAAGAAAGTTGAGACTGATGTTCTTGCGCGAAATCTGCGTAACTCGCCGCGACATCTACCACATGTGCGATGTCATTTTGGCAGCCAAGTGATAACAAGCGCGTGTCTCCCGTTTTCATTTCAATTCTGGAGCGTTCCGGCACAAAAAGACACAGAATGCAGAAATCCGGTAGGACACTGTTCCCACAAAGCGCAATATGCGTGAGAATAGGCTTACCTTTACAGGCGATTGCGTCAGCCGCAAAGTACGCTGTCCGCCTTCGTATCACCGGCACCGAACCAACAAGTGCGATTTCAGCGCGAGTGCAATGTAGTCGGCGCATATACCTCTTAGTCACGCAGAAAAAAAAATCGTCCATGCCTTCTTCTTTCGAACATCTCAAACATAAAGCGGTGCAGCAGTCCTTCGGCCTGAGCAAAGCAAAAAGAAGCCCGGACACTTGCCGACACGATAAATGCCCGTTTGCGTTAAACACCACATGTAGAAGGCACTTCACAAGCGTACACACTTCTGAACACATATGCGTGGGAAATGCAACACATTTCACGAGGGATACACAATCGAAGAAGCACATTCAGCATTCGCCGAAACGTGGTCGAAACGCACCCCACAATGCTAACGGCCATATTGTGAAATTTGAAAAGAGCGTTCGTAGCTACCGGCGGCCTCCTGGCGGTGAAATTTTCTTTCAGTTTCTGTTTCATTTTTAGAAAGCACTCGTGTGTAATTTCAATTTTAGCGTTACTTTTGGTGCTTTATTTAGGTGTTGGGTTATATTAGCAGCGCCGCTTGTGTATAAAAGGCTACGAAGTTACGCAGCCATATACCCCCAGCATGTTAGGTGATATTGCTTGCCCGTAACATCTTAAGGCATATTCTCCAACCAAAGCACCCCTTTGGCATGCAAGAGGTGATTTCCAATGGCACGAACACCCTAGACTCAGGGTGTAAGGGTGTTTTGATTCAGACAAATGCCCAAAAAGGTGTTTTTGTTTTTACAGTGTATGCTAGTCCTTGTTCCGATCCTGTCATACTTCAATCATGGTATATGCAACATCATGTTAAGGAGGGCGAGACTAATACTTTTAGGGGATTTCAATCTTTCTGATATTAACTGGAATACACTGCATCATACTTGACCTTGTGCTGATGTTGTTTATGATATAATGATTTCTTTTAACCTTTCGCAAATCGTGACAGAACCCACACGTGTGCAAGAAACCAACTCTAACATTTTAGATTTAGTTTTCATGAGTTCACACTTCCATTGTCGAGAAACAAAGATTGAAATTTTAAGTGGGCTGTCTGACCACAAACTAGTAATGTGTTCTGTCCCGCACCACTATAATGCCCCTTGTTTGCCATCAACAATACCGTACCCAGACAACCGAGCTGACGACACTAACATACTTGATACTTTATCACACGAACTAGCATCATTTCAGCAACTCTCAGATGGCATAAATATTGACTTAGAAACATTGTGGTAGAGATTCAGAAACGTTGTGTCATATTTCGTTACTAATTATGCGCCTACCAGACAAAGAGAATACGCAAACGCAATCCATGGATAACTCGAACCTTAATTCCCGCCACGACGGCTGAAAAAAGTGCAGAAACGCCATCCATCACCGAGGACAATTGAAAACTTAACCTTGGCCATCACTGATTTAAAATCCAAAATAATAACTGCTAAAACATTTTACTTTACTAATACTCTGACTCGTTTCTTAAAAGATGCTCCCCAAACATTCTGGCTTCACCTGAACCCATAAATCACGAAAAGAAAACCAAGCTTCTCCGGAGGAAAACAGAAATATTGCAACCACACTGAATAACTACTTAACTTCTATTTTCACTACAGAGAGCGGAAGTGAGCCTCGTACTAGTTTTTGCTCAGGAAATAATCAAGCACCTCTCACTGCAACAGATTTAGCAGTCTTAAACCTCTTACTAAACTTGCACAAAAAGAAAGGATCAGGGTTTGATGGAATCTCTAACATTTTCTTGCGTAGATATGCCGAATGGGTAGCAAATGTTTTACTGTTACGTTTTAACAAGTCATTATCATCGCACACCGTTCCTAAAGAATGAAAAATAGCTAAAGTGACACCTATACACACAACAGGAAGACAATCAGATCCTTCAAATTTCAAACCAATTTCACTAACAAGCACAGTATGAAAGTTTCTAGAGCACATTATCTTAAAGCACATAACAACCTACTTAGAAGAAAATCAAATTTTAACACCCTTTCAGCACGGCTTTCGGAAAGGAGTTTCTACAGTCACACAACTAATCGAACTTACACATGACATATCCTTCTCTATTGATCAGCAGAGACAAATTGATCTCATTTTCTTAGACTTTTCAAAAGCTTTCGACCACGTATCACATTCCAAACTTATTATGAAACTTAATGCAACCTTTGGAGCTGGCCCTATATTAGATTGGATTGTTGATTATTTGACTGACCGTACTCAATTCGTCGAGATTAACAATGCTAAGTCCGAAACAGCTAATGTTACATCCGGTGTACCACAAAGGAGTGTTCTAGCTCGAGTATTATTTTTAATTTTTATCAACGACTTACCTACTAGTATTTCTCACAATATTAAACCTTTTGCCGATGACTGTGTACTTTACCAGGAAATTAACTGCGTAAATGATAATATAGCCTTAAATAGCGCTTTAACAGCAGTGACCAAGTGGTGTGAAGAATGCCAGCCAGATGACTAATAATGTTTCTTCATTATCAGTTTCTTTATCTGTAACCAGAAAGATACAGCAATCAAATTTTCAGTACACATTAAACAACATTCCTCTTGATTCGGTGTCCGAATATAAATATTTAGGCATAACACTAACCTCTGACCTCAGATGGGATTCTCATGTTAACAATGTCACATCAACCGCCCTAAAACAGTTATTTTTCATTATCAGACGCCTTAAACTAGCACCATCTGAAACAAAGCTCCTTGCGTATAAGACATATGTCATACCAATTCTAGAATATGCCACTGTTGTTTTGATTTCCTTTCACTCACAAGTTATTAAACAAATAGAAGCAGTTGAGAGGAAGGCGGTCAGATATATATTTAATTAACACAGGTTAACAGACTGACCAACAAAACTACTCAAACACGCGGGACTACTAACGCTTCAAAACATAGCAAAACTAGCGCGCCTTAAAACCATATACCAATTCACACACAATCAATTGAATGTCGACACTTCAAGATACATATCAAAATCCCAAACGCGACAAAGACGTAATAATCACGTACACACACTTAACGAGATTTCATTCCGTACTGACACTTTCAAACATTTATACTTTCCTGATGTTATACGCGAATAGAACACCTTGAACACATCCATTGTTAGCAATCCATCATTAAATTCCTTCAGCACACGTGTGGAAAATCAACTACTTATATCTCAGTAATAATTGAGTTCTTATGTCTTTAAGAAGCTATTCCTTCCGATTGTGTTTTCGCTTGTGGTAATATTTGTCCGCCAAAATCTTGTCACATGCTCCTCATTCTGGTTGAATTGCTATACGTATCTTCTTATGTATAATTTTGTGTCATTTTTTATGTACCTTGAATATTTACCGTTGTTATTTTTTGTGTTTCTATACCTTTGAAAGCCCTTCCTGTTACGATCCCTGATGGGATTGACAGTATCGAAAAAAGAACTCAATAAGTAAATCAATAGATGAAGAAAGAATAGGTTTGCATCACTCTCAAGTAAGCGACGATGGGTCCCGCCAGGCCAACGCTCGGAGCATGCCGAATATGAGGGAGGGAAACAGCGGGACGTCAAAAGCAGTAGAGCAGAGGCTACTCCACCGATATCTTCACACCACAGGGAAGCGAGGGTGCTCAGATTTCAGAAACGACGTTTGTCACAAATGTAAAGCCAACACTATTTCCATAGTCATTCGCTGATGTAAATGCGTTGCGAAATTAAATTCCAGCTAAGCATAGCGCCTAAATAATGAGGACACTTCCAAAAAATATTAAGGAAGCATTTAGGATCTGGATTCAAATAGAGCCGGGCGTGCTTGAAGCGCATTCTTCTTTAAAATTGCTCTGGTACTGAGGCGTACTTTTTATAATGTAGCATGTTTATCTTCATTAAACGAGCAAATTAACGTGCTTCTAGTGTGCATGTTTCAAATTCTTTCAGTGCTGCGGACAAGAGCCACAATGTTTGGCTGCTTTTGCTAGTGAGTAAGGAGTGGCCCCTAAAACATTGCTTACTGGGAGCAGCAAAAGTAAAAAAAAAAGAACATCCGGGAGGAAAGTAACTGCTCCGCCTATAATAAGGGATACAGAGGAAACTTTTACGGCTACCCGTGCCGACCCTTGTTCGCGTACGTGCACTCTCCTACTCGCTTAAGCCCTAAAGCATGCTTGTGCTTCTGTCATCTAAGTTATGAATTAGCGCACGGGCGCAAGATACCACATCAGGCGAGAACCCAGCAGGCGTAGGTACGTGACTATGTGGCTATGGAGAGATGAGCTTCGGGATCCAAGATTTCCTGGGGGTTCTTTCTAACATTCCCATCTCAAAACACCTGCCAGAGTTTGCAGCTTCCACCCAATCAACCCCTTCATGTTTCCTCGCGTCAGAAAACCAGCCTGCCAATCTGTGCATGTCCATGCCATCTGCCGTTATTTTTCTGCGTGAGAAAAGAGAGCAACCTGCACGTATAAGCATTCCCACGTGAATATTATGGAATTCATTTCGATAGTGTCCGGCTATTTTACAACCGAAAACCCTCCTAGCTACGAAGAACGCCTTAGTTGAACGGTTTGGATTTTTGAGAGGATTTTTTGAGATTTTGGGAGTCGGGATTTTTTAAAATGCAGTGGCATTGCACAGTACACAATGCACGGACGTCTAACGTTTCGCCTCCGTCGAAATGCCGCCGCCGCTACCGAGTCATCAACCCTTTAGTCGCTAGACGAGAGCGTTGACCACTAGCCATTGCTGCACTTGCTGAGAAGTTTTACATAGCGGTGCTGCTTTTGAGTACTGAAAGTAGTCTTACTTAGTAGTGCTGACGGGGTATTAATTTCCACTATGTATTGCTCCAGTGAATGGGTTGTTGTTGCGGATTGTAAGGCATGAGGCGGTCGAGAGGCCAGCAAAAAATCGCATTAGGCGACCCTCCTCACGGCTTGCAGCCCAAAGGCTTACGAAGAGTTTTCCACTCCGTCTTATTTCCGTTCCCGCAAGGGCGTGTTCTTTTCTGTAGCCGCTTCACAACTGCGGTTGAATTAGGTCAGGGTCTGCGAAGTCATCACTGCGTTAACGAATCAAGAAATTTGCTTTTCGAACGGGAGGGGTTTTCGGCGAACGTACAAACCGACACTACTGCGTTATAATACACAAATTATGTTCCTCACTCGGCGAACACAGCGTTATGTTATCTAAGATATTTTTTTTTCTTTCTTATGAAAAAATTAAAATCCTCACTCGGTGGACACAGCGTTATGTTATCGAAGATATTTTTTTTCTTTCGTATGAAAAAATGAAATCGCAAACGTAATGTCTTGCTTCTCAACAGACAACTGATAGCGCCCTGAAGAAAAGTGAAATGCTTATTTGTTTGGTTTGTGTGGTTTAACGTCCCAAAGTGACTCAGGCTATGAGAGACGCCGTAGTGGAGGACTCCGGAAATTTCGACCACCTGGGTTTCTTTAACGTGCACTGACATCGCACAGCACACGAACGCCTTGCATTTTGCCTCCGACAAAAAGTGGCCGCGAAGCCGGGATTCGATACCGCGCCCTTGGTAACAGTAGTCGAGCGTCGTCGCCAATGCGCCACCCCGGCGGGGTGAAAGATGAAACGTGAGATCGATAGTGTTGCTGTATTCAAGGAGCCTGCCATAATTGGTTTGGTTTATGTGGTTTAATGTCCAAAGCGACTCAAGCTAGGACAGACGACGCAAAAGAGTGCTCCAGAAAGTTCGACCATATTCGGTTCTTTAACGTGCGCTGACAACGCTCAGTACATGGGCGCCTTGCTTTGGGCCTCCTTCGAAAAGCGACCGCAGCGGCCTAGATTCGATTCCGCATCCTTGGGCGCAGTATTCGAGTGCCCTAACCATTCCATCACCCCGGCACCTCAAACTCTCAAGTAAGTACGACCACTTGCAAAAAAAACTGCACACGGGATCTTTAGTATTTTGCCTCAGTTGAAACGCAACAGTCTTGGCCACCTGCAAGCTGGCTAAAGGTAGTCGTTAGAGCGCTAGGCTAATCAGATTCTTCCGCTGCGGTGACACAGTGGTTACAGCGTTGGAGAAATGAAGTGCTCTAATTGTTCTAACAACGCAGTGGAATACATTCCCTTGGATACTATGCGATGTCATCGCACGTTAATCAACAAACATTTTCTTGGCGAAGCTAATGCGGAACCTTCTTCTAGTATATTTCTTTCGTTGTTCTTTTAATGCCTTTCACGCTGTCACGACAATGAGCCATGGATAAAAAAGAAACAGCGGCACCTAGTGGAGTAAGAAAAACTAGCTTCAACTATGTAGGGTTGAATAATGAACGAGGAAAGATGTCGCAGTAAAAATATCGCCTTCCGGAAGCCCGAGCCCCGATCACGTGCACGCAGTATTCCATCGACTCACCTCAGCGGCCGTGCAAGAGCAAGAATCACAGCTGCAGTTGCTGCCCAATAGAAAGAATGGGATGGTTACGTTACTCCGAAAACAAGCATGCACTGTAGTAGAGTACTGTGACTTCAGCACTTTGGTTGGTGTGATTTTTATTTCGTGTTAGGGACAAGGCTCTAAGGCTGAATGTGCTTTTTGTCTGAAGACTTCTACGCAAAAAGGTACAAGCCATCATAGTGACCTTTTATCACCCGCTCTCCAAAATGTAACAATTCATCGAGCTCGGAATTATCGTAGACCACCATATGTACAGGCAAACAAACAATAAACGGAACGAAAACACCGGCAACGAAAAGAAGTCGAAACCTTCATGATCCTTCGGCAATATTATGGTTGCTCGCAAAAGCCTGTGGCTCGCCGATGCCGCTTTTTTTCAAGCCCACAAGGTCCGTCGTAGGAACAGCGCTACAAATCTTAATGCGGCTGGAGAAGTGATGACAGGGCCGCAATGGAAAGCTATCACCCCGCATAACGCAAGGCACCCGTGTACTGTTTGACATAAGTGCACGTTGGGGAACTGCAGATGTTCGAAAATAATCAGTGCTTACACCATGGTGTCACTCATAACCAGAGTTGCTTCGGGAAATTAAACTTTATACACCACAAACCTTAAGTTGCCAAAACTAGTTTACAACCGCCCGGTTACGCACCTATCTTTCTCTCTGATCCCTCTTTTACTTCATGTCATACTATAAGGACATGGAGAAGGATATGTAGAAGTAAAGAAAAGAGGTACTTTAAAAGAAGTAAATTACTGCTGACAGATTGTGGATAGAATTAACATAGGTATATTTTGCGCAGAGCATGCGAGCGATGTACAAAACTGAGGCGCATCTATACAAAAGGAACGATGGGAACTAGCAATTCTGCTCACTGTAGATAGAAAGGAGGAGCAGACACATTACGACTGAAGTATGCAGGACGTATGCATACATTATAGCACAAGGCCTTGGCCATCTGCATTGGATTAGTAGTTTTTTTTGGGGGGGTGGGGGGGAAATAGTGAGCAAGGCACCCTTATTGCATGGGCGGTTCCCGCAAAGAATTGTTGGATTTCAAGCATGGCTGAAACCTAGCGATATAGGCGAAAGCATTGAGAGTAGCCGCGATATTCCCAATAAACCGCTTGGCAAACCGCGTTTTCTTTTTATTCTTTTTAAATAAAGGAATAAAAAGGCGCAGTAGCTATCACATCTCTTATATGAACGCATGAACCTCGCTCTAGAAGAGGATTGATTGTGGTCGAAAAAGGAGGAAATAAAATGAGGTGCTATAATTGCGGGCCACGAAGTAATTTTGACTACCTGGGAACTTTTAACGTGCACTGACATCACACAGCACATGAACGTGTTTCCTTTGCGCCTCCATCAGAACGCAGTGCTAACTGTCGCGTTCCAACCCAGGTACGGTGGAACAGTAGTCGGGCGTTTCAACCATTCCGCCATTGCCACGGGGCACATATTTTTTATAACCCAGGTTTTGGGAAAGGGAATGCACCGTGTAATTTTCGGTGGACACCTACACTTAATCAGGACAAGATCACACCACCTTTTTGAAATACAAGAGGCCGGATTTTGGCGGAAAAGGAAGGCACAAAATATTTATAGGCACACTTGGTCCTTTCTGTATTCCCTTATAAGAAAGGAAAGCCCAGCATATATCAATTTTCTCTATGGATTCAGTTAGAACGAAAGGAAGAAGATGGTTTGCACGGTATGAAAAAGAATTGAACAAGGGTAAATGGGGTACGCCTCAGTTCGCAGATGAGTCAACGTTTCGACAAGTGGACTTGTCTTCGTCTGGACGACAAGTCCACTTGTCGAAACGTTGTCTCATCTGCGAACTGAGGCGTACCCCATTTACCCTTGTTTAGTTTTTTTTTCATACAATTTTCTTTGTGGACACATGAAGAGAATAGCGACAGTTTGTGGTCATGCTCCTTGAATGTCAAATGGACGCCCACGCGGACTAACAAGACAGATCTGGGGAACGGGTACCACGCCTTCATGCTGATTTTCAAGATAACTTAGCACATTTTTTGCATGCATTGAGCCTAAATTAAATATTTAGAATCAGTGCAGAAGAGCCATAACGGCACTCAAGTTATGGAAGTAATAAAATCTCTTGCTGGTAAAAGGTTCTGAAGCACTTACGCCTCCAGGCTGCTTCCCGTGTCACTCATAGAAGGCTGGGGCTCAGTCAAATCGGTTCCAATTGCACCAGGGGGGTCCGTTTTTTGAGGGCTGTTGAGGAGCATAAACAAGCACGGCCAACAAAAAGAATCAAAATGGAAAGGCAACAGGTGAGGCAAGGCATGAGGCAAGATGTATTGGTTCAATGGCATATTCAAAGGATAGGGGCAAAGTCTTTTTCAGCTCGTCCAAACGTTCTGATATTTTAACGCGCCCTTCGCGGAACCGAGCATAATTTAATAGAACCATTGCACAAGATACGTAGTGGTGCTCAAGTTGTGAAAAGCCACCGGTTCCGGGGTCACTGGGAAATGCAAAGGTGTGGGCCACAAGTATGTGAAGGAAAATGTAAGGTTTTACTCCAAACGCTATCCGATGAGGCAGCATGTGTGAATTCAACAGAGGATTTAACGGTAAGCAAAGCCTCTCTCAGCTCGTCCAAACGTTTAAATATTTTAGCACGCCCGTCTCGGAACAGAGCACAATTTATTAGAATCGTTGCACAGCATACGTAATGGCGCTCAAGTCGTGAAAGCCACAGAATCCCTGGCAGATAAAAGCTTTTGAAACAATTACGCTTCTTGCCCGCCTTCGAGGTGGCGCGTAGAAGTTGGTGTCTCGCCCATTCTGGCTAGACCGTTTCCGGGGTCGCAGCCGGGATTCAATTCGATACCTACTATTCAGCAGTGGAGCTCCGCAACCACTGAGACACTACGGCGGGTTCCGAGTTTTTCAGACTGTGTGATTGACTAAGATATTTTATAGACTTACAGCTTAACCGTTGGTAGCATGGGAGTTTACTTCCGCCAAAATGAAAAGCTCCGCGCTCGTGACTTACTTTCACAATAGAGATAAATTTGAACTGTGCATGCGGCTTCTACAGCCCCTGCTTTTTTGCGCTTTTATGTACCGGTTGCTCGCTACCACCAAGGTCAAGTTCAACTACAGAAATCTTTGCAGAGGCAGAACAAAAATAATAGTTTTTTTATTCCCCTTCCCCCCTATACGTTAACACCTGTAGTCTTGCCAAACAAGGGGACAAACACAAAGCTGTTGAACATTCCAACCAGACTAGCGCGGAGCTCACTACTATACACGTACTAATAATACATTGGCGGTTGGGCCCCTAATACAGCTACACTTGATAAAAAGTATCATTAGCACCTGCAACAGCACACCCATAAGCAAAATAGGTTCGCAGTTTCTTAAGCCGCGCTGTCACACAAACGCAGCTACTTAATACTTGAACTGCAGTTGCTAAGTGTAGACATTTTTTTTTCAGAAGAATTCATTTTCAAGCGTTAACCCCCTTCAAGTTGCAGCTGATACCTTCGCAAATTTCAGACACGGTAAGACAAATACGTTAACGTTTTGCCCTCAGAAAATTTTCCTCGAAACAGCAGCGGGCCATGATTCTCCATTCCGCAGCTTAGCGTGCGCCTGTTGCAAAAGCGGGTACCAGGTACCACATAGTGGACGCGTGGGGCTTATACTTTAAAACAGCGGCTGCACGGTCATTTCTCAATGCAAACATTAACGTTTGCATCATTTACAGCAAACATCTGCGTTACAAGACGTATAATACAAAAGTACGACGCGCACTCACAAGTCCTGAATTAACACACGACGTTCACTCCTCCGAGAGCAGAGCAGAGCTGCCCTCTCAGGCTGCCTTGTAAGGCAGGAGGTTTCTTGGTGCCTTTAGTGGACATGATCGTGTTACACTTGCCCCAGGGAAGGGTAAAGACGCAAGTCGGAAAGTGAAAAGCGTGAGTCTGCTACAAGGAAAAAATTGTACAGGCTGATAACGGGGATAAAACAGCGCCGTGCTTTTCATGAAATAGGCTTAAAGCGAATAACATCTGTTCATCAGCTGACACACACGCAGGATAAATATACCTGAAAGCAGCGTATCATGACGTGTAACGACGATTAGTGCTCCTGGGAGATATCAACAAGAAGGGGAAAAACAATTCTGCTGTCTACACTACAACCTCAGAGTGCTACCTTGACCATGCAAACGCACCTCTCAGTTTCCTCAGACCACTGAGCCAACTCGCAGCGAGTCCATGCGTGTCATGTTTATATCAGCAAAATACAAAGGACTTTAACCTGCTGAAACGTCTTCATAAAACGCGCAAGCTGAAGGCTCGCAACGACATGCTGCATACATATTGTAGACGCTCGCTGAAACGTTGCAGGGAGCAGCTAGAAATGGCCTTGTAACCGCAAATTTAGTGTTCGAGCACCCTTAACGTTAGCCCCAAAAGCAGTGAGGCTAGGGACTGCGGCTGCCGTCAGTTATGGTCAAATGCGGCCGACTTACACGTCAGTACTAGCCAATGCACCTGTACCTTGCCGTCGAGGAAGACCTGGAGCAGCGAGGCTTGCGCAATGTCCACCGAGAACAGTGGCGCGTGCACAAGGCGAATCACGAGAGAGCGGTGCTTGGATAAAAGAGAACGAAGCATAATGACGGTGGCACGCTTCTCGAGTCCACGTTCAAAGAAGGTGAAAAAATGTGGTTTCATAGTACACGCTACGTCGTTAAGGCTCCCGTTCAGCGGGCAAACTTGCGGCGCCGGTTTCGGTCGCCTTGGGTTCCGGGGTTCACTGGATTGGAAGGTAATGAGGTCGCGGATAGGCTAGCTCGAGGTCTCACAAACCGAGCGGCCACCAATCCCGATCTCACAACCAGCATTCCTTTTCCAGCGACTTACGGCGCGCGACTTAAGTACCTACGGGAACAACGTTGGATTTATCCACCTCCACACAAGGGTCTAAATGCACAAGAAATGCGGGAATGGAGACAGCTCCAAACCAACACTTACCCCAACCTACATCAATACAACATAATGTTCCCAGAACACTACACAGACATATGCCCTTGGTGCAATGACCAGCCCACCGCCTACCACGTCACATTGGGGTGCACAGGCCCCAAACCTCCACACATAAACATGCACCATTCAGAGGCGCAGTGGGAGGCCACTCTGAAATGCTATGATCTAGAGACCCAGCGTAGGCTGGTAACTCAGGCAAGGGCGGCAGCCCAGGCCACTGGGGTCTTGAAATGAAGACTCTACTCACTGCCCCCCCCCCCTTTTTTCTTTTTCTTTTTGAAATAACGTTTTCTCTCTCTCTCTCTCGGTCGCCTGCGCGTCGTGATAATCAAGATTGGGAGAAAAGGTTTGACGCCACAAATCTAACGACGACGTTTAGAAGGCAATGCATTTCACTGAAAATAAATGTTAACGAGGATGGGCTGGTGACCATAACTGGCAATCTTGGATCCCGGGTCAGACATGCGATCTTTCGTTCGTACGACATTTTTAAAGCACCGTTATACCTACATCTGTCGTGTGATTCTTCACACAACACTGCAGCTCACTGTTGTCTGCTAATGAGTGTGTGAGTTCAAAAAGCCACTAAATAATGCAGTAAATGGCATCCCATACGCATGCGGCAAATCACCAAACTGTGGAAATTTTCAACAAACATCTGAAATAGGATGTTGATAATGATGATCGCACGGCGTTGTACCCGTCGTAAGGCTGTAGCAAGGTTCATTGGTGTGCTTGGAACCGCCATCTCGCCAGCATGATACGATACCTTCAAAACGGCGGCAGATTTGAACCCACAGCTTAAGGCCGAGGTATAATGGCGGAGCACCTCTCCGAGGTCCATGTCGGTGCAAATAAACTCCTCTCTCTCTCTCTCTCTCTCTCTCTCATTGCGGCCATATGAAAGAATCGAGTAAAACAGCACTAGGTACGAGGGGACACGTAAAGGACAGACACATGAGCTGTCCCGTCTTGCCTAGCGCTGTTTTACCGATTCTTCAACATGTACCAACAAGCCCGTATTCGCCCTTTTCGGCTATATTGCTAGTGTTTCAGATTCTGCCGCCAAGCTACAATACTCACATATGACTGAGAAGTGTCTACCGGTCTTGCCCACAAGCGACCAAACCTCGGCTTTGTTGAGAGTAAGAGAGAGAAGCAATTTTATTCATGCACTAGTGAATGAACGCCAGGAGAGAATTCCATCTCTCTGGTCGCCCCTAGCCATCGGCCATGATCACTTGGGAGACAGAAGTAACAAGGGCTTGACAGATGATGTCCTGCTGGACGTGAGGGTCTGGGTTGCTGAATAGAGCCTGCCAGGATTCTAGAGTGTGCGAGCTGTCATATGAGTCGGACGTGTCAAGACCATGTGAAACATGGCAGCTGCCACGTCGTGACAGTTACACTTTGATCCGAAGAATTTACGATGCCATTTGCTGTAGAGTACCGGATTTTCTCCACATAACCTCCTCTTTCGTGTTTAGCGTTTCGTCCGTTGGCGAATAAAAGAGCCAATTTATTGTATAGTATATTTGGATTTTTGGTGTGTGCATATATCCTCTCTGCTGTTATAGATTCGGTACCTGGGGAGTGTCGAGGGGTCGGCCGGTAAGTGAGACCATGTTTTAGAGAAAAGTAGGAGGCTCATTCGGCTGTATTGAGAATTACGTTGCTGCGTGGACTTCCAAAGACGGCATACCCGATACTTTTCTCCTCCGTGCGTGGGGGAAGCGTCCCAGGTTCCGTATGCCGCTTTCTCTCCCTGCTCCTTGTTTGTTCTTCCCCAAACCACACTAGATAGCCGAACTGCTGGGTGCTAGCTCGATTAACACATGTAACACAAAACGATGTCGACCGTCAAATGTTTTATTGAGAAAGCAATGCTACTCCCATTTTCAGCCCTTCATGTAGCCACGGTCGGTAGGCAAGTTTGACCTTTAATAACCTCAGATAGCTGTGATGTCATACCAGATGCGAGAAATGAGCTACCAAGTTGAGTCGTCGGGTGGCGGTGGTCGGTAGGCATGGCGTGCTGCAGCTGGAGTCGCGCTGCTACCGATTGGAGACGCTGCTGTCACCTCTTCTCTCGCAGTTGAGAGGAGGACAAGGAAAACGATGGGTATATAAATGCTCACGCTTGCTCAGCTGAGGCACTGGCTATGCATCCCGATAAACAAAAATAAAAGTCACACCGTCTCGATGAAGCCAGGAAACGAAAGTGGGCTACAGAGAGATGAAGAACGGGAACAGCGTCTCGCTCGACGGCGAGAGACGAGCAGCTAGACGGGCACGTCGCGCTTCTCTTGAATCGTCTTCAATCGGTGGCGACTCCGAATGAAATGTAATGGACGCTTTGAACAGTGAAGACTGCCGACGTGTTCACTCAGCAGTCAAGAACGTAAGAATGCAACTAGGTGGCAACGACGCGTGTGTCCTTTTTTAATCGTACGGTCAACATGGTACCCCACAATTGGTTACACTACGAGGTGAACTTGCCTCATTGTTGTAGCAACGCTATTATTGCTTTCGCATCCTACTGGGTTAATTTTTTTTCTATTCATTGCTTTTCATGAATTGCAAGCTTAGCTTAAGCGTGTTGGTGATACATGATCGAAATAGTCGAACGGTAGAAATTTCGCATAAAACGAAAGCGGATGCCAAGTACAGGAAATGTGCGATATCACAAAAGTATTTTTGCGCCCAAAATAATGCTGTATTTCTGACGGTTTCGTCTTGAACCCGTGGTTGTAACCAACACCTGTTTCGCGACCATCCGAGCACGACCATCCGATCATGATTATAATTATCGTCACAGCGACATCCGGACAATGACAATGCATGCGAAGCAAAGGGAAGGTCGCGCCGGCAGGGGCGGCCAGATGCGCGTGATGATTTTCTTTTGCGGCTGGCTCGTCTAGGCGGCGCTGACCCCAAGTTTTTTCTTGGACTGGGCACTCCGGTTACTTCTGTCCGCCCCTGCACGTCCTTCTTCCATCCGTATCGAGTTTACTTATTTCTTAACTGAATCGCTATTTCAGGTTTACAGCTGGAGGAATATATTCACCACACACGTAGGACAGAAATGACTCGCGCAAACAGTGATAAGATGCATCGTTTGCTGCCACTGAGATAATATTTTCTGGTAACGCATTTCATTCTCTTATGGTACGATACAAGGAAAACAACGCAATACGTCGCTTTAGGTTTTTTTTACGTCAAAAATATTTCCTCGCGTACTGGCGGGTGTATACTTCCCCGCACTGCATTTGTCCTCCCCAGCGTGCTGAAGTGTTTTTGGTTGAATGGTTGAATGGTTTGTAGGGCTTAACGTTCCGAAGAAACTCAGGCTATAAGAGACGCCGTAGTGGAAGACTCGGGAAATTTAGACCACCTGGGGTTCTTTAACGTGCACTGACATCGCGCAGCACACGGGCGCCTTTCTTTTCGCCTCCATCGAAGAGCAGCCGCCGAGGCCGGGATTCGATCCCGCATCCTTGGGAACTAGTCGAGTGTCATAACCACTGCACCACCCCGGCAGGGTTGAAGTGTTTTGTTTGTTTGTTTTTTGTTGTGAAAGTTACATTTGACCACGAACTTGCGATTTCGCTGTGGCGGTGCTCCGAGGAGGCAGAAAATGACCTTGAATTGTTGCCGAGCAACCAGCGTAGCTGGCGGACGCCGGCGCCCGCCGCGGAGCCGCCGTATGACGTCCCACCACTTGCCTCATTGTTGCGCTCGGCTTCGCTTGCTTCGCCAGCTGTGTCGCATGCCTGATAACTAGTTCTAATTAGTGACACCATCGCATGGTGACGTCATCGGCCGTAACCTCATGACCGGATGTGACACCATTATGACGTCACATCCGGCCATGTCTAATAACAGGAAGTCATAATGACGTCATGAATAGTGAGGACGTCACCAGGCGATTCACGTAAGTATGAACCTGACCTCACCGGGCGTGCGATCCAGGCGTCCGTGCGGCGCTTTTCACTTGGTGCTTCATCGAAAACCGCACCACAGAGCATATATAAATAAATACACACAGTACAGTAGGCATCAACGGCGTTTCAAATTGGTTGCGAGCAAAGAAAAGGTGCAGTATCTGTCCCAATTCTCTTCGGGCACCTTAACGGAGCTGTAGGGAAAAGGAGGAAGGTGGCAGTAAAGACAGAGAGAAAGAGGTGCCGTAGTGGAAGGCTTCGGACCACTTCGCCATAGACGCTTTCGCCTCATCGCACTTTAGTAGTCCAAAGTGCACCTAGAATTTTTATTTATTGTTCTTTTGAAACGCAAATAATAAAATTTGCCGGCGGAAACATTACTTTTTAATGCAAAATTGGAGCGAAGCTCATCAGCTGTTTCACCTTTTCGATAGATTGAGGCAAAGGTTTCGAGCAGTACAGTGTATATACAATTACAGACTTTTCATTTTTCACACGTATTGCTTCAAAAAGCACTCCACAAACAGTTCTTAACTGTCATTAAGGAAGCTTTGTGGTGGTCGTCCCCGAAGCCTTCCACTAGGGCACCTCTTTTTCTTTTTTCACTGCCACCTTTCTCATTTTCTTTAGAGCTCGTTTAAGGTGTCCCCGCAGAATTGTGACACATACTGCGCCTTTTCGTTGTTGTTAACCAAATTTAAACGCCGCTGAAGCCTGCTGTACTGCGTCTATTTCTATATGCTCTGTGGTGCGGCGTTAGAGGAAGCGTCAAACAAAGGCGCTGCACGGACGCCTGGATCGAACGCCCGGCGGAGTCAGCCAGGCCGCGGAAACTCAGCGGAACTTCCGTAGCGTCTAATTCGCCGCACCTTCTTACACACGGGGCGAAAGCGAAAGCACAAAACTAGGGAGGATGACTTCTTCCTCGAGCTTAAATTTTTCCCTCGCACCGACGGCGCCGCCGACTGCGCTGCGTGGCTTCATCCTTGCGCGAACCGTTGTAAATGCTGCAACCGGTACGACTCCGCTCGTTTTCAATTAGTCGGTCGCCTGCGTAGCCTAGCGCTGTGAATTATCTGCGTGTCGGCTTATCGGACAAAGTTGCGATTGTTCTTCGCGACTTTTGTATTCTGTGCATCTCATTCCTGCTGGCTTTCCACCCCTTCGTGAGACGAAAGATTTGTCTGCGTGCAGCTCCAGTTCCATGGACCCATCGCTTCTCCTGATTGTGCTGGCCGTTACAGTCGGCAACATGCCCTTTCGTTGGCGTTGTTGAACTTGTTACCTTCATGTGCTGAGGAGAGGCGTAAGTGCGTTTCGAAGACGAGGGTTCTTCAAGTAAGGGTAGTGTAAATGTTTAATCATTTATTTTGTTCATGTATAGCACAGTGACATGTGATTACTTGCACCAAATATCAACCACCACGTATACTAGAACGCATGTATTTACTCACGCATGTAAAAAGCATATCGACTGCTGTACTAGTGTTGTTTACGAGATACCGTTGACCTGCGGGAGGGCTTGCATGGGCAAGACCGGGCGGTGTGTGAATGACCGGGCGGGCGAACATTTGCGGGCCTCAAGGAGTGGAGGGACACATTTGGCAGAGCATTGTGCGAATCTACGAGCGTGAGACGCGGCTGAAGGAGATAAATATACTTGGCGGAGGTGGTGATAACACGTCACGTGAACTATTAGGAGCCTTTCACATCAGGAAGAGGGGGCATGACTGAGTGAGTGACACTCCTGTTAATCTTTTGCACGCAGAGTACAGGTATCATGAGCACGCATTGCGAACTATCGATGTGTTTCTTTATTGCGCATGTCTCCTTTTATGTATATATTTTGCTTTCTTACCTGCAAATAAATCAGATGAAGTTAGGGCCTGTCCTACGTGTTTCCTTTTTTGTTAGCGTGTTCTTGTGAGCTTAAATTCATTTCAAAATAATCGTTTGTGCTAGGAAGTCAGTGCTAGAGCCAGCTTTTCTGTGTTGTAGCAAGTGCTACTGGTAGGCTCCCAGGGTCAACCAGCTGTTCGGCAAGCCTCCAAGATCTGAGAGGGAGCGGCGCTCGTCTACAGGAAAGTCACATGGCGACTCTCCGTAGGTCTGTCTGCGACAGTATGTTGTTTGTTTAACTCTCTCGTGTACAGTTCTATGCTGTAAAGCATCCGGGGTTATTGAGATTCTCTTCAGTTGCATGCTTTGCATTGCTTTTCTGTAAACCTCTAGTAATACTTTTCTGTGAACCTCCGTATTTTAATTGTTAGTGTGAATTTCTCTGTATCGTCTATTGCTGTGTATTAAGTCAGTTTTTGTTTGTTACTCCGGACATCGACCATTACTCTGGCTTGAACCGGCGAAAGCTGGGCACCAAATGGCCACTCCCTTCTGTCAATACAGGTAGTTGACTTCCGGATGATCTTGCCATGCAAGCCTAGGGCATCTTCGTTGAGACTGGTAGAGCTACCCCCACTCACTCATATGGTGTCTGGGGGTGTGTGCTTTATAAGTGGCGTTTAGCTCATAACATTTCAATCATTATCGGGTGACGCAGGAATATCACTGAAATGAACTATTTTATTGGGATGATTTGAGCCCGTAAAATAACTAAGGAACTGGGCGGCGATGATAGCAACAAATGTTCAAGCTGGACGGCAAACTACTAATGCCCGTTGCACTCGTCAGCGCTCAATTTAAAGTCGGCGAAAATGCATTCGAAGACCCACAACATGACCAGCACAGCCTAGAACATTGTGAAAATGTACACGAGTGATTGCAGTATTTCGAGATATGCCGCGGATCATCTTATGCGACAGAGAGAATGACAAAGCCGCGTCTCGGCGACACGGAGTGTAGACAAAGAACAATAAATCTTTTTGTGCAGTTCTGTCGAAGTTATAAGGCCGCTCGCCAGTAGCAAAAATAAAGATAAAAGGGGTCCCGCTCTAATCAGAGTCACTGTGCGCCCTTTTGGCAATTTTTTTTTTCAGTTGGGGATAGGCAACCCCAGAAATTTGCTTTGGAGAAAACGTTCACAAAGAGGATTGCTACTAGGATCATACGAATCTTGAGCACCGCGTGATTTCGCAGATATGTACGTTGAGAGCAATGAAATGGCCACATAATTTACATGCATCACGAGCAGTTATCGAGCTCTATGGGCTGGGGTGCCTTTTTTGGAATGAATTAAGGCGAAAGTCTTTACTGGCTCCCGACGTCAATCAGACTATACCTGTCAATGAAATGACGTCCATGATGATGTCATTCAAAAAGTAAAAATCCCCTCTCCACTGCGTATTGAACCTCCGTCCCTCGGATCCCCAGCCGAGCTCTTTATTCAACTACGCAACGCCCAGGCATTTTTTTCTTTTCTGCATGAAGTACTTCAAACCGAATTAACCAGGTTGCATCCCTCAGTCTGCGATACACAGTCACACCAGCATCGAGCTCTCACTTTGCCCAAACATCAAAATTCCGGTAGACATATACATGCATGGAGCAAAGGTAAAGGCAGAAGAAATGATCTATAGTTTCTGGCTGATGACACAGGCAGCAGTTCACTGACTGTGGTAGAAAAGTCTTTTTAGCACGAAGCCAATTTTGGCGGGTATGGTTGACATGTGAAGTTTAAAAAAGAGAGCCTTTACGGCCGATTGTATATACATCTGTTGTACCTACTTTAATACACATCGCAATCACAACTTTTGTCATCTTTCTTCGATAAACTGTATAGGTATTCTCAGGAAAACCGTACGGTAGGGAACTGGAATGCTCCGGAAACTTTGTTAAGAAACCCGCACAAAGGACCGGCCCTTCTAGGACCAGTGGGCGTGTAGCGAACTCCAAATGCGCAACAGTTAGGCCACAGCGCTGTTAGCGGAACGTAGCCGAGCGTAGTCGACCCACGTCGATCGGTAACTCGATAAGAAGCAGGCGCATAGAAACGAAAATAAATCAGTCGGTATCGGAGCTCCAAGCCTTTTGCCTCGTCTCTTCGTTTCTTGAGCATGCCAACAAGTTGTAACCAAGATGTGATCGCCATGGACCAGCAAAGCAACTTCGCCAGTTTCACAGTATCCGTACTGGACGTCAAATTACCTGTGTTGGGAAGCGGCGACCCATAACGTTCGTGCGTGCAATCCGAGTTCCAGTTCACTGCAATCCGTATCAGTACCGACAGAACGAAATATCACCACGTAGTGAGAAGCCTCCCTCCTTCGACGGCAAGTGAGGTGCAGGACCTTTTTCTTGCGCCACCCGTGGAGAAGGCCTACCAAACCATTAAAGAGATGCGTCGACTTGCGACTTCAGAGCAAGAGCGTCTCCAGCAACTACGGCGAGAGGCTGCACTGGATGTCCGCAGGCTTAGCTGACTGTTGTGCTACATGCAACAACTGTCCGGCAGCAAGGCAACCGTCGACAGCTGCCGGGAGCTAATTCAACACACTTCCAGCAAACTCGCGGATAGGCCTCCAGGTTTCCTGCGAGACGGACATTACATATGGCTCACCTCGGCGAAAAAATCACCACTGCCGCCAAGCCGACAGTCGCGTAGGTGGACGCAGACGCATCGCCCGCGCCCGCCAGCTATACAAGAGATGCGAGACGAGATTTCTCGCCTCGCTGACACCATAGCGCCACTGCAGTCGAGCGATAACCAAGCCACACTAGATCGAACTGCTCCACAATCACAGCGCTGAGCGTGCTGGTATCACCGCGAGTTTAACATTCTGCACGAAAATGTGTGCCTGCGTGCGAGAAGTCGGAAAACTCTCTGGGCCACCACTGAGGGCAACCAGTGCCCCCACCTCACCGTACAGTCGCCCAATGGTTTTCTTCCTGACCGAGGTGATCGTAAACGACCAGCGGCATTACCACTGCAAGCTGTGAACAACACGACAAACCGACGTACGGCCAATGCTCTCTATCGCTGAACCTGGGACTTAAGAGGATATTTTGGTGGGTGTTTGTCGTGGCCGATGTAAAATTCGCCATTTTGGGAGAGGACATTTTGCGTAACTTTAGACTGCTTGTCGACGTCCGCAACGGGCATTTACAGGATTCCCTAACGCAAGCAGAAGTACACGGGAAGCCATCCAAGCATCCGCCCCTTAGTCGCACGTTCATGGCCCCGCCGAGCGCTGCCCAATTCGCAGGCATCATCCGCGATTTCCCCGAGCTGATGCGCCCACCACAGGCAGGCAGGGCCATCAAAAACAATGTATGCTTCCACACCGCCACCACTGACTCACCAGTTTACGCTAGACCACGACGCCTGTCTCCGCAAAAGTTACAAATAGCACGACAGGAGTTTGATCGTATGCTCGAGCTCAGCATAATCCACCCGTCGGCGAGCCCTTGGGCTTCGCCGCTGCCCATGGTACCTATGTCTGCACCAGGAGACTGACAACCTTGCGGAGATTATCGAGCCCTTCATCGAACAGTACCCGACCGCTATCCTGTCCTTCACATTCATGATGTGACAGCCAGCATACAGGGGGCGTCGACTTTCTCTAAAATCGATCTCGTGTGGGCCTACTATTGGATACCAACGGCCCCAGAAGATGTCCCTAATACGGCGATAGTAACGCCATTCGGCCTGATAGAGTTCCTCCGAATGCCATTGAGCCTGAGAAACGTCGGAGAGACCTTCCAGTGCTTTATCAACGGTTTTTTGCGGGACCTAGAATTCTGCCATGCATACCTCGACGACCTATTCATCGCAAATAGTTGACCGTACGAGCATGAGGCGTACTTCTTATCCGCATTTCAGCGCCTGGAAGAGCACGGTATCGTAGTGAACACGGCTAAGTGCGGGCTTGGTGTCCAGAAGCTGACCTTTGTTGGCCAAGTTGTTTCAAGCTCCGGCATTCAACGCCACCCAGACAAGGTTAGAGCGGTCGGAAAGGTTCAACGACCCACAACTAAGTGCCATTTCTGTGATTTTCGGGGTCTCGTAAACTACTACCGACATTTTGTACCTCAGTGCGCGGCCATTCTACTTTCCTCCCATGAAAGTGCTACTAAAGAGCTACTCTGGCCGGACGACACCGATTCAGCTTGTCTAGGAATCAAGGAATACCTTGCTAATGCCCCACTTCTCGCCTACCCGCAACCGGAATTTCCACCTTGCGTCATGGTCAACGCCTCGGACGCAGCTGTCCGTACCATCTCTTAACAACTCAGCAAAATAGTATGGCAGCGTATATATTTCTTTTCTCGGAAACTGGCACCAACCCAACAGCATTACAGCACTTCGGGCGAGAACTGTTGGCCGTCTAAACAGAAATTTCGCACTTTCGTTATTACTTAGAAGGAACTGAAACTTTGTCATGACAGATTGCAAGCCCCTCAGTGCGCCTTACGATCCCTCAATCCTGACGGTGGCGCTCACACTGGTCGCAAACTGCGGCAGATGTCCTGCATATCGGAATTCACCACGGAGATCCGCCACACCAAGGGAGTTGACAAAATTTGTCATCATATGCTCATGAATGAGCATATGATGACGAATTTTGTCGCTCGCAGGAAGAATTGACGTCACCCATCCAACAGGGGTTCCCTGTGCCCGCAGCAGAAGACATAATATTTGTCACTGCAACTAGTTCTATATATTATCCAGGTTTCGTTATTTATTTCAGAAAAATTTTGAAGCTCTAGATTTGTGTGTTCTTTCTGCAAATTACTTCGAAATCGGCCAAAAATTAAAAAAAATAGCAATGTATAGAAAACTGAATAGAATGTAGGAAACTACTGCAATTTAGGTTTTGATCGAAATCTCTGGAAACAATGTTAAGTACTTTGTTATTATCAGTCGCTAAATGTAATGCATTATGCAAAATAAAATATAAATTCAAACATAATAACGTTTTTATTATATAGATGTGCTTATGGCTTCCCCTCATAAAGCAGGCATTACAATTTCAGTTTATTATTTGCGGAATTCAGTTACATTTTATCTTATGTAATATTCAAAGCGTTCTCACTGCTCATAAAATCTTTTCTGCTTGTTGGCAAGGGTTGAATACGGCTTAAAATGGTATAAATTCGTTATTTCTGGCTCAAGTTTTTCCCTATCCTGCATTCTTTTTTTATGACAGGTGCGGTGGTATTCAATCCAGTTTCTTAATTATATCATTCCACTTCACGGTTTTGATAATAATAATTACTAAAATTTGAAGATTTTTTTTATGTGCACTTAACTGAAATCATAAGGAAATCGCTTCGCAGCATGATAGTTTTGGCGGTTGTTGATGGCGTTGTGGAGATCACACTTAGCGGTCCAGAGCTAAGATTTCCGTCTTAAACTATGAATATGACTTTCTTGATAAACAGACAATCTTTTAGTGTAAACAACTTAAAGCATCATGCAAGAAAAAAAGGTTCAAAATGAAATTTTTTTAATGCGTTGCACATGAAGAAACGTTTGCGATTTTTTAATAAATCAACTGCATCAGCGAAAAAGTTTTAATAGTTCTTATAAAAGTAATTGTTATTTGGACGTGGTGAGTAAAAAACAATGGATGAGAAAATTTTAGTGCCCAAGCAGCAGGTCTCAACAGTTGCAACTTTTTGAAATGACAAAAACAGCGTTTTTCCCCTGTAGTGATGTAGTGTTTTTTCTTTTTCGAGACTATTACGCCGCATCTTGCCAAACTAAGGCTCATTCCTTTGGGTCGATGCATTAGCCCACTAAATATAAATATTTCATTGAAAACAAAAACAATCGCTGGACATCGATTACTGCTCTTTTCCGAACACATTCATTTTTATTTTCATTTCGTCTCTTAGAACAGGTGGTTTAGGCAATTGGGTGAAAAAAATATAGCGTCTAATATATTAATGTTTTTCCACGCCTTATGTTATACCTGAAGCCATCTATAATGTCACAACAGAGATTCGTTATTTTGTGGCGGAAAAAACTTTACAAAAATAATTCGATTGCAAATTGTTCCCCAGGTAAATAGAAGTATATGAGATAACCTACGTATGCAATAGTAGAATACAAGTTAAGAAACAGCAGTGACTAATTATAGGCAAATTAAAGTTATGGTATGAAGCCTGTGTATTACTCCACCTAACAGTAAACAAAGTCGATTTTTAACATTTCATTATATTTGACATATTGTTCCTTGTTCATATAGGAAACCAATTAGTGAGGCCATACATTTAATGCCTATGGGCATCAGATGTGTCGATGAATTCGTCTTATTCCAATGCGCGCGCGACCCCCAAAAATGAACCAGGGAACGTTTGGCGTCAACACAATTTTCAGCGAGCATACAACGAAACTGCATTAAGGTGCTCCATCTAATTTCACAACACCTAGCAAGTAACGTGGAATAACTGAGAATGATTTACTCTCACAGGCACGCTGATCTGCATTTCGCTTTTGCGCCATCTTTAAGGTTGTAAGGCTGGCTTTTTCAGTGATTATCCTTATTTAATGCCCCGTCCAGCCACAGGACACTGATATTCTGGGGATGCCAAACTGTCGGTTTTCGCACCAGTGATTGAAATGACTTGATTCATTTCAACTAGAAAGCCCCAGCAATGTGCTTCTAATAAAAAAAAATATTTATGTGCAGAACAAGTCATTAACAACCGATAAAAAAGATTTGGACCATAAAATAAAATTATCACACTGGGAGCAACAAGAAATGGCTAGGTTGCCAAGGAAACCGTGAAGCTGACA
Organism: Amblyomma maculatum; assembly: GCF_055883805.1. Lineage (NCBI taxonomy): Eukaryota > Metazoa > Arthropoda > Arachnida > Ixodida > Ixodidae > Amblyomma > Amblyomma maculatum. Next base: position 16,218,325 of record NC_139350.1, read on the forward strand.
CTAGAGCAGGTAAGGGACACCAGGGGAGCCAGTCAAGGTACCGGTCTCTAAGTTTCTCGGAAAGATTGAGTGATTTGGACAATAAAAATGCTCTTAAAGATATTGGTAGTTGGAGATCTCAGGAGTTCCCTTCAAGGCATGAAGCTTCACTCTGAATACCACGACAGCAGGACAAATGTTACCTAAACATGCGTAACCAACTGACAGGTACATGTGAAAATGTGAAACTGCGCCGACTGGAGCTTTGATGATGGTTGGTTCAGCTCATAGCATTTTAGTAATATCTATGTAGGAGGCCAATGAGACTTTGAACAGTGATATAAGCGACGTATAAAAAGCAAATAGAGAAATTTGGCTCATTGTTACCCAAGCTGGTAGCCAGAGCTCCCCAAGCACTCTATGAAGCCGCCTGTACTCAGAAAGAAGTTTTTAAGCACAACGCTTGCGCTTTGGCGAAAGTTGACTAAGAATATGGCCCGCCACTCAACGAATGTAATTTAAGTAGGAGGTAAGTAATGATCACAGATATAGATGCTGACGACTGTGGCAACCACAGTTTGCGAACGAAGATCCTGGACGACAACAGATGTCCCTAAAAAAGAGAAAGACGCGGCTTGCAATCGGAGCGGCGCATGCACACAAAGGAAGACGAAACCGAATTCGTTTTCCAGAAATGGCGGAAGAAAAAACAACCAAGAGCGAGAACTTGGCAAAAGTGAGTGAGTCTGGCTGTGGCTTCTCGGTGAACCTGCTCTTCTCTGCTCTCTGACTGAACCAGTGAGAGAGGATTGGCCACCATTACCCTAGAGTGTAGCTCGTTAGGCTAGGTCCCTTCCTTCCGCCTGTGGCGGTTTCCCGACCAGGGTTCTTCGCCCTGGTCGGCTAATCGTCCTGTGGAGTCAGTGCCTTTGGATTGATTCCTCAGAAATGGGGTACACTACTGTCCCGGTTGCTCTTGTTTGGGTTGATGGCGGCGTCATTCGACTAAACCAGTCTGACGTTATCCAGGAGGAGCTTCTCTCTATTACTCCGCATTTTTAGACATTTCGGAGGTGAAGCTATTTGGCAAGATACGCATTATATGCAAATCATCAAAAGTTTAGTGCATGAGTGACCATCTGGCGTGTATCAAGTTTGGCACCTCAGCCGTAAAGACTTTTGTTCTCCCGCACCTGTCTTGCATGAAAGGCATTGTGTGGCGTTCCCGCGAACCTCTCTCCGGAAGCACTTTTGTATATGCTTGTCCCTGCTGGCGTGGGGTCCGTTTATCTGTGCACTAGGCCCGCAGGTGATTCTCACGTATCCACAAATAGTGCCATTTTAACTTTCGCCGGTCTCACCTGCCGTCTGAAATTAAAGCGTGACCATACAGAAACTCTTGGCTCCTCATCCGCAGCTATGCCGCAATTGCTGACGTGTTGGCCAAAGTGCTACTGCCTGCAGGTCCGCGATTCGCAGCGGTTCAGTGGTGGGGACACCCACTCCGCAACAAAGTGTACATCTTGGATGCTGAGCTGCTGCCTAAGCTTTACCTCGCACGCTGCTTCTGATTCCAGTTGCCCTGCTCGTAGCAATGCGCTCCTTCAACGATCGAAAAACATCCTTGTTTACGACGGGAGACTGCGGCGTTATTAAGGGAGCGCAATTTTGGATTTGCTGCTGTGACTGCGCCTCAAACAGCTTCATTCGAATTTACTGCTCCTTCTACTGTGGCCACTACCATTGAGAAGTCTAACCGGTTGTGGTGGAGTGCTTCTTTGTTTATTCTGCGGAGACTTCTCATATGCTTGTGGCAAGTATGAAGACGTTTTTCCAAACTCTGACAACCTATAAGTCTGTAGTCCTTGCTATGCCCGTGGTCTCCAATATGAAAGCGCCTCCAAAAAAAGGAGCGACTGCTACAACCCATGAAGGCACTTTTAAGGTGACCGGCTCCATAAATTTCGGTGATTCTTGTTCAAGAATCGCTGCAGCATGCAGTAAGCTCGGCAGCTCCCTAGTTCTAAATCTCCCGAATCAGCCCTCTAAATCGCGACCGAAGATAAATCCTGAGAGTGAGCCCATGTAAACACATGATGTGCTGATGTCTGCTGTAGAGTGTATCTTTGATTCAAAAGGTTTTTTTTTTTTATTTTGCAGTGGTACTGCCGCTCAGTTAATTCTAGTTTTGATGACCTCCTCTGCTTAGTACTTAAAACTCACACTGGCATTATTTTACTTCAAGAGCCCTGGCTTTCATTTCAAAAACAATTCTTAGCAACTGTTGGGCATTTAGATTAAATAGATCAGGCAGGGTCGTTGCTTTTATGGTTTTAGTTTCGTCTAAAGTATGTCAAGAGGTATCAGTTTCACTTGAATTCGTTTGGCAGGATTGTGAAAATCTTGGATTGCAGTTTATGCTGCCCGGTTGAGCCCCTTTAACTTTGACCAAATCATACTTCCCAAATGGCGTTCGTTGTACTTCGCAGCTGATTCTCTTTTAGCTCGTCTTTTTCAAAACCTTCTATTAACGAGTGCTTTCAATTGTTATAATTCCTGGAATCTGAAAAGGTATTCTAGTGGGCGTAAGTTGAGGGACTGGATTAATGACAATGCTAATTATTGCCACAATTCTGGGGACATCACTTTTCTGCGGAGACAATGCTCCTCAGCTCAGGATCTTACTTTTTCAGTGGCTGGTCTTCATATTACTGTGGGCGACCATACATAGTGAAACCAACAGTAATTATCTTCCTCTAATTTACGTCTTTCAGAACCTGATGACGGGGCTCGCCAGAGGCACTTTGTAAATTATGGTAAATACCGAACCGCTCTTCAGACTTCCCTTTCTTCTATTTCCCCTTCTGACGTTCAGTCGCAGGCGGCATCTGTGATGTCCTAGTTGCACGATGCCATTGAACCTGCTGAATTTTCTGTTGCCTGAAGTAGTCGGGCCTCAAATTCTTGGTGTAATCCTGAATATTCTCGTGCTTATCGGTGACGAAAAGGTGGATGGAAGAGTCTGAGTCTTAATCAGTCCCCCTCTAATTAGATACAATTCGCTTGACGCTGCCCTTTTTAAATGTGTGTGTCATAAACCGAGCAAAAGCATAGGACTGAATTACATTCCTTTTTATCCGATATTAAGCACCGAAGTGCAATCTCGTTTCCTGCACCATGCTAAATGTCCGCAGCAGGTATTCTGGTCATCATCTGTGGTGCTCAGTCCTAGCAAGGCGGCTGATATATTCGATAATTTTTTCACGGTCTAGAAATTCGCTTTTTGTCGTCAGGCTCAAGGCCCCTCTTATTGCCGGTTACTACGATGTATTCTTCCTAGGTGACTCTGTCAGAGTTAGCAACTGTAATTTCAAACACATGCCCTTCAGCTCCAGGCCCTGATGGTATGCAACTGACATGTTAAAAATCCTCTTCCCGATTTCTTCACAGATATGATTAAATATTACTAACTGTTCACTAAAGTACTACTGGCTACGTAGCTCCGGGAAGCTTGCCAAAGTTGTTCCACTACTCTAGAATCACACCCTTGGAAATGTTATTGACAATATCACATCGATATCTATTTAGGTTCTATTCTAGTGGAAACAATACAGCAAGCAATTATTTCGCGCTTGTTTCAGTTTATTTCAAAAACAAACTCTCTCCCAGACAGATTGGGTTCCGGCCAGATGCTCAACGGTCTGCTCACACTGACTTGGAGAGCAGATTTCTTTTGGCTAGTCGGTGCCGTGAAATTTCTGCTCTAGTAACTTTGGATATTGCAGAATCTTACGATAGAGTTGATCACAGACAACTAATTTCTAATTTGATAAATTCTCAAATTCCAAAATACATAGTCACATAGATTCAAGAATTTTTAACACAGAGTTTTTTTTTTATTTTTATCATGGTGGCCCTTCATCTCGCAGAAATTCTCAATCTAAGGGCGTTCCTCAAGGTTCGGGCCTGTCCCCTCGTTTCTTGAACACTTTTTTATATACCTTTGCGAGACGATGTGCGCCTTATTCTGGAAATCAGTAGCGTCTTGTACACAGGCTGTGCTGCTTACAAACTTCGACCACGTCTCTTGATTGAATGGCGAGCATTGCGGCTTTGCCTGGGCCTTCCTAGTATTGTGGCATTAAATGTCTTGTACTCTGAGGATAAGGTAATTCCTTTGGATTCCTTTTTCCGGCACCTTACGGTACAGCCCATTCTAAAATTATATGATCCTTTTCTATCGTGTTCCCAAATGATTTTAATTTCTTCACCTAATTTATTTTGTCGTACTCACTGGTCTCGCTATCACAGGCCGCAGGTCGTATATTTGCACTCGCTAATACCTCCGTCGTCAGCAGATGATTGCTCTCTTTCTCAAGCCACTTCTTTGCCAATTCTTTGCCAGCGTCTACCTTGGTTTTCTTTTTGTATGATGACTTACAACATTTTCAGTCACATGATGTAATTGCCACTGATGCTACACAGCGTGAAAAAAAACGGGGGTTGGGAATTTTTTTCTTCTCAACTTGGTTGTGCTTTTTCAATCCGTCTTCCTGATTATACCCTCCTGTTTATTGCGGAATTTTAGCTATTGTTTTAGCTATCCGGAGAGTTTGTTTAGATCACCACAACGTTATTGCAGTGACGGACGCTCTTTCAGTTTGTACTGCCTTGACTTCTTAGACTGCACCTTCTTTGTGTCGGCTGCTTTGTGACCACGCGCCGTCTCATATTGGTGAAACTATACTTGTGTGGATTCCCTGCCAATGTGGAATTTCAATGAACGAATCGGCGGACTTTCTTGCGTAAGCTTCCTTAAATGGCCCTATCCTCTCATTATTTCCACAGTTCTTATGGGTGACTGCAATTCAAACAATTTCTTTCGATGTAGTCTTCACATTCGGCCTTTTTAGCTTTTGACCACTTCCAGCATTTGAAATATAAATAGAATCCTGGCCATTGCCTTTGCTGTCAGTGCGAGGTGTGTCTCAATATTTCAGTTGTAGGATTCCTCTACCTTAACTTTTATCTTCATAGATCTGGCTAGTCTCCTTCAGCCAAGTGCTTATACTGGAATGATCCTTAGACGTTGGACCATTTTTTCCTGCCCGGCCGCCGTTTCGCCTCCATCCAAAAACTATTCCTTGAAATTGCAATTATTTATCTATATACTTGACCATTGCGTTTGCCGCTACTCAGCTGAGCTTCAGCAGCGGAATAGCGTGCTCTGCGGAACACAAATTTGTAGACGCCAGTGGTAGCCGTCCCTGCTATGTGTGACGCTGTTTCTCTTCTTCGGTTTCTTATTTAGTTGAATTTTATCATTTTTGTTTTCGGATCAGTAGCGCCTTTTTCTACCTTATTGCATCTTTATATGTAATAACGTTTTTTAATCTCATATCAAACAGCGCAACTATATTTTCTACTGAATTCATGTGTGGCCAATCCCTCTCGTGGGTATGCGCATTAACCGAGGGCACAACAACTACCGAGAAGTAACTGCAGCTGTGCTTCGACTACAACATATGCAGCTCCTGTTTCAATGTCTTTGTTGTTGAGTTGCTTCTCAGACGCTTGGAAGGTAAATACCCGACGACGTTGAAAAGAATTTACACGATATTGCTGAATCAACACATTGCTGCCGCACTTGTAGGGTTGACGTCGCTCCATGATAACACCGCTGATGAATGCAATGAGACCAAAAGTCGTACTTAATGGTATTTCTTCTTAAGGTGGTCCATTTTTTCTTTGACCGGTCTTGCCGTGTACGGGTCGTCATCTGGCACTAGCCTCAGTGTTTAGCACTGCTGCTGTAGCAGCATGTATGCACGCATTAGGCGTATTTCTGCGCACATCAGTGAACTGTTATTCCAAGATGCAAATCAAAGATAGTGTTGTCACATCAGGCCAGTTGATACGCGTCAGGGAAGATGATTCCTGCGACACTCCTGCTGCCTCCGCCATCCCTTTCGTGGCCGCTGTCACTTTGTCGGTTTTAGCAAACGGATATTAGCCAGCTCGCGTTACGGCAACCACGCTTAGTTGGGCAACAATGGGTTTTCTTGCCGTGTTAGCGCGGCTAACATGGTTACAAGTAGCTACTTAACCGTGGTTAATGGTGGCCGCGTAAAGCGTCTCTGCCAATGCTAGGCGAGACCAGTCCTGCACTCATATACTGCTTGTAAAATAAGGCCGCCTAAATATTGTGAACAAATATCTGCCCAATTTCTGTGTAACCCGCCCCGCCAAATGTGTTTTTATATTTAAAGGATCGTGAATCACGGTAGCCACGTTCTGGAAAAATGCATATGCTTTCGAAGAAAAGAATAACCTGATTCCATCCAAAGCGAACACCAGCCTGGCGCGTTGACAACTAAGCTGGCGGTACTCTGAGGAAAAAGGAAGGATAGCATAAAGGAGGTATTCGAGGCTCAAGGGTGTATGAAGGCCAGCTTCAACCAACCACACATAGCGCGCCTAGCAGCTGACTGGAAAGCATAGCTCAACTTTAGCTTGGCAATGAATAACTTGTGCCTGCCAAGCGAAGGAGAAGAGGACGAACTCTCCCCACACCTGATTCTAAATACCACTGGGATAAACATTTTGTTACTTTTCAGTTTTCACCGTTATCTCTCTTGCCGCATCCGCTTTCGTAAGCAGCAAGTGCGCACACTATTTGGAGCGGAAACTTTCGATCGTTAAGCTCGGATTACTAATAACGTGTCTCACGCTTATCACTGTGTCGTCAAATAGAATCACTCTTATAGGGGGCGGTTTTCGACTTGTTTGGTGAGTTCATAATTCAAGCTTCCTCTTCAATGTGGCATTCGAGCCTATGAATGATAGACCGTTTGAACAGACACGTCTGATGAGAAAAAATAGCAACCCTACTCCAATTTGTGGATTGCTATTGAGCTTCGCTGAAAACAACACATGGTTCGTGTTTTTAATTACAGACAGGGATGGCGACTCAGACTGAGACTCTACCTGACAGCTGGGGCCAGAAGTCTGAGTTTTGGGTCACCGACCACGACGACTGGCTGCCACCGCAGTACAACGCACCATCTACACCACCGCCACCTGCGCCACCTTCTACACACACCCTCTCCGTGCAGTTCACCATCTCTCCCTCCCTCGGATCCGCACATCCCCAAGAATCTGGGCTCAAGAAAGGGTCAGCGATGGAGCCGTCCAACTGTCAGTGCATTTATCATAACCACGGGGACTGGTGCCATCCTGAACACAACACAGTCCCGGATCAATAACATGAACGGGAGCCATGTCGATGTGGTATAGACAGTTTTAGGTTCTTTCTCAATGACGAAATCTGGGACGGAGATTTCAACGGGAAACATGCCTTGTAAATAAAGTTGGTTAATTTTGAAATGCAGTGCATTGTATTGTGCATCAGTTCAATGCATCGGACTGCCGTTCACGCCAAACGCCATGCCTCTGCTTACCAAGTTTATCCCAGGTGCCACGCATAGCAGTTAAATTAGGATATGAGCACACCTTCTGATATCCTACTGGCGCATCAAGTGAATGTATTTTGTAAAGCGGCATTTCTAGTTGAAATTCGTCACCGCCCGGCAGCACGCCGGTTTCAGTTGGATGCAATAGATGATGGAGGCGTATGTTATCGCTCCATTTTGTCAACCTAATTTATGCATACAAATAGGAGGTATCGAACCATTGTAACCTTTCGACACCTCTCTCGAAGCTGTCTTGAAGCCACCTGGCGACAATCCAATATTTCAAGAAAGGCAAGGCCTCGCCTGCATCCATTTCCTCAAACATTGAAACCATTTCCTGGGGACATTTTTTGGCAGACATGAATTCGACGATTTTTGTGATGAGCTCCTCGTGCTGAACTTGAGAGAAACTAAAAACAAGCAGCCCAACGATGCACAGAATACGAATTTTAGAAGCGTGTTTTGACCCGTATCTGGTATCCTTACCATGAACTGGTTACACTTCGGGCACCTACAAAGTGTATAGCATTGGACCCCGCGGGAATCCTTATACTGTGGCATTTGCAACTTTTTGCCGTATCCTTTAAGCAGCACCTGGATCAGGCCCGATTAAACTCAGCTGCCCTAGTTATAAGGTTCCCACACCATTGTAGAAAGGGTGTGCGCGAAGGAACGATAAGGACTGCATTGACTTCGACTTGCACGACAGATAAGCGCAGGTAATTTGTCAACAGAAAGCCTCTACATGGCGCAGGTAGCGTGGTTGCGAAGGCCGGACCCAAAAGCGGTTTAGCGGTATCGCAGCATAACCACAAGTCGGGGGCCAATCACTCAGATTATGAAATCGTACTACTACAAATTAAAAGTATCAGTAAACATATGAAGAATAGACATTTTATAACTTTGCTTGTGAATGAGGTAACGTATTTTATTAAGACATTCTAATTATTTTTAAATTCTCGCAATACTCTTATCGCGCCCCCTTGATGTTGCATCCGTCTTGACGAAACTTTTCAGACCTTGCTAGGTTCTTGCGAAGTAGGAAACCAGAGGTAACCAAGGCAACGGAGATAACGAAGCTGACGAAGCACGAAGCCGTTTCTTATCACCGTCCGCTGTGGTGAGGGTCTTGTTACGCCCGGGAAAGCTTATAAATTTAGTTCGCAAGTCTGAAAATATCCGTTTTGCGAAGATTTCGGCACCCTTGCTGATCGCTGCTCTGTTGCCGTTTGGTGAGATTTAATATCTCCGCGCAGCCGTCTTCTTTTTGTTTCGTCCCCTTCGAAGTGTGGGCCGTGCGAAGTTTTTTTGCAGAATTGTATTGTGCCTAGCGCTTTATCACAAGATGAGCCCGCACAAAGTGAGGAAGCGATGCTCTGTGGCACATTACGGCAGCGGGATCTACCAATTGACGTGGACGCAACCATCGGTATCTTATTACACCGCTTCCCGGCTGACTTTCACCGGTGAGCCGATAGGATGTTGTATACAGACTCAATGTATGCTCTAATTCTCCTACGTTATGCACGTTTGTTGATGCTAAAGTTGTCTTAACCGGTGCAACCCTTGACATTGCCTTGAAAACTGCTGTATTCTTTCTGCTGAAGAATTTAAATATGAAGAGTAATTACAGTGCTTTGTGCTCCACATGTGTCTTCATGCACCTGCTTTCATAACATTTTTATTTGGTTTGGTTTGGTTGGTTTGTAGGGTTTAACGTCCCAAAGCGACTCAGGCTATGAGAGACGCCGTAGTGGAGGACACCGGAAATTTCGACCACCTGGGGTTCTTTAATGTGCACTGACATCGCACAGCACACGGGCGCCTTGCTTTTCGCCTCCATCGAAAAGCTGCCGCCGAGGCCGGGATTCGATCCCGCGTCCTTGGGAACAGTAGTCGAACGCCGTAACCACTGCGCCACCCCGGCGGGGCACATTTTTATTTGAATTGCAACTGTCACAGCTTTGTTTTCTGTACATGCATGTTTTTATCTGGTGATGTTTTGTGGCAGGCACTTCTAGCCTTTTCCATGCCTCGGCTGTGATAATTGAGGTGATTAGCCCGCTTAAACAGCGCTGCTGTTTGTGCTGTCTGCGACGTGGATTTTTTTTGTTGTGCTTTATTGCTGTAGTTGCTTGGTTCATGCTATAAACCATGAATATGTAAACAATAATTGTTCACTTGGCGCACTCTGTTGCTTACTGGGCACGACTGCACGGTTGCACCAGCGTTTATGAACAATGTACATGGCCAAAATACTTGCATGACTTGCAGCAGTATTTGCATTATGAATTTCCATGCTTGGTCTGTGTTTGGAAGTGTTGCTGTCTGTTTATACCGCCACCTTTGCCAACCACTTTCATTTTGGTGGAGCAACTGCTTATAAACAAGGGCGTAAACAACAGAGACTCGAGTTTTTCTAGATGGCAAAGATAGGCGCTCGCTGAAAGGCAACAACCTTCAAAAGGTGCAGGCTCGTCTATGCAACGGGGCAGTTTTTAAGAAATATTTGCTTATAATTCGCGCCAAAGTGAACGTATGCATCACGTCATTAGACCTTATGCCCCCCCCCCCCCAATTTTCATTGGTCGCTGGGGCCCATGAGCCGCCATGTTTTCTACGTATGGACGTCTATGGAGCCTGCGCTACCATAGTACATACACCTTGCCTCGTAGGCCTAACATATCGAATTGCGCCGCTAAATGGACCCAGCCGACTGCACGGTTTGATTGCGGCCTCTGTTAAAATATATATTGTGAACGGCGCCTTCGTCTATTCATCCAACGAGTTGGACGTGAGAGAGTACAAAGACGGCAGCGCGAGTGACACTAAGGATCGTGTTGCACCGAGACAAGTGGACGCTTCGTAGGGAGCAGGCATAACGTTCTCAAATTGCTCCTCCATGGTGAGCTCGGCTAACCGTCCGAATTCCCTGCGGCCACTTTTGAAATGGATACTTCAGAAACATCGCGTCAGCCTCCAACAGTTTCCAAGTGTGACTAAGTATCAAAAAATGCCTGCGTGAGTTGTACACGTACAGGTGCCCCAAAAGTAATACGGAGCACGTGAGCTGCGGCCAAACTGGAACAAACTGCATGCTAGCGCGCTCTATCAGACGATTCGCGGCAAAGAGCAAAGGGGGCGTCAGTACATCCGGCCGACCCATCTCAATAAATTGATGCTCGCGTTATCGCCTCAACGAGCGAAACTGAGCTGCTACCATCACTGCCCGCCAGGGGCGCTTTCAATATTTCATGGTTTGTTGTTCATCTTGGCCGTGCAGAAATGTTTGCTATCGGCACCATGCGCTTTATCTTTGTTGGGAACTGCATTATCTTTGCGTAACAGCCGAAGTTTGCGCTTCACTTTGCGGCGAGTTTCTACGCTGACGAGTATAAACGCTCGTGCAACGCTTTCACAAATGCGGTGAAAATTTTGCTCCGCTCTAGGCAACGCTTGAAAAACAAAACACAATAGCATGCATGGGTTGTCTTTGATAAATATAGGTGCCGAACGGCATAGCAAGTGGGCTAATACTTCAAGGCCAATTTCTTCAACAAAAATTTACTTACACTGTAGAACGAAATGGTAAACATGAAAAGTAGAAATGGGTAGCTGAACGGAAAAAGCTAAAAAAATAATGTGGAAGGTGCCATTATATGCAAACTTGAGTTTCATAACCTGTAAAGCACCACGCTGCTTTACGATGTAGACCAAGCACCGAAAAAGAGATTCGTGCAAAGAGACGACGTCGCTTTGGCAGGTTGTTCCACATCTTCTTGACAGCCTCCCACCCAAAGACCATATGGACTCGTCCTGCGGATGAAATGAGGTAGATTGCTTTCCAACGTTCACAAAACGACTTCACTTATGTTCATATCGGTATCCTTTGGCGTCCACTGCAACAGCAGCACAGCCCGTTCTTCCAGCAAGACGTTTTTGACTCGCGCAATGTGGACGGGACTACAGTGTTACTGCTTGAAACATACATCATCATTAAAAGGATCGTACAAGTCATGTGGAAGGATTTAGCGGTCGAGCAATTTGCAGCATGCTATCAACTTGGTAATCGATGAGGCGACGGCAGGACGCCTTTTGCAATGCACGCCCACATGCACATATATAAATATCAACGAAAGCTGTGGAAATCCCCATTCCAGGAAAAATGCCACCCCGTGTTCCACTGGATGTTAGACGCGAAATTGTTCTCTTGTGGGCGCAAGGTTTGCCGCAACGAGAAATATGCCGCAGGACTGGAAGGTCGATGACTGCAGTGAATCGGATCATACAAGCTTTCAGGGGTGAAGGCGGCCGCCTTGGCGATGCTCCACGTTCAGGTCGAGAGCAGTGCACTTCGACCGTGGCTGACCAACTGATCGTCGCTGCCGCTGTTGCGGATCCTTTTCAGAGTGCAAAAGAAATTCGAATAGCCCTCGGTCTAGACGTCCGGCTGAGCACCATTCGGAACCGTCTTCAGGAGGCCGAATTAAGTGGATGTGTGGCTGCCCAGAAGCCGTATTTAACGGCAAGACAGAAGGCACAGCGCCTAGCATTTGCTCGCGCCCACGAGCAGTGAACTGGGGACGACTGGCGACAAGTAATCTTTACAGATGAATCAACTTTCTCATCAAGATGGGACCAGAAGTGGCGTGTTTGGCGTCCATACAATTGCAGGTATGTTCGAATAAGATTTATTTGTGTGATGTAAAAAACACACCGTTCTAAAGCACAGTGAGCCATGGACAAGTAAATGTAGAATAATGAAACTGTTTTTATTCTCTAGTCCTCTTGCAGCAATTACTCACGTTCTGTAAGCCGAAAAGTGGTTTTTCTTTCTCTGTGGCCTGACGATCATGGGTTTTAGTTAAATGCGTTTTTAACAATGCATTACGTAGGAGCTGATCAACGCATGTTTCTTTCGCACATAGGTATCTGCCCGACTTCACGACGCAAGTAATCGGCAGTGGTCGTTGTGCCGTGAACGTCTGAGGAGCTTTTAGTGCAGAAGGCCTCGGCCCTCTTATAAGACTGCAATCAAAGTTTAACGCAGCCTGCTACTGCGACATCCTCGACCACTATCTCATCCCAAACGCGCTGGACGGGCCATTGAATGATGGAGTGTTCCTCTTGCAACAAGACTATAGCCCCGCCCACACTGTGCGAGTTGTGAAAGCCTTGCTTGAAGAGTGGGCTGTGCAGCTATTGGAGTGGACTCCAAAAGGCGCTGATATGAACATCACTGAGAACGTTTGGGGAACTTTGAAAAGTAATATGTGTCGTATAAATCACAGCGCTGGTTAAGATGAACTCTGGGAGGCTGTCAAGGCGGAGCGGGACAATTTCGGGAACAACCCGGATACGTCAACACTTTATATGAGTCCTTTCCTTAGCGTATGACCGATTTCATTAACGTGAACGGGAGCTCCACTCGTTATTAAACTTTGAGTTTGCATAGAAGTGCCTTTGGGAGATTTTTTCTTAGTCATCTTCACCCTGTTATCCTTTTTTCTTAGCACGTTTGAAAAATATAGCCAATCGCAGAAGAATAAATGAGGTAACCTCGTTTTCTGTTTGTCTTTTTTTTCCTCCAATGTAAGAAAGCAAATTTGTGCCCAGGGAAGCGATCCTTAATTAGCTCACTTCCTACACTGTTGATCCTCTATCTTTATAATAAAGACAACGAAAGCAACACATGCACGCTATTCTTTTTCCTTCGCTTCCTTGAGCCAAGAAAACGTTGACCACACTTGCCAAAGCGATGGACAAGCGTTCGTATTCTACAGCTTGCGCTCAAAATCGCAGAACACCTCATGAGCTAGTTGATTGTTGCAATAAAAACAGCGCAATCTTCACGACGCTCGCATAAACCGAAGTCGACCAGGGGCCGACGATCATTTGTTGGATCGGCGCCTGTGTCTCGTCTTCCCTTTCTGTGTCCTTCGTAAAGTTTTCACCGTTTTCATTGTCACAAACTCGCTGCGAAGGAAATAGCGAACTAAGGTGGTCAAACAGACTGAAAATGATGGCAATCCTGATAAAACAAAAAGCGCAAGCTACCGAACGCCAACTTTCTACATGGCGCGGACACTCTTGCATGATGTATTAAAAGTACCCTTGGCGAGCAATGATGGTAACGGCGCAGCTTCGCTCGTGGTGGCGCTAACGCGAGCATCAAGTTATCGAGATGGGTCAGACGGATGTGCCGGCGTACTGCACCCTCGCTCTTTGCTACGCATCTGCTAAAAGAGTGCGCTGGCACGCAGTTTTTTCCAGTTCGGACTCAGCTCGCGTGCTCCGTATTACTTTTGGGGCACCTGTACATGAGTGGACGTCGTGAACGGTGTGTTGGCTTTTGCTTCACTGTGACTCGACGTCGCTGTATGCGCACCGGTACAAGTGCCCACACAACGGAATATTTCTACCTTGATATGGCAGCCCTGAAGAGTATGCTTGAAACACAGTCTTGTGTGTTGCTGGGCAGAAAATATCCTCGTGTTTTTGCATTTGTCTATTTGGAGAGAAAAAATCTGTTTTTTCTGCGCCTTAATCGCATCGAGGCGGCAGTCAAGAACACTTGAGGGTGCTACAGAATAATGGGGCGTATTAGAACAGGTGTACTGTTTTAATAACTCGTTGTTTTTGTCATTTGCATGATTATACGCCTGATTTCGAACGACGCATCTTTAGTGCATTGCCAGGGAAGTACCTGCGTTAAATTTTGACGAGCCCAGCTGGCGCGCTATATGCTAGTCTGCTCATATGTCTTCACTGATGTTTGCTGTTGCCAGTAGAGATAGCTTTTCGGCACGTTTATCCAATTCAACAATCTCAGGAGTAATTATCATTTTCATTTCAGTGCATGTATGCAACATCTGCTGCAATTCTTATTAATTTGAACTGATCGTTTTTTAAGCTGCAGTCTCTAGGGAAACGTGCTTCTTCAGTGTGGGTTACCCGAACTCCCTTTTGTCTGGTCAGATGTTTCTGAAGCTTGTTTCCGTGGCTTTCAAGCAAAAACTGCAATGCACTCGGGTGGTTAAATTCAATTAGCTTTTTATTCACCATTGTTTCAAGTTGGCTGTTTCCTGTGGACGTTTTCTTTCGTGAATTACACATCACACTCCTAAATGAAAATTGTCAGTGTCCTGTTTTTTTGTCAAACTTTTATGGCCCTGCCCCTTCTTCACGCTCGTGCCTTTTCCGTGTTGAATCATTGTGTTTGGGCGTTAGGCGTTTTGTTTTTTGTAATGCACGTCCACAGTTCCAAGCATAACATTGGGGAACGCATTTTAGCTATCAAGCATTTGTTACTTCTTACGGAGCGTAAATTAGGAAGCACTTCATACATTTGTTACCTGATGCCGCTTGTGCATTTGCTCGTGAAACTGAAGAACTGTCGTATTTTGTACGCGGAATGCATTAGAAAATTTCGAACGCCGAAGTGTGAGACCTAAAATTTTTACCACAAGTCCTCTTGTTTGCGTGTGCTTTGAGTACCTTTTTTTCATTTATGTATTCTCATCATTTCATTCTTGTGTTATGAATGCTGTTTGTAATGGAAGGCACTTTGCAACATTCCACGCAAGCACTGAGGGCGTATGCAACGTCACACATTATTCTTCAGTCACCTGCGCCAGTTCTTCCTCCCAGGAAATTCGTACAGCTAGGAGACAATAAGCCAACTGATATCCGCAGACCAACGTCTGCCAACTAGGCATCGTTGCTTCGCCAGAAATTTGAAGAGCAAGATACTCACCTGCCTCAAGATTCCATAGTAGTGTACGTGGATGGAAGCCTGCAAGGCTGTGAAGCAAAAAGAGCAATCTACTGTCCACGGAAACCTAGCCAGAATCCAACCACTACCTTACAGCTTTCGGAACCACTTACATCCTTCTGCGCTGAGCTCGTGGCAGCTCAGAAGGTACTCTGCTCCGTGGCTTCCATAACCATGCTCCCTGCAGCCCACGTTGCCATCCGCACTGACGCACTTCAAGCAGTACGTTTGCTCCGACGTGTCAGCCGCTGCCCTAAAATTTGCCAAGACATCCACCAGCTTGCGGCGTGCATCCCACAGTCAGTACGCATTGAGTGGGTCCCACTGGACCTGCTGCCTTCCCAAAGTCAAGCAGATTTAGCTACCCGCCTCGTGCACCAAGACGTATCTATGCCACGGCTCCTTGAAGTGGACGACGCTACCCTCCTTTTATCAAGAAAGAAACACCTCCGGCGCCGCACACGTGCACTTATCCCTCCGTGTGCGGTATCCCTTCCCCGCGGTCTCACAAGTGCGGGGGAAGTTGCGCTTATGAGGACCCGGGTCGGTGTTGCCTTCACACCAGCTGTCACCAGGATGTGGTGTAACTTCCGACACTTATACCCCCGCCTAGGGTGCCTGATCTGTAAAAACGAAAAGGTTGAAGCCGACATTCACCACTTGTTGTGGAACTGCCCTGATCCGAAACCAACACGAATCTGGCACTTGATGATAGGTGGCCTTTCATCAACCAATGCAGCCTGATATATCGCTTGGACGCAGGGACCTCATCATCGCTCACTCCTGGACTTCATAAAATCATCGAACTTTTTTCATTCATTTAATCATTTATTCATCCTTCATCCCATACCCTATTGATGCCCTGAGGCAATAAATATTGATTTTGAAAACATGTGTCTTTCTGGGTCCAAGAAATTCATGCTGAGCCCGGACCTGTACTCTATGGAGTTGTTTTTGTTTAGCATTTTTTGTGAACCCAAGTTTAAATAACACCGCTTTTTACATGATTTCTAATGTTACTTCCTGTGTTCTTTGTACGGTTTCTGCTATTTTTTACAGCCGGGCAAAAAGGATGGTACAGCGGGATCGAAGGTTAATGTGTGAGGTAGACGCTGGCCACTGTCACTGCTTTTATGTTCGATTGAATTTCGTAGTTACTAGGTGTAAACTGCCACCATGTGCCTCGTTCTGCTTCCACTGAATACGATGATATTCTGCGCATGGCTGCGACGTCAGGGTATATATGGCATTACAAAGTAGCAAAGCCAGCATTCGTAAGGATGTAAAGACAGCGACCCGATGCGTTCTTCTTTTGACGTCTTCGCTTTATTCTTTGCAGCATTACTTCTGAACGATGTTGGTAGAATATATCTAGTCGATATACCGGACAATAGTACTTGCTGGTGGGCCAGTTGGTGCATGTTTCTTTGAAAAATATGTAGCGCCAAACCTGACGACACTCAGAAAAATGTTGCGCCCATCCTATTTGGCTCTTGCTGAGTGTAGTCTGTTCTGGCGCAACATCTTTTTCTAATGATGTGCCGCACCTTCTATGTCGTTTTGCGCGTAAAGCGTCTTATCAAGTAGCGCAGCTCCGCCTATAATTTACGAACAGGATGAGAATGCCAAAGTCAAGCGCATCAGATCGACGCCTTTACCGCTTTGAGGACGTCGGCGGGGCGAGATCGTCGCGCCGTGCACGTACCCGAAGCCGTCAAACACAGTGTATTCCTTGCTCGATACAAACGAGCCGTTACACGTGATGGCAGTTAGTGCGTGTAATTGCGAAATTGAATCGAACCTTATAGCATTGGTAAAGGCCGCGGTAAAAACGTCTCATATTAGTTGCCAATCAACGCATTTTTCGCAGTGAGCATCTGCTACCTATACCAACCATAAGTGCTCTGCATATTTGAGAGTGAACATCTGCCTCATATGACCTCCCGCTGCATGCCGTAACTGCTCCGAGTTTGGAGAATGAAAATCATCCCCAAATTAACTCCCGCGGCCATCCGCAAGTGCTCCGTTTCCCTTGAGGTAGAATTTTACTCATACCTAGCCTTCTAAATCGAACCTCGTTTAGGGAGGACGTTAGAAGACAAGCCATTTACTCCGGTTTGGGTGGACTCATGTTTAGTGTTTAGTGCTCACAAATGCCCTCAAAAATTGATCTGCGTTGCTTGTTCATTGAGTTTAAGCAAATTGTGACTCCATTTCTCATCTCGGAGGCAATAGCTTCATACAGAGCTCTCGCATAATCCTGCCGTAGTAAAGTATGCCGCCGCTGTTATAACTAATTCACCGCCGTCAACAGTATCAAATGGCCATTATTCTGTCGACACATTGCAGAAAACTAGAGACTGGCTTAGGATGCGTAGCAGGCAGCTGAAATCGGCATTCAGAATTGTGACATTCGTACTTTTAACACCATACGCTGTGCATACTCTGCAGCATGGCTGCTGCTACTATCTTCCTTTAGCGCAATAATTTGCTGTGTACATTTTCGTTTTAACATCTATTTACAAGATTGAGGCGTGTCAATTTCGCAGTATTAAAAACTATCTGGTTTAATCATACTACTGTTCGGTTCAAGTAGCCATTTCGTGGTCGATTTTACTTTTGTCATTCTTTTAGCTTCGACCCATCGATATTCGCAGTTTTCGTTCCATTGCTGCAATATATTGTCACGCACCATAGCACATCTCACGGGAGAAGAAGATGAGCGGTCGGACGCTCGGTACAGAAAGAAGAAGAACGAGGGTCAGAAGAACGTTTGTAGTCGCGGTCCTACTTCCATCAATCCCTCTGTAAATAAACTCCCCTGTGCGTACTAAGCACGTAACAGTTGCGGTTGAGGAGCGGGCCCCATCCTACCTCGGGCCCCATCCTACGACACTTCTGCCCATCAGCTCCAATTGAAGTGCACACTGACACAAGTGGTATCGGTATCGGCGCTGTTCGTATACAACGCCACGGCCGTGATAGCACGTCATAGCATATGCCAACCGCTCGTTGAGTAAGAGTGAAGGAAATTACACGGTTACTGAGCAAGAATGTCTCGCCGTTGTTTTCGCCATACAGCGCTTCCGCTCCTACCTGTACGGAAGGCTTTCACCGTCGTGACCGACCACCATTCACTTTGCTGGCTCGTTAGTCTTCGTGACCCCTGTGGACGGCTCGCTCGATGGGCTTTACGCCTACAAGAGTTTAATTTTACTGTGGTGCATAAAAGCGGCCACAAACACTCAGATGCTGATTGTCTTTCGCGTTTGCCGCTTCAAACGACTGATGACGACGCAGACAACTTCGATGAATATTTGGCTCCACTTTCGCAAACCTTCCCCGATCTGCAAGTTTTCGAAACCGAGCAATGCAAAGACAAAACTTTAACCTCTCTATTTGATTCTGCCAACGATCCCATGGAGAACACATTTAGCATTCACAAAGGGGTGCTTTATAAGAACTTCGCCTCTGGGGGAGCACGCATGCTTCTTGTCGTTCGGAAAGCCTATCCATCACAGTTTTATAAAGAATGCATGATGACGCCATGTCTGGTCACTTACGAGGGGCCTGAATATTCCACCGCACACAACAGCGGTTCTTCTGGCCGAAGATGCGTTCAATAATCGAGCGATATGTAGCCAGCTGTGTGCAATGCCAAAGTTTTAAGCTGCCGACTTCAAGTCCATCGGGCAAACTGCGTCCAGTCACATGTCCAACAGCCCCAATTGAGCGAGTTGGCATTGACCGTCTTGGACTTTTCCCACGGTTCTCTAAAGGAAACCGATGGATTCTTGTGTGTGTAGATTATTTAACCCGCTGTTGTGAGACAGCCGCGCTACCATCTGCTACTGCGTCTGAAGTATCTCATTTCTTACTTCGATTCGTCATTCTTCGGCACGGCCCTCCTGCAGTCATCATTAGTAACCGTGGACGCCAATTCACAGCGGACATTGTCGAAGAACTTCTTCGCCTCAACGCCTGCAGTTTTAGCCATTCCACAACACATCATCCATAAACGAATGGTGTGGTAGAACGCCCTAATCGGACGCTTACCACCATGTTGACTATGCACGTCGCTGCAGATCATAAGGACTGGGATGACGTTTTACCGTTCATTACTCATGCACACAACACAGCGCAATATGAGACAATAGTCTACAGCCCCTTTTACCTTCTCTATGCTCGCTCGCCTCGCTGTGGCCTCGGCACCATACTGCCATTTTTCATACATGAAAAACCTTCTCTTGCTACCATCCTCTGCAGAGCTGAAGAAGCTCGCAGGCTTGCCCGCGTTCGAATGTTATCTATGCAAGATCATTCTAAGGTCCGCTACGATGCGTGACACCAACAAGTTTATTATGTTTCTGGTGACATTGTGTGGTAGTGGAGACCTCTACCTAAGCGTGAACTTGGTCAGAAACTGCTGTCACATTACACCTACACTGGACCGTTTGTTGTGTTAGAGTGCATCAGTTATTTGAACTACGTTAAAGCACGCCTAACTGCAAGTGGTCGACGATCACTCCAGTCTCAGGCGGTACATATGTCACCCGCCTCAAAAGGTTTCATTCAAGATGATCCATTTAACTTGCCCTACGGGCTTCATCTGCGAAGAAGGAAATGTCACGCACCATAGCACATTGACGAAAAAAGAAGATGAATGGTCGGACGATCGGTAGAGGAAGAAGAAGAACGAGTGTCCGAAGGACGTTTGTAGTCGCGGTCCTGCTGCCATCAATCCCTCTGTAAATAAACCCCCTTTGCGTACTAAGCACGTACCAATATATATATATATATATATATATATATATATATATATACACACATATATTGAGGACACTCGATTCGCAAGTTACGGTGTCGCCGCCACCCGGCTACCTCTGGAACCGTCCGGAGAGTGGTAGTGGTGTAGACGCCCGTCTTGATGCGCGCCTCCTGCTCAAATTTTATGCTGCTTGCATCACGTACTGCTTTTAGCATGCACTTCTGTTCGAACGTCGTTTCAGACACAGCCGAGAGTCATTATATCGTCCCCGCATGCGTGTAAAGCACACAATGTAGATTACATTGAAAAGACAGTTGGCTGAGCTTAAAGTTTCTGTCTTTTGCGCACCACTCGTACTTTGCGGCCAAAAACGACATGAACCTGCATAGGTATTTTTCCTTAAGATAAGGAGTTCAAGTAGGAATCGTATTGCATATTGCGTGTTGGCAAGACGGCTAGAGACATCGTGCACATCTAAAGCAGAGTGAAAACAGAACAAAGAATCCATAGGCATGAAGAATAAACACACCCACGACATGGCTAAAGCTGATCGTTGCTTTTCTACTCCTTCAATCGTCACTGTTTGCTTGCGCTGCTTCAATTTTACTGCGTAATCAAGGCTAGCATTCAAAAACTTCGGACCTAGGCTATGCCAGTGTTTAGTACGCATTTCTGATCCAATTATATTATATATTACATCCCCAGGAAGCAGTGACCGTGACTGAGATAAATGGTGCACTACCCTTGAAGACAGCATTATTTATAGGCAACCGCTTTTGCAAATGCCGTACAGATGCTTTTGTAAGAGATCATATGGCTGTTTTCCGCACGATTCCCTGTGTACAATGCTTGCAGTGATCAGGTGCAACATGCGAACTAATTTAGGTGTATTCGCTCAGTTTTTTGGCGATGTGGGGAGACATGGAGCTTTCCTCGTTATAAAGCTGGAATTATTCTGATTATCAAGCGAGCACTGCTGAAGAATACTTTCGTCAGGGCTAGTTCCCAATTTGTCATTCCAAAGCGAGGCCTATCTTGTTTTGATGCTCGAAAAGAAATTTGCATGGGCTGAACTGACTTCTGTAGACCATCACCGCACCTACTAGACCAAAATATTTTTTTTTGTCGGGGCCGCAAGGTGTGATGACGTATATGTGGAAATCGAGTGAAAAGCAGGGCCACTGAATACAAAGTAGACGTACGCCTAGAATGGAATCAACGTGTATTTCATGTTGAAGTGCGGACGTCCACCAACCAGTACCTTGAATGGGATATGCCTCGTAAATTTTATCGGTATCGCTGTCGTTCGTATCACATGTGTGTCCAACGCTATTAATGCCGCGATTATAGCCGCCTCCGTACGAGTCACACCTGCCGCTTCGCGCCCACAGTTATCGAATATTTTGGATTCAAGACCAGCCACTCCTCCGTCGAGTGGTTTCTACCACGCACTTGAAATGCATACGCACAGAATGCTTGTACGGTGATCCCGCTTAGATTGAGAGCTTTCTCCACAATATAACATACCTACATTCATTTGAATGCAACCTCTGCCAGCGAAGCGCTCTCGCCAACTAGTCGGACCACCTAAAGGTGGCATTGTTCTTACCTTTTCAATTCAGCCTGAAGTTCCTTGCATCAACTTACATATAGTCAAAGTACGGTTTAATGAACCAGTTCAAATAGTACAACTGCGCATGCGCGAAGCCTTTACGGTTGGTATTTTGCCGGGATGTTTTGCTGAAGTGGGGAAGGAGTTCACACCACATGCTTTTCCACGAAACGACGTCTCTCACTTCATTGACATGATGAACTTCTGCACAATAACTGCTTCCAGTGCTAGCATCTTTTAGGCCTTCAGAATGCAGGCATTTATTGTCCCCGCCTCCCCTGTAGGTCGGTTCAAGTGAATACGACAAGCTGTCGGGCTATTTGGTGTTGTTCCATGGTTTAAAGCGCTTAAACGCACAGTCAGAGCTTTTTCGGCTCCTTCGAAATCCTTTCTGTTCCCATAGAACGAAATCCCGTGCTCGAGAGTTGCGCACGCAGTCTGTCATATTCCGTGATTTCACGAGATTATTCCTTGTCTAGCGTTCCTCGAACGTGCAATGCCACATTGGGACGCGCGCCAAGGAACACAATGCGTCTGGACCGAAGGTGTACTGTCCATACTCGCACTTGCCGGAAAAAGTGTGACAGTATAATGCGCTTTTCCTTCGCTGTAAACCAATTATAATTATATTAGTACTGCAACGAACGCCGACAAGAGGCAAACGATGAGAGGCAAATGAGAGGAGAGAAAGAATAGGTTTTTGCCATTTTCTTCATAAGAAACATCTAAGAGACTCTCTAATTTTGTTTTAGCATCCATACTTTTGTTGAATTCATTTGTTGATATTTTACCTTTCCTTTTCAGTTTTGTGTACCTCATCTTCATCCTTTTATTGTGTTAAGTTTTGACTTCATCTTTGTTGCTAGTGCGCGTTCTGTCTTTTGCATTTTTTTATTTATTTAATAGTCCTCATCTGTTGCCTTTAGACATGCTAATTGTTGGCTGCTTCATCTTTATTGCTTATGTGCCTTTTGATTCAGTTTTTAGTCGACTTCATCTTATACGTCTAACTGTGTTAATTGTTAGCTTCACCTCTGTTGCAATTTTTGTTCCGATTGCGCATTTTATTCATCGTACTTTATCTTCGTGTATGTATGATTTTAGCTATATGTTCTCAGATCAGTTCACGGCAATTCGTTTGCACAAATTACTCCACTGTTGGCGGCTTAAAATTGACTTGTCTATTTTGTTCTTACCTTGATTGGGTTTTGTCCCTTTCATTTTCGACTTTTTGTTTTTAATTTTTATTTTTTCACTTTTCATGTTACTTACGTTGCCACGAGCGTTAAAATCGCCGCAAGTCGGTGCTGTTGTTTGGTATATAAGCAGTGTATCGGCGGTTCTAGAATAAAGTTGAAGTTCAGCGCCTGTGTAGTCATCTTTTCTGTATTCTTTGCTCTGTCCGTGTGTTTAAAGGCTGCCACCCATTAGCCTCAAGCTAGAAGACAGGGCCAGGTTCGCCATCGTCCTGTTGTCATGGGTGAACAGGGGAGGATGGGGGGACGGTTGGGGGGAGTGAGGTAACTTACGCCTCTCTCCCCAGGCTATGCGAAGACAAGCCCTGCACTCAACTACTGCTTCTAAAATAAGGCCATGCCACTATTAGGAACAACATTCTGCACAATTTCCCACTAACCCACCTGTCAAATGTATTTTTGTCTCTAAAGGATTCTGAGCCTCGGGTCCCACGTCCTGCAAAACCGCATATGCTTCAGAAGAAACGACTACTCAGGTACCGCCCAAAGCGAACACTGACCTCGTGTGTTGGCTAGTAAGCTGGCTATAAACTGGGAAGAAAAGCAGGGATATGATAAAGGAAGTATTCATGGCTCAAGGGTATATAAAGACCAGCTTCAACAAACCACGCATAACACGCCTAGCGGCTGACTGGAAAGCATGACTCAAATTTGTCTTTGCAATGAAGGACTTTTGCCTGACAAAGCGAAGGGGATGAGGACGAACTCCCGCACACCTCTCTTCTGATTATCACTGGTATAAGCATTTCATTACTTTTCACCGATATCTCTCTCGACGCATAGGCTTTCGTAAGCAGCAAGTGCGTACACTATCACTGTAAAAACATTTACACCCTAACGGGTGTTTTGGTTTGTCAATAACCCCCTTACGCCTTCTAGGAAGGGTGCAATAAGGCACCGATGAACCCTTTTAAAGCATGCACAGCTTGTCACTGCACCCTTTTGTAGAAAGGGTTCTTAAGGCGCGCCTGCACCCATTACCAAAAAGGCTGCTTTAATCGGCATCCTTTAGAAGAAAAGGTGTTCCAAGCCTATCGCACCCTTTGTCAAAAAGGTAGCTAGTATATACACCCTTTGCTGAAAGGGGTGCTGTAAGCATTCCTCCATTTTTCCATGCAAAGCTCTTAAAGATGGACATATTACATTGCATCACAAGCACGTTCAGCTATTATGGGTTGATTCAGGCTAATACATTTTCCCATTATATATTTTCTGCCGTCACATTGTGTAATATCATCTCAGCAATTGATACCTATTGTTTTTAAACATGTGGATGTGAAAACATGCAATGAAATGCAGTAAGTAGTATAGTGAATGCAGTTCATTGAGAAGCTTCTCGTTACGAAACATCAATAGTTATAAATTCGAGCAAATAAATTCAGTTAGTACTGTTGATATGCAGCGCTGCGCGACTAGCTTCTGCTTTGAAACCATTACGCCGAAGAATAGGTGCTCGACTAGGCAGCACACGCGTTGCGCTGGTTTGGCATAGTTGTGATTAAACAGCCAGTACGCTGCCATTACGGCGATCAGCCCTTGAATTGCGTCAGTGACCTGAAAGAGGCGCTGTCGTTCTATGTACAGAAAGTAATCGTCTGCCGTTTCCAGATTCCCGTTAGAAAAAACCACGCATGGCGTCAGTGTCTTCTCTCCTTCCTGCGTTATATATAGACAGTTTAGAACAGTACATATTAGAATACAATGTCAGGACAGCAGGTAATACCACTGCCACTGACACTATAGCCACTGACATGCGTCGCGTGCTGGCTCGCTCAAGAACGAAGAAGTTGGTCATTGTCTTTATGATTCGGTACGCCTGACGCTTCGCTGGAAATTCATCCTGAGCAGCTGAATCCATCTGCGTCGACTGAATAAACACACCCCTACAGTTAGTGGAGGTGCTGGATTCGTTCCCATTCACCCTGGAACTAAGAAGCCGCACATTGCCATCTGCTTACACCATGCCGGACGATACTGCCTCGAAATCGCCGCCCCTCCCAACCACGGTCCTGTGTTCTGGAGCTCTACGGCAGCGTGACCCATGCCTCATCAGTGACCCGGTCGACCAAGACGTCGACGATTGGTTGTCGGTGTACGAGCATGTCAGTAGTTACAACCGATGGGACGACACTATCAAAATAAGTAACGTAATCTTTTACCTTACTCACGGGGCGAACCTCTGGTTCCGCAACCATGAGGCAGACCTGCCATCTTGGTCTGCATGTAAGAATAATTTTGCGGAAGTGTTCGGCCGCCCTGCAGTTCGGAAGATCTGAGCACAACAACGCTTGCGCGAGCGCACTCAGCAGGCGGAAGAGTCGTTCACCAGTTATATAGAAGACATCGTTGACCTGTGCAAGCGTGTCGACCCCTTAATGTCCAAAGGGGATAAGATCGAAAACATCCTGAAAGGCATCTCTGAAGACGCGTGCCAGATGCTCTGGGTGAAAAATCCTGCCACGGTCAGTGACGTGATGAAACTTTGCCAGAGCTACGACCAGTTTCGTAAAAATCGCGCTTCTACCCGGCGGTCCGGTGTTAGAGACGACGCCATCTCTACACTAGCGCTAGGCGGTTCTACCCCATCAGAGGACAGCCCTTTGCTTCAACAAATCAAAGCCTTCGTTCGAGAAGAGGTCGTCCGCCAGCTATCACTGGTCCCTCATTTAAAGGGTACTGGCCGCCTTGCTCCTGACATGGCTCCGTCTTTAGCCCCTGCCACATGGCGTGCTGTGCAAGATCACATCGCTGATGTCCTTCCGCCCAGCTCCATGCTCATGCTCAGCCTTATGCTGCCGCCCAGCCCCGTGCCGGCGCAAGTAACGGCACCACTTACTTACGCTCAAGTCGCGGCCAAGCCGCTGCCATCAGCGTATTTGTCCTACCAGGCCGCTCCTTCCAACCTTCCTTCGCCTTTGCGTGGGTGTGCATTCCATGTCCCTATTCCAAGGGTACGCCAAGGCCCTACGAATCATTCGCGTACCGCAGACAACCGGCCAATCTGCTACTCTTGCGGGCTGCCGGGCCATGTCACACGCCTTTGCCGCCAACGCCTTCCGCCTTCTTGACCTGACCTCTGGAACTACTCCTACGATACAGACAAGCCGTCGCCGAGAACTCCGCCGGTTCCGACTTTGTATCTCGTGACAATCAAACATATACAACTCACCGATCATCGTCCCCTCGTCGCCGTTCCCCGCCCCCGCTTCTCCGGCGTTCTACCGGCGCTGTTGAGAAAAACTAACAGTCGCAGTTCCCGGGGCAAGAACTGCGCTTGGTTCGAATTCTTCAAGTCCTCCGTGTTCTCTCGCTAACGTAATGCAAGTGTTTGTCGACGGCGGCGCAGTACTCGCTCTTGTCGACACGGGCGCTGCCTTATCCGTCATCACTGAAGCTCTTCGCCGGCGTCTTCGTAAGGTGACCACCGCGCTTTCTGACTTTTCGCTTCGCACCGCCTCATCACAGCGCGTTCATCCCTCAGCGGCTTGCACGGCCCGTGTTCTCATCGAAGACGTCATATACACCATCGAGTTTATTATACTGTCTCACTGCTCACATGATATCATCCTGGGCTACGATTTCCTTTCCACTCATCGTGTCGTTATTGACTGCTCCCGAGCGGAAGTTTTCTTTTTACCTCTTTGGGATACCGTCTTGAGTGACGTCCCTCCCCGGTCGGCAAAACTCCTTGTCGCCAATGACACAGACATTCCTCCAGTTTCTGCTGCCCTCGTTCCACGGTCCTGTGAAAACGTTACTACTTCGACTGTCTTCGTCACACCTACCGACGCCGCTTCACGCCATCCCTGCCTCCTGCTTCCATTTGCTGTTCTCAAGTTCGAAGATGGGCATAGTGCAATGTACGTCTCAAATCTATTTTTGTGCCCGTCCGTCCTGCTACGCGGCGAGTGTCTCGGTCGTGTTGAAGAACTTGATCCCTCGCTTGTAAATACTCTTCCTGCCACGCCTACTTCATTAGACGTTAATGTTCTCAGCTCTTGCGATATAGCGACCGCTTCGACACCACCCGAAGTTCTTCAACAAGCTATTGACGCAGATCTTCCATCCGCACAAGGCGATCAACTCGCTGCTCTTTTAGAGAACTTCACTTCTGTCTTCGACCTTCCTCCCACTGCTCTGGGTCGCACGTCTGTCATTACGCACACAATCGACACTGGTACAAACGCACATTTACGACAGCGTTCTTATCGCGTGTCGGCCTCTGAGCTTCAAGTCATTGCTGATAACCTGGACATGCTTCGCTGGGGCGTCATACAGCCATCTAACGGTCCATGGACTTCTCCGGTTGTTTGGTCACCAAAAAAATGGTTCCATCCGGCTTTGCGTCGATTACCGTACCCTAAACAAACTGGCGCGCAAAGATGTCTATCCTCTGCCGCGAATCGACGACGCCTTGGACTGTTTACAGGGAGCCTAGTATTTCTCCTCTTTGGATTTGCGCTCTGGCTACTGGCAGGTAGCGATGGCTGATGATGACCACTCGAAAACTTCCTTTATAACACCGGACGGCTTATATCAGTTCAACGGTATGCCCTTTGGCCTTTGCAATTCCCCAGCTACTTTCGAGTGCCTGATGGACAATGTTCTTCATGGACTCAAGTGGCAGACCTGTCTTTGTTATCTGGATGTCATCGTAGTTTTTTCTACCGACTTTTCTTCTCACCTTCTCCGCCTAAAGCATGTCCTCGCGTGTCTTGCCGACGCTGGGCGTCAATTGAATTTGAAGAAGTGCGGTGCCACTTTGCCGCACGAAAACTCACAATTTTAGGCCACATAGTCTCTAAGGACGGCATTCTTCCCAACCCCACCAAACGTCGCGCAGTTACAGAGTTTCCGAAGCCAACCTCCGTGAAGCAACTGCGGAGCTCTATCGGCCGCTGCTCCTACTTTCGACGTTTCATCTTGAACTTTGCCTCTATCATCGCTCCTCTGACCTAGCTCCTTGCCGGCAGCTCCGACCTTTTCGCCTGGACTCCAGCCTGCGATAAAGCCTTCGACACTTTACGCCGCCCTTTGGTTTCGCCTCCAATTCTATGCCACTTTGATCCGACTGCGCCTACGAAGATTCACACTGATGCTAGCGGTATTGGGCTTGGGGCCGTCCTTACCCAACGTAAGCCTGGTTACAGCGAGTATGTTGTGGCATACGCCAGCCGATTATTGAAGAAAGCAGAATCTAATTATTCAGAAATAAAAAGGGAATGTTTCGCCATTATTTGAGCCATTGAAAAATTTCGTCCCTATGTGTATGGCCGACAATTTTATGTTGTGACCGATCACCACAATTTGTGCTGGCTTGCCTCTCTGAAAACCCATACGGTCGCCTTGCTCGCTGGGCTCTCCGTCTCCAGGATTATGAAATTCATGTCATTTATCGATCATGTCGGAAGCATACAGACGCGGATGCTCTTTCCTTCTCGCCATTGCCTAGTGATACCTCGTCTGACCACGTCTGCGTTTACGATTTGTCGACTCTTGCCACTATCGACATGGCTACCGAGCAGCGGAATGACCCCTGGATCAATGCACTTTTGGATTTTCTCTCAAGTCCTACTCCTGATCATTCATCCAAAGCGCTCCTCCAGCAAGACCACCACTTCTCCATTCGTGACGGTCTTCTCTATCGCCGGAATTATTTGCTTGATGGACGGAAGTGGCTTCTAGTCATCCCGCGTCATCTCCGTACCGACATTTGTGCTGCGTACCATGGTGACCCACAATGTGCTCACGGCGGCGTATGAACACTTACACGCGCCTACGTCTGCGATTTTACTGGCGTGGAATGTTCCGCTTTGTACGACATTTCGTGCGCGCTTGCAAATCTTGTCAACGCCAAAAAACTCCTAAGTCCCCTGTTTTGTTGCAGCCGTTACAGTGTCCTGCTCGTCCGTTTTACCGCATTGGCATAGATCTCTATGGCCCTCTTCCTACTACTCCCGCTAGATACCGGTGGATTATCGTGGCAGTAGACCATCTTACTCGCTACACTGAAACATTACCGTTACCCTCTGTCTCCGTTAGAGACGTTGCTTTGTTCCTTCTCAACAACTTGATTCTTCGCCACGGGACTCCGAAGGAACTGCTCAGTGACCGCGGACGCGTTTTCTTGTCCGACGCTCTCGAGGCCCTACTGAAAGAATGCAGCATCATTCATCGTACCGCTACTTTTTACCACCCTCAGAAGAATGGCCTGATAGAACGCTTCAGCAGTACTCTGAGTGACATGCTGGCCATGTACATCAACGACGCTCATTCCAACTGGGACCAGGTTCTTCCCTTCGTAACCTACGCGTACAACACTGCGATACAGACTACCACTGGATTCTCTCTCTTCTTACTTTACGGGCACGAGTCAACCTGCACAATGGACGCGCTTTTTCCCTACCGCCTTGATGTTTCTTAATCGTCGCCACTCTCGGACGCCGCCAAGTACGCAGAAGAATGCCGTCAGCTAGCTCGTCCGCTTACAAAGGAAAACCAGTGGCAACAAAGACACCATCGTGACATTGGCGAGGCGCCTTCATATGCACCCAACTCTCTGGTGTGGCTCTGGGTTCCTGCCACAACCAGCGGCCTTTAAAAGAAGCTTCTTGCTCGGTACCACGGTCCATACTGAGTCCTACAAAAACATTTCCTGTCAACTACGTAGTTGAGCCCGTTACCCCCTCGGCGGACTTGCGTTGTCGTGGACGCGAAATAGTTCATGTAGACCGAATCAAGCCCTACTACGATCCGTCTGTACTTTCGGCTCCATGAGTCGCCAGGATGGCTCCTTCTCTACCCGGGAGGAAACTGTGGTGTGGTAATCTTCATCGTTATAGCCACTGACATGCGTCGCGTGCTGGCTCTCTCCAGAACTAAGAAGTTGGACGTTGTCTTTGTGATTCGGTACGCTTGATGCTCCGCTGCAAATTCATCCTGAGCATCTGAATCCATCTGCGTCGACTGAGTAAACACACGCGCCCCGGAGCCGGCGCCGCGGGACGATGATGATGGTATGTACAAGAGGAAGAAGATCATGGTATGTACAAATGAAAGAAGATCTGTGGAGGGCTCACACAATCTGCCCGGGGGGTCGGAAGCGTCCAGCCTGGCCGCTCCTAACCAACCGATGTACTGCGGCGCAGAAACGGCTTCAAGCGAGAAACATGAACAATTCAGTTCCACGATGGCGTCGGTCAGCTGGGGGATCAACAGGTGTGACTTGGTAGTTTACTGGGGAAGTTTGGTTGATTACCTTGTAGGGACCAAGATAGCGGTGCTGAAATTTGTCAATAAGGCCAGGGGTGCACAGTGGTGTATAGAGCAGTACTTCGTCACCAGGACGAAAAGAGACCACGCGATGCTTCGAATCGTAGCGACTGTTGCGGTCTTGCTGGCACGCTTCTGTGTTGAGGCGGGCAAGATGACGGCATCTGGCCACACGGGATAAGAACTGGGCTGGTAATGATGAGGAGTAGTCGGGCGTAGAGAAGAAGGAAGTGTCGAGGATTGTAGTGGGAGGTGGGCCGAAAACGAGGAAAAATGGGGAGTAACCGGTAGTCCGCTGTACTGCAGTATTATAGGCGAATGTGACAAATGGTAGAACAGTATCCCAATTTCGATGATCCGGTGTGATGTACATGGATAGCATATCCGATAGGGTGCGGTGAAATCGCTCAGTCAGACCGTTAGTCTGGGAATGGTAGCTTGAGGTTGTCTTATGAAGGGTGGATGGCGCACGAAGAACTTCGGATCCGATTGTCGATAAGAAGGTCGTCCCTCGGTCACTTAGAAGCACCCGAGGAGCGCCATGACGCAATACAATTGACCGCAAAAAGAAATTAGCTACCTCTTCAGCAGAACCAGTCGGTGCAGGGGCCGTCTCAGCATAGAGTTGTAAGGTGGTCGACAGCTGTTGTAATCCAATGGTTACCCCCGTTGGAGAGAGGTAGAGGACAATATAAGTCGATGCCGACTACGTCGAATGGTGTGGCGGGACAGGGAAGGGGCTGTAGGAGACCAGCGGGGGAAGAAGTCAGCCGCTTGCGACGGTGGCACAGGTGGCAGGAAGCAACGTATTTAGCTACGGTGGTAGACAGGCCAGGCCAAAAGAATCGTCTTTTCACGCGGTCGTATGTTTTGTTAAAACCAAGGTGACCTGCAGTAGCGTCATCGTGGAAAGCCGCTAGTATACGTGGGCGAAGCACACGCGGTACGACTGGGAGCCAGCGAGTTCCATCAGGATAATACACGTAGCGGCGCAGTATGCCATCTTCAAGCTTGAAATTTCGAAGCTGTCGGCGAAGCCTAGCGTTGGGTGGGCTCGAAGCGCCGATAAGGCGGTCGATGATGGGCCGACAGTAGGCATCAGCTAATTGCTGTTAGCGGAGAGCGTGCTTGTTCTCAGAGTCGTCAAAAGAAACTGCAGTGATATGCGTCGGTGGAAGCGATGCTCGGCTGTGGTCAGAGGTGGAAATGCATTGTGAAGAAAAACAGTAGGTTGATTCCGAAACCGGGGAGTGAGAAAGAGCGTCGGCGTCTTGGTGTTGGTGCCCGATTTATATACGACGTCGAAATGGTATTCTGTCAGGCGTAGAATCCTTTGCCTGTCAAATTTTTCAGTGAAGATAACCAGCAAAGAGCATGGTGATCGGTCACAACTGTGAAATGCCGACCATATAGGTAAGGGCGAAACTTTTGAACAGCGCAGACGACAGCGAGACATTCCTGCTCGGTAATGGTGTAGTTTTTCTCAGCTGGAGTCATGGCCCGACTGGCGAAGGCAATCACTTTCTCACGTGAAGTTGCATCGCGTTGCAGAAGTACAGCCCCAAGACCGTGACCACTGGCATCAGTGTGCAGGATGGTAGGAGCGCTGTCGCTGAAGTGGCTAAGAACTGGGTTTGATGTAAGGGCGTGCGTTAGGTCGTTAAAAGCAGTGTTGCACTGTTCAGTCCACACGAAAGGGCTGCGCGCTTTAAGTAGTTCATGAAGTGGCGCAGCAATAGTTGCAAAATGTCTTATAAATCGCCGGAAATAGGACGCCAGGCCGAGGAAACTGCGCAAATCTGTAGTCCGTTGCGGACGAGGAAAGTTCAAAACCGCGGTTATTTTTTGAGGGTCTGGGCGAATGCCGTCATGGCTAACCAGATGTCCTAATATTTTAATTTCCTTCTCTGCAAAGTGGCACTTCTTGGTGTTGAGCTGAAGGCCTGCTGAAGCAACACACGTGAGGACTTCATTCAGGCGCGTGAGATGGTCGGTAAAATTTTACGAAAAGATAACAATGTTATCCAAGTAACATAAACAGGTTCTCCATTTGAGGCCACGAAGTACAGTATCAATCATTCTTTCAAATGTTACGGGTGCGTTACAAAGGCCGAAGGGCATAACATTAAACTCGTAAAGTCCGTCGGGAGTTGCGAAAGCGGGTTTTTCTTTGTCGTCCTCATGCATAGGTATTTGCCAATAACCTGAGCGGAGGTCCAAGGTCGACAAATATTCGGCACCTTGGAGAGAGTGAAGGGCGTCATCAATACGCGGCATCGGGTAGACGTCTTTGCAGGTAATTTTGTTGAGTGCGCGATAATCAACACAAAATCGTACCGATCCGTCCTTTTTTTAACTAATACTACGGGGGGGACCATGGGCTTGTTGGTGGACGAATAATATCGCGATGGAGCATGTCATTGGCATTTTCTTCAATTACTTTTCGTTCCGAGAGAGAAACCCGATAAGGTCGTCGGCGTACAATTGAGTTACTTTCGGTAAGGATGCGGTGATGTGCAACACTTGTCCGTCCCAGTGGTGGGGAAGTGGCATCAAAATGGCTAGGTGGGCTTGAAGCAATTGCAGCAATTCTTGACGTTGGTGTGGCATGCGGTTCGGACTGATTGTCTTCGACAGCATGGAAAGAGAGACTTGCGATGAATCACGTTGCGGAGGAAGCGGGGCAGTGAGCACCGTCATGGATATAGGGTGAGCATCCACTAAGCATGGCAGGGAAGGTCCTTTAGTCAGCACGAGGGATTCACGGGAAGTGTTCGTGGCAGCTACTATTGCTGAGCTGCTGCGGAATCGCACAAGACTTGATGGGAAGGCGATTCCACGTGCAAGATGACGATGAGATGGTGCGATGAGTACATCCCCGTCGCTGATGTGTTCGGAAACAACGGTAATAAGTGCTTTGCACTGTGGAGGCAATACAGTATCAGCTGCGGCAATGAGGAAATGATGCCGTGCAGAAATGTCAGATGAAAAATCACTGTCTGTCATATGGATGACACGGTCGCCACAAGAAATTAACGCTGAAGTGGTTGACAAAAAATCCCATCCAAAAATCATCAAATGCGCACACGGTGAAAGCACAGCAAACTGCACATGGTGGCGGACGCCGTCTATAACAACTGAAACTGTACACTTTGCTGAAGGGTGCAGAGGGACGCCATTTGCTACACGAAGTTCAGGTCCATCATATGGTGTCGTTACTTTCCAAAAGAAAGTGCAGCTACTGTGTCAACAAAGCTTCGACCGGTAATCCTTCAGCTAAAACGGAAATCATATTATACGGGCGATGAGGAGGACTTTTTGTAAGTTCGCAAAGTGCAGTTTCTCCTCCGGAAACTGCATCGCTTAGTTTTCCGAATTACGGACAGGAACAGTTGTTGCTGGTCGAAGTGGCGAAATAGAGCGGCGGTATGGGGAAGGGGACCGGCGTCGGGATACATGATCCCACTTGGTTCAGACGAGAATACCGGCGGTGGAGAGAATCGACGAGGTTGCTGGGAATTGGTCGTCGCTGATAGTATGCAGGTATGTCACTTTCGAAGGCGTCATAACCACGTCGCTCGTTTTGAATGCGTCAGCGACAAAAGCGAGATATATATCCTCAAATTACACAATAATAATACACTGGGCGAGAGGGGCGCCAAGGTGCGTAATAGGGTGGCGTCGGTTGAGCCGTCGTCATGGCGTTGATGTGGTTTTAGGGTGGTGCTTCGGGTACGGGAACAAAAGGAGGAGGGGATGCAGCGACGTGAGCGTAAGTCGGTGCTGGGCGAGGTGCAGGAGGATCATGTGTGACAGGGTGGTTGACAGTGGCCAACTCTTCTTTAATGATGTGGCGGAGGCCGGCGTCGTTAGAAGGGGGAGACGAATGATCGCACCCGTGCCGGCAGAACGGGCTGAGGGCTTGGAGCTCCTCGCGGATTATCGCTCGAAGCATGGCTCGTAGATCGAGGTCAGTAGAGGTCGGGGCAGTAGTGAAGCCTGGCTGCAATCGGGAGGACTGTAGCTGGTCGAGGCGTTGGCAGGTCGTTATAATGGAATCAACACTTGATGGATTTTGGGCAACTAGGGTGTTATAAGCCATTGAATTGATTCCTTTCAAGACATGGTGTACACGTTCAGATTCCGGCATGGTGGGACTGATACGCCGACAGAGTGCCAGCACGGCCTCTATGTATGACGCATAGGACTCATCGGGACCTTGACGGCGGGTAGCGAGCTTGTTCCTTGCGATCTCCGTCCGAACAGCCGGGTCGGCGAAGTACTGTCGGAACTGCTGCTTGAAGGTGGGCCAGTTTGTGGTGTGGGGCTCGCGGGTAATAAACCAATTTCTGGCGACCTCAATAAGGTAGAAAGATACGTTCAGAAATTTCAAAGCATCATCCCACCGGTTGTAGGCACTGCAGCGTTCATACGTGTCAAGCCAGTCATCGACGTCTTCGTCGCGACGACCAGCGAACAGCGGCGGGTCGCGTTATCGTGTGGGCACCATCGGAGGCGCCGGTGTAGCCGAGGTAGAGGGTCCGGTCGGGTCGGGGCTGCTCTCGGTTGACATGACGATGGTAGTTGTTAAACGGCGACCGGAACGTAGCTCCAACGAGAGGCAGGGCACAGGGCAGCAAGGGGATCGAATTTCACCTCCACCACTTGTGAAAGAAGGCCAGGTCCAGACGGCAAGGTCGTGAAGGCAAGGCAAGGTATGCCGTGTCAGCATTTAATCTGATGGAGAAAACCCAAGCGCGCGCCGGAGCCGGCGCCGCGGGACGATGATGATGGTATGTACAAGAGGAAGAAGAAGATCATGGTATGTACAAGTGAAAGATCCGTGGAGGGCTCACATTTATATATATATATATATATATATATATATATATATATATATATATATATATATATATATAATTATTAGTAGATAACCCATTGCTGTGCATTATCACCGCCGCTTTTCTTTACAATCTGTTCTGCACTATTCCCTGCTTCTCGTATGACCAGAATTTAGTTTCCGTAACTGGTTTCTCTGCAATACAACAGTAAAGATCAAATTTTTTTGCCGCACGTGCAATAAAGTCAGTATATCACAGAGTTGTACATATTTAGTGACCTAATAAATTGGATTCACAGGCGAGCTTCTTTTCAAGAGCCCTTTTAAAAGTTTTACATAATCCGCACTTACAACAGGCACGAACATTGCCTCCGTCAATTTTGGTTGACAAATGGTTTTTGTAACAAGCTTCCGGATCCGAACAGGACGGATGTCTGCAACACAAACAAGAAATTTTGTAAAAGCCACGATGCTCTACCTTTCAAATATAAACTACAAAAGAGCGAAAGAACAAGACATCGGTATAGCCACTTGCTCATACTGCAGATTTCAGTTGGGTTTTTTTGGCAGGCCAAAACACTATACAACCATATATAGGCTTCACCCATAATTAAAAACTCACGTTTCTGACGCCTTATGCTGGCAGCTGCGTCGCTGGCTTCAATAATCAGCAGCATGTCGTATTTTTTTCCTCCTTGCAGGCTGTCGCTCAAAACCAGACTCATCACAGTCTGAATGCCTTTCTCGATGGCTTGCAGTCGATTTCTTTTTATCAATGTATTGAAGTCCTCGAGAAACTGTAATATCGAAATTGTTCACAAAAATACATTATGTACAACAGCAAAACATTTCTGGGGCTAATCACTATGTGCAACAATGACAGATGCATAGTGCAGCTTAAGTACTAATTTATAGGGTTTAGTGCTCGAAGGCGGCTTGCGCTGTGAGGGACGCAGGAGTTTTGCGTTCAGGAAATTTTGGTAACGTGGAGTTCTTTAACCTGCATGAATCGCACACTAATCGCACATTTTGTTTTTCACTTCGATCGAAAAGCGGTCGCAGTGACCGGAATTGAACCCGCCTCCTTGAACTCACAGCAGCAACAAAGCCACTGCGTCGGGATGCAAAGTACAAAAATATGTTTGGTCATTATAATCTAAAAGCTGATGCCTGCACAAATAACTACAAATTATCATTAACATTTGTCTGCAGCAGCTGTAGTTACTTGATCACAAGCTTCCATTTTTTTCGCAGTCT
This sequence comes from Amblyomma maculatum, assembly GCF_055883805.1. Taxonomy (NCBI): domain Eukaryota; kingdom Metazoa; phylum Arthropoda; class Arachnida; order Ixodida; family Ixodidae; genus Amblyomma; species Amblyomma maculatum. Next base: position 16,254,555 of record NC_139350.1, read on the forward strand.
GTCATGCTCTTTTATTTCAAACTTCAAAATTTCAAGCTTTTCAGTTGACCAATCAAGAATGCAGAGGTAAAGTTCTTATTCAGCAGCACTAAGATTAAGGCTAATTCGACGTAAACCAGTCCCATTTCCGCATGCATCATCTGACATGCTTTCGTTACTTAAAGATTCTTTTATGCAACTAGCCTGTGAGAAAGCTGGATGATATCTAAGCTATCAATGGCATTGTGCTGCAGTATACGCACAACTGAGATCTGCAGTCGAGATTTTTTTACTTGAAAGGCCTAGTATAAGTTTACTAATATTATTAACTTGATATATTTGTTTATCTATTAGCGTAAGTTTATTATATGGTCTTGCTGAGGGGGGGGGCGGGTTGCTGATATCTGCAGACCTGTATGATTTAGTACTACCATGCACGACTTCCGCAAAAAAAGAAAATTGACTGTCTGGTAAAATCGCAAAATAATGAACTGACATAGCACGAAAGAACACAGTTATGCACTTACCAACTCATATATTGCCAGGTAGGGATATTTGATAAGTTCTGTGGCCACAGGCATTTGGTACAAGTCCTACACTCTAGGTTGGTGCGCCACTTTCAGTCGACAGCGTAGCTGGTCGATTTGCGCATTTGGTCTCCTTTATAATTAGCATACCCAAGCCTCATATTGGGCAAGGCTATTGCTGTCTTTAACACATGGTGGCAAGCTGAGCTCCTGTGTAAAAGATTGAAACCATTATGGTAAGACTTCCAAATAATACCTTAAGACTCAAATATGAGGCACTTACCTAAATTTGACCCACATGCGAGCAGGCGCGAGAAATCCCCGAAGCACACAATATCTACCAGGTGCAAAAATGTACAAATACAGAGAGCAAGTAATTTCATCCCCGGGGAAAAAAACAAAGGAATAAACATCATGTTTATTGCACACTCCTGCAATATAACTTTCATTATCAGACTTTTGGCATATACTTGATAACATTACAATTCTCCAGCTTGGACACACTTATGAATGGTACAGTTCGCCTTCCAAGCTTCACTCACGCTGTCTTATGAATGGCAAGAATGACCTTTGGCAAGAATCTTCCCTATGTATTTTTTTGAAGCGGTGACTTTTAGGGTAGTAAAGCTTCTTGCTTTGCTTACAGGTTTTAGCTTACTCAAAACTGGAGCTGCACTCAGTGACACAACACTGTCTATGAAATCAAGCTGTTTGTTTTTCCCCTGTTCCATGTTCTGGCGTGGAGGAGGCCACTTCGCGTCATGGCTCATAGAGTGGCCACGTTTCATCTTCTTTTCACCCTAATTTCTGTATTGCTCGAGCTGCTGAGTGTTGGTCAAGTGACAGTTTAACATTCAATGAATGGCTTCAAAGCCAGTGCACGTCACAGCACAAAATTAAACCTGGTTATAAGAAAATAGCAAACTGTCCACAATCTTTCGTTACATCCAGGTTTTCATTATATGCTTCTTTCACATGAAGACTCAAAAGGACAATGAATAATGAAAACAACGTTAAAAACTGATTGTAACGGAAACCATCTTGAAAGAGTTTACAGTTAACTGCTTCAAACCTAGCTGTTAGCTTGTGGTCATGACCTGAAATACTGTTTTTAACCATGATGGCTACGGCACCCACCAGCCTGATTGCCTGCTCTCCGTTGCAGTGGAAGACTATAATTTTCAGGATATTCACGTCCCGGGGACCCAGGTTTCTTTTCTGTAAGCTTAAAGCAAAAGGTGAGTGTGGAGCTAATATGACTTTATGAACACTACTGTATACTTGAAGAGAAAAAAACAAGGTCATTTTCAATCCCATGATTCGGGGCTTATCTTTTGAGTTGGTCAAAGAATTTCCGCCGCCTCCTGGATTTCGACAGCACACGACTACAAATAGTAGTGTCCATCTCATCTTCAGTTGCACTGGAAGTCCGTGCAGATCGCACGGATACATTTGAGCAAAGCTTTCCCGTGCGAGAGAGGCCTTGGGATCGGCTGTCCTGAAGGACTGCGCAGCCTGCTTGATGGGTGATGCAGTTGCACTAGCTACTTCTAGCTGGATGTGGACACCCCTGAAAAAGCCTCACTATGCGTGCCCAGGGCTGGTACTGAAGTCTGCTGCAATGCTGCGTCTGGTTGCACCACAATACAGTATGTAGGATTACGTATCAATGATAACCGCTTTCATGCTTTGTATGTTTTGTTTCCTGCGACTTTCAGTGTTACAATTTTCTTTTTCTTCTTCCATGTCGAAAAAAATCAGGAATAGGCTGCGTGGTTACCATCACAGTTTACACACAGGCGTGGTTCAGTTGGACAGTTCTCAGCCGCGTATCCAGGTGAAGCCCACTTGGCACAAGTTACCTTGCCCCAGAAGCTCTGAGAACTGTGACCATACTTCTGACAGTTGTAACAACGACTATAAGAATGCATCATCTAACACTCATCTTCACGTATCCTACCTAAAAAAAAATGTTACTAAAACTAGCTTCATTTTGAAAACTTCTAAATGCCGCGCAGTTCTACCGCTGCCTTCCGCGAAGAGTGACGGTGCAGTCGAACCAAGCTTCAGTGCGCAGGCATGCTTGGTGGCGGCTTATATTGTCATGCTTGACAAGTAGAAATGCGACCGGCTTCTCACAAGCCCGACGTGCAGTTTTCGAGCGCTCGGCAGGATATTTGAGGGAAAGTGGTTCGATTTCAGGTGGATACAATTTTTTTTTAGTGTCAGTTACTGCGACCATTTCCTGCGGCGTATGCAAGCCCATAATACAAGATGGGTTTTCGCCTTAAAAGCAGCCGAGGTAAGGCGCCTGGACACTGATCGCCCTAGGGCGGCTCGATTGCCAGCGCCGCGAGAGACCAGGGCGGGTTATCAAGCACCTATGGGTTGTCTGAGGGGGCGCAACTATATTATATATTGACCAAGAATGTGGCGCAACGAAGGCACACATTTCTGGGTATTATGCAGCATCAACTCGCCCCTCAAGCTGTTATTTTGGTATATATTGAGATTACCAGGGGTATGATGCTCATCTTCCTGTAGACGTTTTGCGCATCGTAACGCGCCATCGTAACGCTCCGCAGCGTAGGAGTCCTGCAATCTCAACTGTGCCGCAAGTGGGCAGGCGTCACTAGATTATAGTCCGGTGGTGGTGGTGACAAACATTTATGTTTGTCACCACCACCGCAGCCGTGGCCTAGTGGTTAGAGCGCCCGTCTCGCCTGCGGGAGGTGGTTAGTTCGAAACCCACCGCCGGACACCCGCAGGTAAAAATGGGTAAAAGCGTCCCCCGACCTGGCGCTCGGCTTTTCTAGGGGTGTGTGTTTGGGAGAAGCTCCGTAAACCCTGCTGCGTGCCCATTCTCCGCAGTGGGCCCAAACCCAGTTTCGGACCTAGCAGCCTGCAAAGGTGGTTCAGTTTGTCTTGCAAATGTACTTCCTTTGAGCCTCACCTGAAGTGCTCTCTTTGAGCCTCAGCTGCAGCAGTCCTAAAAAACCAAACCGTTTGTCCAAAAACTTTTGGACCGAGGCCCTATTAACCCAGGCCCTCACAAATCTAGGTGGAACTCCTATTCCGGAGCCCCAATGGCGTCTAACACCCTTCGCGCCCTGGCGACCACGGTCCGCTGGGACTGTAGGTCATGGCAGTTGAGCAGCGCCGCCTCCCAGGCCTCCCTAGAAGGATGGGTAATGAAGGATTGGGAACGCTGGGGATTGGATGGACAGGCCCAGACCATGTGGAAAACGTCCGAGTAGGTCTCTCCACACAGGCTGCAGCCCCCATCAAAGTCTGTGGTACACCCGCCGTTAACGCGCCACATTTAATCCACACGCAAGTTGATAACCTACGCGCGTGCCAAGTCTGGTGGAAACACTAGCTCTCTGCGTGAGGGTTGCCATTGGGAAGCAGGTAACATACGGCAGTAGCCAGTTTGAAGTCTATATACAGCTGCCTCTAACGCCGCAGAGACCAGACACCTACTGCGCGCATATGGCGCATCCACGTTGAGCGAAACTCCCGATGTGCTACATTTATGCATGTCCTCACGTGTGACAGATCAAGTAACTCATCGCTATCGCCCATCCTCCTGGAACACTAATGTTAACACAATGTGAGGGTGGCATTTCTTGCCATTTTTTTTACTTGCATGTAGTTGTAAATAATGTAATTAGTGTCTATTGTTCTCCTTTGCCCTTTAACTCTGTTTTCCTTTGCAATATCTTTCGGTCCTTTCTTTTCTTATTTTTTCGTCGGCCGCAGCTCAGGTGCTTACGGATGAATACAGCAGCTGCTGCGGTAGACAAACATATTTTCTTTTTGTATTTGTCCTTATGTGCAATGAATAGATAACTACCGTAAATATGCCGATGCTCTCTTGGAGGCTTTCACAGCTCTGAGTCAATGATGAGTGCATAATGGTGATGGTAGTGGTTTATTAAATAATCAAAAAGGAAGAAAAAAGTGTTCTCGGCTGCGGTAACTCCTATCTAAAATCTGAACCACCCAAGCTGAGGCCGGCGGAAAAGAACAGCGGATAGGGAGGGGATAGCGAAGGAAAGTACAGAGGGTAACGATATCAATAAATGACACGGGAGAGGGGAAGCTTAAGTACATTAGGGTGCATGACTGCTAGTCTCACAATTAAGCTCGCATTCAAAAGAATGCTTTACTAGAACGTCGTTTCTGAAAATATTCTCTCCGCTTCACGCTCTCGGGCCGCTCCCTTCATTCCTTAGGAGTATTGCCAGAGCTATTGCAGGAACGAACAGATTCTTGCAGTCCTCTTCAAACCATACTGTTCTCTTGTATCACTTCTGCTTGAATAGTGCTTCACTCAAACAACCACTCGTTGGGTTTGATGGATCGCAGCCACTCGGTGTATGTGAATAGAAGAGGGGGTGGGGAAGGGGGAGGGTTGTGAGAAAAAAAAATATAAAGAGGCTTTTCTCTGCGCTCAGTTTGTGCGCTCATTCGCCTTTGCGGGGCCTCACTTTCGCCACTCTCCCCTTCCCGCTTAATGCCTGTGAGATTGTTCGCACCCCGCACGCTCTCATCTGCCCTTGATCTTATCTCGCTTTCTACGTCCTTCTCTCCTTTGTCGTCTCATTTCTTCTGTTCCTCCCTTTGGACATTCTTTTTTGAAATAGGGCATTGGCGACTGCGGAGCTGAGAGTGAAGGCAGAAAGTAGGAAGGTTGCAGTTATAAATTCTATAAACGTTGGAAATAAGACGTAGATAAAAACATTGATGTCCCTTTCAAATGACATGCAATCGTACTCAAACCGTGTCAAGTGGTGCCTTTTACACCATTAGACACATCGGACGCCGCGCTATGCTAATGAAGCTGTCAAAATAGGGCTTCCTGTTTCGCTTATTGTTCTTGCCACGCTCTATACCCGAATCTTTTCCGTCTTCTTTCGCCCGCTATGTTGCCTCTCCACACCATTTAAAAAAGGTAAAATAATATTATTTAGCTACTATTCTTATATATAATGATATTAATTTCGAGGGTACGCCAAAGCCTCAAATGGTATTCTAGGCGGTGCCACAATAGCCTATTACTGCTAAACTTGGTTTTTTGTTCGTGTCGATCGTGTACAGCATGAATCCACAATTTTTCAAGCTAACAAGTGCCACCATATATGTTATAACGGGGGTAGTTTAGCTTGAGGTTGCAGAGAGTGGAGACGGGAGACAAGGCTTTCACACAACAGGTCTTTTCTGCAGGCCCTAGCCGACACTACTCGAACGTAGTCGTTGTCTTTGCCAAAACTCCCGAGATTCTTTTTGCTCCTTATGAGCATATCAGTGCACGCACCATCTAACGTAACGCCACCCTGAAAAGCACTGTCCCGGTGTGTGCTCGCGTCCAAACCAGGGTTCGTGTAGTACGGTTGAGGCGTGCAACATGGACCGTCTCGGTGGGTGGTGTAGAGGTGTGGCGTGCGGGATGCAAGGGCGCAATTTGGTATATCACTGGAGTCACATTTCGTAAAATACAATAGGGTCCTGTATAAAGGGGCAAACGTTTTTCCGAGAGGCCAAAGCGACGAGCTGGGGTCCAAAGCAGCACGAGAGACGCGCAAGAATACTGGGTGTTGCGATGACAAAAATCATAGCGACGTTTCTGGGAGTGCTGGGAGGCTGCGCGTCGGTTGCGGACAATGCCGCGGGCAGCATCAGCTCGGGCTATGGCGTCACGAGCATATGTTCTGGTTGTGGCGACAGAAGGAAGCAGGCTGTCAAAAGGAAGCAGAGGTTCACGGCCGTATAAAAGATAGAAGGGGGAGTAGCCGGTAGTGTCGTGACGCGACGAATTGTATGCAAATGTCACAAACGGCAGCGTTATGTCCCAGTCCCGTTGGTCATCAGAAACGTACATAGACAGCATGTCAGTCAGTGTCCGGTTAAGGCGTTGGGTAAGCCTGCTCGTCTGTGAATGGTAGGCAGTCGTGAAAGAATGACGAACGTTGCACAACCGTAGGACCTGGTCGACTGTACGCGCAAGAAAGCAACGGCCATGGTCGCCGGGCAGTTGGCAGGGAGCTCCATGGACGAGTATATCGTCGTTGAGGAGGACAACAGCGACATCAGTTGCACAACTGGTTGGTATTGCTCGGTACTGAGCGGAGACGGGAGACAAGGCTTTCACTCAACAGGCCCTTCCTGCAGGCACCAGACGACACTGCTCGAACGTCGTCGTCGTCTTCACCAAAACTCCCAAGATTCTTCTTTTTCCTTCTTATGCGCATATCAGTGCATACATCGCCTATCGTAACAAAATTACTTGCAGTGCTTATGTTAAATTCATCGCCGGGTGGCTCATTGAATCTATAGGACATGTGTAGTAGGACTTTTTGAATTCACTAAAATGGGTTCGCACACCTGAGACAGCGTATCGAGAAATTTGTTGTAATTAACTGATTTAACATTTGCCAAGTTTATAATCACATTTAGGAGGTGACGTAGCACATTAATTGTTTGAACATGATGTCAGTTAAAGAAGGCAAATATGACGAGAGGAACACTGTCGTGCTCGCTGTTTTTTCCGGAGGACTGGCAAAACAAACGGTTGGCTGTTTGCGCGTGTGCCTAGCGTCCCGGCGAGTGACAACAGATGAAAAACAACCTCAGAGAATGGAAGCGGAGCGACGGAGATTGCCTGTAGACAGCCGCATAGAAAGCGGCAAGGAGAGACGCTGACTCGAGAGAGCACTGAGAGCACGCGGCCCTTGCCCCGTGAGGGCGGAGAAGTGGGGGGAGGGGGGGCGCAACTGATTGCGGCCCCCGCTCCGGGCGACTGCGGAGCCCTGCAACGGCTGCCGGGTTCCAAGAACCCGCCGCGACTCTTGCCTCCGGAAATTTGGACAGGGAAAACGACAAAGGAAGAGGGGCCAGCCAAACGTCTTGGGAGGAGATGTTTTCGAAGGGAGCTCATCGACGCTAGAAGAGAGTGAGCTTTGATACAGAGATGAGAAGCCGCACTCTGAGTGAGAATAGGTGTTCGCAATCACGGAAATAAATTCTTGTAAGCTGCAATTGTCAACTGTATCTGATCGGTCTTCGTCGGAGAATGCGACAGGGGCTGAGCAAGGGGTAAGCTTAACACACTTTGTGGATTATTGGGTGTTGAATTAATAAAACATTTTGCCATTTTCTTAAAGGTATGGTTTATCCTGCTTTTCCACACAGCAGAACATTTAATGAAACGACGTGTGACAGTATATTCTATTCTAGAATTCTAACATATTCTAAAGACCGGGAAAACTGCTTGCTCGGTCACGGATTGGAGTCATTAGAGTCACCTACACGAATCACTCATCAAGGCTCAAGCACTCTCATTGATCATGCATTACCAAATGTTAATTCGCCTCAGATCGCAAGAGTTATCAACTTTGATATCACGGACCATTACCCTATTTTTCTATTAATCGATTGCTCTAATAAGGCGGCCCCCAGAATACACCATAAGCAATCATTCAATAGATGCCGGCTGGTTGAGATAGTATCTGAGACTAACGGGGATAGCATATTACGAGAAACATGCGCCAATAACGCATTCAGTAAATTTTCTGTGACGCTCAAAGAAATAATTAGCTCATGCACATCAATAAGCCCAATCACTCATTGGTATTCTGTTCCGCAGAACCCATGGATCACCAACAGCCTTCTAAACTGTATAAAGAAAAAACATTACATCCTCAAAAATGTTAGGACACCGCCATTTAACTTTCACCTAAAACAGCGCTTTCAAAAATACTTGGATATTTTGTCCGCAGCAATTAACGCTGTAAACAAGAATACTATCAAAATGAGATACTTGGAAATGGAAATGACACTCGTAAGAATTGAGAAACAATTAAAAATGTTTTTATCCTAGCTCAAAATAAAATAAGCATAACAAAAGTTTCTGATAGCGAGAGTACATTAATCAATCCGACATTGTCAGTGCATTCAATTCTTTCTTCTCGCGCTGCGGTTCCTTGCCTCCAAGCAGATTCTGTAGCCCTAGTCAATGCCCTCATTCTTTCTACTTACGTCCTACATCCCCAGATGAAGTCTTTCTGATAATTTCTAGCCTTAAAAATATTACTACTGGAATAGATGGAATTCCGTCATTTAAAATAAAGCTGGTTGGTCTTGAGCTGTCAAATGTTCTTAGTCACATAATAAATCTAGTATTTAGGACGGGTGTTTTTCCCGCTGAACCTAAAAAGGGTGGGATGATACCGATCTTCAAAAAAGGCAGCAAAGAATGCCTAATTATTGTCCAATTACTAAATTACCTTTCTTTAGTAAAGTAATTCAAAAGCTGATCGTCAATCGCATAATCAACTACCTCCTTAAGTTCAAACATTTAGCAGACGAGCAATTTGGATTCCGCCCTAATTACTCCACAGAGCTAGCTTTAATCGAATTCACAGACCGTATTAAACAATATATAGATAATGGCTTTTTTGCTGGTGCTCCTTTCTTAGATTTCACTAAAGCATTTGACATAATAAACCATACAATACGGTACACTAAATTAGAATCCCTTGGCATCTGGGGGCCTGCTTTAGCCCTTTTAAGTAGTATACCGATCAAAACGCGCGACAGGATTTTACGTCGTGACTGTGTCGCGCGCCAAATATTTGTGTCGCACGACGAGCTTCCGAGTCGTGCATTTTGTCGCGCCACAGAGGGTCGTGTCGTGGGTTCTGTCGCACGACAAGGATGCCTGTTGTAAGTTCTGTCGCATGATTAGCATCTTTCTTGTCCTTTGTATTGCGACAAAGGCGATTGTTGTGGGATGTGTCGCACGACAAAGGCGCCTGTAGTGGCTTCTGTCGCAAAACAGGCATCTTTTTCGTCCTTTATCAGGTGACAAAGGTGCTTGTCGTGCGTTGTGTCGCGCGGCAGGAGTGTCTGTCTTGGTTTACTCACGCGACACATTCATGCGAAGGACGCGTAGGGCGAGATTTCTGTCGCCAATTATTTACATGTCGTGCGAGATTCCTTTCCCGGAATAATTGAACTGGTTCTCGCAACGCGCGCTGTCACTCCATTGTTTTATAGTATGCATGGTATGTACTGAAATTCAATTACATAATAATTAAGACTGATCGAATGTTACTGATGTTTGACAATAATGCATTTATTTTAATTTATATATGGTAGCTGGGCGACATGTAGCATGCCCAAAAGATATATCCTTATTTAAAGCTGGCACAGCCTTTCAGAAGGCACGTTGGGTGCCTCCTGGGATCGAGCATTATTGTTAAGACCTGGAAATGCAAACAGAATTATGGTACAGAGGCCCTGCATTAATTAATGCTAAATAATATATATATATATATATATATATATATATATATATATATATATATAAGCTGTCTAAGGAGACGAAAGATTTGATTAAGAAACGCCCGAGTATGAAAGCTTCCATTCCAACAGACCAGATCGAATTGGCCGATATATCAAAGCTAATCAATAAGCGCAAGGTGGCGGATATAAGGAAGTATTACATGGAGAAAATTGAGCATGCTATAAAGAACGGGGGAAGCCTTAAAGCGGTAAAGAAGAAATTGGCCAAAGGCAAAAACCAGATGTATGCGATAAGGGACAAGGCGGGCAACGTCATCACTAATATGGACAAGATAGTCAAAGCAGCCGAGGAGTTCTATACAGATCTCTGCAGTAGCCAAAGTAGTCAAGACCGTAATGAGATTGGCGGTAGGGAAAAACAGTCAGACGATTCACCAGTGACGAAGGACGAGGTCAAGAAAGCACTAGAAACTATGAAAAGGGGGAAATCAGCTGGAGAGGATCAGATAACTACAGATTTGCTGAAGGACGGGGGATATCGTGCTAGAAAAACTGGCCACCCTCTGTACGCAATGCCTGGTGTCATCGACGGTACCGGAACCATGGAAGAATGCAAACATTATCCTCATTCACAAGAAAGGGGACTCTAAGGACCTTAAAAATTACAGACCAATCAGCTTACTGTCTGTTACGTATAAGGTATTTACTAAGGTAATCGCTAAAAGAATCAGGACAACTTTAGACTGCAATCAAGCAAAGGATCAAGCAGGGTTTCGGAAACGGTACTCTACTATTGATCATATCCATACCATCAATCAGGTGATAGAAAAATGCTCGGAATATAACCAGCCCTTATACATAGCATTCCTTGATTACGAAAAAGCATTTGACTCAGTTGAAACCTCGGCGGTGATGCAGGCATTGCGAAATCAGGGGGTAGACGAGCCGTACGTGAAAGTGCTGGAAAATATATGTAGTGGCTGCACAGCAACCATAGTTCTGCATAAAGAAAGTAACAAAATTCCCATAAAGAAAGGTGTTAGGCAAGGAGACACAATCTTCCCAGTACTATTCACAGCTTGTTTAGAGGAAGTATTCAGAGACTTGGAATGGGAGCAGTTGGGGATAAGGGTAGATGGAGAATACCTCAGTAATCTGCGGTTTGATGATGACATTGCCTTGGTAAGCAACTCAGGGGATGAACTACAAATAATGATTGGTGACCTAGACAGGAAAAGTAGAAAGGTAAGCTTGAAAATCAATATGCAGAAGACTAAGGTAATGTTCAACAGCCTCGGGAAGGAACAGCAGTTTACATTAGGTAGCGAAGTACTGGAAGTAGTAAGCGAATATGTCTACTTAGGACAGGTAGTAACCGCATATCCGGACCATGAAAAGGAAATAAGAAGAATAAGATTGGGATGGAGCGCATTTGGTAAGCACTCGCAGATTATGATTAGTAGCTTACCGGTATCGCTAAAGAGGAATGTATATAACAGTTACATCTTGCCTGCACTCACCTGTGAGGCTGAAACGTGGAGGCTAGCCAAGAAAGTTCTACTTAAGTTGAGGACAACCCAGAGAGCTATGGAACGAAAAATGGTAGGGGTAACATTAAGAGATAGAAAGCGTGCAGAGTGGGTTAGAGAAATAACTCAAGTTACCGACATTCTAGTGGAAATTAAGAAGACGAAGTGGACATGGACAGGACATGTGGTGCGAAGAGAGGATAACCGATGGTCGCTGAGGGTAACAAACTGGATTCCAAGGGAAGGAAAGGGTAGCAGGGGGCGGCAGAAAGTTAGGTGGGCGGATGAGATTAAGAAGTTCGCAGGGGTCAAGTGGATGCAGCTAGCCCAGCACCGGGTTAAGTGGAGAAATATGGGAGAGGCCTTCGCCCTGCAGTGGGTATATTCAGGCTGATAATGATGATGATATATCAAGTATATTATATGCATCACAATTCAATAATTAAGAACTATATATAATATAACAATTTAATTTGCTGCATGGATGCTGACAAGCCAGGTCTTGTCTATAGCAATTAATTCATAAAATTTTGTTGATTGCTAGGTGTTAATTGGTATACCAGCCTATATATGTATAGTGCTACTTGTATATTGTTTCAACTAGCTGTCAAAAAACTGGCACCCTTCATTACATGCAATATATCATATATGTTCCCTGAAAATTTATGCATCATATTTATAAATAGTTAGGCTCATTGTACTAATCCTGTCTGCCATGAATGTTTTTTTATCCCACCAAATATACTCATAGCAAAATATGTGCATTTCCACCAATTCCTGTAGTTTGACGTGTGATGCTTATAAGCCAAATGACACTGCATGAGTAGAAAATGCATAATTAAATCTATACTGGCAGAGTTGCCCACCTTTTCGAGCATCACTGCAGGTGATCTTAGAGTTTTGCAGGGCGATTTTAGCACTAAATTGGTATTAGTGTAAATTTACTGATTACGCACCATACTGCTTTATAAGTAAATCCTCTTCATGATCACTAGGAAAGAACAACTTAGACAATTATTGCCTGGTACCATTGCTGCTATCCAATTTAGTTGGTTTGATTTTGCTATGCTTAGTTTGTTATGAGCTAATTTCATTTGGTTTAATGGGGTTGACCATTTCAAAACTACTCAGGCTATGGGACGTGCAATGGAGGGTTCTGGAAATTTTTAGTACCGGGGGTTTTTTACATGCACTGACACACACTGTACACATTGCATTATACCTCCATCAAAAAGTGGTCACTACGACCTGTCAGCATCTGGAAGCTTATCAAAAGAAAAGTAGGAGAGACTACACATATATATTGGACAGCCTGTGTTAAAGGGAATCAAAATAGATCAGTATGCATAAACTAGCCTCTCCAGCATGCTGGCCAATACAATACCATGGCTTTGGCCATGTTGTACTGAACTGAGGCATAACTCTTGACACACTGAGAGGTATAGAAGCAGGAACAAAAATTTGTTTTCAATACTTTTCAACAACACAGCCAAGCCAGAACATACAGGCACATTGAACATATAACCCTTGTCAGTTGTGGGAACTCAAATAACAATAGGGCCATTTTTTTAACCTACACCAGCTGCACTAGTGTAGCAAAAAAACATTGGAGGTATAAGAGATTTGCTACATTAGTGTAGGTGGTGTAGGTAAAAAACATGGCCTAAATGCAAACAACAACATTATATAACAACAGTAATTTGTTTCGCATTGTTTTTGAGCTCCTGCACCTGATGAGTAAATTGCTGAGTGTATATACAATATCCCACAGTCAATTTCCTCACTGCAACCAGCAAGCTTAGGCACTAGCTGCATTGATATTTTTGAAACACATATTACATCTGAATAAAACTGTAATCTTTGCATGCCACTGGAACGTCCTGAACATTTCCACAAAACACAGTCACAATGAAATAAAGAAACAGAGGTCAGTTATTGACAGCATTGGTGAATTCGCACCACAAAGGAAATTAAGTGGTGGTTTAGATTGAATATATACAATCAAGCTAAACTGCTGCTTATATGTATGTATATACATGCTTATAAACATGGATATACATGAAGAAACAGATATTTTGTACTCGTTTAGCTAAAGTCCCAAGCCCAAATAATGGAGAACTGCCATGGAGATCGTGAACACGAAAGACAAGGTTCACGATGGCAGCAACACAGTGACAACGAAGTGACGAAGTGGGGGATTAAAACCTGGTATAGAACCATATCAGGCGATGCTCATGTGAAGTATCCCGAAGAAAATTATTCGAAGGATATCAGTTGAAGTATATTCGCGCATTTAAAGTTCAATATGAATAATTCAGATGTTGTGGCTATTATTAACCTCGATGGACGAACCCGGTAAATATAATGCTTCTTTTTTTTCTTGGGGGCGGGGGTACATATATCGGATAAGCGTATATCCGATCATTGTCTTTTGAGGCTGTGGCACGGATCCTGCATGTCGCCGATCCTGTACGTCTTTCCGATGAATATTTAAGGCGTTCTCGCACTGGTATGGCAGTGCGTTACATTTACATCGACAAGACTGCACAAGTGCGAGTTGTGGGTGGCTATAGCGCTTAATCCACTGGTTTTGTCAACCACTGCAACTGATATCCTTCAAAGCGCAATTAACATATGTTGGCCGGGATTCATTAAATTGTGCTATATATACCAGCTACACGTAACGTATTTGTCAACAGGTTTGAGTCCAAACAGTCGCTTCTAGAGCCACACTGTGTGGCAATGCATTTCCAGCGTTCCCACTCTTCTGAAGCTTGTAAAAAGATTTCTTGATATCTTGACTCCAACTTATTCCGCGAATACAAGAGGCACGCATGGCTTAGAATCAGACCCCTTGGGCTCTAAACTTTTGACAAAGGCTGTACATGCATCACCAGCGTTTAAAATATCTATATTGCTTTAATTCTCATTGCTCATCCGAAATTTCCCACGGACGTTTAATAGCGCGCCTGAAAAGCAAACCCATCGAGTCAATTATGTTTTCATACATATGATGGCTAGCTAGCTACGTGTGCTGCCCCGGACGTGTTCTTCTCCGACGAAAGGAGGCTGAGGCTGACCTAAATTTTGCAAGCCAACTTTTGTGTCGGTGCAATATATTTGCATTTCGATAACGTACGTGCATGCTGGCGCTTGTACGCACACCTGCCAGCAGTTCAGCATGAATTATGCATATACGACTGCACAGCTATTCACAGTTAGTGCGCCCAGCACCTGGCACTATTTGAAGGACTGGCGTCTTCAAAAGCAATTATGCATCAATAAAAAAGTACCAGCGTTTATTTATTTATTATTTTTTTTTGACGGCGTGTTCTGTTCGTTGTGTGCAAACGTTGCTGATCCTGAATGAAAAAAGGAAAGTACTCCGACACCAATTCTTATTTGCTATGTCCGGGTTGTGAGAGAATAAAGAAATTACAAAATAATTGGTCTTAAAGTGCAACTTATCTCATCAATTAACACTGCAATAAATTAGTCCGATCGAGTTTGTAATTCACTATTTGCAACGCCCACATTTATGCATGTTACCATTTGCGCCAGTTGGTGCCAATCTAACATATATATTTTACCAGCGAAGGACACAGGAATCTGTCCCGACTGCTTATTCTTTTTTGCTTGCGTTCCTGTGTTTTTCGCTGGTGTACTTCTGTTTCTTGTATTTTCGTGTTTGCTAGTATACGACTTTTTCTTGTGTTCCTGTGTCTCTAAAATATGATCAAATTTTGTTTTATATATGTATAGTGATCTCAGCCGAAATGAAGACTTCTGTCAGAGGTACCCATTTCAGCTGTAAAAGTTCCAGCTGGGGTGAAGTATGTTTTCCATCTGGAACTGCATATGGGACTAACTCCAGCTGCCGAGCACCAATACGCGGGTGCCGTGTCTAATCGTCTATAGTTCGTTGTCCTAACAGTGAACAAGGACATGACACACAACAGCTTAACCGTGAGAAGTGATCATTAAACACGTTTAACTTTAAGTGAATAATAAATGCTCGTCAAGATCACTGTGCTTGGCTTGAACGTACGCGACTGGTGCAAGAATGCAAGAGTGCAAAAACTAGCAGCCAAGAAAGGTAATGTCGAATCATTTAGGCATATCACCGTTTTTTTTTCTCATTAACATATTATCAGTATTACTAGCTAATTTCACAAATTTCGCGTATTTCACGGCTAATTTCACGAGCATCTGGGGCAGACCGAAGTCTGGTTTGGCTTCCGGGGACGCCTTCCGGCCAGAATTATAGCCATAGCCATCAGTGGCTCCATGCGTGGCTAGCGTGGCTCAACGTTTTTCTTTGTGTTGTGAGTGGTGGTCTGTGTACATACATCGTACAGGGGTATTTTTGTTATCTCGTGACGCTCGCGCTGTTGAATCTGACAGTGATAATGCCCGTACTTATTCAATATGAAGGCGGGGAGAAGCGTTATGTCGTGTTGAACGGCGACATCAGGAATTTTAAGCCGCACGACATTGATGACTTCGAACGGGGGAAGGCGTATGATGTGTTCTGGGAGAGTGACAACAATACCCGCGGGGGGTATTATCAGACCTCGAAAAAAGGTCTGACTTTTCTTTGCCTGCTGACTTTATGCTCTTAGTTTACAGAAGTCGCGACCGTGACCGAACCAATGCATTTTTTTAACTCCTGCAGTGAGGCCATATTTCCAATCAATTTCTTATTCATGTTTATGATGCGCATGTCAGCAAGGAAAATGTGCATGCACGTATTCCATGCTTTACCTGTTGCAACAATTCGTGTGTTATTGGCTGCATTGAAGCAACAAGCACGTTGTACAGCCGAGTTATATATTACCGGACAAAGCACGCAATATAACCGTTCCTAGCAAAAAGCGTATGCCGCTGCTGTACAGATGTGAGCAGGCTTATCAGCAATCGAGCTGTGGCTGGGTGGGCATGAGATGCTGACATGCAGTAGTATCCCTGTGATTCTTGTTTATGTCAGTGTTGAACTAATACCCAATTTTGCATTCTCGTTTACAGCAGTATGTGACTAACTAAATTAGTAAGAACTTTTAAAGTTATTGTAGTGTGTAAGCTGTACGAAGTGAAATGATACGAGAGCTGGGCCACTCTAGCTAGCAGAGCATCGCAATACCGCGTTTGAAGTGAGGGAAGATAGGCAATAGGAGGAAATTGTTAGTCAGGTTTGTACTGCTGAAACAGCTGAGCCATCAGTTTTTCACTGGTTACTTAGGTAAAAAGGACAGTGTGCTAAGTTTTTCTTCTTGTCACTATGTTCTTTTTTTTCTAAGAAGGGTTTTTTATGTGTGCCATGATTGTGTACTACCTGAATAGAGGCCTTGAAAGCAAAACAGAGCTTGCGAGTGCGCACAAAAAGAATTTTAGCCGTATGGACAATTTATCTGCTCTAGTCTTTTTTTTTTGTCATATGAAGACTGAGCACATTGCACACACATTTTGGTGTCTCTTTCTAGTCATGGCATAGTATTGCAGTAGCGCAGAGAGTGCACAAATATAGCTGCACACAGTCAGTGCCTTGGCCTTTCGAATGAAGAAAAAATGAAGCATGCTCTAAATTGAAGCTTGGGGTACGACCCCATTATTGCAAATGAGCATTCAGACGTTGGCATCATACAACTTTTAGTAAGGCATATCAGCTCATTTCCCGCGGTAACTATGAAAACAATGCCATTTCCATGTGAGCAGCACCCTACCCGGCCAGTGTGCGCTGCTGTAGCAGATTATGCGGCGTATACACCACCCCTCGAGTAGGGTGGCTACCCTACTTTGAGCGTCTGTGCCTGCACGAGGTGCTGCCTACTCTCAATTCCATACCTTGTAGCTTTGAGATGTAATGTACTCAGAGCTTTCCGCTATGTGCGAATCAGCCTGCACAACCAACCAATTCTTTAACAGCATCACATGAACATTGAGCAAGTGGACATATAGTGCTCTGTGGCGAAGCAGAGCAGTGATGGATGCAGCTAGCTGCGACCACTTTATGTGCATATATGTACAGCGTCGCTCAGCACGAAACAGAACAAAGTTCGAGCATTCAGTAAATGATTGCTCCATATTATGCGTGACAAGCTGACGTTTCCCTGTTTACTAGCTATTGGGCGTGAGGACATATCGAGCTGCCACCTCTCGGTAACGGCCAGTTGATGCACTGGGTGGATTTACACTCGTTAAACTGGTGCTGCTGGATGATTTCCTAGGCATTTTAGTTGTGTATTATCAATGCACTTATTTATTCATTATACATTTCTGTCAGGGCTTATTTAAGCGTAACTTGAGGTATTAGGCCCACTTATTTGCTAAGAAAGCGCTTCACCGAGTGAGCGAGCTGTCAAAGAGTTATCCGGCGAGCTTTAACTAAACACTCCTCCAACTCCACCTTGCGTTCCTCATGGGTTCAGCCACCATCCTACATTTCGTTTCGCCGTAACCATAGTCAAAAGGTAAACATTCCGCACACAAACACAGTTGCCTATTTTAACTCCTTTCTTCCCCGCACCTGTAATGATTGGAATAATCTCTCTGCATCACTAACAAGTATAACTGAAGAACAAAAATTTAAATCCGCGCTGCAATCTTTCTTTTTTGCCTAGTTTTAAAACTTACTGTATGGTTATTTGCATAACATCATTGTGTACTGTTGCTTATTATATTTTTATATTGTTGTTTTTAACACCTATGCCGTTTTCCTAAATTTCCTAAATTGCACATGTACCTTGTTCTTTTTTATTTGCTTTGTTTTTCAGATTTGTACGCTTTTGTTAACCTTCTGTTTTATATATATATATCCTGTATGCGCCCCTCCCCTCTGTAACGTACAACTGTACCCTGAGGGTATTATAAATAAATAAAATAAATAAATAAATTACGTGCACTGGCTGCAGCCTTGTTGCTGTTATGGAAAGAACTAAAGCTGGCCCACAACCAGTCATGGATGAGCTGTCGGTGAATCTCGGTATAAAGATTTCTCTGTGAGAGGAGCAGAACTGCCAGGTACCTGACAAATGCAGAGCGCCTTTGGAAAGTGCCGGTTGAAGCGGCGCTATTCGACTGTTCCCTTGAATACAACAAAGAAGACAAGTTAGAGAATTGGGGCAACATGAAGAAATATTTTAAATGCAGCTATGAAGACGTGTTCCACGTAGCAAATGTTTGTGCACTTGCTGCAGTAATTGCCCCTTGGACTTTGGGCCACTGTCTGTGTTTTGCGCACAGAGTAGTTCTGTTAACCCTTACACTGTGCCCTGTCATTTATATCCGGCATTGAGGTGCAGAGCAGTCACAGAATATGGCAATAGTTGGAGTAAACTCCAGCAAACCTAGCAGCAACGCAGAATGTAAGTGTACTATGCTGGCACTCGCTAAAACGCAAAACTGCAACAGCGTTATTTAGATTTTAAAACGCGCAAATTGAACCGAGCACATGCTTTAGCAGCAACAAGAGGAGTCACGTGATCCTACTTGCTCCTCTAGGTCCATACTAACACCATTTGCTCCAGTGATGAAGCTCACGTCCAATATAGAATTTTTCTTGGCATGTAATATTGTCACGTAGTGGTGACGAGGTCGACGACACAAATGAAGGGGGTCGATGATTGCACTAAAGAAACTCTTTATTTGGGCTGACTTTGTCCGCAAAAGAACTAAGCAACTCGGCGGCGGCGATAGCAGCAAACGTGCTCGTCGATCGTCGAACAAAGAATGCCCGTCACACTCGGCAACGCTCAATTAAAGGCTGCACAGAACAATCTAGATAACGTCGCAAACAGCTACCAGCACGGGCTGGAACATTGTGGAAAGACACCCGAGCCGCCGGAACCTTCGAGACAGATCTCGGTGCGTCTTGTGCTACAACAAAACTGATCAAGGTGTGACTCGCGACATCGAGCAGTAACAAACAAAGATTACGGAACTGATACGCGGTCCCGAATCAGAGTGATAAGCCTGTATGCCGGCGGCTGTTAAAAAACAACAAATACTGTTTTGAAGGTTTCGCGGCATTACTCCCCCCTTAAAAAAAAACATCGCCTCGATGTTTCAGAACAAAGAAACTTAAACATAAACACTGCAAAGTTTAAACACCACAGATTATTTAACGCGCGTAATATGGCTTAAGTCGTACAACATGTACAATTTCTGGACGTGCGCGTCGCCGTTGTGATGCTGTCGTTCCGTCGGGAATGACTTCATAGTCCAGTGGTCCGACGCGGCGAAGGATTTTGTATGGCCCAAAGTATCGACGCAACAACTTTTCACTTAATCCGCGACGGCGAATTGGTGTCCAAACCCACACTTGGTCTCCTGGATTGTACTCTGCGTGGTGTCGTCGTAAATTGTATCGTCGGCTTTCGGTGCGCTGTTGGTCTTTAATACGCAGCCGTGCGAGTCGTCGGGCTTCCTCTGCACGCTGCAGGTAGGCGGCGACGTCAAGGTTGTCTTCGCTGGTTACGTGCGGCAGCATTGCGTCGAGCGTCGTCGTGGGCTCCCTGCCGTACACAAGCTTAAACGGGGTCGCTCTGGTCGTCTCCTGGACTGCCGTGTTATACGCAAAGATCACGTACGGCAAGATGGCGTCCCAGGTCTTGTGTTCAGCGTCGACGTACATAGCGATCATGTCCGCGATCGTTTTGTTCAGGCGCTCCGTAAGGCCATTGGTCTGGGGATGGTACGCAGTTGTTCGTCGATGGCTTGTGTGACTGTATTCCAAGATGGCTTGCGTCAAATCTGCCGTAAACGCCGTTCCCCTGTCCGTGATGAGCATTTCTGGGGCGCCGTGTCGCAAGAGAATTTGTTCGACAAAAAATTTGGCGACTTCTGCCGCGGTACCATTTGATAGTGCTCTTGCTTCGGCGTAACGGGTAAGGTAGTCAGTGGCCACGATGATCCACTTGTTACCCACAGACGAAGATGGAAAGGGGCCGAGGAGATCCATCCCAATTTGTTGAAAGGGCAGGATTGGGGGCGGAATCGGGTTTAGTAGTCCTGCTGGTCTGATCGGCGGAGTCTTGCGTCGTTGGCACTCACGACACGTCTTCACGTACTGGGCAACTTCGGCAGGCAGTCGTGGCCAGTAATACTTCTCCTGGATTTGACGCAACGTGCGCGCAAATCCGAGCTGGCCTGCTGTGGGCTCATCGTGCAACGCCTGCAGAATTTCTTGCCGAAGGGTTTTAGGCACTACGAGAAGCTGCGCGGTCTTGTTGGGTGCGAAGTTCTTCTTCACGAGGAGGCCATTGCTCAACGTGAAGGATGATAAATGTCGCCTGAAGACACCAGGAGGGGAAGCGATCTTTCCTTCCAAGTAATCGGCTAGCGCTTTCAGCTCAGGGTCTGATCGCTGTTCTGCGAAACTGCTGGCGCTTACCGGTCCCAAAAAGGCGTCGTCGTCATCGTCATTCGGGGGAGCATCGACCGGAGCGCGGGATAAGCAGTCTGCGTCGGAATGCTTCTGGCCCGACTTATAGACTACAGCCATGTCAAATTCTTGAAGTCGTAGGCTCCATCTGGCAAGGCGGCCGGAAGGATCTTTCAAATTAGCCAGCCAGCAGAGTGCGTGATGGTCGCTTACCACCTTGAATGGTCGACCGTATAGGTATGGACGAAACTTAGAAGTGGCCCAGATGATTGCAAGGCACTCCTTCTCGGTCGTCGAGTAATTGACTTCGGCTTTTGTGAGGGACCTGCTAGCGTAGGCGATTACTTTCTCCTGTCCGGCACTCTTCTGGACGAGAACGGCTCCTAGGCCCACACTGCTCGCGTCGGTGTGAATTTCGGTCTCGGCGTTTTCGTCAAAGTGTCCAAGTACAGGAGGGCATTGCAGGCGGCGCTTAAGTTCGTCAAAGGCTTCTCCTTGCGGCGCTTCCCATTCAAAAGGTACGTCAGCCTTTGTAAGCTGCGTCAACGGTTCGGCGATCCGCGAAAAGTTTCTGACAAATCGTCGATAATAAGCGCACAGCCCAAGGAATCGGTGCACAGCTTTCGGCAGGTGGTGGGAATTGTGCGATTGCAGCTGTTTTCTCCGGATCTGGGCGGATACCGTCCTTGCTAACGATGTGACCTAGGAACCGGAGTTCTTCGTAGGCGAATTGACATTTCTCTGCTTTTAGCGTTAGTCCCGATGACTTGATGGCTTCCAGCACTGTTTGTAGTCGTTTTAGGTGGTCTTCAAAGTTTGATGAGAAGACAACGTCGTCCAAATATACAAAACAAATTTGCCACTTCAAGCCTGCCAGGACTGTGTCCATTACTCGTTGAAATGTGGCTGGTGCGGAGCAAAGGCCAAATGGCATCTCCTTGAACTCAAAAAGTCCGTCCGGTGTGATGAATGCGGTCTTCTCGCGATCTCTTTCGTCGACCTCAATTTGCCAATATCCGCTTTTTAGGTCCATCGATGAGAAGTACCTTGCATTGCAGAGCCGGTCGAGAGTGTCGTCGATGTGGGGAAGCGGGTAGACATCCTTCTTCGTTATGCTATTCAAGCGGCGGTAATCAACGCAGAAGCGAAGTGTGCCGTCTTTATTCTTCACCAAAACGACTGGTGCCGCCCAGGGGCTGTTCGATGGCTGGATTACGTCATCACGCAGCATTTCCTCAACTTGATCGCGAATGGCCTGGCGTTCTCGCGGCGATACACGATAAGGGCTTTGGCGCAGAGGTCGGGTGTGTTCGTCCGTTATTATGCGGTGCTTGGCCAGTGGTGTTTGTCGTACCTTCGATGACGATGAGAAGCACTCCCCGTAGCTTCGAAGCAGACTGAGAATCTGGTCTTTTCTGTTGTGGGTCAATGCCGGGTTGATGTCCAGTGTGGGCTGACGGAATAGGTCCGGTGAGTCTTCCAGCGTTTGGTCGTGGAGGGCGAATACATCTTTGAGGTCCGCTAATTCGTCGAGAAAAGCGATTGTCGTGCCCTTGTTGAGATGCCGGTATTCTTCGGTGAAGTTTGTTACCAGAACCTGAGCTCGACCTCTCCGGAATTTCGTGATGCCTCTTGCGATTCCGACACCTCGTTCTAAGAGCAATTGGATATTTCCTTCGACGATGCCTTCAGCGGTTTCGATGTTTGCGCTACCTACGCAGACTGTGGTGCTTGATCGGGGCGGGACGGTCAATGCTTCATCGAGGACGTTTAGAGGGATGTGTTGCACCGACGTCGTCGTAGCAGGAATGGCTTTGTCTGCAGAGAGCTTGATGAGCTTGGATCGCAGGTCGATGATAGCCCTATGTTCATTTAGGAAGTCCATGCCTAAAATCACGTCGCGGGAGCACTGCTGCAAGACCACAAAGTTGGTGGGGTAAGTACGCCCATTTACGGTTATTCTTGCAGTGCATCGTCCCGATGGAGTAATCAGGTTGCCACCTGCAGTGCGAATCAGCGGGCCTGTCCAAGCGGTGGTAACTTTTCTGAGTTGAGAGGCTAACGGTCCACTAATGACTGAATAGTCAGCTCCGGTGTCTACTAGGGCAGTGACTCTGCTACCGTCGATATCAACTTCAAGGTCACTTGTTCGCGTCCTCGCATTGCACGTGGGCCTTAGTGTCCGATCTCGGCTCCGTCGTTTCTTCAGGTCAAGACCGGGGCATACCGTTGTTACTTCGCTGGGCGGTGGTGTCTGCTTGCACTCTGGTCGTGTTGTCGTCGATGTCGTCGTGTGGAGCGGCGAGGAAATGCTTGCGTCGTCGTTAGTGGTCGTCGGCGGCGGAGGATCTTCGTCTTTTCGTTGTTGAGCAACCTCACCTCCAAAGGTTGCTGCCTTTAGTTTCCCCTACGTGGGCTAGGAGACCGTCCTTGCACGGAACCGTGGCCCGGCGACGCAAATCGGGCATTGTGCGGCGATGGGGAGCGTGATAGACGCCTTGGCGACGAGTGCTCTCCACTGCGCAGTAAGTCATTGATTTCCTGTGGTCGCTCGCCAGGACGGGGAAGTGGGGCGTCGACAGCGAAACCACGGAGGCCAATCTGCCTGTACGGGCAGTGCCGCAGAATGTGGCCGGCCTCACCGCAGTGGAAGCATAATGGCTGGTTGTTCGCTGTCCTCCATGCGTCGCAATTCCTGGGGCTTGTTGGTCGTTGGTAGGCTTGGCGGACGGGGGCCAAGGGGCGGCTTTCAGGTACAGGATGGTAGCGGCGAGGGCTCGGAAAGTCATCACGTCGGGGCGGAGGGCGACGTAATGCACCAGCGTAGTTCATCGCTGTTGCCTCTTGTGCTGGAACAGTCGCAGCCGTCGCTTCAGGAACGCCCAGCGCCTGCTGGACTTCTTCACGGACGACGTCCGCGAGCGTCGCCACCTGGGGTTGTTGCGAAGATGGCATCAGTCGGCGGAGCTCCTCTCGCACGATCTCCCGGATGAGGTCCCGAATGTTCTCTCCGCTTGTAGATGCGCTGGGGAAATGGCTTGAGTAGTCCGGTTGAAGTGGTCGCTCATAATGGCGCATCCGGTTGTCCAACGTCTTCTCAATGGTAAACGCTTCTCTTTCAAATTCCGCCACAGTTCTTGGCGGATTTCGCACAAGACCCGCAAAGAGTGACTCTTTAACGCCTCGCAATAAAAGTTTGACCCGCTCACCTTCGATCATATTAGGGTCGGCGCGGCGAAAGAGGCGCTTCATCTCCTCAACGTACGCTAGGACAGGCTCGTTAGGGAGTTGAAGTCTTGACTGAAGGAGGACCTGGGCTCTTTCCTTTCGGACGACGCTTGAAAAGGCAGTCAGAAACGCTTCTTTGAAAGTCTCCCAATCCTTCATAGTTGCCTCACGATTTTCGAACCAAACTCGGGCATGTCCTTGAAGAACAAAGTAGACCTGCCTGAGTTTCGCAGCGTCGTTCCAGCCGTTGAATTCTGCCACACGGTCGAAAAGGTCCATCCAGTCCCTAGCATCTTCATCCGGTCGTCCATGGAAGCAGGGGGACTCACGGGGTTCGACGAAAACAACCGGTGCTGTAGGCTGGGCCATTGTCAACGTCGACGCCTTCCAAGATCGAATGGGGTCAGGCGGCAGACCGTGTTCGGTTTGTAGGCCTTGAAGTCGGCGGCTGGCTCGGTGACCTGTAGGCTGGTCTTCCAGGGCGACAGGAACACGGCTTGGGTCTTCGCTTGAAGGATCAAAGGCAGCACCTCCACCAGATGTCACGTAGTGGTGAGGAGGTCGACGACACAAATGAAGGGGGTCGATGATTGCACTAAAGAACCTCTTTATTTGGGCTGACTTGCGCCCGCAAAAGAACTAAGCAACTCGGCGGCGGCGATAGCAGCAAACGTGCTCGTCGATCGTCGAACAAAGAATGCCCGTCACACTCGGCAACGCTCAATTTAAAGGCTGCACAGAACAATCTAGATAACGTCGCAAACAGCTACCAGCACGGGCTGGAACATTGTGGAAAGACACCCGAGCCGCCGGAACCTTCTAGACAGATCTCGGTGCGTCTTGTGCTACAACAAAACTGATAAAGGTGTGACTCGCGACATCGAGCAGTAACAAACCAAGATTACGGAACTGATACGCGGTCCAGAATCAGAGTGATAAGCCTGTATGCCGGCGGCTGTTAAAAAACAACAAATACTGTTTTGAAGGTTTCGCGGCAATATGCTTGTAATGTTTTACTGTAATGGATAAATAATGAATAACTGATTTGTGCAAACTAATCTTTCTCTTTCATATTAAGCTACGCTGCACATAATCATACCTGTTTTGCTGCCTCATTTTATACGCATATGCATAAAAGTTTTTAAATGTTCACGTGGCACTGTTAAAAAATTGGCTGGGTGTATATGTATAATATCGAAACCATGTGCATCACATGTCTGATTTAATAGATAAGAAATACCCTTGCTTAGCCAATGCAGAGCAGCTACTTGCTCTTTCCATATGTATTGCCTTGAGAACTTTTTGGCTTTGAGCAGCATGTACCCAAATTATCTGAGCACAATAAACAAATCGTTCTATTATTTCAGCCCAAGCGAATGGCAGGCCGAAAGAATTGGCAAAAAGAGCGGCTGGAGAGGAGATGATGGTAGAGACTGGCGGGGGCGAAAAAGAAGAAAGAGTCGCCTCGCTAACGAAAAACGTGGCAGAGCTGTCACAGAAGGTTCGATACCTTGACACAGAAACCAAGAACCTCAAGGACCGAAACGAGATGCTTGAGAGGGCATTGTCCTCAAGAATTTTTGACATGGGTACATGAATTATTTGTGTTGCAAATGCTTGCATGCTAATGTCTCCTTTCAAGGTTAGCATTTGCTTTAGCTATATTTTTATACATCTCCTATTTTGCACATGCAATTGTTAAGGTCACTAAGTGCTCTTTGGAAGCAAAAGTTTCTGTGTAACCACAAAGCAAGCACTGAAATGCCATTTCTTTCCTGTCTAAGCTGTTTATTATTGCTAAGATCTGCGCAGCATGGTGACTCGGCCAGATCAACACCTAGCTATACAACTGCAACATGTTCTATCCTAATAGTTCATTCTATTCATTACTGCAAGCATGCTAAGAAGACGAGAGCATTTGAAGAATCGAAAACTTTGCTGCATGGTCTTCATGAAGGCAACAGACAGCATCTTTTGCTCGTTGAGTCTGGTATGTCTACAAAACTGTTACTTTTTTGATGCAATGCGCACTTGTTGGTGTGATGTCAGTGCATGTGAATGAACTTCACATGTTTGAAATTTTTCTGAGCCCTACCCTACAGTCTTCCTCTCTCCTTTTTCCATCCCTCGAAGCACGGTTGAGGTGTCAATCGATGAGGAAAATGGCCACTCGGACACTGCACTTTTCTTTTCCTGAAAACTGATATACTTTTTTCCCCGTTTTCGACTCCTCTTTAGATGCCTGCATATCAGGACGTGCCTTGGGAAATGAAGAAAGGGAAAGCTTTCTGCCACCGTGGAAAGCTGCATCACCTGAGCCGAAAAATCTTGGCTGCCCCAGAACGGGTGACAAGATGTTTCTAAGAATTAAATTGCTTGCTCATTCCTTGCCAAGCAAAAAATTTGTGCTCAACCCGCTCAAGATTCTAAAACAAAAATATTTCGCTTTTTATTGAATTGTCAAAAGCAATCTGTTTTATTATCACCACTTGGAAAAAAGAATTCGCCATCATGTGGCGATACTGTGAATGTTCCCGACTGGTGGAAAAACTAGGTGTCCATAAACAATTTAAAAAGTATACCATTACATTTTTGCACTCGAAATTTGTTATCAACAATGTACATAGGTTGTATACTTTAATCATGCATCAAGAAATTGCCATTGTAAAGTTTTTATGCTCTTAGTTCGTTTTTCAGCTCGAGATGAATCATTTTAGAGCATTGTTTAAAATTCACGAGCATTATGAAACTTGTATCCACTCATCTTAACATGTACTACATTAAAAAAAATGTTACACTAAATTTGAATGGCCTCATGTGGTGGCTCAGGGGCTAGGGCTTTCAACTAACCCGAGGACGCAGAATAAACTCGGCCATGACTGCCACTTTTCGAACAACGTGAAAAGCCCATGCACTGCTTAGAAAAAGTACCATATGGTCAAAATTTTCGCGGCCTTCCATTGCGATGTCTGTCATAGCCCGAGTCACTTCTATCAAACTAAATTTGAACTGAATAACATCACGAAACAAAATGCCAAGGTTACAGAAAAGTGCATTGTGCTATGTATTTGGCCAAAATTTCATACTGAGGTGCTCACTGCAAAATTGCAAAATATATTTCATCTCATAGACTGTTTCATTGTAATTTAGGATTTCGCTCACCAAGTATTACTTCTGATTTTTTTGTTTTAGTCAAGAAAATATTTTTGCAGATGTGATGCGATTGTCTAAAGTAGTGGTCTCCTTTTTAATTAAAAAGCGTTTTTACTAACAGCTGATTGAAATGTGTCGAGTTGTAGTGCAAATGAAAAGTTACTCTCTCATATCGTAGGATTGAGCCCTGCAGTATTGTAGAAATGGTGATTTATAATTTTAATATTAAATTTTGTTAAACCAACTGAAGTGCCATGTTTTGGTGAAGCCTTGCCATTATTGATGTATGCCATCACGGGACCACACCTCAATGCAATATTACTGATTTGTTTTTAAGTGCTCACTGTTTTTTTTTATTATAATATGTCCTCTCCAGCACACATTCTAATGAAAAGCATCGCTGTATTCGCATCGGCAGTGAGGTCTTTTAGACTTTCTGAAGTGAAAAGCTTTAATAATCTCACTTTTTACGTTACTATTTAAGAGGTTCGCGGACAGTAAAGTAGCTCTTGGCCATTATCATCTCTCCTTGAAGTTGCACGGTTGCCATAGTAATAGGTACCCAGGCCGAAGCACCCTCAGCCTCATGAAAGCGAGAGCGGGAGAGGCTAGTGTGGTGGTTGAACTAAAGACCCTGAATGAACTAAAAGTAGCGCTATCTCCTCCCTCCTCCTCCAGCGCCACCACCCATCTCCAGCCATCGCATGGCCGCTCTTGAGGGGTGAAGAGCTTGCTTTCTTCGAGGAAGGCCATGTTCGGGGTAAGCGCTGGCACTGAAGGTTCGCTCAAACCTTTCAGCGCATTTTTCTTGCAATCTGTTCACGTTTTATTATGACTGGCTGCCGAAACATCAATAGTGAATGTTGACCAGGCATTTCACTAGAATGCATGCTTCCGCAATTTTCTGCCAGACACCGTGCCGCTCCATGCTCGACATCGGCATTGGTTCATCAACAACCTCCGACTCCGTGCGTCAGTCGCTCATCGGCCGCAGGCCGAAATATGTAAAAGGCCTTCAGTCCTTTAACTAGGCTGTGAAAGCGAATCGTCCACCAGCAGTCTTCGCACTGAGTCGAGTTGCCGGTAAAGCTGCGGAAGCGTGATCTAGACTGCCACATTGAAATGCTCTTCTGTCCATGTCAGAGCTCATTACGCAATGGAAGGCACTTTATTTTTGTGAGCGTCAGGAACTCGGCATCAGTAGTCTGCCAGGCGTGACTACAAGAAGATCCCGGCTGCAGCGGCTATGTTTTGATGGAGGCAAAACGCAAGGGACCGCATTATAGCGCATGGTAGGCGGTTTCCTTGGCTTAGGCCGTTTCCGATGAGCAAAGGCCGGTGCAGCTTTTTTTTCAATCATTTCGATTACTTAAGTCAGCCCAGCCAATTCTATGCTGCCAAGCCGTTCTCTGCACCACATCTCGACTCGCGGATGGCACATTGAATGGCCCCTTGCCGCCACTTTCACATGTGACACGACATAGCGAACGAGGAGCTGTGCTAGAATGATCACGAAAGAGTTGCGGAACGTAGTGAAACGTGAGATATTTCCTGGGAATGAAATTATCTTATGTGGTCATTCAACTTTCCGTCCCAAGCCAGGCGTCGGCTTGTGCAAGCAGGGACACTGCTGTGCCGACTTAAGGCACTGTGCCTCCACCGCAGCCACCAGGTGTCAAATTTTTATGCTTTTCAAATGTTCTCATGCTCACAGAGGTGCAGAATTTTTTAAAGCTACAGCCTTGCTTCAGTCTTAAAAATTGAAATGCTTAAACGTTGGGCATTCTAAGCAGCGTGGCATGTACTGTCTGCTGGAAAAGTAAATGGACCACAGCTTGGGACAGCGGAGCATCTGCAGAGCTGTACCGTGGTGCTGTCATGGAGTGCCGCTTGATTGCGGCCAGAGTGCCGCGAGGAATGAAGAACTTCGCCTTTGCTGCCGCATAGGTGCATGTCATGCATGATAAATGTCTAGTGTAGCATTCAGCTACTTTGCTGTTAGTTCTTGCGATGCAGGGGAGCGCGCATCACACTGTGGCAGAGCAGTCGGACGGCTGTGCTGCTGGAACAATGAGGTACTTACTGCTACCGGATTTTGGGTACCGCTGCCCAAGGTACAGCATTCGCATACGTACGATACGCAGCAAGAGTCTGCGTATCATACCATTCAATTAAAACCATTTTTAGGAGGCTCACTGAAAACAATATCAAACCTGTTATAGAAACAATGCTGAAAGTATCGAAAGAGAAGCAGTACCCACCGCAAGGTTCAAGGTCTCCGTTACTTACCACGCTAGAGTAAAAGAAAGCATCACAGTAGCAGCCGATGTGGGGCCTTAGGCCACATTGCCCAAAATCCAGCAGCAGAAGATGCCTGTGACAGGCAATAATATTTAATATAAGAACATTAAAAAAAGGACAACAAAAACAAAACCACCTCATTCCTTCACACTGCAGCAGTTTGGTGTACTACTGCGGTCGTCCGATTGCTCTGCGACAGCATGTGCTCGACGACTGGCGATACGTGCTCCCTTCATCGCTACCATCAATATCGGGGCAGCTGAACACCATACAAAAAAATTTTTCAAGCTTCACAAACACTCGTACGAGATTTAAGGCAAAGTTTATTGTCGCTTGAGGCATTCTGGCTGCAAGCCAGCGGTGCGAGGTAACAGTGCTGCGGTGCGGTCCCACAGCTTTGAGCTGTAATCCATTTGTTTCCCACTGGTGGCACATTGTTTCACTAATAGGCTGTCTGAATTGGATCAGGTGCTGCTGTTCTGGAAAGTCAAGCTACAGCAAATAAATGTTTAGCAAAATAAATGATGCTTTAAAAAGATATGCACGAACTTACTCTGTAGCCCTCCACTGCGACTCCCCTTTCTCTCTTTGCACTTGCACTCCCACCTTCCTGTCTTCCCTTATGGGGAGGGGGGGTGCAAGTGTCCACAGAGCAAGTGTGGCAGGTACTGTGCGTTTCTCTTCCTGTGAAGCAATTAAAAAATGCATTTGTTATTAGACATGGTTAGTTTTTATTGTGAAATTGTTTCTTACACTGTATCATTATTATTAGCATGACAGGCCGTGAATATTTTCTTTCAAGTTGGTACCAGCGATATGAGCTGTTCTCTCGCTGCCAAAATTCTCATTTTACTGTTGCAAAACAAAAACGTTTTGTGTAGGAGTGCTGTGCTCTGTTCCACATTCCAAAATTATTTTTGTGGGTAGAATGTTTTGCCGCAACAGGCTAATTTTCATTTTATTCCATTATAGATGACCGTGCGTGCCAGGCATCTTTGGGTGACACCTCCATCCCACAACAGGGAGAAAAGCGGTCAAAAGGTGCGTTGTTACTGCTCATACTGTGCTGAAAATAAAAACCTTGAAGAGGATTTCTAAATGCACTTATAAGCTAATCTTGTATGGCTGTGAACACTGTTCCTCACCTAGTACAGTCCAGCGCCTTTATAACTAAGTGCTAATTGGGGCCTAAATCTTATCAATGCACTGATCTTTCGCATTACACCGGTGATGACGCCAGCATGGCCAACGGTGGCCTATCACCATAGTATGAGGTTTTCGGCCCTGCGACGCCGACGAAACTGATCAGCGGACGGTCGTCGGAATTATTTTGGTCGGATAGGAGGTCAAGCAAGAACTTCCCACCCGGTGAGTGAACGGCCTGAACAGCTGCGCTTGTCTGTAGCTTAACCATGTTAGAAAAAGGAAAACAAGAAGCTACTCTTTATATGTTCTCCCTTGCCATCAGCATTGACTTTGGCCAGAACTGTTAGTCGGCGCTAAACTGTCGGCTCGTTCAGTAACTAGTAGGCCTAGTGCTAGTATGCGGCGTTTGGTTATAGAGTTTCGGCGATTACGGAGCGCACATTCACATGCTTTAGCAGTTGAATGTGGCCTCCGAGTGTATTTCAGGCAGTAGTGACCCCAAATCGACGACAGCTTACATCACAAAGCAAGTGCACATTGAGCGGGAAGCGTCGATATGTGACCCTGTCTAGCGAGCGCAGCCGGCAGCTGTTGGTGCAGCTAACTGTGTGTATACCCGGCGCAGGCAGGGGACGTAGCATCCACTGCTCTTCTTGCAGCGCAGTTGTAGTCTATGAACAAATAAAGGTGCAACCGGTGCGAAAAGAAGCGGATAATTTTAGTATTGCTAGCTCAGCTTGCATTTTATGCCGTGCGAATGAGCAGCATACATCCAGCCATTGCAAAAGCTGTGTAAACAAACACACTGGGGGAGCCGTCGTAATCCATGTAAATCTGCAACGTGCTGCCATGTTGAACTGCAAGAAATCTGTTTTGTAGTGAAAACAAATGCCTGTATCTGCAAAAGATGAAATAAGATAGCACTCTTAACATTGATGCCTTTCCAGCCCATCCAAAAACCACATTTCTTGGATGCTAATTTTGTGGCTGTTTTTGTGCAGCTCTAGGGCCGGCTGCACAAAAAGATGTCACTGTTGGGATCATCAGTAACGCATGAGAGGTCAGTAGTATTTTGCCAGTTTCATTGTATTTTTGTTTGCCAGTGAAGCAAAAGAATATTTCGTTGCGGCTTGGCAGATGCCATGCACAGAGTTTTCCTGTCATAACCAGTGTTCAAGGCTTATGATCCAAACAAAAATTAGTTTTGTTTCTTTCTGGGTGCGCCCGCTCATTAGGCACCCTCAAATGACACTAGTGGGGTGGGGCGTGATTGTGTTGCGCTGTGAGAGGGAACAAAAGGAGCATCATTTTCGATCACCGATATCTTTGATGTTAGTGAAGCTAGCTTAAAAAGTTTTGTAGAGATGTCTGATAGAATACTGACTGTTCATGCATGTTTTCTATTCTTATTAAATAGCTTTTCATGGTCCCTTTAAGGGTATGCCGCAACAGTGTTAATGGCTCCCACCTGTTCGCTCCCTTTGCAGATCGTTGTTCATGTACATGAACTTTACTATTCGCCTAATCCACTAAGCCCTTTTGTGCATCTGCTATCTCCACCACCAGACACAGTTATAAAGCCCATTTTAACCAATGCCTATGTTGCGTAGGGTTAGCAGTTCTTATTCAAGATTCAAGGGGCAACATTGTAGGTTGATTCCCATATCTCACCTTCCCAAATGAACTACTCGCACCTCCTGCTAACTCAGTGACGTGACGTCACGTGACGTCACACAAGCCGCTGACGAACCAGTGCCAGATCACCTGCAAACTACCGCTGTCCAGAGATATGCTTCTAATTTTTGCTCCCAAAGCCGACAAGGTTGAATATTCTAGTGAAGAGGGCCTTTAATGCTCCCGTGTTCTAGCTTGCTGGTCTTACAAGGGACATTTAATTTCACTTGGTTACTTTTAGCTCGACAAATAAGGCTTGAAGGTGTATTTTGCTTATCCTTTGTCTAATACCACTGCCACATGGGCATTTCGAAGGTCCTCGATCCAACTGTCTATCGACTCGAAGGCCTTCGAAAGCTGCCACACGGGTGTTTTCAATGGCTATCTGGAGTCAACGGAACAGGTCAGAACTCTATCGAGATCTCACAGGCCTTCGAACGTCGCGCAAGGTTGCTAGCGTTGACCCGAGAAGCGTCACGCACACATGCACAGCGCATTTACGATACAAAAATGTGAACAAGTATTACATTTTATACCTTTAATTTGCGAGGTAAAAATATTAATGTCCATAATGATTTTAAAATAGCATCGCTCTTCTTTAAGGCGCATGTATGTATTCTCTACCACTGCAACATGCGCCGCCGAGATAGGCAAATAATGAAAAGCACAGCCATATGAACGTCAACGCGTTAAGAAAAAAAAACGTTCTTGAATAACAACTGAACACTGAAGTTATTTTGCATTTATAGAGAGATTTTAGTTCTTTAAGCAAAGCCGTAAGCAACGATAGTGGCGGCACAAAAGTGTGGCGCCAAACACCAGAACTATTTCATTAGCCTTCGAGTTTTGCCGTGTAGCAGTGGCACAACTCCGTCGAGTTCGATTGCGATTGAAAACCTTGAAGGCTATCGACTAAATCGCTTTTGAATATGGCGTGTCAATGGGGTATAAAATCGTGCTTTCTATCTTTATGCTCTTTTTTGTGTGCCCTCATAGGTCACAAATTTATAGCAGGTGTGCTCATTTTTCAAATTTAAGCTCAATTGATGTGTTTCTTTAAAACAGCATTACAAATCACTTTTAATTCTGCGCATATACTTTTCTTCAGGCCCATGTTGGCCATGGCAATTACATAAGCAGCACTTCTTGGGAGAGGCTGCTGGCTACCAACACCGAATCAACATTTTGCAAGCAGCTGGCAGTGTGCATGTGGGGCAATGAAGTCCTGGCACAGAGGAACCTCACAGGCACTCTGTCTAACAACGCAACATCAAAAGGCCTGACAAAGACATACCTCCTACTTTCCCCCGAGAAAGTGGCGTCGGTGTCAGGTAAGTCAAAAACCATTCATCTAACCTGCGATGCATCTTGCATTTAGCTGCATGCATTTGGCCATCGGTTCTCACGAACTCACGAAGTTTCTCTATGCTTTTTCTTTTGTTTACATTGTAGCCTATTCCGCAGATTTCCGAACAGTTTTCGAACTATTTTGTACTGTATCAACATTTTCAGTAAAGTGATCAAGGCCAATCTATAAGATGAAGGGGAGCATCGATAAAAAAGTTGTGTGATGGACGGTTCTCTGTTAATCTGGCGGCAACTAGCATACAGACAGGAGACCATGAACGCAGCAGTGACGTAGGAGGGCAGGTCTTACAACCACTGCCATCTGTCTTAAAGGAAGTTGGTTTGTGAGTGGCCAAAACTAACTGTGAGAAAATTATGACTCACTGTTGTGGTATTAGTATTGGTTTACAATGAGGCGTGGTGATCTGATGGGGCTAGTAGATGGGGTCTACCATTCCAGAGAGACGTGCTATGAGAGAGACCATCAATGGCTTTGGAGCATTATAGTATGTGAGTGCCTTGCGTTTTGGCTCTACCAAAATGCTGCTGCCGTTACCAGGATCAAACCTGCCTGTAACTATGGTAGCCCAACTACACCAACTGCAGGGCGTTTCTTATATGCATCGTCCACGTTGTATGTCATTCGCACAAAAGGATAACATGGAGTCACAATGTACAGCCTGCTTCAGAAAGTTATTTTATCTGCCATGTGTATCTGCCTTAAAAATGAGCTAGAACTGAACAGAGGCCTCTTACTGACCTTCAATTACCCGCGTCCTTTGCCAGCTGCTGTCACCCTTTCTCCGCAAACATTCTTATCTTACCTAACTACCATTCTGATATATTCACGTACTCTTGCAATCCACTCAGGTTTTGCAGTGGAGTATTGCACTTGCCTGCTCTCCTCTCTTGCGCCAGTTAAAGAGGTACAGTCCTAAAATTTTGAAGGCTAGCAGTCTTGTTTATTTCATGCGCATAAGCAGATGTATTCTAGCAAGTTTCAGTTACAGGCGTTAGGTGTAACATGCGTTTGCAGTAAACATGAGTGAATGTGTTGCCTGAAATCAAGAGAAATGGGCATGGCCACAACATGCAATCCTAATACCCTAGTTACATGGCCGGCTTAACCGAGGTTACCGAACTTAACCTTAGTAGGGTGGCTATAATGGGGAGGTGTGAAGACCGCGGCGCTTTCCTTCGGTCGCGCGTGACCTCCTTGCGAACTGATGCAGCCAGGGAAATGTGGCCGCAGTAAGCTTCAGCCGCTACGACCCATGCGTCGGGCCTCAGCCGCGCCATAGTAGTTGTCAGTAGCTCCGTGGCTGCATTTCATTTCTTTGGTTTTCATGCTTGTTGCGAAGTGTTTATCGCAGTAATTTTTCTTGCGAGAACAATATGCACTCCTTGGATGCCTTCAGCGGGCATCCAAGGAGTGCGATTTTGGGGGCCTTTTATATCAGTCGGTATTGTTTTACATGGTCAAGGTCTTTGAAAACAAACTCATGCAGTCAGTCTGCTGCGCTTGCATGCAAAAGTTGTGGCAGAGATTCTGCAGTCAATTGGCGATGTGCCACAGATTAGTTTATCACCATAGCGCAAAGGGAAAAGAAGGTTTAGCTGTCATGATAAGTAATTACTTGTGTCAGTTTACGAAAACTATCATTTCAAAAATCATGATCTGTACTAACCGCTCGTGCTTAGATAACCTGTATGTACTTCATTGTGCAGAATAAGACAAATTGCGGGTTCTTCACGACATTGTTGTAAAAATCTGAGCGTTTTATAAAGGAACATTTTTTTTCTGTTGTTACTGCATGTCGCATATTTATTTTTAGAGGCGCTGGCAGCACATAACGATGGCAGCACATAATCGAGCACCATAAACGCCGCCACGTTGGCCCGTCTCCTTGCAAACCCTACGCTGATGACACGGCGGCTCGCTAGCGCTGACGTCAGAAATAAAGCGTGCTAAATTTATTTGCGTCTGAAATATGAGCCGAATATCAGGATTGAATCACTCTTGAGGATCGCTGACCAGCGGCAAATTGCTGGTAAGACCGACCGATAACTGCGATACAAGCAAGTTTCTGCTCAAGCCAGCTGCCGCCGTTGCATTGCGGCTCACCGCTCTGCTTATTCTAGCTCTGCGATTTATGCGTCGCCAAAGTTAATCATATTATTCTTGTACGATGGCAGAATAGGATTCACAATAAGGAAGTTTCATGAGTACACCATTTACGACAGCGTTGATTAGTTCCAAAGCGCCGACCGCTGCGGCTTCGAAGAGATAATTTAGGCCTATCGACGACTAGGGGGTTACACACCCTACTTTCGTTCACCGCGCTTGCGCGCTTCACTGCCGTGGTAAGTGTGATGTACCTCAGCCTGCTCACAGCATCCTGTGCTGCAAGCGTTGCGAACTTGTGTACTTTCATGATAAAGCTAAGACTGCGCATGTTTTGACGTTCCGCTCAGCAACAAGCCACGCAAACGATACTGCAGACACAGGACGGGGTTTCAGTATGCAGACGCTTGGCTGCAGGCCGTAACCAAAGACGTCGGGCGGCACAGTAGACACCGCCTATTCAATACGGGAAAACGAGTACACTGTTGAAGCAGACACGCCCGTACGATTTGCGCACTCGGATGCCGACGAGCTGCCTCCGTCAACAGATGCCGCCATAACCTCGGTTAACGACACAAACCGAGGTCACCAAGCTTGGTTTGCGATAACCGCGGTTAGGTGTGTAATCATGATTTGGTCTGCCGTGTAATCTGGGCTAACCACAGTTTCACGTGACCGCAGTTACACTAACCGTGGATAACTCTGCCCGTGTAAAGAGGGTATATACCTCTGTTACACGGGCATTGCATGCAAACCAAGCTTGGCGACCTCGGTTTGCGTCGTTAACCGAGGTTTTGGTGGCGTCTGTTGACGGAGGCAGCTTGTCGCCACCTAATTGCGTGAAGCGTATGCGCAGGTCCGCTTCAACAATGTACTCATTTGCCTACTATATCACGTTTAAAGACCGACGTATGGAATAGCCGTTGCCTATTGTGCCACCCGACGTCTTCAGTTACGGCCGACAGCGTAACAACTGCCTGCCGAAGCTCCGTCCTGTCTTTGCAGCAATGTTTGCGGGGCTTGTCGCTGTGTGGAACATAAAAAAAATGCGCGGTCTTAGCTGTATTCTGTAAGTACAGAACTTCGCAACGCTTGCAGCGCTGGATGCTGCAAGCAGCCCGAGCTTCATATTACCGCGGCGGTGGAGCGCGATAGCGCGGCGAACGACGACGCCATGCATAACCCTCTAGTCATCGCTAGGCCTAAACTGTTTTGCTTCGAAGCCGCGGCAGTCGGTGCTTTGGAACTGAGCGACGCTTTCGTAATTCGTCTACCCGTGAAACTACTTTTGTTAACTCTAATCTGCCATAGTAAAATAATGATATGGTTAACTTTGGCGAAGCATTAATCGTAGAGCTAGTTCAAGCAGGGCGGTTGAGCCCAATTTGCACCGGCGGCAGCTGGCTTCGCTTGAGCAGAAACTTGCTTGTGTCACAGTTATTGCCCTTACCAGCAATTCGCCACTGGTCAGCGATTCTCAAGAGTGGTTCATTTTTTATATACTGTTCAGTGTTCTAGACAACAACAAATTTTGCTCGCTTTATTTCTGACATTGGCACTAGTGATATGCCGTGTTGTTCGCGTACGGTTTGCCGGAGGAGGGGCCACCGCGGTGATGTTTACGGCGATCGAGATGCTTCCATTGTGCGGTGCTTGACCATGCTGTTGACGCCTCGTCGGATGACACTCCCAATTGTAAATGAGGTATTTGTAAATGCAGCTTCATTCCGCCGGTCACTGCTTGGCTTTGGCTGTTGTACTTAATGGGCAATGGCCACCGTACCTGAGAACGGTGGTGAGCTGTGTAACAGCAGCAAACCGCGATTGGCGGTTAACCATGGTTAAGTTCGGTAACCGTGGCTAATTCGGCTGTGTAACTAGGGTATAAGAGAAGCTAATGGTCAGTTTAAGAAGCAAAACAGTTTCAGAGAAGAGGAAATTGCAAGCTGTGGATAGAAAAGAATTTGGTAGGGAGATATGGTTAGTGATGGCTGCAGGTCGAGCAAAACAGTGATAATTGAAAATCAGTGCGGAAGTACTTTGTCCTACAGTGGAAGTAACCAGCCTTATGATGTTGATAATTGATGCAAACTTACCTTGCAACCCATATTGTACTAGGGTCTGTAGTATATAGTGCAAACAGTGCCACAATTTCTAATTGCATTAAATTTTTTGTCGTCCGCATGGTTATATTCCCCATACCCTTAAAGTAATTGTGCAAATAGTCATATCGGTCATTGATGCTGCATGTATTGTTCTTGCTTTCATTTTGTTCCTATATTGCTTTATCTGCACTGTAGTATTATGCATGAGTGTTTGTAGCTTTGTACCAAGTCAGATTGTAATATTTATATTTAACTGCACTGATATTACCTACAATTAAACCTCTATGTAATCAAACTCCATGTAGTGATTGCCTCGATATTACGAAGTTTTTCAATTCCCTAACTCCGCCCCCATTCAGGTGAATGTGTTTGAAACCTCCATGTAGCAAACATGTCGCGGCGGTTGACCTTGAAATAGCGAACTCGAGGCGCCAATTGTCTCTTAGCTAGTGCCGAGTTAGGGAAACTTTGCCAGAACTCCGCAAGTTTCAGGACGATAGATACAACGCGCCGTGTTTCAGCGCCAACGCCGCATCTCAGCGGCAGACGCAGCAGTCTCTGCTGCTTTCGCTGTTGGAACATGGCACTACAATACTTCATGCATAAAAGCTGCCAAAAATAACAGAAAAAAGACCCAGGGTGAGCAGCGTGCGTCCATCGATGACACGCGGCTGCTCGCGGGCTCCCGCGTGTCGGCAGCGGGAGCACTGGAGCGCGCTGGCAACGCGAGGCAAACACGCGGGGAAGGGAGGGAGGGGGGCCAACGCACGCGCTCTCGCCCACACTGATTTCTCCTCCACTCCCTTTCCAGCTCCCTCGTGGACACGTCGCACGAGCCTCGGAGGCGGAGGCTGCTGCCACAGTCGCGCCACGGTATCAGTGCGATCGCGAAACATCCCCTTCTATGACTTCAAATAATTCTAATTTACGGTAAACACTTTCAAGGTGCTTTCTCTTACATCAATTCTTAATCTGGTTTTCGTTCTACATTGCCTTTTTGGGCCTTCATGCGAAAACCTGTGTGTAACGAAAAATCGCTGACATTTTACAATTTAGTTATACCCAGGTTTAACTGTATTACCTAATTTTGCAGATTCCTTGTGCCATTATCTAAAGGTGAAGGGCTGCCCTGTCGATGAGCTGCCGAAGCGCCACAAAAAGGTGTCAAGGTACCTGGCGCAGAAGTGCTGTGACCTGCGGCGGTAAATATTTTCTCAGATTTACGTTTGATTCTTCTGTTCAGTTTAGGCAGAATTAAGTGGTTGGCTGTTACAATTTTTTCAGTGTCACGGTAGCAGCTAATGATTGTCATCATGGGTGTGGTGTTTGTCGTCTTTGTCTAACTCTTCTGATATGTTGGCAGTGAGAGGCAAGCAAAAAGAATATCGCCTGTTGCATTGCAGTCAGCAAACTGTAAGCCAGTAGGCAGGAAACAACTAACACCTCTCACCCATCTCGTGCACCACTGATCTTCCAAGCATTGCATAGCTCAAAGCTAGGAGTTGCGAATGCCTCAGGTCTATTAATTGGTGCACAAATAAGTGCCTCCGACCAACAAGCATTCGAACTATGCACGCTTTTGCTAGGGCCGTACAGAGTCCCATTTGACCAAATCGCCGAGTTAACAAGATCAAGATAGATACGAATTCACTACCTGTTATCAAGGATGCATATTGTGGTAATAAATATAGTGGTTTTCTTCATAATTGGTCATTCGAGCTATGCAGTGCATGCGAAAAATGTTCTCGCAGACCAAAGCTGTCTCCCAAATTCTGCACAGTAGGTGACATTTTGTTGACACGTTGCATACTTATTAGTTCTGCAAAGCTAACGTGTATTTCTTATAGGCATGCAGTCTCACAGTCTTTCTCTTTTTTTTCCAGCTAGGGCATGCTGAACTCACAAGCAGAAAAGGAACGTCATCAGCCGGGAGTAATATCTTAATAAATTGTTTTGCCCCAATTAAGGTGTGTTTGATGTGCATGGCCATACTTACGAATGCATGGAAGGCACAGAGCTGGATTGCTGCTCCGCAGCTACATGTTAATTTAACAAGAGCAAATACTTGACGAGGCAGACTACAGAAATGCGCCACACTACACAAATATTACACACCAGGAGACCGACTACAGAAGGACAACACTACAAAAGACAGACTACAGACTTGCGACACACAACATAAAACAGACTACAGAACTGCTACACACTACACAATGCAGACTACAGAAATACTACACAAGAGAGACAACACAATTACTACATGCCGAAAATACGACGAACTACAGACTACAGGTTTTTTTATAGTATTTCTGTAGTACTTTTTGACTGGGATCTTACTAACTATACTCAAGTTGTCCAGTTACAAGACACGCTCTCTGACCCTGTAACTATAAATGTTGGAGTGCTACAAGGTTCCATTTTAGGTTCACTTCTTTTTCTCATTTACATAAATGATTTGCCTTTGTTCTTATCAAACACTAAGTGTATGCTTTATGCGGATGATACAACGATATTCACTCAGGATAGTAATCTCACACGCCTAATAAACAAATTGAACACAGACTTAGACTATATTGTTTTATGGTGCCAAAATAACTTGCTACAACTTAACCCTACAAAAACCACCTTCATGATATTCAGCGCTCATCAAAAGGAAATTATCACGAACCCACACATTTTTCTGGCAGATCATGTTATCTCTGCCTCCGAATCAGTTACATTTCTTGGCATCACGCTCAACTGTCACCTAAAGTTTAATTTACACACCAAATCCGTCAGTAAAAAAAGTTCATGTGGAATAAGGGTTTCAATAAAAACTAGACATTTTTTTTCTCCGCCATGTTCTCTTGTCCCTATATCATGGCTTCATTAACAGTCACTTTAATTATGGCATATCATCAAGGGGTAATACCTAATCATGCCATCTATTATGTATTTCTCATCTTCAAAACCAAGTGCTTCGAATTATATAATTCAGACCATACACAGCCTCTGCTTCACCCCTTTACTCTGACCTAAACATTCTTCCCTTGAAGTGCCTCCTTAATCTTCGGTTAGGTCTCCTAATTTACCGCGCTCGCAATGATAATTTTCAACTTCTCTGTTTCCCTGAATCTTTCCCCACTAATAGTAATAACACTCGATTCTGTGAACAAAGACATATGCTACTACCAAAAGTAAACACAAATTACGGAAAACAAACTACTTTTTTCTCCGCCATAAAAACTTGGAATTCATTACCGCTAGCAGTTTAATCAGTGCGTTCGCAGCCCGCTTTCTACACTTTGCTAAAAAAAGCATCTCTTAACAAACAATTCAGCTTCATACTTTACCTACCCTATTGAAAAAACCTATTTGCGATTTGAATAGGTCCTTTATAAAACGATATGGGAGTATGCAGGAGTCGATATGGGGCATAAAGGACCCGCAAATAAGCATACAGGACTGGTGGGAGAAAGTACAGGTCATGGAAGAGGTCCTGTGCACTCCAATTAGAGGCTCCTATAACTCCTTTATATTGGATGCAGGATACGTTTTAGAAGGTAAAGGAGGTTGAGTAGGTCCTGTCCCACACATGCAGGTCCTGAGTACTAGATTACAGGAGCTGGCTGTGCTCCTATATCACCGCATGTAGGATATTATGTACATGTTCGCACGACGTACGTCCGCAGGCAAATCTTTATATACACGATGTCGCAGCTCAATTGGATCATGATTTAAAAAAAATGACCGCAAACAAAACTGTTCTGCGATCGACTCTAGTGGATATCGTCTCGATTGAGATATGAATTAAGTCCGCGAATACATTCGCAGAATTGTGTATATTATAGGCGCGCGCGCACCACAATCGTACAAAAATATGCTGCCGGAAAACACTGGGAATTCCACGTGATTGCGTACGTTGCTGTATATCATACATACGTACGTGCACCTATAGCTTTCACGCACGCGCGCACTTCGTTCATTTTCCTTAATTGTCCGATCGATATTGTCCGAGTATATCTGATGGATCGCCGCGACGAATTTATAAGCATGGATCAAGCAGCTGCATGCGGACCGCGCGGCGCATGGAAATGTCAACTCGCTGCGGCGCGTACATTGCCGGCCGGTGGAGGCCGTGTACATATGCTACGCGGTTGCAACGGCCCAGTCCGTGTCGCGATCGATTGCTCCCTGCTACATGGCCTCGCGCCGTGGGAGCGCCGACTGCCCTGCAGTGAAGGCAGCGGGATTCGGTCGACATACGTACGTATATATCTCAATTAAGCGAGTCGATAGACGCGCCTATTTGTCCGGAACTAACTTGTACTTTATCTCCTGCACGAACCTAAACTCGAGAGTTGAGGCACATATAGCTTTCAATATATGTATGGCATTAATAATTAATCGATCTATGCTTATTGCCGTGAAATATAGTTGTTGCCATCGAGGGCCATAAAAATAGGACGATCGACCCTGATCTTGCGGAGCTTCACGGGCGCACGACCGGAACAGCTGCCAGCTTGTTTACAATTTTTTTGGCATTTCATTTCTACCGAATAAATAGGGGATAAGCTAAGACAACTCCATCGGAAGTATCTCGGTGGGGTCGACATTTTAATGTCGTGCTGAACAACTGTGCTACTCCTGCATATTATAACCACATTGATGTCAAATAATAGTAATTAACTTGCGGCAAAAAAATTACTATAGTCGTGATGTATCTCACGTAACTCCCAGAAATAATCACTTGACTTAAAATTGGACTAAGACTGCTGTAGTTTTCACTTCCAGTGCTATTTAGTTTTAGGGCAGCGTGCAAATGCCGTGCAATTTTTTTTATTTACAAATACTGCAACCCACTTTGGCCCAAGCAGGAGTGGCATAATAAAAACTAGATACCAGCGACTCGAGACACATGGCCCAAGGCCAAAAAAGCATGTATGCTTCTTTGCAAATTTATTTCTTCATTTTTCAATATGCAAAAGGTGCTAACCACCTACGCTACCTGCAGTGAAGTCAGAGAATGTGACTGTACTAGTGACAGGGCTGCAAGTAAATATACTTGGTGATTGAGAAATATTTCATAAGAAAAATGTTTTGTTTCATACAAAATTTCATGTTTCTTTATTGCATACAATGTACACTGGAAAAAACTGATAAATATGTATCCAAAGAAAACATTCTATTTAAAACAATGTCACACAGTGCTAAAACTATGGGCAATGGCAAAATGTTGGCACACACAAAACCATTAGTCTACAGACATTTGCAACG
This sequence comes from Amblyomma maculatum, assembly GCF_055883805.1. NCBI lineage: Eukaryota > Metazoa > Arthropoda > Arachnida > Ixodida > Ixodidae > Amblyomma > Amblyomma maculatum. Next base: position 16,297,613 of record NC_139350.1, read on the forward strand.
AGGGCCCCCTAGGAGTCTCCGCAATGCTCACTGTGCTATTGCGAGCGCTTGACGTCAGTAATCTGTTTGCAACAGCCCAGAGAGGAGGCGCTCTGACCTCCTCCTCGCCCAATGAAAAAGTCTACAGGCTACATTGTTTAAAATAATAAACATCTTATACATGCAGCACTACTAATAACTGCCACATTTGTGTATATAGTATCACCATTAAAGATACATATGCAAACTGTACCTATATATCTAGGCAGCATAACACTTGCATAAGGATAATGAATATGAGGAAGATGATGAAGAATAACAAAAGCAAAAAAAAATTGTCCCCACCTTTTTTTTTATTGACATGAAAATAACGCAATAATATGATGGCTGTGAGTGTCACAAACCCCCGCCTTTTCGGTCAACAGAGGCGCGGGATCCTCTTCATAGTTACCCGCTACACCTCTATTGGGCTTAAGGACACAGTTAAAGGTTAGCCTGGTCATCCCGTGAAGAATGTTTGTCAGTTTGTGATTAAGGAACATGTTCTAGAAAGTCACTTTTTGTTTACAAACAATTGGATATTTATAACTAGTAGTCCAAATTACACTGCATAATAATAAAAAAAATGCCAGGTCATGATAGTGATAAAAGATGACTCGGTAAATGACAAGAGGAAAAACTGATAATGAACAAACACTGCGATAAAAGAGGACTAAGAAAACAAAGCAAGTATTCCAGATAAAGTGTGTAAGGGTAAGAGTTACACAGAGCGTAAAATACTAAACCAGATCAAGGTTTAAACAGAGATAAAAACAATAATCAGTTAACCGACATTCTATTAAAAAAAGGAATTCTGACGGCCTTCATGTTCCATCGTAGTCGCAAAGTTGATCAGTAGTGGCGGCCGTACAAGATGAAGAGAAACGAGTTGATCGCAGGCTCAGTGAAAAAACAAGACACTTTCCCAGAGCAAGCGGCCACGAGAGTGGGCCGACAGACCACATCTCCCCAGAGCGTACTGCCGCGGGCGTGCTGCAGTCTGCCTTTTTATACTGTTGGCTGGCTGTACTGTGGCCCATCGTCAGGTATGCGCGCTGGCCAGTCGCTGCCCCAGAGAGTCATGTCGAAGCATGCTCAGAGGAGCGAGGAGTTTCTGTAACTTCTGCTCTATTGTGAGGCAGTTTGTGACATACAGGTAGCCACAAATCTGGCTATTGATACAAAACAGAGTAAATAGTAATTTAGCATTTACACATTTGATTTTATTTTTAAACATCCATCAAACCATACATGTAATCAACTAATCTGAAAGTGCAGAAATAAGTTGAAAGGGAAACAAAACATCAGGTTCCCATAGTATCAATTCGTTGCCACATCATATATATGCACCTAATGCATTCAGCATTACTCTACAATCAGATGCAAATATTCTAGTGTAGTAAACTATCATTCAAGTCTGTACTAACAGCATGTTGGATAAAAACAAAGTATGAATAAGTCTCCTTGGCCGAAATTGCAACTTTTCCTTCCCAAGCACTCCATTTCAGCAAATGGCAGCCATACAAAAAAAAATATCCAAGACAAGCAAACAACTTCCCACACTTTCATTGTTAAGGCTAGGAGTGGGGCGAGTTGAATAGATTGAGGACACTGGCTTGTATCTTGGACAGCCATTGGTCGGAAGTGAGTGTCTGGATGGGAAAAAGCCACATTTTTGTTGATCTTAACTAAGCTTTAGCCATTCAAACAAAACCTTTAATTCGTATCGCAGATAGGCAACTGCATCTTTGAAATCCACAAAACGGCTCAGTCTCGTTCAACCAAGTTTAGAATAGAGCAGATGTACTGCTCTCTGCTGCTGAATGAAATGAAAACACAAGGTTTAGCAATGTCAGAAACACTGAATGCAAGCAAAGAATACACCAAAGAAAAAAAACATTCTGAAATATGCAGTGGGAATTCTGCAACACTGCCTTCAGCCACTATCTCAGAACACATCAAGAAAAGTTTTGCATGTGCTGGAGAATAGGTGTCTGTGACTTCAAATATTCATTTTATCAAGTAAAATTTACCATCTCTGGATTCAAACACTGCACATTTCTTTTTGCTGGGTCGATATTTTTCACTATGAAAAATGGTTCCAAGGAAAGAAAACCTGAAAGGCTCCTGTAGATGAGGGACACCACCGAGCAACGGCTCCAGGCAGGCAGCCTATTGTGGGGAAAGGGAGGGCACTCGTTTTGGCACACCAAATACACATGTGCCACTGACATGCCGAGCATTTTGTGTATCTAAGTGGCCGAGAAACCCCATGCACATATTTTTCACACTTGTTGGCATAGGCATCACTGTAATCAGCAGGCTGAGTTCTTGTGAAAGAATTACTCTTTCGAGAATTTGCTCTGGAACGCCATTAGCCGCATTCACAAGCTTTACAATATGGCCATTGCCGCTCTCGAATGCAAATGCAGAATGCGCCCAGAGAGGGCCAAAGTTACGCGCTGACTGTGCCAAGTGTAAGATTTGATGCAAATTGAAGGTCATGCAGCGTTCCCCATAAAGGCCAGCAGCACGCTGGACAAATCTTCCAAGAAGTTGTTCTGAAATGAGATTCCATGCAGTGTGAATGAGCACATTAAGTGATGCACTAGCCCAACAGGACCATAATACTGTTAATACATACAACACAAGAGATGGTTATATGCAGTTCATCCAAAATGGATAGTTAAGAGATAAAGTCGTCAAAGAAACAGTACCAAAGGAAGAGATTAAAGTGTCATCAACACTTTTTTAATGCCGCAATTCTCTTTGCGCATGATTCAAGAGTTGTGGTGCAGCACATTACATAGTATATCAAAGTTAGCAGCTCAAGTTCTGCGTTAGTAAAATACTTGTGCATAAGAAGCTAAGAACAGATAAAAAGCTCTCACCTGCACAATGAGTTTGCTCCAGTGAGAAGCTTTCTTGTAGCAAAATGAAAATTGCTTCTGAAAGCAGCCCGAAGTGTCGAAGGTACCTCTCTGGGAGAACAAGGCGACAGCAAGGAATACAGTAAAAGAGGAGCCAGTTTCTCCATTCATGAGCCTTCCAATAACACCTATTCCTAAGGTTGCGGGGCAGGCGAGTGGTGTGATGAGGTGGACGTATATTCAGTAGGCGCTTGTTGAGGTCCTCGAGCAAGCTTGGGCGTCCTGCATAGAAAGGTTTGCTTTATTTTTTTTCACATACCCTAAAGGGTTTTACGGGCATCTGATGATACAATTACTCCAAATTGGGCTGAAGAGCAATGAATACTAGACTGCACCATTCAGTGTTTTTAGACGACACCGGTGAGGTGTTAGCGCTTCAATTTCAGTGCATGTTTTTGCTTTCATATTTTTCATGTCATATGTAGAGGGGGAGAAAAGTGGCCACGCAACTTTCATCGAAGGTTCACTCAACACCATAGTAAAAATAATAGGCACATTTGAAGTGATCTACCATGCTTTGCCCCTTCATGGATCACTGCCTTGTCGCGGTGGAGGGGCTTGCGAAACTCGATGAAGTCGTGAGCTCTGCTGTGTAGGGCCACCCAAGATAGACAGGTCACGGCAGAGAGTTCTGACAAAATGTGATTCACTGGAGAAGGTAATGGCAACCCACTCCAGTATTTCCTGTCAAGAAAACCCTATGGCCAGTCACAATACCATGAATGATATGGCGCCGGAAGATGAACCCCCCGGGTTGGAAGGCGTCCCACATGTTACTGGGGATGAACAAAGGGCGATTCGTAGTAGCTCCAGGACGAATGAAGCGGCTGGGCTAAAGCCAAAAGGACGCTCAGTTGTGGATGTGTCGGGAAGCGACCGGAAAGTCCGATGTTGCAAGGAGATATATCACATAGCAACATGGAATGTAATATCTATGACGCAAGGTAAACTGGATGTCGTCAAGCGAGAAATGGACAGATTGAACATTGATGTCTTGGGTATCAGTGAGCTCAAGTGGACCGGAATGGGAGAATTTAACTCCGGCGACCATTATGTCTTTCATTGTGGGCACGAATCCAAGAGAAGGAATGGGGTCGCTATCATAGTAAACAGAAGAATGAGCAAAGCAGGGCTAGAGTACAACCCCAAAAACGACCGAATGATTTCACTTCGGATCAAAGGTCACCCTTTCAACATAACAGTTATCCAAGTCTATGCACCGACCACTACTGCTGGAGAAGCCGACGTTGAGAGATTTTATGCGGACCTACAGTGCCTTTTAGACCGCACCCCATCATCAGACGTCGTTTTTCTCATAGGAGACTGGAATGCTATGGTCGGGAGTGAAGAAATATCCGGAATTATAGGCAAGTTCGGTCTTGGCGAGCCAAATGAAGCTGGGCAGAGGCTAGTAGAGTTTTGTCAAGAAAACAACCTGACCATAGCGAATACTCATTTTCAACAGCACAAGAGGTGCTTCTACACATGGACTTCACCGGACGGTCTGTACAGGAAACAGATCGATTATATTATTTACCGGCAGAGATGGAGAAGCGCTATACAAGCAGTAAAAACAAGGCCTGGGGCCGATTGTGGCACCGATCATCAGCTTCTTGTTGCCAAAATTAAGCTTCGATTGAGGAAAACGCAGAAAACTAGAAGGCCTTTCAGGTATGATCTGGATCAAATTCCATTAGAATATGCTGTGGAAGTGAGGAATCGATTTCAAGAATTAGATCTAGAAGACAGACAGCCCGAAGAGATGTGGACCGATATTCGTGATATAATACAAGAAGTTGCTACTAAGGTAGTTCCAAAGCAAAAGAAATGCAAGAAAGCAAACTGGTTATCTGAAGAGGCTTTACAAATAGCTGAGGAAAGGAAGATGGCAAAAGTTATGGGGGAACGAGAAAGATACAAGGTTCTCAGTGCGGATTTTCAGAAAATAGCAAGGAGAGATAAGAATGTCTTCCTGAACATACAGTGCGAAGCAGTTGAGGGCAACAGCCAATTAAGGAACACAAAAGCTCTGCATAAGACAATCAAAGATATCAAAGGAAGCTTCTGTGCTAAGCTGGGCGTGATAAATGACAAACGAGGCAAGGACCTAACTGAAGCCTCAGAGATAAAGAAAAGGTGGCAGGAATACAGAGAAGAACTGTACAAGAAGGACCCGAATGTGCAAACCCAGCATAAGATGGTTGTGATTACTGATCTCGAGCCGGGCATCCTGAAGTGTGAAGTTGAATGGGCCTTAGCCAGCCTTGCTAAGAACAACGCTAGCGGAATTGATGGCATTCCAGCTGAGTTGCTTCAAAACCTCAATGATGATGCTGTTAATATTCTGCATACATTTTGTCAGAAGATTTGGACAACCCTGCAGTGGCCACAGGATTGGAGGAGGTCAGTTTACATCCCCATTCCAATGAAAGGCAGCGCCAAAGATTGTTCCAACTACCGCACGATCGCACTTATTTCGCATGCTAGCAAGGTGATGTTGAAAATCCTCCAAGGTAGGCTGCAGCAGTATGTCGATCGGGAGCTTCCGGACGTGCAAGCTGGGTTTCGCAAGGGCAGAGGAACTAGAGACCAAATTGCCAACCTTCGCTGGATCATGGAAAAAGCAAGAGAGTTCCAGAAACCCATCTACTTCTGCTTTATTGATTATGCGAAAGCGGTTGACTGCGTAGATCACAGCAGATTGTGGCAAGCTCCCCAAGAGATGGGAGTTCCAATTCATCTCATCTGTCTCCTCAGGAACCTGTATGAAGGTCAAGAGGCCACAGTCAGAACTGAGCATGGTCTTACTGATTGGTTTCCGATTGAGAAAGGAGTGAGGCAAGGCTGCATACTGTCGCCCTGCCTTTTTAACCTATATGCAGAGTGCATCATGAGGAAGGCCGGTCTGGACGAGTCTTCAGATGGAGTGAAGATTGCTGGAAAACGTATCAACAACCTTAGATATGCGGATGATACCACTTTAATGGCAGAAAGTGAAGTGGACCTCAAGAGACGTCTGATGCGTATACAAGACGAGAGTGAGAAGTTTGGGCTTAAACTGAACATTAAAAAGACAAAGATCATGGCGTCTTGCCCTATCAAGTCCTGGAGCATCAATGGACAAGAAGTGGAAGCTGTGACAGAGTTTCTCTTCTTGGGCTCCAAGATTACCTCAGAAGGAGACTGCAGCCATGAAATTAGGAGACGCCTGCTTCTGGGAAAGAGAGCAATGGTTAGCCTTGACCGCCTAGTAAAGAGCAGAGACATTAGTCTGCCAACCAAGATCCGTATAACTCGTGATATGGTCTTTCCAGTGGTGATGTATGGATGCGAGAGTTGGACTGTGAAAAAGGCTGACCGCCGAAGAATTGTCGCGTTTGAATTGTGGTGCTGGCGAAGACTCTTGAGAGTTCCTTGGACTGCCAGAAGATCAAATCAGTCGATATTGTCGACCATAAACCCTGACCGCTCATTGGAGGGTCAAATTCTAAAGTTAAAGCTCAGCTACTTTGGTCATCTGATGAGAAGAGAGGAGTCGCTGGAGGAAGATTTGATGTTGGAAAAGGTTGAGGGTCGCCGGAGAAAGGGTAGGCAGCGAACGCGATGGTTAGATGGCATCCTCGAGGCACTGCAGATAAAGTTATGTGATGTTAGGAAGATAGTGAGAGACCGGAAAGCCTGGCGTGGCATGGTCCATAGGGTCACGAAGAGTCGGATACGACTGAGCGACTGAACTGACCATGCTTTGACATATCCTCATTCTGGCGGTTTCTAGTGTGGCGCCTGATTTCAGGCAGTAAAGTTCAAGCCTCCTGAGGTTTGCTCACAATTAGCACTGCATACACTTAAGCAATTACCAATGTAGTAAGGCTCATGGCTTTTTGATGGATCTAGCCAATAGTCCGTGAATTGTCTGGTGACACCCAAAAGTACACAGTGCATATATTCTACTGTGTAGCACCTGACAAGGTCGAGCTCAGGGAGTCTGACTAATGGCAATGGCCCTTTGAGTCCATTCACTGTAGTCGCATATTTCAATGCTAGCTTCATGTCTCTACAGACACTTGCAGTGGTTCTTTCGGTGCCAGGCGCAGAGTCCAGGTATAACCATCACCCTGTGATATCGGAGGAAAGTAAAGAGAAAAGTTGTTATTGTAAAAGCCGCCAATAAAGAAGAGCATTTGGCTATTTTGATTTCTGCGAACAGAAGACTTGAGAAACGAAAGAAAGCATTTTACAGTATTTTAGAAGTAAAATATTCTTTTCGACCCAAACTTGCTTTTAGGGAGATGCAACAGTAGAATTAAGCAAGTGTTACATTGTAAATATAGTAATTCATCACAAATGCCACAATTTTTTCAACTCAATCTTTGGCACAGGATAGCCTTAGTTGTGAACAATAAAAACCAAAACACACACGAATATATAGTCCTGTTTACATAGAACTGATGGCGAGGGGTCAAGTTGAGAAGTTGAATTTGAGTGGTCTCGACACTACCGACTTTACATGGACCCAATCAGATGAGCGCACAACCGACTCTGGACGAGCGGCAAGTACAGCGGCACTTCGCGTCGAGGCAAAGACATAGCAGATGGCACATGATTCTGATTTTTCCCCTGTGCATCTCCAGTGTTTCCTGTACTATTCTTCTCTCCCACTGTGCCCCGACTCAACATGACAGCGTTTACATGCTTCCTGAACCGAAGTCAAGTCCAGTCAACCTACTTCCTGCGCCGGAGTTGACTCGACCCCTCTACCCAAACCGAATGCATTTACACGAGCCCTGTAACCGATTTTCGACCCGATAACTCAAGTCAACCCCCTCCTGTCGAGTCCATGTGAACACTGCTTAGTAAAGGCAGCATTACTTATATTGAAGGGGGAGTATTGAAGCATGTATGTTACGTAGACAGAATGATAAAAAGGACAATGGCAATAAATCAGCTACTTATAATGCTGTCAACCAAAATTGGAAGGCAGTTTAACGAAGAAAAAAATATACAGATCAGAACCTTTATTAATGAAACAGATGAGAGCGAGAAATACACTGTAGGCAAAGCAGAAGCCGTACCATAAAGTAGACACAAAAAAATATTGATTTGCCAGAAAAAGAAGGCAGAAATGTGGATTGCAGGCTTTAGCCATTTACCCTGCTATGTCTTTGTTTTGGTTTTATCTTTTTAAGTAGATTTATGCTGTGGTGAAAATTCCTGTCTTTCTTTGATTATGTTCTCAATGGTTAAACAAAGCAATGAGCTGCCTTCTATGTTGTTGTATATTTAGCAGTTGGCCTACCTTCCTTTCTTGTTCCACATGAAAGGCACCATGGGCAGGCGAAGTATCCGTTAAATTGGACATGGTTGCCCACAGATGCCCTCGCAGGAGCATCGACACAGATGCACGTAGCATATACTCTGGTGTGGATTGAAATTGACCCGTACTCCCAAACAAGTTGTCCGACATGTCCCAAAGCATCAACAAACTTGACCAAGAACAGCAACATGTCCGGATGTTTATTGTTTAACCACAATCCAGCCAATATCGTGTTTTGGTGCCTCAGGGGCAGTGGCAGCTCATTCACTATCAGCTGAATTGGCCAAAGTGATACGTTCGGTGACTTATATAGCTGGCTGCTATCAGTGTTCACAGTAACTGTGAGATCACACCAGTTCAGCGCACCTTTGCGATGGAGGGATCGATGAACAAATCCGCTTGTTATGTCCTGCAGCTCTTGTGAATCTTCTCTAATTTGCAGCCTCAGATGGCAAAGGTTTTCATAGAGGATGTCCTTCATTTTACCATATAATCGCGAAATTTGCTTTTTGAGGTCGAAAATGACAAAAAAATTGCCAGCACTTTTCACAACTTGAACAGTTGAACTGACTTGACACATGTCACAAAAAAGATGCACTCTGTCTGTTACGGGTTTGAGCAATGATGTGCATACTTCGCAAAAGTAATGGTAATTTACCACAGACGCACATTTGTGCGACCACAGCTTCCTCAGGAGGTACTTTGTCCGAGACAGACCGCTTTTCTGAAATCCAAAGAGTGCATCCACAAGCTTCAAGAGGTCGTCTGTCGCAGACCAGGAATTCCATGAGCTACAATAAAGGACATAATAAGGACTATTGCCACTGCCACTGTCGTCTTCGAGCCAGGTAAAGTTTTCGAACGGAAGTCACCAATACACTTTGCCAGAAGCTCTGATTGATCAAAATCCGCAACAGCAGTGGCTTCATGAAGCAGGTCGTCTTCCTTGTCACTCCCTTGATCGCACACACTATCGATTTCGTTTGCTTCGCTGTCGTTTTCCACATCATATGGGAGTGATCCGTTATTGCTGTCGATGGTATCGTCATGCTCACTACTGGAGTAGTCCAAGCTTGGCGATGACGATTCATCAACAGCCACTTCTGCTCTACGGAGCTTGTCATAGTAGTAAGTCGACCGAGGCACGATTAAAGGCTGATCCGGGCCCAAATACAACTTTCTTCTCTTCTTTTCGACGCCGTCACTCATGACGACGACCGGGGACACTGTAAAAACGCACAAGTATTTTATATCCTTGGTGTCTCAGCAAGTCGCAAGCAGAGCTAAGCGCGAAAGAAGCAGACCGTCATGCACACCGCACTAGAAAGCAACAAAAGAAAGTGCAAGAATGCAGTGGCTGAGTAGGAAACACCGCAGTGCCGTAACTGCTGTAACCATGCCTCATGGCCTCAGGATCACCGTGCTCGAGATATAAAAAATATTTCATGCCCAATATATATTTTACAATTACAGAACTAACCAAAACAATAACACTAGAGCCAATCATAGAGTTTATTGTGAATCAAATTTTTAAATCTGTAGTTTTCCAGAAAGGAAGTATCCAAAGCCATCCGAACTTCTATTCGGCAGTCTGCTTGTCATACATGTGACAAGCAAGGTACTGTTGATAACCACGCTACTGTAAACACGCGTATGGTTTTCAGGTTCTGGCTTTAGTCAGACAAATCAATCATAAGCACTCGACTTGTGCGTGTTTGCATGTTTGGCCAGCTTTTTTTTATTCGAAATGAGTCAGGGCATACCTTCGCATATGTAGTGTACGAGGACGGCTGGCGAGCAATTGTGAACCTAAGCCTGATCAAGGACTACGAGCTTGGAAGTGAATGTCTCGGCAAGTTCAAAGAAATATATTGGCGGCCAGTGGAGGATGGCAAGGTCCTGGAGGGCCATTACCCGGGTGAAGTGGTACTTCTCGGAGATAAGTTGATCCAGTAATTTTTGCCGCGCAGTCGCTGTGTACGCTGCAGTAATAAATTCCCGTCCCATTTGAGATATTTGCTGTGCACCTTCATTAACACGCTGTTCTGTTCGTGCACGCATGTCCATCGAATTTATGTAGAAGCAGTCAGAGACTACACTTTGCTTCTGCGGTGGCCGGCTGTCTGGGCGAGCGAGTGTGCGCTAACGAGCTACTTAAACAGTCGATCTCTATCGCAAATTGCTGTCATTTCCAGCTTTGCGCGTAGGTTCTGCCGGCTGTCCGAAACAGTGCGCTATTTTCACTTGACGATGGTTACTCCTACATAAGCATTCAGCAGACTGAAGGCAGACTCCTCATGCAAAACTCACTTGTTTCAGTCTTCGCCGTAGCAAAATAGCAAAACTTTGGCAGAGCCCCGCAGTGTCCCGGGATGTGCGCATCCATTCGGCTACGCTAGGGGAAGGGGACTGAAACAAAAGCTCACAGGAGTGGTTAGCCGTGGTAGTAAATAATTATTTGCCTCTGCTGTCACTTTTTTTTTCTCTTTGTTCACAAGTGGTCCCATTTTTTTCAGCAAACCTGCAGAACCTTATCAAAACTATGAAGAAGAAGCACATTGCTGTGCCTGACAATATATTTGGGGAATGCCGAATGGAAACTGCCGAGAAAGATACACTTTCGCAAAAGGTAATTGATTTTACATCATTTATTTCTCGAAGATGCGGCATGACGTCACATGTAAGATGAAGATAGCTTGACAAAGATGAAAACAGTATTGTGGCATCATACTTATGAAATTAACTGGAATAGGCTGCATTTTGTTCAGAAAAAGTGCTGTACTTACTTATTCTGCCTTTGAACTTTTTTGGTATTATAAAGACAGTAATGTATGTATCACAAATACACAACAAAGCAGGGCTGTGCTCCTGACCTGAAACGCATAGGTTTGGCGCCATGCTAAGGCCTGTGTACTGTGTGAGTCAGTGGCCATTGAAGAACCCCAGATAGTCAAAAACATATGGGGCCCTCCACTACAATGTCTCTCATACCTTGAGTTGTTTCAGGGTGAAGAACCCCCTAAACTAAACCAAAGTGCAGCAACACCTACCTGCTTTTTTGCAATTGTGCTGTGTTTCGACCTCATCTTCAGCTTGTACATGTGTATGCCCATTGCGCTTGTCATTGGCTTGCCTTTGGCATTTGTCTGAGCAGTACACAAGCACTATAAAAGGGCTACTAGTGCACATCGTCTTGGTTTGTGCTGTGAACATGAAAGCATGCACTACTATTGTTTTCTTTGCTGCATTTGTGGTTTATTTGCGTCTGCGAATTTTGTCAAACTTTTCCATTAACAGCACCATTTATCAATATGATTAGGTATCTACTTGGGGATGATGTATTTTTCTCCCAAGGTGCAGAGCTCATTCACAGTCAGCTTAGCAGGTTTATAGATTGTTTGGATTCTTCGTATTATTGCCATAACTCCAATTTAGGGGTCATGGAGGTAGAAGGGTTTTGGAGGCGCGATTCCTGGCATGCGCGGCCGGTGGAGACGACCGGAAAGAATCGCGGTGAAGAAGGGGAACAGATGCCCTTTCTGTTGCACATACCGTATGGTGCTACTGGGTGGTGCCCCGGTAACGCTCTTTTTCTTTGGAAGCGTCGAAGCGTGTGCAGAAACACCGTGCTCAAGAGTTTGTTTACTCGCGATCACAGCATGTATTCCATGAAGCCGTTCAAGCTCCTCCCATAGAGGAGCTAGACTCAGTAATCCCAATGAACAGCAATAAAATAACAAAAAGGCGCTAAAAGGCCGCATCCATCAGCCGTGCTTGTGGTAGAGAGACACACGGTTCTGAGTTCAGTTGGCAGTCGGCGGGGTGCAAAAAAAATGGAAGTGTCCCATTCTCTTGTGACTGCTCGCACATGTTGCTAGCCATTGATATATGCCTGTAGCCTTCCCTGCGCTACGCTCTTCAACCGCTCAAAAGCAGTTCTCTCCAAAAAGGCCTTAAAGGGAAATCATTATTTCCGCAGTGGTTCAAATCTCGCATGTGATCAATGTCATTTAATTCTTAAAGGCCCACTGTCCACCCTCCGGTAAAACGTTTTTTTTCCTCGGTGGCTGTGAGGCTTCGTCCCCACAACGCAAGGCCACCAGAGATTTTTGAAAAGAGTAATAATTAACGGTAGTTACAGCCACCGAAATCAACCGATTTGGCGCTTCCCTCTCCTTCTGTCCCTTCTCAGAGGTTTTCACTCTCCTGCTCGGTCGAGCCTCTGTAAGCCAAATTCCCCTTCCTCCTCCGCGTTTGACGGGAGGTGGGGTGTCTTGTGGAGAACGTCACTCGCGTACTTCATGGCCCCGCCTTTGAGACTTTTCTTTTTCTTCCCTTTTGCTGTGTCGTTGACGTTGGGCCGAGTCGCCGAACCTCTCTCCTATAGGAAGAGGAAACTAGAGGTCACGTCGGAGTGAAAGCTTCAGGTTGCGCGAAAGAAGGGAAGGCTGTAGAAAAGGCGCAGCACACAGAACGGACTTGGAGCAGGGGGGTGGTGATGGTGGCACTCTCTGCTGCGCGAAACGAAACGGCCGAGGGAAAAGAGTGCAGAAACGATCGGTGGACACAATTAGTGGTGTACGCCCATCCTAGCTTCTCCCGTGTCAGCGAGACGGACCAATGGACGTCGTTCTCGGCAAGCACGTCATAACTGTGGCTCGACGAGCCAGCGCAGGAAACGGGGAAGCTGGCTTCCTGAAGGAGAGCATGAGAGAGTTTTGATTTGTATTTTCATTGCTTTGCGCCGCGCTTGTCACTGTAACATTTTGCACAGACTATCTCCGGTACTTGATCGAAACAGTGGACTCCTTTGCTTAGAAGGTCCTTTCCTGGACAGTGGCCCTTTGAGCAGATGAAAATTTGGCCGAGAGTTCTGCCTCGTGCGTAGCTGTTGCTTCATATGCTTATTTGTCAGTTGTTGGCCTAGAGCAAGCAGTGTTGTAGCTCTGCACCCCTTCTTACACTGCAATTTATGACCACTCGAGACTCCTGGCCAGCTGTGGTTCCATCACCTTACCTTTGAATCTGGATGATGATTACAGTGCTTGAACTATATGTCCTGTATTCAGATTTTTAATATCAACCTGAGAGCTCAGCATTTTTCTCAAGGGTTGATTAATGTTTTATCTTAAAGCTCATCTTTATGTCCATCCAGACAAGTTTGGTTTGGTTCAGTTTATAGGGTATAACATCCCAAAGTGGCTGGACAAGTTTTCCAGACTAGAAGAGTTTCCCTGTTAAGTGATACTAAAGTGCCGATCAGTGGCTACATGTTCACAATAGACAAGGCACAAGCCAGCTGTGTAGCTGTGAAGGTGCTTGCACTTCATTCTAAAATTGCAATTCTTGGCAGTTCTTGGCAAAAAAAACAGATCACAAAAGCGACAACTGCAGTGAAATACCATGCCACCACAACTCACACTTATAACAGCTGCAAAAAACGAGCTGGTGATACTGATGCGGATTATGGACAGCAGGTGCTCGTGAGAGAGAAAAAGGTTGATGCAGATTATGATCCGTGGCACTGAGTGTCCATCTATGGGCGGCACCTTGAATTTCCTATACACTTTTTTTTGGTAGGCTTCATTGTGAGCTGTGAAAAGTTCAGATGCCGCCCTTACAAGGAAACCAGGGGGTGGCACTTCCATGCGTTTACATGTATACACATGTAGAGAACTAAGCTGGGTTAGGGAAAGATTGTCTTAGTGCACAACTTTTATGGCAAGGCTAAAGTTATGAAACTTGATTGCTAAAGTGCATTGGTGGCAGACGGCTGCCATGTACCTGCCATTTATTGGGTGCTTTTCCTTGGGATCTGGCTGCATGCATGAACACCAGCATATAGCATGGTATATAAACTGCCTCACTTGTCATTCTATGAGCATTGACAACTGCAAAAACAAGCTCGTAATTTTGATTGCAGACAACAAAGTTTCTGCTTGTTATTAGGTTGAGAAAAATCATGAATAAAGCATTGTGAGTAATTATAGTAGGAAAGGAAAGCAGCTAATAAGTCGGCAGGCTTTCTATATTGGTATTTAACACATTGTCATTGCATTACCCCACACTTCCATTGAGGTTGGGTTTGATATTTGCATACTATAAAGAAAAAAAAAGCTGGAAGCTAGAATGAATCTTGCTCTTACTGATGTATCATAATATTCTGGTGAAGTATTCTCATCTGTTCAGGGGTGTTTACTTCATTCTAGGCAATGGTTTCATGTTCACAATGAAGCCAAAATTACTTTGTTGGTACATGCAAGTGGCACTGTGTATTTCACACATTATATATTAGACAGTTGTAGCTCTTTAGTTTCTAGTTACTGATATGTCAGTGATTTTTTATTTTTATAGTCCGTCTGTTTGAAAGGAAAAAAAGGAAGGTGGCCACATCGGTGAAAAGAAAACAAGAGTTGTTTTTTAGGGATAAAGAAGAATCAGATGACGACTTGGTTTCAAAAAAACAACTCAAGGAGGAACAAGAACGCTGCAGATCACTGAAGAAAAGGCTCCGCCACGCAGAGGACAAATTGGAAGCTGCCAATGACCGCTCCGAACGACTACAGGTGCTCCTGGAAAAGTTCCAAGAGCGGTACACCAACCTCCAAGATCTCCTAGAGAATAAGCTGGGTGAGTTAGACTTTGCAGGTTTAATGGGCAATGCATTCAGGTATTGCTCTGCGCTTACACAAGCAAGTGTTCTTTTGTAGTTGAAATTATGCCAGTGTTGAAGCTGAAAATGATTATTATTTGTTCACTTATTTTCTGCAGAGGCTTGGTTAAAATATGATAGACAAAGTTCGGCATTTGGCACAGCAAATAACAGTGACAGCGACTGCTGTTCAACAAGCACGAAGTTTCTCCCGCGTAAGGTAATGCATCCTGTTTGTTCGTGTTGCTCTGGTTTTTTTTAATGTCAAGTACTCATCTTTCATGCTGACCATAGTTTGTTAGGCAAAGTCAGTCAACTGCAGTTTTGATCTGAGATGTCCAATTCGTGGTTTTCTCCTGTTCTCTCATGGCATTCAGGTGCCAGCCACCTGGCAAGCAGTTGCGATACCAGCTGCTGTGCCACCTGTCCTCCCCAACCAGGTAAATACAGTGAGGATGAAAGCTTTAATACATGTTTAGTGGCGTTTTGATGTTTTGCTGTTGAATATTTTTTGCTACAATGACAGTTTTCACAACATAGACGTGCTTCCGCGATTGACTCACTATGGCACTGTTATTAATGACTGTCATCTGAGGCCAGCTTATGTATACTTGCACTTGTTTTTGATCATGGTAATTTCTTGTAAGCTAGAGAGTCCAGTTTTTTATGGAGTAAAGAACAAAAAAGACAAAATTCTGTTTGTTATTAGGTTGGCTGACGTGTATTTCAAGAAAACTCAGAATGAATGACAGCAGTGATGGAGGCATAGCTAATGCTATAGTTAATATAGTTGCTATAGGTAATGTTCTCATCAAAAATAAAGATGCAGTCTAGCATACACAGTCTGTAGTGACATGGTGCATGGAGTGTATTATGCCAAGTGAGCAAACTTCGCAAACTTCATGGGCCTGATGAAGAAATGCTCCAAAATCAAAAGTAACACCGTGGCCCTTTTTGCAGCAAGACACAGTAGCACTTGTTACAAATAACACCTTTGTGTTATGGTGGTAATTCACCGCACGTCTTGTGACCCCTGTGATGCAGCATCCTTAAAGTGCAACAGTTCATTGTATTGCAAGAGTGGAAGAGGCATGTGAATGCAAGAGATAAAAGTATGAATGGGCATTAGAACAGCATCATGTCATCCCGAAATAACCACAGAGTCATCGCCAGCCTATAGGAAGGTCGCAGTCAAGGCTTCAAATTGAGCTTTTCTGGAGCTGCCCTTGCACGACACAAGCTGTGGATTTAGGAGATAGTAAAACATTGTTTTATGAGTCTCGCAAGCAAGATTAGATCCTGGGATTAAGGTTGTCAAACTGCACTTTCTGGAGCTGCCCTTGCACGACACAAGCTGTGGATTTAGGAGATAGTAAAACATTGTTTTATGAGTCTCGCAAGCAAGATTAGATCCTGGGATTAAGGTTGTCAAACTGCGCTAGATGCAAAAAAAATGCATATTCTCTAGTTTTTCTCAATTTTTTTTCGAATTCCGAAGTTTGAAAAATGAGCCTCGTCGTTTTTATGGCTCACTTTTTTTCAGTCTTATGCATGCCTTGCAGTACAAACCACTTATTTGCAAAATAGGTACACGCAGAACCGCTGATAGGCGGCCCTTGCTACATTTTCTTTGGATCACGTTCATACGGTCCGATGTTCACACCTCTTCATTTTTTGTGCCGAAAGTAAGGTTTCTTAATCAGGCAAAAAACAGCGCAACAACGAAGACAAGAGGGCAGAAAGAGGACGGGACCAGCGCTGACTAGCAACTGAAGATTTCATTGAAAAGAACACAAATATATACTCCATTCAAAGCCAAGCGCACGCATGGGCAGAACTAACAGCACAGATACCTGAAAACGTGAAAATTATCAATCAAAATACCGCAGTTCACAATCATGAATAAGAATAGATTAGGTGCTAACACGTGTCCTGATTTTCGTGAATGTGAAATGCCTCGCTGATTTCCCTGGTTAATTTATCGCGGGGATTGTAAATGATCCCGGTAGCATTAAAGAGTAGACTACATGGATCTGAGCTGGAACTGAGAACTGAGATCTGAGTGTAAGGCCCAATTAGAGGAAGGGGCCCCATCCAAAGAAGCGTAGTGCTCACGTATGCGGGTATTCACGCACCTGCCCGTCTGGCCTATATATCTTTTTCCACGGGTAAAGGGAAAATCATACCATGGCACAGGTTATGATGTTCCCTTTACCTGTGGAAAAAAATATATAGGCGAGACGGGCAGGTGCGTGAATACCGCATATGTGAGCACAACGATCCTGTTCACGTTTTCAGGTATCAGTGCTGTTAGTTCTGCCCATGCATGCTCTTGGTTGTAAATGGAGTATATATTTGTGTTCTTTTCAAAAAAATCTTCAGTTGCTAGTCAGCGCTGGTCCAGTCTTCTTTTTGCTCTCTTGTCTCCGTTGTTGCGCTGTTTTTTGCCTGATTATGCACCAACTCGCGCAACTTGCCGTTTTACTGAAGTTTTTAAGGTTTATTCAATGTTTACGGGTCCTGAATTTGAATTAGTGCTGCAAGGTGCAGTATTGTTTCCTCTGAGCTGTTCCAAATATGGATTTTACTGCTCCAAACCTAAAATTTTGCTGCTCCAAAAATTTCTACATATCCTATTTCAGCTGTAGCACCCCTGTGTGCAGGAATTTTGCCTCTTACAATTTATTTGTAGCTGTATTAAAGCTTAATTCACTGATTTTGGCCTGCTGTTTTCTTTTGCTCTGTCATCAGGTTGTGGCACAAATCGAGTATGAAGCTTTTCAGGAGCCGTCCGGCTAGGTATTTAAAGAGAAATTGGAATCGTGCCTGCAGCATGGCATTTGCCACAGCCTAAAAATGTGCACAGTGTAATAAGTAAATTCTGGCTGTCATTTACGCCTAGATTAATAGCTCAGTGTGTGCATTACCAGCATAGTTTTGGAGGGCTGTGCTACCTACAGGACTGCGTTTTTTCCCACTGGATGTCTAATATCGAGTTTTTGCCAGTTCACTGCACATGTGCATATTACAGTAACATGATTGGTGTTCAGCTGCTGCTGTATTAGTCATTTGCTACTGCATGCATACAAATTCTTATGTAAAGCAGGAAACTGTGTAGTGTTTTTAGCTTCTGTGGTGTATTAGTATCCTAGATGCACAATTGAGTGCAGTTTTATGCTGTTTCTTTTTAGCTTGTGGAAGAGGCTCAAGGCCATGAAATGAACATTGTGTGTGATCGAGGGGCTGCCGTTCTGCTAAGCCAGGTGAAAATACCAAAAGCATGTGATGAAGACAGTAGTAGTCATTTTAGTTCCAGTTGTGGGGCTTATGTGGTACTCAGCTGGACTTAATTATGAAATAGGTGATTGTTTTGTGTCAGTGGTGTATTTTAATCCCTGACAGTTTACCTGGGAACTTATCACAGCATCACTCTTCTATTCTTGGTTCAGGCTACTTATGACACTACAGCAGAGGCTGCCAAAGAGTCACCCTACCAGGTATGGTAGCTGCAGAGCATACTTGTGTCGCATACTATAGCTTTATTAGTTAAGCCTGAAATTATGCTTGCTATGTCACTGATTCAAGTAAACAGTAAAATTTAGCAACCATTCCCACTGAGGTTCATAAATTGACTATTTCACTCATGGCTGCGGTGGATTGGTGGCGAGTGCTACAGCCTGTAGGGCTTTCAGCATTCTTTGTCAGTGTACATGCGAGTCTCATTTCACGATTGCATCAGCTTCTTGCAAAGATGCAAACATTAGAGTCGCTAAGTCAGGTGCTTCATTATTCAAGGCTTTCTTGGTTGCACACATTTTTAGCGCCTAATGTATATTGTACAGACTGGGCAGCTTTTTTAGTCATGATATGCAAGACAGTTTTATGCTGATAAGTTACCTGGTGCTCTTCTTTAATTGCAGCCTATGGACCACAGCCTGCTATCAGCCCTCTTTGCCAACGTAAATGGCAAGGTAAGAAACATTTTTGTAGTCCCATAACTACTGGCTTAAATTCCAAAGGTGCTATTTTGCGTGATGGGTATGTTTTCATGTGAACTTTCAGCAGCATAATGCTTTGCTTATTCAAATTCCAATGGTCAGCCTAATGGAGTGCTTTCATATGATCCGCTGAGAAGACTCAAATTTTTTTCGGACTCCAGAAATGGCCACGCCATGTGTGCTTGTTTTAGGGTGGTTTAGTCTTTAGTCTCATTAACGAACTTTTTAGAAATCGCCAACAAATTTCTTATGTTTTTAATGTAAAAATATTTCAGAATTGTGAATTTCAATATAGCGTATGTTTCAGAATAATGTACATTTTAAAATTTTTCTTCTATAATATAGGAACATCAGTATTACGAATTCGGCTAAATTAACAGCACCGCAACTTTTGCGTGACACAGAAACTGACGTTTCAGTGTGTGGTCCGTGGGCTGTAGCTTCCATCATCACTAAAACTGGTGCCAGCTCCTAGGGCCACCACAAAGCTACGGTTAATGGGCGGTAGCCAGCAGATCTACCCTCCTTTATTTTCTGTTTTGTATGTCGCTCGCTGGTGAGTGGGTCGTGCCATTCATGCGTATGGGGAGGTGTATTTTTTTGTAACGGATTATCTTATCGTACTGCGAAGTTTTTTCGACGTCTGGCAATGACTGCAGACAGCGATGGTGCCAAGAAGATACGAAATTTTCACTGCAAGAAATCGACGCAGAGAAAAAGCAAAT
The DNA here is from genome assembly GCF_055883805.1 of Amblyomma maculatum. Lineage (NCBI taxonomy): Eukaryota > Metazoa > Arthropoda > Arachnida > Ixodida > Ixodidae > Amblyomma > Amblyomma maculatum. The sequence goes on from NC_139350.1 coordinate 16,317,250, forward strand.
TCGGCCTCTGCATACTGCAAGCATTGCCCCATCGACTGCCTTGATCATTTTGAAAGACCGAGACAAGCTTTTAAAACTTCAGGGAACTCTGAGATGATGTCTATCGAACATTGATGTTTTATATCGAGATTTGACTGTAGCTGTTTTTCATTGGCCACTGCAGAGTGATGAGGTTTAGTCTTGAAAACATAAGTATGGGCACAGTGTTATATCTGTAGGCTTAATTTCTGGCTATATTGACTGTGACTAACACTTCATTCTTCATTCTTCACAACCCAATGGGCAAAATTAAAACGAGAATGATGATTTTCAAAAAGAACTTGAGTACACCTTTAGTGCGTTCGCTCAGTTCACATCTTGACTGGCTTGTACGCTTCCCTTGGGTGGGGTGTCCGATACAATCTAAACTTGATAAAACAAAGTCCTACTTGCAGGTGAAAATTTTGTTAAACCACGAATTTCGTTACGGCAAGGTCCCCATGTTCCAGCTGCCCAAACAAGGTAAAAGGTTAGTGGAACACTTCTAGTAGGTGGGAATTTGTAAATTATGAATTCAGGCATTCAGCAAGAAGATCTGGCAATAATAGCACTAACAAGGGTACCAGATGTTTTGTGCATCAAGAGGATAATGGGTGATAGCAAACGGACGCAAATGCATCATTTGTTTTCTGGGCTACCTGTGGCTACCTGTGCGTGGCAATTGTTCAGGCCTCACGTACACATACTCTATTTAAACGCTAATGAACTTGCCTCCCACTGTTCCCGCCAACAAATAAAAAGAACGCTCGTAGTTAGCGTGTCGCTTCCTTGCGCGCCATCATAGTCCAGTGTATTTCTTGCAGGGTGCCAGGATTACGTGCAGTGATAACTTCACTGGTGCATTCTGTGGGCGTTAGCTCCAGTGAGGGGGGGGGGACTTGGCAGAGTGCCAGTGGCTTAGACAGGAATGCGGGGTAGTGGCTTGCTCAGCTTGTTCGGTTGCTCAGCGCCATCCAAGGATGGGCCTTGATTTCTCTTTACCACACAGTGATTGGTGCGAGCGCTGTCCGCTGCCATAAAATCATTGAAATGTCTGTATCAGTAAACGCCTTTTGAAGCAAATGATGCTAAAAGCCCGCATTATGATCGTGGCTGACCGCATGCTTTCTTTGACGACTGAAGGGTGGAAGGATGGACAACTGTCATAAAAAAAAAGTCTCTCGCATTTTGAGCCTTCCCCTCAAACTTGCGTCGATGTCGTAGAAATGCAAATTGCGCTGTGTCTCGGCTAACGTTCTCATGTTAGGGTCTTAACGTGGCTGCTGATACATGCATGTGATGTGCGAGGGCTTTGAAAGTGCGGCATAAAATTACTTCGTTAAATCGCGAAAAAAACACATGGTTTTCAATAGGGCAGAGATTGGGAAATAAAAAAAAAGATGAATGTGGTAGCTCACGAGTATAGGTTAATGAGTAGGTGTGAGATGATAGTGTCGCGAATTCAGGAATTGGTGATTCAGCAAATTGTAAAGTAATGAGTATCTGCAGGGGAAGCCGTTAGAACTATTGCGTTAGGGCTGATGGCGTTACATCGCGAATTTCGTTATATTGTGGTTCGTTATTTGGTGCAAGGCCATACCGTGGGGCCACCCACCTATTGTAAGCGCGCGCATGAAGAACTAAGTGGGATAACGCAAGCTAAATTGCTGTTGTAGAGTGGTTTCCTAGGCAGTTCAGGTGCGCGTTAGCATTGCAATAATTTATTTAATATAGACCTTGATCTGGGCCTTTATAAGCTTAATTTGATGCATTAGACCCAGTCATTCGGCAAGAAAGCACTTCACCAAATCAGTGATATTGAAGCTGGCGTGCTTTACACACGACGACGCAGACTGGCTGCATCATTGCTGCTGTTATGAAAAAAAAAAGCTGCCACACAACCCCAATATTGATGTTCGACTGTATCAGAATGGGAGATGTGTGAACATGCTGAGCAATACTAAAACAACCACACCTTGAATGTTTGGTTCTCAGTAGTTTTATTCAGGACTCCACCACTTGATTTTATCTATTTCCACGGTGTATTTTACGTCCTAAACCTATAACATCTTTATTTTCAAAATTTGAAAATAGACGAAGAAAACACTAACTTAAATCACTGTTCCTGTGCTAGTGGATCTTGCCCCATGTAATTGAAGCAAAACGTTGAGACCTGTTGAATTTTTCTAATGCTTCCTGTTTTTCTAAATCCAGTGGTAATCACTGTACCCTAATGATAGTTATATATTATCGTTTGCTCATATCTGCAAAATGCTTCTTTGATGCAGATCCATCTCGGAAAAGGAGTTTTTGTGACCTCAGAGCAGTGGAGCTGGCTCTTGAGAAGAACAAGAGATTCGCTGTTTTGCAAGGAGTCTACAAAGGTTCTATGGGGCGTGCCAGCCCTCAAGAATCGCAGTGTGACAGGGAACCCCAGCCGGCGGTTTTCCAACAAAGACGGGCCAGCTACGCAAGGAAGAAAGGCCTTGACTCCAGTGAAACTTGAACCTGTTGCAAGTGAGTATGCACAACTGTGGTGCTTCATCTTGGCTCATAAGATCCAATTTCTAAGAGTGAAGTCATTATGCACTGTGTGGTTAATGGCATTTACTGTGCCACTAATTAGGAAACATGTCAAAAATGGGGAAGACAACAGAAATGTGGCATAACTGGGTAGCTTGAGCAGAAAATTCTTATATCAGTACGTATCAGTGACAGAAATTGAAGCCTCAAGAAGTAAAATCGCAAGGTGAATGGTTTTATTGCTTCAAAGTTGTCCAAATAATTGATCAAGCAATTGCATGAGAGGGTAGAGCTGTTAGTAACTGTCAAGTCACCTTTAATGGGGGGGGGGGCACAGCTTCGAGCAAGTTGCCAGTTGCCAGTTACCTTGTTTGGGACAATCGCTTACTGAATGATATCTTGAAACACATCGTGTTAACGCACAAAATGGTGTGTGGCAGCTGTCCACTGTGAGTGCAATCTATGGCTATATCCAGTGTAACTTTTACTTCAGGCATTCTGTATTCATCGGAATTTTCCATAGAGGCACTGAACGGCGCAGTAAAATACAGTCGAACCTGGATATATCAATAATTCGACATACAGAAATCGGCTTCAGACCCCACTTGAGATCGTGAAAAATGATACTGTATTTGTCGCGTAATCAACCCACTCGCGTATAGAACCCACCCCCCACTTTTGCCCTTCAGAATTAAGAAAAAAAAGTGTTCGGAGGCGTGTCCTTTCGTTTCGACCATCACGTCCCTTCATGCATCCACAGCTCATTTATTGGCAGCGCTCCAAGATGCCAAATGTCACGGCGTGTTTATCTTTTGACTATACTTATGATATATCCTGCGGTTGCAGGGAGCGAACTTGCAGAGTGCTCATGATGGCTTGATTGAATAAGCCTGGTTCGATTTATCACGCTGCGCTTGGGGCGGGTGCAATCCACTGCCACAAAATCATTGGAAAGCGTGATAGCTGCATATGCCGTTTGAAACGAACAATGCTAAAAGTCGGTGTCATGATCGCAGCTGACCGCGTGCTTTCGTTGATTCATAGATGTAAGAATGAACGTCTGTCACAAAAAAAAAAAAAAGAAACGCCTGCCACTCCTTAACGTCTGCAGCCGCCATGGCTTACACTGCACCGCATGTTCAGCAAGATGGCAATGATCAGCTCCCGCAAAAAAAACAAACACTGCCGCTTTTTGCATCCGCAGCCGCCGTAGATTACGCACGTGCAGCACGAGGACACGAGACGCACGTCAGCCGCCGCACGGAGGGCGTTCACAACACACTGGAGAACTGGAGAAAGCGTCTGCCACGGGCTGAGCTGGCTTGTCCGCGCATGCGTAGTGCAGGATGCTGCGAACACAGACTGGGAAAGGGAGAGGAAGGGGAGAGATAAAGCTCGGCAGAAGAGTGGGCACATTCTTACACTTCGCTCTATCGCCAAGTTTGCTCCCTGCCACTGCAGGATCTATCAAAAGTATAGTCAAAAGATAAACACGGCGTGATGTTATCGCTGCATACATCTTGGTGCGTTGCCAATAATGAGCAGTGGATGCAAGGGCTGAAACGGAAGGTCGTGCCTCCGAACGCTTTTTTTTTTGGTTTTCAAATTCTGGGGGGCCAAAGTGGGGGGTGGGTTCATTATGCGAGTGTGTTGATTTCGCAACAAGTACAGTATAATTTTTCACGATCACTAGTGGCGTCTCAAGCCGATTTCTGTATCGAATTAACAATATATCGAACTGTTTTGCGACCCCTTTGAGTTCGATATATCTGGGTTCGACTAGTGCGGAAGAGCTGTTCCAAAAAAAGTTGCAATCAGCTTCTCACCAGCTAAATTTTGTTCTAAAGGTAGGGAGGGGCCAGGATTGCAAAAAGTTGCAAATAGCACATGCCACTGTAAATGTACCTTAATTCACTCTTTGTTAGTGCTTGCCAGATAACTACACCAATCTTGCCACACTTCATCTATGTTCACGGCACATTAATACAGGGCTGCTTGATTTTTGCATGCTCGCCCCTGTAATCTTAGCTATTTAACATATTGGTTTCCAGAGAGAGAGGATCAGTAACCGCCACTTTCTCTAGGTTTGGTAAAAATTAATTACAGGAAGTAAATTGTTTTCTGTGTATTGCAGCATTGTTTAGCACTGATGCACGGGAGATTTCAGAGGTGTACAGTACGCAAGGAAAGTTTTGAAACCCAATTGACAATTACAAGAAATGTAATATTTGCTGCATATTGAAACATTGTGTATGATTGATGCAAGCGAGGAATTCAGAGATGTAAATGAGCGTTCTGAAACCCATCAGTATGTTACAACCATTTTGTGCTTAATCTTTTTCAGATGCCTTTCAAGCGTATGTCGCTGCAAACCCATCAGAGCTCCCAGGAAATGCCCGCATAAAACAAAATGAACAGATACATCGGAAAGATTTTAAACGATTTCAAGAAGTGATTTTGGAAATAAACACATGAGCACGTCACTCCTAAGTTGTATGTACACTTTAATTCCTCTACACTCGAGCTCACTGTAGCTGGAGCACGTGTGACAATTTTCATCCATGAGAAGTAAAAGCTGCTTATCCGTTTCATGCAAAGCAGTTAGTGCTGCAGAAACAGTGCACCTGGAAATTTAAACCATGCTAGGATATATATATATATATATATACGCACACTGTTTCGGCAGCATTGCTTGCTTGTCCCATATGTCCTTTATCCGGCAATTCCTATCCTACAACTCAACTCCTATCCCGCAACTCCTGTCCCGCAACTCCTGTTTCCCACAACTCCTATTTCCCACAACTCCTATTTCCCACAACTCCCACGTCCAAAAACCCTATATGAATAGGTCCTATATAGAGTTATTTTCAGTAGGGTAAGGTTGCCTTAATCGCATTTTTTGTGCTCGACTCCGACAGAAAACGGTCAGTGTTTGTCATTGCGAATATTCTTATCTGTCTCCGCCTCCGTTCTTATTATCTTTGCATCCATCCATTGCCCATTCTATGTCTGACATCTTTTGTGTTTTTCGTAATGTACTTGCGCTTTGCCTGCTGTGCGCCTTTGCTTGCTTTTTTCTTCCCTTCTTTTTTTTGTTTGAAAACCTACGCCCGCTATTCATTGCCGTAATCATTGCCGTAATTTTAATAGGTTTCAATTTGATTTTATCTGTTTCCAGATCCTCTGCCACATTTGTGTATTTATACTCTTGTATTCCTGATGGGAGGACCCCCAGACAGTCTTACTTTGGGACCTCCTACTGTACTTGTGGTTTTTTATGCACTTATGGTTTTTATTATTCGCCTGCGAGGTTCCGCGAAAAAGAAATATCTGTCATTGGCGGCATCTCGATGACAAACGTAACTGTGATGTCTAAACTCTGCATTCTATCTATTTTACTGGAAATGAAAGGCGCAGTATCTCTCACTGGTGGAATCTGGCAGACAACTCCCCGGAGATATTACATCGTCCTCACCTTGAGAAACAAGATAGAAGAGTTTGCTGCTCCGCTTCCCGCTGTCCAACCGCACATAGTGATCGGAACAGAATCCTGACTTCCAGAATCAGTCGCCAATACAGAAATATTTCAGTGCGGTTAGGATGTGTACCGGTCTGACAGGGACACACATAGTGGCGGCGTTCTTCTTCTCATCAATGAATGCCTCCAGTGTACTGAACTTCCTACTTCATTAAATCATTTTGAATCGGTATGGTGCTGCAGATTTAGAATGAGCAATGGCAGTTACTTCGCTGTTGGGTCTTTTTACCAGCCTCCTATTTCCGGTAATCCTGAAATATTTACCCAGCTATCAAGCTTTTGAACTACTGTAAATAATGAGTACATACTTAGCAGAGACTTTAACCTGCCTGCTGTTGACTGAGAAAGTGGAAAACCTATGTTCACAGATTCGACAGCCTACCTCTAGTCTTTTCAGAACTCAATTCGTGTCTACATGCACGCGATGAGACCATTGGTTCGCCAGCACTTTGCACTTATTTTTCGCCAGCTCTGATTTATTGATCCAAAATGTAGCTGTCATCCCTGGTACCAGTGATCACGATTGCGTTATTCCTAAGTGTATTGCCGCTTCAGTTAGATCAGTTCATAAATAGTTCTGAAAAGTGTGTTTTTTTTACTACCGGAGATTGCACATCTTTATCACGAGATGTTTCTAAATTTTTCCCTATTTTATTTTTTTTAGGTCAGCCAGTTAGCGGACATAGATGAAATCTGGATTCATTTTAGATATAAGATAAAGGCATTATTTGGAAAATGCATACCTTCCAAATTTTTGGCAACTATGGCGCCGGAATGATAAACCTTGTATGGATAAGCAAATTCGCTCAATAATTAGCAAGAACTGCCGCTTGTATGCTTCGTATTTAAAGACTCACAGTCAGTCTTTTATAAAGTAAATGCGTTACGTGAGCTACAAAATTAAACAATAAATAAAAGTAAATAAACAAATTTTTTTTTCTTCGCTTGACGCAAAGTTTAGGGTTAAACCCTAAAAATTTTGGAAATTTGTTAAAATCAATAGTAAAGGGGCCACTACTGTCCCTAACTTATCAGCTGGCGAGAAAACAGTGTTTGATGATTATGAGAAAGCTTGGCGCCTGAATTCCTATTTTGAAGTGTCTTTTCTAAGACAGACTCTGGTGAACTGCCTGAAATCTGCAAATAGTCTGGGAGAATTTGCTATGGTTACTGTCACATATAACGGTGTTCTCAAGCTACTTTCCATTCTGAACAAAAGATAGGCTGACAATCCTGATGGCATTCCATCGCAGGTATTAAAATACTACTCGCAAGAAATTGCGCATTCTTAAGTAGCGCTATTTATTAAATCAATAATTACCATTTCATTACCTGCAGATTGGAAGACAGCTCATGGCGTTCCTATTGATAAAAACGGTCCCAAAGGTGTACCAGAAAACTACAGGCATATTTCTCTAACATTCGTATGGTGCAAAATAATCGCCACATTATACATAGTGCTGTGATGAGACACCTTCAAAGCGATAATTTATTTTCGAATTCGCAACATGAATTCAGGTGTGGTCTTGCCATGTAGATTTCTCCCGTGATCTCTGTTACTCTTTTGACCTTAGATTTCAGGTATTTTTTATTCCCCACAAGCTTTTTATACCTTTCCTCATGATGCTATTATATAAATAACATGTCTCAGCATACACTCTACAATACTGGATTGGATTCGAAATAACTTGTCTGGGCGAACGTAGCATGTTTTAATAAACGGCACTAAATCAACACATGTCCCCGTAACCTCTGGCGTGCCCTAAGAGTCTGCTTGGAGTCTTTGTTATTTTTAGTCTTTACGAATTATATTGTGCGAAATCTAGAATGCAAAGTCAGGTTGTATGCTTATGATTGTGTCTTATACAGAAATGTAGAAAATGATTATGATGTTAGCAGCTTGCAGAATGATCTTAACAAAATTTATGCTTGGTGCAACTAGTGGGGCACATCTTTTAACAGTGCTAAGGGTCAACATGTGTCATTCAACCATAAAGGCTTTTCTGTGAGATCGGTTTATAATTTGGACGCACTACTTCTTGAAAAGGTCCAGCATTACAAATATCTCGAGGTCTATTTTCCAAAAAAAAACTTTAGATGGAAACGCCATATTTAGTACTTAACCTTAAAGTCATCTCGTATGCTAAACTTCGTTCGACGTAATCCTTATCACGCCCCCCACAAGGTGAAAGAGGTGCTTTACATAACAAATGTTAGTCCGGCACACGAAAACGCGTGCGCGGTAAGGGACCCTCAGAGCTCCAATCTTACTGAAAGCTTGAACGCGTTCAGAACCGCAGCAAGATTTGTTTCTAGCAATTATATCTTCCGTAGCAGTATTACATTAATTAAACAGAACCTTGGTTGGATAGCAATAGCGCACAGACGAATAACTGCAAATTTTTTTTTCGAATTATTTCTGGTCTCACTGGAATAAATTAGAACTTGTACGTTTTCCTTTCCCACTTCATCTCCAAACGATGTGGTCATGAGCTGAAAGTTCTTGAATTGCGCTGTCGAACTGCTTTCTACTATAGTTCATTTTTCCCGCATGCTTCCGCACGCAGGAATAGGCTTCCCAAGAGCATTGGTGAATGTAAAACGTGTTCCGTTTCATTTTTTATTGTCCCAGAATCTGCAGTAGATTCCTATCATCCAGTTTACTTCATATCTTTTGGCTGGCATTGCGCTTTCTGTCATAGTGTAGCTTATCGATCTACTGTGTTGTGAATTTTCCACCGTGGTGCCCTGAAGACTGTTTCCCGTCGAGACGACTTATCGATGTTACGTATTTTGTTACTTGCTTTTTTAACTATGCATTGCTGTCTTTATAGGTTTTTGTCACATGTTCCTTTAAGATATATGTTTTCTTCCAATTGTCCCCTCTGCAATATTGGCCTTGACGTTCTGTAGGTACTTATATAAATAAATAAATAAATAAAAGCTGACGCACGCCACATCATGCGGAAAAATCCAAACAGTTCCCCACTAGCAGTGCGAGTCTGTTCATGACATGAAAATTTTTGAGAAATTTTCCATTTACTTACGTCGAGAGGCACTTTGTCGGTGATGATCTCGCTCACCTGTGACGCACACTTCGCTTCCTCAGAAACATCGTTGTCTTGTATGACTTGTTCCACACTGTACACGTCAGAAAACAGCCTTTCCCCTTTTCTGAGATTTCCACAACAAAAATGTCCTTCAAGGTTGCGAATTTCTTTAAATTAGCACTTTAGCCGGTACAATGCGAAATCGGGCGCCTCAGATATCCGCCTGTCGCGTTATGAACTTCCCGCCGAAGAGGGCGCTGATAGTTTGCTTTATATTTTCACGAAGACAGGGATTTATGGGTATCGGCAACAGGGGCAGATGCATACAGTCAAGACAGAGGTTCCCGGGAAATGGTAACACGAAGACACAAGCTCTAGAGTTCACAGTCCTAGCTAGCCGAAGCGCGCGAGATTCTCCAACTTCTTCGTCGTTCAAGCGCTACCTCGAACCGTCAGGGGGCATTATATAGAGGCTGGATGCGCCCCCCCCCCCCCGCAGGGTGGTGTTATTCTACGAGTGGGTCAGTGCCGCCTCAGAAGCGGTAGCCGCTGCTCAGTCTTCGCCGCTCCGGTTGGGTGAGACACGTGCACTGTGTTCTTCGGGCAAAATTCCCGAGTGCTGTGTTCCTCAGTGCACGAACCCCTCACGAAATGGATGGAAAATGTTGCGGTTTATGGGAGAAGCAAAAATACGACAACTTTAGATTGTAATAATCAAGAGAGGCAAGTGGCAGCCCACGGACAGATCATGTGTATGCAGTGTAAATAGTGTCCGCTTGCATTAAAAGCAATGATTAATTCCGTGTACTTCCTCGCAGCACTTATCCCTCACGTCTTCTTGGTCTCCTGCGTGTGTGCATGCGTGTATAACTTTTCTTTGATGCCTGGTTATTGCTTAACTTTTAGTCGCTAGCTGTGCACGAATTTGCGTGCGCGTAAGGGTGAAACCACTGTTTCGTGTTGTCCGCAAACGCTTATGAGCCTTTCACACGACGCCGGTTCGATCTACCAACACAGTGACTTCTTTATGTCTGCACCTATGCACACTGCGCCGACGGAAACAGTCGGACGACGGTATGTGTCGGCGCCGGTTAGCTCGCAAGACGGCTGTCGGCCGATCTTAGCCCAACTCCAATGTCACACTAGTCAGACAGCGTGCGAAACCTACCACCCACTTGGACCTCTCGTTCTCAGTCTCTTCTTGCTCGTTATATTGTTCCTGTTCTTTTTCTAATCGATATTGCCTCAGGGCATCAGTAGGGTTTGAGATGAAGGATGAAGAAATGATTCAATGAATGGAAAAAGGTTGGCTGATTTTATGAAGTCCAGGAGTGAGCGATGATCAGGTCCCTGCGTCCAAGCACCATATGAGGCAGGATTGGTTGCTGAAAGGCCAGCTATCCTCAGGTGCCGGATTCGTGTTGGGCAGTCCCACAACAAATGGTCAATGTCAGCATCAACATTTTCATTTCTACAATTCGGGCCCCTTGACCGGGAATATAAGTGTCGGAAGTTCGACCGAGTCCTAGTGGCAGCTGGTGTGAGGGAAACACCGACAAGGATTCTCCACAGTGCAACCTCCTCTGCACGGGTGAGACCACGAGAAAGGTATACCACACACGGAGGGATAAGTGCACGTGTGCGGCGCCGGAGGTGTTCCTTTCTTGATAAAAGGAGGGTTGCGTCGTCACTTCAAGTAGCCGTGGGGTTGATGCGTCTGGGCCCACGAGGTGGGTCGCTAAATCTGCTTGACTTTGGGAAGGCAGCAGGTTCCGTGGGACCCACTCAATGCGTAGTGAGTGTGGGATGCACGGCGCAAGTTGGTGGATGTCTTGGCAAATTTTGGGGCAGCGGCTAACACGTCGGAGCAAACGTACTGCTTGAAGTGCGCCAGTGCGGATGACAACGTGGGCTGTAGGGAACATGGTTATGGAAGCCACGAAACAGAGTTCCTCCTGAACTGCCACGAGCTCAGCGCAGAAAGATGTAAGTTGTTCCGAAAGCTGTAACGTAGTGGTCTGATTCTGGATAGGTCTCCGTGCACAGTACATTGCTGTTTTTGCTACACAGCCTTGCAGGCTTCCATCCACGTACACTACTATAGAATCTTGAGGCAGGTGAGTATCTTGCTCTTGAAATTTCTGGCGAAGCAACTATGCCTAGTTGGCAGATGTTGTTCTGCGGATATCAGTTGACTTGTTGTCTCCTAACTGTACCAATTTCCAGGGAGGAAGAACTGGCGCAGGCGGCTGAAGAATACGTTGCATACGCCCTCCGTACTTGCGTGGAATGTGACAAAGTGGCCTTGAGTCTGCGAGCATCATGGCGCTGCTGCACCAGTTCATCGATGGTGTTGAGTTGCGCATTCTTTTTTAACGCTACGACCGGTGTGAGGCGTTGAAGGCATGTATGGTCATAATAGCTTCTCGATTTACGGCTTCAAGGCGATCCCATTGTGATCTTGTAAGATGCTGGAACTGAGCCTGATAAACAATACGTGGCTGCAAAACCGCCCTCACTAACTGGCGTGAAACAGACGAGCCAGCGCCACCCGTGTTAGGTGCAATTCGTCTTATCAAACTCATAGTTTGAAGTGCTTGATGTTTTGGATGAGAACGCCAAGCAGTCGCTGATCCTGATTAGTGAAATGTTAAGCCCAGAATTTTCAGGCTCGAACTTTCTTGTAGCGGGGTGCCTGATAGAGAGAGACGAATTGGATTCGAGGTAAGTTTACGGCGTCCCTAGCGGTTGGCGACTGACGTGTATGTAGTTTTACACACAGAAAGTTGAAGGCCAATGGAGGATGCGTAATCAGAGGTTGCGTCTAATGCTGATTGAAGGGCGGCTTCTTAGGTGAGATCATGGCGAGTGCTCCACACCGCGATATCATCTGCGTATTGTAAAAACTTGATTTCAGGGATATCATGTAAGCGCGGCGCCAGTGGGATGAAAGTAATTTTTAACAATGTCGGAGACGATACTGATCCCTGGGGCACGCCACGTAGTGAAACGAATGAACCAACTGTGTCACCACTGAGGCGTATTGCAAATGTTCTTCCGACCAAAAATGATGCGACAAAAGTGCATACTCTCGGAGGGAGATGAAGCATGTCAATGGAATTCAGGATTGCAGCATGACTGATGTTGTCATATGCCTTTTCAACGTGCATTGCCAGTATGGTACGTACATTGCGGGTGCGGGTAGACGTTAGAATTGCTGATGCCAAGACCACCAACCCGTCCTCTGTACCTATATATGGACGAAATTGAATTTGAGCAGGGTGATAAAAACCGTGCTGTTCAAACCACCAAGGAAGTCGTGTGGCTAGCATTTCGGTCGTAAGTTGGCGAGGTCTGTTGGAGGCTTCCCAGGTTTGGGAATAGGGATCGCGACATCGGTTTCCAGCTATCGGGTATGACACTATCAAACCACACTTTGTTTATGTTGTCTTGTAGTTGATGGAGTGCAGCAGTACTGAGGTTCTTGTAAACCTCACACTGACTTTTGTCCAGGCCGGGCGCTGTTTTTCGTTTCGCATCCTCAATTGTAGCCAGCAACTCAGACATCGAAAAGGGACGCGCAATTCCATCTGCGTCGGCAGCAGATGGTAGTTTTCATGCGTCTGCATGGATACCTGTCAAATTAAAATTTGCAGCTGAATGAGGCAATATATCGCATTTTAGAAAACGTTTCGAGCAACTTCTTTGGCGAAATCGCCCGGCGACAGATTAGCCGCAAAGCATGCTGTTGCTGCTGCGTCAGTAGAACGACGACCGTGTTCCATTGCACGAAACGTTCGCCAGAGTGAGGCATTCGAGGATTTTTCAGATCATTGTTCTCACTATGCATGCCACTGGCGTCGCGAGAGATCGCGTTCATATCTCCGAGCCTTCACAGTAAGATAATTTAGTCGTGTACGTGCCTGCCCCGAAGTAGGGTCTCTCGTAGCAGCCAGCTCAGCTTGACGGCGGGCTGCCCACAAGTTAAGCAGGCCGAGATGTGGTGCCGGTTGAGCTACATCAATCCAGGTAGTAATCGTAGCACTGTTTAGTGCCCTTTGTATACTGTCTACAACGAGTGACGACGAATCTGAAGAAATATAGTCGAGACATGAGCGAAAGCTGTCCCAGTTGATCACAGAACATTTGCGGCGTAAAAAGCGGAGACGGGAGGGATGTGATGGAGACCAATGATGATAGGCCGGAGATCACTACCCCAGCCGTCAGGCTCCATGTGTCATGTGGGAGTTCATGTGCCCAACCACCACGTCAAGTCGAGCATAGGCAGCACTACGTATGTAACGCACAGGCCGTGTTGCTCTCCCAGGGTGATTCAGCAGAACGAACAGGGCATCAGTGAAGGCGTCCCGCGCACGCCTACCACGAGGGCTTGCAGTCGGATACCCCCACCGGGTGGGGGGCGTTACATTCGGACACCAGGGGTATTGCCGACGGACGCTTAATAACCAGCCAAGATTAATACGGGAAGGGGCGCCTCCACTTGGTCTAACGTAATATGAAACAAGCACAACGGTTCCTTTCAGAAATTTCGCAGCAACTGCTACTACCTCTTGATATGATGTGCACCAGTTTTCGAGAGAAAGGTGCACATGGAGGAATACACGTTTCAACATATATTGCCGCCTTTCCCGAGGGAGAAGCAGTCAGCATGTGACGGTCGGTCATTGAAGGAGACACGTAGCCGCTGATGCCCGGAATTGATGGCGAGGCGTTCGTTTTCTGTAGCAGCATAGCCCCCACCGGGAGCTTGTTAAATCGCAGTCGGGTCGTGAGCTCGGCCACATTCGTGGAAATGCCTCTTCAGTTCCACTGTAGCGCACCAAGACAGGAATTCGCCATTTTCGTGTGCTAGTCCAAGCGCTGTAGTATCACAGATGTCAGGTTGGACAACTGGTTGACCATATAGCGGAGCAGCGATGTTGCAGAGTTATTATTGGGCATTGTGGTGCACTGGGAAGATGCAGCAAATGGCCTTGTTGCGCGGGATGAAGGCGGCGGTGCTGGGCAATAGCTAGATTTGGCGGTTACTTCTGCAGCTCGCCGACGTCGAGCAAGCATTTCACGGTGTTGTCGGAGCTTAGAGACCTCTGCTAAGAGACGATTGGTTTGCTCATCTACTACAGCCATTTTATTTCATTTTTGCTGACATGTGGGGGGGGGGGGGGAGAAGTTGTCCTTAATATAGCCACTTCCTCTTTTTACTTGGTTGATTCTCATAACTATACGAAAAATAGGCAGTGAAGTTTTTTTTAATTTATTTGCATACCAGAAAATGCGCCTTGCCAATCACGAATATGGACCGAGACTGAATGCTTTAACTTAACTTCTGTTTGGGCTAGATAGTGCATAGCTTATTTTGAAGTGAGTACAAGCGCACAAAATTGCGCACACAAGAAAGGAAACACACAGGACAGGCGCTAGCAAGCCATCCAGGATCTATTCAAATATAAGGGTTCTTTTGTATGTACATCGTCCCCTACATCTTCTCAAGTCAGCACTTGTGTTTCTTTCATCGTCTTTTGACATGTCGTGCAAGATATCTTTAATTTTGCCTTCGTTACGGTCTGGTGCCGGCGGATGTGAGTGCCCTGTTGGGATTTCTGCGTCCCCCTGGGGTCTTCTGAAGCGTTTATTGAAGCTTTTGAGGTCCGAGCTGTGGCAACAAGTTAGAAGGTATCAAGAAGAGCTAGTTGCGTGCGCTATGTTATGTGTTGGATCCTGGATGGCTTGCTAGCGCCTCTCCTGTGTGTTTCCTTTCTTGTGTGCGTATTTTTCTGCGCTTGTATTCATTAAAAAAAAGACTGAATGCTGCCGACTATTTCACGGCAGCGGGTGCTTGGTCAGATAACTGTGTTCGAAAAATTAAATCAATCCGCAGCAAATATGAGCTAGTAGCTATAAAGAAAGCTTAAAAATGAATAGGAAGATGTATTCTGTAGGGATCGAACTTGCAACCTCCTGCTTTATAGCAATCTTCGGTAACCATGAAAGCTAAGCCTAGACTCCTGCTTGAGGCATCCAAATATGGTTTAACCTGATATGCTGTATTCTTTTTTTTAATGTGAAAATCTCGAAGGCAGTAGGGGCGATCTGAGCTTACCGCTTAACTGTACAATCTACAGCTTGCTGAGAGTAAACTGCCGATATTTTGAATTATGCCGTGCATTAGCAGGTAAAACTTTGGCGGATTGCATGGGGCCGCCGCGGGACTGAACAGCTCGTATTCCTTCTGCGAGTTTTCTTCGCGCACATATTTCTTGAAACGCATTATATTCTGGCACAAAAATTCGTACGTGATACGCAACGTAGCGTTGAGGTTGCCTTGCAAAGTTGAGACGTACATAATACTGCAGCGACTAGATGTTATGACTGTAAACATACTCCGATCGAAGTGCAGGAGGATCGCCAGCTCCAGGCTGGCTCCAGGAAAATAATCACTTCTCCGTCATTTCTTTAGCAATTACTTAGTTCCTTTTGCCCTGTTCTCTGCACTTCGGAAATGCGGAATGGTAGCTCGCGTTGGTTGGGGCTTCGACGCGCAATGAAAGTATACAATTTACTCTTCCCGACAGGAAAGTTCTGCCGTTGACATCCCGCACGTATCCGGTGGCCCTATACTCATTTTGGCGGCTCGCGCTCGCGTGGAAGTCAGGGATTATGACTACGTTATACTATTTTATATTTATTAGTTCTGAAATGTATACGCCGTCGACGGGGTGTACAGAATCGGCCTCGCGTACGGAGAATGGTTTTGTTCCGCGACGACCTCGCGAAGACTGGGCCACCGACAGTCGGCAGACTGTTTTTTTTTTCGCTGTCCTCAAAACCTGTCATACTGTAAAGACATCTGGTTTTCGGTCGGGTTTGTATCGCTATAGACCTAGAATGACAGCTTGCTGTGCCGACGAGCTGGCCGACCGTCGGTATCGTTGTCGTTTCTGCGTCGGCGTCGCGTCGTCATAGTGTGGCAGGCCCTTTAGTAAGCGTTTCATTCTTGTTTTCATTGAAACGA
Organism: Amblyomma maculatum; assembly: GCF_055883805.1. NCBI lineage: Eukaryota > Metazoa > Arthropoda > Arachnida > Ixodida > Ixodidae > Amblyomma > Amblyomma maculatum. The sequence goes on from NC_139350.1 coordinate 16,333,412, forward strand.
ACGTGCAAACGACGCAGCGCTCCGTATAAAAAACTTCAAGTGTGTGTTTTTAATCCGCTCATTTTACGCGGCGTTCACACGGAAGTTCAGTTACATCTGTCAAGCGATTAAAACAGAATGTTCAGTGACATTTGAATCAAAACTGGCTTTGACGTTAACGAAAAACTTTCTCAGAAGCAGTAGCAGGGATAGAAAAAGAGGAAGTGTGTGGCCTGTTTGTTGTACCACGAATGTATGTGTCATATATTAAGGCAGAAGAAGACGAAGAAGAACGAAGTGCCCCTTCATATGTTTAAGGCGTGAATGACGCGCGACAAATATCGGTAGTTTACTTGCAGCTCTTGGAATGCGGGGGGGGGGGGGGGGGAGGGAGCTGCGAGGAATCGGCTAAAACCAATCTCGCAACGTACACTGAATTGCTAAACGTCTAGCAAAGAACGGTGTGCGTATATGGCCGTTGGAATGTATTGGGCCCATATGCTGTAAAGAGTGCAGGCGAAAAATTTTGCTTTAATTCTTTATTTCTGCCTATTTACCTTTTGTCAGCGTAGCCTGCGGGCTGGGCAGTATTTTCCTGTTTTTTAGTGTCTACGCTAATTTATGCATGTAAGCCTAGCTTATAAAATATATTTGTCTACTCAGCTGTGTTTGTTGATGAAACCTGAACGGTATAGCGACGTGATTTTAATACCAAGCTCTCGCCTGCAGTTCACAATACTAAAAGATTCTCTAAAACTTGTTCCCATCTATATTTGCAATATTGTCTTGGTTGTTTACCAGATGAAGTGTGGACACATTTGATTTTTTAGCGGTATTATGCTGGTCTGACCGTTGTTCTAATTCCCGCGCTGCAGGCACACTTTGAAGAAAACATGTTTGATCAGAACCGGGAGACGTTTGGAGAAAATTGAAGCCCACTACTGCTCACAATCATTCCTGTACAAAAACTCCCTGCAATAAGTCCCCGCAAAATGTATCTAGAACACGATATCACATCCATTCACTTGCACGCAATGCCCCGTATTTTGCACGGAAAACATTATTGAATCTTTACGCCAAAATGATGCTTTCTGTAATTCGGGGCGCTTATTCCACCAGAATGAAGCTAGCCTGAAGCACGGTTACATCTACAGCAGAATATAATAGTGTTTACAAATGAACAGAATAATGCAATGACAACAATACCTTGGGATATGTACAACGATGTGCTGAATAAAGGGGTCACTTGGCCCCCTGAAATGTAAGATTGCACCTCTAAGAGCAGCTTATATTCTCTCACACACTAAAGTCGCCCCTTTTTAAATGAGTAAACTTGCACATTAAGCAGTCTGAGTAACCGCACAATGATGGCATAAATACATGTCTTGTGAGTTTGAGTTTGCACTGTCTGGTGCAGAATAACAATCTCATCTGGGGCAAACGTGCACCTGTGAGGAAGGCATATTTTTCACCGCTTGAGATTTCCGTCTCCCTGGAGAAGTGCAACTTTAGCCTTGAAAGGCATCTATCTACACTTCACAGATAAAGTTTACACCATTCGCAATTAGTCCCCTGACAATGGTGCAACGCAGTTACACTTGAAGGGGCTTCCCACCGCGGCAGTGGAATTATCCCTCTAAAGGTGTAAGATCGCATCTTTTCTTCTCACAGTCAGAAAAATTCAGTCGCCACGAAAAGTTGATGCTAACACATCGCAACTTTTTATAGGGAAATTATTAGAAAATGGCAACAGGACGCTGAAAACAACTGTCTGAAATGTGTATCAACGCAGGACATAGCTATGACCCCGTTGGCAGAATGAAGGTGTCAGAAGCGAAATGTCGAAATTCTGAATGCAAAGTAAAATAATTTCACCTGAGCGTGTTTATAACAGTTCGCGGATGGTGAAAGGCCCTGCTTGGTACCAGTTGACATGTCTGAAAGCACGTAAACGGGCAGGAGGACGGTCGAAGTGGCGTTAATCTATGAACTCCCATTATTTGACCACGCTTACCCTGTCCGCCTTCCTGATACGACCTCATGCAGCCCAACGTCCCAGGCTGCATCATGATGCGGACTTCTGGTTGCCACAGGGCTTTCATTTTCAATGCCCTCTAAAAACAGCCAGCAGCGTTCGACTAGGGACAGCTGTTGCTAGAACTCGGATTTTAGTTTATGTTTATTTCCTCGTGTAGGCCAAAAGCTATGATCAACCGACACGGCAGCCTGAAGATGCGTAGTTTACTTTCGCAGAAGGTCCGCGAATTGTGTACCTCATATCACACGCGAAGGGCGGGAAGCCCGAGATGCGTCCTGGGCATGGTATGCCTTATAGCATGCAATGGCATGCTTGTTGTCCCTGCATTTCACATCCAGGACGCTTATAAGCTTCGAAATACGCCATGAGCTTTCTTCACATCGGTTCTTTTCCAACGTGTGACTGAGTGCGAGTATGAGGGTGTTTTCCAGGCATAATTGGAGATGTCCACCGAGTGGGCGCAGAAGGTATCTTGTGCAGAGCCAACAGCATGACGGTCGATGAAACAGTACGGTCCTGGGGCCATCTATCATAAAAAAAAAATTCGGCAACTAATATTGTCACGCAATCATAGACCAGAATTCCTAAATAGGCTTCATTTCTATTTTACTCTCCTTTTATAATTCCCTGCTTCCGATCAGGATCCTCCTAAACTTACTTCAGCTGTGGGGATAAGAGCCCTGCTATATACATCGTAACATGCAGCGAAGTATTATGCACGTTTAAAAATAGGATCTTTATTTATATCTAAGTCACCATTATTCATACCTGTGGGAACTGCGGCGCAGGCGTATCCACCGCAAAAGCCCAAAAATACCATTGGGTGCTGAAAGAACACTCAGCGATATTATAGTGCGCCACCGTCGTATGAGATTAGGGCGTCCCTCGGGTAAACCATTTCACCTCCGGGAACTGAATGACTCTTGCAAAGGTAGTCACAGGCGTCATTTGAATCTTTGCAGCCTTCGCGTACTAGATCTTGGCATTCTACACTTGGGAAAAGGGTCGTCGGATTGTTCCGGTTCGGCAGCCTGAGAAGGCACCAAGAGCGACTATGAGCTGCGCAGTGCTCATACCGTGCAGCGCACAACAAATGTCACAGGCAGTATCGCAGTTTGAATCATCGCCTTCTCGTCATAATCAGCGTGCACTCCGTGGAAGACATGGAGCAGTAATTGCATCGTTGCAGTGTGCCTTTACACCATCTAAGGCAACGGAAGAGCAGTAGACAAGGTTTCCCAGGTGCCGGCTCCATGAATTGATGAAGCAAGGCAGAAGTGCGACCTGTGTTGTGCTGTGTTGTGAAACGTAAATTATGTTTGAAAGAATGGGCGGAAAAGAATAAGAACAAAACATTTGAGAAGCAAAGGGTTAAATAAATTTCGCCATTTTCACGAATGCATCATAACAAGGTTCTGCAAAACCCATGAATGCAATTCGTCATTTCCCGCGTTTTTACAAATTATTCTTCGTCACGCAGCACAGGAAGGTAACACATCAGAAATTTCAGTGCTCAGTCATGATGCAGCAAGGAGGAGTGCACAATCAAAAGGTAGAGTGAGGCTTCCATCCATCATCAGCCTGATTATACCCACTGCAGGGCGAAGGCCTCTCCCATATTTCTCCACTTAACCCGGTTCTGTGCTAGCTGCATCCACTTGACCCCTGCGAACTTCTTAATCTCATCCGCCCACCTAACTTTCTGCCGCCCCCTGCTACGCTTTCCTTCCCTTGGAATCCAGTTTGTTACCCTCAGCGACCATCGGTTATCCTCTCTTCGCCCTACGTGTCCTGCCCATGTCCATTTCTTCTTCTTAATTTCCACTAGAATGTCGGTAACTTGAGTTATTTCTCTGACCCACTCTGCACGCTTTCTATCTCTTAATGTTACCCCTACCATTTTTCGTTCCATAGCCCTCTGGGTTGTCCTCAACTTAAGTAGAACTCTCTTGGTTAGCCTCCACGTTTCAGCCCCATAGGTGAGTACAGGCAAGATGCAACTGTTGTATACTTTCCTCTTGAGCGATACCGGTAAGCTGCTAGTCATAATCTGCGAGTGCTTGCCAAATGCGCACCATCCCAATCTTATTCTTCTTGTTATTTCCTTTTCATGGTCCGGATCTGCGGTTACTACCTGTCCTAAGTAGACATATTCGCCTACTACTTCCAGTATTTCGCTACCTAATGTAAACTGCTGTTCCTTCCCGAGGCTGTTGAACATTACCTTAGTCTTCTGCATATTGATTTTCAAGCCTACCTTTCTACTTTTTCTGTCTAGGTCATCAATCATTATTTGCAGTTCATCCCCGGAGTTGCTTAGCAAGGCAATGTCATCAGCAAATCGCAGATTACTGAGGTATTCTCCATCTACCCTTATCCCTAACTGCTCCCATTCCAAGTCTCTGAATACTTCCTCTAAACAAGCTGTGAATAGTACTGGGGAGATTGTGTCTCCTTGCCTAACACCTTTCTCTATGGGAATTTTGTTACTTTCTTTATGCAGAACTATGGTTGCTGTGCAGCCACTATATATATCTTCCAGCACTTTCACGTACGGCTCGTCTACCCCCTGATTTCGCAATGCCTGCATCACCGCCGAGGTTTCAACTGAGTCAAATGCTTTTTCGTAATCAATGAATGCTATGTATAAGGGCTGGTTATACTCCGAGCATTTTTCTATCACCTGGTTGATGGTATGGATATGATCGATAGTAGAGTACCGTTTCCGAAACCCTGCTTGATCCTTTGATTGATTGCAGTCTAAGGTTGTCCTGATTCTATTAGCGATTACCTTAGTAAATACCTTATACGTAACAGACAGTAAGCTGATTGGTCTGTAATTTTTAAGGTCCTTAGAGTCCCCTTTCTTGTGAATGAGGATAATGTTTGCATTCTTCCATGGTTCCGGTACCGTCGATGACAACAGGCACTGCGTATACAGGGTGGCCAGTTTTTCTAGCACGATATCCCCCCCGTCCTTCAGCAAATCTGTAGTTATCTGATCCTCTCCAACTGATTTCCCCCTTTTCATAGTCTCTAATGCTTTCTTGACCTCGTCTTTCGTCACTGGTGGAACGTCTGACTGTTTTTCCCTACCGCCAAACTCATTACGGTCCTGACTACTTTGGCTGCTGTAGAGATCTGTATAGAATTCCTCGGCTACTTTGACTATCTTGTCCATATTAGTGATGACGTTGCCCGCCTTGTCCCTTATCGCATACATCTGGTTTTTGCCTATGCCCAATTTCTTCTTTACCGCTGTAAGGCTTCCCCCGTTCTTTACAGCATGCTCAATTTTCTCCATGTTATACTTCCTTATATCGGCCACCTTGCGCTTATTGATTAGCTTTGATATCTCGGCCAATTCGATCTGGTCTGTTGGATTGGAAGCTTTCATACTCTGGCGTTTCTTAATCAAATCTTTCGTCTCCTTAGCCAGCTTACCGGTATCCTCTCTAACTATCCTACCGCCTACTTCTACCGCGCACTCAGTAATGATATCTCTGAAATTATTGTTCCTTGCCTCTAGGGTAATGTCGCCATCCTCAGTTAGAGCTGAATACCTATTCTGTAGCGAGATCCTGAACTCTTCTGCCCTCCCCCTCACCGCTAATTCGTTGATGGGTTTCTTTCTTACTAATCTGTTGCGTTCCTTCTTCAGATTTAGGCTAATTCGGGACCTCACCATCCTGTGGTCACTGCATCGCACTTTCCCGATTACCTCTACGTCCTGCACAATGGCGGGGGTTGAACACATTATGAAGTCGATTTCATTTTTAGTCTCTCCGTTAGGACTTTTCCATGTCCATTTCCGGTTCTTCCGTTTGCTGAAGAAGGTATTCATGATTCGTAAGTTACTGCGCTCTGCAAACTCAACTAGTAACTCCCCCCTGCTATTCCTAGAACCAACGCCATAGTCACCTACTGCCTTGTCTCCTGCCTGTTTTTTCCCTACCTTGGCATTGAAGTCGCCCATTAGTACAGTATACTGCGTCTTTACTTTTCGCATTGCCGATTCTACATCTTCATAGAAGCTTTCAACTGCCTGGTCATCATAACTACTTGTAGGTGCATAGGCCTGTACAACCTTCAGTTTATACCGCTTATTAAGCCTAATTACGATGCCTGCAACCCTCTCATTAATACTATAGAATTCATCTATATTACCCGCTATATACTTATTGACAAGGAAACCTACTCCTAGTTGTCGCCTCTCTGGTAAACCTCGATAACACAGTACATGACCATCCTTCAGTACAGTATATGCCTCATTCGGCCTCCTAACCTCACTAAGCCCTATGACATCCCATTTCATGCCCTCTAGTTCCTCTAACAGCACTGCTAAACTAGCTTCACTAGCTAGGGTTCTAGCATTAAACGTTGCCAGAATCAGTTTATAATGGCGGCCTGTCCAGCGGAGCCAGGCTTTCTTAGCACCCCCTGCTGCGTCACAGGTCTGACCGCCGCCGTGGTCAGTTGTTCCGCAGCCGCTGGTGACTGAGGGCCGGGGTTTTATGGAGCTTATCATAGGAGGTTGTGGCCAATTACTGCACCAGGGTGGCCAACTCCTGTTCTGGTGAGGGAGTGCGTTGCCGGAGGTGTTCACCGGCATCAGGTCGCACTTCAAACCTGTTTATGCAATTCCATCGACACTCGGATTTTTGAGTGAGGCTTAACAGCGGGAAACTCGAGCCCAGTTGAATGGCAGTTGAAAAACAAGTTGGAGGTATGCTTCGCTGTGGTGAAAAGAGAGTGTGTGGAAAAATATGGGAGGAGGAGGGAGTGGGATGCTACGCGCTCGAATCCCTGGGTGCGCTGACCCTAGTGACGCCACGGGGCATCTACACTTGCCGGTGTTGCATACGTCGTCGGCTCCTATCCCTCTCGAATATTGGTCCTCACATTGACTAGAAGATCCATGCTAATGTGGCTCTAAATGGCATGACACCATATTGATCGCAGCGCAGCGTGCATATGGGCCGCAATTTTGACACGAAATAAATAGAGCAGTCTCTTCGGCGCCATTCGTTTCAAGTTTGGTTAAGGCAACATATTTCTGGCCAGAATGTATAGTTTTGAATAAAAACTTAACTCGTGGTAAGGACCCAAACGTGATATGCATGTCTGCGCCATCATTGTTCAGACTGTTGAGAAAAAAGTAGTCCCAGATTTTCAAACAAGTTTATATATTTGGGCAGGTTTTCTTCTATGACATAAAGAAACCAGCAGACATCACTTCGGCCTCACAAACAATACCAGGAATTGTCGTTATCGTTTCATCATTTTATAAAGCACCTATGAATAACATGGTTGATTAGAACGCCTCACATTAGTGAGGGGCACAGAACGGCTAGGTGAAACTGAAGTGAGCCGTCCACGAAGGTGGCATGATTCAAGTTGCGCGTCCGCGCCATAGGTGCGCGCAACCTGCGTTTTATGCCAACGCACATGTGGCAGAAGCAAAACGCCGGTCGCGCTCAAACAATCGAGAAAAATCTAGAAAGCAGCATCTCTGATGGCTAAATTGTGTTCTATAATTGTTTACAGGAAAGAAAAGGCGCAGTATCTGCCACTGGCGCAACCTAGCAAGACAAATTCCTTGATTTCTGCTGCGCTTCGCCGGAGAGTCTCTGCGAAAAGGAAAGGCGTAGAATCAGTCAACGTCTGCCTTCTATTATCGGCTTACAGGAAAAGAAAGGCGCAATAACTTTCACGGCGGAACCTCGCATACCCTGAATTTCTGCTCCAATTCACATGGGAGACTCCTAGAAAATAAAAGTTCTAGCATATATCAACAGTTCGTTCAATAATTGGTTTGAGAAAAGCAAAGATAAAGGAGAAGAAATAGAGAAAGGAAAGGCGCGGTATTTTTCTCTGGCGGAATCGCGCATACAAATGTCTGCATTTCTGCTGCGATTCGAGAAAAGGAAAGGTGTATATGTCCACTGTTCTTTCAGTAATTGGTTTACGGCGAAGAAAGGCGCAAGTGTGACAGATATTGCGCCTTTCCCTTCCTCTGAACCAGCCAACCAAAAAGAAAGGCGCCGTATCTGTCACTGGCGGAATCTAGCAGAAACACCCCGCATTTCTGTTGTGATTCGCCTAGAGGTTCGACGTAAAGGCATAGTATATGTCAACTGCTCGCTCTGTAATTGGATTACAGGAATCAAAAGGCGCAGTATCTGTAACTGGTGGAATCTTCCAGACACATCACTGCATTCTTGGAGCGTTGAGCTTGCGAGGTTCCGCGAAAAGGAAAGGTGTATTATATGTAAACTGTTTCCTCTATAATTGGTTAACAGAAGCAGAAAGATGATGTGTCTGTCATCGGCGAAATCTCGAAAATTCCGTGTTGTGATTCGCCTGCAAGGTTCCGCGAAAAGGAAAGGCGTAGTTTATGGCAGCTATTCGTTCTATAATTGGAGCCATGTAGCGCGGGAACTCCTGCCTGCCTGACCTAGTCAAATAATAAATGTTTATCCTCCACCTCCTCATTCTTCGCAAAAACGTTCAGGCACAGTATCTTTAAATGGCGGAATCTACAGACAAATCCCTGCATTTCTTCTGCGATTCGCCTACGAGGTTCCGCGATAAGAAAAGGCGTAGTATCTGTCACGTCTGTGTTCTATAATTGCGTTAAAGGAAGGAAAAGGCGCCGTATCTATCACTGGCGGAATCTTGCAGACAGATCCAAATCGTACAGCTTAGGGTGTCCGCGTTGACCATCATTTTACCGGATTTGCAAAGCAGCTTGTATTTGTACGCTCCCAGCAGAAGAGCCCATCTTTGTATTCTCGCGGTGGCCATGATGGGGGTCTGACGATTCATTCGTAGCAGGCCGAGCAGTGGCCGATGATCCGTCACCAGGGTGAACTCCCGGCCAAGGAGGTAGTCCCGGAAACGTGAAACACCAAAAACGAGAGCCAACGCTTCACGTTCGATCTGAGAATACTTCTTTTCGGACGAAGTTCAGGTACGGGACCGAAATCCGATGGGCCTCATTTCCCCATTAATGCGATGGAAGAGTGTCGCTCCCACATCGTGAGGCGAGGCATCGCATTCCAAAAGTAGTTCGAGCTTCGGATTGAAATATGTCAACACAGGGGCTGCGCAAAGAGCCTTTTTTGACAGTTTGAATGCTGCTTGTTCTTTATCGGTCCACATCCACCTGGCTCCTTTCGTCAGTAGCTTATACAAAGGCGCAAGTAAGGTGGACAGGTTAGGGAGAAACTTATGGTAGAAGGTGATAAACCCAAGAAAAGCACGCAACTCTGTAACATTACGCGGCGAAGGGTCTAGTCTGATAGCATCGATGTTCTTTTCAACCGGGTGCAACCCGTTTTTATCAATGCGGTGACCGAGATATGTTACTGCTTGCTCGGCGAAGCGACATTTGTCAGCGCGCAGCTTAATGCCAATTTCCCTGAAGCGTTGCAGTACTGCTTTCAGGTTTGAGTCATCTTGGCTCTTGTCAGCTATCAGCACATTGTCAAGATATACCTGCACGCCGGTTAACCCTTGGAGCACGGATTCAAGTTTCCGCTGAAAGATTGCTGGCGCAGAAGAGATTCCAAATGGTAGCCGATTGTAGCAGTATAGCCCTTTTTGAGTGTTGATGACGGCCAGTTTCCGAGACTCCTCGTCCAGCGCGACCTGGCTATAGGCATCTCGCAGGTCTAGCACACTGAACCGTTCTCCTCCCGCTAAATTGGCAAACATGTCATCAATAACTGGTAGCGGGTATTGCTCAATCTCACACACAGGATTTAGTGTGGCTTTAAACTCTCCGCAAAGGCGCACTGAGCCGTCCTTCTTCAAGATGGGAACAATGGGTGTGGCCCATTCCGAATATGGTACAGGCGATATTATCCCTGCTTCCGTAAGCCTATCCAACTCCTGTGAAACGTTTTCTTTCTACACAAAAGGAACCTTCCTTGCCTTGAAAAACTTGGGGATTGCTCCGCTCTTGAGATGAATCCTTGCTGGCGGGCCTTTCAAGAGTCCGGTGCTCTCGCTGAAAAGATCAGCATAGCTGTTCAGCAGTTCCCAGGCAGGTTGATGGGCAGTTGGCGGAACCGTGCTGGCCATGTTAGTCTGCGCCTTTACGTGCAGGAGAGTCATTCCAGTGTCCTCCAGTTTCTGCAATAAATCCCGGCCACAAAGACTGGGGCCTTTGCAGTTTAACACAACCAGATTGCATTCCACTGTAGCTGCTTGATAACACGCGTCCATGTTCATGATGCCAAGCACTGGTAGCTTTCAGAGATAGCACGATACCTTTATCTCCGATTTCGCGAGCGGAGGCCATTCATTGAGATGTTTGTCATAAATAGCTTTTGAAATAACGCAGACTGGGGATCCTGTATCAATGTCCATTTTTAGGTCAACGCCGTTCCATGTGAATTTTTTCTGAATGGTCGGTAGCAGCTTTTGCGCCGCCGTACGGAGGGACCATATCTGCGATGTACTGCTATCACTGTGTTCCGATTCTTGCCGTTTCTGTGCTTCCATGATACCAGTTCCGTTAACGCTGTCAGCCGCTGAGCACATCTTCGCTAGATGCCCGTATCGTCTGCATTTGAAACATTGCCGTCTGTTAAAGCGACACACAGCAGTCTTGTGGCCATAGTTACCGCAGCACTGGCATTGCGTTCGTGGTTTGTACTTCACCTTTGTTATCTCTTATTGGCGCCGATGAGTTATCTTGAACACGTTTGGATCCCGAGCCTCCCCGGTTATGCCTCGCGAATCAAGTTCGGCGCTTTCTGCAGCTAGTGCTAGAGCCTCGACTTCCTTTAGCGACAGGTCTTTTATTGCCAGAAGCTGCTTTTGTAAACTCTTTGATCTGACGCCACGCACGATGCGGTCTCTGATCATTCTGTCTAGCATAGACGAAAAATTGCAGTTCTGTGCTATTTGTCGTATAGTAACAATAAATTCCTGCACGGATTCTTCTTCTTTCTGATAGCGGTTGAAGAACTTGAAACTTTCTGCTATTTCGTTTGGTGTAGGATCATAGTAGCTCTTCAAGGTCTCGACTACCTCGTCGTAGTTCAACGAACTTGTTTTTTTTTTTTGGCGCTACTTTACTGGATAAAACTTGAACTGTCTTTGTCCCAAGGGCGGCTACGAGTAAAGCCCTCTTCGTTGCGTCAGCTGAGATTTCATTAACCTCAAAGCACGCTTCTACTTTCACCAGGTAAGCTTGCCACTTATCTTTTTCCTCATCGAAGTCCGGTAGCTTGTGACCCATGTCTGGCGCTGTCCTGGGCCCGATATCCTTGCTTCAGCCTCTTCGCCACTGTTCTGAAGGCGTGGTCAATGGGCACGCCGCTCCCGGGTGATGCATCAGACAGCGTAGCCAGGCCAAAGAATGCCAGTTTATTTTCGGATCAAGGGGTATAATATAGCCAGAGGGGTGAGGGAAAGAAGGAAAGAAAGAATGAATAGATCGGTGCCGTTGCCGGTTCATAGTTGGCGATTTATCGCTTCTGCTGTCAGCAGCATATGTGAATTGTTTTCTCTATAATTTTGTTGACAGAAACAGAAAGGTGATGTATCTGTCATCGGCGGAATCTCGCAAATTCCGTGTTGTGATTCGCCTGCAAGGTTCCGCGAAAAGGAAAGGCGTAGTTTGTCAGGTATTCATGCTATAATAGGGGCCATCGAGCGCGGGAACTCCTGCCTGCCTGACCTAATCAAATAATAAATGTTTATCGTCCTCCTCGTCATCCTACACAAAAAAGGACAGGCACAGTATCTCTCACTTGCGGACTCTACCAGAAAAATCCCTGAATTTTTGCTGCGATTCGCCTGCGAGGTTCCGCGATAAGGAAAAGCGTAGTATCTGTCAAGTCCGCGTTCTATAGTTGCGTTAAAGGAAAGAAAAGGCGCCGTATCTGTCACTGGCGGAACCTCGCAGACAGATCCAAATCGTACAGCACTTGCAAGAACTAGTACAGCCAATTTCGCAGCAAATCCCGCAGCTATGCTCGCGGCTATGTAGCCTCGTAAAACAAGGTCATTGCTCTTGAGCGAAGTACAGCACATGCTCCCGTGATGGCGACTAGAACAAGGCCATACAACCGCCCGCCGGCCTCAGCTCCAGCGAAAGACCTCCTCAACCCCGCTAAATTACACTATGGCTCCCCGCCAAACACGTAAAATACCACCCGAAACGGGGGAATATCCAACAGTTCATTCAAGCATCCTTCGCTAGTCCAGATATACTCGCACTGCAGGAGACGAATCGTGTCACAACACTTCATCCGGTACAAGGCTTATGCACCATCAGGCGCCAAAATTTCAACACCACTGTCCTAATCCAACACAGTCTTACAGCGGTCAAACATAGGATCGAACCCTTTGATACATAGAGGTTTTGCCGCAAAAACAGTGTCATCCAAACATTTTAATCTGAAATTTGCATAGATCTCCACGAAAACGATGACACAAATTTTGGCAATCTTTTCACAGACTCTTAAACTCGCACAGCACCATGGGTTGATTATAGTAGGAGATTTTAACACACCCCACACAACCTGGGGCTATCGTAAGGACAGCGCCAAGGGCAGAGATTTATGACCACGTTTACGACAGCTGGGCTTCACGCTCGTTACTGACCCGCATACCTCGATCCGGCTGGGTAACAGTGTCTCGGTAGATACAACACTCGACCTTACTTTCTGCCGAAGTACACATGTAGATCAGTGGAACAATAGGGGAAAGTCTCGGTAGTGATACTACCTTATACATAATGCATTTACCTTTGGATCTTACCGATGGCAACGGCATAAAACTCTCCTCCCTGACAGGGACAGACTCCTCACCTTCCATCACCAAACAGCACCATCCACTATTGAGAACTGGACGCGTGGGTTTCTGCCCTTCGAGAGGATATTCACCGCCACACTGAGGAGGACCCAAAAGCAATAAACAAAACAACGCTAGACGAACACCTTCTGCACCGCTGGTAGGTCCGAAATGCAATCCAAGGACGTTCGAAGTCGCAGAGGCACAACCGCGCCTTGAAATTGAAAATTGCGCAGCTTGGCCAACGCAATGAGGAGTACACTCTAAAACTAGCCCACCAACAATGGGGGCAGGTATGATGGTCGTCAACAGTCTTTAGAATGTTTATTAACACCTTATCGACTCTATCAATATTGTACATACGTTTATTCTGTATGAACATGTGTAAATACGAAGTTCATACACAATTACATTTGTGTATTTAGATCAGTTCATATAAAGGCAGTACATAGCAAGTTGTTAGGTGAATATACTTCTCTGTATATACTCCTGTCAATACACAGCAGGGGCATAGCCATGCCTCTGTTTCGAAGTCAAAACACCTTCCGAAAGTTTTTGAACTCCTTCTTTCGGCCCTTTTTTGCAATATTTTTGATCGATGCCGTATAACGCCCTCGTCAATTATGTCTGGTTATACCACTCATACACAGCTATTACAATGTATTGAAGCAATTTGGCATGCCAGAAAAAATGTTCAGATCGAAAGTATAGTCCCAATTAACTGACCGAGTGCATGCTGTTCTTTGCAAATTGTATTTGAATTACTTTTTTTGTTATGAATAACATCTGTTGAAAAAAGAAATGGAAAAGGACAATTGATACGATCAATTTGCACAAATTATAGATAAAAACGTGTAAGGTTATATTTGAAAAAATGTAACTGGTTACAATTTTGCTCTTTCTTCATCGCGCATTTCTTCGTCAAGCGTCCTTGACGACGCACTGAGTCCTGTTATCGAGTTTGCTCGCACCATTAAAGACTAAAACATCACAAATGGAAGGTAAACACGGACAGCACGGCGTCAGCCACCGCGCCGCCAACTTTACGATGGCGAATGTGCGCTGTGGAGTGTTGTCAGCTTACGTCGCGCGATGCTCTCGTCTCGAAGAGGCGCACGCCCTGGACGCTCGGATCCACGTTGCTCAGAAGCTATATGGGCGGGACTTTAGCATTATTTAATGGCATACACATAATTATTGAGTATATGCACATGTTCAGTAAAATACCGAACCCTCCACCCCCCTTCCCTGCTCACGCGCCGCAATTACTGAAAAATGGAGGGTGCGTTTCCCTGGCGAGGACAAAATTTTCATCACAAAAAAAATGAACTTGTCTTTTTTTTTTTCATTTATCCACTCCATCGGGATTAGAAGTCTGCGCCCAGACGCCGCCGAGCCACTACGCCCCTGCCCACCACTTATGCAAACAGATCGGCGCCCGCGCCGCCGACATATTCAATCGCCGCGCTCAGTCTTATTTTCTTCTGCGCCGCAGCTCCCGTCAAGGCAACGGCCATATCTCAGCCCATCTGTTCCTGACCGCGCGCATTCTGTTTCGCTCGCGGAGGTTATCCGACACCACACAGCAGCCTTTGCGCATGGGCGTCAACCGAGCGAGTGCTCTACAGGTTCTGCTTTTGTTTCTTATGTTTTTGCTGGAGGTGGGTGTCTGGGTGAGGTGCGTGCTAAGGGCAAGGGTAGGGAAAGGAGGCGCGCTAATGGCAAGAGAAGAGAGCGGGTAGAGGGAAGGCGCGGAGAAAGGGGGGGGGGTAGGGGGTGGTGCCGGCGAACTAGCACACATAGCGGCATAGAATGCACCAGCAGAAACACGCATATTCGCTCGCTACCTTCGCATCGCGCTCATTCGGCCTCGTGAACTATATCACCGCGCAACCTGCGGTCCGCGGCACTGACCTTGCTCTGTAAATCAATTAAGCGCCCTTACGGCACAATTAACACGCACTTCACCATGCAGAGCCACGGAATATCGACCAGCTGTAGCTGAACATATTAATCCTTCCGTGTGTTGTGATCCTTTGGGAACGTTATTTGTGTTACATTAATAACAGCGCAATTTCGTGGTAATACCGCAGTGATGTCATCAGTACCGCTAACAGGATGGCTTCAAAGTTTCACAGAATATTCACGAAGTTGTCTCCGAGTAAAAGTAACCAAATCAGCAATCAGTTTTTCGGGTTCATTTAGCACAAATGGATAATGCTCTCAGTCTTGAGAGCTATTTCTTTTCCGCCGCTGCAAAGCTGCATGTGTGTGAGCGGGCGTGTGTGCAAATAACTCATGCGCAGGTACTCAATATGTGTGGCCCCGCATACGGTCAGAAATCAAGTTTTTATTACAATCAGGAAAGCAAGCACACGATCCATGCAGCGCGCTGTGAAGAAGCGGGCTCGCCACTCCGAGTCTCTGCGTCGCCTCGAATACCAGCCACCCCACAAAACCAGCAGAATAAAAAGAACGAAAGCAAAAGATTGCGAACGCACAGAACCGGAGCTCGCTCGGCATTCCACGCTTCCCGCCTTTCGTCTGAACAGCGCGGCAGCACGACTGAAAAAAAAGGCAACTCCATGAGACACGTGTGAGCGGACGCCGAGGCTACGGCTTTGTCACGTGATTGCTTATCGAACATCTGCAAAAAAATTCTCCCGCGACCATGGTAACCATGGCCGCAACGACGAAGAGGCATGCGTTACGCGTCGCTCATGTGTCACGTGATTGTGCACCAACGACCTGCAAAAAACTTCTCGGGGAGACGGCGTTTGGCGACGTCGAGCATAGAAAATAGTTCTTTCTGTCAGAAATCAAGGTCAAGGTACCAAACCCAGAGACAGCCAGGGTTTGTGGCTTAACTGATGAGATCTGAGAGTCTCATTGAGGCCCACGATTGATGCCATGACACTACCAAATACTGTAAGTCTTCAGAGTCACACCTGATGCCAGCAATAAAGTTAGGCTTTGTACCCAAGTGACGTAATCAGAATCCCTTTGATTTATCCAGGTTATGAGACTTCCCCGAATTATAACAAAAACGCTCAGTTACGCGCAAAACCTCGGTCACACTGTTTTCATCAGTACAGAAAAGGGCAATGTCATCAGCATAAGCCAGAATCTCAATTTCACATTGCGATAGTGAGAAGCCATGAACTGCTTTTTTTTTTTTTTGCTTTTTTTATGGTACAAGGATATAGGGCTCAAAATATAACACAAATACAAAGGCGATAGAGGACAGCCGTTTCGAAAATGGTTTAAGCGGAATAGGTTTGATAAAGTTTTGATTAACAAATCAGTCTTGTAGTGGCCGCTTTATAACCTAGTTCAATGCCTTTAAGCAAGACATCACCAATTTTTGCACTCTTCAAAAGAGCAAAAAAATCATGACGCGCCTTAGCAAAAGCGTTTGCCAGATCAATCTGAATTAGGGCCATTTGATTGACCTCATCTGACAATGTTTCAATCACAGAACGTGCAATATGAATATGGGTTTGGATACTATGGGCTTTGATTCCACACACTTGGTGGAATCTAATGCCACAAGGTGCACACGAGAGGAAAGAACCTTTACAGATATTTTATATTCCATGTTGCATAAGGATATCGGATGGCACCATTTAACAGTTTTCAACCGACATGCTTCTGGGGTTTTCGGGATCAGTATGGTATAACCAGTATAAAAAACGGGAGGCAAAATCTGCACTTTCATAACTGCACTCTCATAAGCTGCACTGAAACCTCACGATAAGGCAGGTGCTGAGGTAGGCATAAACGTTTTATAGAATTTACTACTTAGACCATCCGGGCCATGAGGCTTGTGGCCCTGTAGTGAACAAATGGCTGACCTGACCTCATATAAAGTAATGGATCCCCCAAAGGGTTGTCCGCTGCTCATTGTCAAGACGAAGAAAAACTTTTAAATGAAATAAATGACACCCACTGTTCGAGTTAATACTACCACAAAAGAGCCACGGGTAATAGTTAAAGTAGGCACCCCGAATACCAGGCGTGTTTGCGTACGTATCACTTCCTCAACGAATTTCTAAAACCTGCTTAGAAAGAGGAGCTTGCCTTTCGTCACTAAAAGCCCGGCGAGATGGTTTTTCATTAGCGAACCTTCGTGTTCGCGACCGAATCAAGGCATCCTGATATTTTTCTGCACTAAACTGTTGTAACTGCGCTTTAATATTATTTATGTCATGAAGATATGCCCCCGGAGAAATTCTTTCCAACTTATATAGTTCGTTCAGAGTGCTGTTCAATTCACATGTGGAGGCGCTTGAAGAATGTGATCATTGATGATGCTTCAATTGCAAGACTTAACCTCCTGCTTAAAAAATCCCACTTTTGAAAGACTGATAGATCGGCACGAGCCCACGGTCACGAAATCGGCACACATTTTCATCAAGCCGGCACGGCGCGAGGCCCGCGCGGCGTCGCGTGGAAAAACCTCCTTCCCCGGAGATGACGCGGACTCATCAGTCTGGAATACGCCAGAAAGTTTCAGAATGTTCTACGGGTCGTGGCCAATGACGACGCGCGGCTCGACGGGAGGAAGAGGGAACGCTATAACCAGCGACGCTAAGTGTGTGTGCGCGCTAGCTTTGGCGCGTGCTAACAGACAGACGCGGCGCGCCCTATTTAAAGAGACCGTGCCGCTTATGGAGTCGGTCAGTCAGTTAGTCAGTGGTTGCGGCGTGTTCGCCAGTGCTTCGATAGGTTATGTGAGACCCTGAGGTGCGGCGCCTTCTGGAGCCAAACCTCCTCCCATCTTACAACGGTACTGAACTCCCGGAGATCACCCGCTGCTGGCAAGCCCACGGACCTGCAAGGGAGCGGCGCTCGTATCGTATGGCGGCCACATCTTGGCTCTTGAGGCGTCGGACTGCAACAGTGCCCTCTGAACAATTTGGTGTTTGTTTATGTAACTCTCTCGTGTTTCATCTGTGTTGAAGTATCTATGTTATTGAATACCTCTGTAGTTGCATACTTAGCGTTTGTTATTCTGTGAACCTCTCGTCTGTGCAATTTTAATGTTCATGTATTCCTCTGTATCGTCTCTTGCTGTGTATAAAGTTTGTTTCGTTTGTTACTTCTGACTCCGAACCTTACTCTGGCTTGAACCGGCGACCGCTGGGCACCAAACGGCCACCCCATTCTATCACTACAAGGTAGTTGAATGCCGGCTGAGCTTGTCACGCAGGTCGAGGGCATCTCCTTTGTGACCGGAACAGCTACCCCCGCTCACTCTAATGGTGTCTGAGAGTGTGTGCACCATTAAGGGCGCATCGTTAATAATCCCTGCTAATTATTAACGGGTGACACCCACTTTGTTTTGATGCACGCAACTATAGACCGCTGAATATTTCATTCGAAAGAAGGGAATTATTCAGCTTCCGTAGCTCCCACTGCGGTTGGAGTAGACGCCTAGTATGCATTCCTATCTGAACAGATACCATGCAGTGGTCGCTGAAAAATATCGGTCTCACCCAGTATCCATGCACAGTAGGCAATGTGCCAGGCGAAACGTAGATCCTGTCAATTCGGGCTTTCGAAGCCGATTGTAAGTGCATGAAATGTATACTATCGCTTTTTAGTCGGCCAATGTCGACAAGATTATGCTCACAATCTGTCACTGAGAACAGCGCTGGGGTCATAACGACCGCTATATACTGATCGATCCTCATTGTTACATGCACAATTGAAATCTCCCCGCCATTATATTTCCCAATCTGTGCCCAGGAGATTTGCCAATGACAAAAAAGAACACATTCCTTTCTTGCTGTTTTACAGGCGCATAAACACAAACAATACTCCAATGCTGACCCGAAATGGCGAGGTAACAACATATGAGCCGCCCCTTATCATCAGTGCAATATGACATGTCAATCATATCTAGTGCATTATTCAGGAACAACATGCACCCTCCGGAAAATCCTTTCGAATTGCTGACAATAATATTAAAACGGGATAAAAAATCTCGTGAACAGTTTCTGTATCCTCATTCGTAGCCAATTTAGTTTCCTGAATTGGAGCTACACTCACACGACCGCTTTCAAACAGTTGCTTGAACTGGCACTAGCGCCATTGATTAACCAAGCCTTTAACATTAAGGGTAGCTATCTCAAAAGCTGTGATCCCCAAATCTTTTTTCTGCGTACATTAGTCAACTCTATCCGCCGAAGCGGGGACAGTCGGCGGCAAATTGGCGACTTTTTGAGTTGTGACTGCCCGTTTTTTTCAAGCTGATCTTCCTCTCGCCTCCACCTCATGAAGCTTGCGTGGATCTTCGCTGACACCAAGCTGCTCCTCCGCAGGACGCTTCAAAGGCGCGCTGCTGTTCATGGAGGCCTCGGATGTTGCTGAGCATGGAGGAAGGAAACAACTTAGGATAGGCCCTTGCCATTCCCAATGGAGCAAGTGTGGCGGAAGTGACGTCAAATTTAGGGTTAGCCAAGTCGGGGCATTAGCAACGGCGACGCTGCTGCTATGAAAACTCGGGCCACTAGCAACAGCGTTGCTAAGGGCCCTAGGTACATGAGTGTCATGGAGAAAGAAAATGCGGAGGGTAAAGAAGGAGGAGAGACGTTGCAGCGTCCGGTCGCGGCGCCGCCGCGCCGGCTTAAAAAAAATGACGTCAGGGCCTCTCCTATGTTCTTTCTTTCCTCCATGTTGCTGAGGCTTCCGCGCATGATGTTGGAAGCATTGCGCTACTCGCAGCTCGAAGATCAGTTGGCAGCTTCGTGCAGACGCCGGTAGTTTACTGCAGACGCGGCGCACTACACTCCAGCGACACACCACCGATGGAGCAGCGTGGACGCGCATCCGCAGGCATCTCGGCAACACCAAGCGGCAGATCTCGAAATGCATCTGTAGCAAAATACCGCATTTTAAGTAGCTCAAGATCAGATGATCAGATGCAATATCAGGTGAGAATGGTGTCCCACACCACGGATCGAGAAACGCTCTTCATAATTCCGTTGGTCTAACGTCAGGATGATAACTGGATTCCACGAGTGGCAGATACTGCGCCTTTCCTTTACAGTAAACGTACCAAAGAATGTCCGTGGACTTTAATGCATCAAATGAAATGCTGGTAGTGTTCGACAAGAGGCGCGCGATGTACCGTCAAAACAGTTCATGACGCCACCAGGCGATTCACGCACATGCGAAACTGACCAAATCGGGCTGCCGATCCAGGCGTCCGTGAGGCGCATTTCATTTGCCGCTTCCTCGAACGCCGCCTCATTCGGCAAGCAGAAGCAGACCCAGATGTGTAAGAGACGTTAGTTAAGCAGTCATCAGCGGTGTTTGACATACATTTGCATGTTAGATAAGGCGCAGTATCTGTCATTATTCTCCCCAACACAAGTACCGCTCCATGAAGGAAGGGAAGAATGCGGGAGTGAAAGGAGGGAGATAGAGATGCTGTAGTGGAGGCCTGCTAGGATCCGCCGCGCTATGATGGCTATTGCCTCGTCCCACTTTATATATACATTTTTATGCAGGAGATCCATTAATTACTCATTTCGCTTCCCCACATTGCAATCTGTGTTTGTAGCATTATTGCTTAGCGCCAACGATGTCCACACATATTGACTGTCATCAGAGCATTGTGGGAGGAAAGTATAATTGGCACAATTTTGAGTGCAACTCTCAGCCTCCTGCTCGTGTCTTAAGCAGCAACACTGTAGTGATCAGGTAGCGTCTCATTTCGGTTACATGCAGGTGAAAGAAAAATCACGAGGGACATTAGCGACTAAAGTAGTGAAAGGCGAAAGCCTGAGAAATCTCATTTTGTCTAGCGTTCCTGTAATCTGCAGTCCCATACTTGAACGCACGCCAAGGAAATCCACGCGACAGGAGCGATGGCGTAACATCCAAACGCACACTTGTCGAAGAAAGTGTAACAAATATTGCGCCTCCCATCCGGAAGTCTCATCTTGTCTAGTGTTCCTGCCATCTGCGATGCCACACTTGAACGCGCGCTAAGGAACGCCATGCGACAGCCGCCGCAAAAGCGGGACACACTAGGAGCCAATAAGTAGGAGCCAATAAAGGTTTTCGTCTTAATTATAATTCGTTTACAGGAAAGGAAAGGCGCAGTATCTATCACACTTTTTACGGCATATGTGTTTGGACGGTATACCATTGCTCCTGTTGCGTGGCTTTCCTTAGCGCGAGTTAAAATGTGGCATTGCAGGTCACAGAACGCCCCAAAAGCGCGCCACACTTTGTCCACGACAGCATGAGCCAACAAAGGCTATCGCCTTAAAAATGTTTATCCAGCATATTTTGTAGCAAGAGCTGAATTGGCCGCAGTCTCATTTTTGATGTGGCGGTGGCGGAGCTGTATTGGCACCGCTCCTACATCACTACTGTCGAGCTACATCAGTGGTGCAGTACTAATGACTAATCGTTACCTAGTCACTAACCAGTACTACTATTAACTAACTAGTCACTAATTTGTAATACTTAGTCATTAGTTATGACTACTCATGAGTAATGACAATGACTGGCTATGATGCCTTCACATGGTGACATCATCGGCTGTGACATCATGACAGGATGTTGGTTGGCTGGTCGGACAACTTTTATTTTGATCGGAAATGGGCGCCCTTTCCCAGACCCCGGCACGCACGCCGGGGAAGACGGGGAGTCGTGCGCCCGCGGATTAGAGGCTGGCAGGTAGCCTTTGGCTTGTTGCGGCCTCTTCCTCCAGATAGACAGTGCGTAGCTTGATCGCAAATCCGCGGTTTGCAGCAGGGTATCCCAGCATTTTTACTTAATATATTTTGTCCTATCCCTGACGATTGAGGGCACACCCACATTATGTGGTCCAGGGTCCCTCTCGCCCCAGAGTATTTTCTCTGATCATTTTCTCTAAGGTCTGGTAACGCGTGAAACGCCCAGACCGGGTTCATGAACGTATTAGTTTGTAGCCGCCTCCACGTGGCAAATTCTCGATGATTTAGTTAACATCTGGCGGGGGCACCAGTCTAAACCCAATTTAGGATGTGATATCATGATGACGTCACAATAGGTCATGACGTCACGAATGATTATGTCGTTACCAGGAGGCTCACGTATATACGAAGTTGACCCCGCCTGACTTTCTGTCCAGGCGTTCATGCGGAGGTATTCATTTGGCACTTACTCGAACGCCGCACCACACAAGCAGACAGTGCAGCAGGCATCAGCAGCATTTCAAATTGGTTTAGAGGAAAGAAAAGGCGCAGTATCTGTCTCTGTTTTCCGCGAACACATTCACAGAACCGTAAGGAAAAGGAGTAAATAATAGATAAAAAGGTGCCGCTGTGGAGAGCTTCAGACCGCCGCACAACAGACGCTTTCACCTCACTGCACTTTAGTGGCCCAAAGTTCCCCCTATTGCATAAACAAAGCTGTCTCTCATAGCAAAACATGAAGGACCACCGCAAGCTTAGCCAGGGAAGCGTACCTCTCGCTACGCATATTTTGGCACAGCTGAGCTAAGCCACTGCCAATTTTTAAATGTATGAAGTGGGCCGCATACCCCATCGGCCCTGCAGAGGAATATGTGCCTACCTGAGTACTGAGCACTACTGCTGCCAAGCCGGTCTGCGAATGGTAAAGACTCCAGGTTAAACAACAGGACAGAACAAAGTGCATCGCCTATATTCCAACACTAATACCATAATTGCAAGAAAAGGTAAATATATATTAGCCACATGAAAAAGATAACGTAGCGCAACTATGGCTGCAGGTGGTCTTATGCGAAACATAAATCAAAAGCGTATGAAGCCCGTATAATAAAGGTTTCGAGATGAGACGTTTATATTAATAATATTCACAGCAAAGGAAAGGCGCTATACGTGTCACACTTGATTCTGGGACGCCTCAATCGCAACATAAGGGAAGGGAGGAATGTGGAAGAGAAAGTGAAGAAGTGATGACCTCCGGTGATTACCGAGCGCGTGACACTTGTATATTTTAATGCTGTCAGGAGATGTTTGCGTGGCACAGTTCCTAGCATGCCTCTAGAGTCTAGAGATTTATTTATAGGAAGGGAAAGGCGCGGTAACTGTCTCACTTGTTTTCTGTGGACACCGCAACCGCGCCGTAGGGGAAGGAAGGAAGATGGGAGGGAAAAGGAAAGAGAGAAAGAGGAGCCGTAGTGGAGGGCTACGGCCTAGCACGCCTCTCTTAATGAAGATGAGAAAGAAGAGAGGGGAAAGAGAAAACATAAATGAAAGAAAAATAAAAAATATGCGAGAGGAGCCGTAGTGGATGGCTGCGGAATAATTTTGAACACCTGGGTATCTTTAACATGCACTGATATCGCAGAGCACTTGGACGCCTTTCAAGTTGAAAGCCTTAAATGCCTCATACGGTGTCTGGCGTCCGTCCTGTCCAACTATAGCTGTCAATCTTCCTGACAGCCTCGCCGGGCATGTAAGAAACAAATCAGTTATCCTTGTTTCACATCATGCCAGCGCAGTTGCCATGGAGACTGCCACCGCGAGGTAGTGGTAGGTAGTTTGTGATAGTGACACTGATGATAACGCCAGAGATGACTATGACATCATGGTCATGATGTCATGACAAGTCATGATGTCATGACGGGATGCGACACACACGAAAGTGTCTAATAACCAGAAGTGACGTCAGGATGACGTCAGATCTGACGTCACACCAGGCGATTCACGCGTATACGAAGGTGACCCCGCCTTGCCTCTGATCGAGGCATCCGTTGTGTCTTTCATTTGGGCTTCCTGGAACGTACACTGCACAGCATGCAGAAGTACGCGCAGTACAGTAGGCATCAGCGGCGTTTCAAATCGGTTTACAGAAAAGAGAAGGCGCAGTATCTGTCAGAAACTTTAGCCAGTAGCTAACATTAATCAGTAGCCAAGTCTCTAGTAGCCAATAGTCACAACTGCGGTGGTCTCGTACTGCGGGTGCCAGGCGTTCGCGCTGCAGATTTCATTAGGCGCTTCCGCGAACACTGCACCACAAAGCGTGCAGAAGCAGACGCAGTACAGAAGCCACCAACAACGTTTTAAAATCGTTCGTAGGAACGTAAAGGCGCTGTATATGCCGCATGTCCCCGTGACCACCTTAACCGATTCGTAGGGAACAGAAGGACGATGGGAGTGACAATAGAGTAGAAAGATGTGCCGTAGTGGAGGGCTCCGGAATAATTTCGTCCACCTGGGGATCTATGACGTGTAATGAGATCGCATAGCACACGAACACCTATGTGTTTCGCTCCAACAAAACCCGGCAGCTGCGAACGGGATCGAACCCGCCTACTCCGGTTCAGTAGCCGAGCGCCTTAACCACTCATTCACCATGGCGGGTATGGCGTGCGAACCAATTGCTGCAGAAAGACGTATGTGGTACAAAACGAAACGTCGCTATATGCTCCGTATGTGCATACCTGAATTGGGAACCTAGAGGCGATAATCTAACGGGCCTAGCACTTATAATTGCGCCGCCGCAGAAGTGCAGGGGTTAAGATGCCCGACTACTGTGCCGGAGTAGCTGGGTTCGATCCCGAATCTTTAGTAGAGCGCCGATTTGCGATTTGCGGGTGGTACAAAACGAATCGCCGTTCTGGGCTCAGTATGTCGATACCTGAATTTGGAATGTAGGAGTAAAATCAGAACTTACCTAGCATTCAGATTACCCCAGTGGTAGTGGTGCAGTCGTTAAGATTTCAGAGCACTGTGCAGGAGTAGCCTGGGTCAATTCTGACGCCCGGCGGCTGTTTCGGTGAAGGCGGAATAGAAAAGCATCCGTATGATGTGTGATGGCAGCGCGCGGTAAAGATCGACAGGAGGTCTAAAATACTCCGTAGACCTCATCTATTGCTCATCTCTCTCTCTTTCCACTTTCACTTCCCATTTCTTCCCTTCCTTTACGGCTTGCTTCAGGTGTCCGCAGAGGAAGTGTGACAGATGCTGCACCTTTTCTTTCTTGTGAACCATTTCTTATTATTAATGCGAATGGATTACTTCGCTATGTTCAGATTTCTGTCAGCAGAACGCGTCCGTAAAATCGTGTCCACAGCAGCTGTGACTAGTTGAGAAGTGGTAGAGTGGCGTCAATAAATAGAGGGTGACGTCATTTTGTAGACGAAAAATAATTAGGGCAATAAGTGAATTATGTCAATAATTAGAATATGTGGTTTACATGAAAGGCGCCGTATCTTTCACACTTGTTATGTGGACACCTGAACCACCCCGTAAGGGAAGAGAGGAAGTTTGGACTGAAAGCGCAGAGAGATAAAGAGCTGCCGTAGTGGAGAATTCAAGAATGTGATGTCACGCAACCGGAAGTAGAGCCGCGAAAGAGCGTAGGAAGGAATTGGGGCGCAATTACAAAGTTCCAAAGAATAACATGGGTAACAAGAGAACTAAGAAACTGGGAGTAACCAGAAGCAACCGAAAGCAGCATCCGTGCTTTCACATTACTCTAATGCAGATTCTGCAGTGCTCTTTAATTTTTAGCACTCTTGAGGGAACCCCTGCCTAACAAACATGAGCCCAGAACGGGACAAGAACCACAGAACAGCCAGAGCACCAGCCGTATGGTATTACCAGTTACGAACAATCGTGCAAAACTTCTCTGCTTGCTCAATTTTAACCAATTCTACAAACAGAGGCGGAGGAGGCTGCCATTGTACTAGCTATGAAATTATGCTCGCCACGAGAGTCATCTCGGTTTCTAAATCAGCTATCCTTAACTTTGCCTACAGTTTAGTGTCCTACCACACCCATCATTTTTATGTTTTGACAAACCTGGCCATTTGTAGCCCATATTTATACACTCGTGCATGCGGGCCTTCCCGGTAATGTGGACGCTTACAACCTGGCCGGAGGTCTCACTTTCCTGGCTGGGGAGGACCGACGTTCTTTAGATGCCAGGAGGGGTCTCCTGTTGGTTCGTGACATCCTTAACTACTAGCTCATCAGCTGTTCCACCTTTTCGATAAACTGAGGAAAATATTTCGAGCAAGACATGCATGTACATTTACAGACAACGCTTTTATTTTTCACTCATATTCCTTCAAGAAACACTCCACTAACAGTTCCTGGCTGTCATGAAGGAAGCTTTGTGTTCGGAGAAACGAAGATAACAGTCAAGTTATCGGAAAGTCGCGGGAAGCAGAGCATGGGCCCATAGGAAAGTTGCGCGGCGAAGAGATAGCAGGGACTGAGCGATGCCGCCGAGGCCGGTAGAGAGTCAAGTCAACGTGGCTCTGCGTTTCGGTTCGGGATGCACGCACCGTGATCTGCTGATGCTGAGCCGGCACTTCCGCAACAGGAGAACACCGTCGCCGCCACGCAGGAAAAGGGGGGATGTTCGCCGCCACGGATGAAGAGGAAGGGGGGAATGTAAACCTAGCTGCGATCGGTGGCGGCAGGAGAGCGCGCAGAAATCGGAGAACACAAGGAGGGGATAGACGCAGAGGCGAACGGTGGTGGCAGGAGTGCGCACTTCCCCGACTTCGGAGCTGGCTACGAGGGACAATGGCGACGACAACGCTAAACGTAGGAATGGGCACCAAATAGCTGTGCTCTAAAATTGCGTTAAAACATTATGTTAAAAGAGATCAGAAGCGGACTCCTATATAATAGTTCCATATAGCGAAATTACCATATTTAAACATTTTCGTGCGACTGACAGTTGTTATTAACAGCCAAAGTCTAACCCTTTCCACGGGTTCGCAGATGCAGAAATGACTTCTGGTGATTAGTGGGCTCCCTTTTAACTATTTATTTATCGTTTTTATTTTGAATCTTGCATGTGTCAGGCAAAGCGTCATTCTTTATTTCTCATGCAGAGGGTTTGCCCCATAACAGTAGTGCTGGTGGGCGAGATCCCAGTGCATGCAATCTAATTTTAGATAACGATTCGCGGTCTAAAGGCGTCAGAGAGTGCCTATATTTATACCACTGCGTATTTTTTATTTTTATTTATCCAACCGCGGGTATAGTTCAACTTTCTTTGATATCGACAACACCGAAAGATTTTTCTCCCTTGAACGACCCCCTGTTTAGAGAACAAATGTTTATTAATCGTTTCAAAGGCTTCCCTTCAGAGCGTTAAGCATGGCAACTTACGAACGGACAGGAAAGTTTGCGTTTTGTTTGCAAATTTTGTGCGTAGAACTTCGCTATCAGCACTATTTTGTTAAAGTAGACTCTTGGTTGAATTAATTTACAGAGTAACTCAAAAGTTGTAAGGTGTTTTTTGTGGCATCAACAGAGAACCGATTTCATCCTCTTAGCGCACTTTTGATGCTATGTTGAAAGCAGCACGAGACACGAGTACGCGGGCCTCGCTAACAATACAGCGAAAGTGTTATAAGGGAGACACTCTGCATGAGATTCAAGCAGATGCCACAGGTGGTCGCGGTCTCCTTCGCAGGGATCCACAGCCTTTAGAGTTTGTCCTCGCCTCCACCACCCCACACTTCCCGACTCAGCTTGCTCATGTTGCCAACGCCGACTGCTCCGAGAAGGGCGCCGACGATAGTGCTATGGTCAGTGTGTGTTCGGTCCCAACACATGGCTGCCAGCGCCGGCCACGCTTGGCGCCACTGACTATCAACAGCCTCTGCAAGGGTCCACCGAACACGGCAAGCATTGCCGTCGGTAGACATGGGGTGACACGTCTTGGTAAGTGCTGAGGGCTGTGTTCCAAAGCAAGGACTGTGTTCTCAGTCTACGCCTTTCAGTCATATGTTTCCAACTTATGAAGGCATAATTGCGCCGGCCACTTTCTAAGAGAGTTCGACATTACAGCTCACGTACAGTCGCAGCATAAGAGGCTTAATAGCCTGAGTAGTACCGCTTAGGATGTCATCGTATTCGGCCCAGTTGCGCCCACTGTATCTGGAGAACGTCTATGTTAATCCGTCCTTTCCCCAAAGACACGTGTTTTTTAGATGTTTGAGGCATGCGTGTAGCCTGTAAAAAACCCGCAGTTCGGATTCAGAAGTCGTTTCAAGTTTTCTCTCGTTTAGAACAATGCAACATAATGTCAGAGGAATTAAGGAAGAGCGCTGATGAGGCTGGCCTGCTATTCCTGGTGAGTGGAAAAGGAAGTGCGGTAGAAAAGAGGATGAAAAAGAAGTCAGCCTTACATAATAGTCACACGCACACACACATATGAGTTTCAAAGCGTGCGTATGTCATACCCGCGTCCTTGAGGAAAGTTTTTAAGACTATTATGGCTCCTACAGCCTGTACGATCCACACGAACGTGTTGTACTATATGTTCGCTTCGAACCGATGTGCAACCATGCTAGAAAGGCTCTCAGTGCTTAGATCAAAAATACTTCCTTTGCCACTCCATTGCACTTGAACTTGTTGACCAGCTAGAGTACACTCCTTATTGAGAGTAAAGAGCCCACAGAGTTTCCGTTTATATGCCATACTGTGTACTGCGCCACGAATCTCCAGCCTTCCTAATATCTTGAAGGCGAGAACTGTGGGCCTCACATCTCGACAATTAAAGACTTCCATGAAGGCTTAATTCCCCTTACATCTTAAAAACAATACTTCCCATCTCGCAATTTTATCTCACAACAGCAAGTATGCTTAACTTGGTTGACGGGCGACAGTAGTCTCCGAGCCATTATTTTGAGCTTTAGAACCTTTAGGCGAAAACTGGTCTTTTATGCGAACAGAGCTATTCATAAGTAAAAATTGTTTTGTGCCCCTTCAGATCTTTAACGAATAAAGGTCTGGCCATTTTCTGTAGCTGACGTGATTCAAGCTGCTCTTTTCAGAGACAAAGAGCATGATACGTTTTGACGCCTCCGGAAGCGCATCGCAAAATTTCAATAGCAGTTAGGTTGCACGTTGACATTAGAATGCAGCTGAGAGCACCTAGGGAGTAGCTTGAGCTGTTGCCGTGTCCAACAGACTGCGGCCACACTGCGAACCGCCTGAGTGTGGCGGGTTCCAGGGGCCGGCTCGTCTGATCGAATGCAGCTCGATGCCAAGAGTCTGGTATTACGGCAACCGACTCGATGGGCTGCTCACGTCGAGCTCCGCTTTGCACCTGGACATGCGCTCTCGGGTGCCGGCGGCGGTGGTTTCCAGCGAGTAGCTTGGCGGGAAGCCCTTCCTTGCCAAAATGCGCCAGCAAGGACTATATAGCTGCCGCAGGTTAGGAACAACTCGCCCTGGGGTGGGGGACTTTGTGTGGCAAGTCATTCTTATTTTGTGGTTCCTTGTTTATAAATGCATATGTAATCTTGAACAGTGGCTGCGTGTTTTCTTCGACTATACTCTAGTTGTGCTCTTGGGGTCCACTGCTTCAGCATGTGCTTTATTCGCTTACTGGTTCAGCGAGCGGTTGACCAGAACGACAACGATGTTCTGCTGCCTGAGGTGAATGCGAGAGAGGATGCGTACCTCTCTGGAGATGCGTACCTCTCTCATCAAACACCCTTCTTCCACAACGCTAAAGCAAGAGAACCTTCCTTTCCAAAGCAGCTCAAATACGGCGCAAAATATCAAGGATGTATTACTGGGCCAAAAGTTTTCATGGCACGAGGAAATACATTTTGGCCTACAAGCACCACATTATTTGGTGAAATCTTGACTTCTCGAGCTGATGTCACGATATGACAGCCCAGCATTCAGACCGATACGTCTGGTCTCTATACACCGCCTAATAACGGAGCTATCGCCTACGATTCCTAATGATGCGTCCCGGAAAGTTTTTGTCCTCAATAGTACGTATAGCGCAATTTTTTCATTGCTACCGGAAGTGGCGGACCTCACCGGTAGTACAGTGCGGATTAAGGAACATAGCTGTATGTCCAGAAGTCGTTCCAGATAATAGAAATTGTGTTAGGAGGCATAAGCACAACGGTAGTATTTTATATATTCTCTCAATTTATTGAATTTGATGGTCATTTTGTACCACACCAACACGGAAAAGAAGTAGCAGCTACCTTTCCAATGTTAAGTGGCAAAATGGAAAACCCTAAATGAGGCACTATATTACACTGCACGTGCGCGGTTCAATGTTAACTAGTGATGTTCATCAAAGGTAGCACTTGGTACACGCAGGCGGGATTGCTGCGCCTCCTTGGAACTGAAAGCTCAAAAGGTTGTGATTGAATGAGCAATAGTCCCATTCTGGGACTCCACCTGGTGTTTGTGAGAGGAAAGGCTTTAAGCCTGACCTCATAGTACTTTCATGCAACTATCTCTTTTCAGAAGAAATAAACCTTTTTAGCACCACCACCACCACGCCAAAATTTGTGGCGTCATTCGTTTTAGATCTCTGAGACAACACGCAAACAAGAACATGTGTAGCTACATAAAAATGTCCCATCTAGTTGCCACCGATATGATATCAATTCACAGAGTGCAACTGGACCGGGAAAAAGAGATATGTTTAGTGTGCTGTCTACAAAATTTTGACCCCTGCTTAATTTTTACCGCTACAAGAACAGTTTTCACACCGCAGCGCTAAAGATGCCATTCTCAAGAAAATACGGAGACTTGCGGTGTCGCCGTTGTGAGAGAGAAGACAAGAGAACGCCTCTGATTGGCTTGTATTTGGTGTGTGTTATGACCGATTTCTCGTCGGGTTGTGTGATGTCGCGACGTCACCTGACATGACCGAGTTGATAGAGATACCGAATAAGGAAGGTCGTTTCAGATAAGAATCAGAGCCACCCTGGATCACCCTTAGGTCACACAGGCAGTTACTATAGGTTTGTCAAGTTGGCGCACTTCGAGGCGGAGTTGACATGTCCCTCAGTTTTGTTCTGCTAGGTCACCGTGGCGTTTCGATTAGAGGTATGTACAGACTCGGGCATGGGTAAATTTTCCTCGGATGGGAAAATTTCACGACGCTCAGCATGCGCCGATCTGCATTCAGCATGCGTTTCACGACGACGCTCAGTGTCTTGAGCAGTTTCCTGAGCACGCTCGGCACGTTTCCTCATTCTTTGTGATCCTAGATTATTGTACCGTTTAGCTGAAATATCGGAATTAGTAGACTCTCGATCCCGCTGCCTTCGTAACCGTTGTACTTCAGCACGTCGAGCACGCCGAACCTGCGCCGCAGTACTAGACGTCCCGGCTTTACCCATTGCGACGCGTAGCAAACGCACAGCGCAGTCGCGTCCTCAGCTTTCCTTACAACATCTTCAGAAATTAGTGAAAACCGACACAGAGCGTTGTGATCGGTAACGATCGTGAAGGTATGGCCGTAGAGGTAGGGGCGGAGTTTCTTAACTGCCCAAACGACGGCGAGGCACTCTTACTCAGTGATGGTGTAGTTGCGTTCCGCTGGTGTTAGAGTTCGTCTGGTAAACGCAAACCTTTTCCCGAGAAGTGGTATCACGTTGCAGAAGTACGGCGCCGATACCGAGGCTGCTGGCATCGGTGTGGAGAATGGCGGCAGCAGTGTCGTCGAAGTGAACGAGAACAGGGTCCGAAGTGAGGGCATTCTTCAGGGTTTGAAAAGCTTTTTCGCTTTCTTCGGACCAATTGAAAGTAGTACGGTCGGTAAGGAGGTGGTGGAGCGGTGCAGCAATAGTAGCGAAATTGTGAATGACACGGCGAAAGTATAAAGATAGGCCAAGGTAACTGCGTAGATCGAGTCTGACAGTCGTTTCCTTAGTCCTTAGTCCGCTGAGGGCGTGCAAAGTTCTGAACTGCAGCAAGCTTGTCAGGGTCGGGCAAATGCCATCGCGGCTGACGAGGTGGTCCAGGATCTTGATTTCTTTCTGGGCAAAATTACACCTTTTTGTGTTCAGCTGGAGACCGGCGGATGCCAGTCATGTTAATACTTAATCAAGGCGGCATAAATGATCAAAAAAATTCGCAGAGAAAATAACTATGTCATCCAGGTAGCACAAGCATTTTTTCCACTTACGTCCTCTAAGAACAGTGTCAATCATGCGCTCAAAGGTAGCGGGGGCATTACAAAGTCCAAAAGGCATGACATTGAATTCGTAAAGCCCATCTAGAGTAGCGAACGCGTTTTTTCTTTGTCGGCTTCGTGCATCGGAATCTGCCACTAACCGGAACGCAAATCCAAAGTGGAGAAATATTCGGCGCCCTGAAGACAGTCGATGGAGTCGTCAATTCGTGGCACAGGGTAAACATCTTTGCGAGTGTCTTTATTAAGTGCGCGGTTATCAACGCAAAAATGCACGGACCCATCCTTTTTTTGACCAAGATGACCGGAAATGACCAGGGGCTAGCTGAGGGCCGAATAATCCCTTACGGAAATGCCATATCTGGACTTATAAAAAAAATCCAGATCAGGTATATCAGGAATAGGGCAGATATGGTATATTAGGACAGATCTAGGCCAGATAAGGCATATCTGCCCAATTCCTGATTTCGAGTACCAGATAAGGCATATCTGGTTGTATATGCCTGATCTGCCCAATTCCTGTTTTCGAGTACCAGATAAGGCATATCTGGTCAGATATGCCTTATCTACCCAATTCCTGATTTAAAGATCTAGCCCGCATGGCATGTAGGTTTTGAACTATAGATCTATATATCTGCATATCAACATAACACTTTATTACAACACACACACAAGACAATTTCAGTATTCCAGCTAAACGCACGCTCAATCAAGTTTGCCAAGGGAAACCTCAATTTCCCCTTTTATTTCAAACCATACAGGAAAATAGCTTTGAAACCACAGGTTTTCTTTTTCCCTGCCTATATGGAATCGCTCAAAGACGGGCCTGAATTACGTGTGTATCATCATCATCATCAGCCTGATTATACCCACTGCAGGGCGAAGGCCTCTCCCATATTTCTCCACTTAACCCGGTTCTGTGCTAGCTGCATCCACTTGACCCCTGCGAACTTCTTAATCTCATCCGCCCACCTAACTTTCTGCCTCCCCCTGCTACGCTTTCCTTCCCTCGGAATCCAGTTTGTTACCCTCAGCGACCATCGGTTATCCTCCCTTCGCACTACATGTCCTGCCCATGTCTATTTCTTCTTCTTAATTTCCACTAGAATGTCATTAACTTGAGTTAATTACGGTATTACGTGTGTATACCGAGGGTCAAAGACATGCTCATCCGTTAGTAAATATTGAGATTCTACTCATTTAGGCGCGATACTACAACAAACTAATGGGATATCTGAACACAATAATGTCTACACGGGAAGCTAAAGTGAAAGACATTAACCTATTAAATTAGATATTACATTTTTATTCTACTCTTTTACACACAGAGCTTTAACCAGTAAATGCTTTTAGTTTGAGCTGGTTTACTTGCGTAGCTGAATAAAATAAACTGCTAATAATCGAACTAGATTATTGAAAGGGAATTTAAAGGTTTGTCGATACCCGGAAAAGGTACCACTAAACCACAGGGTGATAAAACACACACTGCTGGGACTGCTGATGATACCTAAACCTTAGCAAAGTACATATAGGCTATCAGGAAGTACTGGTGTTACCTTAAGCAGAGACTGCAGTGCAAAATAAGCGAACGCGCCTAACTCGTGGTTGCTTTTGAAATTAAGAGAGAAAACGAAGAAAAAAGCATGTCCGATGGCATTTGTCATGACAGCGACAGCTCTGCCCCTAAACCAAATCAAGCATGAAGCTACTTAGGTAGTGCAAATAATAATAATAATAAACAACAAAGGACCCTATCCACCCACTGAAATTTGTTAAAATTGCTAGAGCGAAAGACAAATTAGCAACGAAACGTACGGAAAAATATCACATACTGGCAATTACCCTGCAATTTACTGATTGGAAAATTTTTCCATCAAAATAATAAAGTGAACAATATCCAGAGGCTGGCAAGTGCTAGTTCCCGACAAGAAGTCTCACGCTGACGGTTTTGGTGATCGGGCGTGAAGATGAGGCAGCACAATGAGGGTGCGATCCGACGCAATGGTGAAGATTTGGCCGGGCCACCCAGGGCAGAAGCCTCGAAAAGCTCAATCGACCCTCAGGTTCGCTGCCAAGGCTGGGGAGGCAGCTTCCACCCGCAGTGGGACACAGTAATTTCCTCTGTGCCGACGGCCAGACTGAAGCTCTTGTAGGTTTGCTGTCGCATTTTTGTTACATGCACACAGCTAATAGCGAACAGGCGCTGGCACACACACACCAGCACACACAACATGCAGCACGCCCGCCAGCCGCACCGAACTCCGATGTCTGCCACCGCGAAAGGAACGAGACAAGTGCTTAGGCGCACGGAGTTGAAAGGGGGAGGGGAAAGAAGCAAGCACGCACAAAACGGAGAGCTCGCGGCCTACGCGGTATAGAGCGTGGCAGCGAGGAGGAGAAATGAAATGCGAGCCCGCGACGAAGAGGCCGCCGCTGTTCGAGAGGGAAGAGGGGAGCGCGGGAGAGGAGGAATCACTGTCTAGCCAGTGCGGCCCTCCACGCAGCAACCGCCAGCTGTCTCTGAGGGTGAGTCACCGTCTAGACAGCTCGGAGGGGGCCGTATACTGACCTGCCATCATTTTCTTGATATTTTGAATCGCTCAACTTAACCGACCATGCGTTTGTGCACCAGACTGCCGCCGCATTTTAAATGAAAATGCGAGTTAGTAGACGGAAAGAGGAGCATGTAGCCATAACCCAGCGCCCTCCTGGATTAAGGAACACATGGTGTAATAATTATAGTGCAGTGAAATCTGCAGAATATTTGAAATATTAGGAGTCGTAGCTATTTTCTAAATTGGATACAATTAACACTAAGCATGCAGGCCATGCTGAGTAGAAAAATTGAAGCTTGACCACATGATGCAAATATTGAATATTTGCAGAAGGTAGATGAAAGCCGTATATTGCTAATATACAATCACTATGGCGCCTACATAATTAAGGCCCCGATGAGGTTATATAAAGTCCTGTTGATGCCAGGCATATATGGCCCTGGTCTGTCTATATAAGGTCTTGACGATGCCATATATGCCCTTTATCAGGCCACATAAGGTCGCGAGGATACCATATATGCCCCTGATCAAGCCATATAAGGTCCCGTTACCCGTTCAGATATGGATTATACGTTGCATGATATGGCCAAATCTGAGCCATATAAGGGCAACATTTTGCGCATATATGACCTTATCTGGCCCAGATAAGGTCTTATTTACTGCCTTATATATGTGTATCTGGCAGCATATGTTCCATATCTGGAGCAGATATGGGATTTCCGTAAGGGATGTCTCGTCGGAGCATATCATTCACATTATCTTTTAGGATTTTAAGTTCTGATAAGGAAACATGGTAAGGGCGGCGGCTAACAATAGAAGTACCTTCTGTAATAATGCGGTGCTGTGCAGAAGTTCGGCCTAAGGTCGGAGAAGTGACATCAAAGGAGGGTTGGCATTTTCGAAGTAATTCCTGCAAAGCTTGGCGGTGAGTCGCAGGAAGGTCAGGATTGATGGTGCCAAAGAGAACACAGACAGGCATCGGAAGAAGCTGCTGGTGAGAAAGAGGGAGCGGTAAGGGTGGTGATGGGACACCGCGTGAATGTGCAGGGCACAAGGAAAACACGTCCCTTTAGTCAGCACAATGGGCTCTGGGGAAGTGTTCGAAGCAGCGACAAGCGCTTTACCATGCTCATACCGAACAAGACTTGATGGTAACGCGATTCCACGGGTTAGGTGGCGATCAGAAGGCACGACTAGCACATCTCCATTATTAATGTCAGTAGAAGCAAGCGCGACAAGTTGTTCGCATCCAGGGGGCAACACTGAGTCAGTAGCGGCAAGCAGGCGATGACAGGGCTCGGGAGGTTCACAACACGGATCGCTCTCGTTAATGTAAATGACCCTGTCACGACACGAAACGCTGGCTGATGCGGTAGACAGAAAATCTCAGCCTAACATAATTGGGTGAGCGCACGGTGACATCACGGTAAATTGTACATGGTGGCGGACATCGTCAACAAAATCTCGCACAGTACACTTAGCAAAAACCCGAATTATTGCACCAATAGCTCCACGGAGTTCAGGTCCCTCGTAAGGCGTTTTCACTTTTCGCAAGCGGGAGCACAAGTCAGTGTGTATCACAAAATCAGCGGCGCCCGTGCCAACCATAGCCTCAACAGATAAACCTTCAACTAAAGTAATATTCCAGGCACGTTCCGGAGGATTTTTGGGATCGCCGAAGAGTTCAGTTTTCTCTCCTAAAACTGCAGCGGTCAGTTTTCCGATAGGCGGAGGGTCGTCAGAGAAGCTTGACGGAGAGGCGAGGTTGAGCGGCGAAAAGGGGAAGCAGGCCTGTAACCACCAGGTGGAGCGGGGCTTTCTGGCGGGGGTGATGAACGTCGGGGATAATCAGGGGATGAACGGTGGTTAGACCCGGAGAAGCGAGGAGGGTAGTCTGCTTCAAATTAGTCGTAGCCGCGGCGTTCATTTTGGAGCCTGCGATGACAGAAACGGGAAATATGTCCTCAGTACCCGCAGTAATAACAAACAGGGCGGGCTGGACGCCAGGTGGGGTAGTATGTCGGCGCCGCGGCAAGTGGTGCCAATGCGGCGACTGAGCAGTGGTAGGCGCCGGTGGCGTAGGCGCTCCAACTGCAGGCGGCAAGGACATGACCTGGGCGTACATTGACACCTGACAGAGGCCAGCTCTTCTTTGACAATGCTACGCAGGCCAGCACTTGAAGGATGTGACTCAGATGCAGGGCGGCACAAATAACCTTGAGCGGAGAGTTATTCACGAAATAAGCCGCGAATAAGCGTACGGAGGTCAGCGTCGGCAGTGAAACCAAAGGAAGTGGGGTCAGGCTGCAGGCGTATTGACTGTAGTTCGTCAAGCTATTGACAAGTCGATATGATGGCGTCGATTGTGGTAGGGTTCTGCACAGCCATGGCGGTAAATGCGAGTGGCCCAATACCTTTAAGGACATGCCGAACCAGCTCGGCCTCTGGCATGGTGTCATTTATGCGCCGGCAAAGTTCAAGAACATCTTCTATATAAGAGGTATAGGTCTCTTTGGACCGCTGAAGTCGGGCTTCTAGCTTCTTCTTGGCGGACTCCGTGCGAACAGTAAGAGCGCAGAAAATCTGGCGTAACTTGTTAATAAAGGTAGCCCAGTCCGAAATCGTCGATTCATAATTTAGGAACCACTTTTTTGGCCACATCCGTCAAATAAAAGGACACATTAATTCGCTTAAGAGAATCGTCCCACCGGTTGAAAGCACTGACCCGGTCGTAGCTGTCGAGCCAGTCATCTCCGTCGTCGCCGCGGAGACCGGCGAACATCTGCGGGTCGCGCTGACGGCTACTGACAGTCCAAGTGGCAAGGGGAGCTGGAGTCGAGTTGGTAGAATCCGGAATAGCAGAGTGGTCCTCTTGAGTCATGACGATAGGGGTCGGAGTCAAACGGCGACCAGAACGGAGCTCCAGGTGGATGCAGGGGACGAAGCAGCGGGGAAATCAAGGCGCACCACCACGTGTAAGATAACGCGAAGGTCGGACTTGTGGGATCAGGTTTTATTGCAGACCTGAAACCTTGGTCGCACACTGCAGCCAACCACACTCGGCGATAACAATGGGTATCTACAAGAAGGAGCAGGATGAAGATGAAGCAGCACGTTCAGCCGTGTGGAAGATGAAGCGCCACATAGTGCTCACAATTTTTATAAAAAGTGCCTGAGCTTCAAGGCCTTACCACAGTGCTGCCGCCAAATAAAAGCTAGCCTCTATTTTGCATGCGTAAAGCTGTTCACCCTCCTCCAACTGTGCCCCTGGTACACTTTTCAGCATATTAATCTGGCGCCGAAGCGTTCTACCTCTGTTTTGGGCATCCATATGTTGTTCTGCTTCATTCAGCGAAAGCAGCACAGTACACGGTCCCTCTACCGGGTTTACATCGTTGTCGAAAGTGTCGCTATCTCCCCGACCTCGAGTCACTTTTGGTGGAAACACCGGAACCAGATGTCACTACCACTTCCGATTCCGGCGTTTAGACCGATCCGACGAGTCGAGGCTGGGGAGATAGCGACACTCTCGATAACGGCAAAAACTCGGAATACATAGCCGGGAACAGACATTTCTCCGCCAACACAAATTTTGCGCAGACGCTTTATATATGAATTGCGCTTCTGCGCATGTACACCTGTACAGAACCTTTCCGGGGATGCGATATGACATTTATTGTCCATGAGTACCCAAGTACGCATACCTACTTCGTATAACGAGAATGTTTTTATAGAATTCTTCCCGCGCAGTCTCTTTCCCCCAGCATACATCCCCTTCGAGCAAGGGGGCATTTGTAATAATTGCTCCGTGCATCTTAGTTTTCTTCTTCGCTTTGTCGCGGCTCTAATGCGTCAACCGCATGTGCCCTTTTACGTTGACTAGGATGAAATACCCGTATCTGAGAGTTTGAGAAACAATGCGGACTATTTAATTCGATTAACCACGGAAGATCGTGCAGGAGCAGTGCACATTCACGTGGAAATGCTTGCTTTCACATTTTTTATTGAGTTAATCTTGCATCTTGACCATACTTAGCATATGCATGCGTAGCATAGGCGTCTTTGCTGAAAAACGTTTTCACAGACAGTGGCATTGCAAATGCATAGCCCTTTTAACTTACTTCGGCAAACACAGTTTTATGCTCGGTGAAGAAGTTTGGCTCGTTTGCCTCTTATTATGACATCGGCATCTGTTCTTTCTTGCTGCCGCACATGTTGCTCATTGATGCTCCCGTTACCGGTAGCCGTACAGCCCCGATGGCAGCGGGTTACCCTTCGCGCTAACACCGACAAGTAAAGACAAAGCAGAAAGCTGTCCTTCAGGCCAAGCGGCGAATCACAAGCGACAATATTTCCTTCTGCTCCCAGCGCGACAGCTGCTTCCAGGCAGCCTTCTGGCTTCGCTTTTGAACTGATTTCGTACAAGTTAAGCGCGCGTCCCTTCATGAAAATGGTATCTACGTTATGGCATGGATTCCTATCCAGTCTGAGGCGTTGGAAGTTTATTTAGCATGGAAAGGTGTTTTTTGTTGTACCTTTTTTTTTTGGGGGGGGGGGGGGGGAAAGCCTTTCTAGGCCACTGGAACGAAACCACGAGCATGTGGGTTGTTTACGAGATCTTACATGTTATGCGAGATTCCATGAAACTAGTTCTTGCCTATCGTTCCTGCCACCTGCAACGCCACACTTGAAAGCGCAGTAAGGAACGCCTCGCGACAGGAGCGATGGTGCACCGTCCAAACGCACACTTGTTGGAGAAAGTGTGACAGATACTGCTCCTTACGTTTTCTGTAAACCATTTATATGTTGCACTCAGAGGACGCCGACAAGAGGCAAATGATGAGAGGCA
This sequence comes from Amblyomma maculatum, assembly GCF_055883805.1. Taxonomy (NCBI): domain Eukaryota; kingdom Metazoa; phylum Arthropoda; class Arachnida; order Ixodida; family Ixodidae; genus Amblyomma; species Amblyomma maculatum. The sequence goes on from NC_139350.1 coordinate 16,372,560, forward strand.
AATAATAGCAGAGGAAGGGTAGGCTTTGCCCATTCACCGCTCCGGAGTTATCTAAAAGACCACCTAATTTTTTAGAGCTCTTCCCAAGTCTACCCAAAATAAAGTCTACCTAAGGTGCGTTACCGTTAAAGAAAGTGAGTTCAGTTCTCTGAGGTGCGTCATGCAGAACACATTAAAAGAAATGCACAAATAATTGTTCTATGCAGTCATGCATAAAAAAGTAGATATTCGAAGCGCAGATGAAACAAAAAAAAATCCGAGATCACTGCAGAGTCTTCACTGTAGAAATGCATAAGCCTGAGCGTTGCTGTGTTGTCCGAGAGATGTGTCAGCGGGACTCAGGACCTGGCAGATACAGAGCATGTCATTTTCCGTAATCGCCCGCCGCGGTAGTACAGCAGTAAGACGCCCGACTAATGTGCCGGAGTTGCTGGGGTCGATCAGGGCCGGCGGCGGATGCGTTGCGATGGAGGCGAAACGGAGGAGCGTGCGTGTGCTGTGCGATGTCAGTGCACGTAATAGATCCCAAGCTGATCAAAATTACTCCGTAGCCTTCTACTACGGCTCCTCTTTCGTTATTTTTACTTTCACTCCCACCTTCCTCCCATCCTTTGCAGCTCGGTTCAGGTGTCCAAGAACCAATGTGACAGATACTGCGCCTTTCCTTTCCTGCGAACCAATTGATACGCGTGATTCTGGCACGCGTATCAATTCTGTATCCCGTGTTTGTTCACACTCGTTGCCGCAATACGACGCGTTATCATTTTCTTTCTTGCGAACGGTGCGCCAAGTTCTGTCTCGAAGATTCCGATCACTTACGTATGTTTTTACAATGTTCCAGGCTGTGCTAGTAGCAGTTTGTGACGTCATCGAGATTGTTCTGAGCAGCATTTAAATTGATTGTTGACGAGTGCGACGGGCATTCTTTGTTCGACGATCGACGAGCACGCTTGTTTCTACCTCCGCCGCCGAGTTGCTTAGTTCTATTGCGGGCGCAAGTCAGCTCAATAAAGAGCTTATTTCAGTACCATCAAGCCTGTGTCTTCTTTTGGTGTCTACAGCCTCGTCACACTACGTGACAATATTATTTTGTCATAATCTACTGCATCATGCATTACCCTACCATTTATTCTAGTGCCTGAGCTTAAAGGCCTAACTACACTGGTGCCAGCTATATAAGTTTACCCTTTAGTTTAGCATGTCTATAATGCTGCTCACCCTCTTCCAGCTGTACCCTGGTACACTTTTCAGCACAATAATCCGCCAATGAAGCGTTCTACCTCTGTTTCGGTCATCCATACGTGGTTCTGCTTCCGTGTTTACGTCATTGTCGAAAGTGTCGTCTTCCCGACCTCGATTCACCTCATTGGTGGAAATACCGAAACGGGATGCCACTACCACTTCCGATTTCCGCCAATCCGAAGAGTCGAGGTTGGGGAGATAGCGACACTCTCGATAACGTCCATAACTCGGAATACAGACTCTGAAACTGATATTTTTCGGTAAACACAAATCTTGTGCAGACACTGTAGAATTGCGCTTCTTCAACGTTTACACCTGCACAGAGCCGTTCGAGAGATTCGATATGATATTCATTGTCCAGGAATGTCCAAGGGCGCATACCTACTTTGTATGACCAGAATTGTTTTATAGAATTCTTCCCGCGCAATCTCTTGTTCCCAGCATCTGGAACGCGACCGGCACACACAGGGAGGCTGATGGGCATACATTGCAGCCTACAGTCTGGCGTAGGCTGCAGGCGTATAGGCCTATACACGATAGCGCTGAGCTGAACACTGCTGCGATGGCGTAGTGGTTAAGGCGCTCAACTGGTGCGTCCAAGAACGTTGTATCAAAATCCGGCCTCGAGGGCCGTTTTGCGATGAAGACGAAAAGCAAGCCGCCCGTGTGCTATGCGACTTCAGCGCACGTTAAAGAAATAGTGTTTAAATAATAATTGGGTCACAGGAAAAGAAAAGCCCAGTATGAGTAGACACCTCACCCGCGCCAAAAGTTAAGGGAGAAAGTCGGGAGTGAAAGTTGAAAGAGAGAAAGAGGAGTCAGTAGTGGAGGGCTCCGAAGTAGCTTACGTTCACTGACATCGCACTGTACCCGGACGCCTCTTCATTTCGCCTCCATCGAACCGCAGCCGCCGGCGGTCGGGATCGACCGCAGGTTATGCCGAGTCTCAGTTGGTGCGGTGTTCATGGCACATTCCGCCGCGTCCTATTGAGGCTGTATCAGTGTGCTTTGCCGATACGATATAAGCGCGCCTTCGAGGTCAACCCCGACTTGTGTTGCACAGTATAGACCCTATTCACTATCAAGTTTTGCAGCTGGCATTTGTAGCAACCCTGGATTACGGAGACGCCATAATGTTGGTCGTCTCGAAGCTAAAACCAAACAAAAAAATGTTTCTTACGCGTCTGCACCGGTCTACCGGCGTCGTCTCTACTGCTCGCTGCTCATTTGCCGGACACTTGAGACGCTTTGCAACGCCGTCCAACCAGAGCTCGGATTTCAGCGACGCGTCGTCATGATTCGCCGCAGGTCTTCTCTCTCTCTCTTTCTTCCTCTCTGATGTTGCTTTCTGCGTCCCATGCTTGATAGTAACTCTGCAATGATGTCACTTGAATAAGCTCCATAAGACCCGCATTCGTGTTCAGAAGCGTCCTGTTCCTTGGTGAGATAATCGTCGGCGTGTCTCGAGCTCCCAGTTGCAAAGCGTTGAAATAGGTAAGCGACACCTGTGGTTTTTCCTTGTTTCTTCGCTTGTTTGCAGATTTGTAACAGGCAATACGCACTTTTTTCGGAGTCATTTCCTGCCTTTTTCACAGTGCCAGCTCCGCCGCGGCTATACAGGGTATTTCTGAAAAAAAAACAAATAGTAATTGCAAGAGCGTTTTAGATTCGACGGCAGCGTTTCGATGGAGTGAAAAAGAGGCATCGTGTGCTTTGCGATGTCAGCTAACGTTAAAGATCCACAAGTGGTCGAAATTGCTGTGTAGCCCTACAATACGGCTCCTTTTTCTATATTTCCAATTTAACTTCCCCCTTCCACCCATCCTTTACGTCGCGGTTCAGGTATCCACTGCAGCAAGTGTGACAGATACTGCGCCTTCTCTTTCCTATGAACCAATTATTGCTTTTTTATACAAAATAAAATATAGAATGCCGGTGAACATTGATGCATCTCATCGGAACGCTGGTTGTGTTCTTCAAGAAGCGCGAATTACCGTGTGCAGCTGCGACTCTATTACGGCTTTCGCATTTCTGCACTGCAGATTAAGCACTGCTCTCGAAATTCTTGTTCCTTTTATATTACGATATTTTGGCGATAACTGACTCCGTACGCAGTCGGTACGGAGTCAGTTATTGCTCGACTTACAGCGCCATCTTTCCTGCGTTTGCAAATGTGATATCTAAGATTTTAAATAAATTAGACGGTCTCTTAGATGTTTCTTAAAAGGAGAATGGCAAAATCGTACCCTTCCTCTCCTATCATTTGCTTTTCATCGTTTACCTCTTATTGGCGTTCAGTGGAGTGGTACATATAACTGTAATTGGTTTACATTAAAGAAAAGGCGCAATATGTATCACACTTTCTACAGCAAGTGTCTTTGGACGGTACACCATCGCTGTAGTCGCGTGGCGTTCCTTGGTGCGCGTTCAAGTGTGGCATTTTAGATGGCAGGAACGCATCCCGCCTTGTCTAATCAGAACGCAGCAAAAGGGGGAAACACTTTTTCCTCGAGAGCATGAGCGTTTAATGGCTTTGGCCTTAAAAACGTAAAAGCGCGTGATGGATTCAACAAACTGCGAGAGCGTTGCAGAGTCTACACAAAAGAAATGCCAACGTCCTAGCCATACTGCTGCGCACGGCACATCAGGCCAGGGCTGGTGTCTTCTTTTCTTATCCAGACTGCCGGTGGCGGCGTTTCGATCGATGAGAAACGAAGGGGCGTCCGTATGCAGTGCGATGCCAGTGCGATGCCAGTGCACGTTAAAACTCCCCAGGTGGCCGAAAATTGCAGTGGCCCTTTATATCGGCGCCTCTTTTTTGTCTTCTTACAGTCCTACCTTCCTTCGTTCTCTAGCCTCCCGAGTCAGGTGCTGGCCGACAAGTGGGACATTTACGACGCCTTTCCTTTTCTACAAACGAATTACATATACAATTTTCAAAAAGAGTGACGATAGAGGATTACAAGGTGTTGTAAGGGCCTTTATGCCTCATTTTTGTCGACAGAAGGTTGTGAGCAGACGTGTCGCGCTTTCGAGAGCGCCCGTTAAAAATAAAGTAACAAAACCTTGTCTCCACCGGGAATCGAACCTACATCCGCTGGATCGGAAGCCAAGCGCTTTACCAACCACGTGCTCCGACCCGAAACGTGAAACATAATTACCCCTCTCCACTCTGAAGATGATAGCGGGACTCCGCGAGTGACACATACTGCTCATTTCCTTCCTGTAAACGAAATATAGACCTCCCAAGAACTTTAATTCGTTCAAATGAAAGGCTGGTTGTGTTCCGCAAGAGGCGCGCAATGTACGGTCACAATAGATCATAACGTCATCAGGCGATTCATGCATATACAAAGCTGACACCGCCGGGCGTCCGATCCAGCCGAGTGTGCGGCGCCTTTCATTTGCTGCTTCCTAGAAAGCCGCATCACGCAGCAAACAGAAGCAGACCCAGATATCTGGGAGGTGTGAGTACAGCAGGCATGAGCGGCGTTTGAAAATAATTTATAAGATAGATAAAGCACAGAATCTGTCTAACGTATCTGCGGACACATGTACCACGCCTGTAAACGAAAGTAGGAAGGTGAGAGTGAAACGCAAGAGGGAGATAGAGGTGCCGTAGTGGAGGGCTTTCGGCTCATCGCAATTGAGTGATCCAAAATGCCCTCTAGAAATGTTTACTGTATACTGCAAATTATCATGATATACAATAATCTTGGAATCATACCACATGATATTATTGTGTGTCATACCCCACTGTACCATGCACTACCCGACCCTTTATTTAGGTGTCTGAGCATAAAGGCCTTACTACGGTGGTGCAGCAATATAAGTTTACCCTGCCATTTAGCATGTCTATATTGCTGTTCACAATCCTCCAGCTGTGCCCTGGTACATTTTTCAGTACATTAATCAGGCGCCGAAGCGTTCTACCTCTGTTTCGGTCATCCATAGGTTGTCCCGCTTCGTTCAAACGAAAGCAGCGCAGTACGCGGTCCCTCTTCCCGGTTTACATCATTGTGGAAAGTGTCCTTTGTCCCCGACCTTGAGTCACCTTAATGATGAAAACGCCGAAACTGGATGTTACTTCCACTTCCGTTTCCGGCGTTTCAACCAATCCAAGGAGTGGAGGTTGGGGAGATTGCGACACTGTCGATAACGTCAAAAGCTCCGAATACATACCCTGGAACACAGACATTTTTGGCCAACACAAGACGCTTTAGAATTGCGCTTCTTCAACGTGTACGCCCGTAAAGAGCCTTTCGATGAGATTCAATACGATATTCATTGTCCAGGAGTGCCCAAGAACGCATACCTAATTTGTATAACCAGAATGCTTTTACAGAATCCTTCTTCCCGCGCAGTCTTTTGTTCCCAGCATCTGGAAAGCGACCGGAACACAAATTAAGGCTGATGGGCGTACATTGCAGCCTACAGTATGGCGCAGGTTGCAGGCGTATATGCCTATAAACGATACGGCTGAGCTGAACAGCGCCGCGATGGCGTGATGATTAGGATGCTCAAGTGGTGTGCCCAAGGACGCTGTATCGAAACCGGTCCTCGTGAGCGATTTTCCAATCGAGACGAAAAGCAAGCTGCCCGTGTGCTATGCGACTTCAGTGCACGTTAAAGAAATATGATTTAAATAATAATTGGTTCACAGAAAAGGAAAGGCGCAGTATGTGTGTACACCTGACACGCGCCGAAAGTGAAGTGAGGAGGTTGGTAGCGAAAGTGTAAAGAGAGAAAGAGGAGTCATTCTGAAGGGCTGCAGAGTAGTTTACGTGCACTGACATCGCACAGTACTCGGACGCCTCTTCATTTCGCCTCCATCGAAACCCAGTCGCTGGTGGTCGGGATCGAACGCAGGTGAAAGGAATACAGGTGGTCGACATTTCCTGAGCCCTCGACTGCGGCATCTTTTGTAGCCTGAGTCGCTTTTGTACGTCAAACCTCATAAACCAACCAGACTAACCATCTTTATGCCGAGGTTCACTCGGTGCGGTGTTCATGGCATTTTCGTTCGCATCCGAGTAAGGCTGCATCAGTGTGCCTTTGCCGATCAGTTATACGCGCTTCTTCGAGGTCAAACATGAGTTGTGTTGCACAGTATAGACCCTATTCACTATCAGGTTTTACGGGTGGCAGTTGTGGCAACCCTGGGTTACAGAGACGCCATAATCTTGGGCGTTTGGAAACTAAAAGACACAAAAAAATGTTTCTTACGCGTCTGCACCGGTCTACCGGCGTCGTCTCTGCTGCTCGCTGCTCATTTGCCGGACACTTGATACGCTTTGCAACGCCTTCCAACCAGAGCTCGGATTTCAGCGACGCGTTGTCATGATTCGCCGCAGGTCTTCTCTCTCTCTCTTTCTTCCTCTCTGATGTTGCTTTCTGCGTCCCATGCACGGAGTAAGATAGACAGGAGCGCCGACTCCGCTCTTTGGAAGGGCGAAATTTTGCTACGTCGGAGAAAGCTTGGTGGCGGTTCCGATAGATGGCGCTAGTATTTATCAGATACTCTGCCGAAGCGTGCCGCCGCCGCGCCTCCGCTCCAGCGGTTCCGTGCTGTCGCCGCGTCTGTCGTCTGTTCTCGCTGCACTTGCCTATGGCCTGCATCGCTGCGGGGATTATATCCTTTGAAGTCGTGTTGTCTGCATCTTCGAGCTGTACAGAGGCGTCACCTGTTGCCTGCCTCATCACTGGCATATATATCTTTCAGTCCCGTTGCGCTCACACGCTTCATAAAGCTCACCTGCCGCGTCACACTGACTCCTTCCTATTTGCGAAGATCCCCGTGCAGACAGCGCGCTTCAGGCCTCTGTGTTTTCTCTTGTGTCCTGTGATCCTGCGGATGAAAGTGTGAGTATTACGATTAGAAAAATGGAATGCGATGTTAAGTTCAGTCTCCGGCGCCTGCACATAGATGAACACAGGCCGAAGTGGATGGTTCTAGATCAATTTTTGCCACCTAAGGCTCTTGAATATGCGCTGACATTCCACAGCGCGCGCATTACCTGCGTGTTTATTACATTACCGCAGCTCAACTTTGTAAATGCAGCAACGGTGGAATGCTTGTAGTTGATAAGGCCTTGTCCTGAGGATTGTGCACTACAAGTGTCATTTCCAGTTCTCCCCCTGATTCGGAGCGCTCAACAGCTTTCGGTTCTTGATTTTTCTGAAATACGGTGGGAATTACGCCCTTGAATAGGTGAGCCCATTTTTCTTCATTAAGTAATGCATTTTCTTTATAGCTGCTCTAGTATTTTAGAGAAAGAAATTCATCCTTGAAATGCCGTGCACAAACCCTGTTCTTTTCAGTTAATTCCTGGCCAATCTGGGGAATGTTTTGCTTCCACTGCTCGAAAAACTGAATCAATTGGCGGCCGAAACAAGGGGACGTTTTCGTTTCCTTTGCGTAATTTGAATTACATCCAGCGACGAAACACTTAATCGCCTACCCTACCATCCGGATATAAAAAAAGAAGCAGTCCACAGTATGCTCTCCTCACACGTATTTCGTGTTGTCTGCCGTTCCGTCTGTGTACTGGTGACCTTGCTTTGTGGTTTGTCGTCTGCATGCCCTGTCGACTCATTCTCAAGGGATACGCAGACGACAGAGAAAAAAAAAACATTGGTGGAGCTTTATCTTGAAGTTTTATCGTAAAAACAGATACATGTTTGTGATGAAGATTCCAAAAGTGCGTTTTCCGGCTAGCAGGCGACGCTCAAAGCTACCCCTCCGTCTGCTGCTCTCTGCCCGTTGTACGCGACGCTCGCGCGGTCGCCTGGCTCTAGCTCTGGGCCATTTCGTTTCGCAACACTATTGAGAGGTGGTGCGCATATTTGTCTCTTTCTGAAAGGAGGATTGGGGAGGTGAAAGACGTGACCGAAGCCGCGTTGGCGTGGAAAAGAGAGCGGAGGGAGAGAGTACAGTGCGAAGCTGAGCGCCGGACGCGGGCTCGGCGTTCGTGTAGCAAAATCGGCCTACGCCGAATGCATTGCAGCGCGCCAGAGTCGGCACTCCTGTATTTTACTCCGTGGTCCCATGCTTGCCAGTAACTCTGCGAAGACGTCACTTGAATAAGCTCCATAAAACCCGCATTCGTGTTCAGAAGCGTCCTGTTCCTTGGTCAGATAACGTCGCCGTGTGTCCAGCTCCCAGTTGCAAAGCGTTTAAATAGGTAAGCGACATCTGTGGTTTTTGCTTGTATCTTCGCTTGCATTGCAGATTTGTAACAGGCAATACGCACTCTTTTCGGAGTCATTTCCTGCCTTATTCACAGTGTCAGCTCCGCCGCGGCTATACAGGGTATTTCTGAAAAATAAAAAATAAAAATTGCAACCCCATTTTAGATTCAACGGCAGCGTTTTGAGGGAGTGAAAAAGAGGCGTCCGAGTGCTTTGCGATGTCAGCGCACGTTAAAGATTCCCAAGTGGTCGAAATTGCTGTGTAGCCCTACAATACGGCTCCTTTTCTATCTTTCCAATTTACCTTCCCCCTTCCACCCATCCTTTACCCCGCTGTTCAGGTATCCACTGCAGCAAGTGTGACAGATACTGCGCCTTCTCTTTCCTATGAACCAATTATTGCTTTTTTATGCAAAATAAAATATAGAGTGCCGGTGAACATTGATGCATTCATCGGAACGCTGGTTGTGTTCTTCAAGAAGCGCGAATTACCGTGTGCAGCTGCGACTCTATTACGGCTTTCGCATTTCTGCACTGCAGATTCAGCACTGCTCTCGAAATTCTTGTCTCCTTTATATTACGACATTTTGGGTGAAACTCCCCGTCGGTACGGAGTCAGTTATTGCTCGACTTACAGCGCCATCTTTCCTGTGTTTGCAAATGTGATATCTGAGATTTTCAATAAATTAGTCGGTCTCTTAGATGTCTCCTAATAGGAGAATGGCAAAAGCCTACTCTTCGTCTCCTATCATTTGCTTCTCATCGTTTACCTGTTATTGGCGTTCAATGCAGTGCTACATATAATTGTAATTGGTTTACAGGAAAGAAAAGGAGCAATAGCTATCACACTTTCTCCAGCAAGTGTGTTTGGACGGTATACCATCGCTTTTGTCGCGTGGCGTTCCTTGGTGCGCTTTCAAGTGTGGAATTTCAGATGGCAGGAACGCATCCCGCCGTGTCTAATCAGAAAGCAGCAAAAGGGGGAAACACTTTTTCCACAAGAGCATTAGCCATTAATGGCTTTGGCCTTGAAAACGTAAAAGCTCTTGATGGATTCAACAAACTGCGAGAGCGTTGCAGAGTCTACACAAAAGAAATGCCAATGTCCTAGCCATACTGCTGCACACGGCACATCAGGCCACGGCTGGTATCGCACTGTGGAAATTTTCTTTTCTTGTCCATACTGCTGGTGTCGGCGTTTCGATCGATGAGAAACGAAGGGGCGTCCGTATGCAGTGCGATGCCAGTGCGATGCCAGGGCACGTTAAAACTCCCCAGGTGGTCAAATATTGCAGTGGCCCTCTATTTTGGCGCCTCTTTTTTGTCTTCTCTCAGTCCTACCTTCCTTCGTTCTCTAGCCTCTCGAGTCAGGTGTTGGCCGACAAGTGGGATATTTAGGACCCCTTTCCTTTTATACGAACGAATTACATATACAGTTTTCAAAAAGAGAGAAATGACACTTAGACGAAAGAAGGTCACGCGGTGTATTAAGGGAATTTATGCCTCGTCATTGTCGACGCAGAGTTGTCAGCAGACGTGTCCCGCTTTCGAGAGCGCAAGTTAAAAATAAGCAATAAACTTTGTCTCCACCGGGAATCGTACCTCCATCCGATGGATCCCAAGCCATGCGCTTTAACAACCACGCTACGCCCCGGAACGTGAAACGCTTTTCATAGTTACCCTTGTCCACCGTGAAGATGATAGCGGATTCCGCGAATGACACATAATGAGCCTTTCCTTCCTGTAACCGAATTACAGACCTTCCACGAAGTTTTATGCATTCAGTGAAATGCTGGCTGTGTTCTACAAGGGGCGCGCAATGTACGGTCCCAATAGGATAACGTTACCAGGCAATTCATGTAATATACAAAGCTGACACCGACGGGCGTCCGATCCAGCCACGTGTGCGGCACCTTTCATTTGCTGCTTCCTAGAAAGCCGCACCACACAGCAAACAGAAGTAAGAGCCAGATATCTAGGAGGCGTGAGTACAGCCGGCATCAGCGGCGTTTGAAAATGATTTAAGGGATGGGTAAGGCGTAGTATCTGTCAACATTTGCTACGGACACATGTATCATGCTGTAAAGGAAAGCAGGAAGGTGAGAGTTTAGGTGCCGAGGGCTATGATCCATCGCGCTGCAATGGCTTTCGCCTTATCGCAATATAGTGATCCAAAGTGCCCCCTAGAACTTTTTACAGTAGACTGCAACTTATCATGATACACAATAACTTTCTAGTCATACCACATGATATTATTGTGTGTCATACCCCACTGCACCATCCACTACCCTACCATTTATTTAAGTGCCTGAGCTTAACGGTCTTACTACGGTGGTGCCAGCAATATATGTTTACCCTGCAATTTGGCATGTCTATAACGCTGTTAACCCTACTCCAGCTGTGCCCTAGTATATTTGTCAGCACATTCATGAGGCGCCGAAGCGTTCTACCTGTGTTTCGGTCATTCATAGGTTGTTCTGCTTCGTTCAGCGAAAGCAGCACAGTACGCGGCCCCTCTTCCGGGTTTACGTCATTGTCGAAAGTGTCGCTGTCTCCCCGACCTTGAGTCATCTCATTGGTGAAAACACTGGAACCGAAGGCCACTTTCACTTCCGTCTACCTCGTTTCCACCAATCCAAAAAGTCGAGTTTCGGGAGATAGTGACACTCTCGATAACCACAAAAACTCGTAATACATACCCTTGAACACAAACAGTTCTCGGCCAACACAAGGCAATTTAGAATTGCGCTTCTTCAACGAGTATACCCGTACAGAGCCTTTAGGCGAGATTCAATACGAAATTCATTTTCCAGGATTGCCCATGTTAGCATACCTATTTTGTATAACCAGAACGTTTTTATAGAATCCTTCTTTCTGCGCAGTTTCTTGTTCTCAGCAGAGGTGGGCAACCTCATGAGGTTTCGACCTCATGAGGTCGACCTCAACCTCAAAATGACTTCAACCTCACGGAGTGAGGTGAGGTTGAGGTGAGGTCGGTGACAGCTCGAAATTTTTGAGTTAGGTCACGAAATTGGACCTCAACCTCACGCTTGAGTTTGAGGTTGAATGAGGTCGTCATTGTGTGAGGTCGAAATTGTGAGGTCCAGGCTTTTTGCTGTTGCCGCGGCTTTCTTCGAAGAGCGCCCCTTTTGACGCGGAGCTCGAGCGTACTGCCGCGGTGTGCCCGCCGACTCTCGGTGTTTGGTTATCCCCCAATCGGATGACCGGATGCCGCAGCCCCTGCCCAGCTTTCGGCATTCCACCGTAATGGCCGCAGCCCGAGGACGCTTCCCTCTGGTCTACTTGGAAGCAGATATTTTTTTTTACTTCACGAACTCCTCATGCCCCCCGCCCGCCACCCCCGTTTCCTCTGACTTGTTTGTACCGATGCTTGCCGCAGGCTCAAACACCCAGGAGCGCGCAAAGCACATAACTCACGTTGACCTGCGGTGCTTTTGTCGGATGCCGCAAAGAAACCAGCAAACTAAAAAGCGGAGCAAATTGTCTTTGCGCAGACGGCGCGGAGCAGATCTGTGTCTTGTGCATGCCCGTTTCCAGGCGCTAACGCCACGGCTGCTGCCTTACATTCGATAAAGGAGCCCACTGTACATTACACGGAAACTTAACAGAAAATGGTGCAGCGAAATTGTTAGGGGACGTGATACTGACAGATAAAAAAAAAACATGAACAAACCAGAAAAACCGACACAATACCATCTGGGCATTTTATCGAAGTCCTCCCTTTCGAATTGTACGTCATCGTTCTATATTCATATCCTGTATATTTATATTCTTGTATTCTCCAAAACAACCTCTATTTGGTCTTGTGCTGCTTGTTTCTTCTAACAGATTCACAGGTGGCCCCGAACAACTGCAATGGATGAAGGCGCTAGTGTAGCGGTAAAACATGCAACAGGGTGAAACGGACGGCACAGCTTATAAGACGCAACTGGTATACAGGAAATAAGCCTGCGCATGTTAACCACTGGCCGAGATAGAAGAGACAAAAAAATATATGGGGCTTGTATGCAGTAAAGCGCAATGAAAAAAAAAAAATGATTTCGCTCCGCTAAGGCCCTTTATTTCTCTCTCAAATTCACGTGAAATCAAGCAATGCAGGAGGAAGGAGGAGAGTAAGGGATTCCTAACTTCATAATATCAGGTTTCTCTTGAAATCTCGTATTCAGGCGCAGACAAAAAAAGAGAAAAGCGTTCTCCTACACGTTTTTATGACCTAGAAAGTATTGAGATGGTTTCCGGATCGACATTTTGGTGTTTAAACGGACGAATTGGTGTGGCGAACTGAACGTATCTCTTTTGTGCTCCCGTCTGCTCGAGACGGACTAATCAATCGGATGAAAATTTTTGTGGCCAGATGTCGGAATAATTTTTTCAAAGATTTGTTTTTTTTATTTAAAAATCAATTTAGACGTGAGTGATATGAAGCCAATTACATGCTAACACTGAGGAATGCAGTATTAAGTCGATGTCTCAAACCTTCTATACGCTCTGGGAAGCGCAGTTCTGTTCGGTTTTTAGTGTGCGATATTTGTTATTACTTTCGTCAACGTCGTATTTATTTATATATATTTTCTTGTATGTCAATTAAGTTCGTACACTGCCGAAAAGAGAACAGGCTTCTTCCCTCACATTAGGCTCTTTCTTTGGCGTCTTTTCAGAGGCGCATAGCACAACCCTTCTTTCCACTTACCCGTGCGGTCATTTAGTTTTTTTTTCTTTTTCTTTTGCAATTATTGGAAAGCGCGATCTAGTCTCAGAAAGCGGAGCTGGTACACATACGCCACTGCCTTTTGGTGTGTATTGGTGACAGTTCGGCATTCACCGCATGAGCAAAACCAGATGCCTACAGACGGACGGTGAAGGGAGGAGCGCGTGCACAGCAGGGGGCGCGGTCCCTCCGGGCTGCTTGCTCGCCTCCTTTCTGTTGTTCTTGTCTTTATTTTACGTTTATGTGCTGTAAGTATACGACACTAACGGGGAAACGGTTTCTCTAGATTCACTTACGGTGCACGCGACGAAGCAGCTTCGGAGACACCACCGTGCAATTTATTAATTCAGTCTTCAAAGGAAAACAAGTGAACAGCACAAATAAGCTCGTCTCAGAATTGTTGGCGAAATGGCATTATGTATTCGGTTCGGACGTACAAGTATTTATATCGTGTGTGCTTTTTTTCTTTTTTTAGGCGGGTGGGAGTTGAACATTTTGATCCGGCGAAATTTGACGGGCGAGCCGATGTTCACGACAGCAGAGTGGTTCAGGTTTAACCCTTTTTCCTAGCAGTTCCGACCCTTGTAATTTGTAATGTTAGCGTGGTGTTCGAAGAAGCAATTTCGCCAATTCTTGCAATACGCCACGGGATCACAGGAAAGCGGTAAGGTTTATTTTCCACCAGTACAGCAGATCTGATTCTCCGCCACAGCTGGTGGATGAAAAAGAAATCCCGCTCCTTTCAGTCCGCCGCAAAATGAACAGAAGATTCTGTTACAGGAAATTAATATTCCATTACCTAACTGTGTCCAACCTTCTGCTGCCAGACGAACACGACACACTAGGGAACACACGCTGCAACCCATTTTTGCCCGAACAAATTCATTTAAGTACAGTTTTTTCCCCCGGACCATCTCTGATTGTAATTTGCTCCCAGAATTTCTTTTCCAAAGCAGTAATTTTAACAAGGCACTGCAAGGTCATTTGTTTGGTTAGGCTGCTCAACATTTTAGTACTTTATATCTGTTTCCTTTGTTCATGCCGAATTGTGCTGTGTCATCATCATCATCATCATCAGCCTGATTATACCCACTGCGGGGCGAAGGCCTCTCCCATATTTCTCCACTTAACCCGGTTCTGTGCTAGCTGCATCCACTTGACCCCTGCGAACTTCTTAATCTCATCCGCCCACCTAACTTTCTGTCGCCCCCTGCTACGCTTTCCTTCCCTTGGAATCCAGTTTGTTACCCTCAGCGACCATCGGTTATCCTCTCTTCGCACTACATGTCCTGCCCATGTCCATTTCTTCTTCTTAATTTCCACTAGAATGTCGGTAACTTGAGTTATTTCTCTGACCCACTCTGCACGCTTTCTATCTCTTAATGTTACCCCTACCATTTTTCGTTCCATAGCCCTCTGGGTTGTCCTCAACTTATGTAGAACTCTCTTGGTTAGCCTCCACGTTTCAGCCCCATAGGTGAGTACAGGCAAGATGCAACTGTTGTATACTTTCCTCTTGAGCGATACCGGTAAGCTGCTAGTCATAATCTGCGAGTGCTTGCCAAATGCGCTCCATCCCAATCTTATTCTTCTTGTTATTTCCTTTTCATGGTCCGGATCTGCGGTTACTACCTGTCCTAAGTAGACATATTCGCCTACTACTTCCAGTATTTCGCTACCTAATGTAAACTGCTGTTCCTTCCCGAGGCTGTTGAACATTATCTTAGTCTTCTGCATATTGATTTTCAAGCCTACCTTTCTACTTTTTCTGTCTAGGTCATCAATCATTATTTGCAGTTCATCCCCCGAGTTGCTTAGCAAGGCAATGTCATCAGCAAATCGCAGATTACTGAGGTATTCTCCATCTACCCTTATCCCTAACTGCTCCCATTCCAAGTCTCTGAATACTTCCTCTAAACACGCCGTGAATAGTACTGGGGAGATTGTGTCTCCTTGCCTAACACCTTTCTTTATGGGAATTTTGTTACTTTCTTTATGCAGAACTATGGTTGCTGTGCAGCCACTATATATATCTTGCAGTACTTTCACGTACGGCTCGTCTACCCCCTGATTTCGCAATGCCTGCATCACTGCCGATGTTTCAACTGAGTCAAATGCTTTTTCGTAATCAATGAATGCTATGTATAAGGGCTGGTTATATTCCGAGCATTTTTCTATCACCTGATTGATGGTATGAATATGATCGATAGTAGAGTACCGTTTCCGAAACCCTGCTTGATCCTTTGCTTGATTGAAGTCTAAGGTTGTCCTGATTCTATTAGCGATTACCTTAGTAAATACCTTGTACGTAACAGACAGTAAGCTGATTGGTCTGTAATTTTTAAGGTCCTTAGAGTCCCCTTTCTTGTGAATGAGGATAATGTTTGCATTCTTCCATGGTTCCGGTACCGTCAATGACACCAGGCACTGCGTATACAGGGTGGCCAGTTTTTCTAGCACGATATCCCCCCCTTCCTTCAGCAAATCTGTAGTTATTTGATCCTCTCCAGCTGATTTCCCCCTTTTCATAGTTTCTAGTGCTTTCTTGACCTCGTCTTTCGTCACTGGTGGAACGTCTGACTGTTTTTCCCTACCGCCAATCTCATTACGGTCCTGACTACTTTGGCTACTGTAGAGATCTGTATAGAACTCCTCGGCTACTCTGACTATCTTGTCCATATTAGTGATGACATTGCCCGCCTTGTCCTTTATCGCATACATCTGGTTTTTGCCTATGCCAAATTTCTTCTTTACCGCTTTAAGGCTTCCCCCGTTCTTTACAGCATGCTCAATTTTCTCCATGTTATACTTCCTTATATCGGCCACCTTGCGCTTATTGATTAGCTTTGATATCTCGGCCAATTCGATCTGGTCTGTTGGATTAGAAGCTTTCATACTCTGGCGTTTCTTAATCAAATCTTTCGTCTCCTTAGACAGCTTACCGGTATCCTCTCTAACTATCCTACCGCCTATTTCTACCGCGCACTCAGTAATGATATCCCTGAAATTATTGTTCCTTGCTTCTAGGGTAATGTCGCCATCCTCAGTTCGAGCTGAGTACCTATTCTGTAGCGAGATCCTGAACTCTTCTGCCCTCCCCCTCACCGCTAATTCGTTGATGGGTTTCTTTCTTACCAATCTGTTGCGTTCCTTCTTCAGATTTAGGCTAATTCGGGACCTCACCATCCTGTGGTCACTGCATCGCACTTTCCCGATTACCTCTACATCCTGCACAATGGCGGGGGTTGAACACATTATGAAGTCGATTTCATTTTTAGTCTCTCCGTTAGGACTTTTCCATGTCCATTTCCGGTTCTTCCGTTTGCTGAAGAAGGTATTCATGATTCGTAAGTTATTGCGCTCTGCAAACTCAACTAGTAACTCCCCCCTGCTATTCCTAGAACCAATGCCATAGTCACCTACTGCCTTGTCTCCTGCCTGTTTTTTCCCTACCTTGGCATTGAAGTCGCCCATTAGTACAGTATACTGCGTCTTTACTATTCGCATTGCCGATTCTACATCTTCATAGAAGCTTTCAATTGCCTGGTCATCATAACTACATGTAGGTGCATAGGCCTGTACAATCTTCAGTTTATACCTCTTATTCAGCCTAATTACGATGCCTGCAAACTTCTCATTAATACTATAGAATTCATCTATATTACCCGCTATATACTTACTGACAAGGAAACCTACTCCTAGTTGTCGCCTCTCTGGTAAACCTCGATAACACAGTACATGCCCATCCTTCAGTACAGTACATGCCTCATTCGGCCTCCTAACCTCACTAAGCCCTATGACATCCCATTTCATGCCCTCTAGTTCCTCTAACAGCACTGCTAAACTAGCTTCACTAGCTAGGGTTCTAGCATTAAACGTTGCCAGGGTCAGTTTCCAGTGGCGGCCTGTCCAGCGGAGCCAGGCTTTCTTAGCACCCCCTGCTGCGTCACAGGTCTGACCGCCGCCGTGGTCAGTTGTTCCGCAGCCGCTGGTGACTGAGGGCCGGGGTTTTATGGAGCTTATCATAGGAGGTTGTGGCCAATTACTGCACCAGGGTGGCCAACTCCTGTTCTGGTGAGGGAGTGCGTTGCCGGAGGTGTTCACCGGCATCAGGTCGCACCCCAAACCTGTTTATGTTTATGCAATTCCATCGACACGCGGATTTTTTTTTTTCATCCGGTGGAGAATTGCGCGGCACCGGGATTTGAACCCCGGTCCTCTTGCATGCGAGGCGGATGTTCTACCGCTACGCCACCGCTGCACCGTGTGTGTGTTATGTTGCTGTGTGTTATTACCGTTCTGTGTGTTGTGCTGTGTGTTATTGTCTATTTTTATTTGTTAGACTGTCCATTTTTTTAATAATTACTATTACTATTATGATACTTTTTTTCTCGCCGAATTGTAGTATGTACTGTATTTTTTGTTTTTCTGTGTGTGATTGTTACCTGGTATGCCCCTCCTGCTTGGGCCATAAGGCCTGCAGTATTTTGAAATAAATAAATAAATAAAGTTAGGAGTAAAATACAGCCTTCATACGACAAAATTCTGGCTAGCCTATATATACCTCAGGATAACCAAAAAATGTATATTTGCTTTAAGTTATGGTTTAATTTAATGTTTCTTTTTTTTTGAGGTCGAGCGCCCGACCTCAACCTCACATTTTGAGTTTGAGGTGAGGTTGAGTGAGGTCGCCAATGGTCACCTGAAAAGTGAGGTGAGGTCGCCTGGGGGATCTCAACCTCAATTCATGAGGTTGAGGCTGAGTGAGGTCGCCAAATATTTTTTGAGCTTGAGGTGAGGTCGAGGTTTTTGAGGTCAAATGCCCACCTCCGGTTCTCAGCGGTAGGAAAGCAACCGGAACACACAGTGAGGCTGATGGGCGTACAGTGCCGCCTACGGTCTGGCGAAAGCTGCAGGCGTATAGGCCTATAAACGATACGGCTGAGCTGAATTGCGCTGCGATAGCGTGGTGGTTAGGGTGCTCTAGTGGTGTGCCCTAGGACGCTGTATCGAAACACGTCCTCGTGGGCCGTTTTCCAATGGAGACGAAAAGCAAGCCGTCCGTGTGCTATGCGACTTCTTCTTCATCTTCTTCATCATCATCATCATCATCATCATCATCATCATCATCATCATCATCATCAGCCTGATTGTACCCACTGCAGGGCGAAGGCCTCTCCCATATTTCTCCACTTAACCCGGTTCTGTGCTGGTTGCATCCACTTGACACCTGTGAACTTCTTAATCTCATCCGCCCACCAAACTTTCTGCCCCGCCCCCCCCCCTACTACGCTTTCCTTCCCTTGGAATCCAGTTTGTTACCCTCAGCGACCATCGGTTATCATCTCTTCGCACTAGATTTCCAGCCTATGTCCATTACTTCTTTTTGATTTCCACTACAATGTCAGTAACCACTCTGAACGCTTTATATCTCTTAATGTTACCCCTACCATTTTTCGTTCCATAGCCCTCTGGGTTGTCCTCAACTTAAGTACAACTCTCTTGGTTAGCCTGCACGTTTCAGCCCCATAGGTGAGTACAGGTAAGATGCAACTGTTGTATACTTTCCTCTTTAGCGATACCGGTAAGCTGCTAGTCATAATCTGCGAGTGCTTGCCAAATGCGCTCCATCCCAATCTTATTCTTCTTGTTATTTCCTTTTCATGGTCCGGATCTACGGTTACTACCTGTCCTAAGTAGACATATTCGCCTACTACTTCCAGTATTTCGCTACCTATTGTAAACTGCGGTTCCTTACCTTCAGTGCACGTTAAAGAAATATTTTTTAAATAATAATTGGTTCACAGCAAAGGAAAGGCGCAGTATGTGGGGACACCTTTTCTGCGCCGAAAGTGAAGTGAGGGTTGGTAGCGAAAGTGTAAAGAGAGAAAAAAGAGTCGTTGGGGAGGGCTGTAGAGTAGTTTACGTGCACTGACATCGCACAGCACGTGGACGCCTCTTCATTCGCCTCCATCGAACCCCAGTCGCTGGCGGTTGGGATCGAACGCAGATGAAAGGAACACAGGTGGTCGATGTTTCCTGAGCCCTCCACTCCGGCCTCTTTCGTAGCCTGAGTCGCTATTTTACGTCAAACCTCATAAACCAACCAGAGTAACCATCTTTATGCCGAGGTTCACTCGTTGTGGTGTTCATGGCATTTTCCGCCGCGTCCGAGTAAGGCTGCATCAGTGCGCCTTTGCCGATTAGTTTTACGCTCGTCTTCCAGGTCAAACCCGAGTTTCGTTGCACAGTAGAGACCTTATTGGCTGTCAGGTTTTGAAGGTGGCAGTTGTGGCAACCCTGGATTAGGGAGACGCCATAATTTTGGGCGTTTCGAAACTAAAAGACACAAAGAAGTGTTCTTTTACGCGTCTGCGCCGGTCTGCCGGCGTCGTCTCTGCTGCTCGCTGCTCATTTGCCGGACACTTGAGACGCTTTGCAACGCCGTCCAACCTGAGATTGGATTTCAGCGACGCATCGTCATGATTCGCCGCAGGCCTTCTCTCTCTCTTTCTTCCTCTCCGATGTTGCTTTCAGCGTCCCATGCTTGCCAGTAACTCTGCAATGACGCCACGTAAATAAGCTCCATAAAACCCGTATTCGTGTTCAGAAGCTTTCGGTTTCTTAGTGAGATAACCTCGCCGTGTATCGAGCTCCCAGTTGCGTATCCTTTGACAGGTAAGCGACATCAGTGGTTTTTGCTTGTTCCTTTGCTTGTGTTACAGATTTGTAACTGGGAATACGCACTTTTTTCGGAGTCATTTTCTTCTCAATTCACAGTGTCAGCTTTGCTGCGGAATTTCTGAAAAAAAAAAAAAAACAATTGCAAGAGCGTTTTATATTCGGCGGCTGCGTTAGATGGAGTGACATGAAGAGGCGTCCATGTGCTTTGCGATGTTAGCGCATTTTGAAGATCCCCAGGGGGTCGAAGTTACTCCATAGTCCTACACTACGGCTCCTCTTTCAGTCTTTCCACTTTCTCTCCCACGTCCCTCCCTTCCCTTACGGCGCAGTTCAGGGGTCCACAAAAACAAGTGTGACAGATACTGCGCCTTTCCGTTCAATATATTATTTCATATTATCGGAGATGGCTGAAGGAATTGAGCTGAGTGTCATATTGAGGGTCATAGGGGCGCCGCTAAATATCTGAAAAATGGGCCACAGCGTGCGTGCTCGGATTACGCGAAAACGCAAACAATTCTGCGTCTCAGCGCTGGGGTGAACCTGCGAATTTGTGTATTCCAACGTGTCTTCTCAGGTTTGGCTTGGGCTCCAAAGGTTCCACCCGCCTGTCAGCTCCTAGTAACCCGTGACCATGTCGTAATATAAAGAAATAAGAAGTGCTTACGCCACGAGCTGGGTATGAACCCACGCCATACGGCGCAGCTACCTTTTTCATGCTTCGTCGGGTGTCTGTAGAGATGGCAGCACTGGTGCCAGCTAACAACTCTGGTTTTCGGACTCTGCAGCGCAAGTCAGGTTTGAATGAGGAGCAGAGACGCGTGCCCAAGCTGATGGGCAACAGCAGCCTCACACGAGCTTGGCCTCACATGCCTGAACGCTTGTATAAATTGAGTGAAACGTCGCTGAAAGCATACACATGACCCCGCCGCATCAGGTACAGGTAATATTCCGCAAAATTCATCGTCGGTCCCTCCTGGCGCTTCCTCTTGGCTGCAAATGAGATCAGTTTTCCGAACGCTCAAGCCGTGTCGAAACACCTTGAGGGAATAAGAGCACAAACAAGGAGTCGCATAATGAACTCAAGATACTATGCGTATCAAGGCTGGTATGTGAACTGCGTACGGTATTCCGAAGGTCGTCTAAACAACGCAATGAGTAGAAGCACACATGAAGTATAACGTATACATTGGCTGCTTGAAGAATGAAGTACTGAAGAAAAGGCCATAGAGAAGGCTATTAAGCAAAGAGCGGACACTCCCTTGCGGCCCTGCAGCCGAGGTACTACTCTTTGTTTTTAATTTAAGTTTAACCAACTGAATACATAACAGTATCACAATAGTAACTATATACTCATGATCTCGATCAAAACTTTATGCTGGCCATGTGAAAAAGGTATTACAAGGAGCCTACTGTACGCGACTTATACCAGTAGATGTCATCAAAAATGCAGGCCACGAACAGGCAGCAGCGCTTTTAAGACCACAGCGAGAATGTTTTAGCCATGACAAGGAACATGGCATGTAAAAATAGAGCTTACGAACCGGCAAAAGCTCATGTGCTGTGGAATGCATATTCACAAAACGATCACAAATGAACAATAAACTCTTCTTGTAGTACCAAATAAAAGCTTGTGCTGAAACGGCGTGCCACCAATGAATTCTATTATATATAGCGTAGGTATTGCGGGAGACGTTCGAAAAATTACGCGTCTGAAGCAATGCCTATGTGCTTAAGAAAAAGGCGATTCAAAAAACAAATGCTGGCCGGTTGCACATGTCCGGCGCAGCATCAACATTTTTATTGGCAGTACCATTTGGCAGTATTTTTGCTTCGTCATAGGAGGTGAGATAGTCAGTGGCAACTGTGATCTATTTGTTACCCGCAGATGATGTCAGAAAGGTGCCGAGCAGCAGATCAAGCCAAATTTGTTGAAAGGGTTCGTTCGATGGCGGTATGGGGCTCTGTAACCCAGCTGGTCTGATCGGGGGCGTCTTGCGTCGCTGGCTCTTACGCACATACGCTGGCTCTTACGCTGGCTCTGAGGTGCCCTGCTGCTGGTTCATTGTGGAACGCCTTAGGCAGGACTAGGAGGTATGTGGTCCTGTTGGCTGCGAAATCCTTCTTCACAAGGACGTAGTTGTGCAACGCGAAGGACGACAGCTGACGCGTGAAGACCGTAGGAGCAGAAGCCCTCTTGCCTTCTAGGTAATCCACCAAGTCTCTCAACAGAGGGTCCGAGTGCTGCTGCTCTGCAATACTGGTGGTGCTTACCGGTCCCAAGAAGGCGTCGTCGGCGTCTCACTTCGGAGGTGCGTCAACAGGGGCTGGCGTCAAGCAGTCTCCCTGAGGACGCTTGCGACCAGATTTGTACACCACCGTGATGTCGAATTCTTGCAGGCGTAAACTGCATCGTGCAAGGCGGCGAGAGGGCTCTTTCAAACTGGCAAGTCAGCAGAGGGCATGGTGACCGTTTACTAGCTTGAAAGGTTGACCGATCGATACGGACGGAATTTCGACGTGGCCCAGATGACGTCAAGGCATTCTTCTTTATCGAGCAATGTATGTTGCTGGGCGAGCTGGTAGAGCATAATGGAAAACAGCGCTCGCAGAAGAAGGAAAAGAGGGACCTGGTAGAGGGACCTGCTAGCGTAAGCGATAAATTGTCTACTCCGGCTTTCCTCTGAACAAGAACGGCGCCTATACCTACGCTGCTAGCGCCGGTTATACATTTCAGTCTAAGCGTTTTCATCAAAATGACCGAAGACAGGTGGAGACTGTAAGAGGCGCTTGAGCTCCTCGAAGGCTTCAGCTTACGGTGCTTTTCACTCAAACGGTACGTCTGCCTTTGTGAGCAGCGTCAAAGGTTTGTTGAGGTGCGAAATGTTCTTGACGAATCGTGGGTAATACGCGCACAGTCCGAAGAATAGGCGCACAGCTTTCTTATCGTGTGGTTGAGCAAACTGTGCGATCGCATCTGTTTTTTTGGATCTCTACGAACACTGTCCTTGCTTACGATGTGGCCAATGAACAAGAGCTCCTCGTAAGTGAAGTGGCGCTTCTCTGCTTACAGTGTTAGCCTTGACAACTTGATTGCGTCGAGCACTGTGCGAAGCCTTTTCAGGTAGTTTTCAAATGTCGAAAAGAAGACAACGACGTCGTCTAAGTACACCAGATGGCACTTCAAGCCAGCCAGTACGGTGTCCATTACTTGCTGGATCGTCGCGGATGCGGAGCAGAGTCCTCATGGCATTACCTTGAACTCGAAGAGGTCGTCTGGCGTGATTAACGCGGTCTTCTCGCGGTCACTTTCATCGACCTCAATTTATAGTTAGCCGCTATTTAAGTCCATCGATGAGACGTATGTTGTGTTGCACAGCCGCGCCAGTGTGTCGTCGTTGCGAGGGAGAGAGTAAATATGTTCGTTATGCTACTCAAGCGGCGTTAACGACGCTGAAACAGTGTGCCGTCTTTGAACGACTTGAACAACTCGAATGAACGACTGTGTCGGCCTAGGGGCTCTTTGACGGCTGGATGACATCGTCACGATGCATTTCATCGTCTTGCTCACGGATGGCTTGGCGTTCTCGCAGCGATACGCGGTAGGGGCTTTTGGCGCAGAGGTAGGGCGTGTTCGTCCGTGATAACACGATGCTTTGCCAATCGAGTTTGTCGCACCTTCGAGGCGGACGAAAAGCACTTGCTGTAGCTTTCAAGAACAGTGCGAATCTGGTCTTTTCAACACCGGGGTAGGGCTGGGTTGACGTCGAAAGTGGGCAGATTTCCTCAGGTGGGTGCATCGCCTACGGGCTGGTTCGATAGAGCGAAGACATCTCGCGTGCCTGCTAGCGCGTCGAGGAAAGTGATCGTCGTGCCTTTGTTAAGGTGCCGATATTCTACGGTGAAGTTTATCATCAACACCTGAGCTTATCCTTCCCAGAAATTGTCGATGTCTCTTGTGATTACTACCTCGTTCCGAGAGCAGGTGAGTGTTTCCTTCGACGATGCCTTCGGTGGATTCGATGTCTGCGCTACCCACGCAGGCTACCACGCTTGATCAGGGCGACATGGTCAATTCTTCGCCGAGGGCGTTTAGAGCGCCCAGTTGCGTCGAAATGGCCGTAAGAGGTATGACGTTGTCTGTCTAAAGCTTGATGAGCTTTTATCGAAGATCGATGATCGCCCGATGTTCAGAGAGAAAATCCATACCCAGGATAACGTCTCGCAAGCAGCTCTTTAGGACCCCGAAACTTGTAGGATAAGTGCGCCTTTCACACTCTGGTGATGCATTTCCCCGGATGGCGTAATGGGGTGGCCGCCAACGGTGCGTATTAGCGGGCCGTCCCATATAGTGTTCAGTTTTTTGAGCTCGGCGCGAACGTTCCACTGACGACAGAATAGTCGGTTCCGGTGTCCACTAAGGCGGTAACTGTGTGACCATCGATAGCAACCTTCGAGGTCACTTGATCGTGTTCTGGTATTGCATCTTGGCTTCTGCGTTCGATCTCTACTTCGTCGTGTGTTGAGGTCGCGTCCGGGACACACCGTTATCACTTCGCTGGGCGGCGGCGTCAACTTGGTGTCTGGCCGTGTTGTCGATGTTGCCGTCGCGGGTAGCGGCGGTGTCACTTTGAAATCCGGGCGCGCGACCGTCGAAGGCGTCGTCAAAGGAACGTTGGCGTAATAGCTGCGTCATCGTTACTCGTGATCAGCGGCGGAGGCTCTTCGTTTTTTCACCGTTGAGCAACCTCACCTGCCAAGGTTGCTGTCTTCAGTTTCCCCTACGGGGGCTTTGATATGCATGCCATTCTCATTATTTCATTTTTTTAGATACATATTTCCTGACGAGTGCCATGCGTTTTAAAAACTGTTTTTCTTTCAAAAACTGATAGTATTTAGCCTGTATTAAAGGCGTCATGCTATAGTCATCCAATATATAGCAGTTTTGTAGTCTGACAGTTACCACTGGGCCTTATTATTATATTTCCGAAATTTGAGATCCCTAGACGTAGTCTTTATTTGAAATAAAGTTACTGAATTTGATACAACGAAGCTCCCCCCACCGACAGCGACCGCCATGTGCAGAAGATTGGTGACGTCACAGACGGCCCCTGCGTCGTCTGTTGCCGGCACCCATAAACTGCCGATACAATACTGCGTGGTCGCGCCTGCTGAAAGACCAGCATGACTCGCAATGAATGCACTCAGCATGTTTCTGAAAACCGAACAAATACTGTAGTGAAGCGCGATTTAGTTCCTGCTCAGAGCGACGGCCGCCATCATCCGTGGCAGCACTGCCACCGTCCCCCCCCCCCCTGAAAATATTTTCCTTCACTACAAAACAGTGGAGTTGAAAGAGAGTTTCATGATCGAGTGGTCCTTTTACTAAAACACCTCGCTGATCACTTACAAAGTGCCGTCCGCTGTGTCTTCGATGATAAGCAATGTATAGGCCTGGCTACGACTACGGGGAAGCAGAGGGCTAGAGTGCCGTCATCAGCAGCTCTCGCGGGCGGCATCATTGCTGTATGCTTGCGGCATCCTGTGCTGTAAGCCTCACGAGCTTATCGTCCACTTTTATAATGAGCCTCGGGCTAGGCTCAGGCCTGGCAGAGAACAGCGCAAATGATGAGACGGGAGGGCCGGGGTATTGAGTGCCGCGATGTATCGCCCCGCACCTTATACATACTGCGGCGCTGTCGGGTTGTACTCGATGCTTACAGCGCCTACATGTTGAGCTGGACGCCGCAGCGCAACATGTAGGCTCCCTATTGAATATTGTACAAAAGCGCCATTGGACGACACTCTATGCGCATTTCATGTGTTGATATTGATTCGTGTTTCAGTGTAGTGTGTACCTTGTTCGAGGGGGCCAGCTCATGCGGATTGCGTACTCGGGCGCCGACATCCTCCTGAACCCCACCCACAGGCGCCGTGCTGTTGCATAGGTTAAAAGCGCTAATAGAGATCGAAAAGCACTTTGCGGTAACTGCTTATAGTGGCATGAATGCTGTTGAGTCCGCCCCGTCGGCTTTGCGTAACCGCGGTTCAAGCTGCTCGTGCACAGAAAATGCAGCAGACGACTCGGCGTCACTTATGTCGTTACTGGATACGTCGGTGGCCAGATCAGCAAGCTGTTCACAAAAAAAAAAATACTAGTTTTAAAAGATATCTGCAGCTGCTGTGGAGATAAAACGTTAAGGTTTATTTGCTTGGCACGTCGGGAATTAACTCAGTAAACAGTTTATAATCCAAAATTGGTGTCATGACCACTTTAAGAGCAGAAGATGGGCTGCGTTCTTTTATCGTGAACAACGTTCTATCAGGAGAGTCTTCAAGGGAGATTCTGAGCATAAGACCTAAAATGTTATGCCGCTACCCAGCAGAATGTGTGCAGCTGCATGTATTCAGCCAGTTGTGCCAAGCCTTGCGCTTCCGTGGCCCAATTGCCCTGTTTATGTGTGAGGTTCAAGGCGCTGCTAAAGACCCTTACCGTGGCTCGGGGCAGCTCTCACTCCGGCGGGAGTGACTGCTACCCGCTCTTGAAATAGCAGGGAAACGTTGAAAACGAAAGAAACGTTAAAGCACGCGAAATATTCGTTTATCTACGCTCCTCAGTCACTCCACGTGCAGGAGGCAAGCGTCACCGCAATTGTGTGTTGCTTTGTCGACAATGCAGGACCCAGTTCACGCCCAACTCCTTGTCTGGTTGTCGGTCTCAGAAAGGCCACACGCGACTACAACAGCTCTTGCCAGCTGCAGGAGTGATAACAGCCCGCTGTGGCACGCGTATGTAAGTACCACATCACATAAATACATGTTATGCAGCTGCGTCGTCATATCATTACTTTGTTTTGCTTAATAATAATAATAATAATAATAATAATAATAATAATAATAATAATAATAATAATAATAATAATAATAATAATAATAATAATAATAATAATAATAATAATAATAATAATAATAATAATTTATAGGCAAAAATTACAGGATAATAACAAGCATATTTAGGCATACATGCTTGCGAACGGAGCTGGGCAGTACAGCCTCATTGCATACGTGCCGAGTCATCCCCAAAATAAACAATATTGAAAAATATTGATACGAAAAATACGTGAAATGAAAAAAGCAAAAAAAAAAAAGAAATGTCAAAACATTTATAACACGAATCAATGAAAGTTATGTGTAAAAAAATGCTATACAATATTTCTTACTGATAAACAATGTATCTAGAATAAAAGGTACGGTACAGGCGAACCGTAAACGCTCAATCACATTGCACAAATGATCGAATGGACTGTTTAAATTTACGAAGAAAGTTTAGTGACGTGCTGATTTCAAATTTATTCAAGATAGAAGGTAAATAAAATCATCGAGTTTTTTTCTCGTAATTTGTTTAAAGACGCGCAACTATGAATTTTTCTTCATGGCGCATACATCGCGTTTTTCTATTCTTATATTTGAAAGCTTCAGAACAGTAATTCTTATACAAAATTTGATATGAAAACTGTTTCTCTATGGACAATATGTTGAAACGAACCATGCTCAGTAATACACTTTCATTGTGGAATGTAGTACCATAGGACAGGCTACAGCAATCCTTCTTAAAATACTGTTTATAATATTTAATTTGTAAATGGAGGCCGACCTATATGCAATGAGAACATATCTGAGTCCCGACTCATCTAATCTCTTGTAGACACTTTTTCTTATACGTGCATCACACAACGATCTCAGGGAGAATAGGTATGCACAAACCGTTCCTAAACATTCGGCTAATTCCGCGATATGAATATTCCATTATAGTGTACTATCGATAGTCATGGCTGAGTATTTTGTGCTGTTAATGAGCGGAAGGGGGATACGTGACCAATTTCCAGAGCAATTGTAATGCATAAAAATTGCTTTGTAGTTTGAAATGATTTTATGTGGGTTGTGGAAACATATAGGCACCCTGCAATGCAGTTTCACGAAACAGGTCGCGCCGTCTGGTGGCTAAATAAAGAAGCTTGAAGGCGCTCACGCGCGCTGGCCATGCTTTGCTGCCGTGACATGGCGCGTGCTTTTTGGTTCGTCTTATGTACCCGAGAGTGGTTTCCCATTTGGGAACTGCTAGTGGTGCACTCGGTTTTGTACTTGAGGGCTCGGTGCTGTAACCGGAAATGTGTAATCACCAAAGTTCAGACGAAGGAAAATTGGGCGTAGGTACTGATGCTTCGAAGGCTGCAGCTGTCGCGAACTATCGCCAAGTGTGAGGCTGCCCAGCTCTCCGCTGAAGCGACACGAATACAAAATGGGCTCATCGTTGTGCGACGAGTCAAGAAAGTGAACTGCTACCTGTGAATCCAAATCGAAGCAACCAAATTAAAAATTAAGCTCGGAGAGGGCATTACTTAGCGTCAATCAGATAACACATTTTGCTTCTCACGGTGCGACTAGTCTGCACGAGGCGGTAGATTAGATGTCACAGTTCACTGTTTCATTATAGTTTCAAGGTTCGTCGGTCGATAAAATTCCCATTGAAACTTCGCCTTGATGAAATAAGGAGAGCGTCAGAGGAACGTGTTTGCTAGGTGTCGCCCACCGTTTTGGCTGTAATTTCGTTTACCTCGATTTTTCATGCTCTTTGCAATGGCGGTTGATTGACGCCAGCGCATAAAAGGCGCGACCTGGGTTTGCCGCTATCGGGCCTGTTTCCTGTACGATGTGCAGTTAGCGCTCCTTGTTCATGTGAATTATAACGCATATGTTCTGCGGTTCCTTCGTAAACATGAAGAACTGTGTCTGCACCAGAGCAGGGAACCAAATAGTGCGCATGAAATGCGTGATATGACACGCCGAAGTGGCTCAATGGTGAGGTCGCTCGGCTGCTGAACCCGGATTAATACCGGCCATGTTTTGATGGAGGCAAAATGCAAAACGCCCGCATGCTCTCCAATACGAGTGCAAGGTAACGGATGCCCAGGTGGTCGAAATTGCCCGGCGACAATGCATTAAGGCGCTCATAGCCTGAGACGCTTTGAGACTCCACAGTCTCCATAAACGAAGACAAATCCGTGACCTTAGTAAACAAGTATGTGACATTATAATAATAACTACAGACACTTTGTATGCGCCGCGTAGTTTTCTCCTATTTTAATCGCGACATTTAATTCTTTCACGCTCTACATTTGTTGAAACAGATTGATGGTAACATACATCATTCATTCATTTTGCCTTTCGCGAATCCTCAAGCTGGCGCAGTTCTCGGGATTTGAGGGTGCGTCTCAAGCATTTTTAGAATTATTGGGTGTGATGATAACGTTTAATTCAAAGAAAAAGCGACAAAATAGCGCGACTAGAAGCCGTAGCCTATTCAAGGACATTAAAATAAAAAAAATTTCAGAGAACGCTTAGTCTTTCCACCCCTCTATTCTCATTTTTTCTCGGCGCGCATAAACCTAGGTAGTAATAAGCTTGAACTGGATTCATATATCAGACAGCTTTATTTTTATTGGAACCTTATTGCAAGCGTGACGGCAAGAAATTCAGATGGCGGAAATCGTAAGCTCCGCGCTGTTTGCATTCATTTCCATCGCTATAGTCCCTAAAATATTCCTGGCAGTATGCGAGAAGCATCCGCTTTTGAGACACCGAAAATATGATGGTTTTCCAGTAAGCAAGCATCTCATCTTTTCCTCGCCCGAAAATACTCGTCTAGAACAGCCACAGATTTGAAACCGCATTGTGAAACCGCAACGTCGCGGGCTCGAGCTTTCTGAGAGGATGCTTGCTAGTTAACAAAAAAAAAAAAAAAACCGTTCCGAATCTATGCATTAGCGTTTAAACGTCAACGAGGGTTTTAATGCCACTAGCACAGCCCGCAGCAACGACTGAAAGACGCGCTAGAACGGCGCCGACGGCCGATGGAGCGCCTTAGTGATTGGCGGCACCGCTGTTGGTGGCGCTGATGTCAGTGCGCTGATGGCGCCGCCCGACGATTACATCTTTCCTATAAGGCTTGTTTTAACATGGTATTTACTATTTAACTGTATACAAACCATGAAAGCAATTGCATTATATTAGTTTGTAAAATATCCCTAACATCGCTATATGATGTTTCAGGCAGTACAAGGGCAGTGTCATCTACATACAAGTATAGTTTACATTTCAGTGGCAAAGTGGCTAGATTATTGATATAATTATTAAATAGAATGGAACCTAGAATCGAGCCTTGGGGTACTCCAGTTTTAATGTCTAATAACTTACAGTAACAATCGCTTATTTTTACACATTCTAGTAGATCTATAAAGTAAATGTGACAAAATGTTCGGTATGGTCCTCTGAAACTAAAGTTCTCTATTTTGTCTAGCAAACGTCGGTTATTAACTGTATCAAACGTCTTCCGAAGTAAATAGAATATGTTAGAAAAATATTATTTCTATCAATTTGAGAATAACAAAGCTCGTTAAAATCTTCTAAAACTTGAATAGTGTGGTGACCTGAACGAAAACAGTTTTAAACGTGGCTTAGTAAATCTCACTTTTGACAGAATTCCACCATAAAGCCGTGAACAGCTTTTTCAAGAATACAGGCAACTGAAGAAAGGATGGCCACTGGTCTATAGTTGTCGTAAATATTTCTTGATTCTTTCTTAAAAAGGGGCCTTACTACACTAGTTTTCAGTTTAACATGGATCAGGCCTGTTCTCATAGTTTCATTAAAGGTATTGTTAAGGTTTATTTACGGAGTGATTCTGCACCTTAGCCTGGTGCGCTCACCAGCACTTGGTGAGCTTCTTCTTCTTGAGCCTTTATTCTGGAGAGCCTCTTTTGCACACTTCCTTGTCCTCTTCTGCGTGCATGCCTGACATTTCCCCTGCGCAGACGAAGCCCCTGGGCTGTCAGTCAGAGTCCCGAGAGTGGCAGTACTTCATTCTTGTGACATAGACTACTTGTGGTTTCCGAGAGGGGCTGACTTGGGAACATTGGCGAGACACGACGTAACTCATCTCATTGATGCGTGTGAGCACAATAAATGGGCCTGTGTAGTGCAACAACAGCTTCTGGGACAAACCACGCTTGCGGAGAGGTGTTCAGAGCCACACTACGTCGCCGCGAAGATAGGAGACATTCGATGCCGACAATCGTAGCGCTGCTGAGCGGTCTTACGAGGCCAGAGTGCGTAATCGGGCCACCCGACGAGCCTCTTCAACGCTGCAGAGGGTGCTCGGAACAGAAGGCTGGGTGTCGAGAGAGAACGGCTAAATGGTGTCGAGAGAACGTTGAGGCGGACGGGCGTAGAGGAGGAAAAATAGACTATAAGCAGTTATCTCATGCTTCGAGGCGTTATAGGCGTAAGTAATGAATGAAAGCACGTCATCACAGTTCTTTTACTGCGAGTCAACATACATTGCAAGCATGTTCGTCAGTGTCTGGTTTGTACGTTCAACGAGGCCATTTGTCTGGGGATGGTACGGTGTAGAGTTACGCAACTGGCAAGTACAATAGCGCAGAAGCTGTTCCACAACATCTGCCATACACTGGCGGCCTCGATCCCTGATAATGACACGAGGAGGCCCATGACGGAGGACGACAGCGTGAAGACGAAATAAAGAGACGTCAGCGGCGGTGGCGGAAGAGATAACGGCAGTTTCACAGTAACGCGTGAGATGATCAACGCACACGATACCCAACGATTGCCTTGGGACGAGTGGGGAAACAGGCCTATGAGGTCTTCACCCACTTGCTCATATGGTGTGGTCGGTGATGTCATCGGATGTAAGTGGCCCGGCGAAGTCGTGGGGAGCTTGAACCGCTGGCACCGCACGTAGGAGTTCACGTAACGCTGAGTCGTTCGACGCATATTTGGACAGTAGAAACGTTCCTTATTGCGGGTAAGAGTCCTGGCAAACCCGAAGCGCCCAGCTGTAACGTCATCGTGTATAGCGTGTAGAACAGAGGAGTAGAGGCTAGCCGGGACGACTAGCAGAAGGCGTGCACAGCCAGATGAGTAATTTGTTTGCTACAGCAAACCATTTCGAAAGCAGAAAGGGTTCGCAGGTGCCGGATTACGGGCTTTTTCAAAAAGTGATACTAAGTCTTGATCTTTTCGTTGTTCTCGCTGGAAAGTGGAAAGATACGGAAATTGTACGGAAACGGTGGCAAGATAGTCGTCAAAGTTGTCATCGCAGAGGGTAGTGGCGAGATGCAGCTGCGAGAGGCAGTCAGCGCAAGCGTGTTGGCGGCCACTTTTGTACGACACTGTAAATTTGAGCTCCTGAAGCCGTAATGCCCAGCGGGCCAACCGACCGCGGGGGTCGCGTAGATTCATCAGCCAGCATAGCGAATGACTGTAATGATGACTGTAAAGTCACGTCCATAAAGGTACGAGCGACACCGCTATACGCCAAGAACAACGGCAAGGCACTCTTGTATCGTCACGGTATAGTTGCTTTAACACTTGCTAAGGGTGCGACTTGCGTAAGCGACAACGTGTTGGTTTCCGTCATGCCGTTGTATGAGCACAGCACCCACGCCGATGCCACTTCCGTCAGTGTGGAGTTCCGTGGGAGCTGTCGGGCTGAAATGATGCAGTATGGGCCGCGAGGTAAGAAGAAACTTGAGCTGGCGAAACGCAGAATCACATTCAGGAGTCCATTTGAAAGGAATATCTTTCTGCAAGAGGCATGTGAGTGGGTAGGCTACGTCAGCAAACTTAGGAATGAAGCGTCGAATGTAAGAGCAAAGTCCCAGGAAGCTCCTGAGTTCTTTCACAGATTTGGACTTTTTGACGCAGCTGATAGTTTCAATCTTCTGTGTTTAAGGCCTAACACCGTCTTTATCAACCAAATGCACAAGCACATCGATCTGGCGTTCACCGAAGCGGCACTTCTTAGAGTTCAGCACGCGACCGGCCTTCTCAATGCAGTTAAGGACCAGAGCAAAACAGCTGCTATGCTCGGCGAATGTCTTCCTGAAAATCACTACGTCATCTAGGTAACACATGCAAATTTACTACTTCAGTCCACACAGAAGAGTGTCCATAAACCTTTCAAAGCTAGTTGGAGCGTTGAATACGCTGAAAGGCATCACATTAAATTCATATAACCCATCTGGAGTCACGAATGCCGTCTTCTCTGTGTCTCTCGGATGCATCGGTATCTGCTAGTATCCGGACCATAAATCAACAGAGGAAAAGTAGCAAGCTGAACGGAGGCAAAGGATCAAGCAGGTTTTCGGAAACGGTACTCTACTATCGATCATATTCATACCATCAACCAGGTGAAAGAAAAATGCTCAGAATATAACCAGCCCTTATACATAGCATTCATTATTTACGAAAAAAAAAACATTTGACTCAGTTGAAACCTCGGCGGTGATGCAGGCATAGCGAAATTAGAGTGTAGACGACCAGAACCTGAAAATGCTGGAAGATATATATAGTGGCTGCACAGCAACCATAGTTCTGTATAAAGAAAGTAACAAAATTAACATAAAGAAAGGAGTTAGGCAAAGAGACACAATCTCCCCAGTACAATTCGCAGCTTGCTTACAGGAAGTATTCAGAGACTTGGAATGGGAGCAGTTAGGGATAAGGGTAGATGGAGAATACCTCAGTAATCTGCGATTTGCTGATGACATTGCCTTGCTAAGCAACTCGGGGGATGAACTGCAAATAATGATTGATGACGTAGGCAGGAAAAGTATAAGGGTAGGCTTAAAAATCAATATGCAGAAGACTAAGATAATGTTCAAAAGCCTCGGGAAGGAACAGCAATTTACATTAGGTAGCTATGTACTGGAAGTAGTAAGCGAATATGTCTACTTAGGACAGGTAGTAACCGCAGATCCGGACCCTAAAAAGGAAATAACAAAAAGAATAAGATTGGGATGGAGCGCATTTGGCAAGTACTCGCAGATTTTTACTAGCAGCTTACCGGTATCGCTCAAGAGGAAAGTATACAACAGTTGCGTCTTACCGGTACTCACCTATGGGGCTGAAACATGGAGGCTAACCAAGAGGGTTCTACTTAAGTTGAGGACAAACCAGAATTCTATGGAACGAAAAATGGTAGGGGTGACATTAAGAGATAGGAAGCGGGCAGAGTGGGTCAGAAAAATAACTCAAATTACCGACATTCTAGCGGAAATTGCGAAGAAGAAATGGACATGGGCAGGACATGTAATGCGAAGAGAGGATAACCGATGGTCGCTTAGGGTAACAAAATGGATTCGAAGTGAATTAAAACGGAGCAGGGGGCGGCAGAAAGATAGGTGGGCGGATGAGATCAAGAAGTTCGCAGTGGTCTAGTGGATGCAGCTAGCACAGAACCGGGTTAATTGGAGAAATATGGGAGAGGCCTTCGCCCTGCAGTGGGTATAGTCATGCTGATAATGATGATGATGATGATTATGATGATGATGATGATGATGAGGAGGAGGAGGAGGAGGAGGAGGAGGAGGAGGAGGAGGAGGAGGAGGAGGAGGAGGAGGAATGGAGGCAGTCAATGGCATCAACACGCGGGAGCGGTCAAACTTACTTCTTTGTGACAGTATGAGGCGGCGATAGTCGACACAAAATCGCCATGTGCCATCTTTTTTTTTCACGAGAATTACATGGGCGGTCCATGGGCTCGATGATTCCTGAATGATTCCTCTTTGCATCATATTACGGACCTGTTCGTCAATTATCTTAAGTTCTGAAGGTGAGACACTATGGCGTCTGTCTAATCGGGTGTGCACATCAGTGTCGATCATGTGATGGGCGCGGGAAGGCGGCTTCGGTGGTGGCTGATCTCGAGCAAAGTCGAACGCGTCCGCATGTTTCATAAAAAACCTCCATCAATATTTGGCGGTCGTTGGTGGGTAGCGATTCGTTTATCACCGACTGAAACTGGGATCGGCTTGATCGGGACCTCTAGTTGAACGAGCAATGCCATCACTGAAGGCGACGATGTGCATTAATGGCGTTCTTCTTCAAAGTCGGCGAGTTTCAAACCACGCGGCAATACGGCAGGTTCGTTGGAATGGGTGACAATCCAAAGCGTGGCACGGCTCTCGTTCACTCGAACAATGCTGCGGGACACCAATACACTCTTTTTGGCACCGGAGAGCGAAACTGGTTTCACTAGAGCCGCGAAGGCTTTAAGAACCGCGCCCGAGGACACAACGGGGACGAAGATGGCGGACATCGCCGGATTGATGATATACTCGAAGACAGAAAACACTTAGACAGCCCGCGTCGATTCTTCTATGAAAGCCGATCGAAGGCTGGGACTTAGTGATATCTCGCCACTTTTGAAGTCGTGAGTTGCGGCACACTGCTGTAAAAATCAACTCCTATAATAACGTCGTGCGTAGAGCGAGGGAGCACCGTAAATTCAGTTCTAAACTCGTGTCCAGCGATCGCTACATTTACATAACAAATACCAAGCGGTACCAACAATTCTCCTCCTACACCTCGAAATATGACAGTTATATCCCAACCAAACATAATTTTGGGGACGATTCAATTCTCAAAATCTAAGCTCATCACGGAAACTGCAGCACCCGTATCCACAAAGGCCGTAACCACAAACATCATCCACTAACACTTCCAAGCGGTTCTTTAACATAACGACCGGTAGAGAAATTGGCAATATCGATAACCTGGTGACCGCACCTCCATCGGCCGCACACGCTAGTTTTTCGGTGGCGGAGAAGAACGGCGGGCAGAGGGCGAACGTCGGGAGCGGCGGACAGGAAGAGGAGTCAGGCTGCGGTCAGAGGCTGGTACTCGCGCAAGTCATTTCCAGGATGATGCGGACGCTGATGGCAAAGACGGGCCACGTGGCCCGGAAGCCGCAAGCCTAGCAGATGGGGCGATTGGCGGTTCGCTATGGGTTCGCAATGTGCCTTAGGAGTCAAGGAATCGAAGGAGGCTGCTGCGGTATTAAAGGGGTTGGACAATAAAATGTAGGGCTGCCCTGGTAAGACGGAGTAGGAAGTGTGCCAAGCGTCCTAGCGGCTAATTCGGCATAAGTCAGTGATGCTTGCACAGGAGAGAGTGCATCACTCGGTGGTTGGATTTCGGCGACTTTATTTTCAATGGCTTGACGGATAGCCGGCGTGATGGACGGCGCGATGTACGAAGGATAGACGGTGGGTGGAACGAGATGTAGGTGTGAAAGCTGGCCTGCAACTTCTTCGTGGGTGAATTCGTGGATGCTCTGCATAAATTGTGATGGCTCCGTCGACGATAGAGCACGTTACAAGCCCACAGTACCCTTGGCTGGTGCGCCAGTCTACTACGTAGAGGCGTGTTGCTTCCATAGTTCGTCAAAGCTCTGGCACAGGATTATAACGTCGGATACGGAGGTAGGCCAAGAGCATTTTGAACACGTCACCAGCGATCCCTTTGAGAATATATTTGACTCTTCCGGCTCGGGCATGGGCGGGTTGACATGCTTGCAGAGGTGAACCACGTCCTCAATGTAGCTGGTATTTGTTTCATTCAG
This sequence comes from Amblyomma maculatum, assembly GCF_055883805.1. Classification (NCBI taxonomy): domain Eukaryota; kingdom Metazoa; phylum Arthropoda; class Arachnida; order Ixodida; family Ixodidae; genus Amblyomma; species Amblyomma maculatum. The sequence continues at coordinate 16,408,886 of NC_139350.1, forward strand.
AAGCTGAGCCCTTGCATGCAGACATTGTCGGCGCGGAGTTTACGTACCGTGGGGCGGCCGAGGACGCGAAGCTCTTCTTAAATATAGACCACGTCCGGAGGTCAGCTTTGTGGTTGCGAAACTATAGGTTTGCAATGTCTGTGAGATAAAATGGACGTTGCTCAGTTTAACGGAATCAATCTACCGATTTTAAGCGCTGATGCGCTCGTTCGAAGGAGGTAGCCAATGGTCAACGTCATGGCCATCGGTACGGCTCAAGAAATACTGCTCGTGATGGCGTTCTACACAGGATCAGAGGACGGTGGCAGGGATGGGCGCCGATGGTTGGCTTGGAACTTCTTGCATGGTAGCCGAAGAGGATAACGTGCGGCTCGGAAGTTCTAGGGTGAAACCCTTTACGAGGACTGGGACGACGACTGAGACACCTCCACCAAATGTAAGCTGTTTATTGGAACGTCAGGACGGTATGCGATGACTGAGTACCGAGCGAACCAGCTCTCAAGAGTCAACCGAGCTTCGGTTCAACTTTATCGACCTCTTCGACGCGCCTCGTGAGCTGCTGCCGGTCGGAATTATTACAACTCACGCGTTCTCTACTACCGTAAGTGAGAATAATCTTAACCCAGACATGCCCCTCTGGGCTTGTCTTCCCAATGGGGATTTTTGTGCTTCTCGCGAACTCGGTAGCTTTTCAGCTTTTCCCGCTATTTCAACGGGCTCCTGCACGCAGGCGGCGCTACTAGGCGTGACTTGGCACACAACACGGGGCTGCATAGTGCGCCCGCCATCTTTGGCATCTCGGCATCTTTGGCGTGTATTTCACCCCATGGAACACCCTTCTTGAGTGGCTGGTTATAGCTAATGCATTCGCCCTGCTCTGAAGGTGAATGGAGCTTCATTTGCACAAGTGGTGGCCCGTCAGGTTTCTTTTATTATCTCATCATGTTTACATTCCTACCCTGCATCCCATGTTATTGTTTTGTGAGCCTCCTGATGAGGCTACTAGAGACTTTACCAGGGTAGAATTGCTGGCCTCCATAGGTCGATTCAAAACATATTACTTCCGGACACAACGGCACACCTAACTTCTTGTCTCGCAGTTTTCAAGAAAATGCTTCACAATCCAAGCTTGATATATTCAATTATTGTGGCATTAGATAGGTATTTCTTGACAGTGAAAAACATTCTGTTATTTGCCGCACTTGAGTTCTTTTGCTTTTTGTCGTTACTCTGCCTGTGTGTGGTTGTTTTTTATGCTATAACTTTATGATGTACATTGCAACGTTGTTGCGGTGCCCAAATCAGGTCCTCTGTTAGTGTCTCTCTCAACCCGCTGCCCAATTATTCTTACGCCTATTTTGTGTAAGCTCGCTGCTCGCTTGTCATGCTGGTTTGAATAGCATGGTTTTTATATATAATCTCAAATCGCGTTCCGTCTTCAAACAGGAACGGAGACGGTGTTGCTGTTTTGATTGCAGACGTACTTAGCCATTCTTCCTAGAGTGAACTTGTTGGTACTGTGATCACTACTGACAACACGAGGCCAATGAAAACTTCCTTCACTCTGCAATTCTTGACCCCCCGATGATCTTGCCCTCACGCATCGGTTTCTCCTCTCAATTCACTCATTTTCAGTAACTAGGGCCTGCAATTTGCATGTGCCCCTGAAGCCCCCTGGCCCATTTTTCTCCAACCGTGAGTGCCCAAGGGCTGCGCCCTCGCCCCACATTTTTGAACGTCGCCTTTATTACTCTTGTTCTAGTCCTAGAGAACATGTCTTCTATACGCGTACTTGAGCAAGCGAATGGTATAACCTCGTGGTCATGTCATACAGATGCTTCTGTACAACTGTCGGGGCTTAACATTGCTACTCCCTTCTCTGAGTCTGATGACCCTATCGTGTAATAAATCATGTTTCATCCGTATTGGAAACGAATATGGCTTACGGAAAGAAGCCCGTTTTAATATTACGGTAGATAATTACCAAATGCATATAGTAAAAAGCTTTTGGGCTCTAGGTTTCTTCTTCACACATCTGGGACAGGTACTCCGTGGCTAAACACGACCCATCAATCGGTATATGCTGCACTCGGTCGCATTCGCTGCGTAGCAATGCGCTCTGCCCACCTGCATTCTCGTGTAGTACCGCTTTCGTGCTGAAAAGTGCAATAATCCCGGTGACCCCTCGGCTGTTCCATAGACTTCCGTAATGAAGTAACTTACTGGTTGCACCTTGGGAACGCTGAGAGGCCGTCTGCTCTGAGTGACTGAAAAACAATGGGTTGAAAGTAAAAGCATAAGCGGCAAGAACACAGCTAACTGCCCAAGTTAAGAAAAAGCGTGGGCAGCATCCCGCCATATTTATCTTTTTGTTTTGCATTACTGGGTCAGGTGCCGTGAGCTCCGCTAAAAAGGCGAGCGTTTTCATGTAGACTTACTTATTTAAAGAATTTCTTAAGTTTACACCGCGTCTACATTACGCAGACGCTCGGTCAACGACCTCGCCGCAGTGGCTCTCTGGCTACAGCGGTCGACTGAACCCAAGGATGTGCTTTCAGTCACAACCGTGGCGGCTTTATTTAACAGAGACGAAAGCAAGGGAACCGTGTATTGTGCGATTTCAGTACACTTTAACACCCCAGGTGGTCCAAATTCCTGGAGCGCTTCCCTGCGGCTACCCTGAAGACCTGAGACCAGATTGTTTTACCCTCACACGCAGGCTGCTAGCGCGCTCCTACTCTCAACACCAGGCACCATCTGACGGTCGCGGGCGGCCAGGAGACTGCGGGTCGCGCGGGCGCCCCCCGTTGAATCCGTGTTTGTAAGCGAGCGTTCTTTAATTCTGTCGTTAACGCGCTCTACCACCTATGCATGAATGTGTGTGCTGTGCATTGCCACTCTCATTTGTCCCTGTTACAGAGAGTACTATAGCGATTTAAGGTGCGCTGCTTACTCGGTGACGAATATACAACGGTAGTCTAACATGTAGGTTACGAACTGTAAGTCGCCGTTAAAGCGCAGCTGTGGCATTTTTCGGGGGGGGGGGGGGGGGGGGAGGGGATGCCCTTCATATGTGAGAAATCCACATACTTTTTCTTACTTTTTGATTTTGTGCACGAGGATGCAGATTTTTAAAGCTGACTCCATGGTGCCAGATTTAACCGGATCAACGAGCTTCGCTCTAGTGTTTGCTTAGGCGAAACGTATTTTTTCGGCCAACAGTGGTTCGGCTTTGACTTTCGTTTTTCTTTCAAAGGAACATAAGTACAACAACCAGGACTCTTAATTGTTATTTCCGTATTTCAGAGAGAACTCGGCATGCGAAACGGTTTAGTGCCGTAGCTTTTTGCTGCTAGTATTTACCTCGGACGCAACACAATTTTATTACGTCGTATGACGTGGCTCAAACGGCTAAGCAGCTGTTAACACACACCTCATCATCATCATCAGCCTGACTATGCCCACTGCAGTACGAATGCCTCTCCCATGTTTCTCCAATTAACCCGGTTCGGTGCTAGATGCATCCACTTGACCCATGCGAACTTCTTAACCTCATCCGCCCACCTAACTTTCTGCCGCCTCCTGCTGCACTTTCTTTCCCTTGGAATCCAGTTTGTTACCCTAAGCGACCATCGGTTATCCTCTCTTCGCACTACATGTCCTGCCCATGCCCATTTCTTCTTGATTTCCTCTAGAATGCCAGTGACTTGAGGTATTTATCTGACCCATTCTGCACGCTTCCTAACTCTTAATGTTACCCCTGCCATTTTTCGTTCCATAGCCCTCTGCGTTGTCCTCCACTTAAGTAGAACCCTCTTGGTTATCCTCCACGTTTCAGCCCCATAGGTGAGTACAGGTAAGATGCAACTGTTGTATACTTTCCTCTTGAGCGATACCGGTAGGCTGCTTGTCATAATCTGCGAGTGCTTGCCAAATGCGCTCAATCCCAATCTTATTTTTCTTGTCATTTCCATTTCATAGTCCGGATCTGCGGTTACTACCTGTCCTAAGTAGACATATTCGCCTACTACTTCCAGTGCTTCGCTACTTAACGTAAACCTGCGATTCCTTCACGAGGCTGTTGAACATTACCTTAGTCTTCTGCATATTGATTTTCAGGCCTACCTTTCTACTTTTCCTGTCTAGGTCATCAATCATTATTTGCAGTTCTTCCCCCGAGTTACTTAGCAAGGCAATCCATCTACCCTTATCAAAACTGCTCCCATTCCATGTCTCTGAATACTTCCTCTAAGCAAGCTGTGAATAGTACTGGGGAGATTGTGTCTCCTTGCCTAAATCCTTTCTTTATGGGAATTTTGTTTCCTTCTTTATACAGAACTATGGTTGCTGTGCAGCCACTATATATATCTTCCAGCACTTTCACGTACGGCTCGTCTACTCCCTGATTTCGCAATGCCTGAATCACCGCCGAGGTGTCAACTGAGTCAAATGCTTTTTCGTAATCAATGAATGCTATGTATAAGGGCTGGTCATATTCCGAGCATTTTTCTATCACCTGGTTGATGGTATGAATATGATCGATGGTAGAGTACCGTTTCCGAAAACCTACTTGATCCTTTGCTTAATTGCAGTCTAAGGTTGTCCTGATTCTATTAGCGGTTACCTTAGTAAATACCTTATACGTAACAGACAGTAAGCTGATTGGTCTGTAATTTTTAAGGTCCTTAGCGTGAATGAGGATAATGTTTGCATTCTTCCATGGTTCCGGTACCGTCGATGACACCAGGCACTGCGTATACAGGGTGGCCAGTTTTTCTAGCACGATATCACCCCCGTCCTTCAGCACATCCGTAGTTATCTGATCCTCTCCAGCTGATTTCCCCCTTTTCATAGTTTCTAGTGCTTTGTTGACCTCGTCCTTCGTCACTGGTGGAAAGCCCGACTGTTTTTCCCTACCGCCAACCTCATTACGGTCCTGACTACTTTGGCTACTGTAGAGATCTGTATAGAACTCCTCGGCTACTTTGACTATCTTGTCATATTAGTGATGACGTTGCTCGCCTTGTCCCTTATCGCATACATCTGCTTTTTGCATATGCACAATTTCTTCTTTACCGCTTTAAGGCTTCCCCCGTTCTCTACAGCATGCTCAATTTTCTCCATGTTATATTTCCTTATATCGGCCACCTTGCGCTTATTGATTACCTTTGATATCTCAGCCTATTCTATCTGGTCTATTGGATTGGAAGCTTTCATACTCTGGCGCTTCTTAATCAAATCTTTTGTCTCATTAGACAGCTTACCGGTATCCTCTCTAACTATCCTACCGCCTACATCTACAAAAAAACAAGAACACCGATAGCTTCTAAATAAATATACTCCCCTTGTCGCTGCAAAACTCGAGAGAGTTGGCTGCTGTGTAAATATCTGTTTAAAGCCTAATAGAAATAACGAAACCGGGCTGTGCCCTCCAGCAGTGGCTCTGTGGTTAGGACTCTTGACTGCTTAGCCCGAAGACATATGTTCGATCACAGAAGCGACGGCCGCGCTTCGCCGGAAATATGTTCGATGATTTTCTCTAGCGCCCGAAGGCTAGCTAAACGCAACTGCCGGATAGGCGCGGCCGCGCGATACGGCAACCCCCAGTCCCCAAGGAAGCTCTCGCGCAGGGGCGCACTTTCCGGCAGAACATGGCAGCGGCTGGAAGCGGCTAAAAAATCTGGTATATAGAACGAATTAAACTTGCTCCATGCTTTTTTTAGGGGGAGCTCGCGCGCCATCTTAAACCCTGTAATGCACAAGCCTTGTCTCTTATGTAGCGCAGAACGGCTGAACAATAGAAACTTCGCATTCTGGACATCAGTCATTCGACACTGTGATAAGCAGGTAAAGTGCAAACTCATTAGTGGCCAATGCCCAGTTCGCCCTCAGACGTGCTTGATTCTTGTGATGTCGTCTTAAGTTATTTTAAAGCTATAGGGTTACGCATTTTCGGACCATATCGTGTTTTGATTTCTCTCTCGCATGCAAAAAACCTGGAAAAAGGCGAGGTCGAGCCTGAGGTCAACGCGCTTGATCAAGAGAAATCAGCCAAGCGAATATGGAGAAGGAATTCGAAGTGGTTGAAAACTTTCGGCTCTTCTCTGAAACGAAGGCGCACAGCGGGTGTGGAAGCTCGATCAGCGCTCTCACTCCGCCGCTCGAGCTGTGGCTGGACACATTATGTGCGAGCAGCACAGTTGAGAGGTCCACATCACCGGCACCTCTTTGGGTAACCCCTCCACGCTCAGTCTGGGCAGCGGAAGGGTCACTTCCGGGCGACCCGCTATCTCCAACCAGGGAAGGCGGGTTTCGTTCGGCGTCACCTACGCCATCCAGTGGGACGACTGAGGAGTCATCCACCTCCCCCTTTCTGAAAGTCAAGAAAGAAGGAAAAACCTATAGTCGCCGGCAGTCATCGTTGTGTCCAGCCGACGCCAACTCTCAACCGTCAAACGATGAATCCTTTACCTGCAAGAAAGAAGAGGCTGCTGAAGATCCAACTGGTACGTGACCCACGCTTTTAAACTGAACTCAATACATGCAGAATTCCGAAGATATTTACATAAAGTAAATATGTTTACAACATAAAAGGTCTTTGAGGCTGATTCGGTGCTGAAATACTGATTTTTGACTCGACAATAAATCATTCACTTTGAGGGGTTCAAGACGTTGCTAGCATGATGCTTGCTTTTCAGACACTTTGGTAAGAAATGCCAGACTGCTATTTTCAAAACACCGGAAAAAACGCACCTCTTTCTCCTACTTGCGCAAGCAGTGTCAAACAAGCGCAAGATTGGACGGCAACCTATGCCATCTCGCGGAAAACGGATGTGCTGAAGCGATCAAGCTCGCATCTCGTATTCGCTACAGTGTAGACGATTTCTTGGATGCTTTCCACATGACCATTTGCGTGGTTCGCAACGGCATTGGTCTGCGATCGCTGTCCACTGCAACTCATTTAATAAATTTAAGATATATAAAAGGAGCCGTATTGTTTTAGGTCATGAAATTCGTTATGCCGCTATTTTACCTTTCTCGTGTCAGCTCGCTATTGTCGACCTCCTCAGGTTCAAGCGTCTAAGCTACGCTAACCCGTTCTCTGCGCCTCTGTATACCCTCTACACATATATGTATGTTGAGACTCAGAAAACAGGAAAATTATTCATCGTAAAACATAAAAGCGATAGTGGCAAAAAACGATTGAAGTAGCTAGGCTCGCATTTACTGCTTTCTCCTCGCGATTCGCGCCTGTCCTGCTTTTTTATAACGTGATAGCTTTAATGGTGCCATTATCTAGAAAATGTGGCTTTGGTTCACCCGCGTCAGTATGAACAAATAATCCACTGCATAACTCTGGCAAGTAGAAGTTGGCAGGTTTATTGGCTTTGCATTGAGCGGTCATCACGAAATCCCGTGACATGGCCGACTTGGTAGGTGCTGCCAACGCGGACTTGGCTTTCAAAAGAGGAGGGTCGTCGAGTGATGCTTCCCAGTACGCAGTTGGGTCTCGAATTAGACACGCCGCCTCATTGCCATGCAGTAACGCTCGTACGGCTCAGTTAATTCCAGGCTTTATATCTATGCTGTGCGGTCTTTCATGTAATGCGGTAACTCACTACTGTTCATTTGGTTTGGTTTGTTTTTATTTGGTAGGCAGGGTGTAATTATTCCGAGAAACTCTGCCATTTAGGAACGCTGTACGGGAGGATTCCGGAAATTTCCACTACTTGGGAGTTTTTAACCTGCTCATGACATTGCACAGTACATGGGCGCCTTGCTTTTCCACCTCCATCAAAAACTGTCGCAGCGGCCGTGATTTGAATTTGTGCGAGATAATAACTAGGAATTAATCGAGTAGAAGAGGTCAGCTGTGTGAGCCGAGTAAATGGGGCCATTAACGCGGTCGCGCCATACTCTCAAAGCTTTGGCCGCCACGAAGCGCGTAACCATTTCATGCTTGCATGTACACTCACGATTACGATAGAGAGAGGAATTTTTGTTTGGGCGATATCAGTTACATTCGCAGTGTTGGCAAAGCACCACGTAGGATTGGAGCATGGGTAGGATTAAGTGCAGAATAGAGACAGGATCGCAGAAAGATGTGCGCTTCCAATTGCAAGAAGTAACAGGGAAGGTAGAATTATCAGCTTTAAGGAAATTTGACGTCATGGAGTGTAAGGCAAATGAAGTTGATAAAAGGCGCAAGTCGCTCAGTAGTCTACAGAATTCGCTGGAAATGTCACCAGTAACGTCAAACTGACGTTATAAAGACTAGTAATAACGTAAGTAACGTCAAATTTACATCGTATATATACGAACTTATTGTATCAATAGCAAAAGGCAAGAGCCGGTATTTGCTTCCTTGTCCACTGAGGGCACCAGCCTTTTTTTTTAATTTTTTTTTTATCACAGTTTTTCTTACATTGATTTTGCATAGTCATGGCTTAACACGTACACCTCGCAATAAGGGCAGGGCGGGGCACCGCAATTCCAGATGTTGTTGAAGCTGTTTTGAAGGCCTCTGACAAGAATGCTTCATCGAGATTAATTCTCTATTCATGATACGAAAGAGCACGCTAGCTAAAGAACTGGAAATAGCAAACATGGGGTCGTAAAACGCTGAGGGAGGGTGCCACAGGGTGTTTGCTTGTGCAGGAAACTTGGGGATGGCGTTCGGGCAGACCGACATCCCGCCAATATCGCTGGCCTCCTTCGAGACTGAGGACTTCCCGAAACCATTCTTGGAGACTGCGCTTGTCAGGTGAGCATCCCGTTGGCCAAACTTAGGAGCGCTCCATTCTGGATGTGGTCTGTCGTTAGCAGCGGGGCCTTTCGCCGCAAGCAGTTCACTTGACCCCGCAAATTTACTTTAGTGGGAATGAAAACGTATATCTGTTTCCCAGGGGCCCAACGCTCCTGATTTCCTATATCCAGAGCTTCTGTGATTGGCTTCATATTCCCTATCAACAGACGCAATGACAAGTGCCCGTCCCTCGGTAATTGCTATTCTGAGTTCCATTTTTTAGAGCAGGCCACGGTGGATAACTTGCTCCCCTTTGCTTTCGCTACTTGCTGTGGCAAGCAGTACAGCATGTACCGTCTTTGCCAAAAGTAACCAAGCTGCGTGTTCCGTTTTTCAGTGGGGTAGCAGCGAATTCATAAACTTTCCGAAGCTGTAAACCGGTGCAAAGTAAATGAGAGCTTCTATCTTCACTCACCGAAAAGATATGATCCTCTGGGGATTCATGTTAGCTTTAGAATACAAGCGAAAAGCGAAACATGCAGCCTGGTTACTATTGGCAAAAACGGTACATGAAGATTCAAGTCGTGAAGTTAGCAACAGGAAAAGTGGCGGCCCACGTGTGGTTAACGCGCATTGCTTCTCAACAATGAAAAACATTTTCTTACGTTTATAGCTGGTTATACAGACCCGATGAAATATGAAGTTTTACAAAGTGAGAGAACTCGATGCTGATTTTGTTTTTGCTTCTTATTTGCTTCTTACGCATGAGTTAGCCCGATTTGCAGCAACTGGGGACTGCACGTTCAGATCTGTGCAAAATGTTATCACAAAATTCTCTAGTTCCTTGCGATTGGACGAAAAATTGAGTATTCAAGCATTCTTCGCTCCCCATTTACTTACTACTTTTTTACGGACACTGCTGGGAACGCCGGAACAAAAAAAAAGAAACGACTAATTTACCTTGCTTGCCTGAATATTACGCGGGGTAGGGGCAATACCTCGGGAGAAATTTAAAAAAGTGTTATTGCGATTGTAACGCAGTCTCAAACTAAATATCAATTACTATAGCTGCACCGGAAGGTCCCTGATGGAATGGTGTGGACCTTCCAGTCGCATCGAAAGATCTCAGGTTTCATATGGCCACGTGTACACCCGTCCAGCCTGCCCGAGCGGTGCGCTGCAGAACACGGGCGAGAGTGAAAGAAATGTATTGCGTCCGCGCCATGCCACGCCACTCCCAAGTTGTGTCTGTATGCTTATACAGCCACCGCGAGCCCTCTCGAGGCATCGTTGCAGCTGAAATTGCTAGTGACGAAGCGCCCATCGTGTTACGCGAAGCGTACTGGGCTCGTTGCGCCGAAAAGCCATCACCCTACCCCGGTTTGAGAGGGAGTTTTTCAGGACGAGTGAAACTCTCAGGGACTTTACCGGCGCAAACATTTGGGTGCCACCATCATGCGCTGCGGCAGCCTCCGGAACTACAGACCTCACACGCCGTTTCCAAAGCAGATCGCACCTCTGCGTTCAAGTGCATTGACCTCAAAGTACGTTTCTAGTTTAAGGGCGACTGGAAAGAGATGCCGCAAAACGATAGATGCCTTGTAAAGACTGCATGTGATTTACGTTGCATCGGTTGACCTAATGAGGGTGGTTTATAGTGTGATTCGTTGACTGACTGATTAGTGAGTAGTAATTGCTGATTAATGACTGAAACCAAAACGGTATATGCAAATAATCTCGTATATGTCGCTGAAACTGAACACCTGCGGTGACTTATGGCTGGAACTATTTCGATAACGTTTTCAGACATTAACCGGCGTTTAATAGCGCCAAGGCTTCGTTTGAGGCTGTGTCTCATGATGGTGCTGCTCAACTACCAAGGAGAAATCGTAATACGGATGCCGAGAAGGCGGAGAATGTTCGTTATGAGGCAGCTAAACAATTGAAGCTGAGGCGCTCTGCAGAGGTACGGCCATTAAAACTGAGGCAATCATTGATATCATAATCATCATTATCATCCTCATCACCATCAGCCTGACTATACCCATTGCTGGGCCTCTCCCATATTTGTCTAATTAACCAGGTTCTGTGCTAGCTGCATCCACTTGACCCCTGCGAACTTCTTAACCTCATCCGCCCACCTAATTTTCTGCCGCCCCCTTCTCAATACTGAAGTTACTGACATTCTAGTGGAAATTAAGAAGAATAAATGGGCATAGGCAGGACATGTAATGCGAAGAGAGGATAACCGATGGTCGCTTAGGGTAACAAACATTGAGATGAGCAAATTTGAAATATTTATACCAATACTTGCACTAATTACACTAATAGTCAAACACATTACTTTTCTGACATCCGTCAAATACGGCTCTATGAATGCTATGGAGAATTTCATTTGAAGAAGCCTATTTTTGAAAGTTACGTAGCCTCCTCACGAGCACTCCGGATACTGTTCATTCTGCGGCAGCGTCACTATAAAGAGGAAAGTTCCTTTTTTCCCAGATTTATAGTCTGCCTATTTAACGTGTGTTGAGTAAGATTTTGCCTTTTATTCTGGGAGCAACATCAGTCTTTGCGTTATGAAAAACACCGCTATTTTGCTTTTTAAATACCTAAGTTGTAGTCGATCATGTCCTCTCGCAGAACACATAAATCTGCCCATCGAAGATGGCCCCTTTCTTAGTCAGCCGCAGCATGGAAATATTTCCGTAGGCAATGACAACACTGGTCAAAACCATCTGGAGTTCTTCACTGCGACATCCAGCATAACTTGAATTGCTTTGGGAGCACCATAAACAAACTAAAAGGTGAATGACATCTAATTAGCTGCGTCAAAGATTTATGTCACAAGTTGAGGCCACACCACAAGGTTTTTTTCAACCTCCTGTAAACGGTTTTAGCAGACATATTCGGGTCTTGGCTTTGAGGAAAAAAGAATTTCGCGTGCATCTTTTTTTTTTTAAATCTGCATTTTTCTTTGCAGCCATTTTCTAGGTGTTACTCGCAACACTCTTTATCCTCTTGAATTCTAGATAAAAAAGGTGTGTATTATTACTATTTTTAGTCGCTTTGACTGCTGCTTTCAAAAGCAAGAACTATGAACGTAGTTTTCAATACCTGGCCTCCGAATTTCAAATGGAACAGGGCAAAAATACATAGGTGGTGACATGGCTTTAATTGGAGCAGGATAAAGAGCAGTCAGGTGAGACTATCAAGCTGCAGCCTCCACGATCCATCCTCTGTTCCATTTGAGCAGAAAAGTTAGCGTTAAGGAAAACTGAAACAGTTATGCATATTTTCCGACGAGGTTCGAGGACTACAGTGTATGACGCTGGTCGATTAAGCCTATCACATTGTTTTGTGCTAGCATTTAAAATTATGACACAATTGCCGATTAAAGCTGCGACAGTCCTCGGTCTTTTTAGAGAGCTGAAGACGAGTAGAGAAACAAGACGTCATTGATATCATTCTTTGTGACATTCAAGAGATTTCATTTCCGGTTTGCCCCCTTCCTTCTTCGCGTCATCCCGTAGGACTAAATATTTCTTCGCGGCCTTTTGCCTCCTGTGGCGTAGGTTTTCTTCTACGGAGCGCAAGCCTCTCCATTGCAAATGTTCAGCGCTGTCTAACTCAATGCGGTTGGTGTCAGTCAATGCGTGCCACTGTGTGTGCGGATAGAGTGAGCTGCGAAAATAAATGCACAGCGAATATTTCATGACTCCTGTTTCTTGCTGGCAGAAGCTATCTTACATACTATGTTGGACCGAAAACAGTGGAAGGAGTCCACACTTTAGTCGTAGCGCCAGCACGTTTAGCCTACTGCCTAGGAGTAGGGCCAAAAACACCTTAGGACGCGAATTCTGCCCCTCCAGTGCCTCTAGTGCTGTCGGAGTGGACGAATGTGATTTGGGAGACGAAAAGCCCTTAAGGTGGCCACTGTTAAGTAGCCTGCCTAGGACGGTCAGAGACCCGGTAAACGTGTAGGGGGTGATACGAATGTGCTTTAAGGCCGAGGGCCACAGATTCGACTAAGGCGAGTTCTTTCTCTCTAGGAAAGCCTGGAAAAGATCCCTACTCGATTTGGTCAATAGAACAATTTCCAAACTGTCTCGCAGTCCCTCGCGGTACCCATCTACCACTCCCAAAAACCAAGTTCCTTTCCTAAATCCCACCGCGTCGTAGAAGAGATTAGGGGAGTCTGTTATTGCCTGCTTTGCGCCTGTGAATCGATGAATGCTCCTCCCCCCTCTCACTCTTTTCTTGGGGGCCCTTAAACACAGACCTTGTACTTAGGAACAGATTATTTGTTTCTTGGGATGAAATTGAGCCTATTGAAAGCAAGGGACACGTGCAGGGTTCATCTTGGTGTACGGTTTTTGCTTCTCGTCCCATAATATTTATGTTTAACAAGATCACTTTAATCGCTGTTTTCTTAGAACGTATGAACACTTTCTACGGAAATATTTTTGAACGCAATTTTTGAGATAATTTTTAACATCACAATAACAATAAATGTATCCGGAGATCTTCCCCCGGCATGGTTTATAGTTTATTGCTATTATTTTCGAAAATGCGCCCCATAAACTTTACTGCGCACACCGATTTCTCCTAAGAACGCAGGACGTACTTTGGAACGAAATAAATATCGGAAGCTGAAAGCATTTACATCACTGCAATCAAAAAGACTGTGTTGCAGTACTGTAGCGAATGCTCATTGGCCACGATCTTGCGATTTCACTGCGGCGGTGCTCCCAGGAGGCATAGAGGCGGTGCCTATCAACCGCCGCAGCTGGTGGATGCCGCCCGCTCGCCACGCCATCTGGCAAGCAAGAAGCAGCCAGAAGTCTCGTCTTTAATGCAACGACAACATAGCTAGACAACGAGACTAACACGGACTTGCAATCGAGGCTGAGATGGCGTAGCCGAGCTAAGCCACTGCTATATTATGCCGGACCGGTCTCCTGATCAACACAAATCGCCGGCACCGAGAATCGAACCTCATTCCTCGGATCCCCTGTCGAGCGCTTTAACCAACTGCGCCACACCCGGGATCGTGAGAAGCGCCTCTTAATTCTCCTTCGCTAGCGTGTGGATGATAGTAGTGATGATAATAGGCTAGTCAGCGACGCATTTCGGGCCAGCGTGTACTCAGCATTGGACACGGTTTTGATTGTACTAGATTAGATTGGACTGGATTAGACTGGTTTGGAGTGGACAGGTGTGGATTGAATTGCACAGGATTGTATTGGATTGTATATGACTGGAATGATCTGTACTTGATTGGATATGATTTAATTAGACTGGATAGGATTGGATTACACTATATTGGATGGAATTAAACTGGATTGGAGAGGAGTAGGCAGCCCAGCGCCAGGCACACATGTTTTCGCTGCGTATATCCTAGCCCAGCTGAGCAAAGCCCGGCCAATTTTTATGTATCTATGTGGAAATCAGTTGTGACAGCACCGTTCCGTTTTTCGTGTTTACAGCTATGCTAAATGATCGACCGCTCCATGCAATTGATGAGCCTCGTTCAAAGTTCGGTCGCCTACATACATTGCACATTTCCGGATGCACCATTCTCGCCCTTCACTGAGCACCAAAATATCGATGGCACCAGTGGATCAGAGGCGCCACGAGCGCATCGACCAGCTAGACAGCCAGATGTTGGTGAGCCGAGGTAAATAAATACCCGAGGACCAAACACTTCCATGACATTCTTTTCTGGAGATATTTGTCTACTCACATTGAAAGAGACAACAAACAAACAACCAAGAACATGCATTTCAAACTTGATGCAGCACAATGGTCATGTCTACTGCTGATACCAACGGCGTTTAAAAGGGCTTTTCCATGTCCATCTCGGTGAAATTAAGTGTCAGTAACTGTTCGGCTACTCTATCCACTCCACTTTGGATATATCGGTAACCGTTCGAAAGCACAGCCACACACTGGCGTCAGATGTCGACCATCCGCGGATTTGAGCCTTCGATAAATACCATCACTCACACTCGAAAGCAATTCAAGGGCCTCAGAAATACGATGATAAATAACAATAACAGCTTTTCGACGAGCTTTCGTGATCACAGCATGCATAAAAAACAAAAACAAAACGAAAACTTCTCGTGAAAGTTAATGGCACTTGATACGCCAGGGCTACGTCGGCGAGACTATTACACGGCAGTATTCAGAGCAAAATTCCGCTCTGTGTCCACAGCCACAGTGTCCCTTGACCCGGAGTACGTACGTTTACTCTCCACTGTGGGGCGCCAGAGGAAGTGGGCACACTCGTCCTCACATTTCGTGGATATGGACAGAAGTGATGACGACGCTTTCGCTTTGAAGTGATGTCAAAGAAAGCCAAGGCAAGCCTGGTAATGTTGGTTGCTGTTAGCCTCTTATCTTAGGAGAAGCGCTCGCACGTACCAGTCTACTGGTTGGTCGCGGCAATGGCTCGGCTATGTAAGCGGCTACGCCAGTAGCTTCGCTTGCTGCCGACGCTCCACTTCGTCGGCACTCGGACAGTCACCATACTCTACTCGGCACGCTGCTTCAGCCCCCGAAAGCGTCGAACGCTTTGTGAGACTGCAATCGTTGAAGTGCAGGGCGACGTTCTCCGCGAGGACGGGATGCTCATGCTAGTGGAACGACGCGGCGGAAGCGATGGTTTCAACCGGCCTCTCATTTAGGCTCCTCTGCATCGCTCACCGCTCGCAAGCAATCACGCTGTACACGTTTACGTCTTAGTTTGCGTAATTTTCGCCTAGTGGTGTTGCAGTAAAAAAACTTAGGTTGATACACAATGGCGGCTCAAAATCCCATTCAGCTTCAAATCAAAATGTCAACAAAAACCAACAACGCCTCATTTTTGGCGGTCACGCCACAGCAAAGTTAGGAAACTCCGGACTATCGGATCTTCATTGCACAAAAATTACGATAGAGTTGTTTCAGTATTTGTTTAAAGCACCCTTGACCACGTTCTGAACGAAAATGTATTTCACTGCTGCTGCAGTGAGGAAAAACATTGAAAGAGCCACAAACTGTTGTTGGAAAACTTGCTCGTTAAGATGCCCGCTACGAGTCGGCTTCTCTGACTGGTCCACTCTGTTGAGAATTCTCGAGCGAAAGCTAACTCATATCTTCAGTGTTCGTAGAGAGAAGTGAAGATCAGGTCAAATGTGAACGTTATTCCCTCGAATGGACAGGTAGTACTCTATTGCTTTTCATTCCCGTCGACACAATATGCGTGAAGGTTGATTGCCAATATTCAGAGGCAGGGATACGGGTAAGCGCGCGCAGCTTTGTCACGAGGTGGTTCTTGTGAATTCGCGGCAAAAGAGAATTCAAGGAGGGAGAGGAAATGCGAATAAAGAGTAGAGTAGTACCCATACCACGCAGATACAGTGGACCAACAGAGAAACACTGTATTATATTCTGATGGAGGTTTTTGACCTGTCCTTCGAGGTGGAGTAGAGTTTGAAGAAGGTATTACCAATCAACTGCCACCCAAGTGTTGCCATAGGGCTTAAAAAAAGCAGCTGTGCTGCTTCCAGAGAAATCTTACATAGGAGAAAGGTTCTTCCTGGCCCGGGCTTGAATCCCAGACTAAAAGAAATTATTCTTCAGTGAGAATTTCCGGTGAAAGCTGCATACCCTTTCTTTCTAAATGTGCGCTACGCTTGGGTGGAGGGTAAATTTTAAATCTCCTTTTAATCTGTGTATAATTTATTTCTTCAGGAAGACACCTAGCAGGCGCCGGACGTCATCCGTGGTTCACCCGTAAGGAGAGCGGAGAACCAACGAAATGGTCTTCTCTGCAGCTTCACTGCGAACTCTACAATTCAGATGTATGAAATAAAAGGCTTGAAGTCTTGACAGAGAGCAACATGTGTTTAGTTTCAATTTTTCCCGCCTTACGAGGCGCGCGTGGCTATTGATATTTTCCAGAGGCAATCGCCAAGCTTAGATGTACACACTCTGGTGTTTGCTTTAATTTTGAAACCGAGCCACAACACACTTAGGCTTGCGAGGCTGCGCAAGTGTATACAAAAGGAGGCACTTCGCCTTTTGCTTTGGCATTTTTTATAAACCTCGCTTTCCTGATGCTTAATATATCCGTATATCGTTCCCCTAGACTCCCGTATTCAACTGGCATGGTTCGCATGGTGCGTAAACGCACGGTCGCACTTCTGACTAGCAGCAGATTTTTCTTCAGGACCGTTCACGCGGAAGCGAAAATATGCTGCTATGGGTTGCTTTCGAGGGTTTCCAGCTGCCCGGTTTTCATCATGGAGCGATTAAGCATTTCCTTATTTCTTTCTTCCATTTCTTTTTTCTTTTCTTTTTCTTTCCTTTCTTATTTTTCTTCTATTGCTAAATAGATAGATAGATAGATAGATAGATAGATAGATAGATAGATAGATAGATAGATAGATAGATAGATAGATAGATAGATAGATAGATAGATAGATAGATAGATAGATAGATAGATAGATAGATAGATAGATAGATAGATAGATAGATAGATAGATAGATAGATAGATAGATAGATGGGTGGGTGGGTGGGTGGGTGGTTGGGTCGGTAGGTAGGTAGGTAGGTAGGTAGGTAGGTAGGTAGGTAGGTAGGTAGGTAGGTAGGTAGGTAGGTAGGTAGGTAGGTAGGTAGGTAGGTAGGTAGGTAGGTAGGTAGGTAGGTAGGTAGGTAGGTAGGTAGGTAGGTAGGTAGGTAGGTAGGTAGGTAGGTAGGTAGGTAGGTAGGTAGGTAGGTAGGTAGGTAGGTAGGTAGGTAGGTAGGTAGGTAGGTAGGTAGGTAGGTAGGTAGGTAGGTAGGTAGGTAGGTAGGTAGGTAGGTAGGTAGGTAGGTAGGTAGGTAGGTAGGTAGGTAGGTAGGTAGGTAGGTAGGTAGGTAGGTAGGTAGGTAGGTAGGTAGGTAGGTAGGTAGGTAGGTAGGTAGGTAGGTAGGTAGGTAGGTAGGTAGGTAGGTAGGTAGGTAGGTAGGTAGGTAGGTAGGTAGGTAGGTAGGTAGGTAGGTAGGTAGGTAGGTAGGTAGGTAGGTAGGTAGGTAGGTAGGTAGGTAGGTAGGTAGGTAGGTAGGTAGGTAGGTAGGTAGGTAGGTAGGTAGGTAGGTAGGTAGGTAGGTAGGTAGGTAGGTAGGTAGGTAGGTAGGTAGGTAGGTAGGTAGGTAGGTAGGTAGGTAGGTAGGTAGGTAGGTAGGTAGGTAGGTAGGTAGGTAGGTAGGTAGGTAGGTAGGTAGGTAGGTAGGTAGGTAGGTAGGTAGGTAGGTAGGTAGGTAGGTAGGTAGGTAGGTAGGTAGGTAGGTAGGTAGGTAGGTAGGTAGGTAGGTAGGTAGGTAGGTAGGTAGGTAGGTAGGTAGGTAGGTAGGTAGGTAGGTAGGTAGGTAGGTAGGTAGGTAGGTAGGTAGGTAGGTAGGTAGGTAGGTAGGTAGGTAGGTAGGTAGGTAGGTAGGTAGGTAGGTAGGTAGGTAGGTAGGTAGGTAGGTAGGTAGGTAGGTAGGTAGGTAGGTAGGTAGGTAGGTAGGTAGGTAGGTAGGTAGGTAGGTAGGTAGGTAGGTAGGTAGGTAGGTAGGTAGGTAGGTAGGTAGGTAGGTAGGTAGGTAGGTAGGTAGGTAGGTAGGTAGGTAGGTAGGTAGGTAGGTAGGTAGGTAGGTAGGTAGGTAGGTAGGTAGGTAGGTAGGTAGGTAGGTAGGTAGGTAGGTAGGTAGGTAGGTAGGTAGGTAGGTAGGTAGGTAGGTAGGTAGGTAGGTAGGTAGGTAGGTAGGTAGGTAGGTAGGTAGGTAGGTAGGTAGGTAGGTAGGTAGGTAGGTAGGTAGGTAGGTAGGTAGGTAGGTAGGTAGGTAGGTAGGTAGGTAGGTAGGTAGGTAGGTAGGTAGGTAGGTAGGTAGGTAGGTAGGTGGACGGACGGACGGACGGACGGACGGACGGACGGACGGACGGATTTTTTAGGGCAGAAAGGTTGGCCATAATAATCTAAATCTGGCCTGCTGCTTTGCACCGGGGAAGGCGAGAAGAAAGAAGATCATAATGGGTGACGATGTGGGAGAAGGCATATGAAATATATATACAGGGACAGTAGCTTGCTTTACAAGCGCGAATCAAGACCGATGGCGTACAAAAAACGGCAAAGAGCACGCACTTTCTGGACACCCTTCCCCTTGTCCCACCATCCGCCCAGCAGCATGCTGCGGGGCGCTGTCCGCGTTTAATCTTTCATTTGTGATGTTTTAGTCTTTAATGGTGCGAGCGAGCTCGGTAACAGGACTCAGCACGAAATTTTTCAAACTATAACCTTATACGTTTTTATCTATAATTTGTGCAAGTTGATCGTATCAATTGTCCTTTTCCATTTCTTTTTTTAACAGATGTTATTCCTAATAAAAACGTAATTTAAATATGAGTTGCAATGAACAGCATGCACTCGGTCAGTTAATTGGGACTATACACTTTCAATTTGAACATTTTTTCTGACATTTCACATTGCTTTATTATATTGTAATAGCTGTGTATGGGTGGTATAACCCGACATAATTTTGGGGGGCGTTAAACGGCTTCGATAATAAAAATTTCAAAAAACACCGACATAATTCAAAAACTTCCGGAAGGTGTTCGTACATCGAAACATAGTCCTGGCTACGCCCCTGCTGTATATTGACAGGAATATATTCAGAGAAGTATATTCATCTAACAACTTGCTATGTTCTAACTTTGTATGAACTGATCTAAATACATAAAGGTAATCGTGAATGAACTTTCTATTTACACATGTGCATACAGATTAAAAGTACGTACAATGTTGATAGAGTTAATAAGGTGCTAATACAGATTCTAAAGACTTGACGGCCGTTTTAGTAACGGCAGTTCCTCCGACAGAGGCCTCTTGTCCAAACAAATGCTTCAAGGAAGCGGCTAGCACACTTTTTTGCCACCCATACACTCGGCACACCGATAATATATGGTCCACAGTCTCTGGGATGCCGCAAGTTGAACATTCCGGCGAGTCCACCTGCCCAATTAAATGCAAGCTAAAGTGGAGCAGGAGCTAAAGGCACATGGTCTGACAGGCTCCTGCCCCATGCATGTAGCAATTTCCTCAGAGGGCACAAACAGATCATGGTCGCTAACCATGATCAGGTTATAGACGCTACATATGTGTACAAATATGCTTAAAATTGTTCACTTTTTATAAAGTTTGCATACTGAATGAAGTAATTATTGAAGGCTGCTAACTTAGAAACACTGGAATCACGCCGATACCGTGAAAGACTGAAGTTTTATTACTTACTGCACAATGACAAAACACGAATAGACAAAAACCGATTCATTCAACCCGTAAATGCGCGTACTACTCGATCATACCATAGCAAAAAAGTCAAGAATTTCACTTGTAAAACCAACGTATTCAAGAACACTGTTTTTTTCCCAGAAAGACACGCAACTGGAATGCACTGGATGCCGAAACTGTTGAATGTTCCACTCTTGATGCCTTCACCGATGCACTCCTGAGTAAACACTAAAGTGTATTATAATCTGCTGTGACACATTTTGTGTTTCTTTCCAGTCACAGTGAGCACGGGGAAAAGAACCATGCAATTTTTGTTTTTGTGACCATCTGTTATTTTGATGTGCACTTGCTTGCCATATATAAACATTTTGTATTATCATGACCACCTACTCCTGCTTAAGACCTTGCATAAGGTTTGTAGTACTTGTAAAATAAATAAATAAAACGAAGGTTATCTGTATATTACATGCATTCAAGTGTACATAGTGGCACTTAAAGAAGAATAAAAAATAAAAATATGTATATGTGTACACACAAACACAAATACAAAACATGGCTTCTCATGTAGCCGCAAAAAATAGTAACTATACTAATATACATTTTATGATATTCATGGTAGGTAAAACTGTTAACGAAAATATATGAGGTGACTTATCAAGTATATTTTGAAATATTGTTTAAATCTGGGAAGTTGAAAGTCAGCTTTGCCTGATATGTTATTTAATCAAAGCGGTATCTGGAAATTTATTGTCTGTCGGCCGTAGCTAGTTCTAGTTACTGAAATTCTTCTATTGTCTTTATGCAGGGAGTACTTTGACGTAGTCTGGTCTGAAGGGTTGAGGTATAGCTCACTACTGTTTGAGTTGCAATAATTTGTAACAGTATATCAGTGTGGCTGAAAGCACTGCATGTTCAATAAGTAGATTTTCAATAGGAAGATGACGTAGCTTACCGTGATAAGTCTTAAATAGATTTTATACCTTTTTCTGTTATGCTAACAACAGGTTACAGTTATTAGCAGTAGTTGTTCCCCATACAAGTGCACGCTATGATAGTTTAAAAAGGAGCAATGTGTCGTACAGTTTTCTTCAATCATATAGGAATACGTTCACTAATTCTATATATGCATCTAATAGCTTTTCCTATTTCTCCAGCTAGTTTATGGACATGAGAATTCCATTCCATGTCATTTCGGAACCAAATGCCTAATAATTTTTGTTCTCCTAATTCTTGTAATATTTTGCAGCAGAAGATGATTACAATATCAGCACAGAGTGGCTTGTTTATTGCCCTAAATATAACATACTGTAAAAGGTGTTTATTGAGAAACTGAGACGCGATCTAGAAGCACGTCAGGAACAGTCCGCGTACAAGCAGGTGCAGCGCACACACCAATAGCGATGTCACTAGCGACAGCACATGGAAGCCTCTTCTTTATCTTCGCACGCACATCTTCATCTTTACAAGGGCCCCCGGGAAGAAGAGGAGCCACCCTGGCGACTTACGCCGAAGGCAAAATGGCAGGGTCGTAATATTGTTTAAGACCCTGGATGGGAGGGGGGGAAGGACAGTTTCGCGGCCTCGTCGACGAAGATCAGATGAAGGCGTCAGGGGTTCCGCAATGTAATTGACAGGAGAGATGCATTCTAGGACAGGATAGGGGCCGTGATACTTGAAAATGAATTTTGAACATAGTCCGGGAGTACCTGATGGAATCCAGAGCCACATAAGACTGCCAGAAGAGAATTGCGGCGTCGTCTGATGGTTGTCGTGGCGGGATTTTTAGTGGGACTGGGTTTCAGTTGTGAGAGACCGGGCAATTTGGCGGCATTCCTCTGCTTGTCGGGCAGCTTCAAAAGCAACGGTATACTCAGATGCGTCTGGTTTGCACGGAAGAATGGTAACTAGTGGAGCAGAAGGGTGACGGCCGTAAAGAAGATAGAACGGAGAGAAGCCATTCATTGGCTGTGCTGCAGTATTGCATGCGTACGCCATATTTGGAAGGAGGAGATCCCAGTCAGTGTGGTCGCAGGAGACGTATTTAGAAAGCATGTCAACAAGGCTATGGTTAAAGCGTTCAATGAGTCCGTTAGTCTGCGGATGATAGGCGGTAGTGGTTTGGCGATATATGTGGCACTTGTTCGGGAGAGATTTACCAACGTCAGATAAAAAGACTCATCTTCTCTCACTGAGTAGTTCACGAAGTGCGCCGTGGCGAAGGACGAATCGCTGCAAAATGAATGAAGCTACGTCTGACGCTGTGGAAGATGAAAGGGCAGTGGTTTCAGCATATCTCGTCAATTGGTCAACCGCAAAGATGGCCCAGCGGTTTCTAGAGGCAGTGTATGGCAGCGGACCGTATGGATGAATACCGACGTGATCAAATGGGCGTGGTGGGTAAGGTAACGGCTGCAGCTTGCCAGCGGAACGATAAAGAGACTTGCGACGTTAACAGGCGAGGCATGTGCGAATATATTTGAGGACGAAGTTGTACATTCCCCTCCAGTAGTATCGTAGCCGATGGTATGTCTTGAATACTCCCGCATGGCCGCATTGTGGGCCAGAGTGGAAGCAGTCGCAGACTTGCGAGCGTAGGTGGTGGGGAATGACTAGCAACCATTTGCGACCATCAGCACTGTAGTTCCGGTGATAGAGAAGGTTGCCGCGAATGGCGAAGTGTGATTCTTGTCCGCGAAGTGCACGCGATGAGAAGAGGTCGATAGATCGGACAGGAGATCGATAAGAGAAGCGACCCAGGGATCTCTCCGCTGCTCACAAGGCATGTCACTGATGTGAAGTGACGTCGGCGAGGCATCCGAGGAGGAAAGGCTGGCGACGTCAGCTGGTATGGGGCAGCGAGAAAGGGCACTAGAGTCTTAATGCTTGTGGCCAGAGCGGTAGACTACGTTGACATCAAATTCCTGTAGACGAAGAGCCCGCCTGAATAGACGGCCGGATGGGTATTTTCAAGGAGGAAAGCTAGCACAGCGCATGGTGGTCCGTCACAACTTCAAAGGGTCGGCCATAGAGGTAAGGACGGAATTGGTCAGAGCCCAAACTATTGCCAAACACTCGTTTTCAGTTGCCGAGTAATGTGACTCCACCTTCGTGAGCTTACGGCTCACTTAGGTAACGGCATATTCTGCAAATCCAGATTTATGCTGAGCGAGTACAGCGCTAAGACCGACACCATTGGCCTCGGTGTAAACTTCAGTAGGAGCCGTGGAGTCAAAGTCACGCAGTACGGGCGGTGTTGTGAGGATGTGACGCAACTTATTGCAGGCGTCGTCGCATGACGGTGACCGTAGCGAAAAGTCTAAGCTGCCCGACAAAAGCTGTGTCAAAGAGGCAGCAAGAGAGGCGAAGTTTCGCATGAACCAACGAAAGTAAGAGCACAATCAGAGGAAGCTGCGCAGGTCTTTGGTTGATCTCGGCTTGGCAAAAGGCAGCGATCGCACGAAGATTGGCCGGGTCTGGAGAACCCCTCCCTTGGAAACAACCTGCCCTAAGATGGTCAGTTGACGGGCGGCGAATCGACCCTTCTTTAAGTTTAGCTGCAAGCTGGCATCAGAAAAGCGTGTCAAGATGTACTTCAGATGGTAGAGATGAGCGTCGAATTCAGAAGAAAAGACGATAATGTCGTCGAGATAGCAGAGGCAGGTCTTCCATTTCAGACCACGCAAAATGATGTTCATCATTCTCTCAAGTGCCGCAGGAGCATAGCAGGGTCGGTGGTAATCTACACAGAAGCGGATGAAACCATCCTTCTCTTAAACGAGCACAACAGGCCAAGCCTAAGGGTTGTTTGAGGGCTTAAAGACGCCGTTTTGGAGTATCTGATCTGCTTGCTCTTCAATAACTTGGTGCTCTGTTGCTGAGTCAAGGAGGGCCGCTGTCGCAGTGGCGCGTGGTCTCCAGTGTCGATCCGATGAGTGGCAGTTGATCTTTGGCCCAGGGAATTTTGATGGAATTCGAAGGAACTGTGGAACTGTGGAAGGAGGGCAAGAAGTTGCGCTCGCTGAAGCGGAGGAATACTGGGGTCGAAGGAATGGTTTAACAGGTCTGTGGAAGAGGAAGCTGGTACAGGAAGTGGAGGGCTGAGCGAAGTAATGGCGAGGCGTGGTGCGTCGTCAGTGTATACACGGAAAATAGATGCGATGGGTTGTAGGCTCTCGAGACATTCACCGTGGCGCAAAGCAGTGGGATAGCTAAACGGGTTAGAGACCCAGAGCGCAGAGGACCTAGCGGAAATAGTGAGTACAGCATAGGGCAACGAAAAGAACGTTCGGCGCAGAAATGTATGTGCTGGCGTGAAGACATTTTGGTCACACACAGAGTCACAAGTGATATTTACAAGCAGGGCTTTAGCGCATAGACTAAGAGCAGCGTTGTCTGACACGAGCTCGGGTACCACAGAAAATCCGACTTCAGCGCGAGCACAATCAATTACAGCGGCATGACGCGACTGGAAATCCCAGCCTAAAATTACAGCATGTGAGCAACTTGGCAGCACGACGAACTCAATTGTATAGAGGCAATTGTGGATCACTACTCGAGCGGTGCACCTGCTAAAGACTTGATTAGCTGAGCGCTGGCCGTTCGCAACAAAAGTCGTGCAATTGGCGTCTTCGCTTTCTTTAAGGAGCTATATATATTTTTGCGTCCATTCACGAAATCACAGCACCAGTGTCAATTAGAGCCATGACGTACAGCAACACCGTCGACGAAAACTTCAATAAGGTTGCCTGGCGACAGATGAGGACTTGAGAAGTACGACGGGGTCTCAGTTATCGCCTCAGGAACGGCGACTTCTAGTTTTTATCATGTAAGCGTTCTGTCGACGTCGCATCGGCGAGATAGAGCGCCGTCGCGGCGACGGTGAACGGTGGTCGGACATGGCTGAACGGTCTGGGGAGAAATGACGGCTTGTTGGAGGCTCAGTAGGCGCGCAATACTCAGGCATCGAAGACCAGTACCAGAACTGTGTGTAGGTGCTGCTGACACTGGAAGACGGCTTCGGCAATAACGGGAAATATGTCCAGCCATCCTGCAAGCGAAACAAATGGGCCGGTTATCTGTCGTGCGCCAGACATAGCGTGGTCTTGAAGCCGATCGTATAAACTGAGCAGGTTTTCGAGCAGGACCACGAGGTGGCTGAACGTAGACAGGTTGTGGCGGAGCATATGTAGGTGGTGGTCGGACAGCACCAGCAGCATATGTCAACGGGGCTGCGACAGACATAGATTGAGGGGCTGGAAAAAGAGATTCAGCTACCTGTTTTTGACTAATCTGGTGCAGACTGGGAGTAAGGATGAAGGCTCTTCATGGCAGGACATAAGGAAGAGCTGTCGAGCAACTTCTTCCGGAATGAAGCTCTTGATTTGTGGCAGGAGCATAGATTATTCACCTGCATCTTTCAGGCCAGCAAGCGACTGAGTATGCATGGTGTTCGCGCAGTTCATCAAAACTTTGACATAGTGTGACAACTTCTGCGATGGTGCGGACATCTCGAGCATTCAGCATTTGAAAGACGGCGTCATCGATGCCTTGTAGAATGTGCTTGATCTTGTCGGCCTCTGACATCTGTGCGTTCATGCGCTTGCACAAGTCGACGACGTTTTCGATATAACTCGTAATATTCTCGCCAACCTGCAGAGATCGCGCACGCAAGCGCTGTTCAGCGCGGAGCTTTCTCACAGCCGGACGACCGAAAACTTCAGAGAAGCTGGCTTT
Organism: Amblyomma maculatum; assembly: GCF_055883805.1. NCBI lineage: Eukaryota > Metazoa > Arthropoda > Arachnida > Ixodida > Ixodidae > Amblyomma > Amblyomma maculatum. The sequence goes on from NC_139350.1 coordinate 16,434,663, forward strand.
AAACACGGACTATAATGGAATGTCCGCTTCATGGTTCCGAAATCGTAGGTTCCCTACGCCGATGAAATAGAAAATCACGTTTCTTAGCATGGTTTCCGTGCAAAATTTGTTATAGCGCTCACCCGCTCTTAGAATGCGAGCCAGGCCTCGACGTCATGGTCGCCAGTGCCGCTGAAGATAGCGAGGTCTCGCTGGCGGAGGGAGCTGGGACAGATGATGGCCAGGCTAACTTGTACGGGCTGGTGGTTGGCGTCTCCAGAGGGGGATCGGCCAAGAATTGGGTAGCAAAGAAAGTTTTTGAAGTATAATTTCATGTAATAAAAAAAATGTGATTTGAGGGATAGAGGACAGAAAACAAAAATGGAAATAAATAAAATAAAAACTATAAAGTGATAGCACACACAGGAGATTGTCACCGGAATTGTAGAACACGTGAGATTGAAATATTTAGCTAGGCAAACGATTTGATTCCAGTAAAACATTTTGCATGGCGGTAAAAACAGAACCTGTAACTGAGTCCAAGGATAGTGGCGCCAAATGATAACAATGTCGGGCTACTTAAACTGAGGCCAAAGTGCTAGACCAGACCTGTGAAGATAAAAATTAAAAAGTGGGATACGGCATTGCAGACTTGTTAGAGAAATCTCAAGTTGCCGTGAATGACATATTTTCCTATTTCGAAAATAATTTAGAGGCAGGTAGTCAGCAGATCTTAAAAGATGTCCAGTTTGCATATTTATTAGAACGTTTCTCCGAATCCTCGCTACGGTGATGTACGCTGTCGCCGAAAGGATAGATACTACAAGGCCATTGAGGGATTCTATTGCCAAACTATCAGCATATTCATTTAAAGTCACATTGCTGTGGACTGGCACCCGTACCGAATGTACAAGTTTCAAATGTCGAGGGATCAAGGAGAGAAAGGTTTTTACAATTGCAGAATCCACTGAGGAAGGGAGATGTGAACACAGGGATAAAGAGTCGGAAATTACAGCCAGTTTAGAAAAAGAGGAGTCAACTTTCTGCAAAGTGAGTACCACCGCCAGTAACTCCACTACAAAAATTGGGGTGAAGTCCGGATGAAGAACAGAAAAAGACTAGTCTAAATGCGGACAATATATACCCACAACCCGCCATTTCATTAAACTTACATGCGTCAACAGCTATTGCTAAGCTAGCAGAAAGGCTCCTTAAAAGATGTTCTAATAATCCGTTTCGAATAACGGATGATAAATTTTGAGCATTATTCGAGAATATTTCGTTAACTGCAATTTCAACAGACAACCCGCTGGTAAGCATGGGTAGAATGCTAGGAAGGGAAATCTTTAGAGGGTCTAGCAAATATTTGACCATAACTACCTGCAGGGTGTGAAATTTAGGGCAGTGGACACCGAAAAAGAGGACGGATGACAGCAACTAATAGACATAGATTGGTGAAACTGGGATTTATATATCTTTAGATACGTCTGAACAGTTAGAATTTGTAATCTACATATTAAAGGAGGAATGCAGGCTTCAAGGGAGAGCACATTGTTGGCGACAAATTTTTCAAGTCCAAGACACAACCGAAGCGCTTCTCGCTCCAAGAGAACAAGTGGCCGAATTTGATAAGCTGATGAACCAGAAAACAAGGCTGAACCGAGCTCTAAAATTGGACGCGCATACATAACATAAATAATTAAAAAAATCTCTCCGCATGGCAAACCGGGGACGACTAATTCGGCGCAACATGTTCATGGCCCGAGCCCCTTTCGTATCAATATGGCTAATGTGGGGCTGCCATGAAAGATTATCATTATAAGTGACCCCTAAATACTTTAATTAATTACCCTGAGATATTATTTGTTGCTGATACATTACAGACTTACCGGATCTTTTATATGTGAGACGCAAGCCACAGTACCCATTCTCAATATGGTTTAGGTGCGTTTGCAAGCGTAGATAAAGAGATTGAATATCCGATGCAGCCACAAAAAACGCGATATCATCTGCATACACGTAAGTGCGAACGTCATGATTAACTGGAATTGAGCTGAGTAGTATGTTGAAAAGCACAGGTGAGAGGACTGCTCCTTGCGGCACTCCCCTGGCTTGCTTATATCTGCCAAAATGAGCGCCATTTAATGCACAGTAAAACTCTCGGGTTTCACGAAATACCGATATCCAGGCAACTGTGTAATTTGAAACTGCAGAGCTTTTAATTTTTGAAATAAAATGCTATGTTCAATACTATCATAGGCTTTTGACTATATCTAGCGTTATCAAGGCAGCGTGCATTTTTTGGCGCCGCACTAAGAGAACTCGACTCTCGAGGTCAGCATGCGCAGTCCCGATGGAACACTTTTGACGGAAACCAATTGGAGAAGGTCTGAGAATATTTTCTTGGTTCATGAAGTCCAAAATACCTATAAGTATGACTTGCATTTAATTTTATGCTTGATGTTAATAAAATTGGTCTAATATTGTGTATGGAAAAGGCACCGCCTTTAAAGGGATTACTTTGGCAAGTTTCCATTCTGGGTGTATCCAAGTATGTTTGATGAAATAATTTACTAGCTCTAATAACGCGTCTGGTGACTCCTCAAAATGAACTTTATCATTTTGTAGTTACGTTATCAGGACCGGGAGCAGCGGCTCGTAATCTCATAACTACCGAAGAAAGCTGAGAAACAGAAATTTGAGGATCGTAATTACCTGTATCCATTGGAATTACAGATATCGAGCATGAAGGAAGTGTAGTCGAGAAACGCTTCTCCAGTCCTTTGGCAATTGTTTCAATTGTATCTATTGCTTCATGGGGAGTCGGAATAAGAAAATGTAGATTTTATGATTGCGGAATGTTTTTCCGCAAGCGTAGAAAACCAAACGAGCAGTTAGATTGCCAGATTTAGACAAGGAAATCGAAATGCCCAACATCATACTCGTCCTTCGCTTTTGCAACTGTACTTTTGACAGTATCTGCAATGAACTTATGATTATGCCAGTTTTTTAGACATTGATTGTGGAGAAGATTTTTTTCATGCCGCCTTGCTACGTCTGTAATCTCGGGTACAATCAGAATTCCACCAAACAGCTGAAGTATTCCCCTTTGAGCTCCGTACCAAGATCTCAGACTTCTTACGGCAATCCTCTATTGCCGAGCATAAGCGTTTTGATTTTTGTTCTTCATCAGTGTTAGTCACTGACTCAAGATTTGAGCGTAATTTTAACTGAAAATTAATATATTTAATAAATGACTTCAACTGAGAACTCCCTGGAGTTACAGGGCAAGTAACATCAAAACCAGTCGTCATGTGGTCAAAAGAGGTTCCACAATCAAGTGTCGACAAATTAATAACAAAAAGGCTGGGACAGGTAATGTTAAATCTAACACAGATTGAGTGTGTTTTCTTGTGAAACTGGCCAAACCCGAATTTCTAAAGAAACATTGTTATGGGTTAACCAATCCCAAAGACGCTTGCGCAACTATCTGTCTTGTAGCCCCATGACACATGATGCAAATTGAAATCACCAGCCAAAAGAACTGAGTTCTGACAAAAACTAATAGCAGATCTAGAGGTTTTGTATCTTGTACACCGCTAGGGAAGTAAACAATCACTAAGGAAAACGGACAGCGTCCTGGAATTTAAAAGTCTGGTGCCAATAACTCACAATCTAGAGAAAATAGCTGGAAAGAAATCTTAGCCCTGTGACAGACTTTTGTAGAGATAAATATAATTAACTCTTTCCCTACCGTGGGCGAAATGGCGGTTTTATGTAGGTTTAAGTATATTTTTGTTTCTGCAGAAACTATCATGTCTAAAATTTTATACAATACATGAAACGAAAATTAAATAGATTCGCTTTTTAGGCATATAACTTTGAACATGAAGTTTTTGGTTGTAACACAATATAATTTCCTCAATACCAGATTTTAGAAAACAATTGGGCAAAACTTGATGAAATGCACTTGTAAATGAAACAAGAAAAATTTTAAAAATATTTCGAGATATATAAAATGCTGAGCATTGTTCTGGCTAAATTAAAAGTTCAGTATTGGATAGTGTTCTTGATGCAAAATGAGCTATCAACGAGGGCCGTTGCAGAGCGCCATGCCAAAACGGATGCTCGGTTCCCTTCTAGGGCAGTACGCCACTTCCTGTTTTGCGGGAGGTAGGATATCGTGCCCAAATGATGTTGACACCCTGGGAATGAGATAAATGACACCAGAAGCACAAACAAAACATCCAGAGTATGTGAACTAATCCAGAGCGGTCCCAGACGCATGCAAAATAGGCCAACAAAGTGTGGCCGCCGATACTCCCGGGCTGGTTTCCATCGTCATCGAGGTAAGAACTGAATTCTGACGATAAGTTAGTATCTTCAGAGTCAGTTCTGCTTGGCTTATTGATAAAGTTGATCGTAGTCAGTGCGGAATCGTCAGATTTTCGACGTTTTGAAGCGCGCGTCGTCGATGCGAATGCCGCCGTTCCCGTATGCGACTCCGACGCTGCGCGTGCTCGCAGCGCGTTGAAAAATAGCCTCTCGTGGGAAAAAAAATGTAAACAGCAATAATATCTAAGCTTCAGTTACCAGACTACACGTTAGATGGCAAATCGTCATTCTGAGTGTATCCAAGTATGTTTGATGAAATAATTTACTAGCTCTAATAACGCGTCTGGTGACTCCTCAAAATGAACTTTATCATTTTGGAGTTACGTTATCAGGCCATCATCATCATTATTATCAATGCGAAACAACCGAAATTTACACGCGAAGTTATCGTTAGTGGGTCGGAGTGCGGCCGCCGGTGTTCCGGACTGGTTTCCGTCGTCAGCAGGGTCAGAACTGAATTTTGACGATAATTGGCAGTAAATTCTGAGTCGCTTCTGCTTGGGTCATCGATAAAATCGGTCGTAGATAGTGCGTAGTTGTCAGATTTGCGAAGTTTCGAATCGCGCGGCGTCGACGCGGATGCCGCCATTCTCGCATGCTACCAAGACGTTTCCGCGTGTTCGGAGCGCACTCAAAAATACACAATTCCCGGGAAAAAATGTAAACAGCATCAAAACCTAAACTTCAGTTATCCGACTGCACACTAGTTAGCATAGCTTGTCCGTCAGCGACTCGGAAGGGTTGAAAATCGGTGCGCGAAGTCATAGCGGGCTAGCGATGCTCAATGGGCGCGGTAGAGAAAGAGTTAAACCTCCTCCTTTTGATTGGCAATCTTGTTGGAATGAATGATAATTTTGTAAATAGAAATGCTTTTCGGCTGTTAGCCAAGTGTCTTGCAAAATAATTACATATGGATTATGCTGAGAAGAAATCTAAAATAAATCAGTTGAAGCAGTTAGAATTGATCGGAAGTTCCACTAGATAACTTTTAGTACCCCTATGATTGAGAAATTTTGGCAGCCGCAACTGCCTGCCCAAAATAATTTCCTTTGGTATTGATCCACGCTGATGTTTTTTTTTATTTTGGTTGCGACCACGGAGAAGAAGGGTTGGACATGGGAGACCACACCGTTTTAGAATCCTTACATCTGATTCCACCATCTCTGCGTCATTAATGACTCCATCCTCATCTGGAGCAGTAGTCCTGTGAGCAAAAACAACAGTACTGCTTTCAAATAGTTGAGACCATTCCGTGAAAAATCCCGTATCGCGCCATATGGGTTGGAACCGGTCCTGTATTATCCCGTATAAATTGTATACCGGTGTGACCATACATTTATAAAGCTAAAACGGGTTTCTACCGGACATGTCAATTCGGACTTTCTGGTCCGATATAGAGTTAATATAGGGCAGACCATTTCCAGTATGTACCTCATACAAGACATCCCAATCCGGTATGGATATGAAGCAGGGCAGACCAGTCCTGTATTGAGCTCATGTACAGGACAGGTCATGTCAGGTTTAACTGAAACCGAACAAACCCGACATGAATGGAACTGATACGGGACAGATTATTTCCGCGTATCAACAGAATTCGGGCGAATCGTGAATCTCGACCAGAATGACCCCATCGGAACATGCCTTCGCGCTAAATAAGCATGAAACCGTACATATTATACTTTACGACTTTTTGTATATGTGGAGTACGCGTTATTTTGCAAATACCTAGAAGACATGAAGCCGTGGATGTGTGCGCTAGCAAGTACATACACGCATCGCGTTTTGCTTTTGCGTGTGCAACAGTCGCTGCAGTTTGGGCGATCTTGCGGTGCATCTTCATATCTGCGACTGAAGATCTGCCACCTTCTACGCGAAAGTGCAAGCAAGAACGTAGCGTTTCGTTAGCGAGGATGAAATACGCTCGAGAATAAATGAAACATCGCTGACCATCGAATAATGCACAGGTCAGCCGGACATCGGGAGTCGCTTCCTTGAGTGTTTACATATGCAAAGCACTTGTCGGAAGTAAATTCATTGACGTCGCGGCTCCGCTGGCAGCAGGTGAAGCTAAACCAAGCAGTATTACAAGTGCTGGGGCTCCGCATATATATATATATATATATATATATATATATATATATATATATATATATATATATATGTAGCAAAAATTGCATGCGTTCGAAGATGATGACAAAACACATCAGCACTAGTAAATTGTAACATTCTGAGGTTTGTCTGCAAGAAAGCGATACATTGTAAAAATGCGGGACACGGATAACCCTTCGTGACAGCCAGGAAACGATTCAGCCTGTTTAAAGAGCGATCGCTAAATTACGACCACAAATTCTACACCCTACAAACATGCACAAAAAAAAACGAAAGAACAATGTCGACTACATAAGCAGAAATATAACCACCGCCTCCGCATCCAGCAGTGGTGTAGTGGTTAGAGTGTGTGTTTGTTGACTGCTGAGGTCGAAGTTCAAATCGCATTTGAAATGTAGTCGTGTTATTTTATAGCTCTGCATGCTTTTTCCAGCCTGGCGTACAGTTCGTTTTCTGAAATAAGGGCCACGGACCATTCAGGAATTTCCGAAATGAGAGCTCCGCGCGGTTTCATTTCGGTTCAGCCTGCATCAATTAACCAGAAACCGGACGAACGCGTTATTTCTGGAACTGATAGCGGGTACAGTATTTCCGCTTCTCAACAGAAGCCGGGCCGATCGACGAAGCTCTACCAGAATGACCATGCCGGACACGCCAGCGCACTAAATAAGCATGATACCAAACATATTATGCAACTATACTGCGTAAAAGAGCAAGCTTCGTTTCCCAAATACCTCGAAAATACGAAGCCATCGAAGTGTGCGCTAGCAAGCATATATTCGCGTCGCGTCGCTTCTGCGCGTACAACAGTCGCTGCAGCTCGTACGATCTTGCGATGCTTCTTCATATCTGCGACTGAAGATTTACCGCCTTAAACGCGAAAGTGGAAGCACAAACGTATCGTTTCGCTAGCGGTGACAAAAAACTATTAAAGAAAAATAAAGAAACATCGCTAAACATCGAAAGATGCGCAAATAACCGCACATCGGGCGACGCGTTCTCGAACGTTTACATATAGAAACCGCTCAGTCGGAAGTGTATTCATTAACGTCGATGCTCCGCTGTAGCACGTGAAGCTAAAACGCCCAGTATTACAAGTATTAATGCACCGGATATCTCTGTATGTGGGAAAACTTACAAGCGTTCGTAGACGATGAAAAACACATCAGAACTAGTAAATTATGATATATTGAGCTTTGCCTGCCATAAACTGAAGCATTATAAATATACGGGACATTTGTGAATCCTAGTGATAGTCTCGAAAAACATTCAGCGCGTTTAAAGGGCGATCGGTGAATTACGGCCACAAATTTTACAGCCAAAGAAAATATATATAGAGAGAGTACGAAAGAGCAAAAGTAGCTACATATATTGAATGATAACCGCTTTAACCGCACCCCGCGGTGGAGTAGACGTTGAGGTTCTGGTCTCTTGATCACGAAGACCAAAGTTCGAATGGTGACTTGGTGAGTTTTTTTTATTTTTTTTACTTTATTTTTTAAATGTCGTAGTGTTATTTTATACTGTCGCATGCTTTTTCCAGCCTGGCGACGCGTTTTATTCCGGAAATGAGGGCAATCAATCATACAGGTCAGTCCGGTATCCCAGCTCCGCGCGGTTTCATTCAGGGCTTTCCAGGGCAGTAGAGGAATTTCCTGAAATAGCCTACAATTCTGTATCCCAGATACTGTACAGTAAACCTGTATACGATTTCCTGTACGAATTTTATACAGGAGGTTTGAGTAGGGAGCCCTCAGAGATCCAAAATGAGGCCGCCCCCATTAATTCTCTGTGGGACCTACATCGGCCGTAGCGGAGCAACAAAACGGACAAGCCCACATGCTACCCTAATTGGCCCCTTGTAGGTTTCTTGAGGGCAGGTGGAATATGAATAAGAGCTCAACTTGGGCAAGCCCTTGTGAAGCCCAAATGAGGCAGCCACTTTAGGTACCACATCGGCCGTAATGGGGCTGGAAGGCGGGCGTGCCCGCATGATACCAAAATCGGTCCCTTGTGGGGAAATTTAAGGCATGTGCAACAGCCGGTAGGCTCTTGGTTCAAAAAAAAAACATCTAGCGCAATCCGCCTTTTGCGGGAGGATCTGGCGCCAACATGCGGGAGCGGGCGAGAAACACATCGGACGGCAGTATCGCAGACGACGCGAAAGCGCACCATACGAAATGGCCACGCCAACGCAGGTGGAAAGCGAAAGCTCCCCCTTTTTTGCCCTCGGGGTGGAAAGTAGTGACAGTGATTGCAGTATATCGTGTTCAGACAATATGGGGGTTTGTTACAGTGTTTTCACAATCCACTCATAACGCACGCATATACTATCTTCGTATTGTAAGAGCGTGTAGTGCGGGCCGTGTTCGACGTGACAGAATTAGACGCTCTCAGCGTGCAGGTTTTCGGCAGACAGGAGAGCGCGGAGACAGACAGAGAGAGAGAGAGAGAGAGAGAGAGAGGGATCTCAAAAGGCAAAGCCACCAGGGGTTTGTTGATGCTGCAGAGCTAGGTGGAATCATCTCCTGTGACTTACGAGCGGCGCATATGCGCGGGGTGTCTTGAGTTGTACTGAGCACAATGCGGTCACCGCGGCGCCGGCATGTTGCAATGGGCGTTGCTTCCTCCTCGCGTAATCTACGAAACTCGGCAGAGAGGCACGTATACACACCCCCTGAAAAGGGCATTGTCGCGGCCGGAATGCACACCTGCAGGAAACGCGCGGCATTTTTCTGGCAATGGACGATTCAGCCGGTAGCTTGTTTCTGCTCTCAGGAGTCAGAACGGATGTGGTCGCAGTGGCGAAAAGGTTCTCGGTGCACAGAGAATGCTCATTCTGTAGTGAAAGGATCCACAACCTTTCTGCCTCCGCCGCGAGTTCTGCGGAATCAACGACTTGGTGACACATGTGCATCTTCTACATATCGAATGCGCATCTCGTTCCGGAACCAACTCTGTTCTACGTCCAGAGCGATCCACTCTGCAAGTGAACGAACATGAACCCTCCAGGAGACTCATTTGTGCCGGGCGGTTTCCTAGCCGTTGCAAACAGTTGGACGAAGACGATTATCAAGCTCCCTAACGAAGTGCATCTGATTGCGACGGAACAAAATCCGAATGTTTTGGCATGCTCGAAAGCGAGCCTTTAAGGTAAAAAAAATACTGTGCGTCGTGTAAAAGTGTCAAGTGTGTCATATGCTTCGAGCGGCAAAAACACAGATACTACAGGTATGTATGCATCTAAAGGAAATATGCATGATGAAAATTACCTACTAGAGTTTGCACCCAGCCTCTAACTCATCAGTGATAGCTGCAATGAGGATTTCTTCGGAGCGTGCTTGCTTTAGTTGCTCCGGGCCCTGATGGTGATGTATTTTCTCGTTTCTTTTCTTTATGTGCGAAAGGGCTAGGCGGCTTAGATATCACAGGCGGCTGTGTGTGCTAGGCAGTAATATTTAGCATGTTTTATCGTGACTGCCACCTGACTAACAAGAAAAAAAATACGGCGTTTTAATGCACTGCCGTTCGCGAGCCTCATGACCAGCTCAACCACTCGGCTCGCGAACGGCGGTGCATCACAAAAAACGCCCAATTTTGTTTTCTCTTTAGTCAGGCGGCAGTCGCGATAAAACGTGCTAAATATTATGGTCTAGCGCACACAGCCACCTGTGATATCTGCGCTACCTGGCCCCTTCGCACATAACGAAAACAAACGACAAAATACATCGCCACCAGGCTCCGTCGCACATTAAGTAAACACGCGCCTAACAAATGCTCATTGCGGCTCTCACTGTTGGGTTACAGGCTTGGTGCAAACTCCAGTAGATACTTATCATGCAGATTTCCTTTAGATGCATATATGCCTGTAACAAAGTGTTTTTCGCACAGTCGAGAGTACGCAGTCGGTTGCTAAGGTCGGCCATTCACATCTTGACGCTTGGTGGTCTTAATTCAAGCTTCACGCTGGTGTTGGTCGCGGCTCGCCGAAGGAAACCTGAAAAACCGCGTCTTGTATCTCGGCACACCTAGAGAGGGGCAAGCGTACGCGGCAGACGTGGTTGGCATCACTTTGCCAAGCCTGTGACGGTCACCGTGCCGCCCGGTGCCGCCAGCCCCCGTGCACTGGCGGCGCCGAGAAACGCCGACGACGACGTCCAATGTGTTTCCATCGGTCGCCGCTACGACTTCGCGCATGCGCAGAAAACTCGCGCAAAAGGCGGATTGGAGCTGCCCACATAAAACTGCCCCACATCGGCCGTAATAGGGCTGGAAGGCGGGCTTGCCCGTATGATACCAAAATCGGTCCCTTGAGGGGAATTTGAAGGCGTGTGCAGCAGCAAGTGGGCTTTAGGTTCAAAAACAACACCCAGCCCAATTGGGGCTGCCCACATAAAACCGGTGCGTGCAATTGTGCGATAATTCTTTCCATCCTCTATTTGTGTTAAGGGTTGCCCTAAATTATATTATAGATGATTTGCATAACAGTTGTTGCCATTTTAGGTCGGTTAGAAGTATTACTTGGCTTTAGTTATCGCGCTCATGCAAATTGCGCTAAAGATACTAAAACATACTGTTTGCTAACTGTTGCTCCTTATGTGGTTGCCGTAGACAGCCTGCAACTGTGAGCACAATATTACTGTTCAGAACACACATCTCTATTACCTGAACAAGAAGTACTTGAAGTCATTTAAGCTAGATTAATGCTTTTATTGTAAAATTTAATATTTTGACTGTTTCGGAAGGACAGACATGTATAAAATAATTAATTATGCGCGTAAATATCGATTGGGAGAACTTGGACTGGGGCTTCCCATCAATTACCTGCGTCGGACCCCAATAAGAACTATGTGGGAAAGTCCAAGTGCGGCTTGCGCTATAGAACCCGCATCAGTCCTATGTCATTATCTGAGGGGCTAACCGAAATAAAAAATAAATGCTCATCCAGAGCGGATGCCCGAATCTGTACAAAGTAGGACCATCGGGGGAAGTTGGCGGGATGTGCCCTTTTGGCAATGCGGGAAAAAGGCGGCCAGCCCCGCAAGGGTTGCCTGCATCGGTCCCTAGTGGGGCCCATTGGGGCTTTGTCGACAGCCCCCTTCAGGTCTACCTCGACCCTTCTTGCAGCACCCACACTGAACCCACCGGGGCTGTCCTGTTTTGCCTACATCGGACCCACCGGAGCCCCGCCTTCATAGCCCACTTTGTGCTACCTGAGGCGGGTGAACGATGGGCTTCCCGCGGTACGGGGAGTAGAAAAGCGCATTCCCCAACCCGGTTAGGGTCGTCGTGCGGTTGCGGGTAAGGGCGCGCGTGTACGAACTCCACCCTCCCTACGCCCCTTTATCTGGGCCCTGGTCCTGCCAAGCAGGCCAGCTGCAGTGACCAACGACATGAAAGGCAGTGTAAGACATTTGAGGGGTGAGAATTTTTATAGACAAGCGTCATGTTTGTAAACGAAGGTGGCGCTGCAACCGACAGCGACAAGGGGTGTAGGCAAAAACGCAGTGTGCCTACACAGCGCCTTCGAAACCAGTTGGCGCGTGCAAATATTCTGAAGCGTAAGCATTGTTTGTGCGTAGAAATAGTTTTGTTTATGCACGGAGAGTAGTTCAGCACTTTATCAGCCGATTACTTTTGGAATTACCTGGCGAGGAGCGCTGAGTTGGCTTCCTTCTCCGCGGCCTCAGTCGCGCGCGGCTACGGTGGGCGACTGTAGTGACTGAATTAAATGAAAACTAGAAAGGGCAATGTACATGAAAAACTAACAGCCAACATCGTTTAACTCCCGTGCCTACTGCTAGCGCATGCAAGGAAAATGAATGAATGACTGGAAGTGTGTTTTTCATATGACATCTCTTAATGAGCTTGCAAGCACCTTCACTCTAAAGAACGATATATTACTGACAACTATAGCGAACTAAAAATCATATCTCTAGCTGAGTGTACCGGCAACTTAAGTCAGAAGTTCCGTGAATAATAACTCAATCTTTTATTTCTTGGTAACATATTCGCCTATAGTGCGCGCTGCCAATGTTTTATCCTCCTCGATAAAAATATGTTTCACGTATGTTTCATCGTACAGACGTAGCCAAGGTCATTCACAGACTAATAGATACATGAAGGCCCATAAGAATGTTCTCCTTTCGTTCTTTTTGTTTCGTTTTTCTTTAGGAGAGGTGCACGAGCGGAAATGCAACGTTCTCCACGATCGCGGGCAGCGAAATTTGCAATATCTGTTAAACTTTCTTAATATACTCTGAAACTGCTTATTCAAGAATGCGTCATCTTATTTGCTTATTTTGCACCCCTCATAGCTGATTACTCTTTGGGACATTAAATTGAATGTACCATATATACCATACTTAAATATATTGTGAGCCTTCCGTAGATGTTCTTTAATTTGTACATGCCATGATCTTCCTCTTTCATTTGTACATACCATCATCATCGTCCCGTGGCACCGGCTCCGGCACGCGCCTGGGTTTTGACATCGGATTAAAACGCTAGACAAGACATCGCTGGCCTTGCCGTCACGACCTTGCCGTCTCAACCTAGCCTTCTTTCCCAAGTGGTGGAGGTCCAATTCGATCCCCTTGCTGCCTTGGGCCTTGCCTCTCGCTGGAGCTACGTTCCGGTCGCCGTTTGGCAACTGCCACCATAATCATGTCCACCGAGAGCAATCTCGACCCGACCGGACCCTCTACCTCGGCTGTACCAATGCCTCCGACTCTGCCCACACGTCAACGTGACCCGCTGCTCGCTGGTCGTCGCGACGAAGACGTCGATGACTGGCTCAACACATATGAACGCTGCAGTGCCTATAACCGGTGGGACGATGCTTTGAAATGCCTCAACATTTCGTTCTATCTCATTGAGGTTGCCAGAAACTGGTTAATTAATCGCGAACCCCACACTACCAACTGGACCACTTTCAAACAGCTGTTCCGACAATACTTCGCCGACCCGGCAGTTCGGACTGAGATCGCGAGAAACAAGCTCGCTTCCCGCCTTCAAGGTCCCGATGAATCATATGCGTCTTACATAGAGGCCGTTCCTGCACTTTGTCGGCGCATTAGTCCCACCATGACAGAACCTGAACGTGTGCATCACATCTCAAAAGGGATCAGTTCTATGGCTTATCATACCTTAGTTGCCCAGAATCCTTCAAGTGTTGATTCAATTATAACTACCTGTCAACGCCTCGACCATCTGCAGTCCTCTCGATTACAGTCCAGCTTCGCAACTGGTCCGACCTCTGCTGACCTTGATATGCGGGCAATAATTCGAGCAATCATCCGCGAGCAGCTCCAAGCCCTCAATCCTTTCTGTCGACATGGGTGCGATCATTCTTCTGCGCCTTCTAATGACACTGTTCTCCGCTCCATGAATAAAGAAGAGTTATCAACTATCAGCCACCCTATGACATCCGAACCTTCTGCAAACCGCCCAGCGCCGACCTACGCGCACGTCGCTGCATCCCCCCTTCTTTGGTTCACCCGCCCCAACCGGCACCAACTTACAATCACGTCAATGCAATGGCGATGGCTCAACCTACACCACCCTATTACGCACCTTGGCGTCCCTCCCGACCAGTCTGCTATTACTGTGGTATTAGAGGACATATATCCCGCTTCTGTCGTCGCCGTCTTCAAAACGAGCCCCGTGGTTAGGACACCTTCGAAACTGACATATTATCAACGCCGGTCTATTCCAAGCCCACCTCGACGATCCTCCCAACCTCCAGTATCTTCCTCAGAGCCTCGTGGGAACCACGTATCCCGACGCCGGTCCACATTCCCATACCGCCGCTCAGTTTCCCCTCTCCGCCCCGCAACCGCTCTCCCTGTCCGCCATCCGGAAAACTAAGTGTTGAAGTTTCCGGAGGTCAAACTGCACTCTGGAAACTTACTAAAATCCTCCTTATCGCCCATATAATGTGATTGCTGTTATCGCTGAAGGTTTACCGGTCGAAGCTTTGATTGATACAGGGGCTACTATTTCTGTCATTCACGCTGATTTGTGCTACCGTTTGCGAAAAGTGACAGCACCGTATGATGGCCTGAACTCCGTGGAGCCAATGACGTTCCTTTGCGCCCTTCAGCGAAGTGCACCGTACGAGTTGTTATCGACGGCATCCGCAATCATGTGCAGTTTGCTGTGCTCTAACCTTGTGCGCACCTGATGATTTTTGGATGGGATTTTTTGTCAACCGCTTCAGCGTTAATTTCTTGTGGTGACCGTGTTATCCATATGACAGACAGCGATTTTTCATCTGACTTTTCTGAACTACATCATCCCCTCGTTGCCGCCGCTGATACTGTTTTGCTTTCTCAGTGCGAAAAACTGCTTACTGTTGTTTCTGACCACATCACTGACGGGGACGTACTCATAGCACCATCATATAGTCATCCTGCACGCGGCATCGCATTCCCGTCAAGTTTTGCCCGGTTCCACAACGGCTCAGCGACAGTAGTGGCCACTAACACTTAACGTGAACCCCTCGTGCTCCCAAAAGGAACTTCTCTGCATTGCATGGTGGATGTTCAACCTTTTTCACTGATGGTGCTCACCGCCCCTCCGCCTCAGCAACGTGTTTCGTCAGACGTCTATCTTTCTGTTCTCGCAGACTATTAATCCGAAACTCACGCCAAACAAATGCCAAGAACTGCTGACATTGCTTCGACACCACCAAGCCATTTTTGATGCTACTTCCACACCACTGGGACGGACTAGTGTTGCGCACCATCGCACTATTACTGAAGGTAACTCTATCGTTCGCCGGCGGCCTTATCGGGTTTCCCTCTCGGAACGAAAAGTAATTGAAGAAAATGTAAATGACATGCTCCATCGCAATATAATTCGTCCCTCGATAAGCCCATGGTCCTCCCCAGTAGTGCTAGTTAAAAAAAAGGACGGCTCGGTACGCTTTTGTGTTGATTACCGCGCACTCAACAAAATTACCCGCAAAGATGTACATCCGATGCGGCGAATTGATGAAGCCCTTGACTCTCTCCAAGGCTCCCAATATTTCTCGACCTTGGACCCCCGCTCAGGTTATTGGCAAATACCTATGCACGAGGACGACAAAGAAAAAACCGCTTTCGCAACACCCGATGGCCTTTACGAATTTAATGTTATGCCTTTCGGGCTTTGTAACGCACCACCGACATTTCAAAGAATGATCGATACTGTGCTTCGTGGTCTAAAATAGAGAACCTGTTTGTGTTACTTGGACGACATTGTTATCTTTTCGACAACCTTTAATGACCATCTCACGCGCCTCAATGAAGTCCTCACCTGTCTTGCTTCGGCAGGCCTTCAGCTCAACAACAAGAATTGCCACTTTGCAGAGAAGGAAATTAGAATATTGGGACATCTGGTCAGGCATGACGGCATTCGCCCATATCCTGAAAAAATTATCGCGGTCTTGAACTTTGCTCGTCCACAACGGACTACAGCTTTGCGCAGTTTCTTCGGCCTTGCGTCTTATTTCCGGTGTTTTACAAGGCATTTTGCAACTATTGCTGCACCACTTCATGAGCTACTTAAAGCACGCAGCCCTTTCGTGTTGACTGAACAGTGCGAAACTGCTTTTAATGAGCTAAAGCACGCCCTCACATCAGATCCTGTTCTTGGCCACTTCAGTGACAGCGCTCCAACTATCCTGCACACCGATGCCAGTGGTAACGTTCTTGACGCTGTACTTCTGCAGCGTGATGCAACATCGCGTGAGAAAGTGATTGCCTTTGCCAGTCGGACTCTGACTCCAGCTGAGACGGCAAGCAGGAGTGTCTTACCGTCGTCTGGGCTGTCCAAAAATTTCGCCCTTACCTATACGTTCGGCACTTCACAGTTGTGACCGACCACCATGCTCTTTGCTGGTTGTCTTCACTCAAAAATTTGACAGGCCGACTTGGCCGCTGGATTCTGCGCCTGCAAGAATACCATTTCGACGTCACTTATAAATCTGGTCGCCAACACCAAGACGCCGACGCTTTCTCTCGTTGTCCCTTTTCGGAATCAACTTGCTGTTTTTCTTCCTAATGCATTTCCGCCTCTCACGAGAGCCGATCATCTCTTTGCCCGACGTATATCACAACCATTTGCTTTGACGACTCTGAGAACAAGCACGCTCTCTGCTCTCTGCTCACAGCAGTTAGCCGATGCCTACTGCCGTCCCATCATCGACCGCCTTATCGGCACTTCCGACCCGCCCAATGCTAGGCTTCGCCTACAGCTTCGCAATTTCAAGCTCGAAGATGGCATCCTACTCCGCTACGTGTATTGCCCTGATGGAAATCGCTGGATTCTAGTCGTGCCGCGTGTGCTTCGCCCACGTATACTGGCGGCTCTCCACGGTGACGCTACTGCAGGTCACCTTGGTTTTGACAAAACCTACGACCGCGTGAGAAAACGATCTTTTGGCCTGGCTTATCTTCCACCGTTGCCAAATATGTCTTATCCTGCCCTCTGTGCCAACGTCTCAAACGGCTAACTTCTTCGCCCGGTGGCCTTCTACAACCTCTTCCTTGTCCCGCCACGCCATTTGACGTAGTCGGCATTGACTTATATGGTCCCCTATCTCTCGCCGGTGGGGGTAACCATTGGATTATAACAGCTGTCGACCACCTCACACACTACGCTGAGACAGCACCTGTACCGACTGGTTCCGCTGAAGAAGTAGCAAATTTCTTTTTGCGATCAATTGTATTGCGTCATGGTGCTCCTCGGGTGCTCCTGAGTGACCGCGGTACAGCCTTCTTATCGAAAGTCGTTGCCGAAGTTCTTCACGCATCATCTACCCGTCATAAGACAACCTCAAGCTACCGTCCCCAGACTAACGGTCTGACTGAGCGATTTCATCGCACCATGTCAGACATGATATCCATGTACATCACACCAGATCATCGAAATTGGGACACTATTCTACCATTCGTCACATTCGCCTATAACACAGCAGTACAGCTGACTGCCGGTTATTCTACATTTTTCCTCGTTTATGGCCGTCCTCCCACTACAATTCTCGACACTGCCTTCTTCTCTACGCCCGGCTACTCCACATCAGTACCTACCCATTTTTTATCTCGTGTGGCCAGATGCCGTCATCTTGCCCGCCTTAACACGGCAGCGTGCCGGAAAAACCGCAAGAATCGCTATGATTGTACACATCGAGTGGTTTCTTTTCGTCCTGGCGACGAAGTACTGCTTTATACACCATTGCGCACCCCTGGCCTTAGTGACAAATTCCACCACCGCTACGTAGGTCCCTATGAGGTCATAAGCCAAACTTCCCCAGTGAACTACATAGTGAGGCCTGTTGATCCCCCAGCTGATCGACGCCACCGTGGAACTGAAATTGTTCATGTGTCTCGCTTGAAACCGTTTGCGCACCGCGATGCATCGCTTAGTTAGGAGCGGCCAGGCTGGCCGCTTCCGACCCCCCGGGCAGATTATGTGAGCCTTCCGTGGATGTTCTTTAATTTGTACATGCCATAATCTTCCTCTTTCATTTGTACATACCATCATCATCGTCCCGTGGCGCTGGCTCCGGCACGCGCCGGGTTTTGACATCAGATCAAAACGCTAGACAAGGCATCGCTGGCCTTGCCGTCACGACCTTCCTGTCTCAACCTAGCCTTCTTTCACAATATCCTGCTTGATCAGAGCTACGTTGTACGTGAATATTTCATTCGTTCGTCAAATTCTTAATGACCTTCAAAAAGAAAGTTTTGAGAAATGACGCTGCTTGACTTTGCCCGGATTCTAACAACTTTCTACTTGCTTTCTATAGCGCCGGTGATGATGAGCCCCTCGTTTAAACTCACAAAAGTGATATCAGAGAAAAGCTGCTTCACAAGTTCAGGCCTCTTTGGGCACTATAGCGCTGTAGTGACCGGTCAAACAAACGGCAGTTACCTTCGCAGAAGCTTTTGTGTCCTTTTCTGTACGTATATATGTGCGGGCTCAAGTGAATAGAACTCACAGGGCGGCGTCGTAACTTCATATATTATGTACAACAAAACGTGCACGAGCTGCAGGCATTTGTTATTGCGCTATGCATCGTGCAGCCGAAAAGCAGCCATAATTAAGAGTTGAAAATGAACTGATGACGTTTCAGTGCAGAGTTGGGCAACGCAAGTTAGACGCGAAGGCAATCCATCGCCGAAGGATCTACTTGTCGCGCTCAACGCTGCTGTCCATCGCTCTCATATTTGTCCGACCGCAAGAAACATGTGAAAACAGGTACTATTTTCCTTTGTGTGCCTCGTGGCGCAACCAACCACACCACAGCGTGCAGGAATATTGAGAATTATGCCCGAAAACACAGCAAGCGCCGCGCATTCAATGCAGACGACCCGAGCTTTTGCTTGCACCACGAAAATCACTGTTGTCGCTAGCGCCGCCGCATCTCCACTGACGTCACGAGCTGACGCTTTTCTATAGGCTGCTGCAGAAGGTATGCACCTTGCACGGCAGCTTCACCTGCGGATCATGAGTTATCGGACACTTGCGAGCGAGCGACGCGAACTCGTTCACTTTTTATTTTTTTAAATAATGTACACAGCTCCCACTATCCTTTTTTGCTTTCTCCTCGCTAGCTTCTCCCCATCCCTTCTACTTCGCGCCTCACTAGCCAGCAAGAAGAAGGCGTTTCCGTGCTGCCATGAAATACAAAAGGGACAAGCTGTTCGAAAGCCAGTTTCACGGAGGGCAAGCTTTGGCGCCAGCTGTATACTAATTAGGTGCATTGGGAAGATGTCCTGGTAGTAGATGGAGGAGTATCTCGTTAACATCTCAGCGTGCTCCACTTTTCGAAAGCGCTGAGGGCCCCGTAGCGCAGCTTGGTAGTCGGAACGTCTCTGTTGAAAACGCACAATGCGCGAGATGCAGCCCAAGTACATAAGCGGGGAATGCGCTTTCCTCGATCCTCTCCGTATCGCGGAATCACTGCCCTTCTCTTTCACACCGCTCTTGTCTCTGTCTCCGTACCGCCGGCCTCCTGCTTTGGACTTTAAGAGTTTTCTTGTGACAGCAAATACCTTGTTATAGGTCAATGACAGACATAACAGAAATTGCATTGTCATTGGCAGCCGCTTTTTATATTTTGTTTCCCGAGGCTGTAGTTGAAGTAAAGATACTTTTAAATCCGATGCTTCGAAAGACCTGCTTACTCGCATCCGTAACACTTGGTAGCTTACCTCCAGGCCTCATATTTTATTGCTTGGCCTTTTATTGTTCCGCCAAAAGGAGGAGTTGTCGAAGAATATTTATCGTCAAACAGATGCATTCAGTACAATGTGAGTACATCGCCTTCTTTGCCCTGCTGGGTCAGGAAAGGGGCCGACGAGTTCTCTGCAGGGAGGTTAGGTAGGCATATGACGATGGGTAGCCTCCAGAATTAGCATACCTATTTATTTATTTGCTTGTTTTACATACTTAAAAGGATTAGAGAATAT
The DNA here is from genome assembly GCF_055883805.1 of Amblyomma maculatum. Taxonomy (NCBI): domain Eukaryota; kingdom Metazoa; phylum Arthropoda; class Arachnida; order Ixodida; family Ixodidae; genus Amblyomma; species Amblyomma maculatum. The sequence goes on from NC_139350.1 coordinate 16,454,606, forward strand.
AGGCGAGCACGTAATAGACCAAGAAAACGTAAAGTAGAAATATGAAGCGCGCTCGAAACTGCCAGCTTGCGGCTTACAATTGATAGTCTGCAAGTGCATGTAGCTCCGTATGCTAACTTCTTCACTAGCCTCGAATACCCCCTCCGCCCCCCTCTCTCCAGGTGACTACAGACCCATGTGGGCATACGTAAGGAGGAATGCTGGCGCTTTTTAGTTGCCAGGTGTTTCATTTTGTTTTGTAAAGGTGCCGTACATGTCGGCGGGACTGTTTTCTACTTCCATGTGGAGGATGCTGCCGTGGGAAGGAGTCTGAAGTGTCCCTCTGCAATTTTTCAGATTGAAAAGAATTGTTTTTGTCTACTGCCGCTTCATTCAGCCGATCAAGGGCAAGCAGCCGGTATCTGCCGCGCCATATAGCAGCCGCTGCTCGGGTGACATCGACTCCATCGGGAGCACAGCATTACCGTCGCTGTTCTTGTAATAGGCATTGAGTTCACAAGACGTAAGATCAGAACAGCCAAAGGTAACCGGCGAGCCGGTATCTGTGTTTGTTCTCCTATATATGTGTCATTTATACCTCTCTTGTTTTATTCGTTTGCGGCGAGGAAAGATCACAGCATGTATTTCACAAAAACGAAACTTGCCGCGAGTATAACCTAAAATTACAGCTCACTTAAACCATAATGTGGGTAACGCAGATGCATTAAATACAGTTAAAAATTCGGCTCATATTTTTTGTCTTTCGTTGCAACTGACGTTTTTGCTTTCTGTTCTATTAGCTTACATTAAAGAAACTAGAAAATTGTAAAGACAGACTGAACGATACAAAATAAATTATTCAACAAAACGTAGGCTTCCCAGTATTAAAAGCACTGCATAAAAGTCCACGCGATATTTTAAACTATGCTAATCACCAGTGAATTAAACTTGGGCGAGGAAAATGAAACTGAAATGCTTAATGTGCCATAATTTGACACACACATACACACACACACACACACACACACACACGCACGCACACACACACACACACACACACACACACATATATATATATATATATATATATATATATATATATATATATATATATATATATATATATTGCTGTGTGGCAATCTTCACCGTTTTTGCCACTGAGATGCATCGCGTGCTGGCGCTCTCGAGGACGAAGAAGTTGGTCGTTGTCTTCGTGATTCGATATCCTGACACTCGGCTGCGAATTCATCCTGAGCAGCTGAATCCCTGTGCGTGGACTGAATAAACACAACCCCTACAATTGGTGCAGGTGCTTCTGGGTACGTTCCCGTCCACCCTGGAACTAAGAAGCCGCAAATTGCCATCTGTGTCCACCATGCCGGATGATACTGCCTCGACATCGCCACCCCTCCCAACCACGGTCCTCAGTTCTGGAGCTCTACGGCAGCGTGACCCATGCCTCTTCAGTGGCACGGCCGATCAAGACGTCGACGATTGGTTGGCGACGTACGAGCGTGTCAGTAGCTACAACAGATGGGACGATACTACCAAACTAAGTAATGTAATCTTTTATCTGACTGACGTGGCGAACCTCTGGTTTCGCAACCATGAGGCAGACCTGCCATCTTGGTCTGCATTTAAGAAGAATTTTTCGGAAGTGTTCGGCCGCCCTGCAGTTCGCAAGCTCCGGGCAGAACAACGCTTGCGCGAGCGCACTCAGCAGGCCGAAGAGTCGTTCACGAGTTATATAGAAGACGTCGTTGACCTCTGCAAACGTGTCGACCCCCTAATGTCCGAAGCAGATAAGATCGAAAACATCCTAAAGGGCATCTGTCAGGACGCGTGCCAGATGCTGTGGGTAAAAAGTCCTGCAACGGTCAGTGACGTGAACAAACTTTGCCAGAGCTATGACGAGCTTCGTAAAAAGCGCGCTTCTACCCTGCGGTCCAGTGGTAGAGACGACGCCATCTCTGCACTAGCGCTGGGCGGTTGTACTCTATCAGAGGACAGCCCTTTGCTTCAACAAATCAAGGCGCTCGTTCGAGAAGAGGTCGCCCGCCAGCTATCACTGATCCCTCAGTTACAGGATACTGGCCGCCTTGTTCCTGACATGGCTCCGTCTTTGGCCCCTACCATACGGCGTGCCGTGCAGGATCACATCGCTGATGTTCTTCCGCCCAGCTCCATGCTCCCGCCCAGCCCCGTGCTGCCGCCCAGCCCCGTGCCGTCGCAAGTAACGGCACCACTGACTTACGCCCAAGTTGCGGCCAGGCCACTAATGCCATCAACATCTCTTTCCTACTAGGCCGCTCCTTCCAACCTTCCTTCGCCTTTGCCTGGATCTGCATTCCAGGTCCCTATTCCAAGGGTACGCCAACGCCCTACGAACACTTGGCGAACCGCCGACAACTGGCCAATTTGTTACTCTTGCGGGCTGCCGGGCCATGTCGCACGCCTTTGCCGCCAACGCCTTCCACCTTCTCGAGCTGACCTCTGGAACTACTCCTACGATACGGACCAGCCCTCGTCGAGAACTCCGCCCGGTTCCGACTTTGCAGCTCGCGGCAACCAAATCTATACCACTCGCCGATCACCTTCCCCTCCTCGCCGTTCCCCGTCCCCACTTCGACGTTCTACTGGCACTGGTGAGGGAAACTAACAGTCGCAGTTCCCGCGGCAAGAACTGCGCTTGGTTCGAACTCTTCAAGTCCTCGGTGTTCTCCCACTGACGTAATACAAGTGTTTGTCGACGGCGTCGCAACACTCGCACTTGTCGACACGGGCGCTGCCGTATCCGACATGAGTGAAGCTCTTTGCCGTCGTCTTCGTAAAGTGACCACCGCGCTTTCCGACTTTTCGCTTCGCACCGCCTCATCACAGCGCATTCATCCCTCAGCAGCGTGCACGGCCCGTGTTCTCATCGAAGACGTCTTATACACCATCGAGTTTATTGTACTGTCTCGCTGCTCACACGACATCATCCTGGGCTACGATTTCCTTTCCACTCATCATGCCGTTGTTGACTGCGCACGCGCAGAAGTTTCCTTTTTACCTCTTTGGGATACCGTCTTGTGTGACGTCCCTAATCGGCCTGCAAAACTCCTTGTTGCCAATGACATAGACATTCCTCCATTTTCTGCTACCCTCGTTCCATTCTCCTGTGAAAGCGTTATTAGTTCGACTGTCTTCTTCACACCTTCCGACGCCGCTTCACGCCATCCCTGCCTCCTGCTTCCATTTGCTGTTCTCAAGTTCGAAGATGGCCTTAGTGCAATGTACGTCTCAAATCCATTTTCGTGCCCGTCCGTCCTGCTACGCGGCGAGTGCCCCGGTCGTATTGAAGAACTTGATCCCGCGCTTGTAAATACTCTTCCTGCCACGCCTACTTCATTAGACGTTAATGTTCTCAGCTCTTGCGATATAGCGACCGCTTCGACACCACCCGATGTTCTTCAACAAGCTATTGACGCTGATCTTCCACCCGCACAACGCGATCAGCTCGCTGCTCTTCTACAAAACTTCCCTTCTACCTTCGATCTTCCTCACACTGCTCTGGGTCGCACGTCTGTCGTTACGCACACAATCGACACTGGTGCAAACGCACTTTTACGACAGCGTCCTTATCGCGTGTCAGCCTCTGAGCGCCAGGTCATTGCGGATAACATGGACGACATGCTTCGCCGGGGCGTCATACAGCCATCTAACAGTCCATGGGCTTCTCCGGTTGTTTTGGTCACCAAGAAAGATGGTTCCATCCGGTTTTGCGTCGATTACTGTAGAATAAACAAGATCACGCGCAAAGATGTCTATCCTCTGCCGCGAATCGACGACGCCTTGGACTGTTTACAGGGAGCCGAGTATTTCTCTTCATTGGAGTTGCGCTCTGGCTACTGGCAGGTACCGATGGCTGATGATGACCGCTCGAAAACTGCCTTTGTAACACCGGACGGCTTATACGAGTTCAACGTTATGCCCTTTGGCCTTTGCAATGCCCCAGCTACTTTCGAGCGCCTGATGGACACTGATCTTCGTGGACTCAAGTGGCAGACCTGTCTTTGTTATCTGGATGACATCGTAGTTTTTTCCACCGACTTTTCTTCTCACCTTCTCCGCCTAAAGCATGTCCTAACGTGTCTCGCCTACGCTGGGCTTCAGTTGAATTTGAAGAAGTGCCACTTTGCCGCTCGAAAACGCACAATTCTAGGCCACGTAGTCTCTGAGGACGGCATTCTTCCTGATCCCACCAAACTTCGCGCAGTTGCAGAGTTTCCGAAGCCAACCTCCCTGAAGCAGCTCCGGAGCTTTATCGGCCTCTGCTCCTACTTTCGACGCTTCATCTTGAACTTCGCCTCTATCATCGCTCCTCTGACCCAGCTGGCTTTTTATGGGAAAGCCCTCATAGATCCGAAATGAGGCCGCCCCCATTAAATCTTTGTGGGACCAACATCGGGCGTAGTGGGGCAAGAAAACGGACATACCCACATGCTGCCCCAATCCGCCCCTTGTAGGTTACTTGAGGGCAGGTGAAATATGAATAAGGGCTCAATTTGGGCAAGCCCTCGTGAAGCCCATATGAGGCAGCCTTAGCTAAACTGCTTTAGGTCCCACATAGGCTGTAATGGGGCTGAAAGGCGGGCGTGCCCGCATGGTACCAAAATCGGTCCTTTGTGGGGACTTTGAAGGCCTGTGCAACAGCAGATGGGCTCTAGGTTCAAAAACAACGTCCAGCCCAATTGGGGCTGCCCACATAAAACTGCTTTATATCCAACATGTGCCGTAATGGGGCTGGAAGGCGGGAGGGCCCGCATGATACCAAAATTGGTCCCTTGTAGGGAATTTGAAGTCACGTGCAACAGCAAGTGGGCTTTAGGTTCAAAACCAACATCCAGCCCAATTGGGGCAGCCCACACAAAACCGCTGTAGGCCGTAATGGGGCTAGAAGGCGTGCGTGCAATTGCGTAATCATTGTTTCCAACCTTTATTTGCATTAGGTGTTGCCCTAAATTACTATTATAGATTATTTGTATAACAGTTGTTGCCATGTTTAGTCGATTAGAAATTTGCACGGCTTTAGTTCTCGCGCTGATGCAAATTGCGCTACAAATACTAAAACAAACTGATTGCTAACTGTTGCCTCTTATGTGGTTGCTTTGGAAAGCCTGCAACTCTCAGCACAAAATTACTGTTCAGAACACACATCTCCATAGCCTGAACAGGATGTACATGAAGTCATTTCGGCTAGATGAATGCTATGAATTATTGTAAAATTTATATTGTGGCTGTTTAGAAAGTGCAGACATGTATAAAATAATTACTTAATTATGTGCATAAATATTGAATGGGAGAACTTGTACTAGGGCTTTCCATCAATTTCCTGCGTCGGACCCCTATGAGAATAATGTGGGCAAGCCCAAGTGCGGCTACCGCTATAGAACCCGCATTGCTCCTATGTCATTATCTGAGGGGCTAACTGAAATAAAAAAAAATGTTCCTCCAAAGCGGCTGCCCAAATCGGTCCAAAGTAGGACCATCGCGGGGAGTTGGCGGAATGTGCTTTTTAACAATGCCGAAAAAATGTGGGCAGCCCCACAAGGGCTGCCCGCATCGGCCCCTAGTGGGGCCTATTGGGGCTTTGTCGACAGCCCCCTTCGGGCCTACGTCGGCCCCTCTTGCAGCACCCACATTGAGCCCACCGGGGCTGTCCTGCATTGCCTACATCGGGCCCACCGGGGCCCACCCTTCATAGCCCACCCTTCATAGCCCACCCGGAAGAAATGCACAAGGAACTTTCCAGGCAGTGGCATTGTGATCGCTGCGCGCATTTGACCTGACTTCGCTGTCGCTGTGTTCGCTGCTGATCTGCCCAGTCCTTCTGATCGAGTCCTGCTGATCTGCTGAATAAACCCCCATCTTACATTTGGTGGAGCTGCCGGTTAAGATCTATCCTCTCGCCTTGGAACTCCGCAGCCTCACATTACCGCCTCCTGCGATGCCTGAGGACGTTAACCACCAAGCCGTACAAGTTGGCTCGGCCATAATCTGTCTCGGCTCCCTCCGCCAGCGAGACCCCGCCATCTTCAGCGGCACTGACGACCATGACGTCGAGGACTGGCTCACATCCTTTGAGCGAGTGAGCGCTTACAACAAATGGGATGCGAAAACGAAGTTAAGCAACGTGATTTATCTCACCGGCGTAGCAAAATTATGGTTTCGCAACCATGAAGTGGACATTCCATCATGGTCCGTGTTCAAAGCCAGCTTCTCCGAAGTTTTCGACCGTCCGGTGTGGGGAAACTCCGCACTTAACAGCGCTTGCGTGCGCGGTCTCAGCTTGTTGGCGATAATTTTACGAGTTATATGGAGGACGTCGTCGACTTGTGCAAGCGCGTAAACACACAGATGTCGGAGGCCGACAAGATCAAGCACATTCTGCAAGGCATCGATGACGACGCTTTTCAGATGCTGATTGCTCAAGATATCTGCACCGTCCCGGAAGTGGTCGCACTGTGTTAAAGTTATGATGAACTGCGCAAACAAAGGGCTATAACTCGCGCGAACACCATGCACTCGGAGTCGCTTGCTGGCCTGACAGATGCAGCTGAACATTCTGCGCTCCTGCCACAAATCAAGAGCTTCAATAGGGAAGAAGTTGCTCGACAGCTCTCCCTTATATCCTGCAATGAAGAGCCTTCTTCACACCTAGCTCCCAGTTTGCGCCCCATTATTTAAGAACAGGTAGCTGAATCTTTTCCTTCCGCCCCTCAATCCATGCCTGTCGCAGCCTCGTTGACATATGCGGTTGTTGCTGCCCGACCATCACCTACATATGCTCCGTCGCAACCTGCCTACATTCAGCCGTCTCCTCGTCCTGCTCGAGAACATACGCAGTTTATTCGGCCGGCTCCAACACCATGCAATCCCTGGCGCACGACAGATAACCGGCCAATTTATTCCACTTGCGGTCTCGCTGGACATATTTCTCGCTATTTCCGAAACCCAGCTAGCCGTAATTTCTCCCCAGACTGCTCAGCCATGCCCGACCACCGTTCGCCATCGCCGCGACGCCGCTCTATCTCTCCAATGCGACGTCGACACAACGCTTCACGTGAGGAAAACTAGAGGCCGCAGTTCCTGAGGAGAGAATTGCGACCCCGTCGAACTTCCCAAGTGCTCATCTCTCACCGGCCACCTTTACTGAAGTTTTCGTCGAGGGTGTTGCTGTCATGGCTCTAATTGACACTGGTGCTGTGATTTCGGCTATGGGTGCAAAACTATGTAGTTCTTGAAAGAAAGTGAAGACGCCAATTGCAGGACTTCCGTTGCGAACGGCCAGCGCTCAGCATAATAAGCCTTTAGCAGCGGGCACCACTCGATAGTTATCCAGAATTGCCTTTATACGATTGAGTTCGTCTTGCTGCCGAGTTGCTCACACGCTGTAATTTTAGGCTGGGATTTCCTGTCGCTTCACGCTGCCATTGTCGATTGTGCTCGCGCTGAAGTGGGGTTCTCAACTTTGCCCGATGCCTTACCAGATGCTGATCCATCAACTTCCTGTTCTAAAGCCTTCGTCACTGAATATATCGGTCTTCCTCCCTGCTCTTCTGCGCTTGTTCGTGTCGCTTGTGTCTCTGTTAGCGATGACACCGTTCTCTTCACACCAGCTCATACTTTCCTCCGCCGCAAGTGCCTTCCATTGCCCTACGCTGTGCTCGCTATTTTCGCTGGCCTTTCCATGTTATGGGTCTCTAACCCATTTAACGGCCTGACTGCTTTGCGCCATGGTGAATGCCTTGGCAGCATCCAGCCAATCGCATCTCTTCTGATCTCTGAGGAACCTGACGACGCACCGCACTCTGCCGTGACTGCGTCAGCCCCCCTTCACCTGCGCCCGCTCTCCCCTCTACAGACCTGTTCCTCCGTTCAATGGACGGCATTCTTCCTCCAGCGCAGCGCATTCACCTTTTGAGCCTATTAAATCACTTTCGCTCTTCCTTTGACTCTCATCAAAGTTCTTTGGGTCAAACTTCTACTGTCACTCATCGCATCGAAACCGGCACCCACGCACCACTGCGACAGCGCCCCTATCGTGTGTCTGCAACCGAACGCCAGGCTATTGAAAAGCAAGTGGACCTAATGATTCAGAATGGTTTGAGTCAGCCCTCAAGCAGCGCTTGGGCGTCATCTGTTGTCCTCGTAAAAAGAAACAGGGTTCTATCCGCGATAATTGACACGATTATCGCCGCCTTAATAAGATTACGCGAAAGGACGTCTACTCTCTCCCACGCATCGACGACGCTCTCTATTGTTTGCAAGACGCCAAGCTCTTTTCGTCCCTATATTTGCGTTCCGGGTACTGGCAAGTGCCCCTGGAAGCGGCTGATCGTCCTAAAACTGCCTTTGTAACTCCCGACGGCTTGTACAAATTTACAGTTATGCCGTTTTGCCTTTGTAATGCTCCGGCAACATTTTAGTGGATGATGGACACCATTTTCCGTGGCCTAAAGTGGAAGACGTGCCTCTGCTACCTTGACGACATTGCCGGCATTTCTCCTGAATTTGATACACACCTCTACCGTCTGAAGCACGTTTTGACTTGCCTATGTGATGCCGGACTGCAGCTGAATTTGAAAAAAATGACGTTTTGCCGCCCGCCAGCTCACCATTCTCTGTCACGTTGTCTTCAAAGAAGGTGTATCTCCAGACCCTGCCAAACTTCGTGCCGTTGCAGCCTTTCCCAAACCGACTTCCATCAGATCTACGTAGCTTCCTCGGGCTGTGCTCTTACTTTTGCCGCTTTATTAGAAATTTCGCTTCCATTGTTGCTCCCTGAACAGAACTTTTGTCCGGCAGTTTCAACCTTTCGTCGTGGTCGCCAACGTGCGACGATGCCTTCAATGCTTTACGCCGCATCCTCACGGCACCGCCTGTTCTACGCCACTTCGACCCCACAGCGCCTACTGAGGTCCACACGGACGCCAGTGGTATTGGTCTCGGCGCTGTGCTCGCTCCGCACACATCAGGTTATACTGAATACGTGGCCTCCTTTGATAGCCGTACACTCACGAAGGCTGAATCCAATTACTCCGTCACCGAAAAAGAGTGCTTACCGATTATTTGGGCTCTTACTAAATTCCGCCCTTACCTCTATGGCCGCCTTTTTGACATAGTGACGGACCGCCATGCGCTTTGCTAACTTTCCTCTCTGGAAGACCCGTCCGGCAAACTGGCAAGATGGGCTCTTCACCTTCAGGAATATGATGTCCGCGCTGTTTACCGCTCCGGCAGAAAGCATCTCGACGTAGATGCACTTTCCCGTTGCCCCCTTGTAGCCTAGGTCGCGAGCCTTTCCTCTTCCGACAATTCCCCGCCATCGCTTCACATCAGTGACATGTCGTCAGGCAGCGGCAAGATCCTTGGATAAATTCTCTCCTCGATTTTATCTCCTATCCTACAGCTGCTTCTCCATTGCATGTTCTTCGCCGCCATGTTTCCCACTCCGCCATTCGTGATAACCTACTCTACCGCCACAACTACTGTGCAGATGGTCACAAGTGGTTGCTAGTCATTCCCTAGCAGCTACGTTCTCAAGTCTGTGGCTTTTTCCACGCTGACCCACTATTCGGTCATGCTGGCGTCTTCAAGTCATACACTCGTCTCCGGCTGCGTTACTACTGGCAGGACATGTACACTTTCGTACTAAAGTACGTTCGCTCATGCATCACCTGTCAACATCGCAAGCCATATCCTCAACGTTCTGCTGGAGAGTTGCTGCCGTTACCGAGCCCACCACGCCCTTTCGACCGCGTCGGCATTGATTTATACGGGCCGCTTCCCTACACTGCAGCCGGCAACCGCTGGGCTATCATAGCCGTTGATCATCTTAAGAGGTATGCAGAAACCGCCGCACTCCTATCTGCCACAGCGTCAGACGTAGCTTCTTTCAATTTACAGCAATTTGTTCTTTGCCACGGCGCACCTCGAGCGCTGCTCATCGACAGAGCACGCGTTTTCTTGAGTGTCGTTGTGAAAGCCTTGCTCACCAAGTGCAACATCATTCATAGACTCCGCCTATCATACCCTGAGCATTTCAATCGTACCCTTGGCGACATGCTCTCTATGTGCATCTCCTCCAACCACTCAAATTGGGACCTCATCCTTCCGTATGTCACTTACGCTTACAATGCCGCAACGCAGTCTACTACTGGCTTCTCTCCTTTTTTTCTCCTCTACGGCTGTCACCCCTCTGCTACAATCGACACCATACTCCCGTATCAGCCAGACATATCAGAGTATACTCCTGCGTCTCAAACAGCCCAGCATGCGGAAGACTAACGACGAATTTCCCGCGCATTCATGGCTAACACCCAGTACCGCCATAAATCCAACCATGACCACCATCACTCGACACCTGACTTCTCGTCTGATGCTCTTGTGTGGCTGTGGATACCCTCCAATGCCCCAGGACGGTCTTCAAAATTTCTTGCTAAATACCATGGCCCATACCGAGTTCTGGAGCGCACCTCTCCGGTAAATTATGTGGTGGAACCTCTTACGCCGTCTCTTGATCAAACGCAGGCGCGAACGCGAGATTGTTCACGTCCAGCGCCTCGAACCCTATTACGACCCTGCCGTCTTGCTCACGCCGTAAGTCACCAGGATGTCTCCTCTTCGTCCCGCGGGTAATTGTGGAGAGGAAGAAGTGCACGTGGAACATTCAAGGAAGTGGCATTGTGATCGCTGCGCGTGTTGATCCTGACTGTGTTCGCTGTCGCAGTGTTCGCCGCTCATCTGCCCAGTCCTGTTGATTGAGTCCTGCTGATCTGCTCAATAAACTCCCATCTTATATATATATATATATAGAGAGAGAGAGAGAGATAGAAAGAGAGAGAGAGCGAAGTGTATGCTTCATTTAAAGAAACATTTTATTGGACTGGACGTTTCGACCAGAAGCTGGCCTTCATCAGGAGTGCGAATGCGAACGTGCGGGTAGGTTCTATAGGCGAAGGGTGGAAAAAGAAACAGGCGGCGGAGAGGCGTACAATGGTATTGTAGTGGTGGATGGGGTAAAAAGCAGGTGCAGGTGTGGAGTGAAAAAAAGTGCAGGTGGGAAGTGCGAGGAAAAAAACACGGCGCATGGAAGGAAGCATGTAATAGGTATCACCCCAGGCGACGAAAGCAGGAATTGTGTGACCTTCATTGTGTGTATGGTGGGGGAGGCGGAAATTCCTTCGGTCTACTGGCAGGAAGCTTGACTTGGCAGTTTAGGTGAGTTTGCGGCAGTAATTAAGGGTGTAACTGAACTTTGAAGTGAGAAAGAATACCAGGGCTCTCATTTATAGCGGCCTGCAGGGCATTAAATTTAAATATGAAGTGCGGTCCTCGTTGTTCCCGTTCGCGGTTGCTATGGAAGCCGCTTTGGGGCCGGATAACTTTAAGTTTGTCGAATTCGTGACTTTTCTGTTGCAGGTGTTGGACAGGGGAAGATGTGGGAAAGATTTGGTGTGCGCGCGATGGTTGTTGAATTGAATTCGGAAGGGGTTCTCTTGTCTGCCCTATGTATTGCATTTGACATTCGCCACATTCAAGCATATATACCACGTTCCTGGAGTCACAACAAAAATTTCCGTATGTTAAATGATTTCGCATCCTATATATATATATATATATATTTATATATATAGAATGCGAAATCATTTAACATACGGAAATTTTAATTGTGACTCCAGGAACGTGGTATATATGTTCGAGTGTGGCGAATGTCAAATGCAATACATAGGGCAGACAAGAGAACCCCTTCCGAATTCACGTTCCTGGAGTCACAATTAAAATTTCCGTATGTTAAATGATTTCGCATCCTATATATATATATATATATACAATAACGTGACAGTCGTTTGGCCATGTCAATCAGGGATAGGAGCCTCATCAAGCAACCGCATTTGAATCTTTTTGCTTCTATGCTATCGTTTCTTTTCTGTTTATCAGGACAAAAAATGATGAATAAAATTCATTTGATATAATTTGATTTTTTACAATTCGCAAAAGACCTTGTTTGTTGGAATGATTTAGTTACATGACAGCTGTATCAGTCTTTCTGAGCCTCTGCTGACTGCAACCCTCGAAAATGAACTTACAATTTGCGAACATGCATTTTCGCCTTTTACCTCGAGCAGTTAAACTGTACCATGCCATCGTGGTCCGGCCACAGAAGACGATAGCCTCAGCACGCCTGCAAGTGCGCTCAGGTTGTCCTTGGTGGCTGCAGAACTAAGTGTCGGTGATTCGCTTTTCCGTTTCCGCATGGCTCAGCGGGTCTTGTAAAATTAATTTGTGGAAACCCGACGTGTGTCTGCGATTCACATCACAATTTTGGAAAATACGGACTTCGCGTCATCGCTCTCTTCTCCTGCCCTGCACTAGCGTCAGCCGCTTCACTAGGCCTACCAATGCCCGGAGCTCGAGACCCCGTCTACTTTCCCTCATGTAAGCCATGGGCACGGACCCCACTCCCCCTCATGTACCGTCTCCGTCGTCTCACACGGCGAGGCGTACAGCTGAAGTTGCAGCCCTTTACACACGCCGGCCGCATTCATCTCCACATCGGCGTACCAGCCCTAGTACTCCTGGCAACCGTCCTCCGCCTTCTAGGACCTTTTGCTGGTACTACCGCCGCTACGGCTCTCGCGCACGCCAATGCCGCTAGCCATGCTCCTTCGCGGGAAACGGTCATACCGAGCACTGAAGGCGACTAGTCTTCTCGGCCCACGATGCAGTCGCCTCTTCCCTATCACTGACCGTATAACGAAAGTATGCTACCTAAGCGACACCGGTGCTAGATCTGTTCTTCCGCCTATGTTGGTTAAAAGATGCCGTCCTTCAGACTTTCCACTTCTGACCGCGGCCGCGGATCGACAATACGGACATATGGCCAGAAGTCGGTGACTCTTGACATCGGACTGCACCGTACCTTTCACTGAGTATTTTTTATCGCGAAAGTGCGCTCGCCAATCATTGGCGCCGACTTCCTATGGCCTTACAGGCTCCTGGTTGACATGCGGGAAAGCCGCATACTGGATTCTGAAACAAGCCGGTCCACCAAGGCGTCTCTCGCCGCGATCCACCACTCTGACTTCTCCAGGCACACAGCACAGTTTCCGACCCGATGGTCGCGCGTACTTGCCGAGTTTCCGGACATCTGACCCTCGTTTATTCAAGCACTGTCGCGCACAGCGTGACTCATCATATTGAGGCGATTGGGCCTCTCATGTATTCTCGCACTCGTCGCCTCGCGCCGGATCGCCTCGCTGTCGCCAAACATGAATTCGAGCATATCCTGGAGCTTGACTTCATCCGTCCCTCCTCGTCCTTGGGCTTCACCCCTTCACATGGTGCCCAAATAAAACAGCGACTGGTGCCCATGCGGTGATTACCGGGCTCTCAACATGGTCCCAGTTCCTGACCAGTACCCGATTCCTCACATCATGGATTTTACTTTGGCCGTTCATGGCTGCACAATCTTCAGCAAGGCTGATCTCGTGAAGGCATATGAGATTCCTGTAGAGCCCTCGGATATCTCAAAGACCGCCACTATTATGTCTTTTGGCATGTTTGAATATCTGAGGATGCCTTTCGGTCGTCGCAATGTGGCGGACTTTTCAGGGCTTTGTTGACGAAGTCCTACGCTGTTGGATGTGCTGCTTTGCCTATCTCGATGGAAGTCTCGTCTTCAGCCCTACGGCAGAGAAGCTCCATCTGCGTCAAGTCCTCGCATGGCTCAGCCGCTTTGGTCTTGTGCTTACTGGACCGAAAAGCGAGTTTGGCGTTGCAGAGTTGGACTTTCTCGGCCATCGCGCGAATTCCCATGGCATCTGGTCGTTACCGGCCCGTGTGACTGCATCACTCAATTTCCCCGTCCTACCATCACCCTGCAAGTGCTCCAATTTCTTGACCTCGCCTGCTATTATAGGCACTTCATTCCTCACTGAAAGTCCACATGAAAGTCCGCCGGTTGAAGCCTCAAATCCCGCACCGTATATCCCGTATCCAGGGTGAGATTATAGTAGACGCGGGAAAGAGATTATTTAGCCGGGGTCGCTGCTGATGTCCACTAGTAATTCTTTGCAATTTTTGACGTCACAAAAGCGTAAGCTGTGCAATCTCTCGCGTGCAGCCACAAAAAGCAATTCGATAACGGGCTTCATAACCGTCCTTAACTCAAGAGTCTCGAGCTCCGGGAATGCATCGACGTGAATGGCGTCATGTGCTGAGTCTCTTTAATTCACCAGGCGCAGGCATTTGATCCGTGGAAAACGCCTTGCCAGAGCGGTGAGTTGTAAACCGCCGCAGAACTTCGAAGTGCAGAGGCATCGATCTGCGAAGTCCTCCGCAGCTCGGAGTTCACATCAACAAGTAGTGCCAGCAGCCAGCGAGAGAGAGACTGCGTATGTTTGACAAAGCTCCCGTGGCAGCTATGGAACCTGGGGATGTTGCTGCAACCTGCGAAATATCACAGGTACCATTCAGATTAGGCGACTTAGTTTCCTCTCCGCAACTAACAAAGAGCAAATGCAGAAGGCCGTTGTCACGAATAAGCCTGCAACAATGCAGGATATAGCACTCGCCACCATTTCAAGAAATGGAATAACATGGCACTTCATCGATGTCTCCCAGTGCGTTTTAAATGCGAGGCATCATAAGGTGCCTGAAAATACTACAGAGAATGTAGCCTTGTGACGGAAGGTTATAGAGGTCACAGTTGGAGTATTTCACACATTCCAGACGTTCCTGTCGGAGTGTTCTGTGAAAAGCTTGAGCGTAACTTTGTGTGCCATAAGAGCGAAAACAGCGTTCCTTCCACAATGAAAGGGCTCATTTACATTTCATTTACCTATGGTTCAGCGAGTATGATACAAGAGCCAGGGCCCAAATATAAGGAAAGCCTTGACATGTTTTGGAAATGTGAAGCATTTAAAGCCACGATAAACATAGTGTTAAATAGAATGTGAACACGGTCTGTCCACGCAGTTCATCGTGACAAGCAGAATGGCGCCATGACTATGGCAAGAAATTATCTGGCATGAATTCTGTTAATAATTTTATTGTTATTAACTTCAATAAACTGGAGCTAGCCTTATGCTGAATAGGGAAATTTGATGACTTCCAAATACCTTACAGGTCATTTCAAAAAATATACGCTGACTGGCGTGCGTCGGTATCTGAGTAACGCACCGCAATCCAGTATCTCCAGAAACCGCGAAGGCACAAAGTTAATACAAGTTCCAACAAAATACTGATCTAAACTTTTGCAAGTATATAAATTAACATATATATATATATATATATATATATATATATATATATATATATATATATATATATATTTATATATATATATATATATATATATATATATATATATATACATACAGCAGATCAATTAAGGGGAAATGAGGGTGCTCGTTATAATGCTGTTGGCTTCTTTCCTTCATGTATATATATATATATATATATGTATATGTATATGCCCTCTTCTCCGCTTTACCCAAGTAGCGTGTTTAAGATCTCGAATAACAGCAGTACCTAAATGCGATGCAGATATTTTGCAAAGTCCGCTCTTGTTTATAGAAAGCTTACTTGTTTAAAGCGAGCAAACATGTTTATAGCAAGCTTTAAACGCTTCCATCTTCTCCACTACTTGAGCCATATGCTTCTCCTTGCTGCAGCGTATTTTCAACACCAGGCATTCTCGTGCATTGCGCGAATGTGTAGTTTAAGGCAAGGCGAGTTGTTCATGACACTCTCGCGCTGCAGAATACCGTGTCAATCGGGGTTATCTATGAGAGCTTAGTGAATCTCGTGTCAAAATTGATTCAACAGATCATTTTTTCATCTTTTTGCTGAGTTGTAATCCTATTACGTGAAGATCCCCCACGCCAGGCTATAGGGCTACCTCTATCTGTTCGGATTCTGTTCTCCGTCGGAACAAGCACCAAGGGATATGCCCTAAACGCAGTGTGCGATCCTATTAAACAATACTTGATTCCTCGGCTAGAATAAGAATCACTGATTATTTTTATTTTATAATTTTTGTTGAAATTCTGGTTTATGGCAGAAAATTATCAAAATACTCCGCTACTTGTCCATGAGTGGAATTCTATATGCACCCTGGTCCGTACCAATCACTCCACCGTGAATATGTGCCATTACGAGAAAGCCCTTCCTCCTTATCATCGTCATTATCATCATAATCTCAAGAACGAGGTAGAGAAAACAGGACCACGCCAACAAAAACAGTTCTGATTTACACCCGAGAAATTTCTTCATTTCTTTGCTTTAAATCTTGCTCACAGCCTGATCCAGTACGCTGTCATCCTACAGCAGAAAGGGGAAAGGCCACATCAGCATCATCGGCAGTTAAAAGGTCACAAGTCGACTCTACGCTTCCAATGAATGTCCTGCGCGTCTCCAGGGTTCATTGCTTCGTGCCGAATGAGCAAAAAATACAGCATATGTCGGCGCTGCAGAGATACATTTTTGTTAGTTCTTTTTATTTTCAATTCTACGAACATATTTTTGCCAGCTCAAAGCGGAATGCGGCATATGAAAGAAATATTACTGAATCAAAGGCAATTACTCCTCTAAATATCCCCATATTTAAGCACCTAAATTTCAGATTGACCGGAAATTTGTTTCTGAAAGATTTTTTTATTCGAACCATCATTTCTTATGAGTTTGGGTGGAATACTTAAAGCAAAACAGGTGCAGCCGTTATTGACAGGGATGTCACACTTCGTCTTAGGCGCTATTATTTGAATGGCAGAGGTAGTGGCAAATTATTTAATTCAAAGAGCGGCCTGTGAGCTCCGTAGCATAATTCCAATCTCTCAATAGTAGGGTAACGGAAATTCTTTCTCTTCACTGCCTATCTGTCAGCGAGTTAAATAGGGATTCCGGCGCAACAATGTCTCTCAGCACAACCTAAAAGTAACATACACCAACTGAAATAGAAATATCATTACCGAAGTAATTATGATTTAAATATCATGAGCGTCGGCAAACCACAGCATTTGATTTGCCTCACGACTTGTAGACGGGTGGCTTTCCGACTAACAATCAAAAATATGATGAGTAGTGCAACCTAAAAGGAAACACTCCCAGTGAAATATGTCAGTAATTTAATTTATTGTGTCAGTTTTAAAAATGACAGCAAACAAAATTAAAGAGCACTGCAGCCTCTGCATTGGGGTAATGCGAAAGCACGAATGCTGCAGTTGGTTGCTTCGATTTGCTTAATTCACTTCTTGTTTACCTATTTTAGTCTATGGTTCTTTCAGATTGCGCGCTGCTCCCTTATGCTCTTTTTCAGCTCTACTTGCGATTGCGCGACGTCACATCCTTGACGTCACATCCACTACCGGCAACCCTTTCTCTCTTTATGCTAAGAACTGCCGCCTTTCTTCCTTCGCTTACGGCGTGGTTGAGGTGTCCACATACCGAGGGTGATAGATACTGCGTCTTTCCTTCCAGTGAACCGGTTATTCTAATTCATTACCTAAATAACTTATTGACCTTTTTATGTTGCCGGAGACAACATTACGGCACCCTCTATCAATTGACTCCACTCATTAACCTATACCAATTCTCAGCTACTCACAACTTCTGCGGACATGATTTTGCAGACACACTTTGCGGACAGAAATCTATGATCATAGCGATGTAATGCTTTCGCATTAACAATTCACCTAAAGTGGATTTGAACCGCTGTTCGAAATCGCACCATTGATTCATTGCGCCCTGCAGATTGTTTTCAGCATTATATTTATTACACACATTTACATGTAGAAAATAGCTATTATTTACAAACTAATCAGCCTATTGCCGAAGAAGTTAAATTGACATGCCCAACACCCCACAACTAAATCATGTCTTAATACAACTGGAAAGGTACAGCGCACAAACACACAATATAAATAGATGAATACGGACAGACAGTCCGTCTGTCCGTCTTCCTCCCTTCGTATTGTGTCTTTTTGCACTGTACCTTTCCAGTATGATCCAATACCAACTTGCCCAATTGTCTATCCTTTAACACAACTCCACTAAAACGGCGGCTAAGGAAAACAACACATGAATAATTGGAGCCAACCTTTCTATAGACGCTATCTTCGTGTCTCTCAGCTGGTGCGCCACCTGGCCGTAATGAGAACTGGCTGAAACAAGAGGCTCAACATTTCGGTCCAAAACGCATTTGTTCCACACGCTGTTCTGTCGAAGGAGGAAACTCATGTCAATTGTGCATGGTCATGTTGGGTAGGCACTAGGTAACGCACACTGAGACCTTAAAACAGTCTTCCTCCAGCATTCTTTGTGAAACTTTCCAAAACATATCGCATCTTTGCAACCAATAAAAGTTTTCCATGGTTTCAAGTGTATCCCAGTGCCCGAAGTTAACAGAAAAAAAAAACGATATATATCATATTTCTGTGAACCCACACTTTACCAGGCAGAACTTCGGTATGAATATTAAGAAAAATGCGCCACAAGAGCGCCTAAAGAAGCATGCTCTATTCGCGGTCTTGATTTAAACAATATTTCTGGAATTTGCTGCCGGGTGACGCAACTCAAAGGACCCTACTTTTGAGAGAACGGGATCATGTCTGCAGCGGCCTTTGTTTTACTATCGCGAAGTGCGAGCTTCTGATCCTGCAGCTGTAATACGTCTTCCACCACTATAGCTTCGCAGTTCTAGCAGATGTTCTGAAAACAAAAGGCATGCTAAGGTCATGGCTGTTTTAGTTCTATGTATCGTACTCAAATTCTACGCGCCTGATATATTTATCGGGAACTTTCAGAGCTGGAAAAAATACCGACGTATTTCCACTCTATGGACAAGCACGTTCGCGCATGCCAGAATGAATGAAAAGGCACAAGCAAATGTACATATAATAAATTTATCTTCGGCAGAAAAGAAAAGGCATCGTGCGGAAGAAGAGTCTACGGGTTGTTCTTCAGGCTTGATGACTTTCCGCGGTATTAAGCAGGGTTGCGTTTTCTTGACGCGGTATTTCCTTGCCCCTGCTTCACAGCCTAAGTGGTGGGAGAAGATGGCTTTTTAGGTGCTATCTTGGCAGCTTTGGAACCCTTCTTGGTGGCGGCGGTTTCTTGTTCACGCATATGTTCTCCATCTCTCGTAGAATAGAGCTGTCCGCGCTCAGATCGGTCGGCAGGCAGGTCATTGGTACACCCAAATTCGTCTTCTCTTTGACGTTTTGCGAAGCGTTCCTTCTGGGAACGCGTGAATGGCGGCGAATAGGTTTGGCCCACCTCGCCGAAGCGCACTCAAGGAAGGGCGATCTCCGTGACGGCGGGTTCGGCGGCTTGCTAGCCCTCGGTGCTTGGGCCGGGGGCTGCATCTTTCCCTTGGGTAGCAACTTGGCCTTGGGTACGTTCCGTTTGGTGGACCCCATTTCTTAGAGGTCTTCACTGCACTTGCGCACGACCCGGTGACCAGCTTCTTCTGCTTCCCTCTCGATGCATATGCTGCACGGATGCTGAAGAACAGTATGCATCGTTTTCATCTACAGGATGAGGGACTTAAAAAAAAAAGGTCGAAATAATTGGGAAGGAACAGTATGTCGTTTTTAAACATGCGGCTACGCGGAAGGAGTCTGTGTTTTTTGGGACTGCTGGCGAGTATCTCATTCTGTCGATTGGCTGCCTCGACGGCCGTGCTTCTTTAACAGCGCCTCAATAATAACAGAGCTGTCTATAAGCAGCCATACAGACAGTGGCGAGTTGTATGTATTTGGACCGTAGCTGGTGCTAAATCTTTCTTAGACTTTGTGGCACTTATTTGTCCTTCTCATTAGTTCCATTCACTATCCAAAAGCGCGCACTGGCACCAACACGGCGGTGGTCTAAGGTTCAGAACAGTGAACGCTAGAGAAAGCCGTTCGAAATGTTATGAATGCTCCCCGACTTGAACACACTGAACCAATTTTCAATGAACTTCAAATTATCCGCTTGCCGCAATTATACGAAACATTACTCTTGCGGCGGTATGAAATCGGTGTTCACAATAACAACTGCCTGGTAATAAAACTGTCAGGACTGCAACGCAAAGAGTCAATATACACTACACGAACGACACCCAAATGGCTTGTACCTAAGATCCGAACAAATTATGGTTACCAAATGCTGAGCTACATTCTCCCGCATGAATTAAATAAACAGTATGAACGAATGTATAGATAATAAAAAATCGATTGTTTTATGTTTGTTCTTGTTTCTAAAAGTGATATTATCCTATGTACCACTGCAATGCCTCTGTAGGGTGCGTCGGCTTCGTCAAGCCTTTCTACTGGCTTTTTGCCGGCGCACCCAACATCCTCAAGATGTTAAATAAACATTATTTTTATTCTTATACGTAGTCATCTGCGCCACCTAGCATAAAAGAGAGAGTCTCGGAGAACGGTAGAGAAGACCAGAGCTCCGCAACACCACATCCTAAAAGGAACAATAACCGGTTATTATACTCTGCTTTGGAAAACGCATGACAACGTCTCAAAATCAACTGTAACTTATAATTTTTTATCTCGGTTTTAATCCACGCTTCAATTTACACGCTGATGTGTGCTATCTTTATGATGCCTTAGACAACATTAGTTGAAACTAACCCAGATAATTTTCTGCCTTGTTTTCAAATAGAAAGTATCGCCTAACATAGAAATCACAAACTCGCTGGCGGGGTGCTTTTGTGGTATTGTGTGGTTTTTAAAGCCAATGGCTATTTCTAACTCTTCGAGATGATGCGGTACATTGATGCTCGGTATTTTCGGGCTGGAACCTTACAGTTCCGAAATACCATCATCAGACATTTGCACAGTCACTGAAAAATGTGATGTAATCGTGGGCCCAGGTCCCTTCAGGATCCACGGGCCGTATACTCACACAAAACGTTTTCTTAATCCCGCGGCGAGGACAAATACACGACATAGTTTGAACGCTAACACATGCACTCACCTACGCTACATCGCTATTTCTCTATTACTATCATCTACGCAAATAGTGGTTAACAGAACTGTCCTACTGTGGGTTCAGGGGCGCGTGGTTCCGACATTCGAGTTCCGTGCGCTGCAGGTGGATGACTGTTGCATGGTCGGCGACGCTCATGCACGCACCCCACAGCGAGTACAGCCTGGTCACCAGGGCAGCTATTCGCAGGCTCCAAACCAGCAGGCAGGAACGTAAAGGCTGCTGGAAGGCTAGCATCACCAGGCGCGTGTTTAGAGGTCATGATTAGGAAGTCGTCGGGCTACAGCTTTTGGCGCAATGCTGTGCGGCAGACATGTCTCGAACCTTGGCGTGCGAGAGGTGATGGGTACCTCTAATTTAGGAAACGCCGAGCTCCCATTGGGAGATGCCGCCGCCCAGCATCCCACTCCCACGACTGCTTGTCACCGAGCTCCCACGTTCGACTGTCCCCGTGAAACGACTTGACACCATGCGGACAGAGCTCTTCGTTATGCGCTGGTGGTTACCGAGCACTGGATCACTCCGCACGCGGCCACAGTGTTAGCGCCGGGAACCACGTGCTGGCACTGCACATCATCACAGTATACCCAAAAATCAATTGCACATATTTTACTAGACTGTCGATTTAATCATTCAGATGTTCATAAAGGCACAGCACATAACACCGGACTTTAGGTTTTAGAAATACCAAGCTTAACGCGAATAAACCATGATTAAACATTAATAAAACACGATAAAGCGATTGGAAAATCACTATCAACACAATAGCGGCCCCGAGGTAGAGATATAGCCCAAGATTAAAAATCCGTGAAATAAAGTAGTAACCACAATATATATCTAAGGAAGAATGGCTTACTTATAGAAGATGCGATAAGATTTGACGCATTGCCTGGAGCTGAAAAGTCTGAATAAATAAAATGTGCAAGCGGTAATGCCGAGATATAAGATGTAGCTTAGGATATAGAAAGAGATAGTCGGGCCTATTGGAAGGAATCATAACAAGACTAAAGATTCAGTTACGCAGCAGAGAAAAATATTTAATTTACTAAGTAAAAATTAAGACACTCAACACCGGCCCGGCTTGAAGGAGCTGCCAGTATACAGCATCTGTACCACCGTGGTGCCAGTTCTCCGTCCTCAAAGAGGTCATGATTTTGCATGGCGTTGGAGAGTTCACCATACCTGCACCTATGAGTTCAACGGGAAAATAGAATACGCCGTCAATCAAAGAATACCCCCGTCCCGATTTGAACATCAAGCAGAATATGGTTAGATCAGTAATTATTTCCGTATCTTTCCGGCTTTTATGTTTTATTTTATCGATTTCTATCTTTTTTACACAACCGCGCCGTAATATTTCTATATGAACCTGCTTCATCTTGTGCCCGGCGTCCTTCTCAATTATTGGCTCATACGTGACACGAAAAAATTAACACTTGCTATTGCATGCGGACGCAAGAAATATGGGGGGAGACTCAACGTCCGCCCTAAACTTAAGGTGAAGATTGGTTCTGCGAAGTTAGCTATGTAGACAAAATACAATGTGGTCTCGTGACGTCATGTAGCCCGAAGAGCAGTCGGGGTGCGGCCATAAGACCTGCCAACTATTACCTGCCACGCCAATGTTTGTGATTTTCTGTTCACACCATAGACAATGCCGACGTCAGATTTTAACCTAATAGCGTTAAAGGCCGCGTTCCCCGAAACTCCAGCTTCGTCTCTCAGCACTGTCGTTGCGAGGACCAGTCACTAGCATGGCGCTAGCAGGCGTAACATTGAAGCCGACATGGTCGAGCACTAACTGGGCTTTAGGGTTCCCTGACGTAATGTATGACAAGAGCTGCCAACACGAGACTCTTCTTACATTTTGGAGGGCAATATCAGAATCATCCCGCCAGGATCCTCGGATCCACGTTACCCCTAGAGTACCCAGGCAGGGTCACACAACTGGGTAAAGCTTGGTGTTACATGTGGCACGGTAGTCTACGCTCTTGTGGCATACCCTTATAGACGGAGCTTGCGTGTTCTCCGTCACTTTTTCTGGGCAAGTCAATTTCGAACAAATCGCTTTAATTTTTGCGTATTTAGTCAGCAGTGCTATAGATCAAGCCTTCACAGATTACATAACCCACTCGTTTATTTATACCTCGGCAGAATATTGACACGATGTGCGACTGTGATAAACGATTACAAAAGACTGCCGCATAGCTCGCGAGTGGCGGCTCGTGGCAAGGTGTAGGAATGACGGCCGTGTAGCTGACGGGTTGTGTTGCGTGGTATGGTTTGGGAATGGCTGCCGTGTTTTCAAAGGGATGAAGCTCGTGGCATGGTGCAGATGGTGACAGGCCGTGCCTAACGTAGTTCTTTCCTCACAGCGTCTGTGACGGCCTAGGTGAGTGAGCATTCGTAGCCGTAATTCACTGCAGCTACTCAAGGATATTTTCTTTCTTCGAACGAGTTCTCGAAGAGTGTTCCTATCGGTTGCAGTCAGCGCCGCAGCAGTCGTCGCAGGACCGGCGACGGGTCAGCTGTATTGGCGGCACAGTTTTTTTAGGGCTCGCTCTATAGCTGTAGCGTCCTTGACGAATTCACGCACGGTTTTAGGTAGGTTGCGAACCCAGCCGGCAAACACCTGCTCTGACACCATGCATGAGATGCCGTAGATTCCTTGCATACCTCACTCATATCAGTGTCAGCATGGCGAAAAAGGAGAGCCATGTTTTCTGCAAACATATCTACGCCTTCATTCGTCTGCTGGACGCGCACTTCAAGCAGGCGCACCGCAGTGTCTCGTCAATCAGTACTCGCAAATGTGTCAAACAGCTGTAGACTGAAGTCATTCTATGTGGATAAGCTGGTCTCGTAGGTTTCAAAACAAGTCCTAAAGCAATCCTGACAGGCAAAATAAAAGCTGGAAAGATTCTGCTCCACGCTCTACTGATTGCACTTTTCCGCCCGTTCAAACTGGTCTCCCCATCTTCTACATCTTCAAACGCGTCCCAGAGGAAGCCCTCTGGCACCTTGGTGTTGTGAAGAGTCACAGTGTAAGGGTTAGGCGTGCCATGACTTGGGAGAGTTGATGAACGTGGACGTTTGAAGAGTCGCCCGGCAGATGGTTGTACTCTGGGGAGGAGGAGGAGGAGGAGGAGGAGGAGGAGGAGGAGGAGGAGGAGGAGGAGGAGGAGGAGGAGGAGGAAAAAACTTTATTTTTTAAAATAATGCAAACACTCCCAGGAGGACCCCTTATTTCATGAGCCTTCTGGCTGTTCCTTCTAGTTTAGCTTGCTCGACCAGCTATAACTGATCTGCGGGTACCGTGGCTAGAAGGGCAGCCTCCCAGGAGAAGGGGGTGTAGTTTTTTACTGGAGGAACGCGGATGAAATATGGGCATTCCCATAAGTTGGAGTAAGAGTTTATTTCTTTTTTTCTACAAGAAACGGGAAGCTAAGGCAAAAGGCGACAAGCCTGACTGGGCCTTGGCTCCCAAAACAGACAGCAGCAGACATCACACACCTCTAGAGTACATAAAATATAAAAAAAGCTAATGTAACACTTACATACGATATATAAAAGGTACCAATACATGCAGTATTCATTAGATATTCAAATCAACAGACCACGCACTCAATGACATAAATTTCATAGCAAAAATATTTACGCAAAAACATTGCATATGAGGAAACTACAGTGACTACCATCCATGAAACTATAGGCGATATTCACTTAAATATTCTTTTACGTTATTTTTAAATACCTTAGGTTCCAATGAAAATACCACATTTGTTGTTGTGTTGTTGATAAGGGATGGCACCACAAGGCCACTGAAGCGGTGGCCTTGTCGTAGAGCATCCGCCTCGTATTCGAGATACCGGATTTGATCCATGGTGCCGCCGGTTACCCACCGGTTTTTTAATGGGTACAAGCTTTCCCCCGGCCTGGTGCTCGGCTCTTCTCGGGTGAAGTAGTTGGGAAAAGGTGTCACGGCCCAAATAGTTGCGCCGATGTGGCCGCGATCCGTTCCGCCATCGGACAACAATAAGTCCGCCTTGCGCGGCAAAAGCCCATTATGTGGCCCCTTTTATTGCGAAAGCGCAATACTGCTAGCACTTTTCTGCCGTCGGTAGAGGTCGTTCCTTCGCTCCGGCGCACCTGCGGCGCACGACCACGTGACAGCGTGACGTCACGACCAGAGGAGAGCAGGGCCCAACTCGTCTCTTCGGCCGTAGTCGTTCCTTCGCTCAGCGCGGCGGCTACAACGTGACGGCCTCCTCTGTCCGCCGCGTGAGGGCGCTCGCTAGGAGAGGATAAACGGGGCGCCGCAGGCGCGCTCCGCTTAGTCCTGTCTGAGGGGTTGTACAAGGCATCGCTGGAGCGACGTGCTGCGCGCAAACCCCGGCGCCGTGCCGAGGAGACAGATGAAGGAACGCAAGAGCGGTTGGCTAAGCAACGCGCCTATGCAGCAGAATGGCGAGCCCGGCGGCGTTCTACAAGTTCAGTGAGCGAGAGTACTTTCATGGACTCTCTGAATGCCGAAGAATCGTCTATGAGTAGTGCAGAGCAAAAAATTACCACAGAAGAAAGCGCCGTGTAGAAGAGCCACCGTACTGGAGAGAACGGCTTGCTAAAAGAAGAAAGACGTATGCAGAGAAGCAGCAGAACGTTGTGGTGAACCGAGGCGGCGACATTATGGCTCAACGTCTGGAAGAACAAGAGACGAAAGTCGGCGAGTTTGAGTCTGAGTGAAAACGAAAAGGCAAAGCCATGCCAAACCACCAGCAGAGCCAAGCGCAGCCAGGGAGGTATTGCTTTCGCAATCACTCAGGCTTAACCAGAGCTAAGCTACAGCTATTTTTTTCTGTGTGGTCTGATTTCTTTCTCGGCAGCCCGCCGAGTTTTTGTTTCTGTCAACCCGACCTTTGCAGGACATTAGTTTTTTTCGAAAATTTAAGCCCTCGAAGGAGCACAGCTGGGTTAGCAGTAATGGTAGAGGTTGGATTGGGTGGCATTGCATGTGGTGCAGTATGGTGAGATGTTCTTGGGGAGAAAGATGTCCAGGGCTAGACATAGAAGGCGGCGGCTAGCGCGATGGACAGGCGGTCGATGCCCGGGATCAGCTGTGGACGGCCGGACGGAGTCTTACGCATACCCAGCACACTTCATCAGTGTCTCATCACGCTACTCTCCCAAGCAGGGCCTAAAGACAAAACGGTATGATGGTAAACCGGAAAGAGACCTGCATTCAAGCTTCGTTCTTTTTGAGCCATGCACTCCTAGTGACAGTCGTCATCTTTGCCGCCTTCTATGCGGCAATATAAATATAATCCTGAATTATGCCCCGTAACAGCATCATTGCTGTCTCAGACGGCCTGGATTTATAATACGGACATACGAATTACGTGATAAATGCTGATAACCGTGGTATTCACTAAGTGATCTAGCAGCGTGGCTGGTATATGCTCGAACCGCTTGAACCTGGAAATCGCCAGTATACTAAAATTAGTGACGGGATATCCTACAGACGCATTAAAGGCTAGATCTCCCTCAGTAATCAGCCACTTCATTTGAACGAACGCCTGCATGGCCGGGAACCCAGACAAAAACGCATCTTTCAAAGTACCTGGAACAAAAAAAGGGTTTCACGCTGCTGAATCGAATGTGGAGCGAAAACTTTGGCTGCAGGCGACCCGGCGTTGTATCGAACTGAAACAGCTTTTCGTTGAACACATTAAATTCGACGGCTTTTTAAAAGAATACCGTGCTCGAACCCGACCGCCGGCGGCTGTGTTTCGATGGAGGCAAAACGGAGAGGCATCCTGTGCTGTGCAATGTCTGCGCACGGTAAAGGTCCCCAGGTGTCTAAAATTACTCCGTAGCCCTCCTTTATGGCTGAGTGTCTAGAAGGAGAGGTGTGATGAACACGGCGCGCTTTCCTTAGAGAAGGGTAGCCTTCCGAGCAAGACAGCCACTGGGGTCAAACGGAGCGCTGCAGTCTGGGGCGCAATTGCCAGTTCCTTTTTTGTTCGATCCATCAGTGAATGGAATCGGCTTTCAAGTCATCAAGTGTGCTCCATAAATGAAGATGTGTTTTTTTCCACTCTGTAACCCCCCTGCTGTAGCGCCCTCGGGCTAAGCGGGGTAATCATTGAATAAAGAAAATAAAGAAAAAAAATAAACATTCCGGTGGAGCCTTGAACGCGTTCTTGAAACACTACGCAACAGGAGCGGTGGTTCAACGCGCAAACACACTTGCCGGATAAAGTGTGACAGATACTGCACCTTTAATTTCCTGTAAAAAAATTATAAATATATGTAACACTGCAACAAACACCGATAAGACACCATCTATGAGAAGGAAATGATAGGAGAGGAAGGGTAGTTTTTCGCCATTTTAATCTTAAGAGACAGCGCGGAGGAGTGGGCGGTGTCCTCGCCGCGTCAGCTGTGCACCGTATGGTGTCACTCCCTTCTGGAGCATGCGGAGCTGGCGCGGCGGCGGCGGCGACACCTCTGAGTCACCCGCGCATAGGAGAAGTCGGCGGGGCTGCGACGTGGCTCTCCTGCTGTACTCCATGTGACTTCACTCCCTCCTCGCGCATTCGCATTTTTGACTCTCCGGGGCTCCGCGAAATCGCTCAGACCTAGGGTAGTGTTGCTTTCGCAACAAAAACGCAAGAGTTGACCCACACAACATTGTTTGAGGTTCCAAGCGAGGAAACACGAATAAACAATCGGCAAAAATGATTAATTGTGATACGGATTATGAAAATTTTTACAGTTCCAATCCAAGAGCTAAAAATTCTGCAAAGAATATCGGAATATAATCTGGGATACGGACGGAAACGTTCCACATCTAATCCAGCGAAAATATGACACATACAGCTTTTTCGTGGCTCATAGGCATTTGTAGAGATTACATGTGATGGGGTATTTTTCTAGGTTATCAGAAAGAAGACGGTTTAAAATGTTCGCAGGAATATATTTCGGGTGAGAGGGGAACATATGTTGTCATAATGAACGTGTATTGCGGCCTGGTGTCATCAACGCATACAAATTACTCAGGCCGACATTGATATTTAGTAAATATATTGAGGTGCGAACCGAAGCAGATGGGACACAGTCATTTGGTCGTCATTATAACAATAGGTAATAGCCAACCAGAAAATTGAATGCAGTTAGAAAACACATCAGAAAAAAATGCTTCTTATTTTTTCACTTGAAGATGGCATGATTATATATGTTAACAATGTTGTCAGGAAGGCTATTTTCAACGTAGCAGGGCTAATGAACTGAAAGGAGTGGTTCGTCCGGATATGCGCTTGAAGCTGAGTCGATTATGTAATTGGTGAGATGTGTGGGTCTGTTGTTTAAGTGGAATGGTGAAAGGATGATGACTGGAAACAATTTTCTGGAAGAGGGAAAATAAGTGCTATTTTTGGCGAGATTCTAAGGACGGCAGTGACCGCGATGCCTTAATGCTATTCATGCTGAAATGTCGGCAATAGTAGCGGACAATTAAGCGAGCGGGGCGCTCAAGGGAATGGATTAAGTAGTCTTGATGAGGTCACCAAATGGAAGCTGCGTGTTCAAATGAGACCCAACAAATGCTTGATATGCAAGCTGACGTGTGGAAGAAGGCGCACCTCTGAAGTTACGTTTTAAATACCCTAATCTACGGTTAGCTCTGGCAGTAACTCTGTCTATATGGGTTTTCCAAAAGAGATTAGGCGACAGATGAACGCCAAGGTACATATAAGATGGCGCAAGAGTGACTGGTCACTGCTTAAGCGGATATGTGAAAAGGTAGTTAGATCGTTTACGGCTATGTCATTATCTGGCATTTATCAGCATTAAAGTTACTGGTCATGATGATCACCAGTTAGCAATGCGATCCAGATCTTCCTGAAGAACCATGTGGTCGTTAACAGAGCCGATTTCGCGATAAATAATGATATCGTCAGCGAATAATCTGATTGTCGAAGTAATGCTTAACGGTAAGTCACTGACGTAGATTAGAAAGAATAATGGGCCATTACTCTATCTTACGGTACACCTGATGTATTATCATTTAAATAGGATGAATAGTTATAATAAAAGAGAATTGTTTTCGAAATGATAAGAAAATTTCTTTCCCAAGAAATTGTTAGAGTTCGGCGCAAGGATGACAGTTTACTATTAGACGACAATGTGGAAACCGGTCAAAGGCTTTAGCATAGTCAATAAATATACAGTCGAGTTGAAGGTTTTCTTTTATACTGTGAAGCAGCTCGTTAGTAATCTCGAGTAGTTTACACATATGCCTTTTCTAAAGCAGTGTTGGTTCGAAAAGAAACCATTGCCTTCCAAAAGTAGCGCCATATCAGGTGCAATGATATGCTCGAGACGTTTGAAAGATATACATGCGATATTGGGCCGTAGTTAGCCACATTTGTTCGGTAACCAGATTTGAAAATTGGAATAACTTTTAGAATTATCCATTCACATTGTATCTCTCCTGTGGTAAGTGATTGTCGAAAGATGTGTGTACGACATAGAGTCGAAAACAGTGTGTCTCAAAATTTTTGAATTAATTCCATCGACACCACTTGAATTTGTTAATTTTAAATTAATATTCAATGAAGCAGCGTAATCAACATTAATTTTTATGGGACTCGTGTATTCATAGTGCTAATCTGGTGCCAATGGAATATTGGAATAGTCTTCCTTCGTGAACATATTGCTGAAAAAGTTATTGAAAGTCTGAGGGCATTCGTACAGAGCGAAGGGATCACCAGCCTCATCGATCAACGTAAAATATGCAGAGGTTTCAGAAGGTGAAATTGATTTTCAAATTTTGGGGTTGTGCTTAAAGGGACTGAGCACTGGAATTTAGGTCCTAAGTTTTTTTCGGCGCAATGAAAAGATTATGTCTAAAAGGTTCGATTCGATTCTATAGCGGTGTTGGTAAAAATGCTGTAGAAAATGTTTATCGAGAATTTTACGATCAATGCGTGGGGCCGTTTTTATGTAGTCCGATGCTGGGAACCATGAGCAGTGAACGCGATGACGACTGGTAGTCGAGAAAAGACGTACCGAAAATAGACATAAAGTTCACTCGCCAGACAGTAATTAGACATTTTTCCGCTTAGGGTAACATCCTTTTCAGTTTCACACTTTTCAGGTACAATAACGCAGGCTTCGCCAACGAAAATTTTATTGTATCATAGCTTCATTCAAGGAATTCCAAACACTGTGGTGCCATCTAGTGGCAAAACCTGAAAGCATGCCTTTCGTGGTGCGAAAAGAAGATTGGATTTTCTTTAAGGACGCAGTGAAGGGAGCGCTAAATGTGACAAATTATGACAAGCTTTCCTAGAAGAAAAAGGAACAGCGTGCATTTAAAAAAATCAGCGATATTTTGCTGAGATGTAGTCATATGGGGTACTAGAGTGGCAGCAATAGAATACAGCGCCTCAATTATTTTTATCTAATTTTCAATAAAAATACAAATTTGTAAAATTTCTTCGCTTTCACATTGCAGTGTCAATCTGTACTATATGAGCAAGATCTTTTCATCTCATCATAATTTCATGACATATTTTGGCCAGTGTTCCGTGCCTTGAAGCAGCGACTGTAGATCGTGAGCCATGTACTTGTGCCTTGCTTTACGTACGGCCGCGCAGTATTCTTTATCAGCGTCCTTACATTTTGCCCACGATGGTGATGTACCCAGGCGTTTAGCTGCTCTGAAGAGTCGCTTTTTGTATTCACCAGTCAGTCAGCCTTTTTATTTGCAGCAAAACACTCCTTCCTGCGGGTGGCAGAGACAAAAGGCATGATTGCCTGACGAGGTCTCTGCCCGCATAACAAACTAAGCAAGCTACAGCAGTACATCAGAAAGCTGGTACAATACATAAATAGGAACATAGAAGCCGCGAGAAAACAATACACGCATACATTCATACAGCATGGCTCTATTCTTTCAACCACACGTGAGCTCACGTCTCACAAACATAGAAAAATTTCATATTGACATAATGAAAAGAAAACATAGATTTATCAACGTTACTTTACTTTATCAACAGAAAACAAAATTGTCCGGAGATGCCGTTTGAACTCCTTTGACAGCAAACAGAAATCCAAAATAGAAACAGCGATTTAGCAGGTCTATTAGTTGATATTCAAAATCTTGCTTTCCATAATTCTAACTTTTTTGATTCTCCGTTTGGGGTTACGAATATCATATGGCACCAAGACAGGCATGTAAATAGTGTGGAGTTTCTTTTTATTGATTTGCTGTGCCAGAACTCATAAATAGGCTTTATGTGCTGGTAAAACATCAAAGGTTAGAAAAAGTGGTTGCATTGGTAGCAATCTAATAGGAGCGGTGTGGTTTACAAAGATTCGGAGGACACGCTTTTGTAGCAATTGTAGCCTATCATAGTTCCCATTTGTCGTCGTTCCCCAGACTAGAATACTGTCACGTGGTGGTGGCCAGGGTCGATGACGCAAATGAAGACACAGGCTTGATGGCACGGAAATTAACTCTTTATTGGGCTGACTTGCGCCCGCAAAAGAACTAAGCAACTCGGCGGCGGCGCTAGCAGCAAACGTGTTGGTCGATCGTCGAACAAAGAATGCCCGTCACACTCGTCAACGCTCAATTTAAAGGCTGCACAGAACAGTCTAGATAACGTTGCAAACAGCTACCAGCACGGGCTGAAACATCGTGGAAAGACACACGATTGGCCGGAATCTTCGAGATAGATCTCGGTGCATCTTGCGTTACAACAAAACTGATAAAGGTGTGACTCGCGACATCGAGCATTAACAAAGATTAAAAAACTGATACGCGATCCAGAATCGGAGTGATAAGCCTGTATGCCGGCGGCTGTTGAAAAACAACAAATACAGTTTTGAAGGGTTCGCAGCAATACCATACAAAAGTTTGGAATAGAACAGGGAGTAATTGATTGATTGTTTTAACCAGAGAGGTATACAAGGGAGGCTATTTTTCTGAGACAACCGACAGACTTTGCGAGTTCAGAGAGCAGGTGATTGACATGAGGGGTCCTAAACAAGTCTTCACTAAAACATACCCCAACAACCTTCTGCACACTTACTTGCTGTAAGTTTTGTGCTCTGTATTCTATATGAATATTTTTTTCCCGTGCTTGTTGATTGGCTTAAATACCATGTATGTACTTTGATTTTACTGTACTGAGTTAAAGTTTGTTTTGCTGCAACCACGCGGATGGTTCGTTGAGATAACAATTTGCTGATAGTTCGATGTCGTGCTGTGTCCGACCTGTAAAAAATAGACTAGTGCCATCTGCAAACATGGTTACTGTGGGTGTTGTTTTCAATTCCGTGAGGTTATTCACATATAAGAGGAAAAGTAACGGGCCTAGTATCGACCCTTGCGGGACACCCAGTTTAATATCAAGTTGCTTTGAAGTTATACAACCTACCTTAAGAAACTGACGCAGAAACGATAAGTAACTCTTGATAAGATTCAATGTAACGCCTCGGATTCCATAGCGACCTCATTTTATAGCTAAGATTTCATGGTCAACAGTATCGAATACTTTACGCAGGTCAAGAAATATCGCCAAGGTGAAGAGCTGATCTTCAAGATTTCTGATTACTTGCTGCTTCGCGGTAAGAAGTGCGTCCTGAGTTGTTTTATTTTTCTGGAAGCCGTATTGTGAGGGTGATATTATATCATACTTGGATATTTTGACAGCCCCTTTTTTATTGACAGCTCGTAAACCTTAGAACACACGGGTAACACTGAGATTGGCCGGATATTCATAATGAAGAGGGGTATATTAGGGGTTATTCGGAGGACTCGAGACGGCGACCGGTGACACACGACGATCATAGAGTAAGGCACAATCTCGTCCGAACAAGACAGTCCGAGCTTCGAGTTCGCGCGCCAGCTGATCGGCCAGGAACTCAGCCGTCTTCGTCGTCGTTTGCGTGGGCGCTGAATCATCTTCTTGCTTACAATTGCCCCAGCGGAAAAAGGGAGCCATCCTGGCGAGTTAACGCGAGGGGACGACAAGAGGATCGTAGTATGGTTTAAGTCGACTGACATGAACAACTTCTCGCCCGCGGCGACGGTGGTCCGAAGAAGGCGTTGCCGGCTCCACAACGTAGTTAACTGGAGATGTGCGTTCTAATACACTATAAGGGCCATGATACTTTGCAGAGAATTTCGAATCAGCCGGAACAAAGAGCCAAACAAGGGTGTTGGTAGGAAAGTCAGAAGCGGGCTTGCCATGATCGCTTTCATGTTGGCGAAGATCTTGAGTGTCCGACGTGAATGAACAAGCCAGCTGACGGCACTGTTCAGCATTACGGGCAACAGCAGAACGAGAAGTGTACTCTGAATTGTCGGGGTGGTAAGGAAGTATAGTGTTCAGTAGACAGGAAAGCTCACGACCGTATAGGAGAAAGAATGGGGAAACTCCAGTCGTTGCCTGAGACGCTGTGTTATAGCCATAGGTGACATACGGAAGCACCTGATCCCAATTAGACGCGTCAGAAGAAACGTACATGGCGAGCATGTCACCAAGCGTTCGGTTAAACCTTTCTGTGAGGCCGTTGGTTTGAGGATGGTAAGCTGTGGTGGTTCGATGTATTAGTTTGCAAGCTTCTAACACCTCGTGGACCACTTGTGATAGGAAGACGCGGCCGCGGTCACTGAGAAGTTCACGAGGAGCCCCGTGACGTAGAATAAAGGAGGCGATGTCACGAGCACTAGCCGTAGGCAGGGCTGCAGTCTCCGCGTAGCGAGTGAGGTGATCCACGGCGACTATTATCCAGCGATTGCCTGATGTCGAAGATGAAAGGGGGCCATAGAGGTCGATGCCGACACGATCGAAGGGTCGCGCTGGACAAGGTAATGGCTGTAATGGGCCGGCGGAGGGGCGCGGAGAAGACTTCTACTGTTGACAAGCAGTACAGGAGCGAATATAGCGGCGGACAAAGTTGTACATCTCCCGCCAGTAGTGCCACTGGCGGAGATGCTCGTACGTCTTCAACAAGCCAGCATGTGCACTTTGCGGGTCGGCATGGTGATGGGCACACATTTCAGTGCAAAGATGGCGAGGAATGACCAAGAGCCATTTGCGACCATCCGGGCGATAGCTTTTGCGATACAGTAGGCCACCACGGATCATAAAACGGGAAGCATGGCGACGAAGGGCTCACGAGAATGAAGATGTTGATGACGCGGTGAGGACGTCTAGGAGTGAAGATATCCAGGGATCCCGGCGTTGTTCGAAAGGAAGATCGTCGGAAGTAAGGGCTGCAACGGAGGGTTCGGATATCGAGTCCCAGGGTGCAGGAGAAGGCAGCGGCGAGCGCGACAAGGCGTCAGCGTCGGAGTGTTTGCATCCCAATCGATATATCACCTCAAAGTCAAAGCCTTGAAGGCGAAGAGCCCAGCGGTCGAGGCGTCCAGAAGGGTCTTTCAGGGCAGCCAACCAGCAGAGGGCATGGTGGTCGGTGATTACGTTGAAGCGGCGGCCATATAAGTAGGGGCGAAACTTCGGTAAGGCCCACACAATTGCAAGACACTCCTTTTCCGTGACGGTGTAGTTAGATACAGCTTTCATTAGCGCTCGGCTAGCGTAAGCAACTACATATTTAGAAAAGCCGGGTTTGCGTTGAGCGAGGACAGCACCGAGACCGATGCCGCTGGCGTCAGTGTGCACCTCTGTAGGAGCGGATGGGTCGTAATGGCGGAGAATGGGTGGCGAAGTGAGTAGACGTCGGAGCGTAGTGAAAGCATCGTCGCAGATTGGAGTCGAGGTAGACAAGTCGGCAGGACCATTCTGCAATTTTGTAAGCGGTGCAATGATGGTAGCGAAATTCCGGACAAAACGGCGAAAATATGAGCATAGCCCGACGAAGCTGCGCTGCTCTTTAAGAGAAGTCGGTTTCGGGAATTCAGTGACCGCACGTAGTTTGTCCGGATCGGGCAGGACACCATCTTGGGATATGACATGAGCCAGCATTGTCAGCTTGAGGGCGCCAGAACGACACTTCTTCAGGTTAATTTGAAGACCGGCGCCAGTGAGGCAGCTCAGGATTTGGTGCACGCGCACGAGGTGCGTCGGAAAATCGGGAGAGAAAACGACAATATCAACCAAATAACAAAGGCAAATGTTCCACTGGAGGCCGCGTAAGATCTTTTCCATCATTCGCTCAAACGTAGCAGGAGCATTGTAAAGACCAAACGGCATCACAGTGAACTCATATAGTCCATCAGGGGTAACAAAGGCTGTCTTGGGACGGCCAGGCTCAGCCATAGGAACTTGCCAATAGCCAGAGCGCATGTCCAGGGACGAAAAGAACTCGGCTCCTTGTAAACAATCGATGGCGTCGTCAATACGGGGTAGTGGGTACACATCTTTACGTGTAATTTTGTTAAGACGGCGGTAGTCAACGCAAAATCTTATGGAGCCATCCGTCTTTTTCACAAGTACTACGGAAGATGACCACGGACTAGATGAAGGCTGAATTACACCACGTTGTAGCATGTCGTCGACCTGCTCAGCAATAACACGGCGCTCCGTAGGCGAAACACGGTAAGGGCGCTGGCGAAGAGGGGCATGACTATCGGTGTCGATGTGGTGAACCATTTCGGTCGCACGGCCCAAGGAAGTCGTCTTCACGTAAAACGAAGAACGGAACTGGTTGAGGACAGCAAACAGTTGCTCACGGTGAGTCGGGTCGAGGTCACTTGCCACAGATGATTGAAAAAGGTCCCAACTTGGTACATCGGCAGACGCAGTAATCGGCATTAGGGAGGCTACGTGGGCACTCTGTGGTAAATACCCGTAAACATGAAACGGCGAGATGAGGTCAGCAACTTCAATATGACCAAGGCATTCATCAAAGTAGCGGTACCACAGCGGTTGAGGCATTCGCAACAAAAATGTCAGCGGCGCCGCGGTTAATATTGATGATAGCAAACGGAAGAAGGAGGCTACGGCGAGAAGCGAACATGGCAGAAGGCGCAAAAAGAACAGTCGCGTCTAAGGAAAAGGGTACACACACGGGAATAATCACAGCACAGTTGGGCAGAATGTCGGTGTCGTCGGTGACAAGTTTGGCGCAAGAAAAAGACGGCGTATCATCAAGAACCGCATCACAGAGCGCAGAGAAGGCGACGTGGGCGCAGGCGCAGTCAATAACAGCATTGTGGCGGGACAGGAAATCCCAGCCAAGAATTAAGTCATGCGAGCATGACGCAAGTACTAAAAACTCTACGATGTATAAGACGTCCGCTATAACGACACGTGCTGTGCAAGCAGCAGACGGACGAACGGAAGCGGCGCTGGCGGTGCGAAGAGAGAGTCCAGAAGGCGGGGTGGTGACTTTATGAAGCGATCAGCAAAACCTTTCGTTAATGACGGAGAGAGTGGCCCCTGTATCGACGAGTGCAAGGGTACGAACACCATCAACAAAAACTTCGAGAACGTTCGGCGGAGACAGACGAGGACTTGTGGTAGGCGAAATGTGCGCAGTTCGTGCCCCAGGAACTGCGGCGGCTAGTTTTCCTAGTCTTGTGTCACGCTTCGATAACGCATTGGAGACACGGACCGACGGCGAGGGGACGGCGAGCGGTGCAGTGGAATGTGCTGGCGGCCCGACGAGTTGTGCGGCTGCCCTGGAGATGTCACTGGAGGTGGGCGCAAGGTGTTTTACTGATAATTGCAGTCAGCCATAGTGCGTGCAGGGGCAGAGCGCAGAGTACGACGGCACAGGCGGGCGACGTGGCCTGGAATACCGCAGGCATAGCAAATAGGCCGGTTGTCATTCGTGCGCTAAGGATTGTAGGGAGGCGTCGTTGATCGGAACCGTGGGGCGACCGGCGGTGGCGCCATAGTCGGCACGTACGCAAAGGACTGTGGCGGCGGTGGGCGGGCGGTAACTTGTGCATACGTGGGAGGCATCTGTACTTGCACAGGTAGAGGCGGCACGAAAACCGGATGGCTGTATCTCAATGGTGCAGCAAGAGGTGTGGGCTGCAGTGGAACAGGTTCGGCATGAGGGGATTTGCGGCCAGTACGTGTACACTCACACCCGTCTATCATCTTTTGTAGTGAACGATCGGCCAGCGCACCTGCGCGGCTACCAGCGACATCGCCTGTGAACGGTGACGGGTCTTCGTCGACACGTGGCGGACTCATCACCACCGATACGCCTTGAACATCGTCTTTGGATCACGTGCGGGACATCACTGACGCCTGGTGGACGAAGAAACCTATAAAACGCGCTTACACCGACACTCCTGTGGGATTTGCGGCCAGTACGTGTACACTCACACCCGTCTATCATCTTTTGTAGTGAACGATCGGCCAGCGCACCTGCGCGGCTACCAGCGACATCGCCTGTGAACGGTGACGGGTCTTCGTCGACACGTGGCGGACTCATCACCACCGATACGCCTTGAACATCGTCTTTGGATCACGTGCGGGACATCACTGACGCCTGGTGGACGAAGAAACCTATAAAACGCGCTTACACCGACACTCCTGTGGGATTTGCGGCCAGTACGTGTACACTCACACCCGTCTATCATCTTTTGTAGGTGAGTGAGGGGCCTAGTGCCTGCTTTCTGTCACCAATATTGTGCCGCAGATCCACTCGAAGCGTCGATTCTGCAGTGTGATACTGGTTCTGTCTCATGTAAATAGACCTGGATTTGCAATGGGAGTAGATGTGGTCACATACCGAATACGAATAGGCCGTTTTTGCCCGAAGCAACGGCACAATGATGAGGAAAGATCACAGAATTGGGCAACCGCTGTTCTTCTTAACCGCTGGTGCCCTCGAAGCAGAGTTGTTGTTGTTTTATTTTGTCTTGCGAAACTTTTACTATGCTGTGGTGATGTAGAAACAAATCCGGGCCCCGAAAAGTACGGCCAAATTCTCGAAGCCCTGAAAGAAGCCGCTGCCTCGCGAGATAAATTTGAAAGGGATCTTCAGGCCAAGATAAAAGATATTTCTACAGGAATCACTGACATCAAAAAGCGCATTTCAAAGATGGAATCCGCCTTGGAGGGCCTTGAAAATAACGAAAAAGTAGCTGAAGTCCAAAGCTCAATAGATGACCTTAAAATGGAATGCACGCGCCAGCAAAAGGGCCAGGAAGTTCTGGCTGACTTTCTGGATGACATGAACAATCGGTCCCGACGGAAAAATTTAATTTTCAATGGTCTACGGGAAAAAGACAAAGAGAGCTACGAAACATCAGAGGCAGTCGTGGTTGATTTCTGTAAAGCCAATCTTGGTGTTGATATCTCCGATATCGAGCGTGCCCATAGAATTGGCAGCCAAAGAAAAGAACATCCCAGGCCACTGATTGTTAGGTTTGCTAGTTTTAAAACTAAAATCAAAATTTTGGCAAACGCTTTTAAGCTAAAAGACGTAACTGATAAGGTATGGATAGAAGAGGACTTCTCACCTCGTGTCCAATTCGTGCGAAAACAGCTCCGTGATTTCGCTCGCGAAAATCGCAAAGAAAAGGAAAAAATGCGCCTTTCATTTGACAAACTTTTCTTGGGCAAGAAAAAGTACTGCTATGATTCCGCTAATGGCTGCGTTCGTCAGATATCAGCGCAGGTAGAGGAGCCATGACTGCAGAATGCTTCGCCACATCGAAACGCCCAAGCCGCATTTTCATTACTGTACGGGAACTTTCGAAGCATTTTGAATAAACCGGATGATGTAGTAACCCTCACACACACTTGCGCTGCGGATGCAATTGTAGGCACTGATACATGGCTTACCCCAGATATAGAAGACAAGGAAATCTTGCTCTCAAAAGAATTTTTCTTGTATCGAAAAGACCGTCAACTCAGAAGAGGTGGCGGCGTTCTAATCGGCGTACGGAAAAGCATCAGCACAAAAGTTATTGATATTGATAGCCCATTGGAAATTTTATTTGTTGCCTGTTACCTGCCAGCCACTACGCTCGTGATTGGTGCCTGTTACAGACCTCCTGACTATTCTCTGAACTTCGCTGACGAACTGTGTGACGTATTATCACATGTGCAATACCAGTATGCAAATGCAGCGATTTTGTTAGCCGGTGATTTCAACTTTCCTCATTTGCTGTGGAAAGATACTCCGACATTAGACGAGCGCCTCCCGAATGAATGTAAAGACTTTCTTAACTTATTATCATTGTTTCAATTGACACA
Organism: Amblyomma maculatum; assembly: GCF_055883805.1. Lineage (NCBI taxonomy): Eukaryota > Metazoa > Arthropoda > Arachnida > Ixodida > Ixodidae > Amblyomma > Amblyomma maculatum. The sequence goes on from NC_139350.1 coordinate 16,493,818, forward strand.
GACTGTTCTGACTCCGACGCGCGCAGATGCTATCTTAGATTTAGTTCTTACAACACATCCCGAAAGTATTAGTACGCAAGTGATAGAGTGCATCAGCGACCATCATGCAATTCACTGTTTATTCAGGTCTTGTACACCAAAAAATCTGTACGCGAAAAGATTATTTATGATTATGCTAATGCTGATTGTGATGGCCTGAACAGCGAGTTTGAAATGTTTTGTCATTCCTTTTTGCAGAACTATAAATGTTCTACTGTCTCTAAAAACTGGACTACATTTCGAGATGAACTCAAAAGACTACAAGAAAAATATATAAAGAAAAAGTGCATTCACATTACAAATGATCAGCCATGGTTCTCAAGAGATATAAAACGTTCCCTAAATAAAAAGAAACGGTTGTACAGCAAAGCTTCACGTAGTCAGACTGACGCTGACTGGTCAGAATATTTGGATTTTGCAAGGGTATGCAAACAAGAAATTGAGAAGGCCAAAGACAACTTTTATAACACTGATATGCCAAACTTTTTGCGTACCAATCCACAAAAATTTTGGAGGGTCATTTCACCTGCGTCTTCGAGGGAACTTCCGAACCTTAAACATGATTCTGGTATTTATTTAGAGCCCGAGGAAGTTGCATGCGAACTCAATGATTACTTTTGTAGTGTTTATCAGGACGAATCAACTACATGTTCATCTAGCTTAAGTCCTCATACTACAAACCTCATGCCTAGCATTACCATAAACACAGGAGGTGTCCTTAAAGCGATTGAACGGTTGCCATCGTCCTGCAGCCCTGGGCCTGATAATATCACTGCTAAGCTGCTAAAGATTACAAAACTCAATTCGGCACAAATTCTTGCTTACATTTTTCAGCAATCGCTTGATGAAGCACACGTTCCAGATGACTGGAAAATTGCCTACGTAGTTCCCGTGTATAAGACAGGCGATAGGAATAGTAAAAGTAATTATAGGCCCATATCTCTTACATCTATAGCGTGCAAATTACTTGAGCATATTCTATCTTCCCAAATGATAAATTTTCTCATCAGTGAGGATATACTTTTTGCTAACCAGCATGGTTTTCAGCGTGGGCGGTCGTGTGAAACCCAGCTTTTTGAGCTAACTACAGACATCCACTACAGTTTACACAATTTAGAACAGATAGATGCCATATTTATTGATTTCGAAAAAGCCTTTGATCGCGTAGCGCATAAACGATTATTACTTAAAATGAGGCACATTAACATTAATAGCACAGTGGTTAATTTGGTTGAGGAATATTTGAGCAATAGGCGACAGGCCGTTAAAATAGACCATGCCCTATCTTCATTTCAGGTAATAAAATCCGGTGTACCCCAGGGTTCCGTCTTAGGGCCCACATTATTCCTGATCTACATAAATGATATCTCTCTTAACATTACTTCTTCGCTCAGATTGTTTGCAGATGATTGCGTTATTTATCGCTCTGTGACTAACCTCACCGAATGTTTACAACTAGAAAATGACCTACAACGCCTAATCAAATGGTGCTCTGAATGGCAGATGACTATGAATATTAAAAAAACTAAACTTGTTCGTTTCACAAGACGTAATCAAGCAATTTACTACACTTATAAGATTGATAACCTAGCCATTGAGAACACATCCAGTCACAAGTACTTAGGAGTATACCTGTCAGCCAACCTGTCTTGGAACACACACATTGACAACATATTAGGGAACTCTTACAAAACCCTGGGTTTCATGCGACGGTCATTACGTCATTGCAACAAAGACACTAAACTTCTTGTTTATAACACAATCATACGGCCGAAACTCGAATATGCCTCGATTATCTGGAATCCTCATCAATCATACCTAATAGCTAAACTTGAATCTCTGCAAAACAAAGCTGCGCGTTTTATTGCATGCAATTATTCCTCGTATTCTAGCATTTCTTTAATTAAGCGAGAGTTAGGTCTCCGGCTTTTAGAGATCAGGCGAAAAATTAATCGCCTAATATTTTTCCACAAGCTTTACTATAACCCTTCAAATTACAGCATCGAGAAAATAAAACCGGCCACTCAAATCTTTCCTCGCCGCGACCATGATCACAAAGTGGAGCCTTCTTTTGCGCGAACAAATTTGTTACAGTATTCATTCCTTCATCTCTCAATTAGTGAATGGAACGATCTAAATAAAAATATTGTTTGCCTCACGAACCATGAAAAATTTAGAGAAGCCTTGGAAACGATGTTCCCTGCTTAGTCGGAAATGTTTAATAAATTGAGAACTACGCCTGTTTTATAGTTTTTTACGCTCGTTTATTTTTGTTTTTCTCTGATTTGTGCTCGTGTTGCCATTGATCTACGTATGTAATATTGTTTGTAATTGTTTGTTAGTTCTGCATATCACTTTTTCTCATTTTTTGTTGTTAACATGTGATGACACTATGAAACGTTTGAACAATGTTATTATGACTTCTCCCTCCCTATGTAATGCCCACTTGGGCCTTTAGGGTAATTAAATGAAATGAAAAAAAAAAGGTGTGACAGGCGCTGGCTGACCAAAACTGGGAAGGGCATCGGCAACCTCCTGCGTGATGGTGTGTCGGATAGAAGGGGTAAGCAGCTGGGCTGTAGATGGTGGGCATTGGCCAGACAAAAGCCCAAGCTGTCGAGAGGCCTCATCTCGAACGAAGTCTTTTATGTGAGTTAAAAGGTCGCTGCTCATATCCAGGACAGAGATGGCCGCAGCAGGTGTGTGAGGGCGACGAGTGCAGAGTCTTTGCTTGAGCAGCTCGTCGAAACTTTGGCAAAGACTATATACTGAGGCCACTGTGGTGGGGCTCATTGCCCACAGTATGTGAAATGCATCGACATCAATGCCCTTCATTATGTGTTTTATCTTTTTAGCCTCATCCATTGATGGATCGACACGCTTGCACAAATCCACGACGTCTTCAATGTAACTAGTGAAGGTTTCCCGTTCATGCTGAACTCGTACGCGCAGTGCTTCTTCAACTTGTAGTTTCCGCACTGTGGGACGACCGAAAACGTCCGTGAACTTTGCCCTGAAGTTGGCCCAAGTTGGCATGTCGGCCTCATGATTTCGGTACCATAGGTTAGCAACGTCACTAAGGTAGAAGATGACGTTGTTGATCTTCATGCGGTCATCCCAGTTGTTATGACGACTCGCTCTCTCGTACGAGGCCAACCAATCTTCAATGTCCTAGTCGTCCTGCCCGCTGAAAACTGCGGGGTCTCGCTGCCGAATGGCACCGGAGCATGAGATGGACTGCGAAGGGGCTGCCACTGGCTGTTGGCCTACCTCGTTTGTCGCCATACCCAGGTAGCACTGAATGTGGGGCCCCAGTGGGTCCGATGTAGGCAAGTGGGGCTGGGGCAACCATCATAAAACCTGCATCGGTCCCTGATGGGGCAAATGTGGGCAAGCCCCATTTGGGCTTGCCCCTGCTCCACCTGCATGGGTCCCATAGCGGCGTTTCTTGGGCTAATGCAGAGCACATTCCTGCATCCAGACCACAAGGGTCCCTTGCCGGATATTTGAGGGCAATCCAACCTAAATGTGGGCTTTTTATGGGAAAGCCCTCATAGATCCGAAGTGAGGCCGCCCCCATTAAATCTTTGTGGGACCAACATCGGCCGTAGTGGGGCAAGAAAACGGACATACCCACATGCTGCCCAAATCGGCCCCTTGTAGGTTACTTGAGGGCAGGTGAAATATGAATAAGGGCTCAATTTGGGCAAGCCCTCGTGAAGCCCAAATGAGGCAGCCTTAACTAAATCGCTTTAGGTCCCACATAGGCTGTAATGGGGCTGGAAGGCGGGCGTGCCCGCATGGTACCAAAATGGGTCCTTTGTGGGGGCTTTGAAGGCCCGTGCAACAGCAGGTGGGCTCTAGGTTCAAAAACAACGTCCAGCCCAATTGGGGCTGCCCACATAAAACTGCTTTATATCCCACATGGGCCGTAATGGGGCTGGAAGGCGGGAGGGCCCGCATGATACCAAAATTGGTCCCTTGTGGGGAATTTGAAGGCGCGTGCAATAGCAAGTGGGCTTTAGGTTCAAAACCAACACCCAGCCCAATTGGGGCTGCCCACACAAAACTGCTGTTGGTCCCACATCGGCCGTAATGGGGCTAGAAGGCGTGCGCGGAATTGCGTAATCATTGTTTCCAACTTTTATTTGCATTAGATGTTGCCCTAAATTACTGTTATAGATGATTTGTATAACAGTTGTTGCCATGTTTAGTCGATTAGAAGTTTACATGGCTTTAGTTCTCGCGCTCGTGCAAATTGCGCTACATATACTAAAACAAACTGATTGCTAACTGTTGCCTCTTATGTGGTTGCTTTGGACAGCCTGCAACTCGCAGTACAATATTACTGTTCAGAACACACATCTCCATAGCCTGAACAAGATGTACATGAAGTCATTTTGGCTAGATGAATGTTATGAATTATTGTAAAATTTAATATTGCGGCTGTTTAGAAAGTGCGGACATGTATAAAGTAATTACTTAATTATGTGCATAAATATTGATTGGGAAAACTTGACTAGGGCTTTCCATCAATTTCCTACGTCGGACCCCTATGAGAATAATGTGGGCAAGCCCAAGTGCGGCTAGCGCTATAGAACCCGCATTGGTCCTATGTCATTTTCTGAGGGGCTAACTGAAATAAAAAAAAAATGTTCGTCCAAAGCGGCTGCCCAAATCGGTCCAAAGTAGGATCATCGCGGGGAGTTGGCGGGATGTGCCCTTTTAACAATGCCTGAAAAATGTGGGCAGCCCCGCGAGGGCTGCCTGCATCGGCCCCTAGTGGGGCCAATTGGGGCTTTGTCGACAGCCCGCTTCGGGCCTACGTCGGCCCCTCTTGCAGCACCCACATTGAGCCTACCGGGGCTGTCCTGCATTGCCTACATCGGGCCCACCGGGGCCCACCCTTCATAGCCCACTTTGTGCTACCTGGGTAGGTATCGTACGGCTGCGGAGCTCCACGGTGATCATGTAAGAGTCTTTCCCAGCACCTCCACCAAATGAAGAGGGGTTTATTAGGGGTTATTCGGAGGACTCGAGACGGCGACCGGTGACGCACGACGATCGTAGAGTAAGGCACAATCTTGTCTCAACACTACAGTCCGAGCTTCGAGTGCGCGCGCCAGCTGATCGGCCAGGAACTCAGCCGTCTTCGTCGTCGTTTGCGTGGGCGTTGAATCATCTTCTTCCTTACAATAATATCATCAGTTCTACCTACTTTGTGTATTGGAATTACTTTGGCCAGCTTTAGTTTGTCCGGGAAGACTCCTGTAGAAAACGTGAGATTTACGTGATAGGATAGAACAGGGCTGACTATTAATGACACCCGCTTGACGGGTTCTACTTTAATATCATCATACCTACTCGCAACATTACTTTTTAGGTGTATTATAAGATTATTAATTTCTATTTCGGTAATGGCTTCCAATGCGAATGAATTTACTCGGCGAGAAGGTCAATAGTCCCCTCCCTGTTGAATAGCCGACTGCGACACAGCCGCTTTAATGAAATGCTCGTCTATTTCATCTGCAAGCTGTTTGCCGCTTATGGAGCCAATGATTACTATTTGATCTGCCTTAACCTGTGAGGAGTTTCTGCCGGTAAGGTAATTAACCTGCCTCCAGACCTTAGCTGGATCCGTTCTTATCCTAGAAAACACTGCTTCGTAATATGCACGTTTAGCTTGCTTAATATCAGCGTTTAATTTATTACGATACTTCTTAAATTCTGTGTACAAGTTGCCGGCTTTGCATTGTAGGAATATGTGGAACTTATTATTTTTCTTTTCAATGCATTTTAGCAAGGCGGTGTCAAACCAAGGCTTCTTGGTTTTCCGATTACATTTTTCATTATCTTTTAGCGGAAATGCACGATCGTAGCAACTAAGAAAGACACTAAGAAAAACGTCATATGTAGAGTTTGCATTTTGATATAGATACACGTTCCACCAGTGAGCCCGCTCAATTAAATAATAAAAATAGTTTAAGGAGGCATCATTCACCATCCTACATTCAGGCCAGCTGCATTCATAGTTATGCTTTAGAGTGTGTTTTGTGGCAATGAATGTGGGCATATTGTCGCTGATGTCGCATGATAATATTCCTGCTTTAAAGTCCAATACTTTCAGGATTGAAATACGTATATATATAGAAGTAGAAGTATTTGCAGTAATTTGGGTTGGCATAGTAATCGCACTTTCGCACCCGTAAGAGGATAAGAGATTCATCAAGTCCCGCGCAGAACAGTCATTTGCTAATGTGTCAATGTTTACGTCTCCCAAAGGAAAGAACTGCTTATCAGTATTATTACAACACATTATTACATTTTCTTAATGCTCTAGGAAATGCCATTTGTATCCAGCCGGTGGCCTGTACAGAGCAGCAACTAGAAACGTGCTAGTTTCTACAGTTAGGCACTCTAGATCCCTATTCATCACTCATCAACAATATTATATGCACACTTGCGCTGCGGGTAAATAATCAAGCCACCCCCTTTGCTGTCTAATCGTATTGGGATGTAATCAATAAATGTAGGGGAGGGGTCATCTTCATTTAACCATGTTTCTGTGAACATGAACGCATCAAAATTGACTTGCAGGAAGTTATGCCAGCTCATCTCGTTTGTTTCTCATTCTACGGATATTCAAGTGTAACAAGTAAGGACATGGGTGCAACTGATGAAGATTTTCTCTTAATGGTGGATGGTTCGGTAATGAAATATGCCGAGTTAAGCATCATATTTGTTCGACAAGGAACCCTGACCCAAACATTGACGACCGAGGTTATTTGATGCGGGCGATATTATTTTTGTTTGCAATTCGGATGGTGTCGGTACGTTCATCCTTGCGTGCCAACATTTTCCCCGAGCTTACCCATACATATTTACATCAAGCCTTTTTCTTTTCCTTAAGCGCAGCACCAAGGCGTTGTTTTTTGTGTGGTGTCAAATGTTCATTGACATAAATGGCAGTAGTGCTTGTGCCCTCGAGTCCCACATCTTCTAGTGACAGCTTCTTTTTTTTGGGACTTGGCAAAGAGCTCGTTACACTTGGTTCGCGATATGAACCACGTAGTGATATGCTTATCGTCACCGCTGGCCGTGTGCAACCAATGGCAAACGTCAATATCAGCGTCGGTTACCGTTTCACCCACAAGTCCGCCTGTTGTTTTTACCACGATAGTCGAGTCAAGCTCCTCAGGCACACCATTTACAAGTTATTACTTCTCTGATATTCTTTGAGCTCGTCGACTTTCTTTTCAAGCCTTTCGTTTTCTGCTCTCAAATATTCATTCTGAGCTGTTAACGCTTTCATTTCCTCATGTAGCGCCTTGTCGTCAATTACCTTCACTTCATCACATTGTCTTTCTGTACAATCCCTCAGTTCTTCGTCACAATATTTTTTGCTTAAGCACATAATTCACCTTTATTCTCGATCTGATATTTTTATGTTCCCTTAACGCTCGCCTTATGCTCAACAAGGAAATAATGGGCAAGTGTACACGAAGCAAGTTTAGAGTAGTGGTTAACCCGCTCGGCTAATACACAGAACAAATGGTGGTTCGGGACCTGGATTGGCCGCGATAACTTTTCCCTTTAACTATTGTCATCAAAATGCGACTACCCTCTGTCCACACACTTCATGGTGACAAGCTGGATCGCTCCATTCTTATTACAAGAAATGCTCTGGCATGAATTCTAGCTGTTATTGATTTCAGTGTATGTGAGCTAGCCTGGAGCTGGATGGAGAAGATTTGATGACTTCGAAATTTCTTACAGTAGCTTCGATAAAATATACATTGACTGGCATCCGCCGAAGTGTTCGCGACGTACCGCCATACACATTATCCAGAGAGTCTGAATGCACAAAGTTATTAGAAGTTCCAGCAGTTCCCAAGTTCTCAAGTAGAGCGTTTGAAAAGAAATTTGATGTCGAACAACATCAGCATATAATGGCAGCGCAGATATTTTAGCGCAGTCTGCCCTTGGCGGAGCTAAATTGGTTACTTTGCGGGGTTTAACGTCCCAAGGCAACTCAGGCTATGAGATACGCCGTAGTGGAGGACTCCGGAAATTTCGACCACCTGGGGTTCTTTAAATTGCACTGACATCGCCCAGCACACGGTTGCCTTGCTTTTCGCCTCCAGCGAAAAGCGGCCGCCGAGGCCGGGATTTGATCACGCTTCCTTGGGAACAGTGGTCGAGCGCCCTAACCACTGCGCCACCCCGGCGGGGTTGTCGGAGCTAAAATATTGCCCCGTTAGTCCCAAATACTGTATACATGCTTATAGCAAGCTTTTAAACGCTTTCATCATCACCCCTACGTGAGTTATCAGCCTTGACTTGCTGTAGCGGATTTTCAAGACCTGTCAGTTTCGTGCAGTGCGGGAACGTGCAGTTCAAGACAATGCGAGTTGTCCATGACACTCTCGGGCGGCAGATTGCCCCTTCAATCTGGATTATCTCTGAGCCCTTTGTGAATCTCGTGTCAAATGTGACTCAATAGATGACAATTTCCTCTCCTGGCGGAGTTTAATCCTATTCTTACAAATTACTTGGAGATCCCCCGCGCCAGGCAAAAGGGCAGCCTCTATCTGTTCCCATTCTCTTCTTCTTAGGGACACACGCCAAGGGATATGACCTGAAACTAGTGCGCAATTCTATCCACGAATACCTGATTACACAACGCATATTCATCGGCCAGAGTATAATTTATTTCCAGTTTTTCTTTTATAATATTTGTTCAAATTCTAGTTAACGGCACAAAATTATCAAACTACTGTGGTACTTGTCCATGACTTCGATTCTACCTGCAACCTGGTCAGTGTTTCACTCACCCTGCTGTGGATATATGCCATTACGACCAAGGACTTACTTCTGCTCCTCCTCCTTATTATCATCGCATAATCACAAGAATAAGGCAGAGACAACAGGACCACGACTAAAAACCGGTTTGCAGACATGCCAACAAAAACAGTCATGATTTACACCCCGAGAAATGTTTCTTCATTTCGTTGCTTTAAGTCTTGCTAGCGTCTTGATCCAGTATGCTGTCATCCTCCAGCACAAAGGAGAAAGGCTACACCAGCATCATGAGTAGCTATAAACCTGGGCCCTAGCCACTTAAAACGGTCACAAGTGGACTCTAACCGTCCAATGAATAGCCTCTTTAGGGTGCAGGTTTCGTTTTGTGTCAAAGAAGCAAAACGTAATGTACACCCTCTGAAGGAGGAAGTTAATTACCGAGGTAATTACAAATTAAATAGCGTCAGCGTCGCCATACCACATCATTTGATTTTGCCTCCCGGCTCATACAAGGAGGTATTACAAATAAACATCAGAAATATGATGCAGAGTGCAACCTAAAAGAAAGCAAACCCCCAAGAAATATTGTAGCGTTTTTGATGTCACGACGTACGGCAACGCTACTGCGACCAAACAACAATACACTCGAGCCAGACAGCAACTCCGCTAGCACACACTTCTTCGTCGTCCTCCACTCTCAGCTCTTCTTCATCCATCTAGTCTGTAACATTTACCCCCCCCCGCCCCCTCCTTCGCAAACAAAGCCTTCCGGGCCAGTCAGGTGTTGTCACGAGTATGACACTTCTTCAGGCGGGTGATATGCGCTACCTCATTGTTCGCCGAACGCCTTCCACAGGCCGTAAGGCGAGCAATCCGGTAGTTTAGTTCGCCAAGTCGCTCTAAAATTACATATGGGCCGGTTTAGCGTGCCAGCATTTTCTGGTGTAAGCCGCGTTTCCTCATAGGTTTCCAAAGCCAGACTAGGTCACCGGGGAGATAGGTGATCTGGCGATGGTGGTCGTCATAGCGAGCTTTTGATCTTCCTTGTGACGCCAAAGGCCGCAATCGGGCTATCTGCCGCGCTCCTTCAGCCAGGCTAAGAGTTTCCGCTAAGCGCGGGTCGTCGACAGTGGAGAATGGGAGGATAGTATCGAGGGTGTGTCGCGGGGAGCGGGCATACAGGAGGAAGAACGGACTGTATCCTGTAGTCTCATGTCTGGCAGTGTTGTATGCATATGTAATGAATGGGAGAACACAGTCCCAGATTTTACGGTCCGAAGTGACGTACATTCCAAGTATATTGGTTAGAGTTCTCTTGGTGCGCTCTCTCAAACCATTTGTTTGGGGGTGGTAAGGAGTCGAACGCCTGAAGTCAGATGCGCATAAACAGAGTTCTATTACATCGGCAGTACACTGACGGTTTCTGTCATTTATAACAACTCTCGGGTGACCATGTCGCAAGATGACTGAATGCAGCATAAAAAGAGACACTTGGTAGGCTGTAGCGGCGGGAAGAGCGGCCGTCTCACAGTAGCGAGTACGATGATCCCCACATATAACAATCCAACGATTGACTTTTTGCGACTTTGGGAAAGGACCCAAAAGGTCAACTGCGATTTCCTCAAAAGGAGCCTTGAGCGGCATTACAGGCTGAAGCATTCTGGTGGCTACAGCAGTACGAATTTTTTGGCTTCGACGCTCAGGACAGCTGGCCCCATACTGGTAAAACGTGTGACGCATATGGGGCCAGTAGAATCGCTCCTGAGTGCGGTGCAAAGTTTTCGCCGATCCCAGGTGTCCGGAAGCTGGATTGTCATGCATGGCGCGTAAAACAGACAGACGGAGGCTTTCAGGTACTGCTGTCTGGAACCGACGGCCAGTGTCTGAGTAAACTTTCTTGTACAGCAGGCCATCGCGTACACAAAACTGGCTGTTCGAGGTTGAGCCTTGAGCAGCCTTCAAGAACAGCTTTAGGTGCTGGTCGCTGTGTTGCTCTGCTCGGAAGGTGCGAATTCGGGAAAACTCGTAGATAAAGCAGCGATGTAATGCTCGAAGTCGTCCGCGTCACATTCTGTCGTGGCAAGTGGCAACCGTGAGAGGCAATCCGCATCTGCGTGCCGTCGGCCACTCTTCTATGAAATAGTATAGTATTCTTGTAATCGAGCGGGCCAGGCGATCAGACGGATCTCGGAGATTGAGCAACCAACATAGGGAATGGTGGTCTGTTACTAAAACGAAAGGCCGTCTGAATAGGTAGCAGCGAAAGCGCTGCACGGCGAAAACAACTGCCAGACACTTCTGCTCGGTGACGGTGTAGTTTCGCCCAGTTTTGCTTAGAGTCCGACTGGCGCAAGCTATCACATGTTCACGGTCATAATAGCGCTGAACGAGGACAGCACCGATGCCTATTCCACTTGCATCAGTATGCACTTCCGTTGAAACAGAAGGGCTGAAGTGCCGTAAAATAGAATGCGACGTTAATAGGAACTTCAGTTGCCGGAAAGACGAGTCGCACTCAGATGTCCACTGGAACGGAGCGTCTTTATGTAGCATGGCCCGTGAGCGGGTAGGCGATGTCGGCGAAACCAGGAATGAAGTGTCGGAAATAGGAGCAAAGCCCCAAAAAACTACGGAGCTCCTTCACATTACGAGGTTGCTGAAACGTGGCAACAGCTACGGTCTTCTGAGGATAACGCCGGACGCCACCACCATCCACGAGGTGACCAAGCACCAATGCCTGTCGCTCACCAAAACGGCACTTCTTTGAATTCAGCACCAGGCCAGCTTGGCGCAAGCAGTTCAGCACGAGCACTAGGCGGTCGTTGTGCTCTTTCCATGCCCGGCCAAAGATGGCTACGTCGTCCAGATAGCACAGACCTCCCATTCCCGTCCGCATACTATAGAATCCATGAATCTTTCAAATGTTGCAGGTGCATTGCACAAATCGAAGGGCATAACGTTAAATTCAAACAGTCCATCTGGAGTGATGAAGGCGGTCTTCTCCTTATCTACTGGGTACATTGGAATCTGCCAGTATTTAGACCGAAGGTCTACTGATGAAAAGTATGAGGCAGAGTACAAGCAGTCAATGGCGTCATCAATGCGGCGAAATGAATAGACGTCCTTTTTAGTTACTGAATTCAGGCGGCGATAATCTGCACAAAATCGTCATGTGCCACCTTTCTTTCTCACAAGAATTACTTGCGCAGCCCGTGGACTTCACGACTCTCGAATGACGCCCTGCTTCAACATTTCACGAACTTGCTCATTGATCACCTTGCGCTCGGATGGCGACACACGGTACGGTTTTTGGCATAGGATGCGCTTATCCAGTGTCAATGCGATGATTAGAGCGTGACCCGGGTGAGAAGCGTGAGCTCGTGGCTTTCGAGAAATCAAAACCTGAATAATATTTCGATAAAAGCTCTCCCAGAACATCACGCTCTGTGACATTAAGGGAATGACTAATCATACCACGCAGCTCAGCATTCACTGGGGATGCTGCGGCATGCCGCTCTGGTAAATCCATAACCCTGGCCACTGATACGGGCACGTCTTCATTACAAGACGCCAGCTTCATGCCAGCTGCTAAAAGAACGGGCTGCATGGAGCAGTTAATGGTCCACAATCGCGTGCGGCCCTGGGTTATCGACATCAAACAATGAGGAACAAGAAGAGATGTCCTCACGCAGTTCGAATAATTAGGCGGGACGGTCGCATCAAATACTTTTGTCGCACGACGAGAACACGAACCCGGAACGCACTGCACAGACATCGGGGGCACAACGGTATCGTCGCACACGCAAAGCACGTCAGCACGAACAAGAGCTTCGTCGAAGAATTCAGGCGGGAGGCAGCCTTCAACACTGATTTCGCCTGTGCGGCAGACTACGGTTACGTCACACATGCGCAGAAAATTGATATCAAGAATTGCATCATCTGTATAGTGGGGCAGCACGACGAATTCCGCTGGAAATACGGTTATTCCAAGACACATCTTGGCGCTACATACTCCAACAGGATACAAAAAATCGCCCCCCTAACGCTATGGAAGTTAGCATTACCGTTCCAAGAAAACGTTACTTTGGGTCCCAGCAAGTTTTTAAAAGATGAGCTCATAATCGAAATGGTTGCACCCGTGTTCATTAACGCCATTGTGAAAATACCGTAAACTGACACACGGACCTTATTTTTAATATAGTCACGGAAGGAGGTATTTCTGCGAGTAGCGATCGTTCTCCGGCGGCCTCACCTCCATCGGCCGCGGCGCTTAGTTTCCCGGAGGTGGTGATTGGGAGCGACGCCGCGGCGACGGCGAACGGCGAGCACGAAATGCAGGCTCCGGTCGGAAGCTGGGGTGTAGTTGCGCACGCCACCGGGCTGAAACTGGACGTGTGGAGGAGGCGGCCAGTATTGATGGGAGTCGATTGGGTGATCACTGTGAGCACTGGTCATGCCTGAGTACGTTGGTCGGTCATACCGTGTTGGCGGACGACAGCGGCATTGTCTTGAGATATGGCCCGGGATGCCGCACCGGTAACAGATGGGAGCAGGGCGGAGAGAAGGTTGGTCCTGAAAATACTCAATGTCAGGGTGTCAATAACAGCCAGGGTCACGCCGATCTGTAAACCTGGATGGTCTCCTAGGTTTTCATGGGCGAAGGTCGTTACGCTGATTAGGATGCCTCGAAGAAACAGGGCTTGCGAAATGTTGCTGCGGCAATTCGTTGGTAGAGGCAGGGTGTACTGTGTGAACAGAAGGGTACTCCGGCTGTGACTGCAACGTGTAGGCACGTTCGCAGGGAAAAGATGGGCGGAAGGACACTTGTGAGGTGCGTCGGCCGTGAGAATCAAGCCGAAGCAGCTCTTCACGAATCATTTGTCGGATAGTCGATGTGAGGTCTGTCGAGACGTGCTCATGAATACTGGCGACGTGTGTCATATTGGCCAGTCTTCCAAACTTAGGCGTTATTCGACGAGTCGTCAGTGCTTCAAATGTGCGGATGTGGCGAAGGACAGTGGAGACAGTCGAGAGATCATCTTTAGCGATGAGAAAGTTATAGACATCATATGCAATGCACTTCAGAAGATGCCCGACTTCGTCCTCATCCGACATGTGGGAGTCTATCGTCTTGCACAACGTGAGGACCTCTTCGATATAGGTAGTGCAGGTCTCGCCGAGTAGTTGGGCACGATGGGCGAGGGTCTGCTCGGCCCGTTTCCTGCGCGCTAACGAGTCGCCGAAGCACTGTTTAAGTTCAACGACGAAGCACTCCCATGTCGTCAGCGTGTCGTCGTGGTTTTCAAACCAAAGAAGGGCGGTGTCGGTAAGGAAAAATACGACGTTGGCGAGCTGTGTGGCGGCGTTCCAACGGTTGTAGCCGCTCACCCGTTGGTAGTGGCGGCGCCAGTTGTCAACATCCTCTCCCGCTGCGCCAGCGAAAGAGCGGGGCTCATAGTGCGGTGGATAAAGGGTTGAAGCCCTTGACTTGAATTGGTAAGAATCACAGAGGTAGACTCAGTTGGCGGCGGCATAGTAATGAACGGTGGCGGAAGTCCAGCTTTATTCTATTGTTGTCAATTGTAAAAAGGACTGCAAAATATTCACCTCAAGTGGATTCGAACCGCTGTTCAAAAAGGCAGCATTTATCCATTGCACCTTATTAGCTTTTTTTCTCAGCATGATATTTATTGCACACGTTTGCTATCTGAAAAGAGCTAGTATTTACAAAGTAATCAGCCTGCAGCCTAAGCAGTGCAATTAGCATACACAACACTACACAACTGAAACATGTTTTAATACAACTCCATTAAAACGGCGGTGAAGGAAAACAACACATGAATAATGGGAGCCTGTCCGGTTCATAGTCACTATCTTCGTGTCTCTCAGCTGTTGCACCACATGGCCGGAATGAGTACTGGGGGAATGAGAGGCTCAGCATTTCGGTCCAGCATGGACGTGTTCCAAGTTGTTCTGTCGAAGGAGGAACAATCATGTCGAAGTGCACATGGTCATGTTGAGTGGTCATTAGGTAATGCACACTGTGAGAAAAAATAAAACAGTCTTCCGTTATTATTCTTTGTAAAAGTTCACAAACAATATCGCATCTGTGCAACCAGTAAAACTGTATTCCATGGTTTCAAGCGTATCCCACAGCCGGCAATTAAGAGACGGAAGAAAGATATATATAATTTTTTTGTAGACCCACACTTTACCAGCTAGAACATCTACATGAATTTTATAGAAAAATCCCCCACAGGAACGCCTAAAGGAGCATGCTTTATTTGCGGTCTTCATCATTTAGGCAATGTTACTGGTATTTGTCGTCAGGTGACGCCGCTCAGAGCGCGCTATCGTTGAGAAAACGTATTCATGTCCACAGTGGCCTTCGCATTACTAACGTGAAGTGCGAGTTTTTGATCTCGCAGCTGTAACACCGCTGCCATCACGAAAGCTTCGCAGTTCTAACAGATGTTCTCAAAAAACACAAGACGTCTAATGCCATGGCTGCGTGCTAAAATTCTACGCCACTGATACTTACATTTATTGGGATGCTTCAGAGTAGAAATACTTACGCGTTTCCAATCTATGGACAGGAACGTCCGCGCACGTCAGAATGAATGAAAAAGCATAAGCAAGTCTATTTTAGTAGACTATCTTCTGCAAAAAAGTTGGCTGGGGCTTAGCTTCATTACGCCTGGAAGATTGCAAAAGCTACGCCTTGGCTCAGCTGGTAGTTTGGACATGGTTGCCCCGTATGGCTTATGCATAGATTCACTCTAGACACAACATGGTTCTACTGTAATCTTGCTTTATTTGAGCCGATGAATACGCTTTGGTGGCCCGTGAAGAAATGGCTTTTGGTCTGTATATCGGTGATGACATAGTCGTCGGAATGCCCATGTTTCTTCGGCACGGCGCCGTCGCTTGGCCCCAGCAGATCGCTCCAGCCTCGCCTTGTACACATTATCCGACATAGCGCACTGAGAGGAGTGCAGCGCCCCGTTTTATCCAGCTCTAGCGAGCGCTTTCTCCCGGCAGTGGCGCAGCCGGCCTGTGAGGCCTCACCTCCGACATCGATCGCGCTAGCTGAGTCCCCGTCTCTCGGTTGTCGTGATGTCACGTGGTCACGTGGCAACGACGTGACGTCACCGCTCCGGCTCTTGTTAAGCCTCACCTCCGCCATCGATCGCCCGAGCCGGGGCCCCGTCTCTCGGTCTGTCGTGACGTCACACGGTCACGTGGCGCGCAGCTGTGTGACGAGGCGCCACGACCATCAATGGCAGAAAGTGTAAGCAGTATTGCTTTTGCAATAAAAACTGCAGTTCGCGACTGTCCTCCAGAGTTTCAGCGGTGGAGTCGTGCCGAAGAAAAGTCTATGGGTTGTTTTTCAAGCAGTATATGACTTTCCGCGGTGTAAAACAGCTTTATTTTCACCTGACGCCGGTATTTCCTTACCCCTGCTTCACAGCCTAAGCTGCGCAAAAGGTCGCTTTTAGCTGCTATCTTGGCGGCTTCGGAACTCTTCTTGGCAGTGGCCGGTTTCTTGTTCACGAATAGATTCTCCGTCTCTCGTAGGAGAGAGCTGTCCGTGCCCAGATCATTCGGTAGGCAGGTCACATTGATAGACTCAAGTTCGTCTTCCATCTGACGTTCTTCAAAGCGTTCCTTCTCGGAACGCGTGCATGGCGGCGGATAGGCTCGACCCACCTCGGCGAAGCGCACTGCAGCGGTAGCCTTCTTCTTGGCGGTGGAGTTGGGCAACTTGATAGACTTCGGTGCTTGAGCAGGCGGCTGTATCTTCCCCTTCTTATTCGGGGCGTTTTATTTGGAGGACCTTATCTCTTAGCGATCTTCACTGCACTTGCGAAGGACCCGGTGAGCAGCTTCTTCTTCCCCTTCTCCCTTGATGCATATCCTGCACGCGGGCCGAGGAACAGTATGCATCGTTTTTGTCTTCGAGACGAGGGCCTTAAAAATGGAAGCTCGAGTTGCGTAGGAACTGCATGTCGTTTTTAAGCCTGCAGCTAGACTATATGTGACTTCGTGGTTTTTAGGCACTGCTGCTGAGAGCCTCTCATTCTGTCTATTGGCTGCTTCGGCGGCCCCGCACTTCTCTAACAGCGCCTCAAGTATGAGAGAGCTGTTTAAGCAGCCATGCAGACAGTGCTGATTTTCAGGTGTTTTCGAGCTGTAGCTGGTAATAAATCTTTCTTAAATTTTATGGCATTTTATGACTTTTCATTAGCACTAGTTCCAGTTACTATACCAAGAGCGCGCTCCAGCACCATAATGGCTAGAGTGTTATAACGACGGTGGTCTCAAGTTCAGGACTGTGAACTCTACAAAGTACCTATAGTCATTTGCTCCACCTAGCACAAAAGAGAGTCTCTGAGAACGGCGGAGCTCCGAACAGCGCATCATCTATGGAGATATAGTCGGCTAGTATATTCTGCTTCGAAATGCCCATCAGGACACCTCTATATCAACTGTCTCTTACAAGTATTGATTCTTGTTTTAGTTACGCTTCTATTTATACGCTGAACTTTGCTATCTTTACGATGCTTTACGAAAAATGGGAATTGAACCCAGGCAAGTTTCCGCTTTTTTTCTTTTAAATAAAATAGCCTCCTCTATTATAACTTACAAACGCACTGGTATGATGCTTACCTATTTAAGTGCATTTTGGGGTGTTTTAAAGGCAAACGACCATTTCCTGCGCTTTGAGATGATGTGGTACATCGGTGCTCTGTATATTCGGGCTGTTAGCATACAGGCGAAGTTGTCCCGTCACTTTTTTCTCTGTCCCTTGTCTTTTTGCGCGGTTTCATGATGAATTCCAATACTAGCCACGAACTAGCCTGTCTATCATTATTATACAGTTCCAAAATACGCACATCAGACCTGTGTCCAATCTTCGGAATATGTGAGTTTTTGTGGGCCCAGGTTTCTTCAGGAGCCAGCAGAAAAACAGGCCGTATACTCACACACAAAGTACTTAAACAAGGGAATTGTGCTAAAAAAGACACGGATGAGAAGAGGACAAAGACGGGCGCACTCCATGTCGCCCGTCCATGTCCTCTTCTCATCCGTGTCTTTTTTAGCGCAATTCCCTTGTTTAAGTATGTACGACCGACTTGCGCAACAACGTGATCTCTTAAATCACACACGACGTGTTTCAGTCACACGACGAGGACAAATACGTGACATATTTTTAACGCTAACACACGCACGCTACGCCTCTAGTTCTCAACTACAAGTATCTACTCGAACAAAGGCAGTATTCCCAGGCAGCACCAGCCATCGGCCCAATATTGGGGAATGATTGGGAATTACTGGCCCACAAGTGGCCCAATGGTGCCAATGAGCTACCAATAATGCCCAGCCATGCTATAACATAATCATTATTGGCCCAGTGAACTTCACCCATATCCGTTATTGGCATTCAACCGGCTAACAGCGGTCAATAATGCCCATGCATATTGAACAGCTTGCCATTATTGTGTACAAAATGAGACAACCAGGTCATTATTGGCCAACCAGCTACAATGGTTTGCCAATATCTTTCACACCATGGTATAACCTGGTAAATATTGTCCGGTCAATAACAATGGCTTCTAAATATTGATATATCTAGGCATACAGCAGTTAATAATGTCCAACCAACTTTGGTGGCTTTCTAACATTGTAATATCTTGGCATGCATAGGTCAATATTGCCCCACCAGCTTCGGTGGCATCCCAACATTGCATATAACTTGGTTTATAGTGGTCTTTATTGTCTAATAAGCTTTGATGGCTGGCCACCATTGCACATATAATGGCATAAATTGGTAAATATTGTCTGGCCATTATGGTTGTCTTGTCAGTTATAAATAAATCTTGCCATATATTGGTCAATAGTGACCCGCCGTTCAGGGCGACCTGCCAACAATGTATACATATTGCATTATATTGTTCAAAATTGTTCGATGGACTGTGATGGCTAGCCAGCATTGCACCCTAATGGCATAGGTTGGGCAACAATGTTCTGCCAATATGGATGGCTTGTCAACATGGAATATATCTTGACATAGATTGGTCAATATTGTCCCATCAGAATTGGTGGCATCCCAATATTGTATATATCGTGGTTTCTAGTAGTCAATATTGTCTAATGAGCTTTGATGGCTGGCCACCATTGCACATTTCAGGCTGCGGCGGCGCTAACTGACACAGACATTTTTCAATGTGCATGTATCCCAATATGACAGTGGTTTTGGGCTAATTTCGTCCCAACTAAATTTTTCACTGGCCCGGACATCAGTTCACGTTCAACTGCAGAAGATATTTATAAGCCATACGTAATTTGGGCCACCATATATATAATGATTTTGGGATTAACGTACAGATTGTCTTAAAATTGTTTGACTGAGCTGACCACACAAGATGCACAGAAGCGCCCACCACGGAAAATGTAGTACGTACTTTTTTGAATATCTCTTCAGTGATTCAATAATTGTTGCGGATGACCTGCGATTATATTTGACAATTTTGGTAGAGTACTCTTTTGTCCACGATTTTAGGCACAATTAATTGTTATGTAGAATTCTGCATATAATAGCTTCGAGACAATTCCTGCAGACTAGAGGGCCGGATGTCAATCACGCGTGGACGTAGCTAACACAGATAGTGCTCCAAACTTTAGCCAAGTGTTAAAAAAATTCTCATAGCACGTGGAATCGACACTGCAGAAATTTGCGAAGGCGAGATTAATGCTGCTGCATATGGTGCATCACGTATCATTATCGTTATCAACTAAACGCAGCGTCATTACCTTTGATATTGTTATCATTGTCATTATCACTAATTGCAGCGCCATTCTCGTCGCTATCATCACGGTAGACAAGGAGAATTCTATACGGTGCTAGTTTCGCGATCCAGGGTTTAGCGCAGTTGGTTAAAGCGCTAGCTAGGCTACGAGTCCGATTCCCGGTGGAGACGATATTTTTTTCTGATCTCGTCAAACCAGGATGATTGAAAGTAATATAGACACATCAGTGCACAGATCCTGGACACATCTCGGCAACAACTCTCGCGCATGGGATTGCGTTCCATGGGCCTATATATACGCATACTAGTGCACAAGCATACGCACACGCTCGAGCACACATCTGACAAGCAAAAGTTTATTAGATGCGTGTCCGCGAAAAAGCTCCTGCGCAGTCAAGAAAGGCAAGGTACTCAAATCCAAAGAACGCCACAGAACGTGTGAGTCGCTTGAACAAACACCAGTGGCTACGTTTGGATAGTAAACGCAGAAATGATCGAATATATCCGGGGAATCCACATCCTGTAAACGTTTGTCCGTGCTTGGAAACACGCACGCGTATCATCATTATTTCCGCCTTTTTTTACGCGATAGAAAGAAACCCTACATATGTTCAAGCGATAACAGAGGTGGGAGAGATCGATCGCGCTAGCCAATCAAACACTCACTGCATGATTCGCCATTAAGCTAGCTGTTTCCGGCATTCAGCATCAGCACCGACTATACCACGCCTCAGTACTAGCTGTTCTTATAGACAGATATGTTCGGCTGCTTTCAAGGCCTTTCAGTTCTAATATCTACTAAACACAAATTTGCATCTTATTCCTGTACTCTTTAGCGCTCTGCTGGGGGCTTCAGCTACAGACAAATAAAGACTGAACGACTTAAGGCCATCGGTGAAGCAGCGCATAAAATATTTCAGCTCAAAGAAAAATTACAAGCAACATATATTCTATGCTATGTCAAGCTAATTCACTTGACAAGAAATCTCAACTATTCTAGAATGGTTTGTATTCTAATGTGACGTAAATCGCACACTGCCGAAACGTTGTGTGCATGTGGAAGATAATGAAAAAAATCAACAGCACTACATGTGGCAAGGCAAACAAAAAAAATAAAAATTTAAAACAATTACCTACAGTGCAATGAATGCGCGTTCATGTGTCGCCAGCATATATGGTAACAAAATTGAAATCGCATAATAAGGGTGCTCTCTATGGAATTTATTTTTTGTTCGAAAGCTGCAATATATTTCTCATAATGATGCATTTGACTACAACTTTTGACAGCGTTCTCCTAAGCACTGATCAGAAACAATTCTTCAGGCATTCTATGCCTTATTATCCAACCATATAATCCCCGCACCGAAGCCGTTTCCCTCCAGAGAACTAAACAATTCTATCCGATCGTGTCAACCAGGGAGCTAATGGCAATTCATATATATTAAAAGTAATGCCAGTGCGTTATTTAAGCAGTTTGGGGAACTTTTAGAGAACAACACTCTCGAAGAATTTACCACATCATTGAGAATTTGTTTTCCTCTGTGAAATAGTCTGCTGCTTTCACAAGCGCAGCTTCCGCGGGCTGAAAGATGATTTTACCGCGCTTCTTTCTGAAGACTACACCTTGTCCCAAGTTCGTAGATATAGTTTCAATGTTGACCTTTGCTTTCTTTCTATTCTTTCTTTACTGCCAATTTAGTTCTTCAGATCTTAGCTCGTCGAGTATTATGTATTTCGTGCTGCTTTATATGCCCACGCTTAGTTCTATGCGGATATTTTCTTGCTCTAAACGTCGACCTGATGCGAAAAAAATAAAAATTAACAACATTGGAATTTTAACATTGAAGTACACGTAGTTATGGTCGTTTTCGCGTTTCTTTTCCTTAATAGGAATACAGAAAGTATACGGGCTGCTGCATCGCTCAGTTGCGCGTGATTACGTTTCAAGAGCACTCCATCATGAACCTGTGTGCCATCTTTAGTAAAAAATATGCCCATTTGTTCGAACCTAGAACGATTCCGTGAAAACTGAAGATTGTTTTACGTATGTGACTATTACTAAAACACATGGGTAAAACGCATTTTGCATTAACAAAAAAAAATGTTGCAAAATTATCATTCCACTGAAAACGTTAGCGAGCCAACAGTCGAGGCGACCAAAGAGCTCCGAACGCACTCCTCGTTGTTTTAGCGAAGCCGAGGGCAAAACTGCGAATTTATCCTCACAACCTTGGCGCAAAGAGCATATGGTTTCCATTCTCTCGTCCTTTCGTCGCCTCTCTGCCCGAGGGCCTTGACTAAACCAATTTTCCAAACCGCTTTCAACTTCACGTCTTGTAGCCTTTTCTCGTCGTGACGCAGTCATCGCGGAAGGCCAGCGACCTTCACTGCCCTTTGTTTCTTCCCGGCTAGGCATGCATTGCTCACAATGCCCCCCACTCTACTCCCCTGCACTCTTCCCTTCCTTCCCGCCAACTTCTTCTTCTGGGATCTGTGGGATATTCTTGGGGGGGGGGGGGGGGTACCCGACGTGGGTTATGCCGGCCTAATGTCGCGGCGGCACTCTTTGCGTCCGGGGGCAGGGGAGACGGGACGTGGGGAGGGGTGGAGGGGAGCCAACTTTCCTGGCCTGCAGCTTTCTGGGCTCGCGCGGTCCTACGCGACCTCTTTCATTTCTCTCACCGCCATTCGAGCTTTATGCCTCCTCTTTCGACAGATCTCAAGCAAAAAAGAGAGAGAGAGAAAACACAACGACCCTTCTACGCCCTTCCAACCCTGCCTCGAAACTCGACACAAGCGGCTGATTCAGAGGCGTTTGGCCGGCCACACAATCCCCACCCGCTCGACCTGCTCGAGCTCCCGCAGCTTTGGACAGCAGAACCGAAAAACCAAGCCTTGTGAAAGTTCCGATTCGTTTTATTGACCATGCCTGATAGAGGATATCTGTGAGTACCACCAGCATTTTAAGTTGTTTGTTCATAACTTAGCTTTCTGAGATTCTTGCTTTGTCTCGTAAGATCGCTACTTTTTCTTACCAGGTGTAATAAAGCACCAGATCACTGGGATGTGATGTACTGGGATGTACTTTGCGTGGCAACATTCATTTTGGATTGTTGTAACTGAGGTCTGCGAATCTGCGCTAGCCGTACGGTAAGATACCTTTTTTTGCATGATTTGGCGCTGTATATTGTCAGCCTTGATCATCATGTCAATAACCGATATGCCTGCGAGAACGGAAAGCCATTTATTTCGACCGCACCACGCCAGTCAATTCTGAACTGTATTTTCAGCGCACTATTTTGTATGCATAAACTCTGGTCGCAAAGACAAAATTTACGGCGCAGAGGTGGCCAATTTGTATTGCAAGAGAAAAATGTGGCCCTGTAAAGCATGATGCGCGTTTTGTGTGATTTTCAGGTTACAACTTCATCGCGCGTGTTGTGTGTCTGAAGTGATCAATTTCTTTTACATACTATATTCAAAACTCATGGGTAATTTGAGCTTTCTGGAACATCATTTTCGGTTGCGAGCGAAGATCTGATATTGTAATTTGCCGTTATGGATGCGCGTTTGCAATGGTCTAAACGACGTGTAGCTTATTCACGTGTTTGATTTTTCTCCTGCGCTAATCCCGAGTAGTAGAAGTGTCATAAATAGTCAGCAGGTGAAGTTTTACTATCAATTGTAGAATGCCGACGCACTTATTCTTACTGCTAAATTAGATTATTTGCGGAAATAATAAAAAAACTTTCCGTTCAAAAATGCACTTATCCACAATTATAGAATGTTATATTGCGCAGAAAAAAGGGGCTTGCCTGAAACATGACACTTTATATTCTACGTGCAAGAGCTTCTAATGTCCGCGCGAAGAACTCTGCGAAAAAAAATTCTGAAAAGGGGATTCTTATTTACAGTTGCTACCATAGTTCTTATACTTTACCACACGTACAAACGTGTTCCCCCAAAAAACGTGATGCTAAGCTGCGGATTTCTTAATTTTTTCAACTTGAGTACATCGTACAAACCCCAAAGCATCTGTGTCGCACATTGGTTTGGCTGCAGCTTTGACAAATTTTAAAATGTTCTGTTTGCAGGAATGATGCGGTGTACACTAATTTTAGCAGCCGCGGTTGGAGTGCGACTGCCAATTTTTGCGTCTCTTTTTTCTTTTGTAGTTTCTTTTAGTTCTTGCGGCAATCTACCCTAATGAAAGCTATTCAAAGGAAAGCTATTGATATGAAGCATGCAGTTATGACGACGTCTTTCTTCTACAGGTGTTTGGTCACAAAGGCACTACAAGTAGAACAGGCAAGCACTGACTACCGTTTAACGAATAGATAACGGCAAATATCATTTTGTTGTATGTTTCCAGCGTCAACAACACATCCACATGGGAAGCCGTGCACTGCCAGATGTCGCAACGAATGTTACCAAGTTAATATGGCCGGCCTCACCGAGTATGCAGCTTATTTCAACCTGAGTAAACCAGAGAAGAAAGTTGCCTCATGGTCAACAGGTGGTGCTTTATTTTGCATTTTTACTCCACGGTTTAGCTGTACTTCCACTTTCCAAAAGGTTTCTCTCTTAATGGGATTTATGAATGTTGCTTTTATTTCCAAGTGCCATCTGCGAAAGGAAATACATTGTTAGGCACGCTGCTCAAGTCCATATCTTTAAAGACTGCTGGGAGCTGCTGCCCCTACAACCGACCACAAAAGAAGCTGTGATGAACTCAGCGCCTTCCTCCAGCCTGGGACCTGAGAACACCTTGCCAAGGGACGCAAAAACAGTAGGAGCACTGAAGTCTAAGAGTTCTGCCTAAATTTTTCCATGCCCTGTAACCCATGCACACCTAATAAATCACCATGCAATGAACCTTTCAGCTGTATTATTTTCTGTGCATGGATATTCTCAGCATGCTTTATTTAAATAAAAAGCTACATGAAAAATATCAGCACTGCATACGTATGGGATGGCATTGTAGGGCGCTCTAAAATATATTTTACCTCAGTTAATCAGAGAATATCGTGCAGCACGAGGCAGTTTTGAAAATATTGTATTTGCTCTGTCTCAATTACTGAAAGCTATTTTGTTGTGTTAATCCTCCCAGACCGCAAATTGCATGTGCTCCACAGATACGATCTTCTTACAGTAATTCTTTTAATAGCGATGGCTTCGGACACGAATCACACATTGCGTTAGAGCCTGGGCATTGCTGCTGCAAACTTTACATCGCGCCCCTCTTGTCAATGAAAACCAAGCGTTCCGCTGAACCACCAAGCCATAAGGCGACAATGAGTTCAGGTGTAGATTAGGTCATTCTTCTGTTTGCTTGTTACGAAGCGCAGCAGTGATGTAACCAATTATGTGCTGGTGCCAACGTGCCATTATTACCCTACTGAAATATCCTGTATAGAATCCATACTGGAATTCGTATATAGGTTTATTGTACAGGATCTGGGATACAGGATTGTGATCTATATCAGAATATTCTTGTACTGCCCAGGAAAGCACGGAATGAAACCACGCTGAGCTCTGATACCGGAATGTCCTGTATGGCCAATGGCCCTTGTTTCCGAAAAAAAAAACGATTTGCCAGGCTGGAAAAAGCACGAAACTATATAAAATAACACGACTAATTTTAAAAATAAATAAGCAGAAATACTGTACACCAAAAAAAATAAAAAAACTTCCAGCAACAAGTCTGGTTTCGAACTTCGGTCTTCAAGCTCTTGAGACGAACGCTTTAATCACTATTCCACGGCGGGTTTTCCTTTATAGCATGAAAAAATTTGTATACAAAAAGGAAAAACTCCACTTGCTTAAACACGTTCATGTCTAAAGTTACCGGACTGCTTAAAACGAGCGGGTTACGGTCGGAGTGGTTTTGATTTAAAATATGTAGCTATTTTTTTCTTTATTGCCTAATTTATTATCAGATTTTACACATAAAGAACATTACTCCACACACACACAGAATATTACGCGACAAATACACAACATGGGTTGAACCCACGCGTGTTGGGCTGCGTGATCAATTACAAATAAGTCATTTGTAGCAAAACTTCCATGCTCGGAAGCCACTCAGGCACTTCATATTGTGTCTTGAGAACTTCAATAACACTCGCAACGGCTTCGCGAAAATACTGCCGTATTTTCCTCGCATCAACGTCTGCATGCCTGAAAGTCATTCTGAATCACCAGATACTGTACAGGCCAATAACATGATCATTTCCAGCAGTAGCCCATCATCATCTTGCATTGTTAAAAATCGAATTCCGAATGCATCCACGGGTAGGTCTTTTTTATTTGTTCGTTGTAGAATGGTCCCAGAAGAAAAAGGCTTCCCAGCAGTCTAAGAAAACGTGTTCGATAGCTTCCGGTTTGCGGCATATGAAACAATGATTTCCCCAAGGTACAAAAATCATTCATTTCTAAATAAGTCTTAACTTCTAGTGTATTGCTATGGAGCTTGAAAAAGAAAGTTTTTGTTCCCCCTGGTACAGCAATATTTTTACTCGCTTAAGGACTGACATCCATGGACCTGCACAATACAACGATCTGTACAATGGGATCGGAAGAAAGACATCGCACAAGTCCTTGTAAAGTTTCTTTCGCGTCACAGTTGATAAAAATTCAAACGAAAAATGGGATTGCAATACACGACATGGCGTATACACTTCTTTGAGGATTCTGAAAATCCTCCCTTGCATGCTCGCCGCACTTACAACAAAATTTGGTAGCACTTTGTTCAATCTAACCTGACACACAGTTCGTAAAAATGGGTCCTTTGTATCACGAAAGAACATAAAACGGTTAACCACTTGGCGCAAATACAAATGCGCCAAACCAACTCCTCCAGAGCGGACGCGATCAAACAAGCTGGTTCAGCGGGTGCGCTCCCAAGTACTTCCCCACACAAACATGGCGAACACACGGTGAAATCTCTGCACATTCACACGAGAACAATGCAGCACTTGTAACACGTACCATATCTTGGTAACAAGAAATAAATTACAAATCGTAGCACGTGCAAACATAGACCAACCGAATCCTTTTAGTCTGTCGGCCTTCTCACTTACCTCTAAAACCTGCTGGTTCCAATATAACTCACTGTCTCGGTAGTTTTTCAGTGGCACTCCTATATATACAAAGTACGAAGGAGCAAGATTAGCTACATATGCCTTGGGTAACAAGCCCATATATAGCTAATTTTGCTTTGTCGTACTTTGTATATTTTATTTGTCTGTAGAATTTGCGGCCGTAATTCGCCGCTCACCTTTTAAACATACTGAATCTTTGTCCAGGCTATCACGAGGGTTCACAAATTTCCCTTATCTTTATAATGCGTCGCTGTATTGCAGGCAAACCTCAAGATATCTTAATTTACTAGTGCTGATGTGTTTTCTCATTGTCTACAAACACTTGTAAGTTTTCCTACATACAGAGATATCCGGTGCACTAATATTTGTAATACAGCGTGTATAAGCTTCACGCGCTCCCAGCAGAGCAGCGACGTTAATGAATGCACTTCCGACTGAGTGGTTTCAATACGTAAACATTCGAGAAAGTGTCGCCCAGTGTGCGGCTATCTGTGCATCTTTCGATGGTCAGCGATGCTTGTTTATTTTTTTCTCGAGCATATTTTTGTCCTCGCTAGCCAAAAGATCCCAAATAGCACACAGTGGGCTATAACGTGAGGGCCCGCGCTAGGCCCGTGGGGGGCAGCCCATACGAGCCCCATGCGGGATTTGCAACATGAACCCAGGGGGGCCCCACGTGGGCTGCCCAATTTGGCCGTGATCGGTCCCAATCTGTATCCGTGTGGACAGCCCAAATAGGGCTGCCCGCATTCAGCCCAGATAGCCGAATTTGCGCAGTATACCAGAATCACTAATGAGTCCTACGTTTGTACAGGCAGTGCTGCACCATTTATCAAGGTTTTAATTTTTAGTCGATTAATTCCTGCAATACCTTAATTGTAATAGTACAGGCGTTGCGGAGGTCGGTCCGTTTCGGGCTGGCCCACGTGCTGCCCCCATGGGTTGAATCTGGCTTTTACAGGGTTGCCCAAGTTCAATTAATTATCAAATGTGAAACATTGAGCACTATTTATTTTCCGTGTGTTCGACACTCAGTAACGTAAAAGAAGTTTATTCACAACAGTACAATAATGTGGGCTGGAGCACATCATCCCCAAAATGTTGGTTTGTGATTTGTGGGGATTAACGGTCAAAAGCGACTCAGGTTATGAGAGACGCCGGAGTAGAGGCCTCCGAAAATTTCAACCACCTGCGGTTCTTTAACATGCACTGAAATCGCACAGCACACTAGCGCCTTGCTTTTCGACTCCACTGAAAAGCGGCCGCCGAGACCGGGATTCGATCTCGCATCTTCGGGAACAGTAGGCAAGCGCCGTAACCACTGCGCCACCCCAGCGGGGCTAAAGTGATGACCTGTGGTGACTGTAGAATATTAATGGCACAGGAAAAATTTGGAGGTAGTTCAGTACATACTCGTAAAGCGGAACAGCTACAGCTGCTTATTTTTTGCCAATACTGTATAATTAACGTAGCTGTTAGAGTACAAAGTAGATAGTCTTATTTCATTGCATATAACATGAATTACATATATAAAATGGTGCCTTAAAGATAGGTTGGAGACGTTTCAGAGCATTAAGCCCGCCTACGCCCAATTTGGGGTCCACTGCGGCCTTTCATGGGCAGCCGCAATTGGCCTGATATTATTTTTGCCGCATGGAATACGACCATATGTTGCATTTGCCAGCAAGTACCCCAAAAATCAACCGTTGGAAGAGCGTGGGGGCAAGCCCGCTTTTCAGCCCGGCCGCAGAGCATTTGGGATCTATTCAGCTTTTTAGTGGGCAGCCCCATTCGGGCTAGCCCGCCTTCTATTTGATTTAGGCCCACATTTGCATCGGATCTGCACTAAAGTGTGCCTCAAGAGACCGATACGGTCAGAAGTGGGAAGGAGCATTTTCCTGCCCCGCTACAGCCCATGCGGAAATTATCTAGGATTTTGGTGGGCGGAACAATTTGGGGCAGCCCAGGAATTTTCTGCATGAAGCCCACATTTCCTTCTTACCTTCCCTCGAGTACCCCTTAACGGTCTCATGTAGCTAATTTGCGGACATACCCCTATTTAGCCCCGCCGTGGCCAATGCGGGACCTAATGGGCTTTGGTGTGGGCAACCCCAGTTAGGTTAGCCCAGGCTTTTTCTTCAGAAAGCCCTACTTTTCTTTGCATCGGCTCTAAAATTCCCCAAGTTGGATCCTTGGGGGCCATATCTGGAAATATGTACTCAGTTAGCCCTTTCCATGCCTATATTGTCACGTGGTGGTGACAAGGTCGATGACACAAATGAAGAGTCGGTGATTGCACTGAAGAAGTCTTTATTGGGCTGACTTGCGCCCGCAAGAGAACTAAGCATCTCGGCGGCGGCGATAGCAACAGACGTGCTCGTCGATCGTCGAACTAAAAATGCCCGTCGCACTCGTCAACGCTCAATTTAAAGGCTGCTCAGAATAATCTAGATGACGTCGCAAACTGCTACCAGCACGAGCTGGAACATTGTAGAAAGACACACAAGTGGCCGGAATCTTCGAGACAGATCTCGGTGCATCTTGCGCTACAACGAAACTGATAAAGGTGCGACTCGCGACATCGAACATTAACAAACAAAGAATACAGAACTGATACGCGATACAGAATCAGAGTGATAAGGCCGTATGTCGGCGGTTGTTAAAAAACAACAAATACAGTTTTGAAGGTTTCGCGGCAATATGATGCCCAGATGAAATAAGCAGGGGCAAGCCCAATTTGGTCTTTCCCGCTTGATCCCTAAAGGAGGCCCTCATGGGTGCTTTTGAAACTAACCAGTAAGTATGCTGGTCAGAAGGACGAAGAAATAAAGAGCGTTAAGCAAGAGATGAAAAATAGAGAAGGTAAAAATTGGAGACATTCGGTGGAAAATAAACAGTGTGGAACTATGCCGAAAGTGGAAAAGGTAGATTAGGAAGGAAGGTTTGTTTGATAACTCAAGTGGCAGTGCCCTGTTTTTGAAGCTAGATCAGGGTGCCTTAGAACGCACAGCTACAAGAAGAAATTTAACAAGGAAGATGACACATGTGCAGTATGTGGTAAATCCACAGAAAAAAATTAACCATGTTATACTCGAATGTAATGGTATACATCCGGAAGTCGATGCAGGCGAAGTCACTCCACCTGAAGCTCTGAGATGTTGAGATACCAGTGGCCGGGTGAATGAAGCTGCGGTGGAAGCTAGCAAAACACGATTGGAATATTGGTGAGTTCAAAGCACAGAAGTGACATAGTGTTAGTAATGTAGAAAGAAAAATTCAATAAATAGAATGCTGGTATATTTAACCAATCTGAACTATTAGTTAAGATGCAGGGAGAAAAATGAGCATGACAGCAACTGCTACCACCCCATTTCAAAAGGGGTGCTCCTCTATTCCATCCATCTATCGTGGTTGCCCAAGCCCAATTTGCCCATACGGGCCCTAGGTGGGCCACATAATGTGTGCTACTTAGGACACGTTCGTGCTTCCACTTCCGTGTTCAAGGCGGTAGATCTTCAGTAGCATGTATTAAGATGCACCGCAAGATCTTACGAGCTGCAGCGACTATTGCACGCGCAAAAGCGACGCGATGCGCATATATAATCGCTGGCGCACACTTCGACGGCTTCATATTTTCGAGGTATTTGTGAAACAACGCGTGCTCTTTATATGCAGAATAGTTGTATAATATGTTTGGTATCATACTTATTTAGTGCGCTGGCTTGTCTGGCTGAGCTTAATCGATCGGCCCGGCTTCTGTTCAGAAGCGAAAACACTCAGCCCGGTGTCAGTTCCAGAAATGACGGGTTCGTCAGGTATTCGGTTAACTGACACAGGCTGAACCGAAATAAAACCGCGCCGAACTCTGATTCTGGAAATTCCTGTATGTCTGTGGCTCTCGTTTCAAAAAAAGCATGCAGGCTGGAAAAAGCATGTAGAGATATAAAATAACACGAGTGCATTTGAAAAAGAAAATCATGAAAAGTTTCCCCATGTCGCGATTTGTACTTTGGTCATCACGATCACCAAGCACGCACTGAAAACATTACACCAAGGAGAGGTGTGGTTTTTTTTCTGACATGCTATTCATTACATGTGGTTATATACAGAAAAGGTTATGCACACAGACTATTTAACAAAGCACTCAGCCGTTGCGGAGTTGCCAAACAGAAACACAACTAAAAGGCAGGCAAAAATAAACACTGTGTCACCGGCGGAAACCAATCAGGTTGAAAGTCATTTTCATCATAAATGTCCTTCAGTTGCAGCATTATTCTGCTAAAATGGAGTCTAGGTGGAACAACAGGTTCACCGTTGCAATCGAACATGCGTGTCTTCCACAGGCTATCAAGTCCTACACAGGAAACATGTCATATGTTACGTAATCAGATTGTGTAACAGCAAGATACCGCACATAGTGCGAATTAAGAACAAAGACTTTCATTAGAGTTTTTTGCAGCACGTCCCAAACGAGAATTGCGTCTTTGCAATTAATGAAGCCGTGCTCAGTTGTTTCAGGCACATCACACTGATGGCAGTTTACAGACGATACAAAAATATTTTTCCTATTGAGCCATGTGTTAACAGGTAGAGCTTTGGTATGTAATTTAAAGAAAATATTTTCTTGCAAGGAGAAATCTGCATTTTACGCACCCTCTTTAACACGTCATGACCCTTACAACCAAAGTATAAAGAACGATACAGTGGTGGCGGAAAAAGTCTTGCTATTACTTCCTTGTAGAGTATCTTGCACGAAAAGAATATAAATACTCATTGGAGAATTGTACTGTAAAAACCTCACCGAAGCATAAACTTTCTGCATAAATCCTAGTAACTGTGGGCTGTGACGGTTATATTTCTGTTTATGCAGTCGACATTTCTCTTTCGTACTAACATTTTTGTGGGGTGTAGAATTTGTGGTCGTAATTCACCTATCGCCCTTTAAACACGCTGAACCTTTTTTCCTGGCTATCACGAAGAGTTATCCGCGCCCGCATTTTCCAATGCATTGCTTTCTTGCAGGCAAACATCAGAATGTCGCCATTTGTTAGTGCTGATGTGTTTTGTCATCGTCTTCGAACGCATGTATTTTTTGCTACACACAGAGAGATAAGGTGCACCACCACTTGTAATACTGCTTGTTCCAGCTTCATCTGCTGCTAGCAGAGCACTGACTTCAATGAATTTACCTCCGACCAACTGTTTTGCATAAGGAAAAGCTCGGGGAAGCGACGCCCGATGTGCGGCTAATCTGTGCATATTTAGATGGTCAGCGATGTGTTTCATTTATTCTCGAGCGTATTGTTATCCTCGCTAACGAAACGCTGCGTTCTTGCTTGCAATTTCACGTTGAACACGGCAGATCTTCAGTTGCAGATATGAACATGCGCCTCAAGATCGTACAAGCTGCAGCGACTGTGGCAGGCATAAAAATAAACCCGATGCGCGTATTTCCTTGCTATCGCACACACCCACGGCCTCATATCTTCTAGGTATTTATGAAACAACGCGTACTCCACATATGCAGAAAAGTTGTAACGTATAATATAGATGGTTTCATGCTTAGTTAGCGCGCAGGCATGTTCCGTTGTGGTCATTCACGTTGAGCTTCACGATCTGCCCCAATTGTGTTGAGAAGCGGAAATACTCTATACTGTAACAGTTCCAATCATGAGCGGTTTGTCCGGTTTCAGTTAAACCGGACATGCCAAGTTCTGGATATGAGCTCAATACAGGACTGGTCCACCCTGTTTCATATCCATACCAGATTGGGATGTCCTCTTTGAGATGCATGCTGGAAATTGTATGTCCTGTATTAGCTCATTACCGGACCGGATCGCTCGGATTGAGATTCATACCGGTAATGATCTGTCCTGTATAAACCTACATAGGCTTCATACAAGACTTGTCACACCTTTATGAAATTTATACGGGATAAGACAGTACTGGTTAAAACCCTTTTATCGCGATACGGGGTTTTCCACAAGGGTAATAACTGAAACTCGTCCATTCTATGGCAGGCCACTTGAGTACACGATACTTCGCTTTGTAAGTAGTAAAATGCCATTCCGCAAAACCAAAACAAGCAGACAGAGGAGCATATAAAAGCAGTGGGAAGCAGGAATTACGCGCAGGGCACTGACAAGCCTTCGCCGGACACTGTTTCAGCATTCAAGCAAAAAGACAAACGAGAAAACAAAAATTAGCTACGTCGGCAGCTGCGGCTTGAGAATGCGTACACGAAGGGAGACCCTGCCCCAACAAACCGACCGCGCACTCAGACGCTTTGAAACACGGAAGGGAAAGAGAGTGTGAAGTGTGGGGCCACTGTACCACCCCTGCAGCTCTAAAGCTGGTGGCGTGGGTGATTCTGCGATATCCTGACGGGGGTGAGAAGAGCATATATTCGCTGACGTTGAAAAAAGCATGCAGTTGGGTGGTATACGACATAAAATATTATATTTATAGGTAATCTTTTTTTTTGTTTACTTATGACTTGCAGACTAACAACGTGGAGAAAGTTTAGTTATGCTTTTAACGCGTGAAAATACCGGAAGTCACTATAAGCGAATTATTTAACGCACAAACAAAGCCGAGAGATCACTTGTAGAACAGCCCTGGGAGGAAGGAATGTTGTATAAACGCCGCAAATTAAGACTCCTACATAAAAAGGTCCGGAATCGCGGTCCTTTCATGAACGTTTCTACTCTCTTATCGATTATAGAGTAGAAACGATGATTACGTCAGAAGCGCAAGCCGCAAGCGTTTACAAGGGAGGAACCCGAAACATTTTATGAAAAAACTGGAAAATAGCACAGCACACTGAGACAATCAGTGATGTTAAAGTTAAACTGCACGCAATACCAAACATACAGGCAGCGAAAAGAAACTTATAATGCAGTGGGTATCTGGTCATACGTTGTGTATTGTCACGTGATGATGACAAGATCAATGACACAAATCAAGAGTCTGTGAGTGCACTGAACAAACTATTTATTGGACTGACTTGCACTCACAAAAGAACTAAGCAATTTGGCTATGGCAATAGCAACAATCGTGCTCAACGGTCGACGAACAAAGAATGCATGTCGCAAACGTCCACGTTCATTTTCAAGGCGTCTCAGAACTATCTAGAGAACGTCGCAAATTGTTGTAACACAAGCTGGAATATTGCAGAAACATATGCGAGTAGCCGTAATCTTCAATACAGATCTCGGCGCATCTTGCGCGATATAGCAACTGATAAAGGTGGGTCTCGCGACATCGACCATTAACAAATAAAGAATGCAGAAGTGAAATTCTGCCAGAATCACAGTAATAAGGCCACATGGCAGCGGCTGCTGAAAAACAACAAATACTGTTTTGAAAGCTTCGCGGAATTACTTCCCCCTTAAGAAACATCGCCGCGATGTTCCAAAATAAGCAAAGCAACTTAAACTTAAAGATTACAAAGTTTAAACACTACGGATTTTTTTCGCGTATAATAAGGCTTCAGACGAACAACAAACTATTTCTGGGTGCGCGCGTCGCCGTGATAATGTCTTACCGTCGGGAATGACGTCATAGTCGAGTTGTCCGACGCGGCGGGTGATTTTGTATGGCCCAAAGTATCAACGCAGTAACTTTTCGCTTAGTCCACGGCGGCGAATTGGAGTCCAAACGAACACTTGGTTTCCTGGATTGTACTCTGCGTGGCGTCGCCGTAAGTTGTATCGTCGGATGTCGGTGCGCTGTTGGTCTTCATTATGCAGCCGTGTGAGTCGTTGGGCTTCCTCTGCACGCTGAGGTAGGCGGCCACGTCAAAGTTGTCCTTGTTGGTTGCCTGCGTCAGCATTGGGTCGAGCTTCGACATAGGTTCCCTGCCGCACACAAGCTTGTACGGTGTCGCTCTGGTCGTCTCCTGGACTGCCGTGTTATACGCGCAGAACACGGACGGCAAACTGGCGTTCCAGGTCTTGTCTTCAGCGTCAATGTACATGGCCATCTTGGTCTAGGGATGATACGCAGTTGTTCGTCGATGGCTTGTATGAATGTATTATAGGATGACTTGCGTCAAATCTGCCTTAAATGCCGTTCCCCCGTCCGTGATGAGCACTTCTGGGGAGCCGTGTCGAAACAGAATTTGTTCGACAAAAACTTTCGCGACTTCTGCCGCGCTACCATTTAGTAGTGCTCTTGCTTCGGCGTAGAAGGTAAGGTAGTCAGTGGCCACGATGATCCATTTGTGATCCATAGATGAAGATAGAAAAGGGCAGAGGAGAACCATCCTAATTTCTTGAAAGGGTAAGGTTCGGGGTGGAATCATGTTCAGTTGTCCCGCTGGTCTGATCGGCGGCGCGTTCTGTCGTTGTCAGTCACAACAAGGCTTCATGTAGTGGGCAACTTCGGCATGTAGTCGCGGCCAGACCTACTTCTCCTGGATTTGACGCAACATGCACGCCGAACCGAGGTAACCTGCTCTGGGCTCAGCGTGCAATACCTGAAGAATTTCTTGCGGGAGGCTTTTAGGCACAACGAGAAGCTGCGCAGTCCTGTTGGGTACGAAGCTCTTGTTCATAACGAGGCCATTGCTTAACATGAAGGATGATAAATGTCGCCTGAACACAGAAAGAGGGGAAGCGGTCTTTTCTTCTAAGTAATCGTTTAGTGCTTTCAGGTCAGGGTCTGATCGCTGTTCTGCAAAACTCCTGGCGCTTACCGGTCCCAGAAAGGGGTCATCGTCGTCTTCTTTGCCCGGCGCATCAGAGGGGGCTCGTAAGAAGCAGTCTGCATCAGAGTGTTTGCGGCCTGACTTGTAGACGACTGCGATGTCGAATTCTTGAAGAGGTAGGCACCATCGGGCAGTGCGGCCGGAGGGGTCATTTAAATTTGCCAATCAGCAGAGCGCGTGGTCATCGCTTATCACCTTGAATAGTTGGCCGTATATAAACGGGCGGAACTATGAAGTGGCTCAGATAATCGCAAGGCACTCCGCGGTCGTCGAGTAATTGGCTTCGGCTTTCGAGAGGGGCCTGCTGGCGTAGGCAATTAATTTCTCCTGTCGGGAATTCTGGATGAATACGGCACCTATACCCAGACTGCTTGCGTCGGTATGCATCTCTGTCTCGGCTTCCTGATGAAACTGGCCTAGAACGGAAGAGGACTGTAGGCAGCGCTTAAGTTCCACGAAGGATTCCGCTAGCGGTGCTTCTCATTGAAATGCTATGTCTGCCTTTGTAATCTGCGTCAAAGGTTCGGCGAGGCGCGAAACGTTTTTGCCAAATCGTCGGTAATACGCGCACAGTTCGAGGAATCGGCACACAGCTTTCTTGTCATCGGGCTGTGGAAACTGTCTAATGGCAGCTGTTTTCAGTGGGCCGGAACGAACTCCCTCCTTGCTGACGACATGACCCAGAAGCAACATCTCTTTAGGCAAAGTGAGATTTCTGCTTTCAATGTTAAACCTGGGGACTAGATTGCGTCAAGTACTGTTCGAAGCCTTCTGAGATGGTCGTCAAAATTTGTCCAGAACTCAACTACGTCGTCCAAGTATACCAAACATATCTGCCACTTTAAGCCAGTCAGGACAGTGTCCAGTACTCGTTGAAACGTAGCTGGTGCGGAGCACAAGCAAATGGCATTACCTTGAATTCGAAGAGGTCTTTCGGATTTACATGAGCGCCGTATTCTATCGGTCTATTTCGGTGACCTCACTTTGCCAGCATCCGCTCTTCACGCCAATCGACAAAAAATACTTAGCGTTACAGAGTCGGTCCACTGTGTCGTTGACGCGGGCAAGCGGAGAAGCGGGTAGACGTCCTTCATTGTTATGCTATTCAAGCGTCGGTAATCAAAGCAGAAGCGAAGTTTGCCATCTTTCTTCTTCACCAAAACCACTGTTGCCGCCCAGGGGCTGTTCAATGGCTGAATCACGTCATCATGCAGCATTTCCTCGACTTGATCGCGTATGATCTGGCGTTCTTGTGGTGATACACAGTAGGTACTTTGACCTAGTGGTGGAGCATATTCGTCCATGATGACGTGATCCTTTGCCAACAGGGTTTGCCGCACCTTCGACGCAGAAGAAAAGCATTTGCTGTAGCTTTCAAGAAGAGTTCGAATCCGGTCTTGGATGTTTCGGGTGATCGCTGGGTTGATGTCTAAATTGGGCTGCTTGGCTCGGTTGGGAGCACCATCTTTATTTTTTCTGGGAAGGGCGAAGGCTTCTCGGATGTCTGTTAGCTCGTCAAGGAAAGCAGTCGCCATGCCCTTGTTCAGGTGCCGGTATTCTTCGGTGAAGTTAGTGACGAGCACGTGAGCCTATACATGACGGAAACGGGCAAAGCCTGTTGCGACTCCTAGTCTGCGCTCCAAAAGCAACTGGGTGTTTTCTTCGACGAAACCTTCAGAAGTTTAGAGTTCGCTGGTAACCACGCAGACAATGATGCTTAATCACGGCTTTATACTCAATACTTCGTCGAGAACGTTTAGAGCGAAGTGTGGCGTCGAAGTCATTGTGGAAGGTATTGCTTTGTACGTGGAAAGCTTAATGAGCTTTGAACGGAGGTCGACGATAGCCTGATGCTCATCCAGAAAGTCCATACCCAAATTCACGTTACGATAGCACTGTTGCAAGACCATTAAGCTCGTAGGGTAAATGCGTCCATTCACGGTCACTCTTGTGGTGCATCGCTCGGATGGCGTAATAAGGTTACTAGCAGCGGTGCGGATTAGCGGGCCATCCCAAGCGGCCGTTACTTTCCTGATCTTGGAGGAAAACGGTCCACCGACGACTGCATAGTCAGGTCCGGTGTCTACCAGAACAGTGACTGTGCGACCGTCAACAGCAACCTCAAGTTCAATTGTTCGCGTCCTCGTAATGCACATTGGCTTCGGTGCTCGATCTGTGCTTCGTCTCGTGTTGAGGCCGCGGCCGGAGCGCACCGTCGTCAATTCGCTGGGCGGCGAAGTCAACTTGAAGTTTGGTCATGATCTCGACGACATTGTCATCTTGTGGAGCGGCGATTTGATGGCTTCGTCATCATCACTCATCGTTGCGGCGGAGGATCTTCGTGTTTTCTCTCGTCACCTCCATAGATTGCTCTATTTAGTATCCCCTGCGCGGGCTTGGGGACCTTCCGCGCAAAGCTGTCAGCGTAGCTACGGCCTGGCGACGCAAAGCGGGCGCTATACAGCAATGGGGAAATGAACCGATAGCTTGATGGTAGCAATCTCACCGATACGAAGATAGTTGTAGATTTCTTGCGATCGTTCATCTGGGCGGGGTCATGGAGCGTCGACTGCAAATCCTCAGAGACCTATACGGGTACGTGTAGTGGCTCAGAATGTGGCCGGCCTGATCGCAAAATGGACTGTTGATCGCAGTCCTCCAGGCGTCGCACTTTCTGGGCCTTGATGGTACTTGGTAGACTTAGCGGACGGAGGCCGAGGGGTGGCTTTCAGGAACATGAAGGTAGTGGCGAGGGCTTCGAAGGTCACTTCGGGGCGCAGGACGACGTAAAGCAGCAACATAATTCATCGCTGTTGTTTCTTGTGCTGGAGCCGTCGGAGCTGTATCTTGAGGAAGACCCAGCGCCTGCTAGACTTCTTCACGGCCAAAGTCCGCGAGTGTCGCCACCAGGGGTTGTTGGAATGATGGCAGCAACCGGCAAAGTTCCTTTCGGACAATCTCACGAATGTGGTCCCGAAAGCTTTCTCCGCTCGTAGATGCACTGCTGTAGGGGCTTGCACTGACTGGCTGCAGTGGTCGATCAAGTGGAGTATCTGAGTACCCATCGTCTTCTCGATGGTCGACGCTTCACTTTCAAATGCGTTCGCAATGTTCGGCGGATTCTAGACAAGTCCTGCAAAAAGGGACTCTAACGCCTTGCATTTAATATTTCACTCTCACCCTCGATCGTTCCAGGGTCGGCGCGGCGAAACAGCTGCTTCATCTCCTCAATGTAAACCAGGATAACCTCATTTGGGAGTTGAATTCTTGATTGAGGGATGGCCTTGGCCCTTTCCTTCCCAACTACACTTGCAAAAGCAGTCAAAAACGTTTTCTTGAAAATCTCATAATCCTTCAAAGCTGCCTCGTGATTTTAAAACCATATACGGGCAGATCCTTCAAGAGCAAAATAGACTTAATTTACTTTCGCTTCGTCGTTCCAGCCATTGAATTCTGCCCCATGGTGGAAAAGGTACATCCAATGTTTCACATCTTTCGTGGGCAGTCCTTGGAAGATGGGGGCTCCCGGGGCTGCACGAAGACAACGGTTGCTGTTGACTGGATCATTTCCAATGTTGATGCCTTCCGGGGTTGAACGGGGTCATGCAGCAGACCATATTCAGGTTTGAGCCATCGAATTCGGCGGATGTCGTGGTGACCTGTAGGCTGGTTGTGAGTGCACTGAAGAAACTCTTTATTATGCTCACTTTCGAAAAAAATAAGCGATTCGGCGGCGACGATAGCAACAAACGTGCTCAGCGGTCGTCAAAGAAAGAATGCCTGTTGCACACGTCGACATTCAATTGAAAGGCAGCTCAGAACCATCTAGATAACGTCGCAAAATGTTGCTAGCACAAGCTGGAACATTCTATAAACATGCGCGAGTGGCCGTAATCTTCGATACAGATCTCAGCACATCTTGCGCGACCGAGAATCTGATAAAGGTGCGTCTCGCAACATCGAACATTAACAAATAAACAGTACAGTAATATACGTGCGCAACAAAGACGAGACAAAGAAGAGAAGTAGACAACGACGGCGCAGAACTGACAACTGATTTAATCGAAGAACGGAAGAGCATAAGTATGTACACAAACACCTTGTACCCACATGAGCAAAGTCAAAATTTATAAAAAAATATAAAAATATATCAGCACATGTAAAACTGCGCCCGTCACACGCACGTGGTGAAAACTGCCAATGCACTATCGATTGTGCGGCATGGTCATCTCTCTTTCTGTCAATGCGACGGACGTTTTACTAACACAAACATTTTGCTTCCGGTTAATATGGAAAGCCTCGGCGATTTCTCAAGTAGTCTGGTCTTTATGACGAAACAGTATATTAGTATCAACACTCACGTATATTATCAGCATCAAGTATATTTGCACACACTGACACGCGCTACAAATTTTTGCTAAGTTTGTTTAAGTCTTTTTTAAGGACTGCGCTTGCTCTATCAGCCTAATGTTGATGCAATGGCCTGTCTGCCCAATATACGTACGGCCACTGGACAATGGTATTTGATATACTACACCCATCCTACAACTAATGAAACTCTTGGCGTGATTAACCTGACATCTGTTCTTACTTCTTGTGCCCCCCAACTTTCTCTGAACTGCCGCACCTACATTGCGAATCTTATTAGGGGCTGAAAACAACACCAGTACGCCATATTTTGCGCCTACGTTTTTAAACCGATGTGACAATGCAAACATATAAGGCACAACCGCAATTTTTTTTCTTTCATTTGTTGTTTCTATCTGTCCGGAACACTTCAATGAACGCAGAACCTTATCAGCACTAGCTACAAGCACTGAGTCTGGATAACCAGCCTCTCTACATCTATTAGCTTGGATTTCAAGGCTATTAAAGATTTGATGTGCACAAGACTTATTGACAGCCATCCTAAAACAAGCTGTTACTATTCCAGATTTAACAAGCTTGAAGTGACATAACTTGTAGTTTAAAAGACGCTTTACACTCCTAGGAGAGTACTGCCAAAACACGATTCATATTGTCACGTACAAGGTGATTGAGGATATCAAGAATATCAAGGGGTTAGCTCCGATGCAACAGCGGTGAGCAGCACAGGCGCAAAAGCCACAAGCGACACTTCGTCGTCCTTCACTCAGTCATGCGCCACCTGGCAACGCTAGGTGGCATTACTCCCCCTTCCGAAAAAAAAATGGAAAAAAAGTGAAGACGGGCGGTGAGAACGGTGTGCAAAGTAAGAGAGTCGTCACAGGAGGTGGCCGTGCGTTATCGTTGGTAGTACGGCTTCAGCCGCACAATGTGCACAATGTCCGAGCTGGGCTTTCGACGTTTTGAAAGTGCGGCGCCATCTGGAATAACTTCATAACTGAGATCACTCACTCGGCGCAACACTTTGTACGGCCCGAAGTAGCGGGAAAGGAGTTTCTCTGACAAGCCTGGACGGCGAACTGGTGTCCACACCCAGACTTGCTCCCCAGGTTTGTAGTGAACCTGGCGGTGCCGGAGGTTGTAGCGGTGCGCGTCAGAGGTCTGCTGTCGCCCGATGTGCACACGGGCAAGCTGGCGGGCTTCCTCAGCGCGGATGGCATACTGCTGGGCACCTGGCGGAAGCTGGTCATCATCTGGGCACGGAAGCATGGAATCGAGCATGCTCTGAACTTCACGCCCGTACACAAGTCGAAATGGTGTGAAGCGCGTTGTTTCCTGTTGGGCTGTATTATACGCAAATGTGACGTACGGCAGCACCTCGTCCCAGGTCTTGTGCTGCACATCGACGTACATTGACAACATGTCCGCAATCGTCTTATTTAACCTTTCGGTGAGTCCATTGCTCTGCAGATGGTACGCTGTGGTCTTGCGATGCGTCGTGTAACTCAACTCAAATATGTGGTCGATGAGCTGCGAAGTGAAAGCTGTGCCTCTGTCGGTAATGCCATACGAAGGGGCGCCATGCCGCAAGACTATGTTATGCATGAAAAACTCGGCTACTTCAGAAGCTGTGGCATGAGGGATTGCCTTTGTCTCAGCGTATCTGGTCAGGTAGTCAGTAGCGACTACTATCCATTTGTTTCCCGCCTGCGACAAAGGGAAAGGGCCAAGGAGGTCCATGCCGATTTGGTCGAACGGAATACGTGGTGCTCTAACGGGCTTGAGAAATCCGGCAGGCTTCAGAGGCGGTGTTTTACGGCGCTGGCATTCGCGACAGCTTCTTACATAGCGTTTCACAGTTGCGGAGAGTCCTGGCCAGTAATACATGTTGCGGACGCGAGCAAGCGTCCGTGAGTAACCCAAATGACCAGACGTCGGTTCGTCGTGGCAAGCAAGTAGAATATCCGCACGGAGCTCGCATGGTACTACCAGAAGGTAAGCTCTTTCTTGGCCTTGGGAGTTTCTTTTATACAAGACGCCTTGCTGCATACAGAATGAACCAATGTGCCGAGATAGGCGTCGAGGGAGCGGCGTATCACGCCCTTCCCGATAATCGATGAATGGAAGGATGTCTGGATCAGCTCTTTGTCGATCCCTGAGCTCAGATGCGCTGAGAGCTCCTAGAAAGCCGTTGTCGCCATCGGCTGCAGCATCGTCAGTGTCAACGGGGGCTCGTGACAGCGCGTCAGCGTCTTCGTGTTTGCGGCCTGACTTATAAACAATAGTTATGTCAAATTCCTGAAGTCGTAAACTCCATCGTGCAAGTCGTCCCGATGGGTCTCGCAGATTTGCCAGCCAGCACAAACAATGATGGTCCGTGACGACTTTAAATGGTCGGCCGCAATGATAGGGGCGAAACTTCATAGTGGCCCGCACGACCGCCAGGCATTCCTTTTCCGAGGTAGAGTAGTTCGTTTCGGCGCGAGAGAGTGTGCGGCTAGCATAGGCTATTACTCGCTCAATCCCGTCTTGATGCTGAACAAGGACCGCACCCAGACCGATACTAATGTCGTCAGTGTGGACCTCTGTGTCAGCCGCTTCATCGAAGTGCGCCAGAACAGGGGATGTTTGAAGGCGCTCGCGAAGCAAAGAGAAGGCCGTCTGCTGCTCAGAGTTCCACACAAAGGCGGTGTCCTTCCTTGTGAGGCGCGTTAGAGGTTCCGCAATTTGAGAGAAGTCCGCAATGAACCGCCGATAATATGCGCACAGGCCGAGAAAGCGCTGAACAGCCCTCTTGTTAGCTGGAACGGGAAACCGTGCGACGGCAGCAATCTTTTCGGGATCCGGGCGCACCCCATCGGCGCTCACAACATGGCCAAGGAACTTGAGTTCTGTATACCCGAAGTGGCATTTCTCGGGCTTCAGCGTGAGATCAGCAGAACGGAGCGCTTCCAGTACAGCTCGAAGGCGTTCGAGGTGTTGGTCAAATGTTTCGGAAAAAACAACTACGTCGTCCAAGTACACAAGACAGATCTGCCACTTGAGGCCAGTGAGGACGGTGTCCATCATCCTTTGGAATGTAGCTGGGGCAGAGCACAATCCAAATGGGAGTACTTTGAATTCATATAGGCCATCTGGAAAGACAAATGCGGTTTTTTCTCGGTCTCTTTCGTCTACTTCGATTTGCCAATAGCCGCTTTTCAAATCAATAGATGAAAAATTTTTCGCACGTCGCAATCTGTCCAGTGAGTCATCGATGCGCGGCAACGGGTATACATCTTTCTTTGTCACATTATTCAATTTCCGATAGTCGACGCAAAATCGAAGAGTGCCGTCTTTCTTCTTGACCAGGACTACTGGTGAAGACCACGGGCTTTGTGAAGGCTGCACAACACCATCATCCAGCATCTCCTGAACCTGCGTCTGGATCACTTCTCGTTCTTTGGCAGACACACGATAAGGCTGCTGTCGTATAGGGCGAGCGTCTTCATAAGTAATGATGCGATGTTGTGTGATGGGCGTTTGACGAACCTTCAAGGAAGAAGCAAAACAGTGCTTGAAGTCCAGCAACAGTAGCTCTAAGGCCCGCCGTTTCTCCTTCGACAAGTGGCAGTTAATGTCGATGTTGTCAAGAGATGGCTCATTAGTTTCGACTGCCGTGGATGTAAAACAGACCGGATCGTGCGTAACAGGGTCAGCGAAAGCGATAGCAGTTCCCGGAAACAAGTGCCGGTGCTCATTAGAAAAATTTGTGACAAGGAGTGCAGCCCGGCCATTGTGAAGCGACAATAAACTTCGAGCAGCGCAGATGCCTTGAGCAAGCAGGAGTGAATGGTTCGCTTCCGCTACAGCATCGCCGGCACGGAAATCGTCACAGGTAACTTCCACAAGAACACTGCTTCGCGGCGGCAGCGAGACGCTCTCGGCGGAAACGCGAAGTGCGGCATTGCAAGGACTGCTACTATCTCGTTCGGCAGATTGTCCCATCAAAATGTGACGCGTCTATTTCGCAGGTCGATAACTGCTCCGTATTCTCGCAGAAAGTCAATGCCGAGGATAAGGTCACGGGAACAGTCACTCAAAACGACGCAACTAACGACGAACGTATATCTGTTAATCTGAATACGAGCCGTGCACATCCCCTTTGGGGTAACTATATGACCGCCGGCGGTTCGAAGGTACACACCTGGCCAAGCAGTGAGCACCTTCCTCAAAACAGTCGCCATGCGACCACTCAAAATCGAATAATCCGCACCGGTGTCCACTAATGCATTGACTGGAGTACGACCGTCTAAAATAACAGGAATGTCCAGAGAAACGCTTTTGGCTTCCCTAGGGGACGGTACCAGCAGCTCGCGGTCGGATCGAAGCGGCGACGACGGGAGGTCTTCAACGCAGCGACTACCAGCGGCCTCGCCCCCGAAGGTCGCTGTTTTCAGTTTTCCCGACCAGGGCTAGACGAGCGGCCTTGCCCCTCTCGCGAGGAACCTTGGGTGGACGTCAATGAGCGCCTTGGTGAAGGGGAGCGGGACTGACGCTGCGAACGAGATGAACGCTGTTCCGCCAGATACTCTTCAATAACTCGG
Organism: Amblyomma maculatum; assembly: GCF_055883805.1. NCBI lineage: Eukaryota > Metazoa > Arthropoda > Arachnida > Ixodida > Ixodidae > Amblyomma > Amblyomma maculatum. The sequence continues at coordinate 16,538,234 of NC_139350.1, forward strand.
GGTCGTTGACCAAACCGGGGAGGAGGCGCGTCGATGCGGAAGCCGTGAAGACCGAGGCGTCGATAAGGACAATCCCGGTAAAGATGGCCTGGTTCACCGCAGTGGAAGCAGAGTGGACGGCGGTCAGGCGTGCGCCAAATGTCGGCTTTGCGTCGGGGCAGGGGACGTTCGTCGAAGTACTGCACTGGTTGCACTGAGGGCAGCGGAACTGTAGGCGGCGCGGGAATGGGTGGTGGTAAAGGGGGAGCCTGACTCTGCAGAACTTCCGCGTATGTGGGACGGTTTTCGGTCCCCGACAGCAATGGTGGGCTCGTAACTATAGGCGAAAGAGGGCTCTTGAGCGCCTGTCGTACCTCCTTTTGCACTATAGCAGAAATGGAAGCTGGCGATTGCTGCATGGGGTTCCAGAACTTTCTCAGTTCTTCGCGCACGACACAGCGAATTAGTTCATGCAAAGCATCAGGATGCCGCTCGGAAGATGCAAATGACTCCGCAGTTGTGCCAGTATGGAGAGGTCGGTTATAAGCCGCGGCACGTTGTTGGAGCACCCTTGCCATTGTGGCGGCCTCCGCAAGGAATCCATTTACAGTCGACGGTGGGTTGCGCACAAGGCCTGCGAACAGTTGCTCATTCAAACCCTGCATCAGGTGCCTGACCTTTTTGTCCTCGGACATGGCGGGATCCGCTCGCCTGAAAAGGCGCATCATGTCCTCGACGTACGCTTGGACACTCTCATTTGGCCTTTGGATGCGAGAGTGAATGGCACGTTCTGCATGTTCGCGACGATCCGCGCTAGTGTAGGCCTCGAGCAGTTGACGACGGAATTCCCGCCACGATGTTAACATTTGCTCTCGGTTCTCAAACCAGATCCAGGCGCCATCCTCAAGGCTGAAGTAGACGTTCCTTAGTTTGGCAGTATCGTCCCACTGATTAAAAGCAGCGACACGCTCAAACTGAAGGAACCAGTCCTCCACATCCTCAAAGAGGTCACCATGAAAAGACTTCGGTACCCGAGGGGCCTGCAAGGTGTAGTTACAGGCCGGTGCGACGCCCGTTACCTGCTGAGCAGGAGCACTAGATGTCATGGCGGCGGGTGATTGCTGAAACTCCGGAGGCAGTCCCTGGAGCCGTCGACTGCAGCGATGCACGGGGGTGTCCAATGGCACAGGGTTGGCGCGACGTCTTTCAGATGGAGACTCTTGCATAGGTGATCTTACCCAGCAGCTCCACCAGAATTTCACGTACAAGGTGATTGAGGATATCAAGAATATCAAGGGGTTAGCTCCGATACAACAGCGGTGAGCAGCACAGGCGCAAAACCCACAAGCGACACTTCGTCGTCCTTCACTCAGTCATGCGCCACCTGGCAACGCTAGGTGGCAATATTAAAAGTCAACTTTAAATCTAAAAATTGCAATACATTTTTCTGAGGAACCTCAAAGGTGAACTCCAGTCCCGTACCATTCCTAGCCAAAATGTCAAGGATCTGAGGCACACTTACAGCAAAAATGTCAAGGATCTAACTAAAACAAGGAAATCATCTGCGTATCGGAATATACGAATGATCTTTCCGGTTAGGTCGCTCTCCATTTTTCGGTCAACATAGCTAATATACATATTGCTGAGAACGGGAGCTACTTTAGAACCTATACATACACCAGACTTCTGCATGAATAATTTATCGTCCCAAATTACATAGGTGTTCCGGAGATAAAATGACAAAAGTTCCAGGAAGGATCCAACAGTAATACCGCACTCATTTTGAAACAAACACTCATCATTATCCTCTGTGATGCAATTCTTCACACATTGTAGAAGTTGATTATGGAGAAGAGAATAAAACAAGTCAACCACATCTATGCTAAAGCCAGAGCAAGAAGCCATATTCTCGTCCGAAAGATGCTTTACAACGGTCTCTGAGGTAGGCACAAGAAACGGGTCAATAACGGAAAGTGCTGACAGATGATTGTTAAGGAAAGACGATACGACTACTTGCCAAGTCTGGCGCTAAGAAACTGTTGCCCGGAAAGGGCAATAGAAACTTCGAGTCATATCACTCCAAACTTATTAAATCTGGAATAGAACCAGCTTGTTTTAGGATGGCTGTCAATAAGCCTTGTGCACATAAAATGTTTAATAGCCTTTGAAATCCAAGGTAATACATGTAGAGAGGCTGGTTATCCAGACTCAGTGCTTGTAGCTAGTGCTGATAAGGTTCTGTGTTCTCTGAAGTGTTCCAGGCAGATAGAAACAAAAAATGAAAGAAATAAAATTGCAGTTGTGCCTTATATGCAGCGCTCGTCTGTTGTGCGTCTCTTCTTGTGTTTCGTCTTTTCGCGCTGTTTCACCCACTATGCAAATATATACATGCATTGTCACATCGGTTTAAGAAAGTGGGCGCAAAATATGGTGTACAGGGGTTGTTTTCAGCCTCTAATAAGATTGGCAAGGTAGGTGCAGCAGTTCAAAGAAAGCTGGGGGGCACAAAAAGTAAGAACAGATGCCAGGTTAATCATACCAAAAGTTTCATTAGTTTTAGGACGGGTGTAGTATATCAAATACCATTGTCCTGTGGCCGGACGTATATTGGCCAGACAGGCCGTTGCATCAACATTAGGCTGAAAGAGCATGCGCAGTCCTTAAAAATGAATGAAACAAACTTAGCAAAACATTATAACGCTTGTGAGTGCGTACATTTCTTTGTTGATACTAATATACTGTTTCTTCATAAAGACCAGACTACTCGAGAAATCGCCTAGGCTTTCCATATTAACCGGAAGCAAAGTGTTTGTGTTAGTAAAACCTCCGTCGCATTGACAGAAAAAGAGATGACCCTGCTGCACAATCGATAGTACTTTGGCAGTTTTCACCACGTGCGTGTGATGGGGGCAGTTTTACATGTGCTGATATATGTTTATATATTTTTATGAATTTTGACATTGCGCATGTGGGTACAAGAAGTGTGTGTACATACTTATGCTCTTCCGTTCTTCGATTAAATCAATTGTCAGTTCTGCGCCGTCGTTGTCTACTTCTCCTCTTTGTCTCGTCTTTGTTGCGTACGTATATTACTGTCCATCATGGTTCACCAGCTCGCCCATTTAGCCGTTCTTCCACAAACAATACAGAATTGATTTGCGTGTCAGAATCGCAGTGATAAGGCCGCATGCTGGCGGCTGCTGGAAAAGAACAAATACTGTTTTGAAGGTTTCGCGGCATTATATCAAAATTGCAACTGGAACAGAATCCGTCGGGAGATCTCACCAACTAGACTATTTTTTGTAAGCCGGTCGATTGCTCTTTGGGCTTACACATATCGCAGGCGGTACAGGCGCGGAAAAGCGGAACAGTTGCATTCATTATTATCACGCATGTCACATTTCATCTTAGGCGCTATTATTTGAATAGCATAGCTACTTTAAAATATTTATTGCCGAGTATGGCCTAATGTGCTCTGCGGCAAAAGTCCAATATCAATGCCTGTATGTCAGCGAGTTAAAAAGAGATGCCGGCGCAAAAAGTCTCTTAACGCAACCTAAAGGTAACATACAACTACTGAAATAGGAAAATAATCCAATCGCTTTGCAGCTCTCCAGTGGGATGATGACGAGGGGCCCGAGCTTCCTGAAGCCGCTTCGAATGCACCTCCAGCTAAGGCAAACTCTAACAATACAGTGCTCAAGAAACGCTATCGACAACAGCCAATACAGCAGCGTACTGATCTACAAGACGACTATATGGCTGTAGTGGATGAGGAAATCAATCCTCTCTTAGCAGAGATCTCTAAGCTTCAACAACAGGCGAAATGCTTGCTCGATGTCGGTGAGCTGCAGAAGTAACCGCCAAATCTATCAATTGCCCAGCATCGCCGCCTTCATCCAGCGCAACAAGGCCATTTTCTGCCTCTTCCCAGTGTATCACAACGCCCAATAATAACACTGGAACATCGCTGCTCCGCTATATGGTCAACCAGTTGTCCAACCTGACATCTGTGATACTGCAGTGCTTGGACTTTTACACGAAAATGGCGAAATCCGGTCGTCCTCATGTACTATTTCCACAAAGGTAGAGAGCTCAAGGCCCGACTACGAATTAACAAGCTCCGGGTGTGGGCTAAGTTACTACAGGAAACGAACGCCTTGCCATCAATCCCTAGATTCAGCGGCTACGTGTCTCCTTCAATGACCGACCGTCGCGTGCAGACTGCGTCTCCACCGGGAAAGGCGGCGGCATACGTTGAAACGCGTGTTCCTCCATGGGCGCCTTTCTCTAGAAAACTGGTGCACATCATATCAAGAGGTAGTAGCAGTTGCTGCGATATTTCTGGAAGGAACCATTGTGATTGTTTCATATTGCGTTAGACCAGCTGGAGGCGGCCCTTCACGTATTATTCTTGGCTGGTTATTAGGTATCCGTCGCCAACATCCCGGGTGTCCAAGTTTAGTCGCAGGCACCTTTAACGCCCCTCACCCTGATTGGAGGTATCCGACTGAAGCCCCTCGTGGTAGCCGTGTGCGGGACGCCTTCAATGATGCCCTATTCGTTCTGCTTAATCACCCTGGGATAGCAACACGGCCTGTGCGTCACATACTTAGAGCTGCCTATGCTCGAGACTTGACGTGGTGGTTGGGCGCAGGAACTCCGTCATCGCACATGAAGCCAGACTGCTGGGGAAGTGATCCCCACCCTATCATCATCGGTCTGCATCCCTTCCGTCTCCGTACTTTACGCCGCAAATGTTCTGTGATGAACTGGGACAGCTTTCGCTCATGTCTCGACAGTATGTATTCAGATTCGTCGTCACACCTTGTTGACCGTATACAAAGAGCACTAAACAGGGCTACGACTACTACCTGGATTGATGTAGGTCGACCGGCACCAGATCTTGGCATGCTTAACTTGTGGGCAGCTCTCCGTCAAGCTGAGCTGGCTGCTACGCGAGACCCTAATTCGGGGCAGGCATGTACACGACTGAATTATCTTACTGCGAGGGCTCGGAGGTATGAAAGCGATATCTTGCGACGCCAGTGACATGCATGGTGTGAACAATTTTCTGATAAATCCTCGTATGCCTCACTCTGGCGAACGTTTCGGGCAATGGAACACGAACGTCGTTCTGCTGACGCTGCAGCAACCGCATGTTTTGCGGCTAATCTGTCGCCGGGCGATTTCGCCAAAGAAGCTGCTCGAAAATATTTCCCAAAAGACGATATATTGCCTCCTTCAGCTGCAAATTTTAATTTGGCAGGTATCCCTGCTGACGCATGGAAACTACCATCTGCTGCCGACGCAGAGGGAATTACGAGTCCCTTTTCGATGTCTGAGCTGCTGGCTGCAAGTGAGGATGCGAAACGGAAAACAGCGCCCGGCCTGGACAAAAATCATTGTGAGGTTTACAAGACTCCCTCAACTACTAGACACCGTAAACAGAGTGTGGCTTGATGGTGTCGTACCCGAGAGCTGGAAAACTGCTCTCGTGATCCCTATTCTGAAACCTGGGAAGCCTCCAACAGACCTCGCCAATGAACGACCAATCCCCTTAACATCAACGTTTTGCAAGCTTTCAGAGAAAATGCTAACCACACGATTTTCTTTGTGGCTTGAACAGCATGGTTTTTATTACCCCACTCAAATTGGATTTCGTCCTTACTTAGGTACAGAGGACGGTTTTGCGGTCTTGGCATCAGCAGTTCTATCATCTACCCGCTGCCGCAATGTACGTATCATATTAGCAATGGACGTTGAAAAGGCGTATGATAACATCAGTTATACTGCAATCCTGAATGCCATTGAAATGCTTCATCTCCCTCCGAGAATACGCACTTTTGTCGCATCATTTTTGGACTGAAGAAAACTTGCAATACGTCTCAGTGGTGACAAAGTTGGTTCATTCGTTTCACTACATGGCGTGCCCCAGGGATCAGTATTGTCTCCGACGTTGTTCAATATTACTTTCATCCCATTGGCGTGGCGCTTACATGATATCCCTGAAATCATGTTTTTGCAATAAGCAGATATCACGGTATGGAGCACTCACTATGATCTCACTCAAGAGGCCACCCTTCAGTCAGCATAAAGGCCCACCTCCAACGACATATCCTGGGCGTTGGCGCTCAGCGTCGGCGCTGTCAGCCCCGTGCCACGGTGGGCGTCACAAACGGTGCGCATCTCCATGGGACTCGGCGTTGGCGCCGTTGGCGCTCACTGCTGACGCTTGTACTCGCGCTGGTGCGTTCTTGCTAGACCCAACAAGCAGACGTTGCCCAAAAGAGTTTTAACGTTCACTCAATGATTTCTGCTTTTTAAAGCGTTAAGAGACGTAATTTAGACATAGAACTTAATTACAGTTTACACATTCTACTTCTGCACAAATGAACGTGCATCTTCCACGCCATCGACGCAACATCAATTTGTCCCGTTCACGCGACATTAACTGAGACGAGTCTTTCGAATTCCTCAATGGCTGAGATCAACCGGCGGGCTGCGAAGGGTTTTGCCATCACGGCCGCGTGCGACGATGGGAAGCGATGACAAAAAAGTAAAAAAAAAGCCCGAGAATACTCCGCACGAGCGAAAATTTCCAATCCGGAGGTTGCGGCCACCCTGTCCTCTTATTGGTGTACGGCGCTGAGACGTGCCCCAATGAGACATCTACGTGGGTGAGCAGCTCGGCGCCTGCGTGAACGCTGACGCCGAAATCTAGTACGGACAGATCTCGGCGCTCCGCTCGAGTTTGCTGGCATTTCGTACCGTGTGCATGCTCAAACCCGTTTCTGCATATGCCAACAGCGCCGACGCCCAGGAAATGTCCTTGGAGTTTGGCCTTTAGACGTAACCTTTAATTACGCATCCTCATTTTGCCTTCAACGTTCTCTACGTAAAACTATATACACGTTAGTCGTCAACCGCTGGTATGTTATGAGGACCATAACATGCCTTCAGTGACTCACCCCGGTTGTAGCGTTACAGGAGAATGCGCATCTCAACACCATCGATGAACTGGTGCAGCAGCGCCGTTATGCACGCAGACTCAAGGCCACTTTGTCACATTCCACGCAAGCACTGAAGGCGTATGCAACGTCACACATTTTTCAGCCACCTGCACCAGTTCTCCGTCCCTGGAAATTAGCAGTTAGGAGACAACAAGCCAACTGATATCCGCAGACCAACGTCTGCCAATTCGGCATCTTTACTTCGCCAGAAATTTAAAGAGCAAGACACTCACCTGCCTCAAGATTCCATTGTAGAGTACGTGGATGGAAGCCTGCAAGGCTGTGAAGCCAAAACAGCAATCTACTGTCCACGGAGGCCAAGCCTGAATCATACCACTGCGTTTCAGCTTTCGGAACCCCTTACATCTTTCTGCGCTGAGCTCGTGGCAGTTCAGGAGGCACTCTGCTCCGTGGCTTCGATAACCATGCTGCCTTCAGCCCACGTTGTCATCCGCACTGACCCACTTCAAGCAGTACGTTTGCTCGGACGTGTCAGCTGCTGCGCTAAAATTTGTTGAGACCTCCACCAGCTTGCGGCGTGCATCCCACAGTCAGTACGCATTGAGTGGGCCCCACGGGACCTGCTGCCTACCGAGGCAATATATCGACTTTGGCGACCCGCCTCGTGAACCAAGACGCATCAATCCCACGGCTCCGTGAAGGGGATGACGCTACCCTGCTTTTATCATGAAAGGAACACCTCCGGCACCGCACACGTGCACTTATCCCTTCGTGTGTGGTATCCCTTCCCCGCGCGCTCACCCGTGCAGAGGAGGTTGTGCTTAGGAGGATCCGGGTTCGGTGTTGCCCTCACACCAACTATCACTAAGACGTGGTCATACTTCCAACACTTATATCCCCGCCAAGTGTGCCCGATCTGTAAAAACGAAGATGTTCAGGCCGACATTCACCACTTTCTGTGGGACGGCCCAGCATTCAAACCAACAAGAATCCGGCACCTGAGGATAGCTGGCCTCTGAGCAACCAATCCTGCCTCATATGTCGCTTAGACGCAGGGACCTCATCACCGCTCATTCCTGGACTTCATAAAATCAGCCAACCTTTTTCCATTCATTTAATCATTTATTCATCCTTCATCTCACACCATATTCTGATGCCCTGAGGCAATAAATATAGACTTGAAAAAAAGTACCGAAATAATTACAAAAATAAAAAGCGTGAGTTTCGACATACCACAGCATTTGTTTTGCCTCCCGACTTGTACACGGGTGGCTTTTCGAATTGCAATAAAAACTTTGATGCATAGTGTAACCTAAAAGGAAACACTCCCGATAAAAATATGTCAGTAATTTAATTTATTGTCAGCCGTATGAAGGCCAGCAAACAAAATTAAAGAGCACTGCTGAATCTTCATTGGAGTAATGCGAAAGCACGAATGCTGTTGTTGGTTGCTTCTCGTTGCTTCTAGTTGCTTATTTCACTTCCTGTTTACCCATTTTAAACTTTGGTACTTTCATATTACGCGACAATCCGTTCCTCTGCCCTTTTTCGTCTGTAGTTCCGGTTGCGGCCTAGTGACGTTACATCTATGCTACAAAAGTTCATTTCTTGTTTACCCAATTTAGTACTCTCAAATTGCGTGCGACTCCCTTTCTATGCCCTTTTTCGGCTCTTCGTCCCGTTGCGTGACGTCACACTCTTGATGATACATAACTACAACCCCTTTCTTCCTTTTCGCTTTCACTCCCACCATCCTTTCTTCCCTTACGGCGCAGTTCAGGCGTCCACAGAGCAAGTGCAACAGATATTGCGCCTTTCTTTTTGCTGTGATCGGGTTATTCTAATTAATTACTTAAACAATTTGTTGACCTAATCATGTTTTCAGACACATTACGTAGCCCTCTATTGATTGACACCACTCATTAACCACTACCACTTCTCAATTACTCACAACTGTTGCAGACATGATTTTGCAGACACGTTCTGCAAACAGAAATCTATGAACACAGCGAAGTAATGCTTTCACATTACAAATTCACTTGAAGTGGATTCCAACCGCTGTTCGAAAACGCACAATTAATCCATTGCGCCCCAGCAGCTTTTATTTCAGCATTATATTTATTACACCGTTTACATGTAGAAATGAGCTACAATTTAGAAGTAATCAACCTATTACCGATGAAGTTCAATTGACGGACTCAACACCCCACCACTGAATCATCTCTTAACACAACTTCACTAAAACGGCGGTGAAGGAAAACAACACATTAATAATGGAAGCTAATCTGTTTGTAGACACTATCTTCGTATCTCTCAGCTGGTGCACCACCTGGCGTAAATGAGAACTGGGTGAAACGGGAGGCTCAGCATTTCGGTCCGACATTCGCGTGTTCTACACGCTGTCCTGTCCAAGGAGGAAAATCATGTCAACCTGTGCAGGCTTGGTGAGAAGTATAGAGCCCATGGGGTCTTCTTCTGAGCTGTGTAGTGGTGCTGATCTAGCAAATATTGGAGGTCGTTCCCTTTGGAAAGCGTTGTACAAAAACATCTTCTTACCATCAAGAGATTCAGAACACTGGAAATGCATTGCAAGATGCACGAAGACGCTCACAAGGAGACTCCCTGGGCTCTAAACTTTTGACAAAGCCTGTACATGGCCATGTTGGATGGCAATTAGGTAACAAACACTGAGAAATTAAAAGCCTTCGTCCAATATTCTTTGTAAAACTTCCCAAAACAATATCGCATCTTTGCATCCAATAAAACAGTGTTCTATGGTTTCAAGTGTATCCCAGTGCCAGAAATGAGCAGAGCAAAAAAGATATATACATTTTTTTTGTGAACCCACACTTTACCAGGTAGAACGTCGATATGAATTAAAAAAAAACTGCGCCAAAGTAGTGCCTAAAGGAGCATGCATTAATAGTGGTCAGCTTCATATTAATAATATTTCTGACATTTCCCGCCAGGTAACGCAGCAAAGAGGACCCTACCTTTGAGAGAACGGAATCGTGGTTGCAGTGCCCTTTGTGTTACAATAGCCAAGTACGGGCATCTTATCCCGCAGCTGTAATACCGCTGCCACCACGACAGCTTCGTAGTTCTAACAGATGTTCTGAAAACAGAGGACTTCTTAAGGCCACGGCTGCCTTATTTCCATGTATCGTGCTCAAATTCTACGCGACTACTAATTTATCAGGGTCCTACAGAGCAGTAATACTTTCGTGCTTCCAATCCATGGACCAGCATGTTCTTGCGGGCTGAATGACTGTAAAGGCACAAGCAAATATACGTAAATAGGTTTACCTTCTGCAAAAAAGAAAAAAAACTGCATTTCGCTGGTGTCCTCTGGAGTCTCAATGGTGGCATGGAGCCGAAGAAGGGTCTACGAGTTTCTCTACAGGTCTGATGACTTTCCGCGGTGTAAAGCAGGTTGCGTTTTATTAACGCCGGTCTCTCCTTCCCTCTAAGCGGCTGTGGAAGTTGCCTTTTTAGGTGCTATCTTGGCGGCTTTGGAAGCCTTCTTGCCGGCCGCCGGTTTCTTGTTCAGGCAAATGTTATCGATCTCTCTTAGGACAGAGCTCTCCGCGCGCAGATCGGTCGGCAGGCAGGTCACATTAGTAGGCCCAAATTCGTCCTGCATCTGACGTTTTTCGAAACGTTCCTTCTGGGAACGGGTGCATGGCGGCGAATAGGCTTGACCCATCTCGGCGAAGCGCACTGCAGCGGTGGCTTTCTCCTTTATGGCGGACTTTGGCGGCTTGCAAGCCTTCGGTTCTTGTGCCCGTCTCTGCATCTTGCCCTTACGTTGCACCTTGTCCTTGGGTACGTTCTCTTTGGCGGACCTCATCTCTTAGCGGTCTTCACTGCACTTGCGAAGGGCCTGTGGACCAGATTTTTCTTCTCCTTCTCCGTCGGTGCATATACTATACGCGTGCCGAGGAACAGTATGTATCGTTCTTGTCTTCAAGACAAAGATGCTCGAATTAGTTGCGAAGGAACTGTATGTTATTTTTAAACCTGCGGTTACGTGGCATGAGTCCGTGGTTTTAAGGCACTGCTGGCGAGCCTCTCATTGTGTCGATTGGCTGCCTTGACGGCCGCGCTCCTCTAACAGCGCCTGAAGTATAACAGAGCTGTTTATACGCAGACATACAGAGAGTGGGAATTTGCTGGTATTTTAGAGCTGTAGCTGATAGTAAATTTTTCTTTGACTTTGTGGCATTGTATTTTTTTTGCACTAATTCCAGTCACTACACAAAAACCGCGCACAGACTCCTTCACGGCTGGAGTACTATAACGGCGGTGCTCTAAGTTTCGAAATGAAAGCTAGAGTACGTAGTCATCTGCGCCACCTAGCACAAAACAGAGTCTTATAAAACAGTAGAGGACACCAGACTTCCGAAACATCACATCCTATATGGAGCAATAATCTGTTAGTATACTCTGCTTTGGAATGCACATGACAACAGTTGAAAATCAACTGTAACATAGAATTCTTTAAGCTTTTTTTTAATGGACGCTGCAATTTATGCACCGATGTGTGCTATCTTTATTATTGTTTAGAAACATTTGTTGAAACTAACCGAAAGAATTCTGCATTTTTTGTTTCAAATAGAAAGTATCGCCTAACATATAAATCACGAACCCGCTGGAGGGGTGCTTGTGTGGTATTATGGGGCTTTTTAAAGCCAATGACCATTTCTAACGCTTCTAGATGGTACGGTACATTGATGCTTGGTGTTCTCGGGATGGAACCCTACAGTTCCCGAATACCCGCATCAGACCTGCGTACAGTAATTGGAATATGTGATGTAATTGTGGGCCAAGGTCAATTCAGGATCCACGGGCAGAAACACGTGCCGTATACTCGCACACAACGTTTTTTATTCACGCGACGAGAACAAATATTCGACATATTTCGAACGCTAATACACTCACGCAAGCCGCGTCTCTATTTCACTACTACAAGTATCTACGGAAACAAAGCTGGTTAACAGAATTATCCTGCTGTGGCTTCAAGGGCGCGGGGTTCCGACGTCTTGATTCCGTGCGCTGCAGGTGGACGACTGTGGCAAGGTCGGCTACACTCATGCACGCACCCCTCCGCGAGTTCAGCCTGGTCAACAGGGCAATTATCCGCAGGCTCCAAACCTGTAGGAGGAAGTGCCAAGGCTCCTGGAACGCTGGCATCTGCAGGAAGCTGTTTAGAGGTAAGGGATAGGGAGTCGTCGGACTACAGCTTCTGGTGTAGTGCTCTGCAGTAGACAGGCTTTCAAACTTGACGCGCGAGAGGTGCTGGCTGCCTAGACTTTAGGAAACGCCGAGCTCCCATTCGGGCATGTCGCCACCCAGCATCCCACTTCCGCGACTGTCTGTTACCGAGCTCCCATGTTCGACTGTCCTCGTGCACCGACTCATCACCATGCGGACACAGCTCTTCGTTATGCGCTGGTGGTTACCGAGCACTGGGTCGCTCCGCACGAGGCCACAGTGTTAGCGTCGGGAACCATGCGCAGGCCATACATATCATCACAGTATGTACGCAAGACGTAATTGCACATATTTTACTACAAAGTCAAATTATCCATTCATATGTTCATATAGGCACAGCATATAACACGGGATGTTAGGATTTAGAAATACCAAACATAATAAGAATAAAACATATTAAAACATTAATGTAAATCGCTGGACAATCGCTGTCACAAAATAGAGGCCCTGAGGTAACGATAAAGCTCAAGATTAAAAATCACTGAAACAAAGTATCACTAGAATATATATCTAAGACATAATTGCGAACTTGTTGACGATACTTTAAGATTTGACGCACCGCTTTGAGAAGAAGAGCAGAAAAGAAAGTTTGAGCATGATATTGAATGCTACACCCCGTCAAAGCTTGGACTATGTGAACATTTATTGGAGGCAAAAAGTCTGAACAAATAAAATGAGCAAGCGGTCATGCCGAGATATCAAATGTATGTAGCTTAAAATATAGAAAGAGGTAGTCAGGCCTGATGGAAGCAATCGTAACAAGAATAAAGATTCAGACATGCAACAAAAAAAAATATTCAATTCATTAGGTGCAAATAAAGACACTAAATACGGGCTCGTTTCGAAGGAGCTGCCAGTATTCGCCGCGAGATCGACCAAGAGGTGGCGCCACCGTCACTCCGGTAGTGTGGATCGGCAGCCGGCGGCGCTCACTGAAACGCACGCTGCGTAGGTCTGCTTCCGAGTTTACGGCGGGTTTGTTGGTGATGAAAACGTGTCTTCTGCAGTATTTCTACAATATTGCAGAAAAAATGCAAGGGATTTCGCCAATGCAGCAGAAAAAGAGCGGATTTTAGGAAACGAAAGCACGCAACCACCAGTCTTTTAGATTTACTTTGCACGTGTCGTGCGCTGTACCGCACTCATGCGCCTAATGCTTGGGCCTGCCTAATGACAGCTTTGTTTTTCTTATCGACCTTTAAACAGTTTGCACGTGTCTTATGCGAGTGAGACCGGCGAATTTAGTGTCAAGCCCATGCAGATTCAAGGTTCCTGCTCTGACCTGCAGTAATTTAGATTGAATCGAGAAAGCCTAGTACATTATATCGTACTTGACTCGAGGATTTGGCAGGTTAAATGCAGCATTGGCAGCGCACTGTATGGTGAGTTGCTTTAGACTGAGTGCACATCAACTCCGGCACAGACAACCACGCACAAGTATTCCCCAAAAATGAGATCACGCCGACACTATACAGGAAACCTCGCCGCACAGGAAAGCTGATTGTTCACGTGTACAGTGCAGAGTGGATTGAATTTGCCGAGATGCTTTTTGCGGCTACTGTCATAGAATGTTATAGTGTATTAATGCATGCTCCACTAAGTGTAAATGATTTCCTGAACCGAGGAAAGTATAAGGAATTTCTGATGTGTGTGACGTTAATATATAACGGAAAATTAGTAGTTTAATTATTTTGTTTTGCAATGCGAGTAAAATTCACCCTGTGAGCGAACTTTTACGCACTTGACAGAATTTACAATAATCAGCGATAATTTTCAGTAACGTTAAAGTGCAAGCTACGAAATACTCGCTGCGAAGATGTTATAAACTGCGCATGGGCACTGTCATGTTCTGGGAAGTAATTTTACAGGCTGGAAATTGTTTTAGCACTAATTATTTAGCAGTGACTACATCTTATGTGAAGTAAAAATATAGGGGTTGCTTCTAAAAGAGATGCCGGATATAAAATATTCCGACATACATGGAGGTCATCTTATCATGCGACTATAAAAATGTATTTATTCCCGAACTAAATACTGATATTTAAGCCCACATGAAGCTGTTTTACTCCCCTTGTCAGAAATGACGAGTTTTGTCGGAAGACTGCACTAGGACGAAAAGGGATATAACGATTATAATAGGCTACCAGTAAAGGACATTGATCTAGGTGTATCATGTTATATTTAGGGTAACATTTAGGTGCAGGGAATATGTGTCCGAAACATTCGAGAATTTCTCTAAAGCAAAATGTGCTCACTAAAACTTTTACTGATGCACAGAAGCCTTCAACAACAAAAGAAAAGAAAAGAAATGCATATTGGCCCGGGTTTAACGCATGAAAGCGGCATCGGCTATGATGGATGATTGCAGAGGCTGGTTTTGGTGTCGTTTTTTTTTTTTCATTATCACCACATTTACCACGTGGGATTGTTGACTGTGCAGTGAAATCCCACAGCAAAGGAACGCCTTTCGAAACAGTTGTGATTGAATCCCCCGTCTCGAAATCGGCAGTCGAGCGCCCTTACCATTGAGACACCGCAACAGAGGTTTAAAAGCAAAAAAAAAAAGTACTCACACAACTCTATCGTACATACAGACGGTATCGCAGGCATAAAGTGGTCTGTTCAAACTGCATTCTGCTATATGAAGCAGTCTGCGGTGGCATATGTTTTAGTAGCTGCGGTATTCCAAACAGAAACGGGAATATGCGATTTCTGAGCGTTTGCACGAACGTTTACTGACGGCAATGACCTCTTTTGCTTTGACACGGCGGTAACGACAGTACCGCTTAGTTTGAGACATTGCATGTCAAAGGATCTCAAGCGCCGAAGACTGCAATGGATGATGTCTTTATCCAAGCATGACATGCTCTAACGGACTCGTATATATATTTTTTAAAGAAGCGCGCGGTTATAGACTGTTCATATTTATTTTGCAAGAAGCATATAGGTAAGCAAAGGCTCACAGGAACTGCGAAACAAACAAAAACACTCCTGTACACGCCGCATGCGCGCGCGTAAATCACTGCGGGCTGGCACGCGACGCGAATACGCATCCACACTGAGTAGGTTTTGTCGCTGAGCCGCAATGTGGCGACTCTGCTCGATCTCGAGGCCAATACATCTGTGCCACCGTAGAGCCACTTCTCCTTCCTTCTAAAGGACATGTACTTTCCACAGGATAGGAGAGTTCACCATAACTGCACCTATGAGTTTAACGTAAATTATAGAATACGCCCTGAATCACGTCGGTATTTATTTCCCTGAATTTGGTTACGTTGGTATTTATTACCTTACTTTTCTGGATTTTATGTGCTTTGTTTTATCGATTTCTCTCTTCTTTTTACACAACTGCTCCATCTTATTTCTACATAGGCCTACGGCATTTCGTACCCGGCGTCCCTCTCAGTTATGGCTCCTACGAAACATAAAAACATTACTTTAGTTAAGGCATGCCGTCGCAAAAATATTGGGGGAGACAGTTTCCGTCTCCTAAGTTATGGTGATGATTGGCTTCTCCACCCAAGTCAGCTATGCAGACAAAATGCCATGAGGTCTCGTGACGTCACGTAACCCGAAGTGCAGTCACGGCATGACCATGTAACCTGCCAACTACCACTTGCCACAAAAACAACTGTGATTTTCTGCTCAAACCTTCGACAATGCCAACGCCAGACTTTAACGTGATAGTTTTAAAGCCGCGTTCCCCGAAACTCCAGCGTCAGCGCTCGGCACTGGCTTTGTGAGCGATCCGTCACGAGCATGGGCTAGCTGGCGGTAGAATGGAGCTGAGGTGGCCTAGCCCTAACTGGACTTTAGGTTTGCCTGACATAACGAATGGCAGGAACTGCCAACACGGGCTGCTTCTTTCATTTGGGAGGGCAATATCAGAATAAGCCTGCCTGGATCCTCACATTCACATTAACCCTTGTCTACACAGGCAGTCATGAAGATTCGTTAAACCGAGGTGTTACATGTGGCATGGTATCCTACGCTCTCGCTTCATACCCTTGCAGACGAAGCTTGCTTGTTCTCCATCGCTTTCTCTGCGCAAGGCTACTTGGAACAAATCGCATTTATTTTACATATTTAGTCAGGAGTGCTATAGGTGAAGCCTCCTCAAGCCGTGTAAGGCGCCAGTGTTATTTAGACCTTGCTCAATCACTGACCCAATGTGCTGCTGTTATTAACGTTTAGAAATGACTGCCGCATAGCTCCCAGTTTGCGGCTCGTGTTAAGGTGCAGTAATGATGGCCCTGTAGCTGACGGGGTGTGGCGCGTGGTATATATAGTTCGAAAATGGCTGCCGCATTGTCGGCGGGGTGAGACCCGTTGTGTGGTACAGACTGTTACAGGGCGTCGGACCGAATATCGCTCCTGGCAGCTTCTGTGACGGCCTCGGTGACTGAGCCTTCGTAGCCGTAATTAGCTGCAGCGCATTAAAGACATTTTTCTTGAATGAGTTCATTAAGAGTGGTCCTAGCGGCGAAGGGTCGGTTGTAATAGCGGCACTGTTTTTAGACGGCTCGCTGTATAGCTGTAGCGCCCTTGACGAACTCACTCACGGATTTTGGTAGGTTGCGCACCAAGCCGGCAAACACCTGCTCTTTGACACCGTGCATGAGATGCAGTAAATGTCTTGGCTCCCTCGTATTAGATAGATAGATGGATTTATTGAAAGGAAAGGCAGAGAGGTTGGCCGGAACGGTTCAAATGTGCTACTCTACACTGGGGAATGGGCAGGGGAGAAGAAAGAAGATCGTGATGGGTGACGATGTGAGAGAAGGCATATGGAAAATATACAGGCACAGCAGCTTGCTTTACAAGCGCAAAACTAGTCCGATGGTGCACAATAAACGGCAAAGAGCACGACGAAAAAGGAGAACCATGTCTTCCGCCAACATAGCTAGGCCTTAATTCGGCTTCTGGACGCGCACTTCAAGCAGGCGCTGTGCATTGTCTCGTTCATCAATGCTCTCAAATGTGTCTACCAGCTGTCGGTGGAAGCCATTCCGTGTGAATAAGCTAGCCTTGAACATTTCAAAACGAAGTTTTGCACAATCCTGAAGGGAAAAATTAATATTGCAAAGCTTCTGGTCCACGCTCTTCTGATTGAACTTTGCCACCAGTTCAAACTGGTCTAGCCAGTCTTCCACATCTTCAAGCGCATCCCACCAGGAGCACTGTGACACCTTGGTGTGGTGAAGACGCAGCGGCGTAGGGGTTGGACGTGCCATGGCTCGGGAAAGCTGGTGAAATTGCATGTTTGAAGAGTCGCACGGTAGATGGTTGTACTCCGGTGCTAGTCCTAGAAGGCGGCGTCTAGTGTAACGAACAGGCGTGTCGATATGCGGGATCCGCTGTGGACTGCCAGAAGGCGTCTTACCATACCCAGCAGGCTCCAACAGGGTCGCTCCTAAATAGTATCCAAAAGAAGGCCTAAAAACGAATTGGTTTAATGGTCAAGCGGTACGAGTTCTGCATTGACGCTTTCATCTCTTCCAGCTTCGAGCTTGTAGTCCTCGTCGTCATCTTTTCTGTGTTCAGCACAGAAAGGTCCACTGCGGCATGCGTGCCATGAACCCATGCAACCACCTCAGGTATACACTCCTTGGTGCTAAACCTTTCTGTGCTACTGTAACTTGTGGCTATTTATAGCGTGGCCGATGATCAGGTAACAAGAGCCTTGGTAGGGTGAAAAATGGGAGGAATGACTTCAAAGGTCGCGTCTAGCAATCTGATGATAGATTATATCGTGAGTGGTTGGAAGCAGGAGTTTGTCGGGGATGCTGGCTTCCAAATAAAACAGATCGCTTGAGAGGAATTTTCAAAGACCAAGAGAGAGACGTAGAGCACCCCTTTCCATTACCAGTAGAGAGTGAAGAATGTATTTTTACTGCCATAGAATAGAATAAACCAAATGCAATTATTGGTATTAAAAAGGCGAGTGATTCGAAACTTTTTATTGCTAGCTTGGACCGGCCGCGTATTTGGGTTTGCTCGGTACGGTGGCTCCGCAAGGGACAAAGCAACAGAAGAGACGAAGAAAACGGGCTGTTCCGACTAGCATCTACCGCCCCCAGCAGCCGAGCAGCCTAGCGATTAGCGGCGCATGCTTTTTCAATGGGCGTCACGTTGGACGCGGCACTATCTTGAGAGAGCCTATACTACTACTACTACTACTACTACTACTACTACTACTACTACTACTACTACTACTACTACTACTACTACTACTACTACTGCTACTACTACTACTAAATAATAATAATAATAATAATAATAATAATAATAATAATAATAATAATAATACACAGTAATATTTCTCTGCTAATAATTATTATTATCATTAGCAGTAGTAGTAGTATAGAGGAAGACTCGTTTCACGAAGTTGGCACTGAATTGTCTAGTTAACGGCCGAATTAACTGGCTAAATATTATCTTCACAGTTTTAATAAATAATAATAATAATTGGTTCACGCGTGTGTGACAGATACTGCGCCTTTCCCTTCCTGTGAACCAATTAATATTATAGTCATTAATAATTAAAACTGTGAAGATAATATTTAGCCAGTTAATTTGGCCGTTACCTACAGACAATTCAGTGCCAACTTAGTGAAACGAGTCTTCCTCTATACTACTACTACTACTACTACTACTACTACTACTAATAATAATAATAATAATAATAGTAGTAGTAGTAGTAGTAGTAGTAGTAGTAGTAGTAGGATTAGTAAAAGTAGTAGTAGTAGTATAGGCTTTCTCAAGCTAGTGCCGCGTCCAACATGACGCCCATTGAAAAAGCATGCGCCGCTAATCGCTAGGCTGCTCGGCTCCCTGGGGGCGGTAGATGCTAGTCGGAACAGCCCGCTTTCTTCGTCTCTTCTGTCGTTTTGTCCCTTGCGGAGCCACCGTACCAGGCAAACCCAAATACGCGGACCGGCCACCCAAAAGCGCTCTCTCCTTTACTCACATTGCTTTTAATATTGAGTCCTCAATCCAATGTTGGGTCATACATCACACCCAAAGATTTTACTAAATCTAGCTGTCGAATTAAGTTGGTGCGATGAGCTAAAGAAATGTGCCAAGGTGTATCCGGGGGAAATACAAGCACAACGCATCCGAGGTAGCACAGAATGTGGGGCCTCAGTAGGTCCGATTAGGCAAGTGGGGCTGGGGCAGCCATCATAAAAGCTGCATTAGTCCCCGATGGGGCAAATGTGGACAAGCCCCATTCGGGCTTGCCCCTGTTCCTCCTGCATGGGTCCCATAGCGGCGTTTCTCGGGCTAATGCAGAGAAGATTCCTGCATCCAGACCGCAAGGGTCATTTGTCGGATATTTAAGGGCAATCCAACCTAAATGTGGGCTCTTTATGGAAAAGCCGTCGTAGATCCGAAATGAGGCCGCTCTCATAAAATGTTTTGGGGACCTACATCGGCCTAAGTGGGGCAAAAAAAACGGACATGTACACATGCTGCCCCACTCCGCCCCTTGTAGATTACTTGGGGGCAGGTAAAATATAAATAAGAGCTCAATTTGGGCAAGCCCTCGTGAAACCCAAATGAAGCAGCTTTAGCTAAACAGCTTTAGGTCCCACATAGTCTGTAATGAGGCTGGAAGGCGGGCGTGCCCGCATGGTACCAAAATTGGTCCCTTGTGGGAAATTTGAAGGCGCGTGCAACCGCAGGTGGGCTCTAGGTTCAAAAATAACACCTAGCCCAATTGGGGCTGCCCGCACAAAACTGCTTTATATCCCACATGGGACGCAATGGGGCTGGAAGGCAGGCAGGCCTGCATGATGCCAAAATCGGTCCCTTGTGAGGAATTTGAAGGCACGTGCTACATCAAGTGGGCTTTAGGTTCAAACAGAACATCCAGCCCAATTGGGGCTGCCCACATGAAACCGCAGTAGGTCCAACATCGGCCGCAATGGGGCTAGAAGGCATGTGTGAAATTGTGTAATGATTCTTTCCACCCTTTGTTTGTATTAGATGTTGCCCTATTTTACTATTATAGATTATTTGTATAACAATTGTTGCCATGCTTAGTCGGTTAGAAACATTACGTGGCTTTAGTTCTCGCGCTCATGCTAATTGCGCTAAAGATACTAAAACGTACTGATTGCTAACTGTTGCTCCTAATGTGGTTGCTGTGGATAGCCTGCTACCCTAAGCACAATATTACTGTTCAGAACACACATCTCCATTGCCTAAACAAGATGTACACGAAGTCATTTAGGCTAGAATAATGTCATGAATTATTGTAAAATTTAATATTATGGCTGTTTAGAAAGGGCAGACATGCATAAAATAATTACTTATTTATGTGCATAAGTAATGATTGGAAAACTTGGACAAGGGCTTCCCATCTATTTTCTGCCCCGGACTCCTATGAGAATAATTTGGGCAAGCCCAAGTGCGGCTTGCGCTACAGAACCCGCATCGGTCCTGTGTCATTATCTGGGGGGCTAACCGAAATAAAAAAATAAATGTTCATCCAGAGCGGCTGCCCGAATCTGTCCAAAGCAGGACCATCGTAGGGAGTTAGCGAGATGTGCCCTTTTGGCAGAGCTAGAAAAATGTGGGCAGCCCCACAAGGGCTGCCTGCATCGGTCGCTTGTGGGGCCCATCGGTGCTTTGTCGACAGCTCCCTTCAGGCCTTGGTCGGCCGCTCTTGCAGCGCCCACATTGAGCCCACCGGGGCTGTCCTGCATTGCCAACATCGGACCCACCAGGGGCTCGCCTTTATAGCCCACTTTGTGCTACCTGGGATGGTTTGACATTAAGGGACATATTGATAGGGTCCAGCCATACTTCGAGCTGATCCAAATATTATTGAAGGGTGTGGTAAAGGCCATTTCTATCCAGAGCCGAAGCGAAAAAAGTCATATATTTGGCATAAACAAAAACTGTTATGTTTGGCGGATGGGGATGTCATTTAGCAAAATTTTAGAGGGGCGCTAAAAGAACTGATTTTTGTATCACACTCCTTTATTTTTCATACGTGCTGGAGCAGAGGGCTGCTTTTTTACAGTAAAAATTCCTGTCCCTTAGAGATGCACATATCCATTCATAAGTATATGAAGGATGATGAAACTGAGCAAGCTTGTTAAGCGGGATCACTCAAGTATCACCAGAGCTAAAACTTCCCTCCTGCGTAGCGAGAGGCGGATTCGGCTCTCTAGGACTACGTGCGCGGACCATATTGTAGTGTGTGCAACAGCCTACCCTGACTTGAAGAATTGGCTCCCGCGTGGTTCGATTACAAGAGGCTGAAGTTGTTCTGCCGACCGTCTCTGGGTGGTCTTGACCTGTTCTCCCATGCCTTCTGGATTAACCCCCAATAACCCTTCTAGTTACGAGCTCAAAAGGCTACGTGACACTGGAGGAGGTGCGGCCTTAAACCCCATGTCTCGGGACTCTCGTAGCCGCTCATATCGAGTCCCAACAGGCTTCCGCTCGCATCTACACCTGTTCATCGCTGCAGCCGTCGCCTCCACGGTCTGGCGCCGGAATTTGCTCCTCTACCTCAACCGGCGTCATCGGACCAGCAGTTCGAGATTTCTGCAATGGCCCACGTAACCCAAAATCATCTGGTGCTTCAGCAGCCTCGTGTGCCCCCTGTTTCCATGCCTTAACTGGGGAAGATGTCAATGACTGGATCGACCAGTTCGAGCGAGTGGCACAATTCAATCAATGGAGCCCTGCTCAGAAACTGCGCAATGTCTATTTCGCTCTTGAGAACTGCGTTAAAACGTGGTATGAGAATAGGGAAGCCAGTCTTCAAAGCTGGGATTCCTTTCGCCCGCAGCTGTGGGATACGCGTGCCAGCGACGACCGCCGTGATTGCGCACTCCGCCTTCTATCAGCTCGTGTGCAACTACCTAACGAGAGCGTGGCGATGTTCGCTCAGGACGTGACCCATCTTTTTCGGCGGACTGATCCCGACATGACGAAATCAGCAAAGTTGCTCCACCTGATGCAGGGTGTAAAGGGACCTTAGCTAGTCTGGTTCGCAGTCCACCTCGAACCGTTGCGAACTTCATCAATGAAGCTACCGTAAATGAGCGAGCCCTGCAGCAAGGTTTCCGGCGCACTGAGTCTGCCTACGGCCAACCCTTGAGCAGTGTGGCCACATTGTACGGGTCCACTGAACATCACTCTCTGCGTGAGCTGATCCGCGAGGTAGATCGCGAGGAGCTCCTTCAGTTTAATCTTGGATCGCCTAATCCGACTGCCGCTTCTGTCACCGAAGCCGTGCGTGAAGAAATACGTCAAACATATTCACCGCCTGAATCGCTGTCGGAGCCACGTTCTATGAAATCCGCAGCGTCTGTTCGTCGGCCTGCAGTGCCATATGCACAACACCTTCTTTTCGAATCACAGCCGCCCGCTCCGCAGCCCCCATCCTACCAACCTTCCTACCAGCCGCCATCCCAGCAGAGCCCCGTCGTGCAGCCGCCCGCTCCTCAGCCACTATTCTACCAGCCTTTCTACCAGGTGCCATCCCAGCAAAGCCCCGTCATGAAGCCATCGTTCAGCAAGGCAGATGTCTGGCTCACTCCTCGCCAGCGGTCGCTGTGCTAACACTGCGGAGAACCCGGACATTTGTATCGTGAACTCGGGCTTCTGGGTTTTTCTCGTGATTCCCCGCGTCCCCGGGTAGGTGAGCGCCCTCAAAAAATCGAAGAATACCATGCAATCTCTTCGAGCGACCGTGCACTGTCGTCTTGTCCCGTGCGCTACTCGTCACCCAGCCGCCGTGAGTTTGCTAATGCGCCGAGGCGCCGGTCGCCAAGCCCACGCCAGGTAAACTGAAGACGGCGACCTCAGGGGGGCAGGTTGCTGATGAACGGAATCAATGTCCCGAAGACCCCCCCCCCCCCATGGGGACTCAGCCCGATGCTGTGTCTACGATGCCGCCGCCACAGCATGAACCCAAAACTTCGAATCCACCTCCTGCCGATCACGTTGTTGCGCCGACCTTCCGTTCTCGTCGACGGACACTCAGTGACTGCTTTATTATACACAGGAGCAGACGTCTCGATAATAGGTAAGAATTTCACGGATAGGCTCTCCAAGGTGAAAACTGAATGGCTGGGGCCGCACGTTCATACTGCTGGCGGTCACCTTATGACACCGATCGGACGGTGCACTGCCCGAGTAAGCATCGCCGATTCAGCCTTTGTATTCGCTTGGTTATCCTGCCGCATTGCTGAAAGTACGTCCTAATTGGCATGGACGTTTTACGTAAACATGGTGCCATTAATATGGTTCCTCGCCGTACCGTAAAGTTTTCGATGCCTGAAACGACGACCGCTGACTCCGAACGAAGCCACGTACCTTTACGCTTGGTTGACGCGGATGTATCCATGCCGCCACGTTCGTCTGCTCTCGCCACAGTCAGGTGCGACGAGCAGTCTTGTGCTGCCGCCGCTGCCGAAGAGAACACAGTGCTTCTATTACATCATTGCGTCTGTATTCCACGCAGTATAGTTCATCTGACGCCGCCGTTCCCGAAGAGAACACAGTGCTTCTATTACATCATTGCGTCTGTATTCCACGCGGTATAGTTCCTCTGACCAATGGTATATCGCACGTAATGATTACGAACTTCAGGAACGAATGCCAACGCATCGCTAAAGGCACCACGGTAACCTACATTGAGGTGTCGCAGAAGCAGCTCAGGACTGCTTTGTTCTTGAAACCAACACATCTGCCAGCCAAATGCCCAACTTCATGCTTGATGTGAATCCCGGTCTATCGTCGGCAAAGAACAGACACGTCGATCTACTCCTTCAGTTTCAAGACTGCTTCTCGTCCGCCTCCGGTGGTTAAACGGACGCCCCTAACCTAGCATCGCATAATAACCAGCAACCGTACCCGACTAGTCCGACAGTACCCCTACCGAGTTTTAAATGACGGCGTCATACAGCCATTCAGGAGTCTCTGGGCTTCACCTGTTGTTCTCGTTAAGAACAAAGACGGAAATTTAAAGATTTCTGTGGATTACCGTAAGCTCAAGTAGGTCACAAAAAAGACGTCTACCCGCCACCACACATTGATGACTCATTAGACCGGCTGCGCCAGGCGCGCAACTTTTAATCGCTTGGTCTTAAGAGCGTTTACTCGCAGACCGAAGTCGATGAACGTGATCGCGAGAAAACAGCGTTTGTCACGCCCGATGGACTTTATTATTTCAAGGTCCAAGCTTTCAGATTGTGCTCCACTCGAGCGATATTTAAGCGAATTATGGACGCAGTTCTGTCTGGTCTTAAATGGCAGATGTGCCTAGTCTACCTGGACGATGTTGTGTTTTCACCATCGTTTGAGGAACACTTCCAACGTCTCTCTGCTGTGCTGCGGTCTATCAGATCTGCCAGCCTCCCGTTAAAACCCCCAAAGTGTCACTTTGGTTAGGAAGAGCTCCTGGTCTTGGGCCACGTCGTCAGTCATCGAGGTGTTCGACCGATCCCGCTAAAACATCAGCCGTCACCAAATCCCCTACTGCGTGTGACAAAAAGACAGTTCGCCATTTCGTGGGCCTCTGCGCCTATTACCGCAGGTATATTGAAAACTTTTCACGCATTGATACGTCTCATCCGCGATGATGTCACCTTCACCTGGACAGGCGAAAAACAAAACGCATTCGACGAGTTATGACAGCACTTGCAGACAACACCTGTGCTTGCTCATTTCGATGCGAGTGCCGAGACTCTGGTCTACACAGATGCTAGTAACGTGGGTCTCGGTGCTGTACTTGTGCATTTGCAAGACGGTGCCGAGCGAGTTATTGCATACGCCAGTCGGACTTTGTCCCATGCCGAATCGAACTATTCCACCACCGAAAAAGAATGTTTGGCTGTTGTATGCGCGGTGATAAAATTTCGACGCTATATTTAAGGCCGACATTTTCGGGTCGTGAGTGACCACCACTCTGTGCTGATTAATGAAATTGCGAGATCCCTCCGGACGCCTTGCAAGGTGAAGTTTACGGCTACAGGAGTTCGACATGACTATTGTGTATATGTCTGGACGTCAGCACAATGACGCCGACTGCTTGTCCCATTCACCTGTCGAGCATGCGCGTGAAGACAAGAAGCCAGAACTTCCACTTATCGCAGCCGTCGACGCGCTCACTGTTTCGCAGTAGCAGCGTGACGACCCGGCTCCCGCACCACTTATCGATTTTCTGGAAGCGCGTACTGCCAAAGTTCCCAGTCTCTTCGCCAGAGCGCAGTCATCGTTTTGCATGCGGAACAATGTTTTATACAAGATCAACTTCGCTCCGACGGGAAGTGATTATCTCCTCGTCGTACCAGTCTCTTCGCGAAGAAATCTTGCAGGCATCCCAAGTAGCACACATTACGTGGCCCACCTGGGGCCCGTATGGGCAAGTTGGGCTTGGGTAACCAGAACAACACCCGTGAGGGCCCCCTTTAGGGATCAAGCGGATCAAGCCCTGCTTTTTCCATCTGGACATCATATAGGCGCGGAAAGGGCTAACTGATTACATATTCCCACATCTGGCCCTCAAGGGTCCCGCTTGGGAAATTTTACGGCCGATGCAAATAGAATTTGGGCTCTGTGTAGGAAAAGCCTGGGCTAATCTAATTGGGGCTGCCCACTCAAAAGCCGAATAGGTCCCGCATGGGCCGCGGCGGGGCTAAATACGGGTATGCCCGCACATTGCCTACATGGGACCCTTGAGGGTTACTTGAGGGAAGGTCAGACGAAAATGGGGAATTCGTGCAGAAAATTCCTGGGCTGCCCCAAATAGGGCTGCCCACCAAAAACCTAGATAATTTCCGCATGGCCGTTAGCGGGGCAGGCAAGTACTCCATTCCGCTTCTGCCCGCATCGGTCTCTTGCGGGGCAATTTAGGGCAGATGCGGTGCAAATGTGGGCCTAAAGCAAATAGATGACGGGCTAGTCCGATTGGGGCGGCCCACGCAAAAACCGAATAGGTCCCACATGGTTTGCGGCCGGGCTGAAAAGCGAGCACACCACCACGCTGCCCACACGGGTATTTCTTGGGGTACTTGCGGGAAAATGCAACATATATTCGTAGTCCATGCGGTAAAAATAAGGTCAGTCCAATTGGGGCGGCCCATGAAAGGCCGCAGTGGGCCCCAAATTGGCCGTAGGCGGGCAAACCGCTCTGAAACGTCTCCACCCTATATTTAAGGCACCATTTTATTTATGTAAATTATGTTATACCGGTCATTAATTGCCTCTTCTGGAGGTTTCGCATAACTTTCCTAAGCATATCTATGCAATGAATAAAGACTATCTATGTTTACTCTGCAAACTACGTTAATTATGCAGTATCGACAGAAAATATGCAACAGTAACTGTTCCGCTTTACGAGTATGTACTGAACAACCTCCGAATGTTTCCTACGGCATTACTATTCTGCACGCAGCACCGAAATAAATATTCAGACCAACATGTTGGGGTGATGTGGGCCAGCCCACATTATTGTAGTGTTGGGAATAAATTTCTCTCATGTTACTGAGTGTAGCATACAAGCAAAAAAAATAGGGCTTAATGTTTCACACTTGGTTATTGGAACTTGGGCAGCCCTGAAAATGCCCGATTCAACCCATGAGGGCAGCACGTGGGTCAGCCCGAAACGGACTGGCTTTCGCAAATCCCGCGCCTGTACAATTCAGGTATTGGAGGAATTAATCGACTTAAAAATTAAAACCTTGATCAATGGGATGTCACTGCCTGCACAAACATGGGACCCATTAATGGTTCTGGTGTGCTGCTCACATTCGTCTACCTGGGCTGAATGCGGGCTGCCCTATTTGGGCTGAATGCGGGCAGCCCCACTTCGGCTGCCCACACGGATACGGTTTGAGACCGATCACGGCGAAATTGGGCAGCCCACGCGGGGCCCCTCTGGGTACGTGTTGCAAATCCCGCATGGGGCCCGTATGGGCTGCCCTCACGGGCCCAACGAGGGCCCCCACGTCATAGCCCACTTTGTGCTACTTGGGATGTCATGACGAGCCTACCGCGGGTCATCTGGGGTATGCTCGAACTCTGGCCCGCATTAAGAAGAGTTATTACTGCCCAAAACTTGCGGCCGCGGTACGACATTACTTGCAAATATGCCATGATTGCCAGCGACAGAAAACACCACCTGTGAAACCAGCCGGTTTACTGCATCCTGTTCAAGTGCCAAGGTACCCATTTGAACAAGTTGGCATGGATCTGTTGGGTCCTTTTCCAAATTCTGATTCAGGACACAGGTGGATAATTTTCGCTACAAATTATCTCATGCGTTATGCTGAAACAAAGGCCCTCCAGCGCGGCACAGCAATCGAGGCAGCGAAATTTTTCATCAAACGCATCGTCCTGAGGCATGGCGCTCCGACAGTTAAAATAACGGACGGAGGCACTGCTTTCACTGCCAAGCTACTGGAATCCGTCATGCAGCTGAGCGGCACTACCTATCGCATGCAAACCGCCTGCCATCCACAAGCTAATGGCTTGACAGAACGTCTAAACAAAATTCTCGCCGACATGATGTCCATGAACGTGAATGTTGAAAATCGGTCTTGGGATGACGTCTTGCCGCACGTCACGTTTGCATACAACACGGCGAAGCAGGAAACAACAGAAATGACGCTGTTCTCTCTATTGTATTGCCGTGAAGGTTCAACATTGCTGAAAGCCATGTTGCCCCATGATGGCCGTGACCTCGAAGTTGGCGCCGAGGAGTTGACTCAACGCGCAGAAGAAGCGCAATAGCTGGCACGGGCACTCATCTCGAAGCAGCACGGCCTAGACGCCGGATGGATGGATGGGATATAGGAGCGTACCCTTTGAAACGGGGTGATAGCAGTAGCTATCGTGCTTATTTTTCTCCATATATCCCAATTATTTTTTTAGAATGGTTAACCAAACCATCATTCTATTTATTAAATTTTTGTTCCTACATTACTAACATTATGTCACCTCTGCTTTTAAGCCACCAATCTTCCAGTCGTTTTTTGCTAGTTTCCACCACCGGTTTATTCACCCGGCCACTGGTATCTCTAAACCCCAGAGCTTCAGGAACAGTGATTGCACCTGCATCAACTTCCAGATGGATACCATTACATTCGAGTATAATATGGTCAATTGTTTCACTGGAGTTTCCACATACAGCACATGCGTCATCTCCATTGTTAAATTTTTTTTTGCAGCTGCGTGTTCTAAGGCACCCTAACATAGGTTCAAAAGTAGGGTACTGCCTCTTGAGTTATCAAAGAAATCTTCCTTCCTGATCCGCATTTTACACTTACGGTATAATTCCAAACTCTGTTTCATTTCCATCGAATTTATCCAATTTTTAACTTCTGTGTTTTTCACCTGTTGCTTAATGCTCTTTATTTCTCCGTCCTTGTGACTAGCAGCATATTTACTGGTTAGTTTCCTAGTTCTTTTCCTCCATTGTGAGTCCACGCTTTTTAAGTACAGGTATTTAAATACTTTAACTGCCCATCTGCTATTGTCCAATTTCCTCAGGCGTTCCTCATATAATATTTTACTCTGAGATTCCCGTACTTCGAAAGATGCCCAGCCCATATCTCCCTGTACCGCCTCATTTGTAGTTTTGTCGTGGGAACATAGTGCTAATCGTGCAATGGATCTCTGATTTATTTCTAATGTCGACTGTACCTCTGATTTTAGTCACAAAACCGCATTTCCGAAAGTAAGTCCGGGCACCATAATTCCTTTCCAAGTACCCCTCAATACCTCATCATACCTATTGTATCCCCACAATGCCTTATGCTTCATTATCCCGGCATTCCTTCGCCCTTTGGCCTTAAATGATTGCTCATGCTTTCCAATGTATGCCAATCCTTCGTTTACCCATACCCCCAGATATTTATATTCGGCTACTCTAGGTATTTCATTGCCTTGTATTTTAAGACCCTGATCAGTTGAGCCGTTGAAAATCATCAGACCCGATTAACTGCGCTGAAACTGAAGCCTAGAGCGTCCCCTTCATCTCCGCAATACTTAACTAGAGTTTGCAATTCTTCCAGACTCTCAGCTAGCAGCACAATATCGACTGCACACATCAAACCGGGGAGGCGCTGCTCTACCGCCTTTCCACCTAATCTATATGACAGGTTAAAACCTAGGTTACTGTCTTGTATCCTCCGTTCCAGGTTTATCATATAAAGCATGAACAGCACCGGTGACAGAGGACAGCCTTGTCTTAATCCTTTGCATATTTGACATCCTCCGTACTTCTTATCCCTTCCCACGTAATTTCTACTTTGTTATATCCCGGTATATCTCCTGTAGGAACTCTATTATGTCATAACCGATACCTTCTTCTTTTAGTATGTTCCACAGGAGTTCCCTGCTTACGTTATCGTACGCCCCGTTTATGTCCAGGAAAGCCAAATACAAAGGTCTATTTTCAACTCTAGATATTTCGATGCATTGGGTAAGCACGAACAGGCTATCATCTAAGCGCCTACCATTTCTAAAGCCGTTCTGAAGTTCTCCGAGAATCTTGTTACTTTCTACCCATGCTTGCCCCTTTAATTTCACCGCCTGCATGGCTAACCTGTATATAACAGATGTTACGGTAATCGGCTTGTAGGATTTTATGTGCATCCTTGTCTCCTTTCCTTTTATATTGGTGGCGCTGATCGTACGCCCAGCGCTACGATCAGCGCCACCGTGTAGTGACTTTCGACCCGGGTGACAGTGTGGCTCTGGACTCCGATTCGATGTCGTGGACTATGCGAGAAACTTCTGAAAAAGTACTTTGGCCCATACAAAGTGCTCCGTCAGCTGTGTGACGTCACGTACGAAGTACTTACAGACGGTTTTTCTAATACTCGTCGCGACCAGAAACCATAGGTTGTTCACGTCGTGCTCATGAAGTCGTACTTTTTGCGAGAAAATTAGCATATCGCCTTACCGCATGTTTCTTGCGTTGTTTTTTTTTTCTGCTTTTGAATTCATCAGTTTGACGTTTAATTTTTAATTTTTATAAAGGGGGTAATGTAGCGTGTGCAACAGCATGCACTTACTTGAAGAAGAAGTGGCGCCATGTCGTTCGATTAGAATAGGCTGAAGTTCTGGTGCCGGCCGTCTCTGGGTACTCTGGATCTGTTCTCCTGTGTCTTCCGGATTTACCCCCATTAAACCTCCCAGTAACGAGCTGAAAAGGCTACGTGACAATATGGAGCAACAGTGTTGACAGCCAGTCTGCGCTGAGATGAAACCATTAACTTCATAAACATGCTTTGTTAGACAACTGTGCATTACTCTGTTCGATTAATTTTACTGAATTTAAACTTAATGCATTTGGCCAAATATTATCTAAGACATATCCTTTGCCTGCATATTTCAAAAACAAAATAATTTTCTCAACCTATCAAATGTGTGAAATACAAGCATTTACCAATACGACTCAATTCTTCACGATAATTAAACGGTCACTTGAAAATTGTTAGGATAAGATTTTTATCATTCCAACAGTGACACCATCGTGTCCTGTAGCTGCATACTGCATCTTCTTCCAAATTGATAGCATCTGTTACTGGAAAACCTCGGTAAAGTCTGAGCAGCTTGAGAGTGTACGCAAAGGGACCTGTCTGTATTTGAAACTGCAACACCAATCACTGAGCAAGGCGCTGCTGACTTTGCTTCGCTTTCTTTGGCGCAATCAGTGGCGCATTAATGAGGTTATAAACTGGCGAAATCTTGTTTTGTTCCGTGAACC
Source organism: Amblyomma maculatum (assembly GCF_055883805.1). NCBI lineage: Eukaryota > Metazoa > Arthropoda > Arachnida > Ixodida > Ixodidae > Amblyomma > Amblyomma maculatum. The sequence goes on from NC_139350.1 coordinate 16,569,203, forward strand.
TCTGTAGAGCCTTCCGATTACATGGGCTTGAGAGATGTCTGTTTTAAATTTGGATTATACTGCTTTGCTCTTGCAATTGCTCTTTTAAACAATGCAGAGTATATATTTATATTTTACGAATTAGCTGCACTCTGGTTGCAAGACAGACTCTGCCATGCAGAGCGTCTGCGACTCTAAGCTTTCTCGCACTCTTGTGTCGAGCAGGAAGGCAGGTTTAGATGCCTTCGGTATAGTAGCGTTTCGATACGTTGATGACTACTTAATTTTCTTGGATTAGGATGGTTTTCATAGGTTGGCGCAAGATGTGTTAGGAATGTTCAAATAACAAGGTCAAGGCCTGTCTTTTACGTATGAGCTTTCCTGTTTAAAGATCAACATTTACAGTTTCTTGATTTGGACCTGTGCTTTGGAGACGATCACGTGTGTTGGGGCTACAGCCCCGGGTCAGGCGAGCCTCTGCTTAGCTTTGAATCGGACCACTCGAGTTTGGTAAAGGATGGGTTGGCAGTCACGTGCATTGATTGATTGATTGATTGATTAAAACTTTAATTTCCACCGATTTAGGAGGCCCCCTACTCCCCGCTCCTGGCACGCAGGCCTGAGGAACGGGGGCTGGAACCTCCGCGACTAGGGACTGGCGAATATACATTGGTTATTCGCGGCCTCAGCCGCCAGGCGGACGGCTTTCTGCTGGTCAGCGGGGACGTCGCTTCGCAGCAGGGTTACCCAGGCTTCTCTACTTTTAATGTTGTCCCTAGCGCCCGGAGACTTAGGGCATTCCCAAATTATATGGTCGAGGGTCCCCCTCGCTTCGCAGGCTTTACATTTATCGTTTTTTCTCTCCTCTATCTGGGTTTGAAACAACCAGACAGGGTTTGGGAAATTTCCGGCTTGTAAGGCTTGTAATCGCCGCCAGGCTATGGCCTCTTTATTATTTAAGCTAGGATCCGGTGGCGGCATCAGACGTCTTCCTAATCTATAATTTTCGATTATTTCTTTATAGGTTTGCAAACGTTCGTCCATCGCCTGGCAGTCGGGCGGCTCCGCGTTTGCCCGGAAGTAGAGATCTCGGGCTAAATCATGGGCCGCCTCGTTGCCGGGGACGGACGTGTGTGCTGGGACCCAAATTAGGGTGATTTTGCGATCAATTTTAGTTGCAGCTTTTAGAATTCGGGCGGCTTCTTGTGAGACCCTGCCTTTTCCGATATTCCAGAGAGCAGTTTTACTGTCGCTAAAGATCAATCTAGCCTTCGTTCCGACGCAAGCGAGCGCTATTGCGACCTCTTCAGCCGTGTCTATGTTTCTACTTCGGATGGTGGCGGAGACGACTGGTGCGCCGCTACCATCGACTACCGCGGCGACTGCCGCCCCTGATAGGCCGCTTGCAGCGTCTACGTAGGCAACTTCTTTTACTCTGAATTCTTTTGCACTTTTAACCAGTGCTTCTGCTCTCTTCTCCCGTCTCTCCTTGTGGTATTCTGGGTGCATGTTGCGGGGGAGAGGACGGACAATGATGTTCTCGCGACATTGTGGTGGTAGGAAAACCTTGTCGGCTGTGCCCCTATCTATTTTTCGACCCACCCATTCTAAGATGGTTCGACCCGTGCTCGACCTACTTAATCTTTCATGTTGGGCGATTCTTACCGCTTCAGCAAGTTCCGTCCAGCTATTATGCACTCCCATTTCTATCAGGCGTTCCGTAGAAGAGGAGATGGGTAGACCCAGCGCCCTCTTGACGCAACGCCTGATGAGTGCGTCTATCTTTTCTTTTTCATTGGTCCTGATGTTGAGGAACGGTGTGGCATAGCATATTCGACTTATTATGTACGCCTGCATCAGTCTCAAGAGGCTTCTCTCTTTGAGGCCTCTGCCTTTGAATGCAATCCTCCTAAATATTCCTGTTACCTGCGTCGCGTAGGTAGTGAGTTTTTTTATCGTTCCGTCATTATACCCGTCCTCTTGAATAAAAAGTCCGAGGATTCTGATTTGCTGAACTCTTGGTACGGTTTTGCCGTCGACCTTTATTTCTACGTTAAAGTCGCCCTTGCACCTCATTGATTTTGGATTATATATGAAAAGTTCGGATTTTTGCGGAGAGCACGAAAGACCCCTTTCGGCCGCGTAGGACACAATGGTGTCCGCCGCCGCCTGTAGGCGTTCCTCTATGCTGCCATCGCTGCCGTTGTTCATCCAGAGATTAACGTCGTCCGCGTAAATGCTGAACTTCAGGTCTTTTATGACTTTAAGGGCAGCAGGAAGGCCTCTCATCACCACGTTAAAAAGGAAGGGGGAGAGCACCGAGCCTTGCGGAGTTCCTTTACTTCCCAGGTGGACAGTGGGGGATTCTAGGTCCTGAAACTTTAGTTTCAACGTCCTGTTTGTCAGGAAATCCATTACGTAATTATATGTCCTCTCGCCGACTCCTAATTCCTGTAGTCCCGCGAGAATTGCCTGGTGTTTTACGTTGTCAAATGCTTTTGTTAGATCTAGTGCTAGAATTACCTTCGCGTCTCTGGATTTCGAGTCAATTATGTCATGTTGTAATCGGAGCATTACATCCTGTGTGCACAGGCCCGGTCGGAACCCGACCATCTCATGCGGCCACAGGTCGTTTTTCTCCATGAAATTAGTTAGCCTTGTTTGGATTACGCGTTCCATAAGCTTTCCAATGCATGAGGTTAGAGAAATAGGTCTGAGGTTTTCCAATTTCGGGGCCTTGCCAGGTTTTGGAATTAGCACAACGTTTGCAGTTTTCCACTGCTGGGGAAGACGACCGCTACTCCATACTTCTTGCATGTAGTTGGTGAGTGCCGTTATGGAAGCGTCGTCTAGGTTTCGTAGCATTTTATTTGTTATTCCATCGGGGCCGGGAGCTGATCGCGTCTTTAAGCTAAGGATTTCGGCTCTAACTTCCGCTTCTGAGATGGGCGCGTCGAGGGCCTCGTTCGGTGGGCCCGCGTATTGCCTAAGAGGGAGGGATGTTGTATCGCCGACATATGTGTCTACGAGTTTAGTTATTAGTTCCGCGTCAGTCCCCTCGAACGCGTGTCTTGCCTTTGCTATTGTTGTGTTTGACTGTGTTTTCGAACTGTCGGGATTAAGAAGATATCGTAGCAGGCTCCACGTCTTTGAAAGGCTCATGTTGCCCTCCATTTCATCGCACCTGTTGCACCAGTTTTCCTCGCAGAGTTTAATTGCATAATCCTCAATTTCCTTATTGTGCCTGGCTATTTTTCGCCTTAGGTTTCGGTTCCATCTCTGACACCGGAGGCGTCTTTCCATACCTTTTTTTGCTTCCCACATGTGTAGGAGTTTCCTGTCGACTGTTTTCGGTGCATCGTCCCCCTCTAGGGTAATGGTAGCGGATTTAACGTGGTGCATGAGGGTTTCTGCCCAATCGTCGATATTTTCAATATTTTGGTCCATGTTGGCAGATTCCCTAATTTGTCTGAATTTCTCCCATTCAATTGCGCTGATGATCTTTTCTCGTCTTACTTTGACTCCCCGTTTAAGCGTTATTTCGAGGACGTAATGATCGCTTCCAAAGTTGAGCTCTGTGTTGTTCCACCTAAGCTCCTCTATGTTTTTGGTAAATGTTAAGTCTGGGGTTGTGTCTTTGCTCACACTGTTTCCCACCCTCGTCGGGCAGCCAGAGTCTGTCTGCAGGGTGAGGTTTAATTCGTGAAAATCTTCCCATAACTGCCTGCCCTTCGGATCTTGCCTATTATATCCCCACTCTTGGTGGCAGGCGTTGAAGTCTCCTACAATTAGCAGGGGGTTAGCTCCGGCTGCCTTCATTGCTTTGCGAAATAATGTCTTGAACCTAACTTTGCGCTGCTGAGGAGAGCTATATATGTTTAGGACGAAAATACTGGGTTCCTTCTTCCTGCCCGTGATGATTTCAACAAAAACCGCCTCAATGTCGCGAGAACTAATTTCATGTTCGATCACCGCTACGTTCCTTTTGACGAATGTAGTGACCCGGGATTTTTCTCCCCGGCCACTAGCAAACGCTTGATATCCTGATAATTTAATTACTCCTTTGCCAGTTTCCTGTAGGGCTACGGCTAGAGGTTTTTCAACTATTTGCTCGAGATGTTGTTGCACTAACGCTCGCTTGCGCGGGAATCCTCGGCAGTTCCACTGCCATATCGTCGAATTAATCTTTGGTTGCGTTTTGCCCATGTTGGAATTGGTCAAGTATCTCTTCTCTCACTGTTTGCCTTTCTGCCATAGCAGCAAGAGCCGCGTTTGTTTGTTTAGATTGTTCCTGAATTCGGTTTAGGGCGCCTATGATATTGGTCATGCCTGTCTCAAGCCGCTCGAGTCTCGCCCCGTATTTGGCGTCTAGTCTACGCTCTATTGCCGCCAGCGGATCCGTTTCCCCGCCTCTTCGTTTCTGCGGGGGAGGTGGCCTGCACTGCTCAGTGATCATAGCGTCCTCCTCCGTGTCTGACGCCGCGGGTGGTGTTAGCACCTTTGGCGTCGCAGGTGGAGGTGTCGGTTTGGCTACTTGTTTTGCGGGGAGAGCCTGTGGAGGCGGGAGAGCCCCGGAATTTGGCTGTGATTTAGATTGGTATTGGTCCTGAGTGAGTTTCTTAATTATCTCCCTCAGTTCCGCAACTTCCTTTCTTAACTTTTCTATTTCTTTATCTTTTTCTTTGTTTTCCTCATCTTTAGCCTGGGGAACCCCACTGCTGAAACTCACGGTTTTACTGTCCCCGCTCGGGCTTCGCTTTTGGGTGGCCGACGGGTTCCTTGGGTCCCTGGAGTTAGCCGTGACTCTGGATTTGGACCCCGACCTGGACTTGGATCCGGACCGCTCCCTGCTGCTGCGGGAGCTTGATCGGTGACGTCGGTTGGCGTCCTCCAACTGCGGGAAGTCCCCGCTCTGCGCCCGGAAGCCTCCGTCCCTTTCTTGAGAATATCCGCGTTGGTCACGGTGGTCTCTTCTGAATTTCGAGCGTCCTCTGCGGCCGCTCTCAGGTGGGGTGTTGGGATATTGGTGCTGCTCGTTGTGCTGCTGCTGCTGCTGTTGCTGCTGCTGTTCGGCAATTTTCTGCTCCCATTGACGTTTTTTGGTCTGGTAGGGAGTCCTGTAGAGTTCTCTGCACTTCTTGTCGCCAAGCGGATGGTCTTTACCGCACAGCTGACATTTTATTTCGCAGGTGTGTCCCTGATCTGGGAGCTCTTCTCCGCATCCTCTGCACTTAGCGTTATTCGGATCTGGGCAGACATCTTCGCGGTGCCCTAGGCGCCCGCATGCGTTGCAAACCTCGTATTTCTTTCTGTATAAGACACATCTTTGCCATGTAAGTGAGAGTTTCACCCACCTCGGCACCTCTGGTTTTTCAAACAGTATGAGCATGGTGGTTGAGCTCCTGCCCAGGCGCCTGGCTCCTAGCACGGGGGGGTTGCCTTTGATCGTGCGTAGCCGTTGCACTATTTCTTCCTCGGTGATGCGAAGGGGAATGTCGTGTACCACCCCCTTACCGCAGTCTTCGGGCATAGCGACGTACGCCGTGATTTCAATTTTCTGGCCCTCGAATTCGAGGACGCGTAGTGCGACGTATTTTCTTTTCCGGTCTTCGCTGTCTGTTGCGATGAGGATAGACTGCTGTTTTGTGTTGACCGAGAAGGTGTCTTCCGCGGCCTCTCTGATGTTTATATTTGCGGTGCGAGCGATCAACTCCGCAAGTTCAATGTTGCCATACTTAAGTAGGCGGCTGACTCCTCCCCGTGGGCGGAGAATTATTTTGTCAGTTCCGTCAGGTATCTTGATCGATTGCCTTTCAACCGACTTTGCTGCCAATCTCTTCCCGGCGAGCTTGGACGCGGCTCGCTCTCTCCCTTGATCATCGGTGACGCTGCGTCCCTCGTTCTCAAGTGGCACCGCCTTTCCTCTTTTCTTGGCAATAAACCACTGGCCAGGTTCTTTCAGCTCCGCAGGGTCTATGCTCGTTCCCTCCACGGTTTCCATCATTTTCGCCGAAATTCTAAACGGCCGGGGGTGCCTTTGTTTGCCTAGGCCTAACTAGGCCTAGTGTCCCCCGTGGCTTGCGAAGTTCTTCAAAGCCTCAAAAATGTGCGAAAGAATCGGCCCACCTTGGAGTCTTGATAATCCGCGGTGAGCGCTTCCTGAATAGAGTCGAATCCCAGAAAATTTCCGAAATCCAGTGGCCGAAATAGAGCGCAAGCGTTCGTGGTCGATGAAGCCCATCGATTGCACGTCCGCTCTCCAGCTTGGTCGGCGTGGAACTCCCCAGTCACGTGCATGAAGTCTGCATTACGTATATCTTGCCATTACCGTGTTGAGGATGCACTCTCACAGCAAATTTCGAAGTTGTTAGCGGCAGGCTTTCCAACTGTCAAACTCGCTCGTCTGTCATAGCATGTTTTAACACGTTCGAGGAAGAGCAACACGGGGCTGGTTGATGCTGGTGGGGCAACGCGGCGAAAGAATGTGGCTGCCATACCTCCACTCCATGGCGTTTCGCACCGACTCAAGAAAGTTGCGGCAAGGTACGACGTTGACGTTGTATTTATAGCGAAAGACAAGATAGGAGGCTTGTGCGTCAGAGTTAGAAGAGGGCTCGACAATACAGCTCGTGAAATTTTTCGTCGCACAGCATCACATAGGAAAAGGGTCACCACCTGCAGAAATAATGTGGTTTATCACATTCCGCTCAATTGTGGCGGGTGCTACTATGGGCGGACAGGCATATGTCTGAATGTGCGCCTGACGGAGCACTTTAATTCTCTAGGAGGGAAGGCGAATTCTAATCTGGCGCTACATGCGCAGTTTCGGGAGTGAAAATCGAAGGATGACCCGTCTCTTTGCACGCCAGGTTTCAGTAACACGAGAGTTAGTTGAGGCATTTTACATTGGTAAAGATAAGGACAAGTGTGCGGCTAAGGCATCAGTTAGCCTTCATTGTAAGGAATTCGCTCTGTTAGAAAAATCGCTAGTTAGCCCATGACTGAATTTTCTTCTTCCTCTCCTTTTCCTGCCACTTCAACGGTTGGGTTGTGCGCGCGCATTTCAGAACGAGTCTTCATTGTCTTCTTTACTTCAATAAATATTTAGTTGTTAGTCCAGCCCTGTCTTGTTCTCTTCTTTGCTGTGTCTCGTATTATGGCTGGTGTAAAATAAAGGGTTTCCAATCTATGGATAAGCCCAGTCACGCATGCATGCCAGAATAAATAAAAAGGCACAAGCAAGTGTATGTAAAAAACATTTATCTTCTTAAAAAAATAAAAAAATTGTAGTTGGCAACTGTCCTCTGGAGTCTCAGCGGTGGCATCGTGCCGAAGAAGAGTCTATGGGTGGTTCTTCAGGCCCGATGACTTTCCGCGGTGTAATGCAGGGTTGCGTTTGCTAGACGCCGGTATTTCGTTGACCCTGCTTCACAGCCTAAGCAGCGCAGAAGGTCGCTTTTAGGCGCTATCTTGACGGCTCCGGAATCCTTCTTGGCGGCAGCCGGTTTCTTGTTCAGGCATATGTTATCGATCTCTCGTAGGACAGAGCTGTCCGCGTCCAGATCGGTCGGCAGGCAGGTCACATTGGTAGACCCAAATTCGTCTTGCATCTGACGTTTTTCGAAGCGTTCCTTCTGAGAACGGGTGCATGGCGGCGAATAGGCTTGACCCATCATGGTTAAGCGCACTGCAGCGGTGGCCTTCTCCGTGACGGCAGACTTTGGCGGCTTCCAAGCCTTCGGTGCTTGGGCTCGTCTCTGTATCTTGCCCTTGCGTTGCACCTTGTCCTTGGGTACGTTCACTTTGGCGGACCTCATCTTTTAGCGGTCTTCACTGCACTTGCAATGGGCCTGTGGACCAGCTTCTTCTTCTTCTCCTTCTCCGTCGGTGCATATACTGCACGCGTGCCGAGGAACAGTATGCATCGTTTTCGTCTTCAAGACAAGGATGCTCGAATTAGTTGCGAAGGAACTGTATGTTATTTTTAAACCTGCGGTTATGCGGAATGAGTCCGTTGTTTTTAGGCACTGCTGAGGAGTCTCTAATTTCGTCGATTGGCTGGCTCGACGGCTGCGCTTCTCTAACAGCGCCTCAAGTATAACTGAGCTGTTTAAACGCAGCCATACAGAGAGTGGGAATCTGCTGGTATTTTAAAGCTGTAGCTGGTAGTGAATCTTTCTTCGACTTTGTCGGATTGTACTTTTAATTTGCACTAGTTCCATTTACTATACAAAGAACGCGCACTGACACCATCCGGCGAGAGTGCTATAACGACGGTTGTCTCAAGTTCAGAGCTGTGAACTGTGGAGTACGTAGTCATCTGCGCCGCATTGTCCAATAGAGAGAGCCTCGGAGAACGGTAGAGACCACAGCTCCGAACATCGCATCCTATATGGAACAATAATCGGTAAGTATACTCTGCTTTGGAAAGCGCACTACAACAGTTCAAAATCAACTGTAACTTATAATTTTTTATCTCGGTTTTAATCCACGCTTAACATTATACGCTGATGTGCATTATCTTTATGATGCTTTAGAGAAAATTAGTTAAAACTAACCCAGAAAATTTTGCGCCTTTTTTGTTTGAAATAGAAAGTATCGCCTAACATAGAAATCACTAACTCGCTGGTGGGGTGCTTGTGTGGTATTGTGTGGTGTTTTAAGAGACAATTGGCCATTTGTAACACTTCTAAATTATACGGAACATTGATGCTGGGTATTCATGGAAACCTTGCAGTTCTTAAATACCCGCATCAGAACTGTGTACACTCTTTGGAATATGTGATGCAATCGTGGGCCCAGGTAACTTCAGGATCCATGGGCAAAAAAATTACGAGGGTTTTTAGCAACTAAAGTAGTGAAAGGCGAAAGCCTAGTTCCGCATTGAGCAGCGGAACTGGCACTAATCAGGAATAATTAATAATATCTATTTTACTACACATGAATTATGTGTCATAAAGTAGGTAAGCAAGTGATTATATTAGTCATATAACGGGTGGTTAAATTATAATTACTACATAAGTAATAATTAGTAATTGATCATTGATTGCCATATTCCCATAAAAGGCACGCATTCGCGCATTCTGTGGTGGTGCTCTGTGACGGGTCGAGACATCTATGACATCACCCCGTCTGGGCCAATCAGAGCCGCTTCAAAATCTGGACACATTTTGTCCACGACAGCATGGGCCAATAAAGCCTTTTCGCCTTAAAAACAGGCCGTATACTCACACTGCGTTTTTTATTCACGCGACGAGGATAAATACACGACATAGTTCGAACGCTTACACACTCATGCACGCAACGTGTCTATTTCTCTACTATATGTATCTGCGCAAAAAAAAGGCCGGTTAACAGAACTGTCCTGCTGTGGGCCCAAGGGCGCGGGGCTCCGACGTCCGGTTTCCGTGCGCTGCAGGTGGACGACTGTTGCCTGGTCGGCGACGATCAGGCACACATAGAGTACTGCCTGGTCACCAGGGCAGGCATCCGCAGGCTCCAATCCTGCAGGCGGGAACGTCACGACTCCTGGAAAGCTGGCATCAGCAGGCAGGTGTTTATAGGTCATGGATAGGGAATCGTCGGGTTCAAGCTTGTGGCGCAATGCTGCAGTGCGGCAGACAGGCTTTGAACCTTGGCGCGCGAGAGGTGCTGCTACCTATAGGCTTTAGGAAACACCGAGCTCCCATTTGGACATGTCGCAACCCAGAATCTCATTGCCACGACTGCTTGTCACCGCGCTCCCACGCACGCGGAAACACTTTGTTTCCGCGCTGACAATGCACGTCATCACAGTATATCCGTAAAAAGCAATTCACATAATTTACTAGACTGTAGATTTATCCACTCATCTCTAAATATAGGCACAGCACATGAGACGGGACATTAGGGTACAGAAATACTAAACTTTTACGCATTGTTTGGAGAAGAAAAACAGGAAGGAAATTTTGAGCTTGATATCACATGCTAGCACACCGTTAATGCAGGGGCTTCGTGAACAGTTACTCGAGGTGAAAATTCTGAATAGTTAAAATGAGCAAGCGGTCATGCCGAGATATCAAAAGTATGTAGCTTAGCATAGAGAAATCGGTAGTCGGGCGTATTGGAAGTAGTCATAACGAAAATAGAAATTCAGACATGAAGCAGAGAAAAATATTTTTTACTAAGTAGAAATCAAGACACCGGCCCGGTTCGAAGGAGCTGCCAATATAGAGCATCCTTGCCACCGTGGAGCCACTTGTTCCTCATAGAGGTCCGTACTTTGCATGGGGTTGGAGGGTCCAGTATACCTACACCTATGAGTTGAATGTGAATTATAGATTACGCTGTGAATGAAAGGATACCCCCGTCTCGATTTGAACACAAAGCAGAATATGGTAATGTCGGTATTTATTTCCTTACTTTACAGTCTTTTATGTGGCTTGTTTTATCGATTTCTATCTCGTCTTTACACAACCGCACCATAATTTTCTTAATGGGCATACTAATTTTCGTACACAGCGTCCCTCTCAATTGTGGCTCCTACGTTACATGAAAAACCTAACAATCGGTAATGCATGTCGTCGCAAAAAAATAATAGGGGAGACCTAATTTCCACCACTAAGTTATGGTGATGATTGGCGTTTGCCAAGTCAGCTATGTAGACAAAATAGTATGTGGTCTCCTGATGTCACGTAACACAAAGAAAAGTCAGGGCATGGCCATGCCACCTACCAACTACCACCTGCTAAAGCAACAACTATGAGTTTCAGCTCAAACCTTCGACAATGCCGACGCCAGACTTTAACGTGATAGCGCTAAAGGCCGCTTTCCCAGAAACGCCAGCATCGCAGCTCGGCACTGGCTTTGTGAGCGATCAATCACGAGCATGGGAAGCCGTCGGTAGACTGGAGCTGACATGGCCGACCATTAATTGGACTTAGGTTTGCCCCACATATCGGATGGCAGAAGCTTCCAACACGGGCTGCTTCTTTAATTTAGGAGGGCATTATCGCAATCAGCCTGCCAGGATCCTCGCATTTACGTTACCCCTAGGCTACCCAGGCACGGTCATACAGCTGGGATAAAGCGAATTGTTTCATGTGGCACGGTAGCCTACGCTTTCGCGTCATACCCTTACAGGCGGAGCTTGCGTGTTCTCCATCGTTTTCTCTGGGCAAGACTACTTCGAACAAATCGCGTTAATATTAGCGTATTTACTCAGGAGTGCTATAGGTCCAGCCTCGACAGACCGCGTAACACGCCGGTTTATCTATACCTCGCCGAAACATTGACACGACGTGGGACCTTTATTAACGTTTATAAACGACTGCCGCTTAGCTCCCAGTTTGCGGCTCGTGATAAGGCGTAGTAATGACGGCCGTGTAGATGACGGGGTGTGGCGCGTGGTATATTGTCATCGTCATCATCATCAGCCTGACTATACCCACTGCAGGGCGAAGGCCTCTCCCATATTCCTCCAATTAACCCGGTCCTGTGCTAGCTGCATCCACGTGAATCCTGCGAACTTCTTAACCTTATCTTCCGACCTAACTTTCTGCCGCCCCCTGCTACGCTTTCCTTCCCTTGGAATCCCCTATAGCATATGTGGTACATAGGCGTGGTATATATGGTTCGGAAATGGCTGCCGTGGTTTCGACGGGGTGAGGCTCGCGGTGTGGTGCAGACGGTGACAGGGCGTGCCGAACGAAGTTCGTTCCTCATTGCTTCTGTGACGGCCTAGGTGACTGAGCCTTCGTAGCCGTAATTCGCTGCAGCTCCTCCAGAACATTTCTCTTAAATGAGCTCTTGAGGAGTGGTCCTATTGATTGCAATCAGCGCCGCCGCAGTCGTCACAGCACCGATGACGGTTCTGTTGTACTGGCGGCACAGTTTGTGGAGAGCTCGCTTCATAGCTGCAGCGTCTTTCACGAATTCACTCAGGGTTTTAGGTACGTTGCGCACCAAGCTGGCAAACATCTCCTCTTTGACACCATGCAGGAGATGCCGTAGCTTCCTTACATGGCTCACACATACCAGTATCAGCACTGCGGCGAAAAAGGATCGCCATCTCTTCGGAAAACTTATCTACGCTTTCATGCAGCTGCTGGAAGCGCACTTCAAGCAGGCGCACCACAGTGTCTCGTCGATCAGTACTCGCAAATGTTGTGTCTACTAGCTGTCGGCGGAAGTCATTTCATGTGTATAAGCTGGCATCGTAGTTTTGAAACGAAGTCCTAGCGCAATCCTGAACCGCAAAACAAATGTTCGAAAGATTGTGGTCCGCGCTCTACTGATTGAACTTTGGCACCGGTTCAAACTTGTCTCCCTGTCTTGCACATCTTCAAACGCGTCCCGGCGGAAGCACTCTGGCACCTTCGTGTTATGAAGTGCCACGGGCGTAGGGGTTGAACGTGCCACGGCTTGGGAGAGCTGGCGAACTTCTACGTTTGAACAGTCACCCGGCAGATGGTTTTACTTCGGGGCTAGGCATAGAATGCGGCGGCTAGAGCGATGGACAGGCGTATCGATATCCGAGATCCGCTCTGGACTGCCGGAAGGAGTCCACGCATACCTAGCACGCGCCAATAGTGTCTAACCTCACTACTATCCCAAGGAGCGCCTAAAGACAAAATGGTTTGGTGGACAACCGGAACGAGATCTGCATTTAAGCTTTGTTTATTTCCAGCCTCGCGCTGGTCGGCCCAGTTGTCATCTTTGCCGTCTTTTTCTATATGGCAGTATAAATTAGAATCCTGATTTATGCACCGCGACAGAATCAGTGCTGCCTCACATTGCCTGGATTTATAATATTGGCATTGAAATTACGCGATTAACGCTGATAGTGGGTGGTATTCTCTAAGGCATTCTGCTGCCTGGCTGATATATGCTGGAACAGCTGGAACACGTAAATCGCCAATATGCTTAAATTAGAGACCATATATCCTACTGACGCATTAAGGGCTGATCTCACTCAGTAATCAGCCACTTCATTTGAAAGAACGCCTGCACGGCCGGAAACCCAGACAAAAGCGCATCTTTCAAAGTGCCCGGAAGAACAAAAATTAAGAGGTTTAACGTTGCTGTACCGAATGTGGAGCGAAACGTTTGGCCGCCGGCGACCGAACGTCGAATCGAACTCAACCAGCGTTCTGTTGAAGGCATCAAAGTTCACCGGCGTTCTAGGCAGAGTATCCGGGCTGGAACCCGACCACCGGCGGCGGCGTTTCGATGGAGGCAAAACGGAGAGGCGACCATTGCCGCGCGATGTCTATGGACGTTAAAGATCTCCGGGTTGTCAAAATTACCCCGTAGTCCTCTTTTTGGTAGGGTGGCAGGACGGAGAGGTGTGATGAACGCGGCGCGCTTTATGTAGAGAAGGGTGGCCTTCCGAGCGTGATAGCCGCTGGGGCTGAACAAAGCGCTGCAGTCTGGGGCGCTGCAACATTCCGGGACAGCCTTGAACGCGTCTATGGAACGCCACGCGACAGGAGCGGTGGTGTACCGCCCAAACACACTTGCCGGAGAAATTGTGACAGATACTTTGCCTTTCCCTTCCTGTAAGCCAGTTATAATTATATGTAGCACTGCAACAAACTCCGATAAGAGACACACTATGAGGAGCGGATGATAGAAAAGGAAGGATAGGCTTTCGCCATTCTACTTCAGAAAAAATTTCTGCGCGCGATATGCAATGTGAACTGGGATTTCCCAAGTGAACCTTTGTTCCAAGAGCTTAACATATTGAAAGTGCATAATTTATACAACTACATGTTAGTACACGCATACATTAAAGAATGCAAATTGAATAAGTTTGCCATCCGTTCAACAGCCAATCTTAAATAAAATCTACTTCACTACCAAACGCGATGTCCGGAATACTGGCATGTAACACACACGCGAACTAATTACGGTAAGCAAATGATTGCTCATACCCTACCTGCCTTACTCAATGCACTAATCTCGGAAAATATTGATGTTTTACATGTTTCATTATCTACTCTACACAATTATTTTTGCCACTAATATTGAGTGTGTATTTATATTGTCAACCATTGGGTTAGTCATTGTAAATCAACACTATATATGTTCCTTGCCAATTGTACTTCTTTTGTGACTGAGTGAGATTATTTTCATGCTGCTGTATTTTTTTTTTACTTTTTTACTAACCTATGTAGCTTTTGCAGATTCACCTTTTTTGTTTGTTATTTTTGTTTCTTTCTTCATGCTTGTGCTTTATTGTATTGAAAGCATTGCCATTCCGCACGGCTGCTGCTGGCAACGAACGGGTTTTAGGACCTGTCAAGCTGTTTCCGCAGCTTTTTTCCTCGAACCTGTCCGTTTACAACTGTACTTTGCAAACGGAAAATAAAGCACTTACTTAAAGCACTTACTTACTCTTAAGACACATCGCGGAGGAGTCGACAGTAGACTCAGCGCGCCAGCTGTGCACCGTGTGAGGTCATTCCCTCCTGAAGTTGCTCAGCTGTCGGAGTGGCGGCGAGACCTCAGAGTCACCCGTGCCGCGTAGGTCTCGGCGGCGACTCCGACATTGCTCTCCAGCTGTGCTTCGTGTGATGTCGCTCGCTCCTACCGCATTCGCAGTTGGGGCTTCATATCACAAATGCAGCTTTTCGCGGCGGACTGAGGCATTTGTAGAGTTAACATGTGATGGAGTGTTTTCCTAGGTGATCAGAAAGAAGACGGTTTAAAATGTTCGCAGGAATATATTTCACTTGAGAGGGCAACATGTTGTCATAATGATAGTTCATTACGGCCTGTGTGTCATCAACGCATGGAAGTAACTGAGGCTGACATGTATTTGTACTAAATTTATTTACTTATTCAAATACCTAACGGGCTCCAACTGGAGTTTTATGTGAGGGGGTGTTACATCAAATGCTGGGGTGCGAACAGAAGCAAAAGGGACACAGTTATTTGATCATCGTTATACAAGTAGTTGATAACCAACCTGAAAATGGAACGCAGTTAGAAAACTGTTCAGAACAAAATACTGCAAATGTTTTCTTTGAAAATAACATGATTATAGATGTTAACAATGTCGTCAGGAAGACAAATCTTATGATTGTACGTGGCAGAGCCGATGAACTGAGAGAGGTGGTTCGTCCCGAAATGCGTTTGAAGCTGAGGGGATTATGTAATTGGTGAGATGTGCGGGTCGGTTGCGTGAGAGGAAGTGTGAAAGGATTATGACTGTAAACAATCTTATAGAAGAGGCAAATAAGTGCTATTTCCGGCGAAATTCTAAGGACGGGAGTGGCAGCAATGCCTTTTTGTTATACATGCTGGAATGTCAACTATAGCAGCGGGCAATAAAGCGAGCGGTGCGATTTTTTTACGTGCTCAAGGTAATGGATTAAGTAGTCTTGATGAAGTGACCGAATGGAAGATGCGTGTTAAAATTGAGGCTGAAAAAATGTTTGATAAGCAAGCTAACGTGTGGAAGAAGCCGCACCCCTGAGGTTACGTTTAATATAGCCTGATCTAATTTAGCCTTGCCGGCAACTCTCTCTATTTGTGTTTTCCGAGAGAGATTAGGTGACAGATGGACGCCAAGGTAAGATGACGCAAGGGTGACTGGTCTGTGGTTAAGCGAATATGTGAAAAGGTAATTAGATCGTTTACGGCTATATCATTATCCGCAATTTATCATCGTTATGGGTCATTTGCCATGATGAGCACCAGTTGGTAACGCGATCTAGATCTTCCTGAAGAGCGATGTGGTCGTTAACAGAGCCGGTTTCGCGGTAAATCATGCAATTCTCTGCGAATAATCTGATTGTCTAGGCAATGCTTAACGGTAAGTCACTGATGTAGATTAGATATTTCAATGGGCCTATTACACTACTTTGCTATACACCTGATGTTACATCATTTAAAAAAGAATAATTGTTATCCTAAAAGTGCATTGTTTCCGAAATAATAAGAAATTTCTTACCTAAAAAATGCTTAAAGAGTTTGGCACAAGGATGACAGTTTACTATTAGAAGACAATGTGGATCGTGGTCAAAGGCTTTAGCATAGTCAATGAATATACAGTCGAGTTGAAGGTTTTCATCCATACCGTGAAGCAGCTCGGTAATAAATTCGAGTAGTTGTGTCTCACATGATGTGCCTTTTCTGAAGCCGTGTTGTTTCGAAAAGAATCCATTGGCTTCCAAGTGTAGCGCCATATTAGATGCAAGGATATGCTCGAGAAGATTGCAGTATATACAAGTCAGCATCATTGGGTGATAGTTAGCCACATTTCTTCTGTCATTAGATTTGAAAATTGGAATAACTGTTCCAATTATCCATGTGAGTAACGATGTGAGTACAACGCTAGGGTGGGCCACAGTGCCTCTTTAAAATTTTTGAATTGATGCCATCGACACCACACGAAGTAGTTACTTTTAAAATATTATTCAATCATGCAGCGCTATCAACAGGAACTTCTATGAGATTCTTGTAATCATAGTGCTAATCTGGTGCCAATGAAATATTGGAATAGTCTTCCTTCGTGAACAAATTGCTGAAAGAGTTATTGAAAATCTTAGGGCATTCGTCTTGAGCGATGGGATCACCAGCCTCATCGATCAACGTAATATATGCAGATGTTTCCAGAATAAGAAATTATTTTCCAAAATATGTGGTTGTGCTTAAAGGGACAAAACACTGGAAATTAAATTTCAATTTTTTTTCGGCGCAATAGAAAGATTGATTCTAAAATGTTCGATTTGATCCATAACGGTTTTGGTAAAAATGCCGTAGAAAATATTTATCCAGAATTTTTCGATCAGAGCATGCGGCCGTTTTGATGTAGTCCGATGCTGGAAACCAAGAGAAAGCGACCGCGATGACGACTGGTAGTCGACAGATAGACGTACCGAAAACAAATATACAGTTCACTCGCCATACAGTAATAAGACATTTTTTTTCGTTTAGGGTAACATTCTTTTCAAACTCAAGGCTGTTACCACACAATAACACACGCCTCGTTAACGAAAGTTGTCGTGTATCATAGCATTATTCACGGAATTCCAAACACTGTGGCGCCATCTAGTGGCAAAGCTTGAAAGCATGCCTTTCGGGGTCCGAAAGGAAAGAGTGGTTTTTCTTTAATGGCGCAGTGAAGGGAGCGTTAAATGTAATAAATTATGACAAGCTTTTCTAGAAGAAAAATGATCAGCGTGCATTTATGAAAATCCTCGATATTTTGCTGAGATGTATACTCATGGGGTACTAGAGTGATGGTAATGGGTTTCTCCGCAAGGCAGCGCCTCAGTTATTTTTATGCGAATTTCAATGGAAAATAAATTTGTAAAGCCTCTTTTCTTTGATATTGCAGTGTCGATCTGTACTATATGAGGCAAGATCTTTTCATCTCCACCCCAACCTCACGACATATTTTGCCCAGAGTTATTTGCTTTTAAGAAGTGACTGCAGATCGTCAGCCATGTACTTGTGCCTTGCTTTACGTACGGCCGCACACTTTTTTTTTTCATCAGCCTGATTATAGCCACTGCAGGGCGAAGGCGTCTCTCATATTTCTCCACTTAACCCGGATCTGTGCTAGCTGCATCCACTTGACCCCTGCGAACTTCTTAATCTCATCCGCCCACTTAAGTTTCTGCCGCCCCCTGCTACGCTTTCCTTCCCTTGGAATCCAGTTAGTTACCCTCAGCGACTATCGGTTATCCTCTCTTCGCACTACATGTCCTGCCCATGGCCATTTCTTCTTCTTAATTTCCACTAGAATGTCGGTAACTTGAGTTATTTCTCTGACCCACTCTGCATGCTTTCTATCTCTTAATGTTACTCCTACAATTTTTCGTTCCATAGCCCCCTGAGTTGTCCTCAACTTAAGTAGAACTGTCCTGGTTAGCCTCCACGTTTCAGCCCCATAGGTGAGTACAGGCAAGATGCAACTGTTGTATACTTTCCTCTTGAGCGATACCGGTAAGCTGCTAGTCATAATCTGCGAGTGCTTGCCAAATGCGCTCCATCCCAATCTTATTCTTGTTATTTCCTTTTCATGGTCCGGATCTGCGGTTACTACCTGTAATAAGTAGACATATTCGCCTACTACTTCCAGTATTTCGCTACCTAATGTAAACTGCTGTTCCTTCCCGAGGCTGTTGAACATTACCTTAGTCTTCTGCATATTGATTTTCAAGCCTACCTTTCTACTTTTTCTGTCTAGGTCATCAATCATTATTTGCAGTTATCCCCCGCGTTGCTTAGCAAGGCAATGTCATCAGCAAATCGCAGATTCCTAAGGTATTCTCCATCTACCCTTATCCCTAACTGCTCCCATTCCAAGTTTCTGAATACTTCCTCTAGACAAGCTGTGAATAGTACTGGGGAGATTGTGTCTCCTTGCCTAACACCTTTCTTTATGGGAATTTTGTTACTTTCCTTATGCAGAACTATAGTTGCTGTGCAGCCACTATATATATCTTCCAGCACTTTCACGTACGGCTCGTCTACCCCCTGATTTCGCAATGCCTGCATCACCGCCGAGGTTTCAACTGAGTCAAATGCTTTTTCGTAATTAATGAATGCTATGTATAAGGGCTGGTTATATTTCGAGCATTTTTCTATCACCTGATTGATGGTATGGATATGATCAATAGTAGAGTACCGTTTCCGAAGCCCTGCTTGATCCTTTGCTTGATTGCAGTCTAAGGTTGTCCTGATTCTATTAGGGATTGCCTTAGTAAATACCTTATATGTAACAGACAGTAAGCTGATTGGTCTGTAATTGTTAAGGTCCTTAGAGTCCCCTTTCTTGTGAATGAGGATAATGTTTGCATTCTTTCATGGTTCCGGTACCGTCGATGACACCAGGCACTGCGTAGACAGGGTGGCCAGTTTTTCTAGCACGATATCCCCCCAATCCTTCAGCAAATCTGTAGTTATCTGATCCTCTCAAGCTGATTTCCCCCTTTTCATAGTTTCTAGTGCTTTCTTGACCTCGTCCATCGTCACTGGTGGAACGTCTGACTCTTTTTCCCTACCGCCAACCTCATTACGGTCCTGACTGCTTTGGCTACTGTAGAGATCTGTATAGAACTCCTCGGCTACTTTCACTATCTTGTCCATATTAGTGATGACGTTGTCTGCCTTGTCCCTTATCGCATACATCTGATTTTTGCCTATGCCAATTTCTTCTTTACCGCTTTAAGGATTCCCCCGTTCTTTACAGCGTGCTCAATTTTCTCTATGTTATACTTCCTTATATCGGCCATCTTGAGCTTATTGATTAGCTTTGATATCTCGGCCAATTCGATCTGGTCTGCTGGAATGGAAGCTTTCATACTTTGGCGTTTCTTAATCAAAACTTTCGTCTCCTTAGACAGCTTACCGGTATCCTCTCTAACTATCCTACCGCCTACTTCTACCGCGCACTCAGTAATGATATCTCTGAAATTATTGTTCCTTGCCTCTAGGGTAATGTCGCCATCCTCAGTGAGAGCTGAATACCTATTCTGTAGCGAGATTCTGAACTCTTCTGCCCTCCCCCTCACCGCTAATTCGTTGATGGGTTTCTTTCTTACTAATCTGTTACGTTCCTTCTTGAGATTTAGGCTAATTCGGGACCTCACCATCCTGTGGTCACTGCATCGCACTTTCCCGATTACCTCTACATCCTGCACAATGGCGGGGGTTGAACACATTATGCAGTCGATTTCATTTAAGAGCGCAGCTCTTTGGCGTCCGTTCCTGGGTTTCGCGTTGGCGTCGGCGTCGGCGTCGTCGTCGGCCTCGTAACCAGCTCCGCCCCCCTTTCATCCCCCCAACGCTAGCAGCGACCGACTGATACCGCTGGATGCCGCTGACGCCGCTAGAGAGTCAAGATAACGTGACTGCATAGAACACCGTCGCCGCCATGCAGAAAGAGGAGGGGAGGTCCCCCCCCCCCCTCTGTTCCTGTGTGGCGGATAGGGTGCTATTCAGTTGCCGACGCGCCGGTTATTTCACGTAGCCCCGGCACGCCGACGAATATGTGACCACCTTCCCACGGCTAGACCTGGTTCTTGGCGCTGCGGAAGCGAGGGTATCATATTGTTTGCATCGGCATCGGCGGCGTTGTCCCTGAAACCAACTCCGCAGCTGGGGTTGACTCACTATCGGCGTCAGCAGCATCAGTCAGTCGCTGCTATCTCTTCCTACCTCCCATTATCGCGTTGTCCGCTTGCTGCGCGCTTCTGCCCCCATCGTTTGCCGCTGGGTGTACACGCCGCCCCCCTCTTCCTGCGAGTCTCCGGTTGTCAAAGCGCCGGCTCGAACTTAATTCCTTTCTTCGCTCCTCCTCCAATGCAACCCCTGTGCGGTGGCAATCAGAGAGCCAGATCGGTGGCGGCGGATCTGTATATGTGCACCGCCCGAGCCGAAATTGCCGCTGCCGTTCGCCACTGCGAAATTATGTGCCAGTTCTTTCTGAGCCATGCGCGAGACGACCGGTGGAAGTCCTCCGCTGCTGCTGCTGCTGCTGCTGCTGCTGCTGCTGCTGCTGCTGCTGCTGCTGCTGCTGCTGCTGCTGCTGCTGCTGCTGCTGCTGCTGCTGCTGCTGCTGCTGCTGCTGCTGCTGCTGCTGCTGCTGCTGCTGCTGCTGCTGCTGCTGCTGCTGCTGCTGCTGCTGCTGCTGCTGCTGCTGCTGCTGCTGCTGCTGCTGCTGCTGCTGCTGCTGCTGCTGCTGCTGCTGCTGCTGCTGCTGCTGCTGCTGCTGCTGCTGCTGCTGCTGCTGCTGCTGCTGCTGCTGCTGCTGCTGCTGCTGCTGCTGCTGCTGCTGCTGCTGCTGCTGCTGCTGCTGCTGCTGCTGCTGCTGCTGCTGCTGCTGCTGCTGCTGCTGCTGCTGCTGCTGCTGCTGCTGCTGCTGCTGCTGCTGCTGCTGCTGCTGCTGCTGCTGCTGCTGCTGCTGCTGCTGCTGCTGCTGCTGCTGCTGCTGCTGCTGCTGCTGCTGCTGCTGCTGCTGCTGCTGCTGCTGCTGCTGCTGCTGCTGCTGCTGCTGCTGCTGCTGCTGCTGCTGCTGCTGCTGCTGCTGCTGCTGCTGCTGCTGCTGCTGCTGCTGCTGCTGCTGCTGCTGCTGCTGCTGCTGCTGCTGCTGCTGCTGCTGCTGCTGCTGCTGCTGCTGCTGCTGCTGCTGCTGCTGCTGCTGCTGCTGCTGCTGCTGCTGCTGCTGCTGCTGCTGCTGCTGCTGCTGCTGCTGCTGCTGCTGCTGCTGCTGCTGCTGCTGCTGCTGCTGCTGCTGCTGCTGCTGCTGCTGCTGCTGCTGCTGCTGCTGCTGCTGCTGCTGCTGCTGCTGCTGCTGCTGCTGCTGCTGCTGCTGCTGCTGCTGCTGCTGCTGCTGCTGCTGCTGCTGCTGCTGCTGCTGCTGCTGCTGCTGCTGCTGCTGCTGCTGCTGCTGCTGCTGCTGCTGCTGCTGCTGCTGCTGCTGCTGCTGCTGCTGCTGCTGCTGCTGCTGCTGCTGCTGCTGCTGCTGCTGCTGCTGCTGCTGCTGCTGCTGCTGCTGCTGCTGCTGCTGCTGCTGCTGCTGCTGCTGCTGCTGCTGCTGCTGCTGCTGCTGCTGCTGCTGCTGCTGCTGCTGCTGCTGCTGCTGCTGCTGCTGCTGCTGCTGCTGCTGCTGCTGCTGCTGCTGCTGCTGCTGCTGCTGCTGCTGCTGCTGCTGCTGCTGCTGCTGCTGCTGCTGCTGCTGCTGCTGCTGCTGCTGCTGCTGCTGCTGCTGCTGCTGCTGCTGCTGCTGCTGCTGCTGCTGCTGCTGCTGCTGCTGCTGCTGCTGCTGCTGCTGCTGCTGCTGCTGCTGCTGCTGCTGCTGCTGCTGCCAGAGCAGAGGCCCAGCGCCGTCGCCGCCAGAATCCAGAGCAGTAAGCGAGGATGAAGCAGAAGCTCATCGCCGCCGTCGAGAAGACCCTGCCGTTCGCACCGCCGAAGCGGAGGCTCATCGCCACCGTCGAGAGCAACCAGGTGTAAGCGAGGCTGAAGCAGAAGCTCATCGCCGCCGCCGAGAAGGGAGTCTTTGTTAAAGGAATACGTGTGAAAAATAAAAAAAAATTCTGTGATAGCGCATACATGTGTTGATCGATTTCTTTGCCTCAATCTATCGAAAAGGTGAAACAGCTTACCACGGCTTAGATCAATGAGTACAAAAAGATATGCGGGGTAATTAGCTGTTAAATACCGGCGTTAGTTTTTTTTAACTGGCGCCAGTTATCATAGACAGAGCGGTCAGGAAATTATGGTACAAAATGTGTCGCAGAAGGTTTGTAAGTCACGGTTAAAGGCATCGTACTTTGCCCTGTCATAAACAAAGATGAATTTGAGGGATGGGCTGCTTTGGCGTGACGGCATTTTTAGAGTGAATTGGAGTAACTTGTATTCACTGGAACCATCTTTAAAGACGTCGGGCTTATATTGCCAGGAGCCGACGTAAGAACAAGGTCTCATATGTTAAGACCAGGGGTTGGCTGATGAACTAGTTAAGCTAAAGAAAAGTCTAAGGTTAGTTCAACGAATTTAGCCACGTCATTTACCGATGCAACTGTGGTTCTCCAGTTGTTACTCGGGTAATTAAAATCACAAAATACATAAATGTCGGCTTTTGGGAAATTAGTTGTGATATCTGAAAAGTTCGCATCCAAAGTGCTACGAAATCTAAAGTATCTGGTGGTCGGTAACATACACCAAGAAGGGACAAAAAAAGATGAGTATACGACGCAAACTCATTAGATTTCTAGAGGCGATGGATTGTTGACACGAAAGGAAGGAATGCATTTTGTTATGGCTATCATTACACCACCGCCTCTTTTGCTAGGTCTCTCATTTCTAAACGAAAAATCGCCAGAATAAGGTAAGGTTTCGTGGTCTGTTATATCTGGGTGTAGCCATGCTTCTGTTAAAGCTAAGGTGAGTTACTCTCTTGTATGTTCGTATGTTCTAGGCTATCGTAGGCCATAGCAACATCAGGTGCCACCAAAGCTGAACCTTCCTTCCTGCGTAGCGAGAGGCGGATTGGGCCCCCTGAACTACGTGCGCGGACCCTATGGAGCAACCGCATCGAAAGCCAATCTGCACTTAGCTGATACCATTAACTTCATGAACAAGCTTTGTTAGACGACTGTGCACTATTTGTTCTATAATTTTTCTATATTTGAAGTTAATGCATTTGCCTTAATTTTATTTTAGATCGATCCCCTCCCAGCTTCTTTCGACAACAAAATAATTTCTGCAACCTTTCAGATGTGTGGAATCTGAGCATTTGCTAATGAAGAGTTCACAATATCCAAACAGCCACTTGTTATATCTGAGGATAAGATTTTTATGATTACAGTGGTCATACCATCGTATCCTGGAGCTGCCGACTTTATCGTTGTCAAGAATTATAGCAGCTCTCACTAGGAAAACGTGGTAAAGTCTGGGCAACGTGAGAGTGCACGCAAAGTGCCCTGTCACTTTTTTCTGGAACCGTAACGCCAATCCCTGACCAATGCACTCCAGGGTATTCTTCGCTTTCTGTGGCGCAAACACTGTTGAATTATAGAGACTGGAGACTGGGGAAATCTTGTTTTGCTCCGTGGACCTGTATAAAGCCTTCCAATTATGTCCTTGAGAGATATGTCTCTAAATTTTGGTTATACTCCTCCTTAGCTTTTGCAGTTGTTCTTTTGAACGATATAGAGTATAGGTTGCAATTTACATTAGCTGGACTCTATTTGTAAGACAGACAGACCGACAGACAGACAGAGTGTCGCAGACAGATTTTCTACGACGATAAGCTTTCTCGCATTTTTATGTCCAGCTGGGAGAGCGCAGTTTCTTAAGATTCGTCTCGCGTACAGTATACGCTCTTTGCTATGCTACATTTTTCAGAAAGGGACTTGTCTCCTTGGCTCTGTCGGACCGGCTTGCAAAAACTACCGCAGTAAAAGAAGCAGGTATAAGATTTTTATTAGCAATGCGATTAACAAATTTGTGGCTTGTACCAGTATTTTTGAGTGGAGATAAACGCTATTTAATGTCATCGGCAAACGATCACTAGATGTGCCAGAATCATCTGTGAATTCAATGACTATGCGGCAAACTCCTCACATGAGTATATAAAAACTCCAGAATTGTAACAGCTCGCAGCATTTGTAGACATCCACGACTAGGGAAGCTGGCCGCCGGAATCTATCTAATTGTCCAGGTCACTGTGGTGCGAAATAAAATCCCCTGCAATTACAGGACTG
Organism: Amblyomma maculatum; assembly: GCF_055883805.1. Lineage (NCBI taxonomy): Eukaryota > Metazoa > Arthropoda > Arachnida > Ixodida > Ixodidae > Amblyomma > Amblyomma maculatum. Next base: position 16,593,388 of record NC_139350.1, read on the forward strand.
CTTATGGCGGCCATAACCCGTCCAAACAGTCTGTCCTGAACGCGCCTAAAGAGAACAAAGTATTGCTTTTTTCTGTGGCACATTGCGGAAGAAATATTGATCGCTTAAAGCTCACAGTCAGGACGTACAAATTGTTTACCTATTGATGCCTGATGACATATATTTTTCGATATCATTTTTACCGACCCGTCTTGTCTGCCAATATTGATTCTGAAATTCTCATTGAAATTTTAGAACTTTCAGACTCTGAAGGTTCTGAAATTTGTCATTGAAAGTTATTTATAGGGAGATAGACACGTTCCTTGTAGAAGTATTATTGTTGTTGTTTGCACTTCATTATTTTTGTTTTGTATACTTGTAACAGGAGGTCCTCTGTGCAGCCATTGGCTTTGGGACCTCCTCCTTTACTTACCAATATTTGTATTCATTCGTTGCATTGAATCAATAAATTCTGATTCTGATTATATTAGGGTTATACTTATGACCAGGTAATTGTAAATCAGGAAATAAAGACAGCATGGAGCGACAATTTAATTGTGAAATTTTAGGATCTGCCATGGCTACTCATAAAAGAAAGAGGTAATAATAGCTTCTTTTATGACGTCAGTCTGAAGGAGGACATTTAGCGATCCTTTCTGAGCTTTTACGTGAGGTACGCAAGCATTTATCGGTGACAACGCATTTCGCTTCTCGGACGGCCGCGACATTTCAATGTCTGTGGCACAGATGCCAGAGCGATGTCCGTTACTAGCAAAATTGAAGCAGTTTCCGCCTGGGAATCATCAAGAGGGCCATTGAGCAGGGATCACTGGCTAAACCACCTGGCAGAGATACAGACATTGGTGCCGGAACCAATTTTTATGACACTGAATCAGCTGATACAATCTGATCCAACGCCTCAGAAAACGTGTTGATCCTACGCTCAATCACAATATTGAGTGCATTTTTCACAGTCGATACACCTGATGTTGCCGAACTGGACTCAATGTCTCTAACAGAGCAGTACATACCACTCGCATATGACCCCTTTTCCTGTCTAAAAGCGCATTAGCGTCTGCTTTTGAGCAGCGCATTTCTTTCATTATCTATAATAAGTTCTGTTCTTCACAACGTTTTGAGCAGTCTGCATCATCAGCCGTGTGGATGCTATTGCATAGGAAATAATAAGGCTTATCTATAAGGCAGTTGTCAGGTTTATGGTTTTGTCCACACACGGCAGCGGGTCGCAGGCTTGCATTCTTTGCCACTATGTCCAAACCGCCAGCAGTTTCAGTTTTGCAGAGGGCAAGGCTGCAAAGGGTCCACCAAATATACAATTGGCCAAATTTTTAATTAATCGGGGCCAAATGAATCTGAAAAACTTGTTTTTACCTTCTGAGGAGAAAACTGCGAACCGTTCAAGAAGTGTACTAACACGTGTGTACATACATTTTTTGTTATGTACCAAAACTCATGTGTGTTCATTGTACCGCGGACGCCTAGCTGCCATTGCCGCACTCAAGCAAATGTGTGCTTAAGCGGTGCAGAGTATATTGTGTACGAATGAAACCGGAATTAAATATTTATTATTATTATTTTATGGTATATTATTATTATTATTATTATTATTATTATTATTATTATTATTATTATTATTATTATTATTATTATTATTATTATTATTATTATTATTATTATTATTATTATTATTATTATTATTATTATTATTATTATTATTATTATTATTATTCACCTCATGTCTGCATCGATATACAGAAAGCACACCACCGCCCGCTTCCTGAAATTCTATTTTCTGTGGAGAAGAAGATAGGGCGGCACCATCCACGATATCTTTGACACATGCTAGCTGTTCAGAAATGAATGCATTCACTGGCACTGAACTCAGTTTTGCATACAAGCAGGTCTGCCACACGAGCAAAGTATGACGACTTGCAAACGATACCTCTGACACAGAAAGAGATCTTAGTTCCTTTTGACTTCGGTGTTTTCATTTTGATTATACTGTCACCTAAAGCAACTCTTGCGCTTCATTGGCACCTAATTTTCACTCACTGAAAATTTGTGACAGAAAGGATTTTTTTCTTTTCTCGGACCACTATATGTTTATGCAATGCCACACATCCTAAAAGAAAACAAACACTCCCCCATGAAATATGTTATTTCATTCGATTCTTGTTAATTGCAAAAAGGACTGCAAAAAATTCACCTGAAGTGGATTCGAACCGCTGTTCGAAAACGCAGCATTCTTTCAGTCAGAAGTTTATTTCTTTTTTCAACATGATATTTATTACACACGCTTACATGCAGAAAAGAGCTACTATTTACAAAGTAATCAGTCTTTATTCGAAGAAGTTTAATTGGCATACACAACAGTACACAACCAAAACATTTTTTACCACAGCTCCACTCCGCCGAACGAAAACAATACATCAATAATGCGAGCAAGTCCGGTTTATAGTCACTATCTTCGTGTCTCTCATCTGGTGCACCACCTAGCCGAAAGGAGTACTGGGATAACGAGAGACTCAGCATTCCGGTCCAACATGCTCGTGCTCCACGCTATTCCGTCCAAGGAGGAATAATTATGTCAAAGTGCACATGCTCATATTGAGTGGCCATTATGTAACACACACTGTGAGAAATTAAAACAAAGTCTTCTTTCAGTATTCTTCATAAAACTTCACAAAAGAATATCGCATCTTTACAACCAATAAAACAGTGTTCTACAATTTCAAGTGCATCCCACAGCCGGCAAATAACAAAAGAAAAAATATATATACAATTTTTGTGAACCCACACTTTACCAGGTAGAACTTCGGCATGAATCGTAGAAACATCATCCGCAGGACTACCAAAAGGAGCATGCTTTAATCGCGGTCTTCTTCATTTAAACAATATTTTTGGTGTTTGTCGCGAGGTGACGCCACTCAGAGTACCCTATCATTGAGAGAACGTAATCATGTCTGCGACAACCTCCGTTTTACTGATTCAAACTTCGAGCTTCTGATCCCGCTGCAGTTCTCACAGATGTTCTGAAAACACAAGATATCCATTGCCATAGCTGCGTGCACACATTTTACGCCACTGATCGTTACATTTATCGGGATGCTTCAGAGCAGGAATACTTACACGTTTCCAATATATGGACAGGCACATTCGCGCACGCCAGAATGAATGAAAAGGCATAAGCAAGTCTATTTTTAATAAACTATCTTCCGCAAAAAAAGAAGAGAAAACCCTGCAGTTCGCGACAGTCGTCATGAGTCAAGCGGTGGCAATGCGCCGAAGAAGAATCTACTGGTTCTTGAGGCCTGATGACTTTCCGCAGTGTAAAGCAGGCTTGCGTTTTCTTGGCGCGGTATATCCTTGGCCCAGCTTCACAGCCTAAGCGTCGGCAGAAGCTGAGGTTTTAGATGCTATCTTGGCGGCTTCGGAATCCTTCTTGGCGGAGGTCGGTTTTCAGTTCACGCATAGGTTCTCCATCTCTCTCGTAGGACAGAGCTGCCCTCGCCCAGTTCGGTCGGCAGGCAGGTCACATTGGTAGACCCGAATTCGTCTCTCATCTGACGTTTTTCGAAACGTTCCTTCTATGAACGCGTGTATGGCATCGAAAACGCTTGATCCACCTCGGCGAAGCGCACTGCAGCTGTGGCCTTGGCGGCTTGCTAGCCTTCCGTGCTTGAGCCGATGGCTGCATCTAACCCTTGGGCTGTCCCTGTTCTTCAGTATGTTCTCTTTGGCGGACCTCTTCTTTTAGCTGCCTTCACTGCGCTTGCGAAGAACCCGGTGAGCAGCTTCTTCTTCTTCCTCTTCTCCCTCAATGCATATCCTGCACGCGTGCCTAGAAATGTATATGCATCGTTTTCGTCTCCGCGATGAGGGCCTTATAAGAAAAAGCTAGACTTAGTTGCGAAGGTGCAGTATGTCGTTTTTACGCGGTAGCGTCAAGGAGCGCGTATCGCAGAAAAGCCGGTGTCGGCGGCGGCGTTGGCCGTGAGCGATAAATCCCGGCATGCACTTCATAAATAAAAAGCAACTTCCAAGATGGGCCGGGTGGGAATCGAACCAGGGTCTTCGGAGTGTGAGAGGGAGACGCTACCACTCAGCCACGAGTTCGATGCTCGGAATGGTACAAAAGCGCTTCTAGTGAATGCAGTGTTGCCTTAGAAACGTGCCGTAGAACGTTATACTGCGGTGTATATCGGTAATTATGAGCATGTTACTTACAGAAGTCGCAGTTACACGAGTAGCGAAGTACGTTTCCGCTACATTTCTTCTGCGCTCTGCGCACATGCAGAGCCATCTTGCGGCAAACACAGAAGAACCCCTCCTCGCAATGTGTGGCGCTGCCCCGACACGTGGCGCGCCACTCGCCCCTGACGTTTCGCCGTGCACCCTCACGGGTTGTAGAATGAAGCGTCTTTCCTTTCTTTAGATCACGATCTTCGCTCACCCGCTTCTCCCCTTCGGGCCGCGCGGGTACCGGTGCGAGGATGCCCCAGTACCCTTGCGTTTAATATGTTTTCTCGCTCTCTCCCCTTTCAACATCCAGCGTGCGTCGCTCGAACAGTGGTGTTTAGGCGACGCGGCTCCTCTTTCCGCTCACAGCGCGATTGCTAGGTGCAGCGTCTGATGCCGGACGCCTCTGACGTGATCGCTGCGCCGTAGCGCTTCTTTTGGGAAAGCGTGCCCTGCGATGTAATAACACTATCGCGTTCCACTCTTGAAGGCGAAGCTTAAGCGTCCTCCAAATGTTTTTTAAACCTGCAGTTACGCGGAATGTGTCCGTGGTTTTTAGGCACTGCTGGTCTGAGTCTGTCATTCTGTTGATTGGCTGCCTCGATTGCTCCATTGCTCTGCCGATTGGCTGCTCTTTTCTAATAACGCCTCAAGCATAAGAGAGGTGTTTTTAAGCCGCCACGCATACAGTGGCGATTTGCAGGTATTTTTGAGCTGTAGCTGGGGATAAATCATTCTTTGATTTTGTGACATTGTCGCTTTCCATTTGCACTAGTTCCCGTCACTATACACAGAGAGCTCACTGACACCTCACGGCTAGAGTGCTATAATGAAGGCGGTCTCTAGTTAACAACTTTGAACTCTACAGATTACGTAGTCATCTGCCCCACCTAGAACAAAAAAAAGAGTGTCTCAGAGAATGGTAGAGAACACCAGTGCTCAGAGCATCGCATCTTGTATAGACCAATAATCGGCTAGTATAATCTCCTTTAGAAAGACCATCGTGACAGTTCAAAATCAAATGTCACTTATAAGTTTTGATTTTTTTATTTGCGCTTCTATACGCTGGAAGTGTGCTATCTTTATGTTGCTTTAGAAAATAATTGAATTCAACCCACGCCATTCTCTGCTTTTTTAATATTGTTAAGGTTTATTTACAGAGTGATTCTTCACCTTAGCCTAACCAACAGATGATGAGCGTCCTTTTCCTCAACCTCTATTCTGGAGAGCCTCGTTTTCACAATTCCTTGTCCCCTTCTGTGCGCATGCCTGCTCTTCTGTGTGACATGGACTACTTGTGTTTTCCGAGAGGGGCGGCCTTGAGAACATTGGCGAGGCACAACGCAATTCAACTATAATTGATGCGTGTGAGCAGAATAAATGGGCCTGTGCAGTGTGACAAAAGCTTCTTGGACAAACCACGATTGCGGAGAGGTGTCCAGAGTCACGCTAAGTCACCCGGAAGATAGGCGCCATCCTGATGCTGACGGGCACAGCGCTACTTAGAGCGGTCCTGCAAGGCCAGAGTGTGTAATCGGGTGACCCAACGAGCCTGTTCAGCGCGGCACAGGGTGCTCGAAAGAGAAGGCTCGGTGTCGAGAGAGAACGGCAAAATGGTGTCGATAGAACGTCGAGCGGACGGGCATAGAGGAGAAAAAATGTACTATAAGCAGTTGTCTCATTCTTTGAGGTGTTATAGGCGTAAATAATGAATAGAAGCACGTCATCCCATCCTTGTGCTGCGAGTCAACATACATCGCAAGCATGTTCGCAGTGTCCGGTTTGTACGTTCAAAGAAGCCATTTGCCTGGCGATGGTACGGTGTAGAATGACGCAACTGACAAGTACAATAGCGCACAAGCTGTTTCATAACACTTGCCGTAAACTGGCAGCCTTGGTCACTGATAATGACACGAGGAGGCTCATGACGTAGGACGACAGCGCGAAGAAAGAAAGAGACGTGAGCGGTGGTGGAGGGAGGAATGGCGGCAGTTTCACAGTAACGCGTGAGATGATCAACGCACACGATGACCCATCGATTACCTTTGGACGAGCGGGGAAACGGGTCTATGAGGCAAACATCCACTTACTCATATGATGTGGTCGGTGGTGCCACCGGATTTAAGTGGACCGGCGGAGAAGTCGTGGGGAGGTGGAACCGCTGGCACTGCAGGCAGGAATTCACGTAACGCTGCGTCGTTCGATGCATATTTGACCAGTAGAAACGTTCCTTAATGCGGGTAAAAGTCCTGGAAAACCCCAAGTGCCCAGCTGTAACGTCCTCGTGAATAGCGTGTAGAACAGAGAAGTAGAGGCAAGCCGGAACGACTAGCAGACAGCCCGCACAGCCAGACGGGTAATTTTTTCGATACAGCAAACTATCGCGAATGCAGAAAAGGTTGGCAGATGTCGGATCACGAGGTTTTTAAAAAGTGATACCAAGTCTTGATCATTTCGTTGTTCTCGCTGGAAAATGGAAAGATCCGGAAATTGTACGGAAACGGCGACAAGATAGTCGTCAAAGTTTTCATCGCAGAGGGTAGTCAGCATTTTGGTAGCAGAATACAAAGCAGCTTAGAACTGACCAATCTAAACTGGTAAAAGGCAGAAAAAACTTCAGAATGGCTTTAGAAATGGTAGGCGCTTAGACGATAGCCTTTTCGTGCTTACCAATCGCTATGAAATATCTAGAGTAAAAAATATACCTTTGTATTTGGCCTTCCTGGACATAAACGGGGCGTACGACAACGTAAACAGGGAACTCCTGTGGAACATATTAAAAGAAGAAGGTATCGGTTATGAGAAAATAGAGTTCCTACACTAAATATATCGGGATAACACAGTAGATATTACATGGGAAGTGATAAGAAGCACGGAAGATGTCAAAGTATGTAAAGGATTAAGACAAGGCTGTCCTCTGTCAACGCTGCTCTTCATGCTTTATATGATAAACCTGGAACGGAGGACACAAGCCAGTAACGTAGGTTTTAACCTGTCATATAGACTAGGTGGAAAGGCGGTAGAGCAGCGCCTCCCCGGTTTGATGTATGCAGACGATATTGTTCTGCTAGCTGAGAGTCAGAAGAATTGTAAACTCTAGTTAAGTATTGCGGAGACGAAGGGGACGCTCTAGGCTTCCGTGAACTGATCAGGGTCTTAAATGACAAGGCCATTAAATACCCAGAGAAGCAGAATATAAATATCTGGGGGTATGGGTAAACGAAAGATTGGCATACATTGGAAAGCATGAGAAATCACTTAAGACCAAAGGGCGAATAATGAAGCATAGGGCATTGTGAGGATACAACAGGTATGAGGTTTTGAGGGGTATTTGGAAAGGAATTATGGTGCCCAAACTTTCTTTCGGAAATGCGGTTTTGGGCCTAAAATCAGAGGTACAGTCGACATTAGAATTAAACCAGAGAGTCGTTGGACGATTAGCATTAGGTGCCCACGGCAAAACCACAAATGAGGCGGTACAGAGAGATATGGGCTGGGCATCTTTCGAAGTACGGGAAGCTCAGAGTAAAATATTATATTAGGAACGCCTGAGGAAATTGGACAGTAACAAATGGGCAGCTAAAGTATTTAAATACCTGTACCTAAAAAGCGTTGACTTACAATGGAGGAAAAGAACTAGGCAACTAACTAGAAAATATGCTAGTCACAAGAACGGAGAAATAAAGAGCATTAAGCAACAGGTGAAAAACACAGAAGGTAAAAATTGGATAAATTCGATGTAAAAGAAATAGTGTGGAATTATATCGAAAGCAGAAAATGAAGATCAGGAAGGAAGCTTTCTTTGATAGCTGAAGATGCAGTGTCCTACTTTTTGAAGCTAGATCAGGGTGCCTTAGAACACGCAGCTACAAAAAGAAATTTAACAATGAAGATGACGCATGTGGTGTATGTGGTAACTCCAGTGAAACAATTGCCGGTATTATACTCGAATGTAATGGTATCCATCCGGAAGTTGATGCAGGCGCAATCACTGTTCCTGAAGCTCTGGGGTTTAGAGACACCACTGGCCAGGCGAATAAACCGGCGTAGGAAACTATCAAAAAATGACTGGAAGAGAAGTGACATAATGTTAGTAATGTAGAAACGAAAATTTAATAAACAAAATGATGGTTTAGTTAACCAATTTAAAACAATAATTAGGATATGGGGAAAAAAATGAGCATGATAGCTATTGCTACCACCTTGTTTCAAAGGGGACGCTCCTATATTCCATCCATCCACGGCGGCCACGTTTGAACGACACTGTAAAGTGGAACTCCTGAAGGCGTAATGCCCAGCGGGCCAACCGACCGCAGCAGTCGGCTAGATTCGCCAGCCAGCAAAGCGAGTGATGATCGATCGTGACTGTAAAGGCAGGTCCATAAAGTTACGAGCGAAACCGCTGTACGCCAAAAACGACGGCAAGGCACTCTTGCTCCGTGACGGTATAGTTACGTTAAGACTTGCTAAGGTTGCGACTTGTGTAAGCGACAACGTATTGGTTTCCATCATGTCGTTGTATGAGCACAGCACTCATGCCGATGCCACGTGCGTCCGTGTGGAGTTCAATGGGAGCTGTCGGACTGAAATGGTGCAGTATAAGTCGCAAGGTAAGACGAAACTTGAGCTGCGAAACGCAGAATCACCTTAATGAGTCCATTTCAAAGGTTTATCTTTCTGCAATAGGCATGTGGGCGGGTAGGCTACGTAAGCAAACGTAGGGATGAAGCGTCGTATGTAAGAGCTAAGTCCCAGGAAGCTCCTGAGTTGTTTCACAGACTTGGGTTCTTTGACGCAGCTGACAACTTCAGTATTCTATGGGTCAGGGCTAACACCGTCTTTGTCAACCAAATGCCCAAGCACAACGATCTCGATACCCAAGCACAACGATTCGTCGACCTCAATTTGCCAATGTCCACTCTTCAGGTCCATCGATGAGAAGTACCTTGCATTGCAGAGCCGGTCGAGAGTGTTGTCTTTGCAGGGAAGCGGGTAGACATCCTTCTTAGTTATGCTATTAAAGCGGCGGTTATCAAAGCAGAAGCGAAGTGTGCCGTCTTTCTTCTTCATCAAAACGACTGGTGCCGCCCAGGAGCTCTTAGATGGCTGGAGTATGTCATCACGCAGCATTTCCTCAACTTGATTGCGTATGGCGTGGCGTTCTCATGGCGATACACAATAGGGGCTTCGGCGAAGAGGTCAGGTGTGTTCGTCCATTATAGTGCGGTGCTTGGCCAGTGGTGCTTGTCGTGCCTTCGAGGATGACGAGAAGCACTCCCTGTAGCTTCGAAGAAGACAGAGAATCTATTATTTCCTGCTGTGGGTCAATGGTGGGTGGATGTAAAATGTGGGCAGACGGAATCGGTCCTGTGCGTCTTCCAGGGGTTGGTCGTGGATGACGAATACATCTTCGAGGTCCGCAAATTCGTCGAGAAAAGCGATTGTCGTGCCCTTGTTCAGATGCCGGTATTCTTCGGTGAAGTTTGTTACCAGCACTTGAGCTTGACCTCTTCGGAATTTCGCGATGCCTCTTGCGATGCCGACACCTCGTTCCAAGAGCAATTGGATATTTCCTTTGGCGATTCCTTCAGCGGTTTCGATGTTTGCGCTACCTAAGCAGACGGCGAGGCTTGATAGGGGCAGCACGGTCAATTCTCCATCGAGGACGTTTAGAGCCATGTGTTGCGTCGACGTCGTCGTAGCAGGTATGACTTTGTCTGCAGAGAGCTTGATGAGCTTGTATCGCTTGTCAATGATAGCCCTATGTTCATTTAGAAAGTCCATGCCTAAAATCACGTCACGGAAGCAAGACCACAAAGCTGGTGGTGTAAGTACGCCCATTTACGGTTATTCTTTCAGTACATCATCCCGATGGAGTAATCAGGTTGCCACCTGCGGTGAGAATCAGCGGCCATCCCATGCGGTCGTAACTTTATTGAGCTGGGAGGCTAACGGTTCACTGATACCTGAACAGTCAGCTCCGTTGTTACTAGGACAGTGACTCTGCGGTCGTCGACATCAACTTCAAGGTCACTTGATCGCGTCCTCGCTTTCCACGTGGGTCTTGGTGTCCGATCTCGGCTCCTTTATTTCTTCAGGTCATGAATGGGACATACTTTTGTTACTTCGCTGGGCGGTGCTGTCGGCTTGTATTCTAGTCGTGTTGTCGTCGATGTCGTCATTTGGAGCGGTGGTGAAATAGCTACGTCGTCGTTAGTGGTTGTCGGCGCGGAGGATGTTCATCTTTTCGCTGTTGAGGAACCTCACCTCCAAAGGTTGCTGCCTTTAGTTTCTCCTACTGGGGCTAAGAGACCGTCCTTGCACGTAACCGCGACCTGGCGTCGCAAACCGGGCATTGTATGGCGATGGTGAGCTTGACAGACCCCTTGGCGACGAGTGCTCTCCGCAGCGCAGGAAGTCGTTGATTTCCTGTGGTCTCTCGCCAGGACAGGGTCGTGGGGCGTCGACAGCGAAACCACGGAGGCTGATCCGCCTGTACGGGCAGTGACGGAAGGTGCGTCTTGCCTCACCACAATGGAAGCAGAGCGGTCGGTTGTTAGATGTCCTCCAGGTGTCGCATTTTCTGGGGCTTGGAGATCGTTGGAAGACTTGGTGGGCGGGGGACAAGGGGCGGCGATCAGGAACTGGATGGTAGCGACGAGGGCTTGGGAGGTCGTGTCGGGGTGCAGGACGAAGTAATGCAGCAGCATAGGTCATCGCTGATGATTCATGCCTGGAGCCGTCGGAGTCGTCGCTCGAGGAAAGCCCACTGCCTGCTGGACTTCTTGCCGGACAACGTCCGCGAGCGACGCCACCAGTGGTTTTTGTGATGATGGCAGCAATCGGCGGAGCTCCTCTCGCACGACCTCCCGGATGAGGGCCCGATGATTCTCTCCGCTTGTAGATGCGCTGCAGTAGGGGCTTGAGTAGTCCGGTTGAAGGGGTCGGTCGTAATGGCACATCGGGTTGTTCAACGTCTTCTCGATGGTTGACGCTTCCGTTTGAAATTCTGCCACAGTTGGCGGATATCGCACAACACCTGCAAAAGGCGACTCGCTAACGCCTCGTATTAAAAATTTGACTCTCTCACCTTTGTTGATGTTAGGGTCGGCCCGGCGCAAGAGGCGCTTCATCTCCTCAACGTATGCCAGGACAGGCTCATTAGGGAGTTGAAGTCTTGATTGAAGGAAGACCTGAGCTCTTTCTTTTCGGACAGAACTTGTAAAGGCCATCAACAACTTTGCTTTGAATGCCTCCCAATCATTTAAAGGAGTCTCGGGGTTTTCGTACCAAACTCGGGCATGTCCTTGAAGAACAAAATAGACTTGCCTGAGTTTCGCAGCGTCGTTCCAGCCGTCGAATTCTGGCACACGGTCGAAAGGTCCATTTTACCATTTTATTCGTCCCCTCGAACTGAGAAAAAAAAACAAAAAATTGAGGGGGAGCCCGGACCAGAAAAGCTTTGCCAGGCTTAAACCAATTAAAAATAAATAAAAACGAGCAGCAGCTCGAGATAAAAAAAAGCTTTTTAAAAGCGATAGAAGGTATTAAAAAAAACAAAACAAAAAACAAAACAAACGGGGTCCATGTCGAAAGGTGGTCCACGCTGGTTTAAGAAGAATAAAAGAAAAACCCCAGAAGGTAGCATCCAGACCTGCAAGTGAAACAAAACACGAACCAGAACCAGAAAAGAAGAGAACAGCAGCAAAACCACCGTCACACAAAATGACAAATAACAATACGGAGAGAGAGGCAGACGTACGAAACTCAAAGCATAAAAATAGAGAGACTGGGGTAAAAAAGTAAACAGGACAGTCCCCAACAAAGAAATAAAAATCGGGTGAACAATAGAGAATTGCTGTCTCCTACGGCATTGTAATCGTTGGTCCACAAATTAAAGAGAAAATACTGATTTCAGGAACAGAAGAATCAAGTAAAAGAAAAAAAATTGAGTGCCGACACCACAGACAAGAGGTAGGGGATGAGAAAGAATTGCAAAACCTAGACAAAACATTAAGAGAGAAAAAAAAACTATTAAATCTAGTCTGATGCGAAAAGACGTCCGTCACTATGCCAGATTATATTAACCGCAAAATGCACGGGTAAGAGAAACGATGGAGGAAGATTCATATAAAAAAAAAAAAAACTACTGCACCACTATACGGGGACTCGTGTGACCACCGCACCAGAAAAGGCGAAATAAGTAAAATGTCACATATCACAGAGGAATAAGAAAACAAAAAATAACTCTACTCATTTCATAGCAGTATGCATGCTGCCCATACGGACCTGGCTCTGTAGGCAAGAGTGCCTGCAGTCACGGGCACATCCAGGAGAACTGAAATTCATGCCTTAAGCACTCTGCTCAACACAGGAGCACGGAGCCCTCCCCTGTGCAGAGCGTGGTAGGGGGTCTTCAGAACCCTCCGACGAGACCCTCGCCCCCACCACCATCAGGCTCAAGCACAGGATCAGCAGGTCGTCCGCTGGTGCTTGTAAAAACCAAGATGGAGAGTTGCGGCATCGAAGGGCACGCCACGACGAAATACCATTGGACACATAGAAACGTGATCCAGTAGGCATAAGTGACCTGCGCACTACAGCCATAGGCGCCTCCATGCAGGCACGTGGGCGTGTCCGTATCAGACAGGCTGAAAGGAAGAGTAATCTTCCTCCTCTGTACTGAGCGTGGTTGGGGGTCGGCAGGAAACTCCGAGGAGTCCCTCATCCCCGGTCTCAAGTACAGTACGGATCTAACGGAAATCCACTGGTGCTTGTAGAGCCAGGGATGGACTGTTGGCAGCAGCAGCGTGCACGCCACAACAGGAAACAGGTAAAAAATGCACCCAAGTAATAAGGCAGCCAGAAAAAGAAAAAGAAAAAAAAGAGAGAGAAATAAAGGGTACCCGAGAAGAAAAACCAAGAATTCAAGGAAAATATTAGAGAGAAAAGAAAAGGAAATCAACTCTAAATGATTACGTACATAATTGGAACGCATGTTTCGAAAAGAATATATATATATATATATATGTAATTTATTAGGACAGAAATAAAGGGAAAAAGAAAACGCATAGGTAACCTTTCAGAGGAGATACGTAGAAAAATAAACCCTGCGGCATATAATTTAAAGAATGCGAAATAACAAGCAAATAGTTTACTTAACAGAATGATGTCAGCGACAATAGTCAGGTATAGTGCTGCTTATGTGTTTAACCATTTGAATTAAAATTGCACAAGCGACAGGATTCCGAAGCAACGTCGGGTATGTAGACTTTGTTATATCTGATGAGCAAAAAGGCTTCAGGCGAGAAGAAAAAGGAGCAGTAAGAGAGCAGTCTTGGAAGTAGTGACGGACGTCATTACACATCTTGCCACAGGAACAAAGTGAAGAGGAGGATAGACGTACTTTTTTAAAATAAAAAGGAAATCTGCCATGCCCTGTAATTAGAGTTGTAATCGCATTACGGGGCGGACAAATGCGTGGTATATTGAGGGTATCGGGTATCCAATTAAATAATTCTGTGCCACCATTATTTTCGCGCCAATATGTGCGCCACAAAACAAGGGAACAACGATGTAAGTGTGAACGGACATAACGTTTTGAAAGAGTAGAAGGATGTAAAAAGCCGTACTGGCCTGCGCTACCAGCTGCTTGGTCGGCCAACTCATTGCCATAAAGGCCGGAGTGGCCCCGGATATGGAATAACATGAATTGAGCGAGAGACGATAAGCGCGACAGGTTCTTTTTAATGGTAAGAATTGTGGAGTTAAACGAATTTACTGAAGAGATGGCAGAGAGCACAGACAAAGAATCTGTATAGAAATGAATAGGCGTAGTGGGAGGGTTGTTAAGAGCATATTCAACCGCAGAATTAAAGGCTACAAGTTCCACTTCATAACCGCAGAATTAAAGGCTACAAGTTCCGCTTCATACGCACTGGAAGGTGGCTGCAAAGAAAAGCGATGAACAAATAGTATGTTTTGGGTTGAGTTAAGTACTACAAAAGCTGCGCCCGCGGAGTGAAGTGTGAAGGACCCATCAGTATAGATATGCAGTGCGCGTTGGGAAGAACAAAACATGGCTTCCTGGTAGGTGAGTTTAATAAAATGAAATTTAAACTTGATTGAGGGATGATCAGCCCAGGGATTGAACAATGGCTGTATTTCAGAAGGGTTGTATGTAACGCTGCCATAAACTATAGGTTGCCGGAGTGTAAAAAGCTTGAACTCGGCACATAACTGGTCTAGATGAATAGGCAACGGAACAACATTTGCAAGCACGCAAAGTGCGGCTGTTCGCGTGGTAGCCTAGGCGCCAGTAAGAGCGAGGAGTGGTATTCGCTGTAGTGATAGGACGCGATCTCTTAGTCTAGAAAGAGGACAGTGATACCACCATGCAGGGGCAGCATATTTAATCGAGGGGAGAATGACTTGGTGATAAATTTGACGCAAATGAGAAGGTGAAACGCGAAAGTGTAAATTAAACCAATTAAGGAGCTTAGTGGTAGAGGCCAAAGTTTTAGTTTGTAAGTGATTTACATGGGGGATAAAGGTAAGGTACGAATCAAAAACGACCCCTAATAATTTGATAGTTGGCTCGCACTTAAGGCTGTGAGATCCAAGACGGATGGTGGGTTTACGCTTATGTAATGCTGGTACTCCATTATGAAATAAAACATAAGAGCATTTTTGTGCGTTTAACTGAACACGATTTTCGGTGCACCATTGCTGGACTAAAGTCAGAACGCTGGTTGCCCTTGTAGATAACTCGCGACTTGTCTTACCAGGTACAAGGATAATGGTGTCGTCGGCATATGCCTGAATGTGAATTGGGGAAGGGAGAGATATATTTAGGAGGTCATAAAGGAAAATGTTCCAAAGTAATGGGGAAAGAGGTGAACCCTGCGGACTACCAAGAGTAGAAGGAGCCGAAATAGAACAAGAAGGAGATTGACATGTTAAATGCCGGTCATCTAAGAAGGAAGCTAAAAGGGAATATATATTTTTTGGACATCGATGCTGCCTTAGAAAACGCAAGATTAAAGGGTGCCAAACACTATCAAATGCACCTTTAAAGTCCAGAGAAATTAAAACCACAGGGTGCTTCTGTTGTTTTTAGTCCTGTAATAATTCACGTCATTTTTAAATGGCCTGGACAGAATTCCGGCCGTGAGTGAAACCATACTGATTCCTGTGAAGCAAGTTATTTTTTGATAAAAAGTAGTACAGTCGACCATAAAGTAAGCGCTCGAGTACTTTACCAAACGAAGAATTAATACAAATCGGGCGGTATGAGCTCGGAAGGTCCGGTGGTCTGTTGGGCTTGGGAATAAAAATAACTCTGCCTATTTTCCATGGTTGGGGGAAGTGACCCAAAAAGAGAATTGAAAATTGAGGAAAAGAAGAAGGGATGAGCATTAAACAAGGAAACGACAAAACGAGGAGATAAGATCGGGGCCAGCAGAAGACGTTAAATCCATTGAAGTTATAACAGCCTCAATTTCTTCGAGAGTGAACGGTGGATCCTGGATTGAGTTATTATAAGGCGGCTTAATATCATCCCTAACGTGAGTATGTGAAGGTAATCTAAAGAAGAATCGTCCACAGCGACATGCGTATTCATCAGAAGCTTTATAGTGTCTTGAAACGTCTCTGTATACGTACCGTCAGAGTATCTCAGCATAGGAATTATTGAAGGAGTCCTGAGCTTTTCAAAAGCATACTTGTATGGGTTGCCAAAAAGGAATTTCCTTGTAGCATTTGAGCAAAGTTCCTTTACATAATTGTCGTGTGTGCGCCTGATATTAGCTTTATAGACTGCAAGAGCTTTATAATAAATTGAGCGATGGTAAATTCTCTGTGTAGGATCGGATATACGTTGAAAACGACGTCGAAGAGCCCGAACACGTGAGCGCTCCATGCGCAAATCAACCGACCACCAAACAGATCCCTCAGGAAATGTAGATTTAACATAACGCAAGTTTTCGTTGTAGAGTTTGATAAATATCTGATTAAATTTTGAAAGGACGCTATCAAGGGCAGGCGCTGAATAGATCTGATGATTGTAAAAATGCTGAAACCAATTCAGAGACGCTAACTGGGAAATTAAGCGACATGAGCTGGCTCTAGTAAGCCTCTTAAACTGTGATGAAGGTTGAGAAATGAAAGAAAAAGAAATAAATCTGTGCTCTGAAAGGGATGAATCTGGCAAAACGTCCCAAAGATAAGCCTCGCTTAGTAAGTTTGGGAAGCCAATGTGGTGTCAATCCAACTTGAAGTGTACGGAGTTTCATATGTTGGCAAGGAATTTGAATTATTAATAACAACCAAGTTATTGGATGCAGCAAATGCTTGAACGTGAGTTCCTCTAAGGTCCGTAACACTTCCGCCCCAAAGGATGTTTTTTGCGTTAAAGTCACCACAAATGATTATATTATCTGTAGGTGAAGTCTGTACACAAGTTGCCAGTAAAGCAAGACAGCTTTCGATATCTGCGCGAGGTGGTATATATACTGCTATGAAAAGAAATTGATAAGTCGATGTCGAACACAAAATGGCAACAAGCTCAGGTGAAATGAAAGTAGGAAAAACATCAAAATTAGGATTATGGAGCAATACAACGCAGCGGGGATTTTCAGTACAGTAAATTTTATGAAATGAAGGGGGAATTCCTGCAAATTCTTTTTAGGGGTAATATATGGATCGCAGACAGCAGTTACTGTGATGTCATTATCTTGAATGCATTTAACCATGGGGGCAGTCGCGCAGCGTGTGTGATCCAAATTTACTTGTAAGAAATTTACATTAAGGTTGGGACGAGGGGTGCCGTGGTCCTAAAAGCCATAGTTGGTTCTTGCCCGTATTCGAGCCACTCGATCCTGCAAGATAGTGCAGGTGATAGGGCGGCACTATGGCCGGCCATGGCACCATGCCGGCATCGATGGGGGGCTCGGTCTCGTCGAGGTTATTTTGTTCGCCGTCCCCACGTCCGTCTCTGCGCGGTGCACCTGGCTCAGCGCGTTGCTGCGGCGCCTGCTGGTATTGCTGGCGTTGTCTACCAGGCCCTACAGTGGCAGTGTGGCGCTGACGGGTCGCCATTGCAGTTCGTTCACCATACGTCCCCGTCGTTAGGCAAAGCAGGGGTCCGCGGAGAAGCCTGAACCGGCAGCAACGGTCCATGCAATCTTCCGCAAGTTCACTGGGCAGTCCTTGGAAGATTGGGGGCTCTCGGTCTGCACGAAGATGGCTGGTGCTGTTGGCTGGCCATTTCCAAAGTTGATGCCTTCCGGAGTCGAACGGGGTCAGGCAGCAGATCATGCTCTGGTTGTAGGCCTTGGAGAAGGCGGCTGGCTCGGTGACCCGTAGGTTGGTCCCCCATGGTGATAGGAACAAGACTGAGGTCTTCGCTTGAAGGATCAAGGGCAGCACCTCCACCGTATATGACAAGGTGGTGACAAGGTCGATGACAAATGAAGAGTCGGTGACTGCACTGAAGAAATTCTTTATTGGGCTGACTTGCACCCGCAAACGAACTAAGCAACTCGGCGGCGGTGATAGCGACAAACGTGCCCGTCGATCATCGAACAAAGAATGCTCGTAACACTCGCAACGCTCAATTTAAAGGCTGCACAAAACAATCTAGATAACGTCACAAACTTCTACCTGCACAAGCTGGAACATTGTAGAAAGACACACTAGTTGCCGGAATCTTCGAGACAGATATCGGTGCATCTTGCGCTACAACGAAACTGATAAAGGTGCGACTCGCGACATCGAACATTAACAAAGAATACAGAACTGATAAGCGATCCAGAATCAGAGTGATAAGGCCGTATGTCGGCGGCTATTAAAAAACAACAAATACAGTTTTGAAGGTTTCGCGGCAATATGATGCCCAGATGAAATATGCAGGGGCAAGCCGAATTTGGCCTTGCCCGCTTGGTCCCTTAAAGAAGCCCTCATGGGTGCTTTTGAAACTAACCAGTAAGTATGCTGGTCACAAGGACGAAGAAATAAAGAGCGTTAAGCAATAGATGAAAAACAGAGAAGGTAAAAATTGGAGAAATTAGGTGGAAAAGGTAGATCAGGAAAGAAGCTTTGATAACTCAACAGGCAGTGCCCTATTTTTGAAGCTAGATCAGGGCGCCTTAGAGCACGCAGCAACAAAAAGAAATTTAACATGGGAGATGGCACATGTGCAGTATGTGGTAAATCCACAGCAAAAAATTATCCATATTATACTCGAATGTGATGGTATCCATCCGGAAGTCGATGCAGGCGAAGTCACTTCACCTGAAGCTCTGGGGTTTTGAGATACTAGTGGCCAGGTGAATGAACCTGCGGTGGAAGCTAGCAAAAAACGATTGGAAGATTGGTGAGTTAAAAGCACAGAAGTGACATAGTGTTATCAATGCAGAAAGAAAATTTCAATAATAGAATGATGGTACATTTAACCAATCTAAAATGTTAGGATATAGGAAGAAAAATCAGCATGACAGCATTTGCTACCACCCCATTTCAAAGTGGCCGCTCCGATATTTCATCCATCCATCGTGGTTGCCCAAGCCCAATTTGCCCATACGGGCCCCAGGTGGGCCACATAATGTGTGCTACTTAGGATACTTTCGTGCTTCCACTTTCGTGTTGAAGGCGGTAGATCTTCAATAGCAGGTATGAAGATGCACCGCAAGATCTTACGAGCTGCAGCGACTATTGCACGTGCAAAAGCGACGCGATGCGCATATATAATCGCTAGCGCACACTTCGACAGCTTCATATTTTCGAGGTATTTGTGAAACAACGCGTGCTCTTTATATGCAGAAGAGTTGTACAATATGTTTGGTATCATACTTTTTTAGTGCGCTGGCTTGTCTGGCTGAGCTTCATCGATCGGCCCAGCTTCTGTTCAGAAGCGGAAATACTCGGCCCGGTGTCAGTGCCAGAAAGGACGGGTTCGTAAGGTATTCGGTTAACTGACACAGGCTGAACCGTCATAAAACCTCGCCGAACTCTGATTCTGGAAATTCCTGTATGTCCGTGGCCCTCATTTCAGAAAAAGCATGCAGGCTGGAAAAAGCATGTAGAGATATAAAATAACACGAATGCATTTGAAAAAAAAAACATGAAAAGTTTTCACACGTCGCGATTCGTACTTCGGTCTTCACGATCACCAAGCACGCACTGTAACCATTACACCAAGGAGGGATGTTTTGTTTTTTTCTGACATGCTATTTATTACACGTGGTTATATACAAAAAAGGTTATGTGCAAAGACTATTGACAAAGCACTCAGCCGTTGCTGAGCTGCCCAACAGAAAACGCAACTAAAAAGCAGGCAAAGATAAACAGTGTGTCACCGGCGGAAACCAATCAGGTTGAATGTCATTTTCATCATAAATGTCCTTCAGTTGCAGCATTATTCTGCTAAAATAGAGTCTAGGTGGAAAAACAGGTTCACCGTTGCAATCCAACCTGCGTGTCTTCCACAGGCTATCAAGTCCAACAAAGAAAACATGTCATAAGTTACGTAATCAGATTGTGTAACAGCAAGATACCGCACACTGTCCGAATTTAGAACAAAGTCTTTCTTTGGAGTTTTTTGCAGCACGTCCCAGACGAGAAATGCGTCTTTGCAAATAATGGTGCCGTGCTCAATTGTTTTAGGCACGCGACACTGACGGCAGTTTACAGATAATACAAAAATATTTTTCCTATTGAGCCATGTGTTAACAGGTAGAGCTTTGGTATGTAACTGTAAGAAAATATTTTCTTGCAAGGAGAAATCTGCATTTTACGCACCCTCTTCAACACGTCATGACCCTTACAACCAAAGTATGAAGAACGATACAGTGATGGCGGAAAAAGTCTTGCTATTACTTCCTTGTAGAGTATCTTGCACGAAAAGAATATAAATACTCATTGGAGAATTGTACTGTAAAAACCTCACCGAACTATAAACTTTGCGCATAAATCCTAGTAACTGTGGGCTGTGACGGTTATATTTCTGTTTATGCAGTCGACATTTCTCTTTCGTACTAACTTTTTTGTGGGTGTAGAATTTGTGGTCGTAATTCACCTATCGCCCTTTAAACACGCAAAACCTTTTTTCCTGGCTATCACGAAGAGTTATCCGCGTCCCCCATTTTACAATGCATTGCTTTCTTGCAGGCAAACATCAAAATGTCGCCATTTGTTAGTGCTGATGTGTTTTGTCATCATCTTCGAACGCATGTATTTTTTGCTACATACAAAGATATAAGGTGCACCACCACTTGTAATACTGCTTGTTTTAGCTTCACCTGCTGCTAGCGGAGCACCGACTTCAATGAATTTACCTCCGACCAAGTGGTTTGCATAAGTAAAGACTCGAGGAAGCTACGCCCGACGTTTGGCTAATTTGTGCATATTCAGATGGTCAGCGATGTGTTTCATTTATTCTCGAGCGTATTGTTATCCTCACTAACGAAATGCAGCGTTCCTGCTTGCAATTTCACATTGAACACGGCAGATCTTCAGTTGCAGACATGAACATGCACCTCAAGATCGTACAAGCTGCTGCGACTGTTGCAGGCATAAAAAAACGCGATGCGCGTATTTACTTGCTATCGCACACACCCACGGCCTCATATCTTCTAGGTATTTATGAAACAACGCGTACTCCACATATACAGAAGAGTTGTAATGTATAATATAGATGGTTTCATGCTAATTTAGCGCGCAGGCGTCTTCCGATGTTGTCATTCACGTTGAGCTTCAGGATCTGCCCCAATTGTGTTGAGAAGCGGGAATACTCTATACAGTATCAGTTCCACTGATGACTGGTTTGTCCGGTTTCAGTTAAACTGGACATGACATGTTCTGGATATGAGCTCAATACAGGACTGGTCCACCCTGTTTCATATGCATACCAAACTGAGATTTCCTCTTTGAGATGCACGCTGGAAATTGTCTGTCCGGTATAAGCTCATTACCGGACCGGATCCCTCGGATTGAGATTCATACCGGTAATGATCTGTCGTGTATAAACCTGTATAGGCTTCATACAGGACTTCTCGCACCATTATGAATTTTATACGGGATAAGACAGTACCGGTTAAAACCCTTTGGCGCGATGTGGGGTTTTCCACAAGGCTAATAACTGAAATTCGTCCATTCTATGGCAGTCAACATGAGTACACAAAACTTCGCTTTGTAAGTGGTAAAAAGCCATTCCGCAAAACCAAACAAGCAGACAGAAGAGCATATAAAAGCACTAGGAAGCAGGAATTTCGCGCAGGGCACTGAAAAGCCTTCGCCGGAGACTGTTTCAGCATTCAAGCAAAGAGACAAACGAGAAAACAAAAATTTGCCGCGTCGGCTTCTGCGGCTTGAGAATGCGTACACGAAGGGAGACCCTGCCCCAACAAACCGACCGCGCACTCAGACGCTTTGAAACACGGGAGGTAAAGAGAGTGTGAAGTGCGGGGCCACTGTATCACCCCTGCAGCTCTAAAGCTCATGGCGTGGTTCATTCTGCGATATCCTGACTGGAGTGAGAAGAGCATATACACGCTGACGTTGAAAAAAGCATGCAGTTTGGTGGTATACGACATAAAATAACATATCTATAGGTAAACTATTTTTTGTTTACTTATGACTTGCAGACTAACAACGTGGAGAAAGTTTAGTTATGATTTTAACGCGTGAAAATACCGGAAGTCACAATAAGCGAATTATTTAACGCACGTACAAAGCCGAGAGATCACCTGTTGAACAACCCTGGGAGGAATGAATGTTGTATAAACGCCGCAAATTAAGACTCCTACATAAAAAGGACCGGAGTCGCGGTCCTTTCATGAACGTTTCTACTCTCTTATCAATTATAAAGTAGAAACGATGATTACGTCAGAAGCACAAGGCGCAAGCGTTTACAAGGGAAGAAACCGAAACATTTCATGAAAGAAACTAGAAAATTGCACAGCACACCGAGACAATCAGTGATGTTCAAGTTAAACTGCACGCAATACGAAACATACAGGCAGCGAAAAGAAACTTATGATGCAGTGGGTATCTGGTCATACGTTGTGTATTGTCACGTGATGGTGACAAGATCGCTGACAGAAATCAAGAGTCTGTGAGTGCACTGAACAAACTATTTATTGGGCTGACTTGCACTCGCAAAAGAACTAAGCAATTTCGCAATGGCGATAGCAACAATCGTGCTCAACGGTCGACGAACAAAGAATGCATGTCGCAAAAGTCCACGTTCAATTTCAAGGCGGCTCAGAACTATCTAGAGCACATCGCAAATTGTTGTAACACAAGCTGGAATATTGCAGAAACATAAGCGAGTAGCCGTAATCTTCAATACAGATCTCTGCACATCTTGCGCGATATAGCAACTGATAAAGGTGCGTCTTGCGACATCGATCATTAACAAATAAAGAATACAGAAGTGAAATCCTGCCAGAATCACAGTAATAAGGTCACATGTCAGCGGCTGCTGAAAAACAACAAATACTGTTTTGAAAGCTTCGCGGAATTACTTCCCCCTTAAGAAATATCGCCGCGATGTTCCAAAATAAGCAAAGCAACTTAAACATAAAGATTACAAAGTTTGAACACCACGGATTCTTTAACGCCCGTAATAAGGCTTCAGACGAACAACAGACTATTTCTGGGTCCGCGCGTCGCCGTTTAATGTTCTTACCTTCGGGAATGACGTCATAGTCGAGTTGTCCAAGGCGGCGAGTGATTTTGTATGGCTCAAAGTATCGACGCAGTAACTTTTCGCTTAGTCCACGGCGGCGAATTGGAGTCCAAACCAACACTTGGTTTCCTGGATTGAACTCTGCGTGGCGTCGCAGTAAGTTGTATCGTCGGATGTCGGTGCGCTGTTGGTTCTTATTATGCAGCCGTGCGAGTCGTTGGGCTTTCTCTGCACGCTGATGTAGGCGGCGACGTCAAAGTTGGCCTTGTTGGTTGCCTGCGTCAGCATCGGGTCGAGCTTCGTCATAGGCTCTCTGCCGTACACAAGCTCTTACGGGGTCGCTCTGGTCGTCTCCTTTACTGCCGTGTTATACGCGCCGAACACGGACGGCAAAATGGCGTTCCAGGTATTGTCTTCAGCGTCAATGTACATGGCGATCATGTCCGCGATCGTTTAGGCGCTCCGTAAGTCCATTGGTCTGGGCATGGTACGCAGTTGTTCGTCGATGGCTTGTATGAATGTATTATAGGATGACTTGCGTCAACTCTGCTGTAAACGCCGTTCCCGCGTCCGTGGTGAGCACTTCTGGGACGCCGTGCCGCAAGAGAATTTATTCGTCAAAACATTCGGCGACTTCTGCCGTGGTGCCATTGGGAAGTGCTTTTGCTTCAGCGTAACGGGTAAGGTAGTCAGCGGCCACGATGATCCATTTGTGTTCCATAGATGAAGATAGAAAGGGGCAGAGGAGATCCATCCCAATTTGTTGAAAGGATAGGGTTCGGGGTGGAATCATGTTCAGTTGTCCCGCTGGTCTGATCGGCGGCGCCTTCTGTCGTTGTCAGTCACGACAAGACTTCACGTAGTGGGCAACTTCGGCATGTAGTCACGGCCAGAAGTACTTCTCCTGGATTTGACGCAACATGCGCGCCGAACCGAGGTAACCTGCTCTGGGCTCAGCGTGCAATGCCTGAAGAATTTCTTGCGGGAGGCTTTTAGGCACAACGAGAACCTGCGCAGTCCTGTTGGGTACGAAGCACTTGTTCACGACGAGGCCATTGCTTAACGTGAACGATGATAAATGACGCCTGAACACAGAAGGAGGGAAAGTGGTGTTTTCTTCTAAGTAATCGGATAGCGCTTTGAGGTCAGGGTCTGATCGCTGTTCTGCAAAACTGCTGGCGCTTACTGGTCCCTGAAAGAAGTCTTCGTCGTCTTCTTTCGCCGTCGCATTAGAGGGGGCTAGTAACAAGCAGTCTGCATCAGAGTGCTTGCGGCCTGACTTGTAGACGACTATGATGTCGAATTCTTGAAGACGTAGGCACCATCGGGCAGTGCGGCCGGAGGGGTCTTTTAAATTTGCCAATCAGCAGAGCGCGTGGTCATCGCTTATCACCTTGAATAGTTGGCCGTATATGTACGGGCGGAACTATGAAGTGGCCCAGATGACCGCAAGGCACTCCTCGGTCGTCGAGTAATTGGCTTCGGCTTTCGAGAGGGGCCTGCTAGCGTAGGCAATTACTTTCCCCTGTCGATAATTCTGGATGAATACGGCCCTTATACCCAGACTGCTCGCGTCGGTATGCATCTCTGTCTCGGCTTCCTCATGAAACTGGCCTAGAACGGGAGAGGACTGTAGCAGCGCTTAAGTTCCACGAAGGATTCCGCTTGCGGTGCTTCTCATTGAAATGCTCGCTTCAATGCTTCAAAGGTTCGGCGAGGCGCCAAACGTTCTTGCCAAATTGTCGGTATTAAGCGCGCAGTTCGAGGAATCGGCACACAGCTTTCTTGTCACCGGGCTGTGGAAACTCTGATGGCAGCTGTTTTCAGTGGGCCGGAACGAACTCCCTCATTGCTGACGACATGACCCAGAAGCAACATCTCTTCAGGCGAAGTGAGACTTCTTTGCTTTCAATGTTAAACTTGGGGACTTGATTGCGTCAAGTACTGTTCGAAGGCTTCTGAGATGGTCTTTAAATTTGGTCGAGAACTCAACTACGTCGTCGAAGTATACCAAACATATCTGCCATATTAGGCCAGCCAGGACAGTGTCCAGTACCCGTTGAAACGTAGCTGGTGCGGAGCACAAGCCAAATGGCATTACCTTGAATTCGAAGAGGTCATTCGGTTTTATATGAGCGCCGTATTCTATTCGTTTATTTCGATGACCTCGCTTTGCCAGCATCCGCTCTTCACGCCAATCGACAAAAAATACTTAGCGTTACAGAGTCGGTCCAGTGTGTCGTTGACGCGGGCAAGCGGAGAAGCGGGTAGACGTCCTTCATTGTTATGCTATTCAAGCGTCGGTAATCAAAGCAGAAGCGAAGTTTGCCGTCTTTCTTCTTCACCAAAATTACTGGTGCCGCCCAGGGGCTGTTCAATGGCTGAATCACATCATCATGCAGCATTTCCTCGACTTGATCGCATATGCCCTGGCGTTCTTGCGGCGATACACGGTAGGGGCTTTGACGTAGTGGTCGAGCGTATTCGTCCATGATGACGTGATCCATTGCCAACAGGGTTTGCCGCACCTTCGACGCAGAAGAAAAGCATTTGCTGTAGCTTTCAAGAAGAGTTCGAATCCGGTCTTGGATGTTTCGGGTGATCGCTGGGTTGATGTCTAAATTGGGCTGCTTGGCTCGGTTGGGAGCACCATCTTTATTTTTTCTGGGAAGGGCGAAGGCTTCTCGGATGTCTGTTAGCTCGTCAAGGAAAGCAGTCGCCATGCCCTTGTTCAGGTGCCGGTATTCTTCGGTGAAGTTAGTGACGAGCACGTGAGCCTATACATGACGGAAACGGGCAAAGCCTCTTGCGACTCCTAGTCTGCGCTCCAAAAGCAACTGGGTGTTTTCTTCGATTACACCTTCAAAAGATTAGAGTTTGCTGGTAACCACGGAGACAATGATGCTTAATCAGGGCCTTATACGCAATACTTCGTCGAGGACGTTTAGACCGAAGTGTGGCGTCGAAGGCGTTGTGGAAGCTCTTGCTTTTTGCGTGGAAATCTTGATCAGCTTTGAACGGAGGTCGATGATCGCCTGATGCTCATTCAGAAAGTCCATACCCAAAGTCACGTTACGATAGCACTGTTGCAAGACCACTAAGCTCGTAGGGTAAATGCGTCCATTCACTGTCACTCTTGCGGTGAATCGCCCGGATGGCGTAATAAGGTTACCACCAGCTGTGCGGCTTAGCGTGCCATCCCAAGCGGTCGTTACTTTCCTGAGCTTGGAGGGAAACGGTCCACCGACGACTTAATAGTCAAGTCCGGTGTCTACTAGAACAGCGACTGTGCAACCTTCAACAGCAACCTCCAGGTCAATTGTTCGCGTCCTCGTAATGCACATTGGCTTCGGTGTTCGATCTGTGCTTCGTCTCGTGTTGAGGCCGCGGCCGGGGCACACCGTCGTCACTTCGCTGGGCGGCGAAGTCAACTTGAAGTCTGGTCATGACCTCGATGACGTTGTCATCCTGTGGAGCGGCGATTTAATGGCTGCGTCAACATCACTCATCGTTTCGGCGGAGGATCTTCGTGTTTTCTCTCCTCACTTCCAAAGATTGCTCTATTTAGTATCCCCTGCAGGGGCTTGGGGACCTTCAGCGCAAGGCTGTCATCGTAGATACGGCCTGGCAACGCAAAGCGGCCGCTATACAGCAATGGGGACATGAACTGATGGCTTGATGGAGCAATGTAACCGATACGAAGATAGTTGTGGATTTCTTGCGATCATTCATCTGGACGGGGTCGTGGAGCATCGAATGCAAATCCGCAGAGACCTATACGGGTACGGGTAATGGCTAAGAATGTGGCCGGCCTCACCGCAGCAGAAGCATAATGGCCGGTTGTTCGCAATCCTCCAGGCGTCGCACTTTCTCGGCCTTGATGGATGGTACTTGGTAGACTTAGCAGACGGAGGCAGAGGAGCGGCTTTCAGGAACATGACGGTTGTGGCGAGGGCTTCGAAGGTCACTTAGGGGCGCAGGACGACGTAATGCAGCAACATAATTCATCGTTGTTGTTTCTTGTGCTGGAGCCGTCGGAGCTGTATCTTGAGGAACACCCAGCGCCTGCTAGACTTCTTCACGGCCGAAGTCCGCGAGAGTCGCCACCAGGGGTTGCTGGAATGATGGCAGCAACCGGTCAAGTTCCTTTCGGACAATCTCACGGATGAGGTCCCGAAAGCTTTCTCCGCTCGTAGATGGACTGCTGTAGGGGCTTGCACTGACTGGCTGCAGTGGTCGATCATAGTGGCGTAACTGAAAACCCATAGTCTTCTCGATGGGAAAACCCGACGCTTCACTTTAAAATGCGTTCGCAATGTTCAGCGGATTCTAGACAAGTCCTGCAAAAAGGGACTCTACCGCCTTTAAAATTTTGCATTTTGCATTTAATATTCCACTGTCACCCTCGATCTTGCTAGGGTTGGTGCGGCGAAACAGCTGCTTCATCTCCTCAATGTAAACCAGGATAAGCTCATTTGGGATTTGAAGTTTTGATTGAGGGATGGCCTTGGCCCTTTCCTTCCCAACTGCAGTTGCAAAGGCAGTCAAAAACGTTTTCTTGAAAATCTCTAAATCCTTCAAAGCTGCCTCGCGATCTTCAAACCATACACGGGCAGATACTTCAAAAGCAAAATAGACTTAATTTACTTTCGTTTCGTCGTTCCAGTTATTGAATTCTGCCACATGGTCGAAAAAGTCCTTCCAATCTTGCACATCTTTCGTGGGCAGTCCTTGGACGATGGGGGGCTCCCGGGGCTGCACGAAGACAACTGTTGCTGTTGACTGATTCATTTCCAAAGTTGATGCCTTCCGGGGTCGAACGGGGTCATGCAGCAGACGATATTCAGGTCTGAGCCATTGAAATCGGCGGATGTCTTGGTGACCTGTAGGCTGGTCCCTAAGAGTTTGCGAGTGCACTGAAGAAACTATTTATTATGCTCACTTTCGAAAAAAAACTAAGCGATTCGGCGGCGGCGATAGCAACAAACGTGCTCAGTGGTCGTCGAACAAAGAATGCCTGTTGTACACGTCGACGCTCAATTCAAAGGCAGCTCAGACCACTCTAGATAACGTCGCAAAATGTTGCTATCACAAGCTGGAACATTCTATAAACATGCGCGAGCGACCGTAATCTTTGAGGCAGATCACGGCGCATCTCGCGCGACCGAAAATCTGATAAAGGTGCGTCTCGCGACATCGAACATTAACAAATAAACGGTACAGCAATATACGTGCGCAACAAAGACGAGACAAAGAGGAGAAGTAGACAACGACGGCGCAGACCTGACAACTGATTTAATCGAAAAACGGAAGAGCATATATATGTACACACACTTCTTGTACCCACATGCGCATAGTCAAAATTTATAAAAATATATAAAAATTTATTAGCACATGTAAAACTGCCCCCATCACACGCACGTGGTAAAACCTGCCAACGCGCTATATATTGTGCAGCATGGTCATTTCTTTTTCTGTCAATGCGACGGACGTTTTACTAACACAAACATTTTGCTTCCGGTTAATATGGAAATTCGTTAAAACAGATGCTTGGGCAAGTTGGTAACTCATTTTGACCGGAACAGCGCGCACTAAGACACAGACAAGAAGAGTGTGTCGTGTCTCTCTTCTTGTCTGTGTCTTAGTGCGCGCTGTTCCGGTCAAAATAATATGGAAAGCCTCGGCGATTTCTCAAGTAGTCTGGTCTTTATGAAGAAACAGTATATTATTTTCAAAAAAGAAAGGTACACACTCACACGCGTTACAATGTTTTGCTAAGTTTGTTTCATTCTTTTTTAAGGACTGCGCATGCTCCTTCAGCCTAATCTTGATGCAGCTGCCTGTATGCCCAATATACGTATTTGATATACTACACCCATCCTACAACAAATGAAACTCTTGGCGTGAATAACCTGGCATCAGTTCTTACTTCTTGTGCCCCCAGCTTTCTTTGAACTGCCACACCTACCTTGCCCATCTTATTAGGGGCTGAAAACAACACCTGTACGCCATATTTTGCGCCTATTTTTTTTAACCGACGTGACGACGCATGTATATAAGGCACAACTGCAATTTTATTTCTTTCATTTTTTCTTTCTATCTCTCCGGAACACTTCAGAGAACGCACAACCTTATCAGCACTAGCTACAAGCACTGAGTCTGGATAACCAGCCTCTCTACACCTATAAGCTTAGATTTCAAGGCTAATAAACATTTGATGTGCACAAGACCTATTGACAGCCATCCTAAAACAAGCTGTTACTATTCCAGATTTAACAAGTTTGGAGTGACATGAATTGTAGTTTAATAGAGGCTTTACACTCCTAGGAAAGTACTGCCAACACGCGATTCATATTAAAAGTCAACTTTAAATCTAAAAATTGCAATACATTTTTCTGAGCAACCTCAAAGGTGAACTTCAGTCCCGTACCATTCCGAGCAAAAATATCAGGATCTGAGGCACACTTACGCAAAATTGTCAAGGATCTAACTAAAACAAGGAAATCATCTACGTATCGGAATATACGAATGATCTTTCCATTTAGGTCGCTCTCCATTTTTCGGACAGCATAGCTAAGATAAATATTGTTGAGAACGGGGGCTACTTTAGAACCTATACACACACCAGGCTTCTGCATGAATAATTTAGAGTCCCACATTTCATAGGTATTCTGAAGATAAAATGACAAAAGTTCCCGGAAGGATCCAACAGTTATACCGCACTCATTTCGAAACAAACACTCATCATTATTCTCTGTGATGCAATTCTTCACACATTGTAGAAGTTGATTATGGGGAAGAGAATAAAACAAGTCAACCACATCTATGCTACAGCCAGAGTAAGAAGCCATATTATCATCCAAAAGATGCTTTACAACGGTCTCTGAGTTAGGCACAAGAAACGGGTCAATAACGGAAAGTGCTGACAAATGATTGTTAAGGTAAGACGATACGACTACTTGCCAAGTCTGGCGCTCAGAAACTGTTGCCCGGAAAGGGCAATAGAAATTTCAAGTCATCTCACTCCAAACTTGTTAAATCTGGAATAGTAACAGCTTGTTTTAGGATGGCTGTCAATAAGTCTTGTGCACATCGAATGTTTAATAGCCTTGAAATCCAAGCTAATAGATGTAGAGAGGCTGGTTATCCAGACTCAGTGCTTGTAGCTAGTGCTGATAAGGTTCTGCGTTCTCTGAAGTGTTCCGGACAGATAGAAAGAAAAAATTAAAGAAATAAAATTGCAGTTGTGCCTTATATGCAGCGCTCGTCTGTTGTGTGTCTCTTCTTGTGTTTAGTCTTTTCGCGCTGTTCCACCCACTATGCAAATATATACATGCATTGTCACATCGGTTTAACAAAGTAGGCGCAAAATATGGCGTATAGGTGTTGTTTTCAGCCCCTAATAAGATTGGCAAGGTAGGTGCAGCAGTTCAAAGAAAGCTGGGGGCACAAGAAGTAAGAACAGATTCCAGGTTAATCACGCCAAAAGTTTTATTAGTTGTAGGATGGGTGTAGTATATCAAATACCATTGTTTTGTTGTCGTACGTATATTGGGCGGACAGGCCGTTGCATCAACATTAGGCTGATGGAGCATGCACAGTCCTTAAAAACGAATGAAACAAACTTGGCAAAACATTGTAACGCGTGTGAGTGCGTACCTTTCTTTGTTGATACTAATATACTGTTTCTTCATAAAGACCAGACTACTCGAGAAATCGCCGAGGCTTTACATATTACCGGATGCAAAATGTTTGTGTTAGTAAAAAGTCCGTCGCATTGACAGAAAAAAAGATGACCATGCTGCACAACCGATAGTGCGTCGGCCGTTTTTACCACGTGCGTGTGATGGGGGCAGTTTTACATGTGCTGATATATTTTTTATATTTTTATAAATTTTGACTATGCGCATGTGGGTAAAATTGGGTGTCAGTTCGTTCTTCGATTAAATCAGGTGTCAGTTCTGCGCCGTCGTTGTCTACTTCTCCTCTTTGTCTCGTCTTTGTTGCGCACGTATATTACTGTCCATCATGGTTCACCAACTCGCCCAATCAGCCGTTCTTCTACAAAAAATACAGAATTGATTTGCGTGTCAGAATCGCAGTGATAAGGCCGCGTGCTGGCGGCTGCTGGAAAAGAACAAATACTGTTTTGAAGGTTTCGCGGCAATATATGAAAATTGCAACTGGAACAGACTCCATCGGGAGCTCTGACCAACTAGCCTATTTTTTCGAAGCCTGTCGATTGCTCTTTGGGCTTACACATATCGCAGGCGGTAAAGGCGCGGAAAAGCGGAACAGTTGCATTCATTATTGTCGCGCATGTCACATTCCATCTTAGGCGCTAGTATTTGAATAGCATAGCTACTTCAAAATATATATTGCCGAGTATGGCCTAATGTATTCTGCGGCATAAATCCAATATCAGTGCCTGCATGTCAGCGAGTTAAAAAGAGATTCCGGCGAAAAAGCCTCTGAACGCAACCTAAAAGTAACATACAACTACTGAAATAGGAAAATATTCCAATCGCTTTACAGCTCTCCAGTGGGATGATGACGAGTAGCCAGAGCTTCCTGAGGCCGCTTCGAATGCACCTCCAGCTAAGGCAAAGTCTAAAGATACAGTGCTCAAGAAACGCCATCGACAACAGCTAATACAGCAGCATACTGATCTACAAGACGACTATATGGCTGTAGTGGATGAGGAAATCAATCGTCTTTTAGCAGAGATCTCTAAGCTTCATCAACACCGCGAAATGCTTGCTCGATGTCGGTGAGCTGCAGAAGTAACCGCCAAATCTATCAATTGCCCAGTACCGCCGCCTTCATCCCGCGCAACCAGGCCATTTTCTTTCTCTTCCCAGTGTATCACAACGCCCAATATTAACTCTGCAACATCGCTGCTCCGCTATATGGTCAACCAGTTGTCCAACCTGACATCTGTGATACTGCAGTGCTTGGACTATTACACGGAAATGGCAAAAATTCGGGTCGTCCTCGTGCACTACAGTGAAACTGTAGAGGTATTTCCACAAAGGTGGGAGAGCTCAAGGCCCGACTACGAATTAACAAGCTCCAGGTGTGGGCTAAGTTACTACAGGAAACGAACGCCTTGCCATCAGTTCCTAGCTTCAGCGGCTACGTGTCTCCTTCAATGACTGACCGTCGCGTACAGACAGCTTCTCCCCCTGGAAAGGCGGCGGCATACGTTGAAACGAGTATTCCTCATGGGTGCCTTTCTCTCGAAAACTGGTGCACATCATATCAAGAGGTAGTAGCAGTTGCTGCTAAATTTCTGGAAGGAGCCATTGTGCTTGTTTCATATTGCATTTGACCAGCTGGTGTCGCCCCTTCACGTATTATTCTTGGCTGGTTATTAGGTGTCTGTTGCCAACATCCCGGGTGTCCAATTTTAGTCGGAGGCGCCTTTAACGCCCCTCACCCGGATTGGAGGTATCCGACTGCAGGCCCTCGTGGTAGCCGTGTGCGGGATGCCTTCAATGATGCCCTATTTGTTCTGCTTAATCACCCTGGGACAGCAACACGGCCTGTGCGTCACATACTTAGTGCTGCCTATGCTCCAGACTTGACGTGGTGTTGGGCGCGGGAACTCCGTCATTGCACATGGAGCCAGACTGCTGGGGAAGTGATCACCACCCTATCATCATCGGTCTGCATCCCTCCCGTCTCCGTACTTTACGCCGCAAATGTTCTGTGATGAACTGGGACAGCTTTCGCTCATGTCTCGACAGTATGTCTTCAGATTCGTCGTCACACCTTGTTGACCATACACAAAGAGCACTAAACAGGGCTACAACTACTACCTGGATTGATGTAGGTCGACCGGCACCAGATCTTGGCCTGCTTAACTTGTGGGCAGCTCTCCATCAAGCTGAGCTGGCTGCTACGCGAGACCCTACTTCGGGGCAGGCACGTACACGACTGAATTATCTTACTGCGAAGACTCGGAGATATGAAAGCGATCTCTTGCGATGCCAGTGGCATGCATGCTGTGAACAATTTTCTGATAAATCCTCGAATGCCTCGCTCTGGCGAACGTTTCGGGAAATGGAACACGAACGTCATTCTGCTGACGCAGCAGCAACAGCATTCTTTGCGGCTAATCTGTCGCCGGGCGATTTCGCCAAAGAATCGGCTGGAAAATATTTCCCAAAAGAGGATATATTGCCTCCTTCAGCCGCAAATTTTAATTTCGCAGGTATCCCTGCAGACGCATGGAAACTACCATCTGCTGCCGACGCAGAGGGAATTACGAGTCCTTTTTCGACGTCTGAGCTGCTAGCTCAATTGACGAAGCGAAACGGAAAACAGCGCCCGGCCTGGACAAATTTCAGTGTGAGGTTTGCAAGAACCTCAGTGCTGCTGCACCCCTCAACTACCCAGGCAGCACACCAACATCGCACCAACCTTGGCCCAACGTCAACAAAAATTTGTACCAACATTGGCGTAACGCGGGTTGTTTGAGAAATTACTACATTTTTATATATTGGTCCCGCTTATATGCCAACATTGCACCTGTCTTGGCACTGCCAACGTAGGCTATCAGCTGGCCGTGCCCCTAGTGTCACGTATTGGCATGCCACTAGTATTCATTGGCACATTTGACACTGGCAATAAACCGGCTGTGCCGCTAGTATCACATATTGGTATTTATTGGCATGCAACAAGTATTCATCGGCACACGTGGCATTGGCACTGCCACTGTTAAGCCACCTTTAGTCATGCAGTTATTTCACCCTTGCCCTCACTGCTGCCATTTGCTTAACTGTCACTCTGACAATAGTGGTTTTCTTATGCAGTCATTTCCCAATACCACCTTGCATGTCATCTCCCTAAGGAGCCATAAAAAGCATGCAATGAAATGAGGCAAGGATAATATTTTCCGAAAACATTTTGTTGAGAGCTCATATACATGTACATGCCACAAGGACATCAGAGGGCCCAAATGCAGTGCAGGAGGCATTCGGTACAGGGTTAATATGGGAGAGGCTAGTAGGTGTAATTGGAAACAGGGCACTAGCAGCACATTACCAGGTAGTGCAGGTAGAGGTGATGGGGTGCAGTGTGCATTGGTCATGATGGAAGGGGCTGGACATGTTGAGCAGGGTTGATGCACTATAGCCTTGTAGTGCGAGAGGTGTTGCAGGAATAGGAGGCTGAGCATGGGTGCATTCCAGGGCAGTATCCACCATGGATGGAAAATGGCAGTGGACTGTGTCATGCATGATAGTTGGCAGTGAAGGGTCGATGGATCAAGTGTTGAGGTTGGGGGGGGGGGGCGGGGGAAGCGCATGGCCGAGGTAGTAAGCTGGGCACCCCGCAGGAAACAACCATTCAGGAACAGTTTGTTGAGGATATTGGCCCGTGGGTCTTACAAATGTCATCTGCACAGAAGACAAGCATATATCACCATAAGATCTAAACTCACCTTCTCAACATTTATCCAAACAAATATTTGAAGTCTGGGTGCTCTATACGATTGAGTACAAAATACAAAACCCTGCTAGAGTAAAACCTCTGATATCCCGATCGAAAAACACGACAGAAGGTTTTGTCGCACGACTGTCGCACGACAGATTTTTTTGTCTTGCGATAAGGTCACCTGTCTTGTTGTTTGTCGCACGGCAGAGACTGTGTCGTCGGTTTGTGTCTTGCGAGAGAGGCACCTGTCGTGGGGTCTGTCTTGCGACCGAGGTATCTGTCGCAGATTTGTCTTGCGACAGACTCCTCAACGCGCCGCTGTCTTGCGACAGAGGTACCTGTCGCGGTTTCTGTCGCGGGCGAGCCTGCCCCTCGCGGGATCTGTCGCGGGCCTGTCTTGCGACATCTCGCGACAGTACCTGTCGTATTGTGAGACTTTTTCGTAGATGTGTCGTAGATTTTTAATTCGATATGTGTCTTTTTATGGCGCGATTGGGAGGCGCAGTTTTGATAATTCTTAGCTGGCAATCAGCGCGATCGACTAGATGATAACGCGATCGAATATGCTGCAATTTACGTACATATATATACGCGCGCGCCGAGTCTGGCATGCGCCTGCTGCTAGCTGCGTTTCGCGCGTAATCACGCATGATCGAATAAAGCGCTTGCGCACTTTGCAGATAAGCTTGGCGACCTGCGTGGGGCTCCGCGATATATACGTATATACGTACGTATACGTGGGTGGCCAAAAAAGCGCGCAGGCTTGAACTGGGGGATGAAAGGGGAGCGCAGCCGGCTACGAAGCCGACGCCATGCGCGACGCGAAACCCAGGAACGGCCGGAAGAGCAGCGCTCTAAAACATATGCCCGGCGCGGAGGACCTGGTTGCACGCATGCACTCGATTGATCCGTGACTATATGTATGGTTATACGTACGCGTACCACGTCGCCTGGAAGCGGTGTTGGCAAGATATGGTGCGCGCCTCTACGCATATGCGCGCTGAAACATTTCGCGGATATGCGCTGCCATGAATTGCAACTCGGTCATGTTCCGGGGCGCGTCCAGGCTTGGACGGGCGAGACAATCCATATGGGCTCCCACAGAAGAAAACCGAGACCATAAATTACCTTGATATATCGGAATGAATGCAACATGCAGTTCACGCTCCAAAGTCGTCTCCCATTTATATACGCGATCGATCGATGCACATGCTGCAAAGCTTGCAGGTGATGCATTTGAGTTGCGTTATAATTAGTCGGTTTAGTGAACAATATATTCATCGCACGCAAATGTGTAACCGCGCTCTTTTTATATGACACGTACGTAATATACCAGGAAGATATCTCTTCTGGTGTAGTGGCGGGTAGATGTGCTTGCAAAGTCATTAAGCAATGGACGTTCGCTCGCTATGGCGGTTGTATTCGAGTGTTCTCGGTCTTGTTGTGCACTTGAGCACAGTAAATCCTGTTCAAGTATGGAACTCGGTGTTTGTCCCCTCTGTCCCGAACCCGCTGCAATGGTGACATCTCACACGACGGATTGGGGGCCACATACAGCTCTGTCTGTTAGGGCTGGCACGCCGGCGCTAGAAGGTGACCAGCGCCTAACCCCTACATACATGCGACCACATCTATTTAGTCAGTTGAGCAGGTATGCATGCTCATATCTCAGAGTTACGAAGCACAACACCCTGGCAATATATAGTGCAGTGGGGGAGTCTGAAAAGCAGCCCTCACTCCCACAATAAGTATACAGTCAACCTTAGCAGAACAACATACAACAGCAATTTTAGCATGCATAAGGCATATTAGAATCCCTTCACAAGTCATAATATCTGATACTATTGAACCAATTCAAAGCTCATGTGCATTAAGTTAATGTTGCACCTTTTCAACCTATCTGTGTATATGCACTACTTCTTTCACAGAAAAACTGAGACTTGGTGCTAGCATGCAAACTACTGTGCCTGCAAACCATTCATTACTTTGTGAATGAACATTGTATGCCACTGTATGACTACAATGGGACATTATGATATGCAAAATACTGCAGAAGTCATGCAACATGCTCTGATTCTATGGCGTCAAACAGGGTGAAGTATTCCTAATAAAATATGCCAACAACAATGGTCATCACAAGAAATTGTGCACTTTATTTATATGAAATAGATTTTCAGAGACAGTCATACATCTATATGAATCACAATTAGTACAAATGTGTGCAAGAGATTAGCTCACAAACATTTGAAACAGTTTGCATACAAAATAGCAATAGACACATTAACATGTATACCTGCTGTAATTGGTTTCACAAAAGGTAAACAATAATGAGCAATAAGCATAACAGAGTACCAGGTGCCTGAGGTAACACTACTCACTACTGCTACAGACACTTGCAGTCTCATATATATCTGGCCTGCAGCATTGTATATATTGACATCCAATGTCATCCACCTAGTACATTTTTTCCGAGATGGCAGTGTACAATTTGGCCCAAGAAAAGGAAAACAACACCCACTGAAATTGCCACCTTCCTGAATATAGCACAGTCCTAGCTTCATTTAGAAGGATGGGTAACAATGCACGCCCTATGCAAGAGACGTGGAATCTGTGGACAAGAGGATAAAGTACAGTCAGGTGTCAGAATTTTCCAATTTGCTACTTTAACCACGAGAACGCCAGACGTTTTTGGCAAAGGCTTGCCATCGAAGGTTATGACTGAGGAAAGCCAATGAGGATCATTGTAAAAGACTTCTATGTTGCTGAGTCAACTGCGATGACTTGAGGTAATATTCATGTGGTATGAGAGGGGAAATTCATTTCCATTACTACTCCATGAAACCATCTGCTTCGATAAAGACGTGACTGAGCAATGGCTCACCGACAATAGGAGCAGGAGCCTTCTCCGGTTCTTAACGGAAAATAATTTACACGAGATTTTGCAATACGCTTTATGGCAAGCTTGCGTAAAAATAAAAAAAAAAAGTTGAACCCAGAGGAGCACGAAATACGTTTTTTTTTTAAATGCAAAAGTTGCTCCCAACCTGGGCCAAAAAACTAACAAGAGTAAGAACAGGTAGCATTACAAAGGCCTTGGTGAGGTGCCTATACTGATGCACACAAAATTTCTTTCATCTGTTATAATGTCAGCAATCATTATAATGCTATAATGTTAGCTCTTTTGAAGAACTTTGAATTAATTTGGGCTGTATATGTTGAGGTGCTTGGCACAGTACAGTCATAGAGCCTATATATAAGGTGTGTTGAAAGGAAGAACTCAAGTCTTTCAACCAGATTCGACTCCTACCCACAATGCCTGCGTCTAACAGAAGTGCACGGCACACTCGCTGCTAGCGTATGCCCCATGTCAGTCTGAACATTTGACTTCTTAGCTCTGCAGATATAAACCCGTGGGGCTGCTATGTATGCTGCGTCACTGCATCACTGTACCAACAAACAGACACATAACACAAATGTCTCACTGAAGGTCAGCACTGCTGCATCAATGACCACATATCTAAACACAACTTAATCCAAGAATGCAACAGTTTTTAAGACTGTATTAAATTTGTATAGTCCACTGAGAGCAATTTCAATAAAAAACTCCTGAGATAAACATTAACAGGTTCACTTCCCATAATTTGATGGAAATACATCAATTTTTTCCTGGGATAGAGTTCCTTTCAGTAAAACATAGAAGCGCCAAAAAGTACTCGAATGTACACAGGGAACAGGATGAGCACTTCTTTAAGTGGAGAGCATCATTTCCTCAAATACTTCCCACATATAGTATGTCATAACAAAAGACAGCAAAACAGTTTACTTCAAGTATTTCCTCAAACCTGAAAGAGCTGTCCACGTGTCTAGAACTCGCTAGTACTTTCCGAGCTGACGTTCTGAGGAAGTGTTCAAATTTCATAACGAGTGCTCTGCAGCTTCTCTAAATGAATATGATAGTTATATGCTGCTATATGGCACTGAGACACGAGCATTTTCAAAATGATGCAAAAGGACACTATTAAAATTATTCCATACCTCTCAAGGAGAACCTCTGAGTCACTTTAGGACATGAAACTTCAAGAACAAACAAGCCTTTTACAGCAGATAATCAGATGTGAATGAAGTTTCTGCAAGCCTAGCTTCAATCAATCTTATAATTGTTTGGTATGTCACAGATATATGACGCCTCTCCAATGTCAAGCAAAATGCATTGTGAATCAACATCTTCAAGCGAGTAAAGGGACATGTTGCGACCTGGAGGTGGAAGTTTGCTGCTATGTATGTAAGTGATATTTCTGAATGGAGGCTCAGAAATAACCAATTTCTGGCACAGCAGAGCAACTTTTTGGACATTCACAATGAATGTACAGATGTCATTTACTATGCAGTACTCTCCATCAACCATTTTCAAACAGTATGAACAAGTTTTCAGTGCCCGACTATACCGAGTGCTGTAAATATGAAAACCTTTAGCTTCGGCTCTACCATAACATGTAATGCTTGGCACCACTCCATACTCTCTTAAAAACATTCCTGCTACAGCTTCTTCTAAATGAGCAGGCCTCAGAGGGGCTCCAATACATGAGGATTAGTTACTTCTCTGACATGAAAGTTGATAATTTGATTCCGTCTTTGAGCTAAAGATGAAGAAAGCTCAACCAGCCTGGTTGAAGTTTAGAGCCAAGATTTCATTACACAGCGCTCTGCTATTTGTAGCGGGACACCCTGTGCAGCTGTCACAAGTTTTAGAAGTTGACCATATCCATTTTCAAATGGGAATGTAGATGTACCCCACAAAGGGCCCAACATCTCCACACTCTTTGCCAGATGTAAAAGCTGGTGCACATTAAATGTAGCACTGCTTTCTCCATACAGTGAACAAATTCTGTTTACAAAGCATGAGAGAAGCTGGTCCGCTTCCTGAAGGTCAGCAACGCTTACAGAAGTCTGAAGAAGAAGAAAAATGCCTTGACAAAGCAGAGAAAAATGGGTGACATAT
Organism: Amblyomma maculatum; assembly: GCF_055883805.1. Classification (NCBI taxonomy): domain Eukaryota; kingdom Metazoa; phylum Arthropoda; class Arachnida; order Ixodida; family Ixodidae; genus Amblyomma; species Amblyomma maculatum. The sequence continues at coordinate 16,632,753 of NC_139350.1, forward strand.
CTTGAAGGAATCAAACCCGATAAACATGGTAGAGAATAGTATAAAAGCCAGAATAGCCATTCAGTGGCTTTCCAGTTCTTGCGTTCCGAGACTGGCCGTGGCAGGCGACAAAATGATATTGGTGGCCTTAATAACTTAGTGCGCCTTTCCAGTTCACGGAAGTTCCGCCCAATGTGGAAAGCCTTCCCTACAGCACTGAGCCATAGCTCAGTTACCTGCTGCGTAACGCCCTCAAGCACACAATGCATAAGGTCTGGTGGCAAGCACCACACAAGATTGAAGCCTTGCAACTGATTGAGTGACGACGGCCCTTTAACCCCATGAACTGGCAAGTCTTGCTCGTAGGCAGCCCGCATATCCTGCAGCATACCGCTGTGTGTGCGCAGAGCTGCTGGCCTTTCTCCAGGAATGTACCGCAGGGTTCCTGAGATAAAAATGAAAAATACCAATATTCAGTACTAGAAGATGCTGAAACTACAGCAGACGCGATACATCAGAAGCGAGCTATAGATTTTAGGAAAGTCTTTAGTTCACTTCTAACCAGAACCACATCTGGTTCGAGCTAGCCCAAGTCCTATTCTATATATTTCACGATACCAGTGCACAATTAAATTCAAGAGAAGCATTTCATCATCATCATCAGCCTGATCATACCCACTGCAGGGCGAAGGCCTCTCCCATATTTCTTCACTTAACCCGGTTCAGTGCCTGTGCTAGCTGCATCCACTTGACCCCTGCAAACTTCTTAATCTCATCCGCCCACCTAACTTTGTGCCGCCCCCTGCTACGCTTTCCTTCCCTTGGAATCCAGTTTGTTACTCTCAGCGACCCTCGGTTATCCTCTCTTTGCACTACATGTACTGCCCATGTCCATTTATTCTTCTTAATTTCCACTAGAATGTCGGTAACTTGAGTTATTTCTCTGACCCACTCTGCACGCTTTCTATCTCTTAATGTTACCCCTACCATTTTTCGTTCCATAGCCCTCTGGGTTGTTCTCAACTTAAGTAGAACTCTCTTGGTTAGCCTCCACGTTTCAGCCCCATAGGTGAGTACAGGCAAGATGCGACTTTTGTATACTTTCCTCTTGAGCGATACCGGTAAGCTGCTAGTCATAATCTGCGAGTGCTTGCCAAATGCGCTCCATCCCAATCTTACAATCTTATTCTTCTTGTTATTTCCTTTTCATGGTCCGGATCTGCGGTTACTACCTGTCCTAAGTAGACATATTCGCCTACTACTTCCAGTATTTCGCTACCTAATGTAAACTGCTGTTCCTTCCCGAGGCTGTTGAACATCACCTTAAAGAGAAGCATTTAGAGCAGTTGAACAGTGATGTGTAGGCATACAGAGGGGCATTAGGAAGAGTAAAATTGGCTGCTGTCAGTCTGCAATACCATGCTTTATATGCTTGCGGCAGCTGAGATCTGTTCAAATAAAATGTGTAGATAGTGAATATGAGTGCAATTACTGCAACAACCAATTCATGGATTACAAATAAACTTTTATATACCTGGGTGCATTTAAATATACTTATACTGCCCCCTATTTTTCATACACAGAATGAGCTTACTGCATCAACAGGCACTGCAAAACAATGACCATACTGCATTCCAAACATATTTAACACAAAAGGCTAAGGCAGTATATGCCTGTTTAAAACAGTGTTGAAAATTTTTAATAATTGCAATGTTTGCTTGCACCGGGATACCTACAGCAGCGACACAAAGCTGCATTTTCATGAAATATTGACAAATTGTCGGGAAAACAATATATGCTGCTCTCTCTGTACTTTGTAAGACTATGATAACTGCTCATTGTAGCATGATTAGACATTTACCAAGTTTCTCACAAATAAATCTAATTTTCCATAGGATTATTTGAACCTTTTTTGGGGAGGAAAAGCACATGCTGATTATTGAAATTTGTTTTTCATTCCAAAATTATAATATAGCTAACTTACGTTCGACAACAGTTCCTTCCTCGAGGCACCAGGAGCAACCGAAATAGCCATTAAATTGCTTCATGTTCAGCAACGCAGCTCTTGCTGGTGAGTCCACTGAGCAGCACGTCACAAACACCTTTGAAAGCACAGTTTCTTCGCCATGCCGCCACGCTATCGACCCGATGTTGTTGAAAGCATCCACAAATGTTTTCATGAATAAGTGCTGAGGCGGATGCTTCTTTGCGAACCACAGAGCTCCTATGATGACATTTTGAAAACGGACATTAAAAGGCAATTCATTAATAAGGAGTTGAATTGGCCACACACTCGATTTGCTACATCTGAATACTGGTGAGCCGTCGGTGTTTATAGTGACTGTAAGGTCACACCACTTGGCATTCATGCGATGTCTAATACTTCGGTATAGGCGGCCATCAATAATGTCAGAGTATGTACCGTGTACAGCAGCAGTAGCTTCCTTCAGCCTTGCGTACAATGCTTGCGAGCAGCCTGAAATGACGTTGTGCAGTTGATCTCTCAAATTGAAAATCAGGAAAAAGCACCCTTTCGCCATTAAAGATCGCACGGTTGGTTTAACTTGGCAGTTGTCGCACGTGAAGGTGTGTGACGTTTCCTTCCTGTCCTTGGAGCCGAAATATTTAAAACAAATTTCACAAAAATAGTGGACTTGAAGAGAATTCATCTTGCCTTTCCATAACTTCCTGAAGAGATACTTCGTATCTGGCACAACATCGGCTCCACAAAGAGTGTTAATCAACTTCAGAAGACCCTCAACCTGCGACCACGAAAGGCCCGCATAAACGACGTACGAGACAATGAGCAAAATGGCCTGGGCTTTGTTGATGTTATTATTGGGCAGGGTTTCTCTGGAACAACGCGAAAAGTATTCATTAGCATCATCGTCGTGCGATGCCGGGTCGTCGCTGTTGTCATCGTCTCTTTCTTCATCGTGCACATCGAAAGGTGAGGCGCTGCCAGTAGCGCCGGGACTATCATCCTCACTGTACGCGTCTTCAGATGCATCAGGCGTTTCATTTTCCGAGCCGGGATGGTCGGAGCCATGGTCAGAGCTACCACAGACACCGTTCGCCAGCACGCAGTCGTCGGATTCGCTCTCTTGAGACGCTGGTTGAGAACCCTTGAGCTCTTGGTACCGTCGAGTTTGCCTAGGTACTTCACGAGATGCCCCAGGTTCCATGTACTGGCGGTACCGCTTAGGTTGCGGCGAACTCATAGTCAAGTATCACTGAAATGCGTAAAGCACGCAAGAAACACCCCGGTAATGCACACGGCAAACTGAGGCCGGCCAGCTTAGATCTATGCAAGTTTTTCCGACAGGCAGTGTGTCGACAGTGGGGGCCTTCTCCTTTAAAAAAAAGATTGTTCTTTATATGAAGGTATGCACCATTCTAATCTTGAGCCATAAATAACACCTAGATATTCTACCTGGGGAATCGGATTAGAACGATGGGATGGCAAAATGTGCAAAGGAGCATCCGAAGGAAATACAAGCAGGCCGCATTTCCAATTTCACACCACTGTAGTAGTCACTGCCGCGTACGGAAAAGACTGCTGTGGAGTAGTCGGTCTTGGAGACCATAATGGGGACGGCGCGTTGGAGGCGTTTCCCCCGACATCCGCGAACAAAGTGGCGGCACTACAGTCGCTCACTTCTGAACTCTATTCTTCCCGTAATTATTTCAAAAGAAATAAAAACAAAAACAAAATAGTTTTGTAAGATTGCACAATTAGTAGACAGATTGAAATGTGGATTTAATGGTTGGCTGGAACGTCTAGCACTGGCAGTACTTCGGGCACAGCAGGGTCGAATTACCAGCCGCAGGGCACAGCTTCAGCGCGAGCGAGATGGGCGCCGGAGACAAGCGATGGTGATGGCGATGCCGCAGCATTTTTCTGTTCTTTGTCTTCTTTACATTTCCCCCGCGTGAGGAAGTCGCCATCCTGGCGACTCAGGGAGAAGAGACGACCAGAGGGTTGTAATATGGCTTGAGGCGGCTAACGTGGACAACCTCGCGGCCGCGACGGCGGTGGTCGGAAGAAGGGGTGACTGGCTCGATGACGTAGTTCACAGGGGATGTGCGTTCCAAGACGCGATAAGGTCCGTGGTATTTGGTGTCTAGTTTGTTGGTGGCAGGAACGCATAGCCAAACGAAGCTGTCGGCCAGGAACGTGGGAGCAGGGGTATCGGTATCATGCTGATCTTTGCGATAGCCTTGAGTGTTGGAGGTAAACGTGGAGGTAAACGGTAAAGGAGGCAACGCCGGACGATGAAACTGTGGGCGTGAGTAACGGCATTGAAGGTGCGACCGGAGCTGGTTGAGGAACAGGATTAGGGAGGACTTCAGATACATGCTGTTGGATTGCATGGCGAAGCTCCGGAACAAGGCCAGTTGTTGACGACTCCTTAACATAGGGCTGCAGGGACAGTTGTCGCGCGACTTCCTGGCGTACAAAAGCCTTGATGTCTTCAGAGAGGCTAGATGACTCCCTCTCCGCGGCTAGTCCAGCAAGTGATGTATGAGGCTGGCGAATCAAAGCACGCTCCCTCCGAAGCTCGTCGTAGCTTTGACAGAGGTCATAGATTTCCTTGACCGTAGTGGGGCCTTTCGCGATGAGCATGTGAAAAGCGCCGTCATCAATTCCTGTGAGGACATGACGTATTTTAGCGGCCTCGGTCATGGTCGGGTCAACGCGACGACACATATCAACAATGTCCTCAATGTAACTGGTGAACGTTTCACCGGGCAGCTGCAGTCGCGACCGAAGACGCTGTTCCGCGCGGAGTTTTCGGACGGCGGGGCGGCCAAAGACATCAGAAAATTTCGTCTTGAAATTCGCCCAGGTGCCAAAGTCCGACTCGTGGTTTCGAAACCACAGATTAGCGACGTCGCTCAAGTAAAAGATGACATTGTTTAGCTTACGGTTGTCGTCCCAGTTATTGTGACGGCTGACCCGTTCGTAAGTGGTCAGCCAATCGTCGACGTCGTCATCGCTGCTTCCACTGAAGGTAGCCGGGTCCCGTTGACGAACGGCTCCTGTGCAGGTGACTGGCGGAGGTAGGTGCAATGAAGTCGGCTCCGTCATTGGGGTAGTCAATGTTCTGCTGCGAAGTTCCAGGGCGAGATTGGTACAGGGAACCTCAGATTGACCTCCACCAAGTGAAATGTGGATTTAATGGTTGGCTGGAACGTCTAGCACTGGCAGTACTTCGGGCACAGCAGGGTCGAATTACCAGCCGCAGGGCACAGCTTCAGCGCGAGCGAGATGGGCGCCGGAGACAAGCGATGGTGATGGCGATGCCGCAGCATTTTTCTGTTCTTTGTCTTCTTTACAAGATGTTTATTTGGGCGACAAAGCATGTCTGTTTGTGCAAGGAAAGTTGAAAGACAAAAAAAAATTATTTTCGATTCGACCGCAGTGCCGCGGCTGACGACACCGCCACACCACGGCCGCTGTTGGCGGCCGCTGCATAGACGCGTAAGTGGCACTATAGTTTTTAGTTTACTGTCCCAGCGGCGACCTGGCTCTTTTGTTGCTTTGCGTCTGCCCTCTGCCCACGCTTCTGCCACTGCTTCGCCGGAGTTGTGTTCAGGCTCTTTGGTCTCTGTGTGTCTGGCTTCTGCCCACGCTTCTACCACTGCTCCACGGTAGTTGTGTTCGCCAACCAGTATGTACAGGGGGGGTCAAAAAATCCCAGGCCGCTCCGAACTGTCGCGGAGCAGCTGCTCGCCGTTATCGCGGCGCTGTTATCGCACGCATGCCTCGCCGCGCTCGGGTTGCCAGGGTATACTGTGAGAGGGGGTGAGGCCTCCCTCTTTTTCGCTCTCCTCGATAACGAAGATGACAAATAGATAGTGCGGCGTGCGCCTTTACGTTTCGCTCTTCGAGCACGGCTGTGATGCAGCGCTTCGCGGAGCAGGCGGCTGTTTGCCCAAAAGAAAGCGCAATGCTAGCGGCTATAAAATTTAGCGTCTGCTTCATCCTACTTTTCTGCTTACGATATCTTGCGTTTACTTTCACATAAGCTCCTTTGCGGCTCTCTGAGCCAGTACTTTGGCTTTCCATGGGATATAGGACTGGTACTGTTGCTTTATGTTCTCGGAATTTACTACATTAAAATCGCACCGGAGGACGCATAGTTAGATTGCATGTCCAACTGGTTTTTTAGTGCTCCTTACTTCGAGGTTGTTGTCGCAAGTCTTGTATTATTGAATGAGTTAAGTGCTTCAGCGCAGGTAAAGCAAATGAATTCGCTTGTGTCTGCGCAGTTAGGACGTATCGCGGATGGTTCTGTGGGTACTTCACGCTTTGCTATTAATATTCTGCAGCTTTCATGTTTACATCTCGGGCCCTAGCACTCATCCGCCCATACTGAAGATACCGAGAATAGGAGTACTCTACTATTATGCCAGAAAACAAGCGTTAACGTCTAGGGTTTAGGACAAGCCGTCATATGACCAGTAAAATTTGTTGAGTTTAAACGAAATGCTCGTATGCCCTTCCCTCGAAATCAGGTGCCGCGTTTCTCTTAGAAGCACCGTTATACATCGTTAACTTCGGATTGGTATAAAGATAGAATGTGGGGTTGTGCCTACATTCTAGCAATTGGAGGGACACACCGCACTTTAACAGGACAATATTTTTTGCCCAGGTAAATAGATCCTCTAGGGCTTGAATTCGATCCTGATGCGGCCTCTGGTATAGCTTGCTCTTGGTGTGAGACTTTTCAGTATGCCGCCGACACCATCGCATGCACATTTTCCGTGTGCAGTGGCAAGTAAATTCCATTCTCCAAAACCTTGCAAACTCCTTCGTGGTAGCAGAGATTGAGAAAGTTATTTTTGTTCATACACTATGATGCACCTCCATCACAAAAATAGCGCATTTTTTACTCGCTGACCTTGTTTCACGATTTTGAGCACTGCGCTCTGAAAAGCATATACTGTAACTGCATCATGTTCCAAACAGCCGCAAATAAAGGCGAAAGACCTCACAGAACCTTCTGCAGTCTTGCTTTGATTCCTGGAGTAATAAACAATTATGAGTGTATGGTGGCCTGCGTGTTTACCCAATGGTAAGAATAGGATGCGTTTTGAATTATGAAGCTTTAATTTTCTGCGAAGTCCATCATCATTACGGCCTCATGTCGATTTAAGTTCACCTCCCGATTCCTAAAATGGGTAGCTTGCTGCTTACTGATAAAATGGTGGATTTTAGGTTGGTTGAAACTATCTGTGCACTTTTCTTGCGTAGTGGTTTGAACTCTGAATTTATCGCTATCAACTTTCCGCTTACCTTCATACTGAGAAGTAGGCGATGTAGGAGGACTTGCAACTGCAACTTGCTTCTCATCTTCCATTTTCAGAGTACCAGAGTACAGAACAGAAAATGTCGTAAAAAGTATTTCTAAAGTAACGTCACCACAACCATGTCTGTTTAGAGAATAGAACGCAGATGGAAACATTTCCGTAACCAGGATGTGCCACATGACTGTTGACTAGCTTGTTTTATGAGATTATGCCATCCAGGCCGATAAAAATGATTCTGTTATCAGCACCATCTGCACCGTCTGCAAGGAAGCAAAGGCGCGCGACTAAAGCGGTCATTTCGCCCTCCTGCGATCTGTTACAGAAATGTGGCCAGCGGTGAGTTGAAACCCCTGCTTGCGGCCTGGATGTATGGCAGAGACGCATGCATTGCTGTGTACCAAACCTGGACCGGATTGTAACAGTTGTCACTTTTCTTCAAGAACTGCCCATAATCCGTAATGTGAAGGGCACGTCGCGTCCAGTTGCGCTTCACGTTTATGTCCGGATCTCTATATAGGCGGACGTTACACCATGCTCATTTGAATTTGATTCGGATTTGGTCCGGACACACTTGCAAAGGAGTTTCGCTTAATAAGAGGTTTGTATACAACACAAGCAAAATAATTCTACAGAAAAGGTTTAGTTTCAACATGACGTGCTGCACAAAAAACAAAACTGCATAATTTTGCAGAAATAATACATTTTAGTAACATAAATGTCCTAGGTGACATGTATCCTTTATACATTTCTTTGCTTGTAGAATGGCGTATGCGCTTGACATATCGAAACCCCGTATAAGCTTTCAGAGCCAGTATACTTAACCCTTTCTGTCCAAGATTCGAGAAGGTATTTTTTCAATAGCTAAATCAGTGGAAACTTTATAAGAAATATTTTTGCCCTTTTATAGGCATGTCTGAAAATATCTGCTATCATCGTAGCGTCACATTCCGCCTATGAGCATGCAACAGACTTCTCATAGGCAAAAGTTGCAGCCAGCCGCATACCACAAGGAGTAAAAAAAAAAAAACAAAAAGGAGTGCCTTTGGGCAAAATTCTATTTTTATCAAGGGAGAACTTTATGGCGCATTTTGATTCGCCCTTCTTCACTGGAATCATCTACAAAATCATTTATTTTGGAGCTGTCAGAGCATTGCAGTGGTCACATCGGTCTAGGAAGCCTTTGGCACCAATGGTTTTCGTAGCTAAACCAAGGTAGCTAAACCAAGAAGACAGCATGGCAGCTGCGAGACTTGCGGGGTTTTTTTTCAAGCACTTCGAACCGTCTGCGTATCTGTCGTCAAAAAAGCTGCGACCCGTGTTGATGCGCCTACTTATGTCATGTCATGTTTGCCTCAATTGAAGCAGCACTGTCATCTATGCTTTTCAATTTCCTACCTGGCAACGTTCGTGGAACTGCAGGGCTTTTTTCTATCCGCACTGTGACCATTAAGATGAATAGCCAGCTTAAAGAAACTACTGCTTGAGCTGCCTGTGACGTGTATTTTTTGTTGGTGTGCTTTATCACTGTATTTGTTTGGTTGCTGTAATAAAGCATGAATATGAAAACCATACTTGCCGTACACTGTATTGCAAACTGTGCACTTGAGCCTGTGCTTTGTGCATCATACCTTGTACTCAGAAGTACTAGCACCAGTATTTCCACAAAGGTTTCCCCTACGAATCATGCATGATTGCATTCTTAGCCAGCCAAGATAAGCCAGCGTCTGAAAGTGTTGCTGCCTTTCTATGCTGCCTTCTTTGCCAGTAACTTTCATTGGGTTCCGAATTGCACATTACCAAGGCCATAACTAGCAGGAACTCGAGCACATTTGACTGGAAAAGGTTGGTGCGCACTGAAAGGCAACCTTCATGAGATACCGGCTTGAAAAGGCGGGTTCTATAAAAAGACTACTTTAAAATTCGCGCTAAAAACATACGTATGCGTGACGTCATTCAACGTCACTCATACGTAGTTGCCCCCCAATATGGTGGTGCCCATGAGCCGCCATTTTTTGGACCAATGGGAGCCAATGGAACCTTCGCTACCATTGTATATCTACCTTGGCTAAACCGACATTTTGACGTGTTTCGTCTCTTTTCCAATCGTGCTTTTAGTTATGAACAGCTTTCTATACTTGGTATCCTATGCTACCCTGCCGTCGGCCCGTCCGCTTACTTAGTCAGCCAGTTTTGACTGGCGAAGCAATTGCAATGAATGACATTGGCATATACACTTCTTAAACTGGAATGAACCATCACGGCGAACGTGTGTATCAGTGATTCATGGCATCGTTTCAATGGTTCGAAAGAGGAAAGTTGTGCTACGCAAAGGAAACGCAACAAAACTGCAAAATCATAGCTGCCCACTCAAGCACTCAGGACGAGAATTCTTGACGGGCTTTGCTGATTGCCGAGTTACAAGTTAGTCGTCGCGCAAAGTAGACGCCATGCCACGCATCGACAGGGACGCACGTATGCGCATAATTGCACTTGCTATAGCTGGCAGGAGTCGTAGAGAAATTGTTAGATTAGTAGAGCGCTCCAGGTACCCTGTGGACCGTATTGTGCGCGCTTACAGGGATGAACAGCGCGTTGAAGATGCCCTAAGGGAAGGACGGCCTCGCGCCACTAGCCCCGATGAAGACCTGTGGATTGTCGCCGCTGCAAGCATTGAACCTACGCTGACGATCGAAGAAATTCGGCAGGAGCTAGGCCTGCGTGCGTCAGTACCAACCATTCGCCGCAGATTGCACGCATCAGGGCTTCACAGCCACATTGCTTGTCAGAGGCCCCTACTAAGCCAACGGGAGAGGCAAGAGCGCCTTCACTTTGTGCAAAATCATATGTCCTGGGGTGAAGGAGAGTGGAAGATAGTCGTATTTACATGGCGGAAGTAGAATGGTGGCGAAGGCTGGGCCCAAAAGCGGTTCAGCGGCACCGCAGCATAGCCACAGGTCGGGGGGCCAACCACTCAGATTAGGAAATTATATTACTGCAAATTAAAAAGAATAGACATTTTGATAACTTCGTTTGTGCATGAGGTAAGGTATTTTATAAATACATTCTGAACTTCTAAAAAAAAATCTTGCAACACTCTTATCGCCCCAGCCCCTTGATGTTGCATCGGTCAGAAGGCGCTGCCAGAGGTAACCAAGGCAACGGAGATAACGAAGCTGACGAAGCGCGAAACGGTTTCTTATCGCTGTCTGCTGCTCGTCTGCCGTGGTGCGGGCCTTGGTGCGCCCGGGAAAGTGTAATTTAGTTCGCAAGTCTGAAAATGTCCCTTTCGCGAAGGTTTTGACGTCCTTGCTGGTCGCTGCTCTGTCGCCGTTTGGTGAGATTTAATATTTCCCTGCAGCCGTGTTTTTTTGGTTTCGTCCCCTTCGTCGTGCGGGCAGGGCGAAGTCTTTTTACAGCAGTGTATCGCGCTTAGCCTTTTATCGCAAGATGAGCCCGCACAAAGTGAGGAAGCGATGCTCTGTGGCACGTTGCGACAGCGTGGGCTCAACCGTCGGTTTCTTACCGCTTCCTGGTGGTGGTGGTGAAGACGTTTAATAAAATATGGGGTTACATAAAGGTTGCTGTGGGGTCAGGCTTAGTGCCCTTCCCCTCACAAATACTAGGTGGAGTCCCTAGTACGGGACCCCAGTGGCTTCCGCTGCCGCCATTGCTCTTTTGACCAAGGCCTTTTGGGCTTTCAGGTCGGAGCAGGCGAGTAGGGTCGCCTCCCAGTCCTCCCGGGTGGTGTTTTGGTTAGGTGCAAAGGCAGGGTTGGAGGGGCACGCCCACACCATGTGGAAAAGGTCCGAGGACATTTCCCCGCAGTGTGGGCACTCCCCGGAGAAGGCACTGTCAAAGTGTTTAAGTGACGCCGGGCACATCATAGTATTCGTAAGGAGGCGAAGAAACACGCGTTCCTCCGCTCTTGTTAACCCTTTACACGGGTGGGGGTAAATATTGTGCCTGTTTTGGTACAGCTGCGTAATTTCTCTGAAAGTGTAGGCTGGTGTAAATTCTTCTGAGGAGGAAGGAGACGAGGTTGCCCGGTTAGAAAGCGCGCGGGCGGCGGCATCTGCTGCCTCGTTTCCTTCTAGCCCAGAATGGGCCGGAGCCCAGACTATGAAGCGGTGGGATGGACTTTCCACGTACGAGCTGTTTTGCAGTAGTCGGTGGGTCAGGTCCGAGCTGTTTTTTAGTAGCCGGTAGGCCAGGTACGGGACCCAGCCCTGTTGAAAGTTCCTACACGCCCCTCGCGAGTCCGTTATGATTGTTTTGGAATCAGAATGTGTTGCTGCTAACGCGATGGCGACCTCCTCTGCCTGTGTTACGCTTCGGGCTTTAAATGTGAGCCCGTTTACCGTTTTGGACTCGTGGATCACTGCCGCCGTGTACCACCCCCCTTGGTGCGGGCCGGACGCGTCCACATAGTACACTCCGGGTTTCCCTTCGTAGTGATGAGCTAAGGCCTCCGCCCTGGCCATGCGCCTACCCTTGTGGTCGTCCTTGGACATATTAGTGGGGAGTGGTTTTACGTGCAGGGCGTATCGCCACTCCTGGGGAAGCCTTACTCTTTCCTCGGTTACAGTCGTGTGTTGTATGTGTAGACGGGTTAATAGGCGACGCCCCGACGGTGTCTGCGATAGTCGCGTGTATTGACTCGTTAGGTGGGCTTCTCTCAGCTCCTCGAACGAGTTCGTCATACCCAGACCTTGGAGTCTCAGGTTCGACGTGGTTATAGGGAGGTCGAGGGCCTTCTTCGCTATTTTGCGCGTGGCTGACTTTCACCGGTGAGCAGATCTGGAGGTTGCATATAGACTCAATGTATACTGTATGCTCCTGTGTTAAGCACGTTTGGTGATTCTAAAGCTGTCTGGACTGGTGCGACCTTGAAATTGCCTTGAAAACTGCTGTATAATTTCTTCCGAAGAATTTAAATTTGAAGAGTGATCCCATTGCTCTATGCTTCACGTATGTTTTGATGCACCTACTAATTCATGACATTTTTATTTCAATTGCAGCTGTCATAGCTTTGTTTTCTGTACATGCATGTTTCTTATCTGGTGATGTTTTGTGGCAGGCACTTCAAGCTTTTTCCATGCCTCGGCTGCGATCATTTAAATGATTAGCCCGCTTAAACAGCGCTACTGTTCGTGCTGTCTGCGACATGCATTTTTATTGTTGTGATTTGTTGCTGTATTTTATTGGTTGATGCAATAAACCATGAACATGAAAACCATGAATTGTTCACTTGGTACACTCTATTGGGAACTGGGCACGACTACCCCGTTGCACCAGTGTTTCTGGACGGCACCTTACTGTGCTGAGGGACAAAGTAAATGGCCAAATTTGCATGACTTGCAGCAGTATTTGTATTATGAATTTGCATGCGTGGTCTCTATTTGGAAGTGTTGCTGCTTTTCTATGCCGCCACCTTTGCCAACCACTTTCATTGTGCTGGAGCAACTGCTTATAAACAAGGGCGTAAACAATAGAAACTCGAGTTCTTTTAGATGGCAAAGGTTGGCGCGCGCTGAAAGGCAACAACCTTCAAAAATGCAGGCTCGTCAATGCAACGCGGAGGTTTAAAAAAAAAAAAACTTGTTTATAATTCGCGCCAAAATAAACGTATGGGTGACGTCATTTGACGTCATGGCCCCCCAATTTTCATTGGTCGCTGGAGCCCATGAGCCGCCATGTTTTGTACGTATGGGCGTCTATGGAGCCTTCGCTACCATAGTACATATACCTTGGTATTTACTGATGAATCCACTTTTGTGACGAGATGGGACCAGCAGCAGCGCGTCTCGGAGAGTCGTCGGCACAAGGTGAGAGTACCGAATCAACTCTTCGCAGCAGATTCCACTCGACAACAGGGTGCTTCAGGTGACATGTAAAAAATTTCGAAGGCGTGAACTGTGAAGAGAAAAGAAACTGTGTTCAGAAAAAGTTTCCAAACACGGCGGAAGTTCCTTTCTATTTGAATGAAAGAAAAGTGATATGACTAAACTGATAAGTTTTATTTAATACCTGTCCGCCGTTAGTGTAATTAGGGCTTTTAAATCTCTGCCCAGAAAGCATTTTCGCAATTACGTTTTGACCTTCGAAAAAATTATCTTTTGAAGATTTCTAAAATGAGGAGTGCTGACACTTCTCCAGTTAAACCTTATTTCATGATAAATGTGAGAGGCATGGATCGAATGGGCCGTCCAATGGTTGCCTATGCTTAGATAGGCGGTGCATGATTCGAGCTGCGTGCACTATTTTACTTTATCATGTATCATTCGTCTATATTTTTATGTGGGACTATAAAGGTAAATGTATTGCATATGCGAGGTGGTTCGTTTGAGAGCGGAAGGTTTAAAGAATCTCCATAGCACGGCAGAATACAGCTGGCAGTTTAATGTCAGTGGCACAGTCACTACAGCCCACAATGAGAAAAAGCACTTTTTCTTGCACCTACCGTTCTGCGCTCCGGGTCTGTGCTCCTCATGCACTCAAGGAATACAAATTTAAAAGATTAACCAGGGTTTAACTCTGTAGAACCTAGTTTGACAAGCGATAGCTAAGTTTTGAGAAGTCGAAGGTCAAGAGTGAAGTCGTATAGGCGCATGCGACTAGTGGTCATGCATGGTAATTTAACATAGCCTAGCTTAGTAGAAAGTTGGACTGTAGTTTATACTCTGTTGACGCTAGTTGAGATGCAAGGGCAAATGGCCGGTGTTTAGCAAAACCAAAATATGTAACCCGAGCACAAGCAAATTCGACCTGAAAACAACTGATACAACAGTGCGTTTGTCATGGCTTCAGCCTTCCCATTTACGCTAGTCGCCAGAATATGCGAACTAAACACAATTAAGTACAGTATATGTATTTATCGAACTGCTATGTGCCGTCCATAGTGGTTGAGACTCCTGCGTAAACGATTTTATTTTACTTGAAGTTTCTTGTCCTTAGGAACTTTCGAAAGTGTTATCTATACCACGAGCTGTATTATCCCGAGCTTGAAAACAAGGAATCTGTTGTTGACGCCATTATGCAAAATCGTCATGGTCTGTTCCTTGCGAATTCTACAACTCATTTGCGTTTTCAAAATTATGATACTCAATCGGTCTTTGAAACAATATAGAATGAATAGCTTTTTTTGTCAGAATAGGTCGAGCTTTGTTGAATTTCACGCACAGCTTGTTTCGTGCAGCTTCAAGGAAATGTTTCGCATCCTTAAAAACAGCTGTCGAATGCTGCTTAATTACTCGTTCAAAAACTAACGGTTTTATGCAGGTATGAACAATAATATAGTCAGCTCGTCGCGGCCAGTGGACGCTGCGCTGTCAGTGTATGGGGCGTGGTCACCAGTCAGGGCCTTGGCCCTCTTCATAGAATCGAAGGAACACTGACGGCTGATGCCTACGTGGACATCCTCCAAGAGGTTCTGCTGCCTTTTTTGCTGGATGGACCATTCCCTGACGGCCTGTTCGTGTTTCAGCACGACAGAAGCCCCATACACACGGCCAAGTGAGTATAACGGCTAAACGGATAAATGGTAAGAAAACTGCCCCACAAAGCTCTCTCTAGGTAAAAAGGAGACTTCTGCACAAAGCGCAATTTATTTTCTTGGTTCTTGAGGTACGTGGTTGGTTGCAGGTCATCCATAACAAAACTGTTACGATCTCTGTGGCAGCCAGTGACACTACGTGAGAGGACATTCTCTGGACATGTTGAGAATAGGGCAAATAATGTTTCTTCCAGAATTTGTACTGTTATAACAGTTCTTTACAGAACGCTTTCTCGAATTTTACAAAGATGCTTGACCATGTCACTTTTCTCACACTACGAGTCAAATGTGTTACGATTGTCCATCACCCTCCTGTATTGCAGTTCTGAAAGCTTGTGCGGGGTTTCGATATGGCTAGCGCGCATAGAGCTAAAATAAATGTGAGCAATATATATGACCTATCGGTTAGGTTTTCAACAAAGCATTATTATAGCTGTAAATTTATGCTCTTTTCTTTTATCTGCAGCATGACCCGCTCAAAACATACTTTGCAGTAGAATTCTTTC